>NC_133683.1:0-2828333 GCF_048934315.1 Petromyzon marinus
GGTTTAGCATTCACTGCTCTGTTAATTTGAGCATTTTTGTAAACATTCAATCGTAACGTTTCTTTGACATGTTTAATCTCTCTCCTCAGACTTTGACCATCTGACACTGTTTTAGCCAGATGTATGAGCATCTTGTTGAGAAAGGATTTCTGTGCGGGGTGATGATGCCAATCTGCATTCAGATAGGCATCAGTATGTGTTCCCTTTCGGTAAACGCTGTGTTTGTTACTTTACCATTTAGGCCTCGTCCGAGCAAAATATCCAGGAAAGGGAGTGTGTTATTCACCTCCATTTCCATGGTGAACTGGATGGCCGGTTTTTGTGAATTCAGATGATTTAGACATTCATTCATTAAGTGTATCCTTACCATGTCGCCAGACAACCAAAGTGTCATCTACATATCTACACAAAAAAGTGGGTTTATATGTACTTGAAGCAAGTGCTCTTGCAACCCGGGGGTTGAGGACCCCTGTGTTAGAGGCCACACGGGACGGGGGGGGGGGGGAGTTTAGCGTTGTGTTTGTCGCTGCGAGCAGACAGCGTGCAATGGAGAGCTTGCTCAGAGCGGAGCTGGGCACGGACTCGGTGAGGCCGCTGGGCGCTGCGGCCGGTGGAGGCTGCATCAGCACCGGGCAGAGCTACGAGACGGGGCGCGGACACGTGTTCACCAAGATCGACGCCAAGAGCGGGGCACCCTCCTCTACGCCTCCTCACCACCTCACCTCCTCTACCCTCCTCTTCGCCTCCTCTACACCACCTTGCATCCTCGCCTCAACCTTCATTCAGTCAGCCCTGTATCACTTTTTTCGCTGCGACTACTAGCACCACCGTGGTGAATGTTGCAGTGAACTTCCCCTCGTTGATTCCCCCCTCCACCCACGTTAAGGGACTCGGTCTACCAGACACTTTGACCGCTTCGTCTCATCCACTCCGCGTTCAACCACCGCGCCTCACTGCAGTTCACAAGAACGCACTCAACAAAACAACTCGGTCACCCACTCATCCAGTCACTAACTCAATCACCCTATCACACACTCATCCAGTCACCCACGCATCCAGTCGCCCACGCAATCACCCTATCATCCAGTCACCCACTCACTCAATCACCCTATCACACACTCATCTCGTCACTAATTCAATCACACACTCAGCTAGTCACTCAGTAAATCATCCTATCACTCACTCATCCAATCACCCACTCATTCAGTCACCCATTCATCCAGTCACCCACTCATCCAGTCACCCATTCATCCAGTCACCCATTCATCCAGTCACCCACTCATCTAGTCACCCACTCATCCAGTCACCCATTCAATCACGCACTCATCCACTCACCCACTCATTCAGTCACCCACTCATCCAGTCAACCACACAATCATCCTATCACCTACGCATCCTGTCACCCACTCATCCAGTCACCCACTCATCCAGTCACCCACTCATCCAGTCACTCACGCATCTGGTCACTGACTCAATCACCCTATCACACACTCCTCAACTCTTTTACTCAAACACTCACCCATTTACTCACCCACCCGCTCACCACTATGCAGGTCACCTCACTCTTCTTTTCAGCTTCATCAGTTTGCACTGCTCCACTCTGGAATCCACACCCGGTCTTCCTGTTTTCCCAAACTCTTGCAACAATAAACTTGATCAATTTAAGGAACGCGTTTCTTTGATCTCAATTATCTAATTACTCATTGGACAGTTATGTATTATTATTTTTTATTGTTGCTGGCCGCTTGGCGTTTTGTATTGTGTGGGGTTTGCATCGCTGTCAACCCCTCATCAGTGCCTACCTTATTACAGAACAATTCAGACCTTGTTGGTCACCCCGTGCCCCTTATAAGTCCCATGATAAGGGAGAAACACAAATAAACTTAACAAAAATGTTGCCCGTATTGAAACGGCCGTCTGCCGTATGGACCTGACAACTCACTTTCCCCCAACAGAATACGGGTAAACCGTATGGATTGGCGGCTATGGGTTTTGTTGTGTTTGCAAGTCCAAGTTATAGGACTGCACCCTGGGTTGTGCGTGGTTCTCATTGGTGCGAGATTCCCTTCGCTGTGTTGCACGCCAGTGGCTGGGGGCTGCCTGGGGCCAGTGACGTGTGAGCCGGTCCCAATGTGCACCGGCAAACATTTACCGCCAGGTGGCCCCAGTGTTCATTGCCCGTCCACACATGAATACCTGAAGCCCATGTCAATCCACTGCTGGATGAGTCCCGCAATGAAGATACAATCAGTACATCCACTTTGCTTTTGGACACCACCTGTTCCATTGGCGGCCGAATGCGAATCTAAATGTGCATACGTTAGAGACTGGTTAATGCGCATAGAAATCAAACCAATTGACCTACGACCTTTACCCCATCAACTTTTGTAGAATTTTAGATGTGTATTACAGCTACTTTAGCCGGATGGTTGTGGTGGCTATGTATGCCTGTAATCCACGACTACGTGGAGGTGAGGGTTGGTGGATCACAAAAATGTTGCGACAACTCCCACCCCTTGGTCGTCAAGGAGGTAGAGAAGGCGTCGAATAATGTGGACTCCGCCTGTTCCATGTGTAGATTTGTGATAGAGCGTTGGCCCCTCATTTGCTTGGATTTCTCCAGATGCTCCTATTTCCTCCCACATGTAAACACTCATTAATCTTGATTTGAAGCTGTCGTGACTGCAGGAATCCTTACTCTTTGGTTCTTTCGGTAAAGTCACATAAGTAGAAAAAACTAATAAAAATAATCATCGATTGCTTGTGTGGCGATCGAAACGTCGTGATCCATTATTATTTGTTCTACCTACGCGACTTTACCTAAACAACCAAAGAGTACAAACTCTCATTAATTGTCCGATAACATCTTTATATAAAGAGGACAACAGAGCATGGGCAGGAGTGGTGGGGGGGGGGATGTTGCCAGCTGCTCACCATTTGACTGCTGCTGTCCCTCGTCTGTAGTTCCTCGCGCCAAAGTGAAGGGATACTGTGTGCCAGTTACAATTATCACTTGAACGTAACGTGATGTTTCAATGAAAACAGCCACAGATTTAATCCTGAAAATCTTTATTTTTCACATGCAGTGAAACAATGTTGTTAGTAGGCTTGTTTCCCTGGGAAAGCCTCACTGAGTCTCAAGACTCTTTTTCAGGAGGGGCCTGCCAACTTTTCGCAGGAGTAATTTGGATGTTTGGCTAGTACCAGTTACATTGTATGTTGTTGTTGTTGTTTTGCCATGGGAGTAAACCCATGCAGAGAAAGGGACCAGAATGAGGAAAGCGAAGCCAGGCAGTCCTTCAGAAGATGTCATGCACGGGCGTGACCACTGCACCACCCTGCCGCCCAAACAAAAGTAATTTAAATAATGTACAATACTGGCAAATAAACCCTATTAGTATCAACTGAATTTCTGGCCAATATGGCACGTGTATAGCTGCATCGGTGTTTCTAAAAGTCGTGTTCACATTGCCTGAAATTAATAATATAAAGAACAGATTTCCCACCTCTGGTTTCATTTGGATTACCGGTTGTCCTCATTATGTGTGTCACAGGTAATATGGAAAGGAAAATATTACGCAGCACGAGTTGTAGGATTACGGCAATTATAGTGACACACGTGACCCCCTCTACACAAGAAACAGCTAAGATTCATATTCTTGGTTCTTTCGGGAAAGTCACGTCGAAGGGAAACAATAAAATAATACAAATATAAAACAATAAAATTCTCACGACCTTTTGACTGCAACACAAGCAATCATCATCAGGTGTGAAAACCACAACAAGAAAATTTGAAAGAACCAAGAATATGAATCTCTGCAGTCACGAAAGCTTTAAATCAAAATTTAACAGCTGAGAGTCAATGCTGCGGTGTTGTGCGATTGGTGCAAGCGACCCATCATTGTGTTTTGATGTTGAGCTGTTAAAATTGCACTGTTGTGGGGTGAGGTCAAGGCCGATGACTGCTTCCAGCGGTGTCAAGATCAGCATTTTGAAGAGGCTCGCGGAGGATGATACTGGGCACTGGGGTGCAGTCTCCCTCCATGAACAACAGAGGGCAGAGGAGCGACACTTACAACAATTATTGGCGGAGCACCGGGCGTATAAAAGACAAAGTTGGAAGAAAGTTTATCTCGGGGAGTTAACCCACAACACCTGGGTCTGTCCCGCGTGTTCACACGATAACGCGTTTTCACTACAACGCGATTTCTCCGTCACAACGCGCTTTCTGAGCGGACTACTTTCTTGAGCTGCGCGGTTGAGCGAGATGAGACGGTAACGCGGCGGCGGCGGCGTCCCCTCAAGTTATTTGGACCCCCATCTTACCGTGCGTGGACATTATTAATATTATTTACGGGAGGAAAATAGTTTCCGCTTAACGCGGCACTTTTCAGGAACGCATCTACCGCGTTAAACGAGGACTCGCCGCGTACAGGTGCCGCGCACGCTGTATCGACCCTGGAGAAATCCGAAGCACTATGAAGCTCTTGTTCACAGACGTCCAGTAAGGGGCGGGTGGTGTTGGTGGTGTGGGCGTCACCACGTGACACACAGCTTGTCCGTGGAGTCGATCGTGAGGGTGCCGACGTCGCCTAGGCAACGCCGCCCCCCCTCTGGCTCTGCTGCTGCTGCTGCCTCGCTCTGTGCACGCGAGGCGCCAATCCGTGACGCGGGCACTGTACGCGTTGCGTCACCGTTGACCGTGGGGGGGGGGCGAGGCCTCAGTTACGTCACGTCGTATACAGTGGCACATTAATATTGACACTTTTACTCGAGTTTATGTGCCTCGTTATTAAAGGTGAGTTTAATAATAATCATGCTGCTACACAATGTGTGCATTGATATATACGTACAGTTTATGTGTTTAAACGCGATTGTAGTTTATGGGCCCTTGAGGGATTTTTCGCCTCGTGTGAGGTTTTTATGCGCAACCTTAATTATTGCGCTTTTGTTAATCGTTAACATTTGGTCAGGAATAATGCACTTAAGATAAATGTTCTGGCGACGATATTTTGCAAAACAGACGATGGCAAAATTTCGATTTAAAGCTTTCGTGACTGCAAGGATTCATCTTCTTTGGTTATTTCGGTAAAGTCGCGTAGAATGAGAATAAAATAATACATTGATAAAATAAAATAACACAATAATATTCTCACGACGTTTCGGCCACAACACAAGCGGCCTTCATCAGGTGAAGGGGACGAGACTGTCTGATGAAGGCCACTTGTGTTGTGGCCGAAACGTCGTGAGAATATTATTATTTTATTTTATCAATCTATTATTTTATCTTATTCTACGTGACTTTACCGAAATAACCAAAGAAGATGGCAAAATTGTGTATATATAGTGCGATATGTGCCACTGAAACGGCAAGAAGTCAATAACAATGACTCGTGTTGAGTGTTTAATATGCAAGCAATGAGCCCGCCACAGGTTCGTTAATGTTATAATGGCAGCAGTGAAATTAATTAAAATCTTTTGCTCTGCCATTTGATTTTAAATTACGACTCTTAAATGAGCTTTGGTTGTAGTAAGCAATATTTGAATTTGTTTAAACGACCTGTATTCTCTTACAACATGTTTTATATTCCTAAGCATTAAATGTGTACTAAAGATTCAGACTAATTGTAAATCTAATGGGACCACTTTAATCGATGTCCGTTAATATATGTAGGCGTGGTAAGGTTTCGAGACGCACTCTGCGATGCGTGAAACGCAGTCCGTGTCCTTCCTCATCCATTTGTCTTCATTCCAACGTCAACTTTGTTCTGCCGGTCTCTCTCATTAAGGCCACATGGCCACACTGTGTCTCTTAGTTCTTGCAAGCTAAGCTGGAGTCAGTCTCTCTCATTAAGGCCACATGGCCACACTGTGTCTCTTAGTTCCTGCAAGCTAAGCTGGAGTCAGTCGCTCTCATTAAGGCCACATGGCCACACTGTGTCTCTTAGTTCTTGCAAGCTAAGCTGGAGTCAGTCTCTCTCATTAAGGCCACATGGCCACACTGTGTCTCTTAGTTCTTGCAAGCTAAGCTGGAGTCAGTCTCTCTCATTAAGGCCACATGGCCACACTGTGTCTCTTAGTTCTTGCAAGCTAAGCTGGAGTCAGTCTCTCTCATTAAGGCCACATGGCCACACTGTGTCTCTTAGTTCTGGCAAGCTAAGCTGGAGTCAGTCTCTCTCATTAAGGCCACATGGCCACACTGTGTCTCTTAGTTCTTGCAAGCTAAGCTGGAGTCAGTCTCTCTCATTAAGGCGACATGGCCACACTGTGACTCTTAGTTCTTGCAAGCTAAGCTGGAGTCAGTCTCTCTCATTAAGGCCACATGGCCACACTGTGTCTCTTAGTTCTTGCAAGCTAAGCTGGAGTCAGTCTCTCTCATTAAGGCCACATGGCCACACTGTGTCTCTTAGTTCTTGCAAGCTAAGCTGGAGTCAGTCTCTCATTAAGGCCACATGGCCACACTGTGTCTCTTAGTTCTTGCAAGCTAAGCTGGAGTCAGTCTCTCTCATTAAGGCCACATGGCCACACTGTGTCTCTTAGTTCTTGCAAGCTGAGCTGGAGTTAGTCTCTCTCATTCAGGCCACATGGCCACACTGTGTGTCTTAGTTCTTGCAAGCTAAGCTGGAGTCAGTCTCTCTCATTAAGGCCACATGGCCACACTGTGTCTCTTAGTTCTTGCAAGCTAAGCTGGAGTCAGTCTCTCTCATTAAGGCCACATGGCCACACTGTGTCTCTTAGTTCTTGCAAGCTAAGCTGGAGTCATTTTCTCTCATTAAGGCCACATGGCCACACTGTGTCTATTAGTTCTTGCAAGCTGAGCTGGAGTTAGTCTCTCTCATTAAGGCCACATGGCCACACTGTGTCTCTTAGTTCTTGCAAGATAAGCTGGAGTCAGTCTCTCTCATTAAGGCCACATGGCCACACTGTATCTCTTAGTTCTTGCAAGCTGAGCTGGAGTTAGTCTCTCTCATTAAGGCCACATGGCCACACTGTGTCTCTTAGTTCTTGCAAGCTAAGCTGGAGTCAGTCTCTCTCATTAAGGCCACATGGCCACACTGTGTCTCTTAGTTCTTGCAAGCTAAGCTGGAGTCAGTCCCTCTCATTAAGGCCACATGGCCACACAGTGTCTCTTAGTTCTTGCAAGCTAAGCTGGAGTGAGTCTCTCTCATTAAGGCCACATGGCTACACTGTCTCTTAGTTCTTGCAAGCTAAGCTGGAGTGAGTCTCTCTCATTAAGGCCACATGGCCATACTGTGTCTCTTAGTTCTTGCAAGCTAAGTTGGAGTGAGTCTCTCTCATTAATGCCACATGGCTACACTGTGTCTCTTAGTTCTTGCAAGCTAAGCTGGAGTCAGTCTCTCTCATTAAGGCCACATGGCCACACCGTGTCTCTTAGTTCTTGCAAGCTAAGCTGGAGTCAGTCTCTCTCATTAAGGCCACATGGCCACACTGTGTCTCTTAGTTCTTGCAAGCTAAGCTGGAGCCAGTCTCTCTCATTAAGGCCACATGGCCACACTGTGTCTCTTAGTTCTTGCAAGCTAAGCTGGAGTCAGTCTCTCTCATTAAGGCCACATGGCCACACTGTCTCTTAATTCTTACAAGCTAAGCTGGAGTCAGTCTCTCTCATTAAGGCCACATGGCCACTGTCTCTTAGTTCTTGCAAGCTAAGCTGGAGTCAGTCTCTCTCATTAAGGCCACATGGCCACACTGTGTCTCTTAGTTATTACAAGCTAAGCTGGAGTCAGTCTCTCATTAAGGCCACATGGCCACACAGTGTCTCTTAGTTCTTGCAAGCTAAGCTGGGGTCATTCTCTTTTCGACATATGTCCAACCAAATTCTGTAATAATAATGTTCCAGTTTCTCTATATGTTTTTAAATATAGATTTAAATAAATCTACATTTAAAAATCCACAAATCTGGCTGCCTCCTGATGATGCTGGTTGTAATTACTGGCAAAACGACGTACTCAGATTGTTAATGTTGTGGCTATGCTCTCTAACACACAACCGGTGTGCTGTACTAGTAACGAATTGGCATGTTCTGTTTAAGTGACAAATCTTACTAATTGGCTGTGTCGGGTGGTGGTGGGTTTACCGACATATTTTTATATTTACGCAATCTTACGCAAAAAACCTGTATTATGTAAAAATAAATTTATTTTCCTCCTTTCTTTTTGGACAGTTTCAAATCTCTAACGTCTTTCAAATTGTTCTGATGTACAGTGCTACATTTCAAATTACTGTCATGTTTGCAACGGGTTGTTTACAATATATTTAAATGGTGTAGATTCATGTTTAAACTCGCTTCGAATCTGCATTCATCATTTTCTTCTTAAGCAGTCCGTAGCTACAATTGATACATCGATGCATGACCCATTTGATTATGGTTTATTGGTCTTTATTTATCAATTAAAATGTTATTGAGTGTGCCAAATCCTAAAGAGTGGTGTTTGAGTCGACCTTATTTATTTCATATTCACATCTAAAACGCCTGTGCACATGAATGTAATCCAGTTACACACTCTCCTACTTGTTCATCAACTCTCTTCGTGGTGTAGATTTGATGGCTTGTATAGCAACCATAAACAAACACAACAAGTCCGGGTGACTCATGATCCATGACTCACGATGCCAGTGGGCCAGGTTTCACTATCAACTCTCTACCTGTGTGGCATGAATAAAACGCACCTGTAAATTTGACCTGAAATTATTGCACAACAATTGCCCCGCCTTCATGGGATGTTTATCCTCCACTGTTTATCTGGCTTTGACCTGAATTATATAAAAGTGCGGCTCTGCAACTGCTGTAGAGTCACATTGGTATAAACGCATTTAACAATATGAACAGCGCATTGAAAACGCGTACTATTTTATGTATTGTTTAACAAGTGTGTTTACAAATCCACACTGAGAAACACGATGATTGACAGAGGGGAGTAGATTATGTTTTTGATGGTGTATTTAAATAGACCTACTGTAGGTAAGTAGTTTTCAGTTTTAATGGCATAGTTTAACAAGACAACACTTGCCACCATCCTTCAAACCCATTGGTGAAAAAGAGCACAGTTTATGTTTACATTATAATATAATGTTTACATTATATATAATATATAATATAATGTTTACATTATATATAATGCTTACATTATATATAATATAATGTTTACATGATATGTTTACATATAATGTTTACATTATATATAATATAATGTTTATGCGCGAGTCGCCATAAGGTTCATATGAATGGTTACCTAATAACTTTTGAAACACGGTAATCGCTGTGAAGTGCAGTTTCCAATTCTTATTGTTCACTCAATCTCTCTGGCCTTTCTATGCAATATGAAGAAGGGTCATTGCCCGAAACGTCGCTTATCGGATGTTTTCCCTTTTGCAAGGCCCCAGTCCTACTGATGCATGAATTTGTTTGGTATTTGAAATGATACGAAGGCTCAGCAAGTGATTCCTTGCAGACATAAACAGAAGCGATACGCGCCACCCCAGCCACCCATGTCGCGAATCAATCGATTATCGCGATTGAGTGCTCATGAATAAATTCTAAATTCAACGCCTTGTTTTAAAACGTGAACACAGCCGGCTCTAGTGACTGGAGTGGGTGGGTGTTGGACAATGTGAAACAATGACACGCAACGTATACAAATCTAAAACATAAATTCTTACGCACGCGATCCGGTGTGCATATCGCGATCTTCAGGATGAATGATCACGTCCGAATCAATGCGTCGTCGTTGCTCCCCTAGCATGCGCTCTGCGTAACCCGCTCGTATTGTTGTTGTTTGCGGCAGAGTTTAGGACCTTCGTGGCCAAGAGCCGCAGCTCCCGAGGCAAAGGAGTGATGGCACGCTTCAAGGTGCCGGACTTGCTGAAGCATCTCATGGAACGATACGGGGCTCCGGATATTCACGATCTGGGCATCCGTATCACCAGCATACCTCTGGGCATTTCCGTACGTGCCGTGCCTGCGTGTACGAGTGTGTGTGTGTGTGTACGTGTGTATGCATTGCGTCGCTTGTTGACTGCGAATTGTATTATTATTGGATGCCTCAAGTTATGCTCTTTGGTTCTTTCGGTAAAGTCAGGTAGGTATAAAATAAAATAAATCACGACGTTTCGGGCGCGACACAAGCGTCCGTCATCAGGTGATAAAGCCTTGGTGTGCTGCTGAGGCAGACTGTTTTAAATGGTTTGAAATGTGTGTAGCCCATGGGTCATAAAGAAGTGGCCAGGGCTAGTGATGTTAACGTGAGAAATTAGCGTGGAACTGTAAGGTAGGAAAGCGGCCTCCTCCTCGATTTTACGTGACTTTACCGAAAGAACCAAAGAGTCTGGATTCCTGCAGTCGCGAAAGCTTCAAATCAAGATTGCCTCAAGTATGTATTGTTGTTGCCCTTGAGGGGGTTTACTTTCGGAATTAAATGCATTCTGGAATTGCTGACACACAGCCACAACGTACGTGTCGCTGTGTTCACACCTGAGAGTGACACTGCATCAGCCTTTTACCAATATTCCCCCGCCCCTGCGTTTGCCTTACACGGCCACAATGCTGAGCTATCCTCAGTTGCTCAGGCACACAAGTTTCACACCTGTCTCCCTGTCAAGTGAATGTTGTGTATCCTTTTGTCATGCAGTCTGAGACAGACTTCCAACACGACTTCAGTTTTGTGGGTGCAGTGCTGCGACAAGAGCACTGAAGTAACTGCTCGTGTAAGTACATCATGTTAATATATATCGTATTGAAGGCTGAGGCCTATTTTACTGTACCGCTCCTTACATAAATCTTCTTTCCCGAGTGGTTGTGCATTTTTCGCTTGTTTCAGAGGTTCGCGATTCGATCCCAGGAGTCGCCCTCGTTAATATTGCGGGTGTATTATCCAAAACTGCATTTCTATATGCTTCACAAATAATGTAAAAAAAAATCCCGTGTTGTTATTAATGAATGAGGAGGACATGTGTGCCGGCGTCAGAATCAAAATTTGCAAATCCAAACAAGTACTCAGAAATGACTGGATTGGGTAAAACCACAAGTATATATGTTGAACTTCTTTCGCATTGTACGTAGCCAAATGTGCTAATCGGAGGTGTGGAGGGCAACAAACTGAACACAAAAAGCAGTTCTAAAGAAATTGTTTTCAATCTAGATTTAAAAGTGCATAGCTCCAATGGCTTCCTAATATCGGAAGTAAGAGTAATTACCGTGCGAGAAAATTCATGGATCTGCTTATATTTGTCAAAATTTTCCATAATACATTTGTCCTTGGGAATTATTTAATGAGTGATAATCGCCATACGTTTCAAGTCTGTGGATACTTCCACCAGTATCAAAAGACTTGCTCTACCACTGAATGAACTCTCCTCTATAATATTTAGGGCTATCGCTTTCACAGAATTCAGTCACACGTTGAGACAAAAGTAAGGGGGGGCATTGAAATCGGTCGGGCATCTATGCATGTGTCACCCTCTATTTGTCCCAACAGAGTGATATGGCTGCACGTGGTTTGGGTCCTTTGTTGTCTCCACCAACAGTGTGTGCAGGACTTCCTGGGGCAGGTGAAAGGGGACACGCTGGCCCGGAAGCTGTTTCAGTTGGCCCTGTGCTGTGGCTCCCTCGAGACTCCTCGCGACCTCGTGGTCAAGGAGAAACCGGTCGCGTTTCTCGGCAGCATCAGCACTCCCGACACCAGACCGCCGCCTCCTCCAGGGAGTAAGGAGACAAATTTTCACATACAGTAGACTCTCGATTGTCCGCGCTAATTACGGGGAAGATGGCTGCGGATGATAAAAAATCTCGCATGATCCAAAGATATCTATTTTCTGCGGATCTCTATGCCACAAACTAACGATCGACCGATCGATGCATGTGGTCGGTGATAAAACTTTCCTGCTCCCGAGCAGAAGACTCGGCCCTCTAAGTGGATAGCAGAGCCACACCAATCACCATCAATCAAACTCCACCCACTGTTGTAAAGATATGCAACTACTGTACTGTCGAGGTGATCACGTAGATTTCGGATTCATGGGCGCACATATTTGCTCGATATAAGCACGTGACTTGTAACAAACATTTCCAAGAATTACAATGTATAACTATTTTTCGATTATTAATTTGGGCCTAAGGGGAAATCCATGAGATATTAATAAGTAAAAATCTCACGTGCGTGGTTAATCCGCAAATCAGATAAACCGCACACGGATAATCAAGAGTCTACTGGATTGCACGCGCGCTGAATTGTCGTAGCTTCTCTAAACACCTTATTTCACATCTCGTCTCGATTATTACTAATGCATTAGTAAGAGTTTGGCATATCACGACGGATCAGTTTGTTAAATTTACGTCGAGATGGCCCGGGTGGCTGAAAGAGATTATTAGCGTTGAGCTGGAAACGCTGAGATCCTGGGTTCGAATCTGGGTAACCACCTGTGATTAAACTTGCTTTTGTCAAGTGCAGCCAGTTGATGGTCTCAGCTCGGTCATTAATGACTGTCAAAAAACCCAAAACATACTAAATAAATGGCTATGCACTTAATTTGACCAAGTCCAATATCGGTTCAACAGAG
The DNA here is from genome assembly GCF_048934315.1 of Petromyzon marinus. Classification (NCBI taxonomy): domain Eukaryota; kingdom Metazoa; phylum Chordata; class Hyperoartia; order Petromyzontiformes; family Petromyzontidae; genus Petromyzon; species Petromyzon marinus. Next base: position 12,574 of record NC_133683.1, read on the forward strand.
TGGGTGGGAATGTGCTTCCCTTTACTCTGTGGCCTAGAGGTCACTATAAGCAATGTCAGAGGTAGCTTTGTGATGTTCTCTTCTGCGGGCCATTCTCCAATAGGACGGGTTCCGCTGCTCTGAGAGATCCGAGTGGATACTCGGTCTCATGACACGATATCGAAAGCACAATCTGAATAAAATGTAGTTTCTTATATTGTACATAAGGGATCAGACCACGGAGGACCTTCAGAATGCTGAGTATGAACTTGAAATTGATTCTGGACTGGTTCGGGGGATAGTTGAACAATTCGAATATTGGGGCGATATCGTCTTGCATACGGGTGTGAGTGAGAAGTCTGCCAGTGTTTTTTTGAGTCCATAATCGAGATTTTTGGGTTAGATCACGTAAATATGCACTCAATAATACACGTAAATATGCACTATTTATTCGACCTAATCCAAAAATCTCTATTGCGGGTAATATTGGTCGCGAAGGCCTTCGCCTAGTTATTTCAATGCAAGCTAAGCTGGAATCAGTCTCTCTCATTAAGGCCACATGGCCACACTGTGTCTCTTAGTTCTTGCAAGCTAAGCTTGAGTCAGTCTCTCTCATTAAGGCCACATGGCCACACTGTCTCTTAGTTCTTGCAAGCTAAGCTGGAGTCAGTCTCTCTCATTAAGGTCACATGGTCACACTGTGTCTCTTAGTTCTTGCAAGCTAAGCTGGAATCAGTCTCTCTCATTAAGGCTACATGGCCACACTGTGTCTCTTAGTTCTTGCAAGCTAAGCTGGAATCAGTCTCTCTCATTAAGGCCACATGGCCACACTGTGTCTCTTAGTTCTTGCAAGCTAAGCTGGAGTCAGTCTCTCTCATTAAGGCCACATGGCCACACTGTGTCTCTTAGTTCTTGTAAGCTAAGCTGGAGTCAGTCTCTCTCATTAAGGCCACATGGCCACACTGTCTCTTAGTTCTTGCAAGCTAAGCTGTAGTGAGTCTCTCTCATTAAGGCCACATGGCCACACAGTGTCTCTTAGTTCTTGCAAGCTAAGCTGGAGTGAGTCTCTCTCATTAAGGCCACATGGCCACACTGTGTCTCTTAGTTATTGCAAGCTAAGCTTGAGTCAGTCTCATTAAGGCCACATGGCCACACAGTGTCTCTTAGTTCTTGCAAGGTAAGCTGGAGTCAGTCTCTCTCATTAAGGTCACATGGGCACACTGTCTCTTAGTTCTTGCAAGCTAAGCTGGAGTCAGTCTCTCTCATTAAGGCCACATGGCCAAACTGTGTCTCTTAGTTCTTGCAAGCTAAGCTGGAATCAGTCTCTCTCATTAAGGCCACATGGCCACACTGTGTCTCTTAGTTCTTGCAAGCTAAGCTGGAGTGAGTATCTCTCATTAAGGCCACATGGCCACACAGTGTCTCTTAGTTCTTGCAAGCTAAGCTGGAGTGAGTCTCTCTCATTAAGGCCACATGGCCACACTGTGTCTCTTAGTTCTTGCAAGCTAAGCTTGAGTCAGTCTCTCTCATTAAGGCCACATGGCCACACAGTGTCTCTTAGTTCTTGCAAGGTAAGCTGGAGTCAGTCTCTCTCATTAAGGTCACTTGGGCACACTGTGTCTCTTAATTCTTGCAAGCTAAGCTGGAGTCAGTCTCTCTCATTAAGGCCACATGGCCACACTGTGTCGCTTAGTTCTTGCAAGTTAAGCTGGAATCAGTCTCTCTCATTAAGGCCACATGGCCACACTGTGTCTCTTAGTTCTTGCAAGCTAAGCTGGAGGCAGTCTCTCTCATTAAGGCCACATGGCCACGCTGTGTCTCTTAGTTCTTGCAAGCTAAGCTGGAGTCAGTCTCTCTCATTAAGGCTACATGGCCACACTGTCTCTTAGTTCTTGCAAGCTAAGCTGGAGTGAGTCTCTCATTAAGGCCACATGGCCACACTGTGTCTCTTAGTTCTTGCAAGCTAAGCTGGAGTGAGTCTCTCTCATTAAGGCCACATGGCCACACAGTGTCTCTTAGTTCTTGCAAGCTAAGTTGGAGTCAGTCTCTCTCATTAAGGCCACATGGCCACACTGAGTCTCTTAGTTCTTGCAAGCTAAGCTGGAGTGAGTCTCTCTCATTAAGGCCACATGGCCACACAGTGTCTCTTAGTTCTTGCAAGCTAAGCTGGAGTGAGTCTCTCTCATTAAGGCCACATGGCCACACTGTGTCTCCTAGTTCTTGCCAGCTAAGCTTGAGTCAGTCTCTCTCATTAAGGCCACATGGCCACACAGTGTCTCTTAGTTCTTGCAAGCTAAGCTGGAGTCAGTCTCTCTCATTAAGGTCACATGGTCACACTGTCTCTTAGTTCTTGCAAGCTAAGCTGGAGTCAGTCTCTCTCATTAAGGCCACATGGCCACACTGTGTCTCTTAGTTCTTGCAAGCTAAGCTGGAGTCAGTCTCTCTCATTAAGGCTACATGGCCACACTGTCTCTTAGTTCTTGCAAGCTAAGCTGGAGTGAGTCTTTCATTAAGGCCACATGGCCACACTGTGTCTCTTAGTTCTTGCAAGCTAAGCTGGAGTGAGTCTCTCTCATTAAGACCACATGGCCACACAGTGTCTCTTAGTTCTTGCAAGCTAAGCTGGAGTGAGTATCTCTCATTAAGGCCACATGGCCACACTGTGTCTCTTAGTTCTTGCAAGCTAAGCTTGAGTCAGTCTCTCTCATTAAGGCCACATGGCCGCACAGTGTCTCTTAGTTCTTGCAAGGTAAGCTGGAGTCAGTCTCTCTCATTAAGGTCACATGGGCACACTGTGTCTCTTAATTCTTGCAAGCTAAGCTGGAGTCAGTCTCTCTCATTAAGGCCACATGGCCACACTGTGTCGCTTAGTTCTTGCAAGTTAAGCTGGAATCAGTCTCTCTCATTAAGGCCACATGGCCACACTGTGTCTCTTAGTTCTTGCAAGCTAAGCTGGAGGCAGTCTCATTAAGGCCACATGGCCACACTGTGTCTCTTAGGTCTTGCAAGCTAAGCTGGAGTCAGTCTCTCTCATTAAGGCTACATGGCCACACTGTCTCTTAGTTCTTGCAAGCTAAGCTGGAGTGAGTCTCTCATTAAGGCCACATGGCCACACTGTGTCTCTTAGTTCTTGCAAGCTAAGCTGGAGTGTGTCTCTCTCATTAAGGCCACATGGTCACACAGTGTCTCTTAGTTCTTGCAAGCTAAGTTGGAGTCAGTCTCTCTCATTAAGGCCACATGGCCACACTGAGTCTCTTAGTTCTTGCAAGCTAAGCTTGAGTCAGTCTCTCTCATTAAGGCCACATGGCCGCACAGTGTCTCTTAGTTCTTGCAAGGTAAGCTGGAGTCAGTCTCTCTCATTAAGGCCACATGGCCACACTGTGTCTCTTAGTTCTTGCAAGCTAAGCTGGAGTGAGTCTCTCTCATTAAGGCCACATGGCCACACAGTGTCTCTTAGTTCTTGCAAGCTAAGCTGGAGTGAGTATCTCTCATTAAGGCCACATGGCCACACTGTGTCTCTTAGTTCTTGCAAGCAAAGCTGGAGTGAGTCTCTCTCATTAAGGCCACATGGCCACACTGTATCTCTTAGTTCTTGCAAGCTAAGCTTGAGTCTGTCTCTCTCATTAAGGCCACATGGCCACACAGTGTCTCTTAGTTCTTGCAAGCTAAGCTGGAGTCAGTCTCTCTCATTAAGGCCACATGGCCACACTGTGTCGCTTAGTTCTTGCAAGTTAAGCTGGAATCAGTCTCTCTCATTAAGGCCACATGGCCACACTGTGTCTCTTAGTTCTTGCAAGCTAAGCTGGAGGCAGTCTCTCTCATTAAGGCCACATGGCCACACTGTGTCTCTTAGTTCTTGCAAGCTAAGCTGGAGTCAGTCTCTCTCATTAAGGCTACATGGCCACACTGTCTCTTAGTTCTTGCAAGCTAAGCTGGAGTGAGTCTCTCATTAAGGCCACATGGCCACACTGTGTCTCTTAGTTCTTGCAAGCTAAGCTGGAGTGTGTCTCTCTCATTAAGGCCACATGGCCACACAGTGTCTCTTAGTTCTTGCAAGCTAAGTTGGAGTCAGTCTCTCTCATTAAGGCCACATGGCCACACTGAGTCTCTTAGTTCTTGCAAGCTAAGCTTGAGTCGGTCTCTCTCATTAAGGCCACATGGCCATACAGTGTCTCTTAGTTCTTGCAAGCTAAGCTGGAGTCAGTCTCTCTCATTAAGGTCAGATGGTCACACTGTGTCTCTTAGTTCTTGCAAGCTAAGCTGGAGTCAGTCTCTCTCATTAAGGCCACATGGCCACACTGTGTCTCTTAGTTCTTGCAAGCTAAGCTGGAATCAGTCTCTCTCATTAAGGCCACATGGCCACACTGTGTCTCTTAGTTCTTGCAAGCTAAGCTGGAGTCAGTCTCTCTCATTAAGGCCACATGGCCACACTGTGTCTCTTAGTTCTTGCAAGCTAAGCTGGAGTCAGTCTCTCTCATTAAGGCTACATGGCCACACTGTCTCTTAGTTCTTGCAAGCTAAGCTGGAGTCAGTCTCTCTCATTAAGGCCACATGGCCACACTGTGTCTCTTAGTTCTTGCAAGCTAAGCTGGAGTCAGTCTCTCTCATTAAGGCTACATGGCCACACTGTCTCTTAGTTCTTGCAAGCTAAGCTGGAGTGAGTCTCTCATTAAGGCCACATGGCCACACAGTGTCTCTTAGTTCTTGCAAGCTAAGTTGGAGTCAGTCTCTCTCATTAAGGCCACATGGCCACACAGTGTCTCTTAGTTCTTGCAAGCTAAGCTGGAGTCAGTCTCTCTCATTAAGGTCACATGGTCACACTGTGTCTCTTAGTTCTTGCAAGCTAAGCTGGAGTCAGTCTCTCTCATTAAGGCCACATGGCCACACTGTGTCTCTTAGTTCTTGCAAGCTAAGCTGGAGTCAGTCTCTCTCATTAAGGCCACATGGCCACACTGTGTCTCTTAGTTCTTGCAAGCTAAGCTGGAGTGAGTCTCTCATTAAGGCCACATGGCCACACTGTGTCTCTTAGTTCTTGCAAGCTAAGCTGGAGTCAGTCTCTCTCATTAAGGCCACATGGCCACACTGTGTCTCTTAGTTCTTGCAAGCTAAGCTGGAATCAGTCTCTCTCATTAAGGCCACATGGCCACACTGTGTCTCTTAGTTCTTGCAAGCTAAGCTGGAGTCAGTCTCTCTCATTAAGGCCACATGGCCACACTGTGTCTCTTAGTTCTTGCAAGCTAAGCTGGAGTCAGTCTCTCTCATTAAGGTCACATGGTCACACTGTGTCTCTTAGTTGTTGCAAGCTAAGCTGGAGTCAGTCTCTCTCATTAAGGCCACATGGCCACACTGTGTCTCTTAGTTCTTGCAAGCTAAGCTGGAATCAGTCTCTCTCATTAAGGCCACATGGCCACACTGTGTCTCTTAGTTCTTGCAAGCTAAGCTGGAGTCAGTCTCTCTCATTAAGGCCACATGGCCACACAGTGTCTCTTAGTTCTTGCAAGCTAAGCTTGAGTCAGTCTCTCTCATTAAGGCCACATGGCCGCACAGTGTCTCTTAGTTCTTGCAAGGTAAGCTGGAGTCAGTCTCTCTCATTAAGGTCACATGGGCACACTGTGTCTCTTAATTCTTGCAAGCTAAGCTGGAGTCAGTCTCTCTCATTAAGGCCACATGGCCACACTGTGTCGCTTAGTTCTTGCAAGTTAAGCTGGAATCAGTCTCTCTCATTAAGGCCACATGGCCACACTGTGTCTCTTAGTTCTTGCAAGCTAAGCTGGAGGCAGTCTCTCTCATTAAGGCTACATGGCCACACTGTCTCTTAGTTCTTGCAAGCTAAGCTGGAGTGAGTCTCTCATTAAGGCCACATGGCCACACTGTGTCTCTTAGTTCTTGCAAGCTAAGCTGGAGTGTGTCTCTCTGATTAAGGCCACATGGCCACACAGTGTCTCTTAGTTCTTGCAAGCTAATCTGGAGTCAGTCTCTCTCATTAAGGCCACATGGCCACACTGAGTCTCTTAGTTCTTGCAAGCTAAGCTTGAGTCGGTCTCTCTCATTAAGGCCACATGGCCACACAGTGTCTCTTAGTTCTTGCAAGCTAAGCTGGAGTCAGTCTCTCTCATTAAGGCCACATGGCCACACAGTGTCTCTTAGTTCTTGCAAGCTAAGCTGGAGTGAGTATCTCTCATTAAGGCCACATGGCCACACTGTGTCTCTTAGTTCTTGCAAGCTAAGCTTGAGTCAGTCTCTCTCATTAAGGCCACATGGCCGCACAGTGTCTCTTAGTTCTTGCAAGGTAAGCTGGAGTCAGTCTCTCTCATTAAGGTCACATGGGCACACTGTGTCTCTTAATTCTTGCAAGCTAAGCTGGAGTCAGTCTCTCTCATTAAGGCCACATGGCCACACTGTGTCGCTTAGTTCTTGCAAGTTAAGCTGGAATCAGTCTCTCTCATTAAGGCCACATGGCCACACTGTGTCTCTTAGTTCTTGCAAGCTAAGCTGGAGGCAGTCTCTCTCATTAAGGCTACATGGCCACACTGTCTCTTAGTTCTTGCAAGCTAAGCTGGAGTGAGTCTCTCATTAAGGCCACATGGCCACACTGTGTCTCTTAGTTCTTGCAAGCTAAGCTGGAGTGTGTCTCTCTGATTAAGGCCACATGGCCACACAGTGTCTCTTAGTTCTTGCAAGCTAAGTTGGAGTCAGTCTCTCTCATTAAGGCCACATGGCCACACTGAGTCTCTTAGTTCTTGCAAGCTAAGCTTGAGTCGGTCTCTCTCATTAAGGCCACATGGCCACACAGTGTCTCTTAGTTCTTGCAAGCTAAGCTGGAGTCAGTCTCTCTCATTAAGGTCAGATGGTCACACTGTGTCTCTTAGTTCTTGCAAGCTAAGCTGGAGTCAGTCTCTCTCATTAAGGCCACATGGCCACACTGTGTCTCTTAGTTCTTGCAAGCTAAGCTGGAATCAGTTTCTCTCATTAAGGCCACATGGCCACACTGTGTCTCTTAGTTCTTGCAAGCTAAGCTGGAGTCAGTCTCTCTCATTAAGGCTACATGGCCACACTGTCTCTTAGTTCTTGCAAGCTAAGCTGGAGTCAGTCTCTCTCATTAAGGCCACATGGTCACACTGTGTCTCTTAGTTCTTGCAAGCTAAGCTGGAGTCAGTCTCTCTCATTAAGGCCACATGGCCACACTGTGTCTCTTAGTTCTTGCAAGCTAAGCTGGAGTCAGTCTCTCTCATTAAGGCTACATGGCCACACTGTCTCTTAGTTCTTGCAAGCTAAGCTGGAGTGAGTCTTTCATTAAGGCCACATGGCCACACTGTGTCTCTTAGTTCTTGCAAGCTAAGCTGGAGTGAGTCTCTCTCATTAAGGCCACATGGCCACACAGTGTCTCTTAGTTCTTGCAAGCTAAGCTGGAGTGAGTATCTCTCATTAAGGCCACATGGCCACACTGTGTCTCTTAGTTCTTGCAAGCTAAGCTTGAGTCAGTCTCTCTCATTAAGGCCACATGGCCGCACAGTGTCTCTTAGTTCTTGCAAGGTAAGCTGGAGTCAGTCTCTCTCATTAAGGTCACATGGGCACACTGTGTCTCTTAATTCTTGCAAGCTAAGCTGGAGTCAGTCTCTCTCATTAAGGCCACATGGCCACACTGTGTCTCTTAGTTCTTGCAAGCTAAGCTGGAGTCAGTCTCTCTCATTAAGGCCACATGGCCGCACAGTGTCTCTTAGTTCTTGCAAGGTAAGCTGGAGTCAGTCTCTCTCATTAAGGTCACATGGGCACACTGTGTCTCTTAATTCTTGCAAGCTAAGCTGGAGTCAGTCTCTCTCATTAAGGCCACATGGCCACACTGTGTCTCTTAGTTCTTGCAAGCTAAGCTGGAGTCAGTCTCTCTCATTAAGGCTACATGGCCACACTGTCTCTTAGTTCTTGCAAGCTAAGCTGGAGTGAGTCTCTCATTAAGGCCACATGGCCACACTGTGTCTCTTAGTTCTTGCAAGCTAAGCTGGAGTGTGTCTCTCTCATTAAGGCCACATGGCCACACAGTGTCTCTTAGTTCTTGCAAGCTAAGTTGGAGTCAGTCTCTCTCATTAAGGCCACATGGCCACACTGAGTCTCTTAGTTCTTGCAAGCTAAGCTTGAGTCAGTCTCTCTCATTAAGGCCACATGGCCGCACAGTGTCTCTTAGTTCTTGCAAGGTAAGCTGGAGTCAGTCTCTCTCATTAAGGCCACATGGCCACACAGTGTCTCTTAGTTCTTGCAAGCTAAGCTGGAGTCAGTCTCTCTCATTAAGGCCACATGGTCACACTGTGTCTCTTAGTTCTTGCAAGCTAAGCTGGAGTCAGTCTCTCTCATTAAGGCCACATGGCCACACTGTGTCTCTTAGTTCTTGCAAGCTAAGCTGGAGTCAGTCTCTCTCATTAAGGCTACATGGCCACACTGTCTCTTAGTTCTTGCAAGCTAAGCTGGAGTGAGTCTTTCATTAAGGCCACATGGCCACACTGTGTCTCTTAGTTCTTGCAAGCTAAGCTGGAGTGAGTCTCTCTCATTAAGGCCACATGGCCACACAGTGTCTCTTAGTTCTTGCAAGCTAAGGTGGAGTGAGTATCTCTCATTAAGGCCACATGGCCACACTGTGTCTCTTAGTTCTTGCAAGCTAAGCTTGAGTCAGTCTCTCTCATTAAGGCCACATGGCCGCACAGTGTCTCTTAGTTCTTGCAAGGTAAGCTGGAGTCAGTCTCTCTCATTAAGGTCACATGGGCACACTGTGTCTCTTAATTCTTGCAAGCTAAGCTGGAGTCAGTCTCTCTCATTAAGGCCACATGGCCACACTGTGTCTCTTAGTTCTTGCAAGCTAAGCTGGAGGCAGTCTCTCTCATTAAGGCTACATGGCCACACTGTCTCTTAGTTCTTGCAAGCTAAGCTGGAGTGAGTCTCTCATTAAGGCCACATGGCCACACTGTGTCTCTTAGTTCTTGCAAGCTAAGCTGGAGTGTGTCTCTCTGATTAAGGCCACATGGCCACACAGTGTCTCTTAGTTCTTGCAAGCTAAGTTGGAGTCAGTCTCTCTCATTAAGGCCACATGGCCACACTGAGTCTCTTAGTTCTTGCAAGCTAAGCTTGAGTCGGTCTCTCTCATTAAGGCCACATGGCCACACAGTGTCTCTTAGTTCTTGCAAGCTAAGCTGGAGTCAGTCTCTCTCATTAAGGTCAGATGGTCACACTGTGTCTCTTAGTTCTTGCAAGCTAAGCTGGAGTCAGTCTCTCTCATTAAGGCCACATGGCCACACTGTGTCTCTTAGTTCTTGCAAGCTAAGCTGGAATCAGTTTCTCTCATTAAGGCCACATGGCCACACTGTGTCTCTTAGTTCTTGCAAGCTAAGCTGGAGTCAGTCTCTCTCATTAAGGCTACATGGCCACACTGTCTCTTAGTTCTTGCAAGCTAAGCTGGAGTCAGTCTCTCTCATTAAGGCCACATGGTCACACTGTGTCTCTTAGTTCTTGCAAGCTAAGCTGGAGTCAGTCTCTCTCATTAAGGCCACATGGCCACACTGTGTCTCTTAGTTCTTGCAAGCTAAGCTGGAGTCAGTCTCTCTCATTAAGGCTACATGGCCACACTGTCTCTTAGTTCTTGCAAGCTAAGCTGGAGTGAGTCTTTCATTAAGGCCACATGGCCACACTGTGTCTCTTAGTTCTTGCAAGCTAAGCTGGAGTGAGTCTCTCTCATTAAGGCCACATGGCCACACAGTGTCTCTTAGTTCTTGCAAGCTAAGCTGGAGTGAGTATCTCTCATTAAGGCCACATGGCCACACTGTGTCTCTTAGTTCTTGCAAGCTAAGCTTGAGTCAGTCTCTCTCATTAAGGCCACATGGCCGCACAGTGTCTCTTAGTTCTTGCAAGGTAAGCTGGAGTCAGTCTCTCTCATTAAGGTCACATGGGCACACTGTGTCTCTTAATTCTTGCAAGCTAAGCTGGAGTCAGTCTCTCTCATTAAGGCCACATGGCCACACTGTGTCTCTTAGTTCTTGCAAGCTAAGCTGGAGTCAGTCTCTCTCATTAAGGCCACATGGCCGCACAGTGTCTCTTAGTTCTTGCAAGGTAAGCTGGAGTCAGTCTCTCTCATTAAGGTCACATGGGCACACTGTGTCTCTTAATTCTTGCAAGCTAAGCTGGAGTCAGTCTCTCTCATTAAGGCCACATGGCCACACTGTGTCTCTTAGTTCTTGCAAGCTAAGCTGGAGTCAGTCTCTCTCATTAAGGCTACATGGCCACACTGTCTCTTAGTTCTTGCAAGCTAAGCTGGAGTGAGTCTCTCATTAAGGCCACATGGCCACACTGTGTCTCTTAGTTCTTGCAAGCTAAGCTGGAGTGTGTCTCTCTCATTAAGGCCACATGGCCACACAGTGTCTCTTAGTTCTTGCAAGCTAAGTTGGAGTCAGTCTCTCTCATTAAGGCCACATGGCCACACTGAGTCTCTTAGTTCTTGCAAGCTAAGCTTGAGTCAGTCTCTCTCATTAAGGCCACATGGCCGCACAGTGTCTCTTAGTTCTTGCAAGGTAAGCTGGAGTCAGTCTCTCTCATTAAGGCCACATGGCCACACAGTGTCTCTTAGTTCTTGCAAGCTAAGCTGGAGTCAGTCTCTCTCATTAAGGCCACATGGTCACACTGTGTCTCTTAGTTCTTGCAAGCTAAGCTGGAGTCAGTCTCTCTCATTAAGGCCACATGGCCACACTGTGTCTCTTAGTTCTTGCAAGCTAAGCTGGAGTCAGTCTCTCTCATTAAGGCTACATGGCCACACTGTCTCTTAGTTCTTGCAAGCTAAGCTGGAGTGAGTCTTTCATTAAGGCCACATGGCCACACTGTGTCTCTTAGTTCTTGCAAGCTAAGCTGGAGTGAGTCTCTCTCATTAAGGCCACATGGCCACACAGTGTCTCTTAGTTCTTGCAAGCTAAGCTGGAGTGAGTATCTCTCATTAAGGCCACATGGCCACACTGTGTCTCTTAGTTCTTGCAAGCTAAGCTTGAGTCAGTCTCTCTCATTAAGGCCACATGGCCGCACAGTGTCTCTTAGTTCTTGCAAGGTAAGCTGGAGTCAGTCTCTCTCATTAAGGTCACATGGGCACACTGTGTCTCTTAATTCTTGCAAGCTAAGCTGGAGTCAGTCTCTCTCATTAAGGCCACATGGCCACACTGTGTCTCTTAGTTCTTGCAAGCTAAGCTGGAGTCAGTCTCTCTCATTAAGGCCACTTGGCCGCACAGTGTCTCTTAGTTCTTGCAAGGTAAGCTGGAGTCAGTCTCTCTCATTAAGGTCACATGGGCACACTGTGTCTCTTAATTCTTGCAAGCTAAGCTGGAGTCAGTCTCTCTCATTAAGGCCACATGGCCACACTGTGTCTCTTAGTTCTTGCAAGCTAAGCTGGAGTCAGTCTCTCTCATTAAGGCTACATGGCCACACTGTCTCTTAGTTCTTGCAAGCTAAGCTGGAGTGAGTCTCTCATTAAGGCCACATGGCCACACTGTGTCTCTTAGTTCTTGCAAGCTAAGCTGGAGTGTGTCTCTCTCATTAAGGCCACATGGCCACACAGTGTCTCTTAGTTCTTGCAAGCTAAGTTGGAGTCAGTCTCTCTCATTAAGGCCACATGGCCACACTGAGTCTCTTAGTTCTTGCAAGCTAAGCTTGAGTCAGTCTCTCTCATTAAGGCCACATGGCCGCACAGTGTCTCTTAGTTCTTGCAAGGTAAGCTGGAGTCAGTCTCTCTCATTAAGGCCACATGGCCACACTGTGTCTCTTAGTTCTTGCAAGCTAAGCTGGAGTGAGTCTCTCTCATTAAGGCCACATGGCCACACAGTGTCTCTTAGTTCTTGCAAGCTAAGCTGGAGTGAGTATCTCTCATTAAGGCCACATGGCCACACTGTGTCTCTTAGTTCTTGCAAGCTAAGCTGGAGTGAGTCTCTCTCATTAAGGCCACATGGCCACACTGTATCTCTTAGTTCTTGCAAGCTAAGCTTGAGTCTGTCTCTCTCATTAAGGCCACATGGCCACACAGTGTCTCTTAGTTCTTGCAAGCTAAGCTGGAGTCAGTCTCTCTCATTAAGGCCACATGGCCACACTGTGTCGCTTAGTTCTTGCAAGTTAAGCTGGAATCAGTCTCTCTCATTAAGGCCACATGGCCACACTGTGTCTCTTAGTTCTTGCAAGCTAAGCTGGAGGCAGTCTCTCTCATTAAGGCCACATGGCCACATTGTGTCTCTTAGTTCTTGCAAGCTAAGCTGGAGTCAGTCTCTCTCATTAAGGCTACATGGCCACACTGTCTCTTAGTTCTTGCAAGCTAAGCTGGAGTGAGTCTCTCATTAAGGCCACATGGCCACACTGTGTCTCTTAGTTCTTGCAAGCTAAGCTGGAGTGTGTCTCTTTCATTAAGGCCACATGGCCACACAGTGTCTCTTAGTTCTTGCAAGCTAAGTTGGAGTCAGTCTCTCTCAATAAGTCCACATGGCCACACTGAGTCTCTTAGTTCTTGCAAGCTAAGCTTGAGTCGGTCTCTCTCATTAAGGCCACATGGCCACACAGTGTCTCTTAGTTCTTGCAAGCTAAGCTGGAGTCAGTCTCTCTCATTAAGGTCAGATGGTCACACTGTGTCTCTTAGTTCTTGCAAGCTAAGCTGGAGTCAGTCTCTCTCATTAAGGCCACATGGCCACACTGTGTCTCTTAGTTCTTGCAAGCTAAGCTGGAATCAGTCTCTCTCATTAAGGCCACATGGCCACACTGTGTCTCATAGTTCTTGCAAGCTAAGCTGGAGTCAGTCTCTCTCATTAAGGCCACATGACCACACTGTGTCTCTTAGTTCTTGCAAGCTAAGCTGGAGTCAGTCTCTCTCATTAAGGCTACATGGCCACACTGTCTCTTAGTTCTTGCAAGCTAAGCTGGAGTCAGTCTCTCTCATTAAGGCCACATGGCCACACTGTGTCTCTTAGTTCTTGCAAGCTAAGCTGGAGTCAGTCTCTCTCATTAAGGCTACATGGCCACACTGTCTCTTAGTTCTTGCAAGCTAAGCTGGAGTGAGTCTCTCATTAAGGCCACATGGCCACACAGTGTCTCTTAGTTCTTGCAAGCTAAGTTGGAGTCAGTCTCTCTCATTAAGGCCACATGGCCACACTGAGTCTCTTAGTTCTTGTAAGCTAAGCTGGAGTGAGTCTCTCTCATTAAGGCCACATTGCCACACTGTATCTCTTAGTTCTTGCAAGCTAAGCTTGAGTCTGTCTCTCTCATTAAGGCCACATGGCCACACAGTGTCTCTTAGTTCTTGCAAGCTAAGCTGGAGTCAGTCTCTCTCATTAAGGTCACATGGTCACACTGTGTCTCTTAGTTCTTGCAAGCTAAGCTGGAGTCAGTCTCTCTCATTAAGGCCACATGGCCACACTGTGTCTCTTAGTTCTTGCAAGCTAAGCTGGAGTCAGTCTCTCTCATTAAGGCCACATGGCCACACTGTGTCTCTTAGTTCTTGCAAGCTAAGCTGGAGTGAGTCTCTCATTAAGGCCACATGGCCACACTGTGTCTCTTAGTTCTTGCAAGCTAAGCTGGAGTGAGTCTCTCTCATTAAGGCCACATGGCCACACAGTGTATCTTAGTTCTTGCAAGGTAAGCTGGAGTGAGTCTCTCTCATTAAGGCCACATGGCCACACTGTGTCTCTTAGTTCTTGCAAGCTAAGCTGGAGTCAGTCTCTCTCATTAAGGCTACATGGCCACACTGTCTCTTAGTTCTTGCAAGCTAAGCTGGAGTCAGTCTCTCTCATTAAGGCCACATGGTCACACTGTGTCTCTTAGTTCTTGCAAGCTAAGCTGGAGTCAGTCTCTCTCATTAAGGCCACATGGCCACACTGTGTCTCTTAGTTCTTGCAAGCTAAGCTGGAGTCAGTCTCTCTCATTAAGGCTACATGGCCACACTGTCTCTTAGTTCTTGCAAGCTAAGCTGGAGTGAGTCTTTCATTAAGGCCACATGGCCACACTGTGTCTCTTAGTTCTTGCAAGCTAAGCTGGAGTGAGTCTCTCTCATTAAGGCCACATGGCCACACAGTGTCTCTTAGTTCTTGCAAGGTAAGCTGGAGTCAGTCTCTCTCATTAAGGTCACATGGGCACACTGTGTCTCTTAATTCTTGCAAGCTAAGCTGGAGTCAGTCTCTCTCATTAAGGCCACATGGCCACACTGTGTCTCTTAGTTCTTGCAAGCTAAGCTGGAGTCAGTCTCTCTCATTAAGGCCACATGGCCGCACAGTGTCTCTTAGTTCTTGCAAGGTAAGCTGGAGTCAGTCTCTCTCATTAAGGTCACATGGGCACACTGTGTCTCTTAATTCTTGCAAGCTAAGCTGGAGTCAGTCTCTCTCATTAAGGCCACATGGCCACACTGTGTCTCTTAGTTCTTGCAAGCTAAGCTGGAGTCAGTCTCTCTCATTAAGGCTACATGGCCACACTGTCTCTTAGTTCTTGCAAGCTAAGCTGGAGTGAGTCTCTCATTAAGGCCACATGGCCACACTGTGTCTCTTAGTTCTTGCAAGCTAAGCTGGAGTGTGTCTCTCTCATTAAGGCCACATGGCCACACAGTGTCTCTTAGTTCTTGCAAGCTAAGTTGGAGTCAGTCTCTCTCATTAAGGCCACATGGCCACACTGAGTCTCTTAGTTCTTGCAAGCTAAGCTTGAGTCAGTCTCTCTCATTAAGGCCACATGGCCGCACAGTGTCTCTTAGTTCTTGCAAGGTAAGCTGGAGTCAGTCTCTCTCATTAAGGCCACATGGCCACACTGTGTCTCTTAGTTCTTGCAAGCTAAGCTGGAGTGAGTCTCTCTCATTAAGGCCACATGGCCACACAGTGTCTCTTAGTTCTTGCAAGCTAAGCTGGAGTGAGTATCTCTCATTAAGGCCACATGGCCACACTGTGTCTCTTAGTTCTTGCAAGCTAAGCTGGAGTGAGTCTCTCTCATTAAGGCCACATGGCCACACTGTATCTCTTAGTTCTTGCAAGCTAAGCTTGAGTCTGTCTCTCTCATTAAGGCCACATGGCCACACAGTGTCTCTTAGTTCTTGCAAGCTAAGCTGGAGTCAGTCTCTCTCATTAAGGCCACATGGCCACACTGTGTCGCTTAGTTCTTGCAAGTTAAGCTGGAATCAGTCTCTCTCATTAAGGCCACATGGCCACACTGTGTCTCTTAGTTCTTGCAAGCTAAGCTGGAGGCAGTCTCTCTCATTAAGGCCACATGGCCACACTGTGTCTCTTAGTTCTTGCAAGCTAAGCTGGAGTCAGTCTCTCTCATTAAGGCTACATGGCCACACTGTCTCTTAGTTCTTGCAAGCTAAGCTGGAGTGAGTCTCTCATTAAGGCCACATGGCCACACTGTGTCTCTTAGTTCTTGCAAGCTAAGCTGGAGTGTGTCTCTCTCATTAAGGCCACATGGCCACACAGTGTCTCTTAGTTCTTGCAAGCTAAGTTGGAGTCAGTCTCTCTCATTAAGGCCACATGGCCACACTGAGTCTCTTAGTTCTTGCAAGCTAAGCTTGAGTCGGTCTCTCTCATTAAGGCCACATGGCCACACAGTGTCTCTTAGTTCTTGCAAGCTAAGCTGGAGTTAGTCTCTCTCATTAAGGTCAGATGGTCACACTGTGTCTCTTAGTTCTTGCAAGCTAAGCTGGAGTCAGTCTCTCTCATTAAGGCCACATGGCCACACTGTGTCTCTTAGTTCTTGCAAGCTAAGCTGGAATCAGTCTCTCTCATTAAGGCCACATGGCCACACTGTGTCTCATAGTTCTTGCAAGCTAAGCTGGAGTCAGTCTCTCTCATTAAGGCCACATGACCACACTGTGTCTCTTAGTTCTTGCAAGCTAAGCTGGAGTCAGTCTCTCTCATTAAGGCTACATGGCCACACTGTCTCTTAGTTCTTGCAAGCTAAGCTGGAGTCAGTCTCTCTCATTAAGGCCACATGGCCACACTGTGTCTCTTAGTTCTTGCAAGCTAAGCTGGAGTCAGTCTCTCTCATTAAGGCTACATGGCCACACTGTCTCTTAGTTCTTGCAAGCTAAGCTGGAGTGAGTCTCTCATTAAGGCCACATGGCCACACAGTGTCTCTTAGTTCTTGCAAGCTAAGTTGGAGTCAGTCTCTCTCATTAAGGCCACATGGCCACACTGAGTCTCTTAGTTCTTGTAAGCTAAGCTGGAGTGAGTCTCTCTCATTAAGGCCACATTGCCACACTGTATCTCTTAGTTCTTGCAAGCTAAGCTTGAGTCTGTCTCTCTCATTAAGGCCACATGGCCACACAGTGTCTCTTAGTTCTTGCAAGCTAAGCTGGAGTCAGTCTCTCTCATTAAGGTCACATGGTCACACTGTGTCTCTTAGTTCTTGCAAGCTAAGCTGGAGTCAGTCTCTCTCATTAAGGCCACATGGCCACACTGTGTCTCTTAGTTCTTGCAAGCTAAGCTGGAGTCAGTCTCTCTCATTAAGGCCACATGGCCACACTGTGTCTCTTAGTTCTTGCAAGCTAAGCTGGAGTGAGTCTCTCATTAAGGCCACATGGCCACACTGTGTCTCTTAGTTCTTGCAAGCTAAGCTGGAGTGAGTCTCTCTCATTAAGGCCACATGGCCACACAGTGTATCTTAGTTCTTGCAAGCTAAGCTGGAGTCAGTCTCTCTCATTAAGGCTACATGGCCACACTGTCTCTTAGTTCTTGCAAGCTAAGCTGGAGTCAGTCTCTCTCATTAAGGCCACATGGTCACACTGTGTCTCTTAGTTCTTGCAAGCTAAGCTGGAGTCAGTCTCTCTCATTAAGGCCACATGGCCACACTGTGTCTCTTAGTTCTTGCAAGCTAAGCTGGAGTCAGTCTCTCTCATTAAGGCTACATGGCCACACTGTCTCTTAGTTCTTGCAAGCTAAGCTGGAGTGAGTCTTTCATTAAGGCCACATGGCCACACTGTGTCTCTTAGTTCTTGCAAGCTAAGCTGGAGTGAGTCTCTCTCATTAAGGCCACATGGCCACACAGTGTCTCTTAGTTCTTGCAAGCTAAGCTGGAGTGAGTATCTCTCATTAAGGCCACATGGCCACACTGTGTCTCTTAGTTCTTGCAAGCTAAGCTTGAGTCAGTCTCTCTCATTAAGGCCACATGGCCGCACAGTGTCTCTTAGTTCTTGCAAGGTAAGCTGGAGTCAGTCTCTCTCATTAAGGTCACATGGGCACACTGTGTCTCTTAATTCTTGCAAGCTAAGCTGGAGTCAGTCTCTCTCATTAAGGCCACATGGCCACACTGTGTCTCTTAGTTCTTGCAAGCTAAGCTGGAGTCAGTCTCTCTCATTAAGGCCACATGGCCGCACAGTGTCTCTTAGTTCTTGCAAGGTAAGCTGGAGTCAGTCTCTCTCATTAAGGTCACATGGGCACACTGTGTCTCTTAATTCTTGCAAGCTAAGCTGGAGTCAGTCTCTCTCATTAAGGCCACATGGCCACACTGTGTCTCTTAGTTCTTGCAAGCTAAGCTGGAGTCAGTCTCTCTCATTAAGGCTACATGGCCACACTGTCTCTTAGTTCTTGCAAGCTAAGTTGGAGTGAGTCTCTCATTAAGGCCACATGGCCACACTGTGTCTCTTAGTTCTTGCAAGCTAAGCTGGAGTGTGTCTCTCTCATTAGGCCACATGGCCACACAGTGTCTCTTAGTTCTTGCAAGCTAAGTTGGAGTCAGTCTCTCTCATTAAGGCCACATGGCCACACTGAGTCTCTTAGTTCTTGCAAGCTAAGCTTGAGTCAGTCTCTCTCATTAAGGCCACATGGCCGCACAGTGTCTCTTAGTTCTTGCAAGGTAAGCTGGAGTCAGTCTCTCTCATTAAGGCCACATGGCCACACTGTGTCTCTTAGTTCTTGCAAGCTAAGCTGGAGTGAGTCTCTCTCATTAAGGCCACATGGCCACACAGTGTCTCTTAGTTCTTGCAAGCTAAGCTGGAGTGAGTATCTCTCATTAAGGCCACATGGCCACACTGTGTCTCTTAGTTCTTGCAAGCTAAGCTGGAGTGAGTCTCTCTCATTAAGGCCACATGGCCACACTGTATCTCTTAGTTCTTGCAAGCTAAGCTTGAGTCTGTCTCTCTCATTAAGGCCCCATGGCCACACAGTGTCTCTTAGTTCTTGCAAGCTAAGCTGGAGTCAGTCTCTCTCATTAAGGCCACATGGCCACACTGTGTCGCTTAGTTCTTGCAAGTTAAGCTGGAATCAGTCTCTCTCATTAAGGCCACATGGCCACACTGTGTCTCTTAGTTCTTGCAAGCTAAGCTGGAGGCAGTCTCTCTCATTAAGGCCACATGGCCACACTGTGTCTCTTAGTTCTTGCAAGCTAAGCTGGAGTCAGTCTCTCTCATTAAGGCTACATGGCCACACTGTCTCTTAGTTCTTGCAAGCTAAGCTGGAGTGAGTCTCTCATTAAGGCCACATGGCCACACTGTGTCTCTTAGTTCTTGCAAGCTAAGCTGGAGTGTGTCTCTCTCATTAAGGCCACATGGCCACACAGTGTCTCTTAGTTCTTGCAAGCTAAGTTGGAGTCAGTCTCTCTCATTAAGGCCACATGGCCACACTGAGTCTCTTAGTTCTTGCAAGCTAAGCTTGAGTCGGTCTCTCTCATTAAGGCCACATGGCCACACAGTGTCTCTTAGTTCTTGCAAGCTAAGCTGGAGTCAGTCTCTCTCATTAAGGTCAGATGGTCACACTGTGTCTCTTAGTTCTTGCAAGCTAAGCTGGAGTCAGTCTCTCTCATTAAGGCCACATGGCCACACTGTGTCTCTTAGTTCTTGCAAGCTAAGCTGGAATCAGTCTCTCTCATTAAGGCCACATGGCCACACTGTGTCTCATAGTTCTTGCAAGCTAAGCTGGAGTCAGTCTCTCTCATTAAGGCCACATGACCACACTGTGTCTCTTAGTTCTTGCAAGCTAAGCTGGAGTCAGTCTCTCTCATTAAGGCTACATGGCCACACTGTCTCTTAGTTCTTGCAAGCTAAGCTGGAGTCAGTCTCTCTCATTAAGGCCACATGGCCACACTGTGTCTCTTAGTTCTTGCAAGCTAAGCTGGAGTCAGTCTCTCTCATTAAGGCTACATGGCCACACTGTCTCTTAGTTCTTGCAAGCTAAGCTGGAGTGAGTCTCTCATTAAGGCCACATGGCCACACAGTGTCTCTTAGTTCTTGCAAGCTAAGTTGGAGTCAGTCTCTCTCATTAAGGCCACATGGCCACACTGAGTCTCTTAGTTCTTGTAAGCTAAGCTGGAGTGAGTCTCTCTCATTAAGGCCACATGGCCACACAGTGTATCTTAGTTCTTGCAAGCTAAGCTGGAGTGAGTCTCTCTCATTAAGGCCACATGGTCACACTGTGTCTCTTAGTTCTTGCAAGCTAAGCTGGAGTCAGTCTCTCTCATTAAGGCCACATGGCCACACTGTGTCTCTTAGTTCTTGCAAGCTAAGCTGGAGTCAGTCTCTCTCATTAAGGCTACATGGCCACACTGTCTCTTAGTTCTTGCAAGCTAAGCTGGAGTGAGTCTCTCATTAAGGCCACATGGCCACACTGTGTCTCTTAGTTCTTGCAAGCTAAGCTGGAGTGTGTCTCTCTCATTAAGGCCACATGGCCACAAAGTGTCTCTTAGTTCTTGCAAGCTAAGTTGGAGTCAGTCTCTCTCATTAAGGCCACATGGCCACACTGCATCTCTTAGTTCTTGCAAGCTAAGCTTGAGTCAGTCTCTCTCATTAAGGCCACATGGCCGCACAGTGTCTCTTAGTTCTTGCAAGGTAAGCTGGAGTCAGTCTCTCTCATTAAGGCCACATGGCCACACTGTGTCTCTTAGTTCTTGCAAGCTAAGCTGGAGTGAGTCTCTCTCATTAAGGCCACATGGCCACACAGTGTCTCTTAGTTCTTGCAAGCTAAGCTGGAGTGAGTATCTCTCATTAAGGCCACATGGCCACACTGTGTCTCTTAGTTCTTGCAAGCTAAGCTGGAGTGAGTCTCTCTCATTAAGGCCACATGGCCACACTGTATCTCTTAGTTCTTGCAAGCTAAGCTTGAGTCTGTCTCTCTCATTAAGGCCACATGGCCACACAGTGTCTCTTAGTTCTTGCAAGCTAAGCTGGAGTCAGTCTCTCTCATTAAGGCCACATGGCCACACTGTGTCACTTAGTTCTTGCAAGTTAAGCTGGAATCAGTCTCTCTCATTAAGGCCACATGGCCACACTGTGTCTCTTAGTTCTTGCAAGCTAAGCTGGAGGCAGTCTCTCTCATTAAGGCCACATGGCCACACTGTGTCTCTTAGTTCTTGCAAGCTAAGCTGGAGTCAGTCTCTCTCATTAAGGCTACATGGCCACACTGTCTCTTAGTTCTTGCAAGCTAAGCTGGAGTGAGTCTCTCATTAAGGCCACATGGCCACACTGTGTCTCTTAGTTCTTGCAAGCTAAGCTGGAGTGTGTCTCTCTCATTAAAGCCACATGGCCACACTGAGTCTCTTAGTTCTTGTAAGCTAAGCTGGAGTGAGTCTCTCTCATTAAGGCCACATTGCCACACTGTATCTCTTAGTTCTTGCAAGCTAAGCTTGAGTCTGTCTCTCTCATTAAGGCCACATGGCCACACAGTGTCTCTTAGTTCTTGCAAGCTAAGCTGGAGTCAGTCTCTCTCATTAAGGTCACATGGTCACACTGTGTCTCTTAGTTCTTGCAAGCTAAGCTGGAGTCAGTCTCTCTCATTAAGGCCACATGGCCACACTGTGTCTCTTAGTTCTTGCAAGCTAAGCTGGAGTCAGTCTCTCTCATTAAGGCCACATGGCCACACTGTGTCTCTTAGTTCTTGCAAGCTAAGCTGGAGTGAGTCTCTCATTAAGGCCACATGGCCACACTGTGTCTCTTAGTTCTTGCAAGCTAAGCTGGAGTGAGTCTCTCTCATTAAGGCCACATGGCCACACAGTGTATCTTAGTTCTTGCAAGCTAAGCTGGAGTCAGTCTCTCTCATTAAGGCTACATGGCCACACTGTCTCTTAGTTCTTGCAAGCTAAGCTGGAGTCAGTCTCTCTCATTAAGGCCACATGGTCACACTGTGTCTCTTAGTTCTTGCAAGCTAAGCTGGAGTCAGTCTCTCTCATTAAGGCCACATGGCCACACTGTGTCTCTTAGTTCTTGCAAGCTAAGCTGGAGTCAGTCTCTCTCATTAAGGCTACATGGCCACACTGTCTCTTAGTTCTTGCAAGCTAAGCTGGAGTGAGTCTTTCATTAAGGCCACATGGCCACACTGTGTCTCTTAGTTCTTGCAAGCTAAGCTGGAGTGAGTCTCTCTCATTAAGGCCACATGGCCACACAGTGTCTCTTAGTTCTTGCAAGCTAAGCTGGAGTGAGTATCTCTCATTAAGGCCACATGGCCACACTGTGTCTCTTAGTTCTTGCAAGCTAAGCTTGAGTCAGTCTCTCTCATTAAGGCCACATGGCCGCACAGTGTCTCTTAGTTCTTGCAAGGTAAGCTGGAGTCAGTCTCTCTCATTAAGGTCACATGGGCACACTGTGTCTCTTAATTCTTGCAAGCTAAGCTGGAGTCAGTCTCTCTCATTAAGGCCACATGGCCACACTGTGTCTCTTAGTTCTTGCAAGCTAAGCTGGAGTCAGTCTCTCTCATTAAGGCCAGATGGCCGCACAGTGTCTCTTAGTTCTTGCAAGGTAAGCTGGAGTCAGTCTCTCTCATTAAGGTCACATGGGCACACTGTGTCTCTTAATTCTTGCAAGCTAAGCTGGAGTCAGTCTCTCTCATTAAGGCCACATGGCCACACTGTGTCTCTTAGTTCTTGCAAGCTAAGCTGGAGTCAGTCTCTCTCAATAAGGCTACATGGCCACACTGTCTCTTAGTTCTTGCAAGCTAAGCTGGAGTGAGTCTCTCATTAAGGCCACATGGCCACACTGTGTCTCTTAGTTCTTGCAAGCTAAGCTGGAGTGAGTCTCTCTCATTAAGGCCACATGGCCACACAGTGTCTCTTAGTTCTTGCAAGCTAAGCTGGAGTGAGTATCTCTCATTAAGGCCACATGGCCACACTGTGTCTCTTAGTTCTTGCAAGCTAAGCTTGAGTCAGTCTCTCTCATTAAGGCCACATGGCCGCACAGTGTCTCTTAGTTCTTGCAAGGTAAGCTGGAGTCAGTCTCTCTCATTAAGGTCACATGGGCACACTGTGTCTCTTAATTCTTGCAAGCTAAGCTGGAGTCAGTCTCTCTCATTAAGGCCACATGGCCACACTGTGTCTCTTAGTTCTTGCAAGCTAAGCTGGAGTCAGTCTCTCTCATTAAGGCCAGATGGCCGCACAGTGTCTCTTAGTTCTTGCAAGGTAAGCTGGAGTCAGTCTCTCTCATTAAGGTCACATGGGCACACTGTGTCTCTTAATTCTTGCAAGCTAAGCTGGAGTCAGTCTCTCTCATTAAGGCCACATGGCCACACTGTGTCTCTTAGTTCTTGCAAGCTAAGCTGGAGTCAGTCTCTCTCAATAAGGCTACATGGCCACACTGTCTCTTAGTTCTTGCAAGCTAAGCTGGAGTGAGTCTCTCATTAAGGCCACATGGCCACACTGTGTCTCTTAGTTCTTGCAAGCTAAGCTGGAGTGTGTCTCTCTCATTAAGGCCACATGGCCACACAGTGTCTCTTAGTTCTTGCAAGCTAAGTTGGAGTCAGTCTCTCTCATTAAGGCCACATGGCCACACTGAGTCTCTTAGTTCTTGCAAGCTAAGCTTGAGTCAGTCTCTCTCATTAAGGCCACATGGCCGCACAGTGTCTCTTAGTTCTTGCAAGGTAAGCTGGAGTCAGTCTCTCTCATTAAGGCCACATGGCCACACTGTGTCTCTTAGTTCTTGCAAGCTAAGCTGGAGTGAGTCTCTCTCATTAAGGCCACATGGCCACACAGTGTCTCTTAGTTCTTGCAAGCTAAGCTGGAGTGAGTATCTCTCATTAAGGCCACATGGCCACACTGTGTCTCTTAGTTCTTGCAAGCTAAGCTGGAGTGAGTCTCTCTCATTAAGGCCACATGGCCACACTGTATCTCTTGGTTCTTGCAAGCTAAGCTTGAGTCTGTCTCTCTCATTAAGGCCACATGGCCACACAGTGTCTCTTAGTTCTTGCAAGCTAAGCTGGAGTCAGTCTCTCTCATTAAGGCCACATGGCCACACTGTGTCGCTTAGTTCTTGCAAGTTAAGCTGGAATCAGTCTCTCTCATTAAGGCCACATGGCCACACTGTGTCTCTTAGTTCTTGCAAGCTAAGCTGGAGGCAGTCTCTCTCATTAAGGCCACATGGCCACACTGTGTCTCTTAGTTCTTGCAAGCTAAGCTGGAGTCAGTCTCTCTCATTAAGGCTACATGGCCACACTGTCTCTTAGTTCTTGCAAGCTAAGCTGGAGTAGTCTCTCATTAAGGCCACATGGCCACACTGTGTCTCTTAGTTCTTGCAAGCTAAGCTGGAGTGTGTCTCTCTCATTAAGGCCACATGGCCACACAGTGTCTCTTAGTTCTTGCAAGCTAAGTTGGAGTCAGTCTCTCTCATTAAGGCCACATGGCCACACTGAGTCTCTTAGTTCTTGCAAGCTAAGCTTGAGTCGGTCTCTCTCATTAAGGCCACATGGCCACACAGTGTCTCTTAGTTCTTGCAAGCTAAGCTGGAGTCAGTCTCTCTCATTAAGGTCAGATGGTCACACTGTGTCTCTTAGTTCTTGCAAGCTAAGCTGGAGTCAGTCTCTCTCATTAAGGCCACATGGCCACACTGTGTCTCTTAGTTCCTGCAAGCTAAGCTGGAATCAGTCTCTCTCATTAAGGCCACATGGCCACACTGTGTCTCATAGTTCTTGCAAGCTAAGCTGGAGTCAGTCTCTCTCATTAAGGCCACATGACCACACTGTGTCTCTTAGTTCTTGCAAGCTAAGCTGGAGTCAGTCTCTCTCATTAAGGCTACATGGCCACACTGTCTCTTAGTTCTTGCAAGCTAAGCTGGAGTCAGTCTCTCTCATTAAGGCCACATGGCCACACTGTGTCTCTTAGTTCTTGCAAGCTAAGCTGGAGTCAGTCTCTCTCATTAAGGCTACATGGCCACACTGTCTCTTAGTTCTTGCAAGCTAAGCTGGAGTGAGTCTCTCATTAAGGCCACATGGCCACACAGTGTCTCTTAGTTCTTGCAAGCTAAGTTGGAGTCAGTCTCTCTCATTAAGGCCACATGGCCACACTGAGTCTCTTAGTTCTTGTAAGCTAAGCTGGAGTGAGTCTCTCTCATTAAGGCCACATTGCCACACTGTATCTCTTAGTTCTTGCAAGCTAAGCTTGAGTCTGTCTCTCTCATTAAGGCCACATGGCCACACAGTGTCTCTTAGTTCTTGCAAGCTAAGCTGGAGTCAGTCTCTCTCATTAAGGTCACATGGTCACACTGTGTCTCTTAGTTCTTGCAAGCTAAGCTGGAGTCAGTCTCTCTCATTAAGGCCACATGGCCACACTGTGTCTCTTAGTTCTTGCAAGCTAAGCTGGAGTCAGTCTCTCTCATTAAGGCCACATGGCCACACTGTGTCTCTTAGTTCTTGCAAGCTAAGCTGGAGTGAGTCTCTCATTAAGGCCACATGGCCACACTGTGTCTCTTAGTTCTTGCAAGCTAAGCTGGAGTGAGTCTCTCTCATTAAGGCCACATGGCCACACAGTGTATCTTAGTTCTTGCAAGCTAAGCTGGAGTCAGTCTCTCTCATTAAGGCTACATGGCCACACTGTCTCTTAGTTCTTGCAAGCTAAGCTGGAGTCAGTCTCTCTCATTAAGGCCACATGGTCACACTGTGTCTCTTAGTTCTTGCAAGCTAAGCTGGAGTCAGTCTCTCTCATTAAGGCCACATGGCCACACTGTGTCTCTTAGTTCTTGCAAGCTAAGCTGGAGTCAGTCTCTCTCATTAAGGCTACATGGCCACACTGTCTCTTAGTTCTTGCAAGCTAAGCTGGAGTGAGTCTTTCATTAAGGCCACATGGCCACACTGTGTCTCTTAGTTCTTGCAAGCTAAGCTGGAGTGAGTCTCTCTCATTAAGGCCACATGGCCACACAGTGTCTCTTAGTTCTTGCAAGCTAAGCTGGAGTGAGTATCTCTCATTAAGGCCACATGGCCACACTGTGTCTCTTAGTTCTTGCAAGCTAAGCTTGAGTCAGTCTCTCTCATTAAGGCCACATGGCCGCACAGTGTCTCTTAGTTCTTGCAAGGTAAGCTGGAGTCAGTCTCTCTCATTAAGGTCACATGGGCACACTGTGTCTCTTAATTCTTGCAAGCTAAGCTGGAGTCAGTCTCTCTCATTAAGGCCACATGGCCACACTGTGTCTCTTAGTTCTTGCAAGCTAAGCTGGAGTCAGTCTCTCTCATTAAGGCCACATGGCCGCACAGTGTCTCTTAGTTCTTGCAAGGTAAGCTGGAGTCAGTCTCTCTCATTAAGGTCACATGGGCACACTGTGTCTCTTAATTCTTGCAAGCTAAGCTGGAGTCAGTCTCTCTCATTAAGGCCACATGGCCACACTGTGTCTCTTAGTTCTTGCAAGCTAAGCTGGAGTCAGTCTCTCTCAATAAGGCTACATGGCCACACTGTCTCTTAGTTCTTGCAAGCTAAGCTGGAGTGAGTCTCTCATTAAGGCCACATGGCCACACTGTGTCTCTTAGTTCTTGCAAGCTAAGCTGGAGTGTGTCTCTCTCATTAAGGCCACATGGCCACACAGTGTCTCTTAGTTCTTGCAAGCTAAGTTGGAGTCAGTCTCTCTCATTAAGGCCACATGGCCACACTGAGTCTCTTAGTTCTTGCAAGCTAAGCTTGAGTCAGTCTCTCTCATTAAGGCCACATGGCCGTACAGTGTCTCTTAGTTCTTGCAAGGTAAGCTGGAGTCAGTCTCTCTCATTAAGGCCACATGGCCACACTGTGTCTCTTAGTTCTTGCAAGCTAAGCTGGAGTGAGTCTCTCTCATTAAGGCCACATGGCCACACAGTGTCTCTTAGTTCTTGCAAGCTAAGCTGGAGTGAGTATCTCTCATTAAGGCCACATGGCCACACTGTGTCTCTTAGTTCTTGCAAGCTAAGCTGGAGTGAGTCTCTCTCATTAAGGCCACATGGCCACACTGTATCTCTTGGTTCTTGCAAGCTAAGCTTGAGTCTGTCTCTCTCATTAAGGCCACATGGCCACACAGTGTCTCTTAGTTCTTGCAAGCTAAGCTGGAGTCAGTCTCTCTCATTAAGGCCACATGGCCACACTGTGTCGCTTAGTTCTTGCAAGTTAAGCTGGAATCAGTCTCTCTCATTAAGGCCACATGGCCACACTGTGTCTCTTAGTTCTTGCAAGCTAAGCTGGAGGCAGTCTCTCTCATTAAGGCCACATGGCCACACTGTGTCTCTTAGTTCTTGCAAGCTAAGCTGGAGTCAGTCTCTCTCATTAAGGCTACATGGCCACACTGTCTCTTAGTTCTTGCAAGCTAAGCTGGAGTGAGTCTCTCATTAAGGCCACATGGCCACACTGTGTCTCTTAGTTCTTGCAAGCTAAGCTGGAGTGTGTCTCTCTCATTAAGGCCACATGGCCACACAGTGTCTCTTAGTTCTTGCAAGCTAAGTTGGAGTCAGTCTCTCTCATTAAGGCCACATGGCCACACTGAGTCTCTTAGTTCTTGCAAGCTAAGCTTGAGTCGGTCTCTCTCATTAAGGCCACATGGCCACACAGTGTCTCTTAGTTCTTGCAAGCTAAGCTGGAGTCAGTCTCTCTCATTAAGGTCAGATGGTCACACTGTGTCTCTTAGTTCTTGCAAGCTAAGCTGGAGTCAGTCTCTCTCATTAAGGCCACATGGCCACACTGTGTCTCTTAGTTCCTGCAAGCTAAGCTGGAATCAGTCTCTCTCATTAAGGCCACATGGCCACACTGTGTCTCATAGTTCTTGCAAGCTAAGCTGGAGTCAGTCTCTCTCATTAAGGCCACATGACCACACTGTGTCTCTTAGTTCTTGCAAGCTAAGCTGGAGTCAGTCTCTCTCATTAAGGCTACATGGCCACACTGTCTCTTAGTTCTTGCAAGCTAAGCTGGAGTCAGTCTCTCTCATTAAGGCCACATGGCCACACTGTGTCTCTTAGTTCTTGCAAGCTAAGCTGGAGTCAGTCTCTCTCATTAAGGCTACATGGCCACACTGTCTCTTAGTTCTTGCAAGCTAAGCTGGAGTGAGTCTCTCATTAAGGCCACATGGCCACACAGTGTCTCTTAGTTCTTGCAAGCTAAGTTGGAGTCAGTCTCTCTCATTAAGGCCACATGGCCACACTGAGTCTCTTAGTTCTTGTAAGCTAAGCTGGAGTGAGTCTCTCTCATTAAGGCCACATTGCCACACTGTATCTCTTAGTTCTTGCAAGCTAAGCTTGAGTCTGTCTCTCTCATTAAGGCCACATGGCCACACAGTGTCTCTTAGTTCTTGCAAGCTAAGCTGGAGTCAGTCTCTCTCATTAAGGTCACATGGTCACACTGTGTCTCTTAGTTCTTGCAAGCTAAGCTGGAGTCAGTCTCTCTCATTAAGGCCACATGGCCACACTGTGTCTCTTAGTTCTTGCAAGCTAAGCTGGAGTCAGTCTCTCTCATTAAGGCCACATGGCCACACTGTGTCTCTTAGTTCTTGCAAGCTAAGCTGGAGTGAGTCTCTCATTAAGGCCACATGGCCACACTGTGTCTCTTAGTTCTTGCAAGCTAAGCTGGAGTGAGTCTCTCTCATTAAGGCCACATGGCCACACAGTGTATCTTAGTTCTTGCAAGGTAAGCTGGAGTGAGTCTCTCTCATTAAGGCCACATGGCCACACTGTGTCTCTTAGTTCTTGCAAGCTAAGCTGGAGTCAGTCTCTCTCATTAAGGCTACATGGCCACACTGTCTCTTAGTTCTTGCAAGCTAAGCTGGAGTCAGTCTCTCTCATTAAGGCCACATGGTCACACTGTGTCTCTTAGTTCTTGCAAGCTAAGCTGGAGTCAGTCTCTCTCATTAAGGCCACATGGCCACACTGTGTCTCTTAGTTCTTGCAAGCTAAGCTGGAGTCAGTCTCTCTCATTAAGGCTACATGGCCACACTGTCTCTTAGTTCTTGCAAGCTAAGCTGGAGTGAGTCTTTCATTAAGGCCACATGGCCACACTGTGTCTCTTAGTTCTTGCAAGCTAAGCTGGAGTGAGTCTCTCTCATTAAGGCCACATGGCCACACAGTGTCTCTTAGTTCTTGCAAGCTAAGCTGGAGTGAGTATCTCTCATTAAGGCCACATGGCCACACTGTGTCTCTTAGTTCTTGCAAGCTAAGCTTGAGTCAGTCTCTCTCATTAAGGCCACATGGCCGCACAGTGTCTCTTAGTTCTTGCAAGGTAAGCTGGAGTCAGTCTCTCTCATTAAGGTCACATGGGCACACTGTGTCTCTTAATTCTTGCAAGCTAAGCTGGAGTCAGTCTCTCTCATTAAGGCCACATGGCCACACTGTGTCTCTTAGTTCTTGCAAGCTAAGCTGGAGTCAGTCTCTCTCTTTAAGGCCACATGGCCGCACAGTGTCTCTTAGTTCTTGCAAGGTAAGCTGGAGTCAGTCTCTCTCATTAAGGTCACATGGGCACACTGTGTCTCTTAATTCTTGCAAGCTAAGCTGGAGTCAGTCTCTCTCATTAAGGCCACATGGCCACACTGTGTCTCTTAGTTCTTGCAAGCTAAGCTGGAGTCAGTCTCTCTCATTAAGGCTACATGGCCACACTGTCTCTTAGTTCTTGCAAGCTAAGCTGGAGTGAGTCTCTCATTAAGGCCACATGGCCACACTGTGTCTCTTAGTTCTTGCAAGCTAAGCTGGAGTGTGTCTCTCTCATTAAGGCCACATGGCCACACTGAGTCTCTTAGTTCTTGCAAGCTAAGCTTGAGTCAGTCTCTCTCATTAAGGCCACATGGCCGCACAGTGTCTCTTAGTTCTTGCAAGGTAAGCTGGAGTCAGTCTCTCTCATTAAGGCCACATGGCCACACTGTGTCTCTTAGTTCTTGCAAGCTAAGCTGGAGTGAGTCTCTCTCATTAAGGCCACATGGCCACACAGTGTCTCTTAGTTCTTGCAAGCTAAGCTGGAGTGAGTATCTCTCATTAAGGCCACATGGCCACACTGTGTCTCTTAGTTCTTGCAAGCTAAGCTGGAGTGAGTCTCTCTCATTAAGGCCACATGGCCACACTGTATCTCTTAGTTCTTGCAAGCTAAGCTTGAGTCTGTCTCTCTCATTAAGGCCACATGGCCACACAGTGTCTCTTAGTTCTTGCAAGCTAAGCTGGAGTCAGTCTCTCTCATTAAGGCCACATGGCCACACTGTGTCGCTTAGTTCTTGCAAGTTAAGCTGGAATCAGTCTCTCTCATTAAGGCCACATGGCCACACTGTGTCTCTTAGTTCTTGCAAGCTAAGCTGGAGGCAGTCTCTCTCATTAAGGCCACATGGCCACACTGTGTCTCTTAGTTCTTGCAAGCTAAGCTGGAGTCAGTCTCTCTCATTAAGACTACATGGCCACACTGTCTCTTAGTTCTTGCAAGCTAAGCTGGAGTGAGTTTCTCATTAAGGCCACATGGCCACACTGTGTCTCTTAGTTCTTGCAAGCTAAGCTGGAGTGTGTCTCTCTCATTAAGGCCACATGGCCACACAGTGTCTCTTAGTTCTTGCAAGCTAAGTTGGAGTCAGTCTCTCTCATTAAGGCCACATGGCCACACTGAGTCTCTTAGTTCT
Source organism: Petromyzon marinus (assembly GCF_048934315.1). Taxonomy (NCBI): domain Eukaryota; kingdom Metazoa; phylum Chordata; class Hyperoartia; order Petromyzontiformes; family Petromyzontidae; genus Petromyzon; species Petromyzon marinus. The sequence continues at coordinate 42,296 of NC_133683.1, forward strand.
TGCAAGCTAAGCTTGAGTCGGTCTCTCTCATTAAGGCCACATGGCCACACAGTGTCTCTTAGTTCTTGCAAGCTAAGCTGGAGTCAGTCTCTCTCATTAAGGTCAGATGGTCACACTGTGTCTCTTAGTTCTTGCAAGCTAAGCTGGAGTCAGTCTCTCTCATTAAGGCCACATGGCCACACTGTGTCTCTTAGTTCTTGCAAGCTAAGCTGGAATCAGTCTCTCTCATTAAGGCCACATGGCCACACTGTGTCTCATAGTTCTTGCAAGCTAAGCTGGAGTCAGTCTCTCTCATTAAGGCCACATGACCACACTGTGTCTCTTAGTTCTTGCAAGCTAAGCTGGAGTCAGTCTCTCTCATTAAGGCTACATGGCCACACTGTCTCTTAGTTCTTGCAAGCTAAGCTGGAGTCAGTCTCTCTCATTAAGGCCACATGGCCACACTGTGTCTCTTAGTTCTTGCAAGCTAAGCTGGAGTCAGTCTCTCTCATTAAGGCTACATGGCCACACTGTCTCTTAGTTCTTGCAAGCTAAGCTGGAGTGAGTCTCTCATTAAGGCCACATGGCCACACAGTGTCTCTTAGTTCTTGCAAGCTAAGTTGGAGTCAGTCTCTCTCATTAAGGCCACATGGCCACACTGAGTCTCTTAGTTCTTGTAAGCTAAGCTGGAGTGAGTCTCTCTCATTAAGGCCACATTGCCACACTGTATCTCTTAGTTCTTGCAAGCTAAGCTTGAGTCTGTCTCTCTCATTAAGGCCACATGGCCACACAGTGTCTCTTAGTTCTTGCAAGCTAAGCTGGAGTCAGTCTCTCTCATTAAGGTCACATGGTCACACTGTGTCTCTTAGTTCTTGCAAGCTAAGCTGGAGTCAGTCTCTCTCATTAAGGCCACATGGCCACACTGTGTCTCTTAGTTCTTGCAAGCTAAGCTGGAGTCAGTCTCTCTCATTAAGGCCACATGGCCACACTGTGTCTCTTAGTTCTTGCAAGCTAAGCTGGAGTGAGTCTCTCATTAAGGCCACATGGCCACACTGTGTCTCTTAGTTCTTGCAAGCTAAGCTGGAGTGAGTCTCTCTCATTAAGGCCACATGGCCACACAGTGTATCTTAGTTCTTGCAAGGTAAGCTGGAGTGAGTCTCTCTCATTAAGGCCACATGGCCACACTGTGTCTCTTAGTTCTTGCAAGCTAAGCTGGAGTCAGTCTCTCTCATTAAGGCTACATGGCCACACTGTCTCTTAGTTCTTGCAAGCTAAGCTGGAGTCAGTCTCTCTCATTAAGGCCACATGGTCACACTGTGTCTCTTAGTTCTTGCAAGCTAAGCTGGAGTCAGTCTCTCTCATTAAGGCCACATGGCCACACTGTGTCTCTTAGTTCTTGCAAGCTAAGCTGGAGTCAGTCTCTCTCATTAAGGCTACATGGCCACACTGTCTCTTAGTTCTTGCAAGCTAAGCTGGAGTGAGTCTTTCATTAAGGCCACATGGCCACACTGTGTCTCTTAGTTCTTGCAAGCTAAGCTGGAGTGAGTCTCTCTCATTAAGGCCACATGGCCACACAGTGTCTCTTAGTTCTTGCAAGCTAAGCTGGAGTGAGTATCTCTCATTAAGGCCACATGGCCACACTGTGTCTCTTAGTTCTTGCAAGCTAAGCTTGAGTCAGTCTCTCTCATTAAGGCCACATGGCCGCACAGTGTCTCTTAGTTCTTGCAAGGTAAGCTGGAGTCAGTCTCTCTCATTAAGGTCACATGGGCACACTGTGTCTCTTAATTCTTGCAAGCTAAGCTGGAGTCAGTCTCTCTCATTAAGGCCACATGGCCACACTGTGTCTCTTAGTTCTTGCAAGCTAAGCTGGAGTCAGTCTCTCTCTTTAAGGCCACATGGCCGCACAGTGTCTCTTAGTTCTTGCAAGGTAAGCTGGAGTCAGTCTCTCTCATTAAGGTCACATGGGCACACTGTGTCTCTTAATTCTTGCAAGCTAAGCTGGAGTCAGTCTCTCTCATTAAGGCCACATGGCCACACTGTGTCTCTTAGTTCTTGCAAGCTAAGCTGGAGTCAGTCTCTCTCATTAAGGCTACATGGCCACACTGTCTCTTAGTTCTTGCAAGCTAAGCTGGAGTGAGTCTCTCATTAAGGCCACATGGCCACACTGTGTCTCTTAGTTCTTGCAAGCTAAGCTGGAGTGTGTCTCTCTCATTAAGGCCACATGGCCACACAGTGTCTCTTAGTTCTTGCAAGCTAAGTTGGAGTCAGTCTCTCTCATTAAGGCCACATGGCCACACTGAGTCTCTTAGTTCTTGCAAGCTAAGCTTGAGTCAGTCTCTCTCATTAAGGCCACATGGCCGCACAGTGTCTCTTAGTTCTTGCAAGGTAAGCTGGAGTCAGTCTCTCTCATTAAGGCCACATGGCCACACTGTGTCTCTTAGTTCTTGCAAGCTAAGCTGGAGTGAGTCTCTCTCATTAAGGCCACATGGCCACACAGTGTCTCTTAGTTCTTGCAAGCTAAGCTGGAGTGAGTATCTCTCATTAAGGCCACATGGCCACACTGTGTCTCTTAGTTCTTGCAAGCTAAGCTGGAGTGAGTCTCTCTCATTAAGGCCACATGGCCACACTGTATCTCTTAGTTCTTGCAAGCTAAGCTTGAGTCTGTCTCTCTCATTAAGGCCACATGGCCACACAGTGTCTCTTAGTTCTTGCAAGCTAAGCTGGAGTCAGTCTCTCTCATTAAGGCCACATGGCCACACTGTGTCGCTTAGTTCTTGCAAGTTAAGCTGGAATCAGTCTCTCTCATTAAGGCCACATGGCCACACTGTGTCTCTTAGTTCTTGCAAGCTAAGCTGGAGGCAGTCTCTCTCATTAAGGCCACATGGCCACACTGTGTCTCTTAGTTCTTGCAAGCTAAGCTGGAGTCAGTCTCTCTCATTAAGACTACATGGCCACACTGTCTCTTAGTTCTTGCAAGCTAAGCTGGAGTGAGTTTCTCATTAAGGCCACATGGCCACACTGTGTCTCTTAGTTCTTGCAAGCTAAGCTGGAGTGTGTCTCTCTCATTAAGGCCACATGGCCACACAGTGTCTCTTAGTTCTTGCAAGCTAAGTTGGAGTCAGTCTCTCTCATTAAGGCCACATGGCCACACTGAGTCTCTTAGTTCTTGCAAGCTAAGCTTGAGTCGGTCTCTCTCATTAAGGCCACATGGCCACACAGTGTCTCTTAGTTCTTGCAAGCTAAGCTGGAGTCAGTCTCTCTCATTAAGGTCAGATGGTCACACTGTGTCTCTTAGTTCTTGCAAGCTAAGCTGGAGTCAGTCTCTCTCATTAAGGCCACATGGCCACACTGTGTCTCTTAGTTCTTGCAAGCTAAGCTGGAATCAGTCTCTCTCATTAAGGCCACATGGCCACACTGTGTCTCATAGTTCTTGCAAGCTAAGCTGGAGTCAGTCTCTCTCATTAAGGCCACATGACCACACTGTGTCTCTTAGTTCTTGCAAGCTAAGCTGGAGTCAGTCTCTCTCATTAAGGCTACATGGCCACACTGTCTCTTAGTTCTTGCAAGCTAAGCTGGAGTCAGTCTCTCTCATTAAGGCCACATGGCCACACTGTGTCTCTTAGTTCTTGCAAGCTAAGCTGGAGTCAGTCTCTCTCATTAAGGCTACATGGCCACACTGTCTCTTAGTTCTTGCAAGCTAAGCTGGAGTGAGTCTCTCATTAAGGCCACATGGCCACACAGTGTCTCTTAGTTCTTGCAAGCTAAGTTGGAGTCAGTCTCTCTCATTAAGGCCACATGGCCACACTGAGTCTCTTAGTTCTTGTAAGCTAAGCTGGAGTGAGTCTCTCTCATTAAGGCCACATTGCCACACTGTATCTCTTAGTTCTTGCAAGCTAAGCTTGAGTCTGTCTCTCTCATTAAGGCCACATGGCCACACAGTGTCTCTTAGTTCTTGCAAGCTAAGCTGGAGTCAGTCTCTCTCATTAAGGTCACATGGTCACACTGTGTCTCTTAGTTCTTGCAAGCTAAGCTGGAGTCAGTCTCTCTCATTAAGGCCACATGGCCACACTGTGTCTCTTAGTTCTTGCAAGCTAAGCTGGAGTCAGTCTCTCTCATTAAGGCCACATGGCCACACTGTGTCTCTTAGTTCTTGCAAGCTAAGCTGGAGTGAGTCTCTCATTAAGGCCACATGGCCACACTGTGTCTCTTAGTTCTTGCAAGCTAAGCTGGAGTGAGTCTCTCTCATTAAGGCCACATGGCCACACAGTGTATCTTAGTTCTTGCAAGGTAAGCTGGAGTGAGTCTCTCTCATTAAGGCCACATGGCCACACTGTGTCTCTTAGTTCTTGCAAGCTAAGCTTGAGTCAGTCTCTCTCATTAAGGCCACATGGCCACACAGTGTCTCTTAGTTCTTGCAAGCTAAGCTGGAGTCAGTCTCTCTCATTAAGGTCACATGGTCACACTGTGTCTCTTAGTTCTTGCAAGCTAAGCTGGAGTCAGTCTCTCTCATTAAGGCCACATGGCCACACTGTGTCTCTTAGTTCTTGCAAGCTAAGCTGGAATCAGTCTCTCTCATTAAGGCCACATGGCCACACTGTGTCTCTTAGTTCTTGCAAGCTAAGCTGGAGTCAGTCTCTCTCATTAAGGCCACATGGCCACACTGTGTCTCTTAGTTCTTGCAAGCTAAGCTGGAGTCAGTCTCTCTCATTAAGGTCACATGGTCACACTGTGTCTCTTAGTTCTTGCAAGCTAAGCTGGAGTCAGTCTCTCTCATTAAGGCCACATGGCCACACTGTGTCTCTTAGTTCTTGCAAGCTAAGCTGGAATCAGTCTCTCTCATTAAGGCCACATGGCCACACTGTGTCTCTTAGTTCTTGCAAGCTAAGCTGGAGTCAGTCTCTCTCATTAAGGCCACATGGCCACACAGTGTCTCTTAGTTCTTGCAAGCTAAGCTGGAGTGAGTATCTCTCATTAAGGCCACATGGCCACACTGTGTCTCTTAGTTCTTGCAAGCTAAGCTTGAGTCAGTCTCTCTCATTAAGGCCACATGGCCGCACAGTGTCTCTTAGTTCTTGCAAGGTAAGCTGGAGTCAGTCTCTCTCATTAAGGTCACATGGGCACACTGTGTCTCTTAATTCTTGCAAGCTAAGCTGGAGTCAGTCTCTCTCATTAAGGCCACATGGCCACACTGTGTCGCTTAGTTCTTGCAAGTTAAGCTGGAATCAGTCTCTCTCATTAAGGCCACATGGCCACACTGTGTCTCTTAGTTCTTGCAAGCTAAGCTGGAGGCAGTCTCTCTCATTAAGGCTACATGGCCACACTGTCTCTTAGTTCTTGCAAGCTAAGCTGGAGTGAGTCTCTCATTAAGGCCACATGGCCACACTGTGTCTCTTAGTTCTTGCAAGCTAAGCTGGAGTGTGTCTCTCTGATTAAGGCCACATGGCCACACAGTGTCTCTTAGTTCTTGCAAGCTAAGTTGGAGTCAGTCTCTCTCATTAAGGCCACATGGCCACACTGAGTCTCTTAGTTCTTGCAAGCTAAGCTTGAGTCGGTCTCTCTCATTAAGGCCACATGGCCACACAGTGTCTCTTAGTTCTTGCAAGCTAAGCTGGAGTCAGTCTCTCTCATTAAGGTCAGATGGTCACACTGTGTCTCTTAGTTCTTGCAAGCTAAGCTGGAGTCAGTCTCTCTCATTAAGGCCACATGGCCACACTGTGTCTCTTAGTTCTTGCAAGCTAAGCTGGAATCAGTCTCTCTCATTAAGGCCACATGGCCACACTGTGTCTCTTAGTTCTTGCAAGCTAAGCTGGAGTCAGTCTCTCTCATTAAGGCTACATGGCCACACTGTCTCTTAGTTCTTGCAAGCTAAGCTGGAGTCAGTCTCTCTCATTAAGGCCACATGGTCACACTGTGTCTCTTAGTTCTTGCAAGCTAAGCTGGAGTCAGTCTCTCTCATTAAGGCCACATGGCCACACTGTGTCTCTTAGTTCTTGCAAGCTATGCTGGAATCAGTCTCTCTCATTAAGGCCACATGGCCACACTGTGTCTCTTAGTTCTTGCAAGCTAAGCTGGAGTCAGTCTCTCTCATTAAGGCCACATGGCCACACTGTGTCTCTTAGTTCTTGCAAGCTAATCTGGAGTCAGTCTCTCTCATTAAGGCCACATGGCCACACAGTGTATCTTAGTTCTTGCATGTTAAGTTGGAGTCAGTCTCTCTCATTGAGGCCACATGGCCATACTGAATCTCTTAGTTCTTGCAAGCTAAGCTGGAGTGAGTCTTTCTCATTAAGGCCACATGGCCACACAGTGTCTCTTAGTTCTTGCAAGCTAAGCTGGAGTGAGTCTCTCTCATTAAGGCCACATGGCCACACTGTGTCTCTTAGTTCTTGCAAGCTAAGCTGGAGTGAGTCTCTCTCATTAAGACCACATGGCCACACTGTGTCTCTTAGTTCTTGCAAGCTAAGCTGGAGTGAGTCTCTCTCATTAAGGCCACATGGCCACACAGTGTATCTTAGTTCTTGCAAGCTAAGCTGGAGGCAGTCTCTCTCATTAAGGTTACATGGCCACACTGTCTCTTAGTTCTTGCAAGCTAAGCTGGAGTGAGTCTCTCATTAAGGCTACATGGCCACACTGTGTCTCTTAGTTCTTGCAAGCTAAGCTGGAGTGTGTCTCTCTGATTAAGGCCACATGGCCACACAGTGTCTCTTAGTTCTTGCAAGCTAAGTTGGAGTCAATCTCTCTCATTAAGGCCACATGGCCACACTGAGTCTCTTAGTTCTTGCAAGCTAAGCTTGAGTCGGTCTCTCTCATTAAGGCCACATGGCCACACAGTGTCTCTTAGTTCTTGCAAGCTAAGCTGGAGTCAGTCTCTCTCATTAAGGTCAGATGGTCACACTGTGTCTCTTAGTTCTTGCAAGCTAAGCTGGAGTCAGTCTCTCTCATTAAGGCCACATGGCCACACTGTGTCTCTTAGTTCTTGCAAGCTAAGCTGGAATCAGTCTCTCTCATTAAGGCCACATGGCCACACTGTGTCTCTTAGTTCTTGCAAGCTAAGCTGGAGTCAGTCTCTCTCATTAAGGCTACATGGCCACACTGTCTCTTAGTTCTTGCAAGCTAAGCTGGAGTCAGTCTCTCTCATTAAGGCCACATGGTCACACTGTGTCTCTTAGTTCTTGCAAGCTAAGCTGGAGTCAGTCTCTCTCATTAAGGCCACATGGCCACACTGTGTCTCTTAGTTCTTGCAAGCTATGCTGGAATCAGTCTCTCTCATTAAGGCCACATGGCCACACTGTGTCTCTTAGTTCTTGCAAGCTAAGCTGGAGTCAGTCTCTCTCATTAAGGCCACATGGCCACACTGTGTCTCTTAGTTCTTGCAAGCTAAGCTGGAGTCAGTCTCTCTCATTGAGGCCACATGGCCATACTGAATCTCTTAGTTCTTGCAAGCTAAGCTGGAGTGAGTCTTTCTCTTTAAGGCCACATGGCCACACAGTGTCTCTTAGTTCTTGCAAGCTAAGCTGGAGTGAGTCTCTCTCATTAAGGCCACATGGCCACACTGTGTCTCTTAGTTCTTGCAAGCTAAGCTGGAGTGAGTCTCTCTCATTAAGACCACATGGCCACACTGTGTCTCTTAGTTCTTGCAAGCTAAGCTGGAGTCAGTCTCTCTCATTAAGGCCACATGGCCACACTGTGTCTCTTAGTTCTTGCAAGCTAAGCTGGAGTCAGTCTCTCTCATTAAGGCCACATGGCCACACAGTGTCTCTTAGTTCTTGCAAGCTAAGCTGGAGTGAGTATCTCTCATTAAGGCCACATGGCCACACTGTGTCTCTTAGTTCTTGCAAGCTAAGCTTGAGTCAGTCTCTCTCATTAAGGCCACATGGCCGCACAGTGTCTCTTAGTTCTTGCAAGGTAAGCTGGAGTCAGTCTCTCTCATTAAGGTCACATGGGCACACTGTGTCTCTTAATTCTTGCAAGCTAAGCTGGAGTCAGTCTCTCTCATTAAGGCCACATGGCCACACTGTGTCGCTTAGTTCTTGCAAGTTAAGCTGGAATCAGTCTCTCTCATTAAGGCCACATGGCCACACTGTGTCTCTTAGTTCTTGCAAGCTAAGCTGGAGGCAGTCTCTCTCATTAAGGCTACATGGCCACACTGTCTCTTAGTTCTTGCAAGCTAAGCTGGAGTGAGTCTCTCATTAAGGCCACATGGCCACACTGTGTCTCTTAGTTCTTGCAAGCTAAGCTGGAGTGTGTCTCTCTGATTAAGGCCACATGGCCACACAGTGTCTCTTAGTTCTTGCAAGCTAAGTTGGAGTCAGTCTCTCTCATTAAGGCCACATGGCCACACTGAGTCTCTTAGTTCTTGCAAGCTAAGCTTGAGTCGGTCTCTCTCATTAAGGCCACATGGCCACACAGTGTCTCTTAGTTCTTGCAAGCTAAGCTGGAGTCAGTCTCTCTCATTAAGGTCAGATGGTCACACTGTGTCTCTTAGTTCTTGCAAGCTAAGCTGGAGTCAGTCTCTCTCATTAAGGCCACATGGCCACACAGTGTCTCTTAGTTCTTGCAAGCTAAGCTGGAGTCAGTCTCTCTCATTAAGGCCACATGGCCACACTGTGTCTCTTAGTTCTTGCAAGCTAAGCTGGAGTCAGTCTCTCTCATTAAGGCTACATGGCCACACTGTCTCTTAGTTCTTGCAAGCTAAGCTGGAGTCAGTCTCTCTCATTAAGGCCACATGGTCACACTGTGTCTCTTAGTTCTTGCAAGCTAAGCTGGAGTCAGTCTCTCTCATTAAGGCCACATGGCCACACTGTGTCTCTTAGTTCTTGCAAGCTATGCTGGAATCAGTCTCTCTCATTAAGGCCACATGGCCACACTGTGTCTCTTAGTTCTTGCAAGCTAAGCTGGAGTCAGTCTCTCTCATTAAGGCCACATGGCCACACTGTGTCTCTTAGTTCTTGCAAGCTAAGCTGGAGTCAGTCTCTCTCATTAAGGCCACATGGTCACACTGTGTCTCTTAGTTCTTGCAAGCTAAGCTGGAGTCAGTCTCTCTCATTAAGGCCACATGGCCACACTGTGTCTCTTAGTTCTTGCAAGCTAAGCTGGAGTCAGTCTCTCTCATTGAGGCCACATGGCCATACTGAATCTCTTAGTTCTTGCAAGCTAAGCTGGAGTGAGTCTTTCTCATTAAGGCCACATGGCCACACAGTGTCTCTTAGTTCTTCAAGCTAAGCTGGAGTGAGTCTCTCTCATTAAGGCCACATGGCCACACTGTGTCTCTTAGTTCTTGCAAGCTAAGCTGGAGTGAGTCTCTCTCATTAAGACCACATGGCCACACTGTGTCTCTTAGTTCTTGCAAGCTAAGCTGGAGTGAGTCTCTCTCATTAAGGCCACATGGCCACACAGTGTATCTTAGTTCTTGCAAGCTAAGCTGGAGGCAGTCTCTCTCATTAAGGTTACATGGCCACACTGTCTCTTAGTTCTTGCAAGCTAAGCTGGAGTGAGTCTCTCATTAAGGCCACATGGCCACACTGTGTCTCTTAGTTCTTGCAAGCTAAGCTGGAGTGTGTCTCTCTGATTAAGGCCACATGGCCACACAGTGTCTCTTAGTTCTTGCAAGCTAAGTTGGAGTCAGTCTCTCTCATTAAGGCCACATGGCCACACTGAGTCTCTTAGTTCTTGCAAGCTAAGCTTGAGTCGGTCTCTCTCATTAAGGCCACATGGCCACACAGTGTCTCTTAGTTCTTGCAAGCTAAGCTGGAGTCAGTCTCTCTCATTAAGGTCAGATGGTCACACTGTGTCTCTTAGTTCTTGCAAGCTAAGCTGGAGTCAGTCTCTCTCATTAAGGCCACATGGCCACACTGTGTCTCTTAGTTCTTGCAAGCTAAGCTGGAATCAGTCTCTCTCATTAAGGCCACATGGCCACACTGTGTCTCTTAGTTCTTGCAAGCTAAGCTGGAGTCAGTCTCTCTCATTAAGGCTACATGGCCACACTGTCTCTTAGTTCTTGCAAGCTAAGCTGGAGTCAGTCTCTCTCATTAAGGCCACATGGTCACACTGTGTCTCTTAGTTCTTGCAAGCTAAGCTGGAGTCAGTCTCTCTCATTAAGGCCACATGGCCACACTGTGTCTCTTAGTTCTTGCAAGCTATGCTGGAATCAGTCTCTCTCATTAAGGCCACATGGCCACACTGTGTCTCTTAGTTCTTGCAAGCTAAGCTGGAGTCAGTCTCTCTCATTAAGGCCACATGGCCACACTGTGTCTCTTAGTTCTTGCAAGCTAAGCTGGAGTCAGTCTCTCTCATTGAGGCCACATGGCCATACTGAATCTCTTAGTTCTTGCAAGCTAAGCTGGAGTGAGTCTTTCTCATTAAGGCCACATGGCCACACAGTGTCTCTTAGTTCTTGCAAGCTAAGCTGGAGTGAGTCTCTCTCATTAAGGCCACATGGCCACACTGTGTCTCTTAGTTCTTGCAAGCTAAGCTGGAGTGAGTCTCTCTCATTAAGACCACATGGCCACACTGTGTCTCTTAGTTCTTGCAAGCTAAGCTTGAGTCAGTCTCTCTCATTAAGGCCACATGGCCACACTGTGTCTCTTAGTTCTTGCAAGCTAAGCTGGAGTCAGTCTCTCTCATTAAGGCCACATGGCCACACTGTGTCTCTTAGTTCTTGCAAGCTAAGCTGGAATCAGTCTCTCTCATTAAGGCCACATGGCCACACTGTGTCTCTTAGTTCTTGCAAGCTAAGCTGGAGTCAGTCTCTCTCATTAAGGCCACATGGCCACACTGTGTCTCTTAGTTCTTGCAAGCTAAGCTGGAGTCAGTCTCTCTCATTAAGGCTACATGGCCACACTGTCTCTTAGTTCTTGCAAGCTAAGCTGGAGTGAGTCTCTCATTAAGGCCACATGGCCACACCGTGTCTCTTAGTTCTTGCAAGCTAAGCTGGAGTGAGTCTCTCTCATTAAGGCCACATGGCCACACTGTGTCTCTTAGTTCTTGCAAGCTAAGCTTGAGTCAGTCTCTCTCATTAAGGCCACATGGCCACGCAGTGTCTCTTAGTTCTTGCAAGCTAAGCTGGAGTCAGTCTCTCTCATTAAGGTCACATGGTCACACTGTGTCTCTTAGTTCTTGCAAGCTAAGCTGGACTGAGTCTCTCTCATTAAGGCCACATGGCCACACTGTGTCTCTTAGTTCTTGCAAGCTAAGCTGGAATCAGTCTCTCTCATTAAGGCCACATGGCCACACTGTGTCTCTTAGTTCTTGCAAGCTAAGCTGGAGTCAGTCTCTCTCATTAAGGCCACATGGCCACACTGTGTCTCTTAGTTCTTGCAAGCTAAGCTGGAGTCAGTCTCTCTCATTAAGGCCACATGGCCACACTGTCTCTTAGTTCTTGCAAGCTAAGCTGGAGTGAGTCTCTCATTAAGGCCACATGGCCACACTGTGTCTCTTAGTTCTTGCAAGCTAAGCTGAAGTGAGTCTCTCTCATTAAGGCCACATGGCCACACAGTGTATCTTAGTTCTTGCAAGTTAAGTTGGAGTCAGTCTCTCTCATTAAGGCCACATGGCCACACTGAGTCTCTTAGTTCTTGCAAGCTAAGCTGGAGTGAGTCTTTCTCATTAAGGCCACATGGCCACACAGTGTCTCTTAGTTCTTGCAAGCTAAGCTGGAGTGAGTCTCTCTCATTAAGGCCACATGGCCACACTGTGTCTCTTAGTTCTTTCAAGCTAAGCTTGAGTCAGTCTCTCTCATTAAGGCCACATGGCCACACAGTGTCTCTTAGTTCTTGCAAGCTAAGCTGGAGTCAGTCTCTCTCATTAAGGTCACATGGTCACACTGTGTCTCTTAGTTCTTGCAAGCTAAGCTGGAGTCAGTCTCTCTCATTAAGGCCACATGGCCACACTGTGTCTCTTAGTTCTTGCAAGCTAAGCTGGAATCACTCTCTCTCATTAAGGCCACATGGCCACACTATGTCTCTTAGTTCTTGCAAGCTAAGCTGGAGTCAGTCTCTCTCATTAAGGCCACATGGCCACACTGTGTCTCTTAGTTCTTGCAAGCTAAGCTGGAGTCAGTCTCTCTCATTAAGGCCACATGGCCACACTGTCTCTTAGTTCTTGCAAGCTAAGCTGGAGTGAGTCTCTCATTAAGGCCACATGGCCACACTGTGTCTCTTAGTTCTTGCAAGCTAAGCTGGAGTGAGTCTCTCTCATTAAGGCCACATGGCCACACTGTGTCTCTTAGTTCTTGCAAGCTAAGCTGGAGTGAGTCTCTCATTAAGACCACATGGCCACACTGTGTCTCTTAGTTCTTGCAAGCTAAGCTGGAGTGAGTCTCTCTCATTAAGGCCACATGGCCACACAGTGTCTCTTAGTTCTTGCAAGCTAAGCTGGAGTGAGTCTCTCATTAAGGCCACATGGCCACACTGTGTCTCTTAGTTCTTGCAAGCTAAGCTGGAGTCAGTCTCTTTTCGACATGTCTCACCACATTCTGTAATAATAATGTTCCAGTTTCTCTATATGTTTTTAAATTTAGATTTAAATAAATCTACATTTAAAAATCCACAAATCTGGCTGCCTCCTGATGACGCTGGTTGTAATTACTGGCGAAACGTCGTACTCAGATTGTTAATGTTGTGGCTTTGCTCTCTAACACACAACCGGTGTGCTGTACTAGTAACGAATTGGCATGTTCTGTTTAATTGACAAACCTTACTAATTGGCTGTGTCGGGTGGTGGTGGGTTTACCGACATATTTTTATATTTACGCGATCTTACCCAAACGTCGTACTCAGATTGTTAATGTTGCGGCTTTGCTCTCTAACACACAACCGGTGTGCTGTACTAGTAACGAATTGGCATGTTCTGTTTAATTGACAAACCTTACTAATTGGCTGTGTCGGGTGGTGGTGGGTTTACCGACATATTTTTATATTTACGCGATCTTACCCAAAAAACCTGTATTATGTAAAAATATATTTATTTTCCCCCTTTTTTTTTGGACAGTTTCAAATCTCTAACGTCTTTCAAATTGTTCTGATGTACAGTGCTACATTTCAAATTGCTGTCATGTTTGCAACGGGTTGTTTAAAATATATTTAAATGGTGTAGATTCACGTTTAAACTCGCTTCGAATCTGCATTCATCATTTTCTTCTTTAGCAGTCCGTAACCACAATTGGTACATCGATGCATGATCCATTTGATTATGGTTTGTTGGCCTTAATTTATCAATTAAAATGTTATTGAGTGTGCCAAATCCTAAAGAGTGGCGTTTGAGTCGACCTTATTTATATTCACATCTGAAACGCCTGTGCACATGAATGTAATCCAGTTACACACTCTCCTACTTGTTCATCAACTCTCTTCGTGGTGTAGATTTGATGACTTGTATAGCAACCATAAACAAACACAACAAGTCCGGGTGACTCATGATCCATGACTCACGATGCCAGTGGGCCAGGTTTCACTCTCAACTCTCTACCTGTGTGGCATGAATAAAACGCACCTGTAAATTTGACCTGAAATGATTGCACAACAATTGCCCCGCCTTCATGCGATGTTTATCCTCCACTGTTTATCTGGCTTTGACCTGAATTATTTAAAAGTGTGGCTCTGCAACTGCTGTAGAGTCACATTGGTATAAACACATTTTACAATATGAACAGCGCATTGAAAACGCGTACTATTTTATGTATTGTTTAACAAGTGTGTTCACAAATCCACACTGAGAAACACGATGATTGACAGAGGGGAGTAGATTATGTTTTCGATAGTGTATTTAAATAGAGCTACTGTAGGTAAGTAGTTTTCAGTTTTAAAGCCATAGTTTAACAAGACAACACTTGCCACCATCCTTCAAACCCATTGGTGAAAAAGACCACAGTTTATGTTTACATTATAATATGTTTACATTATATATAATATATAATATAATGTTTACATTATATATAATATAATGTTTATATATAATATATAATATAATGTTTACATTATAATACAATGTTTACATTATATATAATATAATGTTTATGCAAGAGCCGGAGACTTATGGGACCCCGGGGTCCCACCATAAGGTTCATATGAATGGTTACCTAATAACTTTTGAAACACGGTAATCGCTGTGAAGTGCAGTTTCCAATTCTTATTGTTCACTCAATCTCTCTGGTCTTTCTATGCAATATGAAGAAGGGTCATTGCCCGAAACGTCGCTTATCGGATTTTTTCCCTTTTTCAAGGCACCAGTGCTACTGATGCATGAATTTGTTTGGTATTTGAAATGATACGAAGGCTCAGCAAGTGATTCCTTGCAGACATAAACAGAAGCGATACGCGCCACCCCAGCCACCCATGTCGCGAATCAATCGATTATCGCGATTGAGGGCTCGTGAATAAATTCTAGATTCAACGCCTTGTTTTAAAACGTGAACACAGCCGGCTCTAGTGACTGGAGTGGGTGGGTGTTGGACAATGTGAAACAATGACACGCAACGTATACAAATCTAAAACATAAATTCTTACGCACGCGATCCGGTGTGCATATCGCGATCTTCAGGATGAATGATCACGTCCGAATCAATGCATCGTCGTTGCTCCCCTAGCATGCGCTCTGCGTAACCCGCTCGTGTTGTTGTTGTTTGCGGCAGAGTTTAGGACCTTCGTGGCCAAGAGCCGCAGCTCCCGAGGCAAAGGAGTGATGGCACGCTTCAAGGTGCCGGACTTGCTGAAGCATCTCATGGAACGATACGGGGCTCCGGATATTCACGATCTGGGCATCCGTATCACCAGCATACCTCTGGGCATTTCCGTACGTGCCGTGCCTGCGTGTACGAGCGTGTGTGTGTGTACGTGTGTATGCATTGCGTCGCTTATTGACTGCGAATTGTATTATTATTGGATGCCTCAAGTTATACTCTTTGGTTCTTTCGGTAAAGTCACGACGTTTTGGGCGCGACACAAGTGTCCGTCATCAGGTGATAAAGCCTTGGTGTGCTGCTGAGGCAGACTGTTTTAAATGGTTTGAAATGTGTGTAGCCCATGGGTCATAAAGAAGTGGCCAGGGCTAGTGATGTTAACGTGAGAAATTAGCGTGTAACTGTAAGGTAGGAAAGCGGCCTCCTCCTCGATTTTACGTGACTTTACCGAAAGAACCAAAGAGTCTGGATTCCTGCAGTCGCGAAAGCTTCAAATCAAGATTGCCTCAAGTATGTATTGTTGTTGCCCTTGAGGGGGTTTACTTTCTGAATTAAATGCGTTCTGGAATTGCTGACACACAGCCACAACGTACGTGTCGCTGTGTTCACACCTGAGAGTGACACTGCATCAGCCTTTTACCAATATTCCCCCGCCCCTGCGTTTGCCTTACACGGCCACAATGCTGAGCTATCCTCAGTTGCTCAGGCACGCAAGTTTCACACCTGTCTCCCTGTCAAGTGAATGTGGTGTATCCTTTTGTCATGCAGTCTGAGACAGACTTCCAACACGACTTCAGTTTTGTGGGTGCAGTGCTGTGACAAGAGCACTGAAGTAACTGCTCGTGTAAGTACATCATGTTAATATATATCGTATAGAAGGCTGAGGCCTATTTTACTGTACCACTCCTTACAGAAATCTTCTTTCCCGAGTGGTTGTGCATTTGTCGCTTGTTTCAGAGGTTCGCGATTCGATCCCAGGAGTCGCCCTAGTTAATATTGCGGGTGTATTATCCAAAACTGCATTTCTATATGCTTCACAAATAATGTAAAAAAAAATCCCGTGTTGTTATCAATGAATGAGGAGGACATGTGTGCCGGCGTCAGAATCAAAATTTGCAAATCTAAACAAGTACTCAGAAATGACTGGATTGGGTAAAACCACATGTATATATGTTGAACTTCTTTCGCACTGTACGTAGCCAACTGTGCTAATCGGAGGTGTGGAGGACAACAAACTGAACACAAAAAGCAGTTCTAAAGACATTGTTTTCAATCTAGATTTAAAAGTGCTGTTGTATATGTGGGTGTGTGAAAATTGATGAAAAATAATTCAAATTAAATGAAATTCGAAATTTGCATAATTAATCCGAAATTATGCTAATTCGTGTAATTATGCGTGTAACTATGCTAATTAGAGAGGTAATCGTATTCATTTATACGAGTGGGTGTGGTTGTGTTAATGATAGCCTTTATGATAATCAGGCCCCGCCTCGTTGACGAGGTGGGGTTATCAATCAGGATAACGCAATCAATCGTGTGCAGTTACGCTAGTGTCAATTCGGCCTCGTTGTCTAACTTCGTATTATTGATCAGCATAATACAATGATTCTCGCTTTAACACTCCCCGAGTGTTCATATTTTAGGTCCCAAGTTCATATCATTCGCTTTAAAGTTTAATGAGTGTGGATTGGTGTGTTTATAGTTTAGGTTCCCGAGTTCATATCTCGTCGCAGGATACAGATCTTATGCAAAAATTTCAGGAAAGAATCACACGACCACTTCTGTATTAATCAATTTATTTTCTAATTAAACCTTAACTATAATATGTATGTGAACTCTCAATCTCGGAACTTCAACACGGTATCCACACGGTATCAAGACAGTATCATCAACGACTGTACGATTTCACTTTGATAACACATGGACCCCGCATAAAGCGATTGCTGTTAGTGAGAGAGAGAGTCAGGACATGCAAATGCTATGCTACACAAAAGCTTATACATTATAATATGAACGATCATTATGCTTGAAATGGTCAGCACATTATCACAGGCGATTGATTAACATGCCACGGTATTCATATAAAAAGACAATCAAACAGTTATTATTTCCAAAGGCATAAATGTAACAACAGATCCACCGGACAGACTATAAGATTACCGAAATGGCTTAGTGTGAGGGTATGCGGTGGAACGTGTTATCTCACGGGATATTAATTAATTAATTCGTGAATAAGATTGTATGATCAGAAAATCGGTTTAGCACGATTCCTCCGCGGGAGCGTAGCTCCGTGGCGAAGGCTCCAAGGGTTAATTCGTATTGATGGATCGGTTGGTAACTTATGCGATTAGAAGTACAGTCCAAAACAAAATATTAAAGAGGGAAATTATGAATATACTTATAAATGTCAGACTGTTATCACACGATCGATGCTTCCACAGCCAGATGGTTCACGGACTTGAGTGTTCGCCTCTGGTTAAGGACCCATGTATGTTTGAGTGATATGAATTGTTTTGAATAGTCAGTGTTTGGAATTCTTTGCGTTGCCATACGCTGAAGTTGGCATCGCTTGTAGAAGTAGCCTCGCTCCCTTTAGAGCGGTGAGGTGTGTGAGAGTTGTACATCATACGTATCGGCGTTCCCTCCTCCACACAGCAGCCAGCCTCTGTCCACGGGGGAGAGTTGCTTGATCGCTCTCAGTTCTGCTCAGTGGACACCTCTCTCCACTGCTGGATGAGCTGCGCGATCACGCTCGTGCTGGTTCGCTGACAGCAGTTTCTCTCCGCTGTTGGATGAGCTGCATCGGCACGCTCCCTCTCTCTGGGTGGAGAACTCGAACGTGCTCGTTGCTGGTTTGCTGAAAGCAGGTTTTTCTCCACTGCTGGATGACTCAAGTCGCACGTGCTCTTGCTCTGGTTTGCAGAAGCTCTTGCTTGGTGCGTCGGTCGCTCTGCAGCTGGACTCAATGTAGAATAATCTTTCAGCAATACTCTGTCTTTCAGCTCTTGGAAATCACACTAGGTGACGCCTCACTACCCTGCGAGTCTTGCCAACGTCAGTGGGTAGCGACGGGGCCACTTTGGCTTCTGCTCGCCGCCCCCTGCTCTGCAGCTCGCCGGCTGGCGACCTGTTGCTCTCGTTCCCGATTGGAACGGCTCCTGAGCCGACCCACTGGTCGAACTCCCCGCGTTCCGACCTCCTCCGAGTCGAACTCCCCGAGTTCCGACCCCCCTGGTCGAACTCTTCCGAGTTGCTCCTCCGAGTCAAACTGTCTCCCGAGAGTCGACCCCCCGGTCGAACTCTGGTGAGCCGACCCCCCCCGGGTCGAACTCTGGTGAGCCGACCCACTCCTGTCGAACTGATGTTTCAATGCTCAGGATCCTCTTTTTATGCCCAAAAATCCCTTCACTCGGATCCTGCCCACAAGGCGGGGTTTCTTTCGATTTTTGCTGTGTCAGGATTTGTCCGTATGTATCTGTGTCCGTGTGTGTCCGTACGTGTGTCAGTGTGTGTCCTTGTGCATCACCCACGGTATATTCCGTTGTCATACTCCTACCATAAAACCCACAAGTAAAACAATCAAATGTTATAAATTGTCTCGAAGGCGCCTCTCTGTCTGGGTGCACAACCTGGAGGGAGGGGCGATATTCCCTCCGACTTTCACCGACGCACAAAGAAATGGTTAAAAAGTTTTAAGTTAACATTTCATTTCATCAGAGTTCAATAGTTATGATTCTGTATTAATCCAAGGTCTGAGTCAGCTTCTCGTTGTGGTGTTTGACTCGTGTTTCCCCAAGCGTATACACACTCCTACCCCGCGCTGCAGGGATACAAAGACGGCCGGGATTTCCCTTTCTCTCCGACCCTGGGTTTAACATCGCCCTTTGCTTACGTTGCAGTTTTGCTGTGCGCTTGCATTCCTTTTCCTCTCTACTCTTACTTTAACCCTGCTTATTATTTGTGTATGGGTGGAGGCTAGAGCATTTATGTTGACTTAGGAAAACCTGATTGTTATAGGCTTCGGGTCAAGTCGTATAGAAATTATTAAAATATGGAAATACATTTCATATTAAATTAATAGACGGTTGATGGTTACATTGATGTAGCTATTGGCAGGGTTCAATTGAAGTTGGTGTGAAGATCAATAACTTTAGCCTACCCTGTCGTTGAATTCCGATTTTAAGTTACTTTAATAGTAATGTAGAACCAATCAGCTTTTTGACTGAACTATATCTAGGCTAACGCAAACTCCCAGTGACCCTGGCTTGGTGTGTTTACGTCAGCCCCTGGCAATCCGCTGTGCTCTGCTCTCTATCTGCTCCCGCTGACCCTGGGAGGGCTCTTAATGTCAAAATCGTGTTAGTGGGTCATGGTAAAGATAACCTCCACATGCCATGCGGAGGCCTGGTTTGGTGTTTTTATTCATTATTAAAAAAAAACCCAATAGAAACATGTATCTATATGTATCAGAAAATTACCTGTTAACATTAAGATGGAAAAGGGGCCTAGATACAACAGTGCATAGCTCCAATGGCTTCCTAATATCGGAAGGAAGAGCATTCCAGTTGGCCGCAGAAGCCCATCTGAAAGCGAGTGATGCGGTGACTGTCTTTGTTCGATGGCTTGCCAAAAGCCACTGCCGCTAGGATGATCCACCAATCCCATCTCTCGATTGCAATCGTGCATTAGCAGCACACCTTGCATTCGCTGTTGAACCACTCGTCCATCACGTGTTCCATCATCGCAACTACAGCACTGCCCTGCACCTGTGGCCGCCACAGTTGCTAACATTGTGTTGTTTAAATTTTGATTTAAAGCTTTCGTGACTGCAGTAATTCATATTCTTAGTTTTTTTTCGGTAAAGTCACGTTGAAGAGAAACAACAAAATAATAAAATATATATAAAACAAAAAAATTCTCACGACGTTTCGACCGTTTGAGTTATGGTCGAAACGTCGTGAGAATTTTTTATTGTTTTATATATATTTTATTATTTTGTTGTTTCTCTTCAACGTGACTTTACCGAAAAAAAAAAACTAAGAATATTGTGTTGTTTGTTTAGGTGATCGGCAAGGCCCGGAAAGGCGAGCGGGAGGCGATGGACCGTGGGCTGGCTCGCATTGAGTGTGACATCAAGCAGGAGGTGGAGGGCCGGCCACACAAGATCAAGAAATACCTGTTGGAGTCGTTCCCCTTGCCAGGGACGAGCGCCGATCTTCGCCGACAGTTCACGACACAGCCGGCGACCGAGATGGTGCTGCAGGTCTTCCAGAACGCCGAGGACATCTTTGTGAATAAGCTGAAGAAGGTGGGGCCATGGCGTCTGGACTTAATGCAACAAAATTACCGTGCGAGAAAAATCATGCATCTGCTTAGATTTGTCAAAGATTTTCCAAAATACATTTGTTCTCGGAATTATTTAATGAGTGATAATCGCCATACGTTTCAAGTCTGTCGATACTTCCACCAGTATCAATGACTTGCTCTACCACTGAATTAACTCTCCTCTATAATATTTAGGGCCATCGCTTTCACAAAATTCAGTCACACATTGAGACAAAAGTAAGGGGGGCATTGAAATCGGTAGGACATCTATGCATGTGTCACCCTCTATTTGTCCCAACAGAGTGATATGGCTGCACGTGGTTTGGGTCCTTTGTTGTCTCCACCAACAGTGTGTGCAGGACTTCCTGGGGCAGGTGAAAGGGGACACGCTGGCCCAGAAGCTGTTTCAGTTGGCCCTGTGCTGTGGCTCCCTCGAGACTCCTCGCGACCTCGTGGTCAAGGAGAAACCGGCCGCGTTTCTCGGCAACATCAGCACTCCCGACACCAGACCGCCGCCTCCTCCGGGGAGTAAGAAGACAAATTTGCATATACAGTAGACTCTCGATTGTCCGCGCTAATGACGTGGAGGATGGCTGCGGATAATAAAAATGACGGATGATCCAAAGATATCTATTTTTTGCGGCTCTCTATGCCACAAACTAACGATCAACCGATCGATGCACGTGGTCAGTGATAACACTTTCCTGCTAATTTGACCAAGTCCAATATCGGCTCAACTTTCATGTGACGGACGTTACTCTCACGTTCAGAGTGGGTTGGAATGTGCTTCCCTTTACTCTGTGGACCAGAGGTCACTATAAGCAATGTCAGAGGTAGCTTTGTGATGTTCTCTTCTGCGGGCCATTCTCAAATAGGATGGGTTCCACTGCTCCATGAGAGATCCGAGTGGATACTCCGTCTCATGACACGATATCGAAAGCACAATCTGAATAAAATGTAGTTTCTTGTATTGTACATAAGGGGTCAGACCACGGAGGACCTTCAGAATGCTGAGTGTGATCTTGAAATTAATCCTGGACTGGTTCGGGGGATAGTTGAACAATTCGAATATTGGGGTGATATTGTCTTGCATACGGGTGTGAGTGAGAAGTCTGCCAGTGGTTTTTTGAGTCCATCATCTAAATTTTTGGGTTAGATCATGTAAACATGCACTCAATAATACGCGTTAATATGCGCTTTTTATGTGACCTAACCCAAAAATCTCTATTATGGATAATATTGGTCGCGAAGGCCTTCGTGTTAAACTTGTTTTTTGAGTCATCTGGAGAGTGATGATGAAACTTATCGGGAGGCCGTAGATGAGACGTGGGGGTGGGGGGGCAGAGAGAGAGAGTTGCAGTTGTTGAGCCTATTGGAGCGAGTTACAGCATCGTTGTCCTCTCCTACAATGGCATTGCTTCTCTCCTTCGCAGAGGCGGTAACCGAGCATCTGGTCCGTCTGCTGAGCCACGCAAGTAAGATGGCAGAGCCCCTGGGCCTACCCGCGCTGTCACGCGTGGAGAAGCAGCTTGCCGAGCACTCTGACTCGCGCGACCTCCCCAGCCTGGGCCTCGGCTCCTTCTTGGACATCCTCCATCGCAACGCCCAGGTGCGTACGTGGCGTGCGTGAGCCCACCCGCCTCCAGCTGGTAAGAGGCAGTACAGCAAGTAGGTGTACGACACTGCCCGTGCAAAGTTTGAGTGTACTTATCGCCTCCGAGTGGCGCTCAATGTTAAGTTTGTTTCCAAAATTGTGCGGGGTAATATTAGTTTATTATTACGAACTTAAAACTAATTTATCGATAACTCGAATACGTTTAAGCATCATGTAATCACTGCGAATGCAGAGCGCAACAAAGTGTCACGTAAGATGCATGGGTTTTCTCTTGTCACTCTTAAAAAATATCTGTGAATTTGGCAAACATCCCAAAGGTATAGGTATAAAAATCCCAAAGGTAGATATTGAAAATCACCGTTAAAATTGAGTGTGCAGCGGTGACATTCAGATAACATATATGATAACACTATATATGCAAAGCGGCCAGGTGGCTCAGATATCAAAGCGGTGCGTTGGCAATAATGAGATGCTGGGCTTGAATCTGGATTTTGACCGCTTGGATGGAAACCGAGGTCTCAAGTCTTATGAAGTCGATCATCCAAGCCCAGTCACCAGCGACTGCACAAAATTACAGTCTCATTAAACTTGGGTTTTGCACTTCATTTTCCTAATTCCATCTCTGAGAATAACAATTTCAGCTTGACTCTCGTGCGCCGCACAATCTCATAACACAGCTCATGTGAAAGTGTTGGCTCCTATTGTGTACAAGATCAAAGGCCACCCACTGCATTTTATGACACAGGGCCTGCACGGCTATGCGAGATTTACGAATGGATGATTTATTTGTCTCTTGACATTACGCCGATAGCGCATTTGGAAAACTAAAATTGAGAACAAATTTTGTGTTAATTTGCAAACTTAAATCTGTAATATGTAATCAGTTTTCGTGCACTGCATTGTGAGATGCAGCTCCATGCGTATCGTTTAGCTTTAAGCCGGTGTTTGCCTTGCGGTCGCCTCGGTGTCAACCAACTGATGTTGACGGATTTGTTGTGTCTGTGGTAGCTGTTGGAGGAGACTGGGGTTGTGATCTCTGCCCTGGGTGGATCTGGAGCCACAGCGGGAAGTTTCTGTTCATCCACCAGTGCGGCAGCCTCGACACCGCAGCGGTGAGACACGGGCCCCAGTAGGGGCCACAGGGGCGGCTCAGAGATGGGGATAAGGATTTGGAGATTTAGGGCGCTCGTGGAAATAAACTCTTCAACTCAAAGCGCCTTACAGCAACGTCTCATCTCAACCATTCCATTGCTCTGCGGCAGTCTACCCGAGGGGACCCCCCCCCCCATTGGCAGCTGTTCCTATTTGGCACGTGGTGCACGCACTACCGGCCTGTGAATGGACATGTCTGCCATTCGGGAGCGATGTTTGATTTTCCTACGTGGTTTTTCACCGATAAAGTAATTTGCAAGTATTTTATCTGATTTAGCAAATTTGGAACATGATGCGGTTACACGTGGCCAATTCTATTTTTTTAATACAGCGTCACAGGATTATTATCATACATTGTGAAACAGATCTCTTTGTTTGTGGTGAATAAACTGCCAACATTAACCAGGGCGGATGCTGGGCTTGAACCGAGAACCACCACTCGACCATGTTTCCATAAATTTGTGCAGTCACATTAACGCTGTTCACGTCGTACGCAATGGACACTTTATTATTAGCACCACCTCTGGACCTGTTTGGCCCCTGATCCATCTTGAGAGGTCTTGTAAGGGCGGCGTATTACAGTTTGATTTTATATCGGCACAGCAAATAGCCAATGGAAAACCACCCGTTCCGTGGGGGTGCTACGCGCTGGCACGGATCGGATGCGCCAGTGGAAAAGGGCTGCTAGCAACTCGGCCGCCTCCAAACGAAAGAGAGAGGGTTCCTGGTCTCTGTTGTTGGCTGTGTGCTCTGCAGCTGCCGGCCGTGGACTGCGCTGTGGGGCAGCACTACGGCGTGCATTCCTGCCGCAACCTTGGGCACGGCCCCATGGCCAACCTGGTAAAACTGGCGCAGAAGGCCAAGCCCGGTGGCAGCAGCGGCGGTGCCCATCGGTGCGCCGTCTTGTACGAGACGGCGCTGTGTGCTCGCGACTCGAGGTTTGGCAGCCCCCTCCAAAGTGCCCTCCTCCTCACCCCTCTGCTCACCTCGTGATCTGCCTGACCGCCACGGGTCGCTCCTCAAAATTGTTGAGTCGGCGACAGACACTTGGGGTTCTTTAATCTTTCACATCAAAGGGTCAGTGAGCCACACCAATATGCCATTGGTAATGTAACTTAAGGATTCAATGTTCAAGGCAAGTGATTGTCGAGACAAACTGATGATTGTGTGTGTAACACCCCTCTGGCAGTCCACTGCCTGATGAAGGCCTCGCCACGTTGCTTTGGTCATGGGGGTTGTTGCACCAAACTTTACCACGCTTGGTGAAGGGGGCGCGGATTAGGTTCAGGACTTGTGCAGATATCAGTCACCACTGACGTCAGCCATGGCTAGGAATCCAACTCGGATCGCCGCGTTAGTATCGCAGTGCACCAAACATTGCAGCAGTGCTTCAGAAATCATTCCGAAGTTGCTTGATATTGCACACAGTTTGAATAAACCATCATTACTTCAGGAAATATATTTTTAGTTAAAATTTTACTTTGTACATGCTGTGATCGTAATAAAGAGTTGTGCTCGTTAGTAGTAACAGCGCGATACATCGGTTAAATCGATTAATATTTATTATTCAGCTGACAATTCATGTATTGAATTGCACGTGTAAGAATCAACTCTTAAAAAATTGTATCCCTTTTTATTTTAATAGTTTCACATCGCCACTAGAGAGAGTCGACATGATCAGTGTAAGTTCAAATGAACTGACACACCTTGTGAAAAACCCAACGCAGAAGATCCCTGGGCTTGATATTCCACGAAGCTCATGGTCGCCCTAAACCGCATCTGCACAAACCATGGCAGATGCGGATACCTGATGCACAAATGGAAAATTTTAAACTCTCCAGTGTTTGACTGTGGTCATCCAGAACAGATCGTACAACGTGAAACGACGCAATAGAAAATTAAAGTCAAGCCACAGTGCGATTGTGACCATGCAACCCAAACTATGCACGATATTGTGAACCACAGTCGTCTGTGCTCCTTCAACGGAGTAGGAATAGTAACCCTACACGAAGTTTCTCCTGAAGCCCTCTCGTCGTGACCAGCAGACCTCGGACATTGGCTTATGGCTCCTGAACATGTTGCCCTCATGGGCAGAAATAGAATAGCTCAGGGGTTGGCAATCTGCGTCTCCCGGTGCCGCATGCTGCTCTTTAAAGACTGTTTGGTGATGTTGTTTATGAAGGACCACTGTCTCGTATTCACCACAGTGCATTGCGCCTCTTGAAATATTGAGTTGAGTAATCCCGGTAGTTGAGAAACTAAGGTAGTTGAGTACCCCGGGAACATGCTGTGGTTCGTGTCGCGTTAATAGCTCCGTACCGTGCCGTGTAACTCACTAAGCAGCCGATTGCTCGCGTGCAGTGGTAGTGCCGTGTTCATTGATAACACTGCACACTCCGTGCAGTGGTAGTGCCGTGTTCATTGATAACACTGCACACTCCGTGCAGTGGTAGTGCCGTGTTCATTGATAACGCTGCACACTCCATGCAGTGGTAGTGCCGTGTTCATTGATAACGCTGCACACTCCGTGCAGCGTTGTGTGAGGATGGCTCACTAATTGAAAGAGGAGTCGTAGCTATCGCACTGTGGGGTGGTCATCGCCCTCCTCCCCCTGGGCATGTGCCGTGTGTGTTGTGTGCGTCGTGAGTCGTGGCGATGTAAACCCGGGGTAGCTCCTCTCTCCGTCTCTTCGTTTGTTGCTGTCCCGGCGAAGCTCGAGTTGGTGAGCGCAACGCGTGGCAGATCCGGCTTCACCCGTTCCCACTCCTCCCAGTCAGCGACTCCAAAACCCCCACTCAATAATCGCAGATCACTACCCAGGTCCTTATCAACCAAATGATTTTTAACTAAACTATTTTTTGTATTCTTAACAATGTATCCACATTTTGATTTAAAGCTTTCGTGACTGCAGTAATTCATATTCTTAGTTTTTTCGGTAAAGTCACGTTGAAGAGAAACAACAAAATAACAAAATATATATAAAACAATAAAAATTCTCACGACGTTTCGACCATAACTCAAACGGTCATCATCAGGTGTGTCGGTTTGCATAAATTTATTTTGAAAACGGCATATTTATTTATATAAAAATAACGTTTGCGTCACGCGCAACGATTGGCTGTTTGCCAGGACTAGTCCATCTATTTTTTGAAAAGAGGAGGGGGGAGACGAAATTTATTTTTATGTATGCTGTCTGAAAGCCACTGTAAGCGTGAACAATCAATCAAGAACTGAAATGATTTATCAAATCTTTCCAATGATTGCTAAGATAGAATCCATCTTCTCGGTTGAAATTGTCTCTGTGTTTGTATATGTGGATAGCCTCATGAACGAATCTCTCATGGAAGCCAGATGGCTTACAAAGAACCTCCGTCTTGGAAAAGTCAATGGCATGTGAGCCTACTGAATTAGAACAATGATCTGCTACGGCCGAGGTGTTGGTCCTACCGTGTAACTACTTTGGAGAAACCAAACGCCATATCTCGGACCGCATTCGTGAACATAAAGCAGACCTTAAACACGGTAGGACCAACACCTCGGCCGTAGCAGATCATTGTTCTAATTCAGTAGGCTCACATGCCATTGACTTTTCCAAGACGGAGGTTCTTTGTAAGCCATCTGGCTTCCATGAGAGATTCGTTCATGAGGCTATCCACATATACAAACACAGAGACAATTTCAACCGAGAAGATGGATTCTATCTTAGCAATCATTGGAAAGATTTGATAAATCATTTCAGTTCTTGATTGATTGTTCACGCTTACAGTGGCTTTCAGACAGCATACATAAAAACAAATTTCGTCTCCCCCCTCCTCTTTTCAAAAAATAGATGGACTAGTCCTGGCAAACAGCCAATCGTTGCGCGTGACGCAAACGTTATTTTTATATATATAAATAAATATGCCGTTTTCAAAATAAATTTATGCAAACCGACACACCTGATGATGACCGTTTGAGTTATGGTCGAAACGTCGTGAGAATTTTTATTGTTTTATATATATTTTGTTATTTTGTTGTTTCTCTTCAACGTGACTTTACTGAAAAAACTAAGAATATAATGTATCCACAGTTCAATTTTAAAGTACAATTTTACCGAGGCACTGCATGTTTTCCTGGTGTGGACTGTGGCTGTTTTTGCTATTGTTTTACTGCCTTTTCCAAGCTTGGAAATGTATGTATGAATGAAATTGGAACTTATATACTTCATTTATTTACTAATTGACAAACTATTTTTATTTTACCAGGTAAGGCCCACTGAGCATATATAGCAGTTTTTCAGAAGCGACCTGGCCATCGCAAATGATAGCTCAACGAAGTGGCTTATCGTCACGTGGACATTTATAGCAGACAAATATACAGCATGCGTCAGGGTTGGGATGGAACCCACGACCTCCTGCGTACCAGGGGAGGTAGTTAACATCTCCCAGCCACCGTGGTGCCCTGTGGTCACGTGAGGCCTTCCACTTCTGAATGGCTTGCGATGCATATTTGAACATTACTGCAAGCGTCTTAGCCTCGCTCATTCGCTATTCGAGGGGAATATTGCCATTTAGTAACTTTGTTTCAAATATCGTGCATTGAACTTTCGATTTTAATTTGCAATGTAAGTGAGGGACTGTGCGTTGTCTTGTCGTGGTCTGGTGCTGTTGTTGTGTTGCTGAATTGCCCAAACTTGCATTTGTTGACAAATCGGCAGGAATCTATGTACTTTGTATTTTTAGCAACATGCTTACATTTTCTCCGTCTTGCCTCTCATATCGTTTTTGAACATACCTCGCTGACCCGCCCCTACTGGACATATGTGAAAAGAGCTTCATAGCTCATTGGATTCCTCCAGGATGAAAAAAAGATTCTAATTAATCAGTGGCACTGCCAACAACCTCCATCCACACACGACTAAGCACCTCTTTGTAATTCCATACACATGGTTCCTTTCCCATAGACATGTAATTCTGCAAATTTCCAGAAATATCTGCCGTATGCGAATTACTCCAGACAAGTTTAGAGTATTAAACGTGACCTGTTGTGACTCGTCTAATGTGTATCGCGTGGTCGTTAGCACAGAAAGATGCGTCTGGTAACGTCCTAATGGACCAAACATCGTAAAAAGGAGGCTGGGTCTGCGTTGTTCAGAGTGACCACCATATACAGGGACTCTTCTACTTACGGACGAGTTAGGTTCCAGAAGTCTGTTCGTAAGTCCAACTTTACTCCTGTCGATTCCAAACATGTTGTACGGCGTGTACACTAAACACAAGGAATGGCTTTAAGAGTTGTATAATCTCCTGTAGACGTAGACGCCACTGGTTCTTCACGTTGTGTAGATGTAGATGCCACCACCACCATCTATTGCGTGGCGGTTGAACTTATGAATCTCGGTACAAACAGGCAACTGGACATATGGACAGGTTTCTTCGTATCTCTGAGACTTTCTAAGTTGAATGTTTGTAAGCGAAGGAGTCCCCGTAAATATTTTTGAGGACCACTGGGATCTTCAGTTTAAACCGTGATTCTTGGAGTCATTGGACCAGAAAGAAGTGAGACAAAAACGACAGTAACATTGAAAAATATGTACACAGGGCAGGGAGGGCCCAGCCGCATGACAGGATTTATTCAGCGGTATCGTCACGGTAACAGAAACAGTGCTCCCGAATGAATCGCAGAATCCCCCGAATATTCCGCCTCAGGCAGGAGAATCTCCGTCCAGGCCCGCGTGACGCTTTTGGCCCAATCTTGTCGACGGCATCATCATCATCCTCCTCCTCGTTGTTGTTGTTGTTGCCTGGTTGGAGAGCAGGGCCCCGCCTGGCAAATGGACGCACGCGCCATCGTTAGCACGGTCGGCTACAGTTAGCACGGTCGGCTACGGTTAGCACGATCGGCTACGTACGCGTTCAAAATTATTTCAACGTACAGACATGCGCGTATTCATTATGCCACCGTCTGCCCCATCGTGCATTCTCGGCTGTGCTTACACTGGTTGCTGCAGTGCACCTCATATGTGTCCGGCCGCTCAAATGCGAGGTAGGAGGATGCCACACATCTCTCACTATGGCCAGTAGCGGAATGCTACATTCCTATAACAGGAGCCAATGGTGGTGTATAATAGGATCACCGCTGTTGACTTCCCACAAAATGGGATTCATTATTTGACTATAGCTCAGGTTGATAAATAAGCTGTTAACCTTCTTGACCTGGATTTTGAACTCACAAGCGTACAGTGATCATGGAGTGCTCTAACCGCAGCACCTCCAAGTGGGATGCAGTGCAATTCATATATTTATAATTAAGATATATATTTTTACTAGGAATGCATTTAGCTGCAGATTGGTGGAGATGAGGTTAGGGATAAGATATTACATCCTTTGGAGCCCTGGGATATTTACATCTTCAAGTGAGATGAACTAAAGAGGTGAATGCCATTACAGAATCCTCATTTCACAACTCCTCATGAAACAGATTCCCCGTTCTTACAATACAGAACTTGTCTCATCTGATACAGAACCCAAATCTCATGTGTCCTCAATATTTTTTACTTCCTCTCAATCGTGAATACCACATTGTGGGAATCAACAGTGGTTGTAATATAAATAGACTTGCCCTTGCTATAGGAATGTGTAATTTACTAAAGTAACTAATTTATGATGATCGATGGTGTTTGCTATATGCTAATTTATATCAGGAGACACATTGTCTGAATGACCTCCCCAATACACATTTTTCTCAAGGTGCACTTCTGCGTGGGAACTCACTCTTGTCTCGTGGCCGACTCCATCTCCTCCTCCTCTGCGATGACGTCATTGGTGCCACCACTTTGATTGGGAAATTTTTCAGACAGGCGTGTTACCACACAGTCACCTGCCGACTCCACTCTCCGCTCCGACTCCATTCCCCAATCAGAGTTTGAAGCCCACTCGCTCACAGAAACTGAGCCTGCAGTATTCTGATTTGACTAAGTGGACTCCGGAGTCTGCTCGCTTGCAGCAGTGACTTGGCAATCTCCCTCACAGAGACAGGGGATTGCCGAGAGGCTGCAGGCCACCATAGGCTCCATTTCCTCTTCAACGATGACGTCATTGGTGCTGTCACGTTGATCGAAGAGTTTTTCAGACAGGCGTGTTACCGCACAGTCACCTGCCGACTCCACTCCCCACTCCGACTCCATTCCCAAATCCGAGTTTGAAGCCCACTCGCTCCCAGAAACTGAGCCTGCAGTATTCTGATTTGACCAAGTGGACTCCGAAGTCTGCCTCCTTGCAGTAGGGACTTGGCAATCTCCCTGGCTGAGACGGGAGACTGCCGAGAGGCTGCAGGCCGCCACCGGCTCCGTGTCCATGGCTGGGCAAGGCGGGAAGTTCGCTTGCGGTGGCACGGCCCTGCCGCCCCACAATAATGGGTGGTTGAGGGCCTCCGTGGGTGTGAGGCGACGTTGGGGATCCCACCTGCCAAGGAGGCAAACGGAGGGAGTCAGGTGCCTGTTGCATTCTAAAATCGCTTCATTGAATCGTGGTCTGGGGTGAAATGCGCAATTCTATCCTCAACACTTTTGTCAGAAACGATATTTATTTTAAAAAGCGACAAGATGAAGAAACGATGCCCCGGTGTGACACAAAACTTTGCAGTCCTAGCCCAAACGACACGTGAGGTCTAAGATCGTTTCCAGTAATGTTGATGGAAGACGCAAAGTGATTTATATTTAATTATTTGTACGAGGTGAAATGTAGACAATAGTAACAAGTCTCTTACTGAAGGCACCCGCGGAGAAAATTGATGAACTTTTGATTGCGGGTTCCCAGAACCGCCTTCAAAGACACGGAGCACGGGACGATCCGTTTCCCGTTGACGACGGGGCGATTCTTTTTGTCTGTTTATCGGAGAGAGAAAAAGAGAGAAACACTGAATTAGTTGTGGCGATCAGTACAATGCGGCGGCGGTCCTTAACCCTCCAATTGCGATGTTTGCAAATATGATTCCATGTTGGCGGTCGACTACAGCCTGTCATCCCTCCAGGGTCGATAAAATTTGTAACCGTTTGTGAGACGTTTGCAGTAGTTGTGTGGAAAGGATGGCTCGTAAGCGTTAAAGTGAAAGTCCCACTCTCAACTCTGGGCCACCGGAGGAGACGAGAACCTCCTGATACTTGTTTGAGCAAGGAGACACTTTGATGTTTATTTGAGTATTATATTATTATTTGCATCACTTGGAGAGGATGGTAATTTGTTGTACAAGCGTGCTTTTAAGCATAATATATTTCTCAATCAAGGACCCACAGTTTGTGTGGAGGGTTGTTCTCTGTGGATGTTTTGTACTATGGTAGAACTGCTCTATGCTGATTTAGGATACCGTCGCATC
Organism: Petromyzon marinus; assembly: GCF_048934315.1. NCBI lineage: Eukaryota > Metazoa > Chordata > Hyperoartia > Petromyzontiformes > Petromyzontidae > Petromyzon > Petromyzon marinus. Next base: position 73,393 of record NC_133683.1, read on the forward strand.
TGCCACACAATTTTTTAAAATTGTGCTCAGTCATGCTGAAATATAGAAAAACGGCCACTCATCTTTATTAAAAATGTGATGGCCAGAATTCCATGTAATTAATACACACGTCCTCTGTTGGATTGCAAATCCCTATGGGTTTTCCAAATATACTGTGCTACCTAAACATAACCGTTCCTTTTCAAGTATTTTTTTCATAAGACTCCTTACTGTCGCACTAATTCAACACGTACTGACAAGTACGTTGCCAAGACCGTTGTGACTTTTAAACCCAAATAAAGCACAGTTCATTTTTACATTACGCGAAGCAGTTTCCATGCCTTTCTATTCAAGCACAGAGCACGAGACACGCGGCTGCACGGCCACGACTCTCCGGGCAGTGACAGCAGCAGCAGCAGCTACGAACTCCAACACCACCACCTCACCACCCCCCCTGTCCACTCACCAAAGGAGATAATGTTGTGGGTCGAGGCGTCAATCATGGCTTTGGGTGGGAGCCCCAACATCTGAAACCAAGATCACAAGAGGGATGCGTTGGATGAGGTCCGTCGCTCGAGCGAACAGAGCGTACATACGCTGTACTTTGTCTCATTGAAACGTCGATGAACAATGAACTTTGCCTGCTCTTGTACATACTGTTTGCAGATATTTATCTCTATCATCAGGCGAAGCATACATATTTGGTCTTTAATTGACGATGTGGTTACTACGTGCGGCTTCGTTGCTCTCCAACACAGGCTCTGAAAGCCTCAGGGATTAACAACAAACCACAATAATCATAACAATAGTAATCATTCCGAAGGACATCAGCCTGACGCTCTGATTCTCTGGTATTACCGATGATCCCGAAATCTCTCTTTACTTCTTTACTCATGCAAATGGTGCGTGATCACGCAGTGAACACGTCCACTCCTCTCCCGTGTACCGGCAGCTGAGCGACATTTTTTGACCAGTGAAAGGCCCAGAGGATGACGACAGCCCTGCACGTAACCAGCTTTGTCGCATGAGCCATCGCACAGCGGGTCTGTACGCTGGTGGATCGTCGTGCGCCATCAGTCATAACCAACCCCCTGCTGCTGCTGTTGTTGTTTATCGTGGACTCCATCGTTGGTTCAAATTCGAATTAAACCCTCCCTCCTCCTTTATATGACGCAGTTGGAACAGTCCCATGGGAAATATGACGCCCGGTTTGGTGGTGCCGTATCGGCTCGAGGTTTGTTACAATAAAAATTACAGAATTCATCAGTATGTATATATTATAATAATTAATATTTGTAAGGCGCATTTAATCCGATGATCCCAATGCGCCCCGTGTATGGAAAGCAGGGAAATGAGACGACCAAAACGAGGAAATGAGACGACCAAAACTATGGGGAATAGGCCATTTTACCAAGGTGAGTTTTCATGGCGAGATTTAAATAGCTTTAAAAATTCTGTCTTGTTATCAGAGGCCAACGCGTTCCATAGTCTCGGAGCTGCACTGGCAAAAAGCCCGATCGCCCCCAGGAATTGAGACTTGACCTCAGAAAACTGAGTAGGAGATCAGAAGATCTCAATGACCTCATTGGTGTACATGAGTGGATCAGCTCCTGTAAGTATTGTGGGGCTAACCCACTGACAGCCTTGTAGCTTAACAGCAGGACCTTATAACCAACTGGATATATATGCAATGGTGTTTTCCTACGCGTCAGATACCTGGATGAGATAGCCGATGTGGTCTTCCGAGCTTGTCTTGAAGAGCGGGTTCCCGAGGAGCATCTCGGCCACCACACATCCGAGTGACCACATGTCCGCGCTGCATGTGACCGGGAGCCCAAAGTACATTTCGGGGGCCATGTACCACATCGAGCCAAGACACCAAGCTCCTAGCAGCACACGGACAGACAGGTGACCAAACAAGGTGGCACTTGCACATTATTCACCTGTACTTGTGAAGGGCAGAATAGATGAGGGTATGCACACGCAGTCACGTATGGCACTCAAAATGCGCACAATGACAAAGATCGCCCACATAAATGCGTGTATCAGCTGGGTAGCACTTAGAAATGTAAATTATTTTCATTACACTGGTGCCAGCTATCATACAGTGCAGCTGTCGTGTCGCGAGAGTTCTCTGCGGTGAGTAACAACTTCTTTAAAAGCAACGGCGCTGCGACGCCTCTCTGAATAACATTAACACCAAGCCGCTTTGCGCGTTTCAAGATTCAGTGATGAACCGGGGACACCTACCACCACCCTGTAACGTGCAGACGTCTCGGAACGGGAAAAGGTTAAGTGAGGAATGAGGACAAAGGTACTTAGGGCTATATTCTTAGTTTTTTCGGTAAAGTCACGTTGAAGAGAAACAACAAAATAATAAAATATATATAAAACAATAAAAAATTCTCACGACGTTTCGACCATAACTCAAACGGTCATCTTCAGGTGTGTTGGTTTGCATAAATTAGGGCTGCCATGCGATCTGTACATTTGCAATCGTAAATCACATGTAAATCACATGTAAATCAGCCATCCGCGACGAAAATTCCAATGGGATTGTCTACTGGCTCCAGACTTTCAATACCAGCAATCGATTATGAAAATTGTTACCGGTTTACTGGTTACTGTTTGACAACTACCCTCCTCAAACCTGGGAGGTTGAGAGTTGAAATCCTGGCCAAATGATTGACGAAATGTAACGTTTGAAGGGTATCAGTGTCACTACCACACTTTGTTTAAGCGGTGCTAACCACCACGCCACCACAGCACGAAGACAAAGACCCCCCCATATAGCTTAAACAGGCTTGTAGCGCAGCGTGCTAACCGTTAACACCACCGCTCCCCACAAACACTGTGACATGCACACACACATGCTGCTACACACGTACACACATTCACAGGGCAGCTAGATCACTCACTTGGGCAGGTCTCGCTGATGCTCAGGCCAAAATCCGTGAGCCTGATATTGCCACTGATGTGGTCTTTGACCAAGATGTTTGCCTGCAAAAAAGACAGTGGTTGTCAGTGAAACTCGTGGTGTGTCGGTGAGATTGCGTCTTGTTGAATTGGTTCATGGTGGTTTACTCAAAGATTTCATGTACTCATTTTTGTTAAACACTTAATGCCCTTTGTAAATGTAATCATGCTTGAAGATCTCCCTACCCCATGCCGTGTTAATCAAGGGGGTTGTATGGCCATACCTCACCATGCTGCTCAGGGGGCTGTTGAAGGCAATGGGATCCAGGACCGGTTCAGATATCGCCTAAACCCTGGTTTTAGCCGTGGCCAGAAATCGAATTCGGGACATTAACCTCTGAGTGCAGTTTGCGAACTACCCCACCACTGCTATGCCCATCATTTAGCTTTGGCCTTCGGAATTGTTGCTTAGGGCAGTGGTCGTTGTTGTTTAACGCAAATGAGAAAATATTAAATGTTCCGCGGAGCGTTGGTTGTTGAGAGCAAACAGAGATCCACGTGAAAAGTTGTATTTCTATGCAAGTTTTGGCTATCTGTGTTTATGAAATAGCAAGTCGTGGCATGAGTGTTGTTGCGGTGTAGAATAAGATATCTCGAAATCCTGTTACTAAGGTTTACAAGAGTGTTCTCACATTCTTAGTTCTTTCGGTAAGAAAGAACTAAAAATATGAATTACTGGAGTCACGAAAGCTTTAAATCAAAATTTAAGAGTGCTCTCATTTTCTACAACTGCACGAACTGAGGCACTAACTCCATACTGACGGACAAAAGACGCAGCGGGCTGCTTAGTTTACTAACCGGCTTCAGATCCGCGTGAATGATGTGCATCGCCTTCAGCTTTGCCAGGGCCCGCAGCATGGAGCCCACGTACGGCTTCAATTCCGTCATGTATAAGCCATAGGTCTCGTCCAGCTTCTGGAGGAGGTCTCCGCTGCGTGACGGCACAAAACGTGAACGGTTACAGTTTCTTCCTGCTTGTGATCCATTCCCTGATTGGCCCCTTGAACAGGAGCACACGTGCTTGACTGAGGCGAAGCCGCACGGAGTAACCATACAGGGTTGCCGCTCAACTCAAAACATAGTCAATGAGGCAGGAAGGCATTATAAACAGTTATGTCTGACCATGGAGCCGCGTACAAATACAATAATTCTAGGGCATTCTGAAAGCCTATGGACATTTATTCTACATCCAAATGATTCATGTGTCTGAACACACGGACGCATCGGTGTTTGGGGGAGCGGTGGTGCAGCGTTTAGCGCTTTGCTCTACAATTCCCGCTCACGGCCAAGACCGGTGACGATTATCTGAACCAATCCTGAGCCTCCCCTAGATCGACTCAGCCTCAAATGAGTACCTGGTGCGGTGTGTAAACATCGCCACTGGGGAGACAAAGGCTGCCGGGCATGGTGCTGCCCACCCACCCCCTCGTGTGCCTTGCCCGTCTTCATAGGTGCTACTTGCTAACAGCACTTGCCTCAACAATCTTCTCAGGCTATACTGGTTAATCTTTGTCTTTGGATCGGTGTTCACCGGACGCCATGACACTCACCTGATGAGCTCCAGGACGACGCAGTTGTGTCCCCGGAAGGTGAAGTTGTCCAGGAGGGTGACGATGTTGTTGTTGTCAGGGTCCCCCTTGCTCTGCAGGATCTTCATGATCTCCAACTCCAGCTGCTGTCTCTTGTTGTTGATGCTGTGGGGTGGGGGGGGGGAGAACGCACGGAATGAGAGTTGTCACCTCGCTCTGAGCATCGCAACACGCAGGGGCGGAGGCAATGCTCATTCACCCTCCATGAGTGGTCCTAAGCCAAGAGTGTGAATCCCACTGGCTGAGGGAACCATTAAACACACCGTCAACACGCTGTTTGTGTTTAGTTTGTTGCCCTTCCTCTGCACCTCCGATTAGCATGGTCGGTTACATACGGTGCGAAAGAAGTTCAACATTACATACTTACAATGAATGTCAGAATCGGCATTTGTATTTATACTGGAGGAATTTGATGAGCTGCAAATAACTTTTTCACAGATATAATTAAATAATTTTATATTTTTTTCTCTTTAAACCAAAGTCACAAATATGCACACATTTTAGATTTTGGACTAAAATTGGGGGTGGGGGGGGCAGCTGCATACATTAATATTCATTTGTGATCTCTGTGTGTGGCTAAATGTGATCTATCACACGAGTTACAAGGAGATATAAGTTATTTGGGCTAAGGACAGGCATAGGGAGATTAATTTAGTGTCTGACGAATGCACAGCAATGGGGAAGCTGGCTTAAAATAATGTTAAAGTGGACACCACTACAGATTATCGTTCTGTATGTTTACTGTATAGATGTGTGCTGTCTGCTCGTATTAAAAAAACGAAGTAGTTGACTATCGTTTAAAATATTACATCAATAAAAATATTTATTTTGGGTGAATATTGTTGCTGAGGAGCAGTTATGTTAACGTGTTAAGATGGTGATTTTATCTCAAAGTGATTCCCATCCGATATTTTGAGGGGGTAATTGACGAAAGTAACAGGCCTCATATCATCGTGGGAGAGGAATATTGGCGGGCGTATTGCGTCTCTGTACAAGGATTGTTGTTGTTGTTGTCACGGTAAACTCTCAGTGACAGTGGTGTGCTACGTGGAGCAAAATCCCAACGTGAGGCTGAAGAGGAGGTGGACGAGGTGGTGACACCGCCGAGAGGAGGAGGAGGAGGAGGAGAGCCATCAGGGGTGGCCAGGCCTTGCCGAGAGGATCTCAAGGAGCGCTCCCCCCCCCCATTGACACCACAAGGGAGGAGGAGGAGGGAGCAGACATCGCGGAGTTGCCGCTCATCTCCCGTAGCAGCAGCAGCAGCCAGAGAGCCCCACCACGACTGCCGTGCCACGCGACTGTCACTGCGACTCCGGGAGTCGGGGCTCTCACCACCACCACCACCACCGCGTCGACTCACAGCGGAGCTCCACAGCAGCAGCAGCAGCAGCGTGACCCCTGCCGACCCGCGCGGTCTTCTACGCCGTCTTCTTGCGTGGCGGGGACATTGAGTTTGCGGCTCCTTACGGCGTACGGACGTTTCAATAGGTGTTAAAAAACACAATGTCTCTGTGTGGTGTTTCTCCCTTGTCATGGGGACTTTGTAGGATGAACGGTGGAGATTGTTAAGGGGTGACCGATAATGTCTGAATTGGTCTGTAATAAGGTAGGGCACTGATAAGGTAATGACGACACGTGTGCACTAGCGATGAGAACATTGACGCACTTTTGTCGAAGCGTTACTGAGGTTCAAGTCTCTGTTCCCGACAGTTTTGTTTGGTGGAAGGGATATTTGGGGCCTCCTGACAAAGACTTTTCTAGCTAAGCTCTACTAGCATGGTAGAGTAACAACAACAGCAGCAGCAGCAGCAGCACTGTCCTCATAATAGAAACACTCCTCCTCCTCCACACGTGCGTGCATTCACTTACTGCCACCTAGACACCGCTGGAACTTGTGCAGAGACATTTCGTGAGGTTCAAATGTCAAAGTTTGTGCTCAGAGAGCCAGCCGGAGCCGTCGAGAGTTTGCGGATTGGCGATGCCTTTGTCGAGGCAAGACGCAGCCACACTCGGGCACAATTAGAACCTTTAGATAACTGCAATTGTCTGAGGACTTTGAGTGCACGAGTTATGTGAAACAGTTCTCGGTGGCAATTGTTATTTTGTTAGTTTTAAATGTTTGTTTGGCCTCCTCCATACAATTGTCCTACTGGTGGTGTATTTAATGGGCTGTGAGCTGCTGTTGGTCATTGCTGGTCGATGATGATGATGATGTGTGGATGTTCAGAGTTGGGACGTGGCGGTGGTGGGGAGGTGAGGACAGAGAACGTTGGGCATAACCCCCCTGACTCTACTCCACATTATCATCATCACATTCAACCTCCTCATTATCTCACTGCTGCTGCTCATCATCATCATCATAGACTTCACAAGGCAGCAGTAGTAGGATGTGTGTGGTGGTGGGTGCCTTGTGTTTCGGCTCTTAGCAATGTGATCACAAGTTCCACATCGATACCCACACACGCCTCAATTACATTTTTTGGCGGGAAAGTTTATTTAAAATCTTTATTTAAAGCAGTCCTGGGCACAATGTGAGGAGATATGTGTTGCAGGATGTTGCTGTGCTCGTGGATATGAAAGAAAAGCGAGACCACTGTGTGTTGTAAGGACAACATTGTGGTGCTCACTCTGTGAGGAGCTTGTGTGCACCTTCCCAGGCAGGGTCGCCATCCGAGCCCCGTGGTCTCATCGCGGCCTACCTAAGTATTGCTTCCTGCGTGTCTGCCGCATTATTACCGCTGATTTAAGTTGTTGTCGCTGTCCAGCTCATTATATGACCGCTCCATCTTCGTGAACCAGCGTGTTGGGACGCTAATTCACTACTTTGAAGGAACAAACGCGTGTTGTAGGATGTGGCAGTGCATTTGTCTGCGTGGTTGTTGATACTGCGAAGGGGCAGTGGTGGCTGCTGAAGTGCGACTTCTGGAGCTTCTTCCTCCTCCTCCACACATTATTTTAAGTGCACCACAGTACTTACAATAATTATTAGTCCATCTGTGGGTTGTATGAATGTCTCCTAACGCCGTGTTAGTCACAGGAAGTATTTGACTATACTTCACCATTCCTGGTGGGTGAGGGCTGGGGAAAGCCCTCCGATTCTATCCACCACACGGGGAATGTTAACAACACGCACTGCGCTTCTGGTCAAATAATTCGCACGGCATGGCAAGGCCCTCATCCAGCAGTGGATGGACCAGGGCTGCCCACGCTGCCTGCGTTGTGTTTGTGAGCGAGGGTGTGGGGAGCGGTGGCGCAGCGGTTAGCGCTACGCTGCGCTACGAACCCGGCGACCCGAGTTCGATTCCCGCTCACGGCCACCAACACCGGTGACGATTATCTGAACAGGTCTTGGGCCTCCCCTAGGTCGACTCGGCCTCAAATGAGTACCTGGTTGCGGTGTATAAACATCGCCAATGGGGGAGACAAAGGCGGCCGGGCGTGGTGCTGGCCACCCACCCCCTCGTGTGCCGTGCCGGCCTTCGTAGGTGCTCGCTAACAGCACTTGCCCCTACAGTCTGTTAAGGGTTCACTGGGGATCTTTGTTTTTGTTTGTCAGTCTGTGTGAGTGAGTTACTTTGTGAGTTCATGTGAGTTACTCCGAGTCTGTGAGTGTGTTACCCGGTGAGACTGAGTTGAGAGGGAGTGACTGTAAGTTACTGTGTAAGTCTGAGTGTGTGAGTTACTCTGAGTCTGTGTGAGTCTGAGTGAGTCTCCGAGTGTCAGAGTGAGTGACTCTGTGAGTCTCTGAGTGAGTGACTCCGTGCGTCTCTGAATGTGGCTCTGTGAGTCTGTGGCTCTGAGTCTCTGAGTGAGTGACTTTGTGAGTCTCTGAGTGAGTGACTGTGAGTCTCTGAGTGAGTGACTGAGCATGACTCTGTGAGTCTCTGAGTGCGTGTTACTCTGCGAGTCTGTGTGTGTGTCAGAACTAGTATGTGAGTGTGAGTCTGTGTGTGAGTTACTCTGTGAGTCTGTGTGAGTGAGTCTGTGAGTGAGTCTGTGGGTCTCCTTGAGTGAGTGTGAGTCTGTGTGAGTGACTGTGATTCTCGGAGTGACTCTATCAGTCTCTTGAGTGTGGCTCTGTGAGTCTGAGTGAGTGACTCTGTGAGTCTCTGAGTGTGGCTCTGTGAGTCTGAGTGAGTGACTCTGTGAGTCTCTGAGTGTGGCTCTGTGAGTCTGAGTGAGTGACTGTGAGTCTCTGAGTGTGGCTGTGAGTCTGTGGCTCTGTGAGTCTGAGTGAGTGACTGTGAGTGTCTTGAGTGTGGGTGTGAGTCTCGAGTGTGGCTCTGTGATTCTAAGTGAGTGACTGTGAGTCTCTGAGTGTGGCTCTGTGAGTCTAAGTGAGTGACTGTGAGTCTCTGAGTGTGGCTCTGTGAGTCTGAGTGAGTGACTCGTCATCACCATCGTCATCAACATCATCATCACCGTCGTCACCATCTTCATCACCACCTCCATTACCCAGGTGCCATGGGGTCGACACGCTGAGATGGGATGGGTGGCCAGCACCACGCCTGGCCGCCTTTGTCTCCTCCCATTCACCGAACCTGGATACTCATTTTAAGGCAGAATAGACCTGGGATGGGACCGAGATTGGTTCAGATACTCGTCACCGATGTTGGCCGTGAGTGGGAATAGAACTCGGGTCGCCGGATCCCGTCGCACGGTGCGCTAACCACTTCGGCACCGCTCCCCATGTAATCCTCACTTCAAGCACACACCTCATCACCGACACAGCTTCCACATCGTCATATCCACCACTCCTCCCCCAGCCCCATCGCTTACAACACTCTCACCCCTTCCCTCTCCACAATGCCGATGCACCTCACACTCCCCACACCTCCCATGCTCCCACCAGCAGCTTCCACTCCCGATGACGCCTCCTCACAATACCCCTTCACTCACTCCCATCGGACCGCCATTCTCAAACTATAACTTTTAAACTAAACTATATTTTGATTTAAAGTTTTCGTGACTGCAGGGATTCATATTCTTGGTTCTTTCGGTAAAGTCACGTAGAAGGGAAACAATAAAATAATAAAAATATAAAACAATTAAATTCTCACGACGTTTCGACTGCAACACAAGCAATCATCAGGTGATGATGATCATCAGGTGATTATGATTGCTTGTGTTGCAGTCGAAACGTCGTGAGAATTGTATTGTTTTATATTTTTATTATTTTATTGTTTCCCTTCTACGTGACTTTACCGAAAGAACCAAGAATATAAACAATATTTTTTATTTTACCAGTTTGAGGCCCCACTGAGCTATTTTTCAGATGCAACCTGGCTATCACAAATGTTATCTTCAACGGAAGTGCTTATCCCGTGGAAATTTATAGAGGCCAAATACTCTAAACGCGTGATGTTTATTCTAAATGTAGTGAGAGAGACATGCAACCTCAAAATATACAGCAGGTGACAGGGTCCGGATTGAATCCACGGCCTCCTCCATGTTTGAACATTACTGCAAGCGTCTTAGCCTCATTCATTAGTCAGGTATTCGAAGGGAATATTGTCATTTGGTAACGCTATTTCAAATATTGCTCATTAAACGTTCAATTTTAATGCAATGCAATTGAGGGACTTTGTGGAGTCTTGTCGTGGTCTGGAGCTGTGGTTGTTGTGTTGCTACCTTGCCCAAGCTTTCATTTGTTGACAAATTGGCAGGAATGTATGTACTTTGTATTTTTAGCAATTTGCTTACATTTTCTCCGTCTTGCCTCTCATCGGTTTTGGAAATAGCTCGCTGACCCGCCCCTACTGGACATTGGTGAAAAAGATCTTCATAGCTCATCGGATTCCTCCAGGATATAAAAAAGATTCTGATTCTGATTAATCAGTGGTGCTGCAAACAACCTATTCCCTGTATTGCTGCGGGAATCTGCATCCACACAAGATCAAGCACCCCTGTGTAATGCAATACACATGGTTCCTTTATCATAGACATGTAATTCTGCAAATGTGCAGAAATGTCTACCGTATGCGACTTACTACAGACAAGTTTAGACTATTTAACGTGACCTGTTGTGACACGCCTAATGTGTATTGTGTGGTCGTTAGCACAGAAAGATGCATCTGGTAATGTCCTAATGGACCAAAAATAATAAAAACGAGGCTGGGTCTGTGTTGTTCAGAGTGACCACCATATACAGACTCTTGTACGTACAAACGAGTTCGGTTCTAGAGGTCTGTTCGTAAGTCGATTTGTTCGTGAGTCCAACTTTACTCCCGTCGATTTCAAACACGTTTTACGGCTTGTACACTAAACACGGGGAATGGCTTTAACAGTTGCCTCTGGTTCTTCACGTTCTGCAGATGTAGATGCCACCATCACCACCTATTGTGCGGCGGTTGAACTTGCGACTCTCGGTCCGAACAGGAAACTGGACATACGGACAGGTTTGATCATATCTCTGAAAGGTCGTAAGTCTAATGATCGTAAGTAGAGGATTCCCTGTGTAGTGGCAAAGAATCGTAATGTAACAGTAGAGCGCTGGCTGCTGGCAGGGAAAGGGATCTGCGGCTTACGGCCCTGACGTCAGCAGGCCAGGTTATACACCAGAGGGGGATCTAGGGAAAGGTCGCAGAAGGGGCACTGAATTCATAATGATACAATAATTCAGTAACACTGTACAAGTGTACAGCACGTCAGATCATTACATGGCCTAACCCTGGTTGGAAACACCGTGGGAGTGAAGAAGAAGATGGATTAATAATCATTATTATTTACATTTGGAAGGTGCATTTTATCCGTATGCCACCAGACTTAACTTGGAGTGTCTAAATTCCCTTTGCCCACCAGAATGAACAGACCTCATCTTTCCCACCCCTGCAGACTTGGTATTAAAGTAGATACATGCTAATGTTTACAAAGTAACGGACTCTTGACCAATTTCATTTCCACATAAATCAATCATTCGGAAATAGGCCCCACTATACCCCACCTACTACAGCACTCTAATCTTGCCTCCTCGTTTTGCCTCTTCCACCTGCCTCATGCTCGTCAGCACCGCCTTTCGTGCAGCCATGCGGGTGTGAGGTCATCATCACGAGAGGCCGTGCACTTCATCGTTCGCACGCGGCGGGGGAACCACTGAAGTCAAACGTTTACATACGTGCGGTTTAGTGGGGTCATTTCCGAGCGAACTCGGTTTTGGAAGTGTTTATCGTTAAATGTGGAAGGGTTTGGGTTAGTTTTCGGGTTACCACCTTTTCCGCTATGGAGATCAAACCCAGACCTATGTTTCAGTCGGTCTAGGTCTGTCAACAACCATGCAGTAGTAAAGTTCAGCACAGTACCGGTACCAGATCTCGGTACAAATTAATTCATGCCACCCAAACACAGATGCCAATTCACAGACTGTCTCGGCTTGACCGGGACAGGAGGTAACCCAAGGGTAGTGGGAGGATAACCGCTTTGTGAGCTATTTGTAAGTAATGCGTTTAGAGTATTTGGCTGCTATAAATTTCCACGTGATAAGCCACTTCGTTAAGCTATAATTTGTGGCCAGGTCGCTTATGAAAAAGAGCTATGTAGCTCTCAATGGGCCTTACCTGGTAAATAAAAAAATAGTTTACTTTAATGGTATACATACTTGAATTTTACTGCGGATGTTTTAAAACATGTCCTGTCTAACTGTCAACTTTGTTTGAATTTCAGTGGGAGAAGATGCTTCTCACACAGACGTTAAAGCAGGTACCAGAGTCCACCTGAAGCTACTGCAGTGTGCGCCTCATATAGGATTCCATCCATTACTGTTGGTGCGATGGTTTGGATTTTCAAGTTGAAATCTACTAGTTCATTTTATTTTTACCCAGGCGACAACTCAATTGTCAAGGGTAGTCCTGTTTGGAAGAGGCATCCTTGTCTCTTGAGTTCCACATCTTGGAGAGGATGTGATTAGTCAACATCGATGCCATTTTAGTTGGTGTCACGCATCATGCGTGCATTCTTAAATTACTGACGCTGACTGAAGACTGAAGATGCAAGTGTGCCATCTGACAATGATAGTTATGAAGCCATTTTTTGCCATTGCCAATTTTCCTTTGTGCTCTGTCAGATTCTGGGATAACACGGCCTTGGTGAAGTCCCCTGGACTTGTGTAATTTCTGTATCAATTTTTTTTGTTTCATTTTGAAATCTCTGCTCCACTTCCTTCAATTGCATCCATCTGCACCTCCGATTAGCACGGCTGGCTGACGTACGGCGCGAAAGAGGTTCAACGTACATACCTACAAGGAGTGTAAATTCATACGGTGCCAGAAACTCGGCACGAGTTCGTGCCGCGTTCTCCCGATGTTGCCGTCGATGTTTGTCCAGCGACAAGCCATTCGTTGCCACGCGCGAACCTGTCTCACCTCCACAATCACAGGGCCGAGTGCGTGACGTGTCCGGCAAGCCGTGTGATGTGTCTGCGGATGAAAATCTTCAGCAGAGGCCTATGCCTTCTCCCACAGACGCCGCGCAACTGACGCCGCTCCCAGCGCCGCCGACCTGTGCTTCCCCGGCCACGGCCACGGGGAGTTCCTCTCCTCTGCTGGACACCCCGTGTGCTGGACCTGCTGCTCCACCACACTTGCCTGCCCACTACACAGGCACAAAGAGGTACGGGCAGAACTAATGCATACAGTGAGGGAAAAAAAGTATTTGATCCCCTGCTGATTTTGTACGTTTGCCCACTGACAAAGAAATTATTAGTCTATAATTTTAATGGCAGGTTTATTTGAACAGTGAGAGGCAGAATAACAACAAAAAAATCCAGAAAAACGCATGTCAAAAATGTAATAAATTGTTTTGCATTTTAATGAGGGAAATAAGTATTTGACCCCCTCTCAATCAGAAAGATTTCTGGCTCCCAGGTGTCTTTTATACAGGTAACGAGCTGAGATTAGGAGCACACTCTTAAAGGGAGTGCTCCTAATCTCAGCTTGTTACCTGTATAAAACACACCTGTCCACAGAAGCAATCAATCAATCAGATTCCAAACTCTCCACCATGGCCAAGACCAAAGAGCTCTCCCAGGATGTCAGGGACAATATTGTAGACCTACACAAGGCTGGAATGGGCTACAAGACCATTGCCAAGCAGCTTGTGGAGAATTGGACAACAGTTGGTGCGATTATTCGCAAATGGAAGAAACACAAAATAACTGTCAATCTCCCTCTGCCTGAGGCTCCATGCAAGATCTCACCTCGTGGAGTTGCAATGATCATGAGAACGGTGAGGAATCAGCCCAGAACTATACGGGAGGATCTTGTCAATGATCTCAAGGCAGCTGGCACCATACCAAGAAAACAATTGGTAACACTACACCTTGAAGGACTGAAATCCTGCAGCACCCGCAAGGTCCCCCTGCTCAAGAAAGCACATATACATGCCCGTCTGAAGTTTGCCAATGAACATCTGAATGAATCAGAGGACAACTGGGTAAAAGTGTTGTGGTCAGATGAGACCAAAATGTAACTCTTTGGCATAAACTCAACTCGCCGTGTTTGGAGGAGGAGGAATGCTGCCTATGACCCCAAGAACACCATCCCCACCGTCAAACATGGAGGTGGAAACATTATGCTTTGGGGGTGTTTTTCTGCTAAGGGGACAGGACAACTTCACCGCATCAAAGGGACGATGGACGGGGCCATGTACCGTCAAATCTTAGGTGATAACCTCCTTCCCTCAGCCAGGGCATTGAAAATGGGTCGTGGATGGGTATTCCAGCATGACAATGACCCAAAACACACGGCCAAGGCAACAAAGGAGTGGCTCAAGAAGAAGCACATTAAGGTCCTAGAGTGGCCTAGCCAGTCTCCAGACTTTAATCCCATAGAAAATCTGTGGAGGGAGCTGAAGGTTCGAGTTGCCAAACGTCAGCCTCCACACCTTAATGACTTGGAGAAGATCTGCAAAGAGGAGTGGGACAAAATCCCTCCTGAGATGTGTGCAAACCTGGTAGCCAACTACAAAAAAACGTTTGACTTCTGTGATTGCCAACAAGGGTTTTTCCACCAAGTTCTAAGTCATGTTTTGCAGAGGGGTCAAGTACTTATTCCCCTAATTAAAATGCAAATCAATTTAGAACATTTTTTACATGCATTTTTCTGGATTTTGTTGTTGTTATTCTGTCTCTCTTACTGTTCAAATATACCTACCATTAAAATTATAGACTGATCATTTCTTTGTCAGTGGGCAAACGTACAAAATCAGCAGGGGATCAAATACTTTTTCCCTCACTGTAAATGCTTTCAACATAAGTTGGAGAGAGTTGAGCCTTTCAAGGAATTCGGCAATGCTTTCCCACCTGTGACTGCTCCCGATATATGACTCGAGAGAATGTAGGTTTTGCATGCAGGCCACAGACACACACACATGAATGATGTGTTTGGTATTATCTCATGGAAAATAATAAGTTGCACAAGGGCCAGGGTCATGCCCCATTCATTCTGAACGATTAAACCAAACTGACCCACGTTCACACACGAGAGCAGAGAGGTTGGCTGCAGGGTGACGCATGCGAAGAACGCGTCCCTGTGAAAGAGTTAGAAGGTTCCCCTTCGTACCTTCTTACTCTCCCTCCCACCCCCCTCCTTCCGGTCAGGTGATTTTGAAGTGTCGTCGTTGTCACGCGAGGACGTGGACCGAGACAGCACGTGGAACCAGTGGCTGCGCTCCGAGATCCTGGGGCTCTTCCTGCTGGCCCTGCATACATTTACCGTGAGTCGGCGCAGATGTGGCCTCACGACTGGGGCTGCCACCTGTCCGCGTTTGACCCCCGGACAGTGTTCGGGTGGCAGCAGGAATTGATTTGTGTCGAGATCTGGTACCCCAGGTATGGCTATGGTTGAATTTTATCACCGTGAACTGCACAGTTTTAACAATAGACCTGGGCTCGCTGGGAAATGTGCCTGGGTTTGCTCTGTCGTGGAAATGGTGGCAACTGTACTTGGGGCATCGGCACGTTTATTCGCGCTCCGGCTCCATTTACACCGAGAGTCACGTGCTTGTCTCGTGTGGGGAGTGGTGGTGTAGCTGTTAGGGGGCATCCATTTAGTATGTATGCATGGAGGGGGGGAGGAGGGGTTAACCCACATGCGTACGCTTGCGTATCAGGGGTCTACTGAGAATGTGTAAGCCGACTGCAACGGCATGAATCTGCCCATCGCAGTGACATGGGGAAGTAATTACTTCCGACAAAGGCGTTCTATGACCTTTTAAATCGTACTCAGATTTGAGAACGGGGACAGTTTGCATTCATGATCCTGAATCATGACAATTCCTTGACTCTCTGGCAGTGGTGAATCGTTCCAACCACCAGTATGAATCGTGTATATGTGTGTACGTGTATGCACAGCTGTACCCATTGGCTTCTGTTTTGGTCATGTACATTTCTTTTTTATTTCGTGGAATATCACTTGCTGTACTCCACGCGGTGAGTGCTTTGTGTATATAGGAATCATGTTATGTAGAGAATATAAATCTAATTCAGTACCTCTATATGTCTCCCACAGACGAGCGGGGAGACAGCAGCCAGGCAGTGAGCCGGCACTCCCAACAATCGCCCAAGCTCTGCGGTTCTCTTTACATTCCGATATTTGCAGCCACTTACTGAGTGTTTACATGTGGGGGGAAACCAGTACACTCGCAGAAAACGAACGAATGTGAGCAAGGGGGCAACGTTCTATCCCATGCAGATGGAAAGGATTCCACAGTTGTGATCCACTGCCTCCTGGCAAACCAGGGTATGACTCATCCTCGATGCCCACCGGAAGGGAGATTGCACACTTGCAATTTAATTCCCTGAGATTATTTATATCATGGGGTAGGCAGTGACAAAGCCCCTGATTCCACTTAACACGAACATGCGGTCCAGTGCATTGTACGTGCAAGGATACTCGCTTTCCAAAATGTATTAATGTGTGTTGTGCTTGAATCTTGACTTAAAGCTTTCGTGACTGCAGGAATTAATATTCTTTGGGTCTTTCGATAAAGTCACGTAGATAGAACAATAAAATAATAAATAATAAAGTGAATACAAAATAATAATAAAAATATCACGACGTTTCGATCGCAACACAAGCAATCTTCATCATTTTTCTCCTGATGACGATTGCTTGTGTTGCGATCGAAACGTGATATATTTAACTTTTTTATTCACTTTATTTTTATTATTTTATTGTTCTATCTACGTGACTTTACGGAAAGACCCAAAGAATATGTGTTGAACTTCTTTCGCAGTGTACGTAGCCAACCGTGCTAATATGTGGTACATTAACACCTTGCCACAAATGCCCTGTTGCTCATGAGCACACCGACTCAAATGAATCAGGCGCAAGGTTTGCGTGATTAATTCTTACATAGTGGGGTCTATAATGAACAATATGGCTGAAGCTCGAGTTCTATTCATTTAAAACCAAACGTGTTTCTTACCAACCATACCTGGTGTTTGCACACAGATACAGATTATGGGCGATGCGTTCTACACCATTCGGAATGCGCTGTTGCAATGTGCAGCCACAGCTGCTGCAAAAATATTTGTCTCGGTTTGACCCACTGAACAATATCCACTGACCACACCGCACGCGCAACAATGATATAACTATGAACAAAAATATGAATAAATTAAGATGGTTTATTAAATATATTGCACGTAAGAAAATACAGCAATAGACGTAAAAAAACATGGCAGTTTAACACGTAGGCTTTCGCGACAAATATCCATAATAAAGGTTTTATGGGTTGGATCGCGTAAATATGTCGTTAAACCCGCCACCACCCGACAGCCAACTAGTAAGGGTTGTCACGTAAACAGAACATGCCAATTCATCACTAGTACAGCACACCGGTGTGTGGTGTGTTGGAGAGCCAAGCTACAACATTAACCATCGGAGTACGACGTTTCAGTAATTACAACTAGCTTCATCAGGCAACAGCAAGGTTTGGGAGAAGTCCACCTGTTTAATTCCTTATATAGAGACGTAGATGTGCTGACAACACTTGTGCGCTCTTTGAGCGCATAGTGGGGGGGGGGGGGATTAATGAATCAACGTACATTATACATGCACATTATGCTAGCCCATTGATCTTGTACTTAGTGTCCATTGTGTGTACTAAAATAGCCGCACAAACGGTAATTTGATGATTCTCTTCCATGCAGCACTAAGTCGGTAGCTATCCAAACGAATGCAGTTATTTTTATTTCTTTAAATTTCGATAGATTCTGTAATTAGTCTTGGCCAGTAGTAACAAGTTTCGCACAAAACTTCAACATTATCAAAATCAATTGAGTGTCTTTGTGGGCACGCGTGTTCTGCTACTGCTGACAGTTGTATTTGTGAGCATTTCATATTTCTGTGGTGTTCTTTTAGTCTCGTGCTGATCATTCGTCCTGTTTGCCCAACATCGCATTTGCCACAAGTGCAATTAATCCGGTACACACCTTCTGTTGATAGCTTCAGTAATAGAACAGCAAAGAAATATCCAATAGTCCTTTTCATAGGTTTCCATATGCCTTCTGAATTTGCCTGGCTGATCAAAGTTTCGACCGCAGATGCCATTGGTCAGGGGTCTCTTTGTCCGTTCTCATGTGGGACTCTAGGCATGATGGAAGTTGGAATGCTTTCCCACAGACTTGGCAAGACATTTGTTTTCTCACTCTAGTGACTATGGGAGTGAGGTGGAGTCGAGACGGGCGCTGGTCAGGCGTGGCGTTTCCCAGCAGGCGCCTTCGTTCCTTGCGCGGTTGCTGTGATAGCAATAACTTCGTTGCACGCAGGTGCGCCCTTTGCAGAAGGTGGCATTGTCTGCAACTCTGCCTCCTCACCACCAGGACTCGACAAGCTGCTGCTGCTGGAGCTGCTGGTGCCATCCATGGCAAAGGCAATTCTTCCAGCACCATGACTCGCAGCCGAGTAGCTCTGACACACCTTCAACACCGCATTGGCAAAATTGCCGTCATTCACCATGCCACGTGCGCCCCTTGAGTTCTTTCCGTGGGTCTCCATATGCCTTCTGAGTTTGTAGGGCTGATCAAAGCTTTGATCGCAGATGTTGCAGCTTTGACCACCGGTCTTGTGTATTCTCATGTGGGACTCTAGGCACCATGCCAGTTGGAATGTTTTCCTGCAGACGTCGCAAGAGATTCGTTTTCTCATTCTAGTGACTCTATCGGATTCCAGTGGCTCTATCAGATTCAACACCGCATTGGCAAAACTGCCGTTATTCACCAAGCCTGGTGCACCCTTTATCATGTAATACTTTTCGTGGGTCTTCATATGCCTTTTGAATTTCCCTGGCTGATCAAAACTTCGTCCGCATATGCCGCCCCATTGATCACGGGTCTCCTTGTGCGTTCTTACGTGGGATTCTAGGCACCATGCCAGTTGGATTTTTTTCCCACAGACGTCACGAGAGATGAGTTTTTTCGCTCTTGTAACTCTACCGGATTGAGGTGGGGTCGAGACGGGTGCTGGTGAAGTGCCATCGATGGTAAAGGCAATTCTCCCAGCACCACCATGACTCGCAGCGGAGTTGCTCTCGCACATCTGATACAAAAGACAAAGGTCACGCGCATGACACCCGTGTCACGAGTGTACTCACAAAGGCATACTTAAGGTGACGTAAGATTCATTACAACAGATTCATTATAACAGAACTCCTCAATAGTGCAGATCCTATCATCTACTACTTTACTCCTTATCCACCAAAATAAGTACTCTTTGGTTCTTTCGGTAAAGTCACGTAGGTAGGAAAAATAAAATAAAAAATAATATATCACGACCATAAATGACGTCACGCGATTTTGGACGATTTTTGACCCCCCCCCCCTCGTCACACGGCGTCACAAAAAGTCAGACCCCCCCCCCTCAAGTATGACGTCACAAAGCTCTGCCCCCCCCCCCAAACCATATTTTCATTTTGAAAATAAAACATGCTTCAAATCGCTTTAAACTATTGTCATTGTATTTAATGTGGCGCTGCACTCTGATGTTGTAGGAGAAAACATTTATTAAAAAGTCTATTTAACTGAATAGAACGTATTCTTAGTTTTTTCGGTAAAGTCACGTTGAAGAGAAACAACAAAATAACAAAATATATATAAAACAATAAAAAATTCTCACGACGTTTCGACCATAACTCAAACGGTCATCATCAGGTGTGTCGGTTTGCATAAATTTATTTTGAAAACGGCATATTTATTTATATATATAAAAAAATAACGTTTGCGTCACGCGCAACGATGGCAGTTTGCCAGGACTAGTCCATCTATTTTTTGAAAAGAGGAGGGGGGAGACGAAATTTGTTTTTATGTATGCTGTCTGAAAGGCACTGTAAGCGTGAACAATCAATCAAGAACTGAAATGATTTATCAAATCTTTCCAATGATTGCTAAGATAGAATCCATCTTCTCGGTTGAAATTGTCTCTGTGTTTGTATATGTGGATAGCCTCATGAACGAATCTCTCATGGAAGCCAGATGGCTTACAAAGAACCTCCGTCTTGGAAAAGTCAATGGCATGTGAGCCTACTGAATTAGAACAATGATCTGCTACGGCCGAGGTGTTGGTCCTACCGTGTTTAAGGTCTGCTTTATGTTCACGAATGCGGTCCGAGATATGGCGTTTGGTTTCTCCAATGTAACTACTACCACAGAGGCAACTTAGTTTGTAGACACCAGGGTATTGTATGTCCGGAATCACATCTTTTACAGACGGAACCAGATCACGGATTTTATGTAATGTGTTGAAACGGACCTGGATCTTGTGTTTATTCAAGATTTTGGAGATCTTTTTTGTGATCCCAGCAATGTAGGGTAAAGTGATGGTTTTGAAAGGCTCCTCAAGAGGGTTCTTCTTCATGGTTTGAGTGATAGCTTTGCGGATTGTATAGTCGGAGTAACCATTAGCCCTAAGAGCTTGGTGTACGTGCTTGAGTTCACTGCTTATGTGTTCCTGGTCGGATATGCATTGGGCTCTATGATACAGAGTCTTGATGAGAGAATTCTTCTGTGATGGATGGTGGTGGGAATCCGGTTTCAGATAAGCATCCGTATGGGTAGCTTTCCTGTAGACAGAGTGGCTCATTGAACCATCAGGTCTCTTTTTAATTAGGACATCCAAAAAAGGTATCTTGCCATCTATTTCGACTTCCATGGTAAATCTGATGGCTGGGTGTATGGAATTGATGTGGTCGAAGAATTTGTCTAGAGCAGGCCGGCCATGTGGCCAGATGACAAAAGTGTCATCCACGTACCTCTTCCATAAGGTTGGGCGCAGAGTGGCAGTCTGGATGGCGTCAGTCTCAAATTTCTCCATGAAAATGTTAGCTATAACTGGAGAAAGGGGGGAGCCCATTGGGGTGCCCTCAGTTTGTTTGTAGAAAGTTCCATTCCAAGTGAAGTATGTATTGGTTAAACAGTGTCTCACCAGGGGGGGTACCTCAGTGTTTAGTCCTTGATGAACCAAGTCTTCAATGATTGCAATGGTGTCAGGTACAGGAACCTTGGTGAATAAGGAAACTACATCAAAACTGACAAGCAGGTCGTCTGGGGACAGGGAAATACCCTTGATTGTTGATACCAGGTGAGTAGAATTTTGTACCGCAGAGGTGGTCTTTCCAGTGAAAGGACGCAGGATTTCAGACAAAAAACGAGCTAGTTTGTAGGTGGGGGAGCTGATAGTAGAGACTATGGGACGAAGAGGTGTATCAACTTTATGTATTTTTGGTAAGCCGTATAATCTTGGTGGCCTGGCAGCAGAAGGTTTCAACAAAAACTGTTTAGATTGATCAATTAATGCGGTTGAATCAGAAATTATTTTGTTGGTTTGTGTGACGAGGCTGTTGGTGGGATCTCTTTTTATTTTTGTATAACTACCATCGTCGAGTAATTCTTTAATTTTGTTGTTGTATTCTATTTTATCCATGATAACAGTAGCATTGCCTTTGTCAGCTGAGAGAACTACAATATCATTCCTCTTTTTTAATTTATATAATTCAAAACGCTCATCTTTGCTGAGGTTGCTAGCTGGCATCTTAGCGTTTTTGAGGGTTGCAGCGATTTCAGATCTTGCTACGTCTGCAGCGATGTGACCCAGGCCCCTGAGAGCAACGTCTACTTGGGCAATTATATCATTAACTGGTATGTGTTTAGGTGTGACTGCAAAGTTTAGACCTTTAGCTAAAACGGATTTCAGACCATCGGAAATAGAACTGTTACTGCGATTAATTACGACTTTATTAACGTCTAACTTTTTGGTGTGTGGGTCCGGTCTTTTGTTTAAGAGGAGGTTAAATTTGGAAATCAGGTTTTCCTTACATTTGGTCGACATAGTAGCAGCTGAAGAGGCAGTCATATTGTCTACATGTTCCCAATCCGATGTGGACATTATTGCCGTCAATGATAAGTGTGATTTGTAGAGTGTCTTGTCTAACTGATCTAGTTCTGTGCGTATAAGTCTGATTTTTTCTGAGATAAGAGCTAAGCTAGTTTTGAAAAGAATTCGTTTCGCATTAGAAGAAGTTACAGTAGCAGAGGTGAGTGTAAATGCGATTGGTATTACCCCAGAGTCGCGGCATCTCTTCAGGAAGGTGAGAGACTCGATCAGCTGAGCTTTCTTATCCCGGAGTTTGTTGAAAGATCTTAAAGTTATGTGAAAACCCTCCCCGTAGAGGCGATTAAATTTTGATTTAAAGCTTTCGTGACTGCAGTAATTCATATTCTTAGTTTTTTCGGTAAAGTCACGTTGAAGAGAAACAACAACGTGACTTTACCGAAAAAACTAAGAATATGAATTACTGCAGTCACGAAAGCTTTAAATCAAAATTTAATCGCCTCTACGGGGAGGGTTTTCACATAACTTTAAGATCTTTCAACAAACTCCGGGATAAGAAAGCTCAGCTGATCGAGTCTCTCACCTTCCTGAAGAGATGCCGCGACTCTGGGGTAATACCAATCGCATTTACACTCACCTCTGCTACTGTAACTTCTTCTAATGCGAAACGAATTCTTTTCAAAACTAGCTTAGCTCTTATCTCAGAAAAAATCAGACTTATACGCACAGAACTAGATCAGTTAGACAAGACACTCTACAAATCACACTTATCATTGACGGCAATAATGTCCACATCGGATTGGGAACATGTAGACAATATGACTGCCTCTTCAGCTGCTACTATGTCGACCAAATGTAAGGAAAACCTGATTTCCAAATTTAACCTCCTCTTAAACAAAAGACCGGACCCACACACCAAAAAGTTAGACGTTAATAAAGTCGTAATTAATCGCAGTAACAGTTCTATTTCCGATGGTCTGAAATCCGTTTTAGCTAAAGGTCTAAACTTTGCAGTCACACCTAAACACATACCAGTTAATGATATAATTGCCCAAGTAGACGTTGCTCTCAGGGGCCTGGGTCACATCGCTGCAGACGTAGCAAGATCTGAAATCGCTGCAACCCTCAAAAACGCTAAGATGCCAGCTAGCAACCTCAGCAAAGATGAGCGTTTTGAATTATATAAATTAAAAAAGAGGAATGATATTGTAGTTCTCTCAGCTGACAAAGGCAATGCTACTGTTATCATGGATAAAATAGAATACAACAACAAAATTAAAGAATTACTCGACGATGGTAGTTATACAAAAATAAAAAGAGATCCCACCAACAGCCTCGTCACACAAACCAACAAAATAATTTCTGATTCAACCGCATTAATTGATCAATCTAAACAGTTTTTGTTGAAACCTTCTGCTGCCAGGCCACCAAGATTATACGGCTTACCAAAAATACATAAAGTTGATACACCTCTTCGTCCCATAGTCTCTACTATCAGCTCCCCCACCTACAAACTAGCTCGTTTTTTTGTCTGAAATCCTGCGTCCTTTCACTGGAAAGACCACCTCTGCGGTACAAAATTCTACTCACCTGGTATCAACAATCAAGGGTATTTCCCTGTCCCCAGACGACCTGCTTGTCAGTTTTGATGTAGTTTCCTTATTCACCAAGGTTCCTGTACCTGACACCATTGCAATCATTGAAGACTTGGTTCATCAAGGACTAAACACTGAGGTACCCCCCCTGGTGAGACACTGTTTAACCAATACATACTTCACTTGGAATGGAACTTTCTACAAACAAACTGAGGGCACCCCAATGGGCTCCCCCCTTTCTCCAGTTATAGCTAACATTTTCATGGAGAAATTTGAGACTGACGCCATCCAGACTGCCACTCTGCGCCCAACCTTATGGAAGAGGTACGTGGATGACACTTTTGTCATCTGGCCACATGGCCGGCCTGCTCTAGACAAATTCTTCGACCACATCAATTCCATACACCCAGCCATCAGATTTACCATGGAAGTCGAAATAGATGGCAAGATACCTTTTTTGGATGTCCTAATTAAAAAGAGACCTGATGGTTCAATGAGCCACTCTGTCTACAGGAAAGCTACCCATACGGATGCTTATCTGAAACCGGATTCCCACCACCATCCATCACAGAAGAATTCTCTCATCAAGACTCTGTATCATAGAGCCCAATGCATATCCGACCAGGAACACATAAGCAGTGAACTCAAGCACGTACACCAAGCTCTTAGGGCTAATGGTTACTCCGACTATACAATCCGCAAAGCTATCACTCAAACCATGAAGAAGAACCCTCTTGAGGAGCCTTTCAAAACCATCACTTTACCCTACATTGCTGGGATCACAAAAAAGATCTCCAAAATCTTGAATAAACACAAGATCCAGGTCCGTTTCAACACATTACATAAAATCCGTGATCTGGTTCCGTCTGTAAAAGATGTGATTCCGGACATACAATACCCTGGTGTCTACAAACTAAGTTGCCTCTGTGGTAGTAGTTACATTGGAGAAACCAAACGCCATATCTCGGACCGCATTCGTGAACATAAAGCAGACCTTAAACACGGTAGGACCAACACCTCGGCCGTAGCAGATCATTGTTCTAATTCAGTAGGCTCACATGCCATTGACTTTTCCAAGACGGAGGTTCTTTGTAAGCCATCTGGCTTCCATGAGAGATTCGTTCATGAGGCTATCCACATATACAAACACAGAGACAATTTCAACCGAGAAGATGGATTCTATCTTAGCAATCATTGGAAAGATTTGATAAATCATTTCAGTTCTTGATTGATTGTTCACGCTTACAGTGCCTTTCAGACAGCATACATAAAAACAAATTTCGTCTCCCCCCTCCTCTTTTCAAAAAAATAGATGGACTAGTCCTGGCAAACTGCCATCGTTGCGCGTGACGCAAACGTTATTTTTTTATATATATAAATAAATATGCCGTTTTCAAAATAAATTTATGCAAACCGACACACCTGATGATGACCGTTTGAGTTATGGTCGAAACGTCGTGAGAATTTTTTATTGTTTTATATATATTTTGTTATTTTGTTGTTTCTCTTCAACGTGACTTTACCGGAAAAAACTAAGAATATGAATTACTGCAGTCACGAAAGCTTTAAATCAAAATTTGAATAGAACGTGTTGTCTATATTTATTTAAAGTTGCGCATTTTGACGTGTCGTCACATTTCTCAAACCCCCCCCCCCGTCACAAATGTCTGACCCCCCCTCCCCAGGTGCGTGACGTCATTTATGGACGGCCCCCATCGCCTTAAAACGCGAACTCGCGCTTGCAAACTGAAACCGCGGAACTTTTTTTGTTCAGCAGCGCGATCCTCCGCGAGATGTAATGAGTCGGCCTCGCGCTGTGAGTGAGTGTGAGTGAGACAACATCGTCCCCCACTCCTGATGTCGAGGGTAAATGGGCGAGGTTTAGACCTGTGACTCATGCAGCTGCAATGGCTGCTTTGTGTACGCGGTCCAGACCTCCCCAGAGAACCTGGCTGACAGAGGAGGTGTTCAGGATGGTTGAGAAAAAGCGACAGGCTCACTCTAATCGTCTACAGCATCCCACGTCAGAGAATGAGGAGGCTTACCGCAGCCTTCGCTCGGAGGTTCGGAGAGACGTGAGGCGCTGCAAGGATGGGTGGTGGTCGCGGGTTGCTGAGGAGATGGAGTCTGCCTCAATGGCCCGCAATCACAAATCCCTATTTAACTCCATCAAAAAAGTAACCTACAGCGCCACACCTATTACCATTGTAGGGGTAATCGTCACTCACCACTCTGTGGGCTGGTAGCTTCCCCTTATCGTCAATAGGGGGCGGAAGCGCTATCACGCCAGGGCTAATGTCCATGGCCCAAAAGGGGCCAACGGACAAACCCTAGCAAACGGATCCTGGGACACATTCCCCGGGGCCCCGGGAGGAGGGAACCGGGGGATGATGTCACCTTCCAGAACGTTCTAGAAGGGAAGCGTGGCTAGGGCGGAGCAAGCCACGAACCATAAGCCGGACCTCTCAGAGGTCTGGCTCAGTCATCTGCAAGCTGAAGAACGAAGACCTGGGCTGAAGATAGGACTCTGGACCCCAAGCTCCGTTGTCCTTCTAAGGGCCGGAGCTCAGTGAGGCCAGTGGTCAGGACCCACGGACCGGGTGCGGTCAGGTCAAATAGCCTCTCCTAGGGTCCCAGCCGGAGGACGAAGGGTAACGGGGTACCTAGTGATAGGGCCCGCATAATCCGGAGGCCATACCTCCCCAGGTATTGGGTAAAGGGACCTATATTCCCTTTGTGTTAGAGACTTGTAAGGAAGACAATAAATATCGTGTTGCCTCATCAGAAGTTTATTCGTCAATTTATACCCACTACACCACCATTAGGGGAACGAAGGGTGATCCAATCTCCGACCCCCAGGGACAGGTTTGCAGATTTGCTGAGCATTTCTGTGAGGTCCTGGGGGAGTGGGAATCCCTCAGCCTGGAAAACATCATGGGACAAAGTGGGGATGACCCTGCTGAGGATGCGGTGCCTCAAATATTAGAGGAGGAAGTCACCCCCTGTGAGTGGCTGGCTGAGGTACCATCCATTGAGGAAGTACTGAGGGCGATCCAGAGTCTGAGACCAGGAAAGGCACCGAGCAGAGATGATCTCCCAAGCGAAATGCTGAGGGAGGGTTGCGTTTGTGCGTAGACTGCCCTACATGACATCATACAACAGTCTGGGCCACTGGATGGGTTCCGCAGGATTGGAAGGATGCCCTGGTGGTCCCCCTCTTTATGAAGGGGGACCGCACAGACTGTAACAACTACAGGGGCATCTCACTCAGTGTGCCGGGAAAGGTCCTGGCAAGGATTATTCAACATCGCCTTGCTAGGTACGCTGAGCAGAGGCTTGCGGAGCCCCAATGCGGTTTCAGGAAAGGGCGGTCCTGCACAGATGTCATATTTTCTGTCCGTCTGCTACAGCAGAGGTGGAGGGAATTCCAACGAGACCTACATCTCTGCTTTATTGACCTGGTCAATGCCTATGATACCATCAGTAGGCCTGGGCTCTGGGTTTTTCTTTGTGCTTTCAGAGTCCCGGACCCTCTGCTCACACTCATTAAGGACCTTCATGATGGTGAGCAGGCCCGGGTAAAACTACGTAGCCGGGAGTCAGAGCCATTCCCTGCGACAGGGATGTCCTCTGGCTCCAACATTATTTAACATCTATTTCGACCACATAGTTCGTGAAGCCTTCAGCAGCTGTACCAGAGCAATTTACGTCTGGTACAGATATAATGGGAGGCTGATCGATGCCCGGGTGCAGTCAAGGGATGGCTCCCTATTGGTCAACCACATTATGTATGCCGACGACCTGGTAATTGCTGCTCATTCAGAGGAAGAGTTGGAGGCGCTGCTGCTGAAACTGGAGTGTCCCACTAAGAGGTGGGGCCTTACCATCAGCCCCACCAAAACGAAGCACCTGCCTGGGTATTTTGTGCCATCGGGCACTCCACCCCCACAACTCCCAATCGGTGATGGGGCAGTTGGGGAGAGAGTGGAGAGTTTCCCATACCTGGGCAGTGTGCTCATGATCGGCTCCGGTTTAACAACAGAGGTCTCACTCCGAATTAGTCGAGCGGCATTATCTTTTCATCGGTTGTGTAACGTGTGGAAGCTACCTGGTCTGTCGCTCCGCATGAAGCTTCGGGTCTTCTCGGCCACAGTCATTCCCTCCCTTCTCTACGCTTGCGAAACGTGGACCCCCCTAATGCAGCATCTTCACCGGTTAGAAACATTTTGGCTGGCCTGCCTACGATCAATCCTAGGTTTAACCAGGCTGGATTGTGTGAGGAGCTCACAAATTCTCGAAAGATCTGGACAAAGTCCCATCGGCAAGCTCCTCCAGCAGGCAAGGCTGTGTTGGCTGGGCATGTAGCCCGCATGCCCAATCACCGCATGCCCAAACAGCTTTTGTTCGGCCGGATTGATGGAGCTAAACGGGCGTGGCACGGACTTGAGAAGAGATGGAGTGATGTGGTACAGGAGGATGTGGAGCTGAGTGGACTTGCCGATGACTGGTACCAGCGGTGTCAAGATCAGCCTCTGTGGAGGAGGCTTGTGAAGGACGCTACTGGGCAGTTGGAGGCAGTCGCCCTCCAACAACAACGGAGGGCGGAGGAGCGACGCTCAGAAAAACGAGCGGAGCGTCGGGTGGCTAAAGCTCAGCAAGTTGGCACAGTAGGGGGCACAGGTGGTGCATCAGCCAGTCATCTCAGTCATCTCAGTCAGTCGACCATTGGCACCTGGGTCTGCCCCGTGACCTCCTGCCAGCCGGCGATCGACACTTCACGTGGCCTCAAGGTGCACATGGCCTGGCACAAGCGTCGTGGTGACGTCACCACCACTTAGTGGCGAATGGCGGTTGTTTTGAGACAGTAAGAGAGTGTGAGGTCGACTCGGCCTCAGATGAGTACCTGGTGCGGTGTGTCGTAAACATCGCTACTGGGGGAGACAAAGGCCGCCGTGGAGGAGAATCCTAAAATAATAAAAGCTTTTATTATAATAAAAACTTTGATTGTAATATTATATTAATATTATAATAAAAGCTATACTTAAAGCTTTTATTATAATAAAATTTCAATTTGTTATGAAAAGAAATACAAATAATAAATTGAAAATAATAAAAGCTTTGATTATTTACAATTTATTATTTTATTCTTTTTATTTTGCTGCCACCTGCCGGCCACCAACGTGGCGTGTAGATTCTGCAAAATTAAAAAGTTACAAATAAAAATAAGAAATTGAAAATAATAAGCAAAAACCCAGATTAATATTCTTGGTTGCTTTGGTAAAGTCACGTAGATAGAAATAAAACTAAAATAATAACATAAATCTTCTTTGGTTCTTTCGGTAAAGTCACGTAGAATGATAATAAAATAATAAATTGATAAAATAAAATAACAATAATATTCTCACGACGTTTCGGCCACAACACAAGCGGCCTTCATCAGGTGAAGGGGGGCGAGACTGTCTGGTAGGACAGCGCTTTTTTTTAATTAAAAATACAAAAAATAAATTTTAAATAATGAAAGCTTTTATTATTTTCAATTTATTATTTATTTATTTTAATTGGCAGAATCTACACGCCATATTCTTGGTTCTTCAGGTAAAGTAACGTAGATTTGAAATAAAAAAATAATTCAATTTAATAAAAAATATATAAATTATATATTGAAACTAATAAAAGCTTTCATTATTTTCAATTTATTGTTTATTTTTTTAAATTGGCAGAATCTACACGCCATATTCTTGGTTCGTCAGGTAAAGTCACGTAGATTTGAAAAAAAAATAATTCAATTCAATTGAAAAATATAAATTATATATTGAAACTAATAAAAGCTTTTATTATTTTCAATTTATTACTTGAAATTTTTAAATATAAAAAAATAAAATACAAATAATAAATTGAAAATAATAAAAGCTTTTATTATTTTATAATAAATTGAAAATAAGAAAAGCTTTTATTATTTTCAATTTATTATTTTAATTTTATTATAACTTTACCGAAGGAAGCAATAATCTGGCGTGTAGATGCTGCCATCTGGTGGCCACCATCGTTGGCAGGTGGCAGTATCTACACGCCATATTCTTGGTTCTTTGGGTAAAATTTAAATAATAAAGAAAAGTAAAAAAACTAACAATTCATGATTTAGTATTTTTTCATTTAATTCTATTATTTTCAAATCTACGTTACTTTACCAAAAGAACCAAGAATATGGCGTGTAGATTCTGCCAATTTAAAAAAAATACAAATTAAAATAAATTGAAAATAAGTAAAGCTTTCATTATTTTCCATTTATTTTTTGTATTTTTTATTAAATTTTATTATTTTTATTTTCAACCTACATGGCTTTACCGAAAGAACCAAGAATATGAATCTGGATTTTTGATTATTATTTTCAATCTATTCTAATTTTTAAATTGGCAGCATCTACACGCCATATTCTTGGTTCTATCGGTAAAGTCACGTTGATAGAAAAAAATCAAATCAAATAAAAAGTGTGAAATTGAAAATAATAAAAGCAAAAAACCCACATTCATATTCTTGGTTCTTTCGGTAAAGTCACAGAGATAAAAAAAATGAAACAAAATTTTGATTTTAAAATAATAAATTGAAAATAATAAAAGCTTTTATTATTTTCCATTTATTTTTTTGTATTTTTAAATTGGCAGAATCTACACGCTATATCCTTAGTTCTTTGGGTAAAGTCACGTAGATAGAAAATATAAATAATAAAAGAAAAGTAAAAATGTAAATAATATTTAAAAAAATATTTATTTTATTTTATTGTTTCCCTTCTACGTGACTTTACTGAAAGAACCAATAATATGAATCCCTGCAGTCACGAAAGCTTTAAATCAAAATTTAATAATAACAATTCATGATTTTTCATTTAATTCTTTTATTTTTATTTTCAAATCTACGTGACTTTACCGAAAGAACCAAGAATACGGCATGTAGATGCTGCCATCTGCCGGCCACCAAGGTGGCGTGTAGATTCTGCCAATTTAAAAATTACAAATAAAAGTCATAATTTGAAAATAATAAAAGCTTTTATTATTTCCGATTTATTTTGTTTTAAATTTATTTGATTATTTTTAAATCTACATGACTTTACCGAAAGAACCAAGAATATGAATCTGGATTTTTGCTTATTATTTTCAATTTATTATTTTAATTTTTCAATTTGCAGAATCTACACGCCACGTTGGTGGCCGGCAGATGGCAGCATCTACACGCCATAATCTTGGTTCATCTTCTTTGGTTCTTTCGGTAAAGTCACGTAGCATGAGAATAAAATAATAAATTGATAAAATAAAATGACACAATAAAATTATCACGACGTTTCGGCCACAACACAAGCGGCCTTCATCAGGTGAAGGGACGAGACTGTCTGGAGGACAGCGCTGGAGCGAACAAAGCCAAGCTCAGATCGCGACCTTTAAGCTGTGTGAGAAGAAACAGAGCACCTTGACAAAGGAATTATCATAGAATTTAGCATTGAAATAGCTGAGTGATTAGCTTGTGACTGGTCACAGAAATGGCTATATTAAAGTCAAAGCATACACATTCACAGAGGCACCTAGTGCAAATCAAACAGGAGAATTTAGCATTGAAATAACTAGGAGAATTGAGCATTGAAATAACTGAGTGATTAGCTTGTGACTGGTCACAGAAATGGCTATGTTAAAGTCAAAGCCTACACATCTGAGCTATTCACAGTAACTGGGTATACACTACACTACATAATGAATACTACATAGTAAACCAATAAAAAACTAAAATATAAATTACCTCAATGTTATCAATAAACTCTATATATTCTCCAATCAGCTAAGCTACCACACAATAAGTCGTTATATATCACAATGCTATATGGCGAAAAAATTGGTGGATTCTTACCCTTAACTTTAGCACCACGGACAGCTACGAGCCCCGTTCAGACGGACGAGTTAATCCATGGTCGGAACAGACGAGGGGTAGAGAGACAGCTGCGAGGCGCTGTTATACTCCATGTTGTATATAGTATTCATTATTTAGTGTAGTGTATACCCAGTTACTGTTAATAGCTCAGATGTGTAGGCTTTGACTTTAACATAGCCATTTCTGTGACCAGTCATAAGCTAATCACTCAGCTATTTCAATGCTAAATTCTATGATAATTCCTTTGTCAAGGCGCTTTGTTTCTTCCGACACAGCTTAAAGGTCGTGATCTGAACGTGGCTTTTTTCACTCAAGCGCTGTCCTACCAGACAGTCTCGTCCCTTCACCTGATGAAGGCGCTTGTGTTGTGGCCGAAACGTCGTGAGAATTTTATTGTGTTATTTTATTTTATCAATTTATTATTTTATTCTCATTCTACGTGACTTTACCGAAAGAACCAAAGAAGATGAATCCTTGCAGTCACGAAAGCTTTAAATGGAAAAATATTCTCGGTTCTTTCGGTAAAGTCACGTAGATTTGAAAATAAAATAATCGAATTTATTAAAAAAAAAATTTAATTATTTTAAATTTAAAAATACAAATGATAAATTGAAAATAATAAAAGCTTTTATTATTTTGAAAATAATAATAAAAGCTTTTATTATTTTAAATTTTATTTAATTATTTGTATTTTCTATCGACGTGACTTTACCAATGTAACCAACAATACGGCGTGTAGATGCTGCCACCTGCTGGCCATCAACGTGGCGTGCAGATGCTGGCAGGTGTGATTTGAGAGGTGATTGGGTTGGTGATGTTGGTGAGTTGCATGGTGAGTGTGTCGGTGAGCACCTGGAGGATTCGCCTCCACGGTCGCCTTTGTCTCCCCCAGTAGCGATGTTCACTCCACACCGCACCAGGAACTCATCTGAGGCTGAGTCGACTTCACACTCTCTCACTGTCTCACAACAACAACCGCCATTCGCCAATAAGTGTCGGTGACGTCACCACGACGCTTGTGCCAGGCCATGTGCACCTTGAGGCCACGTCAAGTGTCGAACGCCCGCTGGCATGAGGTCACGGGGCAGAACCAAGGGTGCCACTGGTCGACTGACTGAGATGACTGAGATGACTGGCTGATGCACCACCTGTGCCCCCTCCTCACACTCACGCACGCGCACTCACTCACAAGCGCGAGTTCGCGTTTTCAGGCGATATAAAATAATTTATATTTCATGCCAGTTGGTTCTGAAGTGCGGCTGTTTGTAATTTGGGCGTTCGTAAGTCGAGGACTGCATGTAAATAAAGATTCCGATTGTGGATGTGGGGCTTTCACCGTGGGATGAGCTTGGCCCGATCCGCGGGGGCGTGGCTTGCACGACAGTGGGTGGGGCACAGCCGCGACAGGCGTGGCTTATCCAGGAAGTGGGAGGAGGAGTCTCGAGCCTACGTGGGGGCGTGCAATAACAAAGGGGGCGTGGAGTGTCACCCTGGGTGACGCCTGCGCTGACCAATCGCAAAGGAGACCGCGATCGCCGGATTGCAAGCCAGAGAGAAGCGCGCTCCTTTTAAAGTTAACAACAACATTGTTAAATGTAAGTAGCGCCTCTCTACTTTATTATTGTTTTATTTGTTTAATACATTACTTGTGGTGCCGTGAGTCGAGTGAAATGAGTCAATAACTTTGCTAGACATGGCTAAGCTTTTAATAAGGGGCGCCGCGGTGTCGGGATGTTAACTACCTCGCCAGGCCTACAGCAGCGTGGAGGTTCCATCCAGACCCTGACGCCTGCTCTGTATTTGTTTATTTTTTTCCCCTGTGGTCGCGTAGATTCTTCTCCTGGTCCTTCGGTTTTCCCCTCCACATTTAGAAACGTGAGTTTAGAGTACTTGACTGCTATAAATGTCCACATGATAAGCCACTTTCGTTGAGCTATCATTTGTGTCCAGGTCGCTTCTGATAAGAGTTATATAGCTCAGTGGGCCTTACCTGGTAAAATAGAAATAGTTTATAGTTTAGTTTATAGTTCATAAGAACTCGTGACAAGGGTCAGTGTCTACTTCAAATATTGTTCAGGCTCTGGAGACCTCCAAAGTTATTCGTGATGTTATACATTTGGTTCGTTTTGAGCATAATTGCGACCTTATATAATTATTGCGTGATACACATGCTGAATATACGCACACAAACATCGTGTACACGTGTGTCGTGCCCTCTATTGTCCACATAGACGGCTTGTGCTGACGAGAGAACGATCTTAACGTACAATGTCGTGACATGTATCAGCCCTTTGTCGATCCAGCGTTTTGATAGAGGCCTCCCCCACACCATGTCGTTCGTGGGAGTTGTTTAACCATACTTCACCATGCCGGTCAATGCGGGTTTGGCGAAGTGAGGAGGCCCAGAAACTTGTATATGCAGATACGAGTTTGCCTGTGCTTGCATCTGCAGAATTACATTCTCACACATCTTCAAGTGTAGTTTAATACTTCTAAAAATGCATTAATTCTTGAGGATTCCATAAAGTACTGTGGTAAAAATAAAACAACTTGATTTGAATAAATTTCGATTTAAAGCTTTCGTGACTGCAGGGATTCATCTTCTTGGTTCTTTCGGTAAAGTCACGTAGAAGGGAAACAATAACACAATAAAATCAAAACATAATAAAATTCTCACGACGTTTCGGCCACAACACAAGTAGCCTTCCTCAGGTGAAGAAACAGAACTGTCGGAAAGACAGCGCTCCAATGAACACTGCTAAGCTTGGCAGCGTATTTTAAGCTGGGTGGGAGGAGCAGAGCTCCTTGACAAAGGAGTTTACATATCAACAGAAGAATTTAGCATTGAAGTAGCTGTGTTAATGTGATAGATTAGCAGGATGTTAAAGTCAGAAATTAGCATGTAACTGGGAGATTAGCATGATGTTAATGTGAGGAATTAGCATGTAACTGGTGACAGAAGTAGCTATGTTAAAGTCAGAGTTTACATATCAACAGAGGGATTTAGTATATTGACGCTAAAGAACTGCAACTACCCAACTATCATACAATAAACCGATGTGAAAGAACTAAATATAAACTACATCAATACAATCAATGTACTCAATATATTCTCCACTAAGCTGAGCTACTAACAATAAGTTATTATACATTACACTTCTACGTCGCAAAAAATATTATAATATGCCTCCAAATAATATTTTTTTATTATAAACTGCCATAGACAGACCCCAACATTGAATTATACACTGCGTTACTATACACTACCCTATACGTTAGATTATAATAATATTAGACTTGTAATATTACACTATGTATTATTTTACCAACCCTACTGTATACCTCACTGCTGTAGATTCACTATACAATTACGATACTGTATATTACCAAATAAATTATATTAAACATTACACTGAGTACTTTGTTGAACAGGGAATGCTTTGAGCTTGTGGGTTGAATCCATCTGTGTGAAGTTGTGTTATTTCCCAATATGCAAGGTGGGGTCTCTCTGGGTTCCACTCACGCAAACATCTCAATGCAATGGGACCTTTCTGAAAATGCAGTACTTAGACGCAATGAAGCTTTGCTGGGTAACTAGTTAACATTGTAATAATTAGCATGAGAGATAATGACGTTCACTTATAAGTGCCATTAGTAGTACTATACTGTACTTTTAATGAAGACTATTTTACGTAGTTGTTTGTAAAAAAGTGTCCATTCCCAAAACTTATTGACGGGCCCTCATACAGAAATGATATTACAATCTTACATGGAGATTGCGAGTCAGAGTGTTGTGAATAGTGGAATGAACGTGTGGTGCCATCATTATATTGTTGGTGTGTATATACAGAAAGGCCTATTGGGTGGGTAACATTAGGAAATTGGAGGATGTTCGTCATTGTTGTTTAGAAACAAAATATTACTTTGGTGGATAAGAGGGTAAAATCGTACATGATAGGAACTGCAATATTGTGGAGTTCTGGTATAATGAGTTGTAGTATTTATGAATCTTATGTCACCTTAATTATGCCTTTGTGAGTACACTCGTGACACGGGTGTCATGCGCGTGACCTTTGTCTTTTGTTTCAGATGTGCGAGAGCAACTCCGCTGCGAGTCATGGTGGTGCTGGGAGAATTGCCTTCACCATCGATGGCACTTCACCAGCACCCGTCTCAACCCCACCTCAATCCGGTAGAGTTACAAGAGCGAAAAAACTTATCTCTTGTGACGTCTGTGGGAAAAAATTCCAACTGGCATGGTGCCTAGAAGCCCACGTAAGAACGCATAAGGAGACCCGTGAGCAATGGTGCGGCATATGTGGACAAAGGTTTAATCAGCCAGGAAAATTAAAAAGGCACATGAAGACCCATGAAAAGGATTATATGATAAACGGTGCACCAGGTATGGTGAATAACGGCAGTTTTGCCAATGCGGTGTTGAATCCACCGTCGCCCTATGAGATGTGCTCAGTCTGCGGATTTTTAAGTCCTTTTGAAATCCTGAAAACTCATGAAAATCTTCACGCACAGTTCTTGTACAGACCGAAGCCTGAACATGATTACACTTCGACAAAAGATAGCGGCGTTAAGATAAATGACATGAAATCCAAATTTCTTGAATGCTTTGGCCTAGTTCCACGTCAACAAACTGCTTCACCAGTCAGTGAGAATAAACCATACGCTGCTCTCGATCCTATTACGAGCATGAAAGTGTTGATGACCTTGCAGCAGAAGAAGAAGGAAAAGCGAAGTAGACCTAAGTCCATTAAAAGAAAGAAGACCACCACCAGTGTCACCAATTGCAGCAGTAGCAACAGCCAGAATTCGGACATCAAGAGGATGGACTGCACGGGAGCAGGAGGCTGCGTGGAGCAGAGCATCCCCAAGGTGGATGAACCCAACCTGGCACCTTTAGGTACATCCTAGTAATGCACACACTACATTTCATTTGGATGTAATTCATAATTTCACAAATTAGTTAATGTACGCATATGTTGACCATATCTGTATGCCTGCGCTGAGGAGTCTAGAGATCTGATGTGGTGCTGTTCGGATGTTGGGTTAAACCGTGAAACTCTGGGTTTTCTGTCACCGAACCACGATTAAACTGGCTTCTCATTGATGGTCTTATCCAGTTACCAAACACTTCTTCCAGCAAACACTTGGACCTACAGCCCCAGAGCCCACTTGGACTCTTTGATGAATACCTCGAGATGGGTACAATGAGCTCAGAGGATCACACTACGGAGTCAACGCGTTTTACTTTATTATAAAAAAACACACAATTGGGTATCATTTGACTATATAGGCACGTGCGTACGGCCCCTGTGTATCTGTCGGACATTATTGTGGGAGGGAAATTACCCACACTTCAGGTTGTTGAAGGCAGGGAGCACAGATGTAAGAGCTTAGATGTACAATACAACAGTGTAATTTGCTGCACTGTCCTCTGCTGCTCACAACCCCACAATAACTATTGCATGGTCACCCATCCAACCAATTTTCAGGCTCAGCTCTCCTTAACTTCTGGGATCTGATTAAATCTGACGCATACTGGGTGATTTGGCCATAGGCACCAATCTATGGATATACTGCAACACAATTGTCTTTGAGCATGCGCGTATGTGCATATGTACGGAGTTAAGTTTTAGAAACAATAGGAGCACATATTTGCTCCTCTTGTCTGCTAACCAATGCAGCTACATTGGTCAGCTTGGATTGACGTTTTTCCCCCTTACTATTTATTTAAAACTCTTGTGCATCATGTCCACTGTGGTTAACTGCTGTGATTTGTTGGCATTTCAGCCACAGTGCATATGCCTAAAAATGTGTGGTACGGTTAATAGATTCCTCAATACAGGATGTGATCTAGTTATTATAGCCACCTAGTGGTGGAAAATGGTGCAAAAGAAACCCAGGTGAACCAGAGCTGAACATTAAAGATGGTAGTGGCTGGTCGCATCTCAGTGGCCAATGTAATGGACACGATAATTTTGTGAACAAATTACACGAAAATGTGACCATATTTTGGGGTCTCCTTTGACTAAAACACATTCAATGCATTGAAAACATGTTTTGTTTGCTTAAAGTAATCACAACATAACAGCATTAAGAGTGTATGTCTATATCCTGTTTCACTCATTATCCTATCCTTGCCCCCCTACCCATTCTCAAAATATACCCCAGTTATCCAATTCGGGTTTGTCACTCTCTTCGTGGCATCATTTCCACTTGCGCCATTGCTCGCACTGCTCAACAACATCATCGAAGTGCGGGTCGACGCGTGGAAGCTCGTAACAAAGATGAGGAGGCCTGTGGTTTCGCGAGCAAGAGGAATTGGAGCCTGGGCCGACATTCTGAGTATCGTTGCCACCCTCTCTGTAATCACCAATGTAAGTCGCCAGATTGTCCGCTCGCTTTCTCGCTCAATATCCCATCTTATGAGTGACATAACATGACCAGACATGTTGTAAGATGTGGAATTACCTGCGCTAAAACAGTGATGAACCCATTTATATTGCTAATTGGACAGAGGTGGGGGAGATTTAAGAAAATGATCCATTGCTTCAACTGTTGTGTCAGGAGACTGAACTGACGACTGCCAGATTGCAAGTCCTTATATGGTAACCATTTCACTCTGGCAGCAACCCCCCAAATTGTATTTGTGAAAATTAATGTAATTGCCAAGGTAAGATGTTCAGAAGCCTTGGTCAAATCATTGCATGCTAAGTGACCGCTATCGCTGTGCCTCCGTATGCTAATTCCACAGTCATGCATCTTGGCGTTCACAACGGACATCATCCCACGCCTGGTGTATTATTATGGATACTCAGCAGAGTATGGCACAGGTTCGCCTACAATGCATGGGTACACGGAGGACAGCCTTTCAATTTTCAAGATCAGCGACTTCAAGGAGCAAAATCATCCCAACATCCTGCCAGCCTGGTTTGATCCGGCATTCCACACAACCTGCAGGTTTGTGCCATTCAGTGTCATGCCCAGCTATCGGGGGTGCCGTCCCTGCGAATGTGATGCACTGATCTCTGGGTGTGTTGTCCAGGTAGATGCGACATCCTTCTGGGTGTGGCGTCCTTCTGGCTCTGCCCCTTCCTGATTAGTCTGGTTCTCTTCCTCTTTTCACTCCGTGACTTTCCTTTAACGACCCACACTTCCCCTAGGCCCCACCTCTGTTTAGGCCCTGCCCCTTACCCTGGACACAGGGTTTGGCTTAGTTGGGTAGTAAGGGGTTGTGGTAGGGTTGGGGGAGGAGTGTGCGTGGTGGGCAGGGACAGTAAAGGGGGTGGGGGGGGGGGAATTGGAGGGGGGGAGCAGTGGGTACGGGTGGGATGGCTTCACAACCAAAGTCCCACTTAGAGAAATATAATAATAGATTGATATAAATTATAGCTCATTGTTACCCTGCTAAAGAGTAATGTTATTTATTTATCTATCGATCCACGACTGCTTAATTGAGTCTCAAGATCCCTTTTCAGGAAGACCGTGCATTGGGATTCCAGTTTAAGGTGGTTTTATGCATGTGGGATGCAATAAGAGGTCCTGGAGAACCCATGGTAATGAAATGAAGCTTAAAGGTCCACACAGACATGAAACCACTTGCTCTACAGCCATCTTCTGGTCTCCTCACAGCACAGTTAGTTAGGAAATTGATGCGATCTACCAACCCTTTTCTGTAACGTTTTTGAATTGCTGGCATACACAACTATAATCAATATAACCATATTGATCGATATTTAATATAACCTTACTTGACTATGACCAAATCACCACGAATACAGCTAATCTTAGATTCCGGAAGTCAAGCAGGCTTGAGCCTTGTTCGTGCTTAGATTGATGAACACCATGCACAATGCAGGTGCAGTAGGCGACTTTGGAGCTAGGTTGTCAGCAGTGGGTAGTTCAGAAAAAATAATAGTTGTGCTATATTGTTCTCCCATTATCTGTACTCCCTACCTTCACCAACCTGGTACGGACCAGCGTGAACCATGATCAATGGAGCCCCCACAAGCTGCACGTTGTGGGAAGGCCCTCTTTCAGAAGCGGATTTTTTAAAGGGCTGTGAACGCATATACCGTTTGTACACAACCACTTGTTCAATTTAGCGCCAACTCTACTTTCGAGGCACTTTGCTCAATATAGTCCATGCGTGCTTGTGGTTGTATGTGTGTAGGTATCCAGGTTATCGCTACCCGCCGGATCATCCCCAAGCCTACTCCGTCACCAAGCAGTACTGGCAAGTACTGACGGCAAAGCTGGCCTTCGTCATTGCCATGCAGGTACACATCAACATGCACACACACACATTCATAAACCCATTGAAAGATAAAGGTACAGCCCTCCAATTACTTGCTCATGTCACTGATGGCAAAAGGGCTCCTGCTATAGGGAGCTCAAGAGAGACCCTTAAGATGTATTTGAACTGCTCTTCCACACTGGTCAGACGTCTTGGGAAGAGCTGGGAGTTCCCGCACTGAACAGCACCAAACTCAGCCGACCAATTGACTGGATGTATTCCATTTACACTGCTAGGTGGATAGAGGCAGTGGAATGTAAAAAAAAACTTTCACCATTGTTTACACTGCCACGATCAAAGATCAATTCACACCCGCGACCTCTGGATTGCAAGTCTAGTGTGCAAAGCCTTACACTACTGCACCATCGTATAGACTCATCTGTGAGCAGTTGTTAAGGTCAGCAGAGCAAACCGTGATCATTGTCAATGGGTCATTACAGATAATGCCAGTAATGCTATTACACCTCACAATTGCACAGTATTTCTGAGATCACAAATAATAGTGGTAATACAATACGCTCTGTCATCATGCAGCAGACGATCCATGTTGTTTATGACATTTGTCACACGTAAGCATGTGTGCGTGTGGGAAGGGGAGCGGCTGCGTAGTTGTTCGTGAACTGCGCTACCAATCCTGTGTGACCGGAGTACTATTTCTGGCCACAGCCAACAACAGTGGAAAATATTAGAACCAGTGTTGAGCTTTCCTTAAGTTGATTCTGTCTTAAAATGAGTACTTGATGAAGTGTGTGAAAATCATCACTGGCGAGATAAAGGTGCACACCACCCCCGCAGGCACTGTGCCACCCTTCATAGATGCACTTGTCTCAGTCTGTGAAAGGCTACACAGGGAATCTTTGTAGTGGTGACATGGCCGAGTGTGTTTGCTGATTGTTGCGGTAATTTGCGGCTGCCCAGGTGAATACTGTGGGTGCATTAACTGCACATCATAAATGTTGCCTGCTGCATAGTGAACGTAAAAAACCCATTAAGTAATTCAAAAAGTGCCTCGGTATAATTTGCCAAATGTTCAAAAATTACTCAAATGACTTAATTTAATTGGGAAAAACGACGTAACAATATAATATCCCTAGGCTGCAGGTCCCCGGAATAGTTGACCTGAGATGTAAAGCACTTTAAGATGCTGCCATATTATATTTAGTAAGCACCCTTTACATGCAAATCCTGAAACTGAAAATCCTTTACCTGTGTGTGGACGTGTGCAGCACGTGGTGTTACTCACGAAGGCCTGCATTGCATACATCATCCCGGACACGCCATCCCATGTGCGCGCCTGCATGCGCCGCGAGCGCTTCGTCGTACAGACGATTCTGCAGCAGGCAGAGCTGGGCCGTCTCCGTAACACCCTCCTCACCGATGCCCCCAGCTCACCGCCATCGCCTCAATTCCACGTTGAGGATGAGCAGGCAGAGATGGGCCTGCTTCGCTGCTCGCTGCATAAGGAGTCTCCTGGCGTATTGCACCCACCCCAGCGGTGCCACATGGAGAATGAGCAGGCAGAGAAGACTGGTGACGACTCACTGCTGAAGGGATCCGAGGAGGAATCAAGCAACGAGGATTCGTCAACTGTCTTCTACAGCGTATAAATCTACTCTGACTTTTAAAGGAGGCTGCTATCCTAACTCTGTTTGCACGTGGACAAGGACATTGCAGTCGAGGACTATCTGTATATATATTAATAAATACTTTATGATTTAACATGTCTCAATCATCTCATGTCTTTTCATACGAATCACGATGTGAATGAGGAAAACTAGAAATTATTGTTATTTTGTATATATTTTAAATTTTGGTTTAACATGTAGGCTTTCGCGCCCAATATCATCCATAGAGGTGTTTTTTGGATTAGATCGCATACATATATAAACGTGTCGTTAAAACCCGCCACCACTCGACACAGCCAACTAGTAAGGGTTGTCACGGAAACAGAACAAGCCAATTCGTCACTGGTACTTTGGAGAGCCAAGCCACAACATTTACAATCGGAGTACGACGTTTTGCCAGTAATTACAACTAGCTTCATCAGGCGACAGCCAGATTTGTGGCACTCTCGCGCAAAGTGGGGGGGGGGGAGATTACCGAGTCAACGTACATTATGCATGTGCATTATGAGAGCCCTTTGATCTTGTCCTTCCTGTCTATTGTGTATTAAAATAGCCGTACCAATGGTAATCCCTATTGAAGTATGCTGCCCTTTATAGGCATGCATTTAAATAATGTATTATTTGTTGGCACCCATGTTCAGCAGTAGCAGAACACACGTGCCAACAAGGACACTCAGTTGATTTTAATGTTGAAATTCTGTGCAAAACTAGCTACTACTGCCCAAGAATAATTCGAGAATCTATCGAAATTGGAAGAAAAATTTACAGTTCGGATAGCTACCGCCTTTCTGCTGTGTGGAAGCGACTCATCAAATAGTACATTAGATGAAACTCCGAGTACCCACTCAGGAGGTATAGTGGTAAAGCAGTGGAGGAAAAAAAAGCATTTTTTTTTATTTGCCCTTGTTGAATGATAGAGCCGTTACACACAGCAAGCGAGATTAAGAAAGCGCATCGGAAGAAATACCGGAGGAGAGAGAGAAGACAATTGCTTGCTGGAGAAGGAAAGGCATTCCTACCGAGGGAGACAAGTTGACAAAGATTTTGATAATGGGAACCGGTGGCGTGGCTCGATCTTCCCTATGTACGCAACATGCTACCGAAAGAAAACAGAAAATCCTATTCAAAGGCTAAAATAAGCTCCATTTTTTGTATAAGAGCCCGATAAACAATAACCCCATCCATAGACTGAGGAAGAGAGGGAAGAGCCTGAACAAAGGGGAGGAGATTACGACGGAGATGGGTTGGAGGTGGAGAGAAGGGGAGAGGGGAGGCCGTAAAGGCAGCTGCACATTCAAGGAAAGCGGTGTAGAAAGAGTTGAACGGGGACATGGAGACAGTAGAGACAAGGGTGGAGAAAGAGGAAGGGAGGATCTTTCAGTGCTCGCTACAGGAAACCCACAAAACTGAATTTCCTAAACTCGTGTCGCCTCGGTGACAGCAGCACCACCAACGTCACAGACTCACGCTCCCCAAATCGACAATACCATCTCCATTGCCGACCAGCCACGAGATGGCTGCTCTCAACACCTCGGTCGTGGTGTAAGCAGCAAAAGACTTCCGGCTGGTGAGCAACCGGCCATTGCGAGGGTTGGAAAGAAACTGAAGCACGGGGCGACTCCCACAACCTTCGGGTATTTCCAAACTGTATGACGTCTTGGGATGAAGCTAGAAGTAAGCCAAATCTGCACTCAATAAATGGGACAAATATTCCAGAGAAGCCTCCAGAAATGTCACAGGAGGCTCGGGTGTGAGAAACCAGACTCCATGTGGGGTCCTCCAGACCTTTGCCCTCCAGTTCATCAACATTTGTAAAAGCAGGACGTCTCAAAGGTACGTAGCATGGGTGAGGTAAGAGGTTGAGAACCACGTTCCGAGATTAGGCGCTTTGACAGGTTGGGGTCCGAGTTAACGTTTAATGGAGCTCACCCTACGACATTATGGATAGAAGGGTAGTGTGCCGGCACAATCCGGACACCCTGCTACACCGAAACACTCTGCTGCACCAAACTCCCTGGTACAGCTAAACACTGGCACGATTGCGCTCAAATACACACAAACTCTCGCTCGGCCAGTTGGTACACAGGTTGTCAGTTGTGGGGGACGCGGGCCCCCGGCTCCCCCCCCCCGGGGGAGGGCTGATCTCGGGAGGGCTGCGGGCTCCGGACTCCTCGTTCGAGTGAGAGCAGCCGCTACTCGACTCCTCGCTCGCGGTGAGAGGGCTGCCGCTCTCCGGCTCCTCTCCTCGCGCCGCAGCCCCTCGGGTCCGCGGGTCCTGTTTGTGGGGCATAGCTCGGGGCTGGCACGTGGCTGCCTGGAATCAATCCGTCGCTTCTCAGCCACTCAAACGCGATGTCTCCGCTCACACAACCCCGCGCACCACTCACACGAACTGAACGGGGGGTCAGGGGTCAGAGGACAATGACGTCCTTCGCACATGCGTTGCCGCCGATGCAGGGCAATGGAGATTGTTTAAAGGACTGCGGGGCGGGGATTTGGAGTCAGTTTTAGAGCGACACACCAATCGCACGCGCGGGACGGGGGGGTCGGGGGTTAGAGGGCAGGGACGTCACTCATACACGCATAGCCGATTGGGGGGCTGTATTGGAGATTATTTAAAGGGCTGTGGGGGCGGATATTCGGGATTGGTGTTAGCCCGCAGTCACGAAAGCTTTAAATCGAAATTTATGTTAAGTGTAATGTGTTGGTGTTAATAAATAGTGTTGCCTCCCAAGAAGTTGTGTGCGCCTATCTCAGCCCATTACATATAAGTGTAGACATGATTATGTAATTCTTGTGTTCATACAAGGGTAGTGACACAGCGCTGACTGCTGTCCAGCAGCGGCAACTGCAGTGGAAAGTTTGCACACACGCCGTTGAGCATATATACGGGTATGCCGGCCGGGCAGAGGAATTGGGGCAAGGGTCATGGAAGACCTCATAGGGAAGCCTCTGGAACCCTCTGGTCGGTTCGAGAAGGGAGGCGTGGATAGGGCAGAGCCAAGCCGCGCCGAGTAGAATATAGAATATAATATAAGCAGCGGAGAGCGAGAGCTCCGGGCTGCCGGTTCTGGGAGTGGACTCGTCTCATCGTCGCTGTCGTTGCCACCGCATTCGCCCAATCATTGCGTGGCCAGACAGTAGCTGGCCTTCTCGGTCGACGCCGTCGGTGCAACACGGACAGGGTCGTGTCTAGGCCGGGCTCTATGGCAACGTGGTCGAGTGAGGCCGGAGTTGGTGTGAACAAGATAATAAAGAGACGATGTCTCCTGCAACTACCTCGTCTTCGACAGTGTGTGCGACACACACCACACGTCGGAAGGAGAACACTTCACAAGTATAAATGCTGCCTGTGTCAGTCGAGTCACATTTGCTCTAATTTATTTTGGTGACCTAAGACAGGAGAAGCAAAATGCACTTCTTCAGGAAGTGATATTTTTTTCAT
This sequence comes from Petromyzon marinus, assembly GCF_048934315.1. Classification (NCBI taxonomy): domain Eukaryota; kingdom Metazoa; phylum Chordata; class Hyperoartia; order Petromyzontiformes; family Petromyzontidae; genus Petromyzon; species Petromyzon marinus. Next base: position 118,148 of record NC_133683.1, read on the forward strand.
AATGCAGAGGCTGTGCCTGATACACATCTTTCATGTGTTGTTTGGCAACCCTGGTGCCCAGTAAACGCCATATGGCCAGATCTTTGCATTGAATTCCAAGTATTAATTCCTCCATACTTGTGCACAGTTGAGTTTTTATTCCATTCCCTTCATGAACCATGTCTTTGAACTTTACATCATAGTAAGATAGTACATGCCGATGAATAATTAATAGATGCTTGAAAACATCTATCCCCAACCATCTGCCTGTGTTTGGCCTAAAACCCAATCACCCAGAATGCCCAAATTCACCTTACATACTCTAGGAATGTAAGCAGGTTAATGCTTGGATATCCATCACAATCATCACCCCCAAATGTGAAGACATGTCACGAGACTCGCTGACTTTTCTTAAAATACTTGAGAAATACAAATCATAGCTGAATATTTTCAATTCCATGTGTATAAGCCTTTGTCTCAGATTTATTGTAAAATAAATATACATGTACAATATAAACATTCAAATATCAGAAAATATTTAATGTATGTTGAATTTCTTTCACACTGTACATAACCAATCATGCTAAACAAGACATGATAAAAACAATCCAAGTCATGGGTTGCATACAATATGCAACTTTGGTTTATTGATTACAAGTTACATAAAAGGTTCTGAAATTTTACAATACAGGTATAGTGCAATCTAAATAAGCAAATGTACTTTTACAGTGATTTCCCAAATGTTTATAACTACACAAATACTAGCATGTATGTTCCCAATAAAGTAGTCACCTTCCAAAATGGCTAAAACCAAAATAAGTTTAGTTGTGCTCACAATATTTTTCACATATCCGTTCTCTTTCAAGTGACATTTGAGTCTGCATGGATTTGCTGTGCAAAATACTGCTGCAACCATTCACTAACTCCAACCCTGAACGAACTTCATCACATTTTTCCAATACTTTGTTGTGGCACTGCCATTAACAGGGCAATTACTGTGCCCCATGGGCCCCACAAGTAATTGCGATTCACACCACAGCACCTGAAGTACCATTGATGTTTAACAACCATGAATTAGCAGGACCAAGCGAACGTATCCTTCTGAGTACAAACCTCGACCACCGCCTTAAAATGCAGCCATCCTTGTTCTCCTTGATGGTGTCAACCAGCTCTTTCAGACGCGACAGGTGGTACACGGCCCTGAGAAGAGACACGATTGAGAGAAAATGACTTGGTTAACTTATTATCATGGTGGAAGCCAGAAAAATCTCACCAAGTCTCAGGCGGGTTTGGCAGTGATATTTTGCAAATTTCATCAGCGAGTGGTATGTGAGAGGAAATCGGAGAACCCGGTGAAAACAGAGGGAGTAAAATGCAAAACTCCGGATATAGATTCAAGATTCCATTGCTGTATTACTAACTCCTGGTTACCTAGCAGCCAAAATCTATAATATATGCTATTACCAAATAGTCTCCCATCCAAGTAATAACCAGGCTTACCTGCTTAGCTTATAACATTCATAATCTGACATCATACTTAGAGGCGGTGCAGCCTCTATGCTGTGCGTGAGTGTGAATATAAAGATAAATTCACAATGGCGTGGAGGGGTTTTCCCAGGGACGATCAGCCCCTAGGAAGACGTCCGTGTTGAAGCTGCCCGGGGAGGGGGCCTCCAAGCCGAGGGATTCCAACTCCATGCGCGCCCTGCTCAGCAGCTCCTCCAATGAGGCTGTGCATCAAGAATCACGCATCGCACGTCACAACCACAAGGGTGGCCGCTCAGTCGTCTCTGTGAGAAAAGACTGAATATGTACCTGAAAACATATGAAATGTCATCTGCTATATACAGACTATATATATACACACACACACACCTAGGGATCTAAGGTCCTCTGACACGGGCTCCTCGTTGGCTACATTCGTAAGGCCGGAGATGTCCAAATCTTTGAGCCACTCTGGGTACTTTGGTCTGCTTTGCGGGCTCTGAGCGGCACCTGCTCTCTTTGTGCTGGTATCCGTCTCGTGGCTGCTGGTCTGGGAGTCCACATCGCAGTCACGCAGCCAGGCCGGGTACCTGAGCTCAGGAATGCTCGTGATCCCCGACACATCCAGCTCATCCTTTTGGCTTGTCAACCACCTGGGATAGGTACTTGTCGCACAGCCGCCGTTCGGCAAGTGCTCACGCCTAGTTGCTTCACTGCTCCGTAAGTACAACAAAACATTCTTCTGGTTAGAAAAGAAATAATTTTTGGGCTTTGCCGACTCATTTAATGGCATCAGGGCCTTGTTGCTTCTCGCTGTTGAGCTCAACCGTTCAGTTGGCTTATTGCCCCTCACCAATGATGCGCCGAGGCTGTGCGCGGTGACCCCGAGAGATGACCGCTTGCCTCTGTGCGACACTGCGAGGTCTCGGTGGGCGCCAGGCGAGCGGAACAAGGACTTGGAGGAACCGTCAACTGGCGCCTCTAGGAGCTGGTCCGTGGTTAGACTGACCGTCGGGCTATAAGCCATGACCGCTGCAGCGCAGCAGTGAGGCTGCACGTGCCCGAGATGAGGTCCTCCACAGGCAGCATGCCACCTGCAATGTAAGACCCACAGACATTTTACTGGTACACAATGAATTTGCTCTCCCCTAGATTCCTTGACCCCTGAACGGCAATCCTGCAATGTTGCCTTACTTTGCACCATCAGTAACTAATGATGTTATCCATTTGTGGAGTTTGTGAGAATATGGGATAAATCAGTGCATGAGCTGTTATTGTTTAAACTTCAGATGTGTCCAGTCTAGGATCTGCAAATTTTGACACAAAGGTTGGAGGATCACTTAGATTTCACAAACTTTACAAACGCGATAATCAGTGAAGTTGCTGGAAGATGACAGGAGAAAGAAATGCATGCACCGACCTATCTGTTCAGACCTATGCTATCCTCTCATATGCGTGTGCTTACTGTGGATAGTTTTCTCTGACATAAAATCAACTCATTAATGGAATTTGCCAAGCATCCCAGTGTGGGACTCTCACGAAAATGTATCTTTAGACCTTATTAAGGGTTTTTTTCTAGGGGAATTACATTACATTCATGATAGCATAATTGACAAGCACCCAGTACAAGCAAATAAATGGGGTTCTCCTCTCCAATTATCCCCCCTCCAGTCAACTAGCTTCGATACCTTATGAGACCTCCTTTGCCAGTAACAAGATATAGTAATAGGTTTTTACCCTTTTATCTCGCACAAAAACTGACACCTTTATACAAGGGATCATGTTTGCGATAACCACAACGCAAGTAGTCAAAATGCAAACAAGAAGACGCTAAGAATAAGAAGACGCCTTTTTGCGTCTTCTGGTCCAACACCAGTGGAGACTGGGATCTCAGAAAAGCCATCTCGGGTGTGGACCAATCAAATTCAAGGGCAGTGCATATTATCAGAGTTGTCTTTTTTGTTTGCATTTTGACTACTTGTGTTGTGGTTATTGCAAACATGATCCCTTGTATAAAGGTGTCAGTTTTTGTGCCAGATAAAAGGGTAAAAACCTATTACTATAGCTTCAATACCATTGCACCGCGTGCACACTCGATAGCCACTCGAGTGCAAGCACCACGGAGCGATTCCTCGCGTGGCGAGAAGCGCAACCCACCCTCATCCACACTGTGCATCCTCCTCTCCTCCGCGCGTCTCCGCTCCGCCATGCTGCGCGGCGCTGTGCTCTGCACGTATCCTGGGTGGCGGTGACGCACAGATTCCGCTCTGCTCAAAGTCCTCGATGTAGGCGTCCAGCGCACCGCTCGCCTACGAGCAGCACTGCTCTCCGCACACCACAGGGCTGCGCTAGCCCCCGCTTCCGGTCCGGAGCAGCGTGCTGCCCAGGCTGCCGCGAGGGCTTGTGTCCGTCACCGTGCTGTCGCCCGAAGGGCTGTTTGTCTCACCACCGTTGCAGTACATTTTGTACGATTTGGGATGCCTGGACCGGATGGGGCCAGGGAGAGGAATGGCTGTGGCTACAAGGTCACCACTGGTCCTGGTATGGGGGGCACCATGAGGAGCTGCTGTGTGCGGAAAGTGGGTCCGCTGTCGCAACGCGATCGCATGGGCCAGTGTCGACCACTTCGCGTTAGGTCTCTTAAGCTACTGTGGCTGTTGTCCTTTTTTCAACAAAAATTCCAGCCTTTCCCATGGTTTCCTTCATCACACCTGCAAGCTCTATGTACAATTGAAGTGTCATAAATGCACTACCTGCCTACTACTACATTATGAATGATATACATTTAAGAATTAGCTGGAGACAACTCCATGTTTAAATCACACTGTATTCAAAAGAGAAGGCTTAACATTTAACATTGGTTAACGTTTGGCATGCACACCTGCATATAAAAAAATTACCGTACTACTAATACAATGAATGCTAAATATTAAGTGGTATTACAGTAGTATGACTACTTATATTTATATATTATCGCACCTCCGAAGAGCACGGTTGGCTTTGTACGATGCGAAAGAGGTTCAACACACATACAGAATACAATACTTTCCGAGCACATTATGCGTACCGAACCTCCAAGTTCCTTACCCTACCCTGAATAAGAATGTGTGCGGAGTACAGCTCCTTTTTAAATCCATTGCTGGCTGACAGCTGTCCCATGCTATGCAGCTCCCAGGGGGAGGGGTTATTTACCATACTTCACCACGCTGGTCAGTGTGAGTTTGGTGATGGCAGGGGGCTATAGAAGTGCATTACAACCATGTACTGAATATTGCTGCACTGATGGCAGGGGGCTATAGAAGTGCATTACAACCACGTACTGAACATAGCTGCATTGGTGGCAGGGGGCTATAGAAGTTCATTACAACCACGTACTGAATATTGCTGCACTGGTGGCAGGGGGCTATAGAAGTTCATTACAACCACGTACTGAATATTGCTGAACTGGTGGCAGGGGGCTATAGAAGTGCATTACAACCACGTACTGAATATTGCTGCACTGATGGCAGGGGGCTATAGAAGTACATTACAACCACGTACTGAAAATTGCTGCACTTGTGGCAGGGGGCTATAGAAGTACATTACAACCACGTACTGAATATTGCTGCACTGGTGGCAGGGGGCTATAGAAGTACATTACAACCACGTACTGAATATTGCTGCACTGATGGCAGGGGGCTATAGAAGTGCATTACAACCACGTACTGAATATTGCTGCACTGGTGGCAGGGGGCTATAGAAGTACATTACAACCACGTACTGAATATTGCTGCACTGGTGGCAGGGGGCTATAGAAGTGCATTACAACCACGTACTGAATATTGCTGCACTGATGCTCGCCACGTGAGAGCCACACAGCAGGACAATGCTATACTGTACAATATTGAAATGATTCTCCTACAAATACTAAACATTATTGTCTTAACAATCAATACTACTTTTAACATGAACAATAACTAATAAATGCACGCGTAGTAATCGCCGTGCTAACCCTTAGCGTGCAATGTGAGCAGAACTTGTGTTGTAAGTCGTACCCAGTCCATTACCGTGCCACACACTCCCATTAACAAACCAACGACATTTACTGAATGTCCTCCTCCTTTACACGGCACAACCAAACAACACTTTGCACACCGAAGTGTCCAAGCCGCGTGCTGAGTGAAGCAAACCCCATTCAATTCTAGATTTAAAGCTTTCGTGACTGCTAGGATCCACTCTTTGGTTCTATTGGGTAAAGTCACGTAGGTGAAAATTGTTATTTTATTTTCACCTACGTGACTTTACCCAATAGAACCAAAGAGTATAAACCCCATTCACTCTGCGCTCAGCGTTCAACAAAGTTGAACCTGGCTCGCCCTCACGCCTGCCCATCTCTCTCCGTCTCTCACCGGAGATTATTCCATTGATCGTCTTCGCCTTGCCGTCCAGAGATCCGTGTGGATTATCCGTGAGGGTAGTTAAAGGTCGCGGTTATTCGGAGAAGTTTTTTTTTATTAATTTTCCCGCCACAACCGCCGCGTCGCCAACGGCCGCTGAAGGCGATGTCCGAGACGCGCGGCCTGCGCATGCGCACTGAGGGTTGAGAGAAACCTGCGGGGAGGGGCAGCGGGGGGCGGGGAAGCCGCCGCCGTTGGCCACACCCACATTCTGGCCACGCCTATATTGAACCGACGTCACGGTGACATCATTCTGGGTCGGACTTTATCGTGGGCTGGCTGTGCACGCGAGGAGCTCCTGACTTCTGACTCTGAATTCGAGAAAAAATCAAAGATTCACGATGTCTACCTTCGTCGAGATAGGTAAAGTTTAACGTTAGTGTTAGAGATGTGTGTTTGTGTTAAATGTTGAGCCTGTGGACAAAACTGCTGGGGATGTGCCAGATGTCTCCATCTAACGTTAAGGAGGTTGGAGCCTGGATAGTGCATACCAGGTGTTACAGGCTACACGATGGGAAGCAGAAGGCATTCTAGTAAAATAGGTTTTTGTTTGTACGTTAATGCTCCTACTTTTCCTTTACCAACCCATACTCACCGGCATGGTGAAGTATGTGCAAATAACCAACACGATTCGTGCGATCGTCAAGAGGCTCTCCAGCAGGGGATTGGCAAAAGGCCGTACAGGAGCAGTTTTGTGAAAAATCATTGATTCTTTCATAATGTACATCTATGATTTATTATTATTGTTCATGTGGGTAACCTCGGCGAGGGGAGAAGCAAGGTCGGGAAGAGCGGGGGATGGGGCCGCTTTTGACCACGCCCATATTTAGGTGACGTCACGCCCTTTTGCTGTGACGTCACTATAGCAGGGAGTTATCCTTGGCTGGCTGTGCATGAGGAGCTCCCGAGTTATAACTCACAAGATCTGAGATTAGACCAAAGATTCATGATGTCCACATTTGTTGAGATAGGTAAAGTGTAATGTTCGTGCTATGACGGGGCTTTGGGCCAGTTTTAAATATTGAGATCTCGTCAGTGTTTTAATCGAACGCTCAGCAGGGTTTGAGCCAGGATAGTGCATAACAGGTCTAAAAGTGTGGTGTCGGGCTACATGGTGGGCAGCAAAGGGCAGTCCATCAAAATTGGTTGTACTATACATACTATACGTCTACACCAACCCACATTAACCAGAGTGGTGAAATGTGGATTTGAAGCTTTCGTGACTGCAAGGATCCATACTCTTTGGTCCCTTCACCTGATGAAGGCCACTTGTTTTGTGGCCGAAACGTCGTGATTGTTGTACATTTTATTTATTTATTTTTCCCTACGTGACTTTACCGAATAGAACCAAAGAGTACATATGTTATCTCCCGCGCAATATGGTATCTCCCTCGCAAGATGTTATCTCCCGCGCAAGATGTTATCTCCCTGACAAGATATTATCTCCCTCACAAGATGTTATCTCCCTGACACGATGTTATCTCCATGACAAGATATTATCTCCCTCGCAAGATGTTATCTCCCTCGCCTCGTATGCAGGAAGTCCGTGAGTTCGATCCAAATTGTGACGCCTGTAATATTTGGAGTTTGCGTGTCTCTCTCTCTGTCTTCTCGTGGCCGCGTGGATTATTCCCTGGGTCCTCCGGTTGTTCCTTTAACATTTAGAATCAACGTGCTTTCAGAGTTATTTGGCTGCTATAAATTTCCACGTGATGCGAATTATTTTCCACCTCGCTACCAAGCCGCGCCAGGGCAGTGCCGAGCCAGCCCCGTGTGGCTCTCAAGGCACCAAGTTATGTTTCCACTGCGGAACCCGAGCCGTGCCACGGACGTCACGTGTGACGAGCGCGTCGAGACGCATGTGGGTGGTGTAGTGCAGTAATTTTCTTTTTTTTTACTCGGGGGTACGCGGACCCCTGGGGGCTATGTGGCAATGCCCCAGGGTGTACGTGAGATAATGTATAAATATGTGAAATCATATCGGACATGAGTCATTGGTGAATAGTCATGTATGAATCGGACAATGTAAAGTAACTACGATACAATTTGTATCCACGTGGTAACCTGGAACGATATGAAAGCACTTTCTAAACTCACTGATCGTACACAATGCGGGTTTACAAGAGCAGCCAGGGAACTAATGACGTCTCGCGTGCAGAGCGTCCGTTTAATTTGTTTTTATTCGCTTGCAGTTACTAGCAGCTGGTTAGGATATACCTCTCACAAAGTGGACAATTGGTTAAAATATTGACGTTCATTATTCACACGTTGATTTCTCAGAACCACGTTGGGTCAAGGGGGGAGTGGGGGGGGCTACTCGGTTTAAACTAAATTCAACAACGAGGGGGGGCACCGGTAGCCAACAACGGTTGAGAACCACTGGTGTGGTGTGCGCTGGTGTCCTTACCGTGCACTCACCGAATGTCACGCACAATGTACGCGTCATTATCCCCGCCCCTGGCCCTGCTTGGCCCCAAGCCATATTCAGACACCGCGTGAGGTTAGCGTATCCCGGTTTTTGGTTCTAGCGCAACATGGAAAACGGCCAGTGGAGAACCAGGCAATAGAAATGTGGGAGGCACTGTTGGCACGTCCATATAAAACTGCACATGTTATCCCGTGGATACAAAATGCAGGTTAAGAGGAAGAATCGAGGCACGGTGATAAAAAAAACGTGATAACCCAGCAGGGTTTGAGCCAGGATAGTGCATAACAGGTATAAAAGTGTGGTGTCGGGCTACATGGTGGGCAGCAAAGGGCAGTCCATCAAAATTGGTTGTACTATACATACTATACGTCTTCACCAACCCACATTAACCAGAGTGGTGAAATGTGGATTTGAAGCTGTCGTGACTGCAAGGATCCATACTCTTTGGTTCTATTGGGTAAAGTCACGTAGGTAAAAAATAAACCAACAAAAATCACGACGTTTTGGCCACAACACAAGTGGCCTTCTTCAGGTGAAGGAACAGAACTGTCGGGACGACAGCACTTCAATTGAAATGTGGTCAAGTAACCACCATGATCTGTGTGGTCACGGGGAAGCTCTCGCAGAAGCTGACAAGCTTCCATCTTGGCAGTAATCATGTTGCCTCTTTTTTACTCTCAGCGTCTCTGCAGCGCTTGCCGCGCTCGCACTCCTCGCCCCATTCACCCCCACCCTCCCCCTCTCTGACTTATTTAACTGCCCTAACCCTGGTTTCTCTCCCACTTCAGTAAAACAGTTTCCTTGCTGTGGTTGTCACACCTGATGATGAGTGCTTGTGTTGCATTCGAAACGTCGTGATTTATTTCTATTTTTTTTTCACCTACGTGACTTTACCGAAAGAACCAAAGAGTATAGCTGACAAGCTGTCAGGGCAAAAATGACTTTGCATATTCCAACTAATATTTTTTGCCCTGGTTTGTGTCTGACCATGCTGGGCACGGCTTTGTTAAAGTGTACGATATTCAATGGGGTAAAAGTCCCCTAATGGTAACACAACTTTATACCACAGGTGTACTCACACTGGAGCAGCGTCGACATTTATGAGAAAGCGTTACACATGAGTACCATGTGCGGTTCTTTACCGACATTCCCATCCCTGCACCTGCCTCCCCTGTCCCTAATGCAATGAACCCTCTACCCCCACATTACCTATGCAGAGCTCGTGGAGAGAATGAATGAGGAGGAGGGAGCGGAGGGGCATGAGGCTCAGCCTTCAACGGTGCCGCAAGACTTTTCGACGTCATCATTTCAATCTACCCTGGCCCAGGTACGATGCGGCACAACGTGGATTTGCACTGCCTATAAATTAGCTTGGCTAATGTCAAAGATGGGAGATTCCTGGTATTTACAGATTTAGTTGTTGTTTGCATTCGCCAACTAATGGGCCCCAAAGTGTAGACATGGCTGCTCCTCATTTATAGATTTGCAGCCTTTGCAGCAGTGCGTTTTGGTGACTATACTGTGCTGATGAGTCCGAATGAGGATTACACCGGTCCACAGTTGCATATCACTGCATAACTGCTGCTGTTAGTCTGTCACATTTGCTCAACTTTATTTTGATGGTGGTTTAAGATAGCATTACCACAATGCACTTTAGAAAATACTGATGTTTTTTGTATAATGCACAGGGGCTAGATGCTTTGTGTACACATTTCTCCAGGTCTCTGGTTTCCTCCCATAGCTAAATGACACAGTGTAACTGGTATTGGCCAAACGTACCAATGCTGAAAAAATACATGCAAATTATTCAATTGGAATTAAACTAAGCAACTTCGTTCTCGACTGCAAAAAAACAGAACTTGGTAGGACCCTCCTTGAAAATAAAAATGTAAACTCATTGAGGTTTTCCTGGGTAAACAAGTACATCATCATAGCAATAAACAACTTGCATACAAATAGCAGATTAACTTATGTCCTGATACATGTATCATGAGCTTATGAATAAATATACATTTCATGCATAAGCTATTACATCTCTCATATTCGTGTGTGTGCTTGCCTTTGCGTGTAGGACACTGTCTACTTTTGCGATGGAGTCCGTCGGATCGATTTCATCCTCGCGTTCGATGATGAGGTCCATTCTCAGGACGCCATCAACAATCAGGTGAGAACGAGGAACCTACAAATAATGCTCCACCTTCCTGCACCCAGCATTATCACCCCTCCCCACGTGCAACACCACACGCCTCTAAACCTAGGTTTGACGCAGTGGTGCCAGCTCAGCTCTCTGACTGCTGAATCACCCTGCCACCTCCATACGAGTCTTTAAATCCACAGTATACATCCTTTATCAAACTGTATCGTCAACTGCAGACCACGCTAGTCAATGAACGCTAGACTCCCATCACTCAACTCGCACATCCATACCCTGAACCATACGCCTCACTGCTTTGGCGAACAACAATCAATTATCGTTACGTATCACACTCCATCCACAACTCCTCAATAAATACACCACTTTCATATTGCACACACCGACACCCAGACACAACTTACAGGATATATGTAATATCCACATTCTAACTGCCAAATGGAAAACTATTACAACAGTGCTGAAGTACCCAGTATGCATTCTCTGCAATATTGATGTTTTTGTTTATTTTGTTGCTATTGTACCCACGCACAATGGATCTATCTCCCTTGTAAAATAGCAAAGCAACTAGCTAAGTGAGACCATCCCTGTAACAAATAAGGTGAACTCAAACAGTTGATTGACAAAGAGCTGTGCAAATTTTTATTTTATTAAGGTCTGCTGAAGTGACACCGACTGAAGCAGTTCAGTGATGCTACTTTGCAGAGCCGTTCTCTGATTGATTCCCATGTGAGGCTCTACTCACTGTAAGAGTTCAAGAAGTTTCCTCACCTCTTGACTTGACTCCCACAGTGACACAACTGAGAACAATGTATAACACAGATGGTCAATTTTGTTTGACAGAAGAAGAGGACCGAATATCAGGCAAGCCTGATGAAGATGGGGCTAGATCTCGAGATTGAACCCAAGGAGGTAAGTTTCCTGCGTGTCTCTCTGCTATAGATGACAGACACTGTATACAAATAAAAAGGTGTTAGACTGTGATTGCTTCATAATATCACTGCTGGCATACATTCCTTGATTAGGAGCGCTAAAGATCCCCGCTGGAGGGTATATGGCCTACTCTTCTATGCTTGCCAGACGTCTTGAAAGAGATAGCGAATACCCATACTTTACCCCACCATGCACAATCTTAAGATGGATTAATTGTGGCTTACCCATTTATACTGGAGGGTATAACAGTCTCCACCTTAATGTGGCATGCCAGCTATTTATACTGTAGTAATAAGTGTTCGATAACTGCACGTACATTATGCAATTTGCTTTTGGGTTGTGCCACACGTTGATCGGCACGAGGTGCTAACAACACGTGACACAAGCACGAAAATCCACGCGGCCGTGGACACTCTTCCAAATGAGACCATCCTGTTCCCTTGAACTCTCACCTGGTCAAACAAAGTCTAATAAATACAACTAAATGCACTCATCTAGAGTCTGACGATGAACTTCGTGCCATCCACTAGGAGTCGGTGAGCGGACGCACCACCTTTGTGAAAGTACACGCGCCATGGAACCCACTCACCACCTATGCCGAGATTCTACACATCCAGGCAAGATTCTGATGGTCATTGTAATGATGATCAAGATGATGCCGATGATTGTGATGATGATTGTGGTGATGATTGTGATTATGATGGTGATAATGAATGTGATGACAATAATGTTTGTGAAGATTCATCATGGTTGTGATGATAATTGCGATGATCATGCATGTGATACAGAGTATGATGTTGAGGGTGATGATTGTGATGATTATAATTTATGACGTTCAACGATAATAATCGTAGCACTGACATTACGAGATATCGAGAGACGTAAATATACAAACGGATTAGAAAAACGTACATTTAAAAAAATATGCATATTAGCAACATATTGACTCTTTTTAGAAAAGTGAATGGGCTCGGGAAGGGCACGTTGCTTGAAGGGATGATGTCTGCTGGCCGAAAATGACATTGGAGTGGCAGCAGAAGGAGAGAACGTGCCCAAGATGATGTATATCATAGAGATGGCGAGATAAGATTGGCTCATGTGCGTGTGCTCATGACTGGGGATATTGGTGGGACAACTTGAAGAGTGGGTGGGATATGCAGTGGAGGCTTTTGGCATATTAATTGTTGCATTATAGGACTTGTTGTATTATAGGACTTGTTGTATTATAGGACTTGTATTATAGGACTTGTATAGAAAGTTGTATTATAGGACTTGTTGTATTATAGGACTTGTTGTATTATAGGACTTGTTGTATTATAGGACTTGTTGTATTATAGGACTTGTTGTATTATAGGACTTGTTGTATTATAGGACTTGTATTATTATAGGACTTGTTGTATTATAGGACTTGTTGTATTATAGGACTTGTTGTATTATAGGACTTGTATTATTATAGGACTTGTTATATTATAGGACTTGTATAGAATGTTGTATTATAGGACTTGTTGTATTATAGGACTTGTTGTATTATAGGACTTGTTGTATTATAGGACTTGTTGTATTATAGGACTTGTTGTATTATTGGACTTGTATTATAGGACTTGTTGTATTATAGTACTTGTTGTATTATAGGAATTGTTGTATTATAGGACTTGTATTAAAGGACTTGTTGTATTATAGGACTTGTTGTATTATAGGACTTGTATAGAACGTTGTATTATAGGACTTGTTGTATTATAGGATTTGTTGTATTATAGGACTTGTTGTATTAAAGGACTTGTATTATAGGAGTGGTGTATTATAGGACTTGTATAGATTGCAACAACTTGGGGAGACCTTCATCCATTCGTGGACTGATTTTGGCTGATGATGATTCCATGTGCTCGAGGCAAAGGGTTTAATACATTTAAAATCAAACAGGTGCCACTCAAGGAGAGCGACCTCCCCCAGGTGTCAGGCTCAGACAGTGGGCCTCTTCACTACCTGGGAAATATTCACCACCTGAAGCCGGGAGCCGTGCCCAAACAACCGGACTATTTCACGGCACCCTACCGGCGTTCGCAGCAGGACATCTATCCTATAAAGGATCATGACGTCCTCATCCCACCGGCCGTACGCAGCCAAATCGTACGTTTGTATCAATAATGCTGTATAAAAATGCTAGAATGGGGTGGTTTTTTTGCAAAAACATGTTAATTTAATAGGGTTTTGTCGTGTTTTTATCATTTTAATTAAAGTTTTCAGCTCTGTATCGCAACTTGCGATCTCTGAGTGACATGTGGTTAGAAGTGTAAATCATTATGGTTTATTAAGAATGCCTGGATTTATGATTTAGGGGTTGTGGTAATATGTGTCCCTGTAGAGAAAGCTACCAAATTTTTGGGATGCTTAACCAGGAGACATGGTGAGCTAGCAGCCCCACCCTTTGTAAGTCCTGCCCACATTATATAACCACGTCCCCTCAATCACTCTCCCCTGCACAACAAAAGAATGAAAGACTACTGTTGATATGGTTCTTGGTGAGCAGGTATCCTGTCGAGCCAATATTGTGGGCATTTGGGGTTTTGATAGTATTGTATTCTGAATAAATTGCCTTTGTGCATGGGAAGCATGCATAAAATGTCTCCTTGAAATCTGGATATTGTACTTGCTGAAATCGGTACATATCTGCTTCAGTTTTTGGGGTGTTCTATGGACCTTTCCGAGTCGGGACTCAATAAGAGTTGTGGGCCCATTATAACTGTGTAGGCTGGTGGTGGTTGGAGAGGGGGAAACATTTCAGAGTGGAGTGAGTCAATAATAGCTTACCCACCCAGCCCTATGTTTCATGCATGTTATGTTTGTCATGTGTGTCATGTGTGCTCACACAGGTCCACTACATGCTGCAAAACCCCATGCCACAAGACAGCACGAACATATTAAATATCAACCAAATGATTGAAAATGGCTGCTATACTGCAGCCTATCCACTGCATGACGTAAGTTGTTGGGGGGGTAGGGGGTGGAGGGCACACTGACACCCTACGGGAGGCCCATGTACGACACCTGAATTGCACACCTGTATAGGACGCTATAGCATAGTCTAAAGCTTACCACATACTTAACATTAGTGTCCCACAGAGATGCGCCGCATAGGTGTCCAGGTTCCCCAGCTCACTAAACACACCTCTGATTTGCATGGTTGGCTACATACGGTGCAAAAGAAGTTCAATATCCATGCATTGGAAAGGACTCCACGAGCACTCTAGAGAGCCATTCTCAAGGGTATTTGGTCGACTATTTCACGTGGGACAGAAGTCTTTGGAAGAATTAGAAGTACCCACACTTCATCCCACAACACGTGAACAACCAATAGATTAACTGTGGGTGCACCCATTTACACTGCTTGCTGGGAAGAAGCAGCGTGATTAAGAAACGTGGTCATTGTTTTAACTGTCGTTCCCATGAAATCAAATGGGCGACCTCTAACTTTGCAAGTCCAGTGCAGTGTGCAACACCATTACACCACAGCAGCGCCACGGCAGAGTTTTGGGGGGGTGGAGCTGGTAATTTGTGAATGTCCATGCAGTGTTTGTGACTAACAATTGCTTTCCCCATGTCAGAGTGAGTCTGTTCATCCCACCAAAAACCCGAACACGCTGGGCGACCGCAACACGCTGCGACGGGAGTGGGCGAGAGCCGGGCGCTCTTTCAAGGAGCAGCCTCTTGACCTTGTGCGGTAAGTTCATGCCCTATCCACTGCTGGATGAAGACTTCCCCAAGCCTTCGCCATCTCTCCCAGTCTCCTGATGCAACGATCCATGTGGCTCCTGCACACATGCTGATTTCATTACTTAAATCTCTGTGGTGCACATCCTCTCAGACGCATTCCTTCTCTTGACTGCCACATCATTCTTAGTCTCGACCACAGGCCATCGTACCTCTTAGGGACTTGCCCTGTCCAGAAAGGTCCTAAGGCTGGACTTGAATGCTAGCTGGGAGTTGATAGCACAGACGGCTGGGGAAATGGAGTTCCAGAATAGCATTTGCCCATGCCTTCCCTGCTCTTCACATTTCCCTCCAGCCCATGGTCCTTGCTTACATATTCGATAGCTACACCACTGGTGCCATGTGCGGTTGGTGATGTTTGCGCTGTGTGTGCGAGTGATGTTGTCGGCACAGGTCATACTTCGGGGAGCAAGTGGGGCTCTATTTTGCATGGCTCGGCTTCTACACAAAGATGCTGATCTTCGCTGCAATCGTCGGCCTGATCTCCTTTTTCTTTGGAGTATTCAGCAATGACCGTAACATCACTAGGTACTGGCCCGACACATGCATACAGACAAATGCATACAAACACACATACACTCATGTGTCAGATGTAGAACTCACACAGATCTCCTGTATAGCAATACAGACTGAAGAATGAGTATCAGCAAGCACCTACTAAGGCTATACACAAGTACATATACACGTAAAGTACATATAGACATACATGTACACTTATATACAATCCCATGGGATGCTGCCATGGTGTAATAGTTACATTTCTAGAATTGCAGTTTATAGATTTCCAGTGCGATCACCTGGCATGGCGGCTGAAATAATGGCTAGGTTTCTTCAATTATCCCACATACGCTCAGCAGTATAAACGGAGACACCGCAGTTAGATGATTGGCAGTTCAGATGTGATGGGGTAAAATGTGGGTACTCCCACCGTGTCCAAGATGTCTGGCCATCATGGACGAGTAGGCCAAATATCATCTCGAGGGGCAATCTAGAGCATTCTTTAGTGGAGGACCTTCCACCAGCAGTGGCATGAGCAAGCAATTTCAGGGCCACATCTTTAACATTTCACTATTAAAGTACATATGCACATATATACAATCTCATACAGTTTATATACATATACAGTACAAATATAGTACATTCAATATATTGTATATGTATATATGTTCCAAATGTCTCTGTTTCTAAAAGTAAATCCAAAAAATCAAGCCTAGCTACAATATTTCGGACAATCCAGGGAAAATTAAACATTGTTTTGGATTGCTCAGAAAACATGACATCGCCCATTGTGACGTCACTCACGACGACACGTATCACGTGGCATCGGGTTTCGTCACTCTTGTTCACATGATTATATTGTACATTCTTACGAATTGTAAATAATCCGAAAATCAAAAGCAAAAAATATTCAAATCCAAAATGTTTAAATGTGAAACGTATCCTTATAATACGACTTACACACATAGACTCTGTGGAGCTGCATGACGGACAGCGGGGAGCAAGTGCAGGAAATACATTGCTGTACTCTGTGTCTGGAGTCTTCGCTTCCCATATACAACCCGTACTGACCAGTGTGGGATGACTAGAATTAAATAGCCCTCATGACCCACGAGGTGTGGGGAGGCTCTCAGCCAGAAGTGGATTGATAAAAGGGCTGTAAACACCCCTGGAAATCAATACATAGAGATGTTACACCACTGATATCAACGAAAATTATAATTAAACATCAGGAAATACATTTTACTTTGGAAAATGCTCGACGTTGGAACCCATAATTTAGTCTGACTTTGTTTAAAGGGAGGGTATGACACATTCAAAGGTGGCATGACCTTTAGGCAAATTATATTTCTCATCCAAGTGTATTATGCCCATTAGTGTGTTTATGTTCGTGCGTGTCTATGTGTGCAGTGGAGAAATATGCAACAACACCATCGGAGGATCCCTGGTCATGTGTCCCCAGTGTGACCAAAAATGCACCTTTTGGAGGCTAAATGATACCTGCGAGACTGCGAAGGTATCACACAAATACACCATCGATGTTCCCTCTAAATAAGGATACTTATTAGTTATTGGTGCTGTGCATCATTATCACAAAGCCAACTCACGTTGCTGAGATTGTATCATTAACATTAACCATGATCACTAGATTGCAGCACATCATGCTAAACACTATGCTGCCATTCGTGTGGGTGTTAAAAAAATATTATACTAATAATACACGTGTGATCATTTTGAAGGTAGTTAGTTATAGTTTTAGCAAATAGGGTATTTTAATGGACTAAGTCGATCGTTAGACAAATACATGAAAATGAATGCATCGTCACATCCCAGCGGGAGTGCAAAAGTTACTTTGAGTAAATCCGACACGATGTATTTCATGAGTATTTCTCCACGATCAATACAAGTGGACAAAGTATTTTGAAATCTGAATTTCAGTGCTAATTAGTTGACATGTCATGCCGAAATAATGATTATTCACTTTAAAGTGTCTGAAATGTATGTCCACAATCATGGAACTGCCCATTGCTTATTTTGCTCTTTCTGTCACATTTATACAGATTTGTTTGATACATGAATAGCGCTATAATATCAGACATTGTAGAGCATTGTCATCTCCACAATTTAATGGATGTTTCATGAGTGATTAATCTATTTTAACTTAAAAATCAATCGATGCATCGTTACTTTCCTGCTGTTGATATTGAAAAGACGTGGATGCTAAGATTTAAGGTTTAATTGTGACTAACACCTCTGATTGTGCCGTTGCAGACTTCACACATGTATGAAAATCCGGTCACCATATTCTTCGCAGTTTTCATGGGACTTTGGGGTAAGTGATTCTAAGCATTGGCACACATTGTCCAGACACAGTGACAAGTATCAACATGTTTGCAATGATGATGAGCACATTTGGCCACATACAGTGTTAAAGAAGTTCAACATACATACGTACAACCATATACAGTACCATCATGTCTTGCAATGTTCGTATGCAGTGATCCTGACAGTCCTATTATGAACCCACTGCTCAATGAGGGCACATTTGGACCATGACTTGTACACATTGTCCTACTCTTACGAATGATAACCGATAATCTTTAATGTCCACTGTGAAGCAGATGGTGTGTATTTTTGTGTAATTAATACACCGGCAATATTAATCAGGGCAGCCACATAATTTGAACCACGAACCTCTGCAACAAGCAACGAATGCGCTACCCCAAGGCGATTCCATGAAAAATACAAAGTGGCCAGGTGGCTCAGAGTTCAGAGTGCTGCGTTGCCGCCGCTGAGATTCTGTGTTGAAATGAAAGTGGCCACCTGCGATTAAACAAGTTTTTCAATTATAGCGAGATGATGGTCTCAACTCAATCACCGATATCTGCACAACAAATACAAAAAATCCATAATGTTGAAGTTGCTTCTGTACTTAATTTGGCTACATTCCAGCTCTGAGAATAAAAATGTTAGCTTGACTATCACGTAACAAACGCTCCTCTCCGTGGCAAAGCAGTTGGGAAAGAGCTACCCCTACTATGTGGATCAGAGATCACAGAGGTAGCTCTGTGACATTCGCTTTTGTGTAACGTTTTGTAACACGAAGAGCAGCACTGCTCTGTTATAGATCCAAAAGAAATCTCAATCTCATGCCATGCCACTCAGTGCAAGTGGGATAAAATTGTGGCAATGTACCAAAAAAAGCCAATAAAGGTATTTTTGAAAGAAAAAGAAAGTACTAATGAAGTTACTTTGAACATTACATTTAACAGACTACATTAGGTAACTTTTGAACCCTTGAGCAATCGATAGTCAAATTACTTTTCAAAGTAAATCCTCCCCGTGTGGTGTGTCGCAACAGCCACGGTGTTCCTGGAATTTTGGAAGCGTCGCCAGGCATCGCTCGCGTACCGCTGGGACCTGACGGCAGCGGCGGAGGAAGGAGACCCCATCCGGCCCGAGTACCTGGCTCGCTGCACGACCACGAAATGTAACATCATCACCATGGTAATGCTTTTTGCTGTCACCACGGCGACTACCTCATGGCACAAACACACCTCTGTTTTGTAATGTTGCATGTGTAACTGTTCACTGTTTTCCTAGTTTTTCTTCTAACATATTTGTTGGCCTTTGGTCAATTGTGTTTTCCTCCCAATATTATCCCGATTGTCCTATCGGCATCGTTATGAAACAATGTCCATTTGGAACTCTATGTTATGGAAAGGTTTGCTGAAGCAGATGTTACATAATTACTTATAAGATCCCTTCAAGTGAACACACACTAGAGGGTGGCCCTTTCGCATCAGCCCTGCTACAAAGAAATGTTCATGATGGTCAAACTAATCTTTTTTTATTCTGAAAGGTGAAATTTGTCCAAATTAAGAAAAGAAACAAATGTAATATTGGTGACCAGGCTGATCGGCTTACTACTTGGTTTAATTGGTGGCAGCTGCCTGGATTCAAGCCAATGAATCTCAGCGCTGCCAGCTCAACTCTCAGACATCAGAACCATCAAATCCATTCCTTTATATCATCGCATGCTTAACTAGTAGTGGGGAAAACAAATAATGGTTCATCAGTCAACCTTAACGGCTCACACTAACATTGGTCACTCCTACAGACTAAACTATATACAAATGCTTTTCCGTCTATGTCCGTGCATTGTGAGTGCAGGAGGAGGAGCCTCATATGCCTAAGAGGATACTGAGGTTCCGTTACTGCCTCTCTGGGATCATGGTGTTGTTCTGGGTGAGTCCGCCAACTCAACAGCAACATTGAACCCCTTCTCCTGATCCAGTGAGCTATGGCCAAGTCACCTGCTATGTGCCTCATCTTGGAGGCGAAGCAGGTTTTGAGCCTGGGTACTGCACGAATCGGTAACCATCATGCACAAAATGGACTGTAGGCTGCTGCAGAGCTACCTTGTGGCCAACAGAGAACTGCATTCTCATGCTTCCATCCTTTACCAACCTGTACTGGTGTGCATGGTGAAGTATGGGAAAATAACCCTGACAACCTGCACAGGTTTGGGGAGGCCACCATCCAGCAGTGGATTCATATACGGGTTATACACATATATATATTTTTACTTGACCCAATCCCAACCTCCACACGCTGCTCCCCCAGTCAGAATCGCTCTCAAACTATGTTGTTCCTCCTGTGTGATCCATTGAGTGATTACAAGTGGGGGTATAGATACATGCATAATCATATAACTTACAGCCCTTTGTCAATCCAATCACCTGAAATATCTACTGCTGCCCCAAGGCAATGAATACCTCATGAGCCATATCATGTTATCCACCTGCTCCTGTCAACCTCGATTTGGGTTTCTCGAGACTAGTCCTCGGCCTTAAGGCCAGATGGAAAAGATTTCCTCAGCTCCTTGGCCTTGAGTGTGTGGCCTCAGTCCGAGGAGTTTTACTAGAGGTACCGACCTTGACACTGGCCTCATACTAGCGCACCCAACCTTGAGTGACCTTGACACTGATTGTGGCCTAAAAAGCTGCCGCCTTGGCCTCACCTTGGCCCTGTGGCTTTTGGTCTCAACTTCACATCTGAACGTGGCTCGAGGTCAAGCAGGGCCAGGGATAGTAATTCCTTTCATAACCTTGCATCATTTTCTACAATTGACCACGTGACGTTACCATTACACGTTCATTGTGTGTGATGTTAGCGAAACAGCTCAGGTTTTGTTTAACATGTAGGCTTTTCGCGACCAATATCATCCATAATATTTTTTTTGGATTAGATCGCGTAAATATGTGTCATTAAACCCACCACCACCCGACAAAGCCAATTAGTAAAGTTGTTCACGTAAACAGAACATGCCAATTCGTTACTAGTATAGCAAATTCACAATATCTACAATCTGAGTACGACGTTTTGCCAGTCATTTGGTTCTGCTGTAGACAAACGAACTGGCACCTCCTGAGCCACACCAGGCTAGCTCGGCACAGCTAACTCACGGCTTGGTTATATAGTGGAAAAGAGCTACAAGACTGTAAATCTCACCCACCTCTGTGTTTCTTGTGTTACTGGCAGATCCTCCTGATTCTTGCTGCAATTTTGGGTGTGGTTGTTTACCGCCTGTCCATCTTTGGCATACTCTCCTCGAGTATCCCCAATCATGTGACCAAGATCAAGGTGATCGGTGCCCTACTCACACCTGATATGGTTACCACCATCACGGCCTCCATCCTCAACATCGTAATCATATTACTACTCAACAAAGGTTACGACAAGCTGGCCCTCGTCCTCACTGATCTGGGTAGGTGTCATCACCATCACGGTTTGCATATGTTTATTTTATTATACGCCACAAGAGAACACATGTAAATTTGAAGCTTGGATAAATGTTGTGCATGGTAAATAATGTCGCTGTAAAAATGTCATCATGATTTTAACCTTGCACCATGGGGCCATGAATAGCAGCATCAGTGCATCATCCAGTCACTTGTTCAACTACTGCCTGTTTTTGTCAGAACTCTCTTAAATTTTTCCTCCAGTTTCATTCCGATTGGGCTATCAGAATCGTGTCTTGAGATGAAGTATCCAATGGGATCTCTTGTAGACCAGTGCAACCCTTAATGTCATGAAATGGCCCTAGAAGTGAATATCACTGAGCTACCTCTGAGACCCTTCATTCAAGTGAACTCTGGTTCACACATTAGGGGGAAGCACTTTTCAATCCACACTACTACGGAATATAATGTTAATCTCGTAACAGTCAAATTGCTCATTCTCACAACTAGAATTTCACCAAATTAAGTGATGAACCAAATGGTGTATGTTACAAATGTATATGCCATCATTAGTAACCGTCCTGAAGCCATCAATTCACTGCACTTGAGAACACATGTTACCAGAGGCCGCTGCCTGGATTTAAACCCAGGATCTCAATGGTGCCAACTTAGCACTCTGATTTCACCTCTCGATCCATTGAATCACTGAATGTAATTGTGGGCTGACCCTCACTGCTGCATTGCTACCTTCTAGTCAGCTGTCAGCTATCTGCTTGTGTTGCTCATGTTGCCAGCTACTGAGCCCTTTATTAGTAATTTATCCTGCTGAAGCCTGCACCCCCTCTGAAAGGTGACCCATGATAATTACTAAGATACACCTTATAGATATTTGAGAATCAAGTGCACTGGCTTTCAGACATCATACGGACAGTGTAAATGGCTTAATTGCAAATGGAGACTGAAGGACACTCCACAGGGCGAATGTGGTGAACAACACCTGGTAAACAACTTGTGCACTGTCACTCATTCCCCAGCAACATCTTTGAAATTAACTTTTGATCTTCAAATTCATTTTAATGGATATCAAAGCACGTTACATTGTGAAATGTTGCTATTCCTCAATGCGGCATCATTATCAGTGGCTTCTCGTAGCCTGTGTGCCAGAAACTATGAAAGTAACATCAAAACTGATTGCCCTGTTTGATGTTTGTGTCCATGTGTGCCTTTGTATCACACCCACAGAGATGCCCAAGACGCAAGGAGAATATGAGTATCGGCTGACGTTCAAGAAATTCTTATTTCAGTTCGTCAACTTCTACTCGGCGTCTTTCTACATTGCATTTTTCAAGGGGAAATTCATCGGCTTCCCCGGAAGCTACACTTACTTTGGAAAATGGAGAATCGAGGAGGTGTGTAGATCTGAGGGGTTGGCCCCTCTGTTTTCTATGCTGTTTGTACAACATTTTTATGTTTTACTTTTGTAGTTGATATTTTTCCCAACAATTGTCTTCACACCGTGCTGTTGGTGAAATGTCGAAATAAGGACTCTTTCTTTTGGAACTCTAAAAGGCCTCATTGTCTTCACACCTGGTCACCAGCTCTAGCATTAACACAGTCTCCGGAGTAAAACAGTTTTCGAAACCAGACTTGAGAGAGCACGAGGTCACCACGAGCAGAACACGTGTTAGACTGATGCAATTGGTAACCCAGTTAACTTGAGGGTGTTAGTTTATCACATATTTTGCAAGTAGTACCCTTGTGGTCTCTCATTGGACATTTTCAATTATATACCGTATTTATCAAACGCCATTTATTTAAAATTATATATTTGATCATCCTTAAAAATGTACAGTATTTCAGCCCCCCTCAAGGATATGTTTAGCCACTACCTATGACTCACTGTGGCGCAGTGGAGCACGTTGTGTTAGAGAACGGCCCCGTAATATGATATCAAGAACGAATTCTGGAGTAAGGAATTAAGCAGCATTGCGTTGTGCACACGTTAAATCAATGTCATTAAGACAGTGTTAATGACACGTAGTTTAACATTTACATAATTGCCATTCAGAGTCACCCTGAGTATTTGCAGTCACTCTATGCTCGGAAGAAAGTCCATTGCCCAAAATGTGCACCTGTTGCTCATGTTTCTGTTTGAAGGCAGACTTGTTGACACATGAGATGATTATAATGAGTACATTTGGTGTTATATTAAGGTGCCTACTTCTCCTGCTGCAGATTTGTAGGAAATCGTCACGAGGGCGATTCATTGATTGATATCCTCTCAAAAACAATACACATAAAGGATAAAGAATACAGCTTATTATTTAAGTGCCTCTGTGTTTTCTACCAACTTAATTTCATGTTTTACGATTATTATATTTACTAGACGATGCTCTGCAATTAAACTCACCTGATACTAAACACCAACTGCAGTATGCATGTTGTGTGTTGAACTTATTTTGCACCGTACACAGCCTGCATCGGATGTGTGGGGGAAGGACAACAAACAAAACATTATCAGATGCGCCACCATTTTCTTTATTTAAAATACATGAGGGGGAGGGGGAAAGTGTTTCTTATAATCTGGAGAATATTGATATTCTTAATCACTGTCCCCTCTAACATATGGAGCCGTCAGTTTTGCAGTGTGCAATTGACTGAAGAGAAGAATGTGAGAGGATCATTAGAAATGATGTGTGGTATCCATATATGTATTACCCAATATTTCATATCTTCAGTGTTTAACCTGAATCTATTCTCCACCTCATCCCCCCTCCAGTGTCCCCCAAACGGCTGTCTCTTTGAACTGACTTCTCAACTCACTGTCATCATGGTAGTGAAGCAGATGGTTGGCAATTTTCAGGAGGTCATCATCCCGTAAGTATCGCATGAACACATGATAGCTGTGAAGTCTGATTACGGCGTTTCCTCGTGTAACGCGGTAGATGCGTTCCTGAAAATTTCCGCGTGAAGTAAAAACGCGCAAAGGAAGGAATTACTAAGTTAATCACATTTGCACAGTAAAATCAACCTGCAGTCATCCCATGGTGGGATAAATAACTCAGGCTAGGCTGCCGTGTTACTGTATCATTCGGCATGCTTTATCAAACTGCTCAGCCGCGCAACTCAAGACAGTCGTTCATCGTCGACTGCTCAGGAAAGCATTATAATGGCCGCATTCGGCGTTTTAACAGTGTGCATTCCACATTATAATGGACACGTTCCACGTTGTGTGAAAAGTTTTCCCAAATATAGGAACCATGTTACAATGAAAATGTGTTGTGTGAAAACGCATTCAGCGAAAAGTCCTGTCGACAGCTTGTTAGCAGTGTGCACTGGTTAAGCAGTGAACACCAGTCAACTGGACAAAGTTCACCTCGTTAGTATCATGCGATATTCCGATCAGACGCTTCGTACATAGTTTCATAATATTAGACAAGCAACTCCCATGACTGAAAGAGTGTAGTGGATTGACAACGGGCTAAATGAAAAACAGCTACTACTTAGGTTTTAGCAGTTGTTTTGTACAGCTCTCTGACATGTTTTGTGTCATCGCATATTGTTTGGCATGTCTTGACGTTTCGCTCCACGTGCTTGGGATATTCACATGATACAACCTGAAAACGCAGTGGAAAGCTATGAAATAGCAAACCTAGAGTTGATGAACAAATGGATATGCACGTGTGTAAGGGTGTCTCTGTGTCTCCACATGCGTACCTCCCCCCTCAATTCCCCAGATGGTTCAGCAATTGGTGGGCCCAGCGTCGGGCCAAGCTAAGGCCTGAGGCTGTCTACACGCGCTGGGAGCAAGACATGGACCTACAGCCCCAGAGCCCACTTGGACTCTTTGATGAATACCTCGAGATGGGTACAATGAGCTCAGAGGATCACACTACGGAGTCAACGCGTTTTACTTTATTATTAAAAAAAACACACAATTGGGTATCATTTGACTATATAGGCACGTGTGTACGGCCCCTGTGTATCTGTCGGACATTGTTGTGGGAGGGAAATTACCCACACTTCGGGTTGTTGAAGGCAGGGAGCACAGATGTAAGAGCTTAGATGTACAATACAACAATGTAATTTGCTGCACTGTCCTCTGCTGCTCACAACCCCACAATAACTATTGCATGGTCACCCATCCAACCAATTTTCAGGCTCAGCTCTCCTTAACTTCTGGGATCTGATTAAATCTGACGCATACTGGGTGATTTGGCCATAGGCACCAATCTATGGATATACTGTAACACAATTGTCTTTGAGCATGCGCGTATGTGCATATGTACGGAGTTAAGTTTTAGAAACAATAGGAGCACATAATTGCTCCTCTTGTCTGCTAACCAATGCAGCTACATTGGTCAGCTTGGGTTGACGTTTCTCCCCCTTACTATTTATTTAAAACTCTTGTGCATCATGTCCACTGTGGTTAACTGCTGTGATTTGTTGGCATTTCAGCCACAGTGCATATGCCTAAAAATGTGTGGTACGGTTAATGGAGTCCTCAATACAGGATGTGATCTAGTTATTATAGCCACCTAGTGGTGGAAAATGGTGCGAAAGAAACCCAGGTGAACCAGAGCTGAGCATTAAAGATGGTAGTGGCTGGTCGCATCTCAGTGGCCAATGTAATGGACACGATAATTTTGTGAACAAATTATACGAAAATGTGATCATATTTTGGGGTCTCCTTTGACTAAAACACATTCAATGCATTGAAAACATGTTTTGTTTGCTTAAAGTAATCACAACATAACAGCATTAAGAGTGTGTGTCTATATCCTGTTTCACTCATTATCCTATCCTTGCCCCCCTACCCATTCTCAAAATATACCCCAGTTATCCAATTCGGGTTTGTCACTCTCTTCGTGGCATCATTTCCACTTGCGCCATTGCTCGCACTGCTGAACAACATCATCGAAGTGCGGGTCGACGCGTGGAAGCTCGTAACGAAGATGAGGAGGCCTGTGGTTTCGCGAGCAAGAGGAATTGGAGCCTGGGCCGACATTCTGAGTTTCATTGCCACCCTCTCTGTAATCACCAATGTAAGTCGCCAGATTGTCCGCTCGCTTTCTCGCTCAGTATCCCATCTTATGAGTGACATAACATGTCATGTTAGCCGTGTGGGTTCTTTTTACCATACTTCACCATTCTGGTCATGGCAGGTTTGAGAAGAGGTGTAGTGGGGGACCAGGAGCGGTTCGGGTATCACTCGTCACTGATGTTAGTCGTAGCTGGAAGTCAATTGCATGTGTGCTGAATTCAAAGTGCAGTGCACGAATCACTGCACCACCGCTCCTATCCACTCTCTCCCAAAATCGCAAAAGGTAAAGCCTTGCAATTGCTTGCTCATGTCACTGCTGGCAGACGGGCCTCAACTAAAGGTAGCTCTAGAGAACCCCTCTACACGGTATTTGGCCTACTCTTCCATGATGACCAGACATGTTGTAAGATGTGGAATTACCTGTGCTAAAACAGTGATGAACCCATTTATATTGCTAATTGGACAGAGGTGGGGGAGATTTAAGAAAATGATCCATTGCTTCAACTGTTGTGTCAGGAGACTGAACTGACGACTGCCAGATTGCAAGTCCTTATATGGTAACCATTTCACTCTGGCAGCAACCCCCCAAATTGTATTTGTGAAAATTAATGTAATTGCCAAGGTAAGATGTTCAGAAGCCTTGGTCAAATCATTGCATGCTAAGTGACCGCTATCGCTGTGCCTCCGTATGCTAATTCCACAGTCATGCATCTTGGCGTTCACAACGGACATCATCCCACGCCTGGTGTATTATTATGGATACTCAGCAGAGTATGGCACAGGTTCGCCTACAATGCATGGGTACACGGAGGACAGCTTTTCAATTTTCAAGATCAGCGACTTCAAGGAGCAAAATTATCCCAACATCCTGCCAGCCTGGTTTGATCCGGTAATCCACACAACCTGCAGGTTTGTGCCATTCAGTGTCATGCCCAGCTATCGGGGGTGCCGTCCCTGCGAATGTGATGCACTGATGTCTGGGTGTGTTGTCCAGGTAGATGCGACATCCTTCTGGGTGTGGCGTCCTCCTGGCTCCGCCCCTTCCTGATTAGGCTCGTTCTCTTCCTCTTTTCACTCCGTGACTTTCCTTTTAAGACCCACACTTCCCCTAGGCCTCACCTCTGTTTATGCCCTGCCCCTTACCGTGGACACAGGGTTTGGCTTAGTTGGGTAGTAAGGGGTTGTGGTAGGGTTGGGGGAAGAGTGTGCATGGTGGGTGGGGACAGTAAAGGGGGTGGGGGGGGAATTGGAGGGGGGGAGCAGTGGGTACGGGTGGGGTGGCTTCACAACCAAAGTCCCACTTAGAGAAATATAATAATAGATTGATATAAATTCTAGCTCATTGTTACCTTGCTAAAGAGTAATGTTATTTATTTATCTATCGATCCACGACTGCTTAATTGAGTCTCAGGATCCCTTTTTAGGAAGACCGTGCATTGGGATTCCAGTTTAAGGTGGTCTTATGCATGTGGGATGCAATAAGAGGTCCTGGAGAACCCATGATAATGAAATGAAGCTTAAAGGTTCACACAGACATGAAACCACTTGCTCTACAGCCATCTTCTGGTCACCTCAGCACAGATAGTTAAGAAATTGATGCGATCTACCAACCCTTTTCTCTAACGTTTTTGAATTGCTGGCATACACAACTATAATCAATATAACCATATTGATCGATATTTAATATAACCTTACTTGACTATGATCAAATCACCACGAATACAGCTGATCTTAGATTCCGGAAGTCAAGCCGGCTTGAGCCTTGTTCGTGGTTAGATTGATGATCACCATGCACAATGCAGGTGCAGTAGGCGACTGTGGAGCTAGGTTGTCAGCAGTGGGTAGTTCAGCAAAATTAACAGTTGTGCTATATTGCTCTCCCATTATCTGTACTCCCTGCCTTCACCAACCTGGCATGGACCAGCGTGAACCATTGTCAAAAGAGCCCCCACAAGCTGCATGTTGTGGGAAGGCCCTCTTTCAGAAGCGGATTTTTTTAAGGGCTGTGAACGCATATACCATTTGTGCACAACCATACTTGTTCAATTTAGCGCCAACTCTACTTTCGAGGCACTTTGCTCAATATAGTCCATGCGTGGTTGTACGTGTGTAGGTATCCAGGTTATCGCTACCCGCCGGATCATCCCCAAGCCTACTCCGTCACCAAGCAGTACTGGCAAGTACTGACGGCAAAGCTGGCCTTCGTCATTGCCATGCAGGTACACATCAACATGCACACACACACACACATTCATAAACCCATTGAAAGATAAAGGTACAGCCCTCCAATTACTTGCTCATGTCACTGATGGCAAAAGCGCTCCTGCTATAGGGAGCTCAAGAGAGACCCTTAAGATGTGTTTTTACTGCTCTTCCACACTGGTCAGACGTCTTGGGAAGATGTGGGAGTTCCCACACTGGACAGAACCAAACTCAGCCGACCAATTGACTGGATGTATTCCATTTACACTGCTAGGTGGATAGAGGCAGTGGAATGTAAAAAAACTTTCACCATTGTTTACACTCCCACGACCAAAGATCAATTCACACCCGTGACCTCTGGATTGCAAGTCTAGTGTGCAATGCCTTACACTACTGCACCATCGTATAGACTCATCTGTGAGCAGTTGTTAAGGTCAGCAGAGCAAACCGTGATCATTGTCAATGGGTCATTACAGATAATGCCAGTAATGCTATTACACCTCACAATTGCACAGTATTTCTGAGATCACAAATAATAGTGGTAATACAATACTCACTTTCATCATGCAGCAGACGATTCATGTTGTTGATGCAATTTGTCACACGTAAGCATGTGTGCGTGTGGGTGGGAAGGGGAGCGGCTGCGTTGTTGTTTGTGAACTGCGCTACCAATCCTGTGTGACCGGAGTACTATTTCTGGCCACAACCAACAACAGTGGAAAATATTAGAACCAGTGTTGAGCTTCCCTTAAGTTGATTCTGTCTTAAAATGAGTACTTGATGAAGTGTGTGAAAATCATCACTGGCGAGATAAAGGTGCACACCACCCCCACAGGCACTGTGCCACCCTTCATAGATGCACTTGTCTCAGTCTGTGAAAGGCTACACAGGGAATCTTTGTAGTGGTGACATGGCCGAGTGTGTTTGCTGATTGTTGCGGTAATTTGCGGCTGCCCAGGTGAATACGGTGGGTGCATTAACTGCACATCATAAATGTTGCCTGCTGCATAGTGAACGTAAAAAAACCCATTAAGTAATTCAAAAAAAGTGCCTCGGTATAATTTGCCAAATGTTCAAAAATTACTCAAATGATTTAAATTAATTGGGAAAAACGACATAACAATATAATATCCCTAGGCTTCAGGTCACCGGAATAGTTGACCTGAGATGTAAAGCACTTTGAGATGCTGCCATATTATATTTAGTAAGCACCCTTTACATGCAAATCCTGAAACTGAAAATCCTTTACCTGTGTGTGGACGTGTGCAGCACGTGGTGTTACTCACGAAGGCCTGCATTGCATACATCATCCCGGACACGCCATCCCATGTGCGCGCCTGCATGCGCCGCGAGCGCTTCGTCGTACAGACGATTCTGCAGCAGGCAGAGCTGGGCCGTCTCCGTAACACCCTCCTCACCGATGCCCCCAGCTCACCGCCATCGCCTCAATTCCACGTTGAGGATGAGCAGGCAGAGATGGGCCTGCTTCGCTGCTCGCTGCATAAGCAGTCTCCTGGCGTATTGCACCCACCCCAGCGGTGCCACATGGAGAATGAGCAGGCAGAGAAGACTGGTGACGCCTCACTGCTGAAGGGATCCGAGGAGGAATCAAGCAGCGAGGATTCGTCAACTGTCTTCTACAGTGTATAAATCTGCTCTGACTTTTAAAGGAGGCTGCTATCCTAACTCTGTTTGCACGTGGACAAGGACATTGCAGTCGAAGACTCTCTGTATATATATAAATAAATAGTTTATGATTTTACATGTCTCAATCATCTCATGTCTTTTCATACGAATCACGATGTGAATGAGGACATCTAGAAATTATTGTTATTTTGTATATATTTTAAATTTTGGTTTAACACGTAGGCTTTCGGGTCCAATATTATCCATAGAGGTGTTTTTTGGGTTAGATCGCGTACATATAGAAACGTGTCGTTAAAATCCGCCACCACTCGACACAGGAAAAAAAGCAAATTTTTAAATTTGCCCTTGTTGAATGATAGAGTCGATACACACAGCAAGCGAGATTAAGATAGCGCATCGGAAGAAATACCGGAGGTGAGAGAGAGAAGACAATTGCCTGCTGGAGAAGGAAAGGCATTCCTACCGAGGGAGACAAGTTGACAAAGATTTTGATAATGGGAACCGGTGGCGTGGCTTGATCTTCCCTATGTGCGCAACACACTACCGAAGGAAAACAGAAAATCCAATTCAAAGGCTAAAATAAGCTCCATTTTTGTATAAGAGCCCGATAAACAATAACCCCATCCATAGACTGAGGAAGAAAGGGAAGAGCCTGAACAAAGGGAAGGAGATTACGACGGAGATGGGTTGGAGGTGGAGAGAAGGGGAGAGGGGAGGCCGTAAAGGCGGCTGCACATTCAAGGAAAGCGGCGTAGAAAGAGTTGAACGGGGACATGGAGACAACAGACAAAGGGTGGAGAAAGAGGAATAGAGGATCTTTCAGTGCTCCCTACAGGAAACCCACAAAACTGAATTTCCTAAACTCGTGTCGCCTCCGTGACAGCAGCACCACCAACGCCACAGACTCACGCTCCCCTAATCGATAATACCATCTCCATTGCCGACCAGCCACGAGATGGCTGCTCTCAACACCTCGGTCGTGGTGTATGCAGCAAAAGACTTCCGGCTGGTGAGCATCCGGCCATTGCGAGGGTTGGAAATAAACTGAAGCACGGGGCGACTCCCACAACCTTCGGGTATTTCCCAACTGGATGACGTCTTGGGATGAAGCCAGAAGTAAGCCAAATCCGCACTCAATAAATGGGACAAAGATCCCAGAGAAGCCTCCAGAAATGTCACAGGAGGCTCGGGTGTGAGAAACCAGACTCCATGTGGGGTCCTCCAGACCTTTGCCCTCCAGTTCATCAACATTTGTAAAAGCAGGACGTCTCAAAGGTACGTAGCATGGGTGAGGGACGATGTTGAGAACTACGTTCAGAGATTAGGCGCTTTGACAGGTTGGGGTCCGAGTAAACTTTTAATGGAGCTCACCCTACGACATTACGGATAGAAGGATAGTGTGCCGGCACAATCCGGACACCCTGCTACACCGAAACACTCTGCTGCATCAAACTCCCTGGTACAGCTAAACACTGGCACGATTACGCTCAAATACACACAAACTCTCGCTCGGCCAGTTGGTACACAGGTTGTCAGTTGTGAGGGACGCGGGCCCCCGGCTCCCCCCCCCGGGGGAGGGCTGATCTCGAGAGGGCTGCGGGCTCCGGACTCCTCGCTCGAGTGAGAGCAGCTGCTACTCGACTCCTCGCTCGCGGTGAGAGGGCTGCCGCTCTCCGGCTCCTCCCCTCATGCCGCAGCCCCTCGGGTCCGCGGGTCCTGTTTGTGGGGCATAGCTCGGGGCTGGCACGTGGCTGCCTGGAATCAATCCGTCGCTTCTCAGCCACTCAAACGCGACGTCTCCGCTCACACAACCCCACGCACCACTCACACGAACTGAACGGGGGGTCAGGGGTCAGAGGGAATGACGTCCTTCGCACACGCGTTGCCGCCGAGGGCGGGCAATGGAGATTGTTTAAAGGGCTGCGGGGCGGGGATTTGGAGTCGGTTTTAGAGCGACACACCAATCGCACGCGCAGGACGGGGGGGTCGGGGGTCAGAGGGCAGGGACATCACTCGTACATGCGTAGCCGATTGGGGGGTTGTATTGGAGTTTATTTAAAGGGCTGGAGGGGCGGATATTCGGGATTGGTGTTAGCCCGCACGCAGCAGGGCGGGAGTCCGGGGTCACAGGACGAAGCGCTCACTCGCCGAGTCCTTCGGGCGCGGCGTTTCTTCTACCGTGACACCGCGCGCCGACCACACGCGTTACGGCGAGCGCAAACACACTACCATGCACTTTCCCCACACTCGTAGAAACCACACGAGGCTGTTATCGATCACTAACGATTTATTCCCGGCGTGTCTGCGAGCCACTATTACCCAAATCAGTCTGAGTCAGCAGGGTGTGGTGCCGCCGCAGCGGAGCCGCTCCAGCGGAGCCGTGCCCACCGCCGCGACGCCGTCACCGATGCCTCGGATTTCCCGCCACTCTCCCGGGGCCGGTGCCTTCTCAGACGTCCGCGTTTTGCCCACTGCACAGTCGTGAGGCCGCCGCAGCAGAGCCGCTCTGCCGAGGCCGTACCCACCACCGTGAAGCCGCCACCGGGGGATTCCGACGCCGACGCGGTGCACCCTCGCCACCACCCCCCCCCCCCCCCCGCATGAAAGCACACACGCCCCACGTAGAGCCGGGAGGGGAGGTCACCCGGCCGATAGGTTTTTTTCCAGAAGTCCCTAATGGGATCGAACTTCATGGTTTCCTGCGGCCAGGAAATTGGGCGATCTTCCCCCTGTAGCTGACATGCACTGCGGCGCCATGACCTAATATTAAAGTTGCATGGTCACGGCAAGGGCCATCGTGCCACCGCGAGTGGAACCACACACGCACAAGCACGGGTCAGTGGACTGGTAGCGGGAGAACAGAGAGCGGACGTCGGAGAGATCACTGCGGCGACATCACCCGAGCTGGGATCCCGGTATCGAAAGGGCGGGAAAATCCGAGCCCCTGATTGGACGGGAGGCCAAGAGAGCAAAACGGCGTAATTGCTTTGTTGTAGGTGGGATAAAGGGAGGGGGATTCAGGTAGCAAGACAGTCTTCTTCAAAAATCATCGCGGTCCACGCAGGAGGGGAGTCAGCCGTTCGAGACGTCCGCGTGACGAACTTCAGACGGACACCTCAAAAAGTTTTGAGAATGGACACTTTTTTACAAAAAACTACGTAAAATAGTCTTCATTAAAAGTACAGTATAGTACTATTAATGGCACTTATAAGTGAACGTCATTATCTCTCATGCTAATATTACAATGTCAACTAGTTACCCAGGAAAGCTTCATTGAGTCTAAGTACTGCATTTTCAGAAAGGTCCCATTGCATTGAGATGTTTGTGTGAGTGGAACCCAGAGAGACCCCACCTTGCATATGGAGAA
Source organism: Petromyzon marinus (assembly GCF_048934315.1). NCBI lineage: Eukaryota > Metazoa > Chordata > Hyperoartia > Petromyzontiformes > Petromyzontidae > Petromyzon > Petromyzon marinus. The sequence continues at coordinate 151,831 of NC_133683.1, forward strand.
ATAACACAACTCCACACAGATGGATTCAACCCACAAGCTCAAAGCATTCCCTGTTCAACAAAGTACTCAGTGTAATGTTTAATATTATTTATTTGGTATTATATAGTATCGTAATTGTATAGTCAATATACAGCAGTGTGGTATAGTAGGGTTGGTAAAATAATACATAGTGTAATATTACAAGTCTAATATTATTATAATCTAAGGTAGTGTATAGTAACGCAGTGTATAATTCAATGTTGGTGTCTGTCTATGGCAGTTTATAATACAAATATTATTTGGAGGCATATTATAATAATTTTTGCGACATAGAAGTGTAATGTATAATAACTTATTGTTAGTAGCTCAGCTTAGTGGAGAATATATTGAGTACATTGATTATATTGATGTAGTTTATATTTAGTTCTTTCACATCGGTTTATTGTATGATAGTTGGGTAGTTGCAGTTCTTTAGCGTCAATATACTAAATGCCTCTGTTGATATATAAACTCTGACTTTAACATAGCTACTTCCGTGACAAGTTACATGCTAATTCCTCACATTAACATCATGCTAATATCCCAGTTACATGCTAATTTATGACTTTACCATCCTGCTAATCTATCACATTAACACAGCTACTTCAATGTTAAATTCTTCTGTTGATATGTAAACTCTTTTGGCAAGGCGCTCTGCTCCTCCCACCCAGCTTAAAATATGCTGCCAAGCTTAGCAGTGTTCATTGGAGCACTGTCTTTCCGACAGTTCTGTTTCTTCACCTGAGGACGGCTGCTTGTGTTGTGGCCGACACGTCGTGAGAATTTTATTATGTTTTATTTTATTATTTTATTATTTCCCTTCTACGTGACTTTACCGAAAGAACCAAGAAGATGAATCCCTGCAGTCACGAAAGCTGTAAATCGAAATTTATTCAAATCAAGTTGTTTTCTTTTTACCACAGTACTTTATGGAATCCTCAAGAATAAATGCATTTTTAGAAGTATTAAACTACACTTGAAGATGTGTGAGAATGTAATTCTGCAGATGCAAGCACAGGAAAACTCGTATCTGCATATACAAGTTTCTGGGCCTCCTCACTTCACCAAACCCGCATTGACCGGCATGGTGAAGTATGGTTAAACAACTCCCACGAACGACATGGTGTGGGGGAGGCCTCTATCAAAACGCTGGATCGACAAAGGGCTGATACATGTCACGACATTGTACGTTAAGATCGTTCTCTCGTCAGCACAAGCCGTCTATGTGGACAATAGAGGACACGACACACGTGTACACGATGTTTGTGTGCGTATATTCAGCGTGTATATCACGTAATAATTATATAAGGTCGCGATTATGCTCAAAACGAACCAAATGTATAACATCACGAATAACTTTGGAAGTCTCCTGAGCCTGAACAATATTTGAAGTAGACACTGACCCAGTTACTATTAATAGCTCAGATGTGTAGGCTTTGACTTTAACATAGCCATTTCTGTGACCAGTCACAAGCTAATCACTCAGTTATTTCAATGCTAAATTTTCCTGTTTGATTTTTACTAGGTGCCTCTGTGAATGTGTATGCTTTGACTTTAACATAGCCATTTCTGTGACCAGTCACAAGCTAATCACTCAGTTATTTCAATGCTAAATTTTCCGGTTTGATTTTTACTAGGTGCCTCTGTGAATGTGTATGCTTTGACTTTAACATAGCCATTTCTGTGACCAGTCACAAGCTAATCACTCAGCTATTTCAATGCTAAATTCTATGCTAATTCCTTTGTAAAGGGGTGCCTCTGTGGATGTGTATGCTTTGACTTTAACATAGCCATATCTGTGACCAGTCACAAGCTAATCACTCAGCCATTTCAATGCTAAATTCAATGCTAATTCCTTTGTCAAGGCGCTTTGTTCTTCTCACACAGCTTAAAGGTCTCGAATTGAGCTTGGCTTTGTTTGCTCCAGCGCTGTCCTCCAGACAGTCTCGTCCCTTCACCTGATGAAGGCCGCTTGTGTTGTGGCCGAAACGTTGTGAGAATTTTATTGTGTTATTTTATTTTTTAAATGTATTATTTTATTCTCATGCTACGTGACTTTACTGAAAGAACCAAAGAAGATGAACAAAGATTATGGCGTGTAGATGCTGCCATCTGCTGGCCACCAACGTGGCGTGTAGATTCTGCAAATTGAAAAATTTAAATAAAAAATTGAAATTAATAAGCAAAAATCCAGATTCATATTCTTGCTTCTTTCGGTAAAGTCACGTAGATTTAAAAATAATGAAATAAATTAAAGAAAAAATAAATCGTAAATAATAAAATTACTTTTATTTGTTATTTTTTAAATTGGCATAATCTACACGCCATATGCTTGGTTCTTTCGGTAAAGTCACGTAGATTTGACAATAAAAAGAAAATAATTAAATGAAAATCATGAATTGTTATTATTATATTTTGATTTAAAGCTTTCGTGACTGCAGGGATTCATATTATTGGTTCTTTGAGTAAAGTCACGTAGAAAGGAAACAATAAAATAAAATAAATATTTTTTTAAATATTGAACATTTTACTTTTCTTTTATTATTTATATTTTGTATCTACGTGACTTTACCCAAAGAACTAAGATTATAGCGTGTAGATTCTGCCAATTTAAAAATACAAAAAAATGGAAAATAATAAAAGCTTTTATTATTATTTTCAATTTATTCTTTTAAAATCAAAATTTTGTTTCATTTTTTTTAATCTCTGTGACTTTACCGAAAGAACCAAGAATATGAATGTGGGTTTTTTTTGCTTTTATTATTTTCCATTTCACACTTTTTATTTGATTTTATTTGATTATTTTTTTTATTTTCTATCGACGTGACTTTACCGATAGAACCAAGAATATGGCGTGTAGATGCTGCCAATTTAAAAATTAAAATAGATTGAAAATAGTAATCAAAATCCAGATTCATATTCTAGTTTTTTTCGGTAAAGCCATGTAGGTTGAAAATAAAAATAATAAAATTAAATAACAAAATACAAAAGATAAATGGAAAATAATGAAAGCTTTTATTATTTCAATTTATTATTTTAATTTGCAATTTTTTTTTAATTGGCAGAATCTACACGCCATATTCTTGGTTCTTTCGGTAAAGTAACGTAGATTTGAAAATGAAAATAATAGAATTAAATGAAAAAATACTAAATCATGATTTTTTTAAACTTTTCTTTATTATTTATATTTTACCCAAAGAACCAAGAATCTGGCGTGTAGATGCTGCCACCTGCCAACGTTGGTGGCCACCAGATGGCAGCTTCTACACGCCAGATTCTTGGTTCTTTCGGTAAAGTCACGTAGATAGAAAATAATAATACAATTTTAAAAATGAAAATTATGAAAGCTTTTATTATTTTCAATTTATTATTTGTATTTTTAAATTAAGTTATATTATTTTTATTTTAAAATCTACGTGACTTTAACGAAAAAAACAAGAATTCGGCGTGTAGATGTTGCCACCTGCCGGCAACCAACGTGGCGTGTAGATTCTGGCAATTAAAAATTTAAAATGATAAATTGAATATAATAAAAGCTGAAATAATATTAAAAGCTTTTATTCAACTGATAATTTAAAATTGGATTTTTTTTTTATCTCCGTGACTTTACCGAAAGAACCAAGAATATGAATGTGGGTTTTTTGCTTGTATTATTTAAAATGTCACATGTTTATTTGATTTGATTTTTTTTTTATTTTCTATGGACGTGACTTTACCGAAAGAACCAAGAATATGAATTCCTGAAGTCACGAAAGTTTTAAGTCACAATCTACACCCAACAATGGTGGCCAGCAGATGGCAGCATCTACACGCCAGATTATTGCTTCCTTCGGTAAAGTCATAATACTGGTAGGAACGAAGTTGTAAACTGAGTGTACCAGCCTGCAATAGATTAATGTGTCCGTCCGTCCGTCCCCTTTCAATACTTTAACGAAGTGAAATACTGGTAGGAACGAAGTTGTAAACTGAGTGTACCAGCCTGCAATAGATTAATGTGTCCGTCCGTCCGTCCCCTTTCAATACTTTAACGAAGTGAAATCTCGTGCTGTTGGGTGTAAAATCAGCAATAGACAGCGCAGAGACTTGTCCTACCAGCCCACCCTGCAGGGACCTGTTAATAAAATTAAAATAATAAATTGAAAATAATAAATTGAAAATAATAAAAGCTTTTATTAGTTTAAATATTATAATTTATATTTTTAAATTAAATTTAATTATTTTTATTTTCAAATCTACGTGACGTTACCTGAAGAACCACGAATATGGCGTGTAGATTCTGCCAATTGAAAAAAATAAATAATAAAATTTTAATAATTAAAGCTTTCATTATATTTTTTTATTTAAAAAGCTTTTAGTATAGCTTTTATTATAATATCATAATATTATAATCAAAGCTTTTATTATAATAAAAGCTTTTATTATTTTAGGATTCTCCTCCACGGCGGCCTTTGTCTCCCCCAGTAACGATGTTTACGACACACCGCACCAGGTACTCATCTGAGGCTGAGTCGACCTCACACTCTCTTACTGTCTCAAAACAACAACCACCATTCGCCACTAAGTGGCGGTGACGTCACCACGACACTTGTGCCAGGCTATGTGCACCTTGAGGCTACGTGAAGTGTCGATCGCCGGCTGGCAGGAGGTTACGGGGCAGACCCAGGTGCCACTGGTCGACTGACTGAGATGACTGAGATTACTGGCTGATGCACCACCTGTGCCCCCTACTGTGCCAACTTGCTGAGCTTTAGCCACCCGACGCTCCGCTCGTTTATCTGAGCGTCGCTCCTCCGCCCTCCGTTGTTGTTGGAGGGCGACTGCCTCCAACTGCCCAGTAGAGTCCTTCACGAGCCTCCTCCACAGAGGCCGATCTTGACACCGCTGGTACCAGTCATTGGCAAGTCCACTCAGCTCCACATCCTCCTGTACCACATCACTCCATCTCTTCTCTAGTCCGTGCCACGCCCGTTTAGCTCCCTCGATCCGGCCGAACAAAAGCTGTTTGGGCATGCAGTGATTGGGCATGCGGGCTACATGGCCCAGCCAACGCAGCCTTGCCTGCTGGAGGAGCTCACCGATGGGACTTTGTCCAGATCTTTTGAGGATTTGTGAGCTCCTCACACAATCCAGCCTGGTTAAACCCAGGATTGATCGTAGGCAGGCCAGCCTAAATGTTTCTAACCAGTGAAGATGCTGCATTAGGGGGGTCCACGTTTTGCAAGCGTAGAGAAGGGAGGGAATGACTGTGGCCGAGAAGAACCGAAGCTTCATGCGGAGCGACAGACCAGGTAGCTTCCACACAACGTTACACAACCGATGAAAAGATAATGCCGCTCGACTAATTCGGAGTGAGACCTCTGCTGTTAAACCGGAGCCGATCATGAGCACACTGCCCAGGTATGGAAAACTCTCCACTCTCCCCAACTGCCCCATCACCGATTGGGAGTTGTGGGGGTAGAGTGCCCGATGGCACAAAATACCCAGGCAGGTGCTTCGTTTTGGTGGGGCTGATGGTAAGGCCCCACCTCTTAGTGGCACACTCCAGTTTCAGCAGCAGCGCCTCCAACTCCTCCTCTGAATGAGCAGCAATTACCAGGTCGTCGGCAAACATAATGTGGTTGACCAATAGGGAGACATCCCTTGACCGCCCCTGGGCATCGATCAGCCTCCCATTGTATCTGTACCAGACGTAAATTCCTCTGGTACAGCTACTGAAGGCTTCACGAACTATGTGGTCGAAATAAATGTTAAATAATGTTGGAGCCAGAGGACATCCCTGTCGCAGGGAATGGCTCTGACTCCCGGCTATGTAGTTTTACTCGGGTCTCCTCACCATCATGAAGGTCCTTAATGAGTGTGAGCAGAGGGTCAGGGACTCTGAAAGCACGAAGAACAACCCAGAGCCCAGGCCTACTGATGGTATCATAGGCCTTAACCAGGTCAATAAAGCAGAGATGTAGGTCTAGTTGGAATTCCCTCCACCTCTGCTGTAGCAGACGGACAGAAAATATGACATTTTTGCAGGACCGCCCTTTCTTGAAACCGCATTGGGGCTCCGCAAGCCTCTCCTTAGCGTACCTAGCAAGGCGATGTTGAATAATCCTTGCCAGGACCTTTCCCGGCACACTGAGGAGTGAGATGCCCTGTAGTTGTTACAGTCTGTGCGGTCCCCCTTCTTAAAAAGGGGGACCACCAGGGCATCCTTCCAATCCTGCAGAACCCGTCCAGTGGCCCAGACTGTTGTTATGATGTCATGTAGGGCAGTCTACGCACAAACGCCACCCTCCCTCAGCATTTCGCTTTGGAGATCATCTCTGCTCGGTGCCTTTCCTGTTCCCGGACTCTGGATCGCCCTCAGTACTTCCTCAACGGATGGCACCTCAGCCAGCCACTCACAGAGGGTGACTTCCTCCTCCAATATTTGAGGCACCGCATGATGTTTTCCAGGCTGAGCGATTCCCCCTCCCCCAGGACCTCACAGAAATGCTCAGCAAATCTGCAAACCTGTCGCTGGGGGTCGGAGATTGGATCACCCTTCGTTCCCCTAATGATGGTGTAGTGGGTATAAATTGACGAATAAACTTCTGATGAGGCAAAACGATATTTATTGTCTTGGCCCCTTTTTGGGCCATGGACATTAGCCCTGGCGTGATAGCGCTTCCGCCCCCTATTGACGATAAGGGGAAGCTACCAGCCCACAGAGTGGTGAGTGACGATTACCCCTACAATGGTAATAGGTGTGGCGCTGTAGGTTACTTTTTTAATGGAGTTAAATAGGGATTTGTGATCGCGGGCCACTGAGGCAGACTCCATCTCCTCAGCAACCCGCGACCACCACCCATCCTTGCAGCGCCTCACGGCTCTCCGAACCTCCGAGCGAAGGCTGCGGTAAGCCTCCTCATTCTCTGACGTGGAATGCTGTAGACGATTAGAGTGGGCCTGTCGCTTTTTCTCAACCATCCTGAACACCTCCTCTGTCAGCCAGGGTCTCTGGGGAGATCTGGACCGCGTACACAAAGCAGCCATTGCAGCTGCATGAGTCACAGGCCTAAACCTCACCCATTTACCCTCGACATCAGGAGGAGTGGGGGACGATGCTGTCTCACTCACACTCACTCACAGCGCGAGGCCGACTCATTACATCTCGCGGAGGATCGCGCTGCTGAACAAAAAAAGTTCCGCGGTTTCAGTTTGCAAGCGCGAGTTCGCGTTTTAAGGCGATGGGGGCCGTCCATAAATGACGTCACGCACCTGGGGAGGGGGGGTCAGACATTTGTGACGGGGGGGGGGGGTTTGGGAAATGTGACGTCACATCAAATGCGCAACTTTAAATAAATATAGACAACACGTTCTACTTAGGTAAATAGACTTTTTAATGTTTTCTCCGACAACAACTGAGTGCAGCACCACATTAAATACGCGCTACAATGACAATAGTTTACAGCGATTTGAAGCATGTTTAATTTTCAAAATGTAAATATGGTTTGGGGGGGGGGGCAGAGCTTTGTGACGTCATATTTGAGGGGGGGGTCTGACTTTTTGTGACGCCGTGTGACGAGGGGGGGGGGGGGGGTCAAAAATCGTCCAAAATCGCGTGACGTCATTTATGGACGACCCCATATAAAATAATTAATATTTCATGGCAGTTGGTTCTGAAGTGCGACTGTTTGTAATTTGGGCGTTCATAAGTCGAGGACTGCCTGTAAATAAAAATTCCAATTGTGGATGTGGGACTTGCTGGTAACAGCTTCTCTTCACAAGGCAGCAGACATCGTGCTGCTCGCAGCAGACATCGCGGCTGTCGCGATTTTCACCTGAAGACGATGGCTTGTGTTGCTATCGAAACGTCGTGATTTATTTTATTTTATTTTTCTTCCACAGTGACTTTACCGAAAGAACCAAAGAGTATGGATTCCTGCAGTGACAAAAGCTTCAAATCAAGATCGGTTTTAATTATTTATCGAGTGTGGGTAGAATCTGTGCAGAGTTGTGCTGTTTCCCCATGTGCAAGGTGGGGGTCTCTCTGGGTTCTACTCACACAGAGCCAAACGCTCATTAATGTAATTGCCAAATATCTCATTGCAATGGGAAACTTCTGATAAAAAATCAGTCTTTAGACTCAATGAGGCTTTCCTGGGTAAATAGTTAATATTGTAATAATTAGCATGAGCAATAATGAAGTTCACTTATGAGTGCCACGAATAGTACTATACTGGACTTTTAATTAAGACTATTTTACGTAGTTTTTTGAAAAAAAGTGTCCATTCTCAACACTTTTTGACGGGCCCTCATGCAGAAATTATATTGCAATCTTACATGAGGATTGGGAGTCAAGTGTGTCATGAATAGGAACCGAACGTATGGTGCTATAATTAGCTTTCTGTTGTGTATATGCAGATAGGATCTCTGGTGGGTAACAATGGGAAAATGGAGATAATTAGTAATTGTTGTTCATATACAACATCTTATTTTGGTGGTGATTTGAAGCTTTCGTGACTGCAGAAATCCATACCCTTTTGTTCTTTCGGTAAAGTCACGTAGGTAGAAAAATAAAATAAAAAATAATATATTACGTTTCGATCGCAACACAAACGGTCGTCCTCAGGCGGAAAAAAGAATCCGCTGCATCTCTGATCAGCGCCACCTAGCCAGTGAACTGGAGCACATATGTTGTGGGTAAATCATCGGTGGAGAACTTCTTGTGAGGCAACACGATATTTATTAACACTCTATTTTACAGGGTCCCTAACACAAAGGGGTAGCGGCCCCTTCACCCGATACCTGGGGAGGTATGGCCTCCGGACTACACGGGCCCTAACACTGGGAACCCGTTAATTCCCCGTCCTCCGGCTGGGGGCCCTAGGGGAGGCTCTGCTGACCCGACCGTGCCAGGGTCTTCGGGTCCTGACCACTGGCCTCACTGAGCTCCGGCCCTTGGAAGGACGACGGAGTTTGGGGTCCAGGGTCCTATCCCCCAGGACCTATCTTCCCTTGACCACTGGCCTCACTGAGCTCTGGCCCTTTGAAGGACGACGGAGCTTGGGGTCCAGGGTCCTAACTTCAGCCCAGGGGCCAGTGACGTGTGAGCCGGTCCCAATGTGCACCGGCAAATATTTATCGCCAGGTGGCCCCAGTGTTCATTGCTGTCCACACGTGGATACCTGAAGCCCATGTCAATCCACTGCTGGATGAGTCCCGCAATGAAGATACAATCAGTACATCCACTTTGCTTTTGGACTCCACCTGTTCCATTGGCGGCCGAATGCGAATCTAAATATGCATACGTTAGAGACTGGTTAATGCGCATAGAAATCAAACCAATTGACCTACGACCTTTGCCCCATCAACTTTTGTAGAATTTTAGATGTGCATTACAGCTACTTTAGCCGGATGGTTGTGGTGGCTATGTATGCCTGTAATCAACGACTACGTGGAGGTGAGGGTTGGTGGATCACAAAAATGTTGCGACAACTCCCACCCCTTGGTCGTCTAGGAGGTAGAGAAGGCAGTGTGGAATAATGTGGACTCTGCCTGTTCCATCTGTAGATTTGTGGTAGAGCGTTGGCCCCTCATTTGCTTGGATTTCTCCAGGTGCTCCGATTTCCTCCCACATGTAAACACTCATTAATCTTGATTTGAAGCTGTCGTGACTGCAGGAATCTATACTCTTTGGTTCTTTCGGTAAAGTCACGTAGGTATAAAAAAAAATAGTCGATTGCTTGTGTGGCGATCGAAACGTCGTGATCCATTCTTATTTGTTCTACCTACGCGACTTTACCTAAACAACCAAAGAGTACAAACTCTCATTAATTGGCCGATAACATCTTTATATAAAGAGGACAACAGAGCATGGGCAGGAGTGGTGGGGGGGGAATTGTTGACAGCTGCTCACCATTTGACTGCCGCCTTCCCTCGTCTGTAGTTCCTCGCGCCAAAGTGAAGGAATTCTGTGTGCCAGTTACAATTATCACTTGAACGTAACTTGATGTTTCAATGAAAACAGCCACAGATTTAATCCTGAAAATCTTTATTTTTCACATGCAGTGAAACAATGTTGTTAGTAGGCTTGTTTCCCTGGGAAAGCCTCACTGAGTCTCAAGACTCTTTTTCAGGAGGGGCCTGCCAACTTTTCGCAGGAGTAATTTGGATGTTTGGCTAGTACCAGTTACATTGTATGTTGTTGTTGTTTTGCTATGGGAGTAAACCCATGCAGAGAAAGGGACCAGAATGAGGAAAGCGAAGCCAGGCAGTCCTTCAGAAGATGTCATGCACGGGCGTGACCACTGCACCACCCTACCGCCCAAACAAAAGTAATTTAAATAATGTACAATACTGGCAAATAAACCCTATTAGTATCAACTGAATTTCTGGCCAATATGGCACATGTATAGCTGCATCGGTGTTTCTAAAAGTTGTGTTCACATTGCCTGAAATTAATAATATAAAGAACAGATTTCCCACCTCTGGTTTCATTTGGATTACCGGTTGTCCTCATTATGTGTGTCACAGATAATATGGAAAGGAAAATATTACGCAGCACGAGTTGTAGGATTAGGGCAATTATGGTGACACACGTGACCCCCTCTACACAAGAAACAGCTAAGATTCATATTCTTGGTTCTTTCGGGAAAATCACGTCGAAGGGAAACAATAAAATAATACAAATATAAAACAATAAAATTCTCGCGACCTTTTGACTGCAACACAAGCAATCATCATCAGGTGTGAAAACCACAACAAGAAAATTTGAAAGAACCAAGAATATGAATCTCTGCAGTCACTAAAGCTTTAAATCAAAATTTAACAGCTGAGAGTCAATGCTGTGGTGTTGTGCGATTGGTGCAAGCGACCCATCATTGTGTTTTGATGTTGAGCTGTTAAAATTGCACTGTTGTGGGGTGAGGTCAAGGCCGATGACTGCTTCCAGCGGTGTCAAGATCAGTATTTTGAAGAGGCTCGCGGAGGATGATACTGGGCACTAGGGTGCAGTCTCCCTCCATGAACAACAGAGGGCAGAGGAGCGACGCTCACAACAACAATTGGCGGAGCACCGCGCGTATAAAACACAAAGTTGGAAGAAAGTTTATCTCGGGGAGTTAACCCACAACACCTGGGTCTGTCCCGCGTGTTCACACGATAACGCGTTTTCACTACAACGCGTTTTCTTTACTTTAGGGAACGCTTCTCGCACAACGCGGAACGCGCTCCGTCACAACGCGCTTTCTGAGCGGACTACTTTCTTGAGCAGTGAAATTTATTAAAATCTTTTGCTCTGCCATTTGATTTTAAATTACGACTCTTCAAAGAGCTTTGGTTGTAGTAAGCAATATTTGAATTTGTTTAAACGACCTGTATTTTCTTACAACATGTTTTATATTCCTAGGCATTAAATGTGTACTAAAGATTCAGACTAATTGTAAATCTAATGGGACCACTTTAATCGATGTCCGTTAATATATGTAGGCGTGGTAAGGTTTCGAGACGCACTCTGCGATGCGTGAAACGCAGTCCGTGTCCTTCCTCATCCATTTGTCTTCATTCCAACGTCAACTTTGTTCTGCCGGTCTCTCTCATTAAGGCCACATGGCCACACTGTGTCTCTTAGTTCTTGCAAGCTAAGCTGGAGTCAGTCTCTCTCATTAAGGCCACATTGCCACACAGTGTCTCTTAGTTCTTGCAAGCTAAGCTGGAGTCAGTCTCTCTCATTAAGGCCACATGGCTACACTGTGTCTCTTAGTTCTTGCAAGCTAGCTGGAGTGAGTCTCTCTCATTAAGGCCACATGGCCACAGTGTGTCTCTTAGTTCTTGCAAGCTAAGCTGGAGTCAGTCTCTCTCATTAAGGCCACATGACCACACTGTGTCTCTTAGTTCTTGCAAGCTAAGCTGGAGTGAGTCTCTCTCATTAAGGCCACATGACCACAGTGTCTCTTAGTTCTTACAAGCTAAGCTGGAGTCAGTCTCTCTCATTAAGCCACATGGCCACACTGTGTCTCTTAGTTCTTGCAAGCTAAGCTGGAGTGAGTCTCATTAAGGCCACATGGCCACACTGTGTCTCTTAGTGCTTGCAAGCCAAGCTGGAGTCAGTCTCTCTCATTAAGGCCACATGGCCACACAGTGTCTCTTAGTTCTTGCAAGCTAAGCTGGAGTCAGTCTCTTTTCGACATATGTCCCACCAAATTCTGTAATAATAATGTTCCAGTTTCTCTATATGTTTTTAAATTTAGATTTAAATAAATCTACATTTTAAAATCCACAAATCTGGCTGCCTCCTGATGATGCTGGTTGTAATTACTGGCAAAACGTCGTACTCAGATTGTTAATGTTGTGGCTTTGCTCTCTAACACACAACCGGTGTGCTGTACTAGTAACGAATTGGCATGTTCTGTTTAAGTGACAAATCTTACTAATTGGCTGTGTCGGGTGGTGGTGGGTTTACCGACATATTTTTATATTTACGCGATCTTACCCAAAAAACCTGTATTATGTAAAAATACATTTATTTTCCCCCTTTCTTTTTGGACAGTTTCAAATCTCTAACGTCTTTCAAATTGTTCTGATGTACAGTGCTACATTTTAAATTACTGTCATGTTTGCAACGGGTTGTTTAAAATATATTCAAATGGTGTAGATTCATGTTTAAACTCGATTCGAATCTGCATTCATCATTTTCTTCTTAAGCAGTCCGTAACCACAATTGGTACATCGATGCATGACCCATTTGATTATGGTTTGTTGGTCTTAATTTATCAATTAAAATGTTATTGAGTGTGCCAAATCCTAAAGAGTGGCGTTTGAGTCGACCTTATTTTATATTCACATGTGAAACGCCTGTGCACATGAATGTAATCCAGTTACACACTCTCCTACTTGTTCATCAACTCTCTTCGTGGTGTAGATTTGATGGCTTGTATAGCAACCATAAACAAACGCAACAAATCCGGGTGACTCATGATCCATGATTCACGATGCCAGTGGGCCAGGTTTCACTTTCAACCTGTGTGGCATGAATTAAACGCACCTGTAAATTTGACCTGAAATGATTGCACAACAATTGCCCCGCCTTCATGGGATGTTTATCCTCCACTGTTTATCTGGCTTTGACCTGAATTATATAAAAGTGCGGCTCTGCAACTGCTGTAGAGTCACATTTGTATAAACGCATTTTACAATATGAACAGCGCATTGAAAACGCGTACTATTTTATGTATTGTTTAACAAGTGTGTTTACAAATCCACACTGTGAAACACGATGATTGACACAGGGGAGTAGATTATGTTTTCGATAGTGTATTTAAATAGAGCTACTGTAGGTAAGTAGTTTTCAGTTTTAAAGGCATAGTTTAACAAGACAACACTTGCCACCATCCTTCAAACCCATTGGTGAAAAAGACCACAGTTTATGTTTACATTATAATATGTTTACATTATATATAATATATAATATAATGTTTATATTATAATATAATGTTTACATTTTATATAATATAATGTTTATATATAATATAATGTTTACATTATAATACAATGTTTACATTATATATAATATAATGTTTATGCAAGAGCCGGGGACTTATGGGACCCCGGGGTCCCACCATAAGGTTCATATGAATGGTTACCTAATAACTTTTGAAACACGGTAATCGCTGTGAAGTGCAGTTTCCAATTCTTATTGTTGACTCAATCTCTCTGGCCTTTCTATGCAATATGAAGAAGGGTCATTGCCCGAAACGTCGCTTATCGGATGTTTTCCCTTTTTCAAGGCCCCAGTGCTACTGATGCATGAATTTGTTTGGTATTTGAAATGATACGAAGGCTCAGCAAGTGATTCCGTGCAGACATAAACAGAAGCGATACGCGCCACCCCAGCCACCCATGTCGCGAATCAATCGATTATAGCGATTGAGGGCTCGTGAATTAATTCTAGATTCAACGCCTTGTTTTAAAACGTGAACACAGCCGGCTCTAGTGACTGGAGTGGGTGCGTGTTGGACAATGTGAAACAATGACACGCAACGTATACAAATCTAAAACATAAATTCTTACGCACGCGATCCGGTGTGCATATCGCGATCTTCAGGATGAATGATCACATCCGAATCAATGCGTCGTCGTTGCTCCCCTACCATGCGCTCTGCGTAACCCGCTCGTGTTGTTGTTGTTTGCGGCAGAGTTTAGGACCTTCGTGGCCAAGAGCCGCAGCTCCCGAGGCAAAGGAGTGATGGCACGCTTCAAGGTGCCGGACTTGCTGAAGCATCTCATGGAACGATACGGGGCTCCGGATATTCACGATCTGGGCATCCGCATCACCAGCATACCTCTGGGCATTTCCGTACGTGCCGTGCCTGCGTGTATGAGCGTGTGTGTGTGTACGTGTGTATGCATTGCGTCGCTTGTTGACTGCGAATTGTATTATTATTATTGGATGCCTCAAGTAGACTCTTTGGTTCTTTCGGTAGAGTCACGTAGGTATAAAATAAAATAAATCACGACGTTTCGGGCGCAACACAAGCGTCCGTCATCAGGTGGGAAAGCCTTGGTGTGCTGCTGAGGCAGACTGTTTTAAATGGTTTGAAATGTGTGTAGCCCATGGGTCATAAAGAAGTGGCCAGGGATAGTGATGTTAACGTGAGAAATTAGCGTGTAACTGTAAGGTAGGAAAGCGGCCTCCTCCTCGATTTTACGTGACTTTACCGAAAGAACCAAAGAGTATGGATTCCTGCAGTCGCGAAAGCTTCAAATCAAGATTGCCTCAAGTATGTATTGTTGTTGCCCTTGAGGGGGTTTACTTTCTGAATTAAATGCGTTCTGGAATTGCTGACACACAGCCACAACGTACGTGTCGCTGTGTTCACACCTGAGAGTGACACTGCATCAGCCTTTTACCAATATTCCCCCGCCCCTGCGTTTGCCTTACACGGCCACAATGCTGAGCTATCCTCAGTTGCTCAGGCACGCAAGTTTCACACCTGTCTCCCTGTCAAGTGAATGTGGTGTATCCTTTTGTCATGCAGTCTGAGACAGACTTCCAACACGACTTCAGTTTTGTGGGTGCAGTGCTGTGACAAGAGCACTGAAGTAACTGCTCGTGTAAGTACATCATGTTAATATATATCGTATAGAAGGCTGAGGCCTATTTTACTGTACCACTCCTTACAGAAATCTTCTTTCCCGAGTGGTTGTGCATTTGTCGCTTGTTTCAGAGGTTCGCGATTCGATCCCAGGAGTCGCCCTAGTTAATATTGCGGGTGTATTATCCAAAACTGCATTTCTATATGTTTCACAAATAATGTAAAAAAATAAATCCCGTGTTGTTATTAATGAATGAGGAGGACGTGTGTGCCGGCGTCAGAATCAAAATTTGCAAATCTAAACAGGTACTCAGAAATGACTGGATTGGGTAAAACCACAAGTATATATGTTGAACTTCTTTCGCACTGTACGTAGCCAACTGTGCTAATCGGAGGTGTGGAGGACAACAAACTGAACACAAAAAGCAGTTCTAAAGAAATTGTTTTCAATCTAGATTTAAAAGTGCATAGCTCCAATGGCTTACTAATATCGGAAGGAAGAGCATTCCAGTTGGCCGCAGAAGCGCATCTGAAAGCGAGTGATGCGGTGACTGTCTTTGTTCGATGGCTTGCCAAAAGCCACTGCTGCTAGGATGATCCACCAATCCCATCTCTCGATTGCAATCGTGCATTAGCTGCACACCTTGCATTCGCTGTTGAACCACTCGTCCATCACGTGTTCCATCATCGCAACTACAGCACTGCCCTGCACCTGTGGCCACCACAGTTGCTAACATTGTGTTGTTTGTTTAGGTGATCGGCAAGGCCCAGAAAGGCGAGCGGGAGGTGATGGACCGTGGGCTGGCTCGCATTGAGTGTGACATCAAGCAGGAGGTGGAGGGCCGGCCACACAAGATCAAGAAATACCTGTTGGAGTCGTTCCCCTTGCCAGGGACGAGCGCCGATCTTCGCCAACAGTTCACGACACAGCCGGCGGCCGAGATGGTGCTGCAGGTCTTCCAGAACGCCGATGACATCTTTGTGAATAAGCTGAAGAAGGTGGGGCCATGGCGTCTGGACTTAATGCAACAAAATTACCGTGCGAGAAAGTTCATGCATTTGCTTAGATTTGTCAAAGATTTTCCAAAATACATTTGTTCTCAGAATTATTTAATGAGTGATAATTGCCATACGTTTCAAGTCTGTCGATACTTCCACCAGTATCAATGGCTTGTTCTACCACTGAATTAACTCTCCTCTATAATATTTAGGGCCATCGCTTTCACAAAATTCAGTCACACGTTGAGACAAAAGTAAGGGGGGCATTGAAATCGGTAGGACATCTATGCATGTGTCACCCTCTATTTGTCCCAACAGAGTGATATGGCTGCACGTGGTTTGGGTCCTTTGTTGTTTCCACCAACAGTGTGTGCAGGACTTCTTGGGGCAGGTGAAAGGGGACACGCTGGCCCAGAAGCTGTTTCAGTTGGCCCTGTGCTGTGGCTCCCTCGAGACTCCTCGCGACCTCGTGGTCAAGGAGAAACCGGCCGCGTTTCTCGGCAACATCAGCACTCCCGACACCAGACCGCCGCCTCCTCCGGGGAGTAAGGAGACAAATTTGCATATACAGTAGACTCTCGATTGTCCGCGCTAATTACGGGGAAGATGGCTGCGGATGATAAAAAAATCTCGGATTATCCAAAGATATCTATTTTCTGCGGATCTCTATGCCACAAACTAACGATCGACCGATCGATGCACATGGTCGGTGATAAAACTTTCCTGCTCCTGAGCAGAGGACTCGGCCCTCTAAGTGGATAGCAGAGCCACGCCAATCACCATCAATCAAACTCCACCCACTGTTGTAAAGATATGCAACTACTGTACTGTCGAGGTGATCACGTAGATTTCGGATTCATGGGCGCACATATTTGCTCGATATAAGCACGTGACTTGTAACAAACATTTCCAAGAATTACAATGTATAACTATTTTTAGATTATTAATTTGGGCCTAAGGGAAAATCCATGAGTTATTAATAAGTTAAAATCTCATGTGCGTGGTTAATCCGCAAATCAGATAAACCGCACACGGATAATCAAGAGTCTACTGGATTGCACGTGCGCTGAATTGTCGTAGCTTCTCTAAACACCTTATTTCACATCTCGTCTCGATTATTACTAATGCATTAGTAAGAGTTTGGCATATCACGACGCATCAGTTTGTTAAATTTACATCGAGATGACCCGGGTGGATGAGAGAGATTATTTGCATTGAGCTGGAAACGCTGAGATCCTGGGTTCGAATCTGGGTAACCACCTGTGATTAAACTTGCTTTTGTCAAGTGCAGCCAGTTGATGGTCTCAGCTCGGTCATTAATGACTGTCAAAAAAACCCAAAACATACTCAGTAAATGGCTATGCACTTAATTTGACCAAGTCCAATATCGGCTCAACAGAGTGGGTGGGAATGTGCTTCCCTTTACTCTGTGGACCAGAGGTCACTAGAAACAATGTCAGAGGTAGCTTTGTGATGTTCTCTTCTGCGGGCCATTCTCCAATAGGACGGGTTCCGCTGCTCCGTGAGAGATCTCCGTCTCATGACACGATATCGAAAGCACAATTTGAATAAAATGTAGTTTCTTATATTGTACATAAGGGGTCAGACCACGGAGGACCTTCAGAATGCTCAGTGTGAACTTGAAATTGATTCTGGACTGGTTCAGGGGATAGTTGAACAATTCGAATATTGGGGCGATATCGTCTTGCATACGGGTGTGAGTGAGAAGTCTGCCAGTGGTTTTTTTAGGCCATCATCTAGATTTTTGGGTTAGATCACGTAAACATGCACTCAATAATACGCGTTAATATGCACTTTTTACGTGACCTAACCCAAAAATCTCAATTATGGATAATATGGGTCGCGAAGGCCTTCGTGTTAAACTTGTTTTTTGAGTCATCTGGAGAGTGATGATGAAACTTATCGGGAGGCCGTCAATGAGACGTGGGGGGGGTGGGGCAGAGAGAGAGTTGCAGTTGTTGAGCCTATTGGAGCGAGTTACAGAATCGTTGTCCTCTCCTACAATGGCATTGCTTCTCTCCTTCGCAGAGGCGGTAGCTGAGCATCTGGTCCGTCTGCTGAGCCACGCAAGTAAGATGACAGAGCCCCTGGGCCTACCCGCGCTGTCACGCGTGGAGAAGCAGCTTGCCGAGCACTTTGACTCGCGCGACCTCCCCAGCCTGGGCCTCGGCTCCTTCTTGGACATCCTCCATCGCAACGCCCAGGTGCGTACGTGGCGTGCGTGAGCCCACCCGCCTCCAGCTGGTAAGAGGCAGTACAGCAAGTAGGTGTACGACACTGCCCGTGCAAAGTTTGAGTGTACTTACCGCCTCCGAGTGGCGCTCAATGTTAAGTTTGTTTCCAAAATTGTGCGCGGTAATATTAGTTTATTATTACGAACTTAAAACTCATTTGTCGATAACTCAAATACGTTTAAGCGTCATGTAATAACTGCCAATTCAGAGTGCAACAAAGTGTCACGTAAGATGCATGGGTTTTCTCTTGTCACTCTTAAAAAAATATCTGTGAATTTGGCAAACATCCCAAAGGTAGATATTGAAAATCACCGTTAAAATTGAGTGTACAGCGGTGACATTCAGATAAAATATATGATAACACTATATATGCAAAGTGGCCAGGTGGCTCAGAGATCAAAGCGGTGCATTGGCAATAATGAGATTCTGGGCTTGAATCTGGATTTTGACCGCTTGGGTTGAAACCGAGGTCTCAAGTCTTATCAAGTCGATCGTCCGAGCCCAGTCACCAGCGACTGCACAATATTACAGTCTCATTAAACTTGAGTTTTGCACTTCATTTTCCTAATTTCATCTTTGAGAATAACAATTTCAGCTTGACTCTCGTGCATCGCACAATCTCATAACACAGCTAATGTGAAAGTGTTGGCTCCTATTGTGTACAAGATAAAAGGCCACCCCCCACATTTTATGACACGGCCTGCACGGCTATGCGAGATTTACGAATGGATGATTTATTTGTCTCTTGACATTACGTCGATAGTGCATTTGGAAAACTAAAATTGAGAACGAATTTTGTGTTAATTTGCAAACTTAAATCTGTAATATTTAATCAGTTTTCGTGCACTGCATTGTGAGATGCAGCTCCATGCGTATCGTTTAGCTTTAAGCCGGTGTTTGCCTTGCGGTCGCCTCGATGTCAACCAACTGATGTTGACGGATTTGTTGTGTCTGTGGTAGCTGTTGGACGAGACTGGGGTTGTGATCTCTGCCCTGGGTGGATCTGGAGCCACAGCGGGAAGCTTCTGTCCAAAGCGTGACGAGCTGCATGGAGTTCATCCACCAGTGCGGCAGCCTCGACACCGCAGCGGTGAGACACGGGCCCCAGTAGGGGCCACAGGGGCGGCTCAAAGATGGGGATAAGGATTTGGAGATTTAGGGCGCTCGCGGAAATAAACTCTTCAACTCAAAGCGCCTTACAGCAACGTCTCATCTCAACCATTCCATTGCTCTGCGGCAGTCTACCCGAGGAGACCCCCCCCCAATGGCAGCTGTTCCTATTTGGCACGTGGTGCACGCACTACCGGCCTGTGAATGGACATGTCTGCCAATTGGGAGCGATGTTTGAGTTTCCTACATGGTTTTTTCCCCGATAAAGTAATTTGCAAGTATTTGATCTGATTTGGAAAATTTGGAACATGATGCGGTTACACGTGGCCAATTCTATTTTTTTAATACAGTGTAACATGATTATTATCATACATTGTGAAACAGATCTCTTTGTTTATGGTGAATAAACCGGCTACATTAACCAGGGCGGATGCTGGGCTTGAACCGAGAACCACCACTCGACCATGTTTCCATAAATTTGTGCAGTCATATTAACGCTGTTCACGTCGTACGCAATGAACACTTTATTATTAGCACCACCTCTGGACCTGTTTGGCCCCTGGTCCATTTTGAGAGGTCTTGTAAGGGCGGCGTATACAGTTTGATTTTATATCGGCAGAGCAAATAGCCAATGGAAAACCACCCGTTCCGTGGGGGTGCTACGCGCTGGCACGGATCTGATGCGCCAGTGGAAAAGGGCTGCTAGCAACCCGGCCGCCTCCAAACGAAAGAGAGAGGGTTCCAGGTCTCTGTTGTTGGCTGTGTGCTCTGCAGCTGCCGGCCGTGGACTGCGCTGTGGGGCAGCACTACGGCGTGCATTCCTGCCGCAACCTTGGGCACGGCCCCATGGCCAACCTGGTAAAACTGGCGCAGAAGGCCAAGCCCGGTGGCAGCAGCGGCGGTGCCCATCGGTGCGCCGTCTTGTACGAGGAGACGGCGCTGTGTGCTCGCGACTCGAGGTTTGGCAGCCCCCTCCAAAGTGTCCTCCTCACCCCTCTGCACACCTCGTGATCTGCCTGACCGCCACGGGTCGCTCCTCAAAATTGTTGAGTCGGCGACAGACACTTGGGGTTCTTTAATCTTTCACATCAAAGGGTCAGTGAGCCACACCAATATGCCATTGGTAATGTAACTTAAGGATTCAATGTTCAAGGCAAGTGATTGTCGAGACAAACTGATGATTGTGTGTGTTACACCCCTCTGGCAGTCCACTGCCTGATGAAGGCCTCGCCACGTTGCTTTGGTCATGGGGGTTGTTGCACCAAACTTTACCACGCTTGGTGAAGGGGGCGCGGATTAGGTTCAGGACTTGTTCAGATATCAGTCACCACTGACGTTAGCCATGGCTAGGAATCCAACTCGGATCGCCGCGTTAGTATCGCAGTGCACCAAACATTGCAGCAGTGCTTCAGAAATCATTCCGAAGTTGCTTGATATTGCACACACTTTGAATAAACCATCATTACTTCAGGACATATATATTTGTAGTTAAAAGTTTACTTTATACATGCTGTGATCGTTATAAAGAGTTGTGCTAGTTAGTAGTAACAGCGCGATACATCGGTTAAATCGATTAATATGTATTATTCAGCTGACAATTCATGTATTGAATTGCACGTGTAAGAATCAACTTCTAAAAAATTGTATCGCTTTTTATTTTAATAGTTTCACATTGCCACTGCAGAGAGTCGACATGATCAGTGTAAGTTCAAAAGAACTGACACACCTTGTGAAAAACCCAACGCAGAAGATCCCTGGGCTTGATATTCCACGAAGATCATGGTCCCCCTAAACCGCATCTGCACAAAACATGGCAGATGCGGATACCTGATGCACAAATGGAAAATTTTAAACTCTCCAGTGTTTGACTGTGGTCATCCAGAACAGATCGTACAACGTGAAACGATGCAATAGAAAATTAAAGTCAAGCCACAGTGCGATTGTGACCATCCAACCCAAGCTATTCACGATATTGTGAACCACAGTCGTTTGTGCTCCTTCAACGGAGTAGTTTAGTTTAGTTTTCATTTATTTGGTATAGCCCTGTGAGCCATTCGGCTCTTGAATCGGGTGCAACCGCAACAAAAAAAAAACATGAACAAGAAAACATCTTAAAGTGACTTTGTGCATGTGCAAACAGAGAATCCAGGAAAAAAACATCAAAATATTCCTGAAATAGCACCTTATACACCAACGCTGTGTGAAAAATCCCAGTGGGATGCAAGTCAAACAACAACAACAACAACAAGAAAACTTAGATTAAGGCCAAACCTAAAAACTTTTAGAACTCACCAAAATAAAGCTATAAATGCAATGTAACAGTGATCATAGGAACTGTGACCGAATTTTTAACCATAAACTACATAAATAACATGTATCACCAAACCCTAGAGCCACAGCTGGCTGCATGAGTCACTCCACAAACAACAGGAGGAGCAGGAATAGTAACCCTACATGAAGCCCTCTCGTCGTGACCAGCAGACCTCGGACATTGGCTTATGGCTCCTGAACATGTTGCCCTCATGCGCAGGAACAGAATAGCTCAGGGGTTGGCAATCTGTGTCTCCCGGTGCCGCATGCTGCTCTTTAAAGACTGTTTGGTGATGTTATTTACGAAGGACCACTGTCTCATATTCACCACAGTGCATTGCGCCTCTTGAAATATTGAGTTGAGTAATCCCGGTAGTTGAGAAACTAAGGTAGTTGAGTACCCCGGGAACACGCTGTGGTTCGTGTCGCGTTAATAGCTCCGTACCGTGCCGTGTAACTCACTAAGCAGCCGATTGCTCGCGTGCAGTGGTAGTGCCGTGTTCATTGATAACACTGCACACTCCGTGCAGTGGTAGTGCCGTGTTCATTGATAACACTGCACACTCCGTGCAGTGGTAGTGCCGTGTTCATTGATAACGCTGCACACTCCGTGCAGTGGTAGTGCCGTGTTCATTGATAACACTGCACACTCCGTGCAGTGGTAGTGCCGTGTTCATTGATAACGCTGCACACTCCGTGTAGTGTTAGTGCCGTGTTCATTGATAACGCTGCACACTCAGTGCAGCGTTGTGTGAGGATGGCTCACTAATTGAAAGGGGAGTCGTAGCTATCGCACTGTGGGGTGGTCATCGCCCTCCTCCCCCTGGGCATGTGCCGTGTGTGTTGTGTCGTCGTGAGTCGTGGCGATGTAAACCCGGGGTAGCTCCTCTCTCCGTCTCTTCGTTTGTTGCTGTCCCGGCGAAGCTCGAGTTGGTGAGCGCAACGCGTGGCAGATCCGGCTTCACCCGTTCCCACTCCTCCCAGTCAGCGACTCCCAAACCCCCACTCAATAATCGCAGATCACTACCCAGGTCCTTATCAACCAAATGATTTTTAACTAAACTATTTTTTGTATTCTTAATGTATCAACAGTTCAGTTTTAAAGTATAATTTTACCGAGGCACTGTATGTTTTCCTGGTGTGGACTGTGGCTGTTTTTGCTATTGTTTTACTGCTTTTCTCAAGCTTGGAAATGTATATATGAATGAAATTGGAACTTATATACTTCATTTATTTACTAATTGACAAACTATTTTTATTTTACCAGGTAAGGCCCACTGAGCATATATAGCAGTTTTTCAGAAGCGACCTGGCCATCGCAAATGATAGCTCAACGAAGTGGCTTATCGTCACGTGGACATTTATAGCAGACAAATATACAGCATGCGTCAGGGTTGGGATGGAACCCACGACCTCCTGCGTACCAGGGGAGGTAGTTAACATCTCCCAGCCACCGTGGTGCCCTGTGGTCACGTGAGGCCTTCCACTTCTGAATGGCTTGCGATGCATATTTGAACATTACTGCAAGCGTCTTAGCCTCGTTCATTCGGTATTCGAGGGGAATATTGCCATTTAGTAACTTTGTTTCAAATATCGCGCATTGAACTTTCGATTTTAATTTGCAATGTAATTGAGGGACTGTGCGTTGTCTTGTCGTGGTCTGGTGCTGTTGTTGTGTTGCTGAATTGCCCAAACTAGCATTTGTTGACAAATCGGCAGGAATCTATGTACTTTGTATTTTTAGCAACATGCTTACATTTTCTCCGTCTTGCCTCTATTATCGTTTTTGAACATACCTCGCTGACCCGCCCCTACTGGACATATGTGAAAAGACCTTCATAGCTCATTGGATTCCTCCAGGGTGAAAAAAAGATTCTAATTAATCAGTGGCACTGCCAACAACCTGCATCCACACACGACTAAGCACCCCTTGTAATGCCATACACATGGTTTCTTTCCCATAGACATGTAATTCTGCAAATTTTCAGAAATATCTGCCGTATGCGAATTACTCCAGACAAGTTTAGAGTATTAAACGTGACCTGTTGTGACTCGTCTAATGTGTATCGCGTGGTCGTTAGCACAGAAAGATGCGTCTGGTAACGTCCTAATGGACCAAACATCGTAAAAAGGAGGCTGGGTCTGCGTTGTTCAGAGTGACCACCATATACAGGGACTCTTCTACTTACGGACGAGTTAGGTTCCAGAAGTCTGTTCGTAAGTCCAACTTTACTCCTGTCGATTCCAAACATGTTGTACGGCGTGTACACTAAACACAGGGAATGGCTTTAAGAGTTGTATAATCTCCTGTAGACGTAGACGCCACTGGTTCTTCACGTTGTGTAGATGTAGATGCCACCACCACCATCTATTGCGTGGCGGTTGAACTTATGAATCTCGGTACAAACAGGCAACTGGACATATGGACAGGTTTCTTCGTATCTCTGAGACTTTCTAAGTTGAATGGTTGTAAGTGAAGGAGTCCCCGTAAATATTTTTGAGGACCACTGGGATCTTCAGTTTAAACCGTGAGTCTTTGAGTCATTGGACCAGAAAGAAGTGAGATTAAAACAACAGTAACATTGAAAAATATGTACACAGGGCAGGGAGGGCCCAGCCGCATGACAGGATTTATTCAGCGGTATCGTCACGGTAACAGAAACAGTGCTCCCGAATGAATCGCAGAATCCCCCGAATATTCCGCCTCAGGCGGGAGAATCTCCGTCCAGGCCCGCGTGACGCCTTTGGCCCAATCTTGTCGACGGCATCATCATCATCATCCTCCTCGTTGTTGTTGTTGCCTGGTTGGAGAGCAGGGCCCCGCCTGGCAAATGGACGCACGCGCCATCGTTAGCACGGTCGGCTACAGTTAGCACGGTCGGCTATGGTTAGCACGATCGGCTACGTACGCGTTCAAAATTATTTCAATGTACAGACATGCGCGTGTTCATTATGCCACCGTCTGCCCCATCATGCATTCTCGGCTGTGCTTACACTGGTTGCTGCAGTGCACCTCATATGTGTCCGGCCGCTCAAATGCGAGGTAGGAGGATGCCACACATCTCTCACTATGGCCAGTAGTGGAATGCTACATTCCTATAACAGGAGCCAATGGTGGTGTATAATAGGATCACCGCTGTTGACTTCCCACAAAATGGGATTCATTATTTGACTATAGCTCAGGTTGATAAATAAGCTGTTAACCTTCTTGACCTGGATTTTGAACTCACAAGCGTACAGTGATCATGGAGTGCTCTAACCGCAGCACCTCCAAGTGGGATGCAGTGCAATTCATATATTTATAATTAAGATATATATATATTTTACTAGGAATGCATTTAGCTGCAGATTGGTGGAGATGAGGTTAGGGATAAGATATTACATCCTTTGGAGCCCTGGGATATTTACATCTTCAAGTGAGATGAACTAAAGAGGTGAATGCCATTACAGAATCCTCATTTCACAACTCCTCATGAAACAGATTCCCCGTTCTTACAATACAGAACTTGTCTCATCTGATACAGAACCCAAATCTCATGTGTCCTCAATATTTTTTACTTCCTCTCAATCGTGAATACCACATTGTGGGAATCAACAGTGGTTGTAATATGAATAGACTTGCCCTTGCTATAGGAATGTGTAATTTACTCAAGTGACTAATTTATGATGATCGATGGTGTTTGCTATATGCTAATTTATATCAGGAGACACATTGTCTGAATGACCTCCCCAATACACATTTTTCTCAAGGTGCACTTCTGCGTGGAGGCTCACTCTTGTCTCGTAGCCGACTCCATCTCCTCCTCCTCCGTGATGACGTCATTGGTGCCACCACTTTGATTGGGGAATTTTTCAGACAGGCGTGTTACCGCACAGTCACCTGCTGACTCCACTCCCCACTCCGACTCCATTCCCCAATCCGAGTTTGAAGCCCACTCGCTCCCAGAAACTGAGCCTGCAGTATTCTGATTTGTCCAAGTGGACTCCGAAGTCTGCTTTCTTGCAGCAGTGACTTGGAAATCTCCCTCACAGAGACATGGGATTGCCGAGAGGCTGCAGGCCACCATCGGTTCCATTTCCTCTTCAACGATGACGTCATTGGTGCTGTCACGTTGATCGAAGAGTTTTTCAGACAGGCGTGTTACTGCACAGTCACCTGCCGACTCCACTCCCCACTCCGACTCCATTCCCAAATCCGAGTTCGAAGCCCACTCGCTCACAGAAACTGAGCCTGCAGTATTCTGATTTGACCAAGTGGACTCCGAAGTCTGCCTCCTTGCAGCAGGGACTTGGCAATCTCCCTGGCTGAGACGGGGGACTGCCAAGAGGCTGCAGGCCGCCACCGGCTCCGTGTCCATGGCTGGGCAAGGCGGGAAGTTCGCTTGCGGTGGCAGGGCCCTGCCGCCCCACAATAATGGGTGGTTGAGGGCCTCCGTGGGTGTGAGGCGACGTTGGGGATCCCACCTGCCAAGGAGGCAAACGGAGGGAGTCAGGTGCCTGTTGCATTCTAAAATGGCTTCATTGAATCGTGGTCTGGGGTGAAATGCGCAATTCTATCCTCAACACTTTTGTCAGAAACGATATTTATATTAAAAAGCGACGAGATGAAGAAACGATGCCCCGGTGTGACACGAAACTTTGCAGTCCTAGCCCAAACGACACGTGAGGTCTAAGATCGTTTCCAGTAATGTTGATGGCAGACGCAAAGTGATTTATATTTAATTATTTGTACGAGGTGAAATGTAGACAATAGTAACAAGTCTCTTACTGAAGGCACTCGCGGAGAAAATTGATGAACTTTTGATTGCGGGTTCCCAGAACCGCCTTCAAAGACACGGAGCACGGGACGATCCGTTTCCCGTTGACGACGGGGCGATTCTTTTTGTCTGTTTATCGGAGAGAGAAAAAGAGAGAAACACTGAATTAGTTGTGGCGATCAGTACAATGCGGGGGCGGTCCTTAACCCTCCAATTGCGATGTTTGCAAATATGATTCCATGTTGGCGGTCGACTACAGCCTGTCATCCCTCCAGGGTCGATAAAATTTGTAACCGTTTGTGAGACGTTTGCAGTAGTCGTGTGGAAAGGATGGCTCCTAAGCGTGAAAGTGAAATTCCCACTCTCAACTCTGGGCCACCGGAGGAGACGAGAACCTCCTGATACTTGTTTGAGCAAGGAGACACTTTGATGTTTATTTTAGTATTATATTATTATTTGCATCACTTGGAGAGGATGGTAATTTGTTGTACAAGCGTGCTTTTAAGCATAATATATTTCTCAATCAAGGACCCACAGTTTGTGTGGAGGGTTGTTCTCTGTGGTTGTTTTGTACTATGGTAGAACTGCTCTATGCTGATTTAGGATACCGTCGCATCTGCCACACAATTTTTAAAAATTGTGCTAAGTCATGCTGAAATAAAAAAACGGCCACTCATCTTTATTAAAAATGTGATGGCCAGAATTCCATGTAATTAATACACACGTCCTCTGTTGGATTGCAAATCCCTATAAGGTTTTCCAAATATACTCTGCTACCTAAACATAACCGTTCCTTTTAAAGTATTTTTTCATAAGACTCCTTACTGTCACACTAATTCAACACGTACTGACGAGTACGTTGCCAAGACCGTTGTGACTTTTAAACCCAAATAAAGCACAGTTCATTTTTAAATTACGCGAAGCAGTTTCCATGCCTTTCTATTCAAGCACAGAGCACGAGACACGCGGCTGCACAGCCACGACTCTCCGGGCAGTGACAGCAGCAGCAGCAACAGCTACGAACTCCAACACCACCACCTCACCACCCCCCCTGTCCACTCACCAAAGGAGATGATGTTGTGGGTCGAGGCGTCAATCATGGCTTTGGGTGGGAGCCCCAACATCTGAAACCAAGATCACAAGAGGGATGAGTTGGATGAGGTCCGTCGCTCGAGTGAACAGAGCGTACATACTCTGCACTTTGTCTCATTGGAACGTCGATGAACAATGAACTTTGCCTGCTCTTGTACATACTGTTTGCAGATATTTATCTCTATCATCAGGCGAAGCATACATATTTGGTCTTTAATTGATGACGTGGTTACTACGTGCGGCTTCGTTGCTCTCCAACACAGGCTCTGAAAGCCTCGGGGCTTAACAACAAACCACAATAATCATAACAATAGTAATCATTCCGAAGGACATCAGCCTGACGCACTGATTATCTGGTATTACCGATGATCCCGAAATCTCTCTTTACTTCTTTACTCATGCAAATGGTGCGTGATCACGCAGTGAACACGTCCACTCCTCTCCCGTGTACCGGCAGCTGAGCGACATTTTTTGACCAGTGAAGGGCCCAGAGGATGACGACAGCCCTGCACGTAACCAGCTTTGTCGCATGAGCCATCGCACAGCGGGTCTGTACGCTGGTGGATCGTCGTGCGCCATCAGTCATAACCAACCCCCTGCTGCTGCTGCTGTTGTTTATCGTGGACTCCATCGTTGGTTCAAATTCGAATTAAACCCTCCCTCCTCCTTTATATGGCGCAGTTGGAACGGTCCCATGGGAAATATGACGCCCGGTTTGGTGGTGCCGTATCGGGCTCGAGGTTTGTTACAATAAAAATTATAGAATTCATCAGTATGTATATATTATAATAATTAATATTTGTAAGGCGCATTTAATCCGATGATCCCAATGCGCCCCGTGTATGGAAAGCAGGGAAATGAGACGACCAAAACGAGGAAATGAGACGACCAAAACTATGGGGAATAGGCCATTTTACCGAGGTGAGTTTTCATGGCGAGATTTAAATAGCTTTAAAAATGCTGTCTTGTTATCAGAGGCCAACGCGTTCCATAGTCTTGGAGCTGCACTGGCAAAAAGCCCGATCGCCCCCAGGAATTGAGACATGACCTCAGAAAACTGAGTAGGAGATCAGAAGATCTCAAGGACCTCATTGGTGTACATGAGTGGATCAGCTCCTGTAAGTATTGTGGGGCTAACCCACTGACAGCCTTGTAGCTCAACAGCAGGACCTTATAACCAACTGGATATATATGCGATGGTGTTTTCCTACGCGTCAGATACCTGGATGAGATAGCCGATGTGGTCTTCCGAGCTTGTCTTGAAGAGCGGGTTCCCGAGGAGCATCTCGGCCACCACACATCCGAGTGACCACATGTCCGCGCTGCATGTGACCGGGAGCCCAAAGTACATTTCGGGGGCCATGTACCACATCGAGCCAAGACACCAAGCTCCTAGCAGCACACGGACAGACAGGTGACCAAACAAGGTGGCACTTGCACATTATTCACCTGTACTTGTGAAGTGCAGAATAGATGAGGGTATGCACACGCAGTCACGTATGGCACTCAAAATGCGCACAATGACAAAGATCGCCCACATAAATGCGTGTATCAGCTGGGTAGCACTTAAAAATGTAAATTATTTTCATTACACTGGTGCCAGCTATCATAGAGTGCAGCTGTCGTGTCGCGAGAGTGCTCTGCGGTGAGTAACAACTTCTTTAAAAGCAACGGCGCTGCGACGCCTCTCTGAATAAAATTAACACCGAGCCGCTTTGCGCGTTTCAAGATTCAGTGATGAACCGGGGACGCCTACCACCACCCTGTAATGTGCAGACGTCTCGGAACGGGAAAAGGTTAAGTGAGGAATGAGGACAAAGGTACTTAGGGCTGCCATGCGATCTGTACATTTGCAATCGTAAATCACATGTAAATCACACGTAAATCAGCCATCCGCGACAAAAATTCCAATGGGATTGTCTACTGGCTCCAGACTTTCAATACCAGCAATCGATTATGAAAATTGTTACCGGTTTACTGGTTACTGTTTGACAACTACCCTCCTCAAACCTGGGAGGTTGAGAGTTGAAATCCTGGCCAAATGATTGACGAAATGTAACGTTTGAAGGGTATCAGTGTCACTACCACACTTTGTTTAAGCGGTGCTAACCACCACGCCACCACAGCACGAAGACAAAAACCCCCCCATATAGCTTAAACAGGCTTGTAGCGCAGCGTTCTAACCATTAACACCACCGCTCCCCACAAACACTGTGACACGCACACACACACATGCTGCTACACACGTACACACATTCACAGGGCAGCTAGATCACTCATTTGGGCAGGTCTCGCTGATGCTCAGGCCAAAATCCGTGAGCCTGATATTGCCACTGATGTGGTCTTTGACCAAGATGTTTGCCTGCAAAAAAGACAGTGGTTGTCAGTGAAACTCGTGGTGTGTCGGTGAGATTTGCGTCTTGTTGAATTGGTTCATGGCGGTTTACTCAAAGATTTCATGTACTCATTTTTGTTGAACACTTAATGCCCTTTGTAAATGTAATCATGCTTGTAGATCTCCTTACCCCATGCCGTGTTAATCAAGGGGGTTGTATGGGCCATACCTCACCATGCTGCTCAGGGGGCTGTTGAAGGCAATGGGATCCAGGACCGGTTCAGATATCGCCCAAACCCTGGTTTTAGCCGTGGCCAGAAATCGAATTCGGGTCATTAACCTCTGAGTGCAGTTTGCGAACTACCCCACCACTGCTACGCCCATCATTTAGTTTTGGCATTCGGAATTGTTGCTTAGGGCAGTGGTCGTTGTTGTTTAACGCTAATTAGAAAATATTAAATGTTCCGCGGAGCGTTGGTTGTTGAGAGCAAACAGAGATCGACGTGAAAAGTTGTATTTCTATGCAAGTTTTGGCTATCTGTGTTTATGAAATAGCAAGTCGTGGCATGAGTG
The DNA here is from genome assembly GCF_048934315.1 of Petromyzon marinus. Taxonomy (NCBI): domain Eukaryota; kingdom Metazoa; phylum Chordata; class Hyperoartia; order Petromyzontiformes; family Petromyzontidae; genus Petromyzon; species Petromyzon marinus. Next base: position 182,348 of record NC_133683.1, read on the forward strand.
TTGTTGTGGTGTAGAATAAGATATCTCGAAATCCTGTTACTAAGGTTTACAAGAGTGTTCTCATATTCTTAGTTCTTTCGGTAAGAAATAACTAAGAATATGATTTACTGGAGTCACGAAAGCTTTAAATCAAAATTTAAGAGTGTTCTCATTTTCTACAACTGCACGAACTGAGGCACTAACTCCATACTGACGGACAAAAGACGCAGCGGGCTGCTTAGTTTACTAACCGGCTTCAGATCCGCGTGAATGATGTGCATCGCCTTCAGCTTTGCCAGGGCCCGCAGCATGGAGCCCACGTACGGCTTCAATTCCGTCATGTATAAGCCATAGGTCTCGTCCAGCTTCTGGAGGAGGTCTCCGCTGTGTGACGGCACAAAACGTGAACGGTTACAGTTTCTTCCTGCTTGTGACCCATTCCCTGATTGGCCCCTTGAACGGGAGCACACGTGCTTGACTGAGGTGAAGCCGCACGGAGTAACCATACAGGGTTGCCGCTCAACTCAAAACATAGTCAATGAGGCAGAAGGCATTATTAACAGTTATGTCTGACCATGGAGCCGCGTACAAAGACAATAATTCTAGGGCATTCTGAAAGCCTACGGACATTTATTCTACATCCAAATGATTCATGTGTGTGAACACACGGACGCATCGGTGTTTGGGGGAGCGGTGATGCGGCGTTTAGCGCGTTGCTCTACAATTCCCGCTCACGGCCAAGACCAGTGACGATTATCTGAACCAATCCTGGGCCTCCTCTAGGTCGACTCAGCCTCAAATGAGTACCTGGTGCGGTGTGTAAACATCGCCACGGGGGAGACAAAGGCTGCCGGGCGTGGTGCTGCCCACCCACCCCCTCGTGTGCCTTGCCCGTCTTCATAGGCGCTACTTGCTAACAGCACTTGCCCCAACAATCTTCTCAGGCTATACTGGTTAATTTTTGTCTTTGGATCGGTGTTCACCGGACGCCATGACACTCACCTGATGAGCTCCAGGACGACGCAGTTGTGTCCCCGGAAGGTGAAATTGTCCAGGAGGGTGACGATGTTGTTGTCAGGGTCCCCCTTGCTCTGCAGGATCTTCATGATCTCCAACTCCAGCTGCTGTCTCTTGTTGTTGATGCTGTGGGGTGGGGGGGAGAACGCACGGAATGAGAGTTGTCACCTCGCTCTGAGCATCGCAACACGCAGGGGCGGAGGCAATGCTCATTCATCCTCCATGAGTGGTCCTAAGCCAAGAGTGTGAATCCCACTGGCTGAGGGAACCATTAAACACACCGTGAACACGCTGTTTGTGTTTAGTTTGTTGCCCTTCCTCTGCACCTCCGATTAGCATGGTCGGTTACATACGGTGCGAAAGAAGTTCAACATTACATACTTACAATGAATGTCAGAATCGGCATGTGTATTTATACTGGAGGAATTTGATGAGCTGCAAATAACTTTTTCACAGATATAATTATATAATTTTATATATTTTTCTCTTTAAACCAAAGTCGCAAATATGCACACATTTTAGATTTTGGACTAAAATTGGGGGTGGGTGGGGGGGGCAGCTGCATACATTTGTATTCATTTGTGATCTCTGTGTGTGGCTAAATGTGATCTATGACACGAGTTACAAGGCGATATAAGTTATTTGGGCTAAGGACAGGCATAGGGAGATTAATTTAGTGTCTGACGAATGTACAGCAATGGGGAAGCTGGCTTAAAATAATGTTAAAGTGGACACCACTACAGATTATCGTTCTGTATGTTTACTGTATAGATGTGTGCTGTCTGCTCGTATTTAAAAAAACGAAGTAGTTGACTATCGTTTAAAATATTACATCAATAAAAATATTTATTTTGGGTGAATATTGTTGCTGAGGAGCAGTTATGTTAACGTGTTAAGATGGTGATTTTATCTCAAAGTGATTCCCATCCGATATTTTGAGGGGGTAATTGACGAAAGTAACAGGCCTCATATCATCATGGGAGAGGAATATTGGCGGGCGTATTGCGTCTCTGTACAAGGATTGTTGTTGTTGTTGTCACGGTAAACTCTCAGTGACAGTGGTGTGCTACGTGGAGCAAAATCCCAACGTGAGGCTGAAGAGGAGGTGGACGAGGTGGTGACACCGCCGAGAGGAGGAGAGCCATCAGGGGTGGCCAGGCCTTGCCGAGAGGATCTCAAGGAGCGCTCCCCCCCCCCCCCTCCCCATTGACACCACAAGGGAGGAGGAGGGAGCAGACATCGCGGAGTTGCCGCTCATCTCCCGTAGCAGCAGCAGCAGCCAGAGAGCCCCACCACGACTGCCGTGCCACGCGACTGTCACTGCGACTCCGGGAGTCGGGGCTCTCACCACCACCACCACCACCGCCGCCCTTCTGCGTCGACTCACAGCGGAGCTCCACAGCAGCAGCAGCAGCAGCGTGACCCCTGCCGACCCGCGCGGTCTTCTACGCCGTCTTCTTGCGCGGCGGGGACATTGAGTTTGCGGCTCCTTACGGCGTACGGACGTTTCAATAGGGGTTAAAAAACACAATGTCTCTGTGTGGTGTTTCTCCCTTGTCATGGGGACTTTGTAGGATGAACGGTGGAGATTGTTAAGGGGTGACCGATAATGTCTGAATTGGTCTGTAATAAGGTAGGGCACTGATAAGGTAATGACGACACGTGTGCACTAGCGATGAGAACATTGACGCACTTTTGTCGAAGCGTTACTGAGTTTCAAGTCTCTGTTCCCGACAGTTTTGTTTGGTGGAGGGGATATTTGGGGCCTCCTGACAAAGACTTTTCTAGCTAAGCTCTACTAACATCGTAGAGTAACAACAACAACAGCAGCAGCAGCACTGTCCTCATAATAGAAACACTCCTCCTCCTCGTTCACACGTGCGTGCATTCACTTACTGCCACCTAGACACCGCTGGAACTTGTGCAGAGACATTTCGTGAGGTTCAAATGTCAAAGTTTGTGCTCAGAGAGCCAGCCGGAGCCGTCGAGAGTTTGCGGATTGGCGATGCCTTTGTCGAGGCAAGACGAAGCCACACTCGGGCACAATTAGAACCTTTAGATAACTGCAATTGTCTGAGGACTTTGAGTGCACGAGTTAAGTGAAACAGTTCTCGGTGGCAATTGTTATTTTGTTAGTTTTAGATGTTTGTTTGGCCTCCTCCATACAATTGTCCTACTGGTGGTGTATTTAATGGGCTGTGAGCTGCTGTTGGTCATTGCTGGTCGATGATGATGATGTGTGGATGTTCAGAGTTGGGACGTGGCGGTGGTGGGGAGGTGAGGACAGAGAACTTTGGGCATAACCCCCCTGACTCTACTCCACATTATCATCATCACATTCAACCTCCTCATTATCTCGCTGCTGCTGCTGCTCATCATCATCATAGACTTCACAAGGCAGCAACAGCAGCAACAGTAGTAGGATGTGTGGGGTGGTGGGTCCCTTGTGTTTCGGCTCTTAGCAATGTGATCACAAGTTCCACATCGATACCCACACACGCCTCAATAACATTTTTTGGCGGGAAAGTTTATTTAAAATCTTTATTTAAAGCAGTCCTGGGCACAATGTGAGGAGATATGTGTTGCTGGATGTTGCTGTGCTCGTGGATATGAAAGAAAAGCGAGACCACTGTGTGTTGTAAGGACAACATTGTGGTGCTCACTCTGTGAGGAGTTTGTGTGCACCTTCCCAGGCAGGGTCGCCATCCGAGCCCCGTGGTCTCATCGCGGCCTACCTAAGTATTGCTTCCTGCGTGTCTGCCGCATTATTACCGCTGATTTAAGTTGTTGTCGCTGTCCAGCTCATTATATGACCGCTCCATCTTCGTGAACCAGCGTGTTGGGACGCTAATTCACTACTTTGAAGGAACAAACGCGTGTTGTAGGATGTGGCAGTGCATTTGTCTGCGTGGTTGTTGATACTGCGAAGGGGCAATGGTGGCTGCTGAAGTGCGACTTCTGGAGCTTCTTCCTCCTCCTCATCCACACATTATTTTAAGTACACCACAGTACTTACAATAATTATTAGTCCATCTGTGGGTTGTATGAATGTCTCCTAACGCCGTGTTGGTCACAGGAAGTATTTGACTATACTTCACCATTCCTGGTGGGTGAGGGCTGGGGAAAGCCCTCCGATTCTATCCACCACACGGGGAATGTTAACAACACGCACTGCGCTTCTGGTCAAATAACTCGCACGGCATGGCAAGGCCCTCATCCAGCAGTGGATGGACCAGGGCTGCCCACGCTGCCTGCGTTGTGTTTGTGAGCGAGGGTGTGGGGAGCGGTGGCGCAGCGGTTAGCGCTACGCTGCGCTACGAACCCGGCGACCCGAGTTCGATTCCCGCTCACGGCCACCAACACCGGTGACGATTATCTGAACAGGTCTTGGGCCTCCCCTAGGTCGACTCGGCCTCAAATGAGTACCTGGTTGCTGTGTGTAAACATCGCCAATGGGGGAGACAAAGGCGGCCGGGCGTGGTGCTGGCCACCCACCCCCTCGTGTGCCGTGCCGGCCTTCGTAGGTGCTCGCTAACAGCACTTGCCCCTACAGTCTGTTAAGGGTTCACTGGGGATCTTTGTTTTTGTTTGTTAGTCTGTGTGAGTCTGTGTGAGTGAGTTACTTTGTGAGTTCATGTGAGTTACTCCGAGTCTGTGTGAGTGTGTTACCCGGTGAGACTGAGTTGAGTGGGAGTGACTGTGAGTTACTGTGTAAGTCTGTGAGTGTGTGAGTTACTCTGAGTCTGTGTGAGTCTGAGTGAGTCTCCGAGTGTCTGAGTGAGTGAGTGACTCTGTGAGTCTCTGAGTGAGTGACTTTGTGAGTCTCTGAGTGAGTGACTCCGTGCGTCTCTGAATGTGGCTCTGTGAGTCTGTGGCTCTGAGTCTCTGAGTGAGTGACTTTGTGAGTCTCTGATTGAGTGACTGTGAGTCTCTGAGTGAGTGACTGAGCGTGACTCTGTGAGTCTCTGAGTGCGTGTTACTCTGCGAGTCTGTGTGTGTGTCAGAACTAGTATGTGAGTGTGAGTCTGTGTGTGAGTTACTCTGTGAGTCTGTGTGAGTGAGTCTGTGAGTGAGTCTGTGGGTCTCCTTGAGTGAGTGTGAGTCTGTGTGAGTGACTGTGATTCTCGGAGTGACTCTGTCAGTCTCTTGAGTGTGGCTCTGTGAGTCTGAGTGAGTGACTCTGTGAGTCTCTGAGTGTGGCTCTGTGAGTCTGAGTGAGTGACTCTGTGAGTCTCTGAGTGTGGCTCTGTGAGTCTGAGTGAGTGACTGTGAGTCTCTGAGTGTGGCTGTGAGTCTGTGGCTCTGTGAGTCTGAGTGAGTGACTGTGAGTCTCTTGAGTGTGGCTGTGAGTCTCTTGAGTGTGGCTCTGTGATTCTAAGTGAGTGACTGTGAGTCTCTGAGTGTGGCTCTGTGAGTCTAAGTGAGTGACTGTGAGTCTCTGAGTGTGGCTCTGTGAATCTGAGTGAGTGACTCGTCATCACCATCGTCATCAACATCATCACCGTCGTCACCATCTTCATCACCACCTCCATTACCCAGGTGCCATGGGGTGACACGCTGAGATGGGATGGGTAGCCAGCACCACGCCTGGCCGCCTTTGTCTCCTCTCATTCACCGAACCTGGATACTCATTTTAAGGCAGAATAGACCTGGGATGGGACCGAGATTGGTTCAGATACTCGTCACCGATGTTGGCCGTGAGTGGGAATAGAACTCGGGTCGCCGGATCCCGTCGCACGGTGCGCTAACCACTTCGGCACCGCTCCCCATGTAATCCTCACTTCAAGCACACACCTCATCACCGACACAGCTTCCACATCGTCATATCCACCACTCCTCCCCCAGCCCCATCGCTTACAACACTCTCACCCCTTCCCTCTCCACAATGCCGATGCACCTCACACTCCCCACACCTCCCATGCTCCCACCAGCAGCTTCCACTCCCGATGACGCCTCCTCACAATACCCCTTCACTCCCTCCCATCGGACCGCCGTTCTCAAACTATAACTTTTAAACTAAACTATATTTTGATTTAAAGCTTTCGTGACTGCAGGGATTCATATCCTTGGTTCTTTCGGTAAAGTCACGTAGAAGGGAAACAATTAAATAATAAAAATATAAGACAAAATTCTCCCGACGTTTCGACTGCAACACAAGCAATCATCAGGTGATGATGATCATCAGGTGATGTTGCAGTCGAAACGTCGTGAGAATTTTATTGTTTTATATTTTTATTATTTTATTGTTTCCCTTCTACGTGACTTTACCGAAAGAACCAAGAATATAAACTATATTTTTTTATTTTACCAGTTTGAGGCCCCACTGAGCTATGGAGCTATTTTTCAGAAGCAACCTGGCTATCACAAATGTTATCTTCAACGAAGTGGCTTATCCCGTGGAAATTTATAGATGCCAAATACTCTAAACGCGTGATGTTTATTCTAAATGTAGTGAAAGAGACATGCAACCTCAAAATATACAGCAGGCGACAGGGTCCGGATTGAATCCACGGCCTCCTGCGTACCAGGCGAGGTAGTTAACATATTGCCACTGTGGTGCCCTGTGGTCACGTGAGGCCTACCACTTCTGAATGGCTTGTGATGCATATTTGAACATTACTGCAAGCGTCTTAGCCTCATTCATTAGTCAGGTATTCGAAGGGAATATTGTCATTTGGTAACGCTATTTCATATATCGCTCATTAAACGTTCAATTTTAATGCAATGCAATTGAGGGACTTTGTGGAGTCTTGTTGTGGGCTGAAGCTGTGGTTGTTGTGTTGCTACCTTGCCGAAGCTTGCATTTGTTGACAAATTGGCAGGAATGTATGTACTTTGTATTTTTAGCAATTTGCTTACATTTTCTCCATCTTGCCTCTTATCGGTTTTGGAAATAGCTCGCTGACCCGCCCCTACTGGACATATGTGAAAAAGATCTTCATAGCTCATCGTATTCCTCCAGGATATAAAAAAGATTCTGATTCTGATTAATCAGTGGCGCTGCGAACAACCTATTCCCTGTATTGCTGCGGGAATCTGCATCCACACATGTTCAAGCACCCCTGTGTAATGCAATACACATGGTTCCTTTATCATAAACATGTAATTCTGCAAATGTGCAAAAATGTCTTCCGTATGCGACTTACTCCAGACAAGTTTAGACTATTAAACGTGACCTGTTATGACTCGTCTAATGTGTATTGTGTGGTCGTTAGCACAGAAAGATGTGTCTGGTAATGTCCTAATGGACCAAAAATAGTAAAAAGGAGGCTGGGTCTGTGTTGTTCAGAGTGACCACCATATACAGACTCTTGTACGTACAAACGAGTTCGGTTCCAGAGGTCTGTTCGTAAGTCGATTTGTTCGTGAGTCCAACTTTACTCCCGTCGATTTCAAACACGTTTTACGGCTTGTACACTAAACACGGTGAATGGCTTTAAAAGTTGCCTCTGGTTCTTCACGTTCTGCAGATGTAGATGCCACCATGAACTTGTGACTCTCGGTCCAAACAGGAAACTGGACATACGGACAGGTTTGATCATATCTCTGTATGTTCGTAAGTCGAATGTTCGTAAGTAGAGGATTCCCTGTGTTTTGGCATAGAATGGTAATGTAACAGTATTGCGCTGGCTGCTGGCAGGGAAAGGGATCTGCGGCTTACAGCCCTGACGTCAGCAGGCCAGGTTATACACCAGAGGGGATCTAGGGAAAGGTCGCAGAAGGGGCACTGAATTCATAATGATACAATAATTCAGTAACACTGTACAAGTGTACAGCACGTCAGACCATTACATGCCCTAACCCTGGTTGGAAACACCGTGGGAGTGAAGAAGATGCATTAATAATCATTATTATTTACATTTGTAAGGTGCATTTCATCCGTATGCCACCAGACTTAACTTGGAGTGTCTAAATTCTCTTTGCCCACCAGAATGAACAGACCTCATCTTTCCCACCCCTGCAGACTTGGTATTAAAGTAGATACATGCTAATGTTTACAAAGTAACGGACTCTTGACCAATTTCATTTCCACTATAATCAATCATTCGGAAATAGCCCCCACTATACCCCACCGACTACAGCACTCAAATCTTGCCTCCTCGTTTTGCCTCTTCCACCTGCCTCATGCTCGTCAGCACCGCCTTTCGTGCAGCCATGCGGGTGTGAGGTCATCATCACGAGAGGCCGTGCACTTCATCGTTCGCACGCGGCGGAGGAACCACTGAAGTCAAACGTTTACATACGTGCGGTTTAGTGGGGTCATTTCCGAGCGAACTCGGTTTGAAAGTGTTTATCGTTGAATGTGGAATGGTTTGTGTTAGTTTTCGGGTTACCACCTTTTCCACTATGGAGATCAAACCCAGACCTATGTTTCAGTCGGTCTAGGTCTGTCAACAACCATGCAGTAGTAAAGTTCAGCACAGTACCGGTACCAGATCTCGGTACAAATTAATTCATGCCACCCAAACACAGATGCCAATTCACAGACTGTCTCGGCTGGACCGGGACAGGAGGTAACCCAAGGGTAGTGGGAGGATAACCGCTTTGTGAGCTATTCGTAAGTAATGCGATTAGAGTATTTGGCTGCTATAAATTTCCACGTGATAAGCTACTTCGTTAAGCTATAATTTGTGGCCAGGTCGCTTCTGAAAAAGAGCTTAATAGCTCTCAATGGGCCTAACCTGGTAAATAAAAAATAGTTTACTTTAATGGTATACATACTTGAATTTTACTGCGGATGTTTTAAAACATGTCCTGTCTAACTGTCAACTTTGTTTGATTTTCAGTGGGAGAAGATGCTTCTCACACAGACGTTAAAGCAGGTACCAGAGTCCACCTGAAGCTCCTGCAGTGTGCGCCTCATATAGGATTCCGTCCATTACTGTTGGTGCGATGGTTTGGATTTTCAAGTTGAAATCTCCTAGTTCATTTTATTTTTACCCAGGCGACAACTCAATTGTCAAGGGTAGTCCTGTTTGGAAGAGGCTATCCTCGTCTCTTGAGTTCCACATCTTGGAGAGGATGTGATTAGTCAGCATCGATGCCATTTTAGTTGGTGTCACGCATCATGCGTGCATTCTTAAATTACTGACGCCGACTGAAGACTGAAGATGCAAGTGTGCCATCTGACAATGAAAGTTATGAAGCCATTTTTTGTCATTGCCAATCTTCATTTGTGCTCTGTCAGAGTCTGGGATAACACGGCCTTGGTGAAGTCCCCTGGACTTGTGTAATTTCTGTATCAATAATTTTTTTCATTTTGACACCTCTGCTCCACGTCCTTCAATTGCATCCATCTGCACCTCCGATTAGCACGGCTGGCTGACGTACGGCGCGAAAGAGGTTCAACATACATACCTACAAGGAGTGTAAATTCATACGGTGCCAGAAACTCTGCACGAGTTCGTGCCGCGTTCTCCCGATGTTGCCGTCGATGTTTGTCCAGCGACAAGTCATTCGTTGCCACGCGCGAACCTGTCTCACCTCCACAATCACAGGGCCGAGTGTGTGACGTGTCCGGCAAGCCGTGTGATGTGTCTGCGGATGATAATCTTCAGCAGAGGCCTGTGCCTTCTCCCACAGACGCCGCGCAACTGACGCCGCTCCCAGCGCCGCCGACCTCTGCTTCCCCGGCCACGGCCACGGGGAGTTCCTCTCCTCTGCTGGACACCCCGTGTGCTGGACCTGCTGCTCCACCACACTTGCCTGCCCACTACACAGGCACAAAGAGGTACGGGCAGAACTAATGCATACAGTGAGGGAAAAAAGTATTTGATCCCCTGCTGATTTTGTACGTTTGCCCACTGACAAAGAAATTATTAGTCTATAATTTTAATGGCAGGTTTATTTGAACAGTGAGAGGCAGAATAACAACAAAAAAATCCAGAAAAACGCATGTCAAAAATGTAATAAATTGATTTGCATTTTAATGAGGGAAATAAGTATTTGACCCCCTCTCAATCAGAAAGATTTCTGGCTCCCAGGTGTCTTTTATACAGCTAACGAGCTGAGATTAGGAGCACACTCTTAAAGGGAGTGCTCCTAATCTCAGCTTGTTACCTGTATAAAAGACACCTGTCCACAGAAGCAATCAATCAATCAGATTCCAAACTCTCCACCATGGCCAAGACCAAAGAGCTCTCCAAGGATGTCAGGGACAAGATTGTAGACCTACACAAGGCTGGAATGGGCTACAAGACCATTGCCAAGCAGCTTGTGGAGAAGGTGACAACAGTTGGTGCGATTATTCGCAAATGGAAGAAACAAAATAACTGTCAATCTCCCTCTGCCTGGGGCTCCATGCAAGATATCACCTCGTGGAGTTGCAATGATCATGAGAACGGTGAGGAATCAGCCCAGACCTATACGGGAGGATCTTGTCAATGATCTCAAGGCAGCTGGCACCATACCAAGAAAACAATTGGTAACACACTACACCTTGAAGGACTGAAATCCTGCAGCACCCGCAAGGTCCCCCTGCTCAAGAAAGCACATATACATGCCCGTCTGAAGTTTGCCAATGAACATCTGAATGAATCAGAGGACAACTGGGTGAAAGTGTTGTGGTCAGATGAGACCAAAATGGAGCTCTTTGGCATAAACTCAACTCGCCGTGTTTGGAGGAGGAGGAATGCTGCCTATGACCCCAAGAACACCATCCCCACCGTCAAACATGGAGGTGGAAACATTATGCTTTGGGGGTGTTTTTCTGCTAAGGGGACAGGACATCTTCACCGCATCAAAGGGACGATGGACGGGGCCATGTACCGTCAAATCTTGGGTGATAACCTCCTTCCCTCAGCCAGAGCATTGAAAATGGGTCGTGGATGGGTATTCCAGCATGACAATGACCCAAAACATACGGCCAAGGCAACAAAGCAGTGGCTCAAGAAGAAGCACATTAAGGTCCTAGAGTGGCCTAGCCAGTCTCCAGACTTTAATCCCATAGAAAATCTGTGGAGGGAGCTGAAGGTTCGAGTTGCCAAACGTCAGCCTCCACACCTTAATGACTTGGAGAAGATCTGCAAAGAGGAGTGGGACAAAATCCCTCCTGAGATGTGTGCAAACCTGGTAGCCAACTACAAAAAAACGTCTGACCTCTGTGATTGCCAACAAGGGTTTTTTCACCAAGTACTAAGTCATGTTTTGCAGAGGGGTCAAGTACTTATTCCCCTAATTAAAATGCAAATCAATTTAAAACATTTTTTACATGCATTTTTCTGGATTTTGTTGTTGTTATTCTGTCTCTCTTACTGTTCAAATATACCTACCATTAAAATTATAGACTGATCATTTCTTTGTCAGTGGGCAAATGTACAAAATCAGCAGGGGATCAAATACTTTTTCCCTCACTGTAAATGCTTTCAACATAAGTTGGAGAGAGTTGAGCCTTTCAAGGAATTCGGCAATGCTTTCCCACCTGTGACTGCTCCCGATATATGACTCGAGAGAATGTAGGTTTTGCTTGCAGGCCACAGACACACTCACACATGAATTATGTGTTTGGTATTATCTCATGGAAAATAATAAGTTGCACAAGGGCCAGGGTCATGCCCCATTCATTCTGAACGATTAAACCAAACTGACCCACGTTCACACACGAGAGCAGAGAGGTTGGCTGCAGGGTGACGCACGCGAAGAACGCGTCGCTGTGAAAGAGTTAGAAGGTTCCCCTTCGTACCTTCTTACTCTCCCTCCCCCCTCCTTCCGGTCAGGTGATTTTGAAGTGTCGTCGTCGTCACGCGAGGACGTGGACCGAGACAGCACGTGGAACCAGTGGCTGCGCTCCGAGATCCCGGGGCTCTTCCTGCTGGCCCTGCACACATTTACCTTGAGTCGGCGCAGATGTGGCCTCTCGACTGGGGCTGCCACCTGTCCGTCTCCGGCAGTGGTGAATCGTTCCAACCATCAGTAGGAATCGTGTATATGTGTGTATGTGTATGCACAGCTGTACCCATTGGCTTCTGTTATGGTCATGTACGTTTATTTTTTATTTCGTGGAATATCACTTGCTGTACTCCACGCGGTGAGTGCTTTGTGTAGATAGGAATCATGTTATGTAGAGAATATAAATCTAATTCAGTACCTCTATATGTCTCCCACAGACGAGCGGGGAGACAGCAGCCAGGCGGTGAGTCGGCACTCCCAACAATTGCCCAAGCTCTGCGGTTCTCTTTACATTCCGATATTTGCAGCCACTTACTGAGTGTTTACATGTGGGGGGAAACCAGTACACTCGCAGAAAACGAAAGAATGTGAGCAAGGGGGCAACGTTCTATCCCGTGCAGATGGAAAGGATTCCACAGTTGTGTTCCACTGCCTCCTGGCAAGCCAGGGTATGACTCATCCTCGATGCCCACCGGAAGGGAGATTGCACACTTGCAATTGAATTCCCTGAGATTATTTATATCATGGGGTAGGCAGTGACAAAGCCCCTGAATCACTTAACACGAACATGCGGTCCAGTGCATTGTACGTGCAAGGATGCTTGCTTTACAAAATGTATGAATGTATGTTGAACTTGAATCTTGACTTAAAGCTTTCGTGACTGCAGGAATTCATATTCTTTGGGTCTTTCGGTAAAGTCACGCAGATAGAACAATAAAATAATAAAAATAAAGTGAATACAAAATAATAATACAAATATCACGACGTTTTGATCACAACACAAGCAATCGTTATCATTTTTCTCCTGATGACGATTGCTTGTGTTGCGATCGAAACGTCGTGATATATTTAACTTTTTTATTCAATTTATTTTCATTATTTTATTGTTCTATCTACGTGACTTTACGGAAAAACCCAAAGAATATGTGTTGAACTTCTTTCGCAGTGTACGTAGCCAACCGTGCTAATCTGTGGTGCATTAACACCTTGCCACAAATGCCCTGTTGCTCATGAGCACACCGACTCAAATGAATCAGGCGCAAGGTTTGCGTGATTAATTCTTACAAAGTGGGGTCTATAATGAACAATATGGCTGAAGCTCGAGTTCTATTCATTTAAAACCAAACGTGTTTCTTACCAACCATACCTGGTGTTTGCACACAGATACAGATTCTGGGCGATGCGTTCTACACCATTCGGAATGCGCTGTTGCAATGTGCAGCCACAGCTGCTGCAAAAATATTTGTCTCGGTTTGATCCACTGAACAATATCCACTGACCACACCGCACGCGCAACAATGATATAACTATGAACAAAAATATGAATAAATTAGGATGGTTTATTAAATATATTGCACGTAAGAAAATACAGCAATAGACGTAAAAATACATGGCAGTTTAACACGTAGGCTTTCGCGACAAATATCCATAATACAGGTTTTATGGGTTGGATCGCGTAAATATATGTGCCATTATGAGACCTTTGCCAGTAGCAAGATATAGTAATAGGTTTTTACCCTTTTATCTGGCACCAAAACTGACACCTTTATACAAGGGATCATGTTTGCAATAACCACAACACAAGCAGTCAAAATGCAAACAAAAAGAGACAACTCTGATAATGATATACACTGTCCTTGAAGCTGATTGGTGCACACCCGAGACGGCTTTTCTTAGAGCCTAGTCTCCACTGGTGTTGGACCAGATGACGCCAAAAGGCATACAACTCAAAAACAGCGCACTATCAGAGTATTGAGAGCTCGGGGTAAGAATTTACATTATGAGACCTCCTTTGCCAGTAGCAAGATATAGTAATAGGTTTTTACCCTTTTATCTGGCACCAAAACTGACACCTTTATACAAGGGATCATGTTTGCATAAAGGTGTCAGTTTTGGTGCCAGATAAAAGGGTAAAAACCTATTACAATTTAAATGTGTCGTTAAACCCGCCACCACCCGACAGCCCACTAGTAAGGGTTGTCACGTAAGCAAAACATGCCAATTCATCACTAGTACAGCACACCGGTGTGTGGTGTGTTGGAGAGCCAAGCCACAACATTTACCATCGGAGTACGGCGTTTCAGTAATTACAACTAGCTTCATCAGGCAACAGCAAGGTTTGGGAGAAGTCCACCTGTTTAATTCCTTATATAGAGGCGTAGATGTGGTGACAACACTTGTGCACTCTTTGAGCGCAAACTGGGGGGGGATTAATGAATCAACATACATTATACATGCGCATTATGCTAGCCCATTGATCTTGTACTTAGTGTCCATTGTGTGTATTAAAATAGTCGTACAAATGGTAATTTGATGATTCTCTTCCATGCAGCACTAAGTCCGTAGCTATCCAAACGATTACAATTATTTTTATTTCTTTAAATTTCGATAGATTCTGGAATTAGTCTTGGCCAGTAGTAACAAGTTTTGCACAGAACTTCAACATTATCAAATTCAATTGAGTGTCCTTGTGGGCACGTGTGTTCTGCTACTGCTGACAGTTGTATTTGTGAGCATTTCATATTTCTGTGGTGTTCTTATAGTCTTGTGCTGATCATTCATCCTGTTTGCCCAACATAGCATTCCACAAGTGCAATTAATCCGGTACACACCTTCTGTTGATAGCTTCAGTAATAGAACAGCAAAGAAATATCCAATAGTCCTTTTCGTAGGTTTCCATATGCCTTCTGAATTTGCCTGGCTGATCAAAGTTTCGACCGCAGATGCCATTGGTCAGGGGTCTCTTTGTCCGTTCTCATGTGGGACTTTAGGCATGATGGCAGTTGGAATGCTTTCCCACAGACTTGGCAAGACATTTGTTTTCTCACTCTAGTGACTATGAGAGTGAGGTGGAGTCGAGACGGGCGCTGGTCAGGCGTGGCGTTTCCCAGCAGGCGCCTTCGTTCCATGCGCGGTCGCTGTGATAGCAATAACTTCGTTGCACGGTGCGCCCTTTGCAGAAGGTGGCATTGTCTGCAACTCTGCCTCCTCACCACCAGGACTCGACAAGCTGCTGCTGGAGCTGCTGGTGCCATCCATGGCAAAGGCAATTCTTCCAGCACCATGACTCGCAGCCGAGTAGCTCTGACACACCTTCAACACCGCATTGGCAAAATTGCCGTCATTCACCATGCCACGTGCGCCCCTTGAGTTCTTTCCGTGGGTTACTCCATATGCCTTCTGAGTTTGTAGGGCTGATCAAAGCTTTGATCGCAGATGTTGCAGCTTTGACCACTGGTCTTGTGCATTCTCATGTGGGACTCTAGGCACCATGCCAGTTGGAATGTTTTCCTGCAGACGTCGCAAGAGATTCGTTTTCTCACTCTAGTGACTCTATCAGATTCTAGTGACTATCGGATTCAACACAGCATTGGCAAAACTGCCGTTATTCACCAAGCCTGGTGCACCCTTTATCATGTAATACTTTTCGTGGGTCTTCATATGCCTTTTGAATTTCCCTGGCTGATCAAAACTTCGTCCGCATATGCCACACCATTGATCACGGGTCTCCTTGTGCGTTCTTACGTGGGATTCTAGGCACCATGCCAGTTTGAATTTTTTCCCACAGACGTCACAAGAGATGAGTTTTTTCGCTCTTGTAACTCTACCGGATTGAGGTGGGGTCGAGACGGGTGCTGGTGAAGTGCCATCGATGGTAAAGGCAATTCTCCCAGCACCACCATGACTCGCAGCGGAGTTGCTCTCGCACATCTGATACAAAAGACAAAGGTCACGCGCATGACACCCGTGTCACGAGTGTACTCACAAAGGCATACTTAAGGTGACGTAAGATTCATTACAACAGATTCATTATAACAGAACTCCTCAATAGTGCAGATCCTATCATCTACTATTTTACTCCTTATCCACCAAAATAAGTCCTCTTTGGTTCTTTCGGTAAAGTCACGTAGGTAGGAAAAATAAAATAAAAAATTATATATCACGACCATAAATGACGTCACGCCATTTTGGACGATTTTTAACCCCCCCCCCTCGTCACACGGCGTCACAAAAAGTCAGACCCCCCCCCCTCAAGTATGACGTCACAAAGCTCTGCCCCCCCCCCCAAACCATATTTTCATTTTGAAAATAAAACATGCTTCAAATCGCTTTAAACTATTGTCATTGTATTTAATGTGGCGCTGCACTCTGATGTTGTAGGAGAAAACATTTATTAAAAAGTCTATTTAACTAAATAGAACGTGTCGTCTGTATTTATTTAAAGTTGCGCATTTTGACGTGACGTCACATTTCTCAAACCCCCCCCCCCCGTCACAAATGTCTGACCCCCCCCTCCCCAGGTGCGTGACGTCATTTATGGATGGCCCCCATCGCCTTAAAACGCGAACTCGCGCTTGCAAACTGAAACCGCGGAACTTTTTTTGTTCCGCAGCGCGATCCTCCGCGAGATGTAATGAGTCGGCCTCGCGCTGTGAGTGAGTGTGAGTGAGACAGCATCGTCCCCCACTCCTCCTGATGTCGAGGGTAAATGGGCGAGGTTTAAGCCTGTGACTCATGCAGCTGCAATGGCTGCTTTGTGTACGCGGTCCAGACCTCCCCAGAGACCCTGGCTGACAGAGGAGGTGTTCAGGATGGTTGAGAAAAAGCGACAGGCTCACTCTAATCGTCTACAGCATCCCACGTCAGAGAATGAGGAGGCTTACCGCAGCCTTCGCTCGGAGGTTCGGAGAGCCGTGAGGCGCTGCAAGGATGGGTGGTGATCGCGGGTTGCTGAGGAGATGGAGTCTGCCTCAATGGCCCGCGATCACAAATCCCTATTTAACTCCATCAAAAAAGTAACCTACAGCGCCACACCTATTACCATTGTAGGGGTAATCGTCACTCACCACTCTGTGGGCTGGTAGCTTCCCCTTATCGTCAATAGGGGGCGGAAGCGCTATCACGCCAGGGCTAATGTCCATGGCCCAAAAAGGGGCCAACGATAAACCCTAGCAAACGGATCCTGGGACACATTCCCCGGGGCCCCGGGAGGGGGGAACCGGGGGATGATGTCACCTTCCAGAACGTTCTAGAAGGGAAGCGTGGCTAGGGCGGAGCAAGCCACGAACCAAAAGCCGGACCTTTCAGAGGTCTGGCTCAGTCATCTGCAAGCTGAAGAACGAAGACCTGGGCTGAAGATAGGACTCTGGACCCCAAGCTCCGTTGTCCTTCTAAGGGCCAGAGCTCAGTGAGCCCAGTGGTCAGGACCCACGGACCGGGTACGGTCAGGTCAAATAGCCTCTCCTATGGTCCCAGCCGGAGGAAGGGTAACGGGGTACCCAGTGATAGGGCCCTATAATCCGGAGGCCATACCTCCCCAGGGATCGGATAAAGGGACCGATATACCCTTTGTGTTAGGGACTTGTAAGGAAGACAATAAATATCGTGTTGTCTCATCAGAAGTTTATTCGTCAATTTATACCCACTACATCATTAGGGGAACGAAGGGTGATCCAATCTCCGACCCCCAGCGACAGGTTTGCAGATTTGCTGAGCATTTCTGTGAGGTCCTGGGGGAGGGGGAATCCCTCAGCCTAGAAAACATCATGGGACAAAGTGGGGATGACCCTGCTGAGGATGCGGTGCCTCAAATATTGGAGGAGGAAGTCACCCTCTGTGAGTGGCTGGCTGAGGTACCATCCGTTGAGGAAGTACTGAGGGCGCTTCAGAGTCTGAGACCAGGAAAGGCACCGAGCAGAGATGATCTCCCAAGCGAAATGCTGAGGGAGGGTGGCGTTTGTGCGTAGACTGCCCTACATGACATCATAACAGCAGTCTGGGCCACTGGACGGGTTCCGCAGGATTGGAAGGATGCCCTGGCGGTCCCCCTCTTTAAGAAGGGGGACCGCACAGACTGTAACAACTACAGGGGCATCTAACTCCTCAGTGTGCCGGGAAAGGTCCTGGCAAGGATTATTCAACATCGCCTTGCTAGGTACGCTAAGGAGAGGCTTGCGGAGCCCCAATGCGGTTTCAGGAAAAGGCGGTCCTGCAAAAATGTAATATTTTCTGTCCGTCTGCTACAGCAGAGGTGGAGGGAATTCCAACTAGACCTATATCTCTGCTTTATTGACCTGGTTAAGGCCTATGATACCATCAGTAGGCCTGGACTCTGGGTTGTTCTTCGTGCTTTCAGAGTCCCTGACCCTCTGCTCACACTCATTAAGGACCTTCATGATGGTGAGCAGACCCGAGTAAAACTACATAGCCGGGAGTCAGAGCCATTCCCTGCGACAGGGATGTCCTCTGGCTCCAACATTATTTAACATCTATTTCGACCACATAGTTCGTGAAGCCGTCAGTAGCTGTACCAGAGGAATTTACGTCTGGTACAGATACAATGGGAGGCTGATCGATGCCCAGGTGCGGTCAAGGGATGTCTCCCTATTGGTCAACCACATTATGTATGCCGACGACCTGGTAATTGCTGCTCATTCAGAGGAGGAGTTGGAGGCGCTGCTGCTGAAACTGGAGTGTGCCACTAAGAGGTGGGGCCTTACCATCAGCCCCACCAAAACGAAGCACCTGCCTGGGTATGTTGTGCCATCGGGCACTCTACCCCCACAACTCCCAATCGGTGATGGGGCAGTTGGGGAGAGAGTGGAGAGTTTTCCATACCTGGGCAGTGTGCTCATGATCGGCTCCGGTTTAACAGCAGAGGTCTCACTCCGAATTAGTCGAGCAGCATTATCTTTTCATCGGTTGTGTAACATTGTGTGGAAGCTACCTGGTCTGTCGCTCCGCATGAAGCTTCGGTTCTTCTCGGCCACAGTCATTCCCTCCCTTCTCTACGCTTGCAAAACGTGGAACCCCCTAATGCAGCATCTTGACCGGTTAGAAACATTTAGGCTGGCCTGCCTACGATCAATCCTGGGTTTAACCAGGCTGGATTGTGTGAGGAACTCACAAATCCTCGAAAGATCTGGACAAAGTCCCATCGGTGAGCTCCTCCAGCAGGCAAGGCTGCGTTGGCTGGGCCATGTAGCCCGCATGCCCAATCACCGCATGCCCAAACAGCTTTTGTTCGGCCGGATCGAGGGAGCTAAACGGGCGTGGCACGGACTAGAGAGGAGATGGAGTGATGTGGTACAGGAGGATGTGGAGCTGAGTGGACTTGCCAATGACTGGTACCAGCGGTGTCAAGATCGGCCTCTGTGGAGGAGGCTCGTGAAGGACGCTACTGGGCAGTTGGAGGCAGTCGCCCTCCAACAACAACGGAGGGCGGAGGATCGACGCTCAGAAAAACGAGCAGACCATCGGGTGGCTAAAGCTCAGCAAGTTGGCACAGTAGGGGGCACAGGTGGTGCATCAGCCAGTAATCTCAGTCATCTCAGTCAGTCGACCAGTGGCACCTGGGTCTGCCCCGTGACCTCCTGCCAGCCGGCGATCGACACTTCACGTAGCCTCAAGGTGCACATAGCCTGGCACAAGCGTCGTGGTGACGTCACCGCCACTTAGTGGCGAATGGCGGTTGTTGTTTTGAGACAGTAAGAGAGTGTAAGGTCGACTCAGCCTCAGATGAGTACCTGGTGCGGTGTGTCGTAAACATCGCTACTGGGGGAGACAAAGGCCGCCATGGAGGAGAATCCTAAAATAATAAAAAGCTTTGATTATAATAAAAGCTTTTTATTATTATTATAATAAAAGCTTTGATTATAATATTATGATATTATAATAAAAGCTATACTAAAAGCTTTCTAAATTAAAAATACAAAATTTTTTGAAATAATGAAAGCTTGTATTATTTAAAATGTATTATTTAATTTTTAAATTGGCAGAATCTACACGCCATATTCTTGGTTCTTCAGGTAAAGTCACGTCGATTTGAAAATAAAAATAATTAAATTAAATTGAAAAATATAAATTATAATATTTAAACTAATAAAAGCTTTTATTATTTTCAATTTATTATTTTCAATTTATTATTTTAATTTTATTAACAGGTCCCTGCAGGGTGGGCTGGTAGGACAAGTCTCTGCGCTGTCTATTGCTGATTTTACACCCAACAGCACGAGATTTCACTTCGTTAAAGTATTGAAAGGGGACGGACGGACGGACACATTAATCTATTGCAGGCTGGTACACTCAGTTTAAAACTTCGTTCCTACCAGTATTACACTTCATTAAAGTATTGAAAGGGGACGGACGGACGGACACATTAATCTATTGTAGGCTGGTACACTCAGTTTACAACTTTGTTCCTACCAGTATTACACTTCGTTAAAGTATTGAAAGGGGACGGACGGACGGACACATTAATCTATTGTAGGCTGGTACACTCAGTTTACAACTTCGTTCCTACCAGTATTATGACTTTACCGAAGGAAGCAATAATCTGGCGTGTAGATGCTGCCATCTGCTGGCCACCATTGTTGGGTGTAGATTGTGACAAAACTTTCGTGACTTCAGGAATTCATATTCTTGGTTCTTTCGGTAAAGTCACGTCCATAGAAAATAAAAAAATATCAAATCAAATAAAAATGTGAAATTTTAAATAATAAAAGCAAAAAACCCACATTCATATTCTTGGTTCTTTCGGTAAAGTCGCGGAGATAAAAAAAATACAATTTTAAAATAATCAATTGAATAAAAGCTTTAATATTATTTAAGCTTTTGTTATATTCAATTTATTATTTTAATTTTTAAATTGGCAGAATCTACACGCCACGTTGGTGGCCGGCAGGTGGCAACATCTACACGCCGAATTCTTGTTTTTTTCGTTAAAGTCACGTAGATTTTAAAATAAAAAATAATATAATTTAATTAAAAATACAAATAATAAATTGAAAATAATAAAAGCTTTCATAATTTTCATTTTTTTTTATTTTTAATTATTTTCTATCTACGTGACTTTACCGAAAGAACCAAGAATCTGGCGTGTAGATGCTGCCATCTGATGGCCACCAACGTTGGCAGGTGGCAGCATCTACACGCCAGATTCTTGGTTCTTTGGGTAAAATATAAATAATAAAGAAAAGAAAAAATAATAATTCATGATTTAGTATTTTTTTAATTTAATTATATTTTTTTCATTTTCAAATCTACGTTACTTTACCGAAAGAACCAAGAATATGGCGTGTAGATTCTGCCAATTTAAAAAAAAATTAAAATAATAAATTGAAAATAATAAAAGCTTTCATTATTTTCCATTTATCTTTTGTATTTTTTTAATTTTATTATTTTTATTTTCAACCTACATGGCTTTACCGAAAGAACCGAGAATATGAATCTGGATTTTTGATGATTATTTTCAATCTATTTTAATTTTTAAATTGGCAGCATCTACACGCCATATTCTTGGTTCTATCGGTAAAGTCACGTCGATAGAAAAAAAATCAAATCAAATAAAAAGTGTGAAATTGAAAATAATAAAAGCAAAAACCACATTCATATTCTTGGTTCTTTCGGTAAAGTAACAGAGATTAAAAAAAAATGAAACAAAATTTTGATTTTAAAAGAATAAATTGAAAATAATAAAAGCTTTTATTATTTTCCATTCATTTTTTTGTATTTTTAAATTGGCAGAATCTACACGCTATATCCTTAGTTCTTTGAGTGAAGTCACGTAGATAGAAAATATAAATAATAAAAGAAAAGTAAACATCTAAATAATATTTTTAAAAAATATATTTTATTGTTTCCCTTCTACGTGACTTTACTGAAAGAACCAATAATATGAATCACTGCAGTCACGAAAGCTTTAAATCAAAATATAATAATAACAATTCATGATTTTCATTTAATTATTTTCTTTTTATTTTCAAATCTACGTGAGTTTACCCAAAGAACCAAGAATATGGCGTGTAGATTATGCCAATTGAAAAATTACAAATAAAAGTAATTTTATTATTTCCGATTGTTTTTATTAATTTTTTTTCATTATTTTTAAATCTACGTGTCTTTAGCGAAAGAACCAAGAATATGAATCTGGATTTTTGCTTATTATTTTCAATTTATTATTTTAATTTTTCAATTAGCAGAATCTACACGCCACGTTGGTGGCCGGCAGATGGCAGCATCTACACGCCATATTCTTGGTTCTTTCGGTAAAGTCACGTAGAATGAGAATACAGTAATAAATTGATCAAATAAAATAACACAATAAAATTCTCACGACGTTTCGGCCACAACACAAGCGGCCTTCATCAGGTGAAGGGACGAGACTGTCTGGAGGACAGCGCTGGAGCGAACAAAGCCAAGCTCAGATCGAGACCTTTAAGCTGTGTGAGAAGACACAAAGCGCCTTGACAAAGGAATTAGCATTGAATTTAGCATTGAAATGGCTGAGTGATTAGCTTGTGACTGGTCACAGAAATGGCTATGTTAAAGTCAAAGCATACACATTCACAGAGGCACTGTGAAAATATTACGCAGCACGAGTTGTAGGATTAGGGCAATTATGGTGACACACGTGACCCCCTCTACACAAGAAACAGCTAAGATTCATATTCTTGGTTCTTTCGGGAAAGTCACGTCGAAGGGAAACAATAAAATAATACAAATATAAAACAATAAAATTCTCACGACCTTTTGACTGCAACACAAGCAATCATCATCAGGTGTGAAAACCACAACAAGAAAATTTGAAAGAACCATGAATATGAATCTCTGCAGTCACTAAAGCTTTAAATCAAAATTTAACAGCTGAGAGTCAATGCTGGGATGTTGTGCGATTGGTGCAAGCGACCCATCATTGTGTTTTGATGTTGAGCTGTTAAAATTGCACTGTTGTGAGGTGAGGTCAAGGCCTATGACTGCTTCCAGCGGTGTCAAGATCAGCATTTTGAAGAGGCTCGCGGAAGATGATACTGGGCACTGGGGTGCAGTCTCCCTCCATGAACAACAGAGGGCAGAGGAGCGACGCTTACAACAATTATTGGCGGAGCGCCGGGCGTATAAAAGACAAAGTTGGAAGAAAGTTTATCTCGGGGAGTTAACCCACAACACCTGGGTCTGTCCCGCGTGTTCACACGATAACGCGTTTTCACTACGTTGATATTTATAAGGGCACGGGGTGACCAATAAAGTATGAATTGGTCTGTAATAAGCTCGGCCCTGATAAGGGGTTGACAGATATGAAATAATCGAGCAGACAGACACGGGCCTGACTTCATCCACAGATGCCTTGTTGAGTCTCTAATTTTTAGGATTCTGCTTGGGACGTCTTGCCAATTCCTCACCAAATAATGTGTACGTGTGAGTAACCAGACCTACCTGAGATCTCACGCCTCGTAGAGAGCCAAAATAAATATCGTACGTTTATAGATTGCTCGGTAACCTCCGTTCCATGCTGCCATCGACTGGCCAAGAATGTGGCCTGTAGATGCTGCCATCTGCTGGCCACTGATGTAGATGTCAGCATGGAAGGTGGTGAATTGCGGTCGTTGAGATGAGTTTTGATTGGTGAGATGAGTGAGGTTGGTGCTGTGGATGAGATGGGTGCAGTCAGTCTGGTGACTGTGTGGTTGGTGTGGTGAATGTAGTGGATGGTGTGGTGAATGTAGTGGTTGGTGTGGTGAATGTAGCTGTTGGTGTGGTGAATGTAGTGGTTGGTGTGGTGAATGTAGTGGTTGGTGTGGTGAATGTAGTGGGTGGTGTGGTGAATGTAGTGGTTGGTGTGGTGAATGTAGTGGTTGGTTTGGTGAATGTAGTGGTTGGTGTGGTGAATGTAGTGGGTGAGATGAGTGTAGTAGGTGTGATGAGTGCCATTTGTGCGGTTAGTGGAGTTGGTGTTTGGTGAGTGAGGTGAGTGTGGTGTGATTGGTGAGGTGTAATTGGTGAGGTTAGGTTGGTGAGGTGTAATTGGGGTGGTGAGGTGGGTGAGGTGTAATTGGTGAGGTAAAGTTGGTGAGTGTATCAGTGAGCACCTGGAGGATTCTCCTCCACGGTCGCCTTTGTCTCCCCCAGTAGCGATGTTCACTCCACACCGCACCAGGAACTCATCTGAGGCTGAGTCGACCTCACACTCTCTCACTGTCTCACAACAACAACAACAACCGCCATTCGCCACTAAGTGGCGGTGACGTCACCACGACGCTTGTGCCAGGCCATGTGCACCTTGAGGCCACGTGAAGTGTCGAACGCCCGCTGGCGGTCACGGGGCAGATCCAGGTGGTGCCACGGGTCGACTGACTGAGATGACTGAGATGACTGGCTGATGCACCACCTGTGCCCCCTGCTCACACTCACGCACGCGCACTCACTCACAAGCGCGAGTTCGCGTTGTCAGGCGATATAAAATAATTTATATTTCATGCCAGTTGGTTCTGAAGGGCGGCTGTTTGTAATTTGGGCGTTCGTAAGTCGAGGACTGTCTGTAAATAAAGATTCCGATTGTGGGGCTTTCACCGTGGGATGAGCTTGGCCCGATCCGCAGGGGCGTGGCTTGCACGACAGTGGGCGGGGCATAGCCGCGACGGGCGTGGCTTATCCAGGAAGTGGAGACCGCGATCGCCGGACTGCAAGCCAGACAGAAGCGCGCTCCTTTTAAAGTTAACAACAACATTGTTAAATGTAAGTAGCGCCTCTCTACTTTATTATTGTTTTATTTGTTTAATACATTACTTGTGGTGCCGTGAGTCGAGTGAAATCAGTCAATAACCTTGCTAGACATGGTTAATCTTTTAATAAGGGGCGCCGCGGTGTCGAGATGTTAACTACCTCGCTAGGCCTACAGCAGCGTGGAGGTTCCATCGAGACCCTGACGCCTGCTCTGTATTTGTTTATTTTTTTCCCCTGTGGTCGCGTAGATTCTTCTCCTGGTCCTTCGGTTTTCCCCTCCACATTTAGAAACGTGAGTTTAGAGTAGGATAAGCCACTTTCGTTGATAGCTCAACGAAAGTGGCTTATCCACATGATAAGCCACTTTCGTTGAGCTATCATTTGTGTCCAGGTCGCTTCTGATAAGAGTTATATAGCTCAGTGGGCCTTACCTGGTTAAATAAAAATAGTTTATAGTTTAGTTTATAGTTCATAAGAACTCGTGACAAGGGTCAGTGTCTACTTCAAATAATGTTCAGGCTCTGGAGACCTCCAAAGTTATTCGTGATGTTATACATTTGGTTCGTTTTGAGCATAATCGCGACCTTATATAATTATGACGTGATGCACACGCTGAATATACGCACACAAACATCGTGTACACGTGTGTCGTGCCCTCTATTGTCCACATAGACGGCTTGTGCTGACGAGAGAACGGTCTTAATGTACAATGTCGTGACATGTATCAGCCCTTTGTCGATCCAGCGTTTTGATAGAGGCCTCCCCCACACCATGTCGTTCGTGGGAGTTGTTTAACCATACTTCACCATGCCGGTCAATGCGGGTTTGGTGAAGTGAGGAGGCCCAGAAACTTGTATATGCAGATACGAGTTTGCCTGTGCTTGCATCTGCAGAATTACATTCTCACACATCTTCAAGTATAGTTTAATACTTCTAAAATGCATTAATTATTGAGGATTCCATAAAGTACTGTGGTAAAAAGAAAATAACTTGATTTGAATACTTTGTTGAACAGGGAATGCTTTGAGTTTGTGGGTTGAATCCATTAGTGCGGAGTTGTGTTATTTCCCCATTTGCAAGGTGGGGTCTCTCTGGGTTCCACTCACACAAACATCTCAATGCAATGGGACCTTTCTGAAAATGCAGTACTTAGACTCAATGAAGCTTTCCTGGGTAACTATTTAACATTGTAATAATTAGCATGAGAGATAATGACGTTCACGTATAAGTGCCATTAATAGTACTATACTGTACTTTTATTGAAGACTATTTTACGTAGTTGTTTGTAAAAAAAGTGTCCATTCTCAAAACTTTTTAACTGGCCCTCGTACATAAATGATATTACAATCTTTATGGAGATTGCACGTCAGAGTGTTGTGAATAGTGGAGTGAACGTGTGGTGCAATCATTATATTGTTGGTGTGTATATACAGAAAGGCCTATTTGGTGGGTAACATTAGGAAAATGGAGGTAGTTGGTCATTGTTGTTTAGAAACAAAATATTATTTGGGTGGATAAGAGGAGTAAAATCGTACATGATAGGAACTGCAATATTGTGGAGTTCTGGTATAATGAGTTGTAGTATATATGAATCTTATGTCACCTTAAGTATGCCTTTGTGAGTACACTCGTGACACGGGTGTCATGCGCGTGACCTTTGTCTTTGTTTCAGATGTGCGAGAGCAACTCCGCTGTGAGTCATGGTGGTGCTGGGAGAATTGCCTTTACCATCGATGGCACTTCATCAGCACCCGTCTCAACCCCACCTCAATCCGGTAGAGTTACAAGACCGAAAAAACTTATCTCTTGTGACGTCTGTGGGAAAAAATTCCAACTGGCATGGTGCCTAGAAGCCCACGTAACAACGCACAAAGAGACCCATGACCAATGGTGCCGCATATGTGGACAAAGGTTTGAACAGCTAGGAAAATTTAAAAGGCATGTGAAGACCCACGAGAAGGATTACGTGATAAAGGGTGCACCAGGCTTGGTGAATAACGGCAGTTTTGCCAATGCGGTGTTGAATCCACCATCGCCCTATGAGATGTGCTCAGTCTGCGGAGTTTTATGTCCTATTGAAATCCTGAAAACTCATGAAAGTCTTCACGCACAGTTCTTGTACAGACCGAAGCCTGAACATGATTACGCTTCGACAAAAGATAGCGGCGTTAAGATAAATGACATGAAATCCAATTTTCCTGAATGCTTTGGCCTAGTTCCACATCAACAAACTGCTTCACCAGTCAGTGAGAATAAACCATACGCTGCTCTCGATCCTATTACGAGCATGAAAGTGTTGATGGCCTTGCAGCAGAAGAAGAAGGAAAAGCGACATAGACCTAAGTCCATTAAAAGAAAGAAGACCACCACCAGCGTCACCAATTGCAGCAGTAGCAACAGCCAGAATTCGGACATCAAGAGGATGGACTGCACGGAAGCAGGAGGCTGCGTGGAGCGCAACATCCCCAAGGTGGATGAACCCAACCTGGCACCTTTCGGTACGTCCGAGTAATGCACACACTACATTTCATTTGGATGTAATTCATAATTTCACAAATTAGTTAATGTACGCATATGTTGACCATATCTGTATGCCTGCGCTGAGGAGTCTAGAGATCTGATGTGGTGCTGCTCGGATGTTGGGTTAAACCATGAAACTCTGGGTTTCAGTCACCGAGCCATGATTAAACTGGCTTCTCATTGATGGTCTTATCCAGTTACCAAACACTTCTTCCAGCAAACACTTCTGATGTCGCGTGATGTGTAGGAAATTGCAATAACCTCCTAGTGGATAAAAAACGGTCACGAAGGGATGTCATGAGCAGTGCAATGATATCTCCTTCCACGAGCTGTTCCCTTACATGAGGTGGTTCACTGCTGTGTGAGAGTTGCACAGGGATACTTCATCTCATGACATGGAGCCAATAGCACCATTGGAAGGAAACTGAGAAAAATACATTGCTTGACAAATTCCAAAAATTATCTATTTCTTAACCGGGGTAAATTTTACTTAAACAAGTGGGTAAATTTAGGGAACATTTTTGAATGTATAGACCGAGTCATTTCCACGATGGGAATTTCCTCTTCATTGTACTCACGCCTAACTTCCATGTGTATTTACTCGTTCTATTGCAGGTAATTATTGTGTAATTAATGAGCTGTAATAGAATAATCTGGCTCAACCACCTCAATGTTAATTATAGTTGTTGCTCTGCATCAACATCAACCACACGAAGAAGTGCAAAATGTTGGGGCTTCAAAATAAGCCCCAAAAATGTATTATGATATTTTTCAGGAAATCAGTATCTTGCTTTTCTACTATTTGTACGTATGTTGAACTTCTTTCGTACCATACGTAGCCAACCGTGCTAATCGGAGGTATTTGTTGCTGGCCATTTGGCATTTTGGGCCTTTGGGCCTGTGCTCAGCAACCGTGATTGATAAAACGTCCCATATACATAGTAATGCTATGGCATCCACTGCATGGTGATAAATAAATTATGTATTAGCGCGTGCGTGTGCTCAACGGTGGATGTCTTGTGTTCCAGAGGAAAAGCCCTTCCCGTGCAGTGACTGCTCGTACGGAGCGATGCAGAAGTCGAAGCTCAAGAGACACGTCCTGAGCGTTCACCACGTGCCCTTCGATAGCGCGCTGGACTCCGACTGCCCCAAGAAGAGAAGGCGTCTGGCTGGGTGCCGAGACCACGGCTCAACTCTGGATTTGGAGCGCGCACGATGCTCACGGAGAACTCCCTGATGATTTATTTCATCCTGAGGCTGAGGTACCACGTGTGGGGCGATGAACTCAAGGTTTTGTGCAGCGGACATTTCCATGATGAAATTTCGTCACGTTCACTGCTGCGAGGTTACATCTATTGCCGTATATTTTTAGTCAATTGCTGTATTTTATGGTATACAATATATTTAATAAATTGTCCTAATTTCATAACCCATCAGGTGCAGAAATCAGAGGCGGGGAGGGGGATTATTGAAATTATATAATTGATTAGTAATCATTTAATTAGTATGTTTCCTCTATAAGTAATGATAAATGTGAGATGTCTTCTTCTTCCACGCGTTTGTTCCACTCACGTGGGGTCCGCCGTCCTTGCCACCTTCTCCACACCGCCCCGTCCCGCGCCATCTCTCCCTCCGCTCCTCGGGCCACCACGTTCGACCGCATCACCACATCGCCCCACGTCTTCTTCTTCTGCCTTCATCTCCTCATCTTACAATTACAATTACTTAATAATACGCTTCCAGGCCGCACTAAGCCTGTAGCTGTCAGAGAGGTTAAAATAATACAAATTTTCTCAGTTTCAATGGATTCTCGAATTAATCTTGACCAGTAATAATGAGTTTTACACAACACTTCATCGTTATCAAAATACATTAAGTGTTCTTGTTGGCAAGCATGTACTGCAACTTCCGACAGTTATGTTTGAGAGTGTTTAATATTTATTTGGTGTTCCTTTAGTCTTACGCTAATGTTACGTCCCATCTGTCCAATGTAACATCTGCCACATAAGCCATTAATCCGATACACACCATCCGTTGACAACTTAGGCAATTCATCTTAAGTACAAGATACTATTTTTTGAATTTTGTGTACCGTGCCAAATCTTACTTAGATGTTTAGATTTTTGCTTTTCCAAAACTCGAGCTAATTTCTCAATTACTCCCACGATATATGGTATTTTAATTGTTTAATAACCTGATTCAGCAGTATTGCTGTTCGATCTTGGTTTAGCATTCATTGCTGTTAATTATTTGAGCATTTTCTTTGGTTCTTTCGGTAAAGTCACGTAGAATGAGAATAAAATAATAAATTGATAAAATATCAATTTATTATTTGATAAAATATCAATTTATTATTTTATTCTCATTCTACGTGACTTTACCGAAAGAACCAAAGAAGATGAATCATTGCAGTCACGAAAGCTTTAAATCGATATTTGAGCATTATTGTAGACATTCAATCGTAGCGTTTCTTTGACATGTTCAATCTCTCTCCCCAGACATTCACCATCTGACACTGTTTTAGCCAGATGTATGAGCATCTTGATGAGAGAGGTTTTCTGTACGGGGTGATGATGCGAATCTGCATTCAGATAGGCATCAGTATGCGTTCCCTTTTGGTAAACGCTGTGTGTGTTATTTTACCATTTAGGCCTCGTCCGATAAATCACCTCTCCCAAGGAAATAAGTATTTAGAGGCCACACGGGACCGGGGGGGGGGGGGGAGTTTATCGTTGTGTCTGTTGCTGAGAGCAGATAGCGCGCAATGGAGAGCTTGCTCAGAGCGGAGCTGGGCACGTACTCGGCGAGGACGCTGGGCGCTTCGGCCAGTGGAGGCTGCATCAGCACCGGGCAGAGCTACGAGACGGGGCGCGGACACGTGTTCACCAAGATCAACGCCAAGAGCGGGGCACCCTCCTCTACGCCTCCTCTACGCCTCCTCACCACCTCACCTCCTCTACCCTTCTCCTCGCCTCCTCTACGCCTCCTCACTACGCCACCTCACCACGCCACCTCACCTCCTCACCACGCCACCTCACCTCCTCACGCCACCTCACCTCCTCACCACGCCACCTCAACACCTCACCACCTCACCTCAACACCTCACCTCCTCTACCCTCCTCTTCGCCTCCTCTACACCACCCTGCATTCTTGCCTCAACCTTCATTCATTCAGCCCTGTCATTAATGTATCACTTTTTTTTAGCTGCGACTACTAGCTAATTTGTCAGTTACTCCCACGATATATGGTATTTTAATTATTTAATAACCTGATTCAGCAGTATTACTGTTTGATCTTGGTTTAGCATTCACTGCTCTGTTAATTTGAGCATTATTGTAG
Organism: Petromyzon marinus; assembly: GCF_048934315.1. NCBI lineage: Eukaryota > Metazoa > Chordata > Hyperoartia > Petromyzontiformes > Petromyzontidae > Petromyzon > Petromyzon marinus. Next base: position 212,591 of record NC_133683.1, read on the forward strand.
ACATTCAATCGTAGCGTTTCTTTGACATGTTTAATCTCTCTCCTCAGACTTTGACCATCTGACACTGTTTTAGCCAGATGTATGAGCATCTTGTTGAGAAAGGATTTCTGTTCGGGGTGATGATGCCAATCTGCATTCAGATAGGCATCAGTATGTGTTCCCTTTCGGTAAATGCTGTGTGTGTTACTTTACCATTTAGGCCTCGTCCGAGCAAAATATCCAGGAAAGGGAGTGTGTTATTCACCTCCATTTCCATGGTGAACTGGATGGCCGGTTTTTGTGAATTGAGATGATTTAGACATTCATTCATTAAGTGTATCCTTCCCATGTCGCCAGACAACCAAAGTGTCATCTATATATCTACACCAAAAAGTGGGTTTTAATGTACTTGAAGCAAGTGCTCTTGCAACCCGGGGGTTGAGGACCCCTGTGTTAGAGGCCACACGGGACGGGGGGGGTGGGGAAGTTTAACGTTGTGTTTGTCGCTGCGAGCAGACAGCGTGCAATGGAGAGCTTGCTCAGAGCGGAGCTGTGCACGGACTCGGCGAGGCCGCTGGGCGCTGCGGCCGGTGGAGGCTGCATCAGCACCGGGCAGAGCTACGAGACGGGGCGCGGACACGTGTTCACCAAGATCAACGCCAAGAGCGGGGCACCCTCCTCTACGCCTCCTCACCACCTCACCTCCTCTACCCTCCTCTTCGCCTCCTCTACACCACCTTGCATCCTGGCCTCAACCTTCATTCAGTCAGCCCTGTATCACTTTTTTTCGCTGCGACTACTAGCACCACCGTGGTGAATGTTGCAGTGAACTTCCCCTCGTTGATTCCCCCCTCCACCCACGTTAAGGGACTCGGTCTACCAGACACTTTGACCGCTTCGTCTCATCCACTCCGCGTTCAACCACCGCGCCTCACTGCAGTTCACAACAACGCACTCAACTAAACAACTCGGTCACCCACTCATCCAGTCACTAACCCAATCACCCTATCACACATTCATCCAGTCACTAACTCATCCAGTCACTAACTCAATCACCCTATCACACACTCATCTCGTCACTAATTCAATCACCCTATCACCCACTCATCCAGTTAACCACTCATCCAGTCACCCACTCATTCAGTCACCCACTCATTCAGTCACCCACTCATCCAGTCACCCACTCATTCAGTCACCCACTCAATCACCCTATCACCCACTCATCAAATCAGCCACGCATCCAGTCACCCACTCATCCAGTCATCCACGCAATCACCCTATAACCCACTCATCCAGTCACCCACTCAATCACCCTATCACATACTCATCTAGTCACTAATTAAAACACCCTATCACCCACTCATCCAGTCACCCACTCATCTAGTCACCCACTAATTTAGTCACCCACTCAATCACCCACTCATCTAATCACCCACGCATTCAGTCACCCACGCATCCAGTCACCCACTCATCCGGTCACTGACTCAATCACCCTATCACACACTCCTCCACTCGTTTACTCAAACACTCACCCATTTACTCACCCACCCACTCACCACCATGCAGGTCACCTCACTCTTCTTTTCAGATTTATCAGTTTGCACTGCTCCACTCTGGAATCCACTCCCGGTCTTCCTGTTTTCCCAAACTCTTGCAACAATAAACTTGATCAATTTAAGGAACGCGTTTCTTTGATCTTAATTATCTAATTACTCATTGGACAGTTATGTATTTTTTTTTTATTGTTACTGGCCGTTTGGCGTTTTGTATTGTGTGGGGTTTGCATCGCTGTCAACCCCTCATCAGTGCCTACCTTATTACAGAACAATTCAGACCTTGTTGGTCACCCCGTGCCCCTTATAAGTCCCATGACAAGGGAGAAACACACAAATAAACTTAACAAAAATGTTGCCCGTATTGAAACGGCCGTCTGCCGTATGGACCTGACAACTCACTTTCCCCCAACAGAATACGGGTAAACCGTGTGGGTTGGCGGCTATGGGTTTTGTTGTGTTTGCGAGTCCAAGTTATAGGACTGCACCCTGGGTTGTGCGTGGTTCTCATTGGTGGGAGATTCCCTTCGCTGTGTTGCACGCCAGTGGCTGGGGGCTGCCTGGGGCTAGTGACGTGTAAGCCGGTCCCAATGTGCACCGGCAAACATTTACCGCCAGGTGGCCCCAGTGTTTATTGCCCGTCTCCACGTGGATACCTGAAACCCACGTCAATCCACTGCTGGATGAGTCCCGCAATGAAGATACAATCAGTACATCCACTTTGCTTTTGGACACCACCTGTTCCATTGGCGGCCGAATGCGAATCTAAATGTGCATACGTTAGAGACTGGTTAATGCGCATAGAAATCAAACCAATTGACCTACGACATTTGCCCCATCAACTTTTGTAGAATTTTAGATGTGCATTACAGCTACTTTAGCCGGATGGTTGTGGTGGCTTTGTATGCCTGTAATCCACGACTACGTGGAGGTGAGGGTTGGTGGATCACAAAAATGTTGCGACAACTCCCACCCCTTGGTCGTCAAGGAGGTAGAGAAGGAGGTGTCGAATAATTTGGACTCCGCCTGTTCCATCTGTAGATTTGTGATAGAGCGTTGGCCCCCCATTTGCTTGGATTTCTCCAGGTGCTCCGATTTCCTCCCACATGTAAACAATCATTAATCTTGATTTGAAGCTTTCGTGACTGCAGGAATCCTTACTCTTTGGTTCTTTCGGTAAAGTCACGTAGGTAGAAAAAATAATGGATCACGACGTTTCGATCGCCACACAAGCAATCTCACTGAGTCTCAAGACTCTTGTTCAGGAGGGGCCTGACAACTTTTCGCAGGAGTAATTTGGATGTTTGGCTAGTACCAGTTACATTGTATGTTGTTGTTGTTTTGCTGTGGGAGTAAACCCATACAGAGAAAGGGACCAGAATGAGGAAAGCGAAGCCAGGCAGTCCTTCAGAAGATGTCATGCACGGGCGTGACCACTGCACCACCCTGCCGCCCAAACAAATGTAATTTAAATAATGTACAATACTGGCAAATAAACCCTATTAGTATCAACTGAATTTGTGGACAATGTGGCACGTGTATAGCTGCATCGGTGTTTCTAAAAGTCGTGTTCAAATTGCTTATTAAAAATATTATAAAGAACAGGTTTCTCACCTCTGGTTTCATTTGACTTACCGGTTGTCCTCATTATGTGTGTCACAGGTAATATGGCAAGGAAAATATTATGCAGCACGAGTTGTAGGATTAGGGCAATTATCGTGACACACGTGACCCCCTCTACACAAGTAACAGCTGAGAGTCAATGCTGGGATGTTTTGCGATTGGTGCAAGCGACACATCATTGTGTTTTGATGTTGAGCTGTTAAAATTGCACTGTTGTGAGGTGAGGTCAAGGCAGATAACTGCTTCCAGCGGTGTCAAGATCAGCATTTTGAAGAGGCTCGCGGAGGGCACTGGGGTGCAGTCTCCCTCCATGAACAACAGAGGGCAGAGGAGCGACGCTCACAACAATAATTGGCGGAGCGCCGGGCGTATAAAAGACAGTTGGAAGAAAGTTTATCTCGGGGAGGTAACCCACAACACCTGGGTCTGTCCCGCGTGTTCACACGATAACGCGTTTTCACTACGTTGAGATTTATAAGGGCACGGGGTGACCAATAATGTATGAATTGGTCTGTGATAAGCTCGGCCCTGATAAGGGGTTGACAGATATGAAATAATCGAGCAGACAGACACGGGCCTGACTTCATCCACAGATGCCTTGTTGAGTCTCTAATTTTTAGGATTCTGCTTGGGATGTCTTGCCAATTCCTCAGCAAATAATGTGTACGTGTGAGTAACCAGACCTACCTGAGATCTCACGCCTCGTAGAGAGCCAAAATAAATATCGTACGTTTATAGATTGCTCGGTAACCTCCGTTCCATGCTGCCATCGACTGGCCAAGAATGTGGCCTGTAGATGCTGCCATCTGCTGGCCACTGATGTAGATGGCAGCATGTAATGTGGTGAATTGCGGTCGTTGAGATGAGTTTTGATTGGTGAGATGAGTGAGGTTGGTGCAGTGGATGAGATGGGTGCAGTCAGTATGGTGACTGTGTGGTTGGTGTGGTGAATGTAGTGGGTGGTGTGGTGAATGTAGTGGTTGGTGTGGTGAATGTAGTGGTTGGTGTAGTGAATGTAGTGGGTTGTGTGGTGAATGTAGTGGTTGGTGTGGTGAATGTAGTGGTTGGTGTGGTGAATGTAGTGGTTGGTGTGGTAAATGTAGTGGTTGGTGTGGTGAATGTAGTGGTTGGTGTGGTGAATGTAGTGGTTGGTGTGGTGAATGTAGTGGGTGAGATGAGTGTAGTAGGTGTGATGAGTGCCATTTGTGCGGTGAGTGGAGTTGGTGTTTGGTGAGTGAGGTGAGTGTGGTGTGATTGGTGAGGTGTAATTGGGGTGGTGAGGTGGGTGAGGTGTCATTGGTGAGGTAAAGTTGGTGAGTGTATCAGTGAGCACCTGGAGGATTCTCCTCCACGGTCGCCTTTGTCTCCCCCAGTAGCGGTGTTCACTCCACTCCTCACCAGGAACTCATCTGAGGCTGAGTCGACCTCACACTCTCTCACTGTCTCACAACAACAACAACAACCGCCATTCGCCACTAAGTGGCGGTGACGTCACCACGACGCTTGTGCCAGGCCATGTGCACCTTGAGGCCACGTGAAGTGTCGAACGCCCGCTGGCGGTCACGGGGCAGATCCAGGTGGTGCCACGGGTCGACTGACTGAGATGACTGAGATGACTGGCTGATGCACCACCTGTGCCCCCTGCTCACACTCACGCACGCGCACTCACTCACAAGCGCGAGTTCGCGTTGTCAGGCGATATAAAATAATTTATATTTCATGCCAGTTGGTTCTGAAGGGCGGCTGTTTGTAATTTGGGCGTTCGTAAGTCGAGGACTGTCTGTAAATAAAGATTCCGATTGTGGGGCTTTCACCGTGGGATGAGCTTGGCCCGATCCGCAGGGGCGTGGCTTGCACGACAGTGGGCGGGGTATAGCCGCGACGGGCGTGGCTTATCCAGGAAGTGGAGACCGCGATCGCCGGACTGCAAGCCAGACAGAAGCGCGCTCCTTTTAAAGTTAACAACAACATTGTTAAATGTAAGTAGCGCCTCTCTACTTTATTATTGTTTTATTTGTTTAATACATTACTTGTGGTGCCGTGAGTCGAGTGAAATCAGTCAATAACCTTGCTAGACATGGTTAATCTTTTAATAAGGGGCGCCGCGGTGTCGAGATGTTAACTACCTCGCTAGGCCTACAGCAGCGTGGAGGTTCCATCGAGACCCTGACGCCTGCTCTGTATTTGTTTATTTTTTTCCCCTGTGGTCGCGTAGATTCTTCTCCTGGTCCTTCGGTTTTCCCCTCCACATTTAGAAACGTGAGTTTAGAGTACTTGACTGCTATAAATGTCCACATGATAAGCCACTTTCGTTGAGCTATCATTTGTGTCCAGGTCGCTTCTGATAAGAGTTATATAGCTCAGTGGGCCTTACCTGGTTAAATAAAAATAGTTTATAGTTTAGTTTATAGTTCATAAGAACTCGTGACAAGGGTCAGTGTCTACTTCAAATATTGTTCAGGCTCTGGAGACCTCCAAAGTTATTCGTGATGTTATACATTTGGTTCGTTTTGAGCATAATCGCGACCTTATATAATTATGACGTGATGCACACGCTGAATATACGCACACAAACATCGTGTACACGTGTGTCGTGCCCTCTATTGTCCACATAGTCGGCTTGTGCTGACGAGAGAACGGTCTTAATGTACAATGTCGTGACATGTATCAGCCCTTTGTCGATCCAGCGTTTTGATAGAGGCCTCCCCCACACCATGTCGTTCGTGGGAGTTGTTTAACCATACTTCACCATGCCGGTCAATGCGGGTTTGGTGAAGTGAGGAGGCCCAGAAACTTGTATATGCAGATACGAGTTTGCCTGTGCTTGCATCTGCAGAATTACATTCTCACACATCTTCAAGTATAGTTTAATACTTCTAAAATGCATTAATTATTGAGGATTCCATAAAGTACTGTGGTAAAAAGAAAATAACTTGATTTGAATACTTTGTTGAACAGGGAATGCTTTGAGTTTGTGGGTTGAATCCATTAGTGCGGAGTTGTGTTATTTCCCCATTTGCAAGGTGGGGTCTCTCTGGGTTCCACTCACACAAACATCTCAATGCAATGGGACCTTTCTGAAAATGCAGTACTTAGACTCAATGAAGCTTTCCTGGGTAACTATTTAACATTGTAATAATTAGCATGAGAGATAATGACGTTCACGTATAAGTGCCATTAATAGTACTATACTGTACTTTTATTGAAGACTATTTTACATAGTTGTTTGTAAAAAAAGTGTCCATTCTCAAAACTTTTTAACTGGCCCTCGTACATAAATGATATTACAATCTTTATGGAGATTGCAAGTCAGAGTGTTGTGAATAGTGGAGTGAACGTGTGGTGCAATCATTATATTGTTGGTGTGTATATACAGAAAGGCCTATTTGGTGGGTAACATTAGGAAAATGGAGGTAGTTGGTCATTGTTGTTTAGAAACAAAATATTATTTGGGTGGATAAGAGGAGTAAAATCGTACATGATAGGAACTGCAATATTGTGGAGTTCTGGTATAATGAGTTGTAGTATATATGAATCTTATGTCACCTTAAGTATGCCTTTGTGAGTACACTCGTGACACGGGTGTCATGCGCGTGACCTTTGTCTTAGTTTCAGATGTTCGAGAGCAACTCCGCTGTGAGTCATGGTGGTGCTGGGAGAATTGCCTTTACCATCGATGGCACTTCATCAGCACCCGTCTCAACCCCACCTCAATCCGGTAGAGTTACAAGACCGAAAAAACTTATCTCTTGTGACGTCTGTGGGAAAAAATTCCAACTGGCATGGTGCCTAGAAGCCCACGTAACAACGCACAAAGAGACCCATGACCAATGGTGCCGCATATGTGGACAAAGGTTTGAACAGCTAGGAAAATTTAAAAGGCATGTGAAGACCCACGAGAAGGATTACGTGATAAAGGGTGCACCAGGCTTGGTGAATAACGGCAGTTTTGCCAATGCGGTGTTGAATCCACCATCGCCCTATGAGATGTGCTCAGTCTGCGGAGTTTTATGTCCTATTGAAATCCTGAAAACTCATGAAAGTCTTCACGCACAGTTCTTGTACAGACCGAAGCCTGAACATGATTACGCTTCGACAAAAGATAGCGGCGTTAAGATAAATGACATGAAATCCAATTTTCCTGAATGCTTTGGCCTAGTTCCACATCAACAAACTGCTTCACCAGTCAGTGAGAATAAACCATACGCTGCTCTCGATCCTATTACGAGCATGAAAGTGTTGATGGCCTTGCAGCAGAAGAAGAAGGAAAAGCGACGTAGACCTAAGTCCATTAAAAGAAAGAAGACCACCACCAGCGTCACCAATTGCAGCAGTAGCAACAGCCAGAATTCGGACATCAAGAGGATGGACTGCACGGAAGCAGGAGGCTGCGTGGAGCGGAACATCCCCAAGGTGGATGAACCCAACCTGGCACCTTTCGGTACGTCCGAGTAATGCACACACTACATTTCATTTGGATGTAATTCATAATTTCACAAATTAGTTAATGTACGCATATGTTGACCATATCTGTATGCCTGCGCTGAGGAGTCTAGAGATCTGATGTGGTGCTGCTCGGATGTTGGGTTAAACCGTGAAACTCTGGGTTTCAGTCACCGAGCCATGATTAAACTGGCTTCTCATTGATGGTCTTATCCAGTTACCAAACACTTCTTCCAGCAAACACTTCTGATGTCGCGTGATGTGTAGGAAATTGCAATAACCTCCTAGTGGATAAAAAACGGTCACGAAGGGATGTCATGAGCAGTGCAATGATATCTCCTTCCACGAGCTGTTCCCTTACATGAGGTGGTTCACTGCTGTGTGAGAGTTGCACAGGGATACTTCATCTCATGACATGGAGCCAATAGCACCATTGGAAGGAAACTGAGAAAAATACATTGCTTGACAAATTCCAAAAATTATCTATTTCTTAACCGGGGTAAATTTTACTTAAACAAGTGGGTAAATTTAGGGAACATTTTTGAATGTATAGACCGAGTCATTTCCACGATGGGAATTTCCTCTTCATTGTACTAACACCTAACTTCCATGTGTATTTACTCGTTCTATTGCAGGTAATTATTGTGTAATTAATGAGCTGTAATAGAATAATCTGGCTCAACCACCTCAATGTTAATTATAGTTGTTGCTCTGCATCAACATCAACCACACGAAGAAGTGCAAAATGTTGGGGCTTCAAAATAAGCCCCAAAAATGTATTATGATATTTTTCAGGAAATCAGTATCTTGCTTTTCTACTATTTGTACGTATGTTGAACTTCTTTCGTACCATACGTAGCCAACCGTGCTAATCGGAGGTATTTGTTGCTGGCCATTTGGCATTTTGGGCCTTTGGGCCTGTGCTTAGCAACCGTGATTGATAAACCGTCCCATATACATAGTAATGCTATGGCATCCACTGCATGGTGATAAATAAATTATGTATTAGCGCGTGCGTGTGCTCAACGGTGGATGTCTTGTGTTCCAGAGGAAAAGCCCTTCCCGTGCAGTGACTGCTCGTACGGAGCGATGCAGAAGTCGAAGCTCAAGAGACACGTCCTGAGCATTCACCACGTGCCCTTCGATAGCGCGCTGGACTCCGACTGCCCCAAGAAGAGAAGGCGTCTGGCTGGGTGCCGAGACCACGGCTCAACTCTGGATTTGGAGCGCGCACGATGCTCACGGAGAACTCCCTGATGATTTATTTCATCCTGAGGCTGAGGTACCACGTGTGGGGCGATGAACTCAAGGTTTTGTGCAGCGGACATTTCCATGATGAAATTTCGTCACGTTCACTGCTGCGAGGTTACATCTATTGCCGTATATTTTTAGTCAATTGCTGTATTTTATGGTATACAATATATTTAATAAATTGTCCTAATTTCATAACCCATCAGGTGCAGAAATCAGAGGCGGGGAGGGGGATTATTGAAATTATATAATTGATTAGTAATCATTTAATTAGTATGTTTCCTCTATAAGTAATGATAAATGTGAGATGTCTTCTTCTTCCACGCGTTTGTTCCACTCACGTGGGGTCCGCCGTCCTTGCCACCTTCTCCACACCGCCCCGTCCCGCGCCATCTCTCCCTCCGCTCCTCGGGCCACCACGTTCGACCGCATCACCACATCGCCCCACGTCTTCTTCTTCTGCCTTCATCTCCTCATCTTACAATTACAATTACTTAATAATACGCTTCCAGGCCGCACTAAGCCTGTAGCTGTCAGAGAGGTTAAAATAATACAAATTTTCTCAGTTTCAATGGATTCTCGAATTAGTCTTGACCAGTAATAATGAGTTTTACACAACACTTCATCGTTATCAAAATACATTAAGTGTTCTTGTTGGCAAGCATGTACTGCAACTTCCGACAGTTATGTTTGAGAGTGTTTAATATTTATTTGGTGTTCCTTTAGTCTTACGCTAATGTTACGTCCCATCTGTCCAATATAACATCTGCCACATAAGCCATTAATCCGATACACACCATCCGTTGACAACTTAGGCAATTCATCTTAAGTACAAGATACTATTTTTTGAATTTTGTGTACCGTGCCAAATCTTACTTAGATGTTTAGATTTTTGCTTTTCCAAAACTCGAGCTAATTTCTCAATTACTCCCACGATATATGGTATTTTAATTGTTTAATAACCTGATTCAGCAGTATTGCTGTTCGATCTTGGTTTAGCATTCATTGCTGTTAATTATTTGAGCATTTTCTTTGGTTCTTTCGGTAAAGTCACGTAGAATGAGAATAAAATAATAAATTGATAAAATATCAATTTATTATTTGATAAAATATCAATTTATTATTTTATTCTCATTCTACGTGACTTTACCGAAAGAACCAAAGAAGATGAATCATTGCAGTCACGAAAGCTTTAAATCGATATTTGAGCATTATTGTAGACATTCAATCGTAGCGTTTCTTTGACATGTTCAATCTCTCTCCCCAGACATTCACCATCTGACACTGTTTTAGCCAGATGTATGAGCATCTTGATGAGAGAGGTTTTCTGTACGGGGTGATGATGCGAATCTGCATTCAGATAGGCATCAGTATGCGTTCCCTTTTGGTAAACGCTGTGTGTGTTATTTTACCATTTAGGCCTCGTCCGATAAATCACCTCTCCCAAGGAAATAAGTATTTAGAGGCCACACGGGACCGGGGGGGGGGGGGGGGGAGTTTATCGTTGTGTCTGTTGCTGAGAGCAGATAGCGCGCAATGGAGAGCTTGCTCAGAGCGGAGCTGGGCACGTACTTGGCGAGGACGCTGGGCGCTTCGGCCAGTGGAGGCTGCATCAGCACCGGGCAGAGCTACGAGACGGGGCGCGGACACGTGCTCACCAAGATCAACGCCAAGAGCGGGGCACCCTCCTCTACGCCTCCTCTACGCCTCCTCACCACCTCACCTCCTCTACCCTTCTCCTCGCCTCCTCTAAGCCTCCTCACTACGCCACCTCACCACGCCACCTCACCTCCTCACCACGCCACCTCACCTCCTCACCACGCCACCTCAACACCTCACCACCTCACCTCCTCTACCCTCCTCTACGCCTCCTCTACACCACCCTGCATTCTTGCCTCAACCTTCATTCATTCAGCCCTGTCATTAATGTATCACTTTTTTTTAGCTGCGACTACTAGCTAATTTGTCAGTTACTCCCACGATATATGGTATTTTAATTATTTAATAACCTGATTCAGCAGTATTACTGTTTGATCTTGGTTTAGCATTCACTGCTCTGTTAATTTGAGCATTATTGTAGACATTCAATCGTAGCGTTTCTTTGACATGTTTAATCTCTCTCCTCAGACTTTGACCATCTGACACTGTTTTAGCCAGATGTATGAGCATCTTGTTGAGAAAGGATTTCTGTTCGGGGTGATGATGCCAATCTGCATTCAGATAGGCATCAGTATGTGTTCCCTTTCGGTAAATGCTGTGTGTGTTACTTTACCATTTAGGCCTCGTCCGAGCAAAATATCCAGGAAAGGGAGTGTGTTATTCACCTCCATTTCCATGGTGAACTGGATGGCCGGTTTTTGTGAATTGAGATGATTTAGACATTCATTCATTAAGTGTATCCTTCCCATGTCGCCAGACAACCAAAGTGTCATCTACATATCTACACCAAAAAGTGGGTTTTAATGTACTTGAAGCAAGTGCTCTTGCAACCCGGGGGTTGAGGACCCCTGTGTTAGAGGCCACACGGGACGGGGGGGGGGTGGGGAAGTTTAACGTTGTGTTTGTCGCTGCGAGCAGACAGCGTGCAATGGAGAGCTTGCTCAGAGCGGAGCTGTGCACGGACTCGGCGAGGCCGCTGGGCGCTGCGGCCGGTGGAGGCTGCATCAGCACCGGGCAGAGCTACGAGACGGGGTGCGGACACGTGTTCACCAAGATCAACGCCAAGAGCGGGGCACCCTCCTCTACGCCTCCTCACCACCTCACCTCCTCTACCCTCCTCTTCGCCTCCTCTACACCACCTTGCATCCTGGCCTCAACCTTCATTCAGTCAGCCCTGTATCACTTTTTTTCGCTGCGACTACTAGCACCACCGTGGTGAATGTTGCAGTGAACTTCCCCTCGTTGATTCCCCCCTCCACCCACGTTAAGGGACTCGGTCTACCAGACACTTTGACCGCTTCGTCTCATCCACTCCGCGTTCAACCACCGCGCCTCACTGCAGTTCACAACAACGCACTCAACTAAACAACTCGGTCACCCACTCATCCAGTCACTAACCCAATCACCCTATCACACATTCATCCAGTCACTAACTCATCCAGTCACTAACTCAATCACCCTATCACACACTTATCTCGTCACTAATTCAATCACCCTATCACCCACTCATCCAGTTAACCACTCATCCAGTCACCCACTCATTCAGTCACCCACTCATCCAGTCACCCACTCATTCAGTCACCCACTCAATCACCCTATCACCCACTCATCAAATCAGCCACGCATCCAGTCACCCACTCATCCAGTCATCCACGCAATCACCCTATAACCCACTCACCCACTCATCTAGTCACCCACTCATTTAGTCACCCACTCAATCACCCACTCATCTAATCACCCACGCATTCAGTCACCCACGCATCCAGTCACCCACTCATCCGGTCACTGACTCAATCACCCTATCACACACTCCTCCACTCGTTTACTCAAACACTCACCCATTTACTCACCCACCCGCTCACCACCATGCAGGTCACCTCACTCTTCTTTTCAGATTTATCAGTTTGCACTGCTCCACTCTGGAATCCACACCCGGTCTTCCTGTTTTCCCAAACTCTTGCAACAATAAACTTGATCAATTTAAGGAACGCGTTTCTTTGATCTTAATTATCTAATTACTCATTGGACAGTTATGTATTATTATTTTTTATTGTTACTGGCCGTTTGGCGTTTTGTATTGTGTGGGGTTTGCATCGCTGTCAACCCCTCATCAGTGCCTACCTTATTACAGAATAATTCAGACCTTGTTGGTCACCCCGTGCCCCTTATAAGTCCCATGACAAGGGAGAAACACACAAATAAACTTAACAAAATGTTGCCCGTATTGAAACGGCCGTCTGCCGTATGGACCTGACAACTCACTCCCCCCCAACAGAATACGGGTAAACCGTGTGGGTTGGCGGCTATGGGTTTTGTTGTGTTTGCGAGTCCAAGTTATAGGACTGCACCCTGGGTTGTGCGTGGTTCTCATTGGTGGGAGATTCCCTTCGCTGTGTTGCACGCCAGTGGCTGGGGGCTGCCTGGGGCTAGTGACGTGTAAGCCGGTCCCAATGTGCACCGGCAAACATTTACCGCCAGGTGGCCCCAGTGTTTATTGCCCGTCTCCACGTGGATACCTGAAACCCATGTCAATCCACTGCTGGATGAGTCCCGCAATGAAGATACAATCAGTACATCCACTTAGCTTTTGGACTCCACCTGTTCCATTGGCGGCCGAATGCGAATCTAAATGTGCATACGTTAGAGACTGGTTAATGCGCATAGAAATCAAACCAATTGACCTACGACATTTGCCCCGTCAACTTTTGTAGAATTTTAGATGTGCATTACAGCTACTTTAGCCGGATGGTTGTGGTGGCTATGTATGCCTGTAATCCACGACTACGTGGAGGTGAGGGTTGGTGGATTACAAAAATGTTGCGACAACTCCCACCCCTTGGTCGTCATGGAGGTAGAGAAGGCGGTGTCGAATAATGTGGACTCTGCCTGTTCCATCTGTAGATTTGTGATAGAGCATTTGATTGGATTTCTCCAGGTGCTCCGATTTCCTCCCACATGTAAACACTCATTAATCTTGATTTGAAGCTGTCGTGACTGCAGGAATCCTTACTCTTTGGTTCTTTCGGTAAAGTCACGTAAGTAGAAAAAATAATAATGGATCACGATGTTTCGATCGCCACACAAGCAATCTCACTGAGTCTCAAGACTCTTGTTCAGGAGGGGCCTGCCAACTTTTCGCAGGAGTAATTTGGATGTTTGGCTAGTACCAGTTACATTGTATGTTGTTGTTTTGCTATGGGAGTAAACCCATACAGAGAAAGGGACCAGAATGAGAAAAGCGAAGCCAGGCAGTCCTTCAGAAGATGTCATGCACGGGCGTGACCACTGCACCACCCTGCCGCCCAAACAAATGTAATTTAAATAATGTACAATACTGGCAAATAAACCCTATTAGTATCAACTGAATTTCTGGACAATGTGGCACGTGTAAAGCTGCATCGGTGTTTCTAAAAGTCGTGTTAAAATTGCTTATTAAAAATATTATAAAGAACAGGTTTCCCACCTCTGGTTTCATTTGACTTACCGGTTGTCCTCATTATGTGTGTCACAGGTAATATGGAAAGGAAAATATTACGCAGCACGAGTTGTAGGATAAGGGCAATTATGGTGACACACGTGACCCCCTCTACACAAGAAACAGCTAGGATTCATATTCTTGGTTCTTTCGGGAAAGTCACGTCGAAGGGAAACAATAAAATAATACAAATATAAAACAATAAAATTCTCGCGACCTTTTGATTGCAACACAAGCAATCATCATCAGGTGTGAAAACCACAAGAAAATTTGAAAGAACCAAGAATATGAATCTCTGCAGTCACTAAAGCTTTAAATCAAAATGTAACAGCTGAGAGTCAATGCTGTGGTGTTGTGCGATTGGTGCAAGCGACCCATCATTGTGTTTTGATGTTGAGCTGTTAAAATTGCACTGTTGTGAGGTGAGGTCAAGGCCGATGACTGCTTCCAGCGGTGTCAAGATCAGCATTTTGAAGAGGCTCGCGGAGGATGATACTGGGCACTGGGGTGCAGTCTCCCTCCATGAACAACAGAGGGCAGAGGAGCGACGCTCACAACAATTATTGGCGGAGCGCCGGGCGTATAAAAGACAAAGTTGGAAGAAAGTTTATCTCGGGGAGTTAACCCACAACACCTGGGTCTGTCCCGCGTGTTCACACGATAACGCGTTTTCACTACAACGCGTTTTCTCCGTCACAACGCGCTTTCTGAGCGGACTACTTTCTTGAGCTGCGCGGTTGAGCGAGATGAGACGGTAACGCGGCGGCGGCGGCGGCGTCCCCTCAAGTTATTGGGACCCCCATCTTACCGTGCGTGGACATTATTATTATTTACGGGAGGAAAATAGTTTCCGCTTAACGCGGCACTTTTCAGGAACGCATCTACCGCGTTAAACGAGGACTCGCCGCGTACAGGTGCCGCGCACGCTGTATCGACCCTGGAGAAATCCGAAGCGCTATGAAGCTCTTGTTCACAGACGTCCAGTAAGGGGCGGGTGGTGTTGGTGGTGTGGGCGTCACCACGTGACACACAGCTTGTCCGTGGAGTCGATCGTGAGGGTGCCGACGTCGCCTAGGCAACGCCGCCCCCCCTCTGGCTCTGCTGCTGCTGCTGCCTCGCTCTGTGCACGCGAGGCGCCAATCCGTGACGCGGGCACTGTACGCGTTGCGTCACCGTTCACCGTGGGGGGGCGGGGCCTCAGCTACGTCTCGTCGTGTACAGTGGCACATTAATATTGACACTTTTACTCGTGTTTATGTGCCTCGTTATTAAAGGTGAGTTTAATAATAATCATGCTGCTGCTGCTACACAATGTGTGCATTGATATATACGTACAATTTATGTGTTTAAACGCGATTGTAGTTTATGGGCCCTTGAGGGATTTTTCGCCTCGTGTGAGGTTTTTATGCGCAACCTTAATTATTGCGCTTTTGTTAATCGTTAACATTTGGTCAGGAATAATGCACTTAAGATAAATGTTCTGGCGACGATATTTTGCAAAACAGACGATGGCAAAATTTCGATTTAAAGCTTTCGTGACTGCAAGGATTCATCTTCTTTGGTTCTTTCGGTAAAGTCACGTAGAATGAGAAAAAAAAAATTGATAAAATAAAATAACACAATAATATTCTCACGACGTTTCGGCCACAACACAAGCGGCCTTCATCAGGTGAAGGGGACGAGACTGTCTGATGAAGGCCACTTGTGTTGTGGCCGAAACGTCGTGAGAATATTATTGTTATTTTATTTTATCAATTTATTATTTTATCTTATTCTACGTGACTTTACCGAAATAACCAAAGAAGATGGCAAAATTGTGTATATATTGTGCGATATGTGCCACTGAAACGGCAAGAAGTCAATAACAATGACTCGTGTTAAGTGTTTAATATGCAAGCAATGGGCCCACCACAGGTTCGTTAATGTTATAATGGGAGCAGTGAAATTAATGAAAATCTTTTGCTCTGCCATTTGATTTTAAATTACGACTCTTCAAAGAGCTTTGGTTGTAGTAAGCAATATTTGAATTTGTTTAAGCGACCTGTATTCTCTTACAACATGTTTTATATTTCTAGGCATTAAATTTGTACTAAAGATTCAGACTAATTGTAAATCTAATCGGACCACTTTAATCGATGTCCGTTAATATATGTAGGCGTGGTAAGGTTTCGAGACGCACTCGGCGATGTGTGAAACGCAGTCCGTGTCCTTCCTCGTCCATTTGTCTTCATTCCAACGTCAACTTTGTTCTGCCGGTCTCTCTCATTAAGGCCACATGGCCACACTGTGTCTCTTAGTTATTGCAAGCTAAGCTGGAGTAAGTCTCTCTCATTAAGGCCACATGGCCACACTGTCTCTTAGTTCTTGCAAGCTAAGCTGGAGTCAGTCTCTCTCATTAAGGCCACATGGCCACACTGTGTCTCTTAGTTCTTGCAAGCTAAGCTGGAGTCAGTCTCTCTCATTAAGGCCACATGGCCACACTGTGTCTCTTAGTTCTTGCAAGCTAAGCTGGAGTAAGTCTCTCTCATTAAGGCCACATGGCCACACTGTGTCTCTTAGTTCTTGCAAGCTAAGCTGGAGTGAGTCTCATTAAGGCCACATGGCCACACTGTGTCTCTTAGTTCTTGCAAGCTAAGCTGGAGTCAGTCTCTCTCATTAAGGCCACATGGCCACACTGTCTCTTAGTGCTTGCAAGCTAAGCTGGAGTGAGTCTCATTAAGGCCACATGGCCACACTGTGTCTCTTAGTTCTTGCAAGCTAAGCTGGAGTCAGTCTCTCTCATTAAGGCCACATGGCCACACTGTCTCTTAGTTCTTGCAAGCTAAGCTGGAGTGAGTCTCTCTCATTAAGGCCACATGGCCACACTGTCTCTTAGTTCTTGCAAGCTAAGCTGGAGTCAGTCCCTCTCATTAAGGCCACATGGCCACACTGTGTCTCCTAGTTCTTGCAAGCTAAGCTGGAGTCAGTCTCTCTCATTTAGGCCACATGGCCACACAGTGTCTCTTAGTTCTTGCAAGCTAAGCTGGAGTCAGTCTCTCTCATTAAGGCCACATGGCCACACTGTGTCTCTTAGTTCTTGCAAGCTAAGCTGGAGTCAGTCTCTCTCATTAAGGCCACGTGGCCACACTGTGTCTCTTAGTTCTTGCAAGCCAAGCTGGAGTCAGTCTCTCTCATTAAGGCCACGTGGCCACAGTGTCTCTTAGTTCTTGCAAGCTAAGCTGGAGTGAGTCCCTCTCATTTAGGCCACATGGCCACACAGTGTCTCTTAGTGCTTGCAAGCTAAGCAGGAGTCAGTCTCTCTCATTAAGGCCACATGGCCACACTGTGTCTCTTAGTTCTTGCAAGCTAAGCTGGAGTCAGTCTCTTTTCGACATATGTCCCACCAAATTCTGTATTAATAATGTTCCAGTTTCTCTATATGTTTTTAAATATAGATTTAAATTAATCTACATTTTAAAATCCACAAATCTGGCTGCCTCCTGATGATGCTGGTTGTAATTACTGGCGAAACGTCGTACTCAGATTGTTAATGTTGTGGCTTTGCTCTCTAACACACAACCGGTGTGCTGTACTAGTAACGAATTGGCATGTTCTGTTTAAGTGACAAACCTTACTAATTGGCTGTGTCGGGTGGTGGTGGGTTTACCGACATATTTTTATATTTACGCGATCTTACCCAAAAAACCTGTATTATGTAAAAATACATTTATTTTCCTCCTTTCTTTTTGGACAGTTTAAAATCTCTAACGTTTTTCAAATTGTTCTGATGTACAGTGCTACATTTCAAATTACTGTCATGTTTGCAACGGGTTGTTTAAAATATATTTAAATGGTGTAGATTCATGTTTAAACTCGCTTCGAATCTGCATTCATCATTTTCTTCTTAAGCAGTCCGTAACCACAATTGGTACATCGATGCATGACCCATTTGATTATGGTTTGTTGATCTTAATTTATCAATTAAAATGTTATTGAGTGTGCCAAATCCTAAAGAGTGGCGTTTGAGTCGACCTTATTTCATATTCACATCTGAAACGCCTGTGCACATGAATGTAATCCAGTTACACACTCTCCTACTTGTTCATCAACTCTCTTCGTGGTGTAGATTTGATGGCTTGTATAGCAACCATAATCAAACACAACAAGTCCGGGTGACTCATGATCCATGATTCACGATGCCAGTGGGCCAGGTTTCACTCTCAACTCTCTACCTGTGTGGCATGAATAAAACGCACCTGTAAATTTGACCTGAAGTTATTGCACAACAATTGCCCCGCCTTCATGCGATGTTTATCCTCCACTGTTTATCTGGCTTTGACCTGAATGATATAAAAGTGCGGCTGTGCAACTGCTGTAGAGTCACATTGGTATAAACGCATTTTACAATATGAACAGCGCATTGAAAACGCGTACTATTTTATGTATTGTTTAACAAGTGTGTTTACAAATCCACACTGAGAAACACGATGATTGACAGAGGGGAGTAGATTATGTTTTCGATAGTGTATTTAAATAGAGCTACTGTAGGTAAGTAGTTTTCAGTTTTAAAGGTGTAGTTTAACAAGACAACACTTGCCACCATCCTTCAAACCCATTGGTGAAAAAGACCACAGTTTATGTTTACATTATAATATGTTTACATTATATATAATATATAATATAATGTTTACATTATATATAATATAAAGTTTATATATAATATATAATATAATGTTTACATTATAATACATTGTTTACATTATATATAATATAATGTTTATGCAAGAGCCGGAGACTTATGGCACCCCGGGGTCCCACCATAAGGTTCATATGAATGGTTACCTAATAACTTTTGAAACACGGTAATCACTGTGAAGTGCAGTTTCCAATTCTTATTGTTGACTCAATCTCTCTGGCCTTTCTATGCAATATGAAGAAGGGTGATTGCCCGAAACGTCGCTTATCGGATTTTTTCCCTTTTTCAAGGCACCAGTGCTACTGATGCATGAATTTGTTTGGTATTTGAAATGATACGAAGGCTCAGCAAGTGATTCCTTGCAGACATAAACAGAAGCGATACGCGCCACCCCAGCCACCCATGTCGCGAATCAATCGATTATCGCGATTGAGGGCTCGTGAATAAATTCTAGATTCAACGCCTTGTTTTAAAACGTGAACACAGCCGGCTCTAGTGACTGGAGTGGGTGGGTGTTGGACAATGTGAAACAATGACACGCAACGTATACAAATCAAAAACATAAATTCTTACGCACGCGATCCGGTGTGCATATCGCGATCTTCAGGATGAATGATCACGTCCGAATCAATGCGTCGTTGTTGCTCCCCTAGCATGTGCTCTGCGTAACCCGCTCGTGTTGTTGTTGTTGTTGTTTGCGGCAGAGTTTAGGACCTTCGTGGCCAAGAGCCGCAGCTCCCGAGACAAAGGAGTGATGGCACGCTTCAAGGTGCCGGACTTGCTGAAGCATCTCATGGAACGATACGGGGCTCCAGATATTCACGATCTGGGCATCCGTATCACCAGCATACCTCTGGGCATTTCCGTACGTGCCGTGCCTGCGTGTACGAGCGTGTGTGTGTGTGTGTACGTGTGTATGCATTGCGTCGCTTGTTGACTGCGAATTGTATTATTATTGGATGCCTCAAGTAGACTCTTTGGTTCTTTCGGTAGAGTCACGTAGGTATAAAATAAAATAAATCACGACGTTTCGGGCGCGACACAAGCGTCCGTCATCAGGTGGGAAAGCCTTGGTGTGCTGCTGAGGCAGACTGTTTTAAATGGTTTGAAATGTGTGTAGCCCATGGGTCATAAAGAAGTGGCCAGGGCTAGTGATGTTAACGTGAGAAATTAGCGTGTAACTGTAAGGTAGGAAAGTGGCCTCCTCCTCGATTTTACGTGACTTTACCGAAAGAACCAAAGAGTGTGGATTCCTGCAGTCGCGAAAGCTTCAAATCAAGATTGGCTCAAGTATGTATTGTTGTTGCCCTTGAGGGGGTTTACTTTCGGAATTAAATGCGTTCTGGAATTGCTGACACACAGCCACAACGTACGTGTCGCTGTGTTCACACCTGAGAGTGACACTGCATCAGCCTTTTACCAATATTCCCCCGCCCCTGCGTTTGCCTTACACGGCCACAATGCTGAGTTATCCTCAGTTTCTCAGGCACACAAGTTTCACACCTGTCTCCCTGTCAAGTGAATGTGGTGTATCCTTTTGTCATGCAGTCTGAGACAGACTTCCAACACGACTTCAGTTTTGTGGGTGCAGTGCTGTGACAAGAGCACTGAAGTAACTGCTCGTGTAAGTACATCATGTTAATATATCGTATTGAAGGCTGAGGCCTATTTTACTGTACCGCTCCTTACAGAAATCTTCTTTCCCGAGTGGTTGTGCATTTGTCGCTTGTTTCAGAGGTTCGCGATTCGATCCCAGGAGTCGCCCTAGTTAATATTACGGGTGTATTATCCAAAACTGCATTTCTATATGCTTCACAAATAATGTAAAAAAATAAATCCCGTGTTGTTATTAATGAATGAGGAGGACATGTGTGCCGGCGTCAGAATCAAAATTTGCAAATCTAAACAAGTACTCAGAAATGACTGGATTGGGTAAAACCACATGTATATATGTTGAACTTCTTTCGCACTGTACATAGCCAACTGTGCTAATCGGAGGTGTGGAGGACAACAAACTGAACACAAAAAGCAGTTCTAAAGAAATTGTTTTCAATCTAGATTTAAAAGTGCATAGCTCCAATGGCTTCCTAATATCGGAAGGAAGAGCATTCCAGTTGGCCGCAGAAGCCCATCTGAAAGCGAGTGATGCGGTGACTGTCTTTGTTCGATGGCTTGCCAAAAGCCACTGCTGCTAGGATGATCCACCAATCCCATCTCTCGATTGCAATCGTGCATTAGCTGCACACCTTGCATTTGCTGTTGAACCACTCGTCCATCACGTGTTCCATCATCGCAACTACAGCACTGCCCTGCACCTGTGGCCGCCACAGTTGCTAACATTGTGTTGTTTGTTGAGGTGATCGGCAAGGCCCAGAAAGGCGAGCGGGAGGCGATGGACCGTGGGCTGGCTCGCATCGAGTGTGACATCAAGCAGGAGGTGGAGGGCCGGCCACACAAGATCAAGAAATACCTGTTGGAGTCGTTCCCCTTGCCAGGGACGAGCGCCGATCTTCGCCGACAGTTCACGACACAGCCGGCGGCCGAGATGGTGCTGCAGGTCTTCCAGAATGCCGAGGACATCTTTGTGAATAAGCTGAAGAAGGTGGGGGTCATGGCGTCTGGACTTAATGCAACAAAATTACCGTGCAAGAAAGTTCATGCATTTGCTTAGATTTGTCAAAGATTTTCCATAATACATTTGTTCTCGGAATTATTTAATGAGTGATAATCGCCATACGTTTCAAGTCTGTTGATACTTCCACCATTATCAAAAAACTTTCTCTACCACTGAATTAACTCTCCTCTATAATATTTAGGGCCATCGCTTTCACAAAATTCAGTCACACGTTGAGACAAAAGTAAGGGGGGGCATTGAAATTGGTCGGACATCTATGCATGTATCACCCTCTATTTGTCCCAACAGAGTGATATGGCTGCACGTGGTTTGGGTCCTTTGTTGTCTCCACCAACAGTGTGTGCAGGACTTCCTGTGGCAGGTGAAAGGGGACACGCTGGCCCGGAAGCTGTTTCAGTTGGCCCTGTGCTGTGGCTCCCTCGAGACTCCTCGCGACCTCGTGGTCAAGGAGAAACCGGCCGCGTTTCTCGGCAACATCAGCACTCCCGACACCAGACCGCCGCCTCCTCCGGGGAGTAAGGAGACAAATTTGCATATACAGTAGACTCTCGATTATCTGCGCTAATGACGTGGAGGATAGCTGCGGATAATTAAGAATGTCGGATGATCCAAAGATATCTATTTTTTGCGGCTCTCTATGCCACAAACTAACGATCAACCGATCGATGCACGTGCTCGGTGATAAAACTTTCCTGCTAATTTGACCAAGTCCAATATCAGCTCAACTTTCATGTGACGGACGTTACTCTCACGTTCAGAGTGGGTTGGAATGTGCTTCCCTTTACTCTGTGGACCAGAGGTCACTAGAAGCAATGTCAGAGGTAGCTTTGTGATGTTCTCTTCTGTGGGCCATTCTCCAATACGACGGGTTCCACTGCTCCGTGAGAGATCCGAGTGGATACTCCGTCTCATGACACGATATCGAAAGCACAATCTGAATAAAATGTAGTTTCTTGTATTGTACATACGGGGTCAGACCACGGAGGACCTTCAGAATGCTGATTGTGATCTTGAAATTAATCCTGGACTGGTTCGGGGGATAGTTGAACAATTCGAATATTGGGGCGATATCGTCTTGCATACGGGTGTGAGACGTCTGCCAGTGTTGTTTTTAGTCCATCTAAATTTTTGGGTTAGATCATGTAAACATGCACTCAATAATACGCGTTAATATGCACTTTTTATGTGACCTAACCCAAAAATCTCTATTATGGATAATATTGATCGCGAAGGCCTTCGTGTTAAACTTGTTTTTTGAGTCATCTGGAGAGTGATGATGAAACTTATCGGGAGGCCGTAGATGAGACGTGGGGGTGGGAGGGCAGAGAGAGAGTTGCAGTTGTTGACCCTATTGGAGCGAGTTACAGCATCGTTGTCCTCTCCTACAATGGCATTGCTTCTCTCCTTCGCAGAGGCGGTAGCCGAGCATCTGGTCCGTCTGCTGAGCCACGCAAGTGAGATGGCAGAGCCCCTAGGCCTACCCGCGCTGTCACGCGTGGAGAAGCAGCTTGCCGAGCACTTTGACTCGCGCGACCTCCCCAGCCTGGGCCTCGGCTCCTTCTTGGACATCCTCCATCGCAACGCCCAGGTGCGTACGTGGCGTGCGTGAGCCCACCCGCCTCCAGCTGGTAAGAGGCAGTACAGCAAGTAGGTGTACGACACTGCCCGTGCAAAGTTTGAGTGTACTTACCGCCTCTGAGTGGCGCTCAATGTTAAGTTTGTTTCCAAAATTGTACGCGGTAATATTAGTTTATTATTACGAGCTTAAAACTCATTTGTCGAGAACTCGAATACGTTTAAGCATTATGTAATCAGTGCCAATGCAGAGCACAACAAAGTGTCACGTAAGATGCATGGGTTTTCTCCTGTCACTCTTAAAAAATATCTGTGAATTTGGAAAACATCCCAAAGGTAGATATTGAAAATCATCGTTAAAATTGAGTGTACAGCGGTGACATTCAGATAAAATATATGATAACACTATGCAAAGCGGCCAGGTGGCTCAGAGATCAAAGCGGTGTGTTGGCAATAATGAGATTCTGGGCTTGAATCTGGATTTTGACCGCTTGGGTTGAAACCGAGGTCTCAAGTCTTATCAAGTCGATCGTCCGAGCCCATTCACCAGCGACTGCACAAAATTACAGTCTCATTAAACTTGGGTTTTGCACTTCATTTTCCTAATTCCATCTCTGAGAATAACAATTTCAGCTTGACTCTCGTGCGCCGCACAATCTCATAACACAGCTCATGTGAAAGTGTTGGCTCCTATTGTGTACAAGATAAAAGGCCACCCACCGCATTTTATGACACAGGGCCTGCACGGCTATGCGAGATTTACGAATGGATGATTTATTTGTCTCTTGACATTACGCCGATAGCGCATTTGGAAAACTAAAATTGAGAACCAATTTTGTGTTAATTTGCGAACTTAAATCTGTAATATTTAATCAGTTTTCGTGCACTGCATTGTGAGATGCAGCTCCATGCGTATCGTTTAGCTTTAAGCCGGTGTTTGCCTTGCGGTCGCCTCGGTGTCAACCAACTGATGTTGACGGATTTGTTGTGTCTGTGGTAGCTGTTGGAGGAGACTGGGGTTGTGATCTCTGTCCTGGGTGGATCAGGAGCCACAGCGGGAAGCTTCTGCCCAAAGCGCGACGAGCTGCATGGAGTTCATCCACCAGTGCGGCAGCCTCGACACCGCAGCGGTGAGACACGGGCCCCAGTAGGGGCCACAGGGGCGGCTCAGAGATGGGGATAAGGATTTGGAGATTTAGGGCGCTCGCGGAAATAAACTCTTCAACTCAAAGCGCCTTACAGCAGCGTCTCATCTCAACCATTCCATTGCTCTGCGGCAGTCTACCCGAGGGGACCCCCCCCCCCAAATGGCAGCTGTTCCTATTTGGCACGTGGTGCACGCACTACCGGCCTGTGAATGGACATGTCTGCCATTCGGGAGCGATGTTTGAGTTTCCTACGTGGTTTTTTCCCCGATAAAGTAATTTGCAAGTACTTGATCTGATTTGGCAAATTTGCAACATGGTGCGGTTACACGTGGCCAATTCTTTTTTTTTTTATATATACAGCGTCACAGGATTATTATCATACATTGTGAAACAGATCTCGTTGTTTGTGGTGAATAAACTGGCAACATTAACCAGGGCGGATGCTGGGCTTGAACCGAGAACCACCACTCGGCCATGTTTCCATAAATTTGTGCAGTCACATTAACGCTGTTCACGTCGTACGCAATGGACACTTTATTATTAGCACCACCTCTGGACCTGTTTGGCTCCTGGTCCATTTTGAGAGGTCTTGTAATGGCGGCGTATACAGTTTGATTTTATATCGGCAGAGCAAATAGCCAATGGAAAACCACCCGTTCCGTGGGGGTGCTACGCGCTGGCACGGATCGGATGCGCCAGTGGAAAAGGGCTGCTAGCAACTCGGCCGCCTCCAAACGAAAGAGAGAGGGTTCCAGGTCTCTGTTGTTGGCTGTGTGCTCTGCAGCTGCCGGCCGTGGACTGCGCTGTGGGGCAGCACTACGGCGTGCATTCCTGCCGCAACCTTGGGCACGGCCCCGTGGCCAACCTGGTAAAACTGGCGCAGAAGGCCAAGCCCGGTGGCAGCAGCGGCGGTGCCCATCGGTGCGCCGTCTTGTACGAGGAGACGGCGCTGTGTGCTCGCGACTCGAGGTTTGGCAGCCCCTTCCAAAGTGCCCTCCTCCTCACCCCTCTGCTCACCTCGTGATCTGCCTGACCGCCACGGGTCGCTCCTCAAAATTGTTGAGTCGGCGACAGACACTTGGGGTTCTTTAATCTTTCACATCAAAGGGTCAGTGAGCCACACCAATATGCCATTGGTAATGTAACTTAAGGATTCAATGTTCAAGGCAAGTGATTGTCGAGACAAACTGATGATTGTGTGTGTTACACCCCTCTGGCAGTCCACTGCCTGATGATGGCCTCGCCACGTTGCTTTGGTCATGGGGGTTGTTGCACCAAACATTACCACGCTTGGTGAAGGGGGCGGGGATTAGGTTCAGGACTGGTTCAGATATCAGTCACCACTGACGTTAGCCATGGCTAGGAAACCAACTCGGATCGCCGCGTTAGTATCGCAGTGCACCAAACATTGCAGCAGTGCTTCAGAAATCATTCCGAAGTTGCTTGATATTGCACACAGTTTGAATAAACCATCATTACTTCAGGACATATATTTTTTATTAAAATTTTACTTTGTACATGCTGTGATCGTAATAAAGAGTTGTGCTAGTAAGTAGTAACAGCGCGATACATCGGTTAACTCGATTAATATTTATTATTAAGCTGACAATTCATGTATTGAATTGCACGTGTAAGAATCAACTTCTAAAAAATTGTATCCCTTTTTATTTTAATAGTTTCACATTGCCACTGCGGAGAGTCGACATGATCAGTGTAAGTTCAAAAGAACTGACACACCTTGTGAAAAACCCAACGCAGAAGATCCCTGGGCTTGATATTCCACGAAGATCATGGTCCCCCTAAACCGCATCTGCACAAAACATGGCAGATGTGGATACCTGATGCACAAATGGAAAATTTTAAACTCTCCAGTGTTTGACTGTGGTCATCCAGAACAGATCGTACAACGTGAAACGACGCAATAGAAAATTAAAGTCAAGCCACAGTGCGATTGTGACCATCCAACTCAAGCTATTCACGATATTGTGAACCACAGTCGTTTGTGCTCCTTCAACGGAGCAGTTTTAGTTTAGTTTAGTTTTCATTTATTTGGTATAGCCCTGTGAGCCATTCGGCTCTTGAATCGGGTGCAACCTCAACAAACAAAAAAGACAAAAACATGAACAAGAAAACATCTTAAAGTGACTTTGTGCATGTGCAAACAGAAAATCCAGGAAAAAACTTCATAATATTCCTGATATAGCACCGTACACCAACGCTGTGTGCAAAAATCCCAGTGGGATGCAAGACAAACAACAACAACAAAACTTAGATTAAGGCCATCAGTCTAACTCCGTACTACAATAAACAAAAACATGGCCAAACCAAAAAACTTTTAGAAATCACCAAAATAAAGCTATAAATGCAATGTAACAGTGATCATAGGAACTGTGACCGAATTTTTAACAATAAACTACATAAATAACATGTATCACCAAACCCTAGAGCCACAGCTGGCTGCATGAGTCACTCCACAAACAACAGGAGGAGCAGGAATAGTAACCCTACATGAAGCCCTCTCGTCATGACCAGCAGACCTCGGACATTGGCTTATGGCTCCTGAACATGTTGCCCTCATGTGCAGGAATAGAATAGCTCAGGGGTTGGCAATCTGCGTCTCCCGGTGCCGCATGCTGCTCTTTAAAGACTGTTTGGTGATGTTTATGAAGGACCACTGCCTCGTATTCACCACAGTGCATTGCGCCTCTTTAAATATTGAGTTGAGTAATCCCGGTAGTTGAGAAACTAAGGTAGTTGAGTACCCCGGGAACACGATGTGGTTCGTGTCGCGTTAATAGCTCCGTACCGTGCCGTGTAACTCACTAAGCAGCCGATTGCTCGCGTGCAGTGGTAGTGCCGTGTTCATTGATAACGCTGCACACTCCGTGCAGTGGTAGTGCCGTGTTCATTGATAACGCTGCACACTCCGTGCAGTGGTAGTGCCGTGTTCATTGATAACACTGCACACTCCGTGCAGCGTTGTGTGAGGATGGCTCACTAATTGAAAGGGGAGTCGTAGCTATCGCACTGTGGGGTGGTCATCGCCCTCCTCCCCCTGGGCATGTGCCGTGTGTGTTGTGTGCGTCGTGAGTCGTGGCGATGTAAACCCGGGGTAGCTCCTCTCTCCGTCTCTTCGTTTGTTGCTGTCCCGGCGAAGCTCGAGTTGGTGAGCGCAACGCGTGGCAGATCCGGCTTCACCCGTTCCCACTCCTCCCAGTCAGCGACTCCAAAACCCCGTTTCCCGTTGACGACGGGGCGATTCTTTTTGTCTGTTTATCGGAGAGAGAAAAAGAGAGATACACTGAATTAGTTGTGGCGATCAGTACAATGCGGGGGCGGTCCTTAACCCTCCAATTGCGATGTTTGCAAATATGATTCCATGTTGGCGGTCGACTACAGCCTGTCATCCCTCCAGGGTCGATAAAATTTGTAACCGTTTGTGAGACGTTTGCAGTAGTCGTGTGGAAAGGATGGCTCCTAAGTGTGAAAGTGAAATTCCCACTCTCAACTCTGGGCCACTGGAGGAGACGAGATCCTCCTGATACTTGTTTGAGCAAGGAGACACTTTGATGTTTATTTTAGTATTATATTATTATTTGCATCACTTGGAGAGGATGGTAATTTGTTGTACAAGCGTGCTTTTAAGCATAATCTATTTCTCAATCAAGGACCCACAGTTTGTGTGGAGGGTTGTTCTCTGTGGTTGTTTTGTACTATGGTAGAACTGTTCTATGCTGATTTAGGATACCGTCGCATCTGCCACACAATTTTTAAAAATTGTGCTAAGTCATGCTGAAATAAAAAAAAACGGCCACTCATCTTTATTAAAAATGTGATGGCCAGAATTCCATGTAATTAATACACACGTCCTCTGTTGGATTGCAAATCCCTATAAGGTTTTCCAAATATACTCTGCTACCTAAACATAACCGTTCCTTTTAAAGTATTTTTTTCATAAGACTCCTTACTGTCACACTAATTCAACACGTACTGACGAGTACGTTGCCAAGACCGTTGTGACTTTTAAACCCAAATAAAGCACAGTTCATTTTTAAATTATGCGAAGCAGTTTCCATGCCTTTCTATTCAAGCACAGAGCACGAGACACGCGGCTGCACGGCCACGACTCTCCGGGCAGTGACAGCAGCAGCAGCAACAGCTACGAACTCCAACACCACCACCTCACCACCCCCCCTGTCCACTCACCAAAGGAGATAATGTTGTGGGTCGAGGCGTCAATCATGGCTTTGGGTGGGAGCCCCAACATCTGAAACCAAGATCACAAGAGGGATGAGTTGGATGAGGTCCGTCGCTCGAGTGAACAGAGCGTACATACGCTGCTCTTTGTCTCATTGAAACGTCGATGTACAATGAACTTTGCCTGCTCTTGTACATACTGTTTGCAGATATTTATCTCTATCATCAGGCAAAGCATACATATTTGGTCTTTAATTGATGACGTGGTTACTACGTGCGGCTTCGTTGCTCTCCAACACAGGCTCTGAAAGCCTCGGGGATTAACAACAAACCACAATAATCATAACAATAGTAATCATTCCGAAGGACATCAGCCTGACGCTCTGATTATCTGGTATTACCGATGATCCCGAAATCTCTCTTTACTTCTTTACTCATGCAAATGGTGCGTGATCACGCAGTGAACACGTCCACTCCTCTCCCGTGTACCGGTAGCTGAGCGACATTTTTTGACCAGTGAAAGGCCCAGAGGATGACGACAGCCCTGCACGTAACCAGCTTTGTCGCATGAGCCATCGCACAGCGGGTCTGTACGCTGGTGGATCGTCGTGCGCCATCAGTCATAACCAACCCCCTGCTGCTGCTGCTGTTGTTGTTTATCGTGGACTCCATCGTTGGTTCAAATTCGAATTAAACCCTCCCTCCTCCTTTATATGGCGCAGTTGGAACGGTCCCATGGGAAATATGACGCCCGGTTTGGTGGTGCCGTATCGGGCTCGAGGTTTGTTACAATAAAAATTATAGAATTCATCAGTATGTATATATTATAATAATTAATATTTGTAAGGCGCATTTAATCCGATGATCCCAATGCGCCCCGTGTATGGAAAGCAGGGAAATGAGACGACCAAAACGAGGAAATGAGCCGACCAAAACTATGGGGAATAGGCCATTTTACCGAGGTGAGTTTTCATGGCGAGATTTAAATAGCTTTAAAAATTCTGTCTTGTTTTCAGAGGCCAACGCGTTCCATAGTCTTGGAGCTGCACTGGCAAAAAGCCCGATCGCCCCCAGGAATTGAGACTTGACCTCAGAAAACTGAGTAGGAGATCAGAAGATCTCAAGGACCTCATTGGTGTACATGAGTGGATCAGCTCCTGTAAGTATTGTGGGGCTAACCCACTGACAGCCTTGTAGCTCAACAGCAGGACCTTATAACCAACTGGATATATATGCAATGGTGTTTTCCTACGCGTCAGATACCTGGATGAGATAGCCGATGTGATCTTCCGAGCTTGTCTTGAAGAGCAGGTTCCCGAGGAGCATCTCGGCCACCACACATCCGAGTGACCACATGTCCGCGCTGCATGTGACCGGGAGCCCAAAGTACATTTCGGGGGCCATGTATCATATCGAGCCAAGACATCAAGCTCCTAGCAGCACACGGACAGACAGGTGACCAAACAAGGTGGCACTTGCACATTATTCATCTGTACTTGTGAAGTGCAGAATAGATGAGGGTATGCACACGCAGTCACGTATGGCACTCAAAATACGAACAATGACAAAGATCGCCCACGTAAATGCGTGTATCAGCTGGGTAGCACTTAGAAATGTAAATTATTTTCATTACACTGGTGCCAGCTATCATAGAGTGCAGCTGTCGTGTCGCGAGAGTTCTCTGCGGTGAGTAACAACTTCTTTAAAAGCAACGGCGCTGCGACGCCTCTCTGAATAAAATTAACGCCGAGCCGCTTTGCGCGTTTCAAGATTCAGTGATGAACCGGGGACGCCTACCACCACCCTGTAACGTGCAGACGTCTCGGAACGGGAAAAGGTTAAGTGAGGAATGAGGACAAAGGTACCTAGGGCTGCCATGAGATCTGTACATTTGCAATCGTAAATCACATGTAAATCACACGTAAATCAGCCATCCGCGACGAAAATTCCAATGGGATTGTCTACTGGCTCCAGACTTTCAATACCAGCAATCGATTATGAAAATTGTTAGCGGTTTACTGGTTACTGTTTGACAACTACCCTCCTCAAACCTGGGAGGTTGAGAGTTGAAATCCTGGCCAAATGATTGACGAAATGTAACGTTTGAAGGGTATCAGTGTCACTACCACACTTTGTTTAAGCGGTGCTAACCAACACGCCACCACAGCACGAAGACAAAGACCCCCCCCCCCCATATAGCTTAAACAGGCTTGTAGCGCAGCGTGCTAACCGTTAACACCACCGCTCCCCACAAACACTGTGACACGCACACACACATGCTGCTACACACGTACACACATTCACAGGGCAGCTAGATCACTCACTTGGGCAGGTCTCGCTGATGCTCAGGCCAAAATCCGTGAGCCTGATATTGCCACTGATGTGGCCTTTGACCAAGATGTTTGCCTGCAAAAAAGACGGTGGTTGTCAGTGAACCTCGTGGTGTGTCGGTGAGATTGTGTCTTGTTGAATTGGTTCATGGCGGTTTACTCAAAGATTTCATGTACTCATTTTTGTTGAACACTTAATGCCCTTTGTAAATGTAATCATGCTTGAAGATCTCCCTACCCCATGCCGTGTTAATCAAGGGGGTTGTATGGCCATACCTCACCATGCTGCTCAGGGGGCTGTTGAAGGCAATGATCATCAGGTGATGATGATTGCTTGTGTTGCAGTCGAAACGTCGTGAGAATTGTATTGTTTTATATTTTTATTATTTTATTGTTTCCCTTCTACGTGACTTTACCGAAAGAACCAAGAATATGAACAATATTTTTTATTTTACCAGTTTGAGGCCCCACTGAGCTATGGAGCTATTTTTCAGAAGCAACCTGGCTATCACAAATGTTATCTTCAACGAAGTGGCTTATCCCGTGGAAATGTATAGAGGCCAAATACTCTAAACGCGTGATGTTTATTCTAAATGTAGTGAGAGAGACATGCAACCTCAAAATATACAGCAGGCGACAGGGTCCGGATTGAATCCATGGCCTCCTGCGTACCAGGCGAGGTAGTTAACATATTGCCACTGTGGTACCCTGTGGTCACGTGAGGCCTACCACTTCTGAATGGCTTGTGATGCATATTTGAACATTACTGCAAGCGTCTTAGCCTCATTCATTAGTCAGGTATTCGAAGGGAATATTGTCATTTGGTAACGCTATTTCAAATATCGCTCATTAAACGTTCAATTTTAATGCAATGCAATTGAGGGACTTTGTGGAGTCTTGTCGTGGTCTGGAGCTGTGGTTGTTGTGTTTCTACCTTGCCCAAGCTTGCATTTGTTGACAAATTGGCAGGAATGTATGTACTTTGTATTTTTAGCAATTTGCTTACATTTTCTCCATCTTGCCTCTCATCGGTTTTGGAAATAGCTCGCTGACCCGCCCCTACTGGACATATGTGAAAAAGATCTTCATAGCTCATCGGATTCCTCCAGGATATAAAAAAGATTCTGATTAATCAGTGGCGCTGCAAACAACCTATTCCCTGTATTGCTGCGGGAATCTGCATCCACACATGATCAAGCACCCCTGTGTAATGCAATACACATGGTTCCTTTATCATAGACATGTAATTCTGCAAATGTGCAGAAATGTCTACCGTATGCGACTTACTCCAGACAAGTTTAGACTATTAAACGTGACCTGTTGTGACTCGTCTAATGTGTATTGTGTGGTCGTTATCACAGAAAGATGCATCTGGTAATGTCCTAATGGACCAAAAATAGTAAAAAGGAGGCTGGGTCTGTGTTGTTCAGAGTGACCACCATATACAGACTCTTGTACGTACAAACGAGTTCGGTTCCAGAGGTCTGTTCGTAAGTCGATTTGTTCGTGAGTCCAACTTTACTCCCGTCGATTTCAAACACGTTTTACGGCTTGTACACTAAACACGGGGAATGGCTTTGACAGTTGCCTCTGGTTCTTCACGTTCTGCAGATGTAGATGCCACCATGAACTTGCGACTCTCGGTCCGAACAGGAAACTGGACATACGGACAGGTTTGATCATATCTCTGAAAGTTCGTAAGTCGAATGTTCGTAAGTAGGGGTGTCCCTGTGTAGTGGCATAGAATCGTAATGTAACAGCATAGCGCTTGCTGCTGGCAGGGAAAGGGATGTGAGGCTTACGGCCCTGACGTCAGCAGGCCAGGTTATACACCAGAGGGGGATCTAGGGAAAGGTCGCAGAAGGGGCACTGAATTCATAATGATACAATAATTCAGTAACACTGTACAAGTGTACAGCACGTCAGATAATTACATTGCCTAACCCTGGTTGGAAACACCGTGGGAGTGAAGAAGAAGAAGGATTAATAATCATTATTATTTACATTAGTAAGGTGCATTTCATCCGTATGCCACCAGACTTAACTTGGAGTGTCTAAATTCCCTTTGCCCACCAGAATGAACAGACCTCATCTTTCCCACCCCTGCAGACTTGGTATTAAAGTAGATACATGCTAACGTTTACAAAGTAACGGACTCATGACCAATTTCATTTCTACATAAATCAATCATTCGGAAATAGGCCCCACTATACCCCACCGACTACAGCACTCCAATCTTGCCTCCTCGTTTTGCCTCTTCCACCTGCCTCATGCTCGTCAGCACCGCCTTTCGTGCAGCCATGCGGGTGTGAGGTCATCATCACGAGAGGCCGTGCACTTCATCGTTCGCACGCGGCGGAGGAACCACTGAAGTCAAACGTTTACATTTGTGCAGTTTAGTGGGGTCATTTCCGAGCGAACTCGGTTTGAAAGTGTTTATCGTTAAATGTGGAAGGGCTTGGGTTAGTTTTCGGGTTGCCACCTTTTCCACTATGGAGATCAAACCCAGACCTACAGTGAGGGAAAAAAGTATTTGATCCCCTGCTGATTTTGTACGTTTGCCCACTGACAAATAAATGATCAGTCTATAATTTTAATGGTAGGTTTATTTGAACAGTGAGAGACAGAATAACAAGAAAATCCAGAAGAACGCATGTCAAAAATGTTCTAAATTGATTTGTATTTTAATGAGGGAAATAAGTATTTGACCCCTCTGCAAAAGATGACTTAGTACTTGTTATAATCTTAGTTCTTTCGGTAAAGTCACGTTGAAGGGAAACAATAAAATATATATAAAACAATACAAAATATATATTTTATTATTTTATTGTTTCCCTTCAACGTGACTTTACCGAAAGAACTAAGAATATGAATTACTGCAGTCACGAAAGCTTTAAATCTAAATTTAGTACTTGTTGGCAAAACCCTTGTTGGCAATCACAGAGGTCAGACGTTTCTTGTAGTTGGCCACCAGGTTTGCACACATCTCAGGAGGGATTTTGTCACCCTCCCCTTTGCAGATCTTCTCCAAGTCATTAAGGTTTCGAGGCTGACGTTTGGCAACTTGAACCTTCAGCTCCCTCCACAGATGTTCTATGGGATTAAGGTCTGGAGACTGGCTAGGCCACTCCAGGACCTTAATGTGCTTCTTCTTGAGCCACTCCTTTGTTGCCTTGGCCATGTGTTTTGGGTCATTGTCATACTGGAATACCCATCCACGACCCATTTTCAATGCCCTGGCTGAGGGAAGGAGGTTCTCACCCAAGATTTGACGGTACATGGCCCCGTCCATCGTCCCTTTGATGCGGTGATGTTGTCCTGTCCCCTTAGCAGAAAAACACCCCCAAAGCATAATGTTTCCACCTCCATGTTTGACGGTGGGGATGGTGTTATTGGGGTCATAGGCAGCATTCCTCCTCCTCCTCCAAACACGGCGAGTTGAGTTGATGCCAAAGAGCTCCATTTTGGTCTCATCTGACCACAACACTTTCACCCAGTTGTCCTCTGAATCATTCAGATGTTCATTGGCAAACTTCAGATGGGCATGTATATGTGCTTTCTTGAGCAGAGGGACCTTGCGGGCGCTGCAGGATTTCAGTCCTTCACGGCGTAGTGTGTTACCAATTGTTTTCTTGGTGACTATTGTCCCAGCTGCCTTGAGATCATTGACAAGATCCTCCCGTTTAGTTCTGGGCTGATTCCTCACCGTCCTCATGATCATTGCAACTCCACGAGGTGAGATCTTGCATGGAGCTTCAGGCCGAGGGAGATTGACAGTTCTTTTGTGTTTCTTCCATTTGTGAATAATCGCACCAACTGTTGTCACCTTCTCGCCAAGCTGCTTGGCAATGGTCCTGTAGCCCATTCCAGCCTTGTGTAGGTCTACAATCTTGTCCCTGACATCCTTGGAGAGCTCTTTGGTCTTGGCCATGGTGGAGAGTTTGGTATCTGATTGATTGATTGCTTCTGTGGACAGGTGTCTTTTATACAGGTAACAAGCTGAGATTAGGAGCACTCCCTTTAAGAGTGGGCTCCTAATCTCAGCTCGTTACCTGTATAAAAGACACCTGGGAGCCAGAAATCTTTATAATTGAGAAGGGGTCAAATACTTATTTCCCTCATTAAAATGCAAATCAATTTATAAAAAATTTGACATGCATTTTTCTGGATTTTTTTGTTGTTATTCTGTCTCTCACTGTTCAAATAAACCTACCATTAAAATTATAGACTGATAATTTCTTTGTCAGTGGGCAAACGTACAAAATCAGCAGGGGATCAAATACTTGTTTCCCTCACTGTATGTTTCAGTTGGTCTAGGTCTGTCAACAACCATGCAGTAGTAAAGTTCAGCACAGTACCGACACCAGATCTCGGTACAAATTAATTCATGCCACCCAAACACAGATGCCAATTCACAGACTGTCTCGGCTGGACCGGGACAGGAGGTAACCCAAGGGTAGTGGGAGGATAACCGCTTTGTGAGCTATTTGTAAGTAATGCGTTTATAGTATTTGGCTGCTATAAATTTCCACGTGATAAGCCACTTCGTTAAGCTATAATTTGTGGCCAGGTCGCTTCTGAAAAAGAGCTATATAGCTCTCAATGGGCCTTACCTGGTAAATAAAAAATAGTTTGCTTTAATGGTATACATACTTGAATTTTACTGCGGATGTTTTAAAACATGTCCTGTCTAACTGTCAACTTTGTTTGAATTTCAGTGAGAGAAGATGCTTCTCACACAGACGTTAAAGCAGGTACCAGAGTCCACCTGAAGCTCCTACAGTGTGCGCCTCTTATAGGATTCCGTCCATTACTGTTGGTGCGATGGTTTGGATTTCCAAGTTGAAATCTCCTAGTTCATTTTATTTTTACCCAGGCGACAACTCAATTGTCAAGGGTAGTCCTGTTTGGAAGAGGCTATCCTCATCTCTTGAGTTCTACATCTTGGAGAGGATGTGATTAGTCAGCATCGATGCCATTTTAGTTGGTGTCACGCATCATGCGTGCATTCTTAAATTACTGACGCCGACTGAAGACTGAAGATGCAAGTGTGCCACCTGACAATGATAGTTATGAAGCCATTTTTTGTCATTGCCAATCTTCCTTTGTGCTCTGTCATAGTCTGGGATAACACGGCCTTGGTGACGTCCCCTGGACTTGTGTAATTTCTGTATCAATTTTTTTTCATTTTGAAACCTCTGCTCCACGTCCTTCATTTGCATCCATCTGCACCTCCGATTAGCACGGCTGGCTGACGTACGGCGCGAAAGAGGTTCAACGTACATACCTACAAGGAGTGTAAATTCATACGGTGCCAGAAACTCTGCACGAGTTCGTGCCGCGTTCTCCCGATGTTGCCGTCGATGTTTGTCCAGCGACAAGCCATTCGTTGCCACGCGCGAACCTGTCTCACCTCCACAATCACAGGGCCGAGTGTGTGACGTGTCTGGCAAGCCGTGTGATGTGTCTGCGGATGATAATCTTCAGCAGAGGCCTGTGCCTTCTCCCACAGACGCCGCGCAACTGACGCCGCTCCCAGCGCCGCCGACCTCTGCTTCCCCGGCCACGGCCACGGGGAGTTCCTCTCCTCTGCTGGACACCCCGTGTGCTGGACCTGCTGCTCCACCACACTTGCCTGCCCACTACACAGGCACAAAGAGGTACGGGCAGAATTAATGCATAAACGCTTTCAACATAAGTTGGAGAGAGCTGAGCCTTTCTAGGAATTCGGCAATGCTTTCCCACCTGTGACTGCTCCCGATATATGACTCGAGAGCATGTAGGTTTTGCTTGCAGGCCACACACACACACACACATGAATGATGTGTTTGGTATTATCTCATGGAAAATAATAAATTGCACAAGGGCCAGGGTCATGCCCCATTCATTCTGAACGATTAAACCAAACTGACCCACGTTCACACACGAGAGCAGAGAGGTTGGCTGCAGGGTGACGCACGCGAAGAACACGTCGCTGTGAAAGAGTTATAAGGTCCCCCTTCGTACCTTCTTACTCTCCTTCCCACCCCCCTCCTTCCGGTCAGGTGATTTTGAAGTGTCGTCGTCATGCGAGGACGTGGACCGAGACAGCGCGTGGAACCAGTGGCTGCGCTCCGAGATCCCGGGGCTCTTCCTGCTGGCCCTGCACACGTTTACCGTGAGTCGGTGCAGATGTGGCCTCGCGACTGGGGCTGC
This sequence comes from Petromyzon marinus, assembly GCF_048934315.1. Taxonomy (NCBI): domain Eukaryota; kingdom Metazoa; phylum Chordata; class Hyperoartia; order Petromyzontiformes; family Petromyzontidae; genus Petromyzon; species Petromyzon marinus. The sequence continues at coordinate 249,329 of NC_133683.1, forward strand.
CACCTGTCTGTGTTTGACCCCCGGACAGTGTTCGGGTGGCAGCAGGAATTGATTTGGGCCAAAATCTGGTACCCCGGGTATAGCTGTGGTTGAATTTTATCACCGTGAACAGCACAGTTTTAACAATAGACCTGGGCTCGCTGAGAAATGTGCCTGGGTTTTCTCTGTCGTGGAAATGGTGGCAACTGTACTTGAGGCATCGGCACGTTTATTCGCGCTCCGGCTCCATTTACACCGAGTCACGTGCTCGTCTCGTGTGGGGAGTGGTGGTGTAGCTGTTAGTATGAATTTTAGTATGTATGCATGGAGGGGGGAGGAGGGGTTAACCCAAATGCGTACGCTTGTGTATGGGGGGTCTACTGACAATGTGTAAGCCGACTCAACGGCATGAATCTGCCCATCGCAGTGACATGGGGAAGTAATTGCTTCCGACAAAGGCGTTCATTGACCTTTTAAATCGTACTCAGGTTTGAGAACGGGGACAGTTTGCATTCATGATCCTGAATCATGACAATTCCTTGACTCTCTGGCAGTGGTGAATCGTTCCAACCATCAGTAGGAATCGTGTATATGTGTGTACGTGTATGCACAGCTGTACCCATTGGCTTCTGTTATGGTCATGTACGTTTATTTTTTATTTCGTGGAATTTCACTTGCTGTACTCCACGCGGTGAGTGCTTTGTGTAGATAGGAATCATCTTATGTAGAGAATATAAATCTAATTCAGTACCTCTATATGTCTCCCACAGACGAGCGGGGAGACAGCAGCCAGGCGGTGAGCCGGCACTCCCAACAATCGCCCAAGATCTGCGGTTCTCTTTACATTCCGATATTTGCAGCCACTTACTGAGTGTTTACATGTGGGGGGAAACCAGTACACTCGCAGAAAACGAACGAATGTGAGCAAGGGGGCAACGTTCTATCCCGTGCAGATGGAAAGGATTCCACAGTTGTGTTCCACTGCCTCCTGGCAAGCCAGGGTATGACTCATCCTCGATGTCCACCGGAAGGGAGATTGCACACTTGCAATTGAATTCTCTGAGATTATGTATATCATGGGGTAGGCAGTGACAAAGCCCCTGACTCACTTAACACGAACATGCGGTCCAGTGCATTGTACGTGCAAGGATACTTGCTTTCCAAAATGTATGAATGTGTGTTGAACTTGAATCTTGACTTGAAGCTTTCGTGACTGCAGGAATTCATATTTTTTGGGTCTTTCGGTAAAGTCACGTAGATAGAACAATAAACTAATAAAAATAAAGTGAATACGAAATAATAATAAAATTATCACGACGTTTCGATCGCAACACAAGCAATCGTCTTCATTTTTCTCCTGATGACGATTGCTTGTGTTGTGATCGAAACGTCGTGATATATTTTACTTTTTTATTCACTTTATTTTTATTATTTTATTGTTCTATCTACGTGACTTTACGGGAAGACCCAAAGAATATGTGTTGAACTTTTTTCGCAGTGTGCGTATCCAACCGTGCTAATCTGTGGTACATTAACACCTTGCCACAAATGCCCTGTTGCTCATGAGCACAGCGACTCAAATGAATCAGGCGCAAGGTTTGCATGATTAATTCTTACAAAGTGGGGTCTATAATGAACAATATGGCTGAAGCTCGAGTTCTATTCATTTAAAACCAAACGTGTTTCTTACCAACCATACCTGGTGTTTGCACACAGATACAGATTCTGGGCGATGCGTTCTACACCATTCGGAATGCGCTGTTGCAATGTGCAGCTACAGCTGCTGCAAAAATATTTGTCTCGGTTTGATCCACTGAACAATATCCACTGACCACACCGCACGCGCAACAATGATATAACTACAAACAAAAATATAATAAATTAGGATGGTTTATTAAATATATTGCACGTAAGAAAATACAGCAATAGACGTAAAAATACATGGCAGTTTAACACGTAGGCTTTCGCGACAAATATCCATAATACAGGTTTTATGGGTTGGATCGCGTAAATATGTAAATGTGTCATTATGAGACCTCCTTTGCCAGTAGCAAGATATAGTAATAGGTTTTTACCGTTTTATCTGGCACCAAAACTGACACCTTTATACAAGGGATCATGTTTGCATCATCTGGTCCGACACCAGTGGAGACTAGGCTCTAAGAAAAGCCGTCTCGGGTGTGGACCAATCAACTTCAAGGACAATGTATATTACTATCAGAGTTGTCTCTTTTTGTTTGCATTTTGATTGCTTGTCTTGTGGTTATTGCAAACATGATCCCTTGTATAAAGGTGTCAGTTTTGGTGCCATATAAAAGGGTAAAAACCTATTACAATATAAATGTGTCGTTAAACCCGCCACCACCCGACAGCCAACTAGTAAGGGTTGTCACGTAAACAGAACATGCCAATTCATCACTAGTACAGCACACCGGTGTGTGGTGTGTTGGAGAGCCAAGCCACCACATTTACCATCGGAGTACGACGTTTCAGTAATTACAACTAGCTTCATCAGGCAACAGCAATATTTGGGAGAAGTCCACCTGTTTCATTCCTTGTATAGAGGCGTAGATGTGATGACAACACTTGTGCGCTCTTTGAGCGCAAAGTAGGGGGGGGGGGATTAATGAATCAACGTACATTATACATGCACATTATCCTAGCCCATTGATCTTGTACTTAGTGTCCATTGTGTGTACTAAAATAGCCGTACAAACGGTAATTTGATGATTCTCTTCCATGCAGAAACTAAGTCGGTAGCTATCCAAACGATTACAATTATTTTTATTTATTTTTATTTCGATAGATTCTGTAATTAGTCTTGGCCAGTAGTAACTAATTTTGCACAGAACTTCACCATTATCAAAATCAATTGAGTGTCTTTGTGGGCACGCGTGTTCTGCTACTGCTGACAGTTGTATTTGTGAGCATTTCATATTTCTGTGGTGTTCTTTTAGTCTCGTGCTGATCATTCATCCTGTTTGCCCTACATAGAATTTGCCACAAGTGCAATTAATCCGGTACACACCTTCTGTTGATAGCTTCAGTAATAGAACAGCAAATAAATACCCAATAGTCCTTTTCGTAGGTTTCCATATGCCTTCTGAATTTGCCTGGCTGATCAAAGTTTCGACCGCAGATGCCATTGGTCAGGGGTCTCTTTATCCGTTCTCATGTGGGACTCTAGGCATGATGGCAGTTGGAATGCTTTCCCACAGACTTGGCAAGACATTTGTTTTCTCACTCTAGTGACTATGGGAGTGAGGTGGAGTCGAGACGGGCGCTGGTCAGGCGTGGCGTTTCCCAGCAGGCGCCTTCGTTCCATGCGCGGTCGCTGTGATAGCAATAACTTCGTTGCACGCAGGTGCGCCCTTTGCAGAAGGTGGCATTGTCTGCAACTCTGCCTCCTCACCACCAGGACTCGACAAGCTGCTGCTGCTGTTGCTGGTGCCATCCATGGCAAAGGCAATTCTTCCAGCACCATGACTCGCAGCCGAGTAGCTCTGACACACCTTCACCACCGCATTGACAAAATTGCCGTCATTCACCATGCCACGTGCGCCCCTTGAGTTCTTTCCGTGGGTCTCCATATGCCTTCTGAGTTTGTAGGGCTGATCAAAGCTTTGATCGCAGATGTTGCAGCTTTGACCACCGGTCTTGTGCATTCTCATGTGGGACTCTAGGCACCATGCCAGTTGGAATGTTTTCCTGCAGACGTCGCAAGAGATTCGTTTTCTCACTCTAGTGACTCTATCGGATTCTAGTGACTATCGGATTCAACGCCGCATTGGCAAAACTGCCGTTGTTCACCAAGCCTGCTGCACCCTTTATCATGTAATCCTTTTCGTGGGTCTTCATATGCCTTTTGAATTTTCATGGCTGATCAAAGCTTCGTCCACATAAGCCGCACCATTGCTCACGGGTCTCCTTGTGCGTTCTTACGTGGGCTTCTAGGCACCACGCCAGTTGGAATTTTTTCCCACAGACGTCACAAGAGATGAGTTTTTTCGCTCTTGTAACTCTACCGGATTGAGGTGGGGTCGAGACGGGTGCTGGTGAAGTGCCATCGATGGTAAAGGCAATTCTTCCAGCACCACCATGACTCGCAGCGGAGTTGCTCTCGCACATCTGAAACAAAAGACAAAGGTCACGCGCATGACACCCGTGTCACGAGTGCACTCACAAAGGCATACTTAAGGTGACGTAAGATTCATTACAACAGATTCATTATAACAGAACTCCTCAATAGTGCAGATCCTATCATCTACTATTTCACTCCTTATCCACCCAACTAAGTACTCTTTGGTTCTTTCGGTAAAGTCACGTAGGTAGGAAAAATAAAATAAAAAATAATATATCACGACCATAAATGACGCCACGCGATTTTTGACCCCCCCCCTCGTCACACGGCGTCACAAAAAGTCAGACCCCCCCCCCTCAAGTATGACGTCACAAAGCTCTGCCCCCCCCCCCCAACCATATTTTCATTTTGAAAATAAAACATGTTCCAAATCGCTTTAAACTATTGTCATTGTATTTAATGTGGCGCTGCACTCTGATGTTGTAGGAGAAAACATTTATTAAAAAGTTTTATTTAACTAAATAGAACATGTTGTCTATATTTAAAGTTGCGCATTTTGACGTGACGTCACATTTCTCAAACCCCCCCCCCCTCGTCACAAATGTCTGACCCCCCCTCCCCAGGTGTGTGACGTCATTTATGGACGGCCCCCATCGCCTTAAAACGCGAACTCGCGCTTGCAAACTGAAACCGCGGAAATTTTTTTGTTCCGCAGCGCGATCCTCCGCGAGATGTAATGAGTCGGCCTCGCACTGTGAGTGAGTGTGAGTGAGACAGCATCGTCCTCCACTCCTCCTGATGTCGAGGGTAAATGGGCGAGGTTTAGGTCTGTGACTCATGCAGCTGCAATGGCTGCTTTGTGTACGCGGTCCAGACCTCCCCAGAGACCCTGGCTGACAGAGGAGGTGTTCAGGATGTTTGAGAAAAAGCGACAGGCCCACTCTAATCGTCTACAGCATCCCACGTCAGAGAATGAGGAGGCTTACCGCAGCCTTCGCTCGGAGGATCGGAGAGCCGTGAGGTGCTGCAAGGATGGGTGGTGGTCGCGGGTTGCTGAGGAGATGGAGTCTGCCTCAATTGCCCGCGATCACAAATCCCTATTTAACTCCATCAAAAAAGTAACTTACAGCGCCACACCTATTACCATTGTAGGGGTAATCGTCACTCACCACTCTGTGGGCTGGTAGCTTCCCCTTATCGTCAATAGGGGGCGGAAGCGCTATCACGCCAGGGCTAATGTCCATGGCCCAAAAAGGGGCCAACGACAAACCCTAGCAAACGGATCCTGGGACACACTCCCCGGGGCCCCGGGAGGAGGGAACTGGGGGATGATGTCACCTTCCAGAACGTTCTAGAAGGGAAGCGTGGCTAGGGCGGAGCAAGCCACGAACCATAAGCCGGACCTCTCAGAGGTCTGGCTCAGTCATCTGCAAGCTGACGAACGAAGACCTGGGCTGAAGATAGGACTCTGGACCCCAAGCTCCGTTGTCCTTCTAAGGGCTGGAGCTCAGTGAGGCCAGTGGTCAGGACCCACGGACCGGGTACGGTCAGGTCAAATAGCCTCTCCTAGGGTCCCAGCCGGAGCACGAAGGGTAACGGGGTACCTAGTGATAGGGCCCGCATAATCCGGAGGCCATACCTCCCCAGGTATCGGGTAAAGGGACCGATATACCCTTTGTGTTAGAGACTTGTAAGGAAGACAATAAATATCGTGTTGCCTCATCAGAAGTTTATTCGTCAATTTATACCCACTACACCACCATTAGGGGAACGAAGGGTGATCCAATCTCCGACCCCAGGGACAGGTTTGCAGATTTGCTGAGCATTTCTGTGAGGTCCTGGGGGAGGGGGAATCCCTCAGCCTGGAAAACATCATGGGACAAAGTGGGGATGACCCTGCTGAGGATGCGGTGCCTCAAATATTAGAGGAGGAAGTCACCCCCTGTGAGTGGCTGGCTGAGGTACCATCCATTGAGGAAGTACTGAGGGCGATCCAGAGTCTGAGACCAGGAAAGGCACCGAGCAGAGATGATCTCCCAAGCGAAATGCTGAGGGAGGGTTGCGTTTGTGCGTAGACTGACCTACATGACATCATAACAACAGTCTGGGCCACTGGATGGGTTCCGCAGGATTGGAAGGATGCCCTGGTGGTCCCCCTCTTTATGAAGGGGGACCGCACAGACTGTAACAACTACAGGGGCATCTCACTCAGTGTGCTGGGAAAGGTCCTGGCAAGGATTATTCAACATCGCCTTGCTAGGTACGCTGAGCAGAGGCTTGCGGAGCCCCAATGCGGTTTCAGGAAAGGGCGGTCCTGCACAGATGTCATATTTTCTGTCCGTCTGCTACAGCAGAGGTGGAGGGAATTCCAACAAGACCTACATCTCTGCTTTATTGACCTGGTCAAGGCCTATGATACCATCAGTAGGCCTGGGCTCTGGGTTTTTCTTCGTGCTTTCAGAGTCCCTGACCCTCTGCTCACACTCATTAAGGACCTTCATGATGGTGAGCAGGCCCGGGTAAAACTACGTAGCCGGGAGTCAGAGCCATTCCCTGCGACAGGGATGTCCTCTGGCTCCAACATTTAACATCTATTTCGACCACATAGTTCGTGAAGCCTTCAGTAGCTGTACCAGAGCAATTTACGTCTGGTACAGATATAATGGGAGGCTGATCGATGCCCGGGTGCAGTCAAGGGATGGCTCCCTATTGGTCAACCACATTATGTATGCCGACGACCTGGTAATTGCTGCTCATTCAGAGGAAGAGTTGGAGGCGCTGCTGCTGAAACTGGAGTGTGCCACTAAGAGGTGGGGCCTTACCATCAGCCCCACCAAAACGAAGCACCTGCCTGGGTATTTTGTGCCATCGGGCACTCCACCCCCACAACTCCCAATCGGTGATGGGGCAGTTGGGAAGAGAGTGGAGAGTTTCCCATACCTGAGCAGTGTGCTCATGATCGGCTCCGGTTTAACAACAGAGGTCTCACTCCGAATTAGTCGAGCGGCATTATCTTTTCATCGGTTGTGTAACGTGTGGAAGCTACCTGGTCTGTCGCTCCGCATGAAGCTTCGGGTCTTCTCGGCCACAGTCATTCCCTCCCTCTACACTTGCGAAACGTGGACCCCCCTAATGCAGCATCTTCACCGGTTAGAAACATTTAGGCTGGCCTGCCTACTATCAATCCTAGGTTTAACCAGGCTGGATTGTGTGAGGAGCTCACAAATTCTCGAAAGATCTGGACAAAGTCCCATCGGCGAGCTCCTCCAGCAGGCAAGGCTGTGTTGGCTGGGCATGTAGCCCGCATGCCCAATCACCGCATGCCCAAACAGCTTTTGTTCGGCCGGATTGATGGAGCTAAACGGGCGTGGCACGGACTTGAGAAGAGATGGAGTGATGTGGTACAGGAGGATGTGGAGCTGAGTGGACTTGCCGATGACTGGTACCAGCGGTGTCAAGATCAGCCTCTGTGGAGGAGGATTGTGAAGGACGCTACTGGGCAGTTGGAGGCAGTCGCCCTCCAACAACAACGGAGGGCGGAGGAGCGACGCTCAGAAAAACGAGCGGAGCGTCGGGTGGCTAAAGCTCAGCAAGTTGGCACAGTAGGGGGCACAGGTGGTGCATCAGCCAGTCATCTCAGTCATGTCAGTCAGTCGACCATTGGCACCTGGGTCTGCCCCGTGACCTCTTGCCAGCCGGCGATCGACACTTCATGTGGCCTCAAGGTGCACATGGCCTGGCACAAGCGTCGTGGTGACGTCACCACCACTTAGTGGCGAATTGCGGTTGTTTTGAGACAGTAAGAGAGTGTGAGGTCGACTCAGCCTCAGATGAGTACCTGGTGCGGTGTGTCGTAAACATCGCTACTGGGGGAGACAAAGGCCGCCGTGGAGGAGAATCCTAAAATAATAAAAGCTTTTATTATAATAAAAACTTTGATTGTAATATTTTATTAATATTATAATAAAAGCTATACTTAAAGCTTTTTTTATAATCAAATTTCAATTTGTTATGAAAAGAAATACAAATAATAAATTTAAAATAATAAAAGCTTTGATTATTTCCAATTTATTATTTTATTATTTTTTATTTTGCTGCCACCTGCCGGCCACCAACGTGGCGTGTAGATTCTGCCAAATTAAAAAGTTACTAATAAAAATAAGAAATTGAAAATAATAAGCAAAAACCCAGATTCATATTCTTGGTTGCTTCGGTAAAGTCACGTAGATAGAAATAAAACTAAAATAATAACATAACATTTATTTTTTTAAATTAAAAATACAAAAAATAAATTTTAAATAATGAAAGCTTTTATTATTTTCAATTTATTATTTAATTTTTTTAATTGGCAGAATCTATACGCCATATTCTTGGTTCTTCAGGTAAAGTAACGTAGATTTGAAATAAAAATAATTCAATTTAATTCAAAAATATAAATTATATATTGAAACTAATAAAAGCTTTTATTATTTTAAATTTATTGTTTATTTTTTTAAATTGGCAGAATCTACACGCCATATTCTTGGTTCTTCAGGTAAAGTCACGTAGATTTGAAAATAAAAATAATTCAATTCAATTGAAAAATATAAATTATATATTGAAACTAATAAAAGCTTTTATTATTTTAAATTTATTCTTGAAATTTTAAAATATAAAAAAATAAAATAGAAATAATAAATTGAAAATAATAAAAGCATTTATTATTTTATAATAAATTGAAAATAAGAAAAGCTTTTATTATTTTCAATTTATTATTTTAATTTTATTATAACTTTACCGAAGGAAGCAATAATCTGGCGTGTAGATGCTGCCATCTGGTGGCCACCAACGTTGGCAGGTGGCAGCATCTACACGCCATATTCTTGGTTTTTTGGGTAAAATATAAATAATAAAGAAAAGTAAAAAACTAACAATTCATGATTTAGTATTTTTTCATTTAATTCTATTATTTTCATTTTCAAATCTACGTTACTTTACCAAAAGAACCAAGAATATGGCGTGTAGATTCTGCCAATTTAAAAAAATTAAAATAAATTGAAAATAATAAAAGCTTTCATTATTTTCCATTTATTTTTTGTATTTTTTTATTTAATTTTATTATTTTTATTTTCAACCTACATGGCTTTACCGAAAGAACCAAGAATATGAATCTGGATTTTTGATTATTATTTTCAATCTATTCTAATTTTTAAATTGGCAGCATCTACACGCCATATTCTTGGTTCTATCGGTAAAGTCACGTTGATAGAAAAAAAAATCAAATCAAATAAAAAGTGTGAAATTGAAAATAATTAAAGCAAAAAACCCACATTCATATTCTTGGTTCTTTCGGTAAAGTCACAGAGATAAAAAAAATGAAACAAAATTTGGATTTTAAAATAATAAATTGACAATAATAAAAGCTTTTATTATTTTCCATTTATTTTTTTGTATTTTTAAATTGGCAGAATCTACACGCCATTTTCTTGGTTCTTTGGGTAAAGTCACGTAGATAGAAAATATAAATAATAAAAGAAAAGTAAAAATTTTAACAATATTTTTTAAAATATTTTTATTATTTTATTGTTTCCCTTCTACGTGACTTTACTGAAAGAACCAATAATATGAATCCCTGCAGTCACGAAAGCTTTAAATCAAAATTTAATAATAACAGTTCATGATTTTTCATTTAATTCTTACATTTTCATTTTCAAATCTACGTGACTTTACCGAAAGAACCAAGAATACGGCGTGTAGATGCTGCCATCTGCCGGCCACCAAGGTGGCGTGTAGATTCTGCCAATTTAAAAATTACAAATAAAAGTCATAAATTGAAAATAATAAAAGCTTTTATTATTTCCGATTTATTTTGTTTTAAATTTATTTGATTATTTTTAAATCTACATGACTTTACCGAAAGAACCAAGAATATGAATCTGGATTTTTGCTTATTATTTTCAATTTATTATTTTCATTTTTCAATTGGCAGAATCTACACGCCACGTTGGTGGCCGGCAGATGGCAGCATCTACACGCCATAATCTTGGTTCTTTCGGTAAAGTCACGTAGAATGAGAATAAAATAATAAATTGATAAAATAAAATGACACAATAAAATTATCACGACGTTTCGGCCACAACACAAGCGGCCTTCATCAGGTGAAGGGACGAGACTGTCTGGAGGACAGCGCTGGAGCGAACAAAGCCAAGCTCAGATCGCGACCTTTAAGCTGTGTGAGAAAAAACAGAGCACCTTGACAAAGGAATTATCATAGAATTTAGCATTGAAATAGCTGAGTGATTAGCTTGTGACTGGTCACAGAAATGGCTATGTTAAAGTCAAAGCATACACATCCACAGAGGCACCCCTTGACAAAGGAATTATCATAGAATTTAGCATTGAAATAGCTGAGTGATTAGCTTGTGACTGGTCACAGAAATAGCTATGTTAAAGTCAAAGCATACACATTCACAGAGGCACCTAGTACAAATCAAACAGGAGAATTTAGCATTGAAATAACTAGGAGAATTTAGCATTGAAATAACTGAGTGATTAGCTTGTGACTGGTCACAGAAATGGCTATGTTAAAGTCAAAGCCTACACATCTGAGCTATTCACCGTAACTGGGTATACACTACACTACATAATGAATACTACATAATAAACCAATAAAAACTAAAATATAAATTACCTCAATGTTATCAATAAACTCTATATATTCTCCAATCAGCTAAGCTACCACACAATAAGTCGTTATATATCACAATGCTATATGGCGAAAAAATTGGTGGATTCTTACCGTTAACTTTAGCACCACGGACAGCTACGAGCCCCGTTCAGACGGACGAGTTCATCCATGGTCGGAACAGAGGAGGGGTAGAGAGACAGCTGCGAGGCGCTGTTATACTCCATGTTGTATATAGTATTCATTATTTAGTGTAGTGTATACCCAGTTACTGTTAATAGCTCAGATGTGTAGGCTTTGACTTTAACATAGCCATTTCTGTGACCAGTCACAAGCTAATCACTCAGCTATTTCAATGCTAAATTCTATGATAATTCCTTTGTCAAGGCGCTCTGTTTCTTCTCACACAGCTTAAAGGTCGCGATCTGAGCTTGGCTTTGTTCGCTCCAGCGCTGTTCTCCAGACAGTCTCGTCCCTTCACCTGCTGAAGGCGCTTGTGTTGTGGCTGAAACGTCGTGAGAATTTTATTGTTATTTTATTTTATCAATTTATTATTTTATTCTCATTCTACGTGACTTTACCGAAAGAACCAAAGAAGATGAATCCTTGCAGTCACGAAAGCTTTAAATCGAAAAATATTCTCGGTTCTTTCGGTAAAGTCACGTAGATTTGAAAATAAAATAATCGAATTTAATTAAAAAATTTTTTTTTATTATTTTAAATTTAAAAATACAAATGATAAATTGAAAATAATAAAAGCTTTTATTATTTTGAAAATAATAATAAAAGCTTTTATTATTTTCAATTTTATTTAATTATTTGTATTTTCTATCGACGTGACATTACCGACATAACCAAGAATACGGCGTGTAGATGCTGCCACCTGCCGGCCACCAACGTGGCGTGCAGATGCTGCCAGGTGTGATTTGAGAGGTGATTGGGTTGGTGATGTTGGTGAGTTGCATGGTGAGTGTGTCGGTGAGCACCTGGAGGATTCGCCTCCACGGTCGCCTTTGTCTCCCCCAGTAGCGATGTTCACTCCACACCGCACCAGGAACTCATCTGAGGCTGAGTCGACCTCACACTCTCTCACTGTCTCACAACAACAACAACAACCGCCATTCGCCACTAAGTGTCGGTGACGTCACCACGACGCTTGTGCCAGGCCATGTGCACCTTGAGGCTACGTCAAGTGTCGAACGCCCGCTGGCATGAGGTCACGGGGCAGACCCAAGGGTGCCACTGGTCGACTGACTGAGATGACTGAGATGACTGGCTGATGCACCACCTGTGCCCCCTCCTCACACTCACGCGCACTCACTCACAAGCGCGAGTTCGCGTTTTCAGGCGATATAAAATAATTTATATTTCATGCCAGTTGGTTCTGAAGGGCGGCTGTTTGTAATTTGGGCGTTCGTAAGTCGAGGACTGCCTGTAAATAAAGATTCCGATTGTGGATGTGGGGCTTTCACCGTGGGGTGAGCTTGGCCCGATCTGCGGGGGCGTGGCTTGCACGACAGTGGGCGGGGCACAGCCGCGACAGGCGTGGCTTATCCAGGAAGTGGGAGGAGGAGTCTCGAGCCTACGTGGGGGCGTGCAATAACAAAGGGGACGTGGAGTGTCACCCTGGGTGACGCCTGCGCTGACCAATCGCAAAGGAGACCGCGATCACCGGACTGCAAGCCAGAGAGAAGCGCGCTCCTTTTAAAGTTAACAACAACATTGTTAAATGTAAGTAGCGCCTCTCTACTTTATTATTGTTTTATTTGTTTAATACATTACTTGTGGTGCCGTGAGTCGAGTGAAATGAGTCAATAACCTTGCTAGACATGGCTAAGCTTTTAATAAGGGGCGCCGCGGTGTCGAGATGTTAACTACCTCGCCAGGCCTACAGCAGCGTGGAGGTTCCATCCAGACCCTGACGCCTGCTCTGTATTTGTTTATTTTTTTTCCCTGTGGTCACGTAGATTCTTCTCCTGGTCCTTCGGTTTTCCCCTCCACATTTAGAAACGTGAGTTCAGAGTACTTGGCTGCTATAAATGTCCACATGATAAGCCACTTTTGTTGAGCTATCATTTGTGTCCAGGTCGCTTCTGATAAGAGTTATATAGCTCAGTGGGCCTTACCTGGTAAATATAAATAGTTTATAGTTTAGTTTATAGTTCATAAGAACTCGTGACAAGGGTCAGTGTCTACTTCAAATATTGTTCAGGCTCTGGAGACCTCCAAAGTTATTCGTGATGTTATACATTTGGTTCGTTTTGAGCATAATCGCGACCTTATATAATTATTACGTGATACACACGCTGAATATACACACACAAACATCGTGTACACGTGTGTCGTGCCCTCTATTGTCCACATAGACGGCTTGTGCTGACGAGAGAACGGTCTTAACGTACAATGTCGTGACATGTATCAGCCCTTTGTCGATCCAGCGTTTTGATAGAGGCCTCCCCCACACCATGTCGTTCGTGGGAGTTGTTTAACCATACTTCACCATGCCGGTCAATGCGGGTTTGGTGAAGTGAGGAGGCCCAGAAACTTGCATATGCAGATACGAGTTTGCCTGTGCTTGCATCTGCAGAATTACATTCTCACACATCTTCAAGTATAGTTTAATACTTATAAAAATGCATTAATTCTTGAGGATTCCATAAAGTACTGTGGTAAAAATAAAACAACTTGATTTGAATAAATTTCGATTTAAAGCGTTCGTGACTGCAGGGATTCATCTTCTTGGTTCTTTCGGTAAAGTCACGTAGAAGGGAAATAATAACATAATAAAATCAAAACATAATAAAATTCTCACAACGTTTTGGCCACAACACAAGTAGCCTTCCTCAGGTGAAGAAACAGAACTGTCGGAAAGACAGCGCTCCAATGAACACTGTTAAGCTTGGCAGCGTATTTAAGCTGGGTGGGAGGAGCAGAGCTCCTTGACAAAGGAGTTTACATATCAACAGAAGAATTTAGCATTGAAGTAGCTGTGTTAATGTGATAGATTAGCAGGATGTTAAAGTCAGAAATTAGCATGTAACTGGGAGATTAGCATGATGTTAATGTGAGGAATTAGCATGTAACTGGTGACAGAAGTAGCTATGTTAAAGTCAGAGTTTACATATCAACAGAGGCATTTAGTATATTGACGCTAAAGAACTGCAACTACCCAACTATCATACAATAAACCGATGTGAAAGAACTAAATATAAACTACATCAATATAAATTTTGATTTAAAGCTTTCGTGACTGCAGTAATTCATATTCTTAGTTTTTTCGGTAAAGTCACATTGAAGAGAAACAAACAAAATAATATAATATATATAAAACAATAAAAATTATCACGACGTTTCGACCATAACTCAAACGGTCATCTTCACACCTGAAGACCTGAAGATGACCGTTTGAGTTGAAACGTCGTGAGAATTTTTATTGTTTTATATATATTATATTATTTTGTTTGTTTATCTTCAACGTGACTTTACCGAAAAAACTAAGAATATACATCAATATAATCAATGTACTCAATATATTCTCCACTAAGCTGAGCTACTAACAATAAGTTATTATACATTACACTTCTATGTCGCAAAAAATATTATAATATGCCTCCAAATAATATTTTTTATTATAAACTGCCATAGACAGACCCGAACATTGAATTATACACTGCGTTACTATACACTACCCTATACGTTAGATTATAATAATATTAGACTTGTAATATTACACTATGTATTATTTTACCAACCCTACTGTATACCTCACTGCTGTAGATTCACTATACAATTACGATACTGTATATTACCAAATAAATTATATTAAACATTACACTGAGTACTTTGTTGAACAGGGAATGCTTTGAGCTTGTGGGTTGAATCCATCTGTGTGGAGTTGTGTTATTTTGCAATATGCAAGGTGGGGTCTCTCTGGGTTCCACTCACGCAAACATCTCAATGCAATGGGACCTTTCTGAAAATGCAGTACTTAGACGCAATGAAGCTTTCCTGGGTAACTAGTTAACATTGTAATAATTAGCATGAGAGATAATGACGTTCCCTTATAAGTGCCATTAGTAGTACTATCCCGTACTTTTAATGAAGACTATTTTACGTAGTTGTTTGTAAAAAAGTGTCCATTCCCAAAACTTCTTGACGGGCCCTCATACAGAAATGATATTACAATCTTACATGGAGATTGCGAGTCAGAGTGTTGTGAATAGTGGAGTGAACGTGTGGTGCAATCATTATATTGTTGGTGTGTATATACAGAAAGACCTATTTGGTGGGTAACATTAGGAAAATGGAGGTAGTTAGTCATTGTTGTTTAGAAACAAAATATTACTTGGGTGGATAAGAGGAGTAAAATCGTACATGATAGGAACTGCAATATTGTGGAGTTCCGGTATAATGAGTTATAGTATATATGAATCTTACGTCACCTTAAGTATGCCTGTGCGAGTACACTCGTGACACGGGTGTCATGCGCGTGACCTTTGTCTTTTGTTTCAGATGTGCGAGAGCAACTCCGCTGCGAGTCATGGTGGTGCTGGGAGAATTGCCTTCACCATCGATGGCACTTCACCAGCACCCGTCTCAACCCCACCTCAATCCGGTAGAGTTACACGAGCGAAAAAACGTATCTCTTGTGACGTCTGTGGGAAAAAAATCCAACTGGCATGGTGCCTAGAAGCCCACGTAAGAATGCATAAGGAGACCCGTGAGCAATGGTGCGGCATATGTGGACAAAGGTTTAATCAGCCAGGAAAATTAAAAAGGCACATGAAGACCCATGAAAAGGATTATATGATAAAGGGTGCACCAGGTTTGGTGAATAACGGCAGTTTTGCCAATGCGGTGTTGAATCCACCATCGCCCTATGAGATGTGCTCAGTCTGCGGATTTTTAAGTCCTATTGAAATCCTGAAAACTCATGAAAGTCTTCACGCACAGTTCTTGTACAGACCGAAGCCTGAACATGATTACACTTCGACAAAAGATAGCGGCGTTAAGATAAATGACATGAAATCCAAATTTCTTGAATGCTTTGGCCTAGTTCCACGTCAACAAACTGCTTCACCAGTCAGTGAGAATAAACCATACGCTGCTCTCGATCCTTTTATGAGCATGAAAGTGTTGATGACCTTGCAGCAGAAGAAGGAAAAGCGAAGTAGACTTAAGTCCATTAAAAGAAAGAAGACCACCACCAGTGTCACCAATTGCAGCAGTAGCAACAGCCAGAATTCGGACATCAAGAGGATGGACTGCACGGAAGCAGGAGGCTGCGTGGAGCAGAGCATCCCCAAGGTGGATGAATCCAACCTGGCACCTTTAGGTACGTCCTAGTAATGCACACACTACATTTCATTTGGATGTAATTCATAATTTCACAAATTAGTTAATGTACGCATATGTTGACCATATCTGTATGCCTGCGCTGAGGAGTCTAGAGATCTGATGTGGTGCTACTCGGATGTTGGGTTAAACCGTGAAACTCTGGGTTTTCTGTCACCGAACCACGATTAAATTGGCTTCTCATTGATGGTCTTATCCAGTTACCAAACACTTCTTCCAGCAAACACTTGGACCTACAGCCCCAGAGCCCACTTGGACTCTTTGATGAATACCTCGAGATGGGTACAATGAGCTCAGAGGATCACACTACGGAGTCAACGCGTTTTACTTTATTATAAAAAAAACACACAATTGGGTATCATTTGATTATATTGGCACGTGTGGACGGCCCCTGTGTATCTGTCGGACATTGTTGTGGGAGGGAAATTACCCACACTTCGGGTTGTTGAAGGCAGGGAGCACAGATGTAAGAGCTTAGATGTACAATACAACAATGTAATTTGCTGCACTGTCCTCTGCTGCTCACAACCCCACAATAACTATTGCATGGTCACCCATCCAACCAATTTTCAGGCTCAGCTCTCCTTAACTTCTGGGATCTGATTAAATCTGACGCATACTGGGTGATTTGGCCATAGGCACCAATCTATGGATATACTGTAACACAATTGTCTTTGAGCATGCGCATATGTGCATATGTACGGAGTTAAGTTTTAGAAACAATAGGAGCACATATTTGCTCCTCTTGTCTGCTAACCAATGCAGCTACATTGGTCAGCTTGGATTGACGTTTTTCCCCCTTACTATTTATTTAAAACTCTTGTGCATCATGTCCACTGTGGTTAACTGCTGTGATTTGTTGGCATTTCAGCCACAGTGCATATGCCTAAAAATGTGTGGTACGGTTAATGGAGTCCTCAATACAGGATGTGATGTAGTTATTATAGCCACCTAGTGGTGGAAAATGGTGCAAAAGAAACCCAGGTGAACCAGAGCTGAGCATTAAAGATGGTAGTGGCTGATCGCATCTTAGTGGCCAATGTAATGGACACGATAATTTTGTGAACAAATGACACGAAAATGTGACCATATTTTGGGGTCTCCTTTGACTAAAACACATTCAATGCATTGAAAACATGTTTTGTTTGCTTAAAGTAATCACAACATAACAGCATTAAGAGTGTATGTCTATATCCTGTTTCACTCATTATCCTATCCTTGCCCCCCTACCCATTCTCAAAATATACCCCAGTTATCCATATTCGGGTTTTCCACTCTCTTCGTGGCATCATTTCCACTTGCGCCATTGCTCGCACTGCTCAACAACATCATCGAAGTGCGGGTCGACGCGTGGAAGCTCGTAACAAAGATGAGGAGGCCTGTGGTTTCGCAAGCAAGAGGAATTGGAGCCTGGGCCGACATTCTGAGTATCGTTGCCACCCTCTCTGTAATCACCAATGTAAGTCGCCAGATTGTCTGCTCGCTTTCTCGCTCAATATCCCATCTTATGAGTGACATAACATGTCATGTTAGCCGTGTGGGTTCTTTTTACCATAATTCACCATTCTGGTCCTGGCAGGTTTGAGAAGAGGTGTAGTGGGGGACCAGGAGCGGTTCGGGTATCACTCGTCACTGATGTTAGTCGTAGCTGGAAGTCAATTGCATGTGTGCTGAATTCAAAGTGCAGTGCATGAATCACTGCACCACCGCTCCTATCCACTCTCTCCCAAAATCGCAAAAGGTAAAGCCTTGCAATTGCTTGCTCATGTCACTGCTGGCAGAAGGGCCTCAACTAAAGGTAGCTCTAGAGAACCCCTCTACACGGTATTTGGCCTACTCTTCCATGATGACCAGACATGTTGTAAGATGTGGAATTACCTGCGCTAAAACAGTGATGAACCCATTTATATTGCTAATTGGACAGAGGTGGGGGAGATTTAAGAAAATGATCCATTGCTTCAACTGTTGTGTCAGGAGACTGAACTGACGACTGCCAGATTGCAAGTCCTTATATGGTAACCATTTCACTCTGGCAGCAACCCCCCAAATTGTATTTGTGAAAATTAATGTAATTGCCAAGGTAAGATGTTCAGAAGCCTTGGTCAAATCATTGCATGCTCAGTGACAGCTATCGCTGTGCCTCCGTATGCTAATTCCACAGTCATGCATCTTGGCATTCACAACGGACATCATCCCACGCCTGGTGTATTATTATGGATACTCAGCAGAGTATGGCACAGGTTCGCCTACAATGCATGGGTACACGGAGGACAGCCTTTCAATTTTCAAGATCAGCGACTTCAAGGAGCAAAATCATCCCAACATCCTGCCAGCCTGGTTTGATCCGGCATTCCACACAACCTGCAGGTTTGTGCCATTCAGTGTCATGCCCAGCTATCGGGGGTGCCGTCCCTGCGAATGTGATGCACTGATCTCTGGGTGTGTTGTCCAGGTAGATGCGACATCCTTCTGGGTGTGGTGTCCTCCTGGCTCCGCCCCTTCCTGATTAGTCTGGTTCTCTTCCTCTTTTCACTCCGTGACTTTCCTTTTAAGACCCACACTTCCCCTAGGCCCCACCTCTGTTTAGGCCCTGCCCCTTACCCTGGACACAGGGTTTGGCTTAGTTGGGTAGTAAGGGGTTGTGGTAGGGTTGGGGGAGGAGTGTGCGTGGTGGGCGGGGACAGTAAAGGGGGTGGGGGGGGGGGAATTGGAGGGGGGGAGCAGTGGGTACGGGTGGGATGGCTTCACAACCAAAGTCCCACTTAGAGAAATATAATAATAGATTGATATAAATTATAGCTCATTGTTACCCTGCTAAAGAGTAATGTTATTTATTTATCTATCTATCGATCCACGACTGCTTAATTGAGTCTCAAGATCCCTTTTCAGGAAGACCGTGCATTGGGATTCCAGTTTAAGGTGGTTTTATGCATGTGGGATGCAATAAGAGGTCCTGGAGAACCCATGGTAATGAAATGAAGCTTAAAGGTCCACACAGACATGAAACCACTTGCTCTACAGCCATCTTCTGGTCTCCTCACCGCACAGTTAGTTAGGAAATTGATGCGATCTACCAACCCTTTTCTGTAACGTTTTTGAATTGCTGGCATACACAACTATAATCAATATAACCATATTGATCGATATTTAATATAACCTTACTTGACTATGACCAAATCACCACGAATACAGCTAATCTTAGATTCCGGAAGTCAAGCAGGCTTGAGCCTTGTTCGTACTTAGATTGATGAACACCATGCACAATGCAGGTACAGTAGGCGACTTTGGAGCTAGGTTGTCAGCAGTGGGTAGTTCAGAAAAATTAATAGTTGTGCTATATTGTTCTCCCATTATCTGAACTCCCTACCTTCACCAACCTGGTACGGACCAGCGTGAACCATGGTCAATAGAGCCCCCACAAGCTGCACGTTGTGGGAAGGCCCTCTTTCAGAAGCGGATTTTTTAAAGGGCTGTGAACGCATATACCGTTTGTACAAAACCACTTGTTCAATTTAGCGCCAACTCTACTTTCGAGGCACTTTGCTCAATATAGTCCATGCGTGCTTGTGGTTGTATGTGTGTAGGTATCCAGGTTATCGCTACCCGCCGGATCATCCCCAAGCCTACTCCGTCACCAAGCAGTACTGGCAAGTACTGACGGCAAAGCTGGCCTTCGTCATTGCCATGCAGGTACACATCAACATGCACACACACACATTCATAAACCCATTGAAAGATAAAGGTACAGCCCTCCAATTACTTGCTCATGTCACTGATGGCAAAAGGGCTCCTGCTATAGGGAGCTCACGAGAGACCCTTAAGATGTATTTGAACTGCTCTTCCACACTGGTCAGACGTCTTGGGAAGAGCTGGGAGTTCCCGCACTGAACAGCACCAAACTCAGCCGACCAATTGACTGGATGTATTCCATTTACACTGCTAGGTGGATAGAGGCAGTGGAATGTAAAAAAAAAACTTTCACCATTGTTTACACTGCCACGATCAAAGATCAATTCACACCCGCGACCTCTGGATTGCAAGTCTAGTGTGCAAAGCCTTACACTACTGCACCATCGTATAGACTCATCTGTGAGCAGTTAAGGTCAGCAGAGCAAACCGTGATTATTGTCAATGGGTCATTACAGATAATGCCAGTAATGCTATTACACCTCACAATTGCACAGTATTTCTGAGATCACAAATAATAGTGGTAATACAATACGCTCTGTCATCATGCAGCAGACGATCCATGTTGTTTATGACATTTGTCACACGTAAGCATGTGTGCGTGTGGGAAGGGGAGCGGCTGCGTAGTTGTTTGTGAACTGCGCTACCAATCCTGTGTGACCGGAGTACTATTTCTGGCCACAGCCAACAACAGTGGAAAATATTAGAACCAGTGTTGAGCTTCCCTTAAGTTGATTCTGTCTTAAAATGAGTACTTGATGAAGTGTGTGAAAATCATCACTGGCGAGATAAAGGTGCACACCACCCCCGCAGGCACTGTGCCACCCTTCATAGATGCACTTGTCTCAGTCTGTGAAAGGCTACACAGGGAATCTTTGTAGTGGTGACATGGCCGAGTGTAAGTGTTTGCTGATTGTTGCGATAAATTTGCGGCTGCCCAGGTGAATACTGTGGGTGCATTAACTGCACATCAGAAATGTTGCCTGCTGCATAGTGAACGTAAAAAACCCATTAAGTAATTCAAAAAGTGCCTCGGTATAATTTGCCAAATGTTCAAAAATTACTCAAATGACTTAATTTAATTGGGAAAAACGACGTAACAATATAATATCCCTAGGCTTCAGGTCCCCGGAATAGTTGACCTGAGATGTAAAGCACTTTGAGATGCTGCCATATTATATTTAGTAAGCACCCTTTACATGCAAATCCTGAAACTGAAAATCCTTTACCTGTGTGTGGACGTGTGCAGCACGTGGTGTTACTCACGAAGGCCTGCATTGCATACATCATCCCGGACACGCCATCCCATGTGCGCGCCTGCATGCGCCGCGAGCGCTTCGTCGTACAGACGATTCTGCAGCAGGCAGAGCTGGGCCGTCTCCGTAACACCCTCCTCACCGATGCCCCCAGCTCACCGCCATCGCCTCAATTCCACGTTGAGGATGAGCAGGCAGAGATGGGCCTGCTTCGCTGCTCGCTGCATAAGGAGTCTCCTGGCGTATTGCACCCACCCCAGCGGTGCCACATGGAGAATGAGCAGGCAGAGAAGACTGGTGACGACTCACTGCTGAAGGGATCCGAGGAGGAATCAAGCAACGAGGATTCGTCAACTGTCTTCTACAGCGTATAAATCTACTCTGACTTTTAAAGGAGGCTGCTATCCTAACTCTGTTTGCACGTGGACAAGGACATTGCAGTCGAGGACTATCTGTATATATATATTAATAAATAGTTTATGATTTAACATGTCTCAATCATCTCACGTCTTTTCATACGAATCACGATGTGAATGAGGAAAACTAGAAATTATTGTTATTTTGTATATATTTTAAATTTTGGTTTAACATGTAGGCTTTCGCGCCCAATATCATCCATAGAGGTGTTTTTTTGGATTAGATCGCATACATATATAAACGTGTCGTTAAAACCCGCCACCACTCGACACAGCCAACTAGTAGGGTTGTCACGGAAACAGAACAAGCCAATTCGTCACTGGTACTTTGGAGAGCCAAGCCACAACATTTACAATCGGAGTACGACGTTTTGCCAGTAATTACAACTAGCTTCATCAGGCGACAGCCAGATTTGTGGCCCTCTCGCGCAAAGTGGGGGGGGGGGGGGGGGAGATTACCGAGTCAACGTACATTCTGCATGTGCATTATGAGAGCCCTTTGATCTTGTCCTTCCTGTCTATTGTGTATTAAAATAGCCGTACCAATGGTAATCCCTATTGAAGTATGCTGCCCTTTATAGGCATGCATTTAAATAATGTATTATTTGTTGGCACCCATGTTCAGCAGTAGCAGAACACACGTGCCAACAAGGACACTCAGTTGATTTTAATGTTGAAATTCTGTGCAAAACTAGCTACTACTGCCCAAGAATAATTCGAGAATCTATCGAAATTGGAAGAAAAATTTACAGTTCGGATAGCTACCGCCTTTCTGCTGTGTAGAAGCGACTCATCAAATAGTACATTAGATGAAACTCCGAGTACCCACTCAGGAGGTATAGTGGTAAAGCAGTGGAGGAAAAAAAGCAATTTTTTAAATTTGCCCTTGTTGAATGATAGAGCCGATACACACAGCAAGCGAGATTAAGAAAGCGCATCGGAAGAAATAACGGAGGAGAGAGAGAAGACAATTGCTTGCTGGAGAAGGAAAGGCATTCCTACCGAGGGAGACAAGTTGACAAAGATTTTGATAATGGGAACCGGTGGCGTGGCTCGATCTTCCCTATGTACGCAACATGCTACCGAAAGAAAACAGAAAATCCTATTCAAAGGCTAAAATAAGCTCCATTTTTTGTATAAGAGCCCGATAAACAATAACCCCATCCATAGACTGAGGAAGAGAGGGAAGAGCCTGAACAAAGGGGAGGAGATTACGACGGAGATGGGTTGGAGGTGGAGAGAAGGGGAGAGGGGAGGCCGTAAAGGCAGCTGCACATTCAAGGAAAGCGGTGTAGAAAGAGTTGAACGGGGACATGGAGACAGTAGAGACAAGGGTGGAGAAAGAGGAAGGGAGGATCTTTCAGTGCTCGCTACAGGAAACCCACAAAACTGAATTTCCTAAACTCGTGTCGCCTCCGTGACAGCAGCACCACCAACGCCACAGACTCACCCTCCTCAAATCGACAATACCATCTCCATTGCCGACCAGCCACGAGATGGCTGCTCTCAACACCTCGGTCGTGGTGTATGCAACAAAAGACTTCCGGCTGGTGAGCAACCGGCCATTGCGAGGGTTGGAAAGAAACTGAAGCACGGGGCGACTCCCACAACCTTCGGGTATTTCCAAACTGGATGACGTCTTGGGATGAAGCTAGAAGTAAGCCAAATCTGCACTCAATAAATGGGACAAAGATTCCAGAGAAGCCTCCAGAAATGTCACAGGAGGCTCGGGTGTGAGAAACCAGACTCCATGTGGGGTCCTCCAGACCTTTGCCCTCCAGTTCATCAACATTTGTAAAAGCAGGACGTCTCAAAGGTACGTAGCATGGGTGAGGTAAGAGGTTGAGAACCACGTTCCGAGATTAGGCGCTTTGACAGGTTGGGGTCCGAGTTAACGTTTAATGGAGCTCACCCTACGACATTATGGATAGAAGGGTAGTGTGCCGGCACAATCCGGACACCCTGCTACACCGAAACACTCTGCTGCACCAAACTCCCTGGTACAGCTAAACACTGGCACGATTGCGCTCAAATACACACAAACTCTCGCTCGGCCAGTTGGTACACAGGTTGTCAGTTGTGGGGGACGCGGGCCCCCGGCTCCCCCCCCCCGGGGGAGGGCTGATCTCGGGAGGGCTGCGGGCTCCGGACTCCACTCCTCGCTCGAGTGAGAGCAGCCGCTACTCGACTCCTCGCTCGTGGTGAGAGGGCTGCCGCTCTCCGGCTCCTCTCCTCGCGCCGCAGCCCCTCGGGTCCGCGGGTCCTGTTTGTGGGGCATAGCTCGGGGCTGGCACGTGGCTGCCTGGAATCAATCCGTCGCTTCTCAGCCACTCAAACGCGACGTCTCCGCTCACACAACCCCGCGCACCACTCACACGAACTGAACGGGGGGTCAGGGGTCAGAGGGCAATGACGTCCTTCGCACACGCGTTGCCGCCGATGCCGGGCAATGGAGATTGTTTAAAGGGCTGCGGGGCGGGGATTTGGAGTCAGTTTTAGAGCGACACACCAATCGCACGCGCGGGACGGGGGGGTCGGGGGTTAGAGGGCAGGGACGTCACTCATACACGCATAGCCGATTGGGGGGCTGTATTGGAGATTATTTAAAGGGCTGTGGGGGCGGATATTCGGGATTGGTGTTAGCCCGCAGTCACGAAAGCTTTAAATCGAAATTTATGTTAAGTGTAATGTGTTGGTGTTAATAAATAGTGTTGCCTCCCAAGAAGTTGTGTGCACCTATCTCAGCCCATTACATATAAGTGTAGACATGATTATGTAATTCTTGTGTTCATACAAGTGTAGTGCCACAGCGCTGACTGCTGTCCAGCAGCGGCAACTGCAGTGGAAAGTTTGCACACACGCCGTTGAGCATATATACGGGTATGCCGGCCGGGCAGAGGAATTGGGGCAAGGGTCATGGAAGACCTCATAGGGAAGCCTCTGGAACCCTCTGGTCGGTTCGAGAAGGGAGGTGTGGATAGGGCAGAGCCAAGCCGCGCCGGGTAGACTATAGAATATAATATAAGCAGCGGAGAGCGAGAGCTCCGGGCTGCCGGTTCTGGGAGTGGACTCGTCTCGTCGTCGCTGTCGTTGCCACCGCATTCGCCCAATCATTGCGTGGCCAGACAGTAGTTGGCCTTCTCGGTCGACGCCGTCGGTGCAACACGGACAGGGTCGTGTCTAGGCCGGGCTCTATGGCAACGTGGTCGAGTGAGGCCGGAGTTGGTGTGAACAAGATAATAAAGAGACGATGTCTCCTGCAACTACCTCGTCTTCGACAGTGTGTGCGACACACACCACATGTCGGAAGGAGAACACTTCACAAGTATAAATGCTGCCTGTGTCAGTCGAGTCACATTTGCTCTAATTTATTTTGGTGACCTAAGACAGGAGAAGCAAAATGCACTTCTTCAGGAAGTGATATTTTTTTCATAATGCAGAGGCTGTGCCTGATACACATCTTTCATGTGTTGTTTGGCAACCCTGGTGCCCAGTAAACGCCATATGGCCAGATCTTTGCATTGAATTCCAAGTATTAATTCCTCCATACTTGTGCACAGTTGAGTTTTTATTCCATTCCCTTCATGAACCATGTCTTTGAACTTTACATCATAGTAAGATAGTACATGCCGATGAATAATTAATAGATGCTTGAAAACATCTATCCCCAACCATCTGCCTGTGTTTGGCCTAAAACCCAATCACCCAGAATGCCCAAATTCACCTTACATACTCTAGGAATGTAAGCAGGTTAATGCTTGGATATCCATCACAATCATCACCCCCAAATGTGAAGACATGTCACGAGACTCGCTGACTTTTCTTAAAATACTTGAGAAATACAAATCATAGCTGAATATTTTCAATTCCATGTGTATAAGCCTTTGTCTCAGATTTATTGTAAAATAAATATACATGTACAATATAAACATTCAAATATCAGAAAATATTTAATGTATGTTGAATTTCTTTCACACTGTACATAACCAACCATGCTAAACAAGACATGATAAAAACAATCCAAGTCATGGGTTGCATACAATATGCAACTTTGGTTTATTGATTACAAGTTACATAAAAGGTTCTGAAATTTTACAATACAGGTATAGTGCAATCTAAATAAGCAAATGTACTTTTACAGTGATTTCCCAAATGTTTATAACTACAAAAATACTAGCATGTATGTTCCCAATAAAGTAGTCTCCTTCCAAAATGGCTAAAACCAAAATAAGTTTAGTTGTGCTCACAATATTTTTCACATATCCGTTCTCTTTCAAGTGACATTTGAGTCTGCATGGATTTGCTGTGCAAAATACTGCTGCAACCATTCACAAACTCCAACCCTGAACGAACTTCATCACATTTTTCCAATACTTTGTTGTGGCACTTCCATTAACAGGGCAATTACTGTGCCCCATGGGCCCCACAAGTTCACAAGTAATTGCGATTCACACCACAGCACCTGAAGTACCATTGATGTTTAACAACCATGAATTAGCAGGACCAAGCGAACGTATCCTTCTGAGTACAAACCTCGACCACCGCCTTAAAATGCAGCCATCCTTGTTCTCCTTGATGGTGTCAACCAGCTCTTTCAGATGCGACAGGTGGTACACGGCCCTGAGAAGAGACACGATTGAGAGAAAATTACTTGGTTGACTTATTATCATGGTGGAAGCCAGAAAAATCTCACCAAGTCTCAGGCGGGTTTGGCAGTGATATTTTGCAAATTTCATCAGCGAGTGGTATGTGAGAGGAAATCAGAGAACCCGGTGAAAACAGAGGGAGTAAAATGCAAAACTCCGGATATAGATTCAAGATTCCATTGCTGTATTACTAACTCCTGGTTACCTAGCAGCCAAAATCTATAATATATGCTATTACCAAATAGTCTCCCATCCAAGTAATAACCAGGCTTACCTGCTTAGCTTATAACATTCATAATCTGACATCATACTTAGAGGCAGTGCAGCCTCTATGCTGTGCGTGAGTGTGAATATAAAGATAAATTCACAATGGCGTGGAGGGGTTTTCCCAGGGACGATCAGCCCCTAGGAAGACGTCCGTGTTGAAGCTGCCCGGGGAGGGGGCCTCCAAGCCGGGGGATTCCAACTCCATGCGCGCCCTGCTCAGCAGCTCCTCCAATGAGGCTGTGCATCAAGAATCACGCATCGCACGTCACAACCACATGGGTGGTCGCTCAGTCGTCTCTGTGAGAAAAGGCTGAATATGTACCTGAAAACATATGAAATGTCATCTGCTATATACAGACTATATATATACACACACACCTAGGGATCTAAGGTCCTCTGACACGGGCTCCTCGTTGGCTACATTCGTAAGGCCGGAGATGTCCAAATCTTTGAGCCACTCTGGGTACTTTGGTCTGCTTTGCGGGCTCTGAGCGGCACCTGCTCTCTTCGTGCTGGTATCCGTCTCGTGGCTGCTGGTCTGGGAGTCCACATCGCAGTCACGCAGCCAGGCCGGGTACCTGAGCTCAGGAATGCTCGTGATCCCCGACACATCCAGCTCATCCTTTTGGCTTGTCAACCACCTGGGATAGGTACTTGTCGCACAGCCGCCGTTCGGCAAGTGCTCACGCCTAGTTGCTTCACTGCTCCGTAAATACAACAAAACATTCTTCTGGTTAGAAAAGAAATAATTTTTGGGCTTTGCCGACTCATTTAATGGCATCAGGGCCTTGTTGCTTCTCGCTGTTGAGCTCAACCGTTCAGTTGGCTTATTGCCCCTCACCAATGATGCGCCGAGGCTGTGCGCGGTGACCCCGAGAGATGACCGCTTGCCTCTGTGCGACACTGCGAGGTCTCGGTGGGCGCCAGGCGAGCGGAACAAGGACTTGGAGGAACCGTCAACTGGCGCCTCTAGGAGCTGGTCCGTGTTTAGACTGACCGTCGGGCTATAAGCCATGACCGCTGCAGCGCAGCAGTGAGGCTGCACGTGCCCGAGATGAGGTCCTCCACAGGCAGCATGCCACCTGCAATGTAAGACCCACAGACATTTTACTGGTACACAATGAATTTGCTCTCCCCTAGATTCCTTGACCCCTGAACGGCAATCCTGCAATGTTGCCTTACTTTGCACCATCAGTAACTAATGATGTTATCCGTTTGTGGAGTTTGTGAGAATATGGGATAAATCAGTGCATGAGCTGTTATTGTTTAAACTTCAGATGTGTCCAGTCTAGGATCTGCAAATTTTGACACAAAGGTTGGAGGATCACTTAGATTTCACAAACTTTACAAACTCGATAATCAGTGAAGTTGCTGGAAGATGACAGGAGAAAGAAATGCATGCACCGACCTATCTGTTCAGACCTATGCTATCCTCTCATATGCGTGTGCTTACTGTGGATAGTTTTCTCTGACATAAAATCAACTCATTAATGGAATTTGCCAAGCATCCCAGTGTGGGACTCTCACGAAAATGTATCTTTAGACCTTATTAAGGGTTTTTTTCTAGGGGAATTACATTACATTCATGATAGCATAGCATAATTGACAAGCACCCAGTACAAGCAAATAAATGGGGTTCTCCTCTCCAATTATCCCCCCTCCAGTCAACTAGCTTCGATACCTTATGAGACCTCCTTTGCCAGTAACAAGATATAGTAATAGGTTTTTACCCTTTTATCTGGCACAAAAACTGACACCTTTATACAAGGGATCATGTTTGCGATAACCACAACGCAAGTAGTCAAAATGCAAACAAGAAGACGCTAAGAATAAGAAGACGCCTTTTTGCGTCTTCTGGTCCAACACCAGTGGAGACTGGGATCTCAGAAAAGCCATCTCGGGTGTGGACCAATCAAATTCAAGGACAGTGCATATTATCAGAGTTGTCTTTTTTGTTTGCATTTTGACTACTTGTGTTGTGGTTATTGCAAACATGATCCCTTGTATAAAGGTGTCAGTTTTTGTGCCAGATAAAAGGGTAAAAACCTATTACTATAGCTTCAATACCATTGCACCGCGTGCACACTCGATAGCCACTCGAGTGCAAGCACCACGGAGCGATTCCTCGCGTGGCGAGAGGCGCAACCCACCCTCATCCACACTGTGCATCCTCCTCTCCTCCGCGCGTCTCCGCTCCGCCATGCTGCGCGGCGCTGTGCTCTGCACGTATCCTGGGTGGCGGTGACGCACAGATTCCGCTCTGCTCAAAGTCCTCGATGTAGGCGTCCAGCGCACCGCTCGCCTACGAGCAGCACTGCTCTCCGCACACCACAGGGCTGCGCTAGCCCCCGCTTCCGGTCCGGAGCAGCGTGCTGCCCAGGCTGCCGCGAGGGCTTGTGTCCGTCACCGTGCTGTCGCCCGAAGGGCTGTTTGTCTCACCACCGTTGCAGTACATTTTGTACGATTTGGGATGCCTGGACCGGATGGGGCCAGGGAGAGGAATGGCTGTGGCTACAAGGTCACCACTGGTCCTGGTATGGGGGGCACCATGAGGAGCTGCTGTGTGCGGAAAGTGGGTCCGCTGTCGCAACGCGATCGCATGGGCCAGTGTCGACCACTTCGCGTTAGGTCTCTTAAGCTACTGTGGCTGTTGTCCTTTTTTCAACAAAAATTCCAGCCTTTCCCATGGTTTCCTTCATCACACCTGCAAGCTCTATGTACAATTGAAGTGTCATAAATGCACTACCTGCCTACTACTACATTATGAATGATATACATTTAAGAATTAGCTGGAGACAACTCCATGTTTAAAACACACTGTATTCAAAAGAGAAGGCTTAACATTTAACATTGGTTAACGTTTGGCATGCACACCTGCATATAAAAAAATTACCGTACTACTAATACAATGAATGCTAAATATTAAGTGGTATTACAGTAGTATGACTACTTATATTTATATATTATCGCACCTCCGAAGAGCACGGTTGGCTTTGTACGATGCGAAAGAGGTTCAACACACATACAGAATACAATACTTTCCGAGCACATTATGCGTACCGAACCTCCAAGTTCCTTACCCTACCCTGAATAAGAATGTGTGTACAGCTCCTTTTTAAATCCATTGCTGGCTTACAGCTGTCCCATGCTATGCAGCTCCCAGGGGGAGGGGTTATTTACCATACTTCACCACGCTGGTCAGTGTGAGTTTGGTGATGGCAGGGGGCTATAGAAGTGCATTACAACCATGTACTGAATATTGCTGCACTGATGGCAGGGGGCTATAGAAGTGCATTACAACCACGTACTGAACATAGCTGCATTGGTGGCAGGGGGCTATAGAAGTTCATTACAACCACGTACTGAATATTGCTGCATGGATGGCAGGGGGCTATAGAAGTACATTACAACCACGTACTGAATATTGCTGCACTGGTGGCAGGGGGCTATAGAAGTTCATTACAACCACGTACTGAATATTGCTGAACTGGTGGCAGGGGGCTATAGAAGTGCATTACAACCACGTACTGAATATTGCTGCACTGATGGCAGGGGGCTATAGAAGTACATTACAACCACGTACTGAATATTGCTGCACTTGTAGCAGGGGGCTATAGAAGTACATTACAACCACGTACTGAAAATTGCTGCACTTGTGGCAGGGGGCTATAGAAGTACATTACAACCACGTACTGAATATTGCTGCACTGATGGCAGGGGGCTATAGAAGTACATTACAACCACGTGCTGAATATTGCTGCACTGGTGGCAGGGGGCTATAGAAGTACATTACAACCACGTACTGAATATTGCTGCATTGATGGCAGGGGGCTATAGAAGTACATTACAACCACGTACTGAATATTGCTGCATTGATGGCAGGGGGCTATAAAAGTACATTACAACCACGGACTGAATATTGCTGCACTGATGGCAGGGGGCTATAGAAGTGCATTACAACCACGTACTGAATATTGCTGCACTGGTGGCAGGGGGCTATAGAAGTACATTACAACCACGTACTGAATATTGCTGCACTGATGGCAGGGGGCTATAGAAGTGCATTACAACCACGTACTGAATATTGCTGCACTGGTGGCAGGGGGCTATAGAAGTGCATTACAACCACGTACTGAATATTGCTGCACTGATGCTCGCCACGTGAGAGCCACACAGCAGGACAATGCTATACTGTACAATATTGAAATGATTCTCCTACAAATACTAAACATTATTGTCTTAACAATCAATACTACTTTTAACATGAACAATAACTAATAAATGCACGCGTAGTAATCGCCGTGCTAACCCTTAGCGTGCAATGTGAGCAGAACTTGTGTTGTAAGTCGTACCCAGTCCATTACCGCGCCAGACACTCCCATTAACAAACCAACGACATTTACTGAATGTCCTCCTCCTTTACACGGCACAACCAGACAACACTTTGCACACCGAAGTGTCCAAGCCGCGTGCTGAGTGAAGCAAACCCCATTCAATTCTAGATTTAAAGTTTTCGTGACTGCTAGGATCCATACTCTTTGGTTCTATTGGGTAAAGTCACGTAGGTGAAAATTGTTATTTTATTTTCACCTACGTGACTTTACCCAATAGAACCAGAGTATAAACCCCATTCACTCTGCGCTCAGCGTTCAACAAAGTTGAACCTGGCTCGCCCTCACGCCTGCCCATCTCTCTCCGTCTCTCACCGGAGATTATTCCATTGATCGTCTTCGCCTTGCCGTCCAGAGATCCGTGTGGATTATCCGTGAGGGTAGTTAAAGGTCGCGGTTATTCGGAGAAGTTTTTTTTATTAATTTTCCCGCCACAACCGCCGCGTCGCCAACGGCCGCTGAAGGCGATGTCCGAGACGCGCGGCCTGCGCATGCGCACTGAGGGTTGAGAGAAACCTGCGGGGAGGGGCAGCGGGGGGCGGGGAAGCCGCCGCCGTTGGCCACACCCACATTCTGGCCACGCCTATATTGAACCGACGTCACGGTGACATCATTCTGGGTCGGACTTTATCGTGGGCTGGCTGTGCACGCGAGGAGCTCCTGACTTCTGACTCTGAATTCGAGAAAAAATCAAAGATTCACGATGTCTACCTTCGTCGAGATAGGTAAAGTTTAACGTTAGTGTTAGAGATGTGTGTTTGTGTTAAATGTTGAGCCTGTGGACAAAACTGCTGGGGATGTGCCAGATGTCTCCATCTAACGTTAAGGATGTTGGAGCCTGGATAGTGCATACCAGGTGTTACAGGCTACATGATGGGAAGCAGAAGGCATTCTAGTAAAATAGGTTTTTGTTTGTACGTTAATGCTCCTCCTTTTCCTTTACCAACCCATACTCACCGGCATGGTGAAGTATGTGCAAATAACCAACACGATTCGTGCAATCGTCAAGAGGCTCTCCAGCAGGGGATTGGCAAAAGGCCGTACAGGAGCAGTTTTGTGAAAAATCATTGATTCTTTCATAATGTACATCTATGATTTATTATTATTGTTCATGTGGGTAACCTCGGCGAGGGGGGAAGCAAGGTCGGGAAGAGCGGGGGATGGGGCCGCTTTTGACCACGCCCATATTTAGGTGACGTCACGCCCTTTTGCTGTGACGTCACTATAGCAGGGAGTTATCCTTGGCTGGCTGTGCATGAGGAGCTCCCGAGTTATAACTCACAAGATCTGAGATTAGACCAAAGATTCATGATGTCCACATTTGTTGAGATAGGTAAAGTGTAATGTTCGTGCTATGACGGGGCTTTGGGCCAGTTTTAAATATTGAGATCTCGTCAGTGTTTTAATCGGACGCTCAGCAGGGTTTGAGCCAGGATAGTGCATAACAGGTCTAAAAGTGTGGTGTCGGGCTACATGGTGGGCAGCAAAGGGCAGTCCATCAAAATTGGTTGTACTATACATACTATACGTCTTCACCAACCCACATTAACCAGAGTGGTGAAATGTGGATTTGAACCTTTCGTGACTGCAAGGATCCATACTCTTTGGTCCCTTCACCTGATGAAGGCCACTTGTTTTGTGGCCGAAACGTCGTGATTGTTGTTCATTTTATTTATTTATTTTTCCCTACGTGACTTTACCGAATAGAACCAAAGAGTACATATGTTATCTCCCGCGCAATATGGTATCTCCCTCGCAAGATGTTATCTCCCGCGCAAGATGTTATCTCCCTGACAAGATATTATCTCCCTCACAAGATGTTATCTCCCTGACACGATGTTATCTCCATGACAAGATATTATCTCCCTCGCAAGATGTTATCTCCCTCGCCTCGTATGCAGGAAGTCCGTGAGTTCGATCCAAATTGTGACGCCTGTAATATTTGGAGTTTGCGTGTCTCTCTCTCTGTCTTCTCGTGGCCGCGTGGATTATTCCCTGGGTCCTCCGGTTGTTCCTTTAACATTTAGAATCAACGTGCTTTCAGAGTTATTTGGCTGCTATAAATTTCCACGTGATGCGAATTATTTTCCACCTCGCTACCAAGCCGCGCCAGGGCAGTGCCGAGCCAGCCCCATGTGGCTCTCAAGGCACCAAGTTATGTTTCCACTGCGGAACCCGAGCCGTGCCACGGACGTCACGTGTGACGAGCGCGTCGAGACGCATGTGGGTGGTGTAGTGCAGTAATTTTCTTTTTTTTTTTACTCGGGGTTACGCGGACCCCTGGTGGCTATGTGGCAATGCCCCAGGGTGTACGTGAGATAATGTATAAATATGTGAAATCATATCGGACATGAGTCATTGGTGAATAGTCATGTATGAATCGGACAATGTAAAGTAACTACGATACAATTTGTATCCACGTGGTAACCTGGAACGATATGAAAGCACTTTCTAAACTCACTGATCGTACACAATGCGGGTTTACAAGAGCAGCCAGGGAACTAATGACGTCTCGCGTGCAGAGCGTCCGTTTAATTTGTTTTTATTCGCTTGCAGTTACTAGCAGCTGGTTAGGATATACCTCTCACAAAGTGGACAATTGGTTAAAATATTGACGTTCATTATTCACACGTTGATTTCTCAGAACCACGTTGGGTCAAGGGGGGAGTGGGGGGGGGCTACTCGGTTTAAACTAAATTCAACAACGAGGGGGGGCACCGGTAGCCAACAACGGTTGAGAACCACTGGTGTGGTGTGCACTGGTGTCCTTACCGTGCACTCACCGAATGTCACGCACAATGTACGCGTCATTATCCCCGCCCCTGGCCCTGCTTGGCCCCAAGCCATATTCAGACACCGCGTGAGGTTAGCGTATCCCGGTTTTTGGTTCTAGCGCAACATGGAAAACGGCCAGTGGAGAACCAGGCAATAGAAATGTGGGAGGCACTGTTGGCACGTCCATATAAAACTGCACATGTTATCCCGTGGATACAAAATGCAGGTTAAGAGGAAGAATCGAGGCACGGTGATAAAAAAAAAACGTGATAACCCAGCAGGGTTTGAGCCAGGATAGTGCATAACAGGTCTAAAAGTGTGGTGTCGGGCTACATGGTGGGCAGCAAAGGGCAGTCCATCAAAATTGGTTGTACTATACATACTATACGTCTTCACCAACCCACATTAACCAGAGTGGTGAAATGTGGATTTGAAGCTGTCGTGACTGCAAGGATCCATACTCTTTGGTTCTATTGGGTAAAGTCACGTAGGTAAAAAATAAACCAACAAAAATCACGACGTTTTGGCCACAACACAAGTGGCCTTCTTCAGGTGAAGGAACAGAACTGTCGGGACGACAGCACTTCAATTGAAATGTGGTCAAGTAACCACCATGATCTGTGTGGTCACGGGGAAGCTCTCGCAGAAGCTGACAAGCTTCCATCTTGGCAGTAATCATGTTGCCTCTTTTTTACTCTCAGCGTCTCTGCAGCGCTTGCAGCGCTCGCACTCCTCGCCCCATTCACCCCCACCCTCCCCCTCTCTGACTTATTTAACTGCCCTAACCCTGGTTTCTCTCCCACTTCAGTAAAACAGTTTCCTTGCTGTGGTTGTCACACCTGATGATGAGTGCTTGTGTTGCATTCGAAACGTCGTGATTTATTTCTATTTCTATTTTTTTTCACCTACGTGACTTTACCGAAAGAACCAAAGAGTATAGCTGACAAGCTGTCAGGGCAAAAATGACTTTGCATATTCCAACTAATATTTTTTGCCCTGGTTTGTGTCTGACCATGCTGGGCACGGCTTTGTTAAAGTGTACGATATTCAATGGGGTAAAAGTCCCCTAATGGTAACACAACTTTATACCACAGGTGTACTCACACTGGAGCAGCGTCGACATTTATGAGAAAGCTTTACACATGAGTACCATGTGCGGTTCTTTACCGACATTCCCATCCCTGCACCTGCCTCCCCTGTCCCTAATGCAATGAACCCTCTACCCCCACATTACCTATGCAGAGCTCGTGGAGAGAATGAATGAGGAGGAGGGAGCGGAGGGGCATGAGGCTCAGCCTTCAACGGTGCCGCAAGACTTTTCGACGTCATCATTTCAATCTACCCTGGCCCAGGTACGATGCGGCACAACGTGGATTTGCACAGCCTATAAATTAACTTGGCTAATGTCAAAGATGGGAGATTCCTGGTATTTACAGATTTAGTTGTTGTTTGCATTCGTCAACTAATGGGCCCCAAAGTGTAGACATGGCTGCTCATTTATAGATTTCCAGCCTTTGCAGCAGTGCGTTTTGGTGACTATACTGTGCTGATGAGTCCGAATGAGGATTACACCGGTCCACAGTTGCATATCACTGCATAACTGCTGCTGTTAGTCTGTCACATTTGCTCAACTTTATTTTGATGGTGGTTTAAGATAGCATTACCACAATGCACTTTAGAAAATACTGATGTTTTTTGTATAATGCACAGGGGATAGATGCTTTGTGTACACATTTCTCCAGGTCTCTGGTTTCCTCCCATAGCTAAATGACACAGTGTAACTGGTATTGGCCAAACGTACCAATGCTGAAAAAATACATGCAAATTATTCAATTGGAATTAAACTAAGCAACTTCGTTCTCGACTGCAAAAAAACAGAACTTGGTAGGACCCTCCTTGAAAATAAAAATGTAAACTCATTGAGGTTTTCCTGGGTAAACAAGTACATCATCATAGCAATAAACAACTTGCATACAAATAGCAGATTAACTTATGTCCTGATACATGTATCATGAGCTTATGAATAAATATACATTTCATGCATAAGCTATTACATCTCTCATATTCGTGTGTGTGCTTGCCTTTGCGTGTAGGACACTATCTACTTTTGCGATGGAGTCCGTCGGATCGATTTCATCCTCGCGTTCGATGATGAGGTCCATTCTCAGGACGCCATCAACAATCAGGTGAGAACGAGGAACCTACAAATAATGCTCCACCTTCCTGCACCCAGCATTATCACCCCTCCCCACGTGCAACACCACACGCCTCTAAACCTAGGTTTGACGCAGTGGTGCCAGCTCAGCTCTCTGACTGCTGAGTCACCCTGCCACCTCCATACGAGTCTTTAAATCCACAGTATACATCCTTTATCAAACTGTATCGTCAACTGCAGACCACGCTAGTCAATGAACGCTAGACTCCCATCACTCAACTCGCACATCCATACCCTGAACCATACGCCTCACTGCTTTGGCGAACAACAATCAATTATCGTTACGTATCACACTCCATCCACAACTCCTCAATAAATACACCACTTTCATATTGCACACACCGACACCCAGACATAACTTACAGGATATATGTAATATCCACATTCTAACTGCCAAATGGAAAACTATTATAACAGTGCTGAAGTACCCAGTATGCATTCTCTGCAATATTGATGTTTTTGTTTATTTTGTTGCTATTGTACCCACGCACAATGGATCTATCTCCCTTGTAAAATAGCAAAACAACTAGCTAAGTGAGACCATCCCTTTAACAAATAAGGTAAACTCAAAGAGTTGATTGACAAAGAGCTGTGCAAATTTTTATTTTATTAAGGTCTGCTGAAGTGACACCGACTGAAGCAGTTCAGTGATGCTACTTTGCAGAGCCGTTCTCTGATTGATTCCCATGTGAGGCTCTACTCACTGTAAGAGTTCAAGAAGTTTCCTCACCTCTTGACTTGACTCCCACAGTGACACAACTGAGAAAAATGTATAACACAGATGGTCAATTTTGTTTGACAGAAGAAGAGGACCGAATATCAGGCAAGCCTGATGAAGATGGGGCTAGATCTCGAGATTGAACCCAAGGAGGTAAGTTTCCTGTGTGTCTCTCTGCTATAGATGACAGACACTGTATACAAATAAAAAGGTGTTAGACTGTGATTGCTTCATAATTTCACTGCTGGCATACATTCCTTGAGTAGGAGCGCTAAAGATCCCCGCTGGAGGGTATATGGCCTACTCTTCTCTGCTTGCCAGACGTCTTGAAAGAGATAGCGAATACCCATACTTTACCCCACCATGCACAATCTTAAGATGGATTAATTGTGGCTTACCCATTTATACTGGAGGGTATAACAGTCTCCACCTTAATGTGGCATGCCAGCTATTTATACTGTAGTAATAAGTGTTCGATAACTGCACGTACGTTATGCAATTTGCTTTTGGGTTGTGCCACACGTTGATCGGCACGAGGTGCTAACAACACGTGACACAAGCACGAAAATCCACGCGGCCGTGGACACTCTTCCAAATGAGACCATCCTGTTCCCTTGAACTCTCACCTGGTCAAACAAAGTCTAATAAATACAACTAAATGCACTCATCTAGAGTCTGACGATGAACTTCGTGCCATCCACTAGGAGTCGGTGAGCGGACGCACCACCTTTGTGAAAGTACACGCGCCATGGAACCCACTCACCACCTATGCCGAGATTCTACACATCCAGGCAAGATTCTGATGGTCATTGTAATGATGATCATGATGATGCCGATGATTGTGATGATGATTGTGGTGATGATTGTGATTATGATGGTGATAATGAATGTGGTGACAATAATGTTTGTGAAGATTCATCATGGTTGTGATGATAATTGCGATGATCATGCATGTGATACAGAGTATGATGGTGAGGGTGATGATTGTGATGATTATAATTTATGGCGTTCAACGATAATAATCGTAGCACTGACATTACGAGATATCGAGAGACGTAAATATACAAACGGATTAGAAAAACGTACATTTGGAAAAATATGCATATTAGCAACATATTGACTCTTTTTAGAAAAGTGAATGGGCTCGGGAAGGGCACGTTGCTTGAAGGGATGATGTCTGCTGGCCGAAAATGACATTGGAGTGGCAGCAGAAGGAGAGAACGTGCCCAAGATGATGTATATCATAGAGATGGCGAGATAAGATTGGCTCATGTGCGTGTGCTCATGACTGGGGATATTGGTGGGACAACTTGAAGAGTGGGTGGGATATGCAGTGGAGGCTTTTGGCATATTAATTGTTGCATTATAGGACTTGTTGTATTATAGGACTTGTTGTATTATAGGACTTGTATTATAGGATTTGTATAGAATGTTGTATTATAGAACTTGTTGTATTATAGGACTTGTTGTATTATAGGACTTGTTGTATTATAGGACTTGTTGTATTATAGGACTTGTTGTATTATAGGACTTGTTGTATTATAGGACTTGTATTATTATAGGACTTGTTGTATTATAGGACTTGTTGTATTATAGGACTTGTTGTATTATAGGACTTGTATTATTATAGGACTTGTTGTATTGTTGGACTTGTATTATAGGACTTGTTGTATTATAGGACTTGTTGTATTATAGGAATTGTTGTATTATAGGACTTGAATTAGAGGACTTGTTGTATTATAGGACTTGTTGTATTATAGGACTTGTATAGAACGTTGTATTATAGGACTTGTTGTATTATAGGATTTGTTGTATTATAGGACTTGTTGTATTAAAGGACTTGTTGTATTATTGGACTTGTTGTATTATAGGACTTGTATAGATTGCAACAACTTGGGGAGACCTTCATCCATTCGTGGACTGATTTTGGCTGATGATGATTCCATGTGCTCGAGGCAAAGGGTTTAATACATTTAAAATCAAACAGGTGCCACTCAAGGAGAGCGACCTCCCCCAGGTGTCAGGCTCAGACAGTGGGCCTCTTCACTACCTGGGAAATATTCACCACCTGAAGCCGGGAGCCGTGCCCAAACAACCGGACTATTTCACGGCACCCTACCGGCGTTCGCAGCAGGACATCTATCCTATAAAGGATCATGACGTCCTCATCCCACCGGCCGTACGCAGCCAAATCGTACGTTTGTATCAATAATGCTGTATAAATAATGCCAGAATGGGGTGGTTTTTTTGCAAAAACATGTTAATTTAAAAGGGTTTTGTCGTGTTTTTATCATTTTAATTAAAGTTTTCAGCTCTGTATCGCAACTTGCGATCTCTGAGTGACATGTGGTTAGAAGTGTAAATCATTATGGTTTATTAAGAATGCCTGGATTTATGATTTATGGGTTGTGGTAATATGTGTCCCTGTAGAGAAAGCTACCAAATTTTTGGGATGCTTAACCAGGAGACATGGTGAGCTAGCAGCCCCACCCTTTGTAAGTCCTGCCCACATTATATAACCACGTCCCCTCAATCACTCTCCCCTGCACAACAAAAGAATGAAAGACTACTGTTGATATGGTTCTTGGTGAGCAGGTATCCTGTCGAGCCAATATTGTGGGCATTTGGGGTTTTGATAGTATTGTATTCTGAATAAATTGCCTTTGTGCATGGAAAGCATGCATAAAATGTCTCCTTGAAATCTGGATATTGTACTTGCTGAAATCGGTACATATCTGCTTCAGTTTTTGGGGTGTTCTATGGACCTTTCCGAGTCGGGACTCAATAAGAGTTGTGGGCCCATTATAACTGTGTAGGCTGGTGGTGGTTGGAGAGGGGGAAACATTTCAGAGTGGAGTGAGTCAATAATAGCTTACCCACCCAGCCCTATGTTTCATGCATGTTATATTTGTCATGTGTGTCATGTGTGCTCACACAGGTCCACTACATGCTGCAAAACCCCATGCCACAAGACAGCATGAACATATTAAATATCAACCAAATGATTGAAAATGGCTGCTATACTGCAGCCTATCCACTGCATGACGTAAGTTGTTGGGGGGGTAGGGGGTGGAGGGCACACTGACACCCTACGGGAGGCCCAGGTACGACACCTGAATTGCACACCTGTATAGGACGCTATAGCATAGTCTAAAGCTTACCACATACTTAACATTAGTGTCCCACAGAGATGCGCCGCATAGGTGTCCAGGTTCCCCAGCTCACTAAACACACCTCTGATTTGCATGGTTGGCTACATACGGTGCAAAAGAAGTTCAATATCCATGCATTGGAAAGGACTCCACGAGCACTCTAGAGAGCCATTCTCAAGGGTATTTGGCCGACTATTTCACGTGGGACAGAAGTCTTTGGAAGAATTAGAAGTACCCACACTTCATCCCACAACACGTGAACAACCAATAGATTAACTGTGGGTGCACCCATTTACACTGCTTGCTGGGAAGAAGCAGCGTGATTAAGAAACGTGGTCATTGTTTTAACTGTCGTTCCCATGAAATCAAATGGGCGACCTCTAACTTTGCAAGTCCAGTGCAGTGTGCAACACCATTACACCACAGCAGCGCCACGGCAGAGTTTTGGGGGGGTGGAGCTGGTAATTTGTGAATGTCCATGCAGTGTTTGTGACTAACAATTGTTTTCCCCATGTCAGAGTGAGTCTGTTCATCCCACCAAAAACCCGAACACGCTGGGCGACCGCAACACGCTGCGACGGGAGTGGGCGAGAGCCGGGCGCTCTTTCAAGGAGCAGCCTCTTGACCTTGTGCGGTAAGTTCATGCCCTATCCACTGCTGGATGAAGACTTCCCCAAGCCTTCGCCATCTCTCCCAGTCTCCTGATGCAACGATCCATGTGGCTCCTGCACACATGCTGATTTCATTACTTAAATCTCTGTGGTGCACATCCTCTCAGACGCATTCCTTCTCTTGACTGCCACATCATTCTTAGTCTCGACCACAGGCCATCGTACCTCTTAGGGACGTGCCCTGTCCAGAAAGGTCCTAAGGCTGGACTTGAATGCTAGCTGGGAGTTGATAGCACAGACGGCTGGGGAAATGGAGTTCCAGAATAGCATTTGCCCATGCCTTCCCTGCTCTTCACATTTCCCTCCAGCCCATGGTCCTTGCTTACATATTCGATAGCTACACCACTGGTGCCATGTGCGGTTGGTGATGTTTGCGCTGTGTGTGCGAGTGATGTTGTCGGCACAGGTCATACTTCGGGGAGCAAGTGGGGCTCTATTTTGCATGGCTCGGCTTCTACACAAAGATGCTGATCTTCGCTGCAATCGTCGGCCTGATCTCCTTTTTCTTTGGAGTATTCAGCAATGACCGTGACATCACTAGGTACTGGCCCGACACATGCATACAGACAAATGCATACAAACACACACACACATACACTCATGTGTCAGATGTAGAACTCACACAGATCTCCTGTATAGCAATACAGACTGAACAATGAGTATCAGCAAGCACCTACTAAGGCTATACACAAGTATATATACACGTAAAGTACATATAGACATACATATACACTTATATACAATCCCATGGGATGCTGCCATGGCGTAATAGTTACATTTCTAGAATTGCAGTTTATAGATTTCCAGTGCGATCTCCTGGCATGGCAGCTGAAATAATGGCTAGGTTTCTTCAGTTATCCCACATATGCTCAGCAGTATAAACGGAGACACCGCAGTTAGATGATTGGCAGTTCAGATGTGATGGGGTAAAATGTGGGTACTCCCACCGTGTCCAAGACGTCTGGCCATCATGGACGAGTAGGCCAAATATCATCTCGAGGGGCAACCTAGAGCATTCTTTAGTGGAGGGCCTTCCACCAGCAGTGGCATGAGCAAGCAATTTCAGGGCCACATCTTTAACATTTCACTATTAAAGTACATATGCACATTGTATACATATACAGTACAAATATAGTACATTCAATATATTGTATATGTATATATGTTCCAAATGTCTCTGTTTCTAAAAGTAAATCCAAAAAATCAAGCCTAGCTACAATATTTCGGACAATCCAGGGAAAATTAAACATTGTTTTGGATTGCTCAGAAAACATGACATTGCCCATTGTGACGTCACTCACGACGACACGTATCACGTGGCATCGGGTTTCGTCACTCTTGTTCACGTGAATATATTGTACATTCTTACGAATTGTAAATAATCCGAAAATCAAAAAATATTCAAATCCAAAATGTTTAAATGTGAAACGTATCCTTATAATACGACTTACACACATAGACTCTTTGGAGCTGCATGACGGACAGCGGGGAGCAAGTGCAGGAAATACATTGCTGTACTCTGTGTCTGGAGTCTTCGCTTCCCATATTCAACCCGTACTGACCAGTGTGGGATGACTAGAATTAAATAGCCCTCATGACCCACGAGGTGTGGGGAGGCCCTCAGCCAGAAGTCGATTGATAAAAGGGCTGTAAACACCCCTGGAAATCAATACATAGAGATGTTACACCACTGATATCAACGAAAATTATAATTAAACATCAGCAAATACCTTCTTTGGTTCTTTCGGTAAAGTCATGTAGAATGAGAATAAAATAATAAATTGATAAAATAAAATAACACAATAATATTCTCACGACGTTTCGGCCACAACACAAGCGGCCTTCATCAGGTGAAGGGACGAGACTGTCTGGTAGGACAGCGCTGGAGTGAAAGAGCCACGTTCAGATCACGGCCTTTAAGCTGTGTGAGAGGAACAAAGCGCCTTGACAAAGGAATTAGCATATAATTTAGCATTGAAATGGCTGAATGATTAGCTTGTGACTGGTCACAGAAATAGCTATGTTAAAAGTTAAAGCATACACATCCGCAGAGGCACCCCTTGATAAAGGAATTAGCATAGAATTTAGCATTGAAATAGCTAAGTTAAAGCATACACATCCGCAGAGGCACCCCTTGACAATGGAATTAGCATAGAATTTAGCATTGAAATAGCTGAGTGATTAGCTTGTAACTGCTCACAGAAATAGCTACGTTAAAGTCAGAGCATACACATTTACCGAGGCACTTAGTACAATTCAAACAGGAGAATTTAGCATTGAAATAACTAGGCGAATTTAGCATTGAAATAACTGAGTGATTAGCTAGTGACTGATCACAGAAATGACTATGTTGAAGTCAAGGCCTACACATCTGAGCTATTCACAGTACTATATAGTGAACCAATAAGAAAACGTGCCAGTTTGTAGGTGGGGGAGTTGATAGTAGCTGCCATCGTTGAGAACTACTCAACGATGGCAGCTATACAAAAATAAAAAGAGATCCCACCAACAGCCTGGTCACCAAAACGAACAAAATCATCTCTGATTCAACAGCATTAATTGATGAGATCAAACAGTTCTCGTTGAAACCCTCTGCTGCCAGACCACCAAGATTATATGGCCTTCCAAAGATACACAAAGAAGATACACCCCTTCGTCCCATTGTCTCTACTATCAACTCCCCCACCTACAAACTGGCACGTTTTCTTGCTGATATACTGCGACCTTTCACTGGAAAAACCACCTCTGCGGTACTAAATTCTACTCACCTGGTATCGACAATCAAAGGCATTTCCCTGTCCCCAAACGACCTGCTTGTCAGTTTTGATGTGGTGTCCTTGTTCACCAAAGTCCCGGTACCTGACACCATCGCTATCATTGAAGACCTGGTTTATCAAGGACTGCATACTGATGTACCCCCCCTGGTGAGACATTGCTTAACCAACACATACTTCACCTGGAATGGAACTTTCTACAAACAAACTGAGGGCACCCCAATGGGCTCCCCCCTATCTCCGGTTGTAGCCAACGTATTCATGGAAAAATTTGAAACTGACGCCATCCAGACTGCCACTCTACGCCCGACCTTATGGAAGAGGTAAGTTGATGACACCTTTGTCATCTGGCCACATGGCCAGCCTGCTCTAGACCAATTCCGCGACCACATCAATTCCATACACCCAGCAATCAGATTT
This sequence comes from Petromyzon marinus, assembly GCF_048934315.1. Taxonomy (NCBI): domain Eukaryota; kingdom Metazoa; phylum Chordata; class Hyperoartia; order Petromyzontiformes; family Petromyzontidae; genus Petromyzon; species Petromyzon marinus. The sequence continues at coordinate 292,796 of NC_133683.1, forward strand.
ACCATGGAGGTCGAAAAAGATGGCAAACTACCCTTTTTGGATGTCTTAATTAAAAGGAGACATGATGGTTCAATGAGCCACTCTGTCTACAGGAAAGCTACCCATACAGATGCTTACTTGAAACCGGATTCCCACCACCATCCATTCCAGAAGAACTCCCTCATCAAGACTCTATACCATAGAGCCCAATGCATTTCCGACCAGGAACACATTACCAGTGAACTCAAGCACGTACACCAGGCTCTCAGGGCTAATGGCTACTCCGACTACACAATCCGCAAAGCCATCACTCCAGTCATGAAGAAGGATCCTCTTGTGGAGCCACTCAAAACCATCACCTTACCCTACATTGCAGGGGTCACTAAAAAGATCTCCAAAATCCTGAATAAACACAAGATCCAGGTCCGATTCAACACAGTACATAAAATCCGTGATTTAGTTCCATCTGTAAAAGATGCTGTTCCAGACATACAATACCCGGGCGTTTACAAACTAAAGTGCCTCTGTGGTAGTAGCTACATTGGAGAAACCAAAAGACATATCTCGGACCGCATCCGCGAACATAAAGCAGACTTGAAACACGGTAGGACGAACTCCTCTGCCGTGGCAGATCACTGTTATAATTCAGTGGGCTCACATGACATTGACTTCTCCAAGACGGAGGTTCTTTGCAAACCAACCGGCTACCATGAGAGATTCGTTCATGAGGCCATTCACATATACAAGCACAGAGACAATTTCAACCGAGAAGATGGATTCTGGCTTAGTAACCACTGGAAAGATGTTTTAAACCATTTCTGTTCTTAATTAATTGTATTTTTACGATGACCTTCAGACCGCAGCTCTTTCGCCAGCATTGACTCTTAATACCTCTCACACCACGGTTAATGGTATGGTTTTACAACATGGAGTATAATAGCGCCTCGCAGCTGTCTCTCTCCCCCTCCTCTGTTCCGACCATGGACGAACTCGTCCGTCTGAACGGGGCCCGTAGCTATCCGTGGTGCTAAAGTTGAGGGTAAGAATCCACCCATTTTTTCGCCATATAGCATTGTGATATATAACGACTTATTGTTGGTAGCTTAGCTGATTGGAGAATTATAGAGTTTATTGATAACATTAAGGTAATTTATATTTTAGTTTTTTATTGGTTCACTATATAGTACTGTGAATAGCTCAGATGTGTAGGCCTTGACTTCAACATAGTCATTTCTGTGACCAGTCACTAGCTAATCACTCAGTTATTTCAATGCTAAATTCACCTAGTTATTTCAATGCTAAATTCTCCTGTTTGATTTGTACTAAGTGCCTCGGTGAATGTGTATGCTCTGACTTTAACGTAGCTATTTCTGTGAGCAGTTACAAGCTAATCACTCAACTATTTCAATGCTAAATTCTATGCTAATTCCATTGTCAAGGGGTGCCTCTGCGGATGTGTATGCTTTAACTTAGCTATTTCAATGCTAAATTCTATGCTAATTCCTTTATCAAGGGGTGCCTCTGCGGATGTGTATGCTTTAACTTTTAACATAGCTATTTCTGTGACCAGTCACAAGCTAATCATTCAGCCATTTCAATGCTAAATTATATGCTAATTCCTTTGTCAAGGCGCTTTGTTCCTCTCACACAGCTTAAAGGCCGTGATCTGAACGTGGCTCTTTCACTCCAGCGCTGTCCTACCAGACAGTCTCGTCCCTTCACCTGATGAAGGCCGCTTGTGTTGTGGCCAAAACGTCGTGAGAATATTATTGTGTTATTTTATTTTATAAATTTATTATTTTATTCTCATTCTACGTGACTTTACCGAAAGAACCAAAGAAGATGAATCATTGCAGTCACGAAAGCTTTAAATCGAAATCAGCAAATACATTTTACTTTGGAAAATGCTTGATGTTGGAACCCATAATTTAGTCTGACTTTGTTTAAAGGGATGGTATGACACATTCAAAGGTGGCATGACCTTTAGGCAAATTATATTTCTCATCCAAGTGTACTATGCCCATTAGTGTGTTTATGTTCGTGCGTGTCTATGTGTGCAGTGGAGAAATATGCAACAACACCATCGGAGGATCCCTGGTCATGTGTCCCCAGTGTGACCAAAAATGCACCTTTTGGAGGCTAAATGATACCTGCGAGACTGCGAAGGTATCACACAAATACACCATCGATGTTCCCTCTAAATAAGGATACTTATTGGTTTTTGGTGCTGTGCATCATTATCACAAAGCCAACTCACGTTGCTGAGATTGTATCATTAACATTAACCATGATCACTAGATTGCAGCACATCATGCTAAACACTATGCTGCCATTCGTGTGGGTGTTAAAAATTTTTATACTAATAATACACGTGTGATCATTTTTAAGGTAGTTAGTTATAGTTTTAGCAAATAGGGCATTTTAATGGACTAAGTCGATGGTTAGACAAATACATGAAAATGAATGCATCGTCACATCCCAGCGGGAGTGCAAAAGTTACTTTGTCTGAGTAAATCCGACACGATGTATTTCATGAGTATTTCTCCACGATCAATACAAGTGGACAAAGTATTTTGAAATCTGAATTTCAGTGCTAATTAGTTGACATGTCATGCCGAAATAATGATTATTCACTTTAAAGTGTCAGAAATGTATGTCCACAATCATGGAACTGCCTATTGCTTATTTTGCTCTTTCTGTCACATTTATACAGATTTGTTTGATACATGAATAGCGCTATAATATCAGACATTGTAGAGCATTGTCATCTCCACAATTTAATGGATGTTTCATGAGTGATTAATCTATTTTAACTTAAAAATCAATCGATGCATCATTACTTTCCTGCTGTTGATATTGAAAAGACGTGGATGCTAAGATTTAAGGTTTAATTGTGACTAACACCTCTGATTGTGCCGTTGCAGACTTCACACATGTATGAAAATCCGGTCACCATATTCTTCGCAGTTTTCATGGGACTTTGGGGTAAGTGATGCTAAGCATTGGCACACATTGTCCAGACACAGTGACAAGTATCAACATGTTTGCAATGATGATGAGTACATTTGGCCACATACAGTGTTAAAGAAGTTCAACATACATACGTACAACCATATACAGTACCATCATGTCTTGCAATGTTCGTATGCAGTGATCCTGACAGTCCTATTATGAACCCACTGCTCAATGAGGGCAAATTTGGACCATGACTTGCACACATTGTCCTACTCTTACGAATGATAACCGATAATCTTTAATGTCCACTGTGAAGCAGATGGTGTGTATTTTTGTGTAATTAATACACGGGCAATATTAATCAGGGCAGCCACATAATTTGAACCACGAACCTCTGCAACAAGCAACGAATGCGGTACCCCAAGGCGATTCCATGAAAAATGCAAAGTGGCCAGGTGGCTCAGAGTTCAGAGTGCTGCGTTGCCGCCGCTGAGATTCTGTGTTGAAATGAAAGTGGCCACCTGCGATTAAACCAGTTTCTCAATTATAGCAAGATGATGGTCTCAACTCAGTCACCGATATCTGCACAACAAATACAAAAAATCCATAATGTTAAAGTTGGTTCTGTACTTAATTAGGCTACATTCCAGCTCTGAGAATAAAAATGTTAGCTTGACTATCACGTAACAAACGCTCCTCTCCGTGGCAAAGCATTTGGGAAAGAGCTACCCCTACTGTGTGGACCAGAGATCACAGAGGTAGCTCTGTGACATTCACTTTTGTGTAACGTTTTGTAACACGAAGAGCAGCACTGCTCTGTTATAGATCCAAAGGAAAACTCAATCTCATGCCATGCCACTCAGTGCAAGTGGGATAAAATTGTGGCAATGTACCAAAAAAAGCCAATAAAGGTATTTATGAAAGAAAAAAAAGTACTAATGAAGTTACTTTGAACATTACATTTAACAGACTACATTAGGTAACCTTTGAACCCTTGAGCAATCGATAGTGAAATTACTTTTCTAAGTAAATCCTCCCCGTGTGGTGTGTCGCAACAGCCACGGTGTTCCTGGAATTTTGGAAGCGTCGCCAGGCATCGCTCGCGTACCGCTGGGACCTGACGGCAGCGGCGGAGGAAGGAGACCCCATCCGGCCCGAGTACCTGGCTCGCTGCACGACCACGAAATGTAACATCATCACCATGGTAATGCTTTTTGCTGTCACCACGGCGACTACCTCATTGCACACACACACCTCTGTTTTGTAATGTTGCATGTGTAACTGTTCACTGTTTTCCTAGTTTTTCTTCTAACATATTTGTTGGCCTTTGGTCAATTGTGTTTTCCTCCCAATATTATCCCGATTGTCCTATCGGCATCGTTATGAAACAATGTCCATTTGGAACTCTATGTTATGGAAAGGTTTGCTGAAGCAGATGTTACATAATTACTTATAAGATCCCTTCAAGTGAACACACACTAGAGGGTGGCCCTTTCGCATCAGCCCTGCTACAAAGAAATGTTCATGATGGTCAAACTCATCTTTTTTAATTCTGAAAGGTGAAATTTGTCCAAATTAAGAAAAGAAACAAATGTAATATTGGTGACCAGGCTGATCGGCTTACTACTTGGTTTTATTGGAGGCAGCTGCCTGGATTAAAACCAAGAAATCTCAGCGCTGCCAGCTCAACTCTCAGACATCAGGACCATCAAATCCATTCCTTTATATCATCGCATGCTTAACTAGTAGTGGGGAAAACAAATAATAGTTCATCAGTCAACCTTAACGGCTCACACTAACATTGGTCACTCCGACAGACTAATCTATATACAAATGCTTTTCCGTCTGTGTCCGTGCATTGTGAGTGCAGAAGGAGGAGCCTCATATGCCTAAGAGGATACTGAGGTTCCGATACTGCCTCTCCGGGATCATGGTGTTGTTCTGGGTGAGTCCGCCAACTCAACAGCAACATTGAACCCCTTCTCCTGATCCAGTGAGCTATGGCCAAGTCACCTGCTATGTGCCTCATCTTGGAGGCGAAGCAGGTTTTGAGCCTGGGTACTGCACGAATGGGTAACCATCATGCACAAAATGGACTGTAGGCTGCTGCAGAGCTACCTTGTGGCCAACAGAGAACTGCATTATTTTGCTTCCATCCTTTACCAACCTGTACTGGTGTGCATGGTGAAGTATGGGAAAATAACCCTGACAACCTGCACAGGTTTGGGGAGGCCATCATCCAGCAGTGGATTCATATACGGGTTATACACATATATATATTTTTACTTGGCCCAATCCTAACCTCCACACTCTGCTCCACCAGTCAGAATCGCTCTCAAACTATGTTGTTCCTCCTGTGTGATCCATTGAGTGATTACAAGTGGGGGTATAGATACATGCATAATTATATAACTTACAGCCCTTTGTCAATCCAATCACCTGAAATAGCTACAGGTGGCCCAAGGCAATGAATACATCATGAGCCGTATCATGTTATCCACCTGCTCCTGTCAACCTCGATTTGGGTTTCTCGAGACTAGTCCTCGGCCTTAAGGCCAGATGGAAAAGATTTCCTCAGCTCCTTGGCCTTGAGTGTGTGGCCTCAGTCCGAGGAGTTTTACTAGAGGTACCGACCTTGACACTGGCCTCATATTAGCGCACCCAACCTTGAGTGACCTTGACACTGATTGTGGCCTAAAAAGCTGCCGCCTTGGCCTCACCTTGGCCCTGTGGCTTTTGGTCTCAACTTCACATCTGAACGTGGCTCGAGGTCAAGCAGGGCCAGGGATAGTAATTCCTTTCATAACCTTGCATCATTTTCTACAATTGACCACGTGACGTTACCATTACACGTTCATTGTGTGTGATGTTAGCGAAACAGCTCAGGTTTTGTTTAACATGTAGGCTTTTCGCGACCAATATCATCCATAATATTTTTTTTGGATTAGATCGCGTAAATATGTGTCATTAAACCCACCACCACCCGACAAAGCCAATTAGTAAAGTTGTTCACGTAAACAGAACATGCCAATTCATTACTAGTATAGCAAATTCACAATATCTACAATCTGAGTACGACGTTTTGCCAGTCATTTGGTTCTGCTGTAGACAAACGAACTGGCACCTCCTGAGCCACACCAGGCTAGCTCGGCACAGCTAACTCACGGCTTGGTTATATAGTGGAAAAGAGCTACAAGACTGTAAATCTCACCCACCTCTGTGTTTCTTGTGTTACTGGCAGATCCTCCTGATTCTTTCTGCAATTTTGGGTGTGGTTGTTTACCGCCTGACCATCTTTGGCATACTCTCCTCGAGTATCCCCAATCATGTGACCAAGATCAAGGTGATCGGTGCCCTACTCACACCTGATATGGTTACCACCATCACGGCCTCCATCCTCAACATCGTAATCATATTACTACTCAACAAAGGTTACGACAAGCTGGCCCTCGTCCTCACTGATCTGGGTAGGTGTCATCACCATCACGGTTTGCATATGTTTATTTTATTATACGCCACAAGAGAACACATGTAAATTTGAAGCTTGGATAAATGTTGTGCATGGTAAATAATGTCGCTGTAAAAATGTCATCATGATTTTAACCTTGCACCATGGGGCCATGAATAGCAGCATCAGTGCATCATCCAGTCACTTGTTCAACTACTGCCTGTTTTTGTCAGAACTCTCTTAAATTTTTCCTCCAGTTTCATTCCGATTGGGCTATCAGAATCGTGTCTTGAGATGAAGTATCCAATGGGATCTCTTGTAGACCAGTGCAACCCTTAATGTCATGAAATGGCCCTAGAAGTGAATATCACTGAGCTACCTCTGAGACCCTTCATTCAAGTGAACTCTGGTTCACACATTAGGGGGAAGCACTTTTCAATCCACACTACTACGGAATATAATGTTAATCTCGTAACAGTCAAATTGCTCATTCTCACAACTAGAATTTCACCAAATTTAGTGATGAACCAAATGGTGTATGTTACAAATGTATATGCCATCATTAGTAACCGTCCTGAAGCCATCAATTCACTGCACTTGAGAACACATGTTACCAGAGGCCGCTGCCTGGATTTAAACCCAGGATCTCAATGGTGCCAACTTAGCACTCTGATTTCACCTCTCGATCCATTGAATCACTGAATGTAATTGTGGGCTAACCCTCACTGCTGCATTGCTACCTTCTAGTCAGCTGTCAGCTATCTGCTTGTGTTGCTCATGTTGCCAGCTACTGAGCCCTTTATTAGTAATTTATCCTGCTGAAGCCTGCACCCCCTCTGAAAGGTGACCCATGATAATTACTAAGATACACCTTATAGATATTTGAGAATCAAGTGCACTGGCTTTCAGACATCATACGGACAGTGTAAATGGCTTAATTGCAAATGGAGACTGAAGGACACTCCACAGGGCGAATGTGGTGAACAACACCTGGTAAACAACTTGTGCACTGTCACTCATTCCCCAGCAACATCTTTGAAATTAACTTTTGATCTTCAAATTCATTTTAATGGATATCAAAGCACGTTACATTGTGAAATGTTGCTATTCCTCAATGCGGCATCATTATCAGTGGCTTCTCGTAGCCTGTGTGCCAGAAACTATGAAAGTAACATCAAAACTGATTGCCCTGTTTGATGTTTGTGTCCCTGTGTGCCTTTGTATCACACCCACAGAGATGCCCAAGACGCAAGGAGAATATGAGTATCGGCTGACGTTCAAGAAATTCTTATTTCAGTTCGTCAACTTCTACTCGGCGTCTTTCTACATTGCATTTTTCAAAGGGAAATTCATCGGCTTCCCCGGAAGCTACACTTACTTTGGAAAATGGAGAATCGAGGAGGTGTGTAGATCTGAGGGGTTGGCCCTGTCTTTTCTATGCTGTTTGTACAACATTTTAATGTTTTACTTTTGTAGTTGATATTTTTCCCAACAATTGTCTTCACACCGTGCTGTTGGTGAAATGTCGAAATAAGGACTCTTTCTTTTGGAACTCTAAAAGGCCTCATTGTCTTCACACCTGGTCACCAGCTCTAGCATTAACACAGTCTCCGGAGTAAAACAGTTTTCGAAACCAGACTTGAGAGAGCACGAGGTCACCACGAGCAGAACACGTGTTAGACTGATGCAATTGGTAACCCAGTTAACTTGAGGGTGTTAGTTTATCACATATTTTGCAAGTAGTACCCTTGTGGTCTCTCATTGGACATTTTCAATTATATACCGTATTTATCAAACGCCATTTATTTAAAATTATATATTTGATCATCCTTAAAAATGTACAGTATTTCAGCCCCCCTCAAGGATATGTTTAGCCACTACCTATGACTCACTGTGGCGCAGTGGAGCACGTTGTGTTAGAGAACGGCCCCGTAATATGATATCAAGAACGAATTCTGGAGTAAGGAATTAAGCAGCATTGCGTTGTGCACACGTTAAATAAATGTCATTAAGACAGTGTTAATGACACGTAGTTTAACATTTACATAATTGCCATTCAGAGTCACCCTGAGTATTTGCAGTCACTCTATGCTCGGAAGAAAGTCCATTGCCCAAAATGTGCACCTGTTGCTCATGTTTCTGTTTGAAGGCAGACTTGTTGACACATGAGATGATTATAATGAGTACATTTGGTGTTATATTAAGGTGCCTACTTCTCCTGCTGCAGATTTGTAGGAAATCGTCACGAGGGCGATTCATTGATTGATATCCTCTCAAAAACAATACACATAAAGGATAAAGAATACAGCTTATTATTTAAGTGCCTCTGTGTTTTCTACCAACTTAATTTCATGTTTTACGATTATTATATTTACTAGACGATGCTCTGGAATTAAACTCACCTGATACTAAACACCAACTGCAGTATGCATGTTGTGTGTTGAACTTATTTTGCACCGTACACAGCCTGCATCGGATGTGTGGGGGAAGGACAACAAACAAAACATTATCAGATGCGCCACCATTTTCTTTATTTAAAATACATGAGGGGGAGGGGGAAAGTGTTTCTTATAATCTGGAGAATATTGATATTCTTAATCACTGTCCCCTCTAACATATGGAGCCGTCAGTTGTGCAGTGTGCAATTGACTGAAGAGAAGAATGTGAGAGGATCATTAGAAATGATGTGTGGTATCCATATATGTATTACCCAATATTTCATATCTTCAGTGTTTAACCTGAATCTATTCTCCACCTCATCCCCCCTCCAGTGTCCCCCAAACGGCTGTCTCTTTGAACTAACTTCTCAACTCACTGTCATCATGGTAGTGAAGCAGATGGTTGGCAATTTTCAGGAGGTCATCATCCCGTAAGTATCGCATGAACACATGATAGCTGTGAAGTCTGATTACGGCGTTTCCTCGTGTAACGCGGTAGATGCGTTCCTGAAAATTTCCGCATGAAGTAAAAACGCGCAAGGAAGGAATTACTAAGTTAATCACATTAGCACAGTAAAATCAACCTGCAGTCATCCCATGGTGGGATAAATAACTCAGGCTAGGCTGCCATGTTACTGTATCATTCGGCATGCTTTATCAAACTGCTCAGCCGCGCAACTCAAGACAGTCGTTCATCGTCGACTGCTCAGGAAAGCATTATAATGGCCGCGTTCGGCGTTTTAACAGTGTGCATTCCACATTATAATGGACACGTTCCACGTTGTGTGAAAAGTTTTCCCAAATATAGGAACCATGTTACAATGAAAATGTGTTGTGTGAAAACGCATTCAGCGAAAAGTCATGTCGACAGCTTGTTAGCAGTGTGCACTGGTTAAGCAGTGAACACCAGTCAACTGGACAAAGTTCACCTCGTTAGTATCATGCGATATTCCGATCAGACGCTTCGTACATAGTTTCATAATATTAGACAAGCAACTCCCATGACTGAAAGAGTGTAGTGGATTGACAACGGGCTAAATGAAAAGCAGCTACTACTTAGGTTTTAGCAGTTGTTTTGTACAGCTCTCTGACATGTTTTGTGTCATACCGCATATTGTTTGGCATGTCTTGACGTTTCGCTCCACGTGCTTGGGATATTCACATGATACAACCTGAAAACGCAGTGGAAAGCTATGAAATAGCAAACCTAGAGTTGATGAACAAATGGATATGCACGTGTGTAAGGGTGTCTCTGTGTCTGCACATGCGTACCTCCCCCCTCAATTCCCCAGATGGTTCAGCAATTGGTGGGCCCAGCGTCGGGCCAAGCTAAGGCCTGAGGCTGTCTACACGCGCTGGGAGCAAGACATGGACCTACAGCCCCAGAGCCCACTTGGACTCTTTGATGAATACCTCGAGATGGGTACAATGAGCTCAGAGGATCACACTACGGAGTCAACGCGTTTTACTTTATTATTTAAAAAAAACACACAATTGGGTATCATTTGACTATATAGGCACGTGTGTACGGCCCCTGTGTATCTGTCGGACATTGTTGTGGGAGGGAAATTACCCACACTTCGGGTTGTTGAAGGCAGGGAGCACAGATGTAAGAGCTTAGATGTACAATACAACAATGTAATTTGCTGCACTGTCCTCTGCTGCTCACAACCCCACAATAACTATTGCATGGTCACCCATCCAACCAATTTTCAGGCTCAGCTCTCCTTAACTTCTGGGATCTGATTAAATCTGACGCGTACTGGGTGATTTGGCCATAGGCACCAATCTATGGATATACTATAACACAATTGTCTTTGAGCATGCGCGTATGTGCATATGTACGGAGTTAAGTTTTAGAAACAATAGGAGCACATATTTGCTCCTCTTGTCTGCTAACCAATGCAGCTACATTGGTCAGCTTGGGTTGACGTTTCTCCCCCTTACTATTTATTTAAAACTCTTGTGCATCATGTCCACTGTGGTTAACTGCTGTGATTTGTTGGCATTTCAGCCACAGTGCATATGCCTAAAAATGTGTGGTACGGTTAATGGAGTCCTCAATACAGGATGTGATCTAGTTATTATAGCCACCTAGTGGTGGAAAATGGTGCGAAAGAAACCCAGGTGAACCAGAGCTGAGCATTAAAGATGGTAGTGGCTGGTCGCATCTCAGTGGCCAATGTAATGGACACGATAATTTTGTGAACAAATGATACGAAAATGTGATCATATTTTGGGGTCTCCTTTGACTAAAACACATTCAATGTATTGAAAACATGTTTTGTTTGCTTAAAGTAATCACAACATAACAGCATTAAGAGTGTGTGTCTATATCCTGTTTCACTCATTATCCTATCCTTGCCCCCCTACCCATTCTCAAAATATACCCCAGTTATCCAATTCGGGTTTGTCACTCTCTTCGTGGCATCATTTCCACTTGCGCCATTGCTCGCACTGCTGAACAACATCATCGAAGTGCGGGTCGACGCGTGGAAGCTCGTAACGAAGATGAGGAGGCCTGTGGTTTCGCGAGCAAGAGGAATTGGAGCCTGGGCCGACATTCTGAGTTTCATTGCCACCCTCTCTGTAATCACCAATGTAAGTCGCCAGATTGTCCGCTCGCTTTCTCGCTCAGTATCCCATCTTATGAGTGACATAACATGTCATGTTAGCCGTGTGGGTTCTTTTTTACCATACTTCACCATTCTGGTCATGGCAGGTTTGAGAAGAGGTGTAGTGGGGGACCAGGAGCGGTTCGGGTATCACTCGTCACTGATGTTAGTCGTAGCTGGAAGTCAATTGCATGTGTGCTGAATTCAAAGTGCAGTGCACGAATCACTGCACCACCGCTCCTATCCACTCTCTCCCAAAATCGCAAAAGGTAAAGCCTTGCAATTGCTTGCTCATGTCACTGCTGGCAGAAGGGCCTCAACTAAAGGTAGCTCTAGAGAACCCCTCTACACGGTATTTGGCCTACTCTTCCATGATGACCAGACATGTTGTAAAATGTGGAATTACCTGCGCTAAAACAGTGATGAACCCATTTATATTGCTAATTGGACAGAGGTGGGGGAGATTTAAGAAAATGATCCATTGCTTCAACTGTTGTGTCAGGAGACTGAACTGACGACTGCCAGATTGCAAGTCCTTATATGGTAACCATTTCACTCTGGCAGCAACCCCCCAAATTGTATTTGTGAAAATTAATGTAATTGCCAAGGTAAGATGTTCAGAAGCCTTGGTCAAATCATTGCATGCTAAGTGACCGCTATCGCTGTGCCTCCGTATGCTAATTCCACAGTCATGCATCTTGGCGTTCACAACGGACATCATCCCACGCCTGGTGTATTATTATGGATACTCAGCAGAGTATGGCACAGGTTCGCCTACAATGCATGGGTACACGGAGGACAGCTTTTCAATTTTCAAGATCAGCGACTTCAAGGAGCAAAATTATCCCAACATCCTGCCAGCCTGGTTTGATCCGGCAATCCACACAACCTGCAGGTTTGTGCCATTCAGTGTCATGCCCAGCTATCGGGGGTGCCGTCCCTGCGAATGTGATGCACTGATGTCTGGGTGTGTTGTCCAGGTGGATGCGACATCCTTCTGGGTGTGGCGTCCTCCTGGCTCCGCCCCTTCCTGATTATGCTCGTTTTCTTCCTCTTTTCACTCCGTGACTTTCCTTTTAAGACCCACACTTCCCCTAGGCCCCACCTCTGTTTATGCCCTGCCCCTTACCGTGGACACAGGGTTTGGCTTAGTTGGGTAGTAAGGGGTTGTGGTAGGGTTGGGGGAAGAGTGTGCATGGTGGGTGGGGACAGTAAAGGGGGTGGGGGGGGGAATTGGAGGGGGGGAGCAGTGGGTACGGGTGGGATGGCTTCACAACCAAAGTCCCACTTAGAGAAATATAATAATAGATTGATATAAATTCTAGCTCATTGTTACCTTGCTAAAGAGTAATGTTATTTATTTATCTATCGATCCACGACTGCTTAATTGAGTCTCAAGATCCCTTTGCAGGAAGACCGTGCATTGGGATTCCAGTTTAAGGTGGTCTTATGCATGTGGGATGCAATAAGAGGTCCTGGAGAACCCATGATATTGAAATGAAGCTTAAAGGTTTACACAGACATGAAACCACTTGGTCTACAGCCATCTTCTGGTCACCTCAGCACAGATAGTTAAGAAATTGATGCGATCTACCAACCCTTTTCTCTAACGTTTTTGAATTGCTGGCATACACAACTATAATCAATATAACCATATTGATCGATATTTAATATAACCTTACTTGACTATGATCAAATCACCACGAATGCAGCTGATCTTAGATTCCGGAAGTCAAGCCGGCTTGAGCCTTGTTCGTGCTTAGATTGATGATCACCATGCACAATGCAGGTGCAGTAGGCGACTGTGGAGCTAGGTTGTCAGCAGTGGGTATTTCAGCAAAATTAACAGTTGTGCTATATTGCTCTCCCATTATCTTTAATCCCTGCCTTCACCAACCTGGCATGGACCAGCGTGAACCATTGTCAAAAGAGCCCCCACAAGCTGCACGTTGTGGGAAGGCCCTCTTTCAGAAGCGGATTTTTTTAAGGGCTGTGAACGCATATACCGTTTGTGCACAACCATACTTGTTCAATTTAGCGCCAACTCTACTTTCGAGGCACTTTGCTCAATATAGTCCATGCGTGCTTGTGGTTGTACGTGTGTAGGTATCCAGGTTATCGCTACCCGCCGGATCATCCCCAAGCCTACTCCGTCACCAAGCAGTACTGGCAAGTACTGACGGCAAAGCTGGCCTTCGTCATTGCCATGCAGGTACACATCAACATGCACACACACACACACATTCATAAACCCATTGAAAGATAAAGGTACAGCCCTCCAATTACTTGCTCATGTCACTGATGGCAAAAGCGCTCCTGCTATAGGGAGCTCAAGAGAGACCCTTAAGATGTATTTTTACTGCTCTTCCACACTGGTCAGACGTCTTGGGAAGATGTGGGAGTTCCCACACTGGACAGAACCAAACTCAGCCGACCAATTGACTGGATGTATTCCATTTACACTGCTAGGTGGATAGAGGCAGTGGAATGTAAAAAAAAACTTTCACCATTGTTTACACTCCCACGACCAAAGATCAATTCACACCCGTGACCTCTGGATTGCAAGTCTAGTGTGCAAAGCCTTACACTACTGCACCATCGTATAGACTCATCTGTGAGCAGTTGTTAAGGTCAGCAGAGCAAACCGTGATCATTGTCAATGGGTCATTACAGATAATGCCAGTAATGCTATTACACCTCACAATTGCACAGTATTTCTGAGATCACAAATAATAGTGGTAATACAATACTTTCATCATGCAGCAGACGATTCATGTTGTTGATGCAATTTGTCACACGTAAGCATGTGTGCTTGTGGGAAGGGGAGCGGCTGCGTTGTTGTTTGTGAACTGCGCTACCAATCCTGTGTGACCGGAGTACTATTTCTGGCCACAGCCAACAACAGTGGAAAATATTAGAACCAGTGTTGAGCTTCCCTTAAGTTGATTCTGTCTTAAAATGAGTACTTGATGAAGTGTGTGAAAATCATCACTGGCGAGATAAAGGTGCACACCACCCCCACAGGCACTGTGCGAACCTTCATAGATGCACTTGTCTCAGTCTGTGAAAGGCTACACAGGGAATCTTTGTAGTGGTGACATGGCCGAGTGTAAGTGTTTGTTGATTGTTGCGGTAATTTGCGGCTGCCCAGGTGAATACTGTGGGTGCATTAACTGCACATCATAAATGTTGCCTGCTGCATAGTGAATGTAAAAAACCCATTAAGTAATTCAAAAAAAGTGCCTCGGTATAATTTGCCAAATGTTCAAAAATTACTCAAATGACTTAATTTAATTTGGGAAAAACGACGTAACAATATAATATCCCTAGGCTGCAGGTCCCCGGAATAGTTGACCTGAGATGTAAAGCACTTTGAGATGCTGCCATATTATATTTAGTAAGCACCCTTTACATGCAAATCCTGAAACTGAAAATCCTTTACCTGTGTGTGGATGTGTGCAGCACGTGGTGTTACTCACGAAGGCCTGCATTGCATACATCATCCCGGACACGCCATCCCATGTGCGCGCCTGCATGCGCCGCGAGCGCTTCGTCGTACAGACGATTCTGCAGCAGGCAGAGCTGGGCCGTCTCTGTAACACCCTCCTCACCGATGCCCCCAGCTCACCGCCATCGCCTCAATTCCACGTTGAGGATGAGCAGGCAGAGATGGGCCTGCTTCGCTGCTCACTGCATAAGGAGTCTCCTGGCGTATTGCACCCACCCCAGCGGTGCCACATGGAGAATGAGCAGGCAGAGAAGACTGGTGACGACTCACTGCTGAAGGGATCCGAGGAGGAATCAAGCAGCGAGGATTCGTCAACTGTCTTCTACAGCATATAAACTACTCAGACTTTTAAAGGAGGCTGCTATCCTAACGCTGTTTGCACGTGGACAAGGACATTGCAGTCGAGGACTATCTGTATATATATATTAATAAATAGTTTATGATTTAACATGTCTCAATCATCTCATGTCTTTTCATACGAATCACGATGTGAATGAGGAAAACTAGAAATTATTGTTATTTTGTAAATATTTTTTATTTTGGTTTAACACGTAGGCTTTCGGGCCCAATTTCATCCATAGAGGTGTGTTTTGGGTTAGATCGCGTACATATATAAACGTGTCGTTAAAACCCACCACCACTCGATACAGCCAACTAGTAAGGGTTGTCATGGAAACAGAACAAGCCAATTCGTCACTGGTACTTTGAAGAGCCAAGCCACAACATTTATAATCGGAGTACGACGTTTTGCCAGTAATTACAACTAGCTTCATCAGGCGACAGCCAGATTTGTGACACTCTCGCGCAAAGTGGGGGGGGGAGATTACCGAGTCAACGTACATTATGCATGTGCATAATGAGAGCATTTTGATCTTGTCCTTCCTGTCTATTGTGTATTAAAATAGCCGTACCAATGGTAATCCCTATTGAAGTATGGTGCCCTTTATAGGCATGCATTTAAATAATGTATTATTTGTTGGCACCCGTGTTCAGCAGTAGCAGAGCACACGTGCCAACAAGGACACTCAGTTGATTTTAATGTTGAAGTTCTGTGCAAAACTAGCTACTGCTGGCCAAGAATAATTCGAGAATCTATCGAAATTGAAATAAAAATTTACCGTTCGGATAGCTACCGCCTTTGTGCTGTGTGGAAGCGACCCATCAAATAGTACATTAGATGAAACTCCGAGTACCCACTCAGGAGGTATAGTGGTAAAGCAGTGGAGGAAAAAAAAGCAAATTTTTAAATTTGCCCTTGTTGAATGATAGAGTCGAGACACACAGCAAGTGAGATTAAGAAAGCGCATCGGAAGAAATAATGGAGGTGAGAGAGAGAAACAATTGCCTCCTGGAGAAGGAAAGGCATTCCTACCGAGGGAGACAAGTTGACAAAGATTTTGATAATGGGAACCGGTGGCGTGGCTCGATCTTCCCTAGGTGCGCAACACGCTACCGAAAGAAAACTAAATCCTATTCAAAGGCTAAAATAAGCTCCATTTTTTGTATAAGAGCCGGATAAACAATAACCCCATCCATAGACTGAGGAAGAAAGGGAAGAGCCTGAACAAAGGGGAGGAGATTACGACGGAGATGGGTTGGAGGTGGAGAGAAGGGGAGAGGGGAGGCCGTAAAGGTGGCTGCACATTCAAGGAAAGCGGCGTAGAAAGAGTTGAACGGGGACATGGAGACTGTAGAGACAAGGGTGGAGAAAGAGGAAGGGAGGATCTTTCAGTGCTCGCTACAGGAAACCCACAAAACTGAATTTCCTAAACTCGTGTCGCCTCCGTGACAGCAGCACCACCAACGCCACAGACTCACGCTCCCCTAATCGATAATACCATCTCCATTGCCGACCAGCCACGAGATGGCTGCTCTCAACACCTCGGTCGTGGTGTAAGCAGCAAAAGACTTCCGGCTGGTGAGCATCCGGCCATTGCGAGGGTTGGAAATAAACTGAAACACGGGGCGACTCCCACAACCTTCGGGTATTTCCCAACTGGATGACGTCTTGGGACGAAGCCAGAAGTAAGCCAAATACGCACTCAATAAATGGGACAAAGATCCCAGAGAAGCCTCCAGAAATGTCACAGGAGGCTCGGGTGTGAGAAACCAGACTCCATGTGGGGTCCTCCAGACCTCTGCCCTCCAGTTCATCAACATTTGTAAAAGCAGGACGTCTCAAAGGTACGTAGCATGGGTGAGGGACGATGTTGAGAACCACGTTCCATGATTAGGCGCTTTGACAGGTTGGGATCCGAGTAAACTTTTAATGGACCTCACCCTACGACATTACGGATAGAAGGATAGTGTGCCGGCACAATCCGGACACCCTGCTACACCGAAACACTCTGCTGCATCAAACTCCCTGGTACAGCTAAACACTGGCACGATTACGCTCAAATACACACAAACTCTCGCTCGGCCAGTTGGTACACAGGTTGTCAGTTGTGGGGGACGCGGGCCCCCGGCTCCCCACCCGGGGGAGGGCTGATCTCGAGAGGGCTGCGGGCTCCGGACTCCTCGCTCGAGTGAGAGCAGCCGCTACTCGACTCCTCGCTCGCGGGGAGAGGGCTGCCGCTCTCCGGCTCCTCTCTCTGGCTCCAGATCCACCCAGAACGGAGATCACAACCCCAGTCTCCTCCAACATCTACCACAGACACAACAAATCCGTCAACATCAGTTGGTTGACACCGAGGCGACCGCAAGGCAAACACCGGCTTAAAGCTAAACGATACGCATGGAGCTGCATCTCACAATGCAGTGCACGAAAACTGATTAAATAATACAGATTTAAGTTTGCAAATTAACACAAAATTCGTTCTCAATTTTAGTTTTCCAAATGCGCTATCGGCGTAATGTCAAGAGACAAATAAATCATCCATTCGTAAATCTCGCATAGCCGTGCAGGCCCTGTGTCATAAAATGCGGTGGGTGGCCTTTTATCTTGTACACAATAGGAGCCAACACTTTCACATTAGCTGTGTTATGAGAATGTGCGGCGCACGAGAGTCAAGCTGAAATTGTTATTCTCAGAGATGGAATTAGGAAAATGAAGTGCAAAACCCAAGTTTAATGAGACTGTAATTTTGTGCAGTCGCTGGTGACGGGCTCGGACGATCGACTTGATAAGACTTGAGACCTCGGTTTCAACCCAAGCAGTCAAAATCCAGATTCAAGCCCAGAATCTCATTATTGCCAACGCACCGCTTTGATCTCTGAGCCACCCGTCCACTTTGCATATATAGTGTTATCATATATTTTATCTGAATGTCACCGCTGTACACTCAATTTTAACGGTGATTTTCAATATCTACCTTTGGGATGTTTGCCAAATTCACAGATATTTTTTAAGAGTGACAAGAGAAAACCCATGCATCTTACGTGACACTTTGTTGTGCTCTGCATTGGCAGTGATTGAATAACGCTTAAACGTATTTGAGTTATCGACAAATGAGTTTTAAGTTGGTAATAATAAACTAATATTACCGCGCACAATTTTGGAAACAAACTTAACATTGAGCGCCACTCGGAGGCAATAAGTACACTCAAACTTTGCACGGGCAGTGTCGTACACCTACTTGCTGTACTGCCTCTTACCAGCTGGAGGCGGGTGGGCTCACGCACGCCACGTACGCACCTGTGCGTTGCGATGGAGGATGTCCAAGAAGGAGCCGAGGCCCAGGCTGGGGAGGTTGCGCGAGTCAAAAGCTCGGCAAGCTGCTTCTCCACGCGTGACAGCGCGGGTAGGCACAGGGGCTCTGCCATCTTACTTGCGTGGCTCAGCAGACGGACCAGATGCTTGGCTACCGCCTCTGCGAAGGAGACAAGCAATGCCATTGCAGGAGAGGACAACGATGCTGTAACTCGCTCCAATAGGCTCAACAACTGCAACTCTCTCTCTGCCCTCCCACCCCCCACGTCTCATCTACGGCCTCCCGATAAGTTTCATCATCACTCTCCAGATGACTCAAAAAACAAGTTTAACACGAAGGCCTTCGCGACCAATATTACCCATAATAGAGATTTTTGGGTTAGGTCACATAAATAGTGCATATTAAAGCGTATTATTGAGTGCATGTTTACATGATCTAACCCAAAAATCTAGATGGACTAAAAAAACCACTGGCAGACTTCTCGCACCCGTATGCAAGACGATATCGCCCCAATATTCGAATTGTTCAACTATCCCCCGAACCAGTCCAGGATTAATTTCAAGATCACACTCAGCATTCTGAAGGTCCTCCGTGGTCTGACCCCCTATGTACAATACAAGAAACTACATTTTATTCAGATTGTGCTTTCGATATCGTGTAATGAGACGGAGTATCCACTCGGATCTCTCACGGAGCAGCGGAACCCGTCCTATTGGAGAATGGCCCGCAGAAGAGAACATCACAAAGCTACCTCTGACATTGCTTCTAGTGACCTCTGGTCCACAGAGTAAAGGGAAGCACATTCCCACCCACTCTGTTGAGCCGATATTGGACTTGGTCAAATTAAGTGCATAGCCATTTATTTAGTATGTCTTGGGTTTTTTTGACAGTCATTAATGACCGAGCTGAGACCATCAACTGGCTGCACTTGACAAAAGCAAGTTTAATCACAGGTGGTTACCCAGATTCGAACCCAGGATCTCAGCGTTTCGAGCTCAATGCTAATAATCTCTCTCAGCCACCCGGGTCATCTCGACGTAAATTTGACAAACTGATGCGTCGTGATATGCCAAACTCTTACTAATGCATTAGTAATAATCGAGACGAGATGTGAAATAAGGTGTTTAGAGAAGCTACGACAATTCAGCGCGCGTGCAATCCAGTAGACTCTTGATTATCCGTGTGCGGTTTATCTGATTTGCGGATTAACCACGCACATGAGATTTTTACTTATTAATAACTCATGGATTTTCCCTTAGGCCCAAATTAATAATCTAAAAATAGTTATACATTGTAATTCTTGGAAATGTTTGTTACAAGTCACGTGCTTATATCGAGCAAATATGTGCGCCCATGAATCCGAAATCTACGTGATCACTTCGACAGTACAGTAGTTGCATATCTTTACAACAGTGGGTGGAGTTTGATTGATGGTGATTGGCGTGGCTCTGCTATCCACTTAGAGGGCCGAGTCTTCTGCTCGGGAGCAGGAAAGTTTTATCACCGACCACGTGCATCGATCGGTTGATCGTTAGTTTGTGGCATAGAGATCCACAGAAAATAGATATCTTTGGATCATCCGAGATTTTTTATCATCCGCAGCCATCTTCCCCGTAATTAGCGCGGATAATCGAGAGTCTACTGTATGTGAAAATTTGTCTCCTTACTCCCCGGAAGAAGCGGCGGTCTGGTGTCGGGAGTGCTGATGTTGCCGAGAAACGCGGCCGGTTTCTCCTTGACCACGAGGTCGCGAGGAGTCTCGAGGGAGCCA
Organism: Petromyzon marinus; assembly: GCF_048934315.1. NCBI lineage: Eukaryota > Metazoa > Chordata > Hyperoartia > Petromyzontiformes > Petromyzontidae > Petromyzon > Petromyzon marinus. The sequence continues at coordinate 313,163 of NC_133683.1, forward strand.
CAGCACAGAGCCAACTGAAACAGCTTCCCGGCCAGCGTGTCCCCTTTCACCTGCCCCAGGAAGTCCTGCACACACTGTTGGTGGAAACAATAAAGGACCCAAACCACTTGCAGCCATATCACACTGTTGGGACAAATAGAGGGTGACACATGCATAGATGTCCGACCAATTTCAATGCCCCCCCTTACTTTTGTCTCAACGTGTGACTGAATTTTGTGAAAGCGATGGCCCTAAATATTATAGAGGAGAGTTAATTCAGTGGTAGAGAAAGTTTTTTGATAATGGTGGAAGTATCCACAGACTTGAAACGTATGGCGATTATCACTCATTAAATAATTCCGAGGACAAATGTATTATGGAAAATCTTTGACAAATGTACGCAAATGCATGAACTTTCTCGCACGGTAATTTTGTTGCATTAAGTCCAGACGCCATGGCCCCCACCTTCTTCAGCTTATTCACAAAGATGTCATCGGCGTTCTGGAAGACCTGCAGCACCATCTCGGTCGCCGGCTGTGTCGTGAACTGTCGGCGAAGATCGGCGCTCGTCCCTGGCAAGGGGAACGACTCCAACAGGTATTTCTTGATCTTGTGTGGCCGGCCCTCCACCTCCTGCTTGATGTCACACTCAATGCGAGCCAGCCCACGGTCCATCGCCTCCCGCTCGCCTTTCTGGGCCTTGCCGATCACCTAAACAAACAACACAATGTTAGCAACTGTGGCGGCCACAGGTGCAGGGCAGTGCTGTAGTTGCGATGATGGAACACGTGATGGACGAGTGGTTCAACAGCGAATGCAAGGTGTGCTGCTAATGCACGATTGCAATCGAGAGATGGGATTGGTGGATCATCCTAGCAGCAGTGGCTTTTGGCAAGCCATCGAACAAAGACAGTTACCCCATCACTCGCTTTCAGATGGGCTTCTGCGGCCAACTGGAATGCTCTTCCTTCCGATATTAGGAAGCCATTGGAGCTATGCACTTTTAAATCTAGATTGAAAACAATTTCTTTAGAACTGCTTTTTGTGTTCAGTTTGTTGCCCTCCACACCTCCGATTAGCACAGTTGGCTACGTACAGTGCGAAAGAAGTTCAACATATATACTTGTGGTTTTACCCAATCCAGTAATTTCTGAGTACTTGTTTAGATTTGCAAATTTTGATTCTGACGCCGGCACACATGTCCTCCTCATTCATTAATAACAACACGGGATTTTTTTTTACATTATTTGTGAAGCATATAGAAATGCAGTTTTGGATAATACACCCGCAATATTAACTAGGGCGACTCCTGGGATCGAATCGCGAACCTCTGAAACAAGCGACAAATGCACAAAGACTCGGGAAAGAATATTTCTGTAAGGAACGGTACAGTAAAATAGGCCTCAGCCTTCAATACGATATATATTAACATGATGTACTTACACGAGCAGTTACTTCAGTGCTCTTGTCGCAGCACTGCACTCCCAAAACTGAAGTCGTGTTGGAAGTCTGTCTCAGACTGCATGACAAAAGGATACACCACATTCACTTGACAGGGAGACAGGTGTGAAACTTGTGTGCCTGAGCAACTGAGGATAGCTCAGCATTGTGGCCGTGTAAGGCAAACGCAGGGGCGGGGGAATATTGGTAAAAGGCTGATGCAGTGTCACTCTCAGGTGTGAACACAGCGACACGTACGTTGTGGCTGTGTGTCAGCAATTCCAGAACGCATTTAATTCAGAAAGTAAACCCCCTCAAGGGCAACAACAATACATACTTGAGGCAATCTTGATTTGAAGCTTTCTCGACTGCAGGAATCCACACTCTTTGGTTCTTTCGGTAAAGTCACGTAAAATCGAGGAGGAGGCCGCTTTCCTACCTGACAGTTACACGCTAATTTCTCACGTTAACATCACTAGCCCTGGACACTTCTTTATGACCCATGGGCTACACACATTTCAAACCATTTAAAACAGTCTGCCTCAGTAGCACACCAAGGCTTTATCACCTGATGACGGACGCTTGTGTCGCACCCGAAACGTCGTGATTTATTTTATTTTATACCTACGTGACTTTACCGAAAGAACCAAAGAGTATAACTTGAGGCATCCAATAATAATACAATTCGCAGTCAACAAGCGACGCAATGCATACACACGTACACACACACACGCTCGTACACGCAGGCACGGCACGTAGGGAAATGCCCAGAGGTATGCTGGTGATACGGATGCCCAGATCGTGAATATCCGGAGCCCCGTATCGTTCCATGAGATGCTTCAGCAAGTCCGGCACCTTGAAGCGTGCCATCACTCCTTTGCCTCGGGAGCTGCGGCTCTTGGCCACGAAGGTCCTAAACTCTGCCGCAAACAACAACAACAACACGAGCGGGTTACGCAGAGCGCATGCTAGGGGAGCAACGACGACGCATTGATTCGGACGTGATCATTCATCCTGAAGATCGCGATATGCACACCGGATCGCGTGCGTAAGAATTTATGTTTTAGATTTGTATACGTTGCGTGTCATTGTTTCACATTGTCCAACACCCACCCACTCCAGTCACTAGAGCCGGCTGTGTTCACGTTTTAAAACAAGGCGTTGAATCTAGAATTTATTCACGAGCCCTCAATCGCGATAATCGATTGATTCGCGACATGGGTGGCTGGGGTGGCGCGTATCGCTTCTGTTTATGTCTGCAAGGAATCACTTGCTGAGCCTTCGTATCATTTCAAATACCAAACAAATTCATGCATCAGTAGCACTGGGGCCTTGAAAAAGGGAAAAAAAATCCGATAAGCGACGTTTCGGGCAATGATCCTTCTTCATATTGCATAGAAAGGCCAGAGAGATTGAGTGAACAATAAGAATTGGAAACTGCACTTCACAGCGATTACCGTGTTTCAAAAGTTATTAGGTAACCATTCATATGAACCTTATGGCGGGACCCCGGGGTCTCATAAGTCCCCGGCTCTTGCATAAACATTATATTATATATTATATATAATGTAAACATTGTGTTATAATGTAAACATAAACTTTGCTTTTTTTCACCAATGGGTTTGAAGGATGGTGGCAAGTGTTGTCTTGTTAAACTATGCCTTTAAAACTGAAAACTACTTACCTACAGTAGCTCTATTTACATACACTATCTAAAAAATAATTTACTCCCCTCGTCAATCATCGTGTTTCTCAGTGTGGATTTGTGAACACACTTGTTAAACAATACATAAAATAGTACGCGTTTTCAATGCGCTGTTCATATTGTAAAATGCGTTTTTACAAATGTGACTCTACAGCAGTTGCAGAGCCGCACTTTTATATAATTCAGGTCAAAGCCAGATAAACAGTGGAGGATAAACATCGCATGAAGGCGGGGCAATTGTTGTGCAATCATTTCAGGTCAAATTTACAGGTGCGTTTTATTCATGCCACACAGAGAGTTGAGAGTGAAACCTGGCCCACTGGCATCGTGAATCATGGATCATGAGTCACCCGGACTTGTTGTGTTTGTTTATGGTTGCTATACAAGCCATCAAATCTACACCACGAAGAGAGTTGATGAACAAGTAGGAGAGTGTGTAACTGGATTACATTCATGTGCACAGGCGTTTCACATGTGAATATAAAATAAATAACGTCGACTCAAACGCCACTCTTTAGGATTTGGCACACTCAATAACATTTTAATTGATAAATTAAGACCAACAAACCATAATCAAATGGGTCATGCATCGATGTACCAATTGTGGTTACGGACTGCTAAAGAAGAAAATGATGAATGCAGATTCGAAGCGAGTTTAAACGTGAATCTACACCATTTAAATATATTTTAAACAACCCGTTGCAAACATGACAGTAATTTGAAATGTAGCACTGTACATCAGAACAATTTGAAAGACGTTAGAGATTTGAAACTGTCCAAAAAGAAAGGAGGAAAATAAATGTATTTTTACATAATACAGGTTTTTTGGGTAAGATTGCATAAATATAAAAATATGTCGGTAAACCCACCACCACCCGACACAGCCAATTAGTAAGGTTTGTCACTTAAACAGAACATGCCAATTCGTTACTAGTACAGCACACCGGTTGTGTGTTAGAGAGCAAAGCCACAACATTAACAATCTGAGTACGTCGTTTCGCCAGTAATTACAACCAGCATCATCAGGAGGCAGCCAGAATTGTGGATTTTAAAATGTAGATTTATTTAAATCTAAATTAAAAAAACATATAGAGAAACTGGAACATTATTATTACAGAATTTGGTGAGACATGTCGAAAAGAGAATGACTCCAGCTTAGCTTGCAAGAACTAAGAGACACAGTGTGGCCATGTGGCCTTAATGAGAGAGACTGACTCCAGCTTAGCTTGCAAGAACTAAGAGACACAGCGTGGCCATGTGGCCTTAATGAGAGAGACTGACTCCAGCTTAGCTTGCAAGAACTAAGTGACACTGTGTGGCCGTGTGGCCTTAATGAGAGACTCACTCCAGCTTAGCTTGCAAGACCTAAGAGACACAGTGTGGCCACGTGGCCTTAATGAGAGAGACTGACTCGAGCTTAGCTTGCAAGAACTAAGAGACACAGTGTGGCCATGTGGCCTTAATGAGAGAGACTGACTCCAGCTTAGCTTGCAAGAACTTAGAGACACAGTGTGGCCATGTGGCCTTAATGAGAGACTCACTCCAGCTTAGCTTGCAAGAACTAAGAGACAGTGTGGCCATGTGGCCTTAATGAGAGAGACTGACTCCAGCTTAGCTTGCAATAACTAAGAGACACAGTGTGGCCATGTGGCCTTAATGAGAGAGACTGACTCCAGCTTAGCTTGCAAGAAATAAGAGACACAGTGTGGCCATGTGGCCTTAATGAGAGACTCACTCCAGCTTAGCTTGCAAGAACTAAGAGACACAGTGTGGCCATGTGGCCTTAATGAGAGAGACTCACTCCAGCTTAGCTTGCAAGAACTAAGAGACAGTATGGCCATGTGGCCTTAATGAAAGACTCACTCCAGCTTAGCTTGCAAGAACTAAGAGACAGAGTGTGGCCATGTGGCCTTAATGAGAGAGACTGACTCCAGCTTAGCTTGCAAGAACTAAGAGACACAGTGTGGCCATGTGGCCTTAATGAGAGAGACTCACTCCAGCTTAGCTTGCAAGAACTAAGAGACACAGTGTGGCCATGTGGCCTTAATGAGAGAGACTGACTCCAGCTTAGCTTGCAAGAACTAAGAGACACAGTGTGGCCATGTGGCCTTAATGAGAGAGACTGACTCCAGCTTAGCTTGCAAGAACTAAGAGACACAGTGTGGCCATGTGGCCTTAATGAGAGAGACTGACTCCAGCTTAGCTTGCAAGAACTAAGAGACACAGTGTGGCCATGTGGCCTTAATGAGAGAGACTGACTCCAGCTTAGCTTGCAAGAACTAAGAGACACAGTGTGGCCATGTGGCCTTAATGAGAGAGACTGACTCCAGCTTAGCTTGCAAGAACTAAGAGACACAGTGTGGCCATGTGGCCTTAATGAGAGAGACTTACTCCAGCTTAGCTTGCAAGAACTAAGAGACACAGTGTGGCCATGTGGCCTTAATGAGAGACTGACTCCAGCTTAGCTTGCAAGAACTAAGAGACAGTGTGGCTCAGAAAGCGCGTTGTGACGGAGCGCGTTCCGCGTTGTGCGAGAAGCGTTCCCTAAATTAAAGAAAACGCGTTGTAGTGAAAACGCGTTATCGTGTGAACACTTGGGACAGACCCAGGTGTTGTGGGTTAACTCCCCGAGGTAAACTTTCTTCCAAATTTGTGTTTTATACGCCTTGTGCTCCGCCAATAATTGTTGTGAGTGTCGCTCCTCTGCCCTCTGTTGTTCATGGAGAGAGACTGCACCCTAGTGCCCAGTATCCTCCTCCGCGAGCCTCTTCAAAATGCTGATCTTGACACCGCTGGAAGCAGTCATCGGCCTTGACCTCACCCCACAACAGTGCAATTTTAACAGCTCAACATCAAAACACGATGATGGGTCGCTTGCACCAATCGCACAGCACCACAGCATTGACTCTCAGCTGTTACTTGTGTAGAGGGGGTCACGTGTGTCACCATAATTGCCCTAATCCTGAAACTCGTGCTGCGTAATATTTTCCTTGCCATATTATCTGTGACACACATAATGAGGACAACCGGTAAGTCAAACGAAACCAGAGGTGGGAAACCTGTTCTTAATATTATTAATTTCAGGCAATGTGAACACGACTTTTAGAAACACCGATGCAGCTATACACATGCCAGATTGTCCAGAAATTCAGTTGATACTAATAGGGTTTATTTGCCAGTATTGTACATTATTTAAATTACATTTGTTTGGGCGGCAGGGTGGTGCAGTGGTCACGCCCGTGCATGACATCTTCTGAAGGACTGCCTGGCTTCGCTTTTCTAATTATGGTCCCTTTCTCTGTATGGGTTTACTCCCATGGCAAAACAACAACAACATACAATGTAACTGGTACTAGCCAAACATCCAAATTACTCCTGCGAAAAGTTGGCAGGCCCCTCCTGAACAAGAGTCTTGAGACTCAGTGAGATTGCTTGTGTGGCGATCGAAACGTCGTGATCCATTATTATTTTTTCTACCTACGTGACTTTACCGAAAGAACCAAAGAGTAAGGATTCCTGCAGTCACGAAAGCTTCAAATCAAGATTAATGAGTGTTTACATGTGAGAGGAAATCGGAGCACCTGGAGAAATCCAAGCAAATGGGGGGGGGGCTAACGCTCTATCACAAATCTACAGATGGAACAGGCGGAGTCCACATTATTCGACACCGCCTTCTCTACCTCCTTGACGACCAAGGGGTGGGAGTTGTCGCAATATTTTTGTAATCCACCAACCCTCACCTCTACGCAGTCGTGGATTACAGGCATACATAGCCACCACAACCACCCGGCTAAAGTAGCTGTAATGCACATCTAAAATTCTACAAAAGTTGATGGGGCAAAGGTCGTAGGTCAATTGGTTTGATTCCTATGCGCATTAACCAGTCTCTAACGTATGCACATTTAGATTCGCATTCAGCCGCCAATGGAACAGGTGGAGTCCAAAAGCTAAGTGGATGTACTGATTGTATCTTCATTGCGGGACTCATCCAGCAGTGGATTGACATGGGCTTCAGGTATCCACGTGTGGACGGGCAATAAACACTGGGGCCACCTGGCGGTAAATGTTTGCCGGTGCACATTGGGACCGGCTCACACGTCGCTGGCCCCAGGCAGCCCCCAGCCACTGGCGTGCAACACAGCGAAGGGAATCTCCCACCAATGAGAACCACGCACAACCCATGGTGCAGTCCTATAACTTGGACTCCTAAACACAACAAAACCCATAGCCGCCAACCCACACGGTTTACCCGTATTCTGTTGGGGGAAAGTGAGTGTGTTTATCCCTTGTGATGGGACTTTGTAGGATGGACGTTGAGATTTATAAGGGGCACGGGGTGACCAACAAGGTCTGAATTGGTCTGTAATAAGGAAGGCACTGATAAGGGGTTGACAGCGATGCAAACCCCACACAATACAAAACGGCAAGCGGCCAGCAACAACAAAAAATTATAATACATAACTGTCCAATGAGTAATTAGATCATTAAGATCAAAGAAACGTGTTCCTTAAATTGATCAAGTTTATTGTTGCAAGAGTTTGGGAAAACAGGAAGACCGGGTGTGGATTCCAGAGTGGAGCAGTGCAAACTGATAAATCTGAAAAGAAGAGTGAGGTGACCTGCATGGTGGTGAGCGGGTGGGTGAGTAAATGGGTGAGTGTTTGAGTAAACTAGTGGAGGAGTGAGTGATAGGGTGATTGAGTCAGTGACCAGATGCGTGAGTGACTGGATGCGTGGGTGACTGGATGCGTAGGTGATAGGATGATTGCGTGGGTGACTGAATGAGTGGGTGACTGAATGAGTGGGTGAGTGGATGAGTGCGTGATTGAATGGGTGACTGGATGAGTGGGTGACTGGATGAGTGGGTGACTGGATGAATGGGTGACTGGATGAGTGGGTGATTGGATGAGTGTGTAATAGGATGATTGACTGAGTGACTAGCTGAGTGTGTGATTGAATTAGTGACGAGATGAGTGTGTGATAGGGTGATTGAGTTAGTGGGTGACTGGATGATAGGGTGATTGCGTGGGTGACTGGATGCGCGGGTGACTGGATGAGTGGGCGACTGGATGTGTGGGTGACTGGATGAGTGTGTGATAGGGTGATTGAGTTAGTGACTGGATGAGTTAGTGACTGGATGAGTGGGTGACCGAGTTGTTTAGTTGAGTGCGTTCTTGTGACCTGCAGTGAGGCGCGGTGGTTGAACGCGGAGTGGATGAGATGAAGCGGTCAAAGTGTCTGGTAGACCGAGTCCCTTAACGTGGGTGGAGGAGGGATTCAACGAGGGGAAGTTCACTGCAACATTCACCACGGTGGTGCTAGTAGTCGCAGCGAAAAAAAAGTGATACAGGGCTGAATGAATGAAGGTTGAGGCGAGGATGCAAGATGGTGTAGAGGAGGCAAAGAGGAGGGTACAGGAGGTGAGGTGTTGAGGTTGCGTAGTGAGGAGGCGTAGAGGAGGTGTAGAGGAGGCGTAGAGGAGGGTGCCCCGCTCTTGGCGTTGATCTTGGTGAACACGTGTCCGCGCCCCGTCTCGTAGCTCTGCCCGGTGCTGATGCAGCCTCCACCGGCCGAAGCGCCCAGCGTCCTCGCCGAGTCCGTGCCCAGCTCCGCTCTGAGCAAGCTCTCCATTGCACGCCGTCTGCTCGCAGCAACAGACACATCGATAAACTCCCCCCCCCCCCCCCCCCCCGGTCCCGTGTGGCCTCTAAATACTTATTTCCTTAGGAGAGGTGATTTATCGGACGAGGCCTAAATTGTAAAATAACACACACAGCGTTTACCAAAAAGGAACGCATACTGATGCCTATCTGAATGCATATTCGCATCATCACCCCGTACAGAATACCTCTCATCAAGATGCTCATACATCTGGCTAAAACAGTGTCAGATTTGTGAAAGTCTGAGGAGAGATTAAACATGTCAAAGAAATGCGACGATTGAATGTCTACAATAATGCTCAAATTAACAGAGCAGTGAATGCCAAACCAAGATTGAGCAGCAATACTGCTGAAAGTGAACAGGTTATTAAACAATTAAAATACCACATATTATGGGAGTGGCTGACAAATTAGCGCGAGTTTTGGAAAAGCAAAAAGCTAAAAATCTAAGTACGATTTGGCACGGTACACAAAATTCAAAAAATTGTAACTTGTACTAAAGATTGATTGCTTAAGTCATCAACAGATGGTATGTATCGGATTAATTGCTTACGTGGCAGATGTTATATTGGCCAGACGGGATGTAACATTAGAGCAAGACTAAAAGAACACCAAATAAATATTAAACACTCTCAAACATAACTGTTGGAAGTTGCAGTACATGCTTGCCAACAAGGACACTTAATTGATTTTGATAACGATGAAGTGTTGTGTAAAACTAATTATTACTGTTGATTTAAAGCTTTCGTGACTGCAGTAATTCATATTCTTAGTTCTTTCGGTAAAGTCACGTTGAAGGGAATCAACAAAATAATAAAATATATAAAAAACAATAAAAATTCTCACGACGTTTCGACCATAACACAAACGGTCGTCTTCAGGTGTGTCGGTTTGCATACATTTATTTATTTTTAAGCGGTGTATCTACTTATTTATTTATTTTTTAAAAACGCTAGCGCCACGCGCAGCGATTTGACAATTTATTTAGACGGACTAGTCCATCTATGTTCTGAAAAGAGGAGGGAGACGAATTTTTTAAATAAATAAATAAATACCCCGTTTTAAAATAAATACATTTATGCAAACCGACACACCTGAAGACGACCGTTTGTGTTATGGTCGAAACGTCGTGAGAATTTTTATTGTTTATATATATTTTATTATTTCGTTGTTTCCCTTCAACGTGACTTTACTGAAAGAACTAAGATTATAATTATTACTGGCCAAGACTAATTTGAGAATCCATTGAAACTGAGAAAAACGTAATTATTTTAACCGCTCTGACAGCTACAGGCTTAGTGCGGCCTGGAAGCGTATTATTAAGTAATTGTGATTGTAAGATGAGGAGATGAAGGCAGAAGAAGAAGACGTGGGGCGATGTGGTGATGCGGTCGAACGTGGTGGCCCGAGGAACGGAGGGAGAGATGGCACGGGACGGGGCGGTGTGGAGAAGGTGGCAAGGACGGCGAACCCCACGTGAGTGGAACAAACGCGTGGAGGAAGAAGACATCTCACATTTATCATTACTTATAGAGGAAACATACTAATTAAATGATTACTAATCAATTATATAATTTCAATAATCCCCCTCCCCGCCTCTGATTTCTGCACCTGATGGGTTCAGTGATGACATCGCCTTTCTCTATTTAAGACCGGAAGCAGGTGGATGGCTTCACTATTCTGGCAAATCGCCCGATGATGCTGGATGTAATTACCAGTGAAACGTCGTACTCATCTTGTGGATTTACTCTCCAAAACACCGGTGGGCTGAAGTAGTAACTAAAAGTGGAGTTTTGTTTACGTGACAAATTCCTTACTAATTGGCTGTGTCAGGTGGTGTAGGGTTATGACACATTTATATTTCCACGATCTAACCCAAAAACCTTTGTTATGAAATTAGGACAATTTATGAAATATATTGTATACCAGAAAATACAGCAATTGACTAAAAATATACGGCAATAGATGTAACCTCGCAGCAGTGAACGTGACGAAATTTAATCATGGAAATGTCCGCTGCACAAAACCTTGAGTTCATCGCCCCACACGTGGTACCTCAGCCTCAGGATGAAATAAATCATCAGGGAGTTCTCCGTGAGCATCGTGCGCGCTCCAAATCTAGAGTTGAGCCGTGGTCTCGGCACCCAGCCAGCCGCCTTCTATTCTTGGGGCAGTCGGAGTCCAGCGCGCTATCGAAGGGCACGTGGTGAACGCTCAGGACGTGTCTCTTGAGCTTCGACTTCTGCGTCGCTCCGTACGAGCAGTCACTGCACGGGAAGGGCTTTTCCTCTGGAACACAAGACATCCACCGTTGAGCACACGCACGCGCTAATACATAATTTATTTATCACCATGCAGTGGATGCCATAGCATTACTATGTATATGGGACGTTTTATCAATCACGGTTGCTGACCACAGGGCCAAAGGCCCAAAATGCCAAATGGCCAGCAACAAATACCTCCGATTAGCACGGTTGGCTACGTATGGTACGAAAGAAGTTCAACATACGTACAAATAGTAGAAAAGCAAGATACTGATTTCCTGAAAAATATCATAATACATTTTTGAGGCTTATTTTGAAGCCCCAACATTTTGCACTTCTTCGTGTGGTTGATGTTGATGCAGAGCAACAACTATAATTTAACATTGAGGTGGTTGAGCCAGATTATTCTATTACAGCTCATTAATTACACAATAATTACCTGCAATAGAACGAGTAAATACACATGGAAGTTAGGTGTTAGTACAATGAAGAGGAAATTCCCATTGTGGAAATGACTCGATCTATACATTCAAAAATGTTCCCTAAATTTACCCACTTGTTTAAGTAAAATTTACCCCGGTTAAGAAATAGATACTCTTTGGAATTTGTCAAGCAATGCATTTTGCTCAGTTTCCTTCCAATGGTGCTATTGGCTCCATGTCATGAGATGAAGTATCCCTGTGCAACTCTCACACAGCAGTGAACCACCTCATGTAAGAGAACAGCTCGTGGAAGGAGATATCATTGCAGATATCAGGCAGAATAGACCTGGGATGGGACCGAGATTGGTTCAGATACTCGTCACCGATGTTGGCCGTGAGTGGGAATAGAACTCGGGTCGCCGGATCCCGTCGCACGGTGCGCTAACCACTTCGGCACCGCTCCCCATGTAATCCTCACTTCAAGCACACACCTCATCACCGACACAGCTTCCACATCGTCATATCCACCACTCCTCCCCCAGCCCCATCGCTTACAACACTCTCACCCCTTCCCTCTCCACAATGCCAATGCACCTCACACTCCCCACACCTCCCATGCTCCCACCAGCAGCTTCCACTCCCGATGACGCCTCCTCACAATACCCCTTCACTCCCTCCCATCGGACCGCCATTCTCAAACTATAACTTTTAAACTAAACTATATTTTGATTTAAAGCTTTCGTTACTGCAGGGATTCATATCCTTGGTTATTTCGGTAAAGTCACGTAGAAGGGAAACAATAAAATAATAAAAATATAAGACAATAAAATTATCCCGACGTTTCGACTGCAACACAAGCAATCATCAGGTGATGATGATCATCAGGTGATGTTGCAGTCGAAACCTCGTGAGAATTTTATTGTTTTATATTTTTATTATTTTATTGTTTCCCTTCTACGTGACTTTACCGAAAGAACCAAGAATATAAACTATATTTTTTATTTTACCAGTTGGAGGCCCCACTGAGCTATGGAGCTATTTTTCAGAAGCAACCTGGCTATCACAAATGTTATCTTCAACGAAGTGGCTTATCCCGTGGAAATTTATAGAGGCCAAATACTATAAACGCGTGATGTTTATTCTAAATGTAGTGAGAGAGACATGCAACCTCAAAATATACAGCAGGCGACGGGGTCGGGATTGAATCCACGGCCTCCTGCGTACCAGGCGAGGTAGTTAACATATTGCCACTGTGGTGCCCTGTGGTCACGTGAGGCCTACCACTTCTGAATGGCTTGTGATGCATATTTGAATATTACTGCAAGCGTCTTAGCCTCATTCATTAGTCAGGTATTCGAAGGGAATATTGTCATTTGGTAACGCTATTTCAAATATCGCTCATTAAACGTTCAATTTTAATGCAATGCAATTGAGGGACTTTGTAGAGTCTTGTCGTGGTCTGGAGCTGTGGTTGTTGTGTTGCTACCTTGCCCAAGCTTGCATTTGTTGACAAATTGGCAGGAATGTATGTACTTTGTATTTTTAGCAATTTGCTTACATTTTCTCCATCTTGCCTCTCATCGGTTTTGGAAATAGCTCGCTGACCCTCCCCTACTGGACATATGTGAAAAAGATCTTCATAGCTCATCGTATTCCTCCAGGATATAAAATAGATTCTGATTCTGATTAATCAGTGGCGCTGCGAACAACCTATTCCCTCTATTGCTGCGGGAATCTGCATCCACACATGATCAAGCACCCCTGTCTAATGCAATAGACATGGTTCCTTTGTCATAGGCATGTAATTCTGCAAATGTGCAGAAATGTCTACCGTATGCGACTTACTCCAGACAAGGTTAGACTATTAAACGTGACCTGTTGTGACACGTCTAATGTGTATTGTGTGGTCGTTAGCACAGAAAGATGCATCTGGTAATGTCCTAATGGACCAAAAATAGTAAAAAGGAGGCTGGGTCTGTGTTGTTCAGAGTGACCACCATATACAGACTCTTGTACGTACAAACGAGTTCGGTTCCATAGGTCTGTTCGTAAGTCGATTTGTTCGTGAGTCCAACTTTACTCCCGTCGATTTCAAACACGTTTTACGACTTGTACACTAAACACGGGGAATGGCTTTAACAGTTGCCTCTGGTTCTTCACGTTCTGCAGATGTAGATGCCACCATCACCACCTATTGTGCGGTGGTTGAACTTGCGACTCTCGGTCCGAACAGGAAACTGGACATACGGACAGGTTTGATCATATCTCTGAAAGTTCGTAAGTCGAATGTTCGTAAGTAGAGGAGTCCCTGTGTAGTGGCATAGAATCGTAATGTAACAGCATAGCGCCTGCTGCTGGCAGGGAAAGGGATCTGAGGCTTACGGCCCTGACGTCAGCAGGCCAAGTTATACACAAGAGGGGGATCTAGGGAAAGGTCGCAGAAGGGGCACTGAATTCATAATGATACAATAATTCAGTAACACTGTACAAGTGTACAGCACGTCAGATCATTACATGGCCTAACCCTGGTTGGAAACACCGTGGGAGTGAAGAAGAAGATGGATTTCTAATCATTATTTACATTTGTAAGGTGCATTTTATCCGTATGCCACCAGACTTAACTTGGAGTGTCTAAATTCCCTTTGCCCACCAGAATGAATAGACCTCATCTTTCCCACCCCTGCAGACTTGGTATTAAAGTAGATACATGCTAATGTTTACAAAGTAACGGGCTCTTGACCAATTTCATTTCCACATAAATCAATCATTTGGAAATAGGCCCCACTATACCCCACCGACTACAGCACTCTAATCTTGCCTCCTCGTTTTGCCTCTTCCACCTGCCTCATGCTCGTCAGCACCGCCTTTCGTGCAGCCATGCGGGTGTGAGGTCATCATCACGAGAGGCTGTGCACTTCATCGTTCGCACGCGGCGGAGGAACCACTGAAGTCAAACGTTTACATACGTGCGGTTTAGTGGGGTCATTTCCGAGCGAACTCGGTTTTAGAAGTGTTTATCGTTGAATGTGGAAGGGTTTGGGTTAGTTTTCGGGTTACCACCTTTTCCACTATGGAGATCAAACCCAGACCTATGTTTCAGTCTGTCTAGGTCTGTCAACAACCATGCAGTAGTAAAGTTCAGCACAGTACCGGTACCAGATCTCGGTACAAATTAATTCATGCCACCCAAACACAGATGCCAATTCACAGACTGTCTCGGCTGGACCGGGACAGGAGGTAACCCAAGGGTAGTGGGAGGATAACCGCTTTGTGAGCTATTTGTAAGTAATGCGTTTAGAGTATTTGGCTACTATAAATTTCCACGTGATAAGCCACTTCGTTAAGCTATAATTTGTGGCCAGGTCGCTTCTGAAAAAGAGCTATATAGCTCTCAATGGGCCTTACCTGGTAAATAAAAAATATTTCACTTTAATGGTATACATACTTGAATTTTACTGCGGATGTTTTAAAACATGTCCTGTCTAACTGTCAACTTTGTTTGAATTTCAGTGGGAGAAGATGCTTCTCACACAGACGTTAAAGCAGGTACCAGAGTCCACCTGAAGCTTCTGCAGTGTGCACCTCATAGGATTCCATCCATTACTGTTGGTGCGATGGTTTGGATTTTCAAGTTGAAATCTCCTAGTTCATTTTATTTTTACCCAGGCGGCAACTCAATTGTCAAGGGTAGTCCTGTTTGGATAAGGCATCCTTGTCTCTTGAGTTCCACATCTTGGAGAGGATGTGATTAGTCAGCATCGATGCCATTTTAGTTGGTGTCACGCATCATGCGTGCATTCTTAAATTACTGACGCCGACTGAAGACTGAAGATGCAAGTGTGCCATCTGACAATGAAAGTTTTGAAGCCATTTTTTGTCATTGCCAATCTTCCTTTGTGCTCTGTCAGAGTCTGGGATAACACGGCCTTGGTGAAGTCCACTGGACTTGTGTCATTTCTGTATCAATTTTTTTTGTTTCATTTTGAAATCTCTGCTCGACTTCCTTCAATTGCATCCATCTCCACCTCCGATTAGCACGGCTGGCTGACGTATGGCGCGAAAGAGGTTCAACGCACATACCTACAAGGAGTGTAAATTCATACGGTGCCAGAAACTCTGCACGAGTTCGTGCCGCGTTCTCCCGATGTTGCCGTCGATGTTTGTCCAGCGACAAGCCATTCGTTGCCACGCGTGAACCTGTCTCACCTCCACAATCACAGGGCCGAGTGCGTGACGTGTCCGGCAAGCCGTGTGATGTGTCTGCGGATGATAATCTTCAGCAGAGGCCTGTGCCTTCTCCCACAGACGCCGCGCAACTGACGCCGCTCCCAGCGCCGCCGACCTCTGCTTCCCCGGCCACGGCCCCGAGGAGTTCCTCTCCTCTGCTGGACACCCCGTGTGCTGGACCTGCTGCTCCACCACACTTGCCTGCCCACTACACAGGCACAAAGAGGTACGGGCAGAACTAATTCATAAACGCTTTCAACATAAGTTGGAGAGAGCTGAGCCTTTCTAGGAATTCGGCAATGCTTTCCCACCTGTGACTGCTCCCGATATATGACTCGAGAGCATGTAGGTTTTGCTTGCAGGCCACACACACTCACAAACATGAATGATGTGTTTGGTATTATCTCATGGAAAATAATAAGTTGCACAAGGGCCAGGGTCATGCCCCATTCATTCTGAACGATTAAACAAAACTGACCCACGTTCACACACGAGAGCAGAGAGGTTGGCTGCAGGGTGACGCATGCGAAGAACGCGTCCCTGTGAAAGAGTTAGAAGGTTCCCCTTCGTACCTTCTTACTCTCCCTCCCACCCCCCTCCTTCCGGTCAGGTGATTTTGAAGTGTCGTCGTCGTCACAAGAGGACGTTGACCAAGACAGCGCGTGGAACCAGTGGCTGCGCTCCAAGATCCCGGGGCTCTTCCTGCTGGCCCTGCACACACTTACCGTGAGTCGGCGCAGATGTGGCCTCGCGACTGGGGCTGCCACCTGTCCGCGTTTGACCCCCGGACAGTGTTCGGGTGGCAGCAGGAATTGATTTGTGCCGAGATCTGGTACCCCGGGTATGGCTATGGTTGAATTCTATCACCGTGAACTGCACAGTTTTAACAATAGATCTGGGCTCGCTGAGAAATGTGCCTGGGTTTGCTCTGTCGTAGAAATGGTGGCAACTGTACTTGGGGCATCGGCACGTTTATTCGCGCTCCGGCTCCATTTACACCGAGAGTCACGTGCTTGTCTCGTGTGAGGAGTGGTGGTGTGGCTGTTAAGGGGGCATCCATTTAGTATGTATGCATGGAGGGGGGAGGAGGGGTTAACCCAAATGCGTACGCTTGCGTATGGGGGGGTCTACTGACAATGTGTAAGCCGACTGCAATTGCATGAATCTGCCCATCGCAGTGACATGGGGAAGTAATTGCTTCCGACAAAGGCGTTCTATGACCTTTTAAATCGTACTCAGGTTTGAGAACGGGGACAGTTTGCATTCATGATCCTGAATCATGACAATTCCTTGACTCTCCGGCAGTGGTGAATCGTTCCAACCATCAGTAGGAATCGTGTATATGTGTGTATGTGTATGCACAGCTGTACCCATTGGCTTCTGTTATGGTCATGTACGTTTATTTTTTATTTCGTGGAATATCACTTGCTGTACTCCACGCGGTGAGTGCTTTGTGTAGATAGGAATCATGTTATGTAGAGAATATAAATCTAATTCAGTACCTCTATATGTCTCCCACAGACGAGCGGGGAGACAGCAGCCAGGCGGTGAGCCGGCACTCCCAACAATCGCCCAAGCTCTGCGGTTCTCTTTACATTCCGATATTTGCAGCCACTTACTGAGTGTTTACATGTGGGGGGAAACCAGTACACTCGCAGAAAACGAAAGAATGTGAGCAAGGAGGCAACGTTCTATCCCGTGCAGATGGAAAGGATTCCACAGTTGTGTTCCACTGCCTCCTGGCAAGCCAGGGGATGACTCATCCTCGATGCCCACCGGAAGGGAGATTGCACACTTGCAATTGAATTCCCTGAGATTATTTATATCATGGGGTAGGCAGTGACAAAGCCCCTGAATCACTTAACACGAACATGCGGTCCAGTGCATTGTACGTGCAAGAATGCTCGCTTTACAAAATGTATGAATGTATGTTGAACTTGAATCTTGACTTAAAGCTTTCGTGACTGCAGGAATTCATATTCTTTGGGTCTTTCGGTAAAGTCACGCAGATAGAACAATAAAATAATAAAAATAAAGTGAATACAAAATAATAATACAAATATCACGACGTTTTGATCACAACACAAGCAATCGTTATCATTTTTCTCCTGATGACGATTGCTTGTGTTGCGATCGAAACGTCGTGATATATTTTACTTTTTTATTCAATTTATTTTCATTATTTTATTGTTCTATCTACGTGACTTTACGGAAAAACCCAAAGAATATGTGTTGAACTTCTTTCGCAGTGTACGTAGCCAACCGTGCTAATCTGTGGTACATTAACACCTTTCCACAAATGCCCTGTTGCTCATGAGCACACCGACTCAAATGAATCAGGCGCAAGGTTTGCGTGATTAATGCTTACAAAGTGGGGTCTATAATGAACAATATGGCTGAAGCTCGAGTTCTATTCATTTAAAACCAAACGTGTTTCTTACCAACCATACCTGGTGTTTGCACACAGATACAGATTCTGGGCGATGCGTTCTACACCATTCGGAATGCGCTGTTGCAATGTGCAGCCACAGCTGCTGCAAAAATATTTGTCTCGGTTTGATCCACTGAACAATATCCACTGACCACACCGCACGCGCAACAATGATATAACTACGAACAAAAATATGAATAAATTAAGATCGTTTATTAAATATATTGCACGTAAGAAAATACAGCAATAGACGTAAAAATACATGGCAGTTTAACACGTAGGCTTTCGCGACAAATATCCATAATACAGGTTTTATGGGTTGGATCGCGTAAATATATGTGCCATTATGAGACCTTTGCCAGTAGCAAGATATAGTAATAGGTTTTTACCCTTTTATCTGGCACCAAAACTGACACCTTTATACAAGGGATCATGTTTGCAATAACCACAACACAAGCAGTCAAAATGCAAACAAAAAGAGACAACTCTGATAATGATATACACTGTCCTTGAAGCTGATTGGTGCACACCCGAGACGGCTTTTCTTAGAGCCTAGTCTCCACTGATGTTGGACCAGATGACGCCAAAAGGCATACAACTCAAAAACAGCGCACTATCAGAGTATTGAGAGCTCGGGGTAAGAATTTACATTATGAGACCTCCTTTGCCAGTAGCAAGATATAGTAATAGGTTTTTACCCTATTATCTGGCACCAAAACTGACACCTTTATACAAGGGATCATGTTTGCATAAAGGTGTCAGTTTTGGTGCCAGATAAAAGGGTAAAAACCTATTATAATTTAAATGTGTCGTTAAACCCGCCACCACCCGACAGCCCACTAGTAAGGGTTGTCACGTAAACAGAACATGCCAATTCATCACTAGTACAGCACACCGGTGTGTGGTGTG
This sequence comes from Petromyzon marinus, assembly GCF_048934315.1. Classification (NCBI taxonomy): domain Eukaryota; kingdom Metazoa; phylum Chordata; class Hyperoartia; order Petromyzontiformes; family Petromyzontidae; genus Petromyzon; species Petromyzon marinus. The sequence goes on from NC_133683.1 coordinate 332,200, forward strand.
TTGGAGAGCCAAGCCACAACATTTACCATCGGAGTACGGCGTTTCAGTAATTACAACTAGCTTCATCAGGCAACAGCAAGGTTTGGGAGAAGTCCACCTGTTTAATTCCTTATATAGAGGCGTAGATGTGGTGACAACACTTGTGCACTCTTTGAGCGCAAACTGGGGGGGGATTAATGAATCAACATACATTATACATGCGCATTATGCTAGCCCATTGATCTTGTACTTAGTGTCCATTGTGTGTATTAAAATAGCCGTACAAATGGTAATTTGATGATTCTCTTCCATGCAGCACTAAGTCGGTAGCTATCCAAACGATTACAATTATTTTTATTTCTTTAAATTTCGATAGATTCTGGAATTAGTCTTGGCCAGTAGTAACAAGTTTTGCACAGAACTTCAACATTATCAAAATCAATTGAGTGTCCTTGTGGGCACGTGTGTTCTGCTACTGCTGACAGTTGTATTTGTGAGCATTTCATATTTCTGTGGTGTTCTTATAGTCTTGTGCTGATCATTCATCCTGTTTGCCCAACATAGCATTCCACAAGTGCAATTAATCCGGTACACACCTTCTGTTGATAGCTTCAGTAATAGAACAGCAAAGAAATATCCAATAGTCCTTTTCGTAGGTTTCCATATGCCTTCTGAATTTGCCTGGCTGATCAAAGTTTCGACCGCAGATGCCATTGGTCAGGGGTCTCTTTGTCCGTTCTCATGTGGGACTCTAGGCATGATGGCAGTTGGAATGCTTTCCCACAGACTTGGCAAGACATTTGTTTTCTCACTCTAGTGACTATGGGAGTGAGGTGGAGTCGAGACGGGCGCTGGTCAGCGTGGCGTTTCCCAGCAGGCGCCTTCGTTCCATGCGCGGTTGCTGTGATAGCAATAACTTTGTTGCACGCAGGTGCGCCCTTTGCAGAAGGTGGCATTGTCTGCAACTCTGCCTCCTCACCACCAGGACTCGACAAGCTGCTGCTGCTGGAGCTGCTGGTGCCATCCATGGCAAAGGCAATTCTTTCAGCACCATGACTCGCAGCCGAGTAGCTCTGACACACCTTTAACACCGCATTGGCAAAATTGCCGTCATTCACCATGCCACGTGCGCCCCTTGAGTTCTTTCCGTGGGTCTCCATATGCCTTCTGAGTTTGTAGGGCTGATCAAAGCTTTGATCGCAGATGTGGCAGCTTTGACCACCGGTCTTGTGCATTCTCATGTGGGACTCTAGGCACCATGCCAGTTGGAATGTTTTCCTGCAGACGTCGCAAGAGATTCGTTTTCTCACTCTAGTGACTCTATCGGATTCCAGTGGCTCTATCAGATTCAACACCGCATTGGCAAAACTGCCGTTATTCACCAAGCCTGGTGCACCCTTTATCATGTAATACTTTTCGTGGGTCTTCATATGCCTTTTGAATTTCCCTGGCTGATCAAAACTTCGTCCGCATATGCCGCACCATTGATCACGGGTCTCCTTGTGCGTTCTTACGTGGGATTCTAGGCACCATGCCAGTTGGAATTTTTTCCCACAGACGTCACAAGAGATGAGTTTTTTCGCTCTTGTAACTCTACCGGATTGAGGTGGGGTCGAGACGGGTGCTGGTGAAGTGCCATCGATGGTAAAGGCAATTCTCCCAGCACCACCATGACTCGCAGCGGAGTTGCTCTCGCACATCTGATACAAAAGACAAAGGTCACGCGCATGACACCCGTGTCACGAGTGTACTCACAAAGGCATACTTAAGGTGACATAAGATTCATTACAACAGATTCATTATAACAGAACTCCTCAATAGTGCAGATCCTATCATCTAATATTTTACTCCTTATCCACCCAACTAAGTACTCTTTGGTTCTTTCAGTAAAGTCACGTAGGTAGGAAAAATAAAATAAAAAATAATATATCACGACCATAAATGACGTCACGCGATTTTGGACGATTTTTGACCCCCCCCCTCGTCACACGGCGTCACAAAAAGTCAGACCCCCCCTCTCAAGTATGACGTCACAAAGCTCTGCCCCCCCCCCCCAAACCATATTTTCATTTTGAAAATAAAACATGCTTCAAATCGCTTTAAACTATTGTCATTGTATTTAATGTGGCGCTGCACTCTGATGTTGTAGGAGAAAACATTTATTAAAAAGTCTATTTAACTAAATAGAACGTGTCGTCTATATTTATTTAAAGTTGCGCATTTTGACGTGACGTCACATTTCTCAAACCCCCCCTCCTCGTCACAAATGTCTGACCCCCCCTCCCCAGGTGTGTGACGTCATTTATGGATGGCCCCCATCGCCTTAAAACGCGAACTCGCGCTTGCAAACTGAAACGCGGAACTTTTTTTGTTCCGCAGCGCGATCCTCCGCGAGATGTAATGAGTCGGCCTCGCGCTGTGAGTGAGTGTGAGTGAGACAGCATCGTCCCCCACTCCTCCTGATGTCGAGGGTAAATGGGCGAGGTTTAAGCCTGTGACTCATGCAGCTGCAATGACTGCTTTGTGTACGCGGTCCAGACCTCCCCAGAGACCCTGGCTGACAGAGGAGGTGTTCAGGATTGTTGAGAAAAAGCGACAGGCTCACTCTAATCGTCTACAGCATCCCACGTCAGAGAATGAGGAGGCTTACCGCAGCCTTCGCTCGGAGGTTCGGAGAGCCGTGAGGCGCTGCAAGGATGGGTGGTGATCGCGGGTTGCTGAGGAGATGGAGTCTGCCTCAATGGCCCGCGATCACAAATCCCTATTTAACTCCATCAAAAAAGTAACCTACAGCGCCACACCTATTACCATTGTAGGGGTAATCGTCACTCACCACTCTGTGGGCTGGTAGCTTCCCCTTATCGTCAATAGGGGGCGGAAGCGCTATCAAGCCAGGGCTAATGTCCATGGCCCAAAAAGGGGCCAACGACAAACCCTAGCAAACGGATCCTGGGACACATTCCCCGGGGCCCCGGGAGGGGGGAACCGGGGGATGATGTCACCTTCCAGAACGTTCTAGAAGGGAAGCGTGGCTAGGGCGGAGCAAGCCACGAACCATAAGCCGGACCTCTCAGAGGTCTGGCTCAGTCATCTGCAAGCTGAAGAACGAAGACCTGGGCTGAAGATAGGACTCTGGACCCCAAGTACCATTGTCCTTCTAAGGGCCGGAGCTCAGTGAGGCCAGTGGTCAGGACCCACGGACCGGGTACGGTCAGGTCAAATAGCCTCTCCTAGGGTCCCAGCCGGAGGAAGGGTAACGGGGTACCCAGTGATAGGGCCCGCATAATCCGGAGGCCATACCTCCCCAGGTATCGGGTAAAGGGACCGATATACCCTTTGTGTTAGAGACTTGTAAGGAAGACAATAAATATCGTGTTACCTCATCAGAACTTTATTCGTCAATTTATACCCACTACACCACCATTAGGGGAACGAAGGGTGATCCAAGCTCCGACCCCCAGGGACAGGTTTGCAGATTTGCTGAGCATTTCTGTGAGGTCCTGGGGGAGGGGGAATCCCTCAGCCTGGAAAACATCATGGGAAAAAGTGGGGATGACCCTGCTGAGGATGCGGTACCTCAAATATTAGAGGAGGAAGTCACCCCCTGTGAGTGGCTGGCTGAGGTACCATCCATTGAGGAAGTACTGAGGGCGATCCAGAGTCCGAGAACAGGAAAGGCACCGAGCAGAGATGATCTCCAAAGCGAAATGCTGAGGGAGGGTGGCGTTTGTGCGTAGACTGCCCTACATGACATCATAACAACAGTCTGGGCCACTGGACGGGTTCCGCAGGATTGGAAGGATGCCCTGGCGGTCCCCCTCTTTAAGAAGGGGGACCGCACAGACTGTAACAACTACAGGGGCATCTAACTCCTCAGTGTGCCGGGAAAGGTCCTGGCAAGGATTATTCAACATCGCCTTGCTAGGTACGCTAAGGAGAGGCTTGCGGAGCCCCAATGCGGTTTCAAGAAAGGGCGGTCCTGCAAAATTGTCATATTTTCTGTCCGTCTGCTACAGCAGAGGTGGAGGGAATTCCAACTAGACCTACATCTCTGCTTTATTGACCTGGTTAAGGCCTATGATACCATCAGTAGGCCTGGGCTCTGGGTTGTTCTTCGTGCTTTCAGAGTCCCTGACCCTCTGCTCACACTCATTAAGGACCTTCATGATGAAGAGCAGACCCGAGTAAAACTACATAGCCGGGAGTCAGAGCCATTCCCTGCGACAGGGATGTCCTCTGGCTCCAACATTATTTAACATCTATTTCGACCACATAGTTCGTGAAGCCTTCAGTAGCTGTACCAGAGGAATTTACGTCTGGTACAGATACAATGGGAGGCTGATCGATGCCCAGGTGCGGTCAAGGGATGTCTCCCTATTGGTCAACCACATTATGTATGCCGACGACCTGGTAATTGCTGCTCATTCAGAGGAGGAGTTGGAGGCGCTGCTGCTGAAACTGGAGTGTGCCACTAAGAGGTGGGGCCTTACCATCAGCCCCACCAAAACGAAGCACCTGCCTGGGTATTTTGTGCCATCGGGCACTCTACCCCCACAACTCCCAATCGGTGATGGGGCAGTTGGGGAGAGAGTGGAGAGTTTTCCATACCTGGGCAGTGTGCTCATGATCGGCTCCGGATTAACAGCAGAGGTCTCACTCCGAATTAGTCGAGCGGCATTATATTTTCATCGGTTGTGTAACGTTGTGTGAAAGCTACCTGGTCTGTCGCTCCGCATGAAGCTTCGGTTCTTCTCGGCCACAGTCATTCCCTCCCTTCTCTACGCTTGCAAAACGTGGACCCCCCCTAATGCAGCATCTTCACCGGTTAGAAACATTTAGGCTGGCCTGCCTACGATCAATCCTGGGTTTAACCAGGCTGGATTGTGTGAGGAGCTCACAAATCCTCGAAAGATCTGGACAAAGTCCCATCGGTGAGCTCCTCCAGCAGGCAAGGCTGCGTTGGCTGGGCCATGTAGCCCGCATGCCCAATCACCGCATGCCCAAACAGATCGAGGGAGCTAAACGGGCGTGGCACGGACTAGAGAAGAGATGAGTGATGTGGTACAGGAGGATGTGGAGCTGAGTGGACTTGCCAATGACTGGTACCAGCGGTGTCTCTACTGGGCAGTTGGAGGCAGTCGCCCTCCAACAACAACGGAGGGCGGAGGAGCGACGCTCAGAAAAACGAGCGGAGCGTCGGGTGGCTAAAGCTCAGCAAGTTGGCACAGTAGGGGGCACAGGTGGTGCATCAGCCAGTAATCTCAGTCATCTCAGTCAGTCGACCAGTGGCACCTGATACTGCCCCGTGACCTCCTGCCAGCCGGCGATCGACACTTCACGTAGCCTCAAGGTGCACATAGCCTGGCATAAGCGTCGTGGTGACGTCACCGCCACTTAGTGGCGCATGGCGGTTGTTGTTTTGAGACAGTAAGAGAGTGTGAGGTCGACTCAGCCTCAGATGAGTACCTGGTGCGGTGTGTCGTAAACATCGCTACTGGGGGAGACAAAGGCCGCCGTGGAGGAGAATCCTAAAATAATAAAAGCTTTGATTGTAATAAAAGCTTTGATTATTATATTATGATATTATAATAAAAGCTATACTAAAAGCTTTTAAATTAAAAATACAAAACATTTTGAAATAATGAAAGCTTTTATTATTAAAAATGTATTATTTAATTTTTAAATTGGCAGAATCTACACGCCATATTCTTGGTTCTTCAGGTAAAGCCACGCAGATTTGAAAATAAAAATAATTAAATTTAATTTAAAAATATAAATTATAATATTTAAACTAATAAAAGCTTTATTATTTTCAAGTTATTATTTGAAATTTTAAAATACAAAAAAATAAAATACAAATAATAAATTGAAAATAATAAAGGTTTTATTATTTTATAATAAATTTAAAATAAAAGCTTTTATTATTTTCAATTTATTATTTTAATTTTATCAACAGGTCCCTGCAGGGTGGGCTGGTAGGGCAAGTCTCTGCGCTGCCTATTGCTGATTTTACACCCAACAGCACGAGATTTCACTTCGTTAAAGTATTGAAAGGGGACGGACGGACACATTAATATATTGCAGGCTGGTACACTCAGTTTACAACTTCGTTCCTACCAGTATTATGACTTTACCGAAGGAAGCAATAATCTGGCGTGTAGATGCTGCCATCTGCTGGCCACCATTGTTGGGTGTAGATTGTGACTTAAAACTTTCGTGACTTCAGGAATTCATATTCTTGGTTCTTTCGGTAGTCACGTCCATAGAAAATAAAAAAAATATCAAATCAAATAAAAATGTGAAATTTTAAATAATAAAAGCAAAAAACCCACATTCATATTCTTGGTTCTTTCGGTAAAGTCACGGAGATAAAAAAAATAAAATTTTAAAATAATCAATTGAATAAAAGCTTTTAATATTATTTAAGCTTTTGTTATATTCAATTTATTATTTTAATTTTTAAATTGGCAGAATCTACACGCCACGTTGGTAGCCGGCAGGTGGCAACATCTACACGCCGAATTCTTGTTTTTTTCGTTAAAGTCACGTAGATTTTAAAATAAAAATAATATAATTTAATTTAAAAATACAAATAATAAATTGAAAATAATAAAAGCTTTCATAATTTTCATTTTTTAATTTTATTATTATTTTCTATCTACGTGACTTTACCGAAGGAAGCAATAATATGGCGTGTAGATGCTGCCATCTGGTGGCCAACAACGTTGGCAGGTGGCAGCATCTACACGCCAGATTCTTGGTTCTTTGGGTAAAATATAAATAATAAAGAAAAGTAAAAAAATAATAATTCATGATTTAGTATTTTTTCATTTAATTCTATTATTTTCATTTTCAAATCTACGTTACTCTACCGAAAGAACCAAGAATATGGCGTGTAGATTCTGCCAATTTTAAAAAAAAAATTACAAATTAAAATAATAAATTTAAATAATAAAAGCTTTCATTATTTTCCATTTATCTTTTGTATTTTTTATTTAATTTTATTGTTTTTATTTTCAACCTACATGGCTTTACCGAAAGAACCAAGAATATGAATCTGGATTTTGATTATTATTTTCAATCTATTTTAATTTTTAAATTGGCAGCATCTACACGCCATATTCCTGGTTCTATCGGTAAAGTCACGTCGATAGAAAATAAAAAAATAATCAAATCAAATCAAATTAAAAGTGTGAAATGGAAAATAATAAAAGCAAAAAACCCACATTCATATTCTTGGTTCTTTCGGTAAAGTCACAGAGAAAAAAAAAATGAAACAAAATTTTGATTTTAAAATAATAAATTGAAAATAATAAAAGCTTTTATTATTTTCCATTTATTTTTTGTATTTTTAAATTGGTAGAATCTACACGCTACATTCTTAGTTATTTGAGTAAAGTGACGTAGATAGAAAATATAAATAATAAAAGAAAAGTAAAAATTTAAATAATTTTTTAAAAAATATTTATTTTATTTTATTGTTTCCCTTCTACGTGACTTTACTGAAAGAACCAATAATATGAAACACTGCAGTCACGAAAGCTTTAAATCAAAATATAATAATAACAATTCATGATTTTCATTTAATTATTTTCTTTTTATTTTCAAATCTACGTGACTTTACCGAAAGAACCAAGAATATGGCGTGTAGATTATGCCAATTGAAAAATTACAAATAAAAGTAATTTTATTATTTCCGTTTTTTTCATCCAATTTATTTAATTATTTTTAAATATACGTGACTTTACCGAAAGAACCAAGAATATGAATCTGGATTTTTGCTTATTATTTTCAATTTATTATTTTAATTTTTCAATTTGCAGAATCTACACGCCACGTTGGTGGCCGGCAGATGGCAGCATCTACACGCCATAATCTTGGTTCATCTTCTTTGGTTCTTTCGGTAAAGTCACGTAGCATGAGAATAAAATAATAAATTGATCAAATAAAATAACACAATAAAATTCTCACGACGTTTCGGCCACAACACAAGCGGCCTTCATCAGGTGAAGGGACGAGACTGTCTGGAGGACAGCGCTGGAGCGAACAAAGCCAAGCTCAGATCGAGACCTTTAAGCTGTGTGAGAAGAACAAAGCGCCTTGACAAAGGAATTAGCATTGAATTTAGCATTGAAATGGCTGAGTGATTAGCTTGTGACTGGTCACAGATATGGCTATGTTAAAGTCAAAGCCTACACATCCACAGAGGCACCCCTTGACAAAGGAATTAGCATAGAATTTAGCATTGAAATAGCTGAGTGATTAGCTTGTGACTGGTCACAGAAATGGCTATGTTAAAGTCAAAGCATACACATTCACAGAGGCACCTAGTAAAAATCAAACAGGAAAATTTAGCATTGAAATAACTAGGAGAATTTAGCATTGAAATAACTGAGTGATTAGCTTGTGACTGGTCACAGATATGGCTATGTTAAAGTCAAAGCATACACATCCACAGAGGCACCCCTTGACAAAGGAATTAGCATAGAATTTAGCATTGAAATAGCTGAGTGATTAGCTTGTGACTGGTGACAGAAATGGCTATGTTAAAGTCAAAGCATACACATTCACAGAGGCACCTAGTAAAAATCAAACAGGAAAATTTAGCATTGAAATAACTAGGAGAATTTAGCATTGAAATAACTGAGTGATTAGCTTGTGACTTGTCACAGAAATGGCTATGTTAAATTCAAAGCCTACACATCTGAGCTATTAATAGTAACTGGGTCAGTGTCTACTTCAAATATTGTTCAGGCTCTGGAGACTTCCAAAGTTATTCGTGATGTTATACATTTGGTTCGTTTTGAGCATAATCGCGACCTTATATAATTATGACGTGATACACACGCAGAATATACGCACACAAACATCGTGTACACGTGTGTCGTGCCCTCTATTGTCCACATAGACGGCTTGTGCTGACGAGAGAACGATCTTAACGTACAATGTCGTGACATGTATCAGCCCTTTGTCGATCCAGCGTTTTGATAGAGGCCTCCCCCACACCATGTCGTTCGTGGGAGTTGTTTAACCATACTTCACCATGCCGGTCAATGCGGGTTTGGTGAAGTGAGGAGGCCCAGAAACTTGTATATGCAGATACGAGTTTGCCTGTGCTTGCATCTGCAGAATTACATTCTCACACATCTTCAAGTGTAGTTTAATACTTCTAAAAATGCATTTATTCTTGAGGATTCCATAAAGTACTGTGGTAAAAAGAAAACAACTTGATTTGAATAAATTTCGATTTAAAGCTTTCGTGACTGCAGAGATTCATCTTCTTGGTTCTTTCGGTAAAGTCACGTAGAAGGGAAATAATAAAATAAAACATAATAAAATAAAATTCTCACGACGTTTCGGCCACAACACAAGCAGCCGTCCTCAGGTGAAGAAACAGAACTGTCGGAAAGACAGCGCTCCAATGAACACTGCTAAGCTTGGCAGCGTATTTAAGCTGGGTGGGAGGAGCAGAGCTCCTTGACAAAGGAGTTTACATATCAACAGAATAATTTAGCTTTGAAGTAGCTGTGTTAATGTGAGATATTAGTAGGATGTTAACGTCAGAAATTAGCATGTAACTGGGAGATTAGCATGATGATAATGTGAGGAATTAGCATGTAACTGGTCACGGAAGTAGCTATGTTAAAGTCAGAGTTTACATATCAACAGAGGCATTTAGTATATTGACGCTAAAGAACTGCAACTACCCAACTATCATGCAATAAACCGATGTGAAAGAACTAAATATAAACTACATCAATATAATCAATGTACTCAATATATTCTCCACTAAGCTGAGCTACTAACAATAAGTTATTATACATTACACTTCTATGTCGCAAAAAATATTATAACATGCCTCCAAATAATATTTTTTATTATAAACTGGCATAGACAGACCACAACACTGAATTATACACTGAGTTACTATACACTACCCTATACGTTAGATTATAATAATATTAGACTTGTAATATTACACTATGTATTATTTTACCAACCCTACTGTATACCACACTGCTGTAGATTCACTATACAATTACGATACTATATATTACCAAATAAATTATATTAAACATTACACTGAGTACTTTGTTGAACAGGGAATGCTTTGAGCTTGTGGGTTGAATCCATCTGTGTGGAGTTGTGTTATTTCCCAATATGCGAGGTGGGGTCTCTCTGGGTTCCACTCACACAAACATCTCAATGCAATGGGACCTTTCTGAAAATGCAGTACTTAGACTCAATGAAGCTTTCCTGGGTAACTAGTTAACATTGTAATATTAGCATGAGAGATAATGACGTTCACTTATAAGTGCCATTAATAGTACTATACTGTACTTTTAATGAAGACTATTTTACGTAGTTTTTTGTAAAAAAAGTGTCCATTCTCAAAACTTTTTGACCGGCCCTCGTACAGAAATTATATTACAATCTTATATGGAGATTGCCAGTCAGAGTGTTGTGAATAGTGGAGTGAACGTGTGGTGCCATCATTATATTGTTGGTGTGTATATACAGAAAGGCCTATTGGGTGGGTAACATTAGGTAATTGGGGGTAGTTAGTCATTGTTGTTTAGAAACAAAATATTACTTGGGTGGATAAGAGGGTAAAATCGTACATGATAGGAACTGCAATATTGTGGAGTTCTGGTATAATGAGTTGTAGTATATATGAATCTTATGTCACCTTAAGTATGCCTTTGTGAGTACACTCGTGACACGGGTGTCATGCGCGTGACCTTTGTCTTTTGTTTCAGATGTGCGAGAGCAACTCCGCTGCGAGTCATAGTGGTGCTGGGAGAATTGCCTTCACCATCGATGGCACTTCACCAGCACCCATCTCAACCCCACCTCAATCCGGTAGAGTTACAAGAGCGAAAAAACTTATCTCTTGTGACGTCTGTGGGAAAAAAATTCCAACTGGCATGGTGCCTAGAAGCCCACGTAAGAACGCATAAGGAGACCCGTGAGCAATGCTGCGGCATATGTGGACAAAGGTTTAATCAGCCAGGAAAATTAAAAGGCACATGAAGACCCATGAAAAGGATTATATGATAAAGGGTGCACCAGGTTTGGTGAATAACGGCAGTTTTGCCAATGCGGTGTTGAATCCACCATCGCCCTATGAGATGTGCTCAGTCTGCGGATTTTTAAGTCCTATTGAAATCCTGAAAACTCATGAAAGTCTTCACACACAGTTCTTGTACAGACCGAAGCCTGAACATGATTACACTTCGACAACAGATAGCGGCGTTAAGATAAATGACATGAAATCCAAATTTCTTGAATGCTTTGGCCTAGTTCCACGTCAACAAACTGCTTCACCAGTCAGTGAGAGTAAACCATACGCTGCTCTCGATCCTTTTACGAGCATGAAAGTGTTGATGACCTTGCAGCAGAAGAAGAAGGAAAAGCGAAGTAGACCTAAGTCCATTAAAAGAAAGAAGACCACCACCAGTGTCACCAATTGCAGCAGTAGCAACAGCCAGAATTCGGACATCAAGAGGATGGACTGCACGGAAGCAGGAGGCTGCGTGGAGAAGAGCATCCCCAAGGTGGATGAACCCAACCTGGCACCTTTAGGTACGTCCTAGTAATGCACACACTACATTTCATTTGGATGTAATTCATAATTTCACAAATTAGTTAATGTACGCATATGTTGACCATATCTGTATGCCTGCGCTGAGGAGTCTAGAGATCTGATGTGGTGCTGCTCGGATGTTGGGTTAAACCGTGAAACTCTGGGTGTTCTGTCACCGAACCACGATTAAACTGGCTTCTCATTGATGGTCTTATCCAATTACCAAACACTTCTTCCAGCAAACACTTGGACCTACAGCCCCAGAGCCCACTTGGACTCTTTGATGAATACCTCGAGATGGGTACAATGAGCTCAGAGGATCACACTACGGAGTCAACGCGTTTTACTTTATTATAAAAAAACACACAATTGGGTATCATTTGATTTTATAGGCACGTGTGTACGGCCCCTGTGTATCTGTCGGACATTGTTGTGGGAGGGAAATTACCCACACTTCGGGTTGTTGAAGGCAGGGAGCACAGATGTAAGAGCTTAGATGTACAATACAACAATGTAATTTGCTGCACTGTCCTCTGCTGCTCACAACCCCACAATAACTATTGCATGGTCACCCATCCAACCAATTTTCAGGCTCAGCTCTCCTTAACTTCTGGGATCTGATTAAATCTGACGCATACTGGGTGATTTGGCCATAGGCACCAATCTATGGATATACTGTAACACAATTGTCTTTGAGCATGCGCGTATGTGCATATGTACGGAGTTAAGTTTTAGAAACAATAGGAGCACATATTTGCTCCTCTTGTCTGCTAACCAATGCAGCTACATTGGTCAGCTTGGATTGACGTTTTTCCCCCTTACTATTTATTTAAAACTCTTGTGCATCATGTCCACTGTGGTTAACTGCTGTGATTTGTTGGCATTTCAGCCAGAGTGCATATGCCTAAAAATGTGTGGTACGGTTAATGGAGTCCTCAATACAGGATGTGATCTAGTTATTATAGCCACCTAGTGGTGGAAAATGGTGCAAAAGAAACCCAGGTGAACCAGAGCTGAGCATTAAAGATGGTAGTGGCTGATCGCATCTTAGTGGCCAATGTAATGGACACGATAATTTTGTGAACAAATGACACGAAAATGTGACCATATTTTGGGGTCTCCTTTGACTAAAACACATTCAATGCATTGAAAACATGTTTTGTTTGCTTAAACTAATCACAACATAACAGCATTAAGAGTGTATGTCTATATCCTGTTCCACTCATTATCCTATCCTTGCCCCCCTACCCATTCTCAAAATATACCCCAGTTATCCAATTCGGGTTTGTCACTCTCTTCGTGGCATCATTTCCACTTGCGCCATTGCTCGCACTGCTCAACAACATCATCGAAGTGCGGGTCGACACGTGGAAGCTCGTAACAAAGATGAGGAGGCCTGTGGTTTCGCGAGCAAGAGGAATTGGAGCCTGGGCCGACATTCTGAGTATCGTTGCCACCCTCTCTGTAATCACCAATGTAAGTCGCCAGATTGTCCGCTCGCTTTCTCGCTCAATATCCCATCTTATGAGTGACATAACATGTCATGTTAGCCGTGTGGGTTCTTTTTACCATACTTCACCATTCTGGTCATGGCAGGTTTGAGAAGAGGTGTAGTGGGGGACCAGGAGCGGTTCGGGTATCACTCGTCACTGATGTTAGTCGTAGCTGGAAGTCAATTGCATGTGTGCTGAATTCAAAGTGCAGTGCACGAATCACTGCACCACCGCTCCTATCCACTCTCTCTCAAAATCGCAAAAGGTAAAGCCTTGCAATTGCTTGCTCATGTCACTGCTGGCAGAAGGGCCTCAACTAAAGGTAGCTCTAGAGAACCCCTCTACACGGTATTTGGCCTACTCTTCCATGATGACCAGACATGTTGTAAGATGTGGAATTACCTGCGCTAAAACAGTGATGAACCCATTTATATTGCTAATTGGACAGAGGTGGGGGAGATTTAAGAAAATGATCCATTGCTTCAACTGTTGTGTCAGGAGACTGAACTGACGACTGCCAGATTGCAAGTCCTTATATGGTAACCATTTCACTCTGGCAGCAACCCCCCAAATTGTATTTGTGAAAATTAATGTAATTGCCAAGGTAAGATGTTCAGAAGCCTTGGTCAAATCATTGCATGCTAAGTGACCGCTATCGCTGTGCCTCCGTATGCTAATTCCACAGTCATGCATCTTGGCGTTCACAACGGACATCATCCCACGCCTGGTGTATTATTATGGATACTCAGCAGAGTATGGCACAGGTTCGCCTACAATGCATGGGTACACGGAGGACAGCTTTTCAATTTTCAAGATCAGCGACTTCAAGGAGCAAAATCATCCCAACATCCTGCCAGCCTGGTTTGATCCGGCATTCCACACAACCTGCAGGTTTGTGCCATTCAGTGTCATGCCCAGCTATCGGGGGTGCCGTCCCTGCGAATGTGATGCACTGATCTCTGGGTGTGTTGTCCAGGTAGATGCGACATCCTTCTGGGTGTGGCGTCCTTCTGGCTCTGCCCCTTCCTGATTAGTCTCGTTCTCTTCCTCTTTTCACTCCGTGACTTTCCTTTAACGACCCACACTTCCCCTAGGCCCCACCTCTGTTTAGGCCCTGCCCCTTACCCTGGACACAGGGTTTGGCTTAGTTGGGTAGTAAGGGGTTGTGGTAGGGTTGGGGGAGGAGTGTGCGTGGTGGCCAGGGACAGTAAAGGGGGTGGGGGGGGGGGGAATTGGAGGGGGGGAGCAGTGGGTACGGGTGGGATGGATTCACAACCAAAGTCCCACTTAGAGAAATATAATAATAGATTGATATAAATTATAGCTCATTGTTACCCTGCTAAAGAGTAATGTTATTTATTTATCTATCGATCCACGACTGCTTAATTGAGTCTCAAGATCCCTTTTCAGGAAGACCGTGCATTGGGATTCCAGTTTAAGGTGGTTTTATGCATGTGGGATGCAATAAGAGGTCCTGGAGAACCCATGGTAATGAAATGAAGCTTAAAGGTCCACACAGACATGAAACCACTTGCTCTACAGCCATCTTCTGGTCTCCTCACAGCACAGTTAGTTAGGAAATTGATGCGATCTACCAACCCTTTTCTGTAACGTTTTTGAATTGCTGGCATACACAACTATAATCAATATAACCATATTGATCGATATTTAATATAACCTTACTTGACTATGACCAAATCACCACGAATACAGCTAATCTTAGATTCCGGAAGTCAAGCAGGCTTGAGCCTTGTTCGTGCTTAGATTGATGAACACCATGCACAATGCAGGTGCAGTAGGCGACTTTGGAGCTAGGTTGTCAGCAGTGGGTAGTTCAGAAAAAATAATAGTTGTACTATATTGTTCTCCCATTATCTGTACTCCCTACCTTCACCAACCTGGTACGGACCAGCGTGAACCATGGTCAATGGAGCCCCCACAAGCTGCACGTTGTGGGAAGGCCCTCTTTCAGAAGCGGATTTTTTAAAGGGCTGTGAACGCATATACCGTTTGTACACAACCACTTGTTCAATTTAGCGCCAACTCTACTTTCGAGGCACTTTGCTCAATATAGTCCATGCGTGCTTGTGGTTGTATGTGTGTAGGTATCCAGGTTATCGCTACCCGCCGGATCATCCCCAAGCCTACTCCGTCACCAAGCAGTACTGGCAAGTACTGACGGCAAAGCTGGCCTTCGTCATTGCCATGCAGGTACACATCAACATGCACACACACACATTCATAAACCCATTGAAAGATAAAGGTACAGCCCTCCAATTACTTGCTCATGTCACTGATGGCAAAAGGGCTCCTGCTATAGGGAGCTCAAGAGAGACCCTTAAGATGTATTTTTACTGCTCTTCCACACTGGTCAGACGTCTTGGGAAGAGCTGGGAGTTCCCGCACTGAACAGCACCAAACTCAGCCGACCAATTGACTGGATGTATTCCATTTACACTGGTAGGTGGATAGAGGCAGTGGAATGTAAAAAAAAACTTTCACCATTGTTTACACTGCCATGATCAAAGATCAATTCACACCCGCGACCTCTGGATTGCAAGTCTAGTGTGCAAAGCCTTACACTACTGCACCATCGTATAGACTCATCTGTGAGCAGTTGTTAAGGTCAGCAGAGCAAACCGTGATCATTGTCAATGGGTCATTACAGATAATGCCAGTAATGCTATTACACCTCACAATTGCACAGTATTTCTGAGATCACAAATAATAGTGGTAATACAATACGCTCTGTCATCATGCAGCAGACGATCCATGTTGTTTATGACATTTGTCACACGTAAGCATGTGTGCGTGTGGGAAGGGGAGCGGCTGCGTAGTTGTTCGTGAACTGCGCTACCAATCCTGTGTGACCGGAGTACTATTTCTGGCCACAGCCAACAACAGTGGAAAATATTAGAACCAGTGTTGAGCTTTCCTTAAGTTGATTCTGTCTTAAAATGAGTACTTGATGAAGTGTGTGAAAATCATCACTGGCGAGATAAAGGTGCACACCACCCCCGCAAGCACTGTGCCACCCTTCATAGATGCACTTGTCTCAGTCTGTGAAAGGCTACACAGGGAATCTTTGTAGTGGTGACATGGCCGAGTGTAAGTGTTTGCTGATTGTTGCGGTAATTTGCGGCTGCCCAGGTGAATACTGTGGGTGCATTAACTGCACATCATAAATGTTGCCTGCTGCATAGTGAACGTAAAAAACCCATTAAGTAATTCAAAAAGTGCCTCGGTATAATTTGCCAAATGTTCAAAAATTACTCAAATGACTTAATTTAATTGGGAAAAACGACGTAACAATATAATATCCCTAGGCTTCAGGTCCCCGGAATAGTTGACCTGAGATGTAAAGCACTTTAAGATGCTGCCATATTATATTTAGTAAGCACCCTTTACATGCAAATCCTGAAACTGAAAATCCTTTACCTGTGTGTGGACGTGTGCAGCACGTGGTGTTACTCACGAAGGCCTGCATTGCATACATCATCCCGGACATGCCATCCCATGTGCGCGCCTGCATGCGCCGCGAGCGCTTCGTCGTACAGACGATTCTGCAGCAGGCAGAGCTGGGCTGTCTCCGTAACACCCTCCTCACCGATGCCCCCAGCTCACCGCCATCGCCTCAATTCCACGTTGAGGATGAGCAGGCAGAGATGGGCCTGCTTCGCTGCTCGCTGCATAAGGAGTCTCCTGGCGTATTGCACCCACCCCAGCGGTGCCACATGGAGAATGAGCAGGCAGAGAAGACTGGTGACGACTCACTGCTGAAGGGATCCGAGGAGGAATCAAGCAACGAGGATTCGTCAACTGTCTTCTACAGCGTATAAATCTACTCTGACTTTTAAAGGAGGCTGCTATCCTAACTCTGTTTGCACGTGGACAAGGACATTGCAGTCGAGGACTATCTGTATATATATTAATAAATACTTTATGATTTAACATGTCTCAATCATCTCATGTCTTTTCATACGAATCACGATGTGAATGAGGAAAACTAGAAATTATTGTTATTTTGTATATATTTTAAATTTTGGTTTAACATGTAGGCTTTCGCGCCCAATATCATCCATAGAGGTGTTTTTTGGATTAGATCGCATACATATATAAACGTGTCGTTAAAACCCGCCACCACTCGACACAGCCAACTAGTAGGGTTGTCACGGAAACAGAACAAGCCAATTCGTCACTGGTACTTTGGAGAGCCAAGCCACAACATTTACAATCGGAGTACGACGTTTTGCCAGTAATTACAACTAGCTTCATCAGGCGACAGCCAGATTTGTGGCACTCTCGCGCAAAGTGGGGGGGGGGGGGGGGGAGATTACCGAGTCAACGTACATTATGCATGTGCATTATGAGAGCCCTTTGATCTTGTCCTTCCTGTCTATTGTGTATTAAAATAGCCGTACCAATGGTAATACCTATTGAAGTATGCTGCCCTTTATAGGCATGCATTTAAATAATGTATTATTTGTTGGCACCCATGTTCAGCAGTAGCAGAACACACGTGCCAACAAGGACACTCAGTTGATTTTAATGTTGAAATTCTGTGCAAAACTAGCTACTACTGCCCAAGAATAATTCGAGAATCTATCGAAATTGGAAGAAAAATTTACAGTTCGGATAGCTACCGCCTTTCTGCTGTGTGGAAGCGACTCATCAAATAGTACATTAGATGAAACTCCGAGTACCCACTCAGGAGGTATAGTGGTAAAGCAGTGGAGGAAAAAAAAGCAATTTTTTTAATTTGCCCTTGTTGAATGATAGAGCCGATACACACAGCAAGCGAGATTAAGAAAGCGTATCGGAAGAAATACCGGAGGAGAGAGAGAAGACAATTGCTTGCTGGAGAAGGAAAGGCATTCCTACCGAGGGAGACAAGTTGACAAAGATTTTGATAATGGGAACCGGTGGCGTGGCTCGATCTTCCCTATGTACGCAACATGCTACCGAAAGAAAACAGAAAATCCTATTCAAAGGCTAAAATAAGCTCCATTTTTTGTATAAGAGCCCGATAAACAATAACCCCATCCATAGACTGAGGAAGAGAGGGAAGAGCCTGAACAAAGGGGAGGAGATTACGACGGAGATGGGTTGGAGGTGGAGAGAAGGGGAGAGGGGAGGCCGTAAAGGCAGCTGCACATTCAAGGAAAGCGGTGTAGAAAGAGTTGAACGGGGACATGGAGACAGTAGAGACAAGGGTGGAGAAAGAGGAAGGGAGGATCTTTCAGTGCTCGCTACAGGAAACCCACAAAACTGAATTTCCTAAACTCGTGTCGCCTCCGTGACAGCAGCACCACCAACGCCACAGACTCACGCTCCCCAAATCGACAATACCATCTCCATTGCCGACCAGCCACGAGATGGCTGCTCTCAACACCTCGGTCGTGGTGTAAGCAGCAAAAGACTTCCGGCTGGTGAGCAACCGGCCATTGCGAGGGTTGGAAAGAAACTGAAGCACGGGGCGACTCCCACAACCTTCGGGTATTTCCCAACTGGATGACGTCTTGGGATGAAGCCAGAAGTAAGCCAAATCCACACTCAATAAATGGGACAAAAATCTCAGAGAAGCCTCCAGAAATGTCACAGGAGGCTCGGGTGTGAGAAACCAGACTCCATGTGGGGTCCTCCAAACCTTTGCCCTCCAGTTCATCAACATTTGTAAAAGCAGGACGTCTCAAAGGTACGTAGCATGGGTGAGGGACGATGTTGAGAACCACGTTCCGAGATTAGGCGCTTTGACAGGTTGGGGTCCGAGTAAACTTTTAATGGAGCTCACCCTACGACATTACGGATAGAAGGATAGTGTGCCGGCACAATCCGGACACCCTGCTACACCGAAACACTCTGCTGCATAAAACTCCCTGGTACAGCTAAACACTGGCACGATTACGCTCAAATACACACAAACTCTCGCTCGGCCAGTTGGTACACAGGTTAAAAGTTGTGGGGGACGCGGGCCCCCGGCTCCCCCCCCCGGGGGAGGGCTGATCTCGGGAGGGCTGCGGGCTCCGGACTCCTCGCTCGAGTGAGAGCAGCCGCTACTCGACTCCTCGCTCGTGGTGAGAGGGCTGCCGCTCTCCGGCTCCTCTCCTCGCGCCGCAGCCCCTCGGGTCCGCAGGTCCTGTTTGTGGGGCATAGCTCGGGGCTGGCACGTGGCTGCCTGGAATCAATCCGTCGCTTCTCAGCCACTCAAACGCGACGTCTCCGCTCACACAACCCCGCGCCCCACTCACACGAACTGAACGGGGGGTCAGGGGTCAGAGCGAATGACGTCCTTCGCACACGCATTGCCGCCGAGGGCGGGCAATGGAGATTGTTTAAAGGGCTGCGGGGCGGGGATTTTTTTAGAGCGACACATCAATCGCACGCGCGGGACGGGGGGGTCGGGGGTCAGAGGGCAGGGACGTCACTCATACACGCGTAGCCGATTGGGGGGTTGTATTGGAGTTTATTTAAAGGGCTGGAGGGGCGGATATTCGGGATTGGTGTTAGCCCGCACGCAGCAGGGCGGGAGTCCGGGGTCACAGGACGAAGCGCTCACTCGCCGAGTCCTTCGGGCGCGCCGTTTCTTCTACCGTGACACTGCGCGCCGACCACACGCGTTACGGCGAGCGCAAACACACCACCATGCACTTTCCCCACACTCGTAGAAACCACACGAGGCTGTTATCGATCACTAACAATTTATTCCCGGTGTGTCTGCGAGCCACTATTACCCGAATCAGTCTGAGTCAGCAGGGTGTGGTGCCGCCGCAGCGGAGCCACTCCAGCGGAGCCGTGCCCACAGCCGCGACGCCGTCACCGATGCCTCGGATTTCCCGCCACTCTCCCGGGGCCGGTGCCTTCTCAGACGTCCGCGTTTTGCCCACTGCACAGTCGTGAGGCCGCCGCAGCAGAGCCGCTCTGCCGAGGCCGTGCCCACCACCGTGAAGCCGCCACCGGGGGATGCCGACGCCGACGCGGTGCACCCTCGCCACCCCCCCCCCCCCCCCGCACGAACGCACACACGCCCCACGTAGAGCCGGGAGGGGAGGTCACCCGGCCGATAGGTTTTTTTCCAGAAGTCCCTAATGGGATCGAACTTCATGGTTTCTTGCGGCCGGGAAATTGGGCAATCTTCCCCCTGTAGCTGACATGCACTGCGGCGCCATGACCTAATATTAAAGTTGCATGGTCACGGCAAGGGCCATCGTGCCACCGCGAGTGGAACCACGCACGCACAAGCACGGGTCAGTGGACTGGTAGCGGGAGAACAGAGAGCGGACGTCAGAGAGATCACTGCGGCGACATCACCCGAGCTGGGATCCGGGTATCGAAAGGGCGGGAAAATCCCAGCCCCTGATTGGACGGGAGGCCAAGAGAGCGAAACAGCGAAATTCCTTTGTTGTAGGTGAGTTTGGGCTATTTGATCGAGGGTAGAAAGCAGAGCGATAGGCAGATGAAATACAGTCTAGGATCCCAAGGGGAATAGGCTGACATCCACTGACCCACACAATTATGCGTAGCTTAACGGGTTGCTCGCAGTAAATAAAATAACTGGTAGGGGAATAAACTGTTTCGTGTGGTCCTTTGGAGGGTGAAGAGGAGGGTGGAGAGTGTTTTGTGTTCGTGCGCACACGCGGCTGTTTGCGGCGAATAAGGGAGTAGAGCGTGCTTGGTGTCCGTACCTGTACGATCGTTTACAGTATTGTTCAGCGCGCGCGTGCCTACACGGCTATTTTCGGTGGTGCCCAGCGCTCTCGTACCTGCGCAATCGCCTACAGTAGAGCTTTGCGCTCGCGTGCGTGCGCGGTTGTTTACAACGAGGCGGAGTGCTCAGTGTGCGCGTGCCTACGCGTCTGGTTTCGGTGGCGTTTAGCGCTCGTGTACCTGTGCGATTGTTTACAGTAGGGCTTAACGCACGCGCACCAGTGTGATGGGGTGGCGGGGTGGCGGTCGCGCCCCCCGCGATTGTCTAATAGCGAGATAGCGAATTAAGCAACTAGCGTGCGCGAATACGCAGCTCTGTAAACAGCCCGTTAAATCGGAGCAAAGTAATCGCGGCGTGTTTGTTTTTGCTTAACCGCGTGGAGCGTGGGTGGGAGGGAATCCCATGGTGGCGCGCCGCACCTGTTTATTCCCGTGCAGGACGGGGTTTTACTTTGCGAGCGCGCTCACCGCGACACGCCGCCGTTGAACAGGGTAACGCATCGCAAGCGCAAAGCGTACGAGCCGCTAATTAAGCTACGCAAACGCGGTCGACATCCCAGGCAGAGGTACAGGGGGGCGAGGCATTAGGGGTCGGTAGTCTGGACCTGACAGAGCAACCGGGGGGGTAGCGGTATGAATGGACCGGGGGAGTCGGTGGACAACGGCCCCGACAATCAGCGATGGCGGGGGACGGTAGCCCCCACAGAACCACCTCATGTAAGAGAAGAGCTCGTGGAAGGAGATATCATTGCACTACTCATGACATCCCTTCGTGACCGTTTTTTATCCACTAGGAGGTTATTGCAATTACCTACACATCACGCGACATCAGAAGTGTTTGCTGGAAGAAGTGTTTGGTAACTGGATAAGACCATCAATGAGAAGCCAGTTTAATCATGGCTCGGTGACTGAAACCCAGAGTTTCACGGTTTAACCCAACATCCGAGCAGCACCACATCAGATCTCTAGACTCCTCAGCGCAGGCATACAAATATGGTCAACAATGCGTACATTAACTAATTTGTGAAATTATGAATTACATCCAAATGAAATGTAGTGTGTGCATTACTAGGACGTACCTAAAGGTGCCAGGTTGGGTTCATCCACCTTGGGGATGCTCTGCTCCACGCAGCCTCCTGCTTCCGTGCAGTCCATCCTCTTGATGTCCGAATTCTGGCTGTTGCTACTGCTGCAATTGGTGACGCTGGTGGTGGTCTTTTTTCTTTTAATGGACTTAGGTCGACTTCGCTTTTCCTTCTTCTTCTGCTGCAAGGCCATCAACACTTTCATGCTCGTAATAGGATCGAGAGCAGCGTATGGTTTATTCTCACTGACTGGTGAAGCAGTTTCTTGACGTGGAACTAGGCCAAAGCATTCAAGAAAATTGGATTTCATGTCATTTATCTTAACGCCGCTATCTTTTGTCGAAGTGTATTCATGTTCAGGCTTCGGTCTGTACATGAACTGTGCGTGAAGACTTTCATGAGTTTTCAGGATTTCAATAGGACGTAAAAATCCGCAGACTGAGCACATCTCATAGGGCCACGGTGGATTCAACACCGCATTGGCAAAACTGCCGTTATTCACCAAGCTTGGTGCACCCTTTATCATATAATCCTTTTCGTGGCTCTTTATATGCCTTTTTAATTTTCCTAGCTGATCAAACCTTCGTCCGCATATGCCGCACCATTGTTCACAGGTCTCCTTGTGCGTTCTTATGTGGGCTTCTAGGCACCATGCCAGTTGGAATTTTTTCCCACAGACGTCACAAGAGATAAGTTTTTTCGCTCTTGTAACTCTACCGGATTGAGGTGGGGTTGAGATGGGTGCTGGTGAAGTGCCATCGATGGTAAAGGCAATTCTCCCAGCACCACCTTGACTCGCAGCGGAGTTGCTCTCGCACATCTGAAACAAAAGACAAAGGTCACGCGCATGACACCCGTGTCACGAGTGTACTCACACAGGCATACTTAAGGTGACATAAGATTCATATATACTAGAACTCATTATACCAGAACTCCACAATATTGCAGTTCCTATCATGTACGATTTTACCCTCTTATCCACCCAAATAATATTTTGTTTCTAAACAACAATGACGAACTACCTCCATTTTCGTAATGTTACCCACCTAATAGGGCTTTCTGTATATACACACCAACAATATAATGATTGCACCACACGTTCAGTCCACTATTCACGACACTCTGACTCGCAATCTCCATATAAGACTGTAATATCATTTATGTATGAGGGCCGGTTAAAAAGTTTTGAGACGGACACTTTTTTTACAAACAACTACGTAAATTATAGTCTTCAATAAAAGTACAGTATAGTACTATTAATGGCACTTATAACTGAACGTCATTATCTCTCATGCTAATATTACAATGTCAACTAGTTACCCAGGAAAGCTTCATTGAGTCTAAGTACTGCATTTTCAGAAAGGTCCCATTGCATTGAGATGTTTGTGTGAGTGGAACCCAGAGAGACCCCACCTTGCATATGGAGAAATAACACAACTCCACACAGATGGATTCAACCCACAAGCTCAAAGCATTCCCTGTTCAACAAAGTACTCAGTGTAATGTTTAATATAATTTATTTGGTATTATATAGTATCGTAATTGTATAGTCAATATACAGCAGTGTGGTATACAGTAGGGTTGGTAAAATAATACATAGTGTAATATTACAAGTCTAATATTATTATAATCTAAGGTAGTGTATAGTAACGCAGTGTATAATTCAATGTTGGTGTCTGTCTATGGCAGTTTATAATAAAAATATTATTTGGAGGCATATTATAATAATTTTTGCGACATAGAAGTGTAATGTATAATGACTTATTGTTAGTAGCTCAGCTTAGTGGAGAATATATTGAGTACATTGATTATATTGATGTAGTTTATATTTAGTTCTTTCACATCGGTTTATTGTATGATAGTTGGGTAGTTGCAGTTCTTTAGCGTCAATATACTAAATGCCTCTGTTGATATATAAACTCTGACTTTAACATAGCTACTTCCGTGACAAGTTACATGCTAATTCCTCACATTAACATCGTGCTAAAATCCCAGTTATATGCTAATTTCTGACTTTACCATCCTGCTAATCTATCACATTAACACAGCTACTTCAATGCTAAATTCTTCTGTTGATATGTAAACTCTTTTGGCAAGGCGCTCTGCACCTCCCACCCAGCTTAAAATATGCTGCCAAGCTTAGCAGTGTTCATTGGAGCACTGTCTTTCCGACAGTTATGTTTCTTCACCTGAGGACGGCTGCTTGTGTTGTGGCCGAAACGTCGTGAGAATTTTATTTTATTATGTTTTATTTTTATTATTTTATTATTTCCCTTCTACGTGACTTTACCGAAAGAACCAAGAAGATGAATCCCTGCAGTCACGAAAGCTTTAAATCGAAATGTATTCAAATCAAGTTGTTTTCTTTTTACCACAGTACTTTATGGAATCCTCAATAATAAATGCATTTGTGGAAGTATTAAACTATACTTGAAGATGTGTGAGAATGTAATTCTGCAGATGCAAGCACAGGCAAACTCGTATCTGCATATACAAGTTTCTGGGCCTCCTCACTTCACCAAACCCGCATTGACCGGCATGGTGAAATATGGTTAAACAACTCCCACGAACGACATGGTGTGGGGGAGGCCTCTATCAAAACGCTGGATCGACAAAGGGCTGATACATGTCACGACATTGTACTTTAAGATCGTTCTCTCGTCAGCACAAGCCGTCTATGTGGACAATAGACGTCACGACACACGTGTACACGATGTTTGTGTGCGTATATTCAGCGTGTGTATCACGCAATAATTATATAAGGTCGCGATTATGCTCAAAACGAACCAAATGTATAACATCACGAATAACTTTGGAAGTCTCCAGAGCCTAAACAATATTTGAAGTAGACACTGACCCAGTTACTATTAATAGCTCAGATGTGTAGGCTTTGACTTTAACATAGCCATTTCTGTGACCAGTCACAAGCTAATCACTCAGCTATTTCAATGCTAAATTCTATGCTGATTCCTTTGTCAAGGGGTGCCTCTGAGGATGTGTATGCTTTGACTTTAACATAGCCATATCTGTGACCAGTCACAAGCTAATCACTCAGCCATTTCAATGCTAAATTCAATGCTAATTCCTTTGTCAAGGCGCTTTGTTCTTCTCACACAGCTTAAAGGTCTCGATCTGAGCTTGGCTTTGTTCGCTCCAGCGCTGTCCTCCAGACAGTCTCGTCCCTTCACCTGATGAAGGCCGCTTGTGTTGTGGCCGAAACGTCGTGAGAATTTTATTGTGTTATTTTATTTTTTCAATTTATTATTTTATTCTCATGCTACGTGAGTTTACCGAAAGAACCAAAGAAGATGAACCAAGAATATGGCGTGTAGATGCTGCCATCTGCCGGCCACCAACGTGGCGTGTAGATTCTGCAAATTGAAAAATTAAAATAATAAATTTAAAATAAGCAAAAATCCAGATTCATATTTTTGGTTCTTTCGGTAAAGTCACGTAGATTTAAAAATAATGAAATAAATTAAATAAAAAACAAATCGGAAATAATAAAATTACTTTTATTTGTAATTTTTAAATTGGCATAATCTACACGCCATATTCTTGGTTCTTTCGGTAAAGTCAAGTAGATTTGAAAATAAAAAGAAAATAATTAAATGAAAATCATGAATTGTTATTATTATATTTTGATTTAAAGCTTTCGTGACTGCAGGGATTCATATTATTGGTTCTTTCAGTAAAGTCACGTAGAAGGGAAACAATAAAATAAAATAAATATTTTTTAAAATATTATTTAAATTTTTACTTTTCTTTTATTATTTATATTTTCTATCTACGTGAATTTACCCAAAGAACTAAGATTATAGCGTGTAGATTCTGCCAATTTAAAAATAAAAAAATGGAAAATAATAAAAACTTTTATTATTATTTTCAATTTATTATTTTAAAATCAAAATTTTGTTTCATTTTTTTATTTATCTCTGTGACTTTACCGAAAGAACCAAGAATATGAATGTGGGTTTTTTTGCTTTTATTATTTTCATTTCACACTTTTTATTTGATTTTATTTGATTATTTTTTTATTTTCTATCGACGTGACTTTACCGATAGAACCAAGAATATGGCGTATAGATGCTGAAAATTTAAAAATTAAAATAGATTGAAAATAATAATCCAAATCCAGATTCATATTATTGGTTCTTTTGGTAAAGCCATGTAGGTTGAAAATAAAAATAATAAAATTAAATAAATAAAAACAAAAGATAAATGGAAAATAATGAAAGCTTTTATTATTTTCAATGTATTATTTTAATTTGCAATTTTTTTTTAAATTGGCAGAATCTACACGCCATATTCTTGGTTCTTTCGGTAAAGTAACGTAGATTTGAAAATGAAAATAATAGAATTAAATGAAAAAATACTAAATCATGATATTTTTTTACTTTTCTTTATTATTTATATTTTACCCAAAGAACCAAGAATCTGGCGTGTAGATGCTGCCAGCTGCCAACGTTAGTGGCCATCAGATGGCAGCATCTACACGCCATATTATTGCTTCTTTCGGTAAAGTCACGTAGATAGAAAATAATAAAAAAAAATAAAAAATGCAAATTATGAAAGCTTTTATTATTTTCAATTTATTATTTGTATTTTTTAATTAAATTAGATTATTTTTATTTTAAAATCTACGTGACTTTAACGAAAAAAACAAGAATTCGGCGTGTAGATGTTGCCACCTGCCGGCCACCAACGTGGCGTGTAGATTCTGCCAATTTAAAAATTAAAATAATAAATTGAATATAACAAAAGCTTAAATAATATTAAAAGCTTTTATTCAATTGATTATTTTAAAATTGTATTTTTTTATCTCCGTGACTTTACCGAAAGAACCAAGAATATTAATGTGGGTTTTTGCTTTTATTATTTAAAATTTCACATTTTTATTTGATTTGATAATTTTTTATTTTCTATGGACGTGACTTTACCGAAAGAACCAAGAATATGAATTCCTGAAGTCACGAAAGTGTTGGTTTGCATAAATTTATTTTTAAACGGCACATTTATTTATTTATAAAAAAAAACGTTGGCGTCACGCGCAGCGATTGGCAGTTTGCCCAGGACTAGTCCATCTATTTTTTTTTGAAAAGAGGAGGGGGGAGACGAAATTTTTTTTATAATGTATGCTGTCTGAAAGCCACTGTAAGCGTGAACAATCAATCAAGAACTGAAATGATTTATCAAATCTTTCCAATGATTGCTAAGATAGAATCCATCTTCTCGGTTGAAATTGTCTCTGTGCTTGTATATGTGGATAGCCTCATGAACGAATCTCTCATGGAAGCCAGATGGCTTACAAAGAACCTCCGTCTTGGAAAAGTCAATGGCATGTGAGCCTACTGAATTAGAACAATGATCTGCTACGGCCGAGGTGTTGGTCCTACCGTGTTTAAGGTCTGCTTTATGTTCACGAATGCGGTGCGAGACATGGCGTTTGGTTTCTCCAATGTAACTACTACCACAGAGGCAACTTAGTTTGTAGACACCAGGGTATTGTATGTCCGGAATCACATCTTTTACAGACGGAACCAGATCACGGATTTTATGTAATGTGTTGAAACGGACCTGGATCTTGTGTTTATTCAAGATTTTGACGGCAATAATGTCCACATCGGATTGGGAACATGTAGACAATATGACTGCCTCTTCAGCTGCTACTATGTCGACCAAATGTAAGGAAAACCTGATTTCCAAATTTAACCTCCTCTTCAACAAAAGACCGGACCCACACACCAAAAAGTTAGACGTTAATAAAGTCGTAATTAATCGCAGTAACAGTTCTATTTCCGATGGTCTGAAATCCGTTTTAGCTAAAGGTCTAAACTTTGCAGTCACACCTAAACACATACCAGTTAATGATATAATTGCCCAAGTAGACGTTGCTCTCAGGGGCCTGGGTCACATCGCTGCAGACGTAGCAAGATCTGAAATCGCTGCAACCCTCAAAAACGCTAAGATGCCAGCTAGCAACCTCAGCAAAGATGAGCGTTTTGAATTATATAAATTAAAAAAGAGGAATGATATTGTAGTTCTCTCAGCTGACAAAGGCAATGCTACTGTCATCATGGATAAAATAGAATACAACAACAAAATTAAAGAATTACTCGACGATGGTGGTTATACAAAAATAAAAAGAGATCCCACCAACAGCCTCGTCACACAAACCAACAAAATAATTTCTGATTCAACCGCATTAATTGATCAATCTAAACAGTTTTCGTTGAAACCTTCTGCTGCCAGGCCACCAAGATTATACGGCTTACCAAAAATACATAAAGTTGATACACCTCTTCGTCTCATAGTCTCTACTATCAGCTCCCCCACCTACAAACTAGCTCGTTTTTTGTCTGAAATCCTGCGTCCTTTCACTGGAAAGACCACCTCTGCGGTACAAAATTCTACTCACCTGGTATCAACAATCAAGGGTATTTCCCTGTCCCCAGACGACCTGCTTGTCAGTTTTGATGTAGTTTCCTTATTCACCAAGGTTCCTGTACCTGACACCATTGCAATCATTGAAGACTTGGTTCATCAAGGACTAAACTCTGAGGTACCCCCCCTGGTGAGACACTGTTTAACCAATACATACTTCACTTGGAATGGAACTTTCTACAAACAAACTGAGGGCACCCCAATGGGCTCCCCCCTTTCTCCAGTTATAGCTAACATTTTCATGGAGAAATTTGAGACTGACGCCATCCAGACTGCCACTCTGCGCCCAACCTTATGGAAGAGGTACGTGGATGACACTTTTGTCATCTGGCCACATGGCCGGCCTGCTCTAGACCAATTCTTCGACCACATCAATTCCATACACCCAGCCATCAGATTTACCATGGAAGTCGAAATAGATGGCAAGATACCTTTTTTGGATGTCCTAATAAAAAAGAGACCTGATGGTTCAATGAGCCACTCTGTCTACAGGAAAGCTACCCATACGGATGCTTATCTGAAACCGGATTCCCACCACCATCCATCACAGAATAATTCTCTCATCAAGACTCTGTATCATAGAGCCCAATGCATATCCGACCAGGAACACATAAGCAGTGAACTCAAGCACGTACACCAAGCTCTTAGGGCTAATGGTTACTCCGACTATACAATCCGCAAAGCTATCACTCAAACCATGAAGAAGAACCCTCTTGAGGAGCCTTTCAAAACCATCACTTTACCCTACATTGCTGGGATCACAAAAAAGATCTCCAAAATCTTGAATAAACACAAGATCCAGGTCCGTTTCAACACATTACATAAAATCCGTGATCTGGTTCCGTCTGTAAAAGATGTGATTCCGGACATACAATACCCTGGTGTCTACAAACTAAGTTGCCTCTGTGGTAGTAGTTACATTGGAGAAACCAAACGCCATGTCTCGGACCGCATTCGTGAACATAAAGCAGACCTTAAACACGGTAGGACCAACACCTCGGCCGTAGCAGATCATTGTTCTAATTCAGTAGGCTCACATGCCATTGACTTTTCCAAGACGGAGGTTCTTTGTAAGCCATCTGGCTTCCATGAGAGATTCGTTCATGAGGCTATCCACATATACAAGCACAGAGACAATTTCAACCGAGAAGATGGATTCTATCTTAGCAATCATTGGAAAGATTTGATAAATCATTTCAGTTCTTGATTGATTGTTCACGCTTACAGTGGCTTTCAGACAGCATACATTATAAAAAAAATTTCGTCTCCCCCCTCCTCTTTTAAAAAAAAAATAGATGGACTAGTCCTGGGCAAACTGCCAATCGCTGCGCGTGACGCCAACGTTTTTTTTATAAATAAATAAATGTGCCGTTTAAAAATAAATTTATGCAAACCAACACACCTGATGATGACCGTTTGAGTTATGGTCGAAACGTCGTGAGAATTTTTTATTGTTTTATATATATTTTGTTATTTTGTTGTTTCTCTTCAACGTGACTTTACCGAAAAAACTAAGAATATGAATTACTGCAGTCACGAAAGCTTTAAATCAAAATTTATATTTTTTATTTTACTAGTTTGAGGCCCCACTGAGCTATGGAGCTATTTTTCAGAAGCAACCTGGCTATCACAAATGTTATCTTCAACGAAGTGGCTTATCCCGTGGAAATTTATAGAGGCCAAATACTCTAAACGCGTGATGTTTATTCTAAATGTAGTGAGAGAGACATGCAACCTCAAAATATACAGCAGGCGACAGGGTCCGGATTGAATCCACGGCCTCCTGCGTACCAGGCGAAGTAGTTAACATATTGCCACTGTGGTGCCCTGTGGTCACGTGAGGCCTACCACTTCTGAATGGCTTGTGATGCATATTTGAACATTACTGCAAGCGTCTTAGCCTCATTCATTGGTCAAGTATTCGAAGGGAATATTGTCATTTGGTAACGCTATTTCAAATGTCGCTCATTAAACGTTCAATTTTAATGCAATGCAATTGAGGAACTTTGTGGAGTCTTGTCGTGGTCTGGAGCTGTGGTTGTTGTGTTGCTACCTTGCCCAAGATTGCATTGGTTGACAAATTGGCAGGAATGTATGTACTTTGTATTTTTAGCAATTTGCTTACATTTTCTCCATCTTGCCTCTCATCGGTTTTGGAAATAGCTCGCTGACCCTCCCCTACTGGACATATGTGAAAAAGATCTTCATAGCTCATCGGATTCCTCCAGGATATAAAATAGATTCTGATTCTGATTAATCAGTGGCGCTGCGAACAACCTATTCCCTCTATTGCTGCGGGAATCTGCATCCACACATGACCAAGCACCCCTGTCTAATGCAATACACATGGTTCCTTTGTCATAGGCATGTAATTCTGCAAATGTGCAGAAATGTCTACCGTATGCGACTTACTCCAGACAAGGTTAGACTATTAAACGTGACCTGTTGTGACACGTCTAATGTGTATTGTGTGGCCGTTAGCACAGAAAGATGCATCTGGTAATGTCTTAATGGACCAAAAATAGTAAAAAGGAGGCTGGGTCTGTGTTGTTCAGAGTGACCACCATATACAGACTCTTGTACGTACAAACGAGTTCGGTTCCATAGGTCTGTTCGTAAGTCGATTTGTTCGTGAGTCCAACTTTACTCCCGTCGATTTCAAACACGTTTTACGACTTGTACACTAAACACGGGGAATGGCTTTAACAGTTGCCTCTGGTTCTTCACGTTCTGCAGATGTAGATGCCACCATCACCACCTATTGTGCGGTGGTTGAACTTGCGACTCTCGGTCCGAACAGGAAACTGGACATACGGACAGGTTTGATCATATCTCTGAAAGTTCGTAAGTCGAATGTTCGTAAGTAGAGGAGTCCCTGTGTAGTGGCATAGAATCGTAATGTAACAGCATAGCGCCTGCTGCTGGCAGGGAAAGGGATCTGAGGCTTACGGCCCTGACGTCAGCAGGCCAGGTTATACACAAGAGGGGGATCTAGGGAAAGGTCGCAGAAGGGGCACTGAATTCATAATGATACAATAATTCAGTAACACTGTACAAGTGTACAGCACGTCAGATCATTACATGGCCTAACCCTGGTTGGAAACACCGTGGGAGTGAAGAAGAAGATTGATTAATAATCATTATTTACATTTGTAAGGTGCATTTTATCCGTATGCCACCAGACTTAACTTGGAGTGTCTAAATTCTCTTTGCCCACCAGAATGAATAGACCTCATCTTTCCCACCCCTGCAGACTTGGCATTAAAGTAGATACATGCTAATGTTTACAAAGTAACGGGCTCTTGACCAATTTCATTTCCACATAAATCAATCATTTGGAAATAGGCCCCACTATACCCCACCGACTACAGCACTCTAATCTTGCCTCCTCGTTTTGCCTCTTCCACCTGCCTCATGCTCGTCAGCACCGCCTTTCGTGCAGCCATGCGGGTGTGAGGTCATCATCACGAGAGGCCGTGCACTTCATCGTTCGCACGCGGCGGAGGAACCACTGAAGTCAAACGTTTACATACGTGCGGTTTATTGGGGTCATTTCCGAGCGAACTCGGTTTTAAAGTGTTTATCGTTGAATGTGGAAGGGTTTGGGTTAGTTTTCGGGTTACCACCTTTTCCACTATGGAGATCAAACCCAGACCTATGTTTCAGTCGGTCTAGGTCTGTCAACAACCATGCAGTAGTAAAGTTCAGCACAGTACCGGTACCAGATCTCGGTACAAATTAATTAATGCCACCCAAACACAGATGCCAATTCACAGACTGTCTCGGCTGGACCGGGACAGGAGGTAACCCAAGGGTAGTGGGAGGATAACCGCTTTGTGAGCTATTTGTAAGTAATGCGTTTAGAGTATTTGGCTACTATAAATTTCCACGTGATAAGCCACTTCGTTAAGCTATAATTTGTGGCCAGGTCGCTTCTGAAAAAGAGCTATATAGCTCTCAATGGGCCTTACCAGGGCCACGGGGAGTTCCTCTCCTCTGCTGGACACCCCGTGTGCTGGACCTGCTGCTCCATCACACTTGCCTGCCCACTACACAGGCACAAAGAGGTACGGGCAGAACTAATGCATAAATGCTTTCAACATAAGTTGGAGAGAGCTGAGCCTTTCTAGGAATTCGGCAATGCTTTCCCACCTGTGATTGCTCCCGATATATGACTCGAGAGCATGTAGGTTTTGCTTGCAGGCCACACACACACACACACATGAATGATGTGTTTGGTATTATCTCATGGAAAATAATAAGTTGCACAAGGGCCAGGGTCATGCCCCATTCATTCTGAACGATTAAACCAAACTGACCCACGTTCACACACGAGAGCAGAGAGGTTGGCTGCAGGGTGACGCACGCGAAGAACGCGTCACTGTGAAAGAGTTAGAAGGTCCCCCTTCGTACCTTCTTACTCTCCCTCCCACCCCCCTCCTTCCGGTCAGGTGATTTTGAAGTGTCGTCGTCGTCACGCGAGGACGTGGACCGAGACAGCGCGTGGAACCAGTGGCTGCGCTCCGAGATCCCGGGGCTCTTCCTGCTGGCCCTGCACACGTTTACCGTGAGTCGGCGCAGATGTGGCCTCGCGACTTGGGCTGCCACCTGTCCGCGTTTGACCCCCGGACATTGTTCGGGTGGCAGCAGGAATTGATTTGTGTCGAGATCTGGTACCCCGGGTATGGCTATGGTTGAATTTAATCACCGTGAACTGTACAGTTTTAACAATAGACCTGGGCTGGCTGAGAAATGTGCCTGGGTTTGTTCTGTCGTGGAAATGGTGGCAACTGTACTTGGGGCATCGGCACGTGTATTCGCGCTCCGGCTCCATTTACACCGAGAGTCACGTGCTTGTCTCGTGTGGGGAGTGGTGGTGTGGCTGTTAGGGGGCATCCATTTAGTATGTATGCATGGAGGGGGGAGGAGGGGTTAACCCACATGCATACGCTTGCGTATGGGGGGTCTACTGACAATGTGTAAGCCGACTGCAACGGCATGAATCTGCCCATCGCAGTGACATGGGGAAGTAATTGCTTCCGACAAAGGCGTTCTATGACCTTTTAAATCGTACTCAGGTTTGAGAACGGGGACAGTTTGCATTAATGATCCTGAATCATTACAATTCCTTGACTCTCCGGCAGTGGTGAATCGTTCCAACCACCAGTAGGAATCGTGTATATGTTGTGTACGTGTATGCACAGCAGTACCCATTGGCTTCTGTTGTGGTCATGTACGTTTATTTTTTATTTCGTGGAATATCACTTGCTGTACTCTACGCTGTGAGTGCTTTGTGTAGATAGGAATCATGTTATGTAGAGAATATAAATCTAATTCAGTACTTCTATATGTCTCCCACAGACGAGCGGGGAGACAGCAGCCAGGCGGTGAGCCGGCACTCTCAACAATCGCCCAAGCTCTGCGGTTCTCTTTACATTCCGATATTTGCAGCCACTTACTGAGTGTTTACATGTGGGGGAAAACCAGTACACTCGCAGAAAACGAACGAATGTGAGCAAGGGGGCAACGTTCTATCCCGTGCAGATGGAAAGGATTCCACAGTTGTGATCCACTGCCTCCTGGCAAGCCAGGGTATGACTCATCCTCGATGCCCACCGTAAGGGAGATTGCACACTTGCAATTGAATTCCCTGAGATTATTTATATTATGGGGTAGGCAGTGACAAAGCCCCTGACTCACTTAACACGAACATGTGGTCCAGTGCATTGTACGTGCAAGGATACTCGCTTTCCACAATGCATGAAAGTGTGTTGTGCTTGAATCTTGACTTAAAGCTTTCGTGACTGCAGGAATTAATATTTTTTGGGTCTTTCGATAAAGTCACGTAGATAGAACAATAAAATAATAAAAATAAAGTGAATACAAAATAATAATAAAAATATCACGACGTTTTGATCACAACACAAGCAATCTTCATCATTTTTCTCCTGATGACGATTGCTTGTGTTGCGATCGAAACGTCGTGATATATTTTACTTTTTTATTCACTTTATTTTTATTTATTGTTCTATCTACGTGACTTTACGGAAAGACCCAAAGAATATGTGTTGAACTTCTTTCGCAGTGTACGTAGCCAACCGTGCTAATCTGTGGTACATTAACACCTTGCCACAAATGCCCTGTTGCTCATGAGCACAGCGACTCAAATGAATCAGGCGCAAGATTTGCGTGATTAATTCTTACAAAGTGGGGTCTATAATGAACAATATGGCTGAAGCTCGAGTTCTATTCATTTAAAACCAAACGTGTTTCTTACCAACCATACCTGGTGTTTGCACACAGATACAGATTATGGGCGATGCGTTCTACACCATTCGGAATGCGCTGTTGCAATGTGCAGCCACAGCTGCTGCAAAAAATATTCGTCTCGGTTTGATCCACTGAACAATATCCACTGACCACACCGCACGCGCAACAATTATATAACTATGAACAAAAATATGAATAAATTAAGATGGTTTATTAAATATATTGCACGTAAGAAAATACAGCAATAGACGTAAAAATACATGGCAGTTTAACACGTAGGCTTTCGCGACAAATATCCATAATACAGGTTTTATGGGTTGGATCGCGTAAATATGTCGTTAAACCCGCCACCACCCGACAGCCAACTAGTAAGGGTTGTCACGTAAACAGAACATGCCAATTCATCACTAGTACAGCACACCGGTGTGTGGTGTGTTGGAGAGCCAAGCTACAACATTAACCATCGGAGTATGACGTTTCAGTAATTACAACTAGCTTCATCAGGCAACACAAGATTTGGGAGAAGTCCACCTGTTGAATTCCTTATATAGAGGCGTAGATGTGGTGACAACACTTGTGCGCTCTTTGACCGCAAAGTTGGGGGGGGATTAATGAATCAACGTACATTGTACATGCACATTATGCTAGCCCATTGATCTTGTACTTAGTGTCCATTGTGTGTACTAAAACAGCCGTACAAACGGTAATTTGATGATTCTCTTCCATGCAGCACTAAGTCGGTAGCTATCCAAACGATTACAATTATTTTTATTTCTTTAAATTTCGATAGATTCTGTAATTAGTCTTGGCCCGTAGTAACTAGTTTTGCACAGAACTTCAACATTATCAAAATCAATTGAGTGTCCTTGTGGGCACGCGTGTTCTGCTGCTGCTGACAGTTGTATTTGTGAGCATTTCATATTTCTGTGGTGTTCTTTTAGTCTCGTGCTGATCATTCGTCCTGTTTGCCATACATAGCATTTGCCACAAGTGCAATTAATCCGGTACACACCTTCTGTTGATAGCTTCAGTAATAGAACAGCAAAGAAATATCCAATAGGCCTTTTCGTAGGTTTCCATATGCCTTCTGAATTTGCCTGGCTGATCAAAGTTTCGACCGCAGATGCCATTGGTCAGGGGTCTCTTTGTCCGTTCTCATGTGGGACTCTAGGCATGATGGCAGTTGGAATGCTTTCCCACAGACTTGGCAAGACATTTGTTTTCTCACTCTAGTGACTATGGGAGTGAGGTGGAGTCGAGACGGGCGCTGGTCAGGCGTGGCGTTTCCCAGCAGGCGCCTTCGTTCCATGCGCGGTCGCTGTGATAGCAATAACTTCGTTGCACGCAGGTGCGCCCTTTGCAGAAGGTGGCATTGTCTGCAACTCTGCCTCCTCACCACCAGGACTCGACAAGCTGCTGCTGCTGGAGCTGCTGGTGCCATCCATGGCAAAGGCAATTCTTCCAGCACCATGACTCGCATCCGAGTAGCTCTGACACACCTTTAACACCGCATTGGCAAAATTGCCGTCATTCACCATGCCACGTGCGCCCCTTGAGTTATTTCCGTGGGTCTCCATATGCCTTCTGAGTTTGTAGGGCTGATCAAAGCTTTGATCGCAGATGTTGCAGCTTTGACCACCGGTCTTGTGCATTCTCATGTGGGACTCTAGGCACCATGCCAGTTGGAATGTTTTCCTGCAGACGTCGCAAGACATTCGTTTTCTCACTCTTGTGATACTATCAGATTCTAGTGACTCTATCGGATTCAACACCGCATTGGCAAAACTGCCGTTATTCACCAAGCCTGGTGCAACCTTTATCATGTAATCCTTTTCGTGGGTCTTCATATGCCTTTTGAATTTTCCTTGCTGATCAAAGCTTCGTCCGCATATGCCGCAACATTGATCACGGGTCTCCTTGTGCGTTCTTACGTGGGATTCTAGGCACCATGCCAGTTGGAATTTTTTTCCCACAGACGTCACAAGAGATGAGTTTTTTCACTCTTGTAACTCTACCGGATTGAGACGGGTGCTGGTGAAGTGCCATCGATGGTAAAGGCAATTCTCCCAGCACCACCATGACTCGCAGCGGAGTTGCTCTCGCACATCTGAAACAAAAGACAAAGGTCAAGCGCATTACACCTGTGTCATATGTGGACTCACAAAGGCATACATAAGGTGACAAGATTCATTATAACAGATTAATTATAACAGAAGTCCTCAATAGTGCAGATCCTATCATGTACTATTTTGCTCCTTATCCACCCAAATAAGTACTCTTTGGTTCTTTCAGTAACGTCACGTACGTAGAAAAATAAAATAAAAAACAACATTACGACATTTCGATCGCAACACAAGTGTTCGTCGTCAGGCGGAAAAAATAATCCAGCGGTAGAACTGCTGAACCAGCGAGAGAGCTGTTAAAACAAGAGGTTATATACGTGGTGAAGGGCAACCAGGTGGGGTCTGCACTGGAAAGGAATTCCATCCCCGGATGCAAGCACGTCAGTTGTGTTAATGGGGGTGATTAGGGAGAAGATTAGCATGAAATGAGCTTCCGTCGCCGCATAAGAGTATCGTCCTCGCATATGGGCACAAGAGCAGTGTTAATGGGAGATCAGCACTGTGTTGATGGGAGAGATTAGGCAGAGAGATTAGGGAGATTAGCAAGTTAATGTCATGTCTATGTGTAACACAAGCTGCGGCGCAGCCAACTGCGCTGTGAGAGGCAAGCACGTCCACGCAAGAGAACCACCGCAGTGAGACACACAGCCCATCACACAGCCAGAACCATCGAGGCTAAGGGAGCAGAGGTGGCCATGTTAGTGAGATCCCAGCCCATTAATGCAGAGGCACCTAACAGGGCAATGCAACTCAGAGAGTCGGAGATAACAGCCAAACGGCAGGGAAGAATGGGAGCGCCACAGCAAGTTACGACTTTGCTTGGTTAATAACGTCCTTCCAATGATTGCTCAGCTTATACCCATCTTCTCGGTTGAAATTGTCTCCGTGTTTATTTTTCTGGATGGCTTCATGGACAAATCTTTGATGGTAGCCCGAAGGTTTGCAGAGTACCTTGGTCTCGGTAAAATAATATCGTGCGAGCCCACTGCGTTATAACAATGATCATCCACGGCAGAGGTATCGGTTCTGCCGTGTTTCAAATCTGCCTTGTGTTCGCGAACACAGTCCGAGACATGACGTTTCGTTTCCCCAATGTAACTGCTGCCGCAGGACACAACTTAGTTTGTAGACACCAGGGTATTGCATGTCAGGAATGACATCCTTCACAGGTGGGATCAAATCACGGATTTTGTGTACTGTATTGAATCGGACCTGGATCTTGTGTTTGTTTAAGATTTTGGAAATCTTTTTGGTGACACGTGCTATGTACGGTAAGGTGATTGTTTTTATTGGATCCTCAGAAGGTTGTCTCCCCATGGTTGGAGATACAGCTTTGCGGATTGTGCGGTCTGAGTATCCATTCATCTTGAGGGCTTGGTGTATGTGTAGAGGCATTAATCGGCACTCCCCATCCTGTTAGCGGGTAGCTTCCCCTTTCTCGTCAACAGGGGGCGGAAGCGCTATCACGCCACTGTTAATGACTATGGCCCAAGGGGCCAACGACAATCCCTGGGAAGCAGATCCTGAGACACATTCCCCAGACCCCGGGAGGGGGGACTGGGGGATGATGTCACCTTCCAGAAAGTTCTGTAAGGGAGGCGTGGCTAGGGCGGAGCAAGCCACGAACCAGTATATAAGCCGGACCTCTCAAGGGTCCGGCTCAGGCATCTCCAAGCCGAAGACTGTAGACCTGGGCTGAAGTTAGGACCCTGGACCCCAAGCTCCGTCGTCCTTCCAAGGGTCGGAGCTCAGTGAGGCCAGTGGTCAGGACCCGAAGACCCTGGCACGGTCGGGTCAGCATAGCCTCCCCTAGGGCCCCCAGCCAGAGGACAGGGAATTAACGGGTTCCCAGTGTTAGGGCCCGTGTAGTCCGGAGGCCATACCTCCCCAGGTATCGGGTGAAGGGGCCGCTACCCCTTTGTGTTAGGGACCCTGTAAAATAGTGTTAATAAATATCGTGTTGCCTCGCAAGAAGTTCTCCGCCGATTATTTACCCACTTCATATGTGCTCCAGTTCACTGGCTAGGTGGCGCTGGTCGGAGATGCAGCGGATTATTTTTTCCACCTGAGGACGACCGCTTGTGTTGCGATAGAAACATCGTTATATGTTATTTTTTATTTTATTTTTCTACCTACGTGACTTTACCAAAAGAACCAAAGAGTATGGATTTCTGCAGTCACAGAAGCTTCAAATCATCACCCAAATAAGATTTTGTATATGAACAACAATGACTATCTCCAATTTCCAAATGTTACCCACCAGAGATCCTTTCTGTATATACACAACAGCAAGCGAATTATAGCACAATACGTTCAGTCCCTATTCATGACACACTTGACTCCCAATCCTCATGTAAGATTGCAATATAATTTCTGCATGAGGGCCCGTCAAAAAGTGTTGAGAATGGACACTTTTTCCAAAAAACTACGTAAAATATTCTTAATTAAAAGTCCAGTATAGTACTCTTCGTGGCACTCATAAGTGAACTTCATTATTCCTCATGTTAATTATTACAATATTAACGATTTACCCAGGAAAGCCTCATTGAGTCTAAAGACTGATTTTTTTCAGAAGTTTCTCATTGCAATGAGATATTAGGCAATTATATTAATGAGCGTTTGGCTCTGTGTGAGTTGAACCCAGAGAGACCCCCACCTTGCACATGGGGAAACAGCACAACTCTGCACAGATTCTACCCACACTCGATAAATAATTAAAACCGATCTTGATTTGAAGCTTTTGTGACTGCAGGAATCCATACTCTTTGGTTCTTTCGGTAAAGTCACGTAGGTAGAAATAAAACAAAATAAATCACGACGTTTCGATAGCAACACAAGCCATCGTCTTCAGGTGAAAATCGCGACAGCCGCGATGTCTGCTGCGAGCAGCACGATGTCTGCTGCCTTGTGAAGAGAAGCTGTTACCAGCAAGAGTTTATATACGTTTTTGAGAACAAAGGTAGCCAAAGTAGTGCTAATGGGGTATTATAGTGTAAAGGTAATAAATAGCGTGCCATGTTAAAGGAAATGAACTTAGATTAGCATGTTGGATTATAGTGCAAAGTTAATTTGCTTCCGTAGCGCATAAGAGTTCAGATTAGCATGTAGGATTAGCATATGTATTTTGATAAGAGATGCATGTAAAAGTTAGTGAAAAAAATAGCAAGTTAATGTCAGTCTATGTGTAACCAAGAATAGCATGTTAAAGTTGATGAGAAAAGTATGTCAAAGTCAATGAGCGAAGTTAATGAGAATATCATGCTAAAGTCAATGAGAGATGAGCAAGTCGATGTCAGTCTACGTGTAATAAATAGCGTGGTATGTTAAAGTTAATGAACTTAGCATAAGAACGGCTGGCGGGAGAGAGAGAGAGAATGTGTTTTAATGAGAGAAGCATGTAAAAGTTAATGAAAAAATTAGTAAGTTAATGTCAGTCTATTAGTAAGTTAATGTCAGTCTATGTGTAACCAAGAGTGGCATGTTAAAGTTAAAGAGAAAAGCATGTAAAAGTACATGAACGAAGTCAATGAGAATATCATGTTGAAGGCAATGAGAGATGAGCAAGTCGATGCAGTCATGTCGGTGGTAGCATGTCCACGTGTGACAAAAGCAGCCGTGTTAGCGATCCAAAAGATGGCCGTGCCAACGCGTTCGGGTGAGGAGCTCGCTCCCGCCACGGAGCTCGCTCCCGCCACGGAGCTCGCTCCCGCTAGGAGCTCGCTCCCGCCACGGAGCTCGCGCCTGCTACGGAGCTCGCTCCCGCCACGGAGCCCGCTCCCGCTAGGAGCTCGCTCCCGCCGCGGAGCTCGCTCCCGCCGCGGAGCTCGCTGACGTCACAAAGCTCTGCCCCTCCCCCCCCCAAAACCATATTTCCATTTTGAAAATAAAACATGCTTCAAATCGCTTTAAACTATTGTCATTGTATTTAATGTGGCGCTGCACTCTGATGTTGTAGGAGAAAACATTTATTTAAAAGTCTATTTAACTAAGTAGAACATGTTGTCAATATTTATTTAAAGTTGCACATTTTGACGTGACGTCACATTTCTCAAACCCCCCCCCTCGTCACAAATGTCTGACCCCTCCCTCCCCAGGTGCGTGACGTCATTTATGGACGGCCCCCATCGCCTTAAAACGCGAACTCGCGCTTGCAGACTGAAACCGCGGAACTTTTTTTGTTCAGCAGCGCGATCCTCCGCGAGATGTAATGAGTCGGCCTCGCGCTGTGAGTGAGTGTGAGTGAGACAGCATCGTCCCCCACTCCTCCTGATGTCGAGGGTAAATGGGCGAGGTTTAGGTCTGTGACTCATGCAGCTGCAATGGCTGCTTTGTGTACGCGGTCCAGACCTCCCGAGAGACCCTGGCCGACAGAGGAGGCGTTCAGGATGGTTGAGAAAAAGCAACAGGCCCACTCTAATCGTCTACAGCATCCCACGTCAGAGAATGAGGAGGCTTACCGCAGCCTTCGGTCGGAGGTTCGGAGAGACGTGAGGCGCTGCAAGGATGGGTGGTGGTCGCGGGTTGCTGAGGAGATGGAGTCTGCCTCAATGGCCCGCGATCACAAATCCCTATTTAACTCCATTAAAAAAGTAACCTACAGCGCCACACCTATTACCATTGTAGGGGTAATCGTCACTGTTAAAGTCAATGAGAGATGAGCAAGTCGATGTCAGTCTACGTGTAATAAATAGCGTGGTATGTTAAAGTTAATGAACTTAGCATAAGAACGGCTGGCGGGAGAGAGAGAGAGAATGTGTTTTAATGAGAGAAGCATGTAAAAGTTAATGAAAAAATTAGTAAGTTAATGTCAGTCTATTAGTAAGTTAATGTCAGTCTATGTGTAACCAAGAGTGGCATGTTAAAGTTAAAGAGAAAAGCATGTAAAAGTACATGAACGAAGTCAATGAGAATATCATGTTGAAGGCAATGAGAGATGAGCAAGTCGATGCAGTCATGTCGGTGGTAGCATGTCCACGTGTGACAAAAGCAGCCGTGTTAGCGATCCAAAAGATGGCCGTGCCAACGCGTTCGGGTGAGGAGCTCGCTCCCGCCACGGAGCTCGCTCCCGCCACGGAGCTCGCTCCCGCTAGGAGCTCGCTCCCGCCACGGAGCTCGCGCCTGCTACGGAGCTCGCTCCCGCCACGGAGCCCGCTCCCGCTAGGAGCTCGCTCCCGCCGCGGAGCTCGCTCCCGCCACGGAGCTCGTTCCCGCCGCGGAGCTCGCTGACGTCACAAAGCTCTGCCCCTCCCCCCCCCAAAACCATATTTCCATTTTGAAAATAAAACATGCTTCAAATCGCTTTAAACTATTGTCATTGTATTTAATGTGGCGCTGCACTCTGATGTTGTAGGAGAAAACATTTATTTAAAAGTCTATTTAACTAAGTAGAACATGTTGTCTATATTTATTTAAAGTTGCACATTTTGACGTGACGTCACATTTCTCAAACCCCCCCCCTCGTCACAAATGTCTGACCCCTCCCTCCCCAGGTGCGTGACGTCATTTATGGACGGCCCCCATCGCCTTAAAACGCGAACTCGCGCTTGCAGACTGAAACCGCGGAACTTTTTTTGTTCAGCAGCGCGATCCTCCGCGAGATGTAATGAGTCGGCCTCGCGCTGTGAGTGAGTGTGAGTGAGACAGCATCGTCCCCCACTCCTCCTGATGTCGAGGGTAAATGGGCGAGGTTTAGGTCTGTGACTCATGCAGCTGCAATGGCTGCTTTGTGTACGCGGTCCAGACCTCCCGAGAGACCCTGGCCGACAGAGGAGGCGTTCAGGATGGTTGAGAAAAAGCAACAGGCCCACTCTAATCGTCTACAGCATCCCACGTCAGAGAATGAGGAGGCTTACCGCAGCCTTCGGTCGGAGGTTCGGAGAGACGTGAGGCGCTGCAAGGATGGGTGGTGGTCGCGGGTTGCTGAGGAGATGGAGTCTGCCTCAATGGCCCGCGATCACAAATCCCTATTTAACTCCATTAAAAAAGTAACCTACAGCGCCACACCTATTACCATTGTAGGGGTAATCGTCACTCACCACTCTGTGGGCTGGTAGCTTCCCCTTATCGTCAATAGGGGGCGGAAGCGCTATCACGCCAGGGCTAATATCCATGGCCCAAAAAGGGGCCAAGACAATAAATATCGTGTTGCCTCATCAGAAGTTTCTTCGTCAATTTATACCCACTACACCATCATTAGGGGAACGAAGGGTGATCCAATCTCCGACCCCCAGCGACAGGTTTGCAGATTTGCTGAGCATTTCTGTGAGGTCCTGGGGGAGGGAGAATCCCTCAGCCTGGAAAACATCATGGGACAAAGTGGGGATGACCCTGCTGAGGATGTGGTGCCTAAAATATTGGAGGAGGAAGTCACCCTCTGTGAGTGGCTGGCTGAGGTACCATCCGTTGAGGAAGTACTGAGGGCGATCCAGAGTCCGAGAACAGGAAAGGCACCGAGCAGAGATGATCTCCAAAGCGAAATGCTGAGGGAGGGTGGCGTTTGTGCGCAGACTGCCCTACATGACATCATAACAACAGTCTGGGCCACTGGACGGGTTCCGCAGGATTGGAAGGATGCCCTGGCGGTCCCCCTCTTTAAGAAGAGGGACCGCACAGACTGTAACAACTACAGGGGCATCTAACTCATCAGTGTGCCGGGAAAGGTCCTGGCAAGGATTATTCAACATCGCCTTGCTAGGTACGCTAAGGAGAGGCTTGCGGAGCCCCAATGCGGTTTCAAGAAAGGGCGGTCCTGCAAAAATGTCATATTTTCTGTCCGTCTGCTACAGCAGAGGTGGAGGGAATTCCAACTAGACCTACATCTCTGCTTTATTGACCTGGTTAAGGCCTATGATACCATCAGTAGGCCTGGGCTCTGGGTTGTTCTTCGTGCTTTCAGAGTCCCTGACCCTCTGCTCACACTCATTAAGGACCTTCATGATGGTGAGCAGACCCGAGTAAAACTACATAGCCGGGAGTCAGAGCCATTCCCTGTGACAGGGATGTCCTCTGGCTCCAACATTATTTAACATCTATTTCGACCACATAGTTCGTGAAGCCTTCAGTAGCTGTACCAGAGGAATTTACGTCTGGTACAGATACAATGGGAGGCTGATCGATGCACAGGTGCGGTCAAGGGATGTCTCCCTATTGATCAACCACATTATGTATGCCGACGACCTGGTAATTGCTGCTCATTCAGAGGAGGAGTTGGAGGCGCTGCTGCTGAAACTGGAGTGTGCCACTAAGAGGTGGGGCCTTACCATCAGCCCCACCAAAACGAAGCACCTGCCTGGGTATTTTGTGCCATTAGGCACTCTACCCCCACAACTCCCAATCGGTGATGGGGCAGTTGGGGAGAGAGTGGAGAGTTTTCCATACCTGGGCAGTGTGCTCATGATCGGCTCCGGTTTAACAGCAGAGGTCTCACTCCGAATTAGTCGAGCGGCATTATCTTTTCATCGGTTGTGTAATGTTGTGTGGAAGCTACCTGGTCTGTCGCGCCGCATGAAGCTTCGGTTCTTCTCGGCCACAGTCATTCCCTCCCTTCTCTACGCTTGCAAAACGTGGACCCCCCTAATGCAGCATCTTCACCGGTTAGAAACATTTAGGCTGGCCTGCCTACGATCAATCCTGGGTTTAACCAGGCTGGATTGTGTGAGCTCACAAATCCTCGAAAGATCTGGACAAAGTC
Organism: Petromyzon marinus; assembly: GCF_048934315.1. NCBI lineage: Eukaryota > Metazoa > Chordata > Hyperoartia > Petromyzontiformes > Petromyzontidae > Petromyzon > Petromyzon marinus. The sequence goes on from NC_133683.1 coordinate 376,575, forward strand.
CCATCGGTGAGCTCCTCCAGCAGGCAAGACTGCGTTGGTTGGGCCATGTAGCCCGCATGCCCAATCACCGCATGCCCAAACAGCTTTTGTTCGGCCGGATCGAGGGAGCTAAACGGGCGTGGCACGGACTAGAGAAGAGATGGAGTGATGTGGTACAGGAGGATGTGGAGCTGAGTGGACTTGCCAATGACTGGTACCAGCAGTGTCTCTACTGGGCAGTTGGAGGCAGTCGCCCTCCAACAACAACGGAGGGTGGAGGAGCGACGCTCAGAAAAACGAGGGGAGCGTCGGGTGGCTAAAGCTCAGCAAGTTGGCACAGTAGGGGGCACAGGTGGTGCATCAGCCAGTAATCTCAGTCATCTCAGTCAGTCGACCAGTGGCACCTGGGTCTGCCCCGTGACCTCCTGCCAGCCGGCGATCGACACTTCACGTAGCCTCAAGGTGCACATAGCCTGGCACAAGCGTCGTGGTGACGTCACCGCCACTTAGTGGCGCATTGCGGTTGTTGTTTTGAGACAGTAAGAGAGTGTGAGGTCGACTCAGCCTCAGATGAGTACCTGGTGCGGTGTGTCGTAAACATCGCTACTGGGGGAGACAAAGGCCGCCGTGGAGGAGAATCCTAAAATAATAAAAGCTTTATTATAATAAAAGCTTTGATTATAATATTATGATATTATAATAAAGCTATACTAAAAGCTTTTTAAATTAAAAATACAAAAAATTTTGAAATAATGAAAGCTTTTAATATTAAAATTTTATTATTTAATTTTAAAATTGGCAGAATCTACACGCCATATTCTTGGTTCTTCAGGTAAAGTCATGTATATTTGAAAATAAAAATAATTAAATTTAATTTAAAAATATAAATTATAATATTTAAACTAATAAAAGCTTTATTATTTTCAATTTATTATTTGAAATTTTAAAATACAAAAAAATAAAATACAAATAATAAATTGAAAATAATAAAAGCTTTTATTATTTTATAATAAATTGAAAATAAAAGCTTTTATTATTTTCAATTTATTATTTGAATTTTATTAACGGGTCCCTGCGGGGTGGGCTGGTAGGGCAAGTCTCTGCGCTGCCTATTGCTGATTTTACACCCAACAGCACGAGATTTCACTTCGTTAAAGTATTGAAAGGGGACGGACGGACACATTAATCTATTGCAGGCTGGTACACTCAGTTTACAACTTCGTTCCTACCAGTATTATGACTTTACCGAAGGAAGCAATAATCTGGCGTGTAGATGCTGCCATCTGCTGGCCACCATTGTTGGGTGTAGATTGTGACTTAAAACTTTCGTGACTTCAGGAATTCATATTCTTGGTTCTTTCGGTAAAGTCACGTCCATATAAAATAAAAAAAATATCAAATCAAATAAAAATGTGAAATTTTAAATAATAAAAGCAATAAACCCACATTCATATTCTTGGTTCTTTCGGTAAAGTCACGGAGATAAAAAAAATACAATTTTAAAATAATCAATTGAATAAAAGCTTTTAATATTATTTAAGCTTTTGTTATATTCAATTTATTATTTTAATTTTTAAATTGGCAGAATCTACACGCCACGTTGGTGGCCGGCAGGTGGCAACATCTACACGCCAAATTCTTGTTTTTTTCGTTAAAGTCACGTAGATTTTAAAATAAAAATAATATAATTTAATTTAAAAATGCAAATAATAAATTGAAAATAATAAAAGCTTTCATAATTTTAATTTTTTAATTGTATTATTATTTTCTATCTACGTGACTTTACCGAAGGAAGCAATAATATGGCGTGTAGATGCTGCCATCTGGTGGCCAACAACGTTGGCAGGTGGCAGCATCTACACGCCAGATTCTTGGTTCTTTGGGTAAAATAGAAATAATAAAGAAAAGTTAAAAAAAAAATCATGATTTAGTATTTTTTCATTTAATTCTATTATTTTCATTTTCAAATCTACGTTACTTTACCGAAAGAACCAAGAATATGGCGTGTAGATTCTGCCAATTTAAAAAAAAAAATACAAATTAAAATAATAAATTTTAAATAATAAAAGCTTTCATTATTTTCCATTTATCTTTTGTATTTTTTATTTAATTTTATTATTTTTATTTTCAACCTACATGGCTTTACCGAAAGAACCAAGAATATGAATCTGGATTTTGATTATTATTTTCAATCTATTTTAATTTTTAAATTGGCAGCATCTACACGCCATATTCTTGGTTCTATCGGTAAAGTCACGTCGATAGAAAATAAAAAAAATAATCAAATCAAATCAAATAAAAAGTGTGAAATGGAAAATAATAAAAGCAAAAAACCCACATTCATATTCTTGGTTCTTTCGGTAAAGTCACAGAGATTAAAAAAAATGAAACAAAATTTTGATTTTAAAATAAATTGAAAATAATAAAAGCGTTTATTATTTTCCATTTATTTTTTTGTATTTTTAAATTGGCAGAATCTACACGCTATAATCTTAGTTCTTTGGGTAAAGTCACGTAGATAGAAAATATAAATAATAAAATAAAATTTTCAATTTAAATAATATTTTAAAAATATTCATTTTATTTTAATTGTTTCCCTTCTACGTGACTTTACTGAAAGAACCAATAATATGAATCACTGCAGTCACGAAAGCTTTAAATCAAAATATAAAAATAACAAATCATGATTTTCATTTAATTATTTTCTTTTTATTTTCAAATCTACGTAACTTTACTGAAAAAACCAAGAAGATGGCGTGTAGATTATGCCAATTTAAAAATTACAAACAAAAGTAATTTTATTATTTCCGATTGATTTTTTTATTTAATTTATTTCATTATTTTTAAATCTACGTGACTTTACCGAAAGAACCAAGAATATGAATCTGGATTTTTGCTTATTATTTTCAATTTATTATTTTATTTTTTCAATTTGCAGAATCTACACGCCACGTTGGTGGCCGGCAGATGGCAGCATCTACACGCCATATTCTTGGTTCATCTTCTTTGGTTCTTTCGGTAAAGTCACGTAGCATGAGAATAAAGTAATAAATTGAAAAAATAAAATAACACAATAAAATTATCACGACGTTTCGGCCACAACACAAGCGGCCTTCATCAGGTGAAGGGGCGAGACTGTCTGGAGGACAGCGCTGGAGCGAACAAAGCCAAGCTCAGATCGAGACCTTAAAGCTGTGTGAGAAAGAACAAAGCGCCTTGACAAAGGAATTAGCATTGAATTTAGCATTGAAATGGCTGAGTGATTAGCTTGTGACTGGTCACAGATATGGCTATGTTAAAGTCAAAGCATACACATCCACAGAGGCACCCCTTGACAAAGGAATTAGCATAGAATTTAGCATTGAAATAGCTGAGTGATTAGCTTGTGACTGGTCACAGAAATGGCTATGTTAAAGTCAAAGCATACACATTCACAGAGGCACCTTGTACAAATCAAACAGGAAAATTTAGCATTGAAATAACTAGGGGAATTTAGCATTGAAATAACTGAGTGATTAGCTTGTGACTGGTCACAGAAATGGCTATGTTAAAGTCAAAGCCTACACATCTGAGCTATTAATAGTAACTGGGTCAGTGTCTACTTCAAATATTGTTCAGGCTCTAGAGACTTCCAAAGATATTCGTGATGTTATACATTTGGTTCGTTTTGAGCATAATCGCGACCTTATATAATTATTACGTGATACACACGCTGAATATACGCACACAAACATCGTGTACACGTGTGTCGTGCCCTCTATTGTCCACATAGACGGCTTGTGCTGACTAGAGAACGGTCTTAACGTACAATGTCGTGACATGTATCAGCCCTTTGTCGATCCAGCGTTTTGATAGAGGCCTCCCCCACACCATGTCGTTCGTGGGAGTTGTTTAACCATACTTCACCATGCCGGTCAATGCGGGTTTGGTGAAGTGAGGAGGCCCAGAAACTTGTATATGCAGATACGAGTTTGCCTGTGCTTGCATCTGCAGAATTACATTCTCACACATCTTCAAGTATAGTTTAATACTTCTAAAGATGCATTTATTCTTGAGGATTCCATAAAGTACTGTGGTAAAAAGAAAACAACTTGATTTGAATAAATTTCGATTTAAAGCTTTCGTGACTGCAGGCATTCATCTTCTTGGTTCTTTCGGTAAAGTCACGTAGAAGGGAAGTAATAAAATAATAAAAATTATAAAATAAAATTCTCACGACGTTTCGGCTACAACACAAGCAGCCGTCCTCAGGTGAAGAAACAGAACTGTCGAAAAGACAGCGCTCCAATGAACACTGCTAAGCTTGGCAGCGTATTTTAAGCTGGGTGGGAGGAGCAGAGCGCCTTGCCAAAAGAGTTTACATATCAACCAGAATAATTTAGCATTGAAGTAGCTATGTTAATGTGAGATATTAGCAGGATGTTGAAGTCAGAAATTAGCGTGTAACTGGGAGATTAGCATGATGTTAATGTGAGGAATTCGCATGTAACTGGTCACGGAAGTAGCTATGTTAAAGTCAGAGTTTACATATCAACAGAGGCATTTAGTATATTGATGCTAAAGAACTGCAACTACCCAACTATCATACAATAAACCGATGTGAAAGAACTAAATATAAACTACATCAATATAATCAATGTACTCAATATATTCTCCACTAAGCTGAGCTACTAACAATAAGTTATTATACATTACACTTCTATGTCGCAAAAAATATTATAATATGCCTCCAAATAATATTTTAATTATAAACTGGCATAGACAGACCACAACATTGAATTATACACTGAGTTACTATACACTACCCTATACGTTAGATTATAATAATATTAGACTTGTAATATTACACTATGTATTATTTTACCAACCCTACTGTATACCACACTGCTATATATTGACTATACAATTACGATACTATATATTACCAAATTAATTATATTAAACATTACACTGAATACTTTGTTAAACAAGGAATGCTTTGAGCTTGTGGGTTGAATCCATCTGTGTGAAGTTGTGTTATTTCCCCATATGCAAGGTGGGGTCTCTCTGGGTTCCACTCACACAAACATCTCAATGCAATGGGACCTTTCTGAAAATGCAGTACTTAGACTCAATGAAGCTTTCCTGGGTAACTAGTTAACATTGTAATAATTAGCATGAGAGATAATGACGTTCAGTTATAAGTGCCATTAATAGTACTATACTGTACTTTTATTGAAGACTATTTTACGTAGTTGGTTGTAAAAAAAGAGTGTCCATTCTCAAAACTTTTTGACGGGCCCTCGTACAGAAATGATATTACAATCTTATATGGAGATTGCGAGTCAGAGTGTTGTGAATAGTGGAGTGAACGTGTGGTGCCATCATTATATTGTTGGTGTGTATATACAGAAAGGCCTATTTGGTGGGTAACATTAGGGAAATGGAGGTAGTTCGTCATTGTTGTTAAACAAAATCTTATTTGGGTGGATAAGAGGAGTAAATCGTACATGATAGGAACTGCAATATTGTGGAGTTCTGGTATAATGAGTTGTAGTATATATTAATCTTATGTCACCTTAAGTATGCCTTTGTGAGTACACTCGTGACACGGGTGTCATGCGCGTGACCTTTGTCTTTTGTTTCAGATGTGCGAGAGCAACTCCGCTGCGAGTCATGGTGGTGCTGGGAGAATTGCCTTCACCATTGATGGCACTTCACCAGCACCCGTCTCAACCCCACCTCAATCCGGTAGAGTTACAAGAACGAAAAAACTTATCTCTTGTGACGTCTGTGGGAAAAAAATCCAACTGGCATGGTGCCTAGAAGCCCACGTAAGAACGCACAAGGAGACCCGTGATCAATGGTGCGGCATATGCGGACAAAGGTTTGATCAGTTAGGAAAATTCAAAAGGCATTTGAAGAGCCACGAAAAGGATTATATGATAAAGGGTGCATAAGGCTTGGTGAATAACGGCAGTTTTGCCAATGCGGTGTTGAATCCACCGTCGCCCTATGAGATGTGCTCAGTCTGCGGATTTTTAAGTCCTATTGAAATCCTGAAAACTCATGAAAGTCTTCACGCACAGTTTTTGTACAGACCGAAGCCTGAACATGATTATTCTTCGACAAAAGATAGCGGCGTTAAGATAAATGACATGAAATCCAATTTTCCTGAATGCTTTGGCCTAGTTTCACATCAACAAACTGCTTCACCAGTCAGTGAGAATAAACCATTCGCTGCTCTCGATCCTATTACGAGCATGGAAGTGTTGATGGCCTTGCAGCAGAAGAAGAAGGAAAAGCGAAGAAGACCTAAGCCCATTAAAAGAAAAAAGACCACCACCAGCGTCACCAATTGCAGCAGTAGCAACAGCCAGAATTCGGACATCAAGAGGATGGACTGCACGGAAGCAGGAGGCTGCGTGGAGCAGAGCATCCCCAAGGTGGATGAACCCAACCTGGCACCTTTAGGTACGTCCGAGTAATGCACACACTACATTTCATTTGGATGTAATTGATAATTTCACAAATTAATTAATGTACGCATATGTTGACCATATCTGTATGCCTGTGCTGAGGAGTCTAGAGATCTGATGTGGTGCTGCTCGGAGGTTGGGTTAAACCGTGAAACTCTGGGTTTCAGTCACCGAGCCATGATTAAACTGGCTTCTCATTGACGGTCTTATCCAGTTACCAAACACTTCTTCCAGCAAACACTTCTGATGTCGCGTGATGTGTAGGAAATTGCAATGAACTCCTAGTGGATAAAAAACGGTCACGAAGGGATGTCATGAGTAGTGCAATGATATCTCCTTCCACGAGCTGTTCCCTTACATGAGGTGGTTCACTGCTGTGTGAGAGTTGCACAGGGATACTTCATCTCATGACATGGAGCCAATAGCACCATTGGAAGGAAACTGAGCAAAATACATTGCTTGACAAATTCCAAAAAGTATCAATTTCTTAACCGGGGTAAATATTATTTAAACAAATGGGTCAATTTGGGGAACATTTTTGAATGTATAGACCGAGTCATTTCCACAATGGGAATTTCCTCTTCATTGTACTAACACCTAACTTCCATGTGTATTTACTCGTTCTATTGCAGGTAATTATTGTGTAATTAATGAGCTGTAATAGAATAATCTGGCTCAACCACCTCAATGTTAATTATAGTTGTTGCCCTGCATCAACATCAACCACACGAAGAAGTGCAAAATGTTGGGGCTTCAAAATAAGCCCCAAAAATGTGTTCTTCTGGTATTCTTCAGGAAATCAGTATCTTGCTTTTCTACTATTTGTACGTATGTTGAACTTCTTTAGTACCATACGTAGCCAACCGTGCTAATCGGGCCTGAGGTCAGCAACCGTGATTGATAAAAACGTCCCATATACATAGTGATGCTATGGCATCCACTGCATGGTGATGAATAAATTATGTATTAGCGCGTGTGTGTGCTCAACGGTGGATGTCTTGTGTTCCAGAGGAAAAGCCCTTCCCGTGCAGTGACTGCTCGTACGGAGCGACGCAGAAGTCGAAGCTCAAGAGACACGTCCTGAGCGTTCACCACGTGCCCTTCGATAGCGCGCTGGACTCCGACTGCCCCAAGAAGAGAAGGCGGCTGGCTGGGTGCCGAGACCGCGGCTCAACTCTGGATTTGGAGCACGCACGATGCTCACGGAGAACTCCCTGATGATTTATTTCATCCTGAGGTACCACGTGTGGGGCGATGAACTCAAGGTTTTGTGCAGCAGACATTTCCATGATGAACTTTCGTCACGTTCACTGCTGCGAGGTTACATCTATTGCTGTATATTTTTAGTCAATTGCTGTATTTTCTAATATACAATATATTTAATAAATTGTCCTAATTTTATAACAAAGGTTTTTGGGTTAGATCGTGTAAGTATAAATGTGTCATAATCCTCCACCACCTGACACAGCCAATTAGTAAGGAATTTGTCACGTAAACAAAACTCCACTTAGTTACTACTTCAGCCCACCGGTGTTTTGGAGAGTAAATCCACAATATGAGTACGACGTTTCGCTGGTAATTACATCCAGCATCATCGGGCGATTTGCCAGAATAGTGAAGCCATCCACCTGCTTCCTTTCTTAAATAGAGAAAGGCGATGTCATCACTGAACCCATCAGGTGCAGAAATCAGAGGCGGGGAGGGGGATTATTGAAATTATATAATTGATTAGTAATAATTTAATTAGTATGTTTCCTCTATAAGTAATGATAAATGTAAGATGTCTTCTTCCTCCACGCGTTTGTTCCACTCACGTGGGGTCCGCCGTCCTTGCCACCTTCTCCACACCGCCCCGTCCCGCGCCATCTCTCCCTCCGCTCCTCGGGCCACCACGTTCGACCGCATCACCACATCGCCCCACGTCTTCTTCTGCCTTCATCTCCTCATCTTACAATCACAATTACTTAATAATACGCTTCCAGGCCGCACTAAGCCTGTAGCTGTCAGAGAGGTTAAAATAATACCAATTTTCTCAGTTTCAATGGATTCTCGAATTAGTCTTGGCCAGTAATAATGAGTTTTACACAACACTTCATCGTTATCAAAATACATGAAGTGTTCTTGTTGGCAAGCATGTACTGCAACTTCCGACAGTTATGTTTGAGAGTGTTTAATATGTATTTGGTGTTCCTTTAGTCTTACGCTAATGTTACATCCCATCTGTCCAATATAACATCTGCCACATAAGCCATTAATCCGATACACACCATCCGTTGACAACTTAGGCAATTCACCTTAAGTACAAGATACTATTTTTTGAATTTTGTGTACCGTGCCAAATCTTACTTAGATGTTTAGCTTTTTGCTTTTCCAAAACTCGAGCTAATTTCTCAATTACTCCCACGATATATGGTATTTTAATTGTTTAATAACCTGATTCAGCAGTATTGCTGTTCGATCTTGGTTTAGCATTCATTGCTGTTAATTATTTGAGCATTATTGTAGACATTCAATCGTAGCGTTTCTTTGACATGTTCAATCTCTCTCCCCAGATAAATCGGACGATAAATCGGACGATAAATCGTCCGATTTATCGATCCATAAATCATCTCTCCAAAGGAAATAAGTATTTAGAAGCCACACGGAACCGGGGGGGGGGGGGGGAGTTTATCGTTGTGTCTGTTGCTGCGAGCAGATAGCGTGCAATGGAGAGCTTGCTCAGAGCGGAGCTGGGCACGGACTCGGCGAGGACGCTGGGCGCTTCGGCCGGTGGAGGCTGCATCAGCACCGGGCAGAGCTACGAGACGGGGCACGGACACGTGTTCACCAAGATCAACGCCAAGAGCGGGGCACCCTCCTCTACGCCTCCTCACCACCTCACCCCCTCTACCCTCCTCTTCGCCTCCTCTACACCACCTTGCATCTTCGCCTCAACCTTCATTCAGTCAGCCCTGTATCACTTTTTTTCGCTGCGACTACTAGCACCACCATGATGAATGTTGCAGTGAACTTCCCCTCGTTGATTCCCCCCTCCACCCACGTTAAGGGACTTGGTCTACCAGACACTTTGACCGCTTCGTCTCATCCACTCCGCGTTCAACCACCGCGCCTCACTGCAGTTCACAACAACGCACTCAACTAAACAACTCGGTCACCCACTCATCCAGTCACTAACTCAATCGCCCTATCACACATTCATCCAGTCACTAACTCATCCAGTCACTAACTCAATCACCCTATCACCCACTCATCCAGTTAACCACTCATCCAGTCACCCACTCATTCAGTCACCCACTCATCCAGTCACCCACTCAATCAGTCACCCACTCAATCACCCTATCACCCACTCATCAAATCAGCCACGCATCCAGTCACCCACTCATCCAGTCATCCACGCAATCACCCTATAACCCACTCATCCACTAATCCAGTCACCCACTCAATCACCCTATCACATACTCATCTAGTCACTAATTAAATCACCCTATCACCCACTCATCCAGTCACCCACTCATCTAGTCACCCACTCATCTAGTCACCCACTCAATCACCCACTCATCTAATCACCCACGCATCCAGTCACCCACGCATCCAGTCACCCACTCATTCGGTCACTGACTCAATCACCCTATCACACACTCCTCGTTTACTCAAACACTCACCCATTTACTCACCCACCCGCTCACCACCATGCAGGTCACCTCACTCTTCTTTTCAGATTTATCAGTTTGCACTGCTCCACTCTGGAATCCACACCCGGTCTTCCTGTTTTCCCAAACTCTTGCAACAATAAACTTGATCAATTTAAGGAACGCGTTTCTTTGATCTTAATTATCTAATTACTCATTGGACAGTTATGTATTATTATTTTTTGTTGTTACTGGCCGTTTGGCGTTTTGTATTGTGTGGGGTTTACATCGCTGCCAACCCCTCATCAGTGCCTACCTTATTACAGAACAATTCAGACCTTGTTGGTCACCCCGTGCCCCTTATAAGTCCCATGACAAGGGAGAAACACACAAATAAACTTAACAAAAATGTTGCCCGTATTGAAACGGCCGTGTGCCGTATGGACCTGACAACTCACTTTCCCCCAACAGAATACGGGTAAACCGTGTGGGTTGGCGGCTATGGGTTTTGTTGTGTTTGCGAGTCCAAGTTATAGGACTGCACCCTGGGTTGTGCGTGGTCCTCATTGGTGGGAGATTCCCTTCGCTGTGTTGCACGCCAGTGGCTGGGGGCTGCCTGGGGCCAGTGACGTGTGAGCCGGTGTCAATGTGCACCGGCAAACATTTACCGCCAGGTGGCCCCAGTGTTTATTGCCCGTCCACACGTGGATACCTGAAGCCCATGTCAATCCACTGCTGGATGAGTCCCGCAATGAAGATACAATCAGTACATCCACTTTGCTTTTGCACTCCACCTGTTCCATTGGCGGCCGAATGCGAATCTAAATGTGCATAGAAATCAAACCAATTGACCTACAACCTTTGCCCCATCAACTTTTGTAGAATTTTAGATGTGCATTACAGCTACTTTAGCCGGGTGGTTGTGGTGGCTATGTATGCCTGTAATCCACGACTGCGTGGAGGTGAGGGTTGTTGGATTACAAAAATGTTGCGACAACTCCCACCCCTTGGTCGTCAAGGAGGTAGAGAAGGCGGTGTGGAATAATGTGGACTCCGCTTGTTCCATCTGTAGATTTGTGATAGAGCATTTGCTTGGATTTCTCCAGGTGCTCCGATTTCCTCCCACATGTAAACACTCATTAATATTGATTTGAAGCTGTCGTGACTGCAGGAATCCTTACTCTTTGGTTCTTTCGGTGAAGTCACGTAGGTAGAAAAAACTAATTTAAAAAAAAATCGTCGATTGCTTGTGTGGCGATCGAAACGTCGTGATCCATTATTATTTGTTCTACCTACGCGACTTTACCTAAACAACCAAAGGGTACAAACTCTCATTAATTGTCCGATAACATCTTTATGTAAAGAGGACAACAGAGCATGGGCAGGAGTGGTGGGGGGGGATTTGTTGACAGCTGCTCACCATTTGACTGCTGCTGTCCCTCGTCTGTAGTTCCTCGCGCCAAAGTGAAGGAATTCTGTGTGCCAGTTACAATTATCACTTGAACGTAACTTGATGTTTCAATGAAAACAGCCACTGAGATTTAATACTGAAAATCTTTATTTTTCACATGCAGTGAAACAATGTTGTTAATAGGCTTGTTTCCCTGGGAAAGCCTCACTGAGTCTCAAGACTCTTTTTCAGGAGGGGCCTGCCAACTTTTCGCAGGAGTAATTTGGATGTTTGGCTAGTACCAGTTACATTGTATGTTGTTGTTTTGCCATGGGAGTAAACCCATACAGAGAAAGGGACCAGAATGAGGAAAGCGAAGCCAGGCAGTCCTTCAGAAGATGTCATGTACGGGCGTGACCACTGCACCACCCTGCCGCCCAAACAAATGTAATTTAAATAATGTACAATACTGGCAAATAAACCCTATTAGTATCAACTGAATTTCTGGACAATGTGGCACGTGTAGAGCTGCATCGGTGTTTCTAAAAGTCGTGTTCAAATTGCCTGCTATTAATAATATTTTAAAGTACAGGTTTCCCACCTCTGGTTTCATTTGACTTACCGGTTGTCCTCATTATGTGTGTCACAGGTAATATGGCAAGGAAAATATTACACAGCACGAGTTGCAGGATTAGGGCAATCATGGTTACACACTTGACCCCCTCTACACAAGTAACAGCTGAGAGTCAATGCTGGGATGTTGTGCGATTGATGCAAGCGACCCATCATTGTGTTTTGATGTTGAGCTGTTAAAATTGCACTGTTGTGGGGTGAGGTCAAGGCCGATGACTGCTTCCAGCGGTGTCAAGATCAGCATTTTGAAGAGGCTCGCGGAGGATGATACTGGGCACTAGGGTGCAGTCTCCCTCCATGAACAACAGAGGGCAGAGGAGCGACGCTCACAACAACAATTATTGGCGGAGCGCCGGGCGGATAAAACACAAAGTTGGAAGAGAGTTTATCTCGGGGAGTTAACCCACAACACCTGGGTCTGTCCCGCGTGTTCACACGATAACGCGTTTTCACTACAACGCGTTTTCTTTAATTTAGGGAACGCTTCTTGCACAACGCGGAACGCGCTCCGTCACAACGCGCTTACTGAGCCACAGTGTGTCTCTTAGTTCTTGCAAGCTAAGCTGGAGTGTGTCTCTCTCATTAAGGCTACATGGCCACACTGTGTCTCTTAGTTCTTGCAAGCTAAGCTGGAGTCAATCTCTCTCATTAAGGCTACATGGCCACACTGTGTCTCTTAGTTCTTGCAAGCTAAGCTGGAGTGAGTCTCTCTCATTAAGACCACATGGCCACACTGTGTCTCTTAGTTCTTGCAAGCTAAGCTGGAGTCAGCCTCTCTCATTAAGGCCACATGGCCACACTGTGTCTCTTAGTTCTTGCAAGCTAAGCTGGAGTCAGTCTCTCTCATTAAGGCCACATGGCCACACTGTGTCTCTTAGTTCTTGCAAGCTAAGCTTGAGTCAGTCTCTCTCATTAAGGCCACATGGCCACACTGTGTCTCTTAGTTCTTGCAAGCTAAGCTGGAGTCAGTCTCTCTCATTAAGGCCACATGGCCACACTGTGTCTCTTAGTTCTTGCAAGCTAAGCTGGAGTCAGTCTCTCTCATTAAGGCCACGTGGCCACACTGTGTCTCTTAGTTCTTGCAAGCTAAGCTGGAGTCAGTCTCTCTCATTAAGGCCACATGGCCACACTGTGTCTCTTAGTTCTTGCAAGCTAAGCTGGAGTCACTCTCTTTTCGTCATATGTCCCACCAAATTCTGTAATAATAATGTTCCAGTTCTCTATATGTTTTTAAATTTAAATAAATCTACATTTTAAAATCCACAAATCTGGCTGCCTCCTGATGATGCTGGTTGTAATTACTGGCGAAACGTCGTACTCAGATTGTTAATGTTGTGGCTTTGCTCTCTAACACACAACCGGTGTGCTGTACTAGTAACGAATTGGCATGTTCTGTTTAAGTGACAAACCTTACTAATTGGCTGTGTCGGGTGGTGGTGGGTTTACCGACATATTTTTATATTTACGTGGTCTCACCCAAAAAACCTGCATTATGTAAAAATATGTTTATTTCCCCCCTTTATTTTTGGACAGTTTTAAATCTCTAACGTCTTTCAAATTGTTCTGATGTACAGTGATACATTTCAAATTACTGTCATGTTTGCAACGGGTTGTTTAAAATATATTTAAATGGTGTAGATTCACGTTTAAACTCGCTTCGAATCTGCATTCATCATTTTCTTCTTAAGCAGTCCGTAACCACAATTGGTACATCGATGCATGACCCATTTGATTATGGTTTGTTGATCTTAATTTATCAAATAAAATGTTATTGAGTGTGCCAAATCCTAAAGAGTGGCGTTTGAGTCGACCTTATTTATTTTATATTCACATGTGAAACGCCTGTGCACATGAATGTAATCCAGTTACACACTCTCCTACTTGTTCATCAACTCTCTTCGTGGTGCAGATTTGATGGCTTGTCTTGCAACCATAAACAAACACAAGTCCGGGTGACTCATGATCCATGACTCACGATGCCAGTGGGCCAGGTTTCACTCTCAACTCTCTACCTGTGTGGCATGAATAAAACGCACCTGTAAATTTGACCTGAAATGATTGCACAACAATTGCCCCGCCTTCATGCGATGTTTATCCTCCACTGTTTATCTAGCTTTGACCTGAATTATATAAAAGTGCGGCTCTGCAACTGCTATAGAGTCACATTGGTATAAACACATTTTACAATATGAACAGCGCATTGAAAACGCGTACTCTTTTATGTATTGTTTAACAAGTGTGTTCACAAATCCACACTGAGAAACACGATGATTGACAGAGGGGAGTAAATTATGTTTTCGATAGTGTATTTAAATAGAGCTACTGTAGGTAAGTAGTTTTCAGTTTTAAAGGCATAGTTTAACAAGACAACACTTGCCACCACCCTTCAAACCCATTGGTGAAAAAGAGCAAAGTTTATGTTAACATTATAAAATAATGTTTATATAATATATATTATATATAATGTTTACATTATATTATATATAATATAATGTTTATATAATATATAATATAATGTTTATGCAAGAGCCGCCATAAGGTTCATATGAATGGTTACCTAATAGCTTTTGAAACACGGTAATCGCTGTGAAGTGTAGTTTCCAATTCTTATTGTTCACTCAATCTCTCTGGCCTTTCTATGCAATATGAAGAAGGGTCATTGCCCGAAACGTCGCTTATCGGATTTTTTTCCTTTTTCAAGGCCTCAGTGCTACTGATGCATGAATTTGTTTGGTATTTGAAATGATACGAAGGCTCAGCAAGTGATTCCTTGCAGACATAAACAGAAGCGATACGCGCCACCCCAGCCACCTATGTCGCGAATCAATCGATTATCGCGATTGAGGGCTCGTGAATAAATTCTAGATTCAACGCCTTGTTTTAAAACGTGAACACAGCCGGCTCTAGTGACTGGAGTGGGTGGGTGTTGGATAATGTGAAACAATGACACGCAACGTATACAAATCTAAAACATAAATTCTTACGCACACGATCCGGTGTGCATATCGCGATCTTCAGGATGAATGATCACGTCCGAATCAATGCGTCGTCGTTGCTCCCCTAGCATGCGCTCTGCGTAACCCGCTCGTGTTGTTGTTGTTGTTTGCGGCAGAGTTTAGGACCTTCGTGGCCAAGAGCCGCAGCTCCCGAGGCAAAGGAGTGATGGCACGCTTCAAGGTGCCGGACTTGCTGAAGCATCTCATGGAACGATACGGGGCTCCGGATATTCACGATCTGGGCATCCGTATCACCAGCATACCTCTGGGCATTTCCGTACGTGCCGTGCCTGCGTGTACGAGCGTGTGTGTGTGTGTGTACGTGTGTATGCATTGCGTCGCTTGTTGACTGCGAATTGTATTATTATTGGATGCCTCAAGTAGACTCTTTGGTTCTTTCGGTAAAGTCACGTAGGTATAAAATAAAATAAATCAAGACGTTTCGGGCGCGACACAAGCGTCCGTCTTCAGGTGGGAAAGCCTTGGTGTGCTGCTGAGGCAGACTGTTTTAAATGGTTTGAAATGTGTGTAGCCCATGGGTCATAAAGAAGTGGCCAGGGCTAGTGATGTTAACGTGAGAAATTAGCGTGTTACTGTAAGGTAGGAAAGCGGCCTCCTCGATTTTACGTGACTTTACCGAAAGAACCAAAGAGTCTGGATTCCTGCAGTCGCGAAAGCTTCAAATCAAGATTGCCTCAAGTATGTATTGTTGTTGCCCTTGAGGGGGTTTACTTTCTGAATTAAATGCGTTCTGGAATTGCTGACACACAGCCACAACGTACGTGTCGCTGTGTTCACACCTGAGAGTGACACTGCATCAGCCTTTTACCAATATTCCCCCGCCTCTGTGTTTGCCTTACACGGCCACAATGCTGAGCTATCCTCAGTTGCTCAGGCACGCAAGTTTCACACCTGTCTCCCTGTCAAGTGAATGTGGTGTATCCTTTTGTCATGCAGTCTGAGACAGACTTCCAACACGACTTCAGTTTTGTGGGTGCAGTGCTGTGACAAGAGCACTGAAGTAACTGCTCGTGTAAGTACATCATGTTAATATATATCGTATAGAAGGCTGAGGCCTATTTTACTGTACCACTCCTTACAGAAATCTTCTTTCCCGAGTGGTTGTGCATTTGTCGCTTGTTTCAGAGGTTCGCGATTCGATCCCAGGAGTCGCCCTAGTTAATATTGCGGGTGTATTATCCAAAACTGCATTTCTATATGCTTCACAAATAATGTAAAAAAAAATCCCGTGTTGTTATCAATGAATGAGGAGGACATGTGTGCCGGCGTCAGAATCAAAATTTGCAAATCTAAACAAGTACTCAGAAATGACTGGATTGGGTAAAACCACATGTATATATGTTGAACTTCTTTCGCACTGTACGTAGCCAACTGTGATAATCGGAGGTGTGGAGGACAACAAACTGAACACAAAAAGCAGTTCTAAAGACATTGTTTTCAATCTAGATTTAAAAGTGCTGTTGTATATGTGGGTGTGTGCAAATTGATGAAAAATAATTAAAATTAAATGAAATTCGAAATTTGCATAATTAATCCGAAATTATGCTAATTCGTGTAATTATGCGTGTAACTATGCTAATTAGAGAGGTAGTCGTATTCATTTATACGAGTGGGTGTGGTTGTGTTAATGATAGCCTTTATGATAATCAGGCCCCGCCTCGTTGACGAGGTGGGGTTATCAATCAGGATAACGCAATCAATCGTGTGCAGTTACGCTAGTGTCAATTCGGCCTCGTTGTCTAACTTCGTATTATTGATCAGCATAATACAATGATTCTCGCTTTAACACTCCCCGAGTGTTCATATTTTAGGTCCCAAGTTCATATCATTCGCTTTAAAGTTTAATGAGTGTGGATTGGTGTGTTTATAGTTTAGGTTCCCGAGTTCATATCTCGTCGCAGGATACAGATCTTATGCAAAAATTTCAGGAAAGAATCACACGACCACTTCTGTATTAATCAATTTATTTTCTAATTAAACCTTAACTATAATATGTATGTGAACTCTCAATCTCGGAACTTCAACACGGTATCCACACGGTATCAAGACAGTATCATCAACGACTGTACGATTTCACTTTGATAACACATGGACCCCGCATAAAGCGATTGCTGTTAGTGAGAGAGAGAGTCAGGACATGCAAATGCTATGCTACACAAAAGCTTATACATTATAATATGAACGATTATTATGCTTGAAATGGTCAGCACATTATCACAGGCGATTGATTAACATGCCACGGTATTCATATAAAAAGACAATCAAACAGTTATTATTTCCAAAGGTATAAATGTAACAACAGATCCACCGGACAGACTATAAGATTACCGAAATGGCTTAGTGTGAGGGTATGCGGTGGAACGTGTTATCTCACGGGATATTAATTAATTAATTCGTGAATAAGATTGTATGATCAGAAAATCGATTTAGCACGATTCCTCCGCGGGAGCGTAGCTCCGTGGCGAAGGCTCCAAGGGTTAATTCGTATTGATGGATCGGTTGGTAACTTATGCGATTAGAAGTACAGTCCAAAACAAAATATTAAAGAGGGAAATTATGAATATACTTATAAATGTCAGACTGTTATCACACGATCGATGCTTCCACAGCCAGATGGTTCACGGACTTGAGTGTTCGCCTCTGGTTAAGGACCCATGTATGTTTGAGTGATTAATTGTTTTGAATAGTCAGTGTTTGGAATTTCGATTTAAATTTAGATTTAAAGCTTTCATGACTGCAATGATTCATCTTCTTTGGTTCTTTCGGTAAAGTCACGTAGAATGAGAATAAAATAATAAATTGATAAAATAAAATAACACAATAATATTCTCACGACGTTTCGGCCACAACACAAGCGGCCTTCATCAGGTGAAGGGGGCGAGACTGTCTGGTAGGACAGCGCTGGAGTGAGAGAGCCACGTTCAGATCACGGCTTTTAAGCTGTGTGAGAGGAACAAAGAGCCTTGACAAAGGGATTAGCATAAAATTTAGCATTGAAATGGCTGAATGATTAGCTTGTGACTGGTCACAGAAATAGCTATGTTAAAAGTTAAAGCATACACATCCGCAGAGGCACCCATTGTTAAAAGGAATTAGCATAGAATTTAGCATTGAAATAGCTAAGTTAAGGCATACACATCCGCAGAGGCACCCCTTGACAATGGGATTAGCATAGAATTTAGCATTGAAATGGCTGAGTGACTCGCTTGTAACTGCTACAGGAATAGTTACGTTGAAGTCACAGCATACACATTCACCGAGGCACTTAGTACAAATCAAACAGGAGAATTTAGCATTGAAATAACTAGGCGAATTTAGCATTGAAATAACTGGGTGATTTGCTAGTGACTGGTCACAGAAATGACTACACATCTGAGCTATTCACAGTACTATATAGTGAACCAATAAAAACTAAAATATAAATTACCTTCATGTTATCAATAAACTCTATATTCTCCAATCAGCTAAGCTACCAACCATAAGTCGTTATATATCACAATGCTATATGGCGAAAAAATGGGTGGATTCTTACCCTCAAATTTCCGTACCACGGATAGCTACGGGCCCCGTTCAGAAGGACGAGTTCGTCCATGGTCGGAACAGAGGAGGGGGAGAGAGACAGCTGCGAAGCCCTAGTATACTCCATGTTGTAAACCATACCATTAACCGTGGTGTGAGAGGTATTAAGAGGCAATGCTGGCGAGAGAGCTGCGGTCTGAAGGTCATCGTAAAATTACAATTAATTAAGAACAGAAATGATTTAACACATCTTTCCAGTGGTTACTAAGCCTGAATCCATCTTCTCGGTTGAAATTGTCTCTGTGCTTGTATATGTGAATGGCCTCATGAACGAATCTCTCATGGTAGCCAGTTGGTTTGCAAAGAACCTCCGTCTTGGAGAAGTCAATGTCATGTGAGCCCACTGAATTGTAACAGTGATCTGCCACGGCAGAGGAGTTCGTCTTACCGTGTTTCAAGTCTGCTTTATGTTCGCGGATGCGGTCCGAGATATGTCTTTTGGTTTCTCCAATGTAGCTACTACCACAGAGGCACTTTAGTTTGTAAACGCCCGGGTACTGTATGTCTGGAAGAGCATCTTTTACAGATGGAACTAAATCACGGATTTTGTGTACTGTGTTGAATCGGACCTGGATCTTGTGTTTATTCAGGATTTTGGAGATCTTTTTAGTGACCCCTGCAATGTAGGGTAAGGTGATGGTTTTGAGTGGCTCCACAAGAGGATCCTTCTTCATGACTGGAGTGATGGCTTTGCGGATTGTGTAGTCGGAGTAGCCATTAGCCCTGAGAGCCTGGTGTACGTGCTTGAGTTCACTGGTAATGTGTTCCTGGTCGGAAATGCATTGGGCTCTATGGTATAGAGTCTTGATGAGGCAGTTCTTCTGGGATGGATGGTGGTGGGAATCCGGTTTCAAGTAAGCATCTGTATGGGTAGCTTTCCTGTAGACAGAGTGGCTCATTGAACCATCATGTCTCCTTTTAATTAAGACATCCAGAAAGGGTAGTTTGCCATCTTTTTCGACCTCCATGGTAAATCTGATGGCTGGGTGTATGGAATTGATGTGGTCGCGGAATTGGTCTAGAGCAGGCTGGCCATGTGGCCAGATGACAAAGGTGTCATCAACGTACCTCTTCCATAAGGTCGGGCGTAGAGTGGCAGTCTGGATGGCGTCAGTTTCAAATTTTTCCATGAATACGTTGGCTACAACCGGAGATAGGGGGGAGCCCATTGGGGTGCCCTCAGTTTGTTTGTAGAAAGTTCCATTCCAGGTGAAGTATGTGTTGGTTAAGCAATGTCTCACCAGGGGGGGTACATCAGTATGCAGTCCTTGATGAACCAGGTCTTCAATGATAGCGATGGTGTCAGGTACCGGGACTTTGGTGAACAAGGACACCACATCAAAACTGACAAGCAGGTCGTTTGGGGACAGGGAAATGTCTTTGATTGTCGATACCAGGTGAGTAGAATTTAGTACCGCAGAGGTGGTTTTTCCAGTGAAAGGTCGCAGTATATCAGCCAGAAAACGTGCCAGTTTGTAGGTGGGGGAGCTGATAGTAGAGACGATGGGACGAAGGGGTGTATCTTCTTTGTGTATCTTTGGAAGGCCATATAATCTTGGTGGTCTGGCAGCAGAGGGTTTTAACGAGAACTGTTTGATCTCATCAATTAATGCTGTTGAATCAGAGATAATTTTGTTCGTTTTGGTGACCAGGCTGTTGGTGGGATCTCTTTTTATTTTTGTATAGCTGCCATCGTTGAGTAGTTCTTGAATTTTGTTGTTATATTCTGTTTTGTCCATGATGACAGTGGCATTGCCTTTGTCGGCTGAGAGAACGACAATATCATCCCTCTTTTTTAATTGAGATAATTCAAAACGTTCGTCTTTGCTGATGTTGCTAGGTGGCAACTTAGCGTTTTTGAGGGTTGCAGCGATTTCAGATCTTGCTACGTCTGCAGAGATGTGACTCAAGCCCTTGAGTGCAACGTCGACATGGGCAATGATATCATTAACCGGTAAGTGTCTCGGTGTGACAGCAAAGTTTAGACCTTTAGCTAAAACGGATTTCAGACCATCAGAAATGGAACTGTTACTGCGATTAATTACGACTTTGTTGACGTCTATCTTTTCGGTGTGTGGATCCGATTTTTTGCTGGAGAGGTGATTGAATTTGGAAATCAAATTGTCCCTACATTTGTTCGACATAGTGGCAGCCGAAGAGGTAGTCATATTGTCTACATGTTCCCAATCCGATGTAGACATTGTTGCTGTCAATTTTAAGTGTGATTTGTAGAGTGTCTTGTCTAACTGATCGAGTTCGGTGCGTGTAAGTCTGATTTTTTTTTGTTTGGAATTCTTTGCGTTGCCATACGCTGAAGTTGGCATCGCTTGTAGAAGTAGCCTCGCTCCCTTTAGAGCGGTGAGGTGTGTGAGAGTTGTGCATCATACATATCGGCGTTCCCTCCTCCACACAGCAGCCAGCCTCTGTCCACGGGGGAGAGTTGCTTGATCGCTCTCAGTTCTGCTCAGTGGACACCTCTCTCCACTGCTGGATGAGCTGCGCGATCACGCTCGTGCTGGTTCGCTGACAGCAGTTTCTCTCCGCTGTTGGATGAGCTGCATCGGCACGCTCCCTCTCTCTGGGTGGAGAACTCGAACGTGCTCGTTGCTGGTTTGCTGAAAGCAGGTTTTTCTCCACTGCTGGATGACTCAAGTCGCACGTGCTCTTGCTCTGGTTTGCGGAAGCTCTTGCTTGGTGCGTCGGTCGCTCTGCAGCTGGACTCAATGTAGAATAATCTTTCAGCAATACTCTGTCTTTCAGCTCTTGGAAATCACACTAGGTGACGCCTCACTACCCTGCGAGTCTTGCCAACGTCAGTGGGTAGCGACGGGGCCACTTTGGCTTCTGCTCGCCGCCCACTGCTCTGCAGCTCGCCGGCTGGCGACCTGTTGCTGTCGTTCCCGATTGGAACGGCTCCTGAGCCGACCCACTGGTCGAACTCCCCGCGTTCCGACCTCCTCCGAGTCGAACTCCCCGAGTTCCGACCCCCCTGGTCGAACTCTTCCGAGTTGCTCCTCCGAGTCAAACTGTCTCCCGAGAGTCGACCCCCCGGTCGAACTCTGGTGAGCCGACCCCCCCCGGGTCGAACTCTGGTGACCCGACCCACTCCTGTCGAACTGATGTTTCAATGCTCAGGATCCTCTTTTTATGCCCAAAAATCCCTTCACTCGGATCCTGCCCACAAGGCGGGGTTTCTTTCGATTTTTGCTGTGTCAGGATTTGTCCGTATGTATCTGTGTCCGTGTGTGTCCGTACGTGTGTCAGTGTGTGTCCTTGTGCATCACCCACGGTATATTCCGTTGTCATACTCCTACCATAAAACCCACAAGTAAAACAATCAAATGTTATAAATTGTCTCGAAGGCGCCTCTCTGTCTGGGTGCACAACCTGGAGGGAGGGGCGATATTCCCTCCGACTTTCACCGACGCACAAAGAAATGGTTAAAAAGTTTTAAGTTAACATTTCATTTCATCAGAGTTCAATAGTTATGATTCTGTATTAATCCAAGGTCTGAGTCAGCTTCTCGTTGTGGTGTTTGACTCGTGTTTCCCCAAGCGTATACACACTCCTACCCCGCGCTGCAGGGATACAAAGACGGCCGGGATTTCGCTTTCTCTCCGACCCTGGGTTTAACATCGCCCTTTGCTTACGTTGCAGTTTTGCTGTGCGCTTGCATTCCTTTTCCTCTCTACTCTTACTTTAACCCTGCTTATTATTTGTGTATGGGTGGAGGCTAGAGCATTTATGTTGACTTAGGAAAACCTGATTGTTATAGGCTTCGGGTCAAGTCGTATAGAAATTATTAAAATATGGAAATACATTTCATATTAAATTAATAGACGGTTGATGGTTACATTGATGTAGCTATTGGCAGGGTTCAATTGAAGTTGGTGTGAAGATCAATAACTTTAGCCTACCCTGTCGTTGAATTCCGATTTTAAGTTACTTTAATAGTAATGTAGAACCAATCAGCTTTTTGACTGAACTATATCTAGGCTAACGCAAACTCCCAGTGACCCTGGCTTGGTGTGTTTACGTCAGCCCCTGGCAATCCGCTGTGCTCTGCTCTCTATCTGCTCCCGCTGACCCTGGGAGGGCTCTTAATGTCAAAATCGTGTTAGTGGGTCATGGTAAAGATAACCTCCACATGCCATGCGGAGGCCTGGTTTGGTGTTTTTATTCATTATTATAAAAAAAAACAATAGAAACATGTATCTATATGTATCGGAAAATTACCTGTTAACATTAAGATGGAAAAGGGGCCTAGATACAACAGTGCATAGCTCCAATGGCTTCCTAATATCGGAAGGAAGAGCATTCCAGTTGGCCGCAGAAGCCCATCTGAAAGCGAGTGATGCGGTGACTGTCTTTGTTCGATGGCTTGCCAAAAGCCACTGCTGCTAGGATGATCCACCAATCCCATCTCTCGATTGCAATCGTGCATTAGCAGCACACCTTGCATTCGCTGTTGAACCACTCGTCCATCACGTGTTCCATCATCGCAACTACAGCACTGCCCTGCACCTGTGGCCGCCACAGTTGCTAACATTGTGTTGTTTGTTTAGGTGATCGGCAAGGCCCGGAAAGGCGAGCGGGAGGCGATGGACCGTGGGCTGGCTCGCATCGAGTGTGACATCAAGCAGGAGGTGGAGGGCCGACCACACAAGATCAAGAAATACCTGTTGGAGTCGTTCCCCTTGCCAGGGACGAGCGCCGATCTTCGCCGACAGTTCACGACACAGCCGGCGGCCGAGATGGTGCTGCAGGTCTTCCAGAACGCCGAGGACATCTTTGTGAATAAGCTGAAGAAGGTGGGGCCATGGCGTCTGGACTTAATGCAACAAAATTACCGTGCGAGAAAAATCATGCATCTGCTTAGATTTGTCAAAGATTTTCCAAAATACATTTGTTCTCGGAATTATTTAATGAGTGATAATCGCCATACGTTTCAAGTCTGTCGATACTTCCACCAGTATCAATGACTTGCTCTACCACTGAATTAACTCTCCTCTATAATATTTAGGGCCATCGCTTTCACAAAATTCAGTCACACATTGAGACAAAAGTAAGGGGGGCATTGAAATCGGTAGGACATCTATGCATGTGTCACCCTCTATTTGTCCCAACAGAGTGATATGGCTGCACGTGGTTTGGGTCCTTTGTTGTCTCCACCAACAGTGTGTGCAGGACTTCCTGGGGCAGGTGAAAGGGGACACGCTGGCCCGGAAGCTGTTTCAGTTGGCCCTGTGCTGTGGCTCCCTCGAGACTCCTCGCGACCTCGTGGTCAAGGAGAAACCGGCCGCGTTTCTCGGCAACATCAGCACTCCCGACACCAGACCGCCGCCTCCTCCGGGGAGTAAGGAGACAAATTTGCATATACAGTAGACTCTCGATTGTCCGCGCTAATGACGTGGAGGATGGCTGCGGATAATTAAAATGACGGATGATCCAAAGATATCTATTTTTTGCGGCTCTCTATGCCACAAACTAACGATCAACCGATCGATGCACGTGGTCAGTGATAACACTTTCCTGCTAATTTGACCAAGTCCAATATCGGCTCAACTTTCATGTGACGGACGTTACTCTCACGTTCAGAGTGGGTTGGAATGTGCTTCCCTTTACTCTGTGGACCAGAGGTCACTAGAAGCAATGTCAGAGGTAGCTTTGTGATGTTCTCTTCTGCGGGCCATTCTCCAATAGGACGGGTTCCACTGCTCCGTGAGAGATCCGAGTGGATACTCCGTCTCATGACACGATATCGAAAGCACAATCTGAATAAAATGTAGTTTCTTGTATTGTACATAAGGGGTCAGACCACGGAGGACCTTCAGAATGCTGAGTGTGATCTTGAAATTAATCCTGGACTGGTTCGGGGGATAGTTGAACAATTCGAATATTGGGGCAATATTGTCTTGCATACGGGTGTGAGTGAGAAGTCTGCCAGTGGTTTTTTGAGTCCATCTAAATTTTTGGGTTAGATCATGTAAACATGCACTCAATAATACGCGTTAATATGCGCTTTTTATGTGACCTAACCCAAAAATCTCTATTATGGATAATATTGGTCGCGAAGGCCTTCGTGTTAAACTTGTTTTTTGAGTCATCTGGAGAGTGATGATGAAACTTATCGGGAGGCCGTAGATGAGACGTGGGGGTGGGGGGGCAGAGAGAGAGAGTTGCAGTTGTTGAGCCTATTGGAGCGAGTTACAGCATCGTTGTCCTCTCCTACAATGGCATTGCTTCTCTCCTTCGCAGAGGCGGTAGCCGAGCATCTGGTCCGTCTGCTGAGCCACGCAAGTAAGATGGCAGAGCCCCTGGGCCTACCCGCGCTGTCACGCGTGGAGAAGCAGCTTGCCGAGCACTTTGACTCGCGCGACCTCCCCAGCCTGGGCCTCGGCTCCTTCTTGGACATCCTCCATCGCAACGCCCAGGTGCGTACGTGGCGTGCGTGAGCCCACCCGCCTCCAGCTGGTAAGAGGCAGTACAGCAAGTAGGTGTACGACACTGCCCGTGCAAAGTTTGAGTGTACTTATCGCCTCCGAGTGGCGCTCAATGTTAAGTTTGTTTCCAAAATTGTGCGGGGTAATATTAGTTTATTATTACGAACTTAAAACTAATTTATCGATAACTCGAATACGTTTAAGCATCATGTAATCACTGCCAATGCAGAGCGCAACAAAGTGTCACGTAAGATGCATGGGTTTTCTCTTGTCACTCTTAAAAAATATCTGTGAATTTGGCAAACATCCCAAAGGTATAGGTATAAAAATCCCAAAGGTAGATATTGAAAATCACCGTTAAAATTGAGTGTGCAGCGGTGACATTCAGATAACATATATGATAACACTATATATGCAAAGCGGCCAGGTGGCTCAGATATCAAAGCGGTGCGTTGGCAATAATGAGATGCTGGGCTTGAATCTGGATTTTGACCGCTTGGATGGAAACCGAGGTCTCAAGTCTTATGAAGTCGATCATCCAAGCCCAGTCACCAGCGACTGCACAACATTACAGTCTCATTAAACTTGGGTTTTGCACTTCATTTTCCTAATTCCATCTCTGAGAATAACAATTTCAGCTTGACTCTCGTGCGCCGCACAATCTCATAACACAGCTCATGTGAAAGTGTTGGCTCCTATTGTGTACAAGATCAAAGGCCACCCACTGCATTTTATGACACAGGGCCTGCACGGCTATGCGAGATTTACGAATGGATGATTTATTTGTCTCTTGACATTACGCCGATAGCGCATTTGGAAAACTAAAATTGAGAACAAATTTTGTGTTAATTTGCAAACTTAAATCTGTAATATTTAATCAGTTTTCGTGCACTGCATTGTGAGATGCAGCTCCATGCGTATCGTTTAGCTTTAAGCCGGTGTTTGCCTTGCGGTCGCCTCGGTGTCAACCAACTGATGTTGACGGATTTGTTGTGTCTGTGGTAGCTGTTGGAGGAGACTGGGGTTGTGATCTCTGCCCTGGGTGGATCTGGAGCCACAGCGGGAAGCTTCTGTTCATCCACCAGTGCGGCAGCCTCGACACCGCAGCGGTGAGACACGGGCCCCAGTAGGGGCCACAGGGGCGGCTCAGAGATGGGGATAAGGATTTGGAGATTTAGGGCGCTCGTGGAAATAAACTCTTCAACTCAAAGCGCCTTACAGCAGCGTCTCATCTCAACCATTCCATTGCTCTGCGGCAGTCTACCCGAGGGGACCCCCCCCCATTGGCAGCTGTTCCTATTTGGCACGTGGTGCACGCACTACCGGCCTGTGAATGGACATGTCTGCCATTCGGGAGCGATGTTTGATTTTCCTACGTGGTTTTTCACCGATAAAGTAATTTGCAAGTATTTTATCTGATTTAGCAAATTTGGAACATGATGCGGTTACACGTGGCCAATTCTATTTTTTTAATACAGCGTCACAGGATTATTATCATACATTGTGAAACAGATCTCTTTGTTTGTGGTGAATAAACTGCCAACATTAACCAGGGCGGATGCTGGGCTTGAACCGAGAACCACCACCCGACCATGTTTCCATAAATTTGTGCAGTCACATTAACGCTGTTCACGTCGTACGCAATGGACACTTTATTATTAGCACCACCTCTGGACCTGTTTGGCCCCTGATCCATCTTGAGAGGTCTTGTAAGGGCGGCGTATTACAGTTTGATTTTATATCGGCACAGCAAATAGCCAATGGAAAACCACCCGTTCCGTGGGGGTGCTACGCGCTGGCACGGATCGGATGCGCCAGTGGAAAAGGGCTGCTAGCAACTCGGCCGCCTCCAAACGAAAGAGAGAGGGTTCCTGGTCTCTGTTGTTGGCTGTGTGCTCTGCAGCTGCCGGCCGTGGACTGCGCTGTGGGGAAGCACTACGGCGTGCATTCCTGCCGCAACCTTGGGCACGGCCCCATGGCCAACCTGGTAAAACTGGCGCAGAAGGCCAAGCCCGGTGGCAGCAGCGGCGGTGCCCATCGGTGCGCCGTCTTGTACGAGACGGGGCTGTGTGCTCGCGACTCGAGGTTTGGCAGCCCCCTCCAAAGTGCCCTCCTCCTCACCCCTCTGCTCACCTCGTGATCTGCCTGACCGCCACGGGTCGCTCCTCAAAATTGTTGAGTCGGCGACAGACACTTGGGGTTCTTTAATCTTTCACATCAAAGGGTCAGTGAGCCACACCAATATGCCATTGGTAATGTAACTTAAGGATTCAATGTTCAAGGCAAGTGATTGTCGAGACAAACTGATGATTGTGTGTGTAACACCCCTCTGGCAGTCCACTGCCTGATGAAGGCCTCGCCACGTTGCTTTGGTCATGGGGGTTGTTGCACCAAACTTTACCACGCTTGGTGAAGGGGGCGCGGATTAGGTTCAGGACTTGTGCAGATATCAGTCACCACTGACGTCAGCCATGGCTAGGAATCCAACTCGGATCGCCGCGTTAGTATCGCAGTGCACCAAACATTGCAGCAGTGCTTCAGAAATCATTCCGAAGTTGCTTGATATTGCACACAGTTTGAATAAACCATCATTACTTCAGGAAATATATTTTTAGTTAAAATTTTACTTTGTACATGCTGTGATCGTAATGAAGAGTTGTGCTAGTTAGTAGTAACAGCGCGATACATCGGTTAAATCGATTAATATTTATTATTCAGCTGACAATTCATGTATTGAATTGCACGTGTAAGAATCAACTCTTAAAAAATTGTATCCCTTTTTATTTTAATAGTTTCACATCGCCACTAGAGAGAGTCGACATGATCAGTGTAAGTTCAAATGAACTGACACACCTTGTGAAAAACCCAACGCAGAAGATCCCTGGGCTTGATATTCCACGAAGCTCATGGTCGCCCTAAACCGCATCTGCACAAACCATGGCAGATGCGGATACCTGATGCACAAATGGAAAATTTTAAACTCTCCAGTGTTTGACTGTGGTCATCCAGAACAGATCGTACAACGTGAAACGACGCAATAGAAAATTAAAGTCAAGCCACAGTGCGATTGTGACCATGCAACCCAAACTATGCACGATATTGTGAACCACAGTCGTCTGTGCTCCTTCAACGGAATAGGAATAGTAACCCTACACGAAGTTTCTCCTGAAGCCCTCTCGTCGTGACCAGCAGACCTCGGACATTGGCTTATGGCTCCTGAACATGTTGCCCTCATGGGCAGGAATAGAATAGCTCAGGGGTTGGCAATCTGCGTCTCCCGGTGCCGCATGCTGCTCTTTAAAGACTGTTTGGTGATGTTGTTTATGAAGGACCACTGTCTCGTATTCACCACAGTGCATTGCGCCTCTTGAAATATTGAGTTGAGTAATCCCGGTAGTTGAGAAACTAAGGTAGTTGAGTACCCCGGAAACACGCTGTGGTTCGTGTCGCGTTAATAGCTCCGTACCGTGCCGTGTAACTCACTAAGCAGCCGATTGCTCGCGTGCAGTGGTAGTGCCGTGTTCATTGATAACACTGCACACTCCGTGCAGTGGTAGTGCCGTGTTCATTGATAACGCCGCACACTCCGTGCAGTGGTAGTGCCGTGTTCATTGATAACACTGCACACTCCGTGCAGTGGTAGTGCCGTGTTCATTGATAACACTGCACACTCCGTGCAGTGATAGTGCCGTGTTCATTGATAACGCTGCACACTCTGTGCAGTGGCAGTGCCGTGTTCATTGATAACGCTGCACACTCCGTGCAGTGGCAGTGCCGTGTTCATTGATAACACTGCACACTCCGTGCAGTAGCAGTGCCGTGTTCATTGATAACACTGCACACTCCGTGCAGTGGTAGTGCCGTGTTCATTGATAACGCCGCACACTCCGTGCAGTGGCAGTGCCGTGTTCATTGATAACGCTGCACACTCCGTACAGTGGCAGTGCCGTGTTCATTGATAACACCGCACACTCCGTGCAGTGATAGTGCCGTGTTCATTGATAACACTGCACACTCCGTGCAGTGATAGTGCCGTGTTCATTGATAACGCTGCACACTCCGTGCAGTGGTAGTGCCGTGTTCATTGATAACGCTGCACACTCCGTGCAGTGGTAGTGCCGTGTTCATTGATAACGCTGCACACTCCGTGTAGTGGTAGTGCCGTGTTCATTGATAACACTGCACACTCCGTGCAGCGTTGTGTGAGGATGGCTCACTAATTGAAAGGGGAGTCGTAGCTATCGCACTGTGGGGTGGTCATCGCCCTCCTCCCCCTGGGCATGTGCCGTGTGTGTTGTGTGCGTCGTGAGTCGTGGCGATGTAAACCCGGGGTAGCTCCTCTCTCCGTCTCTTCGTTTGTTGCTGTCCCGGCGAAGCTCGAGTTGGTGAGCGCAACGCGTGGCAGATCCGGCTTCACCCGTTCCCACTCCTCCCAGTCAGCGACTCCCAAACCCCCACTCAATAATCGCAGATCACTACCCAGGTCCTTATCAACCAAATGATTTTTAACTAAACTATTTTTTGTATTCTTAACAATGTATCCACAGTTCAGTTTTTAAGTACAATTTTACCGGCGCACTGTATGTTTTCCTGGTGTGGACTGTGGCTGTTTTTGCTATTGTTTTACTGCCTTTTCCAAGCTTGGAAATGTATGTATGAATGAAATTGGAACTTATATACTTCATTTATTTACTAATTGACAAACTATTTATATTTTACCAGGTAAGGCCCACTGAGCATATATAGCAGTTTTTCAGAAGCGACCTGGCCATCGCAAATGATAGCTCAACGAAGTGGCTTATCGTCACGTGGACATTTATAGCAGACAAATATACAGCATGCGTCAGGGTTGGGATGTAACCCACGACCTCCTGCGTACCAGGGGAGGTAGTTAACATCTCCCAGTCACCGTGGTGCCCTGTGGTCACGTGAGGCCTTCCACTTCTGAATGGCTTGCGATGCATATTTGAACATTACTGCAAGCGTCTTAGCCTCGTTCATTCGGTATTCGAGGGGAATATTGCCATTTAGTAACGCTGTTTCAAATATCGCGCATTGAACTTTCGATTTTAATTTGCAATGTAATTGAGGGACTGTGCGTTGTCTTGTCGTGGTCTGGTGCTGTTGTTGTGTTGCTGCCTTGCCCAAACTTGCATTTGTTGACAAATCGGCAGGAATCTATGTACTTTGTATTTTTAGCAACATGCTTACATTTTCTCCATCTTGCCTCTCATATCGTTTTTGTACATACCTCGCTGACCCGCCCCTACTGGACATATGTGAAAAGAGCTTCATAGCTCATTGGATTCCTCCAGGATGAAAAAAAGATTCTGATTAATCAGTGGCACTGCCAACAGCCTACATCCACACACGACCAATCACCCCTTGTAATGCCATACACATGGTTCCTTTCCCATAGACATGTAATTCTGCAAATGTGCAGAAATGTCTGCCGTATGCGAATTACTCCAGACAATTCTTAGTTTTTTCGGTAAAGTCACGTTGAAGGGAAACAACAAAATAATAAAATATATATAAAACAATAAAAAATTCTCACGACGTTTCGACCATAACTCAAACGGTCATATATATTATATTATAATTTTGTTGTTTCCTTCAACGTGACTTTACTGAAAAAACTAAGAATATGAATTACTGCAGTCACGAAAGCTTTAAATCAAAATTTACTCCAGACAAGTTTAGAGTATTAAACGTGACCTGTTGTGACTCGTCTAATGTGTATCGCGTGGTCGTCAGCACAGAAAGATGCGTCTGGTAACGTCCTAATGGACCAAACATCGTAAAAAGGAGGCTGGGTCTGCGTTGTTCAGTGACCACCATATACAGGGACTCTTCTACTTACGGACGAGTTAGGTTCCAGAAGTCTGTTCGTAAGTCCAACTTTACTCCTGTCGATTCCAAACATGTTGTACGGCGTGTACACTAAACACAGGGAATGGCTTTAAGAGTTGTATAATCTCCTGTAGACGTAGACGCCACTGGTTCTTCACGTTGTGTAGATGTAGATGCCACCACCACCATCTATTGCGTGGCGGTTGAACTTATGAATCTCGGTACAAACAGGCAACTGGACATATGGACAGGTTTCTTTGTATCTCTGAGACTTTCTAAGTTGAATGTTTTTTTAAGTGAAGGAGTCCCCATAAATATTTTTGAGGACCACTGGGATCTTTAGTTTAAACCGTGAGTCTTGGAGTCATTGGACCAGAAAGAAGCGAGATAAAAACGACAGTAACATTGAAAAATATGTACACAGGGCAGGGAGGGCCCAGCCGCATGACAGGATTTATTCAGCGCTATCGTCACGGTAACAGAAACAGTGCTCCCGAATGAATCGCAGAATCCCCCGAATATTCCGCCTCAGGCGGGAGAATCTCCGTCCAGACCCGCGTGACGCCTTTGGCCCAATCTTGTCGACGGCATCATCATCATCCTCCTCGTTGTTGTTGTTGCCTGGTTGGAGAGCAGGGCCCCGCCTGGCAAATGGACGCACGCGCCATCGTTAGCACGGTCGGCTACGGTTAGCACGATCGGCTACGTACGCGTTCAAAATTATTTCAACGTACAGACATGCGCGTATCTATAATGCCACCGTCTGCCCCATCGTGCATTCTCGGCTGTGCTTACACTGGTTGCTGCAGTGCACCTCACATGTGTCCGGCCGCTCAAATGCGAGGTAGGAGGATGCCACACATCTCTCACTATGGCCAGTAGCGGAATGCTACATTCCTATAACAGGAGCCAATGGTGGTGTATAATAGGATCACCGCTGTTGACTTCCCACAAAATGGGATTCATTATTTGACTATAGCTCGGGTTGATAAATAAGCTGTTAACCTTCTTGACCTGGATTTTGAACTCGCAAGCGTACAGTGATCGTGGAGTGCTCTAACCGCAGCACCTCCAAGTGGGATGCAGTGCAATTCATATATTTATAATTAAGATATATATTTTTACTAGGAATGCATTTAGCTGCAGATTGGTGGAGATGAGGTTAGGGATAAGATATTACATCCTGTGGAGCCCTGGGATATTTACATCTTCAAGTGAGATGAACTAAAGAGGTGAATGCCATTACAGAATCCTCATTTCACAACTCCTCATGAAACAGATTCCCCGTTCTTACAATACAGAACTTGTCTCATCTGATACAGAACCCAAATCTCATGTGTCCTCAATATTTTTTACTTCCTCTCAATCGTGAATACTACATTGTGGGAATTAACAGTGGTTGTAATATAAATAGACTTGCCCTTGCTATAGGAATGTGTAATTTACTCAAATAACTAATTTATGATGATGATGGTGTTTGCTATATGCTAATTTATATCAGGAGACACTTTGTCTGAATGACCTCCCCAATACACATTTTTCTCAAGGTGCACTTCTGCCTGGAGACTCACTCTTGTCTCGTGGCCGACTCCATCTCCTCCTCCTCCGCGATGACGTCATTGGTGCCACCACTTTGGGGAATTTTTCAGACAGGCGTGTTACCGCACAGTCACCTGCTGACTCCACTCCCCACTCCGACTCCATTCCCCAATCAGAGTTTGAAGCCCACTTGCTCACAGAAACTGAGCCTGCAGTATTCTGATTTGTCCAAGTGGACTCCGAAGTCTGCTCGCTTGCTGCAGGGACTTGGAAATCTCCCTCACAGAGACAGGGGATTGCCGAGAGGCTGCAGGCCACCATCGGCTCCATTTCCTCTTCAACGATGACGTCATTGGTGCTGTCACGTTGATCGAAGAGTTTTTCAGACATTCGTGTTACCGCACAGTCACCTGCCGACTCCACTCCCCACTCCGACTCCATTCCCCAATCAGAGTTTGAAGCCCACTCGCTCCCAGAAACTGAGCCTGCAGTATTCTGATTTGACCAAGTGGACTCCGAAGTCTGCTCGCTTGCAGCAGGGACTTGGCAATCTCCCTGGCTGAGACGGGGGACTGCCGAGAGGCTGCAGGCCGCCACCGGCTCCGTGTCCATGGCTGGGCAAGGCGGGAAGTTCGCTTGCGGTGGCACGGTCCTTCCGCCCAACAATAATGGGTGGTTGAGGGCCTCCGTGGGTGTGAGGCGACGTTGGGGATCCCACCTGCCAAGGAGGCAAACGGAGGGAGTCAGGTGCCTGTTGCATTCTAAAATCGCTTCATTGAATCGTGGTCTGGGGTGAAATGCGCAATTCTATCCTCAACACTTTTGTCAGAAACGATATTTATTTTAAAAAGCGACGAGATGAAGAAACGATGCCCCGGTGTGACACAAAACTTTGCAGTCCTAGCCCAAACGACACGTGAGGTCTAAGATCGTTTCCAGTAATGTTGATGGTAGACGCAAAGTGATTTATATTTAATTATTTGTACGAGGTGAAATGTAGACAATAGTAACAAGTCTCTTACTGAAGGCACCCGCGGAGAAAATTGATGAACTTTTGATTGCGGGTTCCCAGAACCGCCTTCAAAGACACGGAGCACGGGACGATCCGTTTCCCGTTGACGACGGGGCGATTCTTTTTGTCTGTTTATTGGAGAGAGAAAAAGAGAGAAACACTGAATTAGTTGTGGCGATCAGTGCAATGCGGCGGCGGTCCTTAACCCTCCAATTGCTATGTTTGCAAATATGATTCCATGTTGGCGGTCGACTACAGCCTGTCATCCCTCCAGGGTCGATAAAATTTGTAACCGTTTGTGAGACGTTTGCAGTAGTCGTGTGGAAAGGATGGCTTCTAAGCGTTAAAGTGAAATTCCCACTCTCAACTCTGGGCCACCGGAGGAGACGAGAACCTCCTGATACTTGTTTGAGCAAGGAGACACTTTGATGTTTATTTTAGTATTATATTATTATTTGCATCACTTGGAGAGGATGGTAATTTGTTGTACAAGCGTGCTTTTAAGCATAATATATTTCTCAATCAAGGACCCAGAGTTTGTGTGGAGGGTTGTTCTCTGTGGTTGTTTTGTACTATGGTAGAACTGCTCTATGCTGATTTAGGATACCGTCGCATCTGCCACACAATTTTTAAAAATTGTGCTAAGTCATGCTGAAATTAAAAAAAAAACGGCCACTCATCTTTATTAAAAATGTGATGGCCAGAATTCCATGTAATTAATACACACGTCCTCTGTTGGATTGCAAATCCCTATGGGTTTTCCAAATATACTAAGCTACCTAAACATAACCGTTCCTTTTAAAGTATTTTTTTCATAAGACTCCTTACTGTCGCACTAATTCAACACGTACTGACAAGTACGTTGCCAAGACCGTTGTGACTTTTAAACCCAAATAAAGCACAGTTCATTTTTAAATTACGCGAAGCAGTTTCCATGCCTTTCTATTCAAGCACAGAGCACGAGACACGCGGCTGCACGGCCACGACTCTCCGGGCAGTGACAGCAGCAGCAGCAGCAACAGCTACGAACTCCAACACCACCACCTCACCACCCCCCCCTGTCCACTCACCAAAGGAGATAATGTTGTGGGTCGAGGGGTCAATCATGGCTTTGGGTGGGAGTCCCAACATCTGAAACCAAGATCACAAGAGGGATGAGTTGGATGAGGTCCGTCGCTCGAGTGAACAGAGCGTACATACGCTGCACTTTGTCTCATTGAAACGTCGATGTACAATGAACTTTGCCTGCTCTTGTACATACTGTTTGCAGATATTTATCTCTATCATCAGGCGAAGCATACATATTTGGTCTTTAATTGACGACGTGGTTACTACGTGCGGCTTCGTTGCTCTCCAACACAGGCTGTGAAAGCCTCGGGGATTAACAACAAACCACAATAATCATAACAATAGTAATCATTCCGAAGGACATCAGCCTGACGCTCTGATTCTCTGGTATTACCGATGAACCCGAAATCTCTCTTTACTTCTTTACTCATGCAAATGGTGCGTGATCACGCAGTGAACACGTCCACTCCTCTCACGTGTACCGGCAGCTGAGCGACATTTTTTGACCAGTGAAAGGCCCAGAGGATGACGACAGCCCTGCACGTAACCAGCTTTGTCGCATGAGCCATCGCACAGCGGGTCTGTACGCTGGTGGATCGTCGTGCGCCATCAGTCATAACCAACCCCCTGCTGCTGCTGCTGTTGTTGTTTATCGTGGACTCCATCGTTGGTTCAAATTCGAATTAAACCCTCCCTCCTCCTTTATATGGCGCAGTTGGAACGGTCCCATGGGAAATATGACGCCCGGTTTGGTGGTGCCGTATCAGGCTCGAGGTTTGTTACGATAAAAATTATAGAATTCATCAGTATGTATATATTATAATAATTAATATTTGTAAGGCGCATTTAATCCGAGGATCCCAATGCACCCCGTGTATGGAAAGCAGGGAAATGAGACGACCAAAACGAGGAAATGAGACGACCAAAACTATGGGGAATAGGCCATTTTACCGAGGTGAGTTTTCATGGCGAGATTTAAATAGCTTTAAAAATTCTGTCTTGTTATCAGAGGCCAACGTGTTCCATAGTCTCGGAGCTGCACTGGCAAAAAGCCCGATCGCCCCCAGGAATTGAGACTTGACCTCAGAAAACTGAGTAGGAGATCAGAAGATCTCAAGGACCTCATTGGTGTACATGAGTGGATCAGCTCCTGTAAGTATTGTGGGGCTAACCCACTGACAGCCTTGTAGCTCAACAGCAGGACCTTATAACCAACTGGATATATATATGCAATGGTGTTTTCCTACGCGTCAGATACCTGGATGAGATAGCCGATGTGGTCTTCCGAGCTTGTCTTGAAGAGCGGGTTCCCGAGGAGCATCTCGGCCACCACACATCCGAGTGACCACATGTCCGCGCTGCATGTGACCGGGAGCCCAAAGTACATTTCGGGGGCCATGTACCACATCGAGCCAAGACACCAAGCTCCTAGCAGCACACGGACAGACAGGTGACCAAACAAGGTGGCACTTGCACATTATTCACCTGTACTTGTGAAGTGCAGAATAGATGAGGGTATGCACACGCAGTCACGTATGGCACTCAAAATGCGCACAATGACAAAGATCGCCCACATAAATGCGTGTATCAGCTGGGTAGCACTTAGAAATTTAAATTATTTTCATTACACTGGTGCCAGCTATCATAGAGTGCAGCTGTCGTGTCGCGAGAGTTCTCTGCGGTGAGTAACAACTTCTTTAAAAGCAACGGCGCTGCGACGCCTCTCTGAATAAAATTAACGCCGAGCCGCTTTGCGCGTTTCAAGATTCAGTGATGAACCGGGGACACCTACCACCACCCTGAAAACGTGCAGACGTCTCGGAACGGGAAAAGGTTAAGTGAGGAATGAGGACAAAGGAACTTAGGGCTGCCATGCGATCTGTACATTTGCAATCGTAAATCACATGTAAATCACACGTAAATCAGCCATCCGCGACGAAAATTCCAATGGGATTGTCTACTGGCTCCAGACTTTCAATACCAGCAATCGATTATGAAAATTGTTACCGGTTTACTGGTTACTGTTTGACAACTACCCTCCTCAAACCTGGGAGGTTGAGAGTTGAAATCCTGGCCAAATGATTGACGAAATGTAACGTTTGAAGGGTATCAGTGTCACTACCACACTTTGTTTAAGCGGTGCTAACCACCACGCCACCACAGCACGAAGACAAAGACCCCCCCATATAGCTTAAACAGGCTTGTAGCGCAGCGTGCTAACCGTTAACACCACCGCTCCCCACAAACACTGTGACACGCACACACACATGCTGCTACACACGTACACACATTCACAGGGCAGCTAGATCACTCACTTGGGCAGGTCTCGCTGATGCTCAGGCCAAAACCTGTGAGCCTGATATTGCCACTGATGTGGTCTTTGACCAAGATGTTTGCCTGCAAAAAAGACAGTGGTTGTCAGTGAAACTCGTGGTGTGTCGGTGAGATTGCGTCTTGTTGAATTGGTTCATGGCGGTTTACTCAAAGATTTCATGTACTCATTTTTGTTGAACACTTAATGCCCTTTGTAAATGTAATCATGCTTGAAGATCTCCCTACCCCATGCCGTGTTAATCAAGGGGGTTGTATGGCCATACCTCACCATGCTGCTCAGGGGGCTGTTGAAGGCAATGGGATCCAGGACCGGTTCAGATATCGCCCAAACCCTGGTTTTAGCCGTGGCCAGAAATCGAATTCGGGTCATTAACCTCTGAGTGCAGTTTGCGAACTACCCCACCACTGCTACGCCCATCATTTAGCTTTGG
This sequence comes from Petromyzon marinus, assembly GCF_048934315.1. Lineage (NCBI taxonomy): Eukaryota > Metazoa > Chordata > Hyperoartia > Petromyzontiformes > Petromyzontidae > Petromyzon > Petromyzon marinus. The sequence continues at coordinate 413,940 of NC_133683.1, forward strand.
CCTTCGGAATTGTTGCTTAGGGCAGTGGTCGTTGTTGTTTAACGCAAATTAGAAAATATTAAATGTTCCGCGGAGCGTTGGTTGTTGAGAGCAAACAGAGATCCACGTGAAAAGTTGTATTTGTATGCAAGTTTTGGCTATCTGTGTTTATGAAATAGCAAGTCGTGGCATGAGTGTTGTTGCGGTGTAGAATAAGATATCTCGAAATCCTGTTACTAAGGTTTATAAGAGTGTTCTCATATTCTTAGTTCTTTCGGTAAGAAAGAACTAAGAATATGAATTACTGGAGTCACGAAAGCTTTAAATCAAAATTTAAGAGTGCTCTCATTTTCTACAACTGCACGAACTGAGGCACTAACTCCATACTGACGGACAAAAGACGCAGCGGGCTGCTTAGTTTACTAACCGGCTTCAGATCCGCGTGAATGATGTGCATCGCCTTCAGCTTTGCCAGGGCCCGCAGCATGGAGCCCACGTACGGCTTCAATTCCGTCATGTATAAGCCATAGGTCTCGTCCAGCTTCTGGAGGAGGTCTCCGCTGCGTGACGGCACAAAACGTGAACGGTTACAGTTTCTTCCTGCTTGTGACCCATTCCCTGATTGGCCCCTTGAACAGGAGCACACGTGCTTGGCTGAGGCGAAGCCGCACGGAGTAACCATACAGGGTTGCCGCTCAACTCAAAACATAGTCAATGAGGCAGGAAGGCATTATAAACAGTTATGTCTGACCATGGAGCCGCGTACAAATACAATAATTCTAGGGCATTCTGAAAGCCTATGGACATTTATTCTACATCCAAATGATTCATGTGTGTGAACACACGGACGCATCGGTGTTTGGGGGAGCGGTGGTGCAGCGTTTAGCGCGTTGCTCTACAATTCCCGCTCACGGCCAAGACCGGTGACGATTATCTGAACCAATCCTGAGCCTCCCCTAGATCGACTCAGCCTCAAATGAGTACCTGGTGCGGTGTGTAAACATCGCCACTGGGGAGACAAAGGCTGCCGGGCGTGGTGCTGCCCACCCACCCCCTCGTGTGCCTTGCCCGTCTTCATAGGTGCTACTTGCTAACAGCACTTGCCCCAACAATCTTCTCAGGCTATACTGGTTAATCTTTGTCTTTGGATCGGTGTTCACCGGACGCCATGACACTCACCTGATGAGCTCCAGGACGACGCAGTTGTGTCCCCGGAAGGTGAAGTTGTCCAGGAGGGTGACGATGTTGTTGTTGTCAGGGTCCCCCTTGCTCTGCAGGATCTTCATGATCTCCAACTCCAGCTGCTGTCTCTTGTTGTTGATGCTCTGGGGTGGGGGGGGAGAACGCACGGAATGAGAGTTGTCACCTCGCTCTGAGCATCGCAACACGCAGGGGCGGAGGCAATGCTCATTCATCCTCCATGAGTGGTCCTAAGCCAAGAGTGTGAATCCCACTGGCTGAGGGAGCCATTAAACACACCGTCAACACGCTGTTTGTGTTTAGTTTGTTGCCCTTCCTCTGCACCTCCGATTAGCATGGTCGGTTACATACGGTGCGAAAGAAGTTCAACATTACATACTTACAATGAATGTCAGAATCGGCATGTGTATTTATACTGGAGGAATTTGATGAGCTGCAAATAACTTTTTCACAAATATAATTATATAATTTTATATTTTTTTCTCTTTAAACCAAAGTCACAAATATGCACACATTTTAGATTTTGGACTAAAATTGGGGGTGGGTGGGGGGGGGGCAGCTGCATACATTTGTATTCATTTGTGATCTCTGTGTGTGGCTAAATGTGATCTATGACACGAGTTACAAGGCGATATAAGTTATTTGGGCTAAGGACAGGCATAGGGAGATTAATTTAGTGTCTGACGAATGCACAGCAATGGGGAAGCTGGCTTAAAATAATGTTAAAGTGGACACCACTACAGATTATCGTTCTGTATGTTTACTGTATAGATGTGTGTTGTCTGCTCGTATTTAAAAAAACGAAGTCGTTGACTATCGTTTAAAATATTACATCAATAAAAATATTTATTTTGGGTGAATATTGTTGCTGAGGAGCAGTTATGTTAACGTGTTAAGATGGTGATTTTATCTCAAAGTGATTCCCATCCGATATTTTGAGGGGGTAATTGACGAAAGTAACAGGCCTCATATCATCGTGGGAGAGGAATATTGGCGGGCGTATTGCGTCTCTGTACAAGGATTGTTGTTGTTGTTGTCACGGTTATCTCTCAGTGACAGTGGTGTGCTACGTGGAGCAAAATCCCAACGTGAGGCTGAAGAGGAGGTGGACGAGGTGGTGACACCGCCGAGAGGAGGAGGAGGAGGAGAGCCATCAGGGGTGGCCAGGCCTTGCCGAGAGGATCTCAAGGAGCGCTCCCCCCCCCCATTGACACCACAAGGGAGGAGGAGGAGGGAGCAGACATCGCGGAGTTGCCGCTCATCTCCCGTAGCAGCAGCAGCAGCCAGAGAGCCCCACCACGACTGCCGTGCCACGCGACTGTCACTGCGACTCCGGGAGTCGGGGCTCTCACCACCACCACCGCCGCCCTTCTGCGTCGACTCACAGCGGAGCTCCACAGCAGCAGCAGCAGCGTGACCCCTGCCGACCCGCGCGGTCTTCTACGCCGTCTTCTTGGGCGGCGGGGACATTGAGTTTGCGGCTCCTTACGGCGTACGGACGTTTCAATAGGGGTTAAAAAACACAATGTCTCTGTGTGGTGTTTCTCCCTTGTCATGGGGACTTTGTAGGATGAACGGTGGAGATTGTTAAGGGGTGACCGATAATGTCTGAATTGGTCTGTAATAAGGTAGGGCACTGATAAGGTAATGACGACACGTGTGCACTAGCGATGAGAACATTGACGCACTTTTGTCGAAGCGTTACTGAGTTTCAAGTCTCTGTTCCCGACAGTTTTGTTTGGTGGAGAGGATATTTGTGGCCTCCTGACAAAGACTTTTCTAGCTAAGCTCTACTACCATCGTAGAGTAACAACAACAACAGCAGCAGCACTGTCCTCATAATAGAAACACTCCTCCTCCTCCACACGTGCGTGCATTCACTTACTGCCACCTAGACACCGCTGGAACTTGTGCAGAGACATTTCGTGAGGTTCAAATGTCAAAGTTTGTGCTCAGAGAGCCAGCCGGAGCCGTCGAGAGTTTGCGGATTGGCGATGCCTTTGTCGAGGCAAGACGCAGCCACACTCGGGCACAATTAGAACCTTTAGATAACTGCAACTGTCTGAGGACTTTGAGTGCACGAGTTATGTGAAACAGTTCTCGGTGGCAATTGTTATTTTGTTAGTTTTAGATGTTTGTTTGGCCTCCTCCATACAATTGTCCTACTGGTGGTGTATTTAATGGGCTGTGAGCTGCTGTTGGTCATTGCTGGTCGATGATGATGATGATGTGTGGATGTTCAGAGTTGGGACGTGGCGGTGGTGGGGAGGTGAGGACAGAGAACTTTGGGCATAACCCCCCTGACTCTACTCCACATTATCATCATCACATTCAACCTCCTCATTATCTCGCTGCTGCTGCTCATCATCATTATCATAGACTTCACAAGGCAGCAACAACAGCAGTAGTAGGATGTGTGGGGTGGTGGGTGCCTTGTGTTTCGGCTCTTAGCAATGTGATCACAAGTTCAACATCGATACCCACACACGCCTCAATAACATTCTTTGGCGGGAAAGTTTATTTAAAATCTTTATTTAAAGCAGTCCTGGGCACAATGTGAGGAGATATGTGTTGCAGGATGTTGCTGTGCTCGTGGATATGAAAGAAAAGCGAGACCACTGTGTGTTGTAAGGACAACTTTGTGGTGCTCACTCTGTGAGGAGTTTGTGTGCACCTTCCCAGGCAGGGTCGCCATCCGAGCCCCGTGGTCTCATCGCGGCCTACCTAAGTATTGCTTCCTGCGTGTCTGCCGCATTATTACCGCTGATTTAAGTTGTTGTCGCTGTCCAGCTCATTATATGACCGCTCCATCTTCGTGAACCAGCGTGTTGGGACGCTAATTCACTACTTTGAAGGAACAAACGCGTGTTGTAGGATGTGGCAGTGCATTTGTCTGCGTGGTTGTTGATACTGCGAAGGGGCAGTGGTGGCTGCTGAAGTGCGACTTCTGGAGCTTCTTTCTCCTCCTCCACACATTATTTTAAGTGCACCACAGTACTTACAATAATTATTAGTCCATCTGTGGGTTGTATGAATGTCTCCTAACGCCGTGTTGGTCACAGGAAGTATTTGACTATACTTCACCATTCCTGGTGGGTGAGGGCTGGGGAAAGCCCTCCGATTCTATCCACCACACGGGGAATGTTAACAACACGCACTGCGCTTCTGGTCAAATAACTCGCACGGCATGGCAAGGCCCTCATCCAGCAGTGGATGGACCAGGGCTGCCCACGCTGCCTGCGTTGTGTTTGTGAGCGAGGGTGTGGGGAGCGGTGGCGCAGCGGTTAGCGCTACGCTGCGCTACGAACCCGGCGACCCGAGTTCGATTCCCGCTCACGGCCACCAACACCGGTGACGATTATCTGAACAGGTCTTGGGCCTCCCCTAGGTCGACTCGGCCTCAAATGAGTACCTGGTTGCGGTGTGTAAACATCGCCAATGGGGGAGACAAAGGCGGCCGGGCGTGGTGCTGGCCACCCACCCCCTCGTGTGCCGTGCCGGCCTTCGTAGGTGCTCGCTAACAGCACTTGCCCCTACAGTCTGTTAAGGGTTCACTGGGGATCTTTGTTTTTGTTTGTTAGTCTGTGTGAGTGAGTTACTTTGTGAGTTCATGTGAGTTACTCCGAGTCTGTGAGTGTGTTACCCGGTGAGACTGAGTTGAGTGGGAGCGACTGTGAGTTACTGTGTAAGTCTGTGAGTGTGTGAGTTACTCTGAGTCTGTGTGAGTCTGAGTGAGTCTCCGAGTGTCAGAGTGAGTGACTCTGTGAGTCTCTGAGTGAGTGACTCCGTGCGTCTCTGAATGTGGCTCTGTGAGTCTGTGGCTCTGAGTCTCTGAGTGAGTGACTTTGTGAGTCTCTGAGTGAGTGACTGTGAGTCTCTGAGTGAGTGACTGAGCGTGACTCTGTGAGTCTCTGAGTGCGTGTTACTCTGCGAGTCTGTGTGTGTCTCAGAACTAGTATGTGAGTGTGAGTCTGTGTGTGAGTTACTCTGTGAGTCTGTGTGAGTGAGTCTGTGAGTCAGTCTGTGGGTCTCCTTGAGTGAGTGTGAGTCTGTGTGAGTGACTGTGATTCTCGGAGTGACTCTATCAGTCTCTTGAGTGTGGCTCTGTGAGTCTGAGTGAGTGACTCTGTGAGTCTCTGAGTGTGGCTCTGTGAGTCTGAGTGAGTGACTCTGTGAGTCTCTGAGTGTGGCTCTGTGAGTCTGAGTGAGTGACTGTGAGTCTCTGAGTGTGGCTGTGAGTCTGTGGCTCTGTGAGTCTGAGTGAGTGACTGTGAGTCTCTTGAGTGTGGCTGTGAGTCTCTTGAGTGTGGCTCTGTGATTCTAAGTGAGTGACTGTGAGTCTCTGAGTGTGGCTCTGTGAGTCTAAGTGAGTGACTGTGAGTCTCTGAGTGTGGCTCTGTGAGTCTGAGTGAGTGACTCGTCATCACCATCGTCATCAACATCATCATCACCGTCGTCACCATCTTCATCACCACCTCCATTACCCAGGTGCCATGGGGTCGACACGCTGAGATGGGATGGGTGGCCAGCACCACGCCTGGCCGCCTTTGTCTCCTCCCATTCACCGAACCTGGATACTCATTTTAAGGCAGAATAGACCTGGGATGGGACCGAGATTGGTTCAGATACTCGTCACCGATGTTGGCCGTGAGTGGGAATAGAACTCGGGTCGCCGGATCCCGTCGCACGGTGCGCTAACCACTTCGGCACCGCTCCCCATGTAATCCTCACTTCAAGCACACACCTCATCACCGACACAGCTTCCACATCGTCATATCCACCACTCCTCCCCCAGCCCCATCGCTTACCACACTCTCACCCTTTCCCTCTCCACAATGCCGATGCACCTCACACTCCCCACACCTCCCATGCTCCCACCAGCAGCTTCCACTCCCGATGACGCCTCCTCACAATACCCCTTCACTCCCTCCCATCGGACCGCCGTTCTCAAACTATAACTTTTAAACGAAACTATATTTTGATTTAAAGCTTTCGTGAATGCAGGGATTCATATTCTTGGTTCTTTCGGTAAAGTCACGTAGAAGGGAAACAATAAAATAATAAAAATATAAAACAATACAATTCTCACGACGTTTCGACTGCAACACAAGCAATCATCATCACCTGATGATGATCATCATCACCTGATGATTGCTTGTGTTGCAGTCGAAACGTCGTGAGAATTGTATTGTTTTATATTTTTATTATTTTATTGTTTCCCTTCTATGCGACTTTACCGAAAGAACCAAGAATACAAACTATATTTTTTATTTTACTAGTTTGAGGCCCCACTGAGCTATGGAGCTATTTTTCAGAAGCAACCTGGCTATCACAAATGTTATCTTCAACGAAGTGGCTTATCCCGTGGAAATTTATAGAGGCCAAATACTCTAAACGCGTGATGTTTATTCTAAATGTGGTGAAAGAGACATGCAACCTCAAAATATACAGCAGGCGACAGGGTCCGGATTGAATCCACGGCCTCCTGCGTACCAGGCGAAGTAGTTAACATTGCCACTGTGGTGCCCTGTGGTCACGTGAGGCCTACCACTTCTGAATGGCTTGTGATGCATATTTGAACATTACTGCAAGCATCTTAGCCTCATTCATTAGTCAAGTATTCGAAGGGAATATTGTCATTTGGTAACGCTATTTCAAATGTCGCTCATTAAACGTTCAATTTTAATGCAATGCAATTGAGGAACTTTGTGGAGTCTTGTCGTGGTCTGGAGCTGTGGTTGTTGTGTTGCTACCTTGCCCAAGATTGCATTGGTTGACAAATTGGCAGGAATGTATGTACTTTGTATTTTTAGCAATTTGCTTACATTTTCTCCATCTTGCCTCTCATCGGTTTTGGAAATAGCTCGCTGACCCTCCCCTACTGGACATATGTGAAAAAGATCTTCATAGCTCATCGGATTCCTCCAGGATATAAAATAGATTCTGATTCTGATTAATCAGTGGCGCTGCGAACAACCTATTCCCTCTATTGCTGCGGGAATCTGCATCCACACATGATCAAGCACCCCTGTCGAATGCAATACACATGGTTCCTTTGTCATAGGCATGTAATTCTGCAAATGTGCAGAAATGTCTACCGTATGCGACTTACTCCAGACAAGGTTAGACTATTAAACGTGACCTGTTGTGACACGTCTAATGTGTATTGTGTGGCCGTTAGCACAGAAAGATGCATCTGGTAATGTCCTAATGGACCAAAAATAGTAAAAAGGAGGCTGGGTCTGTGTTGTTCAGAGTGACCACCATATACAGACTCTTGTACGTACAAACGAGTTCGGTTCCATAGGTCTGTTCGTAAGTCGATTTCTTCGTGAGTCCAACTTTACTCCCGTCGATTTCAAACACGTTTTACGACTTGTACACTAAACACGGGGAATGGCTTTAACAGTTGCCTCTGGTTCTTCACGTTCTGCAGATGTAGATGCCACCATCACCACCTATTGTGCGGTGGTTGAACTTGCGACTCTCGGTCCGAACAGGAAACTGGACATACGGACAGGTTTGATCATATCTCTGAAAGTTCGTAAGTCGAATGTTCGTAAGTAGAGGAGTCCCTGTGTAGTGGCATAGAATCGTAATGTAACAGCATAGCGCCTGCTGCTGGCAGGGAAAGGGATCTGAGGCTTACGGCCCTGACGTCAGCAGGCCAGGTTATACACAAGAGGGGGATCTAGGGAAAGGTCGCAGAAGGGGCACTGAATTCATAATGATACAATAATTCAGTTACACTGTACAAGTGTACAGCACGTCAGATCATTACATGGCCTAACCCTGGTTGGAAACACCGTGGGAGTGAAGAAGAAGATTGATTAATAATCATTATTTACATTTGTAAGGTGCATTTTATCCGTATGCCACCAGACTTAACTTGGAGTGTCTAAATTCTCTTTGCCCACCAGAATGAATAGACCTCATCTTTCCCACCCCTGCAGACTTGGCATTAAAGTAGATACATGCTAATGTTTACAAAGTAACGGGCTCTTGACCAATTTCATTTCCACATAAATCAATCATTTGGAAATAGGCCCCACTATACCCCACCGACTACAGCACTCTGATCTTGCCTCCTCGTTTTGCCTCTTCCACCTGCCTCATGCTCGTCAGCACCGCCTTTCGTGCAGCCATGCGGGTGTGAGGTCATCATCACGAGAGGCCGTGCACTTCATCGTTCGCACGCGGCGGAGGAACCACTGAAGTCAAACGTTTACATACGTGCGGTTTAGTGGGGCCATTTCCGAGCGAACTCGGTTTTAAAGTGTTTATCGTTGAATGTGGAAGGGTTTGGGTTAGTTTTCGGGTTACCACCTTTTCCACTATGGAGATCAAACCCAGACCTATGTTTCAGTCGGTCTAGGTCTGTCAACAACCATGCAGTAGTAAAGTTCAGCACAGTACCGGTACCAGATCTCGGTACAAATTAATTCATGCCACCCAAACACAGATGCCAATTCACAGACTGTCTCGGCTGGACCGGGACAGGAGGTAACCCAAGGGTAGTGGGAGGATAACCGCTTTGTGAGCTATTTGTAAGTAATGCGTTTAGAGTATTTGGCTACTATAAATTTCCACGTGATAAGCCACTTCGTTAAGCTATAATTTGTGGCCAGGTCGCTTCTGAAAAAGAGCTATATAGCTCTCAATGGGCCTTACCTGGTAAAAAAAAAAAAGTTTACTTTAATGGTATACATACTTGAATTTTACTGCGGATGTTTTAAACATGTCCTGTCTAACTGTCAACTTTGTTTGAATTTCAGTGGGAGAAGATGCTTCTCACACAGACGTTAAAGCAGGTACCAGAGTCCACCTGAAGCTACTGCAGTGTGCGCCTCATATAGGATTCCATCCATTACTGTTGGTGCGATGGTTTGGATTTTCAAGTTGAAATCTCCTGGTTCATTTTATTTTTACCCAGGCGACAACTCAATTGTCAAGGGTAGTCCTGTTTGGAAGAGGCATCCATGTCTCTTGAGTTCCACATCTTGGAGAGGATGTGATTAGTCAGCATCGATGCCAGTTTAGTTGGTGTCACGCATCATGCGTGCATTCTTAAATTACTGACGCTGACTGAAGACTGAAGATGCAAGTGTGCCATCTGACAATGATAGTTATGAAGCCATTTTTTGCCATTGCCAATCTTCCTTTGTGCTCTGTCAGATTCTGGGATAACACGGCCTTGGTGAAGTCCCCTGGACTTGTGTAATTTCTGTATCAATTTTTTTGTTTCATTTTGAAATCTCTGCTCCACTTCCTTCAATTGCATCCATCTGCACCTCCGATTAGCACGGCTGGCTGACGTACGGCGCGAAAGAGGTTCAACGCACATACCTACAAGGAGTGTAAATTCATACGGTGCCAGAAACTCTGCACGAGTTCGTGCCGCGTTCTCCCGATGGTGCCGTCGATGTTTGTCCAGCGACAAGCCATTCGTTGCCACGCGCGAACCTGTCTCACCTCCACAATCACAGGGCCGAGTGCGTGACGTGTCCGGCAAGCCGTGTGATGTGTCTGCGGATGATAATCTTCAGCAGAGGCCTGTGCCTTCTCCCACAGACGCCGCGCAACTGACGCCGCTCCCAGCGCCGCCGACCTCTGCTTCCCCGGCCACGGCCACGGGGAGTTCCTCTCCTCTGCTGGACACCCCGTGTGCTGGACCTGCTGCTCCACCACACTTGCCTGCCCACTACACAGGCACAAAGAGGTACGGGCAGAACTAATGCATAAATGCTTTCAACATAAGTTGGAGAGAGCTGAGCCTTTCTAGGAATTCGGCAATGCTTTCCCACATGTGACTGCTCCGGATATATGACTCGAGAGCATGTAGGTTTTGCTTGCAGGCCACACACACACACATGAATGATGTGTTTGGTATTATCTCATGGAAAATAATAAGTTGCACAAGGGCCAGGGTCATGCCCCATTCATTCTGAACGATTAAACCAAACTGACCCACGTTCACACACGAGAGCAGAGAGGTTGGCTGCAGAGTGATGCACACGAAGAACGCGTCACTGTGAAAGAGTTAGAAGGTTCCCCTTCGTACCTTCTTACTCTCCCTCCCACCCCCCTCCTTCCGGTCAGGTGATTTTGAAGTGTCGTCGTAGTCACGCGAGGACGTGGACCGAGACAGCACGTGGAACCAGTGGCTGCGCTCCGAGATCCCGGGGCTCTTCCTGCTGGCCCTGCACACATTTACCGTGAGTCGGTGCAGATGTGGCCTCGCGATTGGGGCTGCCACCTGTCCGCGTTTGACCCCCGGACAGTGTTCGGGTGGCAGCAGGAATTGATTTGTGTCGAGATCTGGTACCCCGGGTATGGCTATGGTTAATTTTATCACCGTGAACTGCACAGTTTTAACAATAGACCTGGTCTCGCTGAGAAATGTGCCTGGGTTTGCTCTGTCGTGGAAATGGTGGCAACTGTACTTGGGGCATCGGCACGTGTATTCGCGCTCCGGCTCCATTTACACCGAGAGTCACGTGCTTGTCTCGTGTGAGGAGTGGTGGTGTGGCTGTTAAGGGGGCATCCATTTAGTATGTATGAATGGAGGGGGGAGGAGGGGTTAACCCAAATGCGTACGCTTGCGTATGGGGGGGTCTACTGACAATATGTAAGCCGACTGCAATTGCATGAATCTGCCCATCGCAGTGACATGGGGAAGTAATTTCTTCCGACAAAGGCGTTCTATGACCTTTTAAATCGTACTCAGGTTTGAGAACGGGGACAGTTTGCATTCATGATCCTGAATCATGACAATTCCTTGACTCTCCGGCAGTGGTGAATCGTTCCAACCATCAGTAGGAATCGTGTATATGTGTGTATGTGTATGCACAGCTGTAGCCATTGGCTTCTGTTAAGGTCATGTACGTTTATTTTTTATTTCGTGGAATATCATTTGCTGTACTCCACGTGGTGAGTGCTTTGTGTAGATAGGAATCATGTTATGTAGAGAATATAAATCTAATTCAGTACCTCTATATGTCTCCCACAGACGAGCGGGGAGACAGCAGCCAGGCGGTGAGCCGGCACTCCCAACAATCGCCCAAGCTCTGCGGTTCTCTTTACATTCCGATATTTGCAGCCACTTACTGAGTGTTTACATGTGGGGGGAAACCAGTACACTCGCAGAAAACGAACGAATGTGAGCAAGGAGGCAACGTTCTATCCCGTGCAGATGGAAAGGATTCCACAGTTGTGTTCCACTGCCTCCTGGCAAGCCAGGGTATGACTCATCCTCGATGCCCACCAGAAGGGAGATTGCACACTTGCAATTTAATTCCCTGAGATTATTTATATCACGGGGTAGGCAGTGACAAAGCCCCTGACTCACTTAACATGAACATGCGGTCCAGTGCATTGTACGTGCGAGGATACTCGCTTTCCACAATGTATGAAAGTGTGTTCAACTTGAATCTTGACTTAAAGCTTTCGTGACTGCAGGAATTCATATTTTTTGGGTCTTTCGGTAAAGTCACGTAGATAGAACAATAAAATAATAAAAATAAGTGAATACAAAATAATAATAAAAATATCACGACGTTTTCATCACAACACAAGCAATCTTCATCATTTTTCTCCTGATGACGATTGCTTGTGTTGCGATCGAAACGTCGTGATATATTTTTCTTTTTTATTCACTTTATTTTTATTATTTTATTGTTCTATCTACGTGACTTTACGGAAAGACCCAAAGAATATGTGTTGAACTTCTTTCGCAGTGTACGTAGCCAACCGTGCTAATCTGTGGTACATTAACACCTTGCCACAAATGCCCTGTTGCTCATGAGCACACCGACTCAAATGAATCAGGCGCAAGGTTTGCGTGATTAATTCTTACAAAGTGGGGTCTATAATGAACAATATGGCTGAAGCTCGAGTTCTATTCATTTAAAACCAAACGTGTGTCTTACCAACCATACCTGGTGTTTGCACACAGATACAGATTATGGGCGATGTGTTCTACACCATTCGGAATGCGCTATTGCAATGTGCAGCCACAGCTGCTGCAAAAATATTTGTCTCGGTTTGATCCACTGAACAATATCCACTGACCACACCGCACGCGCAACAATGATATAACTATGAACAAAAATATGAATAAATTAGGATGGTTTATTAAATATATTGCACGTAAGAAAATACAGCAATAGACGTAAAAATACATGGCAGTTTAACACGTAGGCTTTCGCGACAAATATCCATAATACAGGTTTTATGGGTTGGATCGCGTAAATATGTCGTTAAACCCGCCACCACCCGACAGCCAACTAGTAAGGGTTGTCACGTAAACAGAACATGCCAATTCATCACTAGTACAGCACACCGGTGTGTGGTGTGTTGGAGAGCCAAGCCACAACATTTACTATCAGAGTACGACGTTTCAGTAATTACAACTAGCTTCATCAGGCAACACAAGGTTTGGGAGAAGTCCACCTGTTTAATTCCTTATATAGAGGCGTAGATGTGATGACAACACTTGTGCTCTCTTTGAGCGCAAAGTGGGGGGGGGGGGATTAATGAATCAACGTACATTATACATGCACATTATGCTACCCCATTAATCTTGTAGTTAGTGTCCATTGTGTGTACTAAAATAGCCGTACAAACGGTAATTTGATTATTCTCTTCCATGCAGCACTAAGTCGGTAGCTATCCAAACGATTGCAGTTATTTTTATTTCTTTAAATTTCGATAGATTCTGTAATTAGTCTTGGCCAGTAGTAACAAGTTTTGCACAAAACTTCAACATTATCAAAATCAATTGAGTGTCTTTGTGGGCACGCGTGTTCTGCTACTGCTGACAGTTGTATTTGTGAGCATTTCATATTTCTGTGGTGTTCTTTTAGTCTCGTGCTGATCATTCGTCCTGTTTACCCAACATCGCATTTGCCACAAGTGTAATTAATCCGGTACACACCTTCTGTTGATAGCATCAGTAATAGAACAGCAAAGAAATATTCAATAGTCCTTTTCGTAGGTTTCCATATGCCTTCTGAATTTGCCTGGCTGATCAAAGTTTCGACCGCAGATGCCATTGGTCAGGGGTCTCTTTGTCTGTTCTCATGTGGGACTCTAGGCATGATGGCAGTTGGAATGCTTTCCCACAGACTTGGCAAGACATTTGTTTTCTCACTCTAGTGACTATGGGAGTGAGGTGGAGTGAGGTGGAGTCGAGACGGGCGCTGGTCAGGCGTGGCGTTTCCCAGCAGGCGCCTTCGTTCCATGCGCGGTCGCTGTGATAGCAATAACTTCGTTGCACGCAGGTGCGCCCTTTGCAGAAGGTGGCATTGTCTGCAACTCTGCCTCCTCACCACCAGGACTCGACAAGCTGCTGCTGCTGTTGCTGGTGCCATCCATGGCAAAGGCAATTCTTCCAGCACCATGACTCGCAGCCGAGTAGCTCTGACACACCTTCAACACCGCATTGGCAAAATTGCCGTCATTCACCATGCCACGTGCGCCCCTTGAGTTCTTTCCGTGGGTTACTCCATATGCCTTCTGAGTTTGTAGGGCCGATCAAAGCTTTGATCGCAGATGTTGCAGCTTTGACCACCGGTCTTGTGCATTCCCATGTGGGACTCTAGGCACCATGCCAGTTGGAATGTTTTTCTGCAGACGTCGCAAGAGATTCGTTTTCTCACTCTAGTGACTCTATCAGATTCTAGTGACTCTATCGGATTCAACACCGCATTGGCAAAACTGCCGTTATTCACCAAGCCTGGTGCACCCTTTATCATGTAATACTTTTCGTGGGTCTTCAAATGCCTTTTGAATTTTCCTGGCTGATCAAAGCTTTGTCCGCATATGCCGCCCCATTGATCACGGGTCTCCTTGTGCGTTCTTACGTGGGATTCTAGGCACCATGCCAGTTGGAATTTTTTCCCACAGACGTCACAAGAGATGAGTTTTTTCGCTCTTGTAACTCTACCGGATTGAGGTGGGGTCGAGACGGGTGCTGGTGAAGTGCCATCGATGGTAAAGGCAATTCTCCCAGCACCACCATGACTCGCAGCGGAGTTGCTCTCGCACATCTGATACAAAAGACAAAGATCACGCGCATGACACCCGTGTCACGAGTGTACTCACAAAGGCATACTTAAGGTGGCATGAGATTCATTACAACAGATTCATTATAACAGAACTCCTCAATAGTGCAGATCCTATCATCTACTATTTTACTCCTTATCCACCAAAATAAGTACTCTGGTTCTTTCGGTAAAGTCACGTAGGTAGGAAAAATAAAATAAAAAATAATATATCACGACCATAAATGACGTCACGCGATTTTGGACGATTTTTGACCCCCCCCCCTCGTCACACGGCGTCACAAAAAGTCAGACCCCCCCCCCCTCAAGTATGACGTCACAAAGCTCTGCCCCCCCCCCAAAAACATATTTTCATTTTGAAAATAAAACATGCTTCAAATCGCTTTAAACTATTGTCATTGTATTTAATGTGGCGCTGCACTCTGATGTTGTAGGAGAAAACATTTATTAAAAAGTCTATTTAACTAAATAGAACGTGTTGTCTATATTTATGTAAAGTTGCGCATTTTGACGTGACGTCACATTTCTCAACCCCCCCCCCCTCGTCACAAATGTCTGACCCCCACCCCTCCCCAGGTGCGTGACGTCATTTATGGACGGCCCCCATCGCCTTACAACGCGAACTCGCGCTTGCAAACTGAAACCGCGGAACTTTTTTCGTTCAGCAGCGCGATCCTCCGTGAGATGTAATGAGTCGGCCTCGCGCTGTGAGTGAGTGTGAGTGAGACAGCATCGTCCCCCACTCCTCCTGATGTCGAGGGTAAATGGGCGAGGTTTAGGTCTGTGACTCATGCAGCTGCAATGGCTGCTTTGTGTACGCGGTCCAGACCTCCCCAGAGACCCTGGCTGACAGAGGAGGTGTTCAGGATGGTTGAGAAAAAGCGACAGGCCCACTCTAATCATCTACAGCATCCCACGTCAGAGAATGAGGAGGCTTACCGCAGCCTTCGCTCGGAGGTTCGGAGAGCCGTGAGGCGCTGCAAGGATGGGTGGTGGTCGCGGGTTGCTGAGGAGATGGAGTCTGCCTCAATGGCCCGCGATCACAAATCCCTATTTAACTCCATCAAAAAAGTAACCTACAGCGCCACACCTATTACCATTGTAGGGGTAATCATCACTCACCACTCTGTGGGCTGGTAGCTTCCCCTTATCGTCAATAGGGGGCGGAAGCGCTATCACGCCAGGGCTAATGTCCATGGCCCAAAAAGGGGCCAACGATAAACCCTAGCAAACGGATCCTGGGACACATTCCCCGGGGCCCCGGGAGGGGGGAACCGGGGGATGATGTCACCTTCCAGAACGTTCTAGAAGGGAAGCGTGGCTAGGGCGGAGCAAGCCACGAACCAAAAGCCGGACCTCTCAGAGGTCTGGCTCAGTCATCTGCAAGCTGAAGAACGAAGACCTGGGCTGAAGATAGGACTCTGGACCCCAAGCTCCGTTGTCCTTCTAAGGGCCAGAGCTCAGTGAGCCCAGTGGTCAGGACCCACGGACCGGGTACGGTCAGGTCAAATAGCCTCTCCTATGGTCCCAGCCGGAGGAAGGGTAACGGGGTACCCAGTGATAGGGCCCTATAATCCGGAGGCCATACCTCCCCAGGGATCGGATAAAGGGACCGATATACCCTTTGTGTTAGGGACTTGTAAGGAAGACAATAAATATCGTGTTGTCTCATCAGAATTTTATTCGTCAATTTATACCCACTACATCATTAGGGGAACGAAGGGTGATCCAATCTCCGACCCCCAGCGACAGGTTTGCAGATTTGCTGAGCATTTCTGTGAGGTCCTGGGGGAGGGGGAATCCCTCAGCCTAGAAAACATCATGGGACAAAGTGGGGATGACCCTGCTGAGGATGCGGTGCCTCAAATATTGGAGGAGGAAGTCACCCTCTGTGAGTGGCTGGCTGAGGTACCATCCGTTGAGGAAGTACTGAGGGCGATCCAGAGTCCGAGAAAAGGAAAGGCACCGAGCAGAGATGATCTCCAAAGCGAAATGCTGAGGGAGGGTGGCGTTTGTGCGTAGACTGCCCTACATGACATTATAACAACAGTCTGGGCCACTGGACGGGTTCCGCAGGATTGGAAGGATGCCCTGGCGGTCCCCCTCTTTAAGAAGGGGGACCGCACAGACTGTAACAACTACAGGGGCATCTAACTCCTCAGTGTGCCGGGAAAGGTCCTGGCAAGGATTGTTCAACATCGCCTTGCTAGGTACACTAAGGAGAGGCTTGCGGAGCCCCAATGTGGTTTCAAGAAAGGGCGGTCCTGTACAGATGCCATATTTTCTGTCCGTCTGCTACAGCAGAGGTGGAGGGAATTCCAACTAGACCTACATCTCTGCTTTATTGACCTGGTTAAGGCCTATGATACCATCAGTAGGCCTGGGCTCTGGGTTGTTCTTCGTGCTTTCAGAGTCCCTGACCCTCTGCTCACACTCATTAAGGACCTTCATGATGGTGAGCAGACCCGAGTAAAACTACATAGCCGGGAGTCAGAGCCATTCCCTGCGACAGGGATGTCCTCTGGCTCCAACATTATTTAACATCTATTTCGACCACATAGTTCGTGAAGCCTTCAGTAGCTGTACCAGAGGAATTTACGTCTGATACAGATACAATGGGAGGCTGATCGATGCCCAGGTGCGGTCAAGGGATGTCTCCCTATTGGTCAACCACATTATTCATAATAAAGGTTCTTTGGGTTAGATCGCGTTTATTTATAAATGTGTCGTAACCCTCCACCACCCGACACGGCCAATCAGCAAAAAAGTGTCACGTTGACAAAGACAAATAATTCACTACTTCAGCCCACCGGTGTGTTGAAGAGTTAATCCACATTTACAGTTTGAGTACGACGTTTCGCTGGTAAATACTTCCAGCATCATCGGGCAATTCGCCAGAATGGTAAAGCCCTCGCTTGCTCCCGGTTTTATATAGGGCAGCAGGGTGACGTCATCACTTAACTCATCAGGTGCAGTGATTAGAGGCGGAGGGGGGGGTGTAATGTAATTATATAATCGATTAGTAATCAGTCATTGGTTATGATTAGTAATGAGTTGTAGATTAGTAATTCTTTAAATCAAAATCATAACCAATGACTGATTAATAATCGATTATATAATTACATTACACCCCCCCCCTCCGCCTCTAATCACTGCACCTGATGAGTTAAGTGATGACGTCACCCTGCTGCCCTATATAAAACCGGGAGCAAGCGAGGGCTTTACCATTCTGGCGAATTGCCCGATGATGCTGGAAGTATTTACCAGCGAAACGTCGTACTCAAACTGTAAATGTGGATTAACTCTTCAACACACCGGTGGGCTGAAGTAGTGAATTATTTGTCTTTGTCAACGTGACACTTTTTTGCTGATTGGCCGTGTCGGGTGGTGGAGGGTTACGACACATTTATAAATAAACGCGATCTAACCCAAAGAACCTTTATTATGAATAATATTGGTCGCGAAAGCCTACGTGTTAAACCAACCACATTATGTATGCCGACGACCTGGTAATTGCTGCTCATTCAGAGGAGGAGTTGGAGGCGCTGCTGCTGAAGCTGGAGTGTGCCACTAAGAGGTGGGGCCTTACCATCAGCTCTACCAAAACGAAGCACCTGCCTGGGTATTTTGTGCCATCGGGCACTCTACCCCCACAACTCCCAATCGGTGATGGGGCAGTTGGGGAGAGAGTGGAGAGTTTTCCATACCTGGGCAGTGTGCTCATGATCGGCTCCGGTTTAACAGCAGAGGTCTCACTCCGAATTAGTCGAGCGGCATTATCTTTTCATCGGTTGTGTAACGTTGTGTGGAAGCTACCTGGTCTGTCGCTCCGCATGAAGCTTCGGTTCTTCTCGGCCACAGTCATTCCCTCCCTTCTCTACGCTTGCAAAACGTGGACCCCCCTAATGCAGCACCTTCACCGGTTAGAAACATTTAGGCTGGCCTGCCTACGATCAATCCTGGGTTTAACCAGGCTGGATTGTGTGAGGAGCTCACAAATCCTCGAAAGATCTGGACAAAGTCCCATCGGTGAGCTCCTCCAGCAGGAAAGGCTGCGTTGGCTGGGCCATGTAGCCCGCATGCCCAATCACCGCATGCCCAAACAGCTTTTGTTTGGCCGGATCGAGGGAGCTAAATGGGCGTGGCACGGACTAGAGAAGAGATGGAGTGATGTGGTACAGGAGGATTTGGAGCTGAGTGGACTTGCCAATGACTGGTACCAGCGGTGTCTCTACTGGGCAGTTGGAGGCAGTCGCCCTCCAACAACAACGGAGGGCGGAGGAGCGACGCTCAGAAAAACGAACGGAGCGTCGGGTGGCTAAAGCTCAGCAAGTTGGCACAGTAGGGGGCACAGGTGGTGCATCAGCCAGTAATCTCAGTCATCTCAATCAGTCGACCAGTGGCACCTGGGTCTGCCCCGTGACCTCCTGCCAGCCGGCGATCGACAATTCACGTAGCCTCAAGGTGCACATAGCCTGGCATAAGCGTCGTGGTGACGTCACCGCCACTTAGTGGTGCATGGCGGTTGTTGTTTTGAGACAGTAAGAGAGTGTGAGGTCGACTCAGCCTCAGATGAGTACCTGGTGCGGTGTGTCGTAAACATCGCTACTGGGGGAGACAAAGGCCGCCGTGGAGGAGAATCCTAAAATAATAAAAGCTTTTATTATAATATTATGATATTATAATAAAAGCTATACTAAAAGCTTTTTAAATAAAAAAAACAAAAAATTTTGAAATAATGAAAGCTTTTATTATTTAAAATTTATTATTTAATTTTTAAATTGGCAGAATCTACACGCCATATTCTTGGTTCTTCAGGTAAAGTCACGTAGATTTGAAAATACAAATAATTAAATTTAATTTAAAAATATAAATGATAATATTTAAACTAATAAAAGCTTTATTATTTTCAATTTATTATTTGAAATTTTAAAATACAAAAAAATAAAATACAAATAATAAATTGAAAATAATAAAAGCTTTTATTATTTTATCATAAATTGAAAATAAAAGCTTTTATTATTTTCAATTTATTATTTTAATTTTATTAACAGGTCCCTGCAGGGTGGGCTGGTAGGGCAAGTTTCTGCGCTGCCTATTGCTGATTTTACACCCAACAGCACGAGATTTCACTTCGTTAAAGTATTGAAAGGGGACGGACGGACACATTAATCTATTGCAGGCTGGTACACTCAGTTTACAACTTCGTTCCTACCAGTATTATGACTTTACCGAAGGAAGCAATAATCTGGCGTGTAGATGCTGCCATCTGCTGGCCACCATTGTTGGGTGTAGATTGTGACTTAAAACTTTCGTGACTTCAGGAATTCATATTCTTGGTTCTTTCGGTAAAGTCACGTCCATAGAAAATAAAAAAATATCAAATCAAATAAAAATGTGAAATTTTAAATAATAAAAGCAAAAAACCCACATTCATATTCTTGGTTCTTTCGGTAAAGTCACGGAGATAAAAAAAATACAATTTTAAAATATTCAATTGAATAAAAGCTTTTAATATTATTTAAGCTTTTGTTAAATTCAATTTATTATTTTAATTTTTAAATTGGCAGAATCTACACGCCACGTTGGTGGCCGGCAGGTGGCAACATCTTCACGCCAAATTCTTGTTTTTTTCGTTAAAGTCACGTAGATTTTAAAATAAAAATAATATAATTTAATTTAAAAATACAAATAATAAATTGAAAATAATAAAAGCTTTCATAATTTTCATTTTTTAAATTTTATTATTATTTTCTATCTACGTGACTTTACCGGAGGAAGCAATAATATGGCGTGTAGATGCTGCCATCTGGTGGCCAACAACGTTGGCAGGTGGCAGCATCTACACGCGAGATTCTTGGTTCTTTGGGTAAAATATAAATAATAAAGAAAAGTAAAAAAATATGATTCATGATTTAGTATTTTTTCATTTAATTCTATTATTTTCATTTTCAAATCGACGTTACTTTACCGAAAGAACCAAGAATATGGCGTGTAGATTCTGCCAATTTAAAAAAAAATTACAAATTAAAATATTAAATAAAATAATAAAAGCTTTCATTATTTTCCATTTATCTTTTGTATTTTTTATTTAATTTTATTATTTTTATTTTCAACCTACATGGCTTTACCGAAAGAACCAAGAATATGAATCTGGATTTTGATTATTATTTTCAATCTATTTTAATTTCTAAATTGGCAGCATTTACACGCCATATTCTTGGTTCTATCGGTAAAGTCACGTCGATAGAAAATAAAAAAATAATCAAATCAAATCAAATAAAAAGTGTGAAATGGAAAATAATAAAAGCAAAAAACCCACATTCATATTCTTGGTTCTTTCGGTAAAGTCACAGAAATAAAAAAAATGAAACAATATTTTGATTTTATAATAATAAATTGAAAATAATAAAAGCTTTTATTAAAAGCTTTTATTATTTTATTAAAAGCTTTTATTATTTTCCATTTAATTTTTTGTATTTTTAAATTGGCATAATCTACACGCTATATTCTTAGTTCTTTGGGTAAAGTCACGAAGATAGGAAATATAAATAATAAAAGAAAAGTAAAAATTTTAATATTTTAAAAAATATTTATTTTATTTTATTGTTTCCCTTCTACGTGACTTTACTGAAAGAACCAATAATATGAATCACTGCAGTCACGAAAGCTTTAAATCAAAATATAATAATAACAATTCATGATTTTCATTTAATTATTTTCTTTTTATTTTCAAATCTACGTGACTTTACCGAAAGAACCAAGAATATGGCGAGTAGATTATGCCAATTAAAAAATTACAAATAAAAGTAATTTTATTATTTCCGATTTCTTTTTTATTCACTTTATTTAATTATTTTTTAAATCTACGTGACTTTACCGATAGAACCAAGAATATGAATCTGGATTTTTGCTTATTATTTTCAATTTATTATTTTAATTTTTCAATCTGCAGAATCTACACGCCACGTTGGTGGCCGGCAGATGGCAGCATCTACACGCCATAATCTTGGTTCATCTTTTTTGGTTCTTTCGGTAAAGTCACGGAGCATGAGAATAAAATAATAAATTGAAAAAATAAAATAGCACAATAAAATTCTCACGACGTTTCGGCCACAACACAAGCGGGCTTCATCAGGTGAAGGGACGAGACTGTCTGGAGGACAGCGCTGGAGCGAACAAAGCCAAGCTCAGATCGAGACCTTTAAGCTGTGTGAGAAAAACAAAGCGCCTTGACAAAGGAATTAGCATTGAATTTAGCATTGAAATGGCTGAGTGATTAGCTTGTGACTGGTCACAGAAATGGCTATGTTAAAGTCAAAGCATACACATTCACAGAGGCACCTAGTAAAAATCAAACAGGAAAATTTAGCATTGAAATAACTAGGAGAATTTAGCATTGAAATAACTGAGTGATTAGCTTGTGACTGGTCACAGAAATGACTATGTTAAAGTCAAAGCCTACACATCTGAGCTATTAATAGTAACTGGGTCAGTGTCTACTTCAAATATTGTTCAGGCTCTGGAGACCTCCAAAGTTATTCGTGATGTTATACATTTGGTTCGTTTTGAGCATAATCGCGACCTTATATAATTATGACGTGATACACACGCTGAATATACGCACACAAACATCGTGTACACGTGTGTCGTGCCCTCTATTGTCCACATAGACGGCTTGTGCTGACGAGAGAACGATCTTAACGTACAATGTCGTGACATGTATCAGCCCTTTGTCGATCCAGCGTTTTGATAGAGGCCTCCCCCACACCATGCCGTTCGTGGGAGTTGTTTAACCATACTTCACCATGCCGGTCAATGCGGGTTTGGTGAAGTGAGGAGGCCCAGAAACTTGTATATGCAGATACGAGTTTGCCTGTGCTTGCATCTGCAGAATTACTTTCTCACACATCTTCAAGTGTAGTTTAATACTTCTAAAAATGCATTTATTCTTGATGATTCCATAAAGTACTGTGGTAAAAAGAAAACAACTTGATTTGAATAAATTTCCTTTTAAAGCTTTCGTGACTGCAGAGATTCATCTTCTTGGTTCTTTCGGTAAAGTCACGTAGAAGGGAAATAATAAACTAATAAAAATAAAACATAATAAAATAAAATTCTCATGACGTTTCGGCCACAACACAAGCAGCCGTCCTCAGGTGAAGAAACAGAACTGTCGGAAAGACAGCGCTCCAATGAACACTGCTAAGCTTGGCAGCGTATTTTAAGCTGGGTGGGAGGAGCAGAGCGCCTTGCCAAAAGAGTTACATATCAACAGAAAAATTTAGCATTGAAGTAGCTATGTTAATGTGAGATATTAGCAGGTTGTTAAAGTCAGAAATTAGCATGTAACTGGGAGATTAGCATGATGTTAATGTGAGGAATTAGCATGTAACTGGTCACGGAAGTAGCTATGTTAAAGTCAGAGTTTACATATCAACAGAGGCATTTAGTATATTGACGCTAAAGAACTGCAACTACTCAACTATCATACAATAAACCGATGTGAAAGAACTAAATATAAACTACATCAATATAATCAATGTACTCAATATATTCTCCACTAAGCTGAGCTACTAACAATAAGTTATTATACATTACACTTCTATGTCGCAAAAAATATTATAATATGCCTCCAAATAATATTTTTATTATAAACTGCCATAGACAGACCCCAACATTGAATTATACACTGCGTTACTATACACTACCCTATACGTTAGATTATAATAATATTAGACTTGTAATATTACACTATGTATTATTTTACCAACCCTACTGTATACCACACTGCTGTAGATTCACTATACAATTATGATACTATATATTACCAAATAAATTATATTAAACATTACACTGAGTACTTTGTTGAACAGGGAATGCTTTGAGCTTGTGGGTTGAATCCATCTGTGTGGAGTTGTGTTATTTCCCAATATGCAAGGTGGGGTCTCTCTGGGTTCCACTCACACAAACATCTCAATGCAATGGGACCTTTATGAAAATGCAGTACTTAGACTCAATGAAGCTTTCCTGGGTAACTAGTTAACATTGTAATATTAGCATGAGAGATAATGACGTTCACTTATAAGTGCCATTAATAGTACTATACTGTACTTTTAATGAAGACTATTTTACGTTGTTTTTTGTAAAAAAAAGTGTCCATTCTCAAAACTTTTTGACCGGCCCTCGTACAGAAATTATATTACAATCTTATATGGAGATTGCGAGTCAGAGTATTGTGAATAGTAGAGTGAACGTGTGGTGCCATCATTATATTGTTGGTGTGTATATACAGAAAGGCCTATTGGGTGGGTAACATTAGGAAATTGGAGGTTGTTAGTCATTGTTGTTTAGAAACAAAATATTACTTGGGTGGATAAGAGGGTAAAATCGTACATGATAGGAACTGCAATATTGTGGAGTTCTGGTATAATGAGTTGTGGTATATATGAATCTTATGTCACCTTAAGTATGCCTTTGTGAGTACACTCGTGACACGGGTGTCATGCGCGTGACCTTTGTCTTTTGTTTCAGATGTGCGAGAGCAACTCCGCTGCGAGTCATGGTGGTGCTGGGAGAATTGCCTTTACCATCGATGGCACTTCACCAGCACCCATCTCAACCCCACCTCAATCCGGTAGAGTTACAAGAGCTAAAAAACTAATCTCTTGTGACGTCTGTGGGAAAAAATTCCAGCTGGCATGGTGCCTAGAAGCCCACGTAAGAACGCATAAGGAGACCCGTGAGCAATGGTGCGGCATATGTGGACAAAGGTTTGATCAGCCATGAAAATTCAAAAGGCATTTGAAGAGCCACGAAAAGGATTACGTGATAAAGGGTGCACCAGGCTTGGTGAATAACAGCAGTTTTGCCAATGCGGTGTTGAATCCACCGTCGCCCTATGAGATGTGCTCAGTCTGCGGATTTTTAAGTCCTATTGAAATCCTGAAAACTCATGAAAGACTTCACGCACAGTTCTTGTACAGACCGAAGCCTGAACATGATTACACTTCGACAAAAGATAGCGGCGTTAAGATAAATGACATGAAATCCAATTTTCTTGAATGCTTTGGCCTAGTTCCACGTCAACAAACTGCTTCACCAGTCAGTGAGAATAAACCATACGCTGCTCTCGATCCTATTACGAGCATGAAAGTGTTGATGGCCTTGCATCAGAAGAAGAAGGAAAAGCGAAGTAGACCTAAGCCCATTAAAATAAAGAAGACCACCACCAGCGTCACCAATTGCAGCAGTAGCAACAGCCAGAATTCGGACATCAAGAGGATGGACTGCACGGAAGCAGGAGGCTGCGTGGAGCAGAGCATCCCCAAGGTGGATGAACCCAACCTGGCACCTTTAGGTACGTCCTAGTAATGCACACACTACATTTCATTTGGATGTAATTCATAATTTCACAAATTAGTTAATGTACGCATATGTTGACCATATCTGTATGCCTGCGCTGAGGAGTCTAGAGATCTGATGTGGTGCTGCTCGGATGTTGGGTTAAACCGTGAAACTCTGGGTTTCAGTCACTGAGCCATGATTAAACTGGCTTTTCATTGATGGTCTTATCCAGTTACCAAACACTTCTTCCAGCAAACACTTCTGATGTCGCGTGATGTGTAGGAAATTGCAATAACCTCCTAGTGGATAAAAAACGGTCACGAAGGGATGTCATGAGTAGTGCAATGATATCTCCTTCCACGAGCTGTTCTCTTACATGAGGTGGTTCACTGCTGTGTGAGAGTTGCACAGGGATACTTCATCTCATGACATGGAGCCAATAGCACCATTGGAAGGAAACTGAGCAAAATACATTGCTTGACAAATTCCAAAAAGGATCTATTTCTTAACTGGGGTAAATTTTACTTAAACAAGTGGGTAAATTTAGGGAACATTTTTGAATGTATAGACCGAGTCATTTCCACAATGGGAATTTCCTCTTCATTGTACTAACACCTAACTTCCATGTGTATTTACTCGTTCTATTGCAGGTAATTATTGTGTAATTAATGAGCTGTAATAGAATAATCTGGCTCAACCACCTCAATGTTAAATTATAGTTGTTGCTCTGCATCAACATCAACCACACAAAAAAGTGCAAAATGTTGGGGCTTCAAAATAAGCCCAAAAAATGTGTTCTGATATTTTTCAGGAAATCAGTATCTTGCTTTTCTACTACTTCTTTCGTACCATACGTAGCCAACCGTGCTAATCAGAGGTATTTGTTGCTGGCCATTTGGCATTTTGGGCTTTTGGGCCTGTGGTCAGCAACCGTGATTGATAAAACGTCCCATATACATAGTAATGCTATGGCATCCACTGCATGGTGATAAATAAATTATGTATTAGCGCGTGCGTGTGCTCAACGGTGGATGTCTTGTGTTCCAGAGGAAAAGCCCTTCCCGTGCAGTGACTGCTCGTACGGAGCGACGCAGAAGTCGAAGCTCAGGAGACACGTCCTGAGCGTTCACCACGTGCCCTTCGATAGCGCGCTGGACTCCGACTGCCCCAAGAAGAGAAGGCGGCTGGCTGGGTGCCGAGACCACGGCTCAACTCTGGATTTGGAGCGCGCACGATGCTCACGGAGAACTCCCTGATGATTTATTTCATCCTGAGGCTGAGGTACCACGTGTGGGGCGATGAACGCAAGGTTTTGTGCAGCGGACATTTCCATGATGAAATTTCGTCACGTTCACTGCTGCGAGGTTACATCTATTGCCGTATATTTTTAGTCAATTGCTGTATTTTATGGTATACAATATATTTAATAAATTGTCCTAATTTCATAACAAAGGTTTTTAGGTTAGATCGTGTAAGTATAAATGTGTCATAACCCTACACCACCTAACACAGCCAATTAGTAAGGAATTTGTCACGTAAACAAAACTCCACTTAGTTACTACTTCAGCCGACCGGTGTTTTGGAGAGTAAATCCACAAGATGAGTACGACGTTTCACTGGTAATTACATCCAGCATCATCGGGCGATTTGACAGAATAGTGAAGCCCTCCACCTGCTTCCGGTCTTAAATAGAGAAAGGCGATGTCATCACTGAACCCATCAGGTGCAGAAATCAGAGGCGGGGAGGGGGATTATTGAAATTATATAATTGATTAGTAATCATTTAATTAGTATGTTTCCTCTATAAGTAATGATAAATGAGAGATGTCTTCTTCCTCCACGCGTTTGTTCCACTCACGTGGGGTCCGCCGTCCTTGCCACCTTCTCCACACCGCCCCGTCCCGCGCCATCTCTCCCTCCGCTCCTCGGGCCACCACGTTCGACCGCATCACCACATCGCCCTACGTCTTCTTCTGCCTTCATCTCCTCATCTTACAATCACAATTACTTAATAATACGCTTCCAGGCCGCACTAAGCCTGTAGCTGTCAGAGAGGTTAAAATAATACAACTTTTCTCAGTTTCAATGGATTCTCGAATTAGTCTTGGCCAGTAATAATGAGTTTTACACAACACTTCATAGTTATCAAAATACATGACGTGTTCTTGTTGGCAAGCATGTACTGCAACTTCCGACAGTTATGTTTGAGAGTGTTTAACATTTATTTGGTGTTCCTTTAGTCTTACGCTTAAGTACAAGATACTATTTTTTGAATTTTGTGTACCGTGCCAAATCTTACTTAGATGTTGAGCTTTTTGCTTTTCCAAAACTCGAGCTAATTTCTCAATTACTCCCACGATACATGGTATTTTAATTGTTTAATAACCTGATTCAGCAGTATTGCTGTTCGATCTTGGTTTAGCATTCATTGCTGTTAATTATTTGAGCATTATTGTAGACATTCAATCGTAGTGTTTCTTTGACATGTTCAATCTCTCTGCCCAGACATTCACCATCTGACACTGTTTTAGCCAGATGAATGAGCATCTTGATGAGGGAGGTTTTCTGTACTGGGTGATGATGCGAATCTGCATTCAGATAGGCATCAGTATGTGTTTCCTTTTGGTAAACGCTGTGTGTTATTTTACCATTTAGGCCTCGTCCGATAAATCACCTCTCCCAAGGAAATAAGTATTTAGAGGCCACACGGGACCGGGGGGGGGGTGGGGAGTTTATCGTTGTGTCTGTTGCTGCGAGCAGATAGCGCGCAATGGAGAGCTTGCTCAGAGCGGAGCTGGGCACGGACTCGGCGAGGACGCTGGGCGCTTCGGCCGGTGGAGGCTGCATCAGCACCGGGCAGAGCTACGAGACGGGGCGCGGACAGGTGTTCACCAAGATCAACGCCAAGAGCGGGGCACCCTCCTCTACGCCTCCTCACCACCTCACCTCCTCTACCCTTCTCCTCGCCTCCTCTACGCCTCCTCACCACGCCACCTCACCACGCCACCTCACCTCCTCACCACGCCACCTCACCTCCTCACCACGCCACCTCACCTCCTCACCACGCCACCTCAACACCTCACCACCTCACCTCCTCTACCCTCCTCTTCGCCTCCTCTACACCACCCCGCATCCTTGCCTCAACCTTCATTCATTCAGCCCTGTCACTAATGTATAACTTTTTTTTAGCTGCGACTACTAGCTAATTTGTCAGTTACTCCCACGATATATGGCATTTTAATTGTTTAATAACCTGATTCAGCAGTATTGCTGTTTGATCTTGGTTTAGAATTCACTGCTCTGTTAATTTGAGCATTATTGTAGACATTCAATCGTAGCGTTTCTTTGACATGTTTAATCTCTCTCCTCAGACTTTGACCATCTGACACTGTTTTAGCCAGATGTATGAGCATCTTGTTGAGAAAGGATTTCTGTGCGGGGTGATGATGCCAATCTGCATTCAGATAGGCATCAGTATGTGTTCCCTTTCGGTAAACGCTGTGTGTGTTACTTTACCATTTAGGCCTCGTCCGAGCAAAATATCCAGGAAAGGGAGTGTGTTATTCACCTCCATTTCTATGGTGAACTGGATGGCCGGTTTTTGTGAATTAAGATGATTTAGACATTCATTCATTAAGTGTATCCTTCCCATGTCGCCAGACAACCAAAGTGTCATCTACATATCTACACCAAAAAGTGGGTTTTAATGTACTTGAAGCAAGTGCTCTTGCATCCCGGGGGTTGAGGACCCCTGTGTTAGAGGCCACACGGGACGGGGGGGGGGGGGGGGAGTTTAACGTTGTGTTTGTCGCTGCGAGCAGACAGCGTGCAATGGAGAGCTTGCTCAGAGCGGAGCTGGGCACGAACTCGGCGAGGCCGCTGGGCGCTGCGCCCGGTGGAGGCTGCATCAGGCAGAGCTACGAGACGGGGCGCGGACACGTGTTCACCAAGATCAACGCCAAGAGCGGGGCACCCTCCTCTACGCCTCCTCACCACCTCACCTCCTCTACCCTCCTCTTCGCCTCCTCTACACCACCTTGCATCCTCGCCTCAACCTTCATTCAGTCAGCCCTGTATCACTCTTTTTTCGCTGCGACTACTAGCACCACCGTGGTGAATGTTGCAGTGAACTTCCCCTCGTTGATTCCCCCCTCCACCCACGTTAAGGGACTCGGTCTACCAGACACTTTGACCGCTTCGTCTCATCCACTCCGCGTTCAACCACCGCGCCTCACTGCAGTTCACAACAACGCACTCAACTAAACAACTCGGTCACCCACTCATCTAGTCACTCACTCAATCACCCTATCACACACTCATCCAGTCACCCACGCATCCAGTCGCCCACACAATCACCCTATCATCCAGTCACCCACTAACTCAATCACCCTATCACACGTTCATCCAGTCACTAACTCATCCAGTCACTAACTCAATCACCCTATCACACACTTATCTCGTCACTAATTCAATCACCCTATCACCCACTCATCCAGTCACCCACTCATTCAGTCACCCACTCAATCACCCTATCACCCACTCATCAAATCAGCCACGCATCCAGTCACCCACTCATCCAGTCATCCACGCAATCACCCTATAACCCACTCATCCAGTCACCCACTCAATCACCCTATCACATACTCATCTAGTCACTAATTAAATCACCCTATCACCCACTCATCCAGTCACCCACTCATCTAGTCACCCACTCATTTAGTCACCCACTCAATCACCCACTCATCTAATCACCCACACATTCAGTCACCCACGCATCCAGTCACCCACTCATCCGGTCACTGACTCAATCACCCTATCACACACTCCTCCACTCGTTTACTCAAACACTCACCCATTTACTCACCCACCCGCTCACCACTATGCAGGTCACCTCACTCTTCTTTTCAGCTTCATCAGTTTGCACTGCTCCACTCTGGAATCCACACCCGGTCTTCCTGTTTTCCCAAACTCTTGCAACAATAAACTTGATCAATTTAAGGAACGCGTTTCTTTGATCTTAATTATCTAATTACTCATTGGACAGTTATGTATTATTATTTTTTATTGTTACTGGCCGTTTGGCGTTTTGTATTGTGTGGGGTTTGCATCGCTGTCAACCCCTCATCAGTGCCTACCTTATTACAGACCAATTCAGACCTTGTTGGTCACCCCGTGCCCCTTATAAATCCCAACGTCCATCCTACAAAGTCCCATGACAAGGGAGAAACACACAAATAAACTTAACAAAAATGTTGCCCGTATTGAAACGGCCGTCTGCCGTATGGACCTGAAAACTCACTTTCCCCCAACAGAATACGGGTAAACCGTGTGGGTTGGCGGCTATGGGTTTTGTTGTGTTTGCGAGTCCAAGTTCTAGGACTGCACCCTGGGTTGTGCGTGGTCCTCATTGGTGGGAGATTCCCTTCGCTGTGTTGCACG
This sequence comes from Petromyzon marinus, assembly GCF_048934315.1. Taxonomy (NCBI): domain Eukaryota; kingdom Metazoa; phylum Chordata; class Hyperoartia; order Petromyzontiformes; family Petromyzontidae; genus Petromyzon; species Petromyzon marinus. The sequence continues at coordinate 443,969 of NC_133683.1, forward strand.
CCAGTGGCTGGTGGCTGCCTGGGGCCAGTGACGTGTGAGCCGGTCCCAATGTGCACCGGCAAACATTTACCGCCAGGTGGCCCCAGTGTTTATTGCCCGTCCACACGTGGATACCTGAAACCCATGTCAATCCACTGCTGGATGAGTCCCGCAATGAAGATACAATCAGTACATCCACTTTGCTTTTGGACACCACCTGTTCCATTGGCGGCCGAATGCGAATCTAAATGTGCATACGTTAGAGACTGGTTAATGCGCATAGAAATCAAACCAATTGACCTACGACCCCATCAACTTTTGTAGAATTTTAGATGTGCATTACAGCTACTTTAGCCGGATGGTTGTGGTGGCTATGTATCCCTGTAATCAACGACTACGTGGAGGTGAGGGTTGGTGGATCACAAAAATGTTGCGACAACTCCCACCCCTTGGTCGTCAAGGAGGTAGAGAAGGCGGTGTGGAATAATGTGGACTCCGCCTGTTCCATCTGTAGATTTGTGATAGAGCATTGGCCCCCCCATTTGCTTGGACTTCTCCAGGTGCTCCGATTTCCTCCCACATGTAAACACTCATTAATCTTGATTTGAAGCTGTCGTGACTGCAGGAATCCTTACTCTTTGGTTCTTTCGGTAAAGTCACGTAAGTAGAAAAAACTAATAAATAAATAATCGTCGATTGCTTGTGTGGCGATCGAAACGTCGTGATCCATTATTATTTGTTCTACCTACGCGACTTTACCTAAACAACCAAAGGGTACAAACTCTCATTAATTGGCCGATAACATCTTTATATAAAGAGGACAACAGAGCATGGGCAGGAGTGGTGGGGGGGGATTTGTTGCCAGCTGCTCACCATTTGACTGCCGCCTTCCCTCATCTGTAGTTCCTCGCGCCAAAGTGAAGGAATACTGTGTGCCAGTTACAATTATCACTTGAACGTAACTTGATGTTTCAATGAAAACAGCCACTGAGATTTAATACTGAAAATCTTTATTCTTCACATGCAGTGAAACAATGGTGTTAGTAGGCTTGTTTCCCTGGGAAAGCCTCACTGAGTCTCAAGACTCTTTTTCAGGAGGGGCCTGCCAATTTTTCGCAGGAGTAATTTGGATGTTTGGCTAGTACCAGTTACATTGTATGTTGTTGTTGTTTTGCTATGGGAGTAAACCCATACAGAGAAAGGGACCAGAATGAGGAAAGCGAAGCCAGGCAGTCCTTCAGAAGATGTCATGCACGGGCGTGACCACTGCACCACCCTGCCGCCCAAACAAATGTAATTTAAATAATGTACAATACTGGCAAATAAACCCTATTAGTATCAACCGAATTTCTGGACATTCTGGCACGTGTATAGCTGCATCGGTGTTTCTAAAAGTCGTGTTCAAATTGCTTATTAATAATATTATAAAGAACAGGTTTCCCACATCTAGTTTCATTTGACTTACCGGTTGTCCTCATTATGTGTGTCACAGGTAATATGGCAAGGAAAATATTACGCAGCACGAGTTGTAGGATTAGGGCAATTATGGTGACACACGTGACCCCCTCTACACAAGTAACAGCTGAGAGTCAATGCTGGGATGTTGTGCGATTGGTGCAAGCGACCCATCATTGTGTTTTGATGTTGAGCTGTTAAAATTGCACTGTTGTGGGGTGAGGTCAAGGCCGATGACTGCTTCCAGCGGTGTCAAGATCAGCAATTTGAAGATGCTCGCGGAGGATGATACTGGGCACTAGGGTGCAGTCTCCCTCCGTGAACAACAGAGGGCAGAGGAGCGACGCTCACAACAATTATTGGCGGAGCACTGGGCGTATAAAACACAAAGTTGGAAGAAAGTTTATCTCGGAGAGTTAACCCACAACACCTGGGTCTGTCCCGCGTGTTCACACGATAACGCGTTTTCACTACAACGCGTTTTCTTTACTTTAGGGAACGCTTCTCGCACAACGCGGAACGCGCTCCGTCACAACGCGCTTTCTGAGCGGACTACTTTCTTGAGCAGTGAAATTAATTAAAATCTTTTGCTCTGCCATTTGATTTTAAATTACGACTCTTCAAAGAGCTTTGGTTGTAGTAAGCAATTTTTGAATTTGTTTAAACGACCTGCATTCTCTTACAACATGTTTTATATTCCTAGGCATTAAATGTGTACTAAAGATTCAGACGAATTGTAAATCTAATGGGACCACTTTAATCGATGTCCGTTAATATATGTAGGCGTGGTAAGGTTTCGAGACGCACTCGGCGATGCGTGAAACGCAGTCCGTGTCCTTCCTTGTCCATTTGTCTTCATTCCAACGTCAACTTTGTTCTGCCGGTCTCTCTCATTAAGGCCACATGGCCACACTGTGTCTCTTAGTTCTTGCAAGCTAAGCTGGAGTCAGTCTCTCTCATTAAGGCCACATGGCCACACTGTGTCACTTAGTTCTTGCAAGCTAAGGTGGAGTCAGTCTCTCTCATTAAGGCCGCATGGCCACACTATGTCTCTTAGTTCTTGCAAGCTAAGCTGGAGTGAGTCTCTCTCATTAAGGCCACATGGCCACACTGTGTCACTTAGTTCTTGCAAGCTAAGCTGGAGTCAGTCTCTCTCATTAAGGCCGCATGGCCACACTATGTCTCTTAGTTCTTGCAAGCTAAGCTGGAGTCATTCTCTTTTCGACATATGTCCCACCAAATTCTGTAATAATAATGTTCCAGTTTCTCTATATGTTTTTAAATTTAGATTTAAATACATCTACATTTAAAAATCCACAAATATGACTGCCTCCTGATGACGCTGGTTGTAATTACTGGCAAAACGTCGTACTCAGATTGTTAATGTTGTGGCTTTGCTCTCTAACACACAACCGGTGTGCTGTACTAGTAACGAATTGGCATGTTCTGTTTAAGTGACAAACCTTACTAATTGGCTGTTTCGGGTGGTGGTGGGTTTACCGACATTTTTATATTTACGTGATCTTACCTAAAAAACCTGTATTATGTAAAAATACATTTATTTTCCTCCTTTCTTTTGGGGCAGTTTCAAATCTCTAACGTCTTTCAAATTGTTCTGATGTACAGTGCTACATTTCAAATTACTGTCATGTTTGCAACGGGTTGTTTAAAATATATTTAAATGGTGTAGATTCATGTTTAAACTCGCTTCGAATCTGCATTCATCATTTTCTTCTTAAGCAGTCCGTAACCACAATTGGTGCATCGATGCATGACCCATTTGATTATTGTTTGTTGGTCTTAATTTATCAATTAAAATGTTGAGTGTGCCAAATCCTAAAGAGTGGCGTTTGAGTCGACCTTATTTATTTTATATTCACATCTGAAACGCCTGTGCACATGAATGTAACCCAGTTACACACTCTCCTACTTGTTCATCAACCCTCTTCGTGGTGTAGATTTGATGGCTTGTATAGCAACCATAAACAAACACAACAAGTCCGGGTGACTCATGATCCATGACTCACGATGCCAGTGGGCCAGGTTTCACTCTCAACTCTCTACCTGTGTGGCATGAATAAAACGCACCTGTAAATTTGACCTGAAATGATTGCACAACAATTGCCCCGCCTTCATGCGATGTTTATCCTCCACTGTTTATCTGGCTTTGACCTGAATTATATAACAGTGCGGCTCTGCAACTGCTGTAGAGTCACATTGGTATAAACACATTTTACAATATGAACAGCGCATTGAAAACGCGTACTATTTTATGTATTGTTTAACAAGTGTGTTCACAAATCCACACTGAGAAACACGATGATTGGCAGAGGGGAGTAAATTATGTTTTCGATAGTGTATTTAAATAGAGCTACTGTAGGTAAGTAGTTTTCATTTTTAAAGGCATAGTTTAACAAGACAACACTTGCCACCATCCTTCAAACCCATTGGTGAAAAAGACCACAGTTTATGTTTACATTATAATATGTTTACATTATATATAATATATAATATAATGTTTATATTATAATATAATGTTTACATTATATATAATATAATGTTTATATATAATATAATGTTTACATTATAATACAATGTTTACATTATATATAATATAATGTTTATGCAAGAGCCGGGGACTTATGGGACCCCGGGGTCCCACCATAAGGTTCATATGAATGGTTACCTAATAACTTTTGAAACACGGTAATCACTGTGAAGTGCAGTTTCCAATTCTTATTGTTGACTCAATCTCTCTGGCCTTTCTATGCAATATGAAGAAGGGTCATTGCCCGAAACGTCGCTTATCGGATGTTTTCCCTTTTTCAAGGCCCCAGTCCTACTGATGCATGAATTTGTTTGGTATTTGAAATGATACGAAGGCTCAGCAAGTGATTCCTTGCAGACATAAACAGAAGCGATACGCGCCACCCCAGCCACCCATGTCGCGAATCAATCGATTATCGCGATTGAGGGCTCGTGAATAAATTCTAGATTCAACGCCTTGTTTTAAAACGTGAACACAGCCGGCTCTAGTGACTGGAGTGGGTGGGTGTTGGACAATGTGAAACAATGACACGCAACGTATACAAATCTAAAACATAAATTCTTACGCACGCGATCCGGTGTGCATATCGCGATCTTCAGGATGAATGATCACGTCCGAATCAATGCGTCGTCGTTGCTCCCCTAGCATGCGCTCTGCGTAACCCGCTCGTGTTGTTGTTGTTGTTTGCGGCAGAGTTTAGGACCTTCGTGGCCAAGAGCCGCAGCTCCCGAGGCAAAGGAGTGATGGCACGCTTCAAGGTGCCGGACTTGCTGAAGCATGCCCAGATCGTGAATATCCGGGGCTCCGGATATTCACGATCTGGGCATCCGTATCACCAGCATACCTCTGGGCATTTCCGTACGTGCCGTGCCTGCGTGTACGAGCGTGTGTGTGTGTGTGTACGTGTGTATGCATTGAGTCGCTTGTTGACTGCGAATTGTATTATTATTGGATGCCTCAAGTTATACTCTTTGGTTCTTTCGGTAAAGTCACGTAGGTATAAAATAATATAAATCACGACGTTTCGGGCGCGACACAAGCGTCCGTCATCAGGTGATAAAGCCTTGGTGTGCTGCTGAGGCAGACTGTTTTAAATAGTTTGAAATGTGTGTAGCCCATGGGTCATAAAGAAGTGGCCAGGGCTAGTGATGTTAACGTGAGAAATTAGCGTGTAACTGTAAGGTAGGAAAGCGGCCTCCTCCTCGATTTTACGTGACTTGCAGTCACGAAAGCTTCAAATCAAGATTGCCTCAAGTATGTATTGTTGTTGCCCTTGAGGGGGTTTACTTTCTGAATTAAATGCGTTCTGGAATTGCTGACACACAACCACAACGTACGTGTCGCTGTGTTCACACCTGAGAGTGACACTGCATCAGCCTTTTACCAATATTCCCCCGCCCCTGCGTTTGCCTTACACGGCCACAATGCTGAGCTATCCTCAGTTGCTCAGGCACACAAGTTTCACACCTGTCTCCCTGTCAAGTGAATGTGGTGTATCCTTTTGTCATGCAGTCTGAGACAGACTTCCAACACGTCTTCAGTTTTGTGGGTGCAGTGCTGCGACAAGAGCACTGAAATAACTGCTCGTGTAAGTACATCATGTTAATATATATCGTATTGAAGGCTGAGGCCTATTTTACTGTACCGCTCCTTACAGAAATCTTCTTTCCCGAGTGGTTGTGCATTTGTCGCTTGTTTCAGAGGTTCGCGATTTGATCCCAGGAGTCGCCCTAGTTAATATTGCGGGTGTATTATCCAAAACTGCATTTCTATATTCTTCACAAATAATGTAAAAAAAAAATCCCGTGTTGTTATTAATGAATGAGGAGGACATGTGTGCCGGCATCAGAATCAAAATTTGCAAATCTAAACAAGTACTCAGAAATGACTGGATTGGGTAAAACCACATGTATATATGTTGAACTTCTTTCGCACTGTACGTAGCCAACTGTACCAATCAGAGGTGTGGAGGACAACAAACTGAACACAAAAAGCAGTTCTAAAGAAATTGTTTTCAATCTAGATTTTAAAGTGCAAAGCTCCAATGGCTTCCTAATATCGGAAGGAAGAGCATTCCAGTTGGCCGCAGAAGCCCATCTGAAAGCGAGTGATGCGGTGACTGTCTTTGTTCGATGGCTTGCCAAAAGCCACTGCTGCTAGGATGATCCACCAATCCCATCTCTCGATTGCAATCGTGCATTAGCAGCACACCTTGCATTCGCTGTTGAACCACTCGTCCATCACGTGTTCCATCATCGCAACTACAGCACTGCCCTGCACCTGTGGCCGCCACAGTTGCTAACATTGTGTTGTTTGTTTAGGTGATCGGCAAGGCCCAGAAAGGCGAGCGGGAGGCGATGGACCGTGGGCTGGCTCGCATCGAGTGTGACATCAAGCAGGAGGTGGAGGGCCGGCCACACAAGATCAAGAAATACCTGTTGGAGTCGTTCCCCTTGCCAGGGACGAGCGCCGATCTTCGCCGACAGTTCACGACACAGCCGGCGGCCGAGATGGTGCTGCAGGTCTCCCAGAACGCCGAGGACATCTTTGTGAATAAGCTGAAGAAGGTGGGGGCCATGGCGTCTGGACTTAATGCAACAAAATTACCGTGCGAGAAAGTTCATGCATTTGCTTACATTTGTCAAAGATTTTACATAATACATTTGTCCTCGGAATTATTTAATGAGTGATAATCGCCATACGTTTCAAGTCTGTGGATACTTCCACCATTATCAAAAAACTTTCTCTACCACTGAATTAACTCTCCTCTATAATATTTAGGGCCATCGCTTTCACAAAATTCAGTCACACGTTGAGACAAAAGTAAGGGGGGGCATTGAAATTGGTCGGACATCTATGCATATATCACCCTCTATTTGTCCCAACAGAGTGCAATGGCTGCACGTGGTTTGGGTCCTTTGTTGTTTCCACCAACAGTGTGTGCAGGACTTCCTGGGGCAGGTGAAAGGGGACACGCTGGCCCGGAAGCTGTTTCAGTTGGCCCTGTGCTGTGGCTCCCTCGAGACTCCTCGCGACCTCGTGGTCAAGGAGAAACCGGCCGCGTTTTTCGGCAACATCAGCACTCCCGACACCAGACCGCCGCTTCTTCCGTGGAGTAAGGAGACAAATTTTCACATACATTAGACTCTCGATTATCCGCGCTAATTACGGGGAAGATGGCTGCGGATGATAAAAAATCTCGGATGATCCAAAGATATCTATTTTCTGCGGATCTCTATGCCACAAACTAACGATCAACCGATCGATGCACGTGGTCGGTGATAACACTTTCCTGCTCCCGAGCAGAAGACTCGGCCCTCTAAGTGGATAGCAGAGCCACGCCAATCACCATCAATCAAACTCCACCCACTGTTGTAAAGATATGCAACTACTGTACTGTCGAGGTGATCACGTAGATTTCGGATTCATGGGCGCACATATTTGCTCGATATAAGCACGTGACTTGTAACAAACATTTCCAAGAATTACAATGTATAACTATTTTTAGATTATTAATTTGGGCCTAAGGGAAAATCCGTGAGTTATTAATAAGTAAAAATCTCATGTGCGTGGTTAATCCGCAAATCAGATAAACCGCACACGGATAATCAAGAGTCTACTGGATTGCACGCGCGCTGAATTGTCGTAGCTTCTCTAAACACCTTATTTCACATCTCGTCTCGATTATTACTAATGCATTAGTAAGAGTTTGGCATATCACGACGCATCAGTTTGTCAAATTTACGTCGAGATGACCCGGGTGGCTGAGAGAGATTATTAGCATTGAGCTGGAAACGCTGAGATCCTGGGTTCGAATCTGGGTAACCACCTGTGATTAAACTTGCTTTTGTCAAGTGCAGCCAGTTGAAGGTCTCAGCTCGGTCATTAATGACTGTCAAAAAAAGCCAAAATTTACTAAATAAATGGCTATGCACTTAATTTGACCAAGTCCAATATCGGCTCAACAGAGTGGGTGGGAATGTGCTTCCCTTTACTCTGTGGACCAGAGGTCACTAGAAGCAATGTCAGAGGTAGCTTTGTGATGTTCTCTTCTGCGGGCCATTCTCCAATAGGACGGGTTCCGCTGCTCCGTGAGAGATCCGAGTGGATACTCCGTCTCATGACACGATATCGAAAGCACAATCTGAATAAAATGTAGTTTCTTGTATTGTACATAGGGGGTCAGACCACGGAGGACCTTCAGAATGTTGAGTGTGATCTTGAAATTAATCCTGGACTGGTTCGGGGGATAGTTGAACAATTCGAATATTGGGGCGATATCATCTTGCATACGGGTGTGAGAAGTTTGCCAGTGGTTTTTTTACTCCATCTAGATTTTTGGGTTAGATCATGTAAACATGCACTCAATAATACGCGTTAATATGCACTATTTACGTGACCTAACCCAAAAATCTCAATTATGGATAATATTGGTCGCGAAGGCCTTCGTGTTAAACTTGTTTTTTGAGTCATCTGGAGAGTGATGATGAAACTTATCGGGAGGCCGTAGATGAGACGTGGGGGTGGGGGGGCAGAGAGAGAGTTGCAGTTGTTGAGTCTATTGGAGCGAGTTACAGCATCGTTGTCCTCTCCTACAATGGCATTGCTTCTCTCCTTCGCAGAGGCGGTAGCCGAGCATCTGGTCCGTCTGCTGAGCCACGCAAGTAAGATGGCAGAGCCCCTGGGCCTACCCGCGCTGTCACGCGTGGAGAAGCAGCTTGCCAAGCTTTTGACTCGCGCGACCTCCCCAGCCTGGGCCTCGGCTCCTTCTTGGACATCCTCCATCGCAACGCCCAGGTGCGTACGTGGCGTGCGTGAGCCCACCCGCCTCCAGCTGGTAAGAGGCAGTACAGCAAGTAGGTGTACGACACTGCCCGTGCAAAGTTTGAGTGTACTTATCGCCTCCGAGTGGCGCTCAATGTTAAGTTTGTTTTCAAAATTGTGCGCGGTAATATTAGTTTATTATTACGAACTTAAAACTCATTTGTCGATAACACAAATACATTTAAGCGTTATGTAATCACTGCCAATGCAGAGCACAACAAAGTGTCACGTAAGATGCATGGGTTTTCTCTTGTCACTCTTAAAAAATATCTGTGAATTTGGCAAACATCCCAAAGGTAGATTTTGAAAATCACTGTTAAAATTGAGTGTACAGCGGTGACATTCAGATAAAATATATGATAACACTATATATGCAAAGTGGACGGGTGGCTCAGAGATCAAAGCGGTGATTTGGCAATAATGAGATTCTGGGCTTGAATCTGGATTTTGACCGCTTGGGTTGAAACCGAGGTCTCAAGTCTTATCAAGTCGATCGTCCGAGCCCTGTCACCAGCGACTGCACAAATTTACAGTCTCATTAAACTTGGGTTTTGCACTTCATTTTCCTAATTCCATCTCTGAGAATAACAATTTCAGCTTGACTCTCGTGCGCCACACAATCTCATAACACAGCTAATGTGAAAGTGTTGGCTCCTATTGTGTACAAGATAAAAGGCCACCCACCGCGTTTTATGACACAGGGCCTGCACGGCTATGCGAGATTTACGAATGGATGATTTATTTGTCTCTTGACATTACGCCGATAGCGCATTTGGAAAACTAAAATTGAGAACGAATTTTGTGTTAATTTGCAAACTTAAATCTGTATTATTTAATCAGTTTTCGTGCACTGCATTGTGAGATGCAGCTCCATGCGTATCGTTTAGCTTTAAGCCGGTGTTTGCCTTGCGGTCGCCTCGGTGTCAACCAACTGATGTTGACGGATTTGTTGTGTCTGTGGTAGCTGTTGGAGGAGACTGGGGTTGTGATCTCTGTCCTGGGTGGATCTGGAGCCACAGCGGGAAGCTTCTGCCCAAAGCGCGACGAGCTGCTGGAGTTCATCCACCAGTGCGGCAGCCTCGACACCGCAGCGGTGAGACACGGGGCCCCAGTAGGGGCCACAGGGGTGGCTCAGAGATGGGGATAAGGATTTGGAGATATAGGGCGCTCACGTAAATAAACTCTTCAACTCAAAGCGCCTTACAGCAACGTCTCATCTCAAGCATTCCATTGCTCTGCAGCAGTCTACCCGAGGGGACCCCCCCCCCCCAATGGCAGCTGTTCCTATTTGGCACATGGTGCACGCACTACCGGCCTGTGAATGGACATGTCTGCCATTTGGGAGCGATGTTTGAGTTTCCTACATGGTTTTTTCCCCGATAAAGTAATTTGCAAGTACTTGATCTGATTTGGCAAATTTGCAACATGATGCGGTTACACGTGGCCAATTCAATTTTTTTAATACAGCGTCACAGGATTATTATCATACATTGTGAAACAGATCTCTTTGTTTGTGGTGAATAAACTGGCAACATTAACCAGGGCGGATGCTGGGCTTGAACCGAGAACCACCACTCGGCCATGTTTCCATAAATTTGTGCAGTCACATTAACGCTGTTCACATCGTACGCAATGGACACTTTATTATTAGCACCACCTCTGGACCTGTTTGGCCCCTGGTCCATCTTGAGTGGTCTTGTAAGGGCGACGTATTACAGTTTGATTTTATATCGGCACAGCAACTAGCCAATGGAAAACCACCCGTTCCGTGGGGGTGCTACGCGCTGGCACGGATCGGATGCGCCAGTGGAAAAGGGCTGCTAGCAACTCGGCCGCCTCCAAACGAAAGAGAGAGGGTTCCAGGTCTCTGTTGTTGGCTGTGTGCTCTGCAGCTGCCGGCCGTGGACTGCGCTGTGGGGCAGCACTACGGCGTGCATTCCTGCCGCAACCTTGGGCACGGCCCCGTGGCCAACCTGGTAAAACTGGCGCAGAAGGCCAAGCCCGGTGGCAGCAGCGGCGGTGCCCATCGGTGCGCCGTGTTGTACGAGGAGACGGCGCTGTGTGCTCGCGACTCGAGGTTTGGCAGTCCCCTCCAAAGTGCCCTCCTCCTCACCCCTCTGCTCACCTCGTGATCTGCCTGACTGCCACGGGTCGCTCCTCAAAATTGTTGAGTCGGCGACAGACACTTGGGGTTCTTTAATCTTTCACATCAAAGGGTCAGTGAGCCACACCAATATGCCATTGGTAATGTAACTTAAGGATTCAATGTTCAAGGCAAGTGATTGTCGAGACAAACTGATGATTGTGTGTGTTACACCCCTCTGGCAGTCCACTGCCTGATGAAGGCCTCGCCACGTTGCTTTGGTCATGGGGATTGTTGCACCAAACTTTACCACGCTTGGTGAAGGGGGCGGGGATTAGGTTCAGGACTTGTTCAGATATCAGTCACCACTGACGTTAGCCATGGCTAGGAATCCAACTCGGATCGCCGCGTTAGTATCGCAGTGCACCAAACATTGCAGCAGTGCTTCAGAAATCATTCCGAAGTTGCTTGATATTGCACACAGTTTGAATAAACCATCATTACTTCAGGAAATATATTTTTAATTAAAATTTAACTTTGTACATGCTGTGATCGTAATAAAGAGTTGTGCTAGTTAGTAGTAACAGCGCGATACATCGGTTAACTCGATTAATATTTATTATTAAGCTGACAATTCATGTATTGAATTGCACGTGTAAGAATCAACTTCTAAAAAATTGTATCCCTTTTTATTTTAATAGTTTCACATTGCCACTGCAGAGAGTCGACATGATCAGTGTAAGTTCAAAAGAACTGACACACCTTGTGAAAAATCCAACGCAGAAGATCCCTGGGCTTGATATTCCACGAAGATCATGGTCCCCCTAAACCGCATCTGCACAAACCATGGCAGATGCGGATACCTGATGCACAAATGGAAAATTTTAAACTCTCCAGTGTTTGACTGTGGTCATCCAGAACAGATCGTACAACGTGAAACGACGCAATAGAAAATTAAAGTCAAGCCACAGTGCGATTGTGACCATCCAACCCAAGCTATTCACGATATTGTGAACCACAGTCGTTTGTGCTCCTTCAACGGAGTAGTTTTAGTTTAGTTTAGTTTTAATTTATTTGGTATAGCCCTGTGAGCCATTCGGCTCTTGAATCGGGTGCAACCTCAACAAACAAAAAAGACAAAAACATGACCAAGAAAACATCTTAAAGTGACTTTGTGCATGTGCAAACAGAAAATCCAGGAAAAAACGTCAAAATATTCCTGATATAGCACCGTACACCAACGCTGTGTGCAAAAATCCCAGTGGGATGCAAGACAAACAACAACAAGAAAACTTAGATTAAGGCCATCAGTCTAACTCCGTACTACAATAAACAAAAACATGGCCAAACCAAAAAACTTTTAGAAATCACCAAAATAAAGCTATACATGCAATGTAACAGTGATCGTAGGAACTGTGACCGAATTTTTTACAATAAACTACATAAATAACATGTATCACCAAACCCTAGAGCCACAGCTGGCTGCATGAGTCACTCCACAAACAACAGGAGGAGCAGGAATTGTAACCCTACATGAAGCCCTCTCGTCGTGACCAGCAGACCTCGGACATTGGCTTATGGCTCCTGAACATGTTGCCCTCATGCGCACGAATAGAATAGCTCAGGGGTTGGCAATCTGCGTCTCCCGGTGCCGCATGCTGCTCTTTAAAGACTGTTTGGTGATGTTGTTTATGAAGGACCACTGTCTCGTATTCACCACAGTGCATTGCGCCTCTTGAAATATTGAGTTGAGTAATCCCGGTAGTTGAGAAACTAAGGTAGTTGAGTACCCCGGGAACACGCTGTGGTTCGTGTCGCGTTAATAGCTCCGTACCGTGCCGTGTAACTCACTAAGCAGCCGATTGCTCGCGTGCAGTGGTAGTGCCGTGTTCATTGATAACGCTGCACACTCCGTGCAGTGGTAGTGCCGTGTTCATTGATAACGCTGCACACTCCGTGCAGCGTTGTGTGAGGATGGCTCACTAATTGAAAGGGGAGTCGTAGCTATCGCACTGTGGGGTGGTCATCGCCCTCCTCCCCCTGGGCATGTGCCGTGTGTGTTGTGTGCGTCGTGAGTCGTGGCGATGTAAACCCGGGGTAGCTCCTCTCTCCGTCTCTTCGTTTGTTGCTGTCCCGGCGAAGCTCGAGTTGGTGAGCGCAACGCGTGGCAGATCCGGCTTCACCCGTTCCCACTCCTCCCAGTCAGCGACTCCCAAACCCCCACTCAATAATCGCAGATCACTACCCAGGTCCTTATCAACCAAATGATTTTTAACTAAACTATTTTTTGTATTCTTAACAATGTATCCACATATTCTTAGTTTTTTCGGTAAAGTCACGTTGAAGGGAAACAACAAAATAATAAAATATATATAAAACAATAAAAAAATTCTCACGACGTTTCGACCATAACTCAAACGGTCATGTATATTATATTATTATTTTGTTGTTTCCTTCAACGTGACTTTACCGAAAAAACTAAGAATATGAATTACTGCAGTCACGAAAGCTTTAAATCAAAATTTACTCCAGACAAGTTTAGAGTATTAAACGTGACCTGTTGTGACTCGTCTAATGTGTATCGCGTGGTCGTCAGCACAGAAATATGCGTCTGGTAACGTCCTAATGGACCAAACATCGTAAAAAGGAGGCTGGGTCTGCGTTGTTCAGTGACCACCATATACAGGGACTCTTCTACTTACGGACGAGTTAGGTTCCAGAAGTCTGTTCGTAAGTCCAACTTTACTCCTGTCGATTCCAAACATGTTGTACGGCGTGTACACTAAACACAGGGAATGGCTTTAAGAGTTGTATAATCTCCTGTAGACGTAGACGCCACTGGTTCTTCACGTTGTGTAGATGTAGATGCCACCACCACCATCTATTGCGTGGCGGTTGAACTTATGAATCTCGGTACAAACAGGCAACTGGACATATGGACAGGTTTCTTTGTATCTCTGAGACTTTCTAAGTTGAATGTTTTTTAAGTGAAGGAGTCCCCATAAATATTTTTGAGGACCACTGGGATCTTTAGTTTAAACCGTGAGTCTTGGAGTCATTGGACCAGAAAGAAGCGAGATAAAAACGACAGTAACATTGAAAAATATGTACACAGGGCAGGGAGGGCCCAGCCGCATGACAGGATTTATTCAGCGCTATCGTCACGGTAACAGAAACAGTGCTCCCGAATGAATCGCAGAATCCCCCGAATATTCCGCCTCAGGCGGGAGAATCTCCGTCCAGACCCGCGTGACGCCTTTGGCCCAATCTTGTCGACGGCATCATCATCATCCTCCTCGTTGTTGTTGTTGCCTGGTTGGAGAGCAGGGCCCCGCCTGGCAAATGGACGCACGCGCCATCGTTAGCACGGTCGGCTACGGTTAGCACGATCGGCTACGTACGCGTTCAAAATTATTTCAACGTACAGACATGCGCGTATCTATAATGCCACCGTCTGCCCCATCGTGCATTCTCGGCTGTGCTTACACTGGTTGCTGCAGTGCACCTCACATGTGTCCGGCCGCTCAAATGCGAGGTAGGAGGATGCCACACATCTCTCACTATGGCCAGTAGCGGAATGCTACATTCCTATAACAGGAGCCAATGGTGGTGTATAATAGGATCACCGCTGTTGACTTCCCACAAAATGGGATTCATTATTTGACTATAGCTCGGGTTGATAAATAAGCTGTTAACCTTCTTGACCTGGATTTTGAACTCGCAAGCGTACAGTGATCGTGGAGTGCTCTAACCGCAGCACCTCCAAGTGGGATGCAGTGCAATTCATATATTTATAATTAAGATATATATTTTTACTAGGAATGCATTTAGCTGCAGATTGGTGGAGATGAGGTTAGGGATAAGATATTACATCCTGTGGAGCCCTGGGATATTTACATCTTCAAGTGAGATGAACTAAAGAGGTGAATGCCATTACAGAATCCTCATTTCACAACTCCTCATGAAACAGATTCCCCGTTCTTACAATACAGAACTTGTCTCATCTGATACAGAACCCAAATCTCATGTGTCCTCAATATTTTTTACTTCCTCTCAATCGTGAATACTACATTGTGGGAATTAACAGTGGTTGTAATATAAATAGACTTGCCCTTGCTATAGGAATGTGTAATTTACTCAAATAACTAATTTATGATGATGATGGTGTTTGCTATATGCTCATTTATATCAGGAGACACTTTGTCTGAATGACCTCCCAAATACACATTTTTCTCAAGGTGCACTTCTGCCTGGAGACTCACTCTTGTCTCGTGGCCGACTCCATCTCCTCCTCCTCCGCGATGACGTCATTGGTGCCACCACTTTGGGGAATTTTTCAGACAGGCGTGTTACCGCACAGTCACCTGCTGACTCCACTCCCCACTCCGACTCCATTCCCCAATCAGAGTTTGAAGCCCACTCGCTCACAGAAACTGAGCCTGCAGTATTCTGATTTGTCCAAGTGGACTCCGAAGTCTGCTCGCTTGCTGCAGGGACTTGGAAATCTCCCTCACAGAGACAGGGGATTGCCGAGAGGCTGCAGGCCACCATCGGCTCCATTTCCTCTTCAACGATGACGTCATTGGTGCTGTCACGTTGATCGAAGAGTTTTTCAGACATTCGTGTTACCGCACAGTCACCTGCCGACTCCACTCCCCACTCCGACTCCATTCCCCAATCAGAGTTTGAAGCCCACTCGCTCCCAGAAACTGAGCCTGCAGTATTCTGATTTGACCAAGTGGACTCCGAAGTCTGCTCGCTTGCAGCAGGGACTTGGCAATCTCCCTGGCTGAGACGGGGGACTGCCGAGAGGCTGCAGGCCGCCACCGGCTCCGTGTCCATGGCTGGGCAAGGCGGGAAGTTCGCTTGCGGTGGCACGGTCCTGCCGCCCAACAATAATGGGTGGTTGAGGGCCTCCGTGGGTGTGAGGCGACGTTGGGGATCCCACCTGCCAAGGAGGCAAACGGAGGGAGTCAGGTGCCTGTTGCATTCTAAAATCGCTTCATTGAATCGTGGTCTGGGGTGAAATGCGCAATTCTATCCTCAACACTTTTGTCAGAAACGATATTTATTTTAAAAAGCGACGAGATGAAGAAACGATGCCCCGGTGTGACACAAAACTTTGCAGTCCTAGCCCAAACGACACGTGAGGTCTAAGATCGTTTCCAGTAATGTTGATGGTAGACGCAAAGTGATTTATATTTAATTATTTGTACGAGGTGAAATGTAGACAATAGTAACAAGTCTCTTACTGAAGGCACCCGCGGAGAAAATTGATGAACTTTTGATTGCGGGTTCCCAGAACCGCCTTCAAAGACACGGAGCACGGGACGATCCGTTTCCCGTTGACGACGGGGCGATTCTTTTTGTCTGTTTATTGGAGAGAGAAAAAGAGAGAAACACTGAATTAGTTGTGGCGATCAGTGCAATGCGGCGGCGGTCCTTAACCCTCCAATTGCTATGTTTGCAAATATGATTCCATGTTGGCGGTCGACTACAGCCTGTCATCCCTCCAGGGTCGATAAAATTTGTAACCGTTTGTGAGACGTTTGCAGTAGTCGTGTGGAAAGGATGGCTTCTAAGCGTTAAAGTGAAATTCCCACTCTCAACTCTGGGCCACCGGAGGAGACGAGAACCTCCTGATACTTGTTTGAGCAAGGAGACACTTTGATGTTTATTTTAGTATTATATTATTATTTGCATCACTTGGAGAGGATGGTAATTTGTTGTACAAGCGTGCTTTTAAGCATAATATATTTCTCAATCAAGGACCCAGAGTTTGTGTGGAGGGTTGTTCTCTGTGGTTGTTTTGTACTATGGTAGAACTGTTCTATGCTGATTTAGGATACCGTCGCATCTGCCACACAATTTTTAAAAATTGTGCTAAGTCATGCTGAAATAAAAAAAAACGGCCACTCATCTTTATTAAAAATGTGATGGCCAGAATTCCATGTAATTAATACACACGTCCTCTGTTGGATTGCAAATCCCTATGGGTTTTCCAAATATACTAAGCTACCTAAACATAACCGTTCCTTTTAAAGTATTTTTTTCATAAGACTCCTTACTGTCGCACTAATTCAACACGTACTGACAAGTACGTTGCCAAGACCGTTGTGACTTTTAAACCCAAATAAAGCACAGTTCATTTTTACATTACGCGAAGCAGTTTCCATGCCTTTCTATTCAAGCACAGAGCACGAGACACGCGGCTGCACGGCCACGACTCTCCGGGCAGTGACAGCAGCAGCAGCAGCAACAGCTACGAACTCCAACACCACCACCTCACCACCCCCCCTGTCCACTCACCAAAGGAGATAATGTTGTGGGTCGAGGCGTCAATCATGGCTTTGGGTGGGAGCCCCAACATCTGAAACCAAGATCACAAGAGGGATGAGTTGGATGAGGTCCGTCGCTCGAGTGAACAGAGCGTACATACGCTGCACTTTGTCTCATTGAAACGTCGATGTACAATGAACTTTGCCTGCTCTTGTACATACTGTTTGCAGATATTTATCTCTATCATCAGGCGAAGCATACATATTTGGTCTTTAATTGACGACGTGGTTACTACGTGCGGCTTCGTTGCTCTCCAACACAGGCTGTGAAAGCCTCGGGGATTAACAACAAACCACAATAATCATAACAATAGTAATCATTCCGAAGGACATCAGCCTGACGCTCTGATTCTCTGGTATTACCGATGAACCCGAAATCTCTCTTTACTTCTTTACTCATGCAAATGGTGCGTGATCACGCAGTGAACACGTCCACTCCTCTCACGTGTACCGGCAGCTGAGCGACATTTTTTGACCAGTGAAAGGCCCAGAGGATGACGACAGCCCTGCACGTAACCAGCTTTGTCGCATGAGCCATCGCACAGCGGGTCTGTATGCTGGTGGATCGTCGTGCGCCATCAGTCATAACCAACCCCCTGCTGCTGCTGCTGTTGTTGTTTATCGTGGACTCCATCGTTGGTTCAAATTCGAATTAAACCCTCCCTCCTCCTTTATATGGCGCAGTTGGAACGGTCCCATGGGAAATATGACGCCCGGTTTGGTGGTGCCGTATCAGGCTCGAGGTTTGTTACGATAAAAATTATAGAATTCATCAGTATGTATATATTATAATAATTAATATTTGTAAGGCGCATTTAATCCGAGGATCCCAATGCACCCCGTGTATGGAAAGCAGGGAAATGAGACGACCAAAACGAGGAAATGAGACGACCAAAACTATGGGGAATAGGCCATTTTACCGAGGTGAGTTTTCATGGCGAGATTTAAATAGCTTTAAAAATTCTGTCTTGTTATCAGAGGCCAACGTGTTCCATAGTCTCGGAGCTGCACTGGCAAAAAGCCCGATCGCCCCCAGGAATTGAGACTTGACCTCAGAAAACTGAGTAGGAGATCAGAAGATCTCAAGGACCTCATTGGTGTACATGAGTGGATCAGCTCCTGTAAGTATTGTGGGGCTAACCCACTGACAGCCTTGTAGCTCAACAGCAGGACCTTATAACCAACTGGATATATATATGCAATGGTGTTTTCCTACGCGTCAGATACCTGGATGAGATAGCCGATGTGGTCTTCCGAGCTTGTCTTGAAGAGCGGGTTCCCGAGGAGCATCTCGGCCACCACACATCCGAGTGACCACATGTCCGCGCTGCATGTGACCGGGAGCCCAAAGTACATTTCGGGGGCCATGTACCACATCGAGCCAAGACACCAAGCTCCTAGCAGCACACGGACAGACAGGTGACCAAACAAGGTGGCACTTGCACATTATTCACCTGTACTTGTGAAGTGCAGAATAGATGAGGGTATGCACACGCAGTCACGTATGGCACGCAAAATGCGCACAATGACAAAGATCGCCCACATAAATGCGTGTATCAGCTGGGTAGCACTTAGAAATTTAAATTATTTTCATTACACTGGTGCCAGCTATCATAGAGTGCAGCTGTCGTGTCGCGAGAGTTCTCTGCGGTGAGTAACAACTTCTTTAAAAGCAACGGCGCTGCGACGCCTCTCTGAATAAAATTAACGCCGAGCCGCTTTGCGCGTTTCAAGATTCAGTGATGAACCGGGGACACCTACCACCACCCTGAAAACGTGCAGACGTCTCGGAACGGGAAAAGGTTAAGTGAGGAATGAGGACAAAGGAACTTAGGGCTGCCATGCGATCTGTACATTTGCAATCGTAAATCACATGTAAATCACACGTAAATCAGCCATCCGCGACGAAAATTCCAATGGGATTGTCTACTGGCTCCAGACTTTCAATACCAGCAATCGATTATGAAAATTGTTACCGGTTTACTGGTTACTGTTTGACAACTACCCTCCTCAAACCTGGGAGGTTGAGAGTTGAAATCCTGGCCAAATGATTGACGAAATGTAACGTTTGAAGGGTATCAGTGTCACTACCACACTTTGTTTAAGCGGTGCTAACCACCACGCCACCACAGCACGAAGACAAAGACCCCCCCATATAGCTTAAACAGGCTTGTAGCGCAGCGTGCTAACCGTTAACACCACCGCTCCCCACAAACACTGTGACACGCACACACACATGCTGCTACACACGTACACACATTCACAGGGCAGCTAGATCACTCACTTGGGCAGGTCTCGCTGATGCTCAGGCCAAAACCTGTGAGCCTGATATTGCCACTGATGTGGTCTTTGACCAAGATGTTTGCCTGCAAAAAAGACAGTGGTTGTCAGTGAAACTCGTGGTGTGTCGGTGAGACTGCGTCTTGTTGAATTGGTTCATGGCGGTTTACTCAAAGATTTCATGTACTCATTTTTGTTGAACACTTAATGCCCTTTGTAAATGTAATCATGCTTGAAGATCTCCCTACCCCATGCCGTGTTAATCAAGGGGGTTGTATGGCCATACCTCACCATGCTGCTCAGGGGGCTGTTGAAGGCAATGGGATCCAGGACCGGTTCAGATATCGCCCAAACCCTGGTTTTAGCCGTGGCCAGAAATCGAATTCGGGTCATTAACCTCTGAGTGCAGTTTGCGAACTACCCCACCACTACTACGCCCATCATTTAGCTTTGGCCTTCGGAATTGTTGCTTAGGGCAGTGGTCGTTGTTGTTTAACGCAAATTAGAAAATATTAAATGTTCCGCGGAGCGTTGGTTGTTTAGAGCAAACAGAGATCCACGTGAAAAGTTGTATTTGTATGCAAGTTTTGGCTATCTGTGTTTATGAAATAGCAAGTCGTGGCATGAGTGTTGTTGCGGTGTAGAATAAGATATCTCGAAATCCTGTTACTAAGGTTTACAAGAGTGTTCTCATATTCTTAGTTCTTTCGGTAAGAAAGAACTAAGAATATGAATTACTGGAGTCACGAAAGCTTTAAATCAAAATTTAAGAGTGCTCTCATTTTCTACAACTGCACGAACTGAGGCACTAACTCCATACTGACGGACAAAAGACGCAGCGGGCTGCTTAGTTTACTAACCGGCTTCAGATCCGTGTGAATGATGTGCATCGCCTTCAGCTTTGCCAGGGCCCGCAGCATGGAGCCCACGTATGGCTTCAATTCCGTCATGTATAAGCCATAGGTCTCGTCCAGCTTCTGGAGGAGGTCTCCGCTGCGTGACGGCACAAAACGTGAACGGTTACAGTTTCTTCCTGCTTGTGACCCATTCCCTGATTGGCCCCTTGAACAGGAGCACACGTGCTTGGCTGAGGCGAAGCCGCACGGAGTAACCATACAGGGTTGCCGCTCAACTCAAAACATAGTCAATGAGGCAGGAAGGCATTATAAACAGTTATGTCTGACCATGGAGCCGCGTACAAATACAATAATTCTAGGGCATTCTGAAAGCCTATGGACATTTATTCTACATCCAAATGATTCATGTGTGTGAACACACGGACGCATCGGTGTTTGGGGGAGCGGTGGTGCAGCGTTTAGCGCGTTGCTCTACAATTCCCGCTCACGGCCAAAACCGGTGACGATTATCTGAACCAATCCTGAGCCTCCCCTAGATCGACTCAGCCTCAAATGAGTACCTGGTGCGGTGTGTAAACATCGCCACTGGGGAGACAAAGGCTGCCGGGCGTGGTGCTGCCCACCCACCCCCTCGTGTGCCTTGCCCGTCTTCATAGGTGCTACTTGCTAACAGCACTTGCCCCAACAATCTTCTCAGGCTATACTGGTTAATCTTTGTCTTTGGATCGGTGTTCACCGGACGCCATGACACTCACCTGATGAGCTCCAGGACGACGCAGTTGTGTCCCCGGAAGGTGAAGTTGTCCAGGAGGGTGACGATGTTGTTGTTGTCAGGGTCCCCCTTGCTCTGCAGGATCTTCATGATCTCCAACTCCAGCTGCTGTCTCTTGTTGTTGATGCTCTGGGGTGGGGGGGAAGAACGCACGGAATGAGAGTTGTCACCTCGCTCTGAGCATCGCAACACGCAGGGGCGGAGGCAATGCTCATTCATCCTCCATGAGTGGTCCTAAGCCAAGAGTGTGAATCCCACTGACTGAGGGAGCCATTAAACACACCGTCAACACGCTGTTTGTGTTTAGTTTGTTGCCCTTCCTCTGCACCTCCGATTAGCATGGTCGGTTACATACGGTGCGAAAGAAGTTCAACATTACATACTTACAATGAATGTCAGAATCGGCATGTGTATTTATACTGGAGGAATTTGATGAGCTGCAAATAACTTTTTCACAAATATAATTATATAATTTTATATTTTTTTCTCTTTAAACCAAAGTCACAAATATGCACACATTTTAGATTTTGGACTAAAATTGGGGGTGGGTGGGGGGGGGCAGCTGCATACATTTGTATTCATTTGTGATCTCTGTGTGTGGCTAAATGTGATCTATGACACGAGTTACAAGGCGATATAAGTTATTTGGGCTAAGGACAGGCATAGGGAGATTAATTTAGTGTCTGACGAATGCACAGCAATGGGGAAGCTGGCTTAAAATAATGTTAAAGTGGACACCACTACAGATTATCGTTCTGTATGTTTACTGTATAGATGTGTGTTGTCTGCTCGTATTAAAAAAACGAAGTCGTTGACTATCGTTTAAAATATTACATCAATAAAAATATTTATTTTGGGTGAATATTGTTGCTGAGGAGCAGTTATGTTAACGTGTTAAGATGGTGATTTTATCTCAAAGTGATTCCCATCCGATATTTTGAGGGGGTAATTGACGAAAGTAACAGGCCTCATATCATCGTGGGAGAGGAATATTGGCGGGCGTATTGCGTCTCTGTACAAGGATTGTTGTTGTTGTTGTCACGGTTATCTCTCAGTGACAGTGGTGTGCTACGTGGAGCAAAATCCCAACGTGAGGCTGAAGAGGAGGTGGACGAGGTGGTGACACCGCCGAGAGGAGGAGGAGGAGGAGAGCCATCAGGGGTGGCCAGGCCTTGCCGAGAGGATCTCAAGGAGCGCTCCCCCCCCCCATTGACACCACAAGGGAGGAGGAGGAGGGAGCAGACATCGCGGAGTTGCCGCTCATCTCCCGTAGCAGCAGCAGCAGCAGCCAGAGAGCCCCACCACGACTGCCGTGCCACGCGACTGTCACTGCGACTCCGGGAGTCGGGGCTCTCACCACCACCACCACCGCCGCCCTTCTGCGTCGACTCACAGCGGAGCTCCACAGCAGTAGCAGCAGCAGCGTGACCCCTGCCGACCCGCGCGGTCTTCTACGCCGTCTTCTTGCGCGGCGGGGACATTGAGTTTGCGGCTCCTTACGGCGTACGGACGTTTCAATAGGGGTTAAAAAACACAATGTCTCTGTGTGGTGTTTCTTCCTTGTCATGGGGACTTTGTAGGATGAACGGTGGAGATTGTTAAGGGGTGACCGATAATGTCTGAATTGGTCTGTAATAAGGTAGGGCACTGATAAGGTAATGACGACACGTGTGCACTAGCGATGAGAACATTGACGCACTTTTGTCGAAGCGTTACTGAGTTTCAAGTCTCTGTTCCCGACAGTTTTGTTTGGTGGAGGGGATATTTGGGGCCTCCTGACAAAGACTTTTCTAGCTAAGCTCTACTAACATCGTAGAGTAACAACAACAACAGCAGCAGCAGCACTGTCCTCATAATAGAAACACTCCTCCTCCTCGTTCACACGTGCGTGCATTCACTTACTGCCACCTAGACACCGCTGGAACTTGTGCAGAGACATTTCGTGAGGTTCAAATGTCAAAGTTTGTGCTCAGAGAGCCAGCCGGAGCCGTCGAGAGTTTGCGGATTGGCGATGCCTTTGTCGAGGCAAGACGCAGCCACACTCGGGCACAATTAGAACCTTTAGATAACTGCAATTGTCTGAGGACTTTGAGTGCACGAGTTAAGTGAAACAGTTCTCGGTGGCAATTGTTATTTTGTTAGTTTTAGATGTTTGTTTGGCCTCCTCCATACAATTGTCCTACTGGTGGTGTATTTAATGGGCTGTGAGCTGCTGTTGGTCATTGCTGGTCGATGATGATGATGTGTGGATGTTCAGAGTTGGGACGTGGCGGTGGTGGGGAGGTGAGGACAGAGAACTTTGGGCATAACCCCCCTGACTCTACTCCACATTATCATCATCACATTCAACCTCCTCATTATCTCGCTGCTGCTGCTGCTCATCATCATCATAGACTTCACAAGGCAGCAACAGCAGCAACAGTAGTAGGATGTGTGGGGTGGTGGGTCCCTTGTGTTTCGGCTCTTAGCAATGTGATCACAAGTTCCACATCGATACCCACACACGCCTCAATAACATTTTTTGGCGGGAAAGTTTATTTAAAATCTTTATTTAAAGCAGTCCTGGGCACAATGTGAGGAGATATGTGTTGCTGGATGTTGCTGTGCTCGTGGATATGAAAGAAAAGCGAGACCACTGTGTGTTGTAAGGACAACATTGTGGTGCTCACTCTGTGAGGAGTTTGTGTGCACCTTCCCAGGCAGGGTCGCCATCCGAGCCCCGTGGTCTCATCGCGGCCTACCTAAGTATTGCTTCCTGCGTGTCTGCCGCATTATTACCGCTGATTTAAGTTGTTGTCGCTGTCCAGCTCATTATATGACCGCTCCATCTTCGTGAACCAGCGTGTTGGGACGCTAATTCACTACTTTGAAGGAACAAACGCGTGTTGTAGGATGTGGCAGTGCATTTGTCTGCGTGGTTGTTGATACTGCGAAGGGGCAATGGTGGCTGCTGAAGTGCGACTTCTGGAGCTTCTTCCTCCTCCTCATCCACACATTATTTTAAGTACACCACAGTACTTACAATAATTATTAGTCCATCTGTGGGTTGTATGAATGTCTCCTAACGCCGTGTTGGTCACAGGAAGTATTTGACTATACTTCACCATTCCTGGTGGGTGAGGGCTGGGGAAAGCCCTCCGATTCTATCCACCACACGGGGAATGTTAACAACACGCACTGCGCTTCTGGTCAAATAACTCGCACGGCATGGCAAGGCCCTCATCCAGCAGTGGATGGACCAGGGCTGCCCACGCTGCCTGCGTTGTGTTTGTGAGCGAGGGTGTGGGGAGCGGTGGCGCAGCGGTTAGCGCTACGCTGCGCTACGAACCCGGCGACCCGAGTTCGATTCCCGCTCACGGCCACCAACACCGGTGACGATTATCTGAACAGGTCTTGGGCCTCCCCTAGGTCGACTCGGCCTCAAATGAGTACCTGGTTGCTGTGTGTAAACATCGCCAATGGGGGAGACAAAGGCGGCCGGGCGTGGTGCTGGCCACCCACCCCCTCGTGTGCCGTGCCGGCCTTCGTAGGTGCTCGCTAACAGCACTTGCCCCTACAGTCTGTTAAGGGTTCACTGGGGATCTTTGTTTTTGTTTGTTAGTCTGTGTGAGTCTGTGTGAGTGAGTTACTTTGTGAGTTCATGTGAGTTACTCCGAGTCTGTGTGTGTTACCCGGTGAGACTGAGTTGAGTGGGAGTGACTGTGAGTTACTGTGTAAGTCTGTGAGTGTGTGAGTTACTCTGAGTCTGTGTGAGTCTGAGTGAGTCTCCGAGTGTCTGAGTGAGTGAGTGACTCTGTGAGTCTCTGAGTGAGTGACTTTGTGAGTCTCTGAGTGAGTGACTCCGTGCGTCTCTGAATGTGGCTCTGTGAGTCTGTGGCTCTGAGTCTCTGAGTGAGTGACTTTGTGAGTCTCTGAGTGAGTGACTGTGAGTCTCTGAGTGAGTGACTGAGCGTGAGTCTCTGAGTGTGGCTCTGAGCCTCTGAGTGAGTGTCTGAATCTCTGAGTGTGGCTTTGTGAGTGCGTGCGAGTTTCTGAGTGAGTGACTGCGAGTCCCTGAGTGAGTGACTGAGCGTGACTCTGTGAGTCTCTGAGTGCGTGTTACTCTGCGAGTCTGTGTGTGTGTCAGAACTAGTATGTGAGTGTGAGTCTGTGTGTGAGTTACTCTGTGAGTCTGTGTGAGTCTGTGAGTGAGTCTGTGGGTCTCCTTGAGTGAGTGTGAGTCTGTGTGAGTGACTGTGATTCTCGGAGTGACTCTGTCAGTCTCTTGAGTGTGGCTCTGTGAGTCTGAGTGAGTGACTCTGTGAGTCTCTGAGTGTGGCTCTGTGAGTCTGAGTGAGTGACTCTGTGAGTCTCTGAGTGTGGCTCTGAGACTGAGTGAGTGACTGTGAGTCTCTGAGTGTGGCTGTGAGTCTGTGGCTCTGTGAGTCTGAGTGAGTGACTGTGAGTCTCTTGAGTGTAGCTGTGAGTCTCTTGAGTGTGGCTCTGTGATTCTAAGTGAGTGACTGTGAGTCTCTGAGTGTGGCTCTGTGAGTGGCTCTGTGAGTCTGAGTGAGTGACTGTGAGTCTCTGAGTGTGGCTCTGTGAATCTGAGTGAGTGACTCGTCATCACCATCGTCATCAACATCATCATCACCGTCGTCACCATCTTCATCACCACCTCCATTACCCAGGTGCCATGGGGTGACACACTGAGATGGGATGGGTAGCCAGCACCACGCCTGGCCGCCTTTGTCTCCTCTCATTCACCGAACCTGGATACTCATTTTAAGGCAGAATAGACCTGGGATGGGACCGAGATTGGTTCAGATACTCGTCACCGATGTTGGCCGTGAGTGGGAATAGAACTCGGGTCGCCGGATCCCGTCGCACGGTGCGCTAACCACTTCGGCACCGCTCCCCATGTAATCCTCACTTCAAGCACACACCTCATCACCGACACAGCTTCCACATCGTCATATCCAACACTCCTCCCCCAGCCCCATCGCTTACAACACTCTCACCCCTTCCCTCTCCACAATGCCGATGCAACTCACACTCCTCACACCTCCCATGCTCCCACCAGCAGCTTCCACTCCCGATGACGCCTCCTCACAATACCCCTTCACTCCCTCCCATCGGACCGCCATTCTCAAACTATAACTTTTAAACTAAACTATATTTTGATTTAAAGCTTTCGTGAATGCAGGGATTCATATTCTTGGTTCTTTCGGTAAAGTCACGTAGAAGGGAAACAATAAAATAATAAAAATATAAAACAATAAAATTCTCACGACGTTTCGACTGCAACACAAGCAATCATCATCACCTGATGATGATCATCATCACCTGATGATTGCTTGTGTTGCAGTCGAAACGTCGTGAGAATTGTATTGTTTTATATTTTTATTATTTTATTGTTTCCTTTCTATGCGACTTTACCGAAAGAACCAAGAATACAAACTATATATTTTTTTATTTTACCAGTTTGAGGCCCCACTGAGCTATGGAGCTATTTTTCAGAAGCAACCTGGCTATCACAAATGTTATCTTCAACGAAGTGGCTTATCCCGTGGAAATGTATAGAGGCCAAATGTTCTAAACGCGTGATGTTTATTCTAAATGTAGTGAGAGAGACATGCAACCTCAAAATATACAGCAGGCGACAGGGTCGGGATTGAATCCACGGCCTCCTGCGTACCAGGCGAGGTAGTTAACATATTGCCACTGTGGTGCCCTGTGGTCACGTGAGGCCTACCACTTCTGAATGGCTTGTGATGCATATTTGAACATTACTGCAAGCGTCTTAGCCTCATTCATTAGTCAGGTATTCGAAGGGAATATTGTCATTTGGTAACGCTATTTCAAATATCGCTCATTTAACGTTCAATTTTAATGCAATGCAATTGAGGGACTTTGTGGAGTCTTGTCGTGGTCTGGAGCTGTGGTTGTTGTGTTGCTACCTTGCCCAAGCTTGCATTTGTTGACAAATTGGCAGGAATGTATGTACTTTGTATTTTTAGCAATTTGCTTACATTTTCTCCATCTTGCCTCTCATCGGTTTTGGAAATAGCTCGCTGACCCTCCCCTACTGGACATATGTGAAAAAGATCTTCATAGCTCATCGGATTCCTCCAGGATATAAAATAGATTCTGATTCTGATTAATCAGTGGCGCTGCGAACAACCTATTCCCTCTATTGCTGCGGGAATCTGCATCCACACATGATCAAGCACCCCTGTCTAATGCAATACACGTGGTTCCTTTGTCATAGGCATGTAATTCTGCACCCCTGTCTAATGCAATACACATGGTTCCTTTGTCATAGGCATGTAATTCTGCAAATGTGCAGAAATGTCTACCGTATGCGACTTACTCCAGACAAGGTTAGACTATTAAACGTGAACTGTTGTGACACGTCTAATGTGTATTGTGTGGTCGTTAGCACAGAAAGATGCATCTGGTAATGTCCTAATGGACCAAAAATAGTAAAAAGGAGGCTGGGTCTGTGTTGTTCAGAGTGACCACCATATACAGACTCTTGTACGTACAAACGAGTTCGGTTCCATAGGTCTGTTCGTAAGTCGATTTGTTCGTGAGTCCAACTTTACTCCCGTTGATTTCAAACACGTTTTACGGCTTGTACACTAAACACGGGGAATGGCTTTAACAGTTGCCTCTGGTTCTTCACGTTCTGCAGATGTAGATGCCACCATCACCACCTATTGTGCGGTGGTTGAACTTGCGACTCTCGGTCCGAACAGGAAACTGGACATACGGACAGGTTTGATCATATCTCTGAAAGTTCGTAAGTCGAATGTTCGTAAGTAGAGGAGTCCCTGTGTAGTGGCATAGAATCGTAATGTAACAGCATAGCGCCTGCTGCTGGCAGGGAAAGGGATCTGAGGCTTACGGCCCTGACGTCAGCAGGCCAGGTTATACACAAGAGGGGGATCTAGGGAAAGGTCGCAGAAGGGGCACTGAATTCATAATGATACAATAATTCAGTAACACTGTACAAGTGTACAGCACGTCAGATCATTACATGGCCTAACCCTGGTTGGAAACACCGTGGGAGTGAAGAAGAAGATGGATTAATAATCATTATTTACATTTGTAAGGTGCATTTCATCCGTATGCCACCAGACTTAAATTGGAGTGTCTAAATTCCCTTTGCCCACCAGAATGAACAGACCTCATCTTTCCCACCCCTGCAGACTTGGTATTAAAGTAGATACATGCTAATGTTTACAAAGTAACGGACTCTTGACCAATTTCATTTCCACATAAATCAATCATTCGGAAATAGGCCCCACTATACCCCACCGACTACAGCACTCTAATCTTGCCTCCTCGTTTTGCCTCTTCCACCTGCCTCATGCTCGTCAGCACCGCCTTTCGTGCAGCCATGCGGGTGTGAGGTCATCATCACGAGAGGCCGTGCACTTCATCGTTCGCACGCGGCGGAGGAACCACTGAAGTCAAACGTTTACATACGTGCGGTTTAGTGGGGTCATTTCCGAGCGAACTCGGTTTGAAAGTGTTTATCGTTGAATGTGGAAGGGTTTGGGTTAGTTTTAGGGTTACCACCTGTTCCACTATGGAGATCAAACCCAGACCTATGTTTCAGTCTGTCTAGGTCTGTCAACAACCATGCAGTAGTAAAGTTCAGCACAGTACCGGTACCAGATCTCGGTACAAATTAATTCATGCCACCCAAACACAGATACCAATTCACAGACTGTCTCGGCTGGACCGGGACAGGAGGTAACCCAAGGGTAGTGGGAGGATAACCGCTTTGTGAGCTATTTGTAAGTAATGCGTTTAGAGTATTTGGCTACTATAAATTTCCACGTGATAAGCCACTTCGTTAAGCTATAATTTGTGGCCAGGTCGCTTCTGAAAAAGAGCTATATAGCTCTCAATGGGCCTTACCTGGTAAATAAAAAATAGTTTACTTTAATGGTTTACATACTTGAATTTTACTGCGGATGTTTTAAAACATGTCCTGTCTAACTGTCAACTTTGTTTGAATTTCAGTGGGAGAAGATGCTTCTCACACAGACGTTAAAGCAGGTACCAGAGTCCACCTGAAGCTACTGCAGTGTGCGCCTCATATAGGATTCCATCCATTACTGTTGGTGCGATGGTTTGGATTTTCAAGTTGAAATCTCCTAGTTCATTTTATTTTTACCCAGGCGATAACGCAATTGTCAAGGGTAGTCCTGTTTGGAAGAGGCATCCTTGTCTCTTGAGTTCCACATCTTGGAGAGGATGTGATTAGTCAGCATCGATGCCATTGTAGTTGGTGTCACGCATCATGCGTGCATTCTTAAATTACTGACGCCGACTGAAGACTGAAGATGCAAGTGTGCCATCTGACAATGATAGTTATGAAGCCATTTTTTGCCATTGCCAATCTTCCTTTGTGCTCTGTCAGAGTCTGGGATAACACTGCCTTGGTGAAGTCCCCTGGACTTGTGTAATTTCTGTATCAATTTTTTTTTTCATTTTGAAACCTCTGCTCCACTTCCTGCAATTGCATCCATCTGCACCTCCGATTAGCACGGCTGGCTGATGTACGGCGCGAAAGAGGTTCAACGCACATACCTACAAGGAGTGTAAATTCATACGGTGCCAGAAACTCTGCACGAGTTCGTGCCGCGTTCTACCGATGTTGCCGTCGATGTTTGTCCAGCGACAAGCCATTCGTTGCCACGCGCGAACCTGTCTCACCTCCACAATCACAGGGCCGAGTGCGTGACGTGTCCGGCAAGCCGTGTGATGTGTCTGCGGATGATAATCTTCAGCAGAGGCCTGTGCCTTCTCCCACAGACGCCGCGCAACTGACGCCGCTCCCAGCACCGCCGACCTCTGCTTCCCCGGCCACGGCCACGGGGAGTTCCTCTCCTCTGCTGGACACCCCGTGTGCTGGACCTGCTGCTCCACCACACTTGCCTGCCCACTACACAGGCACAAAGAGGTACGGGCAGAACTAATGCATAAATGCTTTCAACATAAGTTGGAGAGAGCTGAGCCTTTCTAGGAATTTGGCAATGCTTTCCCACCTGTGACTGCTCCCGATATATGACTCGAGAGCATGTAGGTTTTGCTTGCAGGCCACACACACACACATGAATTATGTGTTTGGTATTATCTCATGGAAAATAATAAGTTGCACAAGGGCCAGGGTCATGCCCCATTCATTCTGAACGATTAAACCAAACTGACCCACGTTCACACACGAGAGCAGAGAGGTTGGCTGCAGGGTGACGCATGCGAAGAACGCGTCGCTGTGAAAGAGTTAGAAGGTTCCCCTTCGTACCTTCTTACTCTCCCTCCCACCCCCCTCCTTCCGGTCAGGTGATTTTGAAGTGTCGTCGTCACGCGAGGACGTGGACCGAGACAGCGCGTGGAACCAGTGCCTGCGCTCCGAGATCCCGGGGCTCTTCCTGCTGGCCCTGCACACATTTACCGTGAGTCGGCACAGATGTGACCTCTCGACTGGGGCTGCCACCTGTCTGCGTTTGACCCCCGGACAGTGTTCGGGTGGCTGCAGGAATTGATTTGGGCCAAGATCTGGTACCCCGGGTATAGCTGTGGTTGAATTTTATTACCGTGAACTGCACAGTTTTAACAATAGACCTGGGCTCGCTGAGAAATGTGCCTGGGTTTGCTCTGTCGTGGAAATGGTGGCAACTGTACTTGGGGCATCGGCACGTTTATTCGCGCTCCGGCTCCATTTACACCGAGAGTCACATGCTTGTCTCGTGTGGGGAGTGGTGGTGTAGCTGTTAGGGGGCATCCATTTAGTATGTATGCATGGAGGGGGGAGGAGGGGTTAACCCAAATGCGTACGCTTGCGTATGGGGGGTCTACTGACAATGTGTAAGCCGACTGCAACGGCATGAATCTGCCCATCGCAGTGACATGGGGAAGTAATTGCTTCCGACAAAGGCGTTCTATGACCTTTTAAATCGTACTCAGGTTTGAGAACGGGGACAGTTTGCATTCATGATCCTGAATCATAACAATTCCTTGACTCTCTGGCAGTGGTGAATCGTTCCAACCATGGTTTTTTATTTCGTGGAATATCACTTGCTGTACTCCACGCGGTGAGTGCTTTGTGTAGATAAGAATCATGTTATGTAGAGAATATAAATCTAATTCAGTGCCTCTATATGTCTCCCACAGACAAGCGGGGAGACAGCAGCCAGGTGGTGAGCCGGCACTCCCAACAATCGCCCAAGATCTGCGGTTCTCTTTACATTCCGATATTTGCAGCCACTTACTGAGTGTTTACATGTGGGGGGAAACCAGTACACTCGCAGAAAACGAACGAATGTGAGCAAGGGGGCAACGTTCTATCCCGTGCAGATGGAAAGGATTCCACAGTTGTGTTCCACTGCCTCCTGGCAAGCCAGGGTATGACTCATCCTCGATGCCCACCGGAAGGGAGATTGCACACTTGCAATTGAATTCCCTGAGATTATTTATATCATGGGGTAGGCAGTGACAAAGCCCCTGACTCACTTAACACGAACATGCGGTCCAGTGCATTGTACGTGCAAGGATACTCGCTTTCCAAAATGTATGAATGTGTGTTGAACTTGAATCTTGACTTAAAGCTTTCGTGACTGCAGGAATTAATATTCTTTGGGTCTTTCGATAAAGTCACGTAGATAGAACAATAAAATAATAAAAATAAAGTGAATACAAAATAATAATACAAATATCACGACGTTTCGATCGCAACACAAGCAATCGTCATCATTTTTCTCCTGATGCCGATTGCTTGTGTTGCGATCGAAACGTCGTGATATATTTTACTTTTTTACTCACTTTCTTTTTATTATTTTATTGTTCTATCTACGTGACTTTACGGAAAGACCCAAAGAATATGTGTTGAACTTCTTTCGCAGTGTACGTAGCCAACCGTGATAATCTGTGGTACATTAACACCTTGCCACAAATGCCCTGTTGCTTATGAGCACAGCGACTCAAATGAATCAGGCGCAAGGTTTGCGTGATTAATGCTTACAAAGTGGGGTCTATAATGAACAATATGGCTGAAGCTCGAGTTCTATTCATTTAAAACCAAACGTGTTTCTTACCAACCATACCTGGTGTTTGCACACAGATACAGATTATGGGCGATGCGTTCTACACCACGGAATGCGCTGTTGCAATGTGCAGCCACAGCTGCTGCAAAAATATTTGTCTCGGTTTGATCCACTGAACAATATCCACTGACCACACCGCACGCGCAACAATGATATAACTATGAACAAAAATATGAATAAATTAATATGGTTTATTAAATATATTGCACGTAAGAAAATACAGCAATAGACGTAAAAATACATGGCAGTTTAACACGTAGGCTTTCGCGACAAATATCCATAATACAGGTTTTATGGGTTGGATCGCGTAAATATATAAATGTGTCATTATGAGACCTCCTTTGCCAGTCGCAAGATATAGTAATAGGTTTTTACCCTTTTATCTGGCACCAAAACTGACACCGTTATACAAGAGATCATGTTTGCAATAACCACAACACAAGCAGTCAAAATGCAAACAAAAAGAGACAACTCTGATAATGATATACACTGTCCTTGAAGTTGATTGGTCCACACCCGAGACGGCTTTTCTTAGAGCCTAGTCTCCACTGGTGTTGGACCAGATGACGCCAAAAGGCATACAACTTTAAAACAGCGCACTATCAGAGTATTGAGAGCTCGGGGTATTAATTTTTATTATGAGACCTCCTTTGCCAGTAGCAAGATATAGTAATATTTTTTACCCTTTTATCTGGCACCAAAACTGACACATTTATACAAGGGATCATGTTTGCATAAAGGTGTCAGTTTTCGTGCCAGATAAAAGGGTATAAACCTATTACAATATAAATGTGCCGTTAAACCCGCCACCACCCGACAGCCAAACTAGTAAGGGTTGTCACGTAAACAGAACATGCCAATTCATCACTAGTACAGCACACCGGTGTGTGGTGTGTTGGAGAGCCAAGCCACAACATTTACCATCGGAGTACGACGTTTCAGTAATTACAACTAGCTTCTTCAGGCAACAGCAAGATTTGGGAGAAGTCCACCTGTTTAATTCCTTATATAGAGGCGTAGATGTGATGACAACACTTGTGCTCTCTTTGAGCGCAAAGTGGGGGGGGGGGGATTAATGAATCAACGTACATTATTATACATGCACATTATGCTAGCCCATTGATCTTGTACTTAGTGTCCATTGTGTGTACTAAAATAGTCGTACAAACGGTAATTTGATTATTCTCTTCCATGCAGCACTAAGTCGGTAGCTATCCAAACGATTACAATTATTTTTATTTATTTAAATGTCGATAGATTATGTAATTAGTCTTGGCTAGTAGTAACAAGTTTTGCACAGAACTTCAACATTATCAAAATCAATTGATTGTCCTTGTGGGCACGCGTGTTCTGCTACTGCTGACAGTTGTATTTGTGAGCATTTCATATTTCTGTGGTGTTCTTTTAGTCTCGTGCTGATCATTCATCCTGTTTGCCCAACATAGCATTTGCCACAAGTGCAATTAATCTGGTACACACCTTCTGTTGATAACTTCAGTAATAGAACAGCAAAGAAATATCCAATAGTCCTTTTCGTAGGTTTCCATATGCCTTCTGAATTTGCCTGGCTGATCAAAGTTTCGACCGCAGATGCCATTGGTCAGGGGTCTCTTTGTCCGTTCTCATGTGGGACTCTAGGCATGATGGCAGTTGGAATGCTTTCCCACAGACTTGGCAAGACATTTGTTTTCTCACTCTAGTGACTATGGGAGTGAGGTGGAGTCGAGACGGGCGCTGGTCAGGCGTGGCGTTTCCCAGCAGGCGCCTTCGTTCCATGCGCGGTCGCTGTGATAGCAATAACTTCGTTGCACGCAGGTGCGCCCTTTGCAGAAGGTGGCATTGTCTGCAACTCTGCCTCCTCACCACCAGGACTCGACAAGCTGCTGCTGGAGCTGCTGGTGCCATCCATGGCAAAGGCAATTCTTCCAGCACCATGACTCGCGGCCGAGTAGCTCTGACACACCTTCAACACCGCATTGGCAAAATTGCCGTCATTCACCATGCCACGTGCGCCCCTTGAGTTCTTTCCGTGGGTTACTCCATATGCCTTCTGAGTTTGTAAGGCCGATCAAAGCTTTGATCGCAGATGTTGCAGCTTTGACCACCGGTCTTGTGCATTCTCATGTGGGACTCTAGGCACCATGCCAGTTGGAATGTTTTCCTGCAGACGTCGCAAGAGATTCGTTTTCTCACTCTAGTGACTCTATCGGATTCTAGTGACTCTATCGGATTCAACACCGCATTGGCAAAACTGCCGTTATTCACCAAGCCTGGTGCACCCTTTATCATGTAATCTTTTTCGTGGGTCTTCATATGCCTTTTGAATTTTCCTTGCTGATCAAAGCTTCGTCCGCATATGCCGCACCATTGGTCATGGGTCTCCTTGTGCGTTCTTACGTGGGCTTCTAGGCACCATGCCAGTTGGAATTTTTTCCCACAGACGTCACAAAAGATGAGTTTTTTCGCTCTTGTAACTCTACCGGATTGAGGTGGGGTCGAGACGGGTGCTGGTGAAGTGCCATCGATGGTAAAGGCAATTCAGCGTAAGAACGGCTGGCGGGAGAGAGAGAGAGAGAGAATGTGTTTTAATGAGAGAAGCATGTAAAAGTTAATGAAAAAATTAGTAAGTTAATGTCAGTCTCTGTGTAACCAAGAGTGGCATGTTAAAGTTAAAGAGAAAAGCATGTAAAAGTACATGAACGAAGTCAATGAGAATATCATGTTGAAGGCAATGAGAGATGAGCAAGTCGATGCAGTCATGCCGGTGGTAGCATGTCCACGTGTGACAAAAGCAGCCGTGTTAGCGATCCAAAAGATGGCCGTGCCAACGCGTTCGGGTGCGGAGCTCGCTCCCGCCACGGAGCTCGCTCCCGTCACGGAGCTCGCTCCCGCTAGGAGCTCGCTCCCGCTAGGAGCTCGCTCCCGCCGCGGAGCTCGCTCCCGCCGCGGAGCTCGCTCCCGCCGCGGAGCTCGCTGACGTCACAAAGCTCTGCCCCCCCCCCAAAACCATATTTCCATTTTGAAAATAAAACATGCTTCAAATCGCTTTAAACTATTGTCATTGTATTTAATGTGGCGCTGCACTCTGATGTTGTAGGAGAAAACATTTATTAAAAAGTCTATTTAACTAAGTAGAACATGTTGTCTATATTTATTTTAAGTTGCGCATTTTGACGTGACGTCACATTTCTCAACCCCCCCCCCCCTCGTCACAAATGTCTGACCCCCCCCCTCCCCAGGTGCGTGATGTCATTTATGGACGGCCCCCATCGCCTTAAAACGCGAACTCACGCTTGCAAACTGAACCCGCGGAACTTTTTTTGTTCAGCAGCGCGATCATCCGCGAGATGTAATGAGTCGGCCTCGCGCTGTGAGTGAGTGTGAGTGAGAGAGCATCGTCCCCCACTCCTCCTGATGTCGAGGGTAAATGGGGGAGGTTTAGGCCTGTGACTCATGCAGCTGCAATGACTGCTTTGTGTACGCGGTCCAGACCTCCCCAGAGACCCTGGCTGACAGAGGAGGTGTTCAGGATTGTTGAGAAAAAGCGACAGGCCCACTCTAATCGTCTACAGCATCCCACGTCAGAGAATGAGGAGGCTTACCGCAGCCTTCGCTCGGAGGTTCGGAGAGCCGTGAGGCGCTGCAAGGATGGGGGGTGGTCGCGGGTTGATGAGGAGATGGAGTCTGCCTCAATGGCCCGCGATCACAAATTCCTATTTAACTCCATCAAAAAAGTAACCTACAGCGCCACACCTATTACCATTGTAGAGGTAATCGTCACTCACCACTCTGTGGGCTGGTAGCTTCCCCTTATCGTCAATAGGGGGCGGAAGCGCTATCACGCCAGGGCTAATGTCCATGGCCCAAAAAGGGGCCAAGACAATACATATCGTGTTGCCTCAGAAGTTTATTCGTCAATTTATACCCACTACACCATCATTAGGGGAACGAAGGGTGATCCAATCTCCGACCCCCAGCGACAGGTTTGCAGATTTGCTGAGCATTTCTGTGAGGTCCTGGGGGAGGGGGAATCCCTCAGCCTGGAAAACATCATGGGACAAAGTGGGGATGACCCTGCTGAGGATGCGGTGCCTCAAATATTGGAGGAGGAAGTCACCCTCTGTGAGTGGCTGGCTGAGGTACCATCCGTTGAGGAAGTACTGAGGGCGATCCAGAGTCCGAGAACAGGAAAGGCACCGAGCAGAGATGATCTCCAAAGCGAAATGCTGAGGGAGGGTGGCGTTTGTGCGTAGACTGCCCTACATGACATCATAACAACAGTCTGGGCCACTGGACGGGTTCCGCAGGATTGGAAGGATGCCCTGGCGGTCCCCCTCTTTAAGAAGGGGGACCGCACAGACTGTAACAACTACAGGGGCATCTAACTCCTCAGTGTGCCGGAAAAGGTCCTGGCAAGGATTATTCAACATCGCCTTGCTAGGTACGCTAAGGAGAGGCTTGCGGAACCCCAATGCGGTTTCAAGAAAGGGCGGTCCTGCAAAAATGTCATATTTTCTGTCCGTCTGCTACAGCAGAGGTAGAGGGAATTCCAACTAGACCTACATCTCTGCTTTATTGACCTGGTTAAGGCCTATGATACCATCAGTAGGCCTGGGCTCTGGGTTGTTCTTCGTGCTTTTAGAGTCCCTGACCCTCTGCTCACACTCATTAAGGACCTTCATGATGGTGAGCAGACCCGAGTAAAACTACATAGCCGGGAGTCAGAGCCATTCCCTGCGACAGGGATGTCCTCTGGCTCCAACATTATTTAACATCTATTTCGACCACATAGTTCGTGAAGCCTTCAGTAGCTGTACCAGAGGAATTTACGTCTGGTACAGATACAATGGGAGGCTGATCGATGCCCAGGTGCGGTCAACGGATGTCTCCCTATTGGTCAACCACATTATGTATGCCGACGACCTGGTAATTGCTGCTCATTCAGAGGAGGAGTTGGAGGCGCTGCTGCTGAAACTGGAGTGTGCCACTAAGAGGTGGGGCCTTACCATCAGCCCAACCAAAACGAAGCACCTGCCTGGGTATTTTGTGCCATCGGGCACTCTACCCCCACAACTCCCAATCGGGGATGGGGCAGTTGGGGAGAGAGTGGAGAGTTTTCCATACCTGGGCAGTGTGCTCATGATCGGCTCCGGTTTAACAGCAGAGGTCTCACTCCGAATTATCTTTTCATCGGTTGTGTAACGTTGTGTGGAAGCTACCTGGTCTGTCGCTCCGCATGAAGCTTCGGTTCTTCTCGGCCACAGTCATTCCCTCCCTTCTCTACGCTTGCAAAACGTGGACCCCCCTAATGCAGCATCTTCACCGGTTAGAAACATTTAGGCTGGTCTGCCTACGATCAATCCTGGGTTTAACCAGGCTGGATTGTGTGAGGAGCTCACAAATCCTCAAAAGATCTGGACAAAGTCCCATCGGTGAGCTCCTCCAGCAGGCAAGGCTGCGTTGGCTGGGCCATGTAGCCCGCATGCCCAATCACCGCATGCCCAAACAGCTTTTGTTCGGCTGGATCGAGGGAGCTAAACGGGCGTGGCACGGACTAGAGAAGAGATGGAGTGATGTGGTACAGGAGGATGTGGAGCTGAGTGGACTTGCCAATGACTGGTACCAGCGGTGTCTCTACTGGGCAGTTGGAGGCAGTCGCCCTCCAACAACAACGGAAGGCGGAGGAGCGACGCTCAGAAAAACGAGCGGAGCGTCGGGTGGCTAAAGCTCAGCAAGTTGGCACAGTAGGGGGCACAGGTGGTGCATCAGCCAGTAATCTCAGTCATCTCAGTCAGTCGACCAGTGGCACCTGGGTCTGCCCCGTGACCTCCTGCCAGCCGGCGATCGACACTTCACGTAGCCTCAAGGTGCACATAGCCTGGCATAAGCGTCGTGGTGACGTCACCGCCACTTAGTGGCGCATGGCGGTTGTTGTTTTGAGACAGTAAGAGAGTGTGAGGTCGACTCTGCCTCAGATGAGTACCTGGTGCGGTGTGTCGTAAACATCGCTACTGGGGGAGAGAAAGGCCGCCGTGGAGGAGAATCCTAAAATAATAAAAGCTTTGATTATAATATTATGATATTATAATAAAAGCTATACTAAAAGCTTTTTTAATTAAAAATACAAAACATTTTGAAATAATGAAAGCTTTTATTATTTAAATTTTATTATTTAATTTTTAAATTGGCAGAATCTACACGCCATATTCTTGGTTCTTCAGGTAAGTCACGTAGATTTAAAAATAAAAATAATTAAATTTAATTTAAAAATATAAATTATAATATTTAAACTAATCAAAGCTTTATTATTTTCTATTTATTATTTGAAATTTTAACATACAAAAAAATAAAATACAAATAATAAATTGAAAATAATAAAAGCTTTTATTATTTTAACATAAATTGAAAATAAAAGCTTTTATTATTTTCAATTTATTATTAAAATTTTATTAACAGGTCCCTGCAGGGTGGGCTGGTAGGGCAAGTCTCTGCGCTGCCTATTGCTGATTTTACACCCAACAGCACGAGATTTCACTTCGTTAAAGTATTGAAAGGGGACGGACGGACACATTAATCTATTGCAGGCTGGTACACTCAGTTTACAACTTCGTTCCTACCAGTATTATGACTTTACCGAAGGAAGCAATAATCTGGCGTGTAGATGCTGCCATCTGCTGGCCACCATTGTTGGGTGTAGATTGTGACTTAAAACTTTCGTGACTTCAGGAATTCATATTCTTGGTTCTTTCGGTAAAGTCACGTCCATAGAAAATAAAAAATATATATAAAATCAAATAAAAATGTGAAATTTTAAATAATAAAAGCAAAAAACCCACATTCATATTCTTGGTTCTTTCGATAAAGTCACGGAGATAAAAAAAAATACTATTTTAAAATAATCAATTGAATAAAAGCTTTTAATATTATTTAAGCTTTTGTTATATTCAATTTATTTTTTTAATTTTTAAATTGGCAGAATCTACATGCCACGTTGGTGGCCGGCAGGTGGCAACATCTGCACGCCGAAATCTTGGTTTTTTCGTTAAA
This sequence comes from Petromyzon marinus, assembly GCF_048934315.1. NCBI lineage: Eukaryota > Metazoa > Chordata > Hyperoartia > Petromyzontiformes > Petromyzontidae > Petromyzon > Petromyzon marinus. The sequence goes on from NC_133683.1 coordinate 483,251, forward strand.
GTCACGTAGATTTTAAAATAAAAATATTATATTTAAAAATACAAATAATAAATTGAAAATACTAAAAGCTTTCATAATTTTCATTTTTTAAATTTTATTATTATTTTCTATCTACGTGACTTTACCGAAGGAAGCAATAATATGGCGTGTAGATGCTGCCATCTGGTGGCCAACAACGTTAGCAGGTGGCAGCATCTACACGCCAGATTCTTGGTTCTTTGGGTAAAATATAAATAATAAAGAAAAGTAAAAAAAAATCATGATTTAGTATTTTTTCATTTAATTCTATTATTTTCATTTTCAAATCGACGTTACTTTACCGAAAGAACCAAGAATATGGCGTGTAGATTCTGCCAATTTTAAAAAAAATTACAAATTAAAATAATAAATTAAAAATAATTAAAGCTTTCATTATTTTCCATTTATCTTTTGTATTTTTTAATTTAATTTTATTATTTTTATTTTCAACCTACATGGCTTTACCGAAAGAACCAAGAATATGAATCTGGATTTTGATTATTATTTTCAATCTATTTTAATTTCTAAATTGGCAGCATCTACACGCCATATTCTTGGTTCTATCGGTAAAGTCACGTCGATAGAAAATAAAAAAATAATCAAATCAAATCAAATAAAAAGTGTGAAATGGAAAGTAATAAAAGCAAAAAACCCACATTCATATTCTTGGTTCTTTCGGTAAAGTCACAGAGATAAAAAAAAAATGAAACAAAATTTTGATTTTATAATAATAAATTGAAAATAATAAAAGCTTTTATTATTTTCCATTTATTTTTTTGTATTTTTAAATTGGCAGAATCTACACGCTAAATTCTTAGTTCTTTGGGTAAAGTCACGTAGATAGAAAATATAAATAATTAAACAAAAGTAAAAATTTAAATAATATTTTTAAAAATATTTATTTTATTTTATTGTTTCCCTTCTACGTGACTTTACTGAAAGAACCAATAATATGAATCACTGCAGTCACGAAAGCTTTAAATCAAAATATAATAATAACAATTCATGATTTTCATTTAATTATTTTATTTTTATTTTCAAATCGACGTCACTTTACCGAAAGAACCAAGAATATGGCGTGTAGATTATGCCAATTTAAAAATTACAAATAAAAGTAATTTTATTATTTCCGATTTATTTTTTATTAAAATTATTTCATTATTTTTAAATCTACGTGACTTTTCCGAAAGAACCAAGAATATGAATCTGGATTTTTGCTTATTATTTTCAATTTATTATTTTAATTTTTCAATTTGCAGAATCTACACGCCACGTTGGTGGCCGGCAGATGGCAGCATCTACACGCCATATACTTGGTTCATCTTCTTTGGTTCTTTCGGTAAAGTCACGTAGCATGAGAATAAAATAATAAATTGAAAAAATAAAATAACACAATAAAATTCTCACGACGTTTCGGCCACAACACAAGCGGCCTTCATCAGGTGAAGGGACGAGACTGTCTGGAGGACAGCGCTGGAGCGAACAAAGCCAAGCTCAGATCGAGAACTTTAAGCTGTGTGAGAAGTAACAAAGCGCCTTGACAAAGGAATTAGCATTGAATTTAGCATTGAAATGGCTGAGTGATTAGCTTGTGACTGGTCACAGATATGGCTATGTTAAAGTCAAAGCATACACATCCACAGAGGCACCCCTTGACAAAGGAATTAGCATAGAATTTAGCATTGAAATAGCTGAGTGATTAGCTTGTGACTGGTCACAGAAATGGCTATGTTAAAGTCAAAGCATACACATTCACAGAGGCACCTAGTAAAAATCAAACAGGAAAATTTAGCATTGAAATAACTAGGAGAATTTAGCATTGAAATAACTGAGTGATTAGCTTGTGACTGGTCACAGAAATGGATGTGTTAAAGTCAAAGCCTACACATCTGAGCTATTAATAGTAACTGGGTCAGTGTCTACTTCAAATATTGTTCAGGCTCTGGAGACTTCCAAAGTTATTCGTGATGTTATACATTTGGTTCGTTTTGAGCATAATCACGACCTTATATAATTATGACGTGATATACACGCTGAATATACGCACACAAACATCGTGTACACGTGTGCCGTGCCCTCTATTGTCCACATAGACGGCTTGTGCTGACTAGAGAACGATCTTAACAAACAATGTCGTGACATGTATCAGCCCTTTGTCGATCCAGCGTTTTGATAGAGGCCTCCCCCACACCATGTCGTTCGTGGGACTTGTTTAACCATACTTCACCATGCCGGTCAATGCGGGTTTGGTGAAGTGAGGAGGCCCAGAAATTTGTATATGCAGATACGAGTTTGCCTGTGCTTGCATCTGCAGAATTACATTCTCACACATCTTCAAGTGTAGTTTAATACTTCTAAAAATGCATTTATTCTTCAGGATTCCATAAAGTACTGTGGTAAAAAGAAAACAACTTGATTTGAATAAATTTCGATTTAAAGCGTTCGTGACTGCAGGGATTCATCTTCTTGGTTCTTCGGTAAAGTCACGTCGAAGGGAAATAATAAAATAATTAAAATTAAACAATAAAATTCTCACGACGTTTCGGCCACAACACAAGTAGCCTTCCTCAGGTGAAGAAACAAAACTGTCGGAAAGACAGCGCTCCAATGAACACTGCTAAGCTTGGCAGCGTATTTTAAGCTGGGTGGGAGGAGCAGAGCGCCTTGACAAAGGAGTTTACATATCAACAGAATAATTTAGCATTGAAGTAGCTGTGTTAATGTGAGATATTAGCAGGATGTTAACGTCAGAAATTAGCATGTAACTGGGAGATTAGCATGATGTTAATGCGAGGAATTAGCATGTAACTTGTCACGGAAGTAGCTATGTTAAAGTCAGAGTTTATATATCAACAGAGGCATTTAGTATATTGACGCTAAAGAACTGCAACTACCCAACAATCATACAACAAACCGATGTGAAATAACTAAATATAAACTACATCAATATAATCAATGTACTCAATATATTCTCCACTAAGCTGAGCTACTAACAATACGTCATTATACATTACACTTCTATGTCGCAAAAATTATTATAATATGCCTCCAAATAATGTTTTATTATAAACTGCCATAGACAGACCCCAACATTGAATTATACGCAGCGTTACTATACACTACCCTATACCTTAGATTATAATAATATTACACTGTATTATTTTACCAACCCTACTGTATACCACACTGCTATATATTGACTATACAACTACGATACTATATATTACCAAATAAATTATATTAAACATTACACTGAATACTTTGTTAAACAAGGAATGCTTTGAGCTTGTGGGTTGAATCCATCTGTGTGAAGTTGTGTTATTTCCCCATATGCAAGGTGGGGTCTCTCTGGGTTCCACTCACACAAACATCTCAATGCAATGGGACCTTTCTGAAAATGCAGTACTTAGACTCAATGAAGCTTTCCTGGGTAACTAGTTAACATTGTAATAATTAGCATGAGAGATAATGACGTTCAGTTATAAGTGCCATTAATAGTACTATACTGTACTTTTATTGAAGACTATTTTACGTAGTTGTTTGTAAAAAAAGTGTCCATTCTCAAAACTTTTTGACGGGCCCTCGTACAGAAATGATATTACAATCTTATATGGAGATTGCGAGTCAGAGTGTTGTGAATAGTGGAGTGAACGTGTGGTGCCATCATTATATTGTTGGTGTGTATATACAGAAAGGCCTATTTGGTGGGCAACATTAGGAAAATGGAGGTAGTTCGTCATTGTTGTTAAACAAAATCTTATTTGGGTGGATAAGAGGAGTAAAATCGTACATGATAAGAACTGCAATATTGTGGAGTTCTGGTATAATGAGTTGTAGTATATATGAATCTTATGTCACCTTAAGTATGCCTGTGTGAGTACACTCGTGACACGGGTGTCATGCGCGTGACCTTTGTCTTTTGTTTCAGATGTGCGAGGGCAACTCCGCTGCGAGTCAAGGTGGTGCTGGGAGAATTGCCTTCACCATTGATGGCACTTCACCAGCACCCATCTCAACCCCACCTCAATCCGGTAGAATTACAAGAACGAAAAAACGTATCTCTTGTGACGTCTGTGGGAAAAAATTCCAGCTGGCATGGTGCCTAGAAGCCCACGTAAGAACGCACAAGGAGACCCGTGATCAATGGTGCGGCATATGCGGAAAAAGGTTTGATCAGCTAGGAAAATTAAAAAGGCATTTGAAGACCCATGAGAAGGATTACATGATAAAGGGTGCACCAGGCTTGGTGAATAACGGCAGTTTTGCCAATGCGGTGTTGAATCCACCGTCGCCCTATGAGATGTGCTCAGTCTGCGGATTTTTAAGTCCTATTGAAATCCTGAAAACTCATGAAAGTCTTCACGCACAGTTTTTGTACAGACCGAAGCCTGAACATGATTACACTTCGACAAAAGATAGCGGCGTTAAGATAAATGACATGAAATCCAATTTTCTTGAATGCTTTGGCCTAGTTCCACGTCAACAAACTGCTTCACCAGTCAGTGAGAATAAACCATACGCTGCTCTCGATCCTATGACGAGCATGAAAGTGTTTATGGCCTTGCAGCAGAAGAAGAAGGAAAAGCGAAGTAGACCTAAGCCCATTAAAAGAAAGAAGACCACCACCAGCGTCACCAATTGCAGCAGTAGCAACAGCCAGAATTCGGACATCAAGAGGATGGACTGCACGGAAGCAGGAGGCTGCGTGGAGCAGAGCATCCCCAAGGTGGATGAACCCAACCTGGCACCTTTAGGTACGTCCTAGTAATGCACACACTACATTTCATTTGGATGTAATTCATAATATCACAAATTAGTTAATGTACGCATATGTTGACCATATCTGTATGCCTGCGCTGAGGAATCTAGAGATCTGATGTGGTGCTGCTCGGATGTTGGGTTAAACCGTGAAACTCTGGGTTTCAGTCACCGAGCCATGATTAAACTGGCTTCTCATTGATGGTCTTATCCAGTTACCAAACTTCTTCCAGCAAACACTTCTGATGTCGCGTGATGTGTAGGAAATTGCAATAACCTCCTAGTGGATACAAAACGGTCACGAAGGGATGTCATGAGTAGTGCAATGATATCTCCTTCCACGAGCTGTTCTCTTACATGAGGTGGTTCACTGCTGTGTGAGAGTTGCACAGGGATACTTCATCTCATGACATGGAGCCAATAGCACCATTGGAAGGAAACTGAGCAAAATACATTGCTTGACAAATTCCAAAAAGTATCTATTTCTTAACCGGGGTAAATTTTACTTAAACAAGTGGGTAAATTTAGGGAACATTTTTGAATGTATAGACCGAGTCATTTCCACAATGGGAATTTCCTCTTCATTGTACTAACACCTAACTTCCATGTGTATTTACTCGTTCTATTGCAGGTAATTATTGTGTAATTAATGAGCTGTAATAGAATAATCTGGCTCAACCACCTCAATGTTAAATTATAGTTGTTGCTCTGCATCAACATCAACCACACGAAGAAGTGCAAAATGTTGGGGCTTCAAAATAAGCCCCAAAAATGTATTATGATATTTTTCAGGAAATCACTATCTTGCTTTTCTACTATTTGTACGTATGTTGAACTTCTTTCGTACCATACGTAGCCAACCGTGCTAATCAGAGGTATTTGTTGCTGGCCATTTGGCATTTTGGGCCTTTGGGCCTGTGGTCAGCAACCGTGATTGATAAAACGTCCCATATACATTGTAATGCTATGGCATCCACTGCATGGTGATAAATAAATTATGTATTAGCGCGTGCGTGTGCTCAACGGTGGATGTCTTGTGTTCCAGAGGAAAAGCCCTTCCCGTGCAGTGACTGCTCGTACGGAGCGACGCAGAAGTCGAAGCTCAAGAGACACGTCCTGAGCGTTCACCACGTGCCCTTCGATAGCGTGCTGGACTCCGACTGCCCCAAGAAGAGAAGGCGGCTGGCTGGGTGCCGAGACCACGGCTCAACTCTGGATTTGGAGCGCGCACGATGCTCACGGAGAACTCCCTGATGATTTATTTCATCCTGAGGCTGAGGTACCACGTGTGGGGCGATGAACGGAAGGTTTTGTGCAGCGGACATTTCCATGATGAAATTTCGTCACGTTCACTGCTGCGAGGTTACATCTATTGCCGTATATGTTTAGTCAATTGCTGTTTTTTCTGGTATACAATATATTTAATAAATTGTCCAAATTTCATAACAAAGGTTTTTGGGTTAGATCGTGTAAGTATAAATGTGTCATAACCCTACACCACCTGACACAGCCAATTAGTAAGGAATTTGTCACGTAAACAAAACTCCACTTAGTTACTACTTCAGCCCACCGGTGTTTTGGAGAGTAAATCCACAAGATGAGTACGACGTTTCACTGGTAATTACATCCAGCATCATCGGGCGATTTGCCAGAATAGTGAAGCCATCCACCTGCTTCCGGTCTTAAATAGAGAAAGGCGATGTCATCACTGAACCCATCAGGTGCAGAAATCAGAGGCGGGGAGGGGGATTATTGAAATTATATAATTGATTAGTAATAATTAAATTTGTATGTTTCCTCTATAAGTAATGATAAATGTGAGATGTCTTCTTCTTCCACGCGTTTGTTCCACTCACGTGGGGTCCGCCGTCCTTGCCACCTTCTCCACACCGCCCCGTCCCGCGCCATCTCTCCCTCCGCTCCCCGGGCCACCACGTTCGACCGCATCACCACATCGCCCCACGTCTTCTTCTTCTGCCTTCATCTCCTCATCTTACAATCACAATAACTTAATAATACGCTTCCAGGCCGCACTAAGCCTGTAGCTGTCAGAGAGGTTAAAATAATAACATTTTTCTCAGTTTCAATGAATTCTCAAATTAGTCTTGGCCAGTAATAATTAGTTTTACACAACATCTTCTTTGGTTCTTTCGGTAAAGTCACGTACAATGAGAATAAAATAATAAATTGATAAAATAAAATAACACAATAATATTATTTTATAAATTTATTATTTTATTCTCATTCTACGTGACTTTACCGAAAGAACCAAAGAAGATGAATCATTGCAGTCACGAAAGCTTTAAATCGAAATTTTACACAACACTTCATCGTTATAAAAATCAATTAAGTGTTCTTGTTGGCAAGCATGTACTGCAACTTCCAACAGTTATGTTTGAGAGTGTTTAATATTTATTTGGTGTTCCTTTAGTCTTACGCTAATGTTACATCCCGTCTGTGCAATATAACATCTGCCACATAAGCAATTAATCCGATACATACCATCTGTTGATGACTTAGGCAATTCATCTTTAGTACAAGATACAATTTTTTGAATTTTGTGTACCGTGCCAAATCGTACTTAGATGTTTAGCTTTTTGCTTTTCCAAAAGTCGAGCTAATTTGTCAGTCACTCCCACGATATATGGTATTTTAATTGTTTAATAACCTGATCACTTTCAGCAGTATTGCTGCTCGATGTTGGTTTGGCATTCACTGCTCTGTTAATTTGAGCATTATTGTAGAAATTCAATCCTAGATTTGAAGCTTTCGTGACTGCAAAGATCCATACTCTTTTGTTCTATTCGGTAAAGTCACGTAGGTAAAAAAAATAAAGCAATGAAAAAATCAAATAAAGCAATAAAAACAAATTATAATGCTTTCTTTTATTTGTTTACCTATGTTACTTTACCGAATAGAACCAAAGAGTATAGAAATTCAATCGTCGCATTTCTTTGACATGTTTAATCTCTCTCCTCAGACTTTCACCATCTGACACTGTTTTAGCCAGATGTATGAGCATCGTGATGAGAGAGGTTTTCTGTGCGGGGTGATGATCCGAATCTGCATTCAGATAGGCATCAGTATGCATTCCCTTTCGGTAGATGCTGTGTGTGTTATTTTACCATTTAGACTTTGTCCGATAAATCACCTCTCCCAAGGAAATAAGTATTTAGAGGCCACACTGGACCGGGTGGGGGGGGGGGGGGGAGTTTATCGTTGTGTCTGTTGCTGCGAGCAGACGGCGCGCAATGGAGAGCTTGCTCAGAGCGGAGCTGGGCACGGACTCGGCGAGGACGCTGGGCGCTTCGGCCGGTGGAGGCTGCATCAGCACCGGGCAGAGCTACGAGACTGGGCGCGGACACGTGTTCACCAAGATCAACGCCAAGAGCGGGGCACCCTCCTCTACGCCTCCTCTACACCTCCTCTACGCCTCCTCACTACGCCACCTCAACACCTCACCTCCTGTACCCTCCTCTTTGCCTCCTCTACACCATCTTGCATCCTCGCCTCAACCTTCATTCATTCAGCCCTGTATCACTTTTTTTTTCGCTGCGACTACTAGCACCACCGTGGTGAATGTTGCAGTGAACTTCCCCTCGTTGATTCCCCCCTCCACCCACGTTAAGGGACTCGGTCTACCAGACACTTTGACCGCTTCATCTCATCCACTCCGCGTTCAACCACCGCGCCTCACTGCAGGTCACAAGAACGCACTCAACTAAACAACTCGGTCACCCACTCATCCAGTCACTAACTCAATCACCCTATCACACACTCATCCAGTCACCCACGCATCCAGTCGCCCACTCATCCAGTCACCCACGCATCCAGTCACCCACGCAATCACCCTATCATCCAGTCACCCACTAACTCAATCACCCTATCACACACTCATCTCGTCACTAATTCAATCACACACTCAGCTAGTCACTCAGTCAATCATCCTATCACACACTCATCCAATCACCCACTCATCCAGTCACCCATTCATCCAGTCACCCACTCATCCAGTCACCCACTCATCCAGTCACCCATTCAATCACGCACTCATCCACTCACCCACTCATTCAGTCACCCACTCATTCAGTCACCCACGCAATCATCCTATCACCTACGCATCCAGTCACCCACGCATCCAGTCACTCACGCATCCGGTCACTGACTCAATCACCCTATCACTCACTCCTCCACTCGTTTACTCAAACACTCACCCATTTACTCACCCACCCACTCACCACCATGCAGGTCACCTCACTCTTCTTTTCAGATTAATCAGTTTGCACTGCTCCACTCTGGAATCCACACCCAGTCTTCCTGTTTTCCCAAACTCTTGCAACAATAAACTTGATCCATTTAAGGAACACGTTTCTTTGATCTTAATGATCTAATTACTCATTGGACAGTTATGTATTATAATTTTTTGTTGTTGCTGGCCGCTTGCCGTTTTGTATTGTGTGGGGTGTGCATCGCTGTCAACCCCTTATCAGTGCCTACCTTATTACAGACCAATTCAGACCTTGTTGGTCACCCCGTGCCCCTTATAAATCTCAACGTTCATCCTACAAAGTCCCATCACAAGGGAGAAACACACTCACTTTCCCCCAACAGAATACGGGTAAACCGTGTGGGTTGGCGGCTATGGGTTTTGTTGTGTTTAGGAGTCCAAGTTATAGGACTGCACCATGGGTTGTGCGTGGTTCTCATTGGTGGGAGATTCCCTTCGCTGTGTTGCACGCCAGTGGCTGGGGGCTGCCTGGGGCCAGAGACGTGTGAGCCGGTCCCAATGTGCACCGGCAAACATTTACCGCCAGGTGGCCCCAGTGTTTATTGCCCGTCCACACGTGGATACCTGAAGCCCATGTCAATCCACTGCTGGATGAGTCCCGCAATGAAGATACAATCAGTACATCCACTTAGCTTTTGGACTCCACCTGTTCCATTGGCGGCTGAATGCGAATCTAAATGTGCATACGTTAGAGACTGGTTAATGCGCATAGAAATCAAACCAATTGACCTACGACCTTTGCCCCATCAACTTTTGTAGAATTTTAGATGTGCATTACAGCTACTTTAGCCGGGTGGTTGTGGTGGCTATGTATGCCTGTAAACCACCACTACGTGGAGGTGAGGGTTGGTGGATTACAACAATATTGCGACAACTCCCACCCCTTGGTCGTCAAGGAGGTAGAGAAGGCGGTGTCGAATAATGTGGACTCCGCCTGTTCCATCTGTAGATTTGTGATAGAGCGTTGGCCCCCCCATTTGCTTGGATTTCTCCAGGTGCTCCGATTTCCTCCCACATGTAAACACTCATTAATCTTGATTTGAAGCTTTCGTGACTGCAGGAATCCTTACTCTTTGGTTCTTTCGGTAAAGTCACGTAGGTAGAAAAAATAATAATGGATCACGACGTTTCTATCGCCACACAAGCAATCTCACTGAGTCTCAAGACTCTTGTTCAGGAGGGGCCTGCCACCTTTTCGCAGGAGTAATTTGGATGTTTGGCTAGTACCAGTTACATTGTATGTTGTTGTTGTTTTGCCATGGGAGTAAACCCATACAGAGAAAGGGACCATAATTAGAAAAGCGAAGCCAGGCAGTCCTTCAGAAGATGTCATGCACGGGCGTGACCACTGCACCACCCTGCCGCCCAAACAAATGTAATTTAAATAATGTACAATACTGGCAAATAAACCCTATTAGTATCAACTGAATTTCTGGACAATCTGGCATGTGTATAGCTGCATCGGTGTTTCTAAAAGTCGTGTTCACATTGCCTGAAATTAATAATATTAAGAACAGGTTTCCCACCTCTGGTTTCGTTTGACTTACCGGTTGTCCTCATTATGTGTGTCACAGATAATATGGCAAAGAAAATATTACGCAGCACGAGTTTCAGGATTAGGGCAATTATGGTGACACACGTGACCCCCTCTACACAAGTAACAGCTGAGAGTCAATGCTGTGGTGCTGTGCGATTGGTGCAAGCGACCCATCATCGTGTTTTGATGTTGAGCTGTTAAAATTGCACTGTTGTGGGGTGAGGTCAAGGCCGATGACTGCTTCCAGCGGTGTCAAGATCAGCATTTTGAAGAGGCTCGCAGAGGAAGATACTGGGCACTAGGGTGCAGTCTCTCTCCATGAACAACAGAGGGGAGAGGAGCGACACTCACAACAATTATTGGCGGAGCACAAGGCGTATAAAACACAAATTTGGAAGAAAGTTTACCTCGGGGAGTTAACCCACAACACCTGGGTCTGTCCCGCGTGTTCACACGATAACGCGTTTTCACTACAACGCGTTTTCTTTAATTTAGGGAACGCTTTTCGCACAACGCGGAACGCGCTCCGTCACAACGCGCTTACTGAGCCACACTGTGTCTCTTAGTTCTTGCAAGCTAAGCTGGAGTGAGTCTCTCATTAAGGCCACATGGCCACACTGTGTCTCTTAGTTCTTGCAAGCTAAGCTGGAGTAAGTCTCTCTCATTAAGGCCACATGGCCACACTGTGTCTCTTAGTTCTTGCAAGCTAAGCTGGAGTCAGTCTCTCTCATTAAGGCCACATGGCCACACTGTGTCTCTTAGTTCTTGCAAGCTAAGCTGGAGTCAGTCTCTCTCATTAAGGCCACATGGCCACACTGTGTCTCTTAGTTCTTGCAAGCTAAGCTGGAGTGAGTCTCTCTCATTAAGGCCACATGGCCACACTGTGTCTCTTAGTTCTTGCAAGCTAAGCTGGAGTCAGTCTCTCTCATTAAGGCCACATGGCCACACTGTGTCTCTTAGTTCTTGCAAGCTAAGCTGGAGTGAGTCTCTCTCATTAAGGCCACATGGCCACACAGTGTATCTTAGTTCTTGCAAGCTAAGCTGGAGTGAGTCTCTCATTAAGGCCACATGGCCACACTGTGTCTCTTAGTTCTTGCAAGCTAAGCTGGAGTAGGTCTCTCTCATTAAGGCCACATGGCCACACTGTGTCTCTTAGTTCTTGCAAGCTAAGCTGGAGTCAGTCTCTCTCATTAAGGCCACATGGCCACACTGTGTCTCTTAGTTCTTGCAAGCTAAGCTGGAGTCAGTCTCTCTCATTAAGGCCACATGGCCACACTGTGTCTCTTAGTTCTTGCAAGCTAAGCTGGAGTGAGTCTCTCTCATTAAGGCCACATGGCCACACTGTGTCTCTTAGTTCTTGCAAGCTAAGCTGGAGTCAGTCTCTCTCATTAAGGCCACATGGCCACACTGTGTCTCTTAGTTATTGCAAGCTAAGCTGGAGTGAGTCTCTCTCATTAAGGCCACATGGCCACACTGTCTCTTAGTTCTTGCAAGCTAAGCTGGAGTGAGTCTCTCATTAAGGCCACATGGCCACACTGTGTCTCTAAGTTCTTGCAAGCTAAGCTGGAGTCAGTCTCTCTCATTAAGGCCACATGGCCACACTGTCTCTTAGTTCTTGCAAGCTAAGCTCGAGTCAGTCTCTCTCATTAAGGCCACGTGGCCACACTGTGTCTCTTAGTTCTTGCAAGCTAAGCTGGAGTGAGTCTCTCATTAAGGCCACATGGCCACACAGTGTCACTTAGTTCTTGCAAGCTAAGCTGGAGTCAGTTTCTCTCATTAAGGCCACATGGCCACGCTGTGTCTCTTAGTTCTTGCAAACTAAGCTGGAGTCAGTCTCTCTCATTAAGGCCACATGGCCACACTGTGTCTCTTAGTTCTTGTAAGCTAAGCTGGAGTCATTCTCTTTTCGACATGTCTCACCAAATTCTGTAATAATAATGTTCCAGTTTCTCTATATGTTTTTTTAATTTAGATTTAAATAAATCTACATTTTAAAATCCACAATTCTGGCTGCCTCCTGATGATGCTGGTTGTAATTACTGGCGAAACGACGTACTCAGATTGTTAATGTTGCGGCTTTGCTCTCTAACACACAACCGGTGTGCTGTACTAGTAACGAATTGGCATGTTCTGTTTAAGTGACAAACCTTACTAATTGGCTGTGTCGGGTGGTGGTGGGTTTACCGACATATTTTTATATTTATGCAATCTTACCCCAAAAACCTGTATTATGTAAAAATACATTTATTTTCCTCCTTTCTTTTTGGACAGTTTCAAATCTCTAACGTCTTTCAAATTGTTCTGATGTACAGTGCTACATTTCAAATTACTGTCATGTTTGCAACGGGTTGTTTAAAATATATTTAAATGGTGTAGATTCACGTTTAAACTCGCTTCGAATCTGCATTCATCATTTTCTTCTTTAGCAGTCCGTAACCACAATTGGTACATCGATGCATGACCCATTTGATTATGGTTTGTTGGTCTTAATTTATCAATTAAAATGTTATTGAGTGTGCCAAATCCTAAAGAGTGGCGTTTGAGTCGACGTTATTTATTTTATATTCACATGTGAAACGCCTGTGCACATGAATGCAATCCAGTTACACACTCTCCTACTTGTTCATCAACTCTCTTCGTGGTGTAGATTTGATGGCTTGTATAGCAACCATAAACAAACACAACAAGTCCGGGTGACTCATGATCCATGATTCACGATGCCAGTGGGCCAGGTTTCACTCTCAACTCTCTACCTGTGTGGCATGAATAAAACGCACCTGTAAATTTGACCTGAAATGATTGCACAACAATTGCCCCGCCTTCATGCGATGTTTATCCTCCACTGTTTATCTGGCTTTGACCTGAATTATATAAAAGTGCGGCTCTGCAACTGCTGTAGAGTCACATTTGTAAAAACGCATTTTACGATATGAACAGCGCATTGAAAACGCGTACTATTTTATGTATTGTTTAACAAGTGTGTTTACAAATCCACACTGAGAAACACGATGATTGACAGAGGGGAGTAAATTATTTTTTAGATAGTGTATGTAAATAGAGCTACTGTAGGTAAGTAGTTTTCAGTTTTAAAGGCATAGTTTAACAAGACAACACTTGCCACCATCCTTCAAACCCATTGGTGAAAAAAAGCAAAGTTTATGTTTACATTATAACACAATGTTTACATTATATATAATATATAATGTTTACATTATATATAATATATAATATAATGTTTATGCAAGAGCCGGGGACTTATGAGACCCCGGGGTCCCGCCATAAGGTTCATATGAATGGTTACCTAATAACTTTTGAAACACGGTAATCGCTGTGAAGTGCAGTTTCCAATTCTTATTGTTCACTCAATCTCTCTGGCCTTTCTATGCAATATGAAGAAGGGTCATTGCCCGAAACGTCGCTTATCGGATTTTTTTTCCCTTTTTCAAGGCCCCAGTGCTACTGATGCATGAATTTGTTTGGTATTTGAAATGATACGAAGGCTCAGCAAGTGATTCCTTGCAGACATAAACAGAAGCGATACGCGCCACCCCAGCCACCCATGTCGCGAATCAATTTATTATCGCGATTGAGGGCTCGTAAATAAATTCTAGATTCAACGCCTTGTTTTAAAACGTGAACACAGCCGGCTCTAGTGACTGGAGTGGGTGCGTGTTGGACAATGTGAAACAATGACACGCAACGTATACAAATCTAAAACATAAATTCTTACGCACGCGATCCGGTGTGCATATCGCGATCTTCAGGATGAATGATCACGTCCGAATCAATGCGTCGTCGTTGCTCCCCTAGCATGCGCTCTGCGTAACCCGCTCGTGTTGTTGTTGTTTGCGGCAGAGTTTAGGACCTTCGTGGCCAAGAGCCGCAGCTCCCGAGGCAAAGGAGTGATGGCACGCTTCAAGGTGCCGGACTTGCTGAAGCATCTCATGGAACGATACGGGGCTCCGGATATTCACGATCTGGGCATCCGTATCACCAGCATACCTCTGGGCATTTCCGTACGTGCCGTGCCTGCGTGTATGAGCGTGTGTGTGTGTGTGTACGTGTGTATGCATTGCGTCGCTTGTTGACTGCGAATTGTATTATTATTATTGGATGCCTCAAGTAGACTCTTTGGTTCTTTCGGTAGAGTCACGTAGGTATAAAATAAAATAAATCACGACGTTTCGGGCGCAACACAAGCGTCCGTCATCAGGTGGGAAAGCCTTGGTGTGCTGCTGAGGCAGACTGTTTTAAATGGTTTGAAATGTGTGTAGCCCATGGGTCATAAAGAAGTGGCCAGGGCTAGTGATGTTAACGTGAGAAATTAGCGTGTAACTGTAAGGTAGGAAAGCGGCCTCCTCCTCGATTTTACGTGACTTTACCGAAAGAACCAAAGAGTGTGGATTCCTGCAGTCGCGAAAGCTTCAAATCAAGATTGCCTCAAGTATGTATTGTTGTTGCCCTTGAGGGGGTTTACTTTCTGAATTAAATGCGTTCTGGAATTGCTGACACACAGCCACAACGTACGTGTCGCTGTGTTCACACCTGAGAGTGACACTGCATCAGCCTTTTACCAATATTCCCCCGCCCCTGCGTTTGCCTTACACGGCCACAATGCTGAGCTATCCTCAGTTGCTCAGGCACACAAGTTTCACACCTGTCTCCCTGTCAAGTGAATGTGGTGTATCCTTTTGTCATGCAGTCTGAGACAGACTTCCAACACGACTTCAGTTTTGGGGGTGCAGTGCTGTGACAAGAGCACTGAAGTAACTGCTCGTGTAAGTACATCATGTTAATATATATCGTATTGAAGGCTGAGGCCTATTTTACTTTACCGTTCCTTACAGAAATATTCTTTCCCGAGTCTTTGTGCATTTGTCTCTTGTTTCAGAGGTTCGCGATTCGATCCCAGGAGTCGCCCTAGTTAATATTGCGGGTGTATTATCCAAAACTGCATTTCTATATGCTTCACAAATAATGTAAAAAAAAATCCCGTGTTGTTATTAATGAATGAGGAGGACATGTGTGCCGGCGTCAGAATCAAAATTTGCAAATCTAAACAAGTACTCAGAAATGACTGGATTGGGTAAAACCACAAGTATATATGTTGAACTTCTTTCGCACTGTACGTAGCCAACTGTGCTAATCGGAGGTGTGGAGGGCAACAAACTGAACACAAAAAGCAGTTCTAAAGAAATTCTTTTCAATCTAGATTTAAAAGTGCATAGCTCCAATGGCTTCCTAATATCGAAAGGAAGAGCATTCCAGTTGGCCGCAGAAGCCCATCTGAAAGCGAGTGATGCGGTAACTGTCTTTGTTCGATGGCTTGCCAAAAGCCACTGCTGCTAGGATGATCCACCAATCCCATCTCTCGATTGCAATCGTGCATTAGCAGCACACCTTGCATTCGCTGTTGAACCACTCGTCCATCACGTGTTCCATCATCGCAACTACAGCACTGCCCTGCACCTGTGGCCGCCACAGTTGCTAACATTGTGTTGTTTGTTGAGGTGATCGGCAAGGCCCAGAAAGGCGAGTGGGAGGTGATGGACCGTGGGCTGGCTCGCATCGAGTGTGACATCAAGCAGGAGGTGGAGGGCCGGCCACACAAGATCAAGAAATACCTGTTGGAGTCGTTCCCCTTGCCAGGGACGAGCGCCGATCTTCGCCGACAGTTCACGACACAGCCGGCGACCGAGATGGTGCTGCAGGTCTTCCAGAATGCCGAGGACATCTTTGTGAATAAGCTGAAGAAGGTGGGGCCCATGGCGTCTGGACTTAATGCAACAAAATTACCGTGCGAGAAAGTTCATGCATTTGCTTACATTTGTCAAAGATTTTTCATAATACATTTGTCCTCGGAATTATTTAATGAGTGATAATCGCCATACGTTTCAAGTCTGTGGATACTTCCACCATTATCAAAAAAACTTTCTCTACCACTGAATTAACTCTCCTCTATAATATTTAGGGCCATCGCTTTCACAAAATTCAGTCACACGTTGAGACAAAAGTAAGGGGGGGCATTGAAATTGGTCGGACATCTATGCATGTGTCACCCTCTATTTGTCCCAACAGAGTGATATGGCTGCAAGTGGTTTGGGTTCTTTATTGTTTCCACCAACAGTGTGTGCAGGACTTCCTGGGGCAGGTGAAAGGGGACACGCTGGCCGGGAAGCTGTTTCAGTTGGCTCTGTGCTGTGGCTCCCTCGAGACTCCTCGCGACCTCGTGGTCAAGGAGAAACCGGCCGCGTTTCTCGGCAACATCAGCACTCCCGACACCAGACCGCCGCTTCTTCCGGGGAGTAAGGAGACAAACTTGCATATACAGTAGACTCTCGATTATCCGCGCTAATTACGGGGAAGATGGCTGCGGATGATAAAAAATCTCGGATGATCCAAAGATATCTATTTTCTGCGGATCTCTATGCCACAAACTAACGATCAACCGATCGATGCACGTGGTCGGTGATAAAACTTTCCTGCTCCCGAGCAGAAGACTCGGCCCTCTAAGTGGATAGCAGAGCCACGCCAATCACCATCAATCAAACTCCACCCACTGTTGTAAAGATATGCAACTACTGTACTGTCGAGGTGATCACGTAGATTTCAGATTCATGGGCGCACATATTTGCTCGACATGAGCACGTGACTTGTAACAAACATTTCCAAGAATTACAATGTATAACTATTTTTAGATTATTAATTTGGGCCTAAGGGAAAATCCATGAGTTATTAATAAGTAAAAATCTCATGTGCGTGGTTAATCCGCAAATCAGATAAACCGCACACGGATAATCAAGAGTCTACTGGATTGCACGCGCGCTGAATTGTCGTAGCTTCTCTAAACACCTTATTTCACATCTCGTATCGATTATTACTAATGCATTAGTAAGAGTTTGGCATATCACGACGCATCAGTTTGTCAGATCTACATCGAGATGACCCGGGTGGCTGAGAGAGATTATTAGCATTGAGTTGGAAACGCTGAGATCCTGGGTTCGAATCTGGGTAACCACCTGTGATTAAACTTGCTTTTGTCAAGTGCAGCCAGTTGATGGTCTCAGCTCGGTCATTAATGACTGTCAAAAAAACCCAAGACATACTAAATGGCTATGCACTTAATTTGACCAAGTCCAATATCGGCTCAACAGAGTGGGTGGGAATGTGCTTCCCTTTACTCTGTGGACCAGAGGTCACTAGAAGCAATGTCAGAGGTAGCTTTGTGATGTTCTCTTCTGCGGGCCATTCTCCAATAGGACGGGTTCCGCTGCTCCGTGAGAGATCCGAGTGGATACTCCGTCTCATTACACGATATCGAAAGCACAATCTGAATAAAATGTAGTTTCTTGTATTGTACATAGGGGGTCAGACCACGGAGGACCTTCAGAATGCTGAGTGTGATCTTGAAATTAATCCTGGACTGGTTCGGGGGATAGTTGAACAATTCGAATATTGGGGCGATATCGTCTTGCATACGGGTGCGAGAAGTCTGCCAGTGGTTTTTTTTAGTCCATTCTAGATTTTTGGGTTAGATCATGTAAACATGCACTCAATAATACGCTTTAATATGCACTATTTATGTGACCTAACCCAAAAATCTCTATTATGGGTAATATTGGTCGCGAAGGCCTTCGTGTTAAACTTGTTTTTTGAGTCATCTGGAGAGTGATGATGAAACTTATCGGGAGGCCGTAGATGAGACGTGGGGGGTGGGAGGGCAGAGAGAGAGTTGCAGTTGTTGAGCCTATTGGAGTGAGTTACAGCATCGTTGTCCTCTCCTACAATGGCATTGCTTGTCTCCTTCGCAGAGGCGGTAGCCGAGCATCTGGTCCGTCTGCTGAGCCACGCAAGTAAGATGGCAGAGCCCCTGGGCCTACCCGCGCTGTCACGCGTGGAGAAGCAGCTTGCCGAGCTTTTGACTCGCGCAACCTCCCCAACCTGGGCCTCGGCTCCTTCTTGGACATCCTCCATCGCAACGCACAGGTGCGTACGTGGCGTGCGTGAGCCCACCCGCCTCCAGCTGGTAAGAGGCAGTACAGCAAGTAGGTGTACGACACTGCCCGTGCAAAGTTTGAGTGTACTTATCGCCTCCGAGTGGCGCTCAATGTTAAGTTTGTTTCCAAAATTGTGCGCGGTAATATTAGTTTATTATTACCAACTTAAAACTCATTTGTCAATAACTCAAATACGTTTAAGCGTTATTCAATCACTGCCAATGCAGAGCACAACAAAGTGTCACGTAAGATGCATGGGTTTTCTCTTGTCACTCTTAAAAAATATCTGTGAATTTGGCAAACATCCCAAAGGTAGATATTGAAAATCACCGTTAAAATTGAGTGTACAGCGGTGACATTCAGATAAAATATATGATAACACTATATATGCAAAGTGGACGGGTGGCTCAGAGATCAAAGCGGTGCGTTGGCAATAATGAGATTCTGGGCTTGAATCTGGATTTTGACTGCTTGGGTTGAAACCGAGGTCTCAAGTCTTATCAAGTCGATCGTCCGAGCCCCGTCACCAGCGACTGCACAAAATTACAGTCTCATTAAACTTGGGTTTTGCACTTCATTTTCCTAATTCCATCTCTGAGAATAACAATTTCAGCTTAACTCTCGTGCGCTGCACAATCTCATAACACAGCTAATGTGAAAGTGTTGGCTCCTATTGTGTACAAGATAAAAGGCTACCCACCGCATTTTATGACACAGGGCCTGCACGGCTATGCGAGATTTACGAATGGATGATTTATTTGTCTCTTGACATTACGCCGATAGCGCATTTGGAAAACTAAAATTGAGAACGAATTTTGTGTTAATTTGCAAACTTAAATCTGTATTATTTAATCAGTTTTCGTGCACTGCATTGTGAGATGCAGCTCCATGCGTATCGTTTAGCTTTAAGCCGGTGTTTGCCTTGCGGTCGCCTCGGTGTCAACCAACTGATATTGACGGATTTGTTGTGTCTGTGGTAGCTGTTGGAGGAGACTGGGGTTGTGATCTCCGTCCTGGGTGGATCTGGAGCCAGAGAGAGGAGCCGGAGAGCGGCAGCCCTCTCCCCGCGAGCGAGGAGTCGAGTAGCGGCTGCTCTCACTCGAGCGAGGAGTCCGGAGCCCGCAGCCCTCTCGAGATCAGCCCTCCCCCGGGTGGGGAGCCGGGGGCCCGCATACTCCACAACTGACAACCTGTGTACCAACTGGCCGAGCGAGAGTTTGTGTGTATTTGAGCGCAATCGTGCCAGTGTTTAGCTGTACCAGGGAGTTTGATGCAGCAGAGTGTTTCGGTGTAGCAGGGTGTCTGGATTGTGCCGGCACACTATCCTTCTATCCGTAATGTCGTAGGGTGAGGTCCATTAAAAGTTTACTCGGACCCCAACCTGTCAAAGCGCCTAATCATGGAACGTGGTTCTCAACATCGTCCCTCACCCATGCTACGTACCTTTGAGACGTCCTGCTTTTACAAATGTTGATGAACTGGAGGGCAAAGGTCTGGAGGACCCCACATGGAGTCTGGTTTCTCACACCCAAGCCTCCTGTGACATTTCTGGAGGCTTCTCTGGGATCTTTGTCCCATTTATTGAGTGCGTATTTGGCTTACTTCTGGCTTCGTCCCAAGACGTCATCCAGTTGGGAAATACCCGAAGGTTGTGGGAGTCGCCCCGTGCTTCAGTTTATTTCCAACCCTCGCAATGGCCGGATGCTCACCAGCCGGAAGTCTTTTGCTGCATACACCACGACCGAGGTGTTGAGAGCAGCCATCTCATGGCTGGTCGGCAATGGAGATGGTATTATCGATTAGGGGAGCGTGAGTCTGTGGCGTTGGTGGTGCTGCTGTCACGGAGGCGACACGAGTTTAGGAAATTCAGTTTTGTGGGTTTCCTGTAGGGAGCACTGAAAGGTCCTCCCTTCCTCTTTCTCCACCCTTTGTCTGTTGTCTCCATGTCCCCGTTCAACTCTTTCTACGCCGCTTTCCTTGAATGTGCAGCCGCCTTTACGGCCTCCCCTCTCCCCTTCTCTCCACCTCCAACTCATCTCCGTCGTAATCTCCTCCCCTTTGTTCAGGCTCTTCCCTTTCTTCCTCAGTCTATGGATGGGGTTATTGTTTATCCGGCTCTTATACAAAAAATGGAGCTTATTTAGCCTTTGAATAGGATTTTGTTTTCTTTCGGTAGCGTGTTGCGCACCTAGGGAAGATCGAGCCACGTCACCGGTTCCCATTATCAAAATCTTTGTCAACTTGTCTCCCTCGGTAGGAATGCCTTTCCTTCTCCAGGAGGCAATTGTTTCTCTCTCTCACCTCCGTTATTTCTTCCGATGCGCTTTCTTAATCTCGCTTGCTGTGTGTCTCGACTCTATCATTCAACAAGGGCAAATTTAAAAATTTGCTTTTTTTTCCTCCACTGCTTTACCACTATACCTCCTGAGTGGGTACTCGGAGTTTCATCTAATGTACTATTTGATGGGTCGCTTCCACACAGCACAAAGGCGGTAGCTATCCGAACGGTAAATTTTTCTTTCAATTTCGATAGATTCTCGAATTATTCTTGGCCAGCAGTAGCTAGTTTTGCACAGAACTTCAACATTAAAATCAACTGAGTGTCCTTGTTGGCACGTGTGCTCTGCTACTGCTGAACACGGGTGCCAACAAATAATACATTATTTAAATGCATGCCTATAAAGGGTACCATACTTCAATAGGGATTACCATTGGTACGGCTATTTTAATACACAATAGACAGGAAGGACAAGATCAAAATGCTCTCATTATGCACATGCATAATGTACGTTGACTCGGTAATCTCCCCCCCCCCCCCCACTTTGCGCGAGAGTGTCACAAATCTGGCTGTCGCCTGATGAAGCTAGTTGTAATTACTGGCAAAACGTCGTACTCCGATTATAAATGTTGTGGCTTGGCTCTCCAAAGTACCAGTGACGAATTGGCTTGTTCTGTTTCCGTGACAACCCTTACTAGTTGGCTGTATCGAGTGGTGGCGGGTTTTAACGACACGTTTATATATGTACGCGATCTAACCCAAAAAACACCTCTATGGATGATATTGAGCCCGAAAGCCTACGTGTTAAACCAAAATAAAAAAATATTTACAAAATAACAATAATTTCTAGTTTTCCTCATTCACATCGTGATTCGTATGAAAAGACGAGATGATTGAGACATGTTAAATCATAAACTATTTATTAATATGTATACAGATAGTCCTCGACTGCAATGTCCTTGTCCACAAGCAAACAGCGTTAGGATAGCAGCCTCCTTTAAAAGTCTGAGTAGATTTATATGCTGTAGAAGACAGTTGACGAATCCTCGCTGCTTGATTCCTCCTCGGATCCCTTCAGCAGTGAGTCGTCACCAGTCTTCTCTGCCTGCTCATTCTCCATGTGGCACCGCTGGGGTGGGTGCAATACGCCAGGAGACTCCTTATGCAGTGAGCAGCGAAGCAGGCCCATCTTTGCCTGCTCATCCTCAACGTGGAATTGAGGCGATGGCGGTGAGCTGGGGGCATCGGTGAGGAGGGTGTTACGGAGACGGCCCAGCTCTGCCTGCTGCAGAATCGTCTGTACGACGAAGCGCTCGCGGCGCATGCAGGCGCGCACATGGGATGGCGTGTCCGGGATGATGTATGCAATGCAGGCCTTCGTGAGTAACACCACGTGCTGCACACGTCCACACACAGGTAAAGGATTTTCAGTTTCAGGATTTGCATGTAAAGGGTGCTTACTAAATATAATATGGCAGCATCTCAAAGTGCTTTACATCTCAGGTCAACTATTCCGGGGACCTGCAGCCTAGGGATATTATATTGTTACGTCGTTTTTCCCAAATTAAATTAAGTCATTTGAGTAATTTTTGAACATTTGGCAAATTATACCGAGGCACTTTTTTGAAATACTTAATGGATTTTTTACGTTCACTATGCAGCAGGCAACATTTATGATGTGCAGTTAATGCACCCACCGTATTCACCTGGGCAGCCGCAAATTACCGCAACAATCAGCAAACACTTACACTCGGCCATGTCACCACTACAAAGATTCCCTGTGTAGCCTTTCACAGACTGAGACAAGTGCATCTATGAAGGTTCGCACAATGCCTGTGGGGGTGGTGTGCACGTTTATCTCGCCAGTGATGATTTTCACACACTTCATCAAGTACTCATTTTAAGACAGAATCAACTTAAAGGAAGCTCAACACTGGTTCTAATATTTTCCACTGTTGTTGGCTGTGGCCAGAAATAGTACTCCGGTCACACAGGATTGGTAGCGCAGTTCACAAACAACAACGCAGCCGCTCCCCTTCCCACAAGCACACATGCTTCCGTGTGACAAATTGCATCAACAACATGAATCGTCTGCTGCATGATGAAAGTATTGTATTACCACTATTATTTGTGATCTCAGAAATACTGTGCAATTGTGAGGTGTAATAGCATTACTGGCATTATCTGTAATGACCCATTGACAATGATCACGGTTTGCTCTGCTGACCTTAACAACTGCTCACAGATGAGTCTATACGATGGTGCAGTAGTGTAAGGCTTTGCACACTAGACTTGCAATCCAGAGGTCACGGGTGTGAATTGATCTTTGGTCGTGGGAGTGTAAACAATGGTGAAAGTTTTTTTTTACATTCCACTGCCTCTATCCACCTAGCAGTGTAAATGGAATACATCCAGTCAATTGGTCGGCTGAGTTTGGTTCTGTCCAGTGTGGGAACTCCCACATCTTCCCAAGACGTCTGACCAGTGTGGAAGAGCAGTAAAAATACATCTTAAGGGTCTCTCTTGAGCTCCCTATAGCAGGAGCGCTTTTGCCATCAGTGACATGAGCAAGTAATTGGAGGGCTGTACCTTTATCTTTCAATGGGTTTATGAATGTGTGTGTGTCTGTGTGTGCATGTTGATGTGTACCTGCATGGCAATGACGAAGGCCAGCTTTGCCGTCAGTACTTGCCAGTACTGCTTGGTGACGGAGTAGGCTTGGGGATGATCCGGCGGGTAGCGATAACCTGGATACCTACACACGTACAACCACAAGCACGCATGGACTATATTGAGCAAAGTGCCTCGAAAGTAGAGTTGGCGCTAAATTGAACAAGTGGTTGTGTACAAACGGTATATGCGTTCACAGCCCTTTAAAAAATCCGCTTCTGAAAGAGGGCCTTCCCACAACGTGCAGCTTGTGGGGGCTCCATTGATCATGGTTCACGCTGGTCCGTACCAGGTTGGTGAAGGTAGGGAGTACAGATAATGGGAGAACAATATAGCACAACTATTATTTTTTCTGAACTACCCACTGCTGACAACCTAGCTCCAAAGTAGCCTACTGCACCTGCATTGTGCATGGTGTTCATCAATCTAAGCACGAACAAGGCTCAAGCCTGCTTGACTTCCGGAATCTAAGATTAGCTGTATTCGTGGTGATTTGGTCATAGTCAAGTAAGGTTATATTAAATATCGATCAATATGGTTATATTGATTATAGTTGTGTATGCCAGCAATTCAAAAACGTTACAGAAAAGGGTTGGTAGATCGCATCAATTTCCTAACTATCTGTGCTGAGGTGACCAGAAGATGGCTGTAGACCAAGTGGTTTCATGTCTGTGTGAACCTTTAAGCTTCATTTCAATATCATGGGTTCTCCAGGACCTCTTATTGCATCCCACATGCATAAAACCACCTTAAACTGGAATCCCAATGCACGGTCTGCCTGCAAAGGGATCTTGAGACTCAATTAAGCAGTCGTGGATCGATAGATAAATAAATAACATTACTCTTTAGCAAGGTAACAATGAGCTAGAATTTATATCAATCTATTATTATATTTCTCTAAGTGGGACTTTGGTTGTGAAGCCATCCCACCCGTACCCACTGCTCCCCCCCTCCAATTCCCCCTCCACCCCCTTTACTGTCCCCACCCACCATGCACACTCTTCCCCCAACCCTACCACAACCCCTTACTACCCAACTAAGCCAAACCCTGTGTCCACGGTAAGGGGCAGGGCATAAACAGAGGTGGGGCCTAGGGGAAATGTGGGTCTTAAAAGGAAAGTCACGGAGTGAAAAGAGGAAGAGAACGAGCCTAATCAGGAAGGGGCGGAGCCAGGAGGACGCCACACCCAGAAGGATGTCGCATCTACCTGGACAACACACCCAGACATCAGTGCATCACATTCGCAGGGACGGCACCCCCGATAGCTGGGCATGACACTGAATGGCACAAACCTGCAGGTTGTGTGGATTGCCGGATCAAACCAGGCTGGCAGGATGTTGGGATAATTTTGCTCCTTGAAGTCGCTGATCTTGAAAATTGAAAATCTGTCCTCCGTGTACCCATGCATTGTAGGCGAACCTGTGCCATACTCTGCTGAGTATCCATAATAATACACCAGGCGTGGGATGATGTCCGTTGTGAACGCCAAGATGCATGACTGTGGAATTAGCATACGGAGGCACAGCGATAGCGGTCACTTAGCATGCAATGATTTGACCAAGGCTTCTGAACATCTTACCTTGGCAATTACATTAATTTTCACAAATACAATTTGGGGGGTTGCTGCCAGAGTGAAATGGTTACCATATAAGGACTTGCAATCTGGCAGTCGTCAGTTCAGTCTCCTGACACAACAGTTGAAGCAATGGATCATTTTCTTAAATCTCCCCCACCTCTGTCCAATTAGCAATATAAATGGGTTCATCACTGTTTTAGCGCAGGTAATTCCACATCTTACAACATGTCTGGTCATCATGGAAGAGTAGGCCAAATACCGTGTAGAGGGGTTCTCTAGAGCTACCTTTAGTTGAGGCCCTTCTGCCAGCAGTGACATGAGCAAGCAATTGCAAGGCTTTACCTTTTGCGATTTTGGGAGAGAGTGGATAGGAGCGGTGGTGCAGTGATTCGTGCACTGCACTTTGAATTCAGCACACATGCAATTGACTTCCAGCTATGACTAACATCAGTGACAAGTGATACCCGAACCGCTGCTGGTCCCCCACTACACCTCTTCTCAAACCTGCCATGACCAGAATGGTGAAGTATGGTAAAAAGAACCCACACGGCTAACATGACATGTTATGTTGAGCGAGAAAGCGAGCGGACAATCTGGCGACTTACATTGGTGATTACAGAGAGGGTGGCAATGATACTCAGAATGTCGGCCCAGGCTCCAATTCCTCTTGCTCGCGAAACCACAGGCCTCCTCATCTTTGTTACGAGCTTCCACGCGTCGACCCGCACTTCGATGATGTTGTTCAGCAGTGCGAGCAATGGCGCAAGTGGAAATGATGCCACGAAGAGAGTGACAAACCCGAATTGGATAACTGGGGTATATTTTGAGAATGGGTAGGGGGGCAAGGATAGGATAATGAGTGAAACAGGATATAGACACACACTCTTAATGCTGTTATGTTGTGATTACTTTAAGCAAACAAAACATGTTTTCAATGCATTGAATGTGTTTTAGTCAAAGGAGACCCCAAAATATGATCACATTTTCGTATCATTTGTTCACAAAATTATCGTGTCCATTACATTGGCCACTGAGATGCGACCAGCCACTACCATCTTTAATGCTCAGCTCTGGTTCACCTGGGTTTCTTTTGCACCATTTTCCACCACTAGGTGGCTATAATAACTAGATCACATCCTGTATTGAGGACTCCATTAACCGTACCACACATTTTTAGGCATATGCACTGTGGCTGAAATGCCAACAAATCACAGCAGTTAACCACAGTGGACATGATGCACAAGAGTTTTAAATAAATAGTAAGGGGGAGAAACGTCAACCCAAGCTGACCAATGTAGCTGCATTGGTTAGCAGACAAGAGGAGCAAATATGTGCTCCTATTGTTTCTAAAACTTAACTCCGTACATATGCACATACACGCATGCTCAAAGACAATTGTGTTACAGTATATCCATAGATTGGTGCCTATGGCCAAATCACCCAGTATGCGTCAGATTTAATCAGATCCCAGAAGTTAAGGAGAGCTGAGCCTGAAAATTGGTTGGATGGGTGACCATGCAATAGTTATTGTGGGGTTGTGAGCAGCATAGGACAGTGCAGCAAATTACATTGTTGTATTGTACATCTAAGCTCTTACATCTGTGCTCCCTGCCTTCAACAACCCGAAGTGTGGGTAATTTCCCTCCCACAACAATGTCCGACAGATACACAGGGGCCGTACACACGTGCCTATATAGTCAAATGATACCCAATTGTGTGTTTTTTTTATAATAAAGTAAAACGCGTTGACTCCATAGTGTGATCCTCTGAGCTCATTGTACCCATCTCGAGGTATTCATCAAAGAGTCCAAGTGGGCTCTGGGGCTGTAGGTCCATGTCTTGCTCCCAGCGCGTGTAGACAGCCTCAGGCCTTAGCTTGGCCCGACGCTGGGCCCACCAATTGCTGAACCATCTGGGGAATTGTGGAGGGAGGTACGCATGTGCAGACACAGAGACACCCTTACACACGTGCATATCCATTTGTTCATCAACACTAGGTTTGCTATTTCATAGCTTTCCACTGCGTTTTCAGGTTGTATCATGTGAATATCCCAAGCACGTGGAGCGAAACGTCAAGACATGCCAAACAATATGCGGTATGACACAAAACATGTCAGAGAGCTGTACAAAACAACTGCTAAAACCTAAGTAGTAGCTGTTTTTCATTTAGCCCGTTGTCAATCCACTACACTCTTTCAGTCATGGGAGTTGCTTGTCTAATATTATGAAACTATGTACGAAGCGTCTGATCGGAATATCGCATGATACTAACGAGGTGAACTTTGTCCACTTGACTGGTGTTCACTGCTTAACCAGTGCACACTGCTAACAAGCTGTCGACCCGACTTTTCGCTGAATGCGTTTTCACACAACACATTTGCATTGTAACATGGTTCTTATATTTGGGAAAACTTTTCACACAACGTGGAACGTGTCCATTATAATGTGGAATGCACACTGTTAAAACGCCGAACGCGGCCATTATAATGCTTTCCTGAGCAGTCGACGATGAACGACTGTCTTGAGTTGCGCGGCTGAGCAGTTTGATACAGGATGCCGAATGATACAGTAACACGGCAGCCTAGCCTGAGTTGTTTATCCCACTTTGGAATGACTGCAGGTTTAATGTACTGTGAAAATGTGATTAACTCAGTAATTCCTTGCTTTGCGCGTTTTTACTTCAGGCGGAAATTTTCAGGAACGCATCTACCGCGTTACACGAGGAAACGCCGTAATCAGACTTCACAGCTTTCATGTGTTCATGCGATACTTACGGGATGATGACCTCCTGAAAATTGCCAACCATCTGCTTCACTACCATGATGACAGTGAGTTGAGAAGTCAGTTCAAAGAGACAGCCGTTTGGGGGACACTGGAGGGGGGATGGGGTGGAGAATAGATTCAGGTTAAACACTGAAGATATGAAATATTGGGTAATACATATATGGATACCACACATCATTTCTAATGATCCTCTCACATTCTTCTCTTCAGTCAATTGCACACTGCAAAAGTGACGGCTCCATATGTTAGAGGGGACAGTGATTAAGAATATCAATATTCTCCAGATTATAAGAAACACTTTCCCCCTCCCCCTCATGTATTTTAAATAAAGAAAATGGTGGCGCATCTGATAATGTTTTGTTTGTTGTCCTTCCCCCACACATCCGATGCAGACTGTGTACGGTGCAAAATAAGTTCAACACACAACATGCATACTGCAGTTGGTGTTTAGTATCAGGTGAGTTTAATTCCAGAGCATCGTCTAGTAAATATAATAATCGTAAAACATGAAATTAAGTTGGTAGAAAACACAGAGGCACTTAAATAATAAGCTCTATTCTTTATCCTTTATCTGTATTGTTTTTGAGAGGATTTCAATCAATGAATCGCCCTCGTGACGATTTTCTGCAAATCTGCAGCAGAAGTAGGCACCTTAATATAACACCAAATATACTCATAATCATCTCATGTGTCAATAAGTCTGCCTTCAAACAGAAACATGAGCAACAGGGGCACATTTTGGGCAATGGACTTTCTTCTGAGCATAGACTGCAAATACTCAGGGTGACTCTGAATGGCAATTATGTAAATGTTAAACTACGTGTCATTAACACTGTCTTAATGACATTGATTTAACGTGTGCACAACGCAATGCTGCTTAATTCCTTACTCCAGAATTCGTTCTTGATATATTACGGGGCCGTTCTCTAACACAACGTGCTCCACTGCGCCACAGTGAGTCATAGGTAGTGGCTAAATATATCCTTGAGGGGGTCTGAAATACTGTACATTTTTAAGGATGATCAAATATATAATTTTAAATAAATGGCGTTTGATAAATACGGTATATAATTGAAAATGTCCAATGAGAGACCACAAGGGTAGTACTTGCAAAGTATGTGATAAACTAACACCCTAAAGGTAACTGGGTTACCAATTGCATCAGTCTAACACGTGTTCTGCTCGTGGTGACCTCGTGCTCTCTCAAGTCTGGTTTCGAAAACTTTTTTACTCCGGAGACTGTGTTAATGCTAGAGCTGGTGACCAGGTGTGAAGACAATGAGGCCTTTTAGAGTTCCAAAAGAAAGAGTCCTTATTTCGACATTTCACCAACAGCACGGTGTGAAGACAATTGTTGGGAAAAATATCAACTACAAAAGTAAAACATAAAAATGTTGTACAAACAGCATAGAAAAGACAGGGCCAACCCCTCAGATCTACACACCTCCTCGATTCTCCATTTTCCAAAGTAAGTGTAGCTTCCGGGGAAGCCGATGAATTTCCCTTTGAAAAATGCAATGTAGAAAGACGCCGAGTAGAAGTTGACGAACTGAAATAAGAATTTCTTGAACGTCAGCCGATACTCATATTCTCCTTGCGTCTTGGGCATCTCTGTGGGTATGATACAAAGGCACACAGGGACACAGACATCAAACAGGGCAATCGGTTTTGATGTTACTTACATAGTTTCTGGCACACAGGCTACGAAAAGCCACTGATAATGATGCCGCATTGAGGAATAGCAACATTTCACAATGTGACGTGCTTTGATATCCATTAAAATGAATTTGAAGATCAAAAGTGAATTTCAAAGATGTTGCTGGGGAATGAGTGACAGTGGACAAGTTGTTTACCAGGTGTTGTTCACCACATTCACCCTGTGGAGTGTCCTTCAGTCTCCATTTGCAATTAAGCCATTTACACTGTCCGTATGATGTCTGAAAGCCAGTGCACTTGATTTTCAAATATCTTTAAGGTGTATTAAATTTCGATTTAAAGCTTTCGTGACTGCAAGGATTCATTTTCTTTGGTTCTTTCGGTAAAGTCACGTAGAATGAGAATAAAATAATAAATTGATAAAATAAAATAACACAATAATATTCTCACGACGCTTCGGCCACAACACAAGCGGCCTTCATCAGGTGAAGGGACGAGACTGTCTGGAGGACAGCGCTAATTATCATGGGTCACCTTTCAGAGGGGGTGCAGGCTTCAGCAGGATAAATTACTAATAAAGGGCTCAGTAGCGGGCAACATGACCAACACAAGCAGAGAGCTGTTTGCTGGCTAGAAGGTAGCAATGCAGCAGTGAGGGTCAGCCCACAATTACATTCAGTGATTCAATGGATCGAGAGGTGAAATCAGAGCGCTAAGTTGGCACCATTGAGATCCTGGGTTTAAATCCAGGCAGCGACCTCTGGTAACATGTGTTCTCAAGTGCAGTAAATTAATGGCTTCAGGACTATTACTAATGATGGCATTACATCTGTAACATACACCATTTGGTTCATCACTTAATTTGGTGAAATTTTAGTTGTGAGAATGAGCAATTTGACTGTTACGAGATTAACATTATATTCCGTAGCAGTGTGGATTGAAAAGTGCTTCCCTCTAATGTGTGAACCAGAGTTCACTTGAATGAAGGGTCTCAGAGGTAGCTCACTTCTAGGGCCATTTCATGACATTAAGGGTTGCACTGGTCTACAAGAGATCCCATTGGATACTTCATCTCAAGACACGATTCTGATAGCCCAATCGGAATGAAACTGGAGGAAAAATTTAACAGAGTTCTGACAAAAACAGGCAGTAGTTGAACAAGTGATTGGATGATGCACTGATGCTGCTATTCATGGCCTCATGGTGCAAGGTTAAAATCATGATGACATTTTACAGCGACAATATTTACCATGCACAACATTTATCCAATCTTCAAATTTACATGTGTTCTCTGGTGGCGTATAATAAAATAAACATATGCAAACCGTGATGGTGATAACACCTACCCAGATCAGTGAGGACGAGGGCCAGCTTGTCGTAACCTTTGTTGAGTAGTAATATGATTACGATGTTGAGGATGGAGGCCGTGATGGTGGTAACCATATCAGGTGTGAGTAGGGCACCGATCACCTTGATCTTGGTCACATGATTGGGGATACTCGAGGAGAGTATGCCAAAGATGGACAGGCGGTAAACAACCACACCCAAAATTGCAGCAAGAATCAGGAGGATCTGCCAGTAACACAAGAAACACAGAGGTGGGTGAGATTTACAGTCTTGTAGCTCTTTTCCACTGTATAACCAAGCCGTGAGTTAGCTGTGCCAAGCTAGCCTGGTGTGACTCAGGAGGTGCCAGTTCGTTTGTCTACTGCAGAACCAAATGACTGGCAAAACGTCGTACTCAGATTGTAGATATTGTGGATTTGCTGTACTAGTAACGAATTGGCATGTTCTGTTTACGTGAACAACTTTACTAATTGGCTGTGTCGGGTGGTGGTGGGTTTCATGGCATATATTTACGCGATCTAACCCAAAAAAAATATTATGGATGATATTGGTCGCGAAAAGCTTACATGTTAAACAGAACCTGAGCTGTTTCGCTAACATCACACACAATGAACGTGTAATGGTAACGTCACTTGGTCAAATGTAGAAAATGATGCAATGTTATGAAAGGAATTACTATCCCTGGCCCTGCTAGACCTCGAGCCAGGTTCAGATGTGAAGTTGAGACCAAAAGCTACAAGGCCAAGGTGAGGCCAAGGCGGCAGCTTTTTAGGCCACAATCAGTGTCAAGGTCACTCAAGGTTGGGTGCGCTAGTATGAGGCCAGTGTCAAGGTCGGTACCTCTAAGAAACCTCCTCGGACTGAGGCCACACACTCAAGGCCAAGGAGCTGAGGACATGTTTTTCATCTGGCCTTAAGGCCGAGTACTGGTCTCGAGAAACCCAAATCGAGGTTGACAGGAGCAGGTGGATAACATGATATGGCTCATGAGGTATTCATTGCCTTGGGGCAGCAGTAGATATTTCAGGTGATTGGATTGACAAAGGGCTGTAAGTTATATGATTATGCATGTATCTATACCCCCACTTGTAATCACTCAATGGATCACACAGGAGGAACAACATAGTTTGAGAGCGATTCTGACTGGGGGAGCAGCGTGTGGAGGTTGGGATTGGGTCAAGTAAAAATATATATGTATAACCCGTATATGAATCCACTGCTGGATGGTGGCCTCCCCAAACCTGTGCAGGTTGTCAGGGTTATTTTCCCATACTTCACCATGCACACCAGTACAGGTTGGTAAAGGATGGAAGCATGAGAATGCAGTTCTCTGTTGGCCACAAGGTAGCTCTGCAGCAGCCTACAGTCCATTTTGTGCATGATGGTTACCGATTCGTGCAGTACCCAGGCTCAAAACCTGCTTTGCCTCCAAGATGAGGCACATAGCAGGTGACTTGACCATAGCTCACTGGATCAGGAGAAGGGGTTCAATGTTGCTGTTGAGTTGGCGGACTCACCCAGAACAACACCATGATCCCAGAGAGGCAGTAACGGAACCTCAGTATCCTCGTAGGCATATGAGGCTCCTCCTCCTGCACTCACAATGCACGGACATAGACGGAAAAGCATTTGTATATAGATTAGTCTGTAGGAGTGACCAATGTTAGTGTGAGCCGTTAAGGTTGACTGATGAACCATTATTTGTTTTCCCCACTACTAGTTAAGCATGCGATGATATAAAGGAATGGATTTGATGGTTCTGATGTCTGAGAGTTGAGCTGGCAGCGCTGAGATTCATTGGCTTGAATCCAGGCAGCTGCCTACAATTAAACCAAGTAGTAAGCCGATCGGCCTGGTCACCAATATTACATTTGTTTCTTTTCTTAATTTGGCCAAATTTCACCTTTCAGAATAAAAAAAGATTAGTTTGACCATCATGAACATTTCTTTGTAGCAGGGCTGATGGGAAAGGGCCACCCTCTAGTGTGTGTTCACTTGAAGGGATCTTAGAAGTAATTATGTAACATCTGCTTGAGCAAACCTTTCCATAACATAGAGTTCCAAATGGACATTGTTTCATAACGATTCCGATAGTACAATCGGGATAATATTGGGAGGAAAACAAAATTGAGCAAAGGCCAACAAATATGTTAGAAGAAAAACTAGGAAAACAGTGAACAGTTACACATGCAACATTACAAAACAGAGGTGTGTGTGTGCAATGAGGTAGTCGCCGTGGTGACGGCAGAAAGCATTACCATGGTGATGATGTTACATTTCGTGGTCGTGCAGCGAGCCAGGTACTCGGGCCGGATGGGGTCTCCCTCCTGCGCCGCTGCCGTCAGGTCCCAGCGGTACGCGAGCGATGCCTGGCGACGCTTCCAAAATTCCAGGAACACCGTGGCTGTTGCGACACACCACACGGGGAGGATTTACTTTGAAAAGTAATTTGACTATCGATTGCTCAAGGGTTCAAAAGTTACCTAATGTAGTCTGTTAAATGTAATGTTCAAAGTAACTTCATTAGTATTTTTTTTGTCTTTCATAAATACCTTTATTGGCTTTTTTTGGTACATTGCCACAATTTTATCCCACTTGCACCATGAGTGGCATGGCATGAGATTGAGATTTCTTTTGGATCTATAACAGAGCAGTGCTGCTCTTCGTGTTACAAAACGTTACACAAAAGCGAATGTCACAGAGCTACCTCTGTGATCTCTGATCCACATAGTAGGGGTAGCTCTTTCCCAACTGCTTTGCCACGGAGAGGAGCGTTTGTTACGTGATAGTCAAGCTAACATTTTTATTCTCAGAGCTGGAATGTAGCCAAATTAAGTACAGAAGCAACTTCAACATTATGGATTTTTTCTATTTGTTGTGCAGATATCGGTGATTGAGTTGAGACCATCATCTCGCTATAATTGAAAAACTTGTTTAATCGCAGGTGGCCACTTTCATTTCAACACAGAATCTCAGCGGCGGCAACGCAGCACTCTGAACTCTGAGCCACCTGGCCACTTTGTATTTTTCATGGAATCGCCTTGGGGTAGCGCATTCGTTGCTTGTTGCAGAGGTTCGTGGTTCAAATTATGTGGCTGCCCTGATTAATATTGCCGGTGTATTAATTACACAAAAATACACACCATCTGCTTCACAGTGGACATTAAAGATTATCGGTTATCATTCGTAAGAGTAGGACAATGTGTACAAGTCATGGTCCAAATGTGCCCTCATTGAGCAGTGGGTTGATAATAGGACTGTCAGGATCACTGCATACGAACATTGCAAGACATGATGGTACTGTATATGGTTGTACGTATGTATGTTGAACTTCTTTAACACTGTACGTGGCCAAATGTGCTCATCATCATTGCAAACATGTTGATACTTGTCACTGTGTCTGGACAATGTGTGCCAATGCTTAGAATCACTTACCCCAAAGTCCCATGAAAACTGCGAAGAATATGGTGACCGGATTTTCATACATGTGTGAAGTCTGCAACGGCACAATCAGAGGTGTTAGTCACAATTAAACCTTAAATCTTAGCATCCACGTCTTTTCAATATCAACAGCAGGAAAGTAACGATGCATCGATTGATTTTTAAGTTAAAATAGATTAATCACTCATGAAACATCCATTAAATTGTGGAGATGACAATGCTCTACAATGTCTGATATTATAGTGCTATTCATGTATCAAACAAATCTGTATAAATGTGACAGAAAGAGCAAAATAAGCAATGGGCAGTTCCATGATTGTGGACATACATTTCAGACACTTTAAAGTGAATAATCATTATTTCGGCATGACATGTCAACTAATTAGCACTGAAATTCAGATTTCAAAATACTTTGTCCACTTGTATTGATCGTGGAGAAATACTCATGAAATACATCGTGTCGGATTTACTCAAAGTAACTTTTGCACTCCCGCTGGGATGTGACGATGCATTCATTTTCATGTATTTGTCTAACCATCGACTTAGTCCATTAAAATACCCTATTTGCTAAAACTATAACTAACTACCTTCAAAATGATCACACGTGTATTATTAGTATAATATTTTTTTAACACCCACACGAATGGCAGCATAGTGTTTAGCATGATGTGCTGCAATCTAGTGATCATGGTTAATGTTAATGATACAATCTCAGCAACGTGAGTTGGCTTTGTGATAATGATGCACATCACCAATAACCAATAAGTATCCTTATTTAGAGGGAACATCGATGGTGTATTTGTGTGATACCTTCGCAGTCTCGCAGGTATCATTTAGCCTCCAAAAGGTGCATTTTTGGTCACACTGGGGACACATGACCAAGGATCCTCCGATGGTGTTGTTGCATATTTCTCCACTGCACACATAGACACGCACGAACATAAACACACTAATGGGCATAATACACTTGGATGAGAAATATAATTTGCCTAAAGGTCATGCCACCTTTGAATGTGTCATACCCTCCCTTTAAACAAAGTCAGACTAAATTATGGGTTCCAACGTCGAGCATTTTCCAAAGTAAAATGTATTTCCTGATGTTTAATTATAATTTTCGTTGATATCAGTGGTGTAACATCTCTATGTATTGATTTCCAGGGGTGTTTACAGCCCTTTTATCAATCCACTTCTGGCTGAGGGCCTCCCCACACCTCGTGGGTCATGAGGGCTATTTAATTCTAGTCATCCCACACTGGTCAGTACGGGTTGAATATGGGAAGCGAAGACTCCAGACACAGAGTACAGCAATGTATTTCCTGCACTTGCTCCCCGCTGTCCGTCATGCAGCTCCACAGAGTCTATGTGTGTAAGTCGTATTATAAGGATACGTTTCACATTTAAACATTTTGGATTTGAATATGTTTTGCTTTTGATTTTCGGATTATTTACAATTCGTAAGAATGTACAATATATTCATGTGAACAAGAGTGACGAAACCCGATGCCACGTGATACGTGTCGTCGTGAGTGACGTCACAATGGGCGATGTCATGTTTTCTGAGCAATCCAAAACAATGTTTAATTTTCCCTGGATTGTCCGAAATATTGTAGCTAGGCTTGATTTTTTGGATTTACTTTTAGAAACAGAGACATTTGGAACATATATACATATACAATATATTGAATGTACTATATTTGTACTGTATATGTATATAAACTGTAGGAGATTGTATATATGTGCATATGTACTTTAATAGTGAAATGTTAAAGATGTGGCCCTGAAATTGCTTGCTCATGCCACTGCTGGTGGAAGGTCCTCCACTAAAGAATGCTCTAGATTGCCCATCGAGATGATATTTGGCCTACTCGTCCATGATGGCCAGACGTCTTGGACACGGTGGGAGTACCCACATTTTACCCCATCACATCTGAACTGCCAATCATCTAACTGCGGTGTCTCCGTTTATACTGCTGAGCATATGTGGGATAATTGAAGAAACCTAGCCATTATTTCAGCTGCCATGCCAGGCGATCGCACTGGAAATCTATAAACTGCAATTCTAGAAATGTAACTATTACACCATGGCAGCATCCCATGGGATTGTATATAAGTGTATATGTATGTCTATATGTACTTTACGTGTATATGTACTTGTGTATAGCCTTAGTAGGTGCTTTCTGATACTCATTGTTCAGTCTGTATTGCTATACAGGAGATCTGTGTGAGTTCTACATCTGACACATGAGTGTATGTGTGTGTGTGTGTTTGTATGCATTTGTCTGTATGCATGTGTTGGGCCAGTACCTAGTGATGTCACGGTCCTTGCTGAATACTCCAAAGAAAAAGGAGATCAGGCCGACGATTGCAGCGAAGATCAGCATCTTTGTGTAGAAGCCGAGCCATGCAAAATAGAGCCCCACTTGCTCCCCGAAGTATGACCTGTGCCGACAACATCACTCGCACACACAGCGCAAACATCACCAACCGCACATGGCACCAGTGGTGTAGCTATCGAATATGTAAGCAAGGACCATGGGCTGGAGGGAAATGTGAAGAGCAGGGAAGGCATGGGCAAATGCTATTCTGGAACTCCATTTCCCCAGCCATCTGTGCTATCAACTCCCAGCTAGCATTCAAGTCCAGCCTTAGGACCTTTCTGGACAGAGCACGTCCCTAAGAGGTACGATGGCCTGTGGTCGAGACTAAGAATGATGTGGCAGTCAAGAGAAGGAATGCGTCTGAGAGGATGTGCACCACAGAGATTTAAGTAATGAAATCAGCATGTGTGCAGGAGCCACATGGATTGTTGCATCAGGAGACTGGGAGAGATGGCGAAGGCTTGGGGAAGTCTTCATCCAGCAGTGGATAGGGCATGAACTTACCGCACAAGGTCAAGAGGCTGCTCCTTGAAAGAGCGCCCGGCTCTCGCCCACTCCCGTCGCAGCGTGTTGCGGTCGCCCAGCGTGTTCGGGTTTTTGGTGGGATGAACAGACTCACTCTGACATGGGGAAAGCAATTGTTAGTCACAAACACTGCATGGACATTCACAAATTACCAGCTCCACCCCCCCAAAACTCTGCCGTGGCGCTGCTGTGGTGTAATGGTGTTGCACACTTGCACACTGCACTGGACATGGGAACGACAGTTAAAACAATGACCACGTTTCTTAATCACGCTGCTTCTTCCCAGCAAGCAGTGTAAATGGGTGCACCCACAGTTAATCTATTGGTTGTTCACGTGTTGTGGGATGAAGTGTGGGTACTTCTAATTCTTCCAAAGACTTCTGTCCCACGTGAAATAGTCGGCCAAATACCCTTGAGAATGGCTCTCTAGAGTGCTCGTGGAGTCCTTTCCAATGCATGGATATTGAACTTCTTTTGCACCGTATGTAGCCAACCATGCAAATCAGAGGTGTGTTTAGTGAGCTGGGGAACCTGGACACCTATGCGGCGCATCTCTGTGGGACACTAATGTTAAGTATGTGGTAAGCTTTAGACTATGCAATAGCGTCCTAAACAGGTGTGCAATTCAGGTGTTGTACATAGGCCTCCCGTAAGGTGTCAGTGTGCCCTCCACCCCCTACCCCCCCAACAACTTACGTCATGCAGTGGATAGGCTGCAGTATAGCAGCCATTTTCAATCATTTGGTTGATATTTAATATGTTCGTGCTGTCTTGTGGCATGGGGTTTTGCAGCATGTAGTGGACCTGTGTGAGCACACATGACACACATGACAAACATTACATGCATGAAACATAGGGCTGGGTGGGTAAGCTATTATTGACTCACTCCACTCTGAAATGTTTCCCCCTCTCCAACCACCACCAGCCTACACAGTTATAATGGGCCCACAACTCTTATTGAGTCCCGACTCGGAAAGGTCCATAGAACACTCCAAAAACTGAAGCAGATATGTACCGATTTCAGCAAGTACAATATCCAGATTTCAAGGAGACATTTTATGCATGCTTCCCATGCACAAAGGCAATTTATTCAGAATACAATACTATCAAAACCCCAAATGCCCATAATATTGGCTCGACAGGATACCTGCTCACCAAGAACCATATCAACAGTAGTCTTTCATTCTTTTGTTGTGCAGGGGAGAGTGATTGAGGGGACGTGGTTATATAATGTGGGCAGGACTTACAAAGGGTGGGGCTGCTAGCTCACCATGTCTCCTGGTTAAGCATCCCAAAAATTTGGTAGCTTTCTCTACAGGGACACATATTACCACAACCCCTAAATCATAAATCCAGGCATTCTTAATAAACCATAATGATTTACACTTCTAACCACATGTCACTCAGAGATCGCAAGTTGCGATACAGAGCTGAAAACTTTAATTAAAATGATAAAAACACGACAAAACCCTATTAAATTAACTTGTTTTTGCAAAAAAACCACCTCATTCTGGCATTATTTATACAGCATTATTGATACAAACGTACGATTTGGCTGCGTACGGCCGGTGGGATGAGGACGTCATGATCCTTTATAGGATAGATGTCCTGCTGCGAACGCCGGTAGGGTGCCGTAAAATAGTCCGGTTGTTTGGGCACGGCTCCCGGCTTCAGGTGGTGAATATTTCCCAGGTAGTGAAGAGGCCCACTGTCTGAGCCTGACACCTGGGGGAGGTCGCTCTCCTTGAGTGGCACCTGTTTGATTTTAAATGTATTAAACCCTTTGCCTCGAGCACATGGAATCATCATCAGCCAAAATCAGTCCACGAATGGATGAAGGTCTCCCCAAGTTGTTGCAATCTATACAAGTCCTATAATACAACAAGTCCTTTAATACAACAAGTCCTATAATACAACAAATCCTATAATACAACAAGTCCTATAATACAACGTTCTATACAAGTCCTATAATACATCAAGTCCTATAATACAACAAGTCCTTTAATACAAGTCCTATAATACAACAATTCCTATAATACAACAAGTCCTATAATACAACAAGTCCTATAATACAAGTCCAATAATACAACAAGTCCTATAATACAACAAGTCCTATAATACAAGTCCTATAATACAACAAGTCCTATAATACAACAAGTCCTATAATACAACAAGTCCTATAATACAACATTCTATACAAGTCCAATAATACAACAAGTCCTATAATAATACAAGTCCTATAATACAACAAGTCCTATAATACAACAAGTCCTATAATACAACAAGTCCTATAATAATACAAGTCCTATAATACAACAAGTCCTATAATACAACAAGTCCTATAATACAACAAGTCCTATAATACAACATTCTATACAAGTCCTATAATACAAGTCCTATAATACAACAAGTCCTATAATACAACAAGTCCTATAATGCAACAATTAATATGCCAAAAGCCTCCACTGCATATCCCACCCACTCTTCAAGTTGTCCCACCAATATCCCCAGTCATGAGCACACGCACATGAGCCAATCTTATCTCGCCATCTCTATGATATACATCATCTTGGGCACGTTCTCTCCTTCTGCTGCCACTCCAATGTCATTTTCGGCCAGCAGACATCATCCCTTCAAGCAACGTGCCCTTCCCGAGCCCATTCACTTTTCTAAAAAGAGTCAATATGTTGCTAATATGCATATTTTTCCAAATGTACGTTTTTCTAATCCGTTTGTATATTTACGTCTCTCGATATCTCGTAATGTCAGTGCTACGATTATTATCGTTGAACGTCATAAATTATAATCATCACAATCATCACCCTCACCATCATACTCTGTATCACATGCATGATCATCGCAATTATCATCACAACCATGATGAATCTTCACAAACATTATTGTCATCACATTCATTATCACCATCATAATCACAATCATCACCACAATCATCATCACAATCATCGGCATCATCATGATCATCATTACAATGACCATCAGAATCTTGCCTGGATGTGTAGAATCTCGGCATAGGTGGTGAGTGGGTTCCATGGCGCGTGTACTTTCACAAAGGTGGTGCGTCCGCTCACCGACTCCTAGTGGATGGCACGAAGTTCATCGTCAGACTCTAGATGAGTGCATTTAGTTGTATTTATTAGACTTTGTTTGACCAGGTGAGAGTTCAAGGGAACCGGATGGTCTCATTTGGAAGAGTGTCCACGGCCGCGTGGATTTTCGTGCTTGTGTCACGTGTTGTTAGCACCTCGTGCCGATCAACGTGTGGCACAACCCAAAAGCAAATTGCATAATGTACGTGCAGTTATCGAACACTTATTACTACAGTATAAATAGCTGGCATGCCACATTAAGGTGGAGACTGTTATACCCTCCAGTATAAATGGGTAAGCCACAATTAATCCATCTTAAGATTGTGCATGGTGGGGTAAAGTATGGGTATTCGCTATCTCTTTCAAGACGTCTGGCAAGCATAGAAGAGTAGGCCATATACCCTCCAGCGGGGATCTTTAGCGCTCCTACTCAAGGAATGTATGCCAGCAGTGATATTATGAAGCAATCACAGTCTAACACCTTTTTATTTGTATACAGTGTCTGTCATCTATAGCAGAGAGACACGCAGGAAACTTACCTCCTTGGGTTCAATCTCGAGATCTAGCCCCATCTTCATCAGGCTTGCCTGATATTCGGTCCTCTTCTTCTGTCAAACAAAATTGACCATCTGTGTTATACATTGTTCTCAGTTGTGTCACTGTGGGAGTCAAGTCAAGAGGTGAGGAAACTTCTTGAACTCTTACAGTGAGTAGAGCCTCACATGGGAATCAATCAGAGAACGGCTCTGCAAAGTAGCATCACTGAACTGCTTCAGTCGGTGTCACTTCAGCAGACCTTAATAAAATAAAAATTTGCAAAGCTCTTTGTCAATCAACTGTTTGAGTTCACCTTATTTGTTACAGGGATGGTCTCACTTAGCTAGTTGCTTTGCTATTTTACAAGGGAGATAGATCCATTGTGCGTGGGTACAATAGCAACAAAATAAACAAAAACATCAATATTGCAGAGAATGCATACTGGGTACTTCAGCACTGTTGTAATAGTTTTCCATTTGGCAGTTAGAATGTGGATATTACATGTATCCTGTAAGTTATGTCTGGGTGTCGGTGTTTGCAATATGAAAGTGGTGTATTTATTTAGGAGTTGTGGATGGAGTGTGATACGTAACGATAATTGATTGTTGTTCGCCAAAGCAGTGAGGTGTATGGTTCAGGGTATGGATGTGCGAGTTGAGTGATGGGAGTCTAGCGTTCATTGACTAGCGTGGTCTGCAGTTGACGATACAGTTTGATAAAGGATGTATACTGTGGATTTAAAGACTCGTATGGAGGTGGCAGGGTGACTCAGCAGTCAGAGAGCTGAGCTGGCACCACTGCGTCAAACCTAGGTTTAGAGGCGTGTGGTGTTGCACGTGGGGAGGGGTGATAATGCTGGGTGCAGGAAGGTGGAGCATTATTTGTAGGTTCCTCGTTCTCACCTGATTGTTGATGGCGTCCTGAGAATGGACCTCATCATCGAACGCGAGGATGAAATCGATCCGACGGACTCCATCGCAAAAGTAGACAGTGTCCTACACGCAAAGGCAAGCATACACACGAATATGAGAGATGTAATAGCTTATGCATGAAATGTATATTTATTCATAAGCTCATGATACATGTATCAGGACATAAGTTAATCTGCTATTTGTATGCAAGTTGTTTATTGCTATGATGATGTACTAGTTTACCCAGGAAAACCTCAATGAGTTTACATTTTTATTTTCAAGGAGGGTCCTACCAAGTTCTGTTTTTTTGCAGTCGAGAACGAAGTTGCTTAGTTTAATTCCAATTGAATAATTTGCATGTATTTTTTCAGCATTGGTACGTTTGGCCAATACCAGTTACACTGTGTCATTTAGCTATGGGAGGAAACCAGAGACCTGGAGAAATATGTACACAAAGCATCTAGTCCCTGTGCATTATACAAAAAACATCAGTATTTTCTAAAGTGCATTGTGGTAATGCTATCTTAAACCACCATCAAAATAAAGTTGAGCAAATGTGACAGACTAACAGCAGCAGTGATGCAGTGATATGCAACTGTGGACCGGTGTAATCCTCATTCGGACTCATCAGCACAGTATAGTCACCAAAACGCACTGCTGCAAAGGCTGGAAATCTATAAATGAGGAGCAGCCATGTCTACACTTTGGGGCCCATTAGTTGGCGAATGCAAACAACTAAATCTGTAAATACCAGGAATCTCCCATCTTTGACATTAGCCAAGTTAATTTATAGGCTGTGCAAATCCACGTTGTGCCGCATCGTACCTGGGCCAGGGTAGATTGAAATGATGACGTCGAAAAGTCTTGTGGCACCGTTGAAGGCTGAGCCTCATGCCCCTCCGCTCCCTCCTCCTCATTCATTCTCTCCACGAGCTCTGCATAGGTAATGTGGGGGTAGAGGGTTCATTGCATTAGGGACAGGGGAGGCAGGTGCAGGGATGGGAATGTCGGTAAAGAACCGCACATGGTACTCATGTGTAAAGCTTTCTCATAAATGTCGACGCTGCTCCAGTGTGAGTACACCTGTGGTATAAAGTTGTATTACCATTAGGGGACTTTTACCCCATTGAATATCGTACACTTTAACAAAGCCGTGCCCAGCATGGTCAGACACAAACCAGGGCAAAAAATATTAGTTGGAATATGCAAAGTCATTTTTGCCCTGACAGCTTGTCAGCTATACTCTTTGGTTCTTTCGGTAAAGTCACGTAGGTGGAAAAAAAAATAGAAATAGAAATAAATCACGACGTTTCGAATGCAACATAAGCACTCATCATCAGGTGTGACAACCACAGCAAGGAAACTGTTTTACTGAAGTGGGAGAGAAACCAGGGTTAGGGCAGTTAAATAAGTCAGAGAGGGGGAGAGTGGGGGGTGAATGGGGCGAGGAGTGCGAGCGCTGCAAGCGCTGCAGAGACGCTGAGAGTAAAAAAAGAGGCAACATAATTACTGCCAAGATGGAAGCTTGTCAGCTTCTGCGAGAGCTTCCCCGTGACCACACAGATCATGGTGGTTACTTGACCACATTTCAATTGAAGTGCTGTCGTCCCGACAGTTCTGTTCCTTCATCTGAAGAAGGCCACTTGTGTTGTGGCCAAAACGTCGTGATTTTTGTTGTTTTATTTTTTACCTACGTGAATTTACCCAATAGAACCAAAGAGTATGGATCCTTGCAGTCACGAAAGCTTCAAATCCACATTTCACCACTCTGGTTAATGTGGGTTGGTGAAGACGTATAGTATGTATAGTACAACCAATTTTGATGGACTGCCCTTTGCTGCCCACCATGTAGCCCGACACTACACTTTTAGACCTGTTATGCACTATCCTGGCTCAAACCCTGCTGAGCGTCCGATTAAAACACTGACGAGATCTCAATATTTAAAAGTGGCCCAAAGCCCCGTCATAGCACGAACATTACACTTTACCTATCTCAACAAATGTGGACATCATGAATCTTTGGTCTAATCTCAGATCTTGTGAGTTAGAACTCGGGGGCTCCTCATGCACAGCCAGCCAAGGATAACTCCCCGCTATAGTGACGTCACAGGAAAAGGACGTGACGTCACCTAAATATGGGCGTGGTCAAAAGCGGCCCCATCCCCCACTCTTCCCGACCTTGCTTCCCCCCTTGCCGAGGTTACCCACATGAACAATAATAATAAATCATAGATGTACATTATGAAAGAATCAATTATTTTTAACAAAACTGCTCCTGTACGACCTTTTGCCAATCCCCTGCTGGAGAGCCTCTTGACGATTGCACGAATCGTGTTGGTTATTTGCACATACTTCACCATGCCGGTGAGTATGGGTTGGTAAAGGAAAAGGAGGAGCATTAACGTACAAACAAAAACCTATTTTACTAGAATGCCTTCTGCTTCCCATCATGTAGCCTGTAACACCTGGTATGCGCTATCCAGACTCCAACCTCCTTAACGTTAGATGGAGACATCTGGCACATCCCCAGCAGTTTTGTCTACAGGCTCAACATATAACACAAACACACCTCCCTAACACTAACGAGACCACGGCTCAACTCTGGATTTGGAGCGCGCACGATGCTCACGGAGAACTCCCTGATGATTTATTTCATCCTGAGGCTGAGGTACCACGTGTGGGGCGATGAACTCAAGGTTTTGTGCAGCGGACATTTCCATGATGAAATTTCGTCACGTTCACTGCTGCGAGGTTACATCTATTGCCGTATATTTTTAGTCAATTGCTGTATTTTATGGTATACAATATATTTAATAAATTGTCCTAA
This sequence comes from Petromyzon marinus, assembly GCF_048934315.1. NCBI lineage: Eukaryota > Metazoa > Chordata > Hyperoartia > Petromyzontiformes > Petromyzontidae > Petromyzon > Petromyzon marinus. Next base: position 527,887 of record NC_133683.1, read on the forward strand.
TTTCATAACCCATCAGGTGCAGAAATCAGAGGCGGGGAGGGGGATTATTGAAATTATATAATTGATTAGTAATCATTTAATTAGTATGTTTCCTCTATAAGTAATGATAAATGTGAGATGTCTTCTTCTTCCACGCGTTTGTTCCACTCACGTGGGGTCCGCCGTCCTTGCCACCTTCTCCACACCGCCCCGTCCCGCGCCATCTCTCCCTCCGCTCCTCGGGCCACCACGTTCGACCGCATCACCACATCGCCCCACGTCTTCTTCTTCTGCCTTCATCTCCTCATCTTACAATTACAATTACTTAATAATACGCTTCCAGGCCGCACTAAGCCTGTAGCTGTCAGAGAGGTTAAAATAATACAAATTTTCTCAGTTTCAATGGATTCTCGAATTAGTCTTGACCAGTAATAATGAGTTTTACACAACACTTCATCGTTATCAAAATACATTAAGTGTTCTTGTTGGCAAGCATGTACTGCAACTTCCGACAGTTATGTTTGAGAGTGTTTAATATTTATTTGGTGTTCCTTTAGTCTTACGCTAATGTTACGTCCCATCTGTCCAATGTAACATCTGCCACATAAGCCATTAATCCGATACACACCATCCGTTGACAACTTAGGCAATTCATCTTAAGTACAAGATACTATTTTTTGAATTTTGTGTACCGTGCCAAATCTTACTTAGATGTTTAGATTTTTGCTTTTCCAAAACTCGAGCTAATTTCTCAATTACTCCCACGATATATGGTATTTTAATTGTTTAATAACCTGATTCAGCAGTATTGCTGTTCGATCTTGGTTTAGCATTCATTGCTGTTAATTATTTGAGCATTTTCTTTGGTTATTTCGGTAAAGTCACGTAGAATGAGAATAAAATAATAAATTGATAAAATATCAATTTATTATTTGATAAAATATCAATTTATTATTTTATTCTCATTCTACGTGACTTTACCGAAAGAACCAAAGAAGATGAATCATTGCAGTCACGAAAGCTTTAAATCGATATTTGAGCATTATTGTAGACATTCAATCATAGCGTTTCTTTGACATGTTCAATCTCTCTCCCCAGACATTCACCATCTGACACTCTTTTAGCCAGATGTATGAGCATCTTGATGAGAGAGGTTTTCTGTACGGGGTGATGATGCGAATCTGCATTCAGATAGGCATCAGTATGCGTTCCCTTTTGGTAAACGCTGTGTGTGTTATTTTACCATTTAGGCCTCGTCCGATAAATCACCTCTCCCAAGGAAATAAGTATTTAGAGGCCACACGGGACCGGGGGGGGGGGGGGAGTTTATCGTTGTGTCTGTTGCTGAGAGCAGATAGCGCGCAATGGAGAGCTTGCTCAGAGCGGAGCTGGGCACGTACTCGGCGAGGACGCTGGGCGCTTCGGCCAGTGGAGGCTGCATCAGCACCGGGCAGAGCTACGAGACGGGGCGCGGACACGTGCTCACCAAGATCAACGCCAAGAGCGGGGCACCCTCCTCTACGCCTCCTCTACGCCTCCTCACCACCTCACCTCCTCTACCCTTCTCCTTGCCTCCTCTACGCCTCCTCACTACGCCACCTCACCACGCCACCTCACCTCCTCACCACGCCACCTCACCTCCTCACGCCACCTCACCTCCTCACCACGCCACCTCACCTCCTCACCACGCCACCTCAACACCTCACCACCTCACCTCCTCTACCCTCCTCTTCGCCTCCTCTACACCACCCTGCATTCTTGCCTCAACCTTCATTCATTCAGCCCTGTCATTAATGTATCAGTTTTTTTTAGCTGCGACTACTAGCTAATTTGTCAGTTACTCCCACGATATATGGTATTTTAATTATTTAATAACCTGATTCAGCAGTATTACTGTTTGATCTTGGTTTAGCATTCACTGCTCTGTTAATTTGAGCATTATTGTAGACATTCAATCGTAGCGTTTCTTTGACATGTTTAATCTCTCTCCTCAGACTTTGACCATCTGACACTGTTTTAGCCAGATGTATGAGCATCTTGTTGAGAAAGGATTTCTGTTCGGGGTGATGATGCCAATCTGCATTCAGATAGGCATCAGTATGTGTTCCCTTTTGGTAAATGCTGTGTGTGTTACTTTACCATTTAGGCCTCGTCCGAGCAAAATATCCAGGAAAGGGAGTGTGTTATTCACCTCCATTTCCATGGTGAACTGGATGGCCGGTTTTTGTGAATTGAGATGATTTAGACATTCATTCATTAAGTGTATCCTTCCCATGTCGCCAGACAACCAAAGTGTCATCTACATATCTACACCAAAAAGTGGGTTTTAATGTACTTGAAGCAAGTGCTCTTGCAACCCGGGGGTTGAGGACCCCTGTGTTAGAGGCCACACGGGACGGGGGGGGTGGGGAAGTTTAACGTTGTGTTTGTCGCTGCGAGCAGACAGCGTGCAATGGAGAGCTTGCTCAGAGCGGAGCTGTGCACGGACTCGGCGAGGCCGCTGGGCGCTGCGGCCGGTGGAGGCTGCATCAGCACCGGGCAGAGCTACGAGACGGGGCGCGGACACGTGTTCACCAAGATCAACGCCAAGAGCGGGGCACCCTCCTCTACGCCTCCTCACCACCTCACCTCCTCTACCCTCCTCTTCGCCTCCTCTACACCACCTTGCATCCTGGCCTCAACCTTCATTCAGTCAGCCCTGTATCACTTTTTTTCGCTGCGACTACTAGCACCACCGTGGTGAATGTTGCAGTGAACTTCCCCTCGTTGATTCCCCCCTCCACCCACGTTAAGGGACTCGGTCTACCAGACACTTTGACCGCTTCGTCTCATCCACTCCGCGTTCAACCACCGCGCCTCACTGCAGTTCACAACAACGCACTCAACTAAACAACTCGGTCACCCACTCATCCAGTCACTAACCCAATCACCCTATCACACATTCATCCAGTCACTAACTCATCCAGTCACTAACTAAATCACCCTATCACACACTCATCTCGTCACTAATTCAATCACCCTATCACCCACTCATCCAGTTAACCACTCATCCAGTCACCCACTCATTCAGTCACCCACTCATTCAGTCACCCACTCATCCAGTCACCCACTCATTCAGTCACCCACTCAATCACCCTATCACCCACTCATCAAATCAGCCACGCATCCAGTCACCCACTCATCCAGTCATCCATGCAATCACCCTATAACCCACTCATCCAGTCACCCACTCAATCACCCTATCACATACTCATCTAGTCACTAATTAAATCACCCTATCACCCACTCATCCAGTCACCCACTCATCTAGTCACCCACTCATTTAGTCACCCACTCAATCACCCACTCATCTAATCACCCACGCATTCAGTCACCCACGCATCCAGTCACCCACTCATCCGGTCACTGACTCAATCACCCTATCACACACTCCTCCACTCGTTTACTCAAACACTCACCCATTTACTCACCCACCCACTCACCACCATGCAGGTCACCTCACTCTTCTTTTCAGATTTATCAGTTTGCACTGCTCCACTCTGGAATCCACTCCCGGTCTTCCTGTTTTCCCAAACTCTTGCAACAATAAACTTGATCAATTTAAGGAACGCGTTTCTTTGATCTTAATTATCTAATTACTCATTGGACAGTTATGTATTATTATTTTTTATTGTTACTGGCCGTTTGGCGTTTTGTATTGTGTGGGGTTTGCATCGCTGTCAACCCCTCATCAGTGCCTTCCTTATTACAGAACAATTCAGACCTTGTTGGTCACCCCGTGCCCCTTATAAGTCCCATGACAAGGGAGAAACACACAAATAAACTTAACAAAAATGTTGCCCGTATTGAAACGGCCGTCTGCCGTATGGACCTGACAACTCACTTTCCCCCAACAGAATACGGGTAAACCGTGTGGGTTGGCGGCTATGGGTTTTGTTGTGTTTGCGAGTCCAAGTTATAGGACTGCACCCTGGGTTGTGCGTGGTTCTCATTGGTGGGAGATTCCCTTCGCTGTGTTGCACGCCAGTGGCTGGGGGCTGCCTGGGGCTAGTGACGTGTAAGCCGGTCCCAATGTGCACCGGCAAACATTTACCGCCAGGTGGCCCCAGTGTTTATTGCCCGTCTCCACGTGGATACCTGAAACCCACGTCAATCCACTGCTGGATGAGTCCCGCAATGAAGATACAATCAGTACATCCACTTTGCTTTTGGACACCACCTGTTCCATTGGCGGCCGAATGCGAATCTAAATGTGCATACGTTAGAGACTGGTTAATGCGCATAGAAATCAAACCAATTGACCTACGACATTTGCCCCATCAACTTTTGTAGAATTTTAGATGTGCATTACAGCTACTTTAGCCGGATGGTTGTGGTGGCTTTGTATGCCTGTAATCCACGACTACGTGGAGGTGAGGGTTGGTGGATCACAAAAATGTTGCGACAACTCCCACCCCTTGGTCGTCAAGGAGGTAGAGAAGGCGGTGTCGAATAATGTGGACTCCGCCTGTTCCATCTGTAGATTTGTGATAGAGCGTTGGCCCCCCATTTGCTTGGATTTCTCCAGGTGCTCCGATTTCCTCCCACATGTAAACACTCATTAATCTTGATTTGAAGCTTTCGTGACTGCAGGAATCCTTACTCTTTGGTTCTTTCGGTAAAGTCACGTAGGTAGAAAAAATAATAATGGATCACGACGTTTCGATCGCCACACAAGCAATCTCACTGAGTCTCAAGACTCTTGTTCAGGAGGGGCCTGACAACTTTTCGCAGGAGTAATTTGGATGTTTGGCTAGTACCAGTTACATTGTATGTTGTTGTTGTTTTGCTGTGGGAGTAAACCCATACAGAGAAAGGGACCAGAATGAGGAAAGCGAAGCCAGGCAGTCCTTCAGAAGATGTCATGCACGGGCGTGACCACTGCACCACCCTGCCGCCCAAACAAATGTAATTTAAATAATGTACAATACTGGCAAATAAACCCTATTAGTATCAACTGAATTTGTGGACAATGTGGCACGTGTATAGCTGCATCGGTGTTTCTAAAAGTCGTGTTCAAATTGCTTATTAAAAATATTATAAAGAACAGGTTTCTCACCTCTGGTTTCATTTGACTTACCGGTTGTCCTCATTATGTGTGTCACAGGTAATATGGCAAGGAAAATATTATGCAGCACGAGTTGTAGGATTAGGGCAATTATGGTGACACACGTGACCTCCCTCTACACAAGTAACAGCTGAGAGTCAATGCTGGGATGTTGTGCGATTGGTGCAAGCGACACATCATTGTGTTTTGATGTTGAGCTGTTAAAATTGCACTGTTGTGAGGTGAGGTCAAGGCCGATAACTGCTTCCAGCGGTGTCAAGATCAGCATTTTGAAGAGGCTCGCGGAGGATGATACTGGGCACTGGGGTGCAGTCTCCCTCCATGAACAACAGAGGGCAGAGGAGCGACGCTCACAACAATAATTGGCGGAGCGCCGGGCGTATAAAAGACAAAGTTGGAAGAAAGTTTATCTCGGGGAGGTAACCCACAACACCTGGGTCTGTCCCGCGTGTTCACACGATAACGCGTTTTCACTACGTTGAGATTTATAAGGGCACGGGGTGACCAATAAAGTATGAATTGGTCTGTGATAAGCTCGGCCCTGATAAGGGGTTGACAGATATGAAATAATCGAGCAGACAGACACGGGCCTGACTTCATCCACAGATGCCTTGTTGAGTCTCTAATTTTTAGGATTCTGCTTGGGATGTCTTGCCAATTCCTCAGCAAATAATGTGTACGTGTGAGTAACCAGACCTACCTGAGATCTCACGCCTCGTAGAGAGCCAAAATAAATATCGTACGTTTATAGATTGCTCGGTAACCTCCGTTCCATGCTGCCATCGACTGGCCAAGAATGTGGCCTGTAGATGCTGCCATCTGCTGGCCACTGATGTAGATGGCAGCATGTAATGTGGTGAATTGCGGTCGTTGAGATGAGTTTTGATTGGTGAGATGAGTGAGGTTGGTGCAGTGGATGAGATGGGTGCAGTCAGTATGGTGACTGTGTGGTTGGTGTGGTGAATGTAGTGGGTGGTGTGGTGAATGTAGTGGTTGGTGTGGTGAATGTAGTGGTTGGTGTAGTGAATGTAGTGGGTTGTGTGGTGAATGTAGTGGTTGGTGTGGTGAATGTAGTGGTTGGTGTGGTGAATGTAGTGGTTGGTGTGGTGAATGTAGTGGTTGGTGTGGTGAATGTAGTGGTTGGTGTGGTGAATGTAGTGGTTGGTGTGGTGAATGTAGTGGGTGAGATGAGTGTAGTAGGTGTAATGAGTGCCATTTGTGCGGTGAGTGGAGTTGGTGTTTGGTGAGTGAGGTGAGTGTGGTGTGATTGGTGAGGTGTAATTGGGGTGGTGAGGTGGGTGAGGTGTCATTGGTGAGGTAAAGTTGGTGAGTGTATCAGTGAGCACCTGGAGGATTCTCCTCCACGGTCGCCTTTGTCTCCCCCAGTAGCGGTGTTCACTCCACTCCTCACCAGGAACTCATCTGAGGCTGAGTCGACCTCACACTCTCTCTGTCTCACAACAACAACAACAACCGCCATTCGCCACTAAGTGGCGGTGACGTCACCACGACGCTTGTGCCAGGCCATGTGCACCTTGAGGCCACGTGAAGTGTCGAACGCCCGCTGGCAGGAGGTCACGGGGCAGATCCAGGTGGTGCCACGGGTCGACTGACTGAGATGACTGAGATGACTGGCTGATGCACCACCTGTGCCCCCTGCTCACACTCACGCACGCGCACTCACTCACAAGCGCGAGTTCGCGTTTTCAGGCGATATAAAATAATTTATATTTCATGCCAGTTGGTTCTGAAGGGCGGCTGTTTGTAATTTGGGCGTTCGTAAGTCGAGGACTGTCTGTAAATAAAGATTCCGATTGTGGGGCTTTCACCGTGGGATGAGCTTGGCCCGATCCGCAGGGGCGTGGCTTGCACGACAGTGGGCGGGGCATAGCCGCGACGGGCGTGGCTTATCCAGGAAGTGGAGACCGCGATCGCCGGACTGCAAGCCAGACAGAAGCGCGCTCCTTTTAAAGTTAACAACAACATTGTTAAATGTAAGTAGCGCCTCTCTACTTTATTATTGTTTTATTTGTTTAATACATTACTTGTGGTGCCGTGAGTCGAGTGAAATCAGTCAATAACCTTGCTAGACATGGTTAATCTTTTAATAAGGGGCGCCGCGGTGTCGAGATGTTAACTACCTCGCTAGGCCTACAGCAGCGTGGAGGTTCCATCGAGACCCTGACGCCTGCTCTGTATTTGTTTATTTTTTTCCCCTGTGGTCGCGTAGATTCTTCTCCTGGTCCTTCGGTTTTCCCCTCCACATTTAGAAACGTGAGTTTAGAGTACTTGACTGCTATAAATGTCCACATGATAAGCCACTTTCGTTGAGCTATCATTTGTGTCCAGGTCGCTTCTGATAAGAGTTATATAGCTCAGTGGACCTTACCTGGTTAAATAAAAATAGTTTATAGTTTAGTTTATAGTTCATAAGAACTCGTGACAAGGGTCAGTGTCTACTTCAAATATTGTTCAGGCTCTGGAGACCTCCAAAGTTATTCGTGATGTTATACATTTGGTTCGTTTTGAGCATAATCGCGACCTTATATAATTATGACGTGATGCACACGCTGAATATACGCACACAAACATCGTGTACACGTGTGTCGTGCCCTCTATTGTCCACATAGACGGCTTGTGCTGACGAGAGAACGGTCTTAATGTACAATGTCGTGACATGTATCAGCCCTTTGTCGATCCAGCGTTTTGATAGAGGCCTCCCCCACACCATGTCGTTCGTGGGAGTTGTTTAACCATACTTCACCATGCCGGTCAATGCGGGTTTGGTGAAGTGAGGAGGCCCAGAAACTTGTATATGCAGATACGAGTTTGCCTGTGCTTGCATCTGCAGAATTACATTCTCACACATCTTCAAGTATAGTTTAATACTTCTAAAATGCATTAATTATTGAGGATTCCATAAAGTACTGTGGTAAAAAGAAAATAACTTGATTTGAATACTTTGTTGAACAGGGAATGCTTTGAGTTTGTGGGTTGAACCCATTAGTGCGGAGTTGTGTTATTTCCCCATTTGCAAGGTGGGGTCTCTCTGGGTTCCACTCACACAAACATCTCAATGCAATGGGACCTTTCTGAAAATGCAGTACTTAGACTCAATGAAGCTTTCCTGGGTAACTATTTAACATTGTAATAATTAGCATGAGAGATAATGACGTTCACGTATAAGTGCCATTAATAGTACTATACTGTACTTTTATTGAAGACTATTTTACGTAGTTGTTTGTAAAAAAAGTGTCCATTCTCAAAACTTTTTAACTGGCCCTCGTACATAAATGATATTACAATCTTTATGGAGATTGCAAGTCAGAGTGTTGTGAATAGTGGAGTGAACGTGTGGTGCAATCATTATATTGTTGGTGTGTATATACAGAAAGGCCTATTTGGTGGGTAACATTAGGAAAATGGAGGTAGTTGGTCATTGTTGTTTAGAAACAAAATATTATTTGGGTGGATAAGAGGAGTAAAATCGTACATGATAGGAACTGCAATATTGTGGAGTTCTGGTATAATGAGTTGTAGTATATATGAATCTTATGTCACCTTAAGTATGCCTTTGTGAGTACACTCGTGACACGGGTGTCATGCGCGTGACCTTTGTCTTTGTTTCAGATGTGCGAGAGCAACTCCGCTGTGAGTCATGGTGGTGCTGGGAGAATTGCCTTTACCATCGATGGCACTTCATCAGCACCCGTCTCAACCCCACCTCAATCCGGTAGAGTTACAAGACCGAAAAAACTTATCTCTTGTGACGTCTGTGGGAAAAAATTCCAACTGGCATGGTGCCTAGAAGCCCACGTAACAACGCACAAAGAGACCCATGACCAATGGTGCCGCATATGTGGACAAAGGTTTGAACAGCTAGGAAAATTTAAAAGGCATGTGAAGACCCACGAGAAGGATTACGTGATAAAGGGTGCACCAGGCTTGGTGAATAACGGCAGTTTTGCCAATGCGGTGTTGAATCCACCATCGCCCTATGAGATGTGCTCAGTCTGCGGAGTTTTATGTCCTATTGAAATCCTGAAAACTCATGAAAGTCTTCACGCACAGTTCTTGTACAGACCGAAGCCTGAACATGATTACGCTTCGACAAAAGATAGCGGCGTTAAGATAAATGACATGAAATCCAATTTTCCTGAATGCTTTGGCCTAGTTCCACATCAACAAACTGCTTCACCAGTCAGTGAGAATAAACCATACGCTGCTCTCGATTCTATTACGAGCATGAAAGTGTTGATGGCCTTGCAGCAGAAGAAGAAGGAAAAGCGACGTAGACCTAAGTCCATTAAAAGAAAGAAGACCACCACCAGCGTCACCAATTGCAGCAGTAGCAACAGCCAGAATTCGGACATCAAGAGGATGGACTGCACGGAAGCAGGAGGCTGCGTGGAGCGGAACATCCCCAAGGTGGATGAACCCAACCTGGCACCTTTCGGTACGTCCGAGTAATGCACACACTACATTTCATTTGGATGTAATTCATAATTTCACAAATTAGTTAATGTACGCATATGTTGACCATATCTGTATGCCTGCGCTGAGGAGTCTAGAGATCTGATGTGGTGCTGCTCGGATGTTGGGTTAAACCATGAAACTCTGGGTTTCAGTCACCGAGCCATGATTAAACTGGCTTCTCATTGATGGTCTTATCCAGTTACCAAACACTTCTTCCAGCAAACACTTCTGATGTCGCGTGATGTGTAGGAAATTGCAATAACCTCCTAGTGGATAAAAAACGGTCACGAAGGGATGTCATGAGCAGTGCAATGATATCTCCTTCCACGAGCTGTTCCCTTACATGAGGTGGTTCACTGCTGTGTGAGAGTTGCACAGGGATACTTCATCTCATGACATGGAGCCAATAGCACCATTGGAAGGAAACTGAGAAAAATACATTGCTTGACAAATTCCAAAAATTATCTATTTCTTAACCGGGGTAAATTTAACTTAAACAAGTGGGTAAATTTAGGGAACATTTTTGAATGTATAGACCGAGTCATTTCCACGATGGGAATTTTCTCTTCATTGTACTCACACCTAACTTCCATGTGTATTTACTCGTTCTATTGCAGGTAATTATTGTGTAATTAATGAGCTGTAATAGAATAATCTGGCTCAACCACCTCAATGTTAATTATAGTTGTTGCTCTGCATCAACATCAACCACACGAAGAAGTGCAAAATGTTGGGGCTTCAAAATAAGCCCCAAAAATGTATTATGATATTTTTCAGGAAATCAGTATCTTGCTTTTCTACTATTTGTACGTATGTTGAACTTCTTTCGTACCATACGTAGCCAACCGTGCTAATCGGAGGTATTTGTTGCTGGCCATTTGGCATTTTGGGCCTTTGGGCCTGTGCTCAGCAACCGTGATTGATAAAACGTCCCATATACATAGTAATGCTATGGCATCCACTGCATGGTGATAAATAAATTATGTATTAGCGCGTGCGTGTGCTCAACGGTGGATGTCTTGTGTTCCAGAGGAAAAGCCCTTCCCGTGCAGTGACTGCTCGTACGGAGCGATGCAGAAGTCGAAGCTCAAGAGACATGTCCTGAGCGTTCACCACATGCCCTTCGATAGCGCGCTGGACTCCGACTGCCCCAAGAAGAGAAGGCGTCTGGCTGGGTGCCGAGACCACGGCTCAACTCTGGATTTGGAGCGCGCACGATGCTCACGGAGAACTCCCTGATGATTTATTTCATCCTGAGGCTGAGGTACCACGTGTGGGGCGATGAACTCAAGGTTTTGTGCAGCGGACATTTCCATGATGAAATTTCGTCACGTTCACTGCTGCGAGGTTACATCTATTGCCGTATATTTTTAGTCAATTGCTGTATTTTATGGTATACAATATATTTAATAAATTGTCCTAATTTCATAACCCATCAGGTGCAGAAATCAGAGGCGGGGAGGGGGATTATTGAAATTATATAATTGATTAGTAATCATTTAATTAGTATGTTTCCTCTATAAGTAATGATAAATGTGAGATGTCTTCTTCTTCCACGCGTTTGTTTCACTCACGTGGGGTCCGCCGTCCTTGCCACCTTCTCCACACCGCCCCATCCCGCGCCATCTCTCCCTCCGCTCCTCGGGCCACCACGTTCGACCGCATCACCACATCGCCCCACGTCTTCTTCTTCTGCCTTCATCTCCTCATCTTACAATTACAATTACTTAATAATACGCTTCCAGGCCGCACTAAGCCTGTAGCTGTCAGAGAGGTTAAAATAATACAAATTTTCTCAGTTTCAATGGATTCTCGAATTAGTCTTGACCAGTAATAATGAGTTTTACACAACACTTCATCGTTATCAAAATACATTAAGTGTTCTTGTTGGCAAGCATGTACTGCAACTTCCGACAGTTATGTTTGAGAGTGTTTAATATTTATTTGGTGTTCCTTTAGTCTTACGCTAATGTTACGTCCCATCTGTCCAATGTAACATCTGCCACATAAGCCATTAATCCGATACACACCATCCGTTGACAACTTAGGCAATTCATCTTAAGTACAAGATACTATTTTTTTGAATTTTGTGTACCGTGCCAAATCTTACTTAGATGTTTAGATTTTTGCTTTTCCAAAACTCGAGCTAATTTCTCAATTACTCCCACGATATATGGTATTTTAATTGTTTAATAACCTGATTCAGCAGTATTGCTGTTCGATCTTGGTTTAGCATTCATTGCTGTTAATTATTTGAGCATTTTCTTTGGTTCTTTCGGTAAAGTCACGTAGAATGAGAATAAAATAATAAATTGATAAAATATCAATTTATTATTTGATAAAATATCAATTTATTATTTTATTCTCATTCTACGTGACTTTACCGAAAGAACCAAAGAAGATGAATCATTGCAGTCACGAAAGCTTTAAATCGATATTTGAGCATTATTGTAGACATTCAATCGTAGCGTTTCTTTGACATGTTCAATCTCTCTCCCCAGACATTCACCATCTGACACTGTTTTAGTCAGATGTATGAGCATCTTGATGAGAGAGGTTTTCTGTACGGGGTGATGATGCGAATCTGCATTCAGATAGGCATCAGTATGCGTTCCCTTTTGGTAAACGCTGTGTGTGTTATTTTACCATTTAGGCCTCGTCCGATAAATCACCTCTCCCAAGGAAATAAGTATTTAGAGGCCACACGGGACCGGGGGGGGGGGAGAGTTTATCGTTGTGTCTGTTGCTGAGAGCAGATAGCGCGCAATGGAGAGCTTGCTCAGAGCGGAGCTGGGCACGTACTCGGCGAGGACGCTGGGCGCTTCGGCCAGTGGAGGCTGCATCAGCACCGGGCAGAGCTACGAGACGGGGCGCGGACACGTGCTCACCAAGATCAACGCCAAGAGCGGGGCACCCTCCTCTACGCCTCCTCTACGCCTCCTCACCACCTCACCTCCTCTACCCTTCTCCTTGCCTCCTCTACGCCTCCTCACTACGCCACCTCACCACGCCACCTCACCTCCTCACCACGCCACCTCACCTCCTCACGCCACCTCACCTCCTCACCACGCCACCTCACCTCCTCACCACGCCACCTCAACACCTCACCACCTCACCTCCTCTACCCTCCTCTTCGCCTCCTCTACACCACCCTGCATTCTTGCCTCAACCTTCATTCATTCAGCCCTGTCATTAATGTATCAGTTTTTTTTAGCTGCGACTACTAGCTAATTTGTCAGTTACTCCCACGATATATGGTATTTTAATTATTTAATAACCTGATTCAGCAGTATTACTGTTTGATCTTGGTTTAGCATTCACTGCTCTGTTAATTTGAGCATTATTGTAGACATTCAATCGTAGCGTTTCTTTGACATGTTTAATCTCTCTCCTCAGACTTTGACCATCTGACACTGTTTTAGCCAGATGTATGAGCATCTTGTTGAGAAAGGATTTCTGTTCGGGGTGATGATGCCAATCTGCATTCAGATAGGCATCAGTATGTGTTCCCTTTTGGTAAATGCTGTGTGTGTTACTTTACCATTTAGGCCTCGTCCGAGCAAAATATCCAGGAAAGGGATTGTGTTATTCACCTCCATTTCCATGGTGAACTGGATGGCCGGTTTTTGTGAATTGAGATGATTTAGACATTCATTCATTAAGTGTATCCTTCCCATGTCACCAGACAACCAAAGTGTCATCTACATATCTACACCAAAAAGTGGGTTTTAATGTACTTGAAGCAAGTGCTCTTGCAACCCGGGGGTTGAGGACCCCTGTGTTAGAGGCCACACGGGACGGGGGGGGGGTGGGGAAGTTTAACGTTGTGTTTGTTGCTGCGAGCAGACAGCGTGCAATGGAGAGCTTGCTCAGAGCGGAGCTGTGCACGGACTCGGCGAGGCCGCTGGGCGCTGCGGCCGGTGGAGGCTGCATCAGCACCGGGCAGAGCTACGAGACGGGGCGCGGACACGTGTTCACCAAGATCAACGCCAAGAGCGGGGCACCCTCCTCTACGCCTCCTCACCACCTCACCTCCTCTACCCTCCTCTTCGCCTCCTCTACACCACCTTGCATCCTGGCCTCAACCTTCATTCAGTCAGCCCTGTATCACTTTTTTTCGCTGCGACTACTAGCACCACCGTGGTGAATGTTGCAGTGAACTTCCCCTCGTTGATTCCCCCCTCCACCCACGTTAAGGGACTCGGTCTACCAGACACTTTGACCGCTTCGTCTCATCCACTCCGCGTTCAACCACCGCGCCTCACTGCAGTTCACAACAACGCACTCAACTAAACAACTCGGTCACCCACTCATCCAGTCACTAACCCAATCACCCTATCACACATTCATCCAGTCACTAACTCATCCAGTCACTAACTCAATCACCCTATCACACACTCATCTCGTCACTAATTCAATCACCCTATCACCCACTCATCCAGTTAACCACTCATCCAGTCACCCACTCATTCAGTCACCCACTCATTCAATCACCCACTCATCCAGTCACCCACTCATTCAGTCACCCACTCAATCACCCTATCACCCACTCATCAAATCAGCCACGCATCCAGTCACCCACTCATCCAGTCATCCACGCAATCACCCTATAACCCACTCATCCAGTCACCCACTCAATCACCTTATCACATACTCATCTAGTCACTAATTAAATCACCCTATCACCCACTCATCCAGTCACCCACTCATCTAGTCACCCACTCATTTAGTCACCCACTCAATCACCCACTCATCTAATCACCCACGCATTCAGTCACCCACGCATCCAGTCACCCACTCATCCGGTCACTGACTCAATCACCCTATCACACACTCCTCCACTCGTTTACTCAAACACTCACCCATTTACTCACCCACCCACTCACCACCATGCAGGTCACCTCACTCTTCTTTTCAGATTTATCAGTTTGCACTGCTCCACTCTGGAATCCACTCCCGGTCTTCCTGTTTTCCCAAACTCTTGCAACAATAAACTTGATCAATTTAAGGAACGCGTTTCTTTGATCTTAATTATCTAATTACTCATTGGACAGTTATGTATTATTATTTTTTATTGTTACTGGCCGTTTGGCGTTTTGTATTGTGTGGGGTTTGCATCGCTGTCAACCCCTCATCAGTGCCTACCTTATTACAGAACAATTCAGACCTTGTTGGTCACCCCGTGCCCCTTATAAGTCCCATGACAAGGGAGAAACACACAAATAAACTTAACAAAAATGTTGCCCATATTGAAACGGCCGTCTGCCGTATGGACCTGACAACTCACTTTCCCCCAACAGAATACGGGTAAACCGTGTGGGTTGGCGGCTATGGGTTTTGTTGTGTTTGCGAGTCCAAGTTATAGGACTGCACCCTGGGTTGTGCGTGGTTCTCATTGGTGGGAGATTCCCTTCGCTGTGTTGCATGCCAGTGGCTGGGGGCTGCCTGGGGCTAGTGACGTGTAAGCCGGTCCCAATGTGCACCGGCAAACATTTACCTCCAGGTGGCCCCAGTGTTTATTGCCCGTCTCCACGTGGATACCTGAAACCCACGTCAATCCACTGCTGGATGAGTCCCGCAATGAAGATACAATCAGTACATCCACTTTGCTTTTGGACACCACCTGTTCCATTGGCGGCCGAATGCGAATCTAAATGTGCATACGTTAGAGACTGGTTAATGCGCATAGAAATCAAACCAATTGACCTACGACATTTGCCCCATCAACTTTTGTAGAATTTTAGATGTGCATTACAGCTACTTTAGCCGGATGGTTGTGGTGGCTTTGTATGCCTGTAATCCACGACTACGTGGAGGTGAGGGTTGGTGGATCACAAAAATGTTGCGACAACTCCCACCCCTTGGTCGTCAAGGAGGTAGAGAAGGCGGTGTCGAATAATGTGGACTCCGCCTGTTCCATCTGTAGATTTGTGATAGAGCGTTGGCCCCCCATTTGCTTGGATTTCTCCAGGTGCTCCGATTTCCTCCCACATGTAAACACTCATTAATCTTGATTTGAAGCTTTCGTGACTGCAGGAATCCTTACTCTTTGGTTCTTTCGGTAAAGTCACGTAGGTAGAAAAAATAATAATGGATCACGACGTTTCGATCGCCACACAAGCAATCTCACTGAGTCTCAAGACTCTTGTTCAGGAGGGGCCTGACAACTTTTCGCAGGAGTAATTTGGATGTTTGGCTAGTACCAGTTACATTGTATGTTGTTGTTGTTTTGCTGTGGGAATAAACCCATACAGAGAAAGGGACCAGAATGAGGAAAGCGAAGCCAGGCAGTCCTTCAGAAGATGTCATGCACGGGCGTGACCACTGCACCACCCTGCCGCCCAAACAAATGTAATTTAAATAATGTACAATACTGGCAAATAAACCCTATTAGTATCAACTGAATTTGTGGACAATGTGGCACGTGTATAGCTGCATCGGTGTTTCTAAAAGTCGTGTTCAAATTGCTTATTAAAAATATTATAAAGAACAGGTTTCTCACCTCTGGTTTCATTTGACTTACCGGTTGTCCTCATTATGTGTGTCACAGGTAATATGGCAAGGAAAATATTATGCAGCACGAGTTGTAGGATTAGGGCAATTATGGTGACACACGTGACCCCCTCTACACAAGTAACAGCTGAGAGTCAATGCTGGGATGTTGTGCGATTGGTGCAAGCGACACATCATTGTGTTTTGATGTTGAGCTGTTAAAATTGCACTGTTGTGAGGTGAGGTCAAGGCCGATAACTGCTTCCAGCGGTGTCAAGATCAGCATTTTGAAGAGGCTCGCGGAGGATGATACTGGGCACTGGAGTGCAGTCTCCCTCCATGAACAACAGAGGGCAGAGGAGCGACGCTCACAACAATAATTGGCGGAGCGCCGGGCGTATAAAAGACAAAGTTGGAAGAAAGTTTATCTCGGGGAGGTAACCCACAACACCTGGGTCTGTCCCGCGTGTTCACACGATAACGCGTTTTCACTACGTTGAGATTTATAAGGGCACGGGGTGACCAATAAAGTATGAATTGGTCTGTGATAAGCTCGGCCCTGATAAGGGGTTGACAGATATGAAATAATCGAGCAGACAGACACGGGCCTGACTTCATCCACAGATGCCTTGTTGAGTCTCTAATTTTTAGGATTCTGCTTGGGATGTCTTGCCAATTCCTCAGCAAATAATGTGTACGTGTGAGTAACCAGACCTACCTGAGATCTCACGCCTCGTAGAGAGCCAAAATAAATATCGTACGTTTATAGATTGCTCGGTAACCTCCGTTCCATGCTGCCATCGACTGGCCAAGAATGTGGCCTGTAGATGCTGCCATCTGCTGGCCACTGATGTAGATGGCAGCATGTAATGTGGTGAATTGCGGTCGTTGAGATGAGTTTTGATTGGTGAGATGAGTGAGGTTGGTGCAGTGGATGAGATGGGTGCAGTCAGTATGGTGACTGTGTGGTTGGTGTGGTGAATGTAGTGGGTGGTGTGGTGAATGTAGTGGTTGGTGTGGTGAATGTAGTGGTTGGTGTAGTGAATGTAGTGGGTTGTGTGGTGAATGTAGTGGTTGGTGTGGTGAATGTAGTGGTTGGTGTGGTGAATGTAGTGGTTGGTGTGGTGAATGTAGTGGTTGGTGTGGTGAATGTAGTGGTTGGTGTGGTGAATGTAGTGGTTGGTGTGGTGAATGTAGTGGGTGAGATGAGTGTAGTAGGTGTGATGAGTGCCATTTGTGCGGTGAGTGGAGTTGGTGTTTGGTGAGTGAGGTGAGTGTGGTGTGATTGGTGAGGTGTAATTGGGGTGGTGAGGTGGGTGAGGTGTCATTGGTGAGGTAAAGTTGGTGAGTGTATCAGTGAGCACCTGGAGGATTCTCCTCCACGGTCGCCTTTGTCTCCCCCAGTAGCGGTGTTCACTCCACTCCTCACCAGGAACTCATCTGAGGCTGAGTCGACCTCACACTCTCTCTGTCTCACAACAACAACAACCGCCATTCGCCACTAAGTGGCGGTGACGTCACCACGACGCTTGTGCCAGGCCATGTGCACCTTGAGGCCACGTGAAGTGTCGAACGCCCGCTGGCAGGAGGTCACGGGGCAGATCCAGGTGGTGCCACGGGTCGACTGACTGAGATGACTGAGATGACTGGCTGATGCACCACCTGTGCCCCCTGCTCACACTCACGCACGCGCACTCACTCACAAGCGCGAGTTCGCGTTTTCAGGCGATATAAAATAATTTATATTTCATGCCAGTTGGTTCTGAAGGGCGGCTGTTTGTAATTTGGGCGTTCGTAAGTCGAGGACTGTCTGTAAATAAAGATTCCGATTGTGGGGCTTTCACCGTGGGATGAGCTTGGCCCGATCCGCAGGGGCGTGGCTTGCACGACAGTGGGCGGGGCATAGCCGCGACGGGCGTGGCTTATCCAGGAAGTGGAGACCGCGATCGCCGGACTGCAAGCCAGACAGAAGCGCGCTCCTTTTAAAGTTAACAACAACATTGTTAAATGTAAGTAGCGCCTCTCTACTTTATTATTGTTTTATTTGTTTAATACATTACTTGTGGTGCCGTGAGTCGAGTGAAATGAGTCAATAACCTTGCTAGACATGGCTAAGCTTTTAATAAGGGGCGCCGCGGTGTCGAGATGTTAACTACCTCGCTAGGCCTACAGCAGCGTGGAGGTTCCATCCAGACCCTTACGCCTGCTCTGTATTTGTTTATTTTTTTCCCCTGTGGTCGCGTAGATTCTTCTCCTGGCCCTTCGGTTTTCCCCTCCACATTTAGAAACGTGAGTTTAGAGTACTTGACTGCTATAAATGTCCACATGATAAGCCACTTTCGTTGAGCTATCATTTGTGTCCAGGGCGCTTCTGGTAAGAGTTATATAGCTCAGTGGGCCTTACCTGGTTAAATAGAAATAGTTTATGGTTTAGTTTATAGTTCATAAGAACTCGTGACAAGGGTCAGTGTCTACTTCAAATATTGTTCAGGCTCTGGAGACCTCCAAAGTTATTCGTGATGTTATACATTTGGTTCGTTTTGAGCATAATCGCGACCTTATATAATTATGACGTGATACACACGCTGAATATACGCATACAAACATCGTGTACACGTGTGTCGTGCCCTCTATTGTCCACATAGACGGCTTGTGCTGACGAGAGAACGATCTTAACGTACAATGTCGTGACATGTATCAGCCCTTTGTCGATCCAGCGTTTTGATAGAGGCCTCCCCCACACCATGTCGTTCGTAGGAGTTGTTTAACCATACTTCACCATGCCGGTCAATGCGGGTTTGGTGAAGTGAGGAGGCCCAGAAACTTGTATATGCAGATACGAGTTTGCCTGTGCTTGCATCTGCAGAATTACATTCTCACACATCTTCAAGTGTAGTTTAATACTTCTAAAAATGCATTTATTCTTCAGGATTCCATAAAGTACTGTGGTAAAAAGAAAACAACTTGATTTGAATAAATTTCGATTGAAAGCTTTCGTGACTGCAGGGATTCATCTTCTTGGTTCTTTCGGTAAAGTCACGTCGAAGGGAAATAATAAAATAATTAAAATTAAACAATAAAATTCTCACGACGTTTCGGCCACAACACAAGTAGCCTTCCTCAGGTGAAGAAACAGAACTGTCGGAAAGACAGCGCTCCAATGAACACTGCTAAGCTTGGCAGCGTATTTTAAGCTGGGTGGGAGGAGCAGAGCGCCTTGCCAAAAGAGTTTACATATCAACAGAATAATTTAGCATTGAAGTAGATGTGTTAATGTGAGATATTAGCAGGATGTTAACGTCAGAAATTAGCATGTAACTGGGAGATTAGCATGATGTTAATGCGAGGAATTAGCATGTAACTTGTCACGGAAGTAGCTATGTTAAAGTCAGAGTTTATATATCAACAGAGGCATTTAGTATATTGACGCTAAAGAACTGCAACTACCCAACTATCATACAACAAACCGATGTGAAAGAACTAAATATAAACTACATCAATATAATCAATGTACTCAATATATTCTCCACTAAGCTGAGCTACTAACAATACGTCATTATACATTACACTTCTATGTCGCAAAAATTATTATAATATGCCTCCAAATAATGTTTTATTATAAACTGCCATAGACAGACCCCAACATTGAATTATACGCAGCGTTACTATACACTACCCTATACCTTAGATTATAATAATATTACACTGTATTATTTTACCAACCCTACTGTATACCACACTGCTATATATTGACTATACAATTACGATACTATATATTACCAAATAAATTATATTAAACATTACACTGAATACTTTGTTAAACAAGGAATGCTTTGAGCTTGTGGGTTGAATCCATCTGTGTGAAGTTGTGTTATTTCCCCATATGCAAGGTGGGGTCTCTCTGGGTTCCACTCACACAAACATCTCAATGCAATGGGACCTTTCTGAAAATGCAGTACTTAGACTCAATGAAGCTTTCCTGCGTAACTAGTTAACATTTTAATAATTAGCATGAGAGATAATGACGTTCAGTTATAAGTGCCATTAATAGTACTATACTGTACTTTTTTTGAAGACTATTTTACGTAGTTGTTTGTAAAAAAAAGTGTCCATTCTCAAAACTTTTTGACGGGCCCTCGTACAGAAATGATATTACAATCTTATATGGAGATTGCGAGTCAGAGTGTTGTGAATAGTGGAGTGAACGTGTGGTGCCATCATTATATTGTTGGTGTGTATATACAGAAAGGCCTATTTGGTGGGTAACATTAGGAAAATGGAGGTAGTTCGTCATTGTTGTTAAACAAAATCTTATTTGGGTGGATAAGAGGAGTAAAATCGTACATGATAGGAACTGCAATATTGTGGAGTTCTGGTATAATGAGTTGTAGTATATATGAATCTTATGTCACCTTAAGTATGCCTGTGTGAGTACACTCGTGACACGGGTGTCATGCGCGTGACCTTTGTCTTTTGTTTCAGATGTGCGAGAGCAACTCCGCTGTGAGTCAAGGTGGTGCTGGGAGAATTGCCTTCACCATTGATGGCACTTCACCAGCACCCATCTCAACCCCACCTCAATCCGGTAGAATTACAAGAACGAAAAAACTTATCTCTTGTGACGTCTGTGGGAAAAAATTCCAGCTGGCATGGTGCCTAGAAGCCCACGTAAGAACACACAAGGAGACCCGTGATCAATGGTGCGGCATATGCGGAAAAAGGTTTGATCAGCTAGGAAAATTAAAAAGGCATTTTAAGACCCATGAGAAGGATTATATGATAAAGGGTGCACCAGGTTTGGTGAATAACGGCAGTTTTGCCAATGCGGTGTTGAATCCACCGTCGCCCTATGAGATGTGCTCAGTCTGCGGATTTTTAAGTCCTATTGAAATCCTGAAAACTCATGAAAGTCTTCACGCACAGTTCTTGTACAGACCGAAGCCTGAACATGATTACACTTCGACAAAAGATAGCGGCGTTAAGATAAATGACATTAAATCCAATTTTCTTGAATGCTTTGGCCTAGTTCCACGTCAACAAACTGCTTCACCAGTCAGTGAGAATAAACCATACGCTGCTCTCGATCCTATAACGAGCATGAAAGTGTTGATGGCCTTGCAGCAGAAGAAGAAGGAAAAGCGAAGTAGACCTAAGCCCATTAAAAGAAAGAAGACCACCACCAGCGTCACCAATTGCAGCAGTAGCAACAGCCAGAATTCGGACATCAAGAGGATGGACTGCACGGAAGCAGGAGGCTGCATGGAGCAGAGCATCCCCAAGGTGGATGAACCCAACCTGGCACCTTTAGGTACGTCCGAGTAATGCACACACTACATTTCATTTGGATGTAATTGATAATTTCACAAATTAGTTAATGTACACATATGTTGACCATATCTGTATGCCTGCACTGAGGAGTCTAGAGATCTGATGTGGTGCTGCTCGGATGTTGGGTTAAACCGTGAAACTCTGGGTTTCAGTCACCGAGCCATGATTAAACTGGCTTCTCATTGATGTTCTTATCCAGTTACCAAACACTTCTTCCAGCAAACACTTCTGATGTCGCGTGATGTGTAGGAAATTGCAATAACCTCCTAGTGGATAAAAAACGGTCACGAAGGGATGTCATGAGTAGTGCAATGATATCTCCTTCCACGAGCTGTTCTCTTACATGAGGTGGTTCACTGCTGTGTGAGAGTTGCACAGGGATACTTCATCTCATGACATGGAGCCAATAGCACCATTGGAAGGAAACTGAGTAAAATACATTGCTTGACAAATTCCAAAAAGTATCTATTTCTTAACCGGGGTAAATTTTGCTTAAACAAGTGGGTAAATTTAGGGAACATTTTTTAATGTATAGACCGAGTCATTTCCACAATGGGAATTTCCTCTTCATTGTACTAACACCTAACTTCCATGTGTATTTACTCGTTCTATTGCAGGTAATTATTGTGTAATTAGTGAGCTGTAATAGAATAATCTGGCTCAACCACCTCAATGTTAAATTATAGTTGTTGCTCTGCATCAACATCAACCACACGAAGAAGTGCAAAATGTTGGGGCTTCAAAATAAGCCCCAAAAATGTGTTCTTCTGATATTTTTCAGGAAATCAATATCTTGCTTTTCTACTATTTGCACGCATGTTGAACTTCTTTCGTACCATACGTAGCCAACCGTGCTAATCGGAGGTATTTGTTGCTGGCCATTTGGCATTTTAGGCCTTTGGGCCTGTGGTCAGCAACCGTGATTGATAAAACGTCCCATATACATAGTAATGCTATGGCATCCACTGCATGGTGATAAATAAATTATGTATTAGCGCGTGCGTGTGCTCAACGGTGGATGTCTTGTGTTCCAGATGAAAAGCCCTTCCCGTGCAGTGACTGCTCGTACGGAACGACGCAGAAGTCGAAGCTCAAGAGACACGTCCTGAGCGTTCACCACGTGCCCTTCGATAGCGCGCTGGACTCCGACTGCCCCAAGAAGAGAAGGCGGCTGGCTGGGTGCCGAGACCACGGCTCAACTCTGGATTTGGAGCGCGCACGATGCTCACGGAGAACTCCCTGATGATTTATTTCATCCTGAGGCTGAGGTACCACGTGTAGGGCGATGAACTCAAGGTTTTGTGCAGCGGACATTTCCATGATGAAATTTCGTCACGTTCACTGCTGCGAGGTTACATCTATTGCCGTATATTTCTAGTCAATTGCTGTATTTTCTTGTATTCAATATATTTAATAAATTGTCCTAATTTCATAACAAAGGTTTTTGGGTTAGATCGTGTAAGCATAAATGTGTCATAACTCTCCACCACCTGACACAGCCAATTAGTAAGGAATTTGTCACGTAAACAAAACTCCACTTAGTTACTATTTCAGCCCACCGGTGTTTTGGAGAGTAAATCCACAAGATGAGTACGACGTTTTACTTGTAATTACATCCAGAATCATCGGGCGATTTGCCAGAATAGTGAAGCCATCCCCCTGCTTCCGGTCTTAAATAGAGAAAGGCGATGTCATCACTGAACCCATCAGGTGCAGAAATCAGAGGCGGGGAGGGGGATTATTGAAATTATATAATTGATTAGTAATAATTAAATTAGTATGTTTCCTCTATAAGTAATGATAAATGTGAGATGTCTTCTTCCTCCACGCGTTTGTTCCAATCACGTGGGGTCCGCCGTCCTTGCCACCTTCTCCACACCGCCCCGTCCCGCGCCATCTCTCCCTCCGCTCCTCGGGCCACCACGTTCGACCGCATCACCACATCGCCCCACGTCTTCTTCTTCTGCCTTCATCTCCTCATCTTACAATCACAATTACTTAATAATACGCTTCCAGGCCGCACTAAGCCTGTAGCTGTCAGAGAGGTTAAAATAATACAAATTTTCTCAGTTTCAATGGATTCTCGAATTAGTCTTGGCCAGTAATAATGAGTTTTACACAACACTTCATCGTTATCAAAATACATGACGTGTTCTTGTTGGCAAGCATGTACTGCAACTTCCGACAGTTATGTTTGAGAGTGTTTAATATTTATTTGGTGTTCCTTTAGTCTTACGCTAATGTTACATCTCATCTGTCCAATATAACATCTGCCACATAAGCCATTAATCCGATACACACCATCCGTTGACAACTTAGGCAATTCATCTTAAGTACAAGATACTATTTTTTGAATTTTGTGTACCGTGCCAAATCTTACTTAGATGTTTAGCTTTTTGCTTTTCCAAAACTCGAGCTAATTTCTCAATTACTCCCACGATATATGGTATTTTAATTGTTTAATAACCTGATTCAGCAGTATTGCTGTTCGATCTTGGTTTAGCATTCATTGCTGTTAATTATTTGAGCATTATTGTAGACATTCAATCGTAGCGTTTCTTTGACATGTTAAATCTCTCTCCCCAGACGTTCACCATCTGACACTGTTTTAGCCAGATGTATGAGCATCTTGATGAGAGAGGTTTTCTGTACGGGGTGATGATGCGAATCTGCATTCAGATAGGCA
Organism: Petromyzon marinus; assembly: GCF_048934315.1. Classification (NCBI taxonomy): domain Eukaryota; kingdom Metazoa; phylum Chordata; class Hyperoartia; order Petromyzontiformes; family Petromyzontidae; genus Petromyzon; species Petromyzon marinus. The sequence continues at coordinate 551,955 of NC_133683.1, forward strand.
TCAGTATGCGTTCCCTTTTGGTAAACGCTGTGTGTGTTATTTTACCATTTAGGCCTCATCCGATAAATCACCTCTCCCAAGGAAATAAGTATTTAGAGGCCACACGGGACCGGGGGGGGGGGGGGGGGAGTTTATCGTTGTGTCTGTTGCTGCGAGCAGATAGCGCGCAATGGAGAGCTTGCTCAGAGCGGATCTGGGCACGGACTCGGCGAGGCCGCTGGGCGCTTCGGCCGGTGGAGGCTGCATCAGCACCGGGCAGAGCTACAAGACGGGGCGCGGACACGTGTTCACCAAGATCAACGCCAAGAGCGGGGCACCCTCCTCTACGCCTCCTCTATGCCTCCTCACCACCTCACCTCCTCTACCCTTCTCCTTGCCTCCTCTACGCCTCCTCACCACGCCACCTCACCACGCCACCTCACCTCCTCACCACGCCACCTCACCTCCTCACCACGCCACCTCACCTCCTCACCACGCCACCTCAACACCTCACCACCTCACCTCCTCTACCCTCCTCTTCGCCTCCTCTACACCACCCCGCATCCTTGCCTCAACCTTCATTCATTCAGCCCTGTCATTAATGTATCACTTTTTTTTTAGCTGCGACTACTAGCTAATTTGTCAGTTACTCCCACGATATATGGTATTTTAATTGTTTAATAACCTGATTCAGCAGTATTGCTGTTTGATCTTGGTTTAGAATTCACTGCTCTGTTAATTTGAGCATTATTGTAGACATTCAATCATAGCGTTTCTTTGACATGTTTAATCTCTCTCCTCAGACTTTGACCATCTGACACTGTTTTAGCCAGATGTATGAGCATCTTGTTGAGAAAGGATTTCTGTGCGGGGTGATGATGCCAATCTGCATTCAGATAGGCATCAGTATGTGTTCCCTTTCGGTAAACGCTGTGTGTGTTACTTTACCATTTAGGCCTCGTCCGAGCAAAATATCCAGGAAAGGGAGTGTGTTATTCACCTCCATTTCCATGGTGAACTGGATGGCCGGTTTTTGTGAATTGAGATGATTTAGACATTCATTCATTAAGTGTATTCTTCCCATGTCGCCAGACAACCAAAGTGTCATCTACATATCTACACCAAAAAGTGGGTATTAATGTACTTGAAGCAAGTGCTCTTGCAACCCGGGGGTTGAGGACCCCTGTGTTAGAGGCCACACGGGACGGGGGGGGGGGGGGAGTTTAACGTTGTGTTTGTCGCTGCGAGCAGACAGCGTGCAATGGAGAGCTTGCTCAGAGCAGAGCTGTGCACGGACTCGGCGAGGACGCTGGGCGCTGCAGCCGGTGGAGGCTGCATCAGCACCGGGCAGAGCTACGAGACGGGGCGCGGACACGTGTTCACCAAGATCAACGCCAAGAGCGGGGCACCCTCCTCTACGCCTCCTCACCACCTCACCTCCTCTACCCTCCTCTTCGCCTCCTCTACACCACCTTGCATCCTCGCCTCAACCTTCATTCAGTCAGCCCTGTATCACTCTTTTTTCGCTGCGACTACTAGCACCACCGTGGTGAATGTTGCAGTGAACTTCCCCTCGTTGATTCCCCCCTCCACCCACGTTAAGGGACTCGGTCTACCAGACACTTTGACCGCTTCGTCTCATCCACTCCGCGTTCAACCACCGCGCCTCACTGCAGTTCACAACAACGCACTCAACTAAACAACTCGGTCACCCACTCATCCAGTCACTAACTCAATCACCCTATCACACATTCATCCAGTCACTAACTCATCCAGTCACTAACTCAATCACCCTATCACACACTTATCTCGTCACTAATTCAATCACCCTATCACCCACTCATCCAGTCACCCACTCATTCAGTCACCCACTCAATCACCCTATCACCCACTCATCAAATCAGCCACGCATCCAGTCACCCACTCATCCAGTCATCCACGCAATCACCCTATAACCCGCTCATCCAGTCACCCACTCAATCACCCTATCACATACTCATCTAGTCACTAATTAAATCACCCTATCACCCACTCATCCAGTCACCCACTCATCTAGTCACCCACTCATTTAGTCACCCACTCAATCACCCACTCATCTAATCACCCACACATTCAGTCACCCACGCATCCAGTCACCCACTCATCCGGTCACTGACTCAATCACCCTAGCACACACTCCTCCACTCGTTTACTCAAACACTCACCCATTTACTCACCCACCCGCTCACCACCATGCAGGTCACCTCACTCTTCTTTTCAGATTTATCAGTTTGCACTGCTCCACTCTGGAATCCACACCCGGTCTTCCTGTTTTCCCAAACTCTTGCAACAATAAACTTGATCAATTTAAGGAATGCGTTTCTTTGATCTTAATTATCTAATTACTCATTGGACAGTTATGTATTATTATTTGTTATTGTTACTGGCCGTTTGGCGTTTTGTATTGTGTGGGGTTTACATCGCTGTCAACCCCTCATCAGTGCCTACCTTATTACAGACCAATTCAGACCTTGTTGGTCACCCCGTGCCCCTTATAAATCCCAACGTCCATCCTACAAAGTCCCATGACAAGGGAGAAACACACAAATAAACTTAACAAAAATGTTGCCCGTATTGAAACGGCCGTCTGCCGTATGGATCTGAAAACTCACTTTCCCCCAACAGAATACGAGTAAACCGTGTGGGTTGGCGGCTATGGGTTTTGTTGTGTTTGCGAGTCCAAGTTCTAGGACTGCACCCTGGGTTGTGCGTGGTCCTCATTGGTGGGAGATTCCCTTCGCTGTGTTGCACGCCAGTGGCTGGGGGCTGCCTGGGGCCAGTGACGTGTGAGCCGGTCCCAATGTTCACCGGCAAACATTTACCGCCAGGTGGCCCCAGTGTTTATTGCCCGTCCACATGTGGATACCTGAAACCCATGTCAATCCACTGCTGGATGAGTCCCGCAATGAAGATACAATCAGTACATCCACTTTGCTTTTGGACACCACCTGTTCCATTGGCGGCCGAATGCGAATCTAAATGTGCATACGTTAGAGACTGGTTAATGCGCATAGAAATCAAACCAATTGACCTACGACCCCATCAACTTTTGTAGAATTTTAGACGTGCATTACAGCTACTTTAGCCGGATGGTTGTGGTGGCTATATATCCCTGTAATCAACGACTACGTGGAGGTGAGGGTTGGTGGATCACAAAAATGTTGCGACAACTCCCACCCCTTGGTCGTCAAGGAGGTAGAGAAGGCGGTGTCGAATAATGTGGACTCCGCCTGTTCCATCTGTAGATTTGTGATAGAGCATTTGCTTGGATTTCTCCAGGTGCTCCGATTTCCTCCCACATGTAAACACTCATTAATCTTGATTTGAAGCTGTCGTGACTGCAGGAATCCTTACTCTTTGGTTCTTTCGGTAAAGTCACGTAAGTAGAAAAAACTAATTTAAAAAAAATCGTGGATTGCTTGTGTGGCGATCGAAACGTCGTGATCCATTATTATTTGTTCTACCTACGCGACTTTACCTAAACAACCAAAGGGTACAAAGTCTCATTAATTGGCCGATAACATCTTTATATAAAGAGGACAACAGAGCATGGGCAGGAGTGGTGGGGGGGGATTTGTTGCCAGCTGCTCACCATTTGACTGCCGCCTTCCCTCATCTGTAGTTCCTCGCGCCAAAGTGAAGGAATACTGTGTGCCAGTTACAATTATCACTTGAACGTAACTTGATGTTTCAATGAAAACAGCCACTGAGATTTAATACTGAAAATCTTTATTTTTCACATGCAGTGAAACAATGTTGTTAGTAGGCTTGTTTCCCTGGGAAAGCCTCACTGAGTCTCAAGACTCTTTTTCAGGAGGGGCCTGCCAACTTTTCGCAGGAGTAATTTGGATGTTTGGCTAGTACCAGTTACATTGTATGTTGTTGTTGTTTTGCTATGGGAGTAAACCCATACAGAGAAAGGGACCAGAATGAGGAAAGCGAAGCCAGGCAGTCCTTCAGAAGATGTCATGCACGGGCGTGACCACTGCACCACCCTGCCACCCAAACAAATGTAATTTAAATAATGTACAATACTGGCAAATAAACCCTATTAGTATCAACCGAATTTCTGGACATTCTGGCACGTGTATAGCTGCATCGGTGTTTCTAAAAGTCGTGTTCAAATTGCTTATTAATAATATTATAAAGAACAGGTTTCCCACATCTGGTTTCATTTGACTTACCGGTTGTCCTCATTATGTGTGTCACAGGTAATATGGCAAGGAAAATATTACCCAGCACGAGTTGTAGGATTAGGGCAATTATGGTGACACACGTGACCCCCTCTACACAAGTAACAGCTGAGAGTCAATGCTGGGATGTTGTGCGATTGGTGCAAGCGACCCATCATTGTGTTTTGATGTTGAGCTGTTAAAATTGCACTGTTGTGAGGTGAGGTCAAGGCCGATGACTGCTTCCAGCGGTGTCAAGATCAGCAATTTGAAGAGGCTCGCGGAGGATGATACTGGGCACTAGGGTGCAGTCTCTCTCCATGAACAACAGAGGGCAGAGGAGCGACGCTCACAACAATTATTGGCGGAGCACCGGGCGTATAAAACACAAAGTTGGAAGAAAGTTTATCTCGGGGAGTTAACCCACAACACCTGGGTCTGTCCCGCGTGTTCACACGATAAAGCGTTTTCACTACAACGCGTTTTCTTTACTTTAGGGAACGCTTCTCGCACAACGCGGAACACGCTCCATCACAACGTGCTTTCAGAGCGGACTACTTTCTTGAGCAGTGAAATTTATTAAAATCTTTTGCTCTGCCATTTGATTTTAAATTACGACTCTTCAAAGAGCTTTGGTTGTAGTAAGTAATATTTGAATTTGTTTAAGCGACCTGTATTCTCTTACAACATGTTTTATATTCCTAGGCATTAAATGTGTACTAAAGATTCAGACTAATTGTAAATCTAATAGGACCACTTTAATCGATGTCCGTTAATATATGTAGGCGTGGTAAGGTTTCGAGACGCACTCGGCGATGCGTGAAACGCAGTCCGTGTCCTTCCTCGTCCATTTGTCTTCATTCCAACGTCAACTTTGTTCTGCCGGTCTCTCTCATTAAGGCCACATGGCCACACTGTGTCTCTTAGTTCTTGCAAGCTAAGCTGGAGTCAGTCTCTCTCATTAAGGCCACATGGCCACACTGTGTCTCTTAGTTCTTGCAAGCTAAGGTGGAGTCAGTCTCTCTCATTAAGGCCGCATGGCCACACTATGTCTCTTAGTTCTTGCAAGCTAAGCTGGAGTCAGTCTATCTCATTAAGGCCGCATGGCCACACTATGTCTATTAGTTCTTGCAAGCTAAGCTGGAGTCATTCTCTTTTCGACATATGTCCCACCAAATTCTGTAATAATAATGTTCCAGTTTTTCTATATGTTTTTAAATGTAGATTTAAATAAATCTACATTTAAAAATCCACAAATCTGGCTGCCTCCTGATGACGCTGGTTGTAATTACTGGCGAAACGACGTACTCAGATTGTTAATGTTGTGGCTTTGCTCTCTAACACACAACCGGTGTGCTGTACTAGTAACGAATTGGCATGTTCTGTTTAAGTGACAAACCTTACTAATTGGCTGTTTCGGGTGGTGGTGGGTTTACCGACATTTTTATATTTACGTGATCTTACCTAAAAAACCTGTATTATGTAAAAATACATTCATTTTCCTCCTTTCTTTTTGGACAGTTTCAAATCTCTAACGTCTTTCAAATTGTTCTGATGTACAGTGCTACATTTCAAATTACTGTCATGTTTGCAACGGGTTGTTTAAAATATATTTAAATGGTGTAGATTCATGTTTAAACTCGCTTCGAATCTGCATTCATCATTTTCTTCTTAAGCAGTCCGTAACCACAATTGGTGCATCGATGCATGACCCATTTGATTATTGTTTGTTGGTCTTAATTTATCAATTAAAATGTTGAGTGTGCCAAATCCTAAAGAGTGGCGTTTGAGTCGACCTTATTTATTTTATATTCACATCTGAAACGCCTGTGCACATGAATGTAATCCAGTTACACACTCTCCTACTTGTTCATCAACTCTCTTCGTGGTGTAGATTTGATGGCTTGTATAGCAACCATAAACAAACACAACAAGTCCGGGTGACTCATGATCCATGACTCACGATGCCAGTGGGCCAGGTTTCACTCTCAACTCTCTACCTGTGTGGCATGAATAAAACGCACCTGTAAATTTGACCTGAAATGATTGCACAACAATTGCCCCGCCTTCATGCGATGTTTATCCTCCACTGTTTATCTGGCTTTGACCTGAATTATATAAAAGTGCGGCTCTGCAACTGCTGTAGAGTCACATTGGTATAAACGCATTTTACATTATAACATAATGTTTATATATAATATAATGTTTACATTATATATAATATAATGTTTATATTATATAATATAATGTTTATGCAAGAGCCGGGGACTTATGGGACCCCGGGGTCCCACCATAAGGTTCATATTAATGGTTACCTAATAACGTTTGAAACACGGTAATCGCTATGAAGTGCAGTTTCCAATTCTTATTGTTCACTCAATCTCCCTGGCCTTTCTATGCAATATGAAGAAGGGTCATTGCCCGAAACGTCGCTTATCGGATTTTTTTTTCCTTTTTCAAGGCCCCAGTCCTACTGATGCATGAATTTGTTTGGTATTTGAAATGATACGAAGGCTCAGCAAGTGATTCCTTGCAGACATAAACAGAAGCGATACGCGCCACCCCAGCCACCCATGTCGCGAATCAATCGATTATCGCGATTGAGGGCTCGTGAATAAATTCTAGATTCAACGCCTTGTTTTAAAACGTGAACACAGCCGGCTCTAGTGACTGGAGTGGGTGGGTGTTGGACAATGTGAAACAATGACACGCAACGTATACAAATCTAAAACATAAATTCTTACGCACGCGATCCGGTGTGCATATCGCGATCTTCAGGATGAATGATCACGTCCGAATCAATGTGTCGTCGTTGCTCCCCTAGCATGCGCTCTGCGTAACCCGCTCGTGTTGTTGTTGTTGTTTGCGGCAGAGTTTAGGACCTTCGTGGCCAAGAGCCGCAGCTCCCGAGGCAAAGGAGTGATGGCACGCTTCAAGGTGCCGGACTTGCTGAAGCATCTCATGGAACGATACGGGGCTCCAGATATTCACGATCTGGGCATCCGTATCACCAGCATACCTCTGGGCATTTCCGTACGTGCCGTGCCTGCGTGTACGAGCGTGTGTGTGTGTACGTGTGTATGCATTGCGTCGCTTGTTGACTGCGAATTGTATTATTATTGGATGCCTCAAGTTATACTCTTTGGTTCTTTCGGTAAAGTCACGTAGGTATAAAATAAAATAAATCACGACGTTTCGGGCGCGACACAAGCGTCCGTCATCAGGTGAGAAAGCCTTGGTGTGCTGCTGAGGCAGACTGTTTTAAATGGTTTGAAATGTGTGTAGCCCATGGGTCATAAAGAAGCGGCCAGGGCTAGTGATGTTAACGTGAGAAATTAGCGTGTAACTGTAAGGTAGGAAAGCGGCCTCCTCCTCGATTTTACGTGACTTTACCGAAAGAACCAAAGAGTCTGGATTCCTGCAGTCGCGAAAGCTTCAAATCAAGATTGCCTCAAGTATGTATTGTTGTTGCCCTTGAGGGGGTTTACTTTCGGAATTAAATGCATTCTTGAATTGCTGACACACAGCCACAACGTACGTGTCGCTGTGTTCACACCTGAGAGTGACACTGCATCAGCCTTTTACCAATATTCCCCCGCCCCTGCGTTTGCCTTACACGGCCACAATGCTGAGCTATCCTCAGTTGCTCAGGCACACAAGTTTCACACCTGTCTCCCTGTCAAGTGAATGTGGTGTATCCTTTTGTCATGCAGTCTGAGACAGACTTCCAACACGACTTCAGTTTTGTGGGTGCAGTGCTGCGACAAGAGCACTGAAGTAACTGCTCGTGTAAGTACATCATGTTAATATATATCGTATTGAAGGCTGAGGCCTATTTTACTGTACCGCTCCTTACAGAAATCTTCTTTCCCGAGTGGTTGTGCATTTGTCGCTTGTTCCAGAGGTTCGCGATTCGATCCCAGGAGTCGCCCTAGTTAATATTGCGGGTGTATTTTCCAAAACTGCATTTCTATATGCTTCATAAATAATGTAAAAAAATAAATCCCGTGTTATTAATGAATGAGGAGGACATGTGTGCCGGCGTCAGAATCAAAATTTGCAAATCTTAACAAGTACTCAGAAATGACTGGATTGGGTAAAACCACAAGTATATATGTTGAACTTCTTTCGCACTGTACGTAGCCAACTGTGCTAATCGGAGGTGTGGAGGACAACAAACTGAACACAAAAAGCAGTTCTAAAGAAATTGTTTTCAATCTAGATTTAAAAGTGCATAGCTCCAATGGCTTCCTAATATCGGAAGGAAGAGCATTCCAGTTGGCCGCAGAAGCCCATCTGAAAGCGAGTGATGCGGTGACTGTCTTTGTTCGATGGCTTGCCAAAAGCCACTGCTGCTAGGATGATCCACTAATCCCATCTCTCGATTGCAATCGTGCATTAGCAGCACACCTTGCATTCGCTGTTGAACCACTCGTCCATCACGTGTTCCATCATCGCAACTACAGCACTGCCCTGCACCTGTGGCCGCCACAGTTGCTAACATTGTGTTGTTTGTTTAGGGGATTGGCAAGGCCCGGAAAGGCGAGCGGGAGGCGATGGACCGTGGGATTGCTCGCATCGAGTGTGACATCAAGCAGGAGGTGGAGGGCCGGCCACACAAGATCAAGAAATACCTGTTGGAGTCGTTCCCCTTGCCAGGGACGAGCGCCAATCTTCGCCGACAGTTCACGACACAGCCGGCGGCCGAGATGGTGCTGCAGGTCTTCCAGAACGCCGATGACATCTTTGTGAATAAGCTGAAGAAGGTGGGGCCATGGCGTCTGGACTTAATGTAACAAAATTACCTTGCGAGAACATTCATGCATTTGCTTAGATTTGTCAAAGATTTTCCATAATACATTTGTCCTCGGAATTATTTAATAAGTGATAATCGCCATACGTTTCAAGTCTGTGGATACTTCCACCATTATCAAAAGACTTGCTCTACCACTGAATTAACACTCTATAATATTTAGGGCCATCACTTTCACAAAATTCAGTCACACGTTGAGACAAAAATAAGGGGAGGCATTGAAATCGGTCGGACATCTATGCATGTATCACCCTCTATTTGTCCCAACAGAGTGATATGGCTGCACGTGGTTTGGGTCCTTTGTTGTCTCCACCAACAGTGTGTGCAGGACTTCCTGGGGCAGGTGAAAGGGGACACGCTGGCCCGGAAGCTGTTTCAGTTGGTCCTGTGCTGTGGCTCCCTCGAGACTCCTCGCGACCTCGTGGTCAAGGAGAAACCGGCCGCGTTTCTCGGCAACATCAGCACTCCCGACACCAGACCGCCGCCTCCTCCGGGGAGTAAGGAGACAAATTTGCATATACAGTAGACTCTCGATTATCCGCGCTAATGACGTGGAGGATGGCTGCGGATAATTAAAAATATCGGATGATCCAAAGATATCTATTTTTTTCCGGATCTCTATGCCACAAACTAACGATCAACCGATCGATGCACGTGCTGGGTGATAACACTTTCCTGCTAATTTGACCAAATCCAATATCGGCTCAACTTTCATGTGACGGACATTACTCTCACGTTCAGAGTGGGTTAGAATGTGCTTCCCTTTACTCTGTGGACCAGAGGTCACTAGAAGCAATGTCAGAGGTAACTTTGTGATGTTCTCTTCTGTGGGCCATTCTCCAATAGGATGGGTTCCGCTGCTCCGGGAGAGATCCGAGTGGATACTCCGTCTCATGACACGATATCGAAAGCACAATCTGAATAAAATGTAGTTTCTTGTATTGTACATAAGGGGTCAGACCACGGAGGACCTTCAGAATGCTGAGTGTGATCTTGAAATTAATCCTGGACTGGTTCGGGGGATAGTTGAACAATTCGAATATTGGGGCGATATCGTCTTGCATACGGGTGTGAGTGAGAAGTCTGCCAGTGTTTTTTTAGTCCATCTAGATGTTTGGGTTAGATCATGTAAACATGCACTCAATAATACGCGTTAATATGCACTTTTTATGTGACCTAACCCAAAAATCTCTATTATGGATAATATTGGTCGCGAAGGCCTTCGTGTTAAACTTGTTTTTTGAGTCATCTGGAGAGTGATGATGAAACTTATCGGGAGGCTGTCGATGAGACGTGGGGGGGGGGGGGGCAGAGAGAGAGTTGCAGTTGTTGAGCCTATTGGAGCGAGTTACAGCATTGTTGTCCTCTCCTACAATGGCATTGCTTCTCTCCTTCGCAGAGGTGGTAGCCGAGCATCTCGTCCGTCTGCTGAGCCACGCAAGTAAGATGGCAGAGCCCCTGGGCCTACCCGCGCTGTCACGCCTGGAGAAGCAGCTTGCCGAGCACTTTGACTCGCGCGACCTCCCCAGCCTGGGCCTCGGCTCCTTGGACATCCTCCATCGCAACGCCCAGGTGCGTACGTGGCGTGCGTGAGCCCACCCGCCTCCAGCTGGGAAGAGGCAGTACAGCAAGTAGGTGTACGACACTGCCCGTGCAAAGTTTGAGTGTACTTATCGCCTCCGAGTGGCGCTCAATGTTAAGTTTGTTTCCAAAATTGTGCGCGGTAATATTAGTTTATTATTACGAACTTAAAACTCATTTGTCGATAACTCGAATACGTTTAAGCATTATGTAATCACTACCAATGCAGAGCACAACAAAGTGTCACGTAAGATGCATGGGTTTTCTCTTGTAACTCTTAAAAAATATCTGTGAATTTGGCAAACATCCCAAAGGTAGATATTGAAAATCACCGTTAAAATTGAGTGTACAGCGGTGACATTCAGATAAAATAAATGATAACACTATATATGCAAAGTGGACGGGTGGCTCAGAGATCAAAGCGGTTCGTTGGCAATAATGAGATTCTGGGCTTGAATCTGGATTTTGACCGCTTGGGTTGAAACCGAGGTCTCAAGTCTTATCAAGTCGATCATCCGAGTCCAGTCACCAGCGACTGCACAAAATTACAGTCTCATTAAACTTGGGTTTTGCACTTCATTTTCCTTATTCCATCTCTGAAAATAACAATTTCAGCTTGACTCTCGTGCGCCGCACAATCTCATAACACAGCTAATGTGAAAGTGGTGGCTCCTATTGTGTACAAGATTAAAGGCCACCCACCGCATTTTATGACATAGGGCCTGCACGGCTATGCGAGATTTACGAATGGATGATTTATTTGTCTCTTGACATTACGCCGATAGCGCATTTGGAAAACTAAAATTGAGAACGAATTTTGTGTTATTTTGCAAACTTAAATCTGTATTATTTAATCAGTTTTCGTGCACTGCATTGTGAGATGCAGCTCCATGCGTATCGTTTAGCTTTAAGCCGGTGTTTGCCTTGCGGTCGCCTCGGTGTCAACCAACTGATGTTGACGGATTTGTTGTGTCTGTGGTAGCTGTTGGAGGAGACTGGGGTTGTGATCTCTGCCCTGGGTGGATCTGGAGCCACAGCGGGGAACTTCTGCCCAAAGCGCGACGAGCTGCATGGAGTTCATCCACCAGTGCGGCAGCCTCGACACCGCAGCGGTGAGACACGGGCCCCAGTAGGGGCCACAGGGGCGGCTCAGAGATGGGGATAAGGATTTGGAGATATAGGGCGCTCGCGGAAATAAACTCTTCAACTCAAAGCGCCTTACAGCAGCGTCTCATCTCAACCATTCCATTGCTCTGCGGCAGTCTACCCGAGGGGACCCCCCCCCCCCCCCCAATGGCAGCTGTTCCTATTTGGCACGTGGTACACGCACTACCGGCCTGTGAATGGACATGTCTGCCATTTGGGACGATGTTTGAGTTTCCTACGTGGTTTTTTCCCCGATAAAGTAATTTGCAAGTACTTGATCTGATTTGGCAAATTTGCAACATGATGCGGTTACACGTGGCCAATTATGTTTTTTTTTAATACAGCGTCACAGGATTATTATCATACATTGTGAAACAGATCTCTTTGTTTATGGTGAATAAACTGGCAACATTAACCAGGGCGGATGCTGGGCTTGAACCGAGAACCACCACTCAGCCATGTTTCCATAAATTTGTGCAGTCACGTCATACGCAATGGACACTTTATTATTAGCACCACCTCTGGACCTGTTTGGCTCCTGGTCCATCTTGAGTGGTCTTGTAAGGGCGACGTATTACAGTTTGATTTTATATCGGCACAGCAAATAGCCAATGGAAAACCACCCGTTCCGTGGGGGTGCTACGCGCTGGCACGGATCGGATGCGCCAGTGGAAAAGGGCTGCTAGCAACTCGGCCGCCTCCAAACGAAAGAGAGAGGGTTCCTGGTCTCTGTTGTTGGCTGTGTGCTCTGCAGCTGCCGGCCGTGGACTGCGCTGTGGGGCAGCACTACGGCGTGCATTCCTGCCGCAACCTTGGGCACGGCCCCATGGCCAACCTGGTAAAACTGGCGCAGAAGGCCAAGCCCGGTGGCAGCAGCGGCGGTGCCCATCGGTGCGCCGTCTTGTACGAGGAGACGGCGCTGTGTGCTCGCGACTCGAGGTTTGGCAGCCCCCTCCAAAGTGCCCTCCTCCTCACCCCTCTGCACACCTCGTGATCTGCCTGACCGCCACGGGTCGCTCCTCAAAATTGTTGAGTCGGCGACAGACACTTGGGGTTCTTTAATCTTTCACATCAAAGGGTCAGTGAGCCACACCAATATGTCATTGGTAATGTAACTTAAGGATTCAATGTTCAAGGCAAGTGATTGTCGAGACAAACTGATGATTGTGTGTGTAACACCCCTCTGGCAGTCCACTGCCTGATGAAGGCCTCGCCACGTTGCTTTGGTCATGGGGGTTGTTGCACCAAACTTTACCATGCTTGGTGAAGGGGGCGGGGATTAGGTTCAGGACTGGTTCAGATATCAGTCACCACTGACGTTAGCCATGGCTAGGAATCCAACTCGGATCGCCGTGTTAGTATCGCAGTGCACCAAACATTGCAGCAGTGCTTCAGAAATCATTCCGAAGTTGCTTGATATTGCACACAGTTTGAATAAACCATCATTACTTCAGGAATATATATATTTTTAGTTAAAATTTTACTTTGTACATGCTGTGATCGTAATAAAGAGTTGTGCTAGTTAGTAGTAACAGCGCAATACATCGGTTAAATCGATTAATATTTATTATTAAGCTGACAATTCACGTATTGAATTGCACGTGTAAGAATCAACTTCTAAAAAATTGTATCTCTTTTCATTTTAATAGTTTCACATTGCCACTGCAGAGAGTCGACATGATCAGTGTAAGTTCAAAAGAACTGACACACCTTGTGAAAAACCCAACGCAGAAGATCCCTGGGTTTGATATTCCACGAAGATCATGGTCCCCCTAAACCGCATCTGCACAAACCATGGCAGATGCGGATACCTGATGCACAAATGGAAAATTAAAAACTCTCCAGTGTTTGACTGTGGTTATCCAGAACAGATCGTACAACGTGAAACGACGCAATAGAAAATTAAAGTCAAGCCACAGTGCGATTGTGACCATGCAACCCAAACTATGCACGATATTGTGAACCACAGTCGTCTGTGCTCCTTCAACGGAGTAGGAATAGTAACCCTACACGAAGTTTCTCCTGAAGCCCTCTCGTCATGACCAGCAGACCTCGGACATTGGCTTATGGCTCCTGAACATGTTGCCCTCATGCGCAGGAATAGAATAGCTCAGGGGTTGGCAATCTGCGTCTCCCGGTGCCGCATGCTGCTCTTTAAAGACTGTTTGGTGATGTTGTTTATGAAGGACCACTGTCTCGTATTCACCACATTGCATTGCGCCTCTTTAAATATTGAGTTGAGTAATCCCGGTAGTTGAGAAACTAAGGTAGTTGAGTACCCCGGGAACACGCTGTGGTTCGTGTCGCGTTAATAGCTCCGTACCGTGCCGTGTAACTCACTAAGCAGCCGATTGCTCGCGTGCAGTGGTAGTGCTGTGTTCATTGATAACGCTGCACACTCCGTGCAGTGGTAGTGCCGTGTTCATTGATAACACTGCACACTCCGTGCAGTGGTAGTGCTGTGTTCATTGATAACACTGCACACTCTGTGCAGTGGTAGTGCCGTGTTCATTGATAACACTGCACACTCCGTGCAGTGGTAGTGCCGTGTTCATTGATAACGCTGCACACTCCGTGCAGCGTTGTGTGAGGATGGCTCACTAATTGAAAGGGGAGTCGTAGCTATCGCACTGTGGGGTGGTCATCGCCCTCCTCTCCCTGGGCATGTGCCGTGTGTGTTGTGTGCGTCGTGAGTCGTGGCGATGTAAACCCGGGGTAGCTCCTCTCTCCGTCTCTTCGTTTGTTGCTGTCCCGGCGAAGCTCGAGTTGGTGAGCGCAACGCGTGGCAGATCCGGCTTCACCCGTTCCCACTCCTCCCAGTCAGCGACTCCCAAACCCCCACTCAATAATCGCAGATCACTACCCAGGTCCTTATCAACCAAATTATTTTTACCTAAACAATTTTTTGTATTCTTAACAATGTATCCACAAATTTTGATTTAAAGCTTTCGTGACTGCAGTAATTCATATTCTTAGTTTTTTCGGTAAAGTCACGTTGAAGAGAAACAACAAAATAACAAAATATATATAAAACAATAAAAAAATTCTCACGATGTTTCGACCATAACTCAAACGGTCATCATCAGGTGTGTCGGTTTGCATAAATTTATTTTTAAAACGGCACATTTATTTATAAAAAAAACGTTGGAGTCACGCGCAGCGATTGGCAGTTTGCCCAGGACTAGTCCATCTATTTTTTTGAAAAGAGGAGGGGGGAGACGACATTTTTTATAATGTATGCTGTCTGAAAGCCACTGTAAGCGTGAACAATCAATCAAGAACTGAAATGATTTATCAAATCTTTCCAATGATTGCTAAGATAGAATCCATCTTCTCGGTTGAAATTGTCTCTGTGCTTGTATATGTGGATAGCCTCATGAACGAATCTCTCATGGAAGCCAGATGGCTTACAAAGAACCTCCGTCTTGGAAAAGTCAATGGCATGTGAGCCTACTGAATTAGAACAATGATCTGCTACGGCCGAGGTGTTGGTCCTACCGTGTTTAAGGTCTGCTTTATGTTCACGAATGCGGTCCGAGACATGGCGTTTGGTTTCTCCAATGTAACTACTACCACAGAGGCAACTTAGTTTGTAGACACCAGGGTATTGTATGTCCGGAATCACATCTTTTACAGACGGAACCAGATCACGGATTTTATGTAATGTGTTGAAACGGACCTGGATCTTGTGTTTATTCAAGATTTTGGAGATCTTTTTTGTGATCCCAGCAATGTAGGGTAAAGTGATGGTTTTGAAAGGCTCCTGAAGAGGGTTCTTCTTCATGGTTTGAGTGATAGCTTTGCGGATTGTATAGTCGGAGTAACCATTAGCCCTAAGAGCTTGGTGTACGTGCTTGAGTTCACTGCTTATGTGTTCCTGGTCGGATATGCATTGGGCTCTATGATACAGAGTCTTGATGAGAGAATTCTTCTGTGATGGATGGTGGTGGGAATCCGGTTTCAGATAAGCATCCGTATGGGTAGCTTTCCTGTAGACAGAGTGGCTCATTGAACCATCAGGTCTCTTTTTAATTAGGACATCCAAAAAAGGTATCTTGCCATCTATTTCGACTTCCATGGTAAATCTGATGGCTGGGTGTATGGAATTGATGTGGTCGAAGAATTGGTCTAGAGCAGGCCGGCCATGTGGCCAGATGACAAAAGTGTCATCAACGTACCTCTTCCATAAGGTTGGGCGCAGAGTGGCAGTCTGGATGGCGTCAGTCTCAAATTTCTCCATGAAAATGTTAGCTATAACTGGAGAAAGGGGGGAGCCCATTGGGGTGCCCTCAGTTTGTTTGTAGAAAGTTCCATTCCAAGTGAAGTATGTATTGGTTAAACAGTGAGCATATATAGCAGTTTTTCAGAAGCGACCTGGCCATCGCAAATGATAGCTCAACGAAGTGGCTTATCGTCACGTGGACATTTATAGCAGACAAATATACAGCATGCGTCAGGGTTGGGATGGAACCCACGACCTCCTGCGTACCAGGGGAGGTAGTTAACATCTCCCAGCCACCGTGGTGCCCTGTGGTCACGTGAGGCCTTCCACTTCTGAATGGCTTGCGATGCATATTTGAACATTACTGCAAGCGTCTTAGCCTCGTTCATTCGGTATTCGAGGGGAATATTGCCATTTAGTAACGCTGTTTCAAATATCGCACATTGAACTTTCGATTTTAATTTGCAATGTAATTGAGGGACTGTGCGTTGTCTTGTCGTGATCTGGTGCTGTTGTTGTGTTGCTGCCTTGCCCAAACTTGCATTTGTTGACAAATCGGCAGGAATCTATGTACTTTGTATTTTTAGCAACATGCTTACATTTTCCCCATCTTGCCTCTCATCGTTTTTGTACATACCTCGCTGACCTGCCCCTACTTGACATATGTGAAAAGAGCTTCATAGCTCATTGGATTCCTCCAGGATGAAAAAAAAGATTCCGATTAATCAGTGGCATTGCCAAAAGCCTGCATCCACACACGACCAAGCACCCCTTGTAATGCCACACATGGTTCCTTTCCCATAGACATGTAATTCTGCAAATGTGCAGAAATGTCTGCCATATGCGAATTACTCCAGACAAGTTCATAGTATTAAACGTGACCTGTTGTGACTCGTCTAATGTGTATCGCGTGGTCGTTAGCACAGAAAGATGCGTCTGGTAACGTCCTAATGGACCAAACATAGTAAAAAGGAGGCTGGGTCTGCGTTGTTCAGAGTGACCACCATATACAGGGACTCTTCTACTTATGGACGAGTTAGGTTCCAGAAGTCTGTTCGTAAGTCTGTTTGTTCGTAAGTCCAACTTTACTCCTGTCGATTCGAAACATGTTGTACGGCGTGTACACTAAACGCAGGGAATGGCTTTAAGAGTTGTATAATCTCCTGTAGACATAGACGCCACTGGTTCTTCACGTTGTGTAGATGTAGATGCCACCACCACCATCTATTGCGTGGCGGTTGAACTTATGAATCTCGGTACAAACAGGCAACTGGACATATGGACAGGTTTCTTCGTATCTCTGAGACTTTCTAAGTTGAATGTTTGTAAGCGAAGGAGTCCCCGTAAATATTTTTGAGGACCACTGGGATCTTCAGTTTAAACCGTGAGTCTTGGAGTCATTGGACCAGAAAGAAGTGAGATAACAACGACAGTAACATTGAAAAATATGTACACAGGGCAGGGAGGGCCCAGCCGCATGACAGGATTTATTCAGAGGTATCGTCACGATAACAGAAACAGCGCTCCCGAATGAATCGCAGAATCCCGCGAATATTCCGCCTCAGGCGGGAGAATCTCCGTCCAGGCCCGCGTGACGCCTTTGGCCCAATCTTGTCGACGGCATCATCATCCTCCTCCTCGTTGTTGTTGTTGCCTGATTGGAGAGCAGGGCCCCGCCTGGCAAATGGACGCACGCGCCATCGTTAGCACGGTCGGCTACAGTTAGCACGGTCGGCTACAGTTAGCACGATCGGCTGCGTACGGGTGCAAAATTATTTCAACGTACACACATACACGTATTCATTATGCCACCGTCTGCCCCATCATGCATTCTCGGCTGTGCTTACACTGGTCGCTGTAGTGCACCTCATATGTGTCCGACCGCTCAAATGCGAGGTAGGAGGATGCCACACATCTCTGACTATGGCCAGTAGCGGAATGCTACATTCCTATAACAGAAGCCAATGGTGGTGTATAATAGGATGACCGCTGTTGACTTCCCACAAAATGGGATTCATTATTTGACTAAAGCTCGGGTTGATAAATAAGCTGTTAACATTCTTGACCTGGATTTTGAACTCGCAAGCGTACAGTGATCGTGGAGTGTTCTAACCGCAGCACCTCCAAGTGGGATGCAGTGCAATTCATATATTTATAATTAAGATATATATTTTTACTAGGAATGCATTTAGCTTCAGATTGGTGGAGATGAGGTTAGGGATAAGATATTACATCCTATGGAGCCCTGGGATATTTACATCTTCAAGTGAGATGAACTAAAGAGGTGAATGCCATTACAGAATCCTCATTTCACAACTCCTCATGAAACAGATTCCCCGTTCTTACAATACAGAACTTGCCTCATCTGATACAGAACCCAAATCTCATGTGTCCTCAATATGTTTTACTTCCTCTCAATCGTGAATACCACATTGTGGGAATCAACAGTGGTTGTAATATGAATAGACTTGCCCTTGCTATAGGAATGTGTGATTTACTCAAATAACTAATTTATGATGATCGATGGTGTTTGCTATATGCTAATTTATATCAGGAGACACTTTGTCTGAATGACCTCCCCAATACATATTTTTCTCAAGGTGCACTTCGGCGTGGAGACTCACTTTTGTCTCGTGGCCGACTCCATCTCCTCCTCCTCCGCGATGACGTCATTGATGCCACCACTTTGATTGGGGAATTTTTCAGACAGGCGTGTTACCACACAGTCACCCGCCGACTCCACTCCCCACTCCGACTCCATTCCCCAATCAGAGTTTGAAGCCCACTCGCTCACAGAAACTGAGCCTGCAGTATTCTGATTTGTCCAAGTGGACTCCGAAGTCTGCTCGCTTGCAGCAGTGACTTGGAAATCTCCCTCACAGAGACAGGGGATTGCCGAGAGGCTGCAGGCCACCATCGGCTCCATTTCCTCTTCAACGATGACGTCATTGGTGCTGTCACGTTGATCGAAGAGTTTTTCAGACAGGCGTGTTACCGCACAGTCACCTGCCGACTCCACTCCCCACTCTGACTCCATTCCCCAATCCGAGTTCGAAGCCCACTCGCTCACAGAAACTGAGCCTGCAGTATTCTGATTTGACCAAGTGGACTCCGAAGTCTGCCTCCTTGCAGTAGGGACTTGGCAATCTCCCTGGCTGAGACGGGAGACTGCCGAGAGGCTGCAGGCCGCCACCGGCTCCGTGTCCATGGCTGGGCAAGGCGGGAAGTTGGCTTGCGGTGGCACGGCCCTGCCGCCCCACAATAATGGGTGGTTGAGGGCCTCCGTGGGTGTGAGGCGACGTTGGGGATCCCACCTGCCAAGGAGGCAAACGGAGGGAGTCAGGTGCCTGTTGCATTCTAAAATCGCTTCATTGAATCGTGGTCTGTGGTGAAATGCGCAATTCTATCCTCAACACTTTTGTCAGAAACGATATTTATTTTAAAAAGCGACGAGATGAAGAAACGATGCCCCGGTGTGACACAAAACTTTGCAGTCCTAGCCCAAACGACACGTGAGGTCTAAGATCGTTTCCAGTAATGTTGATGGTAGACGCAAAGTGATTTATATTTAATTATTTGTACGAGGTGAAATGTAGACAATCGTAACAAGTCTCTTACTGAAGGCACTAGCGGAGAAAATTGATGAAATTTTGATTGCGGGTTCCCAGAACCGCCTTCAAAGACACGGAGCACGGGACGATCCGTTTCCCGTTGACGACGGGGCGATTCTTTTTGTCTGTTTATCGGAGAGAGAAAAAGAGAGATACACTGAATTAGTTGTGGCGATCAGTACAATGCGGGGGCGGTCCTTAACCCTCCAATTGCGATGTTTGCAAATATGATTCCATGTTGGCAGTCGACTACAGCCTGTCATCCCTCCAGGGTCGATAAAATTTGTAACCGTTTGTGAGACGTTTGCAGTAGTCGTGTGGAAAGGATGGCTCCTAAGTGTGAAAGTGAAATTCCCACTCTCAACTCTGGGCCACTGGAGGAGACGAGATCCTCCTGATACTTGTTTGAGCAAGGAGACACTTTGATGTTTATTTTAGTATTATATTATTATTTGCATCACTTGGAGAGGATGGTAATTTGTTGTACAAGCGTGCTTTTAAGCATAATCTATTTCTCAATCAAGGACCCACAGTTTGTGTGGAGGGTTGTTCTCTGTGGTTGTTTTGTACTATGGTAGAACTGTTCTATGCTGATTTAGGATACCGTCGCATCTGCCACACAATTTTTAAAAATTGTGCTAAGTCATGCTGAAATAAAAAAAACGGCCACTCATCTTTATTAAAAATGTGATGGCCAGAATTCCATGTAATTAATACACACGTCCTCTGTTGGATTGCAAATCCCTATAAGGTTTTACAAATATACTCTGCTACCTAAACATAACCGTTCCTTTTAAAGTATTTTTTTCATAAGACTCCTTACTGTCACACTAATTCAACACGTACTGACGAGTACGTTGCCAAGACCGTTGTGACTTTTAAACCCAAATAAAGCACAGTTCATTTTTTAAATTATGCGAAGCAGTTTCCATGCCTTTCTATTCAAGCACAGAGCACGAGACACGCGGCTGCACGGCCACGACTCTCCGGGCAGTGACAGCAGCAGCAGCAACAGCTACGAACTCCAACACCACCACCTCACCACCCCCCCTGTCCACTCACCAAAGGAGATAATGTTGTGGGTCGAGGCGTCAATCATGGCTTTGGGTGGGAGCCCCAACATCTGAAACCAAGATCACAAGAGGGATGAGTTGGATGAGGTCCGTCGCTCGAGTGAACAGAGCGTACATACGCTGCTCTTTGTCTCATTGAAACGTCGATGTACAATGAACTTTGCCTGCTCTTGTACATACTGTTTGCAGATATTTATCTCTATCATCAGGCGAAGCATACATATTTGGTCTTTAATTGATGACGTGGTTACTACGTGCGGCTTCGTTGCTCTCCAACACAGGCTCTGAAAGCCTCGGGGATTAACAACAAACCACAATAATCATAACAATAGTAATCATTCCGAAGGACATCAGCCTGACGCTCTGATTATCTGGTATTACCGATGATCCCGAAATCTCTCTTTACTTCTTTACTCATGCAAATGGTGCGTGATCACGCAGTGAACACGTCCACTCCTCTCCCGTGTACCGGTAGCTGAGCGACATTTTTTGACCAGTGAAAGGCCCAGAGGATGACGACAGCCCTGCACGTAACCAGCTTTGTCGCATGAGCCATCGCACAGCGGGTCTGTACGCTGGTGGATCGTCGTGCGCCATCAGTCATAACCAACCCCCTGCTGCTGCTGCTGTTGTTTATCGTGGACTCCATCGTTGCTTCAAATTCGAATTAAACCGTCCCTCCTCCTTTATATGGCGCAGTTGGAACGGTCCCATGGGAAATACGACGCCCGGTTTGGTGGTGCCGTATCGGGCTCGAGGTTTGTTACAATAAAAATTATAGAATTCATCAGTATGTATATATTATAATAATTAATATTTGTAAGGCGCATTTAATCCGATGATCCCAATGCGCCCCGTGTATGGAAAGCAGGGAAATGAGACGACCAAAACGAGGAAATGAGACGACCAAAACTATGGGGAATAGGCCATTTTACCGAGGTGAGTTTTCATGGCGAGATTTAAATAGCTTTAAAAATTCTGTCTTGTTTTCAGAGGCCAACGCGTTCCATAGTCTTGGAGCTGCACTGGCAAAAAGCCCGATCGCCCCCAGGAATTGAGACTTGACCTCAGAAAACTGAGTAGGAGATCAGAAGATCTCAAGGACCTCATTGGTGTACATGAGTGGATCAGCTCCTGTAAGTATTGTGGGGCTAACCCACTGACAGCCTTGTAGCTCAACAGCAGGACCTTATAACCAACTGGATATATATGCAATGGTGTTTTCCTACGCGTCAGATACCTGGATGAGATAGCCGATGTGGTCTTCCGAGCTTGTCTTGAAGAGCAGGTTCCCGAGGAGCATCTCGGCCACCACACATCCGAGTGACCACATGTCCGCGCTGCATGTGACCGGGAGCCCAAAGTACATTTCGGGGGCCATGTATCACATCGAGCCAAGACACCAAGCTCCTAGCAGCACACGGACAGACAGGTGACCAAACAAGGTGGCACTTGCACATTATTCATCTGTACTTGTGAAGTGCAGAATAGATGAGGGTATGCACACGCAGTCACGTATGGCACTCAAAATACGCACAATGACAAAGATCGCCCACGTAAATGCGTGTATCAGCTGGGTAGCACTTAGAAATGTAAATTATTTTCATTACACTGGTGCCAGCTATCATAGAGTGCAGCTGTCGTGTCGCGAGAGTTCTCTGCGGTGAGTAACAACTTCTTTAAAAGCAACGGCGCTGCGACGCCTCTCTGAATAAAATTAACGCCGAGCCGCTTTGCGCGTTTCAAGATTCAGTGATGAACCGGGGACACCTACCACCACCCTGTAACGTGCAGACGTCTCGGAACGGGAAAAGGTTAAGTGAGGAATGAGGACAAAGGTACCTAGGGCTGCCATGAGATCTGTACATTTGCAATCGTAAATCACATGTAAATCACACGTAAATCAGCCATCCGCGACGAAAATTCCAATGGGATTGTCTACTGGCTCCAGACTTTCAATACCAGCAATCGATTATGAAAATTGTTAGCGGTTTACTGGTTACTGTTTGACAACTACCCTCCTCAAACCTGGGAGGTTGAGAGTTGAAATCCTGGCCAAATGATTGACGAAATGTAACGTTTGAAGGGTATCAGTGTCACTACCACACTTTGTTTAAGCGGTGCTAACCAACACGCCACCACAGCACGAAGACAAAGACCCCCCCCCCCCCATATAGCTTAAACAGGCTTGTAGCGCAGCGTGCTAACCGTTAACACCACCGCTCCCCACAAACACTGTGACACGCACACACACATGCTGCTACACACGTACACACATTCACAGGGCAGCTAGATCACTCACTTGGGCAGGTCTCGCTGATGCTCAGGCCAAAATCCGTGAGCCTGATATTGCCACTGATGTTTGCCTGATGTTTGCCTGCAAAAAAGACGGTGGTTGTCAGTGAAACTCGTGGTGTGTCGGTGAGATTGCGTCTTGTTGAATTGGTTCATGGCGGTTTACTCAAAGATTTCATGTACTCATTTTTGTTGAACACTTAATGCCCTTTGTAAATGTAATCATGCTTGAAGATCTCCCTACCCCATGCCGTGTTAATCAAGGGGGTTGTATGGCCATACCTCACCATGCTGCTCAGGGGGCTGTTGAAGGCAATGATCATCAGGTGATGATGATTGCTTGTGTTGCAGTCGAAACGTCGTGAGAATTGTATTGTTTTATATTTTTATTATTTTATTGTTTCCCTTCTACGTGACTTTACCGAAAGAACCAAGAATATGAACAATATTTTTTATTTTACCAGTTTGAGGCCCCACTGAGCTATGGAGCTATTTTTCAGAAGCAACCTGGCTATCACAAATGTTATCTTCAACGAAGTGGCTTATCCCGTGGAAATGTATAGAGGCCAAATACTCTAAACGCGTGATGTTTATTCTAAATGTAGTGAGAGAGACATGCAACCTCAAAATATACAGCAGGCGACAGGGTCCGGATTGAATCCATGGCCTCCTGCGTACCAGGCGAGGTAGTTAACATATTGCCACTGTGGTACCCTGTGGTCACGTGAGGCCTACCACTTCTGAATGGCTTGTGATGCATATTTGAACATTACTGCAAGCGTCTTAGCCTCATTCATTAGTCAGGTATTCGAAGGGAATATTGTCATTTGGTAACGCTATTTCAAATATCGCTCATTAAACGTTCAATTTTAATGCAATGCAATTGAGGGACTTTGTGGAGTCTTGTCGTGGTCTGGAGCTGTGGTTGTTGTGTTTCTACCTTGCCCAAGCTTGCATTTGTTGACAAATTGGCAGGAATGTATGTACTTTGTATTTTTAGCAATTTGCTTACATTTTCTCCATCTTGCCTCTCATCGGTTTTGGAAATAGCTCGCTGACCCGCCCCTACTGGACATATGTGAAAAAGATCTTCATAGCTCATCGGATTCCTCCAGGATATAAAAAAGATTCTGATTAATCAGTGGCGCTGCAAACAACCTATTCCCTGTATTGCTGCGGGAATCTGCATCCACACATGATCAAGCACCCCTGTGTAATGCAATACACATGGTTCCTTTATCATAGACATGTAATTCTGCAAATGTGCAGAAATGTCTACCGTATGCGACTTACTCCAGACAAGTTTAGACTATTAAACGTGACCTGTTGTGACTCGTCTAATGTGTATTGTGTGGTCGTTATCACAGAAAGATGCATCTGGTAATGTCCTAATGGACCAAAAATAGTAAAAAGGAGGCTGGGTCTGTGTTGTTCAGAGTGACCACCATATACAGACTCTTGTACGTACAAACGAGTTCGGTTCCAGAGGTCTGTTCGTAAGTCGATTTGTTCGTGAGTCCAACTTTACTCCCGTCGATTTCAAACACGTTTTACGGCTTGTACACTAAACACGGGGAATGGCTTTGACAGTTGCCTCTGGTTCTTCACGTTCTGCAGATGTAGATGCCACCATGAACTTGCGACTCTCGGTCCGAACAGGAAACTGGACATACGGACAGGTTTGATCATATCTCTGAAAGTTCGTAAGTCGAATGTTCGTAAGTAGGGGTGTCCCTGTGTAGTGGCATAGAATCGTAATGTAACAGCATAGCGCTTGCTGCTGGCAGGGAAAGGGATCTGAGGCTTACGGCCCTGACGTCAGCAGGCCAGGTTATACACCAGAGGGGTATCTAGGGAAAGGTCGCAGAAGGGGCACTGAATTCTTAATGATACAATAATTCAGTAACACTGTACAAGTGTACAGCACGTCAGATAATTACATTGCCTAACCCTGGTTGGAAACACCGTGGGAGTGAAGAAGAAGAAGGATTAATAATCATTATTATTTACATTAGTAAGGTGCATTTCATCCGTATGCCACCAGACTTAACTTGGAGTGTCTAAATTCCCTTTGCCCACCAGAATGAACAGACCTCATCTTTCCCACCCCTGCAGACTTGGTATTAAAGTAGATACATGCTAACGTTTACAAAGTAACGGACTCATGACCAATTTCATTTCTACATAAATCAATCATTCGGAAATAGGCCCCACTATACCCCACCGACTACAGCACTCCAATCTTGCCTCCTCGTTTTGCCTCTTCCACCTGCCTCATGCTCGTCAGCACCGCCTTTCGTGCAGCCATGCGGGTGTGAGGTCATCATCACGAGAGGCCGTGCACTTCATCGTTCGCACGCGGCGGAGGAACCACTGAAGTCAAACGTTTACATTTGTGCAGTTTAGTGGGGTCATTTCCGAGCGAACTCGGTTTGAAAGTGTTTATCGTTAAATGTGGAAGGGCTTGGGTTAGTTTTCGGGTTGCCACCTTTTCCACTATGGAGATCAAACCCAGACCTACAGTGAGGGAAAAAAGTATTTGATCCCCTGCTGATTTTGTACGTTTGCCCACTGACAAATAAATGATCAGTCTATAATTTTAATGGTAGGTTTATTTGAACAGTGAGAGACAGAATAACAAGAAAATCCAGAAGAACGCATGTCAAAAATGTTCTAAATTGATTTGCATTTTAATGAGGGAAATAAGTATTTGACCCCTCTGCAAAAGATGACTTAGTACTTGTTATAATCTTAGTTCTTTCGGTAAAGTCACGTTGAAGGGAAACAATAAAATATATATAAAACAATACAAAATATATATTTTATTATTTTATTGTTTCCCTTCAACGTGACTTTACCGAAAGAACTAAGAATATGAATTACTGCAGTCACGAAAGCTTTAAATCTAAATTTAGTACTTGTTGGCAAAACCCTTGTTGGCAATCACAGAGGTCAGACGTTTCTTGTAGTTGGCCACCAGGTTTGCACACATCTCAGGAGGGATTTTGTCACCCTCCCCTTTGCAGATCTTCTCCAAGTCATTAAGGTTTCGAGGCTGACGTTTGGCAACTTAAACCTTCAGCTCCCTCCACAGATGTTCTATGGGATTAAGGTCTGGAGACTGGCTAGGCCACTCCAGGACCTTAATGTGCTTCTTCTTGAGCCACTCCTTTGTTGCCTTGGCCATGTGTTTTGGGTCATTGTCATACTGGAATACCCATCCACGACCCATTTTCAATGCCCTGGCTGAGGGAAGGAGGTTCTCACCCAAGATTTGACGGTACATGGCCCCGTCCATCGTCCCTTTGATGCGGTGATGTTGTCCTGTCCCCTTAGCAGAAAAACACCCCCAAAGCATAATGTTTCCACCTCCATGTTTGACGGTGGGGATGGTGTTATTGGGGTCATAGGCAGCATTCCTCCTCCTCCTCCAAACACGGCGAGTTGAGTTGATGCCAAAGAGCTCCATTTTGGTCTCATCTGACCACAACACTTTCACCCAGTTGTCCTCTGAATCATTCAGATGTTCATTGGCAAACTTCAGATGGGCATGTATATGTGCTTTCTTGAGCAGAGGGACCTTGCGGGCGCTGCAGGATTTCAGTCCTTCACGGCGTAGTGTGTTACCAATTGTTTTCTTGGTGACTATTGTCCCAGCTGCCTTGAGATCATTGACAAGATCCTCCCGTTTAGTTCTGGGCTGATTCCTCACCGTCCTCATGATCATTGCAACTCCACGAGGTGAGATCTTGCATGGAGCTTCAGGCCGAGGGAGATTGACAGTTCTTTTGTGTTTCTTCCATTTGTGAATAATCGCACCAACTGTTGTCACCTTCTCGCCAAGCTGCTTGGCAATGGTCCTGTAGCCCATTCCAGCCTTGTGTAGGTCTACAATCTTGTCCCTGACATCCTTGGAGAGCTCTTTGGTCTTGGCCATGGTGGAGAGTTTGGTATCTGATTGATTGATTGCTTCTGTGGACAGGTGTCTTTTATACAGGTAACAAGCTGAGATTAGGAGCACTCCCTTTAAGAGTGGGCTCCTAATCTCAGCTCGTTACCTGTATAAAAGACACCTGGGAGCCAGAAATCTTTATAATTGAGAAGGGGTCAAATACTTATTTCCCTCATTAAAATGCAAATCAATTTATAAAAAATTTGACATGCGTTTTTCTGGATTTTTTTGTTGTTATTCTGTCTCTCACTGTTCAAATAAACCTACCATTAAAATTATAGACTGATAATTTCTTTGTCAGTGGGCAAACGTACAAAATCAGCAGGGGATCAAATACTTGTTTCCCTCACTGTATGTTTCAGTTGGTCTAGGTCTGTCAACAACCATGCAGTAGTAAAGTTCAGCACAGTACCGACACCAGATCTCGGTACAAATTAATTCATGCCACCCAAACACAGATGCCAATTCACAGACTGTCTCGGCTGGACCGGGACAGGAGGTAACCCAAGGGTAGTGGGAGGATAACCGCTTTGTGAGCTATTTGTAAGTAATGCGTTTATAGTATTTGGCTGCTATACATTTCCACGTGATAAGCCACTTCGTTAAGCTATAATTTGTGGCCAGGTCGCTTCTGAAAAAGAGCTATATAGCTCTCAATGGGCCTTACCTGGTAAATAAAAAATAGTTTGCTTTAATGGTATACATACTTGAATTTTACTGCGGATGTTTTAAAACATGTCCTGTCTAACTGTCAACTTTGTTTGAATTTCAGTGAGAGAAGATGCTTCTCACACAGACGTTAAAGCAGGTACCAGAGTCCACCTGAAGCTCCTGCAGTGTGCGCCTCTTATAGGATTCCGTCCATTACTGTTGGTGCGATGGTTTGGATTTCCAAGTTGAAATCTCCTAGTTCATTTTATTTTTACCCAGGCGACAACTCAATTGTCAAGGGTAGTCCTGTTTGGAAGAGGCTATCCTCGTCTCTTGAGTTCTACATCTTGGAGAGGATGTGATTAGTCAGCATCGATGCCATTTTAGTTGGTGTCACGCATCATGCGTGCATTCTTAAATTACTGACGCCGACTGAAGACTGAAGATGCAAGTGTGCCACCTGACAATGATAGTTATGAAGCCATTTTTTGTCATTGCCAATCTTCCTTTGTGCTCTGTCAGAGTCTGGGATAACACGGCCTTGGTGACGTCCCCTGGACTTGTGTAATTTCTGTATCAATTTTTTTTCATTTTGAAACCTCTGCTCCACGTCCTTCATTTGCATCCATCTGCACCTCCGATTAGCACGGCTGGCTGACGTACGGCGCGAAAGAGGTTCAACGTACATACCTACAAGGAGTGTAAATTCATACGGTGCCAGAAACTCTGCACGAGTTCGTGCCGCGTTCTCCCGATGTTGCCGTCGATGTTTGTCCAGCGACAAGCCATTCGTTGCCACGCGCGAACCTGTCTCACCTCCACAATCACAGGGCCGAGTGTGTGACGTGTCTGGCAAGCCATGTGATGTGTCTGCGGATGATAATCTTCAGCAGAGGCCTGTGCCTTCTCCCACAGACGCCGCGCAACTGACGCCGCTCCCAGCGCCGCCGACCTCTGCTTCCCCGGCCACGGCCACGGGGAGTTCCTCTCCTCTGCTGGACACCCCGTGTGCTGGACCTGCTGCTCCACCACACTTGCCTGCCCACTACACAGGCACAAAGAGGTACGGGCAGAATTAATGCATAAACGCTTTCAACATAAGTTGGAGAGAGCTGAGCCTTTCTAGGAATTCGGCAATGCTTTCCCACCTGTGACTGCTCCCGATATATGACTCGAGAGCATGTAGGTTTTGCTTGCAGGCCACACACACACACACACATGAATGATGTGTTTGGTATTATCTCATGGAAAATAATAAATTGCACAAGGGCCAGGGTCATGCCCCATTAATTCTGAACGATTAAACCAAACTGACCCACGTTCACACACGAGAGCAGAGAGGTTGGCTGCAGGGTGACGCACGCGAAGAACACGTCGCTGTGAAAGAGTTATAAGGTCCCCCTTCGTACCTTCTTACTCTCCTTCCCACCCCCCTCCTTCCGGTCAGGTGATTTTGAAGTGTCGTCGTCATGCGAGGACGTGGACCGAGACAGCGTGTGGAACCAGTGGCTGCGCTCCGAGATCCCGGGGCTCTTCCTGCTGGCCCTGCACACGTTTACCGTGAGTCGGTGCAGATGTGGCCTCGCGACTGGGGCTGCCACCTGTCTGTGTTTGACCCCCGGACAGTGTTCGGGTGGCAGCAGGAATTGATTTGGGCCAAAATCTGGTACCCCGGGTATAGCTGTGGTTGAATTTTATCACCGTGAACAGCACAGTTTTAACAATAGACCTGGGCTCGCTGAGAAATGTGCCTGGGTTTTCTCTGTCGTGGAAATGGTGGCAACTGTACTTGAGGCATCGGCACGTTTATTCGCGCTCCGGCTCCATTTACACCGAGTCACGTGCTCGTCTCGTGTGGGGAGTGGTGGTGTAGCTGTTAGTATGAATTTTAGTATGTATGCATGGAGGGGGGAGGAGGGGTTAACCCAAATGCGTACGCTTGTGTATGGGGGGTCTACTGACAATGTGTAAGCCGACTCAACGGCATGAATCTGCCCATCGCAGTGACATGGGGAAGTAATTGCTTCCGACAAAGGCGTTCATTGACCTTTTAAATCGTACTCAGGTTTGAGAACGGGGACAGTTTGCATTCATGATCCTGAATCATGACAATTCCTTGACTCTCCGGCAGTGGTGAATCGTTCCAACCATCAGTAGGAATCGTGTATATGTGTGTACGTGTATGCACAGCTGTACCCATTGGCTTCTGTTATGGTCATGTACGTTTATTTTTTATTTCGTGGAATTTCACTTGCTGTACTCCACGCGGTGAGTGCTTTGTGTAGATAGGAATCATCTTATGTAGAGAATATAAATCTAATTCAGTACCTCTATATGTCTCCCACAGACGAGCGGGGAGACAGCAGCCAGGCGGTGAGCCGGCACTCCCAACAATCGCCCAAGAT
Source organism: Petromyzon marinus (assembly GCF_048934315.1). Taxonomy (NCBI): domain Eukaryota; kingdom Metazoa; phylum Chordata; class Hyperoartia; order Petromyzontiformes; family Petromyzontidae; genus Petromyzon; species Petromyzon marinus. The sequence continues at coordinate 581,894 of NC_133683.1, forward strand.
CTGCGGTTCTCTTTACATTCCGATATTTGCAGCCACTTACTGAGTGTTTACATGTGGGGGGAAACCAGTACACTCGCAGAAAACGAACGAATGTGAGCAAGGGGGCAACGTTCTATCCCGTGCAGATGGAACAGATTCCACAGTTGTGTTCCACTGCCTCCTGGCAAGCCAGGGTATGACTCATCCTCGATGTCCACCGGAAGGGAGATTGCACACTTGCAATTGAATTCTCTGAGATTATGTATATCATGGGGTAGGCAGTGACAAAGCCCCTGACTCACTTAACACGAACATGCGGTCCAGTGCATTGTACGTGCAAGGATACTTGCTTTCCAAAATGTATGAATGTGTGTTGAACTTGAATCTTGACTTGAAGCTTTCGTGACTGCAGGAATTCATATTTTTTGGGTCTTTCGGTAAAGTCACGTAGATAGAACAATAAACTAATAAAAATAAAGTGAATACGAAATAATAATAAAATTATCACGACGTTTCGATCGCAACACAAGCAATCGTCTTCATTTTTCTCCTGATGACGATTGCTTGTGTTGTGATCGAAACGTCGTGATATATTTTACTTTTTTATTCACTTTATTTTTATTATTTTATTGTTCTATCTACGTGACTTTACGGGAAGACCCAAAGAATATGTGTTGAACTTTTTTCGCAGTGTGCGTATCCAACCGTGCTAATCTGTGGTACATTAACACCTTGCCACAAATGCCCTGTTGCTCATGAGCACAGCGACTCAAATGAATCAGGCGCAAGGTTTGCATGATTAATTCTTACAAAGTGGGGTCTATAATGAACAATATGGCTGAAGCTCGAGTTCTATTCATTTAAAACCAAACGTGTTTCTTACCAACCATACCTGGTGTTTGCACACAGATACAGATTCTGGGCGATGCGTTCTACACCATTCGGAATGCGCTGTTGCAATGTGCAGCTACAGCTGCTGCAAAAATATTTGTCTCGGTTTGATCCACTGAACAATATCCACTGACCACACCGCACGCGCAACAATGATATAACTACAAACAAAAATATAATAAATTAGGATGGTTTATTAAATATATTGCACGTAAGAAAATACAGCAATAGACGTAAAAATACATGGCAGTTTAACACATAGGCTTTCGCGACAAATATCCATAATACAGGTTTTATGGGTTGGATCGCGTAAATATGTAAATGTGTCATTATGAGACCTCCTTTGCCAGTAGCAAGATATAGTAATAGGTTTTTACCGTTTTATCTGGCACCAAAACTGACACCTTTATACAAGGGATCATGTTTGCATCATCTGGTCCGACACCAGTGGAGACTAGGCTCTAAGAAAAGCCGTCTCGGGTGTGGACCAATCAACTTCAAGGACAATGTATATTACTATCAGAGTTGTCTCTTTTTGTTTGCATTTTGATTGCTTGTCTTGTGGTTATTGCAAACATGATCCCTTGTATAAAGGTGTCAGTTTTGGTGCCATATAAAAGGGTAAAAACCTATTACAATATAAATGTGTCGTTAAACCCGCCACCACCCGACAGCCAACTAGTAAGGGTTGTCACGTAAACAGAACATGCCAATTCATCACTAGTACAGCACACCGGTGTGTGGTGTGTTGGAGAGCCAAGCCACCACATTTACCATCGGAGTACGACGTTTCAGTAATTACAACTAGCTTCATCAGGCAACAGCAATATTTGGGAGAAGTCCACCTGTTTCATTCCTTGTATAGAGGCGTAGATGTGATGACAACACTTGTGCGCTCTTTGAGCGCAAAGTAGGGGGGGGGGGATTAATGAATCAACGTACATTATACATGCACATTATCCTAGGCCATTGATCTTGTACTTAGTGTCCATTGTGTGTACTAAAATAGCCGTACAAACGGTAATTTGATGATTCTCTTCCATGCAGAAACTAAGTCGGTAGCTATCCAAACGATTACAATTATTTTTATTTATTTTTATTTCGATAGATTCTGTAATTAGTCTTGGCCAGTAGTAACTAATTTTGCACAGAACTTCACCATTATCAAAATCAATTGAGTGTCTTTGTGGGCACGCGTGTTCTGCTACTGCTGACAGTTGTATTTGTGAGCATTTCATATTTCTGTGGTGTTCTTTTAGTCTCGTGCTGATCATTCATCCTGTTTGCCCTACATAGAATTTGCCACAAGTGCAATTAATCCGGTACACACCTTCTGTTGATAGCTTCAGTAATAGAACAGCAAATAAATACCCAATAGTCCTTTTCGTAGGTTTCCATATGCCTTCTGAATTTGCCTGGCTGATCAAAGTTTCGACCGCAGATGCCATTGGTCAGGGGTCTCTTTATCCGTTCTCATGTGGGACTCTAGGCATGATGGCAGTTGGAATGCTTTCCCACAGACTTGGCAAGACATTTGTTTTCTCACTCTAGTGACTATGGGAGTGAGGTGGAGTCGAGATGGGCGCTGGTCAGGCGTGGCGTTTCCCAGCAGGCGCCTTCGTTCCATGCGCGGTCGCTGTGATAGCAATAACTTCGTTGCACGCAGGTGCGCCCTTTGCAGAAGGTGGCATTGTCTGCAACTCTGCCTCCTCACCACCAGGACTCGACAAGCTGCTGCTGCTGTTGCTGGTGCCATCCATGGCAAAGGCAATTCTTCCAGCACCATGACTCGCAGCCGAGTAGCTCTGACACACCTTCACCACCGCATTGACAAAATTGCCGTCATTCACCATGCCACGTGCGCCCCTTGAGTTCTTTCCGTGGGTCTCCATATGCCTTCTGAGTTTGTAGGGCTGATCAAAGCTTTGATCGCAGATGTTGCAGCTTTGACCACCGGTCTTGTGCATTCTCATGTGGGACTCTAGGCACCATGCCAGTTGGAATGTTTTCCTGCAGACGTCGCAAGAGATTCGTTTTCTCACTCTAGTGACTCTATCGGATTCTAGTGACTATCGGATTCAACGCCGCATTGGCAAAACTGCCGTTGTTCACCAAGCCTGCTGCACCCTTTATCATGTAATCCTTTTCGTGGGTCTTCATATGCCTTTTGAATTTTCATGGCTGATCAAAGCTTCGTCCACATAAGCCGCACCATTGCTCACGGGTCTCCTTGTGCGTTCTTACGTGGGCTTCTAGGCACCACGCCAGTTGGAATTTTTTCCCACAGACGTCACAAGAGATGAGTTTTTTCGCTCTTGTAACTCTACCGGATTGAGGTGGGGTCGAGACGGGTGCTGGTGAAGTGCCATCGATGGTAAAGGCAATTCTTCCAGCACCACCATGACTCGCAGCGGAGTTGCTCTCGCACATCTGAAACAAAAGACAAAGGTCACGCGCATGACACCCGTGTCACGAGTGCACTCACAAAGGCATACTTAAGGTGACGTAAGATTCATTACAACAGATTCATTATAACAGAACTCCTCAATAGTGCAGATCCTATCATCTACTATTTCACTCCTTATCCACCCAACTAAGTACTCTTTGGTTCTTTCGGTAAAGTCACGTAGGTAGGAAAAATAAAATAAAAAATAATATATCACGACCATAAATGACGCCACGCGATTTTTGACCCCCCCCCTCGTCACACGGCGTCACAAAAAGTCAGACCCCCCCCCCTCAAGTATGACGTCACAAAGCTCTGCCCCCCCCCCCCAACCATATTTTCATTTTGAAAATAAAACATGTTCCAAATCGCTTTAAACTATTGTCATTGTATTTAATGTGGCGCTGCACTCTGATGTTGTAGGAGAAAACATTTATTAAAAAGTTTTATTTAACTAAATAGAACATGTTGTCTATATTTAAAGTTGCGCATTTTGACGTGACGTCACATTTCTCAAACCCCCCCCCCCCCTCGTCACAAATGTCTGACCCCCCCTCCCCAGGTGTGTGACGTCATTTATGGACGGCCCCCATCGCCTTAAAACGCGAACTCGCGCTTGCAAACTGAAACCGCGGAAATTTTTTTGTTCCGCAGCGCGATCCTCCGCGAGATGTAATGAGTCGGCCTCGCACTGTGAGTGAGTGTGAGTGAGACAGCATCGTCCTCCACTCCTCCTGATGTCGAGGGTAAATGGGCGAGGTTTAGGTCTGTGACTCATGCAGCTGCAATGGCTGCTTTGTGTACGCGGTCCAGACCTCCCCAGAGACCCTGGCTGACAGAGGAGGTGTTCAGGATGTTTGAGAAAAAGCGACAGGCCCACTCTAATCGTCTACAGCATCCCACGTCAGAGAATGAGGAGGCTTACCGCAGCCTTCGCTCGGAGGATCGGAGAGCCGTGAGGCGCTGCAAGGATGGGTGGTGGTCGCGGGTTGCTGAGGAGATGGAGTCTGCCTCAATTGCCCGCGATCACAAATCCCTATTTAACTCCATCAAAAAAGTAACTTACAGCGCCACACCTATTACCATTGTAGGGGTAATCGTCACTCACCACTCTGTGGGCTGGTAGCTTCCCCTTATCGTCAATAGGGGGCGGAAGCGCTATCACGCCAGGGCTAATGTCCATGGCCCAAAAAGGGGCCAACGACAAACCCTAGCAAACGGATCCTGGGACACACTCCCCGGGGCCCCGGGAGGAGGGAACTGGGGGATGATGTCACCTTCCAGAACGTTCTAGAAGGGAAGCGTGGCTAGGGCGGAGCAAGCCACGAACCATAAGCCGGACCTCTCAGAGGTCTGGCTCAGTCATCTGCAAGCTGACGAACGAAGACCTGGGCTGAAGATAGGACTCTGGACCCCAAGCTCCGTTGTCCTTCTAAGGGCTGGAGCTCAGTGAGGCCAGTGGTCAGGACCCACGGACCGGGTACGGTCAGGTCAAATAGCCTCTCCTAGGGTCCCAGCCGGAGCACGAAGGGTAACGGGGTACCTAGTGATAGGGCCCGCATAATCCGGAGGCCATACCTCCCCAGGTATCGGGTAAAGGGACCGATATACCCTTTGTGTTAGAGACTTGTAAGGAAGACAATAAATATCGTGTTGCCTCATCAGAAGTTTATTCGTCAATTTATACCCACTACACCACCATTAGGGGAACGAAGGGTGATCCAATCTCCGACCCCAGGGACAGGTTTGCAGATTTGCTGAGCATTTCTGTGAGGTCCTGGGGGAGGGGGAATCCCTCAGCCTGGAAAACATCATGGGACAAAGTGGGGATGACCCTGCTGAGGATGCGGTACCTCAAATATTAGAGGAGGAAGTCACCCCCTGTGAGTGGCTGGCTGAGGTACCATCCATTGAGGAAGTACTGAGGGCGATCCAGAGTCTGAGACCAGGAAAGGCACCGAGCAGAGATGATCTCCCAAGCGAAATGCTGAGGGAGGGTTGCGTTTGTGCGTAGACTGACCTACATGACATCATAACAACAGTCTGGGCCACTGGATGGGTTCCGCAGGATTGGAAGGATGCCCTGGTGGTCCCCCTCTTTATGAAGGGGGACCGCACAGACTGTAACAACTACAGGGGCATCTCACTCAGTGTGCTGGGAAAGGTCCTGGCAAGGATTATTCAACATCGCCTTGCTAGGTACGCTGAGCAGAGGCTTGCGGAGCCCCAATGCGGTTTCAGGAAAGGGCGGTCCTGCACAGATGTCATATTTTCTGTCCGTCTGCTACAGCAGAGGTGGAGGGAATTCCAACAAGACCTACATCTCTGCTTTATTGACCTGGTCAAGGCCTATGATACCATCAGTAGGCCTGGGCTCTGGGTTTTTCTTCGTGCTTTCAGAGTCCCTGACCCTCTGCTCACACTCATTAAGGACCTTCATGATGGTGAGCAGGCCCGGGTAAAACTACGTAGCCGGGAGTCAGAGCCATTCCCTGCGACAGGGATGTCCTCTGGCTCCAACATTTAACATCTATTTCGACCACATAGTTCGTGAAGCCTTCAGTAGCTGTACCAGAGCAATTTACGTCTGGTACAGATATAATGGGAGGCTGATCGATGCCCGGGTGCGGTCAAGGGATGGCTCCCTATTGGTCAACCACATTATGTATGCCGACGACCTGGTAATTGCTGCTCATTCAGAGGAAGAGTTGGAGGCGCTGCTGCTGAAACTGGAGTGTGCCACTAAGAGGTGGGGCCTTACCATCAGCCCCACCAAAACGAAGCACCTGCCTGGGTATTTTGTGCCATCGGGCACTCCACCCCCACAACTCCCAATCGGTGATGGGGCAGTTGGGAAGAGAGTGGAGAGTTTCCCATACCTGAGCAGTGTGCTCATGATCGGCTCCGGTTTAACAACAGAGGTCTCACTCCGAATTAGTCGAGCGGCATTATCTTTTCATCGGTTGTGTAACGTGTGGAAGCTACCTGGTCTGTCGCTCCGCATGAAGCTTCGGGTCTTCTCGGCCACAGTCATTCCCTCCCTCTACACTTGCGAAACGTGGACCCCCCTAATGCAGCATCTTCACCGGTTAGAAACATTTAGGCTGGCCTGCCTACTATCAATCCTAGGTTTAACCAGGCTGGATTGTGTGAGGAGCTCACAAATTCTCGAAAGATCTGGACAAAGTCCCATCGGCGAGCTCCTCCAGCAGGCAAGGCTGTGTTGGCTGGGCATGTAGCCCGCATGCCCAATCACCGCATGCCCAAACAGCTTTTGTTCGGCCGGATTGATGGAGCTAAACGGGCGTGGCACGGACTTGAGAAGAGATGGAGTGATGTGGTACAGGAGGATGTGGAGCTGAGTGGACTTGCCGATGACTGGTACCAGCGGTGTCAAGATCAGCCTCTGTGGAGGAGGCTTGTGAAGGACGCTACTGGGCAGTTGGAGGCAGTCGCCCTCCAACAACAACGGAGGGCGGAGGAGCGACGCTCAGAAAAACGAGCGGAGCGTCGGGTGGCTAAAGCTCAGCAAGTTGGCACAGTAGGGGGCACAGGTGGTGCATCAGCCAGTCATCTCAGTCATGTCAGTCAGTCGACCATTGGCACCTGGGTCTGCCCCGTGACCTCTTGCCAGCCGGCGATCGACACTTCATGTGGCCTCAAGGTGCACATGGCCTGGCACAAGCGTCGTGGTGACGTCACCACCACTTAGTGGCGAATTGCGGTTGTTTTGAGACAGTAAGAGAGTGTGAGGTCGACTCAGCCTCAGATGAGTACCTGGTGCGGTGTGTCGTAAACATCGCTACTGGGGGAGACAAAGGCCGCCGTGGAGGAGAATCCTAAAATAATAAAAGCTTTTATTATAATAAAAACTTTGATTGTAATATTTTATTAATATTATAATAAAAGCTATACTTAAAGCTTTTATTATAATCAAATTTCAATTTGTTATGAAAAGAAATACAAATAATAAATTTAAAATAATAAAAGCTTTGATTATTTCCAATTTATTATTTTATTATTTTTTATTTTGCTGCCACCTGCCGGCCACCAACGTGGCGTGTAGATTCTGCCAAATTAAAAAGTTACTAATAAAAATAAGAAATTGAAAATAATAAGCAAAAACCCAGATTCATATTCTTGGTTGCTTCGGTAAAGTCACGTAGATAGAAATAAAACTAAAATAATAACATAACATTTATTTTTTTAAATTAAAAATACAAAAAATGAATTTTAAATAATGAAAGCTTTTATTATTTTCAATTTATTATTTAATTTTTTTAATTGGCAGAATCTATACGCCATATTCTTGGTTCTTCAGGTAAAGTAACGTAGATTTGAAATAAAAATAATTCAATTTAATTCAAAAATATAAATTATATATTGAAACTAATAAAAGCTTTTATTATTTTAAATTTATTGTTTATTTTTTTTAAATTGGCAGAATCTACACGCCATATTCTTGGTTCTTCAGGTAAAGTCACGTAGATTTGAAAATAAAAATAATTCAATTCAATTGAAAAATATAAATTATATATTGAAACTAATAAAAGCTTTTATTATTTTAAATTTATTCTTGAAATTTTAAAATATAAAAAAATAAAATAGAAATAATAAATTGAAAATAATAAAAGCATTTATTATTTTATAATAAATTGAAAATAAAAAAAGCTTTTATTATTTTCAATTTATTATTTTAATTTTATTATAACTTTACCGAAGGAAGCAATAATCTGGCGTGTAGATGCTGCCATCTGGTGGCCACCAACGTTGGCAGGTGGCAGCATCTACACGCCATATTCTTGGTTCTTTGGGTAAAATATAAATAATAAAGAAAAGTAAAAAACTAACAATTCATGATTTAGTATTTTTTCATTTAATTCTATTATTTTCATTTTCAAATCTACGTTACTTTACCAAAAGAACCAAGAATATGGCGTGTAGATTCTGCCAATTTAAAAAAATTAAAATAAATTGAAAATAATAAAAGCTTTCATTATTTTCCATTTATTTTTTGTATTTTTTTTATTTAATTTTATTATTTTTATTTTCAACCTACATGGCTTTACCGAAAGAACCAAGAATATGAATCTGGATTTTTGATTATTATTTTCAATCTATTCTAATTTTTAAATTGGCAGCATCTACACGCCATATTCTTGGTTCTATCGGTAAAGTCACGTTGATAGAAAAAAAATCAAATCAAATAAAAAGTGTGAAATTGAAAATAATTAAAGCAAAAAACCCACATTCATATTCTTGGTTCTTTCGGTAAAGTCACAGAGATAAAAAAAATGAAACAAAATTTGGATTTTAAAATAATAAATTGACAATAATAAAAGCTTTTATTATTTTCCATTGATTTTTTTGTATTTTTAAATTGGCAGAATCTACACGCCATTTTCTTGGTTCTTTGGGTAAAGTCACGTAGATAGAAAATATAAATAATAAAAGAAAAGTAAAAATTTTAACAATATTTTTTAAAATATTTTTATTATTTTATTGTTTCCCTTCTACGTGACTTTACTGAAAGAACCAATAATATGAATCCCTGCAGTCACGAAAGCTTTAAATCAAAATTTAATAATAACAATTCATGATTTTTCATTTAATTCTTACATTTTCATTTTCAAATCTACGTGACTTTACCGAAAGAACCAAGAATACGGCGTGTAGATGCTGCCATCTGCCGGCCACCAAGGTGGCGTGTAGATTCTGCCAATTTAAAAATTACAAATAAAAGTCATAAATTGAAAATAATAAAAGCTTTTATTATTTCCGATTTATTTTGTTTTAAATTTATTTGATTATTTTTAAATCTACATGACTTTACCGAAAGAACCAAGAATATGAATCTGGATTTTTGCTTATTATTTTCAATTTATTATTTTCATTTTTCAATTGGCAGAATCTACACGCCACGTTGGTGGCCGGCAGATGGCAGCATCTACACGCCATAATCTTGGTTCTTTCGGTAAAGTCACGTAGAATGAGAATAAAATAATAAATTGATAAAATAAAATGACACAATAAAATTATCACGACGTTTCGGCCACAACACAAGCGGCCTTCATCAGGTGAAGGGACGAGACTGTCTGGAGGACAGCGCTGGAGCGAACAAAGCCAAGCTCAGATCGCGACCTTTAAGCTGTGTGAGAAGCAACAGAGCACCTTGACAAAGGAATTATCATAGAATTTAGCATTGAAATAGCTGAGTGATTAGCTTGTGACTGGTCACAGAAATGGCTATGTTAAAGTCAAAGCATACACATCCACAGAGGCACCCCTTGACAAAGGAATTATCATAGAATTTAGCATTGAAATAGCTGAGTGATTAGCTTGTGACTGGTCACAGAAATAGCTATGTTAAAGTCAAAGCATACACATTCACAGAGGCACCTAGTACAAATCAAACAGGAGAATTTAGCATTGAAATAACTAGGAGAATTTAGCATTGAAATAACTGAGTGATTAGCTTGTGACTGGTCACAGAAATGGCTATGTTAAAGTCAAAGCCTACACATCTGAGCTATTCACCGTAACTGGGTATACACTACACTACATAATGAATACTACATAATAAACCAATAAAAACTAAAATATAAATTACCTCAATGTTATCAATAAACTCTATATATTCTCCAATCAGCTAAGCTACCACACAATAAGTCGTTATATATCACAATGCTATATGGCGAAAAAATTGGTGGATTCTTACCGTTAACTTTAGCACCACGGACAGCTACGAGCCCCGTTCAGACGGACGAGTTCATCCATGGTCGGAACAGAGGAGGGGTAGAGAGACAGCTGCGAGGCGCTGTTATACTCCATGTTGTATATAGTATTCATTATTTAGTGTAGTGTATACCCAGTTACTGTTAATAGCTCAGATGTGTAGGCTTTGACTTTAACATAGCCATTTCTGTGACCAGTCACAAGCTAATCACTCAGCTATTTCAATGCTAAATTCTATGATAATTCCTTTGTCAAGGCGCTCTGTTTCTTCTCACACAGCTTAAAGGTCGCGATCTGAGCTTGGCTTTGTTCGCTCCAGCGCTGTTCTCCAGACAGTCTCGTCCCTTCACCTGCTGAAGGCGCTTGTGTTGTGGCTGAAACGTCGTGAGAATTTTATTGTTATTTTATTTTATCAATTTATTATTTTATTCTCATTCTACGTGACTTTACCGAAAGAACCAAAGAAGATGAATCCTTGCAGTCACGAAAGCTTTAAATGGAAAAATATTCTCGGTTCTTTCGGTAAAGTCACGTAGATTTGAAAATAAAATAATCGAATTTAATTAAAAATTTTTTTTTTATTATTTTAAATTTAAAAATACAAATGATAAATTGAAAATAATAAAAGCTTTTATTATTTTGAAAATAATAATAAAAGCTTTTATTATTTTCAATTTTATTTAATTATTTGTATTTTCTATCGACGTGACATTACCGACATAACCAAGAATACGGCGTGTAGATGCTGCCACCTGCCGGCCACCAACGTGGCGTGCAGATGCTGCCAGGTGTGATTTCAGAGGTGATTGGGTTGGTGATGTTGGTGAGTTGCATGGTGAGTGTGTCGGTGAGCACCTGGAGGATTCGCCTCCACGGTCGCCTTTGTCTCCCCCAGTAGCGATGTTCACTCCACACCGCACCAGGAACTCATCTGAGGCTGAGTCGACCTCACACTCTCTCACTGTCTCACAACAACAACAACAACCGCCATTCGCCACTAAGTGTCGGTGACGTCACCACGACGCTTGTGCCAGGCCATGTGCACCTTGAGGCTACGTCAAGTGTCGAACGCCCGCTGGCATGAGGTCACGGGGCAGACCCAAGGGTGCCACTGGTCGACTGACTGAGATGACTGAGATGACTGGCTGATGCACCACCTGTGCCCCCTCCTCACACTCACGCGCACTCACTCACAAGCGCGAGTTCGCGTTTTCAGGCGATATAAAATAATTTATATTTCATGCCAGTTGGTTCTGAAGGGCGGCTGTTTGTAATTTGGGCGTTCGTAAGTCGAGGACTGCCTGTAAATAAAGATTCCGATTGTGGATGTGGGGCTTTCACCGTGGGGTGAGCTTGGCCCGATCTGCGGGGGCGTGGCTTGCACGACAGTGGGCGGGGCACAGCCGCGACAGGCGTGGCTTATCCAGGAAGTGGGAGGAGGAGTCTCGAGCCTACGTGGGGGCGTGCAATAACAAAGGGGACGTGGAGTGTCACCCTGGGTGACGCCTGCGCTGACCAATCGCAAAGGAGACCGCGATCACCGGACTGCAAGCCAGAGAGAAGCGCGCTCCTTTTAAAGTTAACAACAACATTGTTAAATGTAAGTAGCGCCTCTCTACTTTATTATTGTTTTATTTGTTTAATACATTACTTGTGGTGCCGTGAGTCGAGTGAAATGAGTCAATAACCTTGCTAGACATGGCTAAGCTTTTAATAAGGGGCGCCGCGGTGTCGAGATGTTAACTACCTCGCTAGGCCTACAGCAGCGTGGAGGTTCCATCGAGACCCTGACGCCTGCTCTGTATTTGTTTATTTTTTTCCCCTGTGGTCACGTAGATTCTTCTCCTGGTCCTTCGGTTTTCCCCTCCACATTTAGAAACGTGAGTTCAGAGTACTTGGCTGCTATAAATGTCCACATGATAAGCCACTTTTGTTGAGCTATCATTTGTGTCCAGGTCGCTTCTGATAAGAGTTATATAGCTCAGTGGGCCTTACCTGGTAAATATAACTAGTTTATAGTTTAGTTTATAGTTCATAAGAACTCGTGACAAGGGTCAGTGTCTACTTCAAATATTGTTCAGGCTCTGGAGACCTCCAAAGTTATTCGTGATGTTATACATTTGGTTCGTTTTGAGCATAATCGCGACCTTATATAATTATTACGTGATACACACGCTGAATATACGCACACAAACATCGTGTACACGTGTGTCGTGCCCTCTATTGTCCACATAGACGGCTTGTGCTGACGAGAGAACGGTCTTAACGTACAATGTCGTGACATGTATCAGCCCTTTGTCGATCCAGCGTTTTGATAGAGGCCTCCCCCACACCATGTCGTTCGTGGGAGTTGTTTAACCATACTTCACCATGCCGGTCAATGCGGGTTTGGTGAAGTGAGGAGGCCCAGAAACTTGCATATGCAGATACGAGTTTGCCTGTGCTTGCATCTGCAGAATTACATTCTCACACATCTTCAAGTATAGTTTAATACTTATAAAAATGCATTAATTCTTGAGGATTCCATAAAGTACTGTGGTAAAAATAAAACAACTTGATTTGAATAAATTTCGATTTAAAGCGTTCGTGACTGCAGGGATTCATCTTCTTGGTTCTTTCGGTAAAGTCACGTAGAAGGGAAATAATAACATAATAAAATCAAAACATAATAAAATTCTCACAACGTTTTGGCCACAACACAAGTAGCCTTCCTCAGGTGAAGAAACAGAACTGTCGGAAAGACAGCGCTCCAATGAACACTGTTAAGCTTGGCAGCGTATTTAAGCTGGGTGGGAGGAGCAGAGCTCCTTGACAAAGGAGTTTACATATCAACAGAAGAATTTAGCATTGAAGTAGCTGTGTTAATGTGATAGATTAGCAGGATGTTAAAGTCAGAAATTAGCATGTAACTGGGAGATTAGCATGATGTTAATGTGAGGAATTAGCATGTAACTGGTGACAGAAGTAGCTATGTTAAAGTCAGAGTTTACATATCAACAGAGGCATTTAGTATATTGACGCTAAAGAACTGCAACTACCCAACTATCATACAATAAACCGATGTGAAAGAACTAAATATAAACTACATCAATATAAATTTTGATTTAAAGCTTTCGTGACTGCAGTAATTCATATTCTTAGTTTTTTCGGTAAAGTCACGTTGAAGAGAAACAAACAAAATAATATAATATATATAAAACAATAAAAATTATCACGACGTTTCGACCATAACTCAAACGGTCATCTTCACACCTGAAGACCTGAAGATGACCGTTTGAGTTGAAACGTCGTGAGAATTTTTATTGTTTTATATATATTATATTATTTTGTTTGTTTATCTTCAACGTGACTTTACCGAAAAAACTAAGAATATACATCAATATAATCAATGTACTCAATATATTCTCCACTAAGCTGAGCTACTAACAATAAGTTATTATACATTACACTTCTATGTCGCAAAAAATATTATAATATGCCTCCAAATAATATTTTTTATTATAAACTGCCATAGACAGACCCGAACATTGAATTATACACTGCGTTACTATACACTACCCTATACGTTAGATTATAATAATATTAGACTTGTAATATTACACTATGTATTATTTTACCAACCCTACTGTATACCTCACTGCTGTAGATTCACTATACAATTACGATACTGTATATTACCAAATAAATTATATTAAACATTACACTGAGTACTTTGTTGAACAGGGAATGCTTTGAGCTTGTGGGTTGAATCCATCTGTGTGGAGTTGTGTTATTTCGCAATATGCAAGGTGGGGTCTCTCTGGGTTCCACTCACGCAAACATCTCAATGCAATGGGACCTTTCTGAAAATGCAGTACTTAGACGCAATGAAGCTTTCCTGGGTAACTAGTTAACATTGTAATAATTAGCATGAGAGATAATGACGTTCCCTTATAAGTGCCATTAGTAGTACTATCCTGTACTTTTAATGAAGACTATTTTACGTAGTTGTTTGTAAAAAAGTGTCCATTCCCAAAACTTCTTGACGGGCCCTCATACAGAAATGATATTACAATCTTACATGGAGATTGCGAGTCAGAGTGTTGTGAATAGTGGAGTGAACGTGTGGTGCAATCATTATATTGTTGGTGTGTATATACAGAAAGACCTATTTGGTGGGTAACATTAGGAAAATGGAGGTAGTTAGTCATTGTTGTTTAGAAACAAAATATTACTTGGGTGGATAAGAGGAGTAAAATCGTACATGATAGGAACTGCAATATTGTGGAGTTCCGGTATAATGAGTTATAGTATATATGAATCTTACGTCACCTTAAGTATGCCTGTGCGAGTACACTCGTGACACGGGTGTCATGCGCGTGACCTTTGTCTTTTGTTTCAGATGTGCGAGAGCAACTCCGCTGCGAGTCATGGTGGTGCTGGGAGAATTGCCTTCACCATCGATGGCACTTCACCAGCACCCGTCTCAACCCCACCTCAATCCGGTAGAGTTACACGAGCGAAAAAACGTATCTCTTGTGACGTCTGTGGGAAAAAAATCCAACTGGCATGGTGCCTAGAAGCCCACGTAAGAATGCATAAGGAGACCCGTGAGCAATGGTGCGGCATATGTGGACAAAGGTTTAATCAGCCAGGAAAATTAAAAAGGCACATGAAGACCCATGAAAAGGATTATATGATAAAGGGTGCACCAGGTTTGGTGAATAACGGCAGTTTTGCCAATGCGGTGTTGAATCCACCATCGCCCTATGAGATGTGCTCAGTCTGCGGATTTTTAAGTCCTATTGAAATCCTGAAAACTCATGAAAGTCTTCACGCACAGTTCTTGTACAGACCGAAGCCTGAACATGATTACACTTCGACAAAAGATAGCGGCGTTAAGATAAATGACATGAAATCCAATTTTCTTGAATGCTTTGGCCTAGTTCCACGTCAACAAACTGCTTCACCAGTCAGTGAGAATAAACCATACGCTGCTCTCGATCCTTTTATGAGCATGAAAGTGTTGATGACCTTGCAGCAGAAGAAGGAAAAGCGAAGTAGACCTAAGTCCATTAAAAGAAAGAAGACCACCACCAGTGTCACCAATTGCAGCAGTAGCAACAGCCAGAATTCGGACATCAAGAGGATGGACTGCACGGAAGCAGGAGGCTGCGTGGAGCAGAGCATCCCCAAGGTGGATGAATCCAACCTGGCACCTTTAGGTACGTCCTAGTAATGCACACACTACATTTCATTTGGATGTAATTCATAATTTCACAAATTAGTTAATGTACGCATATGTTGACCATATCTGTATGTCTGCGCTGAGGAGTCTAGAGATCTGATGTGGTGCTACTCGGATGTTGGGTTAAACCGTGAAACTCTGGGTTTTCTGTCACCGAACCACGATTAAATTGGCTTCTCATTGATGGTCTTATCCAGTTACCAAACACTTCTTCCAGCAAACACTTGGACCTACAGCCCCAGAGCCCACTTGGACTCTTTGATGAATACCTCGAGATGGGTACAATGAGCTCAGAGGATCACACTACGGAGTCAACGCGTTTTACTTTATTATAAAAAAAAACACACAATTGGGTATCATTTGATTATATTGGCACGTGTGGACGGCCCCTGTGTATCTGTCGGACATTGTTGTGGGAGGGAAATTACCCACACTTCGGGTTGTTGAAGGCAGGGAGCACAGATGTAAGAGCTTAGATGTACAATACAACAATGTAATTTGCTGCACTGTCCTCTGCTGCTCACAACCCCACAATAACTATTGCATGGTCACCCATCCAACCAATTTTCAGGCTCAGCTCTCCTTAACTTCTGGGATCTGATTAAATCTGACGCATACTGGGTGATTTGGCCATAGGCACCAATCTATGGATATACTGTAACACAATTGTCTTTGAGCATGCGCATATGTGCATATGTACGGAGTTAAGTTTTAGAAACAATAGGAGCACATATTTGCTCCTCTTGTCTGCTAACCAATGCAGCTACATTGGTCAGCTTGGATTGACGTTTTTCCCCCTTACTATTTATTTAAAACTCTTGTGCATCATGTCCACTGTGGTTAACTGCTGTGATTTGTTGGCATTTCAGCCACAGTGCATATGCCTAAAAATGTGTGGTACGGTTAATGGAGTCCTCAATACAGGATGTGATGTAATTATTATAGCCACCTAGTGGTGGAAAATGGTGCAAAAGAAACCCAGGTGAACCAGAGCTGAGCATTAAAGATGGTAGTGGCTGATCGCATCTTAGTGGCCAATGTAATGGACACGATAATTTTGTGAACAAATGACACGAAAATGTGACCATATTTTGGGGTCTCCTTTGACTAAAACACATTCAATGCATTGAAAACATGTTTTGTTTGCTTAAAGTAATCACAACATAACAGCATTAAGAGTGTATGTCTATATCCTGTTTCACTCATTATCCTATCCTTGCCCCCCTACCCATTCTCAAAATATACCCCAGTTATCCATATTCGGGTTTTCCACTCTCTTCGTGGCATCATTTCCACTTGCGCCATTGCTCGCACTGCTCAACAACATCATCGAAGTGCGGGTCGACGCGTGGAAGCTCGTAACAAAGATGAGGAGGCCTGTGGTTTCGCAAGCAAGAGGAATTGGAGCCTGGGCCGACATTCTGAGTATCGTTGCCACCCTCTCTGTAATCACCAATGTAAGTCGCCAGATTGTCTGCTCGCTTTCTCGCTCAATATCCCATCTTATGAGTGACATAACATGTCATGTTAGCCGTGTGGGTTCTTTTTACCATAATTCACCATTCTGGTCCTGGCAGGTTTGAGAAGAGGTGTAGTGGGGGACCAGGAGCGGTTCGGGTATCACTCGTCACTGATGTTAGTCGTAGCTGGAAGTCAATTGCATGTGTGCTGAATTCAAAGTGCAGTGCATGAATCACTGCACCACCGCTCCTATCCACTCTCTCCCAAAATCGCAAAAGGTAAAGCCTTGCAATTGCTTGCTCATGTCACTGCTGGCAGAAGGGCCTCAACTAAAGGTAGCTCTAGAGAACCCCTCTACACGGTATTTGGCCTACTCTTCCATGATGACCAGACATGTTGTAAGATGTGGAATTACCTGCGCTAAAACAGTGATGAACCCATTTATATTGCTAATTGGACAGAGGTGGGGGAGATTTAAGAAAATGATCCATTGCTTCAACTGTTGTGTCAGGAGACTGAACTGACGACTGCCAGATTGCAAGTCCTTATATGGTAACCATTTCACTCTGGCAGCAACCCCCCAAATTGTATTTGTGAAAATTAATGTAATTGCCAAGGTAAGATGTTCAGAAGCCTTGGTCAAATCATTGCATGCTCAGTGACCGCTATCGCTGTGCCTCCGTATGCTAATTCCACAGTCATGCATCTTGGCATTCACAACGGACATCATCCCACGCCTGGTGTATTATTATGGATACTCAGCAGAGTATGGCACAGGTTCGCCTACAATGCATGGGTACACGGAGGACAGCCTTTCAATTTTCAAGATCAGCGACTTCAAGGAGCAAAATCATCCCAACATCCTGCCAGCCTGGTTTGATCCGGCATTCCACACAACCTGCAGGTTTGTGCCATTCAGTGTCATGCCCAGCTATCGGGGGTGCCGTCCCTGCGAATGTGATGCACTGATCTCTGGGTGTGTTGTCCAGGTAGATGCGACATCCTTCTGGGTGTGGTGTCCTCCTGGCTCCGCCCCTTCCTGATTAGTCTGGTTCTCTTCCTCTTTTCACTCCGTGACTTTCCTTTTAAGACCCACACTTCCCCTAGGCCCCACCTCTGTTTAGGCCCTGCCCCTTACCCTGGACACAGGGTTTGGCTTAGTTGGGTAGTAAGGGGTTGTGGTAGGGTTGGGGGAGGAGTGTGCGTGGTGGGCGGGGACAGTAAAGGGGGTGGGGGGGGGGGAATTGGAGGGGGGGAGCAGTGGGTACGGGTGGGATGGCTTCACAACCAAAGTCCCACTTAGAGAAATATAATAATAGATTGATATAAATTATAGCTCATTGTTACCCTGCTAAAGAGTAATGTTATTTATTTATCTATCTATCGATCCACGACTGCTTAATTGAGTCTCAAGATCCCTTTTCAGGAAGACCGTGCATTGGGATTCCAGTTTAAGGTGGTTTTATGCATGTGGGATGCAATAAGAGGTCCTGGAGAACCCATGGTAATGAAATGAAGCTTAAAGGTCCACACAGACATGAAACCACTTGCTCTACAGCCATCTTCTGGTCTCCTCACCGCACAGTTAGTTAGGAAATTGATGCGATCTACCAACCCTTTTCTGTAACGTTTTTGAATTGCTGGCATACACAACTATAATCAATATAACCATATTGATCGATATTTAATATAACCTTACTTGACTATGACCAAATCACCACGAATACAGCTAATCTTAGATTCCGGAAGTCAAGCAGGCTTGAGCCTTGTTCGTACTTAGATTGATGAACACCATGCACAATGCAGGTACAGTAGGCGACTTTGGAGCTAGGTTGTCAGCAGTGGGTAGTTCAGAAAAATTAATAGTTGTGCTATATTGTTCTCCCATTATCTGAACTCCCTACCTTCACCAACCTGGTACGGACCAGCGTGAACCATGGTCAATAGAGCCCCCACAAGCTGCACGTTGTGGGAAGGCCCTCTTTCAGAAGCGGATTTTTTAAAGGGCTGTGAACGCATATACCGTTTGTACAAAACCACTTGTTCAATTTAGCGCCAACTCTACTTTCGAGGCACTTTGCTCAATATAGTCCATGCGTGCTTGTGGTTGTATGTGTGTAGGTATCCAGGTTATCGCTACCCGCCGGATCATCCCCAAGCCTACTCCGTCACCAAGCAGTACTGGCAAGTACTGACGGCAAAGCTGGCCTTCGTCATTGCCATGCAGGTACACATCAACATGCACACACACACATTCATAAACCCATTGAAAGATAAAGGTACAGCCCTCCAATTACTTGCTCATGTCACTGATGGCAAAAGGGCTCCTGCTATAGGGAGCTCACGAGAGACCCTTAAGATGTATTTGAACTGCTCTTCCACACTGGTCAGACGTCTTGGGAAGAGCTGGGAGTTCCCGCACTGAACAGCACCAAACTCAGCCGACCAATTGACTGGATGTATTCCATTTACACTGCTAGGTGGATAGAGGCAGTGGAATGTAAAAAAAAAACTTTCACCATTGTTTACACTGCCACGATCAAAGATCAATTCACACCCGCGACCTCTGGATTGCAAGTCTAGTGTGCAAAGCCTTACACTACTGCACCATCGTATAGACTCATCTGTGAGCAGTTAAGGTCAGCAGAGCAAACCGTGATCATTGTCAATGGGTCATTACAGATAATGCCAGTAATGCTATTACACCTCACAATTGCACAGTATTTCTGAGATCACAAATAATAGTGGTAATACAATACGCTCTGTCATCATGCAGCAGACGATCCATGTTGTTTATGACATTTGTCACACGTAAGCATGTGTGCGTGTGGGAAGGGGAGCGGCTGCGTAGTTGTTCGTGAACTGCGCTACCAATCCTGTGTGACCGGAGTACTATTTCTGGCCACAGCCAACAACAGTGGAAAATATTAGAACCAGTGTTGAGCTTCCCTTAAGTTGATTCTGTCTTAAAATGAGTACTTGATGAAGTGTGTGAAAATCATCACTGGCGAGATAAAGGTGCACACCACCCCCGCAGGCACTGTGCCACCCTTCATAGATGCACTTGTCTCAGTCTGTGAAAGGCTACACAGGGAATCTTTGTAGTGGTGACATGGCCGAGTGTAAGTGTTTGCTGATTGTTGCGATAAATTTGCGGCTGCCCAGGTGAATACTGTGGGTGCATTAACTGCACATCAGAAATGTTGCCTGCTGCATAGTGAACGTAAAAAACCCATTAAGTAATTCAAAAAGTGCCTCGGTATAATTTGCCAAATGTTCAAAAATTACTCAAATGACTTAATTTAATTGGGAAAAACGACGTAACAATATAATATCCCTAGGCTTCAGGTCCCCGGAATAGTTGACCTGAGATGTAAAGCACTTTGAGATGCTGCCATATTATATTTAGTAAGCACCCTTTACATGCAAATCCTGAAACTGAAAATCCTTTACCTGTGTGTGGACGTGTGCAGCACGTGGTGTTACTCACGAAGGCCTGCATTGCATACATCATCCCGGACACGCCATCCCATGTGCGCGCCTGCATGCGCCGCGAGCGCTTCGTCGTACAGACGATTCTGCAGCAGGCAGAGCTGGGCCGTCTCCGTAACACCCTCCTCACCGATGCCCCCAGCTCACCGCCATCGCCTCAATTCCACGTTGAGGATGAGCAGGCAGAGATGGGCCTGCTTCGCTGCTCGCTGCATAAGGAGTCTCCTGGCGTATTGCACCCACCCCAGCGGTGCCACATGGAGAATGAGCAGGCAGAGAAGACTGGTGACGACTCACTGCTGAAGGGATCCGAGGAGGAATCAAGCAACGAGGATTCGTCAACTGTCTTCTACAGCGTATAAATCTACTCTGACTTTTAAAGGAGGCTGCTATCCTAACTCTGTTTGCACGTGGACAAGGAGATTGCAGTCGAGGACTATCTGTATATATATTAATAAATACGTTTATGATTTAACATGTCTCAATCATCTCACGTCTTTTCATACGAATCACGATGTGAATGAGGAAAACTAGAAATTATTGTTATTTTGTATATATTTTAAATTTTGGTTTAACATGTAGGCTTTCGCGCCCAATATCATCCATAGAGGTGTTTTTTGGATTAGATCGCATACATATATAAACGTGTCGTTAAAACCCGCCACCACTCGACACAGCCAACTAGTAGGGTTGTCACGGAAACAGAACAAGCCAATTCGTCACTGGTACTTTGGAGAGCCAAGCCACAACATTTACAATCGGAGTACGACGTTTTGCCAGTAATTACAACTAGCTTCATCAGGCGACAGCCAGATTTGTGGCCCTCTCGCGCAAAGTGGGGGGGGGGGGGGAGATTACCGAGTCAACGTACATTCTGCATGTGCATTATGAGAGCCCTTTGATCTTGTCCTTCCTGTCTATTGTGTATTAAAATAGCCGTACCAATGGTAATCCCTATTGAAGTATGCTGCCCTTTATAGGCATGCATTTAAATAATGTATTATTTGTTGGCACCCATGTTCAGCAGTAGCAGAACACACGTGCCAACAAGGACACTCAGTTGATTTTAATGTTGAAATTCTGTGCAAAACTAGCTACTACTGCCCAAGAATAATTCGAGAATCTATCGAAATTGGAAGAAAAATTTACAGTTCGGATAGCTACCGCCTTTCTGCTGTGTAGAAGCGACTCATCAAATAGTACATTAGATGAAACTCCGAGTACCCACTCAGGAGGTATAGTGGTAAAGCAGTGGAGGAAAAAAAGCAATTTTTTAAATTTGCCCTTGTTGAATGATAGAGCCGATACACACAGCAAGCGAGATTAAGAAAGCGCATCGGAAGAAATAACGGAGGAGAGAGAGAAGACAATTGCTTGCTGGAGAAGGAAAGGCATTCCTACCGAGGGAGACAAGTTGACAAAGATTTTGATAATGGGAACCGGTGGCGTGGCTCGATCTTCCCTATGTACGCAACATGCTACCGAAAGAAAACAGAAAATCCTATTCAAAGGCTAAAATAAGCTCCATTTTTTGTATAAGAGCCCGATAAACAATAACCCCATCCATAGACTGAGGAAGAGAGGGAAGAGCCTGAACAAAGGGGAGGAGATTACGACGGAGATGGGTTGGAGGTGGAGAGAAGGGGAGAGGGGAGGCCGTAAAGGCAGCTGCACATTCAAGGAAAGCGGTGTAGAAAGAGTTGAACGGGGACATGGAGACAGTAGAGACAAGGGTGGAGAAAGAGGAAGGGAGGATCTTTCAGTGCTCGCTACAGGAAACCCACAAAACTGAATTTCCTAAACTCGTGTCGCCTCCGTGACAGCAGCACCACCAACGCCACAGACTCACCCTCCTCAAATCGACAATACCATCTCCATTGCCGACCAGCCACGAGATGGCTGCTCTCAACACCTCGGTCGTGGTGTAAGCAGCAAAAGACTTCCGGCTGGTGAGCAACCGGCCATTGCGAGGGTTGGAAAGAAACTGAAGCACGGGGCGACTCCCACAACCTTCGGGTATTTCCAAACTGGATGACGTCTTGGGATGAAGCTAGAAGTAAGCCAAATCTGCACTCAATAAATGGGACAAAGATTCCAGAGAAGCCTCCAGAAATGTCACAGGAGGCTCGGGTGTGAGAAACCAGACTCCATGTGGGGTCCTCCAGACCTTTGCCCTCCAGTTCATCAACATTTGTAAAAGCAGGACGTCTCAAAGGTACGTAGCATGGGTGAGGTAAGAGGTTGAGAACCACGTTCCGAGATTAGGCGCTTTGACAGGTTGGGGTCCGAGTTAACGTTTAATGGAGCTCACCCTACGACATTATGGATAGAAGGGTAGTGTGCCGGCACAATCCGGACACCCTGCTACACCGAAACACTCTGCTGCACCAAACTCCCTGGTACAGCTAAACACTGGCACGATTGCGCTCAAATACACACAAACTCTCGCTCGGCCAGTTGGTACACAGGTTGTCAGTTGTGGGGGATGCGGGCCCCCGGCTCCCCCCCCCGGGGGAGGGCTGATCTCGGGAGGGCTGCGGGCTCCGGACTCCTCGCTCGAGTGAGAGCAGCCGCTACTCGACTCCTCGCTCGCGGTGAGAGGGCTGCCGCTCTCCGGCTCCTCTCCTCGCGCCGCAGCCCCTCGGGTCCGCGGGTCCTGTTTGTGGGGCATAGCTCGGGGCTGGCACGTGGCTGCCTGGAATCAATCCGTCGCTTCTCAGCCACTCAAACGCGACGTCTCCGCTCACACAACCCCGCGCACCACTCACACGAACTGAACGGGGGGTCAGGGGTCAGAGGGCAATGACGTCCTTCGCACACGCGTTGCCGCCGATGCCGGGCAATGGAGATTGTTTAAAGGGCTGCGGGGCGGGGATTTGGAGTCAGTTTTAGAGCGACACACCAATCGCACGTGCGGGACGGGGGGGTCGGGGGTTAGAGGGCAGGGACGTCACTCATACACGCATAGTCGATTGGGGGGCTGTATTGGAGATTATTTAAAGGCTGTGGGGGCGGATATTCGGGATTGGTGTTAGTCCGCAGTCACGAAAGCTTTAAATCGAAATTTATGTTAAGTGTAATGTGTTGGTGTTAATAAATAGTGTTGCCTCCCAAGAAGTTGTGTGCGCCTATCTCAGCCCATTACATATAAGTGTAGACATGATTATGTAATTCTTGTGTTCATACAAGTGTAGTGACACAGCGCTGACTGCTGTCCAGCAGCGGCAACTGCAGTGGAAAGTTTGCACACACGCCGTTGAGCATATATACGGGTATGCCGGCCGGGCAGAGGAATTGGGGCAAGGGTCATGGAAGACCTCATAGGGAAGCCTCTGGAACCCTCTGGTCGGTTCGAGAAGGGAGGCGTGGATAGGGCAGAGCCAAGCCGCGCCGAGTAGAATATAGAATATAATATAAGCAGCGGAGAGCGAGAGCTCCGGGCTGCCGGTTCTGGGAGTGGACTCGTCTCGTCGTCGCTGTCGTTGCCACCGCATTCGCCCAATCATTGCGTGGCCAGACAGTAGCTGGCCTTCTCGGTCGACGCCGTCGGTGCAACACGGACAGGGTCGTGTCTAGGCCGGGCTCTATGGCAACGTGGTCGAGTGAGGCCGGAGTTGGTGTGAACAAGATAATAAAGAGACGGTGTCTCCTGCAACTACCTCGTCTTCGACAGTGTGTGCGACACACACCACACGTCGGAAGGAGAACACTTCACAAGTATAAATGCTGCCTGTCAGTCGAGTCAAATTTGCTCTAATTTATTTTGGTGACCTAAGACAGGAGAAGCAAAATGCACTTCTTCAGGAAGTGATATTTTTTTCATAATGCAGAGGCTGTGCCTGATACACATCTTTCATGTGTTGTTTGGCAACCCTGGTGCCCAGTAAACGCCATATGGCCAGATCTTTGCATTGAATTCCAAGTATTAATTCCTCCATACTTGTGCACAGTTGAGTTTTTATTCCATTCCCTTCATGAACCATGTCTTTGAACTTTACATCATAGTAAGATAGTACATGCCGATGAATAATTAATAGATGCTTGTAAACATCTATCCCCAACCATCTGCCTGTGTTTGGCCTAAAACCCAATCACCCAGAATGCCCAAATTCACCTTACATACTCTAGGAATGTAAGCAGGTTAATGCTTGTATATCCATCACAATCATCACCCCCAAATGTGAAGACATGTCACGAGACTCGCTGACTTTTCTTAAAATACTTGAGAAATACAAATCATAGCTGAATATTTTCAATTCCATGTGTATAAGCCTTTGTCTCAGATTTATTGTAAAATAAATATACATGTACAATATAAACATTCAAATATCAGAAAATATTTAATGTATGTTGAATTTCTTTCACACTGTACATAACCAACCATGCTAAACAAGACATGATAAAAACAATCCAAGTCATGGGTTGCATACAATATGCAACTTTGGTTTATTGATTACAAGTTACATAAAAGGTTCTGAAATTTTACAATACAGGTATAGTGCAATCTAAATAAGCAAATGTACTTTTACAGTGATTTCCCAAATGTTTATAACTACACAAATACTAGCATGTATGTTCCCAATAAAGTAGTCTCCTTCCAAAATGGATAAAACCAAAATAAGTTTAGTTGTGCTCACAATATTTTTCACATATCCGTTCTCTTTCAAGTGACATTTGAGTCTGCATGGATTTGCTGTGCAAAATACTGCTGCAACCATTCACTAACTCCAACCCTGAACGAACTTCATCACATTTTTCCAATACTTTGTTGTGGCACTTCCATTAACAGGGCAATTACTGTGCCCCATGGGCCCCACAAGTTCACAAGTAATTGCGATTCACACCACAGCACCTGAAGTACCATTGATGTTTAACAACCATGAATTAGCAGGACCAAGCGAACGTATCCTTCTGAGTACAAACCTCGACCACCGCCTTAAAATGCAGCCATCCTTGTTCTCCTTGATGGTGTCAACCAGCTCTTTCAGACGCGACAGGTGGTACACGGCCCTGAGAAGAGACACGATTGAGAGAAAATTACTTGGTTGACTTATTATCATGGTGGAAGCCAGAAAAATCTCACCAAGTCTCAGGCGGGTTTGGCAGTGATATTTTGCAAATTTCATCAGCGAGTGGTATGTGAGAGGAAATCGGAGAACCCGGTGAAAACAGAGGGAGTAAAATGCAAAACTCCGGATATAGATTCAAGATTCCATTGCTGTATTACTAACTCCTGGTTACCTAGCAGCCAAAATCTATAATATATGCTATTACCAAATAGTCTCCCATCCAAGTAATAACAAGGCTTACCTGCTTAGCTTATAACATTCATAATCTGACATCATACTTAGAGGCGGTGCAGCCTCTATGCTGTGCGTGAGTGTGAATATAAAGATAAATTCACAATGGCGTGGAGGGGTTTTCCCAGGGACGATCAGCCCCTAGGAAGACGTCCGTGTTGAAGCTGCCCGGGGAGGGGGCCTCCAAGCCGGGGGATTCCAACTCCATGCGCGCCCTGCTCAGCAGCTCCTCCAATGAGGCTGTGCATCAAGAATCACGCATCGCACGTCACAACCACATGGGTGGCCGCTCAGTCGTCTCTGTGAGAAAAGACTGAATATGTACCTGAAAACATATGAAATGTCATCTGCTATATACAGACTATATATATACACACACACACCTAGGGATCTAAGGTCCTCTGACACGGGCTCCTCGTTGGCTACATTCGTAAGGCCGGAGATGTCCAAATCTTTGAGCCACTCTGGGTACTTTGGTCTGCTTTGCGGGCTCTGAGCGGCACCTGCTCTCTTCGTGCTAGTATCCGTCTCGTGGCTGCTGGTCTGGGAGTCCACATCGCAGTCACGCAGCCAGGCCGGGTACCTGAGCTCAGGAATGCTCGTGATCCCCGACACATCCAGCTCATCCTTTTGGCTTGTCAACCACCTGGGATAGGTACTTGTCGCACAGCCGCCGTTCGGCAAGTGCTCACGCCTAGTTGCTTCACTGCTCCGTAAGTACAACAAAACATTCTTCTGGTTAGAAAAGAAATAATTTTTGGGCTTTGCCGACTCATTTAATGGCATCAGGGCCTTGTTGCTTCTCGCTGTTGAGCTCAACCGTTCAGTTGGCTTATTGCCCCTCACCAATGATGCGCCGAGGCTGTGCGCGGTGACCCCGAGAGATGACCGCTTGCCTCTGTGCGACACTGCCTTGCCTCTGTGCGACACTGCGAGGTCTCGGTGGGCGCCAGGCGAGCGGAACAAGGACTTGGAGGAACCGTCAACTGGCGCCTCTAGGAACTGGTCCGTGGTTAGACTGACCGTCGGGCTATAAGCCATGACCGCTGCAGCGCAGCAGTGAGGCTGCACGTGCCCGAGATGAGGTCCTCCACAGGCAGCATGCCACCTGCAATGTAAGACCCACAGACATTTTACTGGTACACAATGAATTTGCTCTCCCCTAGATTCCTTGACCCCTGAACGGCAATCCTGCAATGTTGCCTTACTTTGCACCATCAGTAACTAATGATGTTATACGTTTGTGGAGTTTGTGAGAATATGGGATAAATCAGTGCATGAGCTGTTATTGTTTAAACTTCAGATGTGTCCAGTCTAGGATCTGCAAATTTTGACACAAAGGTTGGAGGATCACTTAGATTTCACAAACTTTACAAACTCGATAATCAGTGAAGTTGCTGGAAGATGACAGGAGAAAGAAATGCATGCTCCGACCTATCTGTTCAGACCTATGCTATCCTCTCATATGCGTGTGCTTACTGTGGATAGTTTTCTCTGACATAAAATGAACTCATTAATGGAATTTGCCAAGCATCCCAGTGTGGGATTCTCACGAAAATGTATCTTTAGACCTTATTAAGGGTTTTTTTTCTAGGGGAATTGCATTACATTCATGATAGCATAGCATAATTGACAAGCACCCAGTACAAGCAAATAAATGGGGTTCTCCTCTCCAATTATCCCCCTCCAGTCAACTAGCTTCGATACCTTATGAGACCTCCTTTGCCAGTAACAAGATATAGTAATAGGTTTTTACCCTTTTATCTGGCACAACAACTGACACCTTTATACAAGGGATCATGTTTGCGATAACCACAACGCAAGTAGTCAAAATGCAAACAAGAAGACGCTAAGAATAAGAAGACGCCTTTTTGCATCTTCTGGTCCAACACCAGTGGAGACTGGGATCTCAGAAAAGCCATCTCGGGTATGGACCAATCAAATTCAAGGACAGTGCATATTATCAGAGTTGTCTTTTTTGTTTGCATTTTGACTACTTGTGTTGTGGTTACTGCAAACATGATCCCTTGTATAAAGGTGTCAGTTTTTGTGCCAGATAAAAGGGTAAAAACCTATTACTATAGCTTCAATACCATTGCACCGCGTGCACACTCGATAGCCACTCGAGTGCAAGCACCACGGAGCGATTCCTCGCGTGGCGAGAGGCGCAACCCACCTTCATCCACACTGTGCATCCTCCTCTCCTCCGCGCGTCTCCGCTCCGCCATGCTGCGCGGCGCTGTGCTCTGCACGTATCCTGGGTGGCGGTGACGCACAGATTCCGCTCTGCTCAAAGTCCTCGATGTAGGCGTCCAGCGCACCGCTCGCCTACGAGCAGCACTGCTCTCCGCACACCACAGGGCTGCGCTAGCCCCCGCTTCCGGTCCGGAGCAGCGTGCTGCCCAGGCTGCCGCGAGGGCTTGTGTCCGTCACCGTGCTGTCGCCCGAAGGGCTGTTTGTCTCACCACCGTTGCAGTACATTGTGTACGATTTGGGATGCCTGGACCGGATGGGGCCAGGGAGAGGAATGGCTGTGGCTACAAGGTCACCACTGGTCCTGGTATGGGGGGCACCATGAGGAGCTGCTGTGTGCGGAAAGTGGGTCCGCTGTCGCAACGCGATCGCATGGGCCAGTGTCGACCACTTCGCGTTAGGTCTCTTAAGCTACTGTGGCTGTTGTCCTTTTTTCAACAAAAATTCCAGCCTTTCCCATGGTTTCCTTCATCACACCTGCAAGCTCTATGTACAATTGAAGTGTCATAAATGCACTACCTGCCTACTACTACATTATGAATGATATACATTTAAGAATTAGCTGGAGACAACTCCATGTTTAAAACACACTGTATTCAAAAGAGAAGGCTTAACATTTAACATTGGTTAACGTTTGGCATGCACACCTGCATATAAAAAAATTACCGTACTACTAATACAATGAATGCTAAATATTAAGTGGTATTACAGTAGTATGACTACTTATATTTATATATTATCGCACCTCCGAAGAGCACGGTTGGCTTTGTACGATGCGAAAGAGGTTCAACACACATACAGAATACAATACTTTCCGAGCACATTATGCGTACCGAACCTCCAAGTTCCTTACCCTACCCTGAATAAGAATGTGTGCGGAGTACAGCTCCTTTTTAAATCCATTGCTGGCTGACAGCTGTCCCATGCTATGCAGCTCCCAGGGGGAGGGGTTATTTACCATACTTCACCACGCTGGTCAGTGTGAGTTTGGTGATGGCAGGGGGCTATAGAAGTGCATTACAACCATGTACTGAATATTGCTGCACTGATGGCAGGGGGCTATAGAAGTGCATTACAACCACGTACTGAACATAGCTGCATTGGTGGCAGGGGGCTATAGAAGTTCATTACAACCACGTACTGAATATTGCTGCATGGATGGCAGGGGGCTATAGAAGTACATTACAACCACGTACTGAATATTGCTGCACTGGTGGCAGGGGGCTATAGAAGTTCATTACAACCACGTACTGAATATTGCTGAACTGGTGGCAGGGGGCTATAGAAGTGCATTACAACCACGTACTGAATATTGCTGCACTGATGGCAGGGGGCTATAGAAGTTCATTACAACCACGTACTGAATATTGCTGAACTGGTGGCAGGGGGCTATAGAAGTGCATTACAACCACGTACTGAATATTGCTGCACTGATGGCAGGGGGCTATAGAAGTACATTACAACCACGTACTGAAAATTGCTGCACTTGTGGCAGGGGGCTATAGAAGTACATTACAACCACGTACTGAATATTGCTGCACTGATGGCAGGGGGCTATAGAAGTACATTACAACCACGTGCTGAATATTGCTGCACTGGTGGCAGGGGGCTATAGAAGTTCATTACAACCACGTACTGAATATTGCTGCATTGATGGCAGGGGGCTATAGAAGTGCATTACAACCACGTACTGAATATTGCTGCACTGGTGGCAGGGGGCTATAGAAGTACATTACAACCACGTACTGAATATTGCTGCACTGGTGGCAGGGGGCTATAGAAGTGCATTACAACCACGTACTGAATATTGCTGCACTGATGCTCGCCACGTGAGAGCCACACAGCAGGACAATGCTATACTGTACAATATTGAAATGATTCTCCTACAAATACTAAACATTATTGTCTTAACAATCAATACTACTTTTAACATGAACAATAACTAATAAATGCACGCGTAGTAATCGCCGTGCTAACCCTTAGCGTGCAATGTGAGCAGAACTTGTGTTGTAAGTCGTACCCAGTCCATTACCGCGCCACACACTCCCATTAACAAACCAACGACATTTACTGAATGTCCTCCTCCTTTACACGGCACAACCAGACAACACTTTGCACACCGAAGTGTCCAAGCCGCGTGCTGAGTGAGGCAAACCCCATTCACTCTGCGCTCAGCGTTCAACAAAGTTGAACCTGGCTCGCCCTCACGCCTGCCCATCTCTCTCCGTCTCTCACCGGAGATTATTCCATTGATCGTCTTCGCCTTGCCGTCCAGAGATCCGTATGGATTATCCGTGAGGGTAGTTAAAGGTCGCGGTTATTCGGAGAAGTTTTTTTTATTAATTTTCCCGCCACAACCGCCGCGTCGCCAACGGCCGCTGAAGGCGATGTCCGAGACGCGCGGCCTGCGCATGCGCACTGAGGGTTGAGAGAAACCTGCGGGGAGGGGCAGCGGGGGGCGGGGAAGCCGCCGCCGTTGGCCACACCCACATTCTGGCCACGCCTATATTGAACCGACGTCACGGTGACATCATTCTGGGTCGGACTTTATCGTGGGCTGGCTGTGCACGCGAGGAGCTCCTGACTTCTGACTCTGAATTCGAGAAAAAATCAAAGATTCACGATGTCTACCTTCGTCGAGATAGGTAAAGTTTAACGTTAGTGTTAGAGATGTGTGTTTGTGTTAAATGTTGAGCCTGTGGACAAAACTGCTGGGGATGTGCCAGATGTCTCCATCTAACGTTAAGGAGGTTGGAGCCTGGATAGTGCATACCAGGTGTTACAGGCTACATGATGGGAAGCAGAAGGCATTCTAGTAAAATAGGTTTTTGTTTGTACGTTAATGCTCCTCCTTTTCCTTTACCAACCCATACTCACCGGCATGGTGAAGTATGTGCAAATAACCAACACGATTCGTGCGATCGTCAAGAGGCTCTCCAGCAGGGGATTGGCAGAAGGCCGTACAGGAGCAGTTTTGTGAAAAATCATTGATTCTTTCATAATGTACATCTATGATTTATTATTATTGTTCATGTGGGTAACCTCGGCGAGGGGGGAAGCAAGGTCGGGAAGAGCGGGGGATGGGGCCGCTTTTGACCACGCCCATATTTAGGTGACGTCACGCCCTTTTGCTGTGACGTCACTATAGCAGGGAGTTATCCTTGGCTGGCTGTGCATGAGGAGCTCCCGAGTTATAACTCACAAGATCTGAGATTAGACCAAAGATTCATGATGTCCACATTTGTTGAGATAGGTAAAGTGTAATGTTCGTGCTATGACGGGGCTTTGGGCCAGTTTTAAATATTGAGATCTCGTCAGTGTTTTAATCGGACGCTCAGCAGGGTTTGAGCCAGGATAGTGCATAACAGGTCTAAAAGTGTGGTGTCGGGCTACATGGTGGGCAGCAAAGGGCAGTCCATCAAAATTGGTTGTACTATACATACTATACGTCTTCACCAACCCACATTAACCAGAGTGGTGAAATGTGGATTTGAAGCTTTCGTGACTGCAAGGATCCATACTCTTTGGTCCCTTCACCTGATGAAGGCCACTTGTTTTGTGGCCGAAACGTCGTGATTGTTGTTCATTTTATTTATTTATTTTTCCCTACGTGACTTTACCGAATAGAACCAAAGAGTACATATGTTATCTCCCGTGCAATATGGTATCTCCCTCGCAAGATGTTATCTCCCGCACAAGATGTTATCTCCCTGACAAGATATTATCTCCCTCACAAGATGTTATCTCCCTGACACGATGTTATCTCCATGACAAGATATTATCTCCCTCGCAAGATGTTATCTCCCTCGCCTCGTATGCAGGAAGTCCGTGAGTTCGATCCAAATTGTGACGCCTGTAATATTTGGAGTTTGCGTGTCTCTCTGTCTTCTCGTGGCCGCGTGGATTATTCCCTGGGTTCTCCGGTTGTTCCTTTAACATTTAGAATCAACGTGCTTTCAGAGTTATTTGGCTGCTATAAATTTCCACGTGATGCGAATTATTTTCCACCTCGCTACCAAGCCGCGCCAGGGCAGTGCCGAGCCAGCCCCGTGTGGCTCTCAAGGCACCAAGTTATGTTTCCACTGCGGAACCCGAGCCGTGCCACGGACGTCACGTGTGACGAGCGCGTCGAGACGCATGTGGGTGGTGTAGTGCAGTAATTTTCTTTTTTTTTTTACTCGGGGGTACGCGGACCCCTGGGGGCTATGTGGCAATGCCCCAGGGTGTACGTGAGATAATGTATAAATATGTGAAATCATATCGGACATGAGTCATTGGTGAATAGTCATGTATGAATCGGACAATGTAAAGTAACTACGATACAATTTGTATCCACGTGGTAACCTGGAACGATATGAAAGCACTTTCTAAACTCACTGATCGTACACAATGCGGGTTTACAAGAGCAGCCAGGGAACTAATGACGTCTCGCGTGCAGAGCGTTCGTTTAATTTGTTTTTATTCGCTTGCAGTTACTAGCAGCTGGTTAGGATATACCTCTCACAAAGTGGACAATTGGTTAAAATATTGACGTTCATTATTCACACGTTGATTTCTCAGAACCACGTTGGGTCAAGGGGGGAGTGGGGGGGGCTACTCGGTTTAAACTAAATTCAACAACGAGGGGGGGCACCGGTAGCCAACAACGGTTGAGAACCACTGGTGTGATGTGCGCTGGTGTCCTTACCGTGCACTCACCGAATGTCACGCACAATGTACGCGTCATTATCCCCGCCCCTGGCCCTGCTTGGCCCCAAGCCATATTCAGACACCGCGTGAGGTTAGCGTATCCCGGTTTTTGGTTCTAGCGCAACATGGAAAACGGCCAGTGGAGAACCAGGCAATAGAAATGTGGGAGGCACTGTTGGCACGTCCATATAAAACTGCACATGTTATCCCGTGGATACAAAATGCAGGTTAAGAGGGAGAATCGAGGCACGGTGATAAAAAAAAAACGTGATAACCCAGCAGGGTTTGAGCCAGGATAGTGCATAACAGGTCTAAAAGTGTGGTGTCGGGCTACATGGTGGGCAGCAAAGGGCAGTCCATCAAAATTGGTTGTACTATACATACTATACGTCTTCACCAACCCACATTAACCAGAGTGGTGAAATGTGGATTTGAAGCTGTCGTGACTGCAAGGATCCATACTCTTTGGTTCTATTGGGTAAAGTCACGTAGGTAAAAAATAAACCAACAAAAATCACGACGTTTTGGCCACAACACAAGTGGCCTTCTTCAGGTGAAGGAACAGAACTGTCGGGACGACAGCACTTCAATTGAAATGTGGTCAAGTAACCACCATGATCTGTGTGGTCACGGGGAAGCTCTCGCAGAAGCTGACAAGCTTCCATCTTGGCAGTAATCATGTTGCCTCTTTTTTACTCTCAGCGTCTCTGCAGCGCTTGCAGCGCTCGCACTCCTCGCCCCATGCACCCCCCACCCTCCCCCTCTCTGACTTATTTAACTGCCCTAACCCTGGTTTCTCTCCCACTTCAGTAAAACAGTTTCCTTGCTGTGGTTGAGTGCTTGTGTTGCATTCGAAACGTCGTGATTTATTTCTATTTCTATTTTTTTTCACCTACGTGACTTTACCGAAAGAACCAAAGAGTATAGCTGACAAGCTGTCAGGGCAAAAATGACTTTGCATATTCCAACTAATATTTTTTGCCCTGGTTTGTGTCTGACCATGCTGGGCACGGCTTTGTTAAAGTGTACGATATTCAATGGGGTAAAAGTCCCCTAATGGTAATACAACTTTATACCACAGGTGTACTCACACTGGAGCAGCGTCGACATTTATGAGAAAGCTTTACACATGAGTACCATGTGCGGTTCTTTACCGACATTCCCATCCCTGCACCTGCCTCCCCTGTCCCTAATGCAATGAACCCTCTACCCCCACATTACCTATGCAGAGCTCGTGGAGAGAATGAATGAGGAGGAGGGAGCGGAGGGGCATGAGGCTCAGCCTTCAACGGTGCCGCAAGACTTTTCGACGTCATCATTTCAATCTACCCTGGCCCAGGTACGATGCGGCACAACGTGGATTTGCACTGCCTATAAATTAGCTTGGCTAATGTCAAAGATGGGAGATTCCTGGTATTTACAGATTTAGTTGTTGTTTGCATTCGCCAACTAATGGGCCCCAAAGTGTAGACATGGCTGCTCCTCATTTATAGATTTGCAGCCTTTGCAGCAGTGCGTTTTGGTGACTATACTGTGCTGATGAGTCCGAATGAGGATTACACCAGTCTACAGTTGCATATCACTGCATAACTGCTGCTGTTAGTCTGTCACATTTGCTCAACTTTATTTTGATGGTGGTTTAAGATAGCATTACCACAATGCACTTTAGAAAATACTGATGTTTTTTGTATAATGCACAGGGGCTAGATGCTTTGTGTACACATTTCTCCAGGTCTCTGGTTTCCTCCCATAGCTAAATGACACAGTGTAACTGGTATTGGCCAAACGTACCAATGCTGAAAAAATACATGCAAATTATTCAATTGGAATTAAACTAAGCAACTTCGTTCTCGACTGCTAAAAAACAGAACTTGGTAGGACCCTCCTTGAAAATAAAAATGTAAACTCATTGAGGTTTTCCTGGGTAAACAAGTACATCATCATAGCAATAAACAACTTGCATATAAATAGCAGATTAACTTATGTCCTGATACATGTATCATGAGCTTATGAATAAATATACATTTCATGCATAAGCTATTACATCTCTCATATTCGTGTGTGTGCTTGCCTTTGCGTGTAGGACACTATCTACTTTTGCGATGGAGTCCGTCGGATCGATTTCATCCTCGCGTTCGATGATGAGGTCCATTCTCAGGACGCCATCAACAATCAGGTGAGAACGAGGAACCTACAAATAATGCTCCACCTTCCTGCACCCAGCATTATCACCCCTCCCCACGTGCAACACCACACGCCTCTAAACCTAGGTTTGACGCAGTGGTGCCAGCTCAGCTCTCTGACTGCTGAGTCACCCTGCCACCTCCATACGAGTCTTTAAATCCACAGTATACATCCTTTATCAAACTGTATCGTCAACTGCAGACCACGCTAGTCAATGAACGCTAGACTCCCATCACTCAACTCGCACATCCATACCCTGAACCATACGCCTCACTGCTTTGGCGAACAACAATCAATTATCGTTACGTATCACACTCCATCCACAACTCCTCAATAAATACACCACTTTCATATTGCACACACCGACACCCAGACATAACTTACAGGATATATGTAATATCCACATTCTAACTGCCAAATGGAAAACTATTACAACAGTGCTGAAGTACCCAGTATGCATTCTCTGCAATATTGATGTTTTTGTTTATTTTGTTGCTATTGTACCCACGCACAATGGATCTATCTCCCTTGTAAAATAGCAAAGCAACTAGCTAAGTGAGACCATCCCTGTAACAAATAAGGTAAACTCAAAGAGTTGATTGACAAAGAGCTGTGCAAATTTTTATTTTATTAAGGTCTGCTGAAGTGACACCGACTGAAGCAGTTCAGTGATGCTACTTTGCAGAGCCGTTCTCTGATTGATTCCCATGTGAGGCTCTACTCACTGTAAGAGTTCAAGAAGTTTCCTCACCTCTTGACTTGACTCCCACAGTGACACAACTGAGAACAATGTATAACACAGATGGTCAATTTTGTTTGAGAGAAGAAGAGGACCGAATATCAGGCAAGCCTGATGAAGATGGGGCTAGATCTCGAGATTGAACCCAAGGAGGTAAGTTTCCTGCGTGTCTCTCTGCTATAGATGACAGACACTGTATACAAATAAAAAGGTGTTAGACTGTGATTGCTTCATAATTTCACTGCTGGCATACATTCCTTGAGTAGGAGCGCTAAAGATCCCCGCTGGAGGGTATATGGCCTACTCTTCTCTGCTTGTCAGACGTCTTGAAAGAG
Organism: Petromyzon marinus; assembly: GCF_048934315.1. Lineage (NCBI taxonomy): Eukaryota > Metazoa > Chordata > Hyperoartia > Petromyzontiformes > Petromyzontidae > Petromyzon > Petromyzon marinus. The sequence goes on from NC_133683.1 coordinate 617,625, forward strand.
ATAGCGAATACCCATACTTTACCCCACCATGCACAATCTTAAGATGGATTAATTGTGGCTTAGCCATTTATACTGGAGGGTATAACAGTCTCCACCTTAATGTGGCATGCCAGCTATTTATACTGTAGTAATAAGTGTTCGATAACTGCACGTACGTTATGCAATTTGCTTTTGGGTTGTGCCACACGTTGATCGGCACGAGGTGCTAACAACACGTGACACAAGCACGAAAATCCACGCGGCCGTGGACACTCTTCCAAATGAGACCATCCTGTTCCCTTGAACTCTCACCTGGTCAAACAAAGTCTAATAAATACAACTAAATGCACTCATCTAGAGTCTGACGATGAACTTCGTGCCATCCACTAGGAGTCGGTGAGCGGACGCACCACCTTTGTGAAAGTACACGCGCCATGGAACCCACTCACCACCTATGCCGAGATTCTACACATCCAGGCAAGATTCTGATGGTCATTGTTATGATGATCATGATGATGCCGATGATTGTGATGATGATTGTGGTGATGATTGTGATTATGATGGTGATAATGAATGTGATGACAATAATGTTTGTGAAGATTCATCATGGTTGTGATGATAATTGCGATGATCATGCATGTGATACAGAGTATGATGGTGAGGGTGATGATTGTGATGATTATAATTTATGACGTTCAACGATAATAATCGTAGCACTGACATTACGAGATATCGAGAGACGTAAATATACAAACGGATTAGAAAAACGTACATTTGGAAAAATATGCATATTAGCAACATATTGACTCTTTTTAGAAAAGTGAATGGGCTCGGGAAGGGCACGTTGCTTGAAGGGATGATGTCTGCTGGCCGAAAATGACATTGGAGTGGCAGCAGAAGGAGAGAACGTGCCCAAGATGATGTATATCATAGAGATGGCGAGATAAGATTGGCTCATGTGCGTGTGCTCATGACTGGGGATATTGGTGGGACAACTTGAAGAGTGGGTGGGATATGCAGTGGAGGCTTTTGGCATATTAATTGTTGCATTATAGGACTTGTTGTATTATAGGACTTGTTGTATTATAGGACTTGTATTATAGGATTTGTATTGAATGTTGTATTATAGAACTTGTTGTATTATAGGACTTGTTGTATTATAGGACTTGTTGTATTATAGGACTTGTTGTATTATAGGACTTGTTGTATTATAGGACTTGTTGTATTATAGGACTTGTTGTATTATAGGACTTGTATTATTATAGGACTTGTTGTATTATAGGACTTGTTGTATTATAGGACTTGTTGTATTATAGGACTTGTATTATTATAGGACTTGTTGTATTGTTGGACTTGTATTATAGGACTTGTTGTATTATAGGACTTGTTGTATTATAGGAATTGTTGTATTATAGGACTTGTATTAGAGGACTTGTTGTATTATAGGACTTGTTGTATTATAGGACTTGTATAGAACGTTGTATTATAGGACTTGTTGTATTATAGGATTTGTTGTATTATAGGACTTGTTGTATTAAAGGACTTGTTGTACTATCGGACTTGTTGTATTATAGGACTTGTATAGATTGCAACAACTTGGGGAGACCTTCATCCATTCGTGGACTGATTTTGGCTGATGATGATTCCATGTGCTCGAGGCAAAGGGTTTAATACATTTAAAATCAAACAGGTGCCACTCAAGGAGAGCGACCTCCCCCAGGTGTCAGGCTCAGACAGTGGGCCTCTTCACTACCTGGGAAATATTCACCACCTGAAGCCGGGAGCCGTGCCCAAACAACCGGACTATTTCACGGCACCCTACCGGCGTTCGCAGCAGGACATCTATCCTATAAAGGATCATGACGTCCTCATCCCACCGGCCGTACGCAGCCAAATCGTACGTTTGTATCAATAATGCTGTATAAATAATGCCAGAATGGGGTGGTTTTTTTGCAAAAACATGTTAATTTAAAAGGGTTTTGGCGTGTTTTTATCATTTTAATTAAAGTTTTCAGCTCTGTATCGCAACTTGCGATCTCTGAGTGACATGTGGTTAGAAGTGTAAATCATTATGGTTTATTAAGAATGCCTGGATTTATGATTTATGGGTTGTGGTAATATGTGTCCCTGTAGAGAAAGCTACCAAATTTTTGGGATGCTTAACCAGGAGACATGGTGAGCTAACAGCCCCACCCTTTGTAAGTCCTGCCCACATTATATAACCACGTCCCCTCAATCACTCTCCCCTGCACAACAAAAGAATGAAAGACTACTGTTGATATGGTTCTTGGTGAGCAGGTATCCTGTCGAGCCAATATTGTGGGCATTTGGGGTTTTGATAGTATTGTATTCTGAATAAATTGCCTTTGTGCATGGAAAGCATGCATAAAATGTCTCCTTGAAATCTGGATATTGTACTTGCTGAAATCGGTACATATCTGCTTCAGTTTTTGGGGTGTTCTATGGACCTTTCCGAGTCGGGACTCAATAAGAGTTGTGGGCCCATTATAACTGTGTAGGCTGGTGGTGGTTGGAGAGGGGGAAACATTTCAGAGTGGAGTGAGTCAATAATAGCTTACCCACCCAGCCCTATGTTTCATGCATGTTATGTTTGTCATGTGTGTCATGTGTGCTCACACAGGTCCACTACATGCTGCAAAACCCCATGCCACAAGACAGCACGAACATATTAAATATCAACCAAATGATTGAAAATGGCTGCTATACTGCAGCCTATCCACTGCATGACGTAAGTTGTTGGGGGGGTAGGGGGTGGAGGGCACACTGACACCCTACGGGAGGCCCAGGTACGACACCTGAATTGCACACCTGTATAGGACGCTATAGCATAGTCTAAAGCTTACCACATACTTAACATTAGTGTCCCACAGAGATGCGCCGCATAGGTGTCCAGGTTCCCCAGCTCACTAAACACACCTCTGATTTGCATGGTTGGCTACATACGGTGCAAAAGAAGTTCAATATCCATGCATTGGAAAGGACTCCACGAGCACTCTAGAGAGCCATTCTCAAGGGTATTTGGCCGACTATTTCACGTGGGACAGAAGTCTTTGGAAGAATTAGAAGTACCCACACTTCATCCCACAACACGTGAACAACCAATAGATTAACTGTGGGTGCACCCATTTACACTGCTTGCTGGGAAGAAGCAGCGTGATTAAGAAACGTGGTCATTGTTTTAACTGTCGTTCCCATGAAATCAAATGGGCGACCTCTAACTTTGCAAGTCCAGTGCAGTGTGCAACACCATTACACCACAGCAGCGCCACGGCAGAGTTTTGGGGGGGTGGAGCTGGTAATTTGTGAATGTCCATGCAGTGTTTGTGACTAACAATTGCTTTCCCCATGTCAGAGTGAGTCTGTTCATCCCACCAAAAACCCGAACACGCTGGGCGACCGCAACACGCTGCGACGGGAGTGGGCGAGAGCCGGGCGCTCTTTCAAGGAGCAGCCTCTTGACCTTGTGCGGTAAGTTCATGCCCTATCCACTGCTGGATGAAGACTTCCCCAAGCCTTCGCCATCTCTCCCAGTCTCCTGATGCAACGATCCATGTGGCTCCTGCACACATGCTGATTTCATTACTTAAATCTCTGTGGTGCACATCCTCTCAGACGCATTCCTTCTCTTGACTGCCACATCATTCTTAGTCTCGACCACAGGCCATCGTACCTCTTAGGGACGTGCCCTGTCCAGAAAGGTCCTAAGGCTGGACTTGAATGCTAGCTGGGAGTTGATAGCACAGACGGCTGGGGAAATGGAGTTCCAGAATAGCATTTGCCCATGCCTTCCCTGCTCTTCACATTTCCCTCCAGCCCATGGTCCTTGCTTACATATTCGATAGCTACACCACTGGTGCCATGTGCGGTTGGTGATGTTTGCGCTGTGTGTGCGAGTGATGTTGTCGGCACAGGTCATACTTCGGGGAGCAAGTGGGGCTCTATTTTGCATGGCTCGGCTTCTACACAAAGATGCTGATCTTCGCTGCAATCGTCGGCCTGATCTCCTTTTTCTTTGGAGTATTCAGCAATGACCGTGACATCACTAGGTACTGGCCCGACACATGCATACAGACAAATGCATACAAACACACACACACATACACTCATGTGTCAGATGTAGAACTCACACAGATCTCCTGTATAGCAATACAGACTGAACAATGAGTATCAGCAAGCACCTACTAAGGCTATACACAAGTACATATACACGTAAAGTACATATAGACATACATATACACTTATATACAATCCCATGGGATGCTGCCATGGCGTAATAGTTACATTTCTAGAATTGCAGTTTATAGATTTCCAGTGCGATCGCCTGGCATGGCAGCTGAAATAATGGCTAGGTTTCTTCAGTTATCCCACATATGCTCAGCAGTATAAACGGAGACACCGCAGTTAGATGATTGGCAGTTCAGATGTGATGGGGTAAAATGTGGGTACTCCCACCGTGTCCAAGACGTCTGGCCATCATGGACGAGTAGGCCAAATATCATCTCGAGGGGCAATCTAGAGCATTCTTTAGTGGAGGACCTTCCACCAGCAGTGGCATGAGCAAGCAATTTCAGGGCCACATCTTTAACATTTCACTATTAAAGTACATATGCACATATATACAATCTCATACAGTTTATATACATATACAGTACAAATATAGTACATTCAATATATTGTATATGTATATATGTTCCAAATGTCTCTGTTTCTAAAAGTAAATCCAAAAAATCAAGCCTAGCTACAATATTTCGGACAATCCAGGGAAAATGAAACATTGTTTTGGATTGCTCAGAAAACATGACATCGCCCATTGTGACGTCACTCACGACGACACGTATCACGTGGCATCGGGTTTCGTCACTCTTGTTCACATGAATATATTGTACATTCTTACGAATTGTAAATAATCCGAAAATCAAAAGCAAAAAATAATGAAATCCAAAATGTTTAAATGTGAAACGTATCCTTATAATACGACTTTCACACATAGACTCTTTGGAGCTGCATGACGGACAGCGGGGAGCAAGTGCAGGAAATACATTGCTGTACTCTGTGTCTGGAGTCTTCGCTTCCCATATTCAACCCGTACTGACCAGTGTGGGATGACTAGAATTAAATAGCCCTCATGACCCACGAGGTGTGGGGAGGCCCTCAGCCAGAAGTCGATTGATAAAAGGGCTGTAAACACCCCTGGAAATCAATACATAGAGATGTTACACCACTGATATCAACGAAAATTATAATTAAACATCAGCAAATACCTTCTTTGGTTCTTTCGGTAAAGTCATGTAGAATGAGAATAAAATAATAAATTGATAAAATAAAATAACACAATAATATTCTCACGACGTTTCGGCCACAACACAAGCGGCCTTCATCAGGTGAAGGGACGAGACTGTCTGGTAGGACAGCGCTGGAGTGAAAGAGCCACGTTCAGATCACGGCCTTTAAGCTGTGTGAGAGGAACAAAGCTCCTTGACAAAGGAATTAGCATATAATTTAGCATTGAAATGGCTGAATGATTAGCTTGTGACTGGTCACAGAAATAGCTATGTTAAAAGTTAAAGCATACACATCCGCAGAGGCACCCCTTGATAAAGGAATTAGTATAGAATTTAGCATTGAAATAGCTAAGTTAAAGCATACACATCCGCAGAGGCACCCCTTGACAATGGAATTAGCATAGAATTTAGCATTGAAATAGCTGAGTGATTAGCTTGTAACTGCTCACAGAAATAGCTACGTTAAAGTCAGAGCATACACATTCACCGAGGCACTTAGTACAAATCAAACAGGAGAATTTAGCATTGAAATAACTAGGCGAATTTAGCATTGACATAACTGAGTGATTAGCTAGTGACTGATCACAGAAATGACTATGTTGAAGTCAAGGCCTACACATCTGAGCTATTCACAGTACTATATAGTGAACCAATAAGAAAACTTGCCAGTTTGTAGGTGGGGGAGTTGATAGTAGCTGCCATCGTTGAGAACTACTCAACGATGGCAGCTATACAAAAATAAAAAGAGATCCCACCAACAGCCTGGTCACCAAAACGAACAAAATCATCTCTGATTCAACAGCATTAATTGATGAGATCAAACAGTTCTCGTTGAAACCCTCTGCTGCCAGACCACCAAGATTATATGGCCTTCCAAAGATACACAAAGAAGATACACCCCTTCGTCCCATCGTCTCTACTATCAACTCCCCCACCTACAAACTGGCACGTTTTCTTGCTGATATACTGCGACCTTTCACTGGAAAAACCACCTCTGCGGTACTAAATTCTACTCACCTGGTATCGACAATCAAAGGCATTTCCCTGTCCCCAAACGACCTGCTTGTCAGTTTTGATGTGGTGTCCTTGTTCACCAAAGTCCCGGTACCTGACACCATCGCTATCATTGAAGACCTGGTTCATCAAGGACTGCATACTGATGTACCCCCCCTGGTGAGACATTGCTTAACCAACACATACTTCACCTGGAATGGAACTTTCTACAAACAAACTGAGGGCACCCCAATGGGCTCCCCCCTATCTCCGGTTGTAGCCAACGTATTCATGGAAAAATTTGAAACTGACGCCATCCAGACTGCCACTCTACGCCCGACCTTATGGAAGAGGTACGTTGATGACACCTTTGTCATCTGGCCACATGGCCAGCCTGCTCTAGACCAATTCCGCGACCACATCAATTCCATACACCCAGCAATCAGATTTACCATGGAGGTCGAAAAAGATGGCAAAGTACCCTTTTTGGATGTCTTAATTAAAAGGAGACATGATGGTTCAATGAGCCACTCTGTCTACAGGAAAACTACCCATACAGATGCTTACTTGAAACCGGATTCCCACCACCATCCATTCCAGAAGAACTCCCTCATCAAGACTCTATACCATAGAGCCCAATGCATTTCCGACCAGGAACACATTACCAGTGAACTCAAGCACGTACACCAGGCTCTCAGGGCTAATGGCTACTCCGACTACACAATCCGCAAAGCCATCACTCCAGTCATGAAGAAGGATCCTCTTGTGGAGCCACTCAAAACCATCACCTTACCCTACATTGCAGGGGTCACTAAAAGATCTCCAAAATCCTGAATAAACACAAGATCCAGGTCCGATTCAACACAGTACATAAAATCCGTGATTTAGTTCCATCTGTAAAAGATGCTGTTCCAGACATACAATACCCGGGCGTTTACAAACTAAAGTGCCTCTGTGGTAGTAGCTACATTGGAGAAACCAAAAGACATATCTCGGACCGCATCCGCGAACATAAAGCAGACTTGAAACACGGTAGGACGAACTCCTCTGCCGTGGCAGATCACTGTTATAATTCAGTGGGCTCACATGACATTGACTTCTCCAAGACGGAGGTTCTTTGCAAACCAACCGGCTACCATGAGAGATTCGTTCATGAGGCCATTCACATATACAAGCACAGAGACAATTTCAACCGAGAAGATGGATTCTGGCTTAGTAACCACTGGAAAGATGTTTTAAACCATTTCTGTTCTTAATTAATTGTATTTTTACGATGACCTTCAGACCGCAGCTCTTTCGCCAGCATTGACTCTTAATACCTCTCACACCACGGTTAATGGTATGGTTTTACAACATGGAGTATAATAGCGCCTCGCAGCTGTCTCTCTCCCCCTCCTCTGTTCCGACCATGGACGAACTCGTCCGTCTGAACGGGGCCCGTAGCTATCCGTGGTGCTAAAGTTGAGGGTAAGAATCCACCCATTGTTTCGCCATATAGCATTGTGATATATAACGACTTATTGTTGGTAGCTTAGCTGATTGGAGAATATAGAGTTTATTGATAACATTAAGGTAATTTATATTTTAGTTTTTTATTGGTTCACTATATAGTACTGTGAATAGCTCAGATGTGTAGGCCTTGACTTCAACATAGTCATTTCTGTGACCAGTCACTAGCTAATCACTCAGTTATTTCAATGCTAAATTCACCTAGTTATTTCAATGCTAAATTCTCCTGTTTGATTTGTACTAAGTGCCTCGGTGAATGTGTATGCTCTGACTTTAACGTAGCTATTTCTGTGAGCAGTTACAAGCTAATCACTCAACTATTTCAATGCTAAATTCTATGCTAATTCCATTGTCAAGGGGTGCCTCTGCGGATGTGTATGCTTTAACTTAGCTATTTCAATGCTAAAGTCTATGCTAATTCCTTTATTAAGGGGTGCCTCTGCGGATGTGTATGCTTTAACTTTTAACATAGCTATTTCTGTGACCAGTCACAAGCTAATCATTCAGCCATTTCAATGCTAAATTATATGCTAATTCCTTTGTCAAGGCGCTTTGTTCCTCTCACACAGCTTAAAGGCCGTGATCTGAACGTGGCTCTTTCACTCCAGCGCTGTCCTACCAGACAGTCTCGTCCCTTCACCTGATGAAGGCCGCTTGTGTTGTGGCCGAAACGTCGTGAGAATATTATTGTGTTATTTTATTTTATCAATTTATTATTTTATTCTCATTCTACGTGACTTTACCGAAAGAACCAAAGAAGATGAATCATTGCAGTCACGAAAGCTTTAAATCGAAATCAGCAAATACATTTTACTTTGGAAAATGCTTGATGTTGGAACCCATAATTTAGTCTGACTTTGTTTAAAGGGAGGGTATGACACATTCAAAGGTGGCATGACCTTTAGGCAAATTATATTTCTTATCCAAGTGTACTATGCCCATTAGTGTGTTTATGTTCGTGCGTGTCTATGTGTGCAGTGGAGAAATATGCAACAACACCATCGGAGGATCCCTGGTCATGTGTCCCCAGTGTGACCAAAAATGCACCTTTTGGAGGCTAAATGATACCTGCGAGACTGCGAAGGTATCACACAAATACACCATCGATGTTCCCTCTAAATAAGGATACTTATTGGTTTTTGGTGCTGTGCATCATTATCACAAAGCCAACTCACGTTGCTGAGATTGTATCATTAACATTAACCATGATCACTAGATTGCAGCACATCATGCTAAACACTATGCTGCCATTCGTGTGGTTGTTAAAAAATGTTATACTAATAATACACGTGTGATCATTTTTAAGGTAGTTAGTTATAGTTTTAGCAAATAGGGCATTTTAATGGACTAAGTCGATGGTTAGACAAATACATGAAAATGAATGCATCGTCACATCCCAGCGGGAGTGCAAAAGTGACTTTGTCTGAGTAAATCCGACACGATGTATTTCATGAGTATTTCTCCACGATCAATACAAGTGGACAAAGTATTTTGAAATCTGAATTTCAGTGCTAATTAGTTGACATGTCATGCCGAAATAATGATTATTCACTTTAAAGTGTCAGAAATGTATGTCCACAATCATGGAACTGCCCATTGCTTATTTTGCTCTTTCTGTCACATTTATACAGATTTGTTTGATACATGAATAGCGCTATAATATCAGACATTGTAGAGCATTGTCATCTCCACAATTTAATGGATGTTTCATGAGTGATTAATCTATTTTAACTTAAAAATCAATAGATGCATCATTACTTTCCTGCTGTTGATATTGAAAAGACGTGGATGCTAAGATTTAAGGTTTAATTGTGACTAACACCTCTGATTGTGCCGTTGCAGACTTCACACATGTATGAAAATCCGGTCACCATATTCTTCGCAGTTTTCATGGGACTTTGGGGTAAGTGATGCTAAGCATTGGCACACATTGTCCAGACACAGTGACAAGTATCAACATGTTTGCAATGATGATGAGCACATTTGGCCACATACAGTGTTAAAGAAGTTCAACATACATACGTACAACCATATACAGTACCATCATGTCTTGCAATGTTCGTATGCAGTGATCCTGACAGTCCTATTATGAACCCACTGCTCAATGAGGGCAAATTTGGACCATGACTTGCACACATTGTCCTACTCTTCCGAATGATAACCGATAATCTTTAATGTCCACTGTGAAGCAGATGGTGTGTATTTTTGTGTAATTAATACACGGGCAATATTAATCAGGGCAGCCACATAATTTGAACCACGAACCTCTGCAACAAGCAACGAATGCGGTACCCCAATGCGATTCCATGAAAAATGCAAAGTGGCCAGGTGGCTCAGAGTTCAGAGTGCTGCGTTGCCGCCGCTGAGATTCTGTGTTGAAATGAAAGTGGCCACCTGCGATTAAACCAGTTTCTCAATTATAACAAGATGATGGTCTCAACTCAGTCACCGATATCTGCACAACAAATACAAAAATTCCATAATGTTAAAGTTGGTTCTGTACTTAATTAGGCTACATTCCAGCTCTGAGAATAAAAATGTTAGCTTGACTATCACGTAACAAACGCTCCTCTCCGTGGCAAAGCATTTGGGAAAGAGCTACCCCTACTGTGTGGACCAGAGATCACAGAGGTAGCTCTGTGACATTCACTTTTGTGTAACGTTTTGTAACACGAAGAGCAGCACTGCTCTGTTATAGATCCAAAGGAAAACTCAATCTCATGCCATGCCACTCAGTGCAAGTGGGATAAAATTGTGGCAATGTACCAAAAAAAGCCAATAAAGGTATTTATGAAAGAAAAAAAAAGTACTAATGAAGTTACTTTGAACATTACATTTAACAGACTACATTAGGTAACCTTTGAACCCTTGAGCAATCGATAGTGAAATTACTTTTCTAAGTAAATCCTCCCCGTGTGGTGTGTCGCAACAGCCACGGTGTTCCTGGAATTTTGGAAGCGTCGCCAGGCATCGCTCGCATACCGCTGGGACCTGACGGCAGCGGCGGAGGAGGGAGACCCCATCCGGCCCGAGTACCTGGCTCGCTGCACGACCACGAAATGTAACATCATCACCATGGTAATGCTTTTTGCTGTCACCACGGCGACTACCTCATTGCACACACACACCTCTGTTTTGTAATGTTGCATGTGTAACTGTTCACTGTTTTCCTAGTTTTTCTTCTAACATATTTGTTGGCCTTTGGTCAATTGTGTTTTCCTCCCAATATTATCCCGATTGTCCTATCGGCATCGTTATGAAACAATGTCCATTTGGAACTCTATGTTATGGAAAGGTTTGCTGAAGCAGATGTTACATAATTACTTATAAGATCCCTTCAAGTGAACACACACTAGAGGGTGGCCCTTTCGCATCAGCCCTGCTACAAAGAAATGTTCATGATGGTCAAACTCATCTTTTTTAATTCTGAAAGGTGAAATTTGTCCAAATTAAGAAAAGAAACAAATGTAATATTGGTGACCAGGCTGATCGGCTTACTACTTGGTTTTATTGGAGGCAGCTGCCTGGGTTAAAACCAAGAAATATCAGCGCTGCCAGCTCAACTCTCAGACATCAGGACCATCAAATCCATTCCTTTATATCATCGCATGCTTAACTAGTAGTGGGGAAAACAAATAATAGTTCATCAGTCAACCTTAACGGCTCACACTAACATTGGTCACTCCGACAGACTAATCTATATACAAATGCTTTTCCGTCTGTGTCCGTGCATTGTGAGTGCAGAAGGAGGAGCCTCATATGCCTAAGAGGATACTGAGGTTCCGATACTGCCTCTCCGGGATCATGGTGTTGTTCTGGGTGAGTCCGCCAACTCAACAGCAACATTGAACCCCTTCTCCTGATCCAGTGAGCTATGGCCAAGTCACCTGCTATGTGCCTCATCTTGGAGGCGAAGCAGGTTTTGAGCCTGGGTACTGCACGAATGGGTAACCATCATGCACAAAATGGACTGTAGGCTGCTGCAGAGCTACCTTGTGGCCAACAGAGAACTGCATTCTTTTGCTTCCATCCTTTACCAACCTGTACTGGTGTGCATGGTGAAGTATGGGAAAATAACCCTGACAATCTGCGCAGGGTTGGGAAGGCCATCATCCAGCAGTGGATTCATATACGGGTTATACACATATATATATTTTTACTTGACCCAATCCTAACCTCCACACTCTGCTCCACCAGTCAGAATCGCTCTCAAACTATGTTGTTCCTCCTGTGTGATCCATTGAGTGATTACAAGTGGGGGTATAGATACATGCATAATTATATAACTTACAGCCCTTTGTCAATCCAATCACCTGAAATATCTACAGGTGGCCCAAGGCAATGAATACATCATGAGCCGTATCATGTTATCCACCTGCTCCTGTCAACCTCGATTTGGGTTTCTCGAGACTAGTCCTCGGCCTTAAGGCCAGATGGAAAAGATTTCCTCAGCTCCTTGGCCTTGAGTGTGTGGCCTCAGTCCGAGGAGTTTTACTAGAGGTACCGACCTTGACACTGGCCTCATACTAGCGCACCCAACCTTGAGTGACCTTGACACTGATTGTGCCCTAAAAAGCTGCCGCCTTGGCCTCACCTTGGCCCTGTGGCTTTTGGTCTCAACTTCACATCTGAACGTGGCTCGAGGTCAAGCAGGGCCAGGGATAGTAATTCCTTTCATAACCTTGCATCATTTTCTACAATTGACCACGTGACGTTACCATTACACGTTCATTGTGTGTGATGTTAGCGAAACAGCTCAGGTTTTGTTTAACATGTAGGCTTTTCGCGACCAATATCATCCATAATATTTTTTTTGGATTAGATTGCGTAAATATGTGTCATTAAACCCACCACCACCCGACAAAGCCAATTAGTAAAGTTGTTCACGTAAACAGAACATGCCAATTCATTACTAGTATAGCAAATTCACAATATCTACAATCTGAGTACGACGTTTTGCCAGTCATTTGGTTCTGCTGTAGACAAACGAACTGGCACCTCCTGAGCCACACCAGGCTAGCTCGGCACAGCTAACTCACGGCTTGGTTATATAGTGGAAAAGAGCTACAAGACTGTAAATCTCACCCACCTCTGTGTTTCTTGTGTTACTGGCAGATCCTCCTGATTCTTTCTGCAATTTTGGGTGTGGTTGTTTACCGCCTGACCATCTTTGGCATACTCTCCTCGAGTATCCCCAATCATGTGACCAAGATCAAGGTGATCGGTGCCCTACTCACACCTGATATGGTTACCACCATCACGGCCTCCATCCTCAACATCGTAATCATATTACTACTCAACAAAGGTTACGACAAGCTGGCCCTCGTCCTCACTGATCTGGGTAGGTGTCATCACCATCACGGTTTGCATATGTTTATTTTATTATACGCCACAAGAGAACACATGTAAATTTGAAGCTTGGATAAATGTTGTGCATGGTAAATAATGTCGCTGTAAAAATGTCATCATGATTTTAACCTTGCACCATGGGGCCATGAATAGCAGCATCAGTGCATCATCCAGTCACTTGTTCAACTACTGCCTGTTTTTGTCAGAACTTTCTTAAATTTTTCCTCCAGTTTCATTCCGATTGGGCTATCAGAATCGTGTCTTGAGATGAAGTATCCAATGGGATCTCTTGTAGACCAGTGCAACCCTTAATGTCATGAAATGGCCCTAGAAGTGAATATCACTGAGCTACCTCTGAGACCCTTCATTCAAGTGAACTCTGGTTCACACATTAGGGGGAAGCACTTTTCAATCCACACTACTACGGAATATAATGTTAATCTCGTAACAGTCAAATTGCTCATTCTCACAACTAGAATTTCACCAAATTTAGTGATGAACCAAATGGTGTATGTTACAAATGTATATGCCATCATTAGTAACCGTCCTGAAGCCATCAATTCACTGCACTTGAGAACACATGTTACCAGAGGCCGCTGCCTGGATTTAAACCCAGGATCTCAATGGTGCCAACTTAGCACTCTGATTTCACCTCTCGATCCATTGAATCACTGAATGTAATTGTGGGCTGACCCTCACTGCTGCATTGCTACCTTCTAGTCAGCTGTCAGCTATCTGCTTGTGTTGCTCATGTTGCCAGCTACTGAGCCCTTTATTAGTAATTTATCCTGCTGAAGCCTGCACCCCCTCTGAAAGGTGACCCATGATAATTACTAAGATACACCTTATAGATATTTGAGAATCAAGTGCACTGGCTTTCAGACATCATACGGACAGTGTAAATGGCTTAATTGCAAATGGAGACTGAAGGACACTCCACAGGGCGAATGTGGTGAACAACACCTGGTAAACAACTTGTGCACTGTCACTCATTCCCCAGCAACATCTTTGAAATTAACTTTTGATCTTCAAATTCATTTTAATGGATATCAAAGCACGTTACATTGTGAAATGTTGCTATTCCTCAATGCGGCATAATTATCAGTGGCTTCTCGTAGCCTGTGTGCCAGAAACTATGAAAGTAACATCAAAACTGATTGCCCTGTTTGATGTTTGTGTCCATGTGTGCCTTTGTATCACACCCACAGAGATGCCCAAGACGCAAGGAGAATATGAGTATCGGCTGACGTTCAAGAAATTCTTATTTCAGTTCGTCAACTTCTACTCGGCGTCTTTCTACATTGCATTTTTCAAGGGGAAATTCATCGGCTTCCCCGGAAGCTACACTTACTTTGGAAAATGGAGAATCGAGGAGGTGTGTAGATCTGAGGGGTTGGCCCCTCTGTTTTCTATGCTGTTTGTACAACATTTTTATGTTTTACTTTTGTAGTTGATATTTTTCCCAACAATTGTCTTCACACCGTGCTGTTGGTGAAATGTCGAAATAAGGACTCTTTCTTTTGGAACTCTAAAAGGCCTCATTGTCTTCACACCTGGTCACCAGCTCTAGCATTAACACAGTCTCCGGAGTAAAACAGTTTTCGAAACCAGACTTGAGAGAGCACGAGGTCACCACGAGCAGAACACGTGTTAGACTGATGCAATTGGTAACCCAGTTAACTTGAGGGTGTTAGTTTATCACATATTTTGCAAGTAGTACCCTTGTGGTCTCTCATTGGACATTTTCAATTATATACCGTATTTATCAAACGCCATTTATTTAAAATTATATATTTGATCATCCTTAAAAATGTACAGTATTTCAGCCCCCCTCAAGGATATGTTTAGCCACTACCTATGACTCACTGTGGCGCAGTGGAGCACGTTGTGTTAGAGAACGGCCCCGTAATATGATATCAAGAACGAATTCTGGAGTAAGGAATTAAGCAGCATTGCGTTGTGCACACGTTAAATAAATGTCATTAAGACAGTGTTAATGACACGTAGTTTAACATTTACATAATTGCCATTCAGAGTCACCCTGAGTATTTGCAGTCACTCTATGCTTGGAAGAAAGTCCATTGCCCAAAATGTGCACCTGTTGCTCATGTTTCTGTTTGAAGGCAGACTTGTTGACACATGAGATGATTATAATGAGTACATTTGGTGTTATATTAAGGTGCCTACTTCTCCTGCTGCAGATTTGTAGGAAATCGTCACGAGGGCGATTCATTGATTGATATCCTCTCAAAAACAATACACATAAAGGATAAAGAATACAGCTTATTATTTAAGTGCCTCTGTGTTTTCTACCAACTTAATTTCATGTTTTACGATTATTATATTTACTAGACGATGCTCTGCAATTAAACTCACCTGATACTAAACACCAACTGCAGTATGCATGTTGTGTGTTGAACTTATTTTGCACCGTACACAGCCTGCATCGGATGTGTGGGGGAAGGACAACAAACAAAACATTATCAGATGCGCCACCATTTTCTTTATTTAAAATACATGAGGGGGAGGGGGAAAGTGTTTCTTATAATCTGGAGAATATTGATATTCTTAATCACTGTCCCCTCTAACATATGGAGCCGTCAGTTTTGCAGTGTGCAATTGACTGAAGAGAAGAATGTGAGAGGATCATTAGAAATGATGTGTGGTATCCATATATGTATTACCCAATATTTCATATCTTCAGTGTTTAACCTGAATCTATTCTCCACCTCATCCCCCCTCCAGTGTCCCCCAAACGGCTGTCTCTTTGAACTGACTTCTCAACTCACTGTCATCATGGTAGTGAAGCAGATGGTTGGCAATTTTCAGGAGGTCATCATCCCGTAAGTATCGCATGAACACATGATAGCTGTGAAGTCTGATTACGGCGTTTCCTCGTGTAACGCGGTAGATGCGTTCCTGAAAATTTCCGCATGAAGTAAAAACGCGCAAGGAAGGAATTACTGAGTTAATCACATTTGCACAGTAAAATCAACCTGCAGTCATCCCATGGTGGGATAAATAACTCAGGCTAGGCTGCCGTGTTACTGTATCATTCGGCATGCTTTATCAAACTGCTCAGCCGCGCAACTCAAGACAGTCGTTCATCGTCGACTGCTCAGGAAAGCATTATAATGGCCGCGTTCAGCATTTTAACAGTGTGCATTCCACATTATAATGGACACGTTCCACGTTGTGTGAAAAGTTTTCCCAAATATAGGAACCATGTTACAATGAAAATGTGTTGTGTGAAAACGCATTCAGCGAAAAGTCATGTCGACAGCTTGTTAGCAGTGTGCACTGGTTAAGCAGTGAACACCAGTCAACTGGACAAAGTTCACCTCGTTAGTATCATGTGATATTCCGATCAGACGCTTCGTACATAGTTTCATAATATTAGACAAGCAACTCCCATGACTGAAAGAGTGTAGTGGATTGACAACGGGCTAAATGAAAAACAGCTACTACTTAGGTTTTAGCAGTTGTTTTGTACAGCTCTCTGACATGTTTTGTGTCATACCGCATATTGTTTGGCATGTCTTGACGTTTCGCTCCACGTGCTTGGGATATTCACATGATACAACCTGAAAACGCAGTGGAAAGCTATGAAATAGCAAACCTAGAGTTGATGAACAAATGGATATGCACGTGTGTAAGGGTGTCTCTGTGTCTGCACATGCGTACCTCCCCCCTCAATTCCCCAGATGGTTCAGCAATTGGTGGGCCCAGCGTCGGGCCAAGCTAAGGCCTGAGGCTGTCTACACGCGCTGGGAGCAAGACATGGACCTACAGCCCCAGAGCCCACTTGGACTCTTTGATGAATACCTCGAGATGGGTACAATGAGCTCAGAGGATCACACTACGGAGTCAACGCGTTTTACTTTATTATTAAAAAATACACACACAATTGGGTATCATTTGACTATATAGGCACGTGTGTACGGCCCCTGGGTATCTGTCGGACATTGTTGTGGGAGGGAAATTACCCACACTTCGGGTTGTTGAAGGCAGGGAGCACAGATGTAAGAGCTTAGATGTACAATACAACAATGTAATTTGCTGCACTGTCCTCTGCTGCTCACAACCCCACAATAACTATTGCATGGTCACCCATGCAACCAATTTTCAGGCTCAGCTCTCCTTAACTTCTGGGATCTGATTAAATCTGACGCGTACTGGGTGATTTGGCCATAGGCACCAATCTATGGATATACTATAACACAATTGTCTTTGTGTTATAGTAATGCAGCTACATTGGTCAGCTTGGGTTGACGTTTCTCCCCCTTACTATTTATTTAAAACTCTTGTGCATCATGTCCACTGTGGTTAACTGCTGTGATTTGTTGGCATTTCAGCCACAGTGCATATGCCTAAAAATGTGTTGTACGGTTAATGGAGTCCTCAATACAGGATGTGATCTAGTTATTATAGCCACCTAGTGGTGGAAAATGGTGCGAAAGAAACCCAGGTGAACCAGAGCTGAGCATTAAAGATGGTAGTGGCTGGTCGCATCTCAGTGGCCAATGTAATGGACACGATAATTTTGTGAACAAATGATACGAAAATGTGATCATATTTTGGGGTCTCCTTTGACTAAAACACATTCAATGTATTGAAAACATGTTTTGTTTGCTTAAAGTAATCACAACATAACAGCATTAAGAGTGTGTGTCTATATCCTGTTTCACTCATTATCCTATCCTTGCCCCCCTACCCATTCTCAAAATATACCCCAGTTATCCAATTCGGGTTTGTCACTCTCTTCGTGGCATCATTTCCACTTGCGCCATTGCTCGCACTGCTGAACAACATCATCGAAGTGCGGGTCGACGCGTGGAAGCTCGTAACGAAGATGAGGAGGCCTGTGGTTTCGCGAGCAAGAGGAATTGGAGCCTGGGCCGACATTCTGAGTTTCATTGCCACCCTCTCTGTAATCACCAATGTAAGTCGCCAGATTGTCCGCTCGCTTTCTCGCTCAGTATCCCATCTTATGAGTGACATAACATGTCATGTTAGCCGTGTGGGTTCTTTTTACCATACTTCACCATTCTGGTCATGGCAGGTTTGAGAAGAGGTGTAGTGGGGGACCAGGAGCGGTTCGGGTATCACTCGTCACTGATGTTAGTCGTAGCTGGAAGTCAATTGCATGTGTGCTGAATTCAAAGTGCAGTGCACGAATCACTGCACCACCGCTCCTATCCACTCTCTCCCAAAATCGCAAAAGGTAAAGCCTTGCAATTGCTTGCTCATGTCACTGCTGGCAGAAGGGCCTCAACTAAAGGTAGCTCTAGAGAACCCCTCTACACGGTATTTGGCCTACTCTTCCATGATGACCAGACATGTTGTAAGATGTGGAATTACCTGCGCTAAAACAGTGATGAACCCATTTATATTGCTAATTGGACAGAGGTGGGGGAGATTTAAGAAAATGATCCATTGCTTCAACTGTTGTGTCAGGAGACTGAACTGACGACTGCCAGATTGCAAGTCCTTATATGGTAACCATTTCACTCTGGCAGCAACCCCCCAAATTGTATTTGTGAAAATTAATGTAATTGCCAAGGTAAGATGTTCAGAAGCCTTGGTCAAATCATTGCATGCTAAGTGACCGCTATCGCTGTGCCTCCGTATGCTAATTCCACAGTCATGCATCTTGGCGTTCACAACGGACATCATCCCACGCCTGGTGTATTATTATGGATACTCAGCAGAGTATGGCACAGGTTCGCCTACAATGCATGGGTACACGGAGGACAGCTTTTCAATTTTCAAGATCAGCGACTTCAAGGAGCAAAATTATCCCAACATCCTGCCAGCCTGGTTTGATCCGGCAATCCACACAACCTGCAGGTTTGTGCCATTCAGTGTCATGCCCAGCTATCGGGGGTGCCGTCCCTGCGAATGTGATGCACTGATGTCTGGGTGTGTTGTCCAGGTAGATGCGACATCCTTCTGGGTGTGGCGTCCTCCTGGCTCCGCCCCTTCCTGATTAGGCTCGTTTTCTTCCTCTTTTCACTCCGTGACTTTCCTTTTAAGACCCACACTTCCCCTAGGCCCCACCTCTGTTTATGCCCTGCCCCTTACCGTGGACACAGGGTTTGGCTTAGTTGGGTAGTAAGGGGTTGTGGTAGGGTTGGGGGAAGAGTGTGCATGGTGGGTGGGGACAGTAAAGGGGGTGGGGGGGGGGAATTGGAGGGGGGGAGCAGTGGGTACGGGTGGGATGGCTTCACAACCAAAGTCCCACTTAGAGAAATATAATAATAGATTGATATAAATTCTAGCTCATTGTTACCTTGCTAAAGAGTAATGTTATTTATTTATCTATCGATCCACGACTGCTTAATTGAGTCTCAAGATCCCTTTGCAGGAAGACCGTGCATTGGGATTCCAGTTTAAGGTGGTCTTATGCATGTGGGATGCAATAAGAGGTCCTGGAGAACCCATGATATTGAAATGAAGCTTAAAGGTTTACACAGACATGAAACCACTTGGTCTACAGCCATCTTCTGGTCACCTCAGCACAGATAGTTAAGAAATTGATGCGATCTACCAACCCTTTTCTCTAACGTTTTTGAATTGCTGGCATACACAACTATAATCAATATAACCATATTGATCGATATTTAATATAACCTTACTTGACTATGATCAAATCACCACGAATGCAGCTGATCTTAGACTATGATCAAATCACCACGAATGCAGCTGATCTTAGATTCCGGAAGTCAAGCCGGCTTGAGCCTTGTTCGTGCTTAGATTGATGATCACCATGCACAATGCAGGTGCAGTAGGCGACTGTGGAGCTAGGTTGTCAGCAGTGGGTAGTTCAGCAAAATTAACAGTTGTGCTATATTGCTCTCCCATTATCTGTACTCCCTGCCTTCGCCAACCTGGCATGGACCAGCGTGAACCATTGTCAAAAGAGCCCCCACAAGCTGCACGTTGTGGGAAGGCCCTCTTTCAGAAGCGGATTTTTTTAAGGGCTGTGAACGCATATACCGTTTGTGCACAACCATACTTGTTCAATTTAGCGCCAACTCTACTTTCGAGGCACTTTGCTCAATATAGTCCATGCGTGTTTGTGGTTGTACGTGTGTAGGTATCCAGGTTATCGCTACCCGCCGGATCATCCCCAAGCCTACTCCGTCACCAAGCAGTACTGGCAAGTACTGACGGCAAAGCTGGCCTTCGTCATTGCCATGCAGGTACACATCAACATGCACACACACACACACATTCATAAACCCATTGAAAGATAAAGGTACAGCCCTCCAATTACTTGCTCATGTCACTGATGGCAAAAGCGCTCCTGCTATAGGGAGCTCAAGAGAGACCCTTAAGATGTATTTTTACTGCTCTTCCACACTGGTCAGACGTCTTGGGAAGATGTGGGAGTTCCCACACTGGACAGAACCAAACTCAGCCGACCAATTGACTGGATGTATTCCATTTACACTGCTAGGTGGATAGAGGCAGTGGAATGTAAAAAAAAACTTTCACCATTGTTTACACTCCCACGACCAAAGATCAATTCACACCCGTGACCTCTGGATTGCAAGTCTAGTGTGCAAAGCCTTACACTACTGCACCATCGTATAGACTCATCTGTGAGCAGTTGTTAAGGTCAGCAGAGCAAACCGTGATCATTGTCAATGGGTCATTACAGATAATGCCAGTAATGCTATTACACCTCACAATTGCACAGTATTTCTGAGATCACAAATAATAGTGGTAATACAATACTTTCATCATGCAGCAGACGATTCATGTTGTTGATGCAATTTGTCACACGTAAGCATGTGTGCTTGTGGGAAGGGGAGCGGCTGCGTTGTTGTTTGTGAACTGCGCTACCAATCCTGTGTGACCGGAGTACTATTTCTGGCCACAGCCAACAACAGTGGAAAATATTAGAACCAGTGTTGAGCTCCCTTAAGTTGATTCTGTCTTAAAATGAGTACTTGATGAAGTGTGTGAAAATCATCACTGGCGAGATAAAGGTGCACACCACCCCCACAGGCACTGTGCGAACCTTCATAGATGCACTTGTCTCAGTCTGTGAAAGGCTACACAGGGAATCTTTGTAGTGGTGACATGGCCGAGTGTAAGTGTTTGTTGATTGTTGCGGTAATTTGCGGCTGCCCAGGTGAATACTGTGGGTGCATTAACTGCACATCATAAATGTTGCCTGCTGCATAGTGAACGTAAAAAACCCATTAAGTAATTCAAAAAAAGTGCCTCGGTATAATTTGCCAAATGTTCAAAAATTACTCAAATGACTTAATTTAATTTGGGAAAAACGACGTAACAATATAATATCCCTAGGCTGCAGGTCCCCGGAATAGTTGACCTGAGATGTAAAGCACTTTGAGATGCTGCCATATTATATTTAGTAAGCACCCTTTACATGCAAATCCTGAAACTGAAAATCCTTTACCTGTGTGTGGACGTGTGCAGCACGTGGTGTTACTCACGAAGGCCTGCATTGCATACATCATCCCGGACACGCCATCCCATGTGCGCGCCTGCATGCGCCGCGAGCGCTTCGTCGTACAGACGATTCTGCAGCAGGCAGAGCTGGGCCGTCTCCGTAACACCCTCCTCACCGATGCCCCCAGCTCACCGCCATCGCCTCAATTCCACGTTGAGGATGAGCAGGCAGAGATGGGCCTGCTTCGCTGCTCACTGCATAAGGAGTCTCCTGGCGTATTGCACCCACCCCAGCGGTGCCACATGGAGAATGAGCAGGCAGAGAAGACTGGTGACGACTCACTGCTGAAGGGATCCGAGGAGGAATCAAGCAGCGAGGATTCGTCAACTGTCTTCTACAGCATATAAACTACTCAGACTTTTAAAGGAGGCTGCTATCCTAACGCTGTTTGCACGTGGACAAGGACATTGCAGTCGAGGACTATCTGTATATATATATTAATAAATAGTTTATGATTTAACATGTCTCAATCATCTCATGTCTTTTCATACGAATCACGATGTGAATGAGGAAAACTAGAAATTATTGTTATTTTGTAAATATTTTTTATTTTGGTTTAACACGTAGGCTTTCGGGCCCAATATCATCCATAGAGGTGTGTTTTGGGTTAGATCGCGTACATATATAAACGTGTCGTTAAAACCCACCACCACTCGATACAGCCAACTAGTAAGGGTTGTCATGGAAACAGAACAAGCCAATTCGTCACTGGTACTTTGGAGAGCCAAGCCACAACATTTATAATCGGAGTACGACGTTTTGCCAGTAATTACAACTAGCTTCATCAGGCGACAGCCAGATTTGTGACACTCTCGCGCAAAGTGGGGGGGGGGAGATTACCGAGTCAACGTACATTATGCATGTGCATAATGAGAGCATTTTGATCTTGTCCTTCCTGTCTATTGTGTATTAAAATAGCCGTACCAATGGTAATCCCTATTGAAGTATGGTGCCCTTTATAGGCATGCATTTAAATAATGTATTATTTGTTGGCACCCGTGTTCAGCAGTAGCAGAGCACACGTGCCAACAAGGACACTCAGTTGATTTTAATGTTGAAGTTCTGTGCAAAACTAGCTACTGCTGGCCAAGAATAATTCGAGAATCTATCGAAATTGAAAGAAAAATTTACCGTTCGGATAGCTACCGCCTTTGTGCTGTGTGGAAGCGACCCATCAAATAGTACATTAGATGAAACTCCGAGTACCCACTCAGGAGGTATAGTGGTAAAGCAGTGGAGGAAAAAAAAGCAAATTTTTAAATTTGCCCTTGTTGAATGATAGAGTCGAGACACACAGCAAGCGAGATTAAGAAAGCGCATCGGAAGAAATAATGGAGGTGAGAGAGAGAAACAATTGCCTCCTGGAGAAGGAAAGGCATTCCTACCGAGGGAGACAAGTTGACAAAGATTTTGATAATGGGAACCGGTGGCGTGGCTCGATCTTCCCTAGGTGCGCAACACGCTACCGAAAGAAAACTAAATCCTATTCAAAGGCTAAAATAAGCTCCATTTTTTGTATAAGAGCCGGATAAACAATAACCCCATCCATAGACTGAGGAAGAAAGGGAAGAGCCTGAACAAAGGGGAGGAGATTACGACGAAGATGGGTTGGAGGTGGAGAGAAGGGGAGAGGGGAGGCCGTAAAGGTGGCTGCACATTCAAGGAAAGCGGCGTAGAAAGAGTTGAACGGGGACATGGAGACAGTAGAGACAAGGGTGGAGAAAGAGGAAGGGAGGATCTTTCAGTGCTCGCTACAGGAAACCCACAAAACTGAATTTCCTAAACTCGTGTCGCCTCCGTGACAGCAGCACCACCAACGCCACAGACTCACGCTCCCCTAATCGATAATACCATCTCCATTGCCGACCAGCCACGAGATGGCTGCTCTCTACACCTCGGTCGTGGTGTATGCAGCAAAAGACTTCCGGCTGGTGAGCATCCGGCCATTGCGAGGGTTGGAAATAAACTGAAGCACGGGGCGACTCCCACAACCTTCGGGTATTTCCCAACTGGATGACGTCTTGGGACGAAGCCAGAAGTAAGCCAAATACTCACTCAATAAATGGGACAAAGATCCCAGAGAAGCCTCCAGAAATGTCACAGGAGGCTCGGGTGTGAGAAACCAGACTCCATGTGGGGTCCTCCAGACCTCTGCCCTCCAGTTCATCAACATTTGTAAAAGCAGGACGTCTCAAAGGTACGTAGCATGGGTGAGGGACGATGTTGAGAACCACGTTCCATGATTAGGCGCTTTGACAGGTTGGGATCCGAGTAAACTTTTAATGGACCTCACCCTACGACATTACGGATAGAAGGATAGTGTGCCGGCACAATCCGGACACCCTGCTACACCGAAACACTCTGCTGCATCAAACTCCCTGGTACAGCTAAACACTGGCACGATTACGCTCAAATACACACAAACTCTCGCTCAGCCAGTTGGTACACAGGTTGTCAGTTGTGGGGGACGCGGGCCCCCGGCTCCCCACCCGGGGGAGGGCTGATCTCGAGAGGGCTGCGGGCTCCGGACTCCTCGCTCGAGTGAGAGCAGCCGCTACTCGACTCCTCGCTCGCGGGGAGAGGGCTGCCGCTCTCCGGCTCCTCTCTCTGGCTCCAGATCCACCCAGGATGGAGATCACAACCCCAGTCTCCTCCAACAGCTACCACAGACACAACAAATCCGTCAACATCAGTTGGTTGACACCGAGGCGACCGCAAGGCAAACACTGGCTTAAAGCTAAACGATACGCATGGAGCTGCATCTCACAATGCAGTGCACGAAAACTGATTAAATAATACAGATTTAAGTTTGCAAATTAACACAAAATTCGTTCTCAATTTTAGTTTTCCAAATGCGCTATCGGCGTAATGTCAAGAGACAAATAAATCATCCATTCGTAAATCTCGCATAGCCGTGCAGGCCCTGTGTCATAAAATGCGGTGGGTGGCCTTTTATCTTGTACACAATAGGAGCCAACACTTTCACATTAGCTGTGTTATGAGATTGTGTGGCGCACGAGAGTCAAGCTGAAATTGTTATTCTCAGAGATGGAATTAGGAAAATGAAGTGCAAAACCCAAGTTTAATGAGACTGTAATTTTGTGCAGTCGCTGGTGACAGGGCTCGGACGATCGACTTGATAAGACCTGAGACCTCGGTTTCAACCCAAGCGGTCAAAATCCAGATTCAAGCCCAGAATCTCATTATTGCCAAATCACCGCTTTGATCTCTGAGCCACCCGTCCACTTTGCATATATAGTGTTATCATATATTTTATCTGAATGTCACCGCTGTACACTCAATTTTAACGGTGATTTTCAATATCTACCTTTGGGATGTTTGCCAAATTCACAGATATTTTTTAAGAGTGACAAGAGAAAACCCATGCATCTTACGTGACACTTTGTTGTGCTCTGCATTGGCAGTGATTGAATAACGCTTAAACGTATTTGAGTTATCGACAAATGAGTTTTAAGTTGGTAATAATAAACTAATATTACCGCGCACAATTTTGGAAACAAACTTAACATTGAGCGCCACTCGGAGGCGATAAGTACACTCAAACTTTGCACGGGCAGTGTCGTACACCTACTTGCTGTACTGCCTCTTACCAGCTGGAGGCGGGTGGGCTCACGCACGCCACGTACGCACCTGTGCGTTGCGATGGAGGATGTCCAAGAAGGAGCCGAGGCCCAGGCTGGGGAGGTTGCGCGAGTCAAAAGCTCGGCAAGCTGCTTCTCCACGCGTAACAGCGCGGGTAGGCCCAGGGGCTCTGCCATCTTACTTGCGTGGCTCAGCAGACGGACGAGATGCTCGGCTACCGCCTCTGCGAAGGAGACAAGCAATGCCATTGCAGGAGAGGACAACGATGCTGTAACTCGCTCCAATAGGCTCAACAACTGCAACTCTCTCTCTGCCCTCCCACCCCCCACGTCTCATCTACAGCCTCCCGATAAGTTTCATCATCACTCTCCAGATGACTCAAAAAACAAGTTTAACACGAAGGCCTTCGCGACCAATATTACCCATAATAGAGATTTTTGGGTTAGGTCACATAAATAGTGCATATTAAAGCGTATTATTGAGTGCATGTTTACATGATCTAACCCAAAAATCTAGATGGACTAAAAAAACCACTGGCAGACTTCTCGCACCCGTATGCAAGACGATATCGCCCCAATATTCGAATTGTTCAACTATCCCCCGAACCAGTCCAGGATTAATTTCAAGATCACACTCAGCATTCTGAAGGTCCTCCGTGGTCTGACCCCCTATGTACAATACAAGAAACTACATTTTATTCAGATTGTGCTTTCGATATCGTGTAATGAGACGGAGTATCCACTCGGATCTCTCACGGAGCAGCGGAACCCGTCCTATTGGAGAATGGCCCGCAGAAGAGAACATCACAAAGCTACCTCTGACATTGCTTCTAGTGACCTCTGGTCCACAGAGTAAAGGGAAGCACATTCCCACCCACTCTGTTGAGCCGATATTGGACTTGGTCAAATTAAGTGCATAGCCATTTATTTAGTATGTCTTGGGTTTTTTTGACAGTCATTAATGACCGAGCTGAGACCATCAACTGGCTGCACTTGACAAAAGCAAGTTTAATCACAGGTGGTTACCCAGATTCGAACCCAGGATCTCAGCGTTTCCAGTTCAATGCTAATAATCTCTCTCAGCCACCCGGGTCATCTCGACGTAAATTTGACAAACTGATGCGTCGTGATATGCCAAACTCTTACTAATGCATTAGTAATAATCGAGACGAGATGTGAAATAAGGTGTTTAGAGAAGCTACGACAATTCAGCGCGCGTGCAATCCAGTAGACTCTTGATTATCCGTGTGCGGTTTATCTGATTTGCGGATTAACCACGCACATGAGATTTTTACTTATTAATAACTCATGGATTTTCCCTTAGGCCCAAATTAATAATCTAAAAATAGTTATACATTGTAATTCTTGGAAATGTTTGTTACAAGTCACGTGCTTATATCGAGCAAATATGTGCGCCCATGAATCCGAAATCTACGTGATCACTTCGACAGTACAGTAGTTGCATATCTTTACAACAGTGGGTGGAGTTTGATTGATGGTGATTGGCGTGGCTCTGCTATCCACTTAGAGGGCCGAGTCTTCTGCTCGGGAGCAGGAAAGTTTTATCACCGACCACGTGCATCGATCGGTTGATCGTTAGTTTGTGGCATAGAGATCCACAGAAAATAGATATCTTTGGATCATCCGAGATTTTTTATCATCCGCAGCCATCTTCCCCGTAATTAGCGCGGATAATCGAGAGTCTACTGTATGTGAAAATTTGTCTCCTTACTCCCCGGAAGAAGCGGCGGTCTGGTGTCGGGAGTGCTGATGTTGCCGAGAAACGCGGCCGGTTTCTCCTTGACCACGAGGTCGCGAGGAGTCTCGAGGGAGCCACAGCACAGAGCCAACTGAAACAGCTTCCCGGCCAGCGTGTCCCCTTTCACCTGCCCCAGGAAGTCCTGCACACACTGTTGGTGGAAACAATAAAGGACCCAAACCACTTGCAGCCATATCACACTGTTGGGACAAATAGAGGGTGACACATGCATAGATGTCCGACCAATTTCAATGCCCCCCCTTACTTTTGTCTCAACGTGTGACTGAATTTTGTGAAAGCGATGGCCCTAAATATTATAGAGGAGAGTTAATTCAGTGGTAGAGAAAGTTTTTTGATAATGGTGGAAGTATCCACAGACTTGAAACGTATGGCGATTATCACTCATTAAATAATTCCGAGGACAAATGTATTATGGAAAATCTTTGACAAATGTACGCAAATGCATGAACTTTCTCGCACGGTAATTTTGTTGCATTAAGTCCAGACGCCATGGCCCCCACCTTCTTCAGCTTATTCACAAAGATGTCATCGGCGTTCTGGAAGACCTGCAGCACCATCTCGGTCGCCGGCTGTGTCGTGAACTGTCGGCGAAGATCGGCGCTCGTCCCTGGCAAGGGGAACGACTCCAACAGGTATTTCTTGATCTTGTGTGGCCGGCCCTCCACCTCCTGCTTGATGTCACACTCAATGCGAGCCAGCCCACGGTCCATCGCCTCCCGCTCGCCTTTCTGGGCCTTGCCGATCACCTAAACAAACAACACAATGTTAGCAACTGTGGCGGCCACAGGTGCAGGGCAGTGCTGTAGTTGCGATGATGGAACACGTGATGGACGAGTGGTTCAACAGCGAATGCAAGGTGTGCTGCTAATGCACGATTGCAATCGAGAGATGGGATTGGTGGATCATCCTAGCAGCAGTGGCTTTTGGCAAGCCATCGAACAAAGACAGTTACCCCATCACTCGCTTTCAGATGGGCTTCTGCGGCCAACTGGAATGCTCTTCCTTCCGATATTAGGAAGCCATTGGAGCTATGCACTTTTAAATCTAGATTGAAAACAATTTCTTTAGAACTGCTTTTTGTGTTCAGTTTGTTGCCCTCCACACCTCCGATTAGCACAGTTGGCTACGTACAGTGCGAAAGAAGTTCAACATATATACTTGTGGTTTTACCCAATCCAGTAATTTCTGAGTACTTGTTTAGATTTGCAAATTTTGATTCTGACGCCGGCACACATGTCCTCCTCATTCATTAATAACAACACGGGATTTTTTTTTACATTATTTGTGAAGCATATAGAAATGCAGTTTTGGATAATACACCCGCAATATTAACTAGGGCGACTCCTGGGATCGAATCGCGAACCTCTGAAACAAGCGACAAATGCACAAAGACTCGGGAAAGAATATTTCTGTAAGGAACGGTACAGTGAAATAGGCCTCAGCCTTCAATACGATATATATTAACATGATGTACTTACACGAGCAGTTACTTCAGTGCTCTTGTCGCAGCACTGCACTCCCAAAACTGAAGTCGTGTTGGAAGTCTGTCTCAGACTGCATGACAAAAGGATACACCACATTCACTTGACAGGGAGACAGGTGTGAAACTTGTGTGCCTGAGCAACTGAGGATAGCTCAGCATTGTGGCCGTGTAAGGCAAACGCAGGGGCGGGGGAATATTGGTAAAAGGCTGATGCAGTGTCACTCTCAGGTGTGAACACAGCGACACGTACGTTGTGGCTGTGTGTCAGCAATTCCAGAACGCATTTAATTCAGAAAGTAAACCCCCTCAAGGGCAACAACAATACATACTTGAGGCAATCTTGATTTGAAGCTTTCTCGACTGCAGGAATCCACACTCTTTGGTTCTTTCGGTAAAGTCACGTAAAATCGAGGAGGAGGCCGCTTTCCTACCTGACAGTTACACGCTAATTTCTCACGTTAACATCACTAGCCCTGGACACTTCTTTATGACCCATGGGCTACACACATTTCAAACCATTTAAAACAGTCTGCCTCAGTAGCACACCAAGGCTTTATCACCTGATGACGGACGCTTGTGTCGCACCCGAAACGTGATTTATTTTATTTTATACCTACGTGACTTTACCGAAAGAACCAAAGAGTATAACTTGAGGCATCCAATAATAATACAATTCGCAGTCAACAAGCGACGCAATGCATACACACGTACACACACACACACGCTCGTACACGCAGGCACGGCACGTAGGGAAATGCCCAGAGGTATGCTGGTGATACGGATGCCCAGATCGTGAATATCCGGAGCCCCGTATCGTTCCATGAGATGCTTCAGCAAGTCCGGCACCTTGAAGCGTGCCATCACTCCTTTGCCTCGGGAGCTGCGGCTCTTGGCCACGAAGGTCCTAAACTCTGCCGCAAACAACAACAACAACACGAGCGGGTTACGCAGAGCGCATGCTAGGGGAGCAACGACGACGCATTGATTCGGACGTGATCATTCATCCTGAAGATCGCGATATGCACACCGGATCGCGTGCGTAAGAATTTATGTTTTAGATTTGTATACGTTGCGTGTCATTGTTTCACATTGTCCAACACCCACCCACTCCAGTCACTAGAGCCGGCTGTGTTCACGTTTTAAAACAAGGCGTTGAATCTAGAATTTATTCACGAGCCCTCAATCGCGATAATCGATTGATTCGCGACATGGGTGGCTGGGGTGGCGCGTATCGCTTCTGTTTATGTCTGCAAGGAATCACTTGCTGAGCCTTCGTATCATTTCAAATACCAAACAAATTCATGCATCAGTAGCACTGGGGCCTTGAAAAAGGGAAAAAAAATCCGATAAGCGACGTTTCGGGCAATGACCCTTCTTCATATTGCATAGAAAGGCCAGAGAGATTGAGTGAACAATAAGAATTGGAAACTGCACTTCACAGCGATTACCGTGTTTCAAAAGTTATTAGGTAACCATTCATATGAACCTTATGGCGGGACCCCGGGGTCTCATAAGTCCCCGGCTCTTGCATAAACATTATATTATATATTATATATAATGTAAACATTATATTCTATATAATGTAAACATTGTGTTATAATGTAAACATAAACTTTGCTTTTTTTCACCAATGGGTTTGAAGGATGGTGGCAAGTGTTGTCTTGTTAAACTATGCCTTTAAAACTGAAAACTACTTACCTACAGTAGCTCTATTTACATACACTATCTAAAAAATAATTTACTCCCCTCGTCAATCATCGTGTTTCTCAGTGTGGATTTGTAAACACACTTGTTAAACAATACATAAAATAGTACGCGTTTTCAATGCGCTGTTCATATTGTAAAATGCGTTTTTACAAATGTGACTCTACAGCAGTTGCAGAGCCGCACTTTTATATAATTCAGGTCAAAGCCAGATAAACAGTGGAGGATAAACATCGCATGAAGGCGGGGCAATTGTTGTGCAATCATTTCAGGTCAAATTTACAGGTGCGTTTTATTCATGCCACACAGGTAGAGAGTTGAGAGTGAAACCTGGCCCACTGGCATCGTGAATCATGGATCATGAGTCACCCGGACTTGTTGTGTTTGTTTATGGTTGCTATACAAGCCATCAAATCTACACCACGAAGAGAGTTGATGAACAAGTAGGAGAGTGTGTAACTGGATTACATTCATGTGCACAGGCGTTTCACATGTGAATATAAAATAAATAACGTCGACTCAAACGCCACTCTTTAGGATTTGGCACACTCAATAACATTTTAATTGATAAATTAAGACCAACAAACCATAATCAAATGGGTCATGCATCGATGTACCAATTGTGGTTACGGACTGCTAAAGAAGAAAATGATGAATGCAGATTCGAAGTGAGTTTAAACGTGAATCTACACCATTTAAATATATTTTAAACAACCCGTTGCAAACATGACAGTAATTTGAAATGTAGCACTGTACATCAGAACAATTTGAAAGACGTTAGAGATTTGAAACTGTCCAAAAAGAAAGGAGGAAAATAAATGTATTTTTACATAATACAGGTTTTTTGGGTAAGATTGCATAAATATAAAAAATATGTCGGTAAACCCACCACCACCCGACACAGCCAATTAGTAAGGTTTGTCACTTAAACAGAACATGCCAATTCGTTACTAGTACAGCACACCGGTTGTGTGTTAGAGAGCAAAGCCACAACATTAACAATCTGAGTACGTCGTTTCGCCAGTAATTACAACCAGCATCATCAGGAGGCAGCCAGAATTGTGGATTTTAAAATGTAGATTTATTTAAATCTAAATTAAAAAAACATATAGAGAAACTGGAACATTATTATTACAGAATTTGGTGAGACATGTCGAAAAGAGAATGACTCCAGCTTAGCTTGCAAGAACTAAGAGACACAGTGTGGCCATGTGGCCTTAATGAGAGAGACTGACTCCAGCTTAGCTTGCAAGAACTAAGTGACACTGTGTGGCCGTGTGGCCTTAATGAGAGACTCACTCCAGCTTAGCTTGCAAGAACCAAGAGACACAGTGTGGCCACGTGGCCTTAATGAGAGAGACTGACTCGAGCTTAGCTTGCAAGAACTAAGAGACACAGTGTGGCCATGTGGCCTTAATGAGAGAGACTGACTCCAGCTTAGCTTGCAAGAACTTAGAGACACAGTGTGGCCATGTGGCCTTAATGAGAGACTCACTCCAGCTTAGCTTGCAAGAACTAAGAGACAGTGTGGCCATGTGGCCTTAATGAGAGAGACTGACTCCAGCTTAGCTTGCAATAACTAAGAGACACAGTGTGGCCATGTGGCCTTAATGAGAGAGACTGACTCCAGCTTAGCTTGCAAGAAATAAGAGACACAGTGTGGCCATGTGGCCTTAATGAGAGACTCACTCCAGCTTAGCTTGCAAGAACTAAGAGACACAGTGTGGCCATGTGGCCTTAATGAGAGAGACTCACTCCAGCTTAGCTTGCAAGAACTAAGAGACAGTATGGCCATGTGGCCTTAATGAGAGAGACTGACTCCAGCTTAGCTTACAAGAACTAAGAGACACAGTGTGGCCATGTGGCCTTAATGAGAGAGACTCACTCCAGCTTAGCTTGCAAGAACTAAGAGACACAGTGTGGCCATGTGGCCTTAATGAGAGAGACTGACTCCAGCTTAGCTTGCAAGAACTAAGAGACACAGTGTGGCCATGTGGCCTTAATGAGAGAGACTGACTCCAGCTTAGCTTGCAAGAACTAAGAGACACAGTGTGGCCATGTGGCCTTAATGAGAGAGACTGACTCCAGCTTAGCTTGCAAGAACTAAGAGACACAGTGTGGCCATGTGGCCTTAATGAGAGAGACTGACTCCAGCTTAGCTTGCAAGAACTAAGAGACACAGTGTGGCCATGTGGCCTTAATGAGAGAGACTGACTCCAGCTTAGCTTGCAAGAACTAAGAGACACAGTGTGGCCATGTGGCCTTAATGAGAGAGACTTACTCCAGCTTAGCTTGCAAGAACTAAGAGACACAGTGTGGCCATGTGGCCTTAATGAGAGACTGACTCCAGCTTAGCTTGCAAGAACTAAGAGACACAGTGTGGCCATGTGGCCTTAATGAGAGAGACTTACTCCAGCTTAGCTTGCAAGAACTAAGAGACACAGTGTGGCCATGTGGCCTTAATGAGAGACTGACTCCAGCTTAGCTTGCAAGAACTAAGAGACACAGTGTGGCTCAGAAAGCGCGTTGTGACGGAGCGCGTTCCGCGTTGTGCGAAAAGCGTTCCCTAAATTAAAGAAAACGCGTTGTAGTGAAAACGCGTTATCGTGTGAACACTTGGGACAGACCCAGGTGTTGTGGGTTAACTCCCCGAGGTAAACTTTCTTCCAAATTTGTGTTTTATACGCCTGGTGCTCCGCCAATAATTGTTGTGAGTGTCGCTCCTCTGCCCTCTGTTGTTCATGGAGAGAGACTGCACCCTAGTGCCCAGTATCCTCCTCCGCGAGCCTCTTCAAAATGCTGATCTTGACACCGCTGGAAGCAGTCATCGGCCTTGACCTCACCCCACAACAGTGCAATTTTAACAGCTCAACATCAAAACACGATGATGGGTCGCTTGCACCAATCGCACAGCACCACAGCATTGACTCTCAGCTGTTACTTGTGTAGAGGGGGTCACGTGTGTCACCATAATTGCCCTAATCCTGAAACTCGTGCTGCGTAATATTTTCCTTGCCATATTATCTGTGACACACATAATGAGGACAACCGGTAAGTCAAACGAAACCAGAGGTGGGAAACCTGTTCTTAATATTATTAATTTCAGGCAATGTGAACACGACTTTTAGAAACACCGATGCAGCTATACACATGCCAGATTGTCCAGAAATTCAGTTGATACTAATAGGGTTTATTTGCCAGTATTGTACATTATTTAAATTACATTTGTTTGGGCGGCAGGGTGGTGCAGTGGTCACGCCCGTGCATGACATCTTCTGAAGGACTGCCTGGCTTCGCTTTTCTAATTATGGTCCCTTTCTCTGTATGGGTTTACTCCCATGGCAAAACAACAACAACATACAATGTAACTGGTACTAGCCAAACATCCAAATTACTCCTGCGAAAAGTTGGCAGGCCCCTCCTGAACAAGAGTCTTGAGACTCAGTGAGATTGCTTGTGTGGCGATCGAAACGTCGTGATCCATTATTATTTTTTCTACCTACGTGACTTTACCGAAAGAACCAAAGAGTAAGGATTCCTGCAGTCACGAAAGCTTCAAATCAAGATTAATGAGTGTTTACATGTGGGAGGAAATCGGAGCACCTGGAGAAATCCAAGCAAATGGGGGGGGGCTAACGCTCTATCACAAATCTACAGATGGAACAGGCGGAGTCCACATTATTCGACACCGCCTTCTCTACCTCCTTGACGACCAAGGGGTGGGAGTTGTCGCAATATTTTTGTAATCCACCAACCCTCACCTCTACGCAGTCGTGGATTACAGGCATACATAGCCACCACAACCACCCGGCTAAAGTAGCTGTAATGCACATCTAAAATTCTACAAAAGTTGATGGGGCAAAGGTCGTAGGTCAATTGGTTTGATTCCTATGCGCATTAACCAGTCTCTAACGTATGCACATTTAGATTCGCATTCAGCCGCCAATGGAACAGGTGGAGTCCAAAAGCTAAGTGGATGTACTGATTGTATCTTCATTGCGGGACTCATCCAGCAGTGGATTGACATGGGCTTCAGGTATCCACGTGTGGACGGGCAATAAACACTGGGGCCACCTGGCGGTAAATGTTTGCCGGTGCACATTGGGACCGGCTCACACGTCGCTGGCCCCAGGCAGCCCCCAGCCACTGGCGTGCAACACAGCGAAGGGAATCTCCCACCAATGAGAACCACGCACAACCCATGGTGCAGTCCTATAACTTGGACTCCTAAACACAACAAAACCCATAGCCGCCAACCCACACGGTTTACCCGTATTCTGTTGGGGGAAAGTGAGTGTGTTTATCCCTTGTGATGGGACTTTGTAGGATGGACGTTGAGATTTATAAGGGGCACGGGGTGACCAACAAGGTCTGAATTGGTCTGTAATAAGGAAGGCACTGATAAGGGGTTGACAGCGATGCAAACCCCACACAATACAAAACGGCAAGCGGCCAGCAACAACAAAAAATTATAATACATAACTGTCCAATGAGTAATTAGATCATTAAGATCAAAGAAACGTGTTCCTTAAATTGATCAAGTTTATTGTTGCAAGAGTTTGGGAAAACAGGAAGACCGGGTGTGGATTCCAGAGTGGAGCAGTGCAAACTGATAAATCTGAAAAGAAGAGTGAGGTGACCTGCATGGTGGTGAGCGGGTGGGTGAGTAAATGGGTGAGTGTTTGAGTAAACGAGTGGAGGAGTGAGTGATAGGGTGATTGAGTCAGTGACCGGATGCGTGAGTGACTGGATGCGTGGGTGACTGGATGCGTAGGTGATAGGATGATTGCGTGGGTGACTGAATGAGTGGGTGACTGAATGAGTGGGTGAGTGGATGAGTGCGTGATTGAATGGGTGACTGGATGAGTGGGTGACTGGATGAGTGGGTGACTGGATGAATGGGTGACTGGATGAGTGGGTGATTGGATGAGTGTGTAATAGGATGATTGACTGAGTGACTAGCTGAGTGTGTGATTGAATTAGTGACGAGATGAGTGTGTGATAGGGTGATTGAGTTAGTGGGTGACTGGATGATAGGGTGAT
Organism: Petromyzon marinus; assembly: GCF_048934315.1. Classification (NCBI taxonomy): domain Eukaryota; kingdom Metazoa; phylum Chordata; class Hyperoartia; order Petromyzontiformes; family Petromyzontidae; genus Petromyzon; species Petromyzon marinus. The sequence continues at coordinate 652,858 of NC_133683.1, forward strand.
TGCGTGGGTGACTGGATGCGTGGGTGACTGGATGAGTGGGCGACTGGATGCGTGGGTGACTGGATGAGTGTGTGATAGGGTGATTGAGTTAGTGACTGGATGAGTTAGTGACTGGATGAGTGGGTGACCGAGTTGTTTAGTTGAGTGCGTTGTTGTGACCTGCAGTGAGGCGCGGTGGTTGAACGCGGAGTGGATGAGATGAAGCGGTCAAAGTGTCTGGTAGACCGAGTCCCTTAACGTGGGTGGAGGGGGGATTCAACGAGGGGAAGTTCACTGCAACATTCACCACGGTGGTGCTAGTAGTCGCAGCGAAAAAAAAGTGATACAGGGCTGAATGAATGAAGGTTGAGGCGAGGATGCAAGATGGTGTAGAGGAGGCAAAGTGGAGGGTACAGGAGGTGAGGTGTTGAGGTGGCGTAGTGAGGAGGCGTAGAGGAGGTGTAGAGGAGGCGTAGAGGAGGGTGCCCCGCTCTTGGCGTTGATCTTGGTGAACACGTGTCCGCGCCCCGTCTCGTAGCTCTGCCCGGTGCTGATGCAGCCTCCACCGGCCGAAGCGCCCAGCGTCCTCGCTGAGTCCGTGCCCAGCTCCGCTCTGAGCAAGCTCTCCATTGCGCGCTATCTGCTCGCAGCAACAGACACAACGATAAACTCCCCCCCCCCCCCCCGGTCCCGTGTGGCCTCTAAATACTTATTTCCTTGGGAGAGGTGATTTATCGGACGAGGCCTAAATTGTAAAATAACACACACAGCGTTTACCAAAAGGGAACGCATACTGATGCCTATCTGAATCCATATTCGCATCATCACCCCGTACAGAATACCTCTCATCAAGATGCTCATACATCTGGCTAAAACAGTGTCAGATTTGTGAAAGTCTGAGGAGAGATTAAACATGTCAAAGAAATGCGACGATTGAATGTCTACAATAATGCTCAAATTAACAGAGCAGTGAATGCCAAACCAAGATTGAGCAGCAATACTGCTGAAAGTGAACAGGTTATTAAACAATTAAAATACCACATATTATGGGAGTGGCTGACAAATTAGCGCGAGTTTTGGAAAAGCAAAAAGCTAAAAATCTAAGTACGATTTGGCACGGTACACAAAATTCAAAAAATTGTAACTCGTACTAAAGATTGATTGCTTAAGTCATCAACAGATGGTATGTATCGGATTAATTGCTTACGTGGCAGATGTTATATTGGCCAGACGGGATGTAACATTAGAGCAAGACTAAAAGAACACCAAATAAATATTAAACACTCTCAAACATAACTGTTGGAAGTTGCAGTACATGCTTGCCAACAAGGACACTTAATTGATTTTGATAACGATGAAGTGTTGTGTAAAACTAATTATTACTGTTGATTTAAAGCTTTCGTGACTGCAGTAATTCATATTCTTAGTTCTTTCGGTAAAGTCACGTTGAAGGGAATCAACAAAATAATAAAATATATAAAAAACAATAAAAATTCTCACGACGTTTCGACCATAACACAAACGGTCGTCTTCAGGTGTGTCGGTTTGCACACATTTATTTATTTATTTTAAAGCGGTGTATCTACTTATTTATTTATTTTTTTAAAACGCTAGCGCCACGCGCAGCGATTTGACAATTTATTTAGACGGACTAGTCCATCTATGTTCTGAAAAGAGGAGGGAGTCAAAATTTTTAAATAAATAAATAAATACCCCGTTTAAAAATAAATACATTTATGCAAACCGACACACCTGAAGACGACCGTTTGTGTTATGGTCGAAACGTCGTGAGAATTTTTATTGTTTATATATATTTTATTATTTCGTTGTTTCCCTTCAACGTGACTTTACTGAAAGAACTAAGATTATAATTATTACTGGCCAAGACTAATTTGAGAATCCATTGAAACTGAGAAAAATGTAATTATTTTAACCGCTCTGACAGCTACAGGCTTAGTGCGGCCTGGAAGCGTATTATTAAGTAATTGTGATTGTAAGATGAGGAGATGAAGGCAGAAGAAGAAGACGTGGGGCGATGTGGTGATGCGGTCGAACGTGGTGGCCCGAGGAACGGAGGGAGAGATGGCACGGGACGGGGCGGTGTGGAGAAGGTGGCAAGGACGGCGAACCCCACGTGAGTGGAACAAACGCGTGGAGGAAGAAGACATCTCACATTTATCATTACTTATAGAGGAAACATACTAATTAAATGATTACTAATCAATTATATAATTTCAATAATCCCCCTCCCCGCCTCTGATTTCTGCACCTGATGGGTTCAGTGATGACATCGCCTTTCTCTATTTAAGACCGGAAGCAGGTGGATGGCTTCACTATTCTGGCAAATCGCCCGATGATGCTGGATGTAATTACCAGTGAAACGTCGTACTCATCTTGTGGATTTACTCTCCAAAACACCGGTGGGCTGAAGTAGTAACTAAAAGTGGAGTTTTGTTTACGTGACAAATTCCTTACTAATTGGCTGTGTCAGGTGGTGTAGGGTTATGACACATTTATACTTACACGATCTAACCCAAAAACCTTTGTTATGAAATTAGGACAATTTATGAAATATATTGTATACCAGAAAATACAGCAATTGACTAAAAATATACGGCAATAGATGTAACCTCGCAGCAGTGAACGTGACGAAATTTAATCATGGAAATGTCCGCTGCACAAAACCTTGAGTTCATCGCCCCACACGTGGTACCTCAGCCTCAGGATGAAATAAATCATCAGGGAGTTCTCCGTGAGCATCGTGCGCGCTCCAAATCTAGAGTTGAGCCGTGGTCTCGGCACCCAGCCAGCCGCCTTCTATTCTTGGGGCAGTCGGAGTCCAGCGCGCTATCGAAGGGCACGTGGTGAACGCTCAGGACGTGTCTCTTGAGCTTCGACTTCTGCGTCGCTCCGTACGAGCAGTCACTGCACGGGAAGGGCTTTTCCTCTGGAACACAAGACATCCACCGTTGAGCACACGCACGCGCTAATACATAATTTATTTATCACCATGCAGTGGATGCCATAGCATTACTATGTATATGGGACGTTTTATCAATCACGGTTGCTGACCACAGGCCCAAAGGCCCAAAATGCCAAATGGCCAGCAACAAATACCTCCGATTAGCACGGTTGGCTACGTATGGTACGAAAGAAGTTCAACATACGTACAAATAGTAGAAAAGCAAGATACTGATTTCCTGAAAAATATCATAATACATTTTTGAGGCTTATTTTGAAGCCCCAACATTTTGCACTTCTTCGTGTGGTTGATGTTGATGCAGAGCAACAACTATAATTAACATTGAGGTGGTTGAGCCAGATTATTCTATTACAGCTCATTAATTACACAATAATTACCTGCAATAGAACGAGTAAATACACATGGAAGTTAGGTGTTAGTACAATGAAGAGGAAATTCCCATTGTGGAAATGACTCGATCTATACATTCAAAAATGTTCCCTAAATTTACCCACTTGTTTAAGTAAAATTTACCCCGGTTAAGAAATAGATACTCTTTGGATTTTGTCAAGCAATGCATTTTGCTCAGTTTCCTTCCAATGGTGCTATTGGCTCCATGTCATGAGATGAAGGATCCCTGTGCAACTCTCACACAGCAGTGAACCACCTCATGTAAGAGAACAGCTCGTGGAAGGAGATATCATTGCAGATATCAGGCAGAATAGACCTGGGATGGGACCGAGATTGGTTCAGATACTCGTCACCGATGTTGGCCGTGAGTGGGAATAGAACTCGGGTCGCCGGATCCCGTCGCACGGTGCGCTAACCACTTCGGCACCGCTCCCCATGTAATCCTCACTTCAAGCACACACCTCATCACCGACACAGCTTCCACATCGTCATATCCACCACTCCTCCCCCAGCCCCATCGCTTACAACACTCTCACCCCTTCCCTCTCCACAATGCCGATGCACCTCACACTCCCCATACCTCCCATGCTCCCACCAGCAGCTTCCACTCCCGATGACGCCTCCTCACAATACCCCTTCACTCCCTCCCATCGGACCGCCATTCTCAAACTATAACTTTTAAACTAAACTATATTTTGATTTAAAGCTTTCGTTACTGCAGGGATTCATATCCTTGGTTCTTTCGGTAAAGTCACGTAGAAGGGAAACAATAAAATAATAAAAATATAAGACAATAAAATTATCCCGACGTTTCGACTGCAACACAAGCAATCATCAGGTGATGATGATCATCAGGTGATGTTGCAGTCGAAACCTCGTGAGAATTTTATTGTTTTATATTTTTATTATTTTATTGTTTCCCTTCTACGTGACTTTACCGAAAGAACCAAGAATATAAACTATATTTTTTATTTTACCAGTTGGAGGCCCCACTGAGCTATGGAGCTATTTTTCAGAAGCAACCTGGCTATCACAAATGTTATCTTCAACGAAGTGGCTTATCCCGTGGAAATTTATAGAGGCCAAATACTCTAAACGCGTGATGTTTATTCTAAATGTAGTGAGAGAGACATGCAACCTCAAAATATACAGCAGGCGACGGGGTCGGGATTGAATCCACGGCCTCCTGCGTACCAGGCGAGGTAGTTAACATATTGCCACTGTGGTGCCCTGTGGTCACGTGAGGCCTACCACTTCTGAATGGCTTGTGATGCATATTTGAATATTACTGCAAGCGTCTTAGCCTCATTCATTAGTCAGGTATTCGAAGGGAATATTGTCATTTGGTAACGCTATTTCAAATATCGCTCATTAAACGTTCAATTTTAATGCAATGCAATTGAGGGACTTTGTAGAGTCTTGTCGTGGTCTGGAGCTGTGGTTGTTGTGTTGCTACCTTGCCCAAGCTTGCATTTGTTGACAAATTGGCAGGAATGTATGTACTTTGTATTTTTAGCAATTTGCTTACATTTTCTCCATCTTGCCTCTCATCGGTTTTGGAAATAGCTCGCTGACCCTCCCCTACTGGACATATGTGAAAAAGATCTTCATAGCTCATCGTATTCCTCCAGGATATAAAATAGATTCTGATTCTGATTAATCAGTGGCGCTGCGAACAACCTATTCCCTCTATTGCTGCGGGAATCTGCATCCACACATGATCAAGCACCCCTGTCTAATGCAATAGACATGGTTCCTTTGTCATAGGCATGTAATTCTGCAAATGTGCAGAAATGTCTACCGTATGCGACTTACTCCAGACAAGGTTAGACTATTAAACGTGACCTGTTGTGACACGTCTAATGTGTATTGTGTGGTCGTTAGCACAGAAAGATGCATCTGGTAATGTCCTAATGGACCAAAAATAGTAAAAAGGAGGCTGGGTCTGTGTTGTTCAGAGTGACCACCATATACAGACTCTTGTACGTACAAACGAGTTCGGTTCCATAGGTCTGTTCGTAAGTCGATTTGTTCGTGAGTCCAACTTTACTCCCGTTGATTTCAAACACGTTTTACGGCTTGTACACTAAACACGGGGAATGGCTTTAACAGTTGCCTCTGGTTCTTCACGTTCTGCAGATGTAGATGCCACCATCACCACCTATTGTGCGGTGGTTGAACTTGCGACTCTCGGTCCGAACAGGAAACTGGACATACGGACAGGTTTGATCATATCTCTGAAAGTTCGTAAGTCGAATGTTCGTAAGTAGAGGAGTCCCTGTGTAGTGGCATAGAATCGTAATGTAACAGCATAGCGCCTGCTGCTGGCAGGGAAAGGGATCTGAGGCTTACGGCCCTGACGTCAGCAGGCCAGGTTATACACAAGAGGGGGATCTAGGGAAAGGTCGCAGAAGGGGCACTGAATTCATAATGATACAATAATTCAGTAACACTGTACAAGTGTACAGCACGTCAGATCATTACATGGCCTAACCCTGGTTGGAAACACCGTGGGAGTGAAGAAGAAGATGGATTAATAATCATTATTTACATTTGTAAGGTGCATTTCATCCGTATGCCACCAGACTTAAATTGGAGTGTCTAAATTCCCTTTGCCCACCAGAATGAACAGACCTCATCTTTCCCACCCCTGCAGACTTGGTATTAAAGTAGATACATGCTAATGTTTACAAAGTAACGGACTCTTGACCAATTTCATTTCCACATAAATCAATCATTCGGAAATAGGCCCCACTATACCCCACCGACTATAGCACTCTAATCTTGCCTCCTCGTTTTGCCTCTTCCACCTGCCTCATGCTCGTCAGCACCGCCTTTCGTGCAGCCATGCGGGTGTGAGGTCATCATCACGAGAGGCCGTGCACTTCATCGTTCGCACGCGGCGGAGGAACCACTGAAGTCAAACGTTTACATACGTGCGGTTTAGTGGGGTCATTTCCGAGCGAACTCGGTTTGAAAGTGTTTATCGTTGAATGTGGAAGGGTTTGGGTTAGTTTTAGGGTTACCACCTGTTCCACTATGGAGATCAAACCCAGACCTATGTTTCAGTCTGTCTAGGTCTGTCAACAACCATGCAGTAGTAAAGTTCAGCACAGTACCGGTACCAGATCTCGGTACAAATTAATTCATGCCACCCAAACACAGATACCAATTCACAGACTGTCTCGGCTGGACCGGGACAGGAGGTAACCCAAGGGTAGTGGGAGGATAACCGCTTTGTGAGCTATTTGTAAGTAATGCGTTTAGAGTATTTGGCTACTATAAATTTCCACGTGATAAGCCACTTCGTTAAGCTATAATTTGTGGCCAGGTCGCTTCTGAAAAAGAGCTATATAGCTCTCAATGGGCCTTACCTGGTAAATAAAAAATAGTTTACTTTAATGGTTTACATACTTGAATTTTACTGCGGATGTTTTAAAACATGTCCTGTCTAACTGTCAACTTTGTTTGAATTTCAGTGGGAGAAGATGCTTCTCACACAGACGTTAAAGCAGGTACCAGAGTCCACCTGAAGCTACTGCAGTGTGCGCCTCATATAGGATTCCATCCATTACTGTTGGTGCGATGGTTTGGATTTTCAAGTTGAAATCTCCTAGTTCATTTTATTTTTACCCAGGCGATAACGCAATTGTCAAGGGTAGTCCTGTTTGGAAGAGGCATCCTTGTCTCTTGAGTTCCACATCTTGGAGAGGATGTGATTAGTCAGCATCGATGCCATTGTAGTTGGTGTCACGCATCATGCGTGCATTCTTAAATTACTGACGCCGACTGAAGACTGAAGATGCAAGTGTGCCATCTGACAATGATAGTTATGAAGCCATTTTTTGCCATTGCCAATCTTCCTTTGTGCTCTGTCAGAGTCTGGGATAACACTGCCTTGGTGAAGTCCCCTGGACTTGTGTAATTTCTGTATCAATTTTTTTTTCATTTTGAAACCTCTGCTCCACTTCCTGCAATTGCATCCATCTGCACCTCCGATTAGCACGGCTGGCTGATGTACGGCGCGAAAGAGGTTCAACGCACATACCTACAAGGAGTGTAAATTCATACGGTGCCAGAAACTCTGCACGAGTTCGTGCCGCGTTCTACCGATGTTGCCGTCGATGTTTGTCCAGCGACAAGCCATTCGTTGCCACGCGCGAACCTGTCTCACCTCCACAATCACAGGGCCGAGTGCGTGACGTGTCCGGCAAGCCGTGTGATGTGTCTGCGGATGATAATCTTCAGCAGAGGCCTGTGCCTTCTCCCACAGACGCCGCGCAACTGACGCCGCTCCCAGCACCGCCGACCTCTGCTTCCCCGGCCACGGCCACGGGGAGTTCCTCTCCTCTGCTGGACACCCCGTGTGCTGGACCTGCTGCTCCACCACACTTGCCTGCCCACTACACAGGCACAAAGAGGTACGGGCAGAACTAATGCATAAATGCTTTCAACATAAGTTGGAGAGAGCTGAGCCTTTCTAGGAATTTGGCAATGCTTTCCCACCTGTGACTGCTCCCGATATATGACTCGAGAGCATGTAGGTTTTGCTTGCAGGCCACACACACACACATGAATTATGTGTTTGGTATTATCTCATGGAAAATAATAAGTTGCACAAGGGCCAGGGTCATGCCCCATTCATTCTGAACGATTAAACCAAACTGACCCACGTTCACACACGAGAGCAGAGAGGTTGGCTGCAGGGTGACGCACGCGAATAACGCGTCGCTGTGAAAGAGTTAGAAGGTTCCCCTTCGTACCTTCTTACTCTCCCTCCCACCCCCCTCCTTCCGGTCAGGTGATTTTGAAGTGTCGTCGTCACGCGAGGACGTGGACCGAGACAGCGCGTGGAACCAGTGCCTGCGCTCCGAGATCCCGGGGCTCTTCCTGCTGGCCCTGCACACATTTACCGTGAGTCGGCACAGATGTGACCTCTCGACTGGGGCTGCCACCTGTCTGCGTTTGACCCCCGGACAGTGTTCGGGTGGCTGCAGGAATTGATTTGGGCCAAGATCTGGTACCCCGGGTATAGCTGTGGTTGAATTTTATTACCGTGAACTGCACAGTTTTAACAATAGACCTGGGCTCGCTGAGAAATGTGCCTGGGTTTGCTCTGTCGTGGAAATAGTGGCAACTGTACTTGGGGCATCGGCACGTTTATTCGCGCTCCGGCTCCATTTACACCGAGAGTCACATGCTTGTCTCGTGTGGGGAGTGGTGGTGTAGCTGTTAGGGGGCATCCATTTAGTATGTATGCATGGAGGGGGGAGGAGGGGTTAACCCAAATGCGTACGCTTGCGTATGGGGGGTCTACTGACAATGTGTAAGCCGACTGCAACGGCATGAATCTGCCCATCGCAGTGACATGGGGAAGTAATTGCTTCCGACAAAGGCGTTCTATGACCTTTTAAATCGTACTCAGGTTTGAGAACGGGGACAGTTTGCATTCATGATCCTGAATCATAACAATTCCTTGACTCTCCGGCAGTGGTGAATCATTCCAACCATGGTTTTTTATTTCGTGGAATATCACTTGCTGTACTCCACGCGGTGAGTGCTTTGTGTAGATAAGAATCATGTTATGTAGAGAATATAAATCTAATTCAGTACCTCTATATGTCTCCGACAGACAAGCGGGGAGACAGCAGCCAGGTGGTGAGCCGGCACTCCCAACAATCGCCCAAGATCTGCGGTTCTCTTTACATTCCGATATTTGCAGCCACTTACTGAGTGTTTACATGTGGGGGGAAACCAGTACACTCGCAGAAAACGAACGAATGTGAGCAAGGGGGCAACGTTCTATCCCGTGCAGATGGAAAGGATTCCACAGTTGTGTTCCACTGCCTCCTGGCAAGCCAGGGTATGACTCATCCTCGATGCCCACCGGAAGGGAGATTGCACACTTGCAATTGAATTCCCTGAGATTATTTATATCATGGGGTAGGCAGTGACAAAGCCCCTGACTCACTTAACACGAACATGCGGTCCAGTGCATTGTACGTGCAAGGATACTCGCTTTCCAAAATGTATGAATGTGTGTTGAACTTGAATCTTGACTTAAAGCTTTCGTGACTGCAGGAATTAATATTCTTTGGGTCTTTCGATAAAGTCACGTAGATAGAACAATAAAATAATAAAAATAAAGTGAATACAAAATAATAATACAAATATCACGACGTTTCGATCGCAACACAAGCAATTGTCATCATTTTTCTCCTGATGCCGATTGCTTGTGTTGCGATCGAAACGTCGTGATATATTTTACTTTTTTATTCACTTTCTTTTTATTATTTTATTGTTCTATCTACGTGACTTTACGGAAAGACCCAAAGAATATGTGTTGAACTTCTTTCGCAGTGTACGTAGCCAACCGTGCTAATCTGTGGTACATTAACACCTTGCCACAAATGCCCTGTTGCTTATGAGCACAGCGACTCAAATGAATCAGGCGCAAGGTTTGCGTGATTAATGCTTACAAAGTGGGGTCTATAATGAACAATATGGCTGAAGCTCGAGTTCTATTCATTTAAAACCAAACGTGTTTCTTACCAACCATACCTGGTGTTTGCACACAGATACAGATTATGGGCGATGCGTTCTACACCACGGAATGCGCTGTTGCAATGTGCAGCCACAGCTGCTGCAAAAATATTTGTCTCGGTTTGATCCACTGAACAATATCCACTGACCACACCGCACGCGCAACAATGATATAACTATGAACAAAAATATGAATAAATTAATATGGTTTATTAAATATATTGCACGTAAGAAAATACAGCAATAGACGTAAAAATACATGGCAGTTTAACACGTAGGCTTTCGCGACAAATATCCATATTACAGGTTTTATGGGTTGGATCGCGTAAATATATAAATGTGTCATTATGAGACCTCCTTTGCCAGTCGCAAGATATAGTAATAGGTTTTTACCCTTTTATCTGGCACCAAAACTGACACCGTTATACAAGAGATCATGTTTGCAATAACCACAACACAAGCAGTCAAAATGCAAACAAAAAGAGACAACTCTGATAATGATATACACTGTCCTTGAAGTTGATTGGTCCACACCCGAGACGGCTTTTCTTAGAGCCTAGTCTCCACTGGTGTTGGACCAGATGACGCCAAAAGGCATACAACTTTAAAACAGCGCACTATCAGAGTATTGAGAGCTCGGGGTATTAATTTTTATTATGAGACCTCCTTTGCCAGTAGCAAGATATAGTAATATTTTTTACCCTTTTATCTGGCACCAAAACTGACACATTTATACAAGGGATCATGTTTGCATAAAGGTGTCAGTTTTCGTGCCAGATAAAAGGGTATAAACCTATTACAATATAAATGTGCCGTTAAACCCGCCACCACCCGACAGCCAAACTAGTAAGGGTTGTCACGTAAACAGAACATGCCAATTCATCACTAGTACAGCACACCGGTGTGTGGTGTGTTGGAGAGCCAAGCCACAACATTTACCATCGGAGTACGACGTTTCAGTAATTACAACTAGCTTCTTCAGGCAACAGCAAGATTTGGGAGAAGTCCACCTGTTTAATTCCTTATATAGAGGCGTAGATGTGATGACAACACTTGTGCTCTCTTTGAGCGCAAAGTGGGGGGGGGGGGATTAATGAATCAACGTACATTATTATACATGCACATTATGCTAGCCCATTGATCTTGTACTTAGTGTCCATTGTGTGTACTAAAATAGCCGTACAAACGGTAATTTGATTATTCTCTTCCATGCAGCACTAAGTCGGTAGCTATCCAAACGATTACAATTTTTTTTATTTATTTAAATGTCGATAGATTATGTAATTAGTCTTGGCTAGTAGTAACAAGTTTTGCACAGAACTTCAACATTATCAAAATCAATTGATTGTCCTTGTGGGCACGCGTGTTCTGCTACTGCTGACAGTTGTATTTGTGAGCATTTCATATTTCTGTGGTGTTCTTTTAGTCTCGTGCTGATCATTCATCCTGTTTGCCCAACATAGCATTTGCCACAAGTGCAATTAATCTGGTACACACCTTCTGTTGATAACTTCAGTAATAGAACAGCAAAGAAATATCCAATAGTCCTTTTCGTAGGTTTCCATATGCCTTCTGAATTTGCCTGGCTGATCAAAGTTTCGACCGCAGATGCCATTGGTCAGGGGTCTCTTTGTCCGTTCTCATGTGGGACTCTAGGCATGATGGCAGTTGGAATGCTTTCCCACAGACTTGGCAAGACATTTGTTTTCTCACTCTAGTGACTATGGGAGTGAGGTGGAGTCGAGACGGGCGCTGGTCAGGCGTGGCGTTTCCCAGCAGGCGCCTTCGTTCCATGCGCGGTCGCTGTGATAGCAATAACTTCGTTGCACGCAGGTGCGCCCTTTGCAGAAGGTGGCATTGTCTGCAACTCTGCCTCCTCACCACCAGGACTCGACAAGCTGCTGCTGCTGGAGCTGCTGGTGCCATCCATGGCAAAGGCAATTCTTCCAGCACCATGACTCGCGGCCGAGTAGCTCTGACACACCTTCAACACCGCATTGGCAAAATTGCCGTCATTCACCATGCCACGTGCGCCCCTTGAGTTCTTTCCGTGGGTCTCCATATGCCTTCTGAGTTTGTAAGGCCGATCAAAGCTTTGATCGCAGATGTTGCAGCTTTGACCACCGGTCTTGTGCATTCTCATGTGGGACTCTAGGCACCATGCCAGTTGGAATGTTTTCCTGCAGACGTCGCAAGAGATTCGTTTTCTCACTCTAGTGACTCTATCGGATTCTAGTGACTCTATCGGATTCAACACCGCATTGGCAAAACTGCCGTTATTCACCAAGCCTGGTGCACCCTTTATCATGTAATCTTTTTCGTGGGTCTTCATATGCCTTTTGAATTTTCCTTGCTGATCAAAGCTTCGTCCGCATATGCCGCACCATTGGTCATGGGTCTCCTTGTGCGTTCTTACGTGGGCTTCTAGGCACCATGCCAGTTGGAATTTTTTCCCACAGACGTCACAAAAGATGAGTTTTTTCGCTCTTGTAACTCTACCGGATTGAGGTGGGGTCGAGACGGGTGCTGGTGAAGTGCCATCGATGGTAAAGGCAATTCAGCGTAAGAACGGCTGGCGGGAGAGAGAGAGAGAATGTGTTTTAATGAGAGAAGCATGTAAAAGTTAATGAAAAAATTAGTAAGTTAATGTCAGTCTCTGTGTAACCAAGAGTGGCATGTTAAAGTTAAAGAGAAAAGCATGTAAAAGTACATGAACGAAGTCAATGAGAATATCATGTTGAAGGCAATGAGAGATGAGCAAGTCGATGCAGTCATGCCGGTGGTAGCATGTCCACGTGTGACAAAAGCAGCCGTGTTAGCGATCCAAAAGATGGCCGTGCCAACGCGTTCGGGTGCGGAGCTCGCTCCCGCCACGGAGCTCGCTCCCGTCACGGAGCTCGCTCCCGCTAGGAGCTCGCTCCCGCTAGGAGCTCGCTCCCGCCGCGGAGCTCGCTCCCGCCGCGGAGCTCGCTCCCGCCGCGGAGCTCGCTGACGTCACAAAGCTCTGCCCCCCCCCCAAAACCATATTTCCATTTTGAAAATAAAACATGCTTCAAATCGCTTTAAACTATTGTCATTGTATTTAATGTGGCGCTGCACTCTGATGTTGTAGGAGAAAACATTTATTAAAAAGTCTATTTAACTAAGTAGAACATGTTGTCTATATTTATTTTAAGTTGCGCATTTTGACGTGACGTCACATTTCTCAACCCCCCCCCCCTCGTCACAAATGTCTGACCCCCCCCCTCCCCAGGTGCGTGATGTCATTTATGGACGGCCCCCATCGCCTTAAAACGCGAACTCACGCTTGCAAACTGAACCCGCGGAACTTTTTTTGTTCAGCAGCGCGATCATCCGCGAGATGTAATGAGTCGGCCTCGCGCTGTGAGTGAGTGTGAGTGAGAGAGCATCGTCCCCCACTCCTCCTGATGTCGAGGGTAAATGGGGGAGGTTTAGGCCTGTGACTCATGCAGCTGCAATGACTGCTTTGTGTACGCGGTCCAGACCTCCCCAGAGACCCTGGCTGACAGAGGAGGTGTTCAGGATTGTTGAGAAAAAGCGACAGGCCCACTCTAATCGTCTACAGCATCCCACGTCAGAGAATGAGGAGGCTTACCGCAGCCTTCGCTCGGAGGTTCGGAGAGCCGTGAGGCGCTGCAAGGATGGGGGGTGGTCGCGGGTTGATGAGGAGATGGAATCTGCCTCAATGGCCCGCGATCACAAATTCCTATTTAACTCCATCAAAAAAGTAACCTACAGCGCCACACCTATTACCATTGTAGAGGTAATCGTCACTCACCACTCTGTGGGCTGGTAGCTTCCCCTTATCGTCAATAGGGGGCGGAAGCGCTATCACGCCAGGGCTAATGTCCATGGCCCAAAAAGGGGCCAAGACAATACATATCGTGTTGCCTCAGAAGTTTATTCGTCAATTTATACCCACTACACCATCATTAGGGGAACGAAGGGTGATCCAATCTCCGACCCCCAGCGACAGGTTTGCAGATTTGCTGAGCATTTCTGTGAGGTCCTGGGGGAGGGGGAATCCCTCAGCCTGGAAAACATCATGGGACAAAGTGGGGATGACCCTGCTGAGGATGCGGTGCCTCAAATATTGGAGGAGGAAGTCACCCTCTGTGAGTGGCTGGCTGAGGTACCATCCGTTGAGGAAGTACTGAGGGCGATCCAGAGTCCGAGAACAGGAAAGGCACCGAGCAGAGATGATCTCCAAAGCGAAATGCTGAGGGAGGGTGGCGTTTGTGCGTAGACTGCCCTACATGACATCATAACAACAGTCTGGGCCACTGGACGGGTTCCGCAGGATTGGAAGGATGCCCTGGCGGTCCCCCTCTTTAAGAAGGGGGACCGCACAGACTGTAACAACCACAGGGGCATCTAACTCCTCAGTGTGCCGGGAAAGGTCCTGGCAAGGATTATTCAACATCGCCTTGCTAGGTACGCTAAGGAGAGGCTTGCGGAACCCCAATGCGGTTTCAAGAAAGGGCGGTCCTGCAAAAATGTCATATTTTCTGTCCGTCTGCTACAGCAGAGGTAGAGGGAATTCCAACTAGACCTACATCTCTGCTTTATTGACCTGGTTAAGGCCTATGATACCATCAGTAGGCCTGGGCTCTGGGTTGTTCTTCGTGCTTTTAGAGTCCCTGACCCTCTGCTCACACTCATTAAGGACCTTCATGATGGTGAGCAGACCCGAGTAAAACTACATAGCCGGGAGTCAGAGCCATTCCCTGCGACAGGGATGTCCTCTGGCTCCAACATTATTTAACATCTATTTCGACCACATAGTTCGTGAAGCCTTCAGTAGCTGTACCAGAAGAATTTACGTCTGGTACAGATACAATGGGAGGCTGATCGATGCCCAGGTGCGGTCAAGGGATGTCTCCCTATTGGTCAACCACATTATGTATGCCGACGACCTGGTAATTGCTGCTCATTCAGAGGAGGAGTTGGAGGCGCTGCTGCTGAAACTGGAGTGTGCCACTAAGAGGTGGGGCCTTACCATCAGCCCAACCAAAACGAAGCACCTGCCTGGGTATTTTGTGCCATCGGGCACTCTACCCCCACAACTCCCAATCGGGGATGGGGCAGTTGGGGAGAGAGTGGAGAGTTTTCCATACCTGGGCAGTGTGCTCATGATCGGCTCCGGTTTAACAGCAGAGGTCTCACTCCGAATTATCTTTTCATCGGTTGTGTAACGTTGTGTGGAAGCTACCTGGTCTGTCGCTCCGCATGAAGCTTCGGTTCTTCTCGGCCACAGTCATTCCCTCCCTTCTCTACGCTTGCAAAACGTGGACCCCCCTAATGCAGCATCTTCACCGGTTAGAAACATTTAGGCTGGTCTGCCTACGATCAATCCTGGGTTTAACCAGGCTGGATTGTGTGAGGAGCTCACAAATCCTCAAAAGATCTGGACAAAGTCCCATCGGTGAGCTCCTCCAGCAGGCAAGGCTGCGTTGGCTGGGCCATGTAGCCCGCATGCCCAATCACCGCATGCCCAAACAGCTTTTGTTCGGCCGGATCGAGGGAGCTAAACGGGCGTGGCACGGACTAGAGAAGAGATGGAGTGATGTGGTACAGGAGGATGTGGAGCTGAGTGGACTTGCCAATGACTGGTACCAGCGGTGTCTCTACTGGGCAGTTGGAGGCAGTCGCCCTCCAACAACAACGGAAGGCGGAGGAGCGACGCTCAGAAAAACGAGCGGAGCGTCGGGTGGCTAAAGCTCAGCAAGTTGGCACAGTAGGGGGCACAGGTGGTGCATCAGCCAGTAATCTCAGTCATCTCAGTCAGTCGACCAGTGGCACCTGGGTCTGCCCCGTGACCTCCTGCCAGCCGGCGATCGACACTTCACGTAGCCTCAAGGTGCACATAGCCTGGCATAAGCGTCGTGGTGACGTCACCGCCACTTAGTGGCGCATGGCGGTTGTTGTTTTGAGACAGTAAGAGAGTGTGAGGTCGACTCTGCCTCAGATGAGTACCTGGTGCGGTGTGTCGTAAACATCGCTACTGGGGGAGAGAAAGGCCGCCGTGGAGGAGAATCCTAAAATAATTAAAGCTTTGATTATAATATTATGATATTATAATAAAAGCTATACTAAAAGCTTTTTAAATTAAAAATACAAAACATTTTGAAATAATGAAAGCTTTTATTATTTAAATTTTATTATTTAATTTTTAAATTGGCAGAATCTACACGCCATATTCTTGGTTCTTCAGGTAAGTCACGTAGATTTGAAAATAAAAATAATTAAATTTAATTTAAAAATATAAATTATAATATTTAAACTAATCAAAGCTTTATTATTTTCAATTTATTATTTGAAATTTTAACATACAAAAAAATAAAATACAAATAATAAATTGAAAATAATAAAAGCTTTTATTATTTTAACATAAATTGAAAATAAAAGCTTTTATTATTTTCAATTTATTATTAAAATTTTATTAACAGGTCCCTGCAGGGTGGGCTGGTAGGGCAAGTCTCTGCGCTGCCTATTGCTGATTTTACACCCAACAGCACGAGATTTCACTTCGTTAAAGTATTGAAAGGGGACGGACGGACACATTAATCTATTGCAGGCTGGTACACTCAGTTTACAACTTCGTTCCTACCAGTATTATGACTTTACCGAAGGAAGCAATAATCTGGCGTGTAGATGCTGCCATCTGCTGGCCACCATTGTTGGGTGTAGATTGTGACTTAAAACTTTCGTGACTTCAGGAATTCATATTCTTGGTTCTTTCGGTAAAGTCACGTCCATAGAAAATAAAAAATATATATAAAATCAAATAAAAATGTGAAATTTTAAATAATAAAAGCAAAAAACCCACATTCATATTCTTGGTTCTTTCGGTAAAGTCACGGAGATAAAAAAAAAATACTATTTTAAAATAATCAATTGAATAAAAGCTTTTAATATTATTTAAGCTTTTGTTATATTCAATTTATTTTTTTAATTTTTAAATTGGCAGAATCTACACGCCACGTTGGTGGCCGGCAGGTGGCAACATCTGCACGCCGAAATCTTGGTTTTTTCGTTAAAGTCACGTAGATTTTAAAATAAAAATATTATATTTAAAAATACAAATAATAAATTGAAAATACTAAAAGCTTTCATAATTTTCATTTTTTAAATTTTATTATTATTTTCTATCTACGTGACTTTACCGAAGGAAGCAATAATATGGCGTGTAGATGCTGCCATCTGGTGGCCAACAACGTTGGCAGGTGGCAGCATCTACACGCCAGATTCTTGGTTCTTTGGGTAAAATATAAATAATAAAGAAAAGTAAAAAAAAATCATGATTTAGTATTTTTTCATTTAATTCTATTATTTTCATTTTCAAATCGACGTTACTTTACCGAAAGAACCAAGAATATGGCGTGTAGATTCTGCCAATTTAAAAAAAAAATACAAATTAAAATAATAAATTAAAAATAATTAAAGCTTTCATTATTTTCCATTTATCTTTTGTATTTTTTAATTTAATTTTATTATTTTTATTTTCAACCTACATGGCTTTACCGAAAGAACCAAGAATATGAATCTGGATTTTGATTATTATTTTCAATCTATTTTAATTTCTAAATTGGCAGCATCTACACGCCATATTCTTGGTTCTATCGGTAAAGTCACGTCGATAGAAAATAAAAAAATAATCAAATCAAATAAAAAGTGTGAAATGGAAAGTAATAAAAGCAAAAAACCCACATTCATATTCTTGGTTCTTTCGGTAAAGTCACAGAGATAAAAAAAAAATGAAACAAAATTTTGATTTTATAATAATAAATTGAAAATAATAAAAGCTTTTATTATTTTCCATTTATTTTTTTGTATTTTTAAATTGGCAGAATCTACACGCTAAATTCTTAGTTCTTTGGGTAAAGTCACGTAGATAGAAAATATAAATAATTAAACAAAAGTAAAAATTTAAATAATATTTTTAAAAATATTTATTTTATTTTATTGTTTCCCTTCTACGTGACTTTACTGAAAGAACCAATAATATGAATCACTGCAGTCACGAAAGCTTTAAATCAAAATATAATAATAACAATTCATGATTTTCATTTAATTATTTTATTTTTATTTTCAAATCGACGTCACTTTACCGAAAGAACCAAGAATATGGCGTGTAGATTATGCCAATTTAAAAATTACAAATAAAAGTAATTTTATT
Source organism: Petromyzon marinus (assembly GCF_048934315.1). NCBI lineage: Eukaryota > Metazoa > Chordata > Hyperoartia > Petromyzontiformes > Petromyzontidae > Petromyzon > Petromyzon marinus. The sequence continues at coordinate 670,953 of NC_133683.1, forward strand.
ATTTCCGATTTATTTTTTATTAAAATTATTTCATTATTTTTAAATCTACGTGACTTTTCCGAAAGAACCAAGAATATGAATCTGGATTTTTGCTTATTATTTTCAATTTATTATTTTAATTTTTCAATTTGCAGAATCTACACGCCACGTTGGTGGCCGGCAGATGGCAGCATCTACACGCCATATACTTGGTTCATCTTCTTTGGTTCTTTCGGTAAAGTCACGTAGCATGAGAATAAAATAATAAATTGAAAAAATAAAATAACACAATAAAATTCTCACGACGTTTCGGCCACAACACAAGCGGCCTTCATCAGGTGAAGGGACGAGACTGTCTGGAGGACAGCGCTGGAGCGAACAAAGCCAAGCTCAGATCGAGAACTTTAAGCTGTGTGAGAAGTAACAAAGCGCCTTGACAAAGGAATTAGCATTGAATTTAGCATTGAAATGGCTGAGTGATTAGCTTGTGACTGGTCACAGATATGGCTATGTTAAAGTCAAAGCATACACATCCACAGAGGCACCCCTTGACAAAGGAATTAGCATAGAATTTAGCATTGAAATAGCTGAGTGATTAGCTTGTGACTGGTCACAGAAATGGATGTGTTAAAGTCAAAGCCTACACATCTGAGCTATTAATAGTAACTGGGTCAGTGTCTACTTCAAATATTGTTCAGGCTCTGGAGACTTCCAAAGTTATTCGTGATGTTATACATTTGGTTCGTTTTGAGCATAATCACGACCTTATATAATTATGACGTGATATACACGCTGAATATACGCACACAAACATCGTGTACACGTGTGTCGTGCCCTCTATTGTCCACATAGACGGCTTGTGCTGACTAGAGAACGATCTTAACAAACAATGCCGTGACATGTATCAGCCCTTTGTCGATCCAGCGTTTTGATAGAGGCCTCCCCCACACCATGTCGTTCGTGGGACTTGTTTAACCATACTTCACCATGCCGGTCAATGCGGGTTTGGTGAAGTGAGGAGGCCCAGAAATTTGTATATGCAGATACGAGTTTGCCTGTGCTTGCATCTGCAGAATTACATTCTCACACATCTTCAAGTGTAGTTTAATACTTCTAAAAATGCATTTATTCTTCAGGATTCCATAAAGTACTGTGGTAAAAAGAAAACAACTTGATTTGAATAAATTTCGATTTAAAGCGTTCGTGACTGCAGGGATTCATCTTCTTGGTTCTTCGGTAAAGTCACGTCGAAGGGAAATAATAAAATAATTAAAATTAAACAATTAAATTCTCACGACGTTTCGGCCACAACACAAGTAGCCTTCCTCAGGTGAAGAAACAAAACTGTCGGAAAGACAGCGCTCCAATGAACACTGCTAAGCTTGGCAGCGTATTTTAAGCTGGGTGGGAGGAGCAGAGCGCCTTGACAAAGGAGTTTACATATCAACAGAATAATTTAGCATTGAAGTAGCTGTGTTAATGTGAGATATTAGCAGGATGTTAACGTCAGAAATTAGCATGTAACTGGGAGATTAGCATGATGTTAATGCGAGGAATTAGCATGTAACTTGTCACGGAAGTAGCTATGTTAAAGTCAGAGTTTATATATCAACAGAGGCATTTAGTATATTGACGCTAAAGAACTGCAACTACCCAACAATCATACAACAAACCGATGTGAAAGAACTAAATATAAACTACATCAATATAATCAATGTACTCAATATATTCTCCACTAAGCTGAGCTACTAACAATACGTCATTATACATTACACTTCTATGTCGCAAAAATTATTATAATATGCCTCCAAATAATGTTTTATTATAAACTGCCATAGACAGACCCCAACATTGAATTATACGCAGCGTTACTATACACTACCCTATACCTTAGATTATAATAATATTACACTGTATTATTTTACCAACCCTACTGTATACCACACTGCTATATATTGACTATACAACTACGATACTATATATTACCAAATAAATTATATTAAACATTACACTGAATACTTTGTTAAACAAGGAATGCTTTGAGCTTGTGGGTTGAATCCATCTGTGTGAAGTTGTGTTATTTCCCCATATGCAAGGTGGGGTCTCTCTGGGTTCCACTCACACAAACATCTCAATGCAATGGGACCTTTCTGAAAATGCAGTACTTAGACTCAATGAAGCTTTCCTGGGTAACTAGTTAACATTGTAATAATTAGCATGAGAGATAATGACGTTCAGTTATAAGTGCCATTAATAGTACTATACTGTACTTTTATTGAAGACTATTTTACGTAGTTGTTTGTAAAAAAAGTGTCCATTCTCAAAACTTTTTGACGGGCCCTCGTACAGAAATGATATTACAATCTTATATGGAGATTACGAGTCAGAGTGTTGTGAATAGTGGAGTGAACGTGTGGTGCCATCATTATATTGTTGGTGTGTATATACAGAAAGGCCTATTTGGTGGGCAACATTAGGAAAATGGAGGTAGTTCGTCATTGTTGTTAAACAAAATCTTATTTGGGTGGATAAGAGGAGTAAAATCGTACATGATAAGAACTGCAATATTGTGGAGTTCTGGTATAATGAGTTGTAGTATATATGAATCTTATGTCACCTTAAGTATGCCTGTGTGAGTACACTCGTGACACGGGTGTCATGCGCGTGACCTTTGTCTTTTGTTTCAGATGTGCGAGGGCAACTCCGCTGCGAGTCAAGGTGGTGCTGGGAGAATTGCCTTCACCATTGATGGCACTTCACCAGCACCCATCTCAACCCCACCTCAATCCGGTAGAATTACAAGAACGAAAAAACGTATCTCTTGTGACGTCTGTGGGAAAAAATTCCAGCTGGCATGGTGCCTAGAAGCCCACGTAAGAACGCACAAGGAGACCCGTGATCAATGGTGCGGCATATGCGGAAAAAGGTTTGATCAGCTAGGAAAATTAAAAAGGCATTTGAAGACCCATGAGAAGGATTACATGATAAAGGGTGCACCAGGCTTGGTGAATAACGGCAGTTTTGCCAATGCGGTGTTGAATCCACCGTCGCCCTATGAGATGTGCTCAGTCTGCGGATTTTTAAGTCCTATTGAAATCCTGAAAACTCATGAAAGTCTTCACGCACAGTTTTTGTACAGACCGAAGCCTGAACATGATTACACTTCGACAAAAGATAGCGGCGTTAAGATAAATGACATGAAATCCAATTTTCTTGAATGCTTTGGCCTAGTTCCACGTCAACAAACTGCTTCACCAGTCAGTGAGAATAAACCATACGCTGCTCTCGATCCTATGACGAGCATGAAAGTGTTTATGGCCTTGCAGCAGAAGAAGAAGGAAAAGCGAAGTAGACCTAAGCCCATTAAAAGAAAGAAGACCACCACCAGCGTCACCAATTGCAGCAGTAGCAACAGCCAGAATTCGGACATCAAGAGGATGGACTGCACGGAAGCAGGAGGCTGCGTGGAGCAGAGCATCCCCAAGGTGGATGAACCCAACCTGGCACCTTTAGGTACGTCCTAGTAATGCACACACTACATTTCATTTGGATGTAATTCATAATATCACAAATTAGTTAATGTACGCATATGTTGACCATATCTGTATGCCTGCGCTGAGGAATCTAGAGATCTGATGTGGTGCTGCTCGGATGTTGGGTTAAACCGTGAAACTCTGGGTTTCAGTCACCGAGCCATGATTAAACTGGCTTCTCATTGATGGTCTTATCCAGTTACCAAACACTTCTTCCAGCAAACACTTCTGATGTCGCGTGATGTGTAGGAAATTGCAATAACCTCCTAGTGGATAAAAAACGGTCACGAAGGGATGTCATGAGTAGTGCAATGATATCTCCTTCCACGAGCTGTTCTCTTACATGAGGTGGTTCACTGCTGTGTGAGAGTTGCACAGGGATACTTCATCTCATGACATGGAGCCAATAGCACCATTGGAAGGAAACTGAGCAAAATACATTGCTTGACAAATTCCAAAAAGTATCTATTTCTTAACCGGGGTAAATTTTACTTAAACAAGTGGGTAAATTTAGGGAACATTTTTGAATGTATAGACCGAGTCATTTCCACAATGGGAATTTCCTCTTCATTGTACTAACACCTAACTTCCATGTGTATTTACTCGTTCTATTGCAGGTAATTATTGTGTAATTAATGAGCTGTAATAGAATAATCTGGCTCAACCACCTCAATGTTAATTATAGTTGTTGCTCTGCATCAACATCAACCACACGAAGAAGTGCAAAATGTTGGGGCTTCAAAATAAGCCCCAAAAATGTATTATGATATTTTTCAGGAAATCAGTATCTTGCTTTTCTACTATTTGTACGTATGTTGAACTTCTTTCGTACCATACGTAGCCAACCGTGCTAATCGGAGGTATTTGTTGCTGGCCATTTGGCATTTTGGGCCTTTGGGCCTGTGGTCATCAACCGTGATTGATAAAACGTCCCATATACATTGTAATGCTATGGCATCCACTGCATGGTGATAAATAAATTATGTATTAGCGCGTGCGTGTGCTCAACGGTGGATGTCTTGTGTTCCAGAGGAAAAGCCCTTCCCGTGCAGTGACTGCTCGTACGGAGCGACGCAGAAGTCGAAGCTCAAGAGACACGTCCTGAGCGTTCACCACGTGCCCTTCGATAGCGTGCTGGACTCCGACTGCCCCAAGAAGAGAAGGCGGCTGGCTGGGTGCCGAGACCACGGCTCAACTCTGGATTTGGAGCGCGCACGATGCTCACGGAGAACTCCCTGATGATTTATTTCATCCTGAGGCTGAGGTACCACGTGTGGGGCGATGAACGGAAGGTTTTGTGCAGCGGACATTTCCATGATGAAATTTCGTCACGTTCACTGCTGCGAGGTTACATCTATTGCCGTATATGTTTAGTCAATTGCTGTTTTTTCTGGTATACAATATATTTAATAAATTGTCCAAATTTCATAACAAAGGTTTTTGGGTTAGATCGTGTAAGTATAAATGTGTCATAACCCTACACCACCTGACACAGCCAATTAGTAAGGAATTTGTCACGTAAACAAAACTCCACTTAGTTACTACTTCAGCCCACCGGTGTTTTGGAGAGGAAATCCACAAGATGAGTACGACGTTTCACTGGTAATTACATCCAGCATCATCGGGCGATTTGCCAGAATAGTGAAGCCATCCACCTGCTTCCGGTCTTAAATAGAGAAAGGCGATGTCATCACTGAACCCATCAGGTGCAGAAATCAGAGGCGGGGAGGGGGATTATTGAAATTATATAATTGATTAGTAATAATTAAATTTGTATGTTTCCTCTATAAGTAATGATAAATGTGAGATGTCTTCTTCTTCCACGCGTTTGTTCCACTCACGTGGGGTCCGCCGTCCTTGCCACCTTCTCCACACCGCCCCGTCCCACGCCATCTCTCCCTCCGCTCCTCGGGCCACCACGTTCGACCGCATCACCACATCGCCCCACGTCTTCTTCTTCTGCCTTCATCTCCTCATCTTACAATCACAATAACTTAATAATACGCTTCCAGGCCGCACTAAGCCTGTAGCTGTCAGAGAGGTTAAAATAATAACATTTTTCTCAGTTTCAATGAATTCTCAAATTAGTCTTGGCCAGTAATAATTAGTTTTACACAACATCTTCTTTGGTTCTTTCGGTAAAGTCACGTACAATGAGAATAAAATAATAAATTGATAAAATAAAATAACACAATAATATTATTTTATAAATTTATTATTTTATTCTCATTCTACGTGACTTTACCGAAAGAACCAAAGAAGATGAATCATTGCAGTCACGAAAGCTTTAAATCGAAATTTTACACAACACTTCATCGTTATCAAAATCAATTAAGTGTTCTTGTTGGCAAGCATGTACTGCAACTTCCAACAGTTATGTTTGAGAGTGTTTAATATTTATTTGGTGTTCCTTTAGTCTTACGCTAATGTTACATCCCGTCTGTGCAATATAACATCTGCCACATAAGCAATTAATCCGATACATACCATCTGTTGATGACTTAGGCAATTCATCTTTAGTACAAGATACAATTTTTTGAATTTTGTGTACCGTGCCAAATCGTACTTAGATTTTTAGCTTTTTGCTTTTCCAAAAGTCGAGCTAATTTGTCAGTCACTCCCACGATATATGGTATTTTAATTGTTTAATAACCTGATCACTTTCAGCAGTATTGCTGCTCGATGTTGGTTTGGCATTCACTGCTCTGTTAATTTGAGCATTATTGTAGAAATTCAATCCTAGATTTGAAGCTTTCGTGACTGCAAAGATCCATACTCTTTTGTTCTATTCGGTAAAGTCACGTAGGTAAAAAAAATAAAGCAATGAAAAAATCAAATAAAGCAATAAAAACAAATTATAATGCTTTCTTTTATTTGTTTACCTATGTTACTTTACCGAATAGAACCAAAGAGTATAGAAATTCAATCGTCGCATTTCTTTGACATGTTTAATCTCTCTCCTCAGACTTTCACCATCTGACACTGTTTTAGCCAGATGTATGAGCATCGTGATGAGAGAGGTTTTCTGTGCGGGGTGATGATCCGAATCTGCATTCAGATAGGCATCAGTATGCATTCCCTTTCGGTAGATGCTGTGTGTGTTATTTTACCATTTAGACTTCGTCCGATAAATCACCTCTCCCAAGGAAATACGTATTTAGAGGCCACACCGGACCGGGTGGGGGGGGGGGGGGAGTTTATCGTTGTGTCTGTTGCTGCGAGCAGACGGCGCGCAATGGAGAGCTTGCTCAGAGCGGAGCTGGGCACGGACTCAGCGAGGACGCTGGGCGCTTCGGCCGGTGGAGGCTGCATCAGCACCGGGCAGAGCTACGAGACGGGGCGCGGACACGTGCTCACCAAGATCAACGCCAAGAGCGGGGCACCCTCCTCTACGCCTCCTCTACACCTCCTCTACGCCTCCTCACTACGCCACCTCAACACCTCACCTCCTGTACCCTCCTCTTTGCCTCCTCTACACCATCTTGCATCCTCGCCTCAACCTTCATTCATTCAGCCCTGTATCACTTTTTTTTCGCTGCGACTACTAGCACCACCGTGGTGAATGTTGCAGTGAACTTCCCCTCGTTGATTCCCCCCTCCACCCACGTTAAGGGACTCGGTCTACCAGACACTTTGACCGCTTCATCTCATCCACTCCGCGTTCAACCACCGCGCCTCACTGCAGGTCACAAGAACGCACTCAACTAAACAACTCGGTCACCCACTCATCCAGTCACTAACTCAATCACCCTATCACACACTCATCCAGTCACTAACTCATCCAGTCACTAACTCAATCACCCTATCATCCAGTCACCCACTAACTCAATCACCCTATCACACACTCATCTCGTCACTAATTCAATCACACACTCAGCTAGTCACTCAGTCAATCATCCTATCACACACTCATCCAATCACCCACTCATCCAGTCACCCATTCATCCAGTCACCCACTCATCCAGTCACCCACTCATCCAGTCACCCATTCAATCACGCACTCATCCACTCACCCACTCATTCAGTCACCCACTCATTCAGTCACCCACGCAATCATCCTATCACCTACGCATCCAGTCACCCACGCATCCAGTCACTCACGCATCCGGTCACTGACTCAATCACCCTATCACTCACTCCTCCACTCGTTTACTCAAACACTCACCCATTTACTCACCCACCCACTCACCACCATGCAGGTCACCTCACTCTTCTTTTCAGATTAATCAGTTTGCACTGCTCCACTCTGGAATCCACACCCGGTCTTCCTGTTTTCCCAAACTCTTGCAACAATAAACTTGATCCATTTAAGGAACACGTTTCTTTGATCTTAATGATCTAATTACTCATTGGACAGTTATGTATTATAATTTTTTGTTGTTGCTGGCCGCTTGCCGTTTTGTATTGTGTGGGGTGTGCATCGCTGTCAACCCCTTATCAGTGCCTACCTTATTACAGACCAATTCAGACCTTGTTGGTCACCCCGTGCCCCTTATAAATCTCAACGTTCATCCTACAAAGTCCCATCACAAGGGAGAAACACACTCACTTTCCCCCAACAGAATACGGGTAAACCGTGTGGGTTGGCGGCTATGGGTTTTGTTGTGTTTATGAGTCCAAGTTATAGGACTGCACCATGGGTTGTGCGTGGTTCTCATTGGTGGGAGATTCCCTTCGCTGTGTTGCACGCCAGTGGCTGGGGGCTGCCTGGGGTCAGAGACGTGTGAGCCGGTCCCAATGTGCACCGGCAAACATTTACCGCCAGGTGGCCCCAGTGTTTATTGCCCGTCCACACGTGGATACCTGAAGCCCATGTCAATCCACTGCTGGATGAGTCCCGCAATGAAGATACAATCAGTACATCCACTTAGCTTTTGGACTCCACCTGTTCCATTGGCGGCTGAATGCGAATCTAAATGTGCATACGTTAGAGACTGGTTAATGCGCATAGAAATCAAACCAATTGACCTACGACCTTTGCCCCATCAACTTTTGTAGAATTTTAGATGTGCATTACAGCTACTTTAGCCGGGTGGTTGTGGTGGCTATGTATGCCTGTAAACCACCACTACGTGGAGGTGAGGGTTGGTGGATTACAAAAATATTGCGACAACTCCCACCCCTTGCTCGTCAAGGAGGTAGAGAAGGCGGTGTCGAATAATGTGGACTCCGCCTGTTCCATCTGTAGATTTGTGATAGAGCGTTGGCCCCCCCATTTGCTTGGATTTCTCCAGGTGCTCCGATTTCCTCCCACATGTAAACACTCATTAATCTTGATTTGAAGCTTTCGTGACTGCAGGAATCCTTACTCTTTGGTTCTTTCGGTAAAGTCACGTAGGTAGAAAAAATAATAATGGATCACGACGTTTCTATCGCCACACAAGCAATCTCACTGAGTCTCAAGACTCTTGTTCAGGAGGGGCCTGCCACCTTTTCGCAGGAGTAATTTGGATGTTTGGCTAGTACCAGTTACATTGTATGTTGTTGTTGTTTTGCCATGGGAGTAAACCCATACAGAGAAAGGGACCATAATTAGAAAAGCGAAGCCAGGCAGTCCTTCAGAAGATGTCATGCACGGGCGTGACCACTGCACCACCCTGCCGCCCAAACAAATGTAATTTAAATAATGTACAATACTGGCAAATAAACCCTATTAGTATCAACTGAATTTCTGGACAATCTGGCGTGTGTATAGCTGCATCGGTGTTTCTAAAAGTCGTGTTCACATTGCCTGAAATTAATAATATTAAGAACAGGTTTCCCACCTCTGGTTTCGTTTGACTTACCGGTTGTCCTCATTATGTGTGTCACAGATAATATGGCAAGGAAAATATTACGCAGCACGAGTTTCAGGATTAGGGCAATTATGGTGACACACGTGACCCCCTCTACACAAGTAACAGCTGAGAGTCAATGCTGTGGTGCTGTGCGATTGGTGCAAGCGACCCATCATCGTGTTTTGATGTTGAGCTGTTAAAATTGCACTGTTGTGGGGTGAGGTCAAGGCCGATGACTGCTTACAGCGGTGTCAAGATCAGCATTTTGAAGAGGCTCGCAGAGGAAGATACTGGGCACTAGGGTGCAGTCTCTCTCCATGAACAACAGAGGGGAGAGGAGCGACACTCACAACAATTATTGGCGGAGCACAAGGCGTATAAAACACAAATTTGGAAAAAAGTTTACCTCGGGGAGTTAACCCACAACACCTGGGTCTGTCCCGCGTGTTCACACGATAACGCGTTTTCACTACAACGCGTTTTCTTTAATTTAGGGAACGCTTTTCGCACAACGCGGAACGCGCTCCGTCACAACGCGCTTACTGAGCCACACTGTGTCTCTTAGTTCTTGCAAGCTAAGCTGGAGTCAGTCTCTCTCATTAAGGCCACATGGCCACACTGTGTCTCTTAGTTCTTGCAAGCTAAGCTGGAGTCAGTCTCTCTCATTAAGGCCACATGGCCACACTGTGTCTCTTAGTTCTTGCAAGCTAAGCTGGAGTCAGTCTCATTAAGGCCACATGGCCACACTGTGTCTCTTAGTTCTTGCAAGCTAAGCTGGAGTAAGTCTCTCTCATTAAGGCCACATGGCCACACTGTGTCTCTTAGTTCTTGCAAGCTAAGCTGGAGTCAGTCTCTCTCATTAAGGCCACATGGCCACACTGTGTCTCTTAGTTCTTGCAAGCTAAGCTGGAGTCAGTCTCTCTCATTAAGGCCACATGGCCACACTGTGTCTCTTAGTTCTTGCAAGCTAAGCTGGAGTGAGTCTCTCTCATTAAGGCCACATGGCCACACTGTGTCTCTTAGTTCTTGCAAGCTAAGCTGGAGTCAGTCTCTCTCATTAAGGCCACATGGCCACACTGTGTCTCTTAGTTCTTGCAAGCTAAGCTGGAGTCAGTCTCTCTCATTAAGGCCACATGGCCACACAGTGTATCTTAGTTCTTGCAAGCTAAGCTGGAGTGAGTCTCTCATTAAGGCCACATGGCCACACTGTGTCTCTTATTTCTTGCAAGCTAAGCTGGAGTCAGTCTCTCTCATTAAGGCCACATGGCCACACTGTGTCTCTTAGTTATTGCAAGCTAAGCTGGAGTGAGTCTCTCTCATTAAGGCCACATGGCCACACTGTCTCTTAGTTCTTGCAAGCTAAGCTGGAGTGAGTCTCTCATTAAGGCCACATGGCCACACTGTGTCTCTAAGTTCTTGCAAGCTAAGTTGGAGTCAGTCTCTCTGATTAAGGCCACATGGCCACACTGTGTCTCTTAGTTCTTGCAAGCTAAGCTGGAGTCAGTCTCTCTCATTAAGGCCACATGGCCACACTGTCTCTTAGTTCTTGCAAGCTAAGCTCGAGTCAGTCTCTCTCATTAAGGCCACGTGGCCACACTGTGTCTCTTAGTTCTTGCAAGCTAAGCTGGAGTGAGTCTCTAATTAAGGCCACATGGCCACACAGTGTCACTTAGTTCTTGCAAGCTAAGCTGGAGTCAGTTTCTCTCATTAAGGCCACATGGCCACGCTGTGTCTCTTAGTTCTTGCAAGCTAAGCTGGAGTCAGTCTCTCTCATTAAGGCCACATGGCCACACTGTGTCTCTTAGTTCTTGTAAGCTAAGCTGGAGTCATTCTCTTTTCGACATGTCTCACCAAATTCTGTAATAATAATGTTCCAGTTTCTCTATATGTTTTTTTAATTTAGATTTAAATAAATCTACATTTTAAAATCCACAATTCTGGCTGCCTCCTGATGATGCTGGTTGTAATTACTGGCGAAACGACGTACTCAGATTGTTAATGTTGCGGCTTTGCTCTCTAACACACAACCGGTGTGCTGTACTAGTAATGAATTGGCATGTTCTGTTTAAGTGACAAACCTTACTAATTGGCTGTGTCGGGTGGTGGTGGGTTTACCGACATATTTTTATATTTATGCAATCTTACCCCAAAAACCTGTATTATGTAAAAATACATTTATTTTCCTCCTTTCTTTTTGGACAGTTTCAAATCTCTAACGTCTTTCAAATTGTTCTGATGTACAGTGCTACATTTCAAATTACTGTCATGTTTGCAACGGGTTGTTTAAAATATATTTAAATGGTGTAGATTCACGTTTAAACTCGCTTCGAATCTGCATTCATCATTTTCTTCTTTAGCAGTCCGTAACCACAATTGGTACATCGATGCATGACCCATTTGATTATGGTTTGTTGGTCTTAATTTATCAATTAAAATGTTATTGAGTGTGCCAAATCCTAAAGAGTGGCGTTTGAGTCGACGTTATTTATTTTATATTCACATGTGAAACGCCTGTGCACATGAATGCAATCCAGTTACACACTCTCCTACTTGTTCATCAACTCTCTTCGTGGTGTAGATTTGATGGCTTGTATAGCAACCATAAACAAACACAACAAGTCCGGGTGACTCATGATCCATGATTCACGATGCCAGTGGGCCAGGTTTCACTCTCAACTCTCTACCTGTGTGGCATGAATAAAACGCACCTGTAAATTTGACCTGAAATGATTGCACAACAATTGCCCCGCCTTCATGCGATGTTTATCCTCCACTGTTTATCTGGCTTTGACCTGAATTATATAAAAGTGCGGCTCTGCAACTGCTGTAGAGTCACATTTGTAAAAACGCATTTTACGATATGAACAGCGCATTGAAAACGCGTACTATTTTATGTATTGTTTAACAAGTGTGTTTACAAATCCACACTGAGAAACACGATGATTGACAGAGGGGAGTAAATTATTTTTTAGATAGTGTATGTAAATAGAGCTACTGTAGGTAAGTAGTTTTCAGTTTTAAAGGCATAGTTTAACAAGACAACACTTGCCACCATCCTTCAAACCCATTGGTGAAAAAAAGCAAAGTTTATGTTTACATTATAACACAATGTTTACATTATATATAATATAATGTTTACATTATATATAATATATAATATAATGTTTATGCAAGAGCCGGGGACTTATGAGACCCCGGGGTCCCGCCATAAGGTTCATATGAATGGTTACCTAATAACTTTTGAAACACGGTAATCGCTGTGAAGTGCAGTTTCCAATTTTTATTGTTCACTCAATCTCTCTGGCCTTTCTATGCAATATGAAGAAGGGTCATTGCCCGAAACGTCGCTTATCGGATTTTTTTTCCCTTTTTAAAGGCCCCAGTGCTACTGATGCATGAATTTGTTTGGTATTTGAAATGATACGAAGGCTCAGCAAGTGATTCCTTGCAGACATAAACAGAAGCGATACTCGCCACCCCAGCCACCCATGTCGCGAATCAATTGATTATCGCGATTGAGGGCTCGTAAATAAATTCTAGATTCAACGCCTTGTTTTAAAACGTGAACACAGCCGGCTCTAGTGACTGGAGTGGGTGGGTGTTGGACAATGTGAAACAATGACACGCAACGTATACAAATCTAAAACATAAATTCTTACGCACGCGATCCGGTGTGCATATCGCGATCTTCAGGATGAATGATCACGTCCGAATCAATGCGTCGTCGTTGCTCCCCTAGCATGCGCTCTGCGTAACCCGCTCGTGTTGTTGTTGTTTGCGGCAGAGTTTAGGACCTTCGTGGCCAAGAGCCGCAGCTCCCGAGGCAAAGGAGTGATGGCACGCTTCAAGGTGCCGGACTTGCTGAAGCATCTCATGGAACGATACGGGGCTCCGGATATTCACGATCTGGGCATCCGTATCACCAGCATACCTCTGGGCATTTCCGTACGTGCCGTGCCTGCGTGTATGAGCGTGTGTGTGTGTGTGTACGTGTGTATGCATTGCGTCGCTTGTTGACTGCGAATTGTATTATTATTATTGGATGCCTCAAGTAGACTCTTTGGTTCTTTCGGTAGAGTCACGTAGGTATAAAATAAAATAAATCACGACGTTTCTGGCGCAACACAAGCGTCCGTCATCAGGTGGGAAAGCCTTGGTGTGCTGCTGAGGCAGACTGTTTTAAATGGTTTGAAATGTATGTAGCCCATGGGTCATAAAGAAGTGGCCAGGGCTAGTGATGTTAACGTGAGAAATTAGCGTGTAACTGTAAGGTAGGAAAGCGGCCTCCTCCTCGATTTTACGTGACTTTACCGAAAGAACCAAAGAGTGTGGATTCCTGCAGTCGCGAAAGCTTCAAATCAAGATTGCCTCAAGTATGTATTGTTGTTGCCCTTGAGGGGGTTTACTTTCTGAATTAAATGCGTTCTGGAATTGCTGACACACAGCCACAACGTACGTGTCGCTGTGTTCACACCTGAGAGTGACACTGCATCAGCCTTTTACCAATATTCCCCCGCCCCTGCGTTTGCCTTACACGGCCACAATGCTGAGCTATCCTCAGTTGCTCAGGCACACAAGTTTCACACCTGTCTCCCTGTCAAGTGAATGTGGTGTATCCTTTTGTCATGCAGTCTGAGACAGACTTCCAACACGACTTCAGTTTTGGGGGTGCAGTGCTGTGACAAGAGCACTGAAGTAACTGCTCGTGTAAGTACATCATGTTAATATATATCGTATTGAAGGCTGAGGCCTATTTTACTTTACCGTTCCTTACAGAAATATTCTTTCCCGAGTCTTTGTGCATTTGTCGCTTGTTTCAGAGGTTCGCGATTCGATCCCAGGAGTCGCCCTAGTTAATATTGCGGGTGTATTATCCAAAACTGCATTTCTATATGCTTCACAAATAATGTAAAAAAAAAAATCCCGTGTTGTTATTAATGAATGAGGAGGACATGTGTGCCGGCGTCAGAATCAAAATTTGCAAATCTAAACAAGTACTCAGAAATGACTGGATTGGGTAAAACCACAAGTATATATGTTGAACTTCTTTCGCACTGTACGTAGCCAACTGTGCTAATCGGAGGTGTGGAGGGCAACAAACTGAACACAAAAAGCAGTTCTAAAGAAATTCTTTTCAATCTAGATTTAAAAGTGCATAGCTCCAATGGCTTCCTAATATCGAAAGGAAGAGCATTCCAGTTGGCCGCAGAAGCCCATCTGAAAGCGAGTGATGCGGTAACTGTCTTTGTTCGATGGCTTGCCAAAAGCCACTGCTGCTAGGATGATCCACCAATCCCATCTCTCGATTGCAATCGTGCATTAGCAGCACACCTTGCATTCGCTGTTGAACCACTCGTCCATCACGTGTTCCATCATCGCAAGTACAGCACTGCCCTGCACCTGTGGCCGCCACAGTTGCTAACATTGTGTTGTTTGTTTAGGTGATCGGCAAGGCCCAGAAAGGCGAGTGGGAGGTGATGGACCGTGGGCTGGCTCGCATCGAGTGTGACATCAAGCAGGAGGTGGAGGGCCGGCCACACAAGATCAAGAAATACCTGTTGGAGTCGTTCCCCTTGCCAGGGACGAGCGCCGATCTTCGCCGACAGTTCACGACACAGCCGGCGACCGAGATGGTGCTGCAGGTCTTCCAGAATGCCGAGGACATCTTTGTGAATAAGCTGAAGAAGGTGGGGCCCATGGCGTCTGGACTTAATGCAACAAAATTACCGTGCGAGAAAGTTCATGCATTTGCTTACATTTGTCAAAGATTTTCCATAATACATTTGTCCTCGGAATTATTTAATGAGTGATAATCGCCATACGTTTCAAGTCTGTGGATACTTCCACCATTATCAAAAAAACTTTCTCTACCACTGAATTAACTCTCCTCTATAATATTTAGGGCCATCGCTTTCACAAAATTCAGTTACACGTTGAGACAAAAGTAAGGGGGGGCATTGAAATTGGTCGGACATCTATGCATGTGTCACCCTCTATTTGTCCCAACAGAGTGATATGGCTGCAAGTGGTTTGGGTCCTTTATTGTTTCCACCAACAGTGTGTGCAGGACTTCCTGGGGCAGGTGAAAGGGGACACGCTGGCCGGGAAGCTGTTTCAGTTGGCTCTGTGCTGTGGCTCCCTCGAGACTCCTCGCGACCTCGTGGTCAAGGAGAAACCGGCCGCGTTTCTCGGCAACATCAGCACTCCCGACACCAGACCGCCGCTTCTTCCGGGGAGTAAGGAGACAAACTTGCATATACAGTAGACTCTCGATTATCCGCGCTAATTACGGGGAAGATGGCTGCGGATGATAAAAAATCTCGGATGATCCAAAGATATCTATTTTCTGCGGATCTCTATGCCACAAACTAACGATCAACCGATCGATGCACGTGGTCGGTGATAAAACTTTCCTGCTCCCGAGCAGAAGACTCGGCCCTCTAAGTGGATAGCAGAGCCACGCCAATCACCATCAATCAAACTCCACCCACTGTTGTAAAGATATGCAACTACTGTACTGTCGAGGTGATCACGTAGATTTCGGATTCATGGGCGCACATATTTGCTCGATATAAGCACGTGACTTGTAACAAACATTTCCAAGAATTACAATGTATAACTATTTTTAGATTATTAATTTGGGCCTAAGGGAAAATCCATGAGTTATTAATAAGTAAAAATCTCATGTGCGTGGTTAATCCGCAAATCAGATAAACCGCACACGGATAATCAAGAGTCTACTGGATTGCACGCGCGCTGAATTGTCGTAGCTTCTCTAAACACCTTATTTCACATCTCGTATCGATTATTACTAATGCATTAGTAAGAGTTTGGCATATCACGACGCATCAGTTTGTCAGATCTACATCGAGATGACCCGGGTGGCTGAGAGAGATTATTAGCATTGAGCTGGAAACGCTGAGATCCTGGGTTCGAATCTGGGTAACCACCTGTGATTAAACTTGCTTTTGTCAAGTGCAGCCAGTTGATGGTCTCAGCTCGGTCATTAATGACTGTCAAAAAAACCCAAGACATACTAAATGGCTATGCACTTAATTTGACCAAGTCCAATATCGGCTCAACAGAGTGGGTGGGAATGTGCTTCCCTTTACTCTGTGGACCAGAGGTCACTAGAAGCAATGTCAGAGGTAGCTTTGTGATGTTCTCTTCTGCGGGCCATTCTCCAATAGGACGGGTTCCGCTGCTCCGTGAGAGATCCGAGTGGATACTCCGTCTCATTACACAATATCGAAAGCACAATCTGAATAAAATGTAGTTTCTTGTATTGTACATAGGGGGTCAGACCACGGAGGACCTTCAGAATGCTGAGTGTGATCTTGAAATTAATCCTGGACTGGTTCGGGGGATAGTTGAACAATTCGAATATTGGGGCGATATCGTCTTGCATACGGGTGCGAGAAGTCTGCCAGTGGTTTTTTTTAGTCCATCTAGATTTTTGGGTTAGATCATGTAAACATGCACTCAATAATACGCTTTAATATGCACTATTTATGTGACCTAACCCAAAAATCTCTATTATGGGTAATATTGGTCGCGAAGGCCTTCGTGTTAAACTTGTTTTTTGAGTCATCTGGAGAGTGATGATGAAACTTATCGGGAGGCCGTAGATGAGACGTGGGGGGTGGGAGGGCAGAGAGAGAGTTGCAGTTGTTGAGCCTATTGGAGTGAGTTACAGCATCGTTGTCCTCTCCTACAATGGCATTGCTTGTCTCCTTCGCAGAGGTGGTAGCCGAGCATCTGGTCCGTCTGCTGAGCCACGCAAGTAAGATGGCAGAGCCCCTGGGCCTACCCGCGCTGTCACGCGTGGAGAAGCAGCTTGCCGAGCTTTTGACTCGCGCAACCTCCCCAACCTGGGCCTCGGCTCCTTCTTGGACATCCTCCATCGCAACGCACAGGTGCGTACGTGGCGTGCGTGAGCCCACCCGCCTCCAGCTGGTAAGAGGCAGTACAGCAAGTAGGTGTACGACACTGCCCGTGCAAAGTTTGAGTGTACTTATCGCCTCCGAGTGGCGCTCAATGTTAAGTTTGTTTCCAAAATTGTGCGCGGTAATATTAGTTTATTATTACCAACTTAAAACTCATTTGTCGATAACTCAAATACGTTTAAGCGTTATTCAATCACTGCCAATGCAGAGCACAACAAAGTGTCACGTAAGATGCATGGGTTTTCTCTTGTCACTCTTAAAAAATATCTGTGAATTTGGCAAACATCCCAAAGGTAGATATTGAAAATCACCGTTAAAATTGAGTGTACAGCGGTGACATTCAGATAAAATATATGATAACACTATATATGCAAAGTGGACGGGTGGCTCAGAGATCAAAGCGGTGCGTTGGCAATAATGAGATTCTGGGCTTGAATCTGGATTTTGACTGCTTGGGTTGAAACCGAGGTCTCAAGTCTTATCAAGTCGATCGTCCGAGCCCCGTCACCAGCGACTGCACAAAATTACAGTCTCATTAAACTTGGGTTTTGCACTTCATTTTCCTAATTCCATCTCTGAGAATAACAATTTCAGCTTGACTCTCGTGCGCCGCACAATCTCATAACACAGCTAATGTGAAAGTGTTGGCTCCTATTGTGTACAAGATAAAAGGCTACCCACCGCATTTTATGACACAGGGCCTGCACGGCTATGCGAGATTTACGAATGGATGATTTATTTGTCTCTTGACATTACGCCGATAGCGCATTTGGAAAACTAAAATTGAGAACGAATTTTGTGTTAATTTGCAAACTTAAATCTGTATTATTTAATCAGTTTTCGTGCACTGCATTGTGAGATGCAGCTCCATGCGTATCGTTTAGCTTTAAGCCGGTGTTTGCCTTGCGGTCGCCTCGGTGTCAACCAACTGATATTGACGGATTTGTTGTGTCTGTGGTAGCTGTTGGAGGAGACTGGGGTTGTGATCTCCGTCCTGGGTGGATCTGGAGCCAGAGAGAGGAGCCGGAGAGCGGCAGCCCTCTCCCCGCGAGCGAGGAGTCGAGTAGCGGCTGCTCTCACTCGAGCGAGGAGTCCGGAGCCCGCAGCCCTCTCGAGATCAGCCCTCCCCCGGGTGGGGAGCCGGGGGCCCACGTCCCCCACAACTGACAACCTGTGTACCAACTGGCTGAGTGAGAGTTTGTGTGTATTTGAGTGTAATCGTGCCAGTGTTTAGCTGTACCAGGGAGTTTGATGCAGCAGAGTGTTTCGGTGTAGCAGGGTGTCTGGATTGTGCCGGCACACTATCCTTCTATCCGTAATGTCGTAGGGTGAGGTCCATTAAAAGTTTACTCGGACCCCAACCTGTCAAAGCGCCTAATCATGGAACGTGGTTCTCAACATCGTCCCTCACCCATGCTACGTACCTTTGAGACGTCCTGCTTTTACAAATGTTGATGAACTGGAGGGCAAAGGTCTGGAGGACCCCACATGGAGTCTGGTTTCTCACACCCAAGCCTCCTGTGACATTTCTGGAGGCTTCTCTGGGATCTTTGTCCCATTTATTGAGTGCGTATTTGGCTTACTTCTGGCTTCGTCCCAAGACGTCATCCAGTTGGGAAATACCCGAAGGTTGTGGGAGTCGCCCCGTGCTTCAGTTTATTTCCAACCCTCGCAATGGCCGGATGCTCACCAGCCGGAAGTCTTTTGCTGCTTACACCACGACCGAGGTGTTGAGAGCAACCATCTCGTGGCTGGTCGGCAATGGAGATGGTATTATCGATTAGGGGAGCGTGAGTCTGTGGCGTTGGTGGTGCTGCTGTCACGGAGGCGACACGAGTTTAGGAAATTCAGTTTTGTGGGTTTCCTGTAGGGAGCACTGAAAGATCCTCCCTTCCTCTTTCTCCACCCTTTGTCTGTTGTCTCCATGTCCCCGTTCAACTCTTTCTACGCCGCTTTCCTTGAATGTGCAGCCGCCTTTACGGCCTCCCCTCTCCCCTTCTCTCCACCTCCAACTCATCTCCGTCGTAATCTCCTCCCCTTTGTTCAGGCTCTTCCCTTTCTTCCTCAGTCTATGGATGGGGTTATTGTTTATCCGGCTCTTATACAAAAAATGGAGCTTATTTAGCCTTTGAATAGGATTTTGTTTTCTTTCGGTAGCGTGTTGCGCACCTAGGGAAGATCGAGCCACGTCACCGGTTCCCATTATCAAAATCTTTGTCAACTTGTCTCCCTCGGTAGGAATGCCTTTCC
Organism: Petromyzon marinus; assembly: GCF_048934315.1. Taxonomy (NCBI): domain Eukaryota; kingdom Metazoa; phylum Chordata; class Hyperoartia; order Petromyzontiformes; family Petromyzontidae; genus Petromyzon; species Petromyzon marinus. The sequence continues at coordinate 690,438 of NC_133683.1, forward strand.
TTCTCCAGGAGGCAATTGTTTCTCTCTCTCACCTCCGTTATTTCTTCCGATGCGCTTTCTTAATCTCGCTTGCTGTGTGTCTCGACTCTATCATTCAACAAGGGCAAATTTAAAAATTTGCTTTTTTTTCCTCCACTGCTTTACCACTATACCTCCTGCGTGGGTACTCGGAGTTTCATCTAATGTACTATTTGATGGGTCGCTTCCACACAGCACAAAGGCGGTAGCTATCCGAACGGTAAATTTTTCTTTCAATTTCGATAGATTCTCGAATTATTCTTGGCCAGCAGTAGCTAGTTTTGCACAGAACTTCAACATTAAAATCAACTGAGTGTCCTTGTTGGCACGTGTGCTCTGCTACTGCTGAACACGGGTGCCAACAAATAATACATTATTTAAATGCATGCCTATAAAGGGTACCATACTTCAATAGGGATTACCATTGGTACGGCTATTTTAATACACAATAGACAGGAAGGACAAGATCAAAATGCTCTCATTATGCACATGCATAATGTACGTTGACTCGGTAATCTCCCCACCCCCCCCCCCCACTTTGCGCGAGAGTGTCACAAATCTGGCTGTCGCCTGATGAAGCTAGTTGTAATTACTGGCAAAACGTCGTACTCCGATTATAAATGTTGTGGCTTGGCTCTCCAAAGTACCAGTGACGAATTGGCTTGTTCTGTTTCCGTGACAACCCTTACTAGTTGGCTGTATCGAGTGGTGGCGGGTTTTAACGACACGTTTATATATGTACGCGATCTAACCCAAAAAACACCTCTATGGATGATATTGGGCCCGAAAGCCTACGTGTTAAACCAAAATAAAAAATATTTACAAAATAACAATAATTTCTAGTTTTCCTCATTCACATCGTGATTCGTATGAAAAGACATGAGATGATTGAGACATGTTAAATCATAAACTATTTATTAATATGTATACAGATAGTCCTCGACTGCAATGTCCTTGTCCACAAGCAAACAGCGTTAGGATAGCAGCCTCCTTTAAAATTCTGAGTAGATTTATATGCTGTAGAAGACAGTTGACGAATCCTCGCTGCTTGATTCCTCCTCGGATCCCTTCAGCAGTGAGTCGTCACCAGTCTTCTCTGCCTGCTCATTCTCCATGTGGCACCGCTGGGGTGGGTGCAATACGCCAGGAGACTCCTTATGCAGTGAGCAGCGAAGCAGGCCCATCTCTGCCTGCTCATCCTCAACGTGGAATTGAGGCGATGGCGGTGAGCTGGGGGCATCGGTGAGGAGGGTGTTACGGAGACGGCCCAGCTCTGCCTGCTGCAGAATCGTCTGTACGACGAAGCGCTCACGGCGCATGCAGGCGCGCACATGGGATGGCGTGTCCGGGATGATGTATGCAATGCAGGCCTTCGTGAGTAACACCACGTGCTGCACACGTCCACACACAGGTAAAGGATTTTCAGTTTCAGGATTTGCATGTAAAGGGTGCTTACTAAATATAATATGGCAGCATCTCAAAGTGCTTTACATCTCAGGTCAACTATTCCGGGGACCTGCAGCCTAGGGATATTATATTGTTACGTCGTTTTTCCCAAATTAAATTAAGTCATTTGAGTAATTTTTGAACATTTGGCAAATTATACCGAGGCACTTTTTTTGAATTACTTAATGGGTTTTTTACGTTCACTATGCAGCAGGCAACATTTATGATGTGCAGTTAATGCACCCACCGTATTCACCTGGGCAGCCGCAAATTACCGCAACAATCAGCAAACACTTACACTCGGCCATGTCACCACTACAAAGATTCCCTGTGTAGCCTTTCACAGACTGAGACAAGTGCATCTATGAAGGTTCGCACAGTGCCTGTGGGGGTGGTGTGCACGTTTATCTTGCCAGTGATGATTTTCACACACTTCATCAAGTACTCATTTTAAGACAGAATCAACTTAAAGGAAGCTCAACACTGGTTCTAATATTTTCCACTGTTGTTGGCTGTGGCCAGAAATAGTACTCCGGTCACACAGGATTGGTAGCGCAGTTCACAAACAACAACGCAGCCGCTCCCCTTCCCACAAGCACACATGCTTACGTATGACAAATTGCATCAACAACATGAATCGTCTGCTGCATGATGAATGTGAGTATTGTATTACCACTATTATTTGTGATCTCAGAAATACTGTGCAATTGTGAGGTGTAATAGCATTACTGGCATTATCTGTAATGACCCATTGACAATGATCACGGTTTGCTCTGCTGACCTTAACAACTGCTCACAGATGAGTCTATACGATGGTGCAGTAGTGTAAGGCTTTGCACACTAGACTTGCAATCCAGAGGTCACGGGTGTGAATTGATCTTTGGTCGTGGGAGTGTAAACAATGGTGAAAGTTTTTTTTTACATTCCACTGCCTCTATCCACCTAGCAGTGTAAATGGAATACATCCAGTCAATTGGTCGGCTGAGTTTGGTTCTGTCCAGTGTGGGAACTCCCACATCTTCCCAAGACGTCTGACCAGTGTGGAAGAGCAGTAAAAATACATCTTAAGGGTCTCTCTTGAGCTCCCTATAGCAGGAGCGCTTTTGCCATCAGTGACATGAGCAAGTAATTGGAGGGCTGTACCTTTATCTTTCAATGGGTTTATGAATGTGTGTGTGTCTGTGTGTGCATGTTGATGTGTACCTGCATGGCAATGACGAAGGCCAGCTTTGCCGTCAGTACTTGCCAGTACTGCTTGGTGACGGAGTAGGCTTGGGGATGATCCGGCGGGTAGCGATAACCTGGATACCTACACACGTACAACCACAAGCACGCATGGACTATATTGAGCAAAGTGCCTAGAAAGTAGAGTTGGCGCTAAATTGAACAAGTATGGTTGTGCACAAACGGTAAATGCGTTCACAGCCCTTAAAAAAATCCGCTTCTGAAAGAGGGCCTTCCCACAACGTGCAGCTTGTGGGGGCTCTTTTGACAATGGTTCACGCTGGTCCATGCCAGGTTGGTGAAGGCAGGGAGTACAGATAATGGGAGAGCAATATAGCACAACTGTTAATTTTGCTGAACTACCCACTGCTGACAACCTAGCTCCACAGTCGCCTACTGCACCTGCATTGTGCATGGTGATCATCAATCTAAGCATGAACAAGGCTCAAGCCGGCTTGACTTCCGGAATCTAAGATCAGCTGTATTCGTGGTGATTTGATCATAGTCAAGTAAGGTTATATTAAATATCGATCAATATGGTTATATTGATTATAGTTGTGTATGCCAGCAATTCAAAAACGTTAGAGAAAAGGGTTGGTAGATCGCATCAATTTCTTAACTATCTGTGCTGAGGTGACCAGAAGATGGCTGTAGACCAAGTGGTTTCATGTCTGTGTGAACCTTTAAGCTTCATTTCAATATCATGGGTTCTCCAGGACCTCTTATTGCATCCCACATGCATAAAACCACCTTAAACTGGAATCCCAATGCACGGTCTGCCTGCAAAGGGATCTTGAGACTCAATTAAGCAGTCGTGGATCGATAGATAAATAAATAACATTACTCTTTAGCAAGGTAACAATGAGCTAGAATTTATATCAATCTATTATTATATTTCTCTAAGTGGGACTTTGGTTGTGAAGCCATCCCACCCGTACCCACTGCTCCCCCCCTCCAATTCCCCCCCCACCCCCTTTACTGTCCCCACCCACCATGCACACTCTTCCCCCAACCCTACCACAACCCCTTACTACCCAACGAAGCCAAACCCTGTGTCCACGGTAAGGGGCAGGGCATAAACAGAGGTGGGGCCTAGGGGAAGTGTGGGTCTTAAAAGGAAAGTCACGGAGTGAAAAGAGGAAGAAAACGAGCCTAATCAGGAAGGGGCGGAGCCAGGAGGACGCCACACCCAGAAGGATGTCGCATCTACCTGGACAACACACCCAGAGATCAGTGCATCACATTCGCAGGGACGGCACCCCCGATAGCTGGGCATGACACTGAATGGCACAAACCTGCAGGTTGTGTGGATTGCCGGATCAAACCAGGCTGGCAGGATGTTGGGATAATTTTGCTCCTTGAAGTCGCTGATCTTGAAAATTGAAAAGCTGTCCTCCGTGTACCCATGCATTGTAGGCGAACCTGTGCCATACTCTGCTGAGTATCCATAATAATACACCAGGCGTGGGATGATGTCCGTTGTGAACGCCAAGATGCATGACTGTGGAATTAGCATACGGAGGCACAGCGATAGCGGTCACTTAGCATGCAATGATTTGACCAAGGCTTCTGAACATCTTACCTTGGCAATTACATTAATTTTCACAAATACAATTTGGGGGGTTGCTGCCAGAGTGAAATGGTTACCATATAAGGACTTGCAATCTGGCAGTCGTCAGTTCAGTCTCCTGACACAACAGTTGAAGCAATGGATCATTTTCTTAAATCTCCCCCACCTCTGTCCAATTAGCAATATAAATGGGTTCATCACTGTTTTAGCGCAGGTAATTCCACATCTTACAACATGTCTGGTCATCATGGAAGAGTAGGCCAAATACCGTGTAGAGGGGTTCTCTAGAGCTACCTTTAGTTGAGGCCCTTCTGCCAGCAGTGACATGAGCAAGCAATTGCAAGGCTTTACCTTTTGCGATTTTGGGAGAGAGTGGATAGGAGCGGTGGTGCAGTGATTCGTGCACTGCACTTTGAATTCAGCACACATGCAATTGACTTCCAGCTACGACTAACATCAGTGACAAGTGATACCCGAACCGCTCCTGGTCCCCCACTACACCTCTTCTCAAACCTGCCATGACCAGAATGGTGAAGTATGGTAAAAAGAACCCACACGGCTAACATGACATGTTATGTTGAGCGAGAAAGCGAGCGGACAATCTGGCGACTTACATTGGTGATTACAGAGAGGGTGGCAATGATACTCAGAATGTCGGCCCAGGCTCCAATTCCTCTTGCTCGCGAAACCACAGGCCTCCTCATCTTTGTTACGAGCTTCCACGCGTCGACCCGCACTTCGATGATGTTGTTCAGCAGTGCGAGCAATGGCGCAAGTGGAAATGATGCCACGAAGAGAGTGACAAACCCGAATTGGATAACTGGGGTATATTTTGAGAATGGGTAGGGGGGCAAGGATAGGATAATGAGTGAAACAGGATATAGACACACACTCTTAATGCTGTTATGTTGTGATTACTTTAAGCAAACAAAACATGTTTTCAATGCATTGAATGTGTTTTAGTCAAAGGAGACCCCAAAATATGATCACATTTTCGTATCATTTGTTCACAAAATTATCGTGTCCATTACATTGGCCACTGAGATGCGACCAGCCACTACCATCTTTAATGCTCAGCTCTGGTTCACCTGGGTTTCTTTTGCACCATTTTCCACCACTAGGTGGCTATAATAACTAGATCACATCCTGTATTGAGGACTCCATTAACCGTACCACACATTTTTAGGCATATGCACTGTGGCTGAAATGCCAACAAATCACAGCAGTTAACCACAGTGGACATGATGCACAAGAGTTTTAAATAAATAGTAAGGGGGAGAAACGTCAACCCAAGCTGACCAATGTAGCTGCATTGGTTAGCAGACAAGAGGAGCAAATATGTGCTCCTATTGTTTCTAAAACTTAACTCCGTACATATGCACATACACGCATGCTCAAAGACAATTGTGTTACAGTATATCCATAGATTGGTGCCTATGGCCAAATCACCCAGTATGCGTCAGATTTAATCAGATCCCAGAAGTTAAGGAGAGCTGAGCCTGAAAATTGGTTGGATGGGTGACCATGCAATAGTTATTGTGGGGTTGTGAGCAGCATAGGACAGTGCAGCAAATTACATTGTTGTATTGTACATCTAAGCTCTTACATCTGTGCTCCCTGCCTTCAACAACCCGAAGTGTGGGTAATTTCCCTCCCACAACAATGTCCGACAGATACACAGGGGCCGTACACACGTGCCTATATAGTCAAATGATACCCAATTGTGTGTTTTTTTTATAATAAAGTAAAACGCGTTGACTCCATAGTGTGATCCTCTGAGCTCATTGTACCCATCTCGAGGTATTCATCAAAGAGTCCAAGTGGGCTCTGGGGCTGTAGGTCCATGTCTTGCTCCCAGCGCGTGTAGACAGCCTCAGGCCTTAGCTTGGCCCGACGCTGGGCCCACCAATTGCTGAACCATCTGGGGAATTGTGGAGGGAGGTACGCATGTGCAGACACAGAGACACCCTTACACACGTGCATATCCATTTGTTCATCAAAACTAGGTTTGCTATTTCATAGCTTTCCACTGCGTTTTCAGGTTGTATCATGTGAATATCCCAAGCACGTGGAGCGAAACGTCAAGACATGCCAAACAATATGCGGTATGACACAAAACATGTCAGAGAGCTGTACAAACAACTGCTAAAACCTAAGTAGTAGCTGTTTTTCATTTAGCCCGTTGTCAATCCACTACACTCTTTCAGTCATGGGAGTTGCTTGTCTAATATTATGAAACTATGTACAAAGCGTCTGATCGGAATATCGCATGATACTAACGAGGTGAACTTTGTCCACTTGACTGGTGTTCACTGCTTAACCAGTGCACACTGCTAACAAGCTGTCGACCCGACTTTTCGCTGAATGCGTTTTCACACAACACATTTGCATTGTAACATGGTTCTTATATTTGGGAAAACTTTTCACACAACGTGGAACGTGTCCATTATAATGTGGAATGCACACTGTTAAAACGCCGAACGCGGCAATTATAATGCTTTCCTGAGCAGTCGACGATGAACGACTGTCTGGAGTTGCGCGGCTGAGCAGTTTGATACAGGATGCCGAATGATACAGTAACACGGCAGCCTAGCCTGAGTTGTTTATCCCACTTTGGAATGACTGCAGGTTGAATGTACTGTGAAAATGTGATTAACTCAGTAATTCCTTGCTTTGCGCGTTTTTACTTCAGGCGGAAATTTTCAGGAACGCATCTACCGCGTTACACGAGGAAACGCCGTAATCAGACTTCACAGCTTTCATGTGTTCATGCGATACTTACGGGATGATGACCTCCTGAAAATTGCCAACCATCTGCTTCACTACCATGATCACAGTGAGTTGAGAAGTCAGTTCAAAGAGACAGCCGTTTGGGGGACACTGGAGGGGGGATGGGGTGGAGAATAGATTCAGGTTAAACACTGAAGATATGAAATATTGGGTAATACATATATGGATACCACACATCATTTCTAATGATCCTCTCACATTCTTCTCTTCAGTCAATTGCACACTGCAAAAGTGACGGCTCCATATGTTAGAGGGGACAGTGATTAAGAATATCAATATTCTCCAGATTATAAGAAACACTTTCCCCCTCCCCCTCATGTATTTTAAATAAAGAAAATGGTGGCGCATCTGATAATGTTTTGTTTGTTGTCCTTCCCCCACACATCCGATGCAGACTGTGTACGGTGCAAAATAAGTTCAACACACAACATGCATACTGCAGTTGGTGTTTAGTATCAGGTGAGTTTAATTCCAGAGCATCGTCTAGTAAATATAATAATCGTAAAACATGAAATTAAGTTGGTAGAAAACACAGAGGCACTTAAATAATAAGCTGTATTCTTTATCCTTTATCTGTATTGTTTTTGAGAGGATTTCAATCAATGAATCGCCCTCGTGACGATTTTCTGCAAATCTGCAGCAGAAGTAGGCACCTTAATATAACACCAAATATACTCATAATAATCATCTCATGTGTCAACAAGTCTGCCTTCAAACAGAAACATGAGCAACAGGGGCACATTTTGGGCAATGGACTTTCTTCCGAGCATAGGCTGCAAATACTCAGGGTGACTCTGAATGGCAATTATGTAAATGTTAAACTACGTGTCATTAACACTGTCTTAATGACATTGATTTAACGTGTGCACAACGCAATGCTGCTTAATTCCTTACTCCAGAATTCGTTCTTGATATATTACGGGGCCGTTCTCTAACACAACGTGCTCCACTGCGCCACAGTGAGTCATAGGTAGTGGCTAAATATATCCTTGAGGGGGTCTGAAATACTGTACATTTTTAAGGATGATCAAATATATAATTTTAAATAAATGGCGTTTGATAAATACGGTATATAATTGAAAATGTCCAATGAGAGACCACAAGGGTAGTACTTGCAAAGTATGTGATAAACTAACACCCTAAAGGTAACTGGGTTACCAATTGCATCAGTCTAACACGTGTTCTGCTCGTGGTGACCTCGTGCTCTCTCAAGTCTGGTTTCGAAAACTTTTTTACTCCGGAGACTGTGTTAATGCTAGAGCTGGTGACCAGGTGTGAAGACAATGAGGCCTTTTAGAGTTCCAAAAGAAAGAGTCCTTATTTCGACATTTCACCAACAGCACGGTGTGAAGACAATTGTTGGGAAAAATATCAACTACAAAAGTAAAACATAAAAATGTTGTACAAACAGCATAGAAAAGACAGGGCCAACCCCTCAGATCTACACACCTCCTCGATTCTCCATTTTCCAAAGTAAGTGTAGCTTCCGGGGAAGCCGATGAATTTCCCTTTGAAAAATGCAATGTAGAAAGACGCCGAGTAGAAGTTGACGAACTGAAATAAGAATTTCTTGAACGTCAGCCGATACTCATATTCTCCTTGCGTCTTGGGCATCTCTGTGGGTATGATACAAAGGCACACAGGGACACAGACATCAAACAGGGCAATCGGTTTTGATGTTACTTACATAGTTTCTGGCACACAGGCTACGAAAAGCCACTGATAATGATGCCGCATTGAGGAATAGCAACATTTCACAATGTGACGTGCTTTGATATCCATTAAAATGAATTTGAAGATCAAAAGTGAATTTCAAAGATGTTGCTGGGGAATGAGTGACAGTGGACAAGTTGTTTACCAGGTGTTGTTCACCACATTCACCCTGTGGAGTGTCCTTCAGTCTCCATTTGCAATTAAGCCATTTACACTGTCCGTATGATGTCTGAAAGCCAGTGCACTTGATTTTCAAATATCTTTAAGGTGTATTAAATTTCGATTTAAAGCTTTCGTGACTGCAAGGATTCATTTTCTTTGGTTCTTTCGGTAAAGTCACGTAGAATGAGAATAAAATAATAAATTGATAAAATAAAATAACACAATAATATTCTCACGACGCTTCGGCCACAACACAAGCGGCCTTCATCAGGTGAAGGGACGAGACTGTCTGGAGGACAGCGCTAATTATCATGGGTCACCTTTCAGAGGGGGTGCAGGCTTCAGCAGGATAAATTACTAATAAAGGGCTCAGTAGCGGGCAACATGACCAACACAAGCAGAGAGCTGTTTGCTGGCTAGAAGGTAGCAATGCAGCAGTGAGGGTCAGCCCACAATTACATTCAGTGATTCAATGGATCGAGAGGTGAAATCAGAGCGCTAAGTTGGCACCATTGAGATCCTGGGTTTAAATCCAGGCAGCGACCTCTGGTAACATGTGTTCTCAAGTGCAGTAAATTAATGGCTTCAGGACTATTACTAATGATGGCATTACATCTGTAACATACACCATTTGGTTCATCACTTAATTTGGTGAAATTTTAGTTGTGAGAATGAGCAATTTGACTGTTACGAGATTAACATTACATTCCGTAGCAGTGTGGAATGAAAAGTGCTTCCCTCTAATGTGTGAACCAGAGTTCACTTGAATGAAGGGTCTCAGAGGTAGCTCACTTCTAGGGCCATTTCATGACATTAAGGGTTGCACTGGTCTACAAGAGATCCCATTGGATACTTCATCTCAAGACACGATTCTGATAGCCCAATCGGAATGAAACTGGAGGAAAAATTTAACAGAGTTCTGACAAAAACAGGCAGTAGTTGAACAAGTGATTGGATGATGCACTGATGCTGCTATTCATGGCCTCATGGTGCAAGGTTAAAATCATGATGACATTTTACAGCGACAATATTTACCATGCACAACATTTATCCAATCTTCAAATTTACATGTGTTCTCTGGTGGCGTATAATAAAATAAACATATGCAAACCGTGATGGTGATAACACCTACCCAGATCAGTGAGGACGAGGGCCAGCTTGTCGTAACCTTTGTTGAGTAGTAATATGATTACGATGTTGAGGATGGAGGCCGTGATGGTGGTAACCATATCAGGTGTGAGTAGGGCACCGATCACCTTGATCTTGGTCACATGATTGGGGATACTCGAGGAGAGTATGCCAAAGATGGACAGGCGGTAAACAACCACACCCAAAATTGCAGCAAGAATCAGGAGGATCTGCCAGTAACACAAGAAACACAGAGGTGGGTGAGATTTACAGTCTTGTAGCTCTTTTCCACTGTATAACCAAGCCGTGAGTTAGCTGTGCCAAGCTAGCCTGGTGTGACTCAGGAGGTGCCAGTTCGTTTGTCTACTGCAGAACCAAATGACTGGCAAAACGTCGTACTCAGATTGTAGATATTGTGGATTTGCTGTACTAGTAACGAATTGGCATGTTCTGTTTACGTGAACAACTTTACTAATTGGCTGTGTCGGGTGGTGGTGGGTTTCATGGCATATATTTACGCGATCTAACCCAAAAAAAATATTATGGATGATATTGGTCGCGAAAAGCTTACATGTTAAACAGAACCTGAGCTGTTTCGCTAACATCACACACAATGAACGTGTAATGGTAACGTCACTTGGTCAAATGTAGAAAATGATGCAATGTTATGAAAGGAATTACTATCCCTGGCCCTGCTAGACCTCGAGCCAGGTTCAGATGTGAAGTTGAGACCAAAAGCTACAAGGCCAAGGTGAGGCCAAGGCGGCAGCTTTTTAGGCCACAATCAGTGTCAAGGTCACTCAAGGTTGGGTGCGCTAGTATGAGGCCAGTGTCAAGGTCGGTACCTCTAAGAAACCTCCTCGGACTGAGGCCACACACTCAAGGCCAAGGAGCTGAGGACATGTTTTTCATCTGGCCTTAAGGCCGAGTACTGGTCTCGAGAAACCCAAATCGAGGTTGACAGGAGCAGGTGGATAACATGATATGGCTCATGAGGTATTCATTGCCTTGGGGCAGCAGTAGATATTTCAGGTGATTGGATTGACAAAGGGCTGTAAGTTATATGATTATGCATGTATCTATACCCCCACTTGTAATCACTCAATGGATCACACAGGAGGAACAACATAGTTTGAGAGCGATTCTGACTGGGGGAGCAGCGTGTGGAGGTTGGGATTGGGTCAAGTAAAAATATATATGTATAACCCGTATATGAATCCACTGCTGGATGGTGGCCTCCCCAAACCTGTGCAGGTTGTCAGGGTTATTTTCCCATACTTCACCATGCACACCAGTACAGGTTGGTAAAGGATGGAAGCATGAGAATGCAGTTCTCTGTTGGCCACAAGGTAGCTCTGCAGCAGCCTACAGTCCATTTTGTGCATGATGGTTACCGATTCGTGCAGTACCCAGGCTCAAAACCTGCTTCGCCTCCAAGATGAGGCACATAGCAGGTGACTTGACCATAGCTCACTGGATCAGGAGAAGGGGTTCAATGTTGCTGTTGAGTTGGCGGACTCACCCAGAACAACACCATGATCCCAGAGAGGCAGTAACGGAACCTCAGTATCCTCTTAGGCATATGAGGCTCCTCCTCCTGCACTCACAATGCACGGACATAGACGGAAAAGCATTTGTATATAGATTAGTCTGTAGGAGTGACCAATGTTAGTGTGAGCCGTTAAGGTTGACTGATGAACCATTATTTGTTTTCCCCACTACTAGTTAAGCATGCGATGATATAAAGGAATGGATTTGATGGTTCTGATGTCTGAGAGTTGAGCTGGCAGCGCTGAGATTCATTGGCTTGAATCCAGGCAGCTGCCTACAATTAAACCAAGTAGTAAGCCGATCAGCCTGGTCACCAATATTACATTTGTTTCTTTTCTTAATTTGGCCAAATTTCACCTTTCAGAATAAAAAAAGATTAGTTTGACCATCATGAACATTTCTTTGTAGCAGGGCTGATGGGAAAGGGCCACCCTCTAGTGTGTGTTCACTTGAAGGGATCTTAGAAGTAATTATGTAACATCTGCTTGAGCAAACCTTTCCATAACATAGAGTTCCAAATGGACATTGTTTCATAACGATTCCGATAGTACAATCGGGATAATATTGGGAGGAAAACAAAATTGAGCAAAGGCCAACAAATATGTTAGAAGAAAAACTAGGAAAACAGTGAACAGTTACACATGCAACATTACAAAACAGAGGTGTGTGTGTGCAATGAGGTAGTCGCCGTGGTGACAGCAAAAAGCATTACCATGGTGATGATGTTACATTTCGTGGTCGTGCAGCGAGCCAGGTACTCGGGCCGGATGGGGTCTCCCTCCTGCGCCGCTGCCGTCAGGTCCCAGCGGTACGCGAGCGATGCCTGGCGACGCTTCCAAAATTCCAGGAACACCGTGGCTGTTGCGACACACCACACGGGGAGGATTTACTTTGAAAAGTAATTTGACTATCGATTGCTCAAGGGTTCAAAAGTTACCTAATGTAGTCTGTTAAATGTAATGTTCAAAGTAACTTCATTAGTATTTTTTTTGTCTTTCATAAATACCTTTATTGGCTTTTTTTGGTACATTGCCACAATTTTATCCCACTTGCACCATGAGTGGCACGGCATGAGATTGAGATTTCTTTTGGATCTATAACAGAGCAGTGCTGCTCTTCGTGTTACAAAACGTTACACAAAAGCGAATGTCACAGAGCTACCTCTGTGATCTCTGATCCACATAGTAGGGGTAGCTCTTTCCCAACTGCTTTGCCACGGAGAGGAGCGTTTGTTACGTGATAGTCAAGCTAACATTTTTATTCTCAGAGCTGGAATGTAGCCAAATTAAGTACAGAAGCAACTTCAACATTATGGATTTTTTCTATTTGTTGTGCAGATATCGGTGATTGAGTTGAGACCATCATCTCGCTATAATTGAAAAACTTGTTTAATCGCAGGTGGCCACTTTCATTTCAACACAGAATCTCAGCGGCGGCAACGCAGCACTCTGAACTCTGAGCCACCTGGCCACTTTGTATTTTTCATGGAATCGCCTTGGGGTAGCGCATTCGTTGCTTGTTGCAGAGGTTCGTGGTTCAAATTATGTGGCTGCCCTGATTAATATTGCCGGTGTATTAATTACACAAAAATACACACCATCTGCTTCACAGTGGACATTAAAGATTATCGGTTATCATTCGTAAGAGTAGGACAATGTGTACAAGTCATGGTCCAAATGTGCCCTCATTGAGCAGTGGGTTCATAATAGGACTGTCAGGATCACTGCATACGAACATTGCAAGACATGATGGTACTGTATATGGTTGTACGTATGTATGTTGAACTTCTTTAACACTGTACGTGGCCAAATGTGCTCATCATCATTGCAAACATGTTGATACTTGTCACTGTGTCTGGACAATGTGTGCCAATGCTTAGAATCACTTACCCCAAAGTCCCATGAAAACTGCGAAGAATATGGTGACCGGATTTTCATACATGTGTGAAGTCTGCAACGGCACAATCAGAGGTGTTAGTCACAATTAAACCTTAAATCTTAGCATCCACGTCTTTTCAATATCAACAGCAGGAAAGTAACGATGCATCGATTGATTTTTAAGTTAAAATAGATTAATCACTCATGAAACATCCATTAAATTGTGGAGATGACAATGCTCTACAATGTCTGATATTATAGTGCTATTCATGTATCAAACAAATCTGTATAAATGTGACAGAAAGAGCAAAATAAGCAATGGGCAGTTCCATGATTGTGGACATACATTTCAGACACTTTAAAGTGAATAATCATTATTTCGGCATGACATGTCAACTAATTAGCACTGAAATTCAGATTTCAAAATACTTTGTCCACTTGTATTGATCGTGGAGAAATACTCATGAAATACATCGTGTCGGATTTACTCAAAGTAACTTTTGCACTCCCGCTGGGATGTGACGATGCATTCATTTTCATGTATTTGTCTAACCATCGACTTAGTCCATTAAAATACCCTATTTGCTAAAACTATAACTAACTACCTTCAAAATGATCACACGTGTATTATTAGTATAATATTTTTTTAACACCCACACGAATGGCAGCATAGTGTTTAGCATGATGTGCTGCAATCTAGTGATCATGGTTAATGTTAATGATACAATCTCAGCAATGTGAGTTGGCTTTGTGATAATGATGCACATCACCAATAACCAATAAGTATCCTTATTTAGAGGGAACATCGATGGTGTATTTGTGTGATACCTTCGCAGTCTCGCAGGTATCATTTAGCCTCCAAAAGGTGCATTTTTGGTCACACTGGGGACACATGACCAAGGATCCTCCGATGGTGTTGTTGCATATTTCTCCACTGCACACATAGACACGCACGAACATAAACACACTAATGGGCATAATACACTTGGATGAGAAATATAATTTGCCTAAAGGTCATGCCACCTTTGAATGTGTCATACCCTCCCTTTAAACAAAGTCAGACTAAATTATGGGTTCCAACGTCGAGCATTTTCCAAAGTAAAATGTATTTCCTGATGTTTAATTATAATTTTCGTTGATATCAGTGGTGTAACATCTCTATGTATTGATTTCCAGGGGTGTTTACAGCCCTTTTATCAATCCACTTCTGGCTGAGGGCCTCCCCACACCTCGTGGGTCATGAGGGCTATTTAATTCTAGTCATCCCACACTGGTCAGTACGGGTTGAATATGGGAAGCGAAGACTCCAGACACAGAGTACAGCAATGTATTTCCTGCACTTGCTCCCCGCTGTCCGTCATGCAGCTCCACAGAGTCTATGTGTGTAAGTCGTATTATAAGGATACGTTTCACATTTAAACATTTTGGATTTGAATATGTTTTGCTTTTGATTTTCGGATTATTTACAATTCGTAAGAATGTACAATATATTCATGTGAACAAGAGTGACGAAACCCGATGCCACGTGATACGTGTCGTCGTGAGTGACGTCACAATGGGCGATGTCATGTTTTCTGAGCAATCCAAAACAATGTTTAATTTTCCCTGGATTGTCCGAAATATTGTAGCTAGGCTTGATTTTTTGGATTTACTTTTAGAAACAGAGACATTTGGAACATATATACATATACAATATATTGAATGTACTATATTTGTACTGTATATGTATATAAACTGTATGAGATTGTATATATGTACATATGTACTTTAATAGTGAAATGTTAAAGATGTGGCCCTGAAATTGCTTGCTCATGCCACTGCTGGTGGAAGGTCCTCCACTAAAGAATGCTCTAGATTGCCCATCGAGATGATATTTGGCCTACTCGTCCATGATGGCCAGACGTCTTGGACACGGTGGGAGTACCCACATTTTACCCCATCACATCTGAACTGCCAATCATCTAACTGCGGTGTCTCCGTTTATACTGCTGAGCATATGTGGGATAATTGAAGAAACCTAGCCATTATTTCAGCTGCCATGCCAGGCGATCGCACTGGAAATCTATAAACTGCAATTCTAGAAATGTAACTATTACACCATGGCAGCATCCCATGGGATTGTATATAAGTGTATATGTATGTCTATATGTACTTTACGTGTATATGTACTTGTGTATAGCCTTAGTAGGTGCTTTCTGATACTCATTGTTCAGTCTGTATTGCTATACAGGAGATCTGTGTGAGTTCTACATCTGACACATGAGTGTATGTGTGTGTGTGTTTGTATGCATTTGTCTGTATGCATGTGTCGGGCCAGTACCTAGTGATGTCACGGTCCTTGCTGAATACTCCAAAGAAAAAGGAGATCAGGCCGACGATTGCAGCGAAGATCAGCATCTTTGTGTAGAAGCCGAGCCATGCAAAATAGAGCCCCACTTGCTCCCCGAAGTATGACCTGTGCCGACAACATCACTCGCACACACAGCGCAAACATCACCAACCGCACATGGCACCAGTGGTGTAGCTATCGAATATGTAAGCAAGGACCATGGGCTGGAGGGAAATGTGAAGAGCAGGGAAGGCATGGGCAAATGCTATTCTGGAACTCCATTTCCCCAGCCATCTGTGCTATCAACTCCCAGCTAGCATTCAAGTCCAGCCTTAGGACCTTTCTGGACAGAGCACGTCCCTAAGAGGTACGATGGCCTGTGGTCGAGACTAAGAATGATGTGGCAGTCAAGAGAAGGAATGCGTCTGAGAGGATGTGCACCACAGAGATTTAAGTAATGAAATCAGCATGTGTGCAGGAGCCACATGGATTGTTGCATCAGGAGACTGGGAGAGATGGCGAAGGCTTGGGGAAGTCTTCATCCAGCAGTGGATAGGGCATGAACTTACCGCACAAGGTCAAGAGGCTGCTCCTTGAAAGAGCGCCCGGCTCTCGCCCACTCCCGTCGCAGCGTGTTGCGGTCGCCCAGCGTGTTCGGGTTTTTGGTGGGATGAACAGACTCACTCTGACATGGGGAAAGCAATTGTTAGTCACAAACACTGCATGGACATTCACAAATTACCAGCTCCACCCCCCCAAAACTCTGCCGTGGCGCTGCTGTGGTGTAATGGTGTTGCACACTTGCACACTGCACTGGACATGGGAACGACAGTTAAAACAATGACCACGTTTCTTAATCACGCTGCTTCTTCCCAGCAAGCAGTGTAAATGGGTGCACCCACAGTTAATCTATTGGTTGTTCACGTGTTGTGGGATGAAGTGTGGGTACTTCTAATTCTTCCAAAGACTTCTGTCCCACGTGAAATAGTCGGCCAAATACCCTTGAGAATGGCTCTCTAGAGTGCTCGTGGAGTCCTTTCCAATGCATGGATATTGAACTTCTTTTGCACCGTATGTAGCCAACCATGCAAATCAGAGGTGTGTTTAGTGAGCTGGGGAACCTGGACACCTATGCGGCGCATCTCTGTGGGACACTAATGTTAAGTATGTGGTAAGCTTTAGACTATGCAATAGCGTCCTAAACAGGTGTGCAATTCAGGTGTTGTACATAGGCCTCCTGTAAGGTGTCAGTGTGCCCTCCACCCCCTACCCCCCCAACAACTTACGTCATGCAGTGGATAGGCTGCAGTATAGCAGCCATTTTCAATCATTTGGTTGATATTTAATATGTTCGTGCTGTCTTGTGGCATGGGGTTTTGCAGCATGTAGTGGACCTGTGTGAGCACACATGACACACATGACAAACATTACATGCATGAAACATAGGGCTGGGTGGGTAAGCTATTATTGACTCACTCCACTCTGAAATGTTTCCCCCTCTCCAACCACCACCAGCCTACACAGTTATAATGGGCCCACAACTCTTATTGAGTCCCGACTCGGAAAGGTCCATAGAACACTCCAAAAACTGAAGCAGATATGTACTGATTTCAGCAAGTACAATATCCAGATTTCAAGGAGACATTTTATGCATGCTTCCCATGCACAAAGGCAATTTATTCAGAATACAATACTATCAAAACCCCAAATGCCCATAATATTGGCTCGACAGGATACCTGCTCACCAAGAACCATATCAACAGTAGTCTTTCATTCTTTTGTTGTGCAGGGGAGAGTGATTGAGGGGACGTGGTTATATAATGTGGGCAGGACTTACAAAGGGTGGGGCTGCTAGCTCACCATGTCTCCTGGTTAAGCATCCCAAAAATTTGGTAGCTTTCTCTACAGGGACACATATTACCACAACCCCTAAATCATAAATCCAGGCATTCTTAATAAACCATAATGATTTACACTTCTAACCACATGTCACTCAGAGATCGCAAGTTGCGATACAGAGCTGAAAACTTTAATTAAAATGATAAAAACACGACAAAACCCTATTAAATTAACTTGTTTTTGCAAAAAAACCACCTCATTCTGGCATTATTTATACAGCATTATTGATACAAACGTACGATTTGGCTGCGTACGGCCGGTGGGATGAGGACGTCATGATCCTTTATAGGATAGATGTCCTGCTGCGAACGCCGGTAGGGTGCCGTGAAATAGTCCGGTTGTTTGGGCACGGCTCCCGGCTTCAGGTGGTGAATATTTCCCAGGTAGTGAAGAGGCCCACTGTCTGAGCCTGACACCTGGGGGAGGTCGCTCTCCTTGAGTGGCACCTGTTTGATTTTAAATGTATTAAACCCTTTGCCTCGAACACATGGAATCATCATCAGCCAAAATCAGTCCACGAATGGATGAAGGTCTCCCCAAGTTGTTGCAATCTATACAAGTCCTATAATACAACAAGTCCTTTAATACAACAAGTCCTATAATACAACAAATCCTATAATACAACAAGTCCTATAATACAACGTTCTATACAAGTCCTATAATACAACAAGTCCTATAATACAACAAGTCCTTTAATACAAGTCCTATAATACAACAATTCCTATAATACAACAAGTCCTATAATACAACAAGTCCTATAATACAAGTCCAATAATACAACAAGTCCTATAATACAACAAGTCCTATAATACAACAAGTCCTATAATACAACAAGTCCTATAATACAACAAGTCCTATAATACAACATTCTATACAAGTCCAATAATACAACAAGTCCTATAATAATACAAGTCCTATAATACAACAAGTCCTATAATACAACAAGTCCTATAATACAACAAGTCCTATAATAATACAAGTCCTATAATACAACAAGTCCTATAATACAACAAGTCCTATAATACAACAAGTCCTATAATACAACAAGTCCTATAATACAAGTCCTATAATACAACAAGTCCTATAATACAACATTCTATACAAGTCCTATAATACAAGTCCTATAATACAACAAGTCCTATAATACAACAAGTCCTATAATGCAACAATTAATATGCCAAAAGCCTCCACTGCATATCCCACCCACTCTTCAAGTTGTCCCACCAATATCCCCAGTCATGAGCACACGCACATGAGCCAATCTTATCTCGCCATCTCTATGATATACATCATCTTGGGCACGTTCTCTCCTTCTGCTGCCACTCCAATGTCATTTTCGGCCAGCAGACATCATCCCTTCAAGCAACGTGCCCTTCCCGAGCCCATTCACTTTTCTAAAAAGAGTCAATATGTTGCTAATATGCATATTTTTCCAAATGTACGTTTTTCTAATCCGTTTGTATATTTACGTCTCTCGATATCTCGTAATGTCAGTGCTACGATTATTATCGTTGAACGTCATACATTATAATCATCACAATCATCACCCTCACCATCATACTCTGTATCACATGCATGATCATCGCAATTATCATCACAACCATGATGAATCTTCACAAACATTATTGTCATCACATTCATTATCACCATCATAATCACAATCATCACCACAATCATCATCACAATCATCGGCATCATCATGATCATCATTACAATGACCATCAGAATCTTGCCTGGATGTGTAGAATCTCGGCATAGGTGGTGAGTGGGTTCCATGGCGCGTGTACTTTCACAAAGGTGGTGCGTCCGCTCACCGACTCCTAGTGGATGGCACGAAGTTCATCGTCAGACTCTAGATGAGTGCATTTAGTTGTATTTATTAGACTTTGTTTGACCAGGTGAGAGTTCAAGGGAACCGGATGGTCTCATTTGGAAGAGTGTCCACGGCCGCGTGGATTTTCGTGCTTGTGTCACGTGTTGTTAGCACCTCGTGCCGATCAACGTGTGGCACAACCCAAAAGCAAATTGCATAATGTACGTGCAGTTATCGAACACTTATTACTACAGTATAAATAGCTGGCATGCCACATTAAGGTGGAGACTGTTATACCCTCCAGTATAAATGGGTAAGCCACAATTAATCCATCTTAAGATTGTGCATGGTGGGGTAAAGTATGGGTATTCGCTATCTCTTTCAAGACGTCTGGCAAGCATAGAAGAGTAGGCCATATACCCTCCAGCGGGGATCTTTAGCGCTCCTACTCAAGGAATGTATGCCAGCAGTGATATTATGAAGCAATCACAGTCTAACACCTTTTTATTTGTATACAGTGTCTGTCATCTATAGCAGAGAGACACGCAGGAAACTTACCTCCTTGGGTTCAATCTCGAGATCTAGCCCCATCTTCATCAGGCTTGCCTGATATTCGGTCCTCTTCTTCTGTCAAACAAAATTGACCATCTGTGTTATACATTGTTCTCAGTTGTGTCACTGTGGGAGTCAAGTCAAGAGGTGAGGAAACTTCTTGAACTCTTACAGTGAGTAGAGCCTCACATGGGAATCAATCAGAGAACGGCTCTGCAAAGTAGCATCACTGAACTGCTTCAGTCGGTGTCACTTCAGCAGACCTTAATAAAATAAAAATTTGCACAGCTCTTTGTCAATCAACTGTTTGAGTTCACCTTATTTGTTACAGGGATGGTCTCACTTAGCTAGTTGCTTTGCTATTTTACAAGGGAGATAGATCCATTGTGCGTGGGTACAATAGCAACAAAATAAACAAAAACATCAATATTGCAGAGAATGCATACTGGGTACTTCAGCACTGTTGTAATAGTTTTCCATTTGGCAGTTAGAATGTGGATATTACATGTATCCTGTAAGTTATGTCTGGGTGTCGGTGTTGTCGGCAATATGAAAGTGGTGTATTTATTTAGGAGTTGTGGATGGAGTGTGATACGTAACGATAATTGATTGTTGTTCGCCAAAGCAGTGAGGTGTATGGTTCAGGGTATGGATGTGCGAGTTGAGTGATGGGAGTCTAGCGTTCATTGACTAGCGTGGTCTGCAGTTGACGATACAGTTTGATAAAGGATGTATACTGTGGATTTAAAGACTCGTATGGAGGTGGCAGGGTGACTCAGCAGTCAGAGAGCTGAGCTGGCACCACTGCGTCAAACCTAGGTTTAGAGGCGTGTGGTGTTGCACGTGGGGAGGGGTGATAATGCTGGGTGCAGGAAGGTGGAGCATTATTTGTAGGTTCCTCGTTCTCACCTGATTGTTGATGGCGTCCTGAGAATGGACCTCATCATCGAACGCGAGGATGAAATCGATCCGACGGACTCCATCGCAAAAGTAGACAGTGTCCTACACGCAAAGGCAAGCACACACACGAATATGAGAGATGTAATAGCTTATGCATGAAATGTATATTTATTCATAAGCTCATGATACATGTATCAGGACATAAGTTAATCTGCTATTTGTATGCAAGTTGTTTATTGCTATGATGATGTACTAGTTTACCCAGGAAAACCTCAATGAGTTTACATTTTTATTTTCAAGGAGGGTCCTACCAAGTTCTGTTTTTTTGCAGTCGAGAACGAAGTTGCTAAGTTTAATTCCAATTGAATAATTTGCATGTATTTTTTCAGCATTGGTACGTTTGGCCAATACCAGTTACACTGTGTCATTTAGCTATGGGAGGAAACCAGAGACCTGGAGAAATATGTACACAAAGCATCTAGTCCCTGTGCATTATACAAAAAACATCAGTATTTTCTAAAGTGCATTGTGGTAATGCTATCTTAAACCACCATCAAAATAAAGTTGAGCAAATGTGACAGACTAACAGCAGCAGTGATGCAGTGATATGCAACTGTGGACCGGTGTAATCCTCATTCGGACTCATCAGCACAGTATAGTCACCAAAACGCACTGCTGCAAAGGCTGGAAATCTATAAATGAGGAGCAGCCATGTCTACACTTTGGGGCCCATTAGTTGGCGAATGCAAACAACTAAATCTGTAAATACCAGGAATCTCCCATCTTTGACATTAGCCAAGTTAATTTATAGGCTGTGCAAATCCACGTTGTGCCGCATCGTACCTGGGCCAGGGTAGATTGAAATGATGACGTCGAAAAGTCTTGTGGCACCGTTGAAGGCTGAGCCTCATGCCCCTCCGCTCCCTCCTCCTCATTCATTCTCTCCACGAGCTCTGCATAGGTAATGTGGGGGTAGAGGGTTCATTGCATTAGGGACAGGGGAGGCAGGTGCAGGGATGGGAATGTCGGTAAAGAACCGCACATGGTACTCATGTGTAAAGCTTTCTCATAAATGTCGACGCTGCTCCAGTGTGAGTACACCTGTGGTATAAAGTTGTATTACCATTAGGGGACTTTTACCCCATTGAATATCGTACACTTTAACAAAGCCGTGCCCAGCATGGTCAGACACAAACCAGGGCAAAAAATATTAGTTGGAATATGCAAAGTCATTTTTGCCCTGACAGCTTGTCAGCTATACTCTTTGGTTCTTTCGGTAAAGTCACGTAGGTGGAAAAAAAAATAGAAATAGAAATAAATCACGACGTTTCGAATGCAACATAAGCACTCATCATCAGGTGTGACAACCACAGCAAGGAAACTGTTTTACTGAAGTGGGAGAGAAACCAGGGTTAGGGCAGTTAAATAAGTCAGAGAGGGGGAGAGTGGGGGGTGAATGGGGCGAGGAGTGCGAGCGCTGCAAGCGCTGCAGAGACGCTGAGAGTAAAAAAAGAGGCAACATAATTACTGCCAAGATGGAAGCTTGTCAGCTTCTGCGAGAGCTTCCCCGTGACCACACAGATCATGGTGGTTACTTGACCACATTTCAATTGAAGTGCTGTCGTCCTGACAGTTCTGTTCCTTCATCTGAAGAAGGCCACTTGTGTTGTGGCCAAAACGTCGTGATTTTTGTTGTTTTATTTTTTACCTACGTGACTTTACCCAATAGAACCAAAGAGTATGGATCCTTGCAGTCACGAAAGCTTCAAATCCACATTTCACCACTCTGGTTAATGTGGGTTGGTGAAGACGTATAGTATGTATAGTACAACCAATTTTGATGGACTGCCCTTTGCTGCCCACCATGTAGCCCGACACTACACTTTTAGACCTGTTATGCACTATCCTGGCTCAAACCCTGCTGAGCGTCCGATTAAAACACTGACGAGATCTCAATATTTAAAAGTGGCCCAAAGCCCCGTCATAGCACGAACATTACACTTTACCTATCTCAACAAATGTGGACATCATGAATCTTTGGTCTAATCTCAGATCTTGTGAGTTAGAACTCGGGGGCTCCTCATGCACAGCCAGCCAAGGATAACTCCCCGCTATAGTGACGTCACAGGAAAAGGACGTGACGTCACCTAAATATGGGCGTGGTCAAAAGCGGCCCCATCCCCCGCTCTTCCCGACCTTGCTTCCCCCCTTGCCGAGGTTACCCACATGAACAATAATAATAAATCATAGATGTACATTATGAAAGAATCAATTATTTTTCACAAAACTGCTCCTGTACGACCTTTTGCCAATCCCCTGCTGGAGAGCCTCTTGACGATGCACGAATCGTGTTGGTTATTTGCACATACTTCACCATGCCGGTGAGTATGGGTTGGTAAAGGAAAAGGAGGAGCATTAACGTACAAACAAAAACCTATTTTACTAGAATGCCTTCTGCTTCCCATCATGTAGCCTGTAACACCTGGTATGCGCTATCCAGACTCCAACCTCCTTAACGTTAGATGGAGACATCTGGCACATCCCCAGCAGTTTTGTCTACAGGCTCAACATATAACACAAACACACCTCCCTAACACTAACGTTAAACTTTACCTATCTCGACGAAGGTAGACATCGTGAATCTTTGATTTTTTTCGAATTCAGAGTCAGAAGTCAGGAGCTCCTCGCGTGCACAGCCAGCCCACGATAAAGTCCGACCCAGAATGATGTCACCGTGACGTCAGTTAAATATGGGCGTGGCCTGAATGTGGGTGTGGCCAACAGCGGCGGCTTCCCCGCCCCCCGCTGCCCCTCCCCGCAGGTTTCTCTCAACCCTCAGTGCGCATGCGCGGGCGGCATGTCTCGGACATCGCCTTCAGCGGCCTTTGGCGACGCGGTGGTTGTGGCGGGAAAATTAATAAAAAAAAACTTCTCCGAATAACCGCGACCTTTAACTACCCTCACGGATAATCCACACGGATCTCTGGACGGCAAGGCGAAGACGATCAATGGAATAATCTCCGGTGAGAGACGGAGAGAGATGGGCAGGCGTGAGGGCGAGCCAGGTTCAACTTTGTTGAACGCTGAGCGCAGAGTGAATGGGGTTTATACTCTTTGGTTCTATTGGGTAAAGTCACGTAGGTGAAAAAAATAACAATTTTCACCTACGTGACTTTACCCAATAGAACCAAAGAGTATGGATCCTAGCAGCCACGAAAGCTTTAAATCTAGAATTGAATGGGGTTTGCTTCACTTAGCACGCGACTTGGACACTTCGGTGTGCAAAGTGTTGTCTGGTTGTGCCGTGTAAAGGAGGAGGACATTCAGTAAATGTCGTTGGTTTGTTAATGGGAGTGTGTGGCGCGGTAATGGACTGGGTACGACTTACAACACAAGTTCTGCTCACATTGCACGCTAAGGGTTAGCACGGCGATTACTACGTGTGCATTTATTAGTTATTGTTTATGTTAAAAGTAGTATTGATTGTTAAGACAATAATGTTTAGTATTTGTAGGTGAATCATTTCAATATTGTACAGTATAGCATTGTCCTGCTGTGTGGCTCTCACGTGGCGAGCATCAGTGCAGCAATATTCAGTACGTGGTTGTAATGTACTTCTATAGCCCCCTGCCACCAGTGCAACAGTATTCAGTACGTGGTTGTAATGCACTTCTATAGCCCCCTGCCACAAGTGCAGCAATATTCAGTACATGGTTGTAATGCACTTCTATAGCCCCCTGCCACCGGTGCAGCAATATTCAGTACATGGTTGTAATGTACTTCTATAGCCCCCTGCCACCAGTGCAGCAATATTCAGTACATGGTTGTAATGCGCTTCTATAGCCCCCTGCCACAAGTGCAGCAATATTCAGTACGTGGTTGTAATGTACTTCTATAGCCCCCTGCCACCAGTGCAGCAATATTCAGTACGTGGTTGTAATGAACTTCTATAGCCCCCTGCCACCTGTGCAGCAATATTCAGTACGTGGTTGTAATGCACTTCTATAGCCCCCTGCCACCAGTGCAGCAATATTCAGTACGTGGTTGTAATGTACTTCTATAGCCCCCTGCCATCAGTGCAGAAATATTCAGTATGTGGTTGTAATGCACTTCTATAGCCCCCTGCCACCAGTGCAGCAATATTCAGTACATTGTTGTAATCCACTTCTATAGCCCCTTGCCACCAGTGCAGCCATATTCAGTACGTGGTTGTAATGCACTTCTATAGCCCCCTGCCACCAGTGCAGCAATATTCAGTACGTGGTTGTAATGTACTTCTATAGCCCCCTGCCATCAGTGCAGAAATATTCAGTATGTGGTTGTAATGCACTTTTATAGCCCCCTGCCACCAGTGCAGCAATATTCAGTACATGGTTGTAATGTACTTCTATAGCCCCCTGCCACCAGTGCAGCAATATTCAGTACGTGGTTGTAATGCACTTCTATAGCCCCCTGCCATCAGTGCAGCAATATTCAGTGCATGGTTGTAATGCACTTCTATAGCCCCCTGCCATCAGTACAGCAATATTCAGTACATGGTTGTAATGTACTTCTATAGCCCCCTGCCACCAGTGCAGCAATATTCAATACGTGGTTGTAATGCACTTCTATAGCCCCCTGCCATCAGTGCAGCAATATTCAGTACATGGTTGTAATGTACTTCTATAGCCCCCTGCCACCAGTGCAGCAGTATTCAGTACGTGGTTGTAATGCACTTCTATAGCCCCCTGCCATCAGTGCAGCAATATTCAGTACGTGGTTGTAATGTACTTCTATAGCCCCCTGCCACAAGTGCAGCAATATTCAGTACATGGTTGTAATGCACTTCTATAGCCCCCTGCCACCGGTGCAGCAATATTCAGTACGTGGTTGTAATGCACTTCTATAGCCCCCTGCCATCAGTGCAGCAATATTCAGTACGTGGTTGTAATGTACTTCTATAGCCCCCTGCCACAAGTGCAGCAATATTCAGTACATGGTTGTAATGCACTTCTATAGCCCCCTGCCACCGGTGCAGCAATATTCAGCACATGGTTGTAATGTACTTCTATAGCCCCCTGCCACCAGTGCAGCAATATTCAGTAACATGGTTGTAATGCACTTCTATAGCCCCCTGCCACAAGTGCAGCAATATTCAGTACGTGGTTGTAATGTACTTCTATAGCCCCCTGCCACCAGTGCAGCAATATTCAGTACGTGGTTGTAATGAACTTCTATAGCCCCCTGCCACCGGTGCAGCAATATTCAGTACGTGGTTGTAATGCACTTCTATAGCCCCCTGCCACCAGTGCAGCAATATTCAGTACGTGGTTGTAATGTACTTCTATAGCCCCCTGCCATCAGTGCAGAAATATTCAGTATGTGGTTGTAATGCACTTCTATAGCCCCCTGCCACCAGTGCAGCAATATTCAGTACATTGTTGTAATCCACTTCTATAGCCCCCTGCCACCAGTGCAGCCATATTCAGTACGTGGTTGTAATGCACTTTTATAGCCCCCTGCCACCAGTGCAGCAATATTCAGTACATGGTTGTAATGTACTTCTGTAGCCCCCTGCCACCAGTGCAGCAATATTCAGTACGTGGTTGTAATGCACTTCTATAGCCCCCTGCCATCAGTGCAGCAATATTCAGTGCATGGTTGTAATGCACTTCTATAGCCCCCTGCCACAAGTGCAGCAATATTCAGTGCATGGTTGTAATGCACTTCTATAGCCCCCTGCCACAAGTGCAGCAATATTCAGTACGTGGTTGTAATGTACTTCTATAGCCCCCTGCCACCAGTGCAGCAATATTCAGTACGTGGTTGTAATGAACTTCTATAGCCCCCTGCCACCGGTGCAGCAATATTCAGTACGTGGTTGTAATGCACTTCTATAGCCCCCTGCCACCAGTGCAGCAATATTCAGTACGTGGTTGTAATGTACTTCTATAGCCCCCTGCCATCAGTGCAGAAATATTCAGTATGTGGTTGTAATGCACTTCTATAGCCCCCTGCCACCAGTGCAGCAATATTCAGTACATTGTTGTAATCCACTTCTATAGCCCCCTGCCACCAGTGCAGCCATATTCAGTACGTGGTTGTAATGCACTTTTATAGCCCCCTGCCACCAGTGCAGCAATATTCAGTACATGGTTGTAATGTACTTCTGTAGCCCCCTGCCACCAGTGCAGCAATATTCAGTACGTGGTTGTAATGCACTTCTATAGCCCCCTGTCATCAGTGCAGCAATATTCAGTGCATGGTTGTAATGCACTTCTATAGCCCCCTGCCACAAGTGCAGCAATATTCAGTACGTGGTTGTAATGTACTTCTATAGCCCCCTGCCACCAGTGCAGCAATATTCAGTACGTGGTTGTAATGAACTTCTATAGCCCCCTGCCACCGGTGCAGCAATATTCAGTACGTGGTTGTAATGCACTTCTATAGCCCCCTGCCACCAGTGCAGCAATATTCAGTACGTGGTTGTAATGTACTTCTATAGCCCCCTGCCACCAGTGCAGCAATATTCAGTACATTGTTGTAATCCACTTCTATAGCCCCCTGCCACCAGTGCAGCCATATTCAGTACGTGGTTGTAATGCACTTTTATAGCCCCCTGCCACCAGTGCAGCAATATTCAGTACATGGTTGTAATGTACTTCTGTAGCCCCCTGCCACCAGTGCAGCAATATTCAGTACGTGGTTGTAATGCACTTCTATAGCCCCCTGCCATCAATGCAGCAATATTCAGTGCATGGTTGTAATGCACTTCTATAGCCCCCTGCCACCAGTGCAGCAATATTCAGTACGTGGTTGTAATGCACTTCTATAGCTCCCTGCCACCAGTTCAGCAATATTCAGTACGTGGTTGTAATGTACTTCTATAGCCCCCTGCCACCAGTGCAGCAATATTCAGTACGTGGTTGTAATGTACTTCTATAGCCCCCTGCCACCAGTGCAGCAATATTCAGTACCTGGTTGTAATGCACTTCTATAGCCCCCTGCCACCAGTTCAACAGTATTCAGTACGTGGTTGTAATGCACTTCTATAGCACCCTGACATTGTGCAGCAATGTTCAGTACATTGTTGTAATGCACTTCTATAGCCCCCTGCCATCACCAAATTCACACTGACCAGCGTGGTGAAGTACGGTAAATAACCCCTCCCCCTGGGAGCTGCATAGCATGGGACAGCTGTCAGCCAGCAATGGATTGAAAAAGGAGCTGTACTCTGCACACGTTGTTATTCAGGGTAGGGTAAGGAACTTGGATGTTCGGTATGCATAATGTGCTCGGAAAGTATTGTATTCTGTATGTGTGTTGAATCTCTTTCGCACCGTACCAAGCCCACCGTGCTCTTCGGAGGTGCGATAATATATAAATATAAGTAGTCATACTACTGTAATACCACTATTAATATGTAGCATTCATTTTATTAGTAGTACTGTAATTTGTTGAGATGCAGGTGTACATGCCAAACGTTAACCAATGTTAAATGTTAAGCCTTCTCTTTTGAATACAGTGTGTTTTAAACATGGAGTTGTCTCCAGCTAATTCTTAAATGTATATCATTCATAATGTAGTAGTAGGCAGGTAGAGCATTTATGACACTTCAATTGTACATAGAGCTTGCAGGTGTGATGAAGGAAAGCATGGGAAAGGCTGGAATTTTTGTTGAAAAAAGGACAACAGCCACAGTAGCTTAAGAGACCTAACGCTGAAGCTGCTAACGCGAAGTGGTCGACGCTGGCCCATGCGTTGTGACGTCGGACCCACTTTCCGCACACAGCAGCTCCTCATGGTGCCCCCCATACCAGGACCAGTGGTGACCTGGTAGCCACAGCGATTCCTCTCCCTGGCCCCATCCGGTTCGGGCATCCCAAATCGTACAAAATGAACTGCAACGGTGGTGAGACAAACAGCCCTTCGGGCGACAGCACGGTGACGGACACAAGCCCTCGCGGCAGCCAGGGCAGCTCGCTGCTCCGGACCGGAAGCGGGGGCTAGCACAGCCCTGTGGTGTGCGGAGAGCAGTGCTGCTCGTAGGCGAGCGGTGCGCTGGACGCCTACATCGAGGACTTTGAGCAGAGCGGAATCTGTGCGTCACCGCTACCCAGGATACGTGCAGAGCACAGCACCGCGCAGCATGGCGGAGCGGAGACGCGCGGAGGAGAGGAGGATGCACAGTGTGGATGAGGGTGGGTTGCGCCTCTCGCCACGCGAGGAATCGCTCCGTGGTGCTTGCACTCGAGTGGCTATCGAGTGTGCAGGCGGTGCAATGGTATCGAAGCTATAGTAATAGGTTTTTACCCTTTTATCTGGCACAAACACTGACACCTTTATACAAGGGATCATGTTTGCAATAACCACAACACAAGTAGTCAAAATGCAAACAAAAAAGACAACTGATAATATGCACTGTCCTTGAATTTGATTGGTCCACACCCGAGACGGCTTTTCTGAGATCCCAGTCTCCACTGGTGTTGGACCAGAAGACGCCAAAAGGCGTCTTCTTATTCTTAGCGTCTTCTTGTTTGCATTTTGACTACTTGCGTTGTGGTTATCGCAAACATGATCCCTTGTATAAAAGTGTCAGTTTTTGTGCCAGATAAAAGGGTAAAAACCTATTACTATATCTTGTTACTGGCAAAGGAGGTCTCATAAGGTATCGAAGCTAGTTGACTGGATGGGGGATAATTGGAGAGGAGAACCCCATTTTTTTTGCTTGTACTGGGTGCTTGTCAATTATGCTATGCTATCATGAATGTAATGTAATTCCCCTAGAAAAAAAACCCTTAATAAGGTCTAAAGATACATTTTCGTGAGAGTCCCACACTGGGATGCTTGGCAAATTCCATTAATGAGTTCATTTTATGTCAGAGAAAACTATCCACAGTAAGCACACGCATATGAGAGGATAGCATAGGTCTGAACAGATAGGTCGGTGCATGCATTTCTTTCTCCTGTCATCTTCCAGCAACTTCACTGATTATCGAGTTTGTAAAGTTTGTGAAATCTAAGTGATCCTCCAACCTTTGTGTCAAAATTTGCAGATCCTAGACTGGACACATCTGAAGTTTAAACAATAACAGCTCATGCACTGATTTATCCCATATTCTCACAAACTCCACAAACGGATAACATCATTAGTTACTGATGGTGCAAAGTAAGGCAACATTGCAGGATTGCCGTTCAGGGGTCAAGGAATCTAGGGGAGAGCAAATTCATTGTGTACCAGTAAAATGTCTGTGGGTCTTACATTGCAGGTGGCATGCTGCTTGTGGAGGACCTCATCTCGGGCACGTGCAGCCTCACTGCTGCGCTGCAGCGGTCGTGGCTCATAGCCCGACGGTCAGTCTAACCACGGACCAGCTCCTAGCGGCGCCAGTTGACGGTTCCTCCAAGTCCTTGCTCCGCTCGCCTGGCGCCCACCGAGACCTCACAGTGTCGCACAGAGGCAAGCGGTCATCTCTCGGGGTCACCGCGCACAGCTTCGGCGCATCATTGGTGAGGGGCAATAAGCCAACTAAACGGTTGAGCTCAACAGCGAGAAGCAACAAGGCCGTGATGCCATTAAATTTGTCGGCAAAGCCCGAAAATTATTTCTTTTCTAACCAGACGAATGTTTTGTTGTACTTATGGAGCAGTGAAGCAACTAGGCGTGAGCACTTGCCGAACGGCGGCTGTGCGACAAGTACCTATCTCAGGTGGTTGACAAGCCAAAAGGATAAGCTGGATGTGTCGGGGATCACGAGCATTCCTGAGCTCAGGTACCCGGCCTGGCTGCGTGACTGCGATGTGGACTCCCAGACCAGCAGCCACGAGACGGATACCAGCACAAAGAGAGCAGGTACCGCTCAGAGCCCGCAAAGCAGACCAAAGTACCCAGAGTGGCTCAAAGTTTTGGATATCTCCGGCCTTACGAATGTAGCCAACGAGGAGCCCGTGTCAGAGGACAATAGATCCCTAGGTGTGTGTATATATATAGTCTGTATATAGCAGATGACATTTCATATGTTTTCAGGTACATATTCAGTCTTTTCTCACAGAGACGGCTGAGCGGCCACCCATGTGGTTGTGACGTGCGATGCGTGATTCTTGATGCACAGCCTCATTGGAGGAGCTGCTGAGCAGGGCGCACATGGAGTTGGACTCCCCCGGCTTGGAGGCCCCCTCCCCGGGCAGCTTCAACACGGACGTCTTTCTAGGGGCTGATCGTCCCTGGGAAAACCCCTCCACGCCATTGTGAATTTATCTTTATATCCACACTCACGCACAGCATAGAGGCTGCACCGCCTCTAAGTATGATGTCAGATTTTGAATGTTATAAGCTAAGCAGGTAAGCCTGGTTATTACTTGGATGGGAGACTGTTTTGAAATAGCATATATTATAGATTTTGGCTGCTAGGTAACCAGGAGTTAGTAATACGGCAATGGAATCTTGAATCTATATCCGGAGTTTTGCATTTTACTCCCTCTGTTTTCACCGGGTTCTCCGTTTTCCTCTCACATACCACTCGCTTATGAAATTTGCAAAATATCACTGCCAAACCCTCCTGAGACTTGGTGAGATTTTTCTGGCTTCCACCTTGATAATAAGTCAACCAAGTAATTTTCTCTCAATCGTGTCTCTTCTCAGGGCCGTGTACCACCTGTCGCGTCTGAAAGAGCTGGTTGACACCATCAAGGAGAACAAGGATGGCTGACTACCCGTGATGTAGAAAGCCCGAAAGCATTTTATGGCGGTGGTCGAGGTTTCTACTCAGAAGGATACGTTCGCTTGGTCCTGCTAATTCATGGTTGTTAAACATCAATGGTACTTCAGGTGCTGTGGTGTGAATCGCAATTACTTGTGAACTTGTGGGGCCCATGGGGCACAGTAATTGCCCTGTTAATGGAAGTGCCACAACAAAGTATTGGAAAAATGTGATAAAGTTCGTTCAGGGTTGGAGTTATTGAATGGTTGCAGCAGTATTTTGCACAGCAAATCCATACAGACTCAAATGTCACTTGAAATAGAACGGATATGTGAACAATATTGTGAGCACAACTAAACTAATTTTGGTTTTAGCCATTTTGGAAGGAGACTACTTTATTGGGAACATACATGCTAGTATTTGTGTAGTTATAAACATTTGGGAAATCACTGTAAAAGTACATTTGCTTATTTAGATTGCACTATACCTGTATTGTAAAATTTCAGAACCTTTTATGTAATTTGTAATCAATAAACCAAAGTTGCATATTGTATGCAACCCATGACTTGGATTGTTTTTATCATGTCTTGTTTAGCATGGTTGGTTATGTACAGTGTGAAAGAAATTCAACATACATTAAATATTTTCTGATATTTGAATGTTTATATTGTACATGTATATTTATTTTACAATAAATCTGAGACAAAGGCTTATACACATGGAATTGAAAATATTCAGCTATGATTTGTATTTCTCAAGTATTTTAAGAAAAGTCAGCGAGTCTCGTGACATGTCTTCACATTTGGGAGTGATGATTGTGATGAATATACAGGCATTAACCTGCTTACATTCCTAGAGTATGTAAGGTGAATTTGGGCATTCTGGGTGATTGGGTTTTAGGCCAAACACAGGCAGATGGTGGGGGATAGATGTTTTCAAGCATCTATTAATTATTCATCGGCATGTACTATCTTACTATGATGTAAAGTTAAAAAACATGGTTCATGAAGGGAATGGAATAAAAACTCAACTGTGCACAAGTATGGAGGAATTAATACTTGGAATTCAATGCAAAGATCTGGCCATATGGCGTTTATTGGGCACCAGGGTTGCCAAACAACACGTGAAAGATGTGTATCAGGCACAGCCTCTGCATTATGAAAAAAATATCACTTCCTGAAGAAGTGCATTTTGCTTCTCCTGTCTTAGGTCACCATCAAAATAAATTAGAGCAAATGTGACTCGACTGACACAGGCAGCATTTATACTTGTGAAGTGTTCTCCTTCCGACGTGTGGTGTGTGTCGCACACACTGTCGGAGACGAGGTAGTTGCAGGAGACATCGTCTCTTTATTATCTTGTTCACACCAACTCCGGCCTCACTCTCTCGACCACGTTGCCATAGAGCCCGGCCTAGACACGACCCTGTCCGTGTTGCACCGACGGCGTCGACCGAGAAGGCCAACTACTGTCTGGCCACGCAATGATTGGGCGAATGCGGTGGCAACGACAGCGACGTCGAGACGAGTCCACTCCCAGAACCGGCAGCCCGGAGCTGTCGCTCTCCGCTGCTTATATTATATTCTATATTCTACTCGGTGCGGCTTGGCTCTGCCCTATCCACGCCTCCCTTCTCGAACCGACCAGAGGGTTCCAGAGGCTTCCCTATGAGGTCTTCCATGACCCTTGCCCCAATTCCTCTGCCCGGCCGGCACACCCGTATATATGCTCAACGGCGTGTGCGCAAACTTTCCACTGCAGTTGCCGCTGCTGGACAGCAGTCAGCGCTGTGTCACTACACTTGTATGAACACAAGAATTACATAATCACATCTACACTTATATGTAATGGGCTGAGATAGGCGCACACAACTTCTTGGGAGGCAACACTATTTATTAACACCAACACATTACACTTAACATAAATTTCGATTTAAAGCTTTCGTGACTGCGGGCTAACACCAATCCCGAATATCCGCCCCCACAGCCCTTTAAATAACCTCCCATACAGCCCCCCAATCGGCTATGCGTGTATGAGTGACGTCCCTGCCCTCTAACCCCCGACCCCCCCGTCCCGCGCGTGCGATTGGTGTGTCGCTCTAAAACCGACTCCAAATCCCCGCCCCGCAGCCCTTTAAACAATCTCCATTGCCCGGCATCGGCGGCAACGCGTGTGCGAAGGACGTCATTGCCCTCTGACCCCTGACCCCCCGTTTAGTTCGTGTGAGTGGTGCGCGGGGTTGTGTGAGCGGAGACGTCGCGTTTGAGTGGCTGAGAAGCGACGGATTGATTCCAGGCAGCCACGTGCCAGCCCCGAGCAATGCCCCACAAACAGGACCCGCGGACCCGAGGGGCTGCGGCGCGAGGAGAGGAGCCGGAGAGCGGCAGCCCTCTCACCGCGAGCGAGGAGTCGAGTAGCGGCTGCTCTCACTCGAGCGAGGAGTCCGGAGCCCGCAGCCCTCTCGAGATCAGCCCTCCCCCAGGGGGGGAGCCGGGGGCCCGCATCCCCCACAACTGACAACCTGTGTACCAACTGGCCGAGCGAGAGTTTGTGTGTATTTGAGCGCAATCGTGCCAGTGTTTAGCTGTACCAGGGAGTTTGATGCAGCAGATTGTTTCGGTGTAGCAGGGTGTCCGGATTGTGCCGGCACACTATCCTTCTATCTGTAATGTCATAGGGTGAGCTCCATTAAAAGTTTACTCGGACCCCAACCTGTCAAAGCGCCTAATCTCGGAACGTGGTTCTCAACCTCGTACCTCACCCATGCTACGTACCTTTGAGACGTCCTGCTTTTACAAATGTTGATGAACTGGAGGGCAAAGGTCTGGAGGACCCCACATGGAGTCTGGTTTCTCGCACCCGAGCCTCCTGTGACATTTCTGGAGGCTTCTCTGGAATCTTTGTCCCATTTATTGAGTGCAGATTTGGCTTACTTCTAGCTTCATCCCAAGACGTCATCCAGTTTGGAAATACCCGAAGGTTGTGGGAGTCGCCCCGTGCTTCAGTTTCTTTCCAACCCTCGTAATGGCCGGATGCTCACCAGCCGGAAGTCTTTTGCTGCTTACACCACGACCGAGGTGTTGAGAGCAACCATCTCGTGGCTGGTCGGCAATGGAGATGGTATTGTCGATTTGGGGAGCGTGAGTCTGTGGCGTTCGTGGTGCTGCTGTCACGGAGGCGACACGAGTTTAGGAAATTCAGTTTTGTGGGTTTCCTGTAGCGAGCACTGAAAGATCCTCTCTTCCTCTTTCTCCACCCTTGTCTCTGCTGTCTCCATGTCCCCGTTCAACTCTTTCTACACCGCTTTCCTTGAATGTGCAGCTGCCTTTACGGCCTCCCCTCTCCCCTTCTCTCCACCTCCAACCCATCTCCGTCGTAATCTCCTCCCCTTTGTTCAGGCTCTTCCCTTTCTTTCTCAGTCTATGGATGGGGTTATTGTTTATCGGGCTCTTATACAAAAAATGGAGCTTATTTTAGCCTTTGAATAGGATTTTCTGTTTTCCTTCGGTAGCGTGCTGCGCACATAGGGAAGATCGAGCCACGCCACCGGTTCCCATGATCAAAATCTTTGTCAACTTGTCTCCCTCGGTAGGAATGCCTTTCCTTCTGCAGCAAGCAATTGTCTTCTCTCTCTCCTCCGGTATTTCTTCCGATGCGCTTTCTTAATCTCGCTTGCTGTGTGTATCGACTCTATCATTCAACAAGGGCAAATAAAAAAAAAAAGCTTTTTTTTCCTCCACTGTTTTACCACTATACCTCCTGAGTGGGTACTCGGAGTTTCATCTAATGTACTATTTGATGAGTCGCTTCCACACAGCACAAAGGCGGTAGCTATCCGAACTGTAAATTTTTCTTCCAATTTCGATAGATTCTCGAATTATTCTTGGGCAGTAGTAGCTAGTTTTGCACAGAACTTCAACATTAGAATCAACTGAGTGTCCTTGTTGGCACGTGTGTTCTGCTACTGCTGAACACGGGTGCCAACAAATAATACATTATTTAAATGCATGCCTATAAAGGGCAGCATACTTCAATAGGGATTACCATTGGTACGGCTATTTTAATACACAATAGACAGGAAGGACAAGATCAAAGGGCTCTCATAATGCACATGCATAATGTACGTTGACTCGGTAATCTCCCCCCCCCACTTTGCGCGAGAGTGCCACAAATCTGGCTGTCGCCTGATGAAGCTAGTTGTAATTACTGGCAAAACGTCGTACTCCAATTGTAAATGTTGTGGCTTGGCTCTCCAAAGTACCAGTGACGAATTGGCTTGTTCTGTTTCCGTGACAACCCTTACTAGTTGGCTGTGTCGAGTGGTGGCGGGTTTTAACGACACGTTTATATATGTATGCGATCTAATCCAAAAAACACCTCTATGGATGATATTGGGCGCGAAAGCCTACATGTTAAACCAAAATTTAAAATATATACAAAATAACAATAATTTCTAGTTTTCCTCATTCACATCGTGATTCGTATGAACAGACATGAGATGATTGAGACATGTTAAATCATAAACGTATTTATTAATATATATATACAGATAGTCCTCGACTGCAATGTCCTTGTCCACGTGCAAACAGAGTTAGGATAGCAGCCTCCTTTAAAAGCCAGAGTAGATTTATACGCTGTAGAAGACAGTTGACGAATCCTCGTTGCTTGATTCCTCCTCGGATCCCTTCAGCAGTGAGTCGTCACCAGTCTTCTCTGCCTGCTCATTCTCCATGTGGCACGGCTGGGGTGGGTGCAATACGCCAGGAGACTCCTTATGCAGCGAGCAGCGAAGCAGGCCCATCTCTGCCTGCTCATCCTCAACGTGGAATTGAGGAGATGGCGGTGAGCTGGGGGCATCGGTGAGGAGGGTGTTACGGAGACGGCCCAGCTCTGCCTGCTGCAGAATCGTCTGTACGACGAAGCGCTCGCGGCGCCTGCAGGCACGCACATGGGATGGCGTGTCCGGGATGATGTATGCAATGCAGGCCTTCGTGAGTAACACCACGTGCTGCACACGTCCACACACAGGTAAAGGATTTTCAGTTTCAGGATTTGCATGTAAAGGGTGCTTACTAAATATAATATGGCAGCATCTTAAAGTGCTTTACATCTCAGGTCAACTATTCCGGGGACCTGAAGCCCAGGGATATTATATTGTTACGTCGTTTTTCCCAATTAAATTAAGTCATTTGAGTAATTTTTGAACATTTGGCAAATTATACCGAGACACTTTTTTTGAATTACTTAATGGGTTTTTTACGTTCACTATGCAGCAGGCAACATTTATGATGTGCAGTTAATGCACCCACAGTATTCACCTGGGCAGCCGCAAATTACCGCAACAATCAGCAAACACTTACACTCGGCCATGTCACCACTACAAAGATTCCCTGTGTAGCCTTTCACAGACTGAGACAAGTGCATCTATGAAGGGTGGCACAGTGCCTGTGGGGGTGGTGTGCACCTTTATCTCGCCAGTGATGATTTTCACACACTTCATCAAGTACTCATTTTAAGACAGAATCAACTTAAGGGAAGCTCAACACTGGTTCTAATATTTTCCACTGTTGTTGGCTGTGGCCAGAAATAGTACTCCGGTCACACAGGATTGGTAGCGCAGTTCACAAACAACTACGCAGCCGCTCCCCTTCCCACACGCACACATGCTTACGTGTGACAAATTGCATCAACAACATGAATCGTCTGCTGCATGATGAAAGTGAGTATTGTATTACCACTATTATTTGTGATCTCAGAAATACTGTGCAATTGTGAGGTGTAATAGCATTACTGGCATTATCTGTAATGACCCATTGACAATGATCACGGTTTGCTCTGCTGACCTTAACAACTGCTCACAGATGAGTCTATACGATGGTGCAGTAGTGTAAGGCTTTGCACACTAGACTTGCAATCCAGAGGTCACGGGTGTGAATTGATCTTTGATCGTGGGAGTGTAAACAACGGTGAAAGGTTTTTTTTTACATTCCACTGCCTCTATCCACCAAGCAGTGTAAGTGGAATACATCCAGTCAATTGGTCGGCTGAGTTTGGTGCTGTTCAGTGCGGGAACTCCCAGCTCTTCCCAAGACGTCTGTCCAGTGTGGAAGAGCAGTTCAAATACATCTTAAGGGTCTCTCTTGAGCTCCCTATAGCAGGAGCCCTTTTGCCATCAGTGACATGAGCAAGTAATTGGAGGGCTGTACCTTTATCTTTCAATGGGTTTATGAATGTGTGTGTGTGTGCATGTTGATGTGTACCTGCATGGCAATGACGAAGGCCAGCTTTGCCGTCAGTACTTTCCAGTACTGCTTGGTGACGGAGTAGGCTTGGGGATGATCCGACGGGTAGCGATGACCTGGATACCTACACACATACAACCACAAGCACGCATGGACTATATTGAGCAAAGTGCCTCGAAAGTAGAGTTGGCGCTAAATTGAACAAGTATGGTTGTGCACAAACGGTATATGCGTTCACAGCCCTTTAAAAAATCCGCTTCTGAAAGAGGGCCTTCCCACAACGTGCAGCTTGTGGGGGCTCTATTGACCATGGTTCACGCTGGTCCGTACCAGGTTGGTGAAGGTAGGGAGTACAGATAATGGGAGAACAATATAGCACAACTATTAATTTTTCTGATCTACCCACTGCTGACAACCTAGCTCCAAAGTCGCCTACTGCACCTGCATTGTGCATGGTGTTCATCAATCTAAGCACGAACAAGGCTCAAGCCTGCTTGACTTCCGGAATCTAAGATTAGCTGTATTCGTGGTGATTTGGTCATAGTCAAGTAAGGTTATATTAAATATCGATCAATATGGTTATATTGGTTATAGTTGTGTATGCCAGCAATTCAAAAACGTTACAGAAAAGGGTTGGTAGATCGCATCAATTTCCTAACTAACTGTGCTGTGAGGTGACCAGAAGATGGCTGTAGAGCAAGTGGTTTCATGTCTGTGTGGACCTTTAAGCTTCATTTCATTATCATGGGTTCTCCAGGACCTCTTATTGCATCCCACATGCATAAGACCACCTTAAACTGGAATCCCAATGCACGGTCTTCCTGAAAAGGGATCTTGAGACTCAATTAAGCAGTCGTGGATCGATAGATAGATAAATAAATAACATTACTCTTTAGCAGGGTAACAATGAGCTAGAATTTATATCAATCTATTATTATATTTCTCTAAGTGGGACTTTGGTTGTGAAGCCATCCCACCCGTACCCACTGCTCCCCCCCTCCAATTCCCCCCCCACCCCCTTTACTGTCCCCACCCACCATGCACACTCTTCCCCCAACCCTACCACAACCCCTTACTACCCAACGAAGCCAAACCCTGTGTCCACGGTAAGGGGCAGGGCATAAACAGAGGTGGGGCCTAGGGGAAGTGTGGGTCTTAAAAGGAAAGTCACGGAGTGAAAAGAGGAAGAAAACGAGCATAATCAGGAAGGGGCGGAGCCAGGAGGACGCCACACCCAGACATCAGTGCATCACATTCGCAGGGACGGCACCCCCGATAGCTGGGCATGACACTGAATGGCACAAACCTGCAGGTTGTGTGGATTGCCGGATCAAACCAGGCTGGCAGGATGTTGGGATAATTTTGCTCCTTGAAGTTGCTGATCTTGAAAATTGAAAAGCTGTCCTCCGTGTACCCATGCATTGTAGGCGAACCTGTGCCATACTCTGCTGAGTATCCATAATAATACACCAGGCGTGGGATGATGTCCGTTGTGAATGCCAAGATGCATGACTGTGGAATTAGCATACGGAGGCACAGCGATAGCGGTCACTTAGCATGCAATGATTTGACCAAGGCTTCTGAACATCTTACCTTGGCAATTACATTAATTTTCACAAATACAATTTGGGGGGTTGCTGCCAGAGTGAAATGGTTACCATATAAGGACTTGCAATCTGGCAGTCGTCAGTTCATTCTCCTGACACAACAGTTGAAGCAATGGATCATTTTCTTAAATCTCCCCCACCTCTGTCCAATTAGCAATATAAATGGGTTCATCACTGTTTTAGCGCAGGTAATTCCACATCTTACAACATGTCTGGTCATCATGGAAGAGTAGGCCAAATACCGTGTAGAGGGGTTCTCTAGAGCTACCTTTAGTTGAGGCCCTTCTGCCAGCAGTGACATGAGCAAGCAATGGCAAGGCTTTACCTTTTGCGATTTTGGGAGAGAGTGGATAGGAGCGGTGGTGCAGTGATTCGTGCACTGCACTTTGAATTCAGCACACATGCAATTGACTTCCAGCTACGACTAACATCAGTGACGAGTGATACCCGAACCGCTCCTGGTCCCCCACTACACCTCTTCTCAAACCTGCCAGGACCAGAATGGTGAAGTATGGTAAAAAGAACCCACACGGCTAACATGACATGTTATGTCACTCATAAGATGGGATATTGAGCGAGAAAGCGAGCGGACAATCTGGCGACTTACATTGGTGATTACAGAGAGGGTGGCAACGATACTCAGAATGTCGGCCCAGGCTCCAATTCCTCTTGCTCGTGAAACCACAGGCCTCCTCATCTTTGTTACGAGCTTCCACGCGTCGACCCGCACTTCGATGATGTTGTTGAGCAGTGCGAGCAATGGCGCAAGTGGAAATGATGCCACGAAGAGAGTGACAAACCCGAATTGGATAACTGGGGTATATTTTGAGAATGGGTAGGGGGGCAAGGATAGGATAATGAGTGAAACAGGATATAGACATACACTCTTAATGCTGTTATGTTGTGATTACTTTAAGCAAACAAAACATGTTTTCAATGCATTGAATGTGTTTTAGTCAAAGGAGACCCCAAAATATGGTCACATTTTCGTGTCATTTGTTCACAAAATTATCGTGTCCATTACATTGGCCACTGACATGCGACCAGCCACTACCATCTTTAATGTTCAGCTCTGGTTCACCTGGGTTTCTTTTGCACCATTTTCCACCACTAGGTGGCTATAATAACTAGATCACATCCTGTATTGAGGACTCCATTAACCGTACCACACATTTTTAGGCATATGCACTGTGGCTGAAATGCCAACAAATCACAGCAGTTAACCACAGTGGACATGATGCACAAGAGTTTTAAATAAATAGTAAGGGGGAAAACCGTCAATCCAAGCTGACCAATGTAGCTGCATTGGTTAGCAGACAAGAGGAGCAAATATGTGCTCCTATTGTTTCTAAAACTTAACTCCGTACATATGCACATACGCGCATGCTCAAAGACAATTGTGTTACAGTATATCCATAGATTGGTGCCTATGGCCAAATCACCCAGTATGCGTCAGATTTAATCAGATCCCAGAAGTTAAGGAGAGCTGAGCCTGAAAATTGGTTGGATTTGTGACCATGCAATAGTTATTGTGGGGTTGTGAGCAGCAGAGGACAGTGCAGCAAATTACATTGTTGTATTGTACATCTAAGCTCTTACATCTGTGCTCCCTGCCTTCAACAACCCGAAGTGTGGGTAATTTCCCTCCCACAACAATGTCCGACAGATACACAGGGGCCGTACACACGTGCCTATATAGTCAAATGATACCCAATTGTGTGTGTTTTTTTTATAATAAAGTAAAACGCGTTGACTCCGTAGTGTGATCCTCTGAGCTCATTGTACCCATCTCGAGGTATTCATCAAAGAGTCCAAGTGGGCTCTGGGGCTGTAGGTTCAAGTGTTTGCTGGAAGAAGTGTTTGGTAACTGGATAAGACCATCAATGAGAAGCCAGTTTAATCGTGGTTCGGTGACAGAAAACCCAGAGTTTCACGGTTTAACCCAACATCCGAGCAGCACCACATCAGATCTCTAGACTCCTCAGCGCAGGCATACAGATATGGTCAACATATGCGTACATTAACTAATTTGTGAAATTATGAATTACATCCAAATGAAATGTAGTGTGTGCATTACTAGGACGTACCTAAAGGTGCCAGGTTGGGTTCATCCACCTTGGGGATGCTCTGCTCCACGCAGCCTCCTGCTTCCGTGCAGTCCATCCTCTTGATGTCCGAATTCTGGCTGTTGCTACTGCTGCAATTGGTGACACTGGTGGTGGTCTTCTTTCTTTTAATGGACTTAGGTCTACTTCGCTTTTCCTTCTTATTCTGCTGCAAGGTCATCAACACTTTCATGCTCGTAATAGGATCGAGAGCAGCGTATGGTTTATTCTCACTGACTGGTGAAGCAGTTTCTTGACGTGGAACTAGGCCAAAGCATTCAAGAAATTTGGATTTCATGTCATTTATCTTAACGCCGCTATCTTTTGTCGAAGTGTAATCATGTTCAGGCTTCGGTCTGAACAAGAAC
This sequence comes from Petromyzon marinus, assembly GCF_048934315.1. Lineage (NCBI taxonomy): Eukaryota > Metazoa > Chordata > Hyperoartia > Petromyzontiformes > Petromyzontidae > Petromyzon > Petromyzon marinus. The sequence goes on from NC_133683.1 coordinate 732,411, forward strand.
TGTGCGTGAAGACTTTCATGAGTTTTCAGGATTTCAATAGGACTTAAAAATCCGCAGACTGAGCACATCTCATAGGGCGATGGTGGATTCAACACCGCATTGGCAAAACTGCCGTTATTCACCAAACCTGGTGCACCCTTTATCATATAATCCTTTTCATGGGTCTTCATGTGCCTTTTAATTTTCCTGGCTGATTAAACCTTTGTCCACATATGCCGCACCATTGCTCACGGGTCTCCTTATGCGTTCTTACGTGGGCTTCTAGGCACCATGCCAGTTGGAATTTTTTTCCCACAGACGTCACAAGAGATAAGTTTTTTCGCTCTTGTAACTCTACCGGATTGAGGTGGGGTTGAGACGGGTGCTGGTGAAGTGCCATCGATGGTGAAGGCAATTCTCCCAGCACCACCATGACTCGCAGCGGAGTTGCTCTCGCACATCTGAAACAAAAGACAAAGGTCACGCACATGACACCCGTGTCACGAGTGTACTCACAAAGGCATACTTAAGGTGACATAAGATTCATATATACTACAACTCATTATACCAGAACTCCACAAAATTGCAGTTCCTATCATGTACGATTTTACCCTCTTATCCACCCAATTAATATTTTGTTTCTAAACAACAATGACTAACTACCTCCAATTACCTAATGTTACCCACCCAATAGGCCTTTCTGTATATACACACCAACAATATAATGATGGCACCACACGTTCACTCCACTATTCACAACACTCTGACTGGCAATCTCCATATAAGATTGTAATATAATTTCTGTACGAGGGCCGGTCAAAAAGTTTTGAGAATGGACACTTTTTTACAAAAAACTACGCAAAATAGTCTTCATTAAAAGTACAGTATAGTACTATTAATGGCACTTATAAGTGAACGTCATTATCTCTCATGCTAATATTACAATGTTAACTAGTTACCCAGGAAAGCTTCATTGAGTCTAAGTACTGCATTTTCAGAAAGGTCCCATTGCATTGAGATGTTTGTGTGAGTGGAACCCAGAGAGACCCCACCTTGCATATTGGGAAATAACACAACTCCACACAGATGGATTCAACCCACAAGCTCAAAGCATTCCCTGTTCAACAAAGTACTCAGTGTAATGTTTAATATAATTTATTTGGTAATATATAGTATCGTAATTGTATAGTGAATCTACAGCAGTGTGGTATACAGTAGGGTTGGTAAAATAATACATAGTGTAATATTACAAGTCTAATATTATTATAATCTAACGTATAGGGTAGTGTATAGTAACTCAGTGTATAATTCAGTGTTGTGGTCTGTCTATGCCAGTTTATAATAAAAATATTATTTGGAGGCATATTATAATATTTTTTGCGACATAGAAGTGTAATGTATAATAACTTATTGTTAGTAGCTCAGCTTAGTGGAGAATATATTGAGTACATTTATTAAATTGATGTAGTTTATATTTAGTTCTTTCACATCGGTTTGTTGTATGATAGTTGGGTAGTTGCAGTTCTTTAGCGTCAATATACTAAATGCCTCTGTTGATATGTAAACTCTGACTTTAACATAGCTACTTCCGTGACCAGTTACATGCTAATTCCTCACATTAACATTATGCTAATCTCCCAGTTATATGCTAATTTCTGACTTTAACATCCTGCTAATCTATCACATTAACACAGCTACTTCAATGCTAAATTATTCTGTTGATATGTAAACTCTTTTGGCAAGGCGCTCTGCTCCTCCCACCCAGCTTAAAATACGCTGCCAAACTTAGCAGTGTTCATTGGAGCGCTGTCTTTCCGACAGTTCTGTTTCTTCACCTGAGGACGGCTGCTTGTGTTGTGGCCGGAACGTCGTGAGAATTTTGTTTTATTATGTTTTATTTTAATATTTCCCTTCTATGTGACTTCACCGAAAGAACCAAGAAGATGAATCTCTGCAGTCACGAAAGCTTTAAATCGAAATTTATTCAAATCAAGTTGTTTTCTTTTTACCACAGTACTTTATGGAATCCTCAAGAATAAATGCATTTTTAGAAGTATTAAACTACACTTGAAGATGTGTGAGAATGTAATTCTGCAGATGCAAGCACAGGCAAACTCGTATCTGCAAATACAAGTTTCTGGGCCTCCTCACTTCACCAAACCCGCATTGACCGGCATGGTGAAGTATGGTTAAACAACTCCCACGAACGACATGGTGTGGGGGAGGCCTCTATCAAAACGCTGGATCGACAAAGGGCTGATACATGTCACGGCATTGTACGTTAAGATCGTTCTCTAGTCAGCACAAGCCGTCTATGTGGACAATAGAGGGCACGACACACGTGTACACGATGTTTGTGTGCGTATATTCAGCGTGTGTATCACGTAATAATTATATAAGGTCGCGATTATGCTCAAAACGAACCAAATGTATAACATCACGAATAACTTTGGAAGTCTCCAGAGCCTGAACAATATTTGAAGTAGACACTGACCCAGTTACTATTAATAGCTCAGATGTGTAGGCTTTGACTTTAACACATCCATTTCTGTGACCAGTCACAAGCTAATCACTCAGTTATTTCAATGCTAAATTCTCCTAGTTATTTCAATGCTAAATTTTCCTGTTTGATTTTTACTAGGTGCCTCTGTGAATGTGTATGCTTTGACTTTAACATAGCTATTTCTGTGACCAGTCACAAGCTAATCACTCAGCTATTTCAATGCTAAATTCTATGCTAATTCCTTTGTCAAGGGGTGCCTCTGTGGATGTGTATGCTTTGACTTTAACATAGCCATATCTGTGACCAGTCACAAGCTAATCACTCAGCCATTTCAATGCTAAATTCAATGCTAATTCCTTTGTCAAGGTGCTTTGTTCCTTCTCACACAGCTTAAAGGTCTCGATCTGAGCTTGGCTTTGTTCGCTCCAGCGCTGTCCTCCAGACAGTCTCGTCCCTTCACCTGATGAAGGCCGCTTGTGTTGTGGCCGAAACGTCGTGAGAATTTTATTGTGTTATTTTATTTTTCCAATTTATTATTTTATTCTCATGCTACGTGACTTTACCGAAAGAACCAAAGAAGATGAACCAAGAATATGGCGTGTAGATGCTGCCATCTGCCGGCCACCAATGTGGCGTGTAGATTCTGCAAATTGAAAAATTAAAATAATAAGCAAAAATCCAGATTCATATTCTTGGTTCTTTCGGTAAAGTCACGTAGATTTAAAAATAATGAAATAAATTAAATAAAAAAATAATCGTAAATAATAAAATTACTTTTATTTGTAATTTTGAAATTGACATAATCTACACGCCATAATCTTGGTTCTTTCGGTAAAGTCACGTAGATTTGAAAATAAAAAGAAAATAATTAAACGAAAATCATGAATTGTTATTATTATATTTTGATTTAAAGCTTTCGTGACTGCAGTGATTCATATTATTGGTTCTTTCAGTAAAGTCACGTAGAAGGGAAACAATAAAATAAAATAAATATTTTTTAAAATATTATTTAAATTTTAACTTTTCTTTTATTATTTATATTTTCTATCTACGTGACTTTACCCAAAGAACTAAGAATATAGCGTGTAGATTCTGCCAATTTAAAAATACAAAAAAATAAATGGAAAATAATAAAAGCTTTTATTATTTTCAATTTATTATTTTAAAATAAAAATTTTGTTTCATTTCTTTAATCTCTGTGACTTTACCGAAAGAACCAAGAATATGAATGTGGGTTTTTGCTTTTATTATTTTCCATTTCACACTTTTTATTTGATTTGATTTGATAATTTTTTTTATTTTCTATCGACGTGACTTTACCGATAGAACCAAGAATATGGCGTGTAGATGCTGCCAATTTAAAAATTAAAATAGATTGAAAATAATAATCAAAATCCAGATTCATATTCTTGGTTATTTCGGTAAAGCCATGTAGGTTGAAAATAAAAATAATAAAATTAAATAAATAAAAATACAAAAGATAAATGGAAAATAATGAAAGCTTTTATTATTTTAAATTTATTATTTTAATTTGTAATTTTTTTTTTAAATTGGCAGAATCTACACGCCATATTCTTGGTTCTTTCGGTAAAGTAACGTAGATTTGAAAATGAAAATAATAGAATTAAATGAAAAAATACTAAATCATGATTTTTTTTACTTTTCTTTATTATTTATATTTTACCCAAAGAACCAAGAATCTGGCGTGTAGATGCTGCCACCTGCCAACGTTGTTGGCCACCAGATGGCAGCATCTACACGCCATATTATTGCTTCCTTCGGTAAAGTCACGTAGATAGAAAATTATTTGTATTTTTAAATTAAATTATATTATTTTTATTTTAAAATCTACGTGACTTTAACGAAAAAAACAAGAATTCGGCGTGTAAATGTTGCCACCTGCCGGCCACCAACGTGGCGTGTAGATTCTGCCAATTTAAAAATTAAAATAATAAATTGAATATAACAAAAGCGTAAATAATATTAAAAGCTTTTATTCAATCGATTATTTTAAAATTGTATTTTTTTTATCTCCGTGACTTTACCGAAAGAACCAAGAATATGAATGTGGGTTTTTTGTTTTTATTATTTAAAATTTCACATTTTTATTTGATTTGATATTTTTTTTTATTTTGTATGGACGTGACTTTACCGAAAGAACCAAGAATATGAATTCCTGAAGTCACGAAAATTTTAAGTCACAATCTACACCCAACAATGGTGGCCAGCAGATGGCAGCATCTACACGCCAGATTATTGCTTCCTTCGGTAAAGTCATAATACTGGTAGGAACCAAGTTGTAAACTGAGTGTACCAGCCTGCAATAGATTAATGTGTCCGTCCGTGCCCTTTCAATACTTTAACGAAGTGAAATCTCGTGCTGTTGGGTGTAAAATCAGCAATAGGCAGTGCAGAGACTTGCCCTACCAGCCCACCCTCCAGGGACCTGTTAATAAAATTAAAATAATAAATTGAAAATAATAAAAGCTTTTATTTTCAATTTATTATAAAATAATAAAAGCTTTTATTATTTTCAATTTATTATTTGTATTTTATTTTTTTGTATTTTAAAATTTCAAATAATAAATTTAAAATAATCAAGCTTTTATTAGTTTAAATATTATTATTTATATTTTTAAATTAAATTTAATTATTTTTATTTTCAAATCTACGTGACTTTGCCTGAAGAACCAAGAATATGGCGTGTAGATTCTGCCAATTTAAAAATTAAATAATACATTTTTCATAATAAAAGCTTACATTATTTCTAAAAAATTTGTATTTTTAATTTAAAAAGCTTTTAGTATAGCTTTTATTATAATATCATAATATTATAATCAAAGCTTTTATTATAATAAAAGCTTTTATTATTTTAGGATTCTCCTCCACGGCGGCCTTTGTCTCCCCCAGTAGCGATGTTTACGACACACCGCACCAGGTACTCATCTGAGGCTGAGTCGACCTCACACTCTCTTACTGTCTCAAAACAACAACCGCCATGCGCCACTAAGTGGCGGTGACGTCACCACGACGCTTATGCCAGGCTATGTGCACCTTGAGGCTACGTGAAGTGTCGATCGCCGGCTGGCAGGAGGTCACGGGGCAGACCCAGGTGCCACTGGTCGACTGACTGAGATGACTGAGATTACTGGCTGATGCACCACCTGTGCCCCCTACTGTGCCAACCTGCTGAGCTTTAGCCACCCGACGCTCCGCTCGTTTTTCTGAGCGTCGCTCCTCCGCCCTCCGTTGTTGTTGGAGGGCGACTGCCTCCAACTGCCCAGTAGAGACATCGCTGGTACCAGTCATTGGCAAGTCCACTCAGCTCCACATCCTCCTGTACCACATCACTCCATCTCTTCTCTAGTCCGTGCCACGCCCGTTTAGCTCCCTCGATCCGGCCAAACAAAAGCTGTTTGGGCATGCGGTGATTGGGCATGCGGGCTACATGGCCCAGCCAACGCAGCCTTGCCTGCTGGAGGAGCTCACCGATGGGACTTTGTCCAGATCTTTCGAGGATTTGTGAGCTCCTCACACAATCCAGCCTGGTTAAACCCAGGATTGATCGTCGGCAGGCCAGCCTAAATGTTTCTAACCGGTGAAGATGCTGCATTAGGGGGGTCCACGTTTTGCAAGCGTAGAGAAGGGAGGGAATGACTGTGGCCGAGAAGAACCGAAGCTTCATGCGGAGCGACAGACCAGGCAGCTTCCACACAACGTTACACAACCGATGAAAAGATAATGCCGCTCGACTAATTCGGAGTGAGACCTCTGCTGTTAAACCGGAGCCGATCATGAGCACACTGCCCAGGTATGGAAAACTCTCCACTCTCTCCCCAACTGCCCCATCACCAATTAGGAGTTGTGGCGGTAGAGTGCCCGATGGCACAAAATACCCAGGCAGGTGCTTCGTTTTGGTGGGGCTGATGGTAAGGCCCCACCTCTTAGTGGCACACTCCAGTTTCAGCAGCAGCGCCTCCAACTCCTCCTCTGAATGAGCAGCAATTACCAGGTCGTCGGCATACATAATGTGGTTGACCAATAGGGAGACATCCCTTGACCGCACCTGGGCATCGATCAGCCTCCCATTGTATCTGTACCGGACGTAAATTCCTCTGGTACAGCTACTGAAGGCTTCACGAACTATGTGGTCGAAATAGATGTTAAATAATGTTGGAGCCAGAGGACATCCCTGTCGCAGGGAATGGCTCTGACTCCCGGCTATGTAGTTTTACTCGGGTCTGCTCACCATCATGAAGGTCCTTAATGAGTGTGAGCAGAGGGTCAGGGACTCTGAAAGCACGAAGAACAACCCAGAGCCCAGGCCTACTGATGGTATCATAGGCCTTAACCAGGTCAATAAAGCAGAGATGTAGGTCTAGTTGGAATTCCCTCCACCTCTGCTGTAGCAGATGAACAGAAAATATGACATTTTTGCAGGACCGCCCTTTCTTGAAACCGCATTGGGACTCCGCAAGCCTCTCCTTAGCGTACCTAGCAAGGCGATGTGGAATAATCCTTGCCAGGACCTTTCCCGGCACACTGAGGAGTTAGATGCCCCTGTAGTTGTTACAGTCTGTGCGGTCCCCCTTCTTAAAGAGGGGGACCGCCAGGGCATCCTTCCAATCCTGCAGAACCCGTCCAGTGGCCCAGACTGTTGTTATGATGTCATGTAGGGCAGTCTGCGCACAAACGCAACCCTCCCTCAGCATTTCGCTTTGGAGATCATCTCTGCTCGGTGCCTTTCCTGTTCTCGGACTCTGGATCGCCCTCAGTACTTCCTCAACGGATGGTACCTCAGCCAGCCACTCACAGAGGGTGACTTCCTCCAATATTTGAGGCACCGCATCCTCAGCAGGGTCATCCCCACTTTGTCCCATGATGTTTTCCAGGCTGAGGGATTCCCCCTCCCCCAAGACCTCACAGAAATGCTCAGCAAATCTGCAAACCTGTCGCTGGGGGTCGGAGATTGGATCACCCTTCGTTCCCCTAATGATGGTGTAGTGGGTATAAATTGACGAATAAACTTCTGATGAGGCAACACGATATTTACTGTCTTGGCCCCTTTTTGGGCCATGGACATTAGCCCCGGCGTGATAGCGCTTCCGCCCCCTATTGACGATAAGGGGAAGCTACCAGCCCACAGAGTGGTGAGTGACGATTACCTCTACAATGGTAATAGGTGTGGCGCTGTAGGTTACTTTTTTAATGGAGTTAAATAGGGATTTGTGATCGCGGGCCATTGAGGCAGACTCCATCTCCCAGCAACCCGCGACCACCACCCATCCTTGCAGCGCCTCACGTCTCTCCGAACCTCCGAGCGAAGGCTGCGGTAAGCCTCCTCATTCTCTGACGTGGGATGCTGTAGACGATTAGAATGGGCCTGTTGCTTTTTCTCAACAATCCTGAACACCTCCTTTGTCAGCCAGGGTCTCTGGGGAGGTCTGGACCGCGTACACAAAGCAGCCATTGCAGCTGCATGAGTCACAGGCCTAAACCTCGCCCATTTACCCTCGACATCAGGAGGAGTGGGGGACGATGCTGTCTCACTCACACTCACTCACAGCGCGAGGACGACTCATTACATCTCGCGGAGGATCGCGCTGCTGAACAAAAAAAGTTCCGTGGTTTCAGTTTGCAAGCGCGAGTTCGCGTTTTAAGGCGATGGGGGCCGTCCATAAATGACATCACGCACCTGGGGAGGGGGGGGTCAGACATTTGTGACGAGGGGGGGGGTTGAGAAATGTGACGTCACATCGAAATGCGCAACTTAAAATAAATATAGACAACACGTTCTATTTAGTTAAATAGACTTTTTAATTAATGTTTTCTCCTACAACATCAGAGTGCAGCGCCACATAAAATACAATGACAATAGTTTAAAGCGATTTGAAGCATGTTTTATTTTCAAAATGGAAATTTGGTTTTGGGGGGGGGGCAGAGCTTTGTGACGTCAGCGAGCGCCGTGGCGGGAGCGAGCTCCTAGCGGGAGCGAGCTCCGCGGCGGGAGCGAGCTCCGCACCCGAACGCGTTGGCACGGCCATCTTTTGGATCGCTAACACGGCTGCTTTTGTCACACGTGGACATGCTACCACCGGCATGACTGCATCGACTTGCTCATCTCTCATTGCCTTCAACATGATATTCTCATTGACTTCGTTCATGTACTTTTACATGCTTTTCTCTTTAACTTTAACATGCCACTCTTGGTTACACATAGACTGACATTAACTTACTAATTTTTTCATTAACTTTTACATGCTTCTCTCATTAAAACACATTCTCTCTCTCTCCCGCCAGCCGTTCTTATGCTAAGTTCATTAACTTTAACATACCACGCTATTTATTACACGTAGACTGACATCGACTTGCTCATCTCTCATTGACTTTAACATGATATTCTCATTAACTTCGCTCATTGACTTTGACATACTTTTCTCATCAACTTTAACATGCTATTCTTGGTTACACATAGACTGACATTAACTTGCTATTTTTTTCACTAACTTTTACATGCATCTCTTATCAAAATACATATGCTAATCCTACATGCTAATCTGAACTCTTCTGCGCTACGGAAGCAAATTGACTTTGCACTATAATCCAACATGCTAATCTAAGTTCATTTCCTTTAACATGGCACGCTATTTATTACCTTTACACTATAATACCCCATTAGCACTACTTTGGCTACCTTTGTTCTCAAAAACGTATATAAACTCTTGCTGGTAACAGCTTCTCTTCACAAGGCAGCAGACATCGTGCTGCTCGCAGCAGACATCGCGGCTGTCGCGATTTTCACCTGAAGACGATGGCTTGTGTTGCTATCGAAACGTCGTGATTTATTTTGTTTTATTTCTACCAAAGTGACTTTACCGAAAGAACCAAAGAGTAAGGATTCCTGCAGTCACAAAAGCTTCAAATCAAGATCGGTTTTAATTATTTATCGAGTGTGGGTAGAATCTGTGCAGAGTTGTGCTGTTTCCCCATGTGCAAGGTGGGGGTCTCTCTGGGTTCAACTCACACAGAGCCAAACGCTCATTAATATAATTGCCTAATATCTCATTGCAATGAGAAACTTCTGAAAAAAATCCTGTCTTTAGACTCAATGAGGCTTTCCTGGGTAAATCGTTAATATTGTAATAATTAACATGAGGAATAATGAAGTTCACTTATGAGTGCCACGAAGAGTACTATACTGGACTTTTAATTAAGAATATTTTACGTAGTTTTTTGGAAAAAGTGTCCATTCTCAACACTTTTTGACGGGCCCTCAAGCAGAAATTATATTGCAATCTTACATGAGGATTGGGAGTCAAGTGTGTCATGAATAGGGACTGAACGTATTGTGCTATAATTCGCTTGCTGTTGTGTATATACAGAAAGGATCTCTGGTGGGTAACATTTGGAAATTGGAGATAGTCATTGTTGTTCATATACAAAATCTTATTTGGGTGATGATTTGAAGCTTCTGTGACTGCAGAAATCCATACTCTTTGGTTCTTTTGGTAAAGTCACGTAGGTAGAAAAATTAAATAAAAAATAACATATAACGATGTTTCTATCGCAACACAAGCGGTCGTCCTCAGGTGGAAAAAATAATCCGCTGCATCTCCGACCAGCGCCACCTAGCCAGTGAACTGGAGCACATATGAAGTGGGTAAATAATCGGCGGAGAACTTCTTGCGAGGCAACACGATATTTATTAACACTATTTTACAGGGTCCCTAACACAAAGGGGTAGCGGCCCCTTCACCCGATACCTGGGGAGGTATGGCCTCCGGACTACACGGGCCCTAACACTGGGAACCCGTTAATTCCCTGTCCTCTGGCTGGGGGCCCTAGGGGAGGCTATGCTGACCCGACCGTGCCAGGGTCTTCGGGTCCTGACCACTGGCCTCACTGAGCTCCGACCCTTGGAAGGACGACGGAGCTTGGGGTCCAGGGTATTAACTTCAGCCCAGGTCTACAGTCTTCGGCTTGGAGATGCCTGAGCCGGACCCTTGAGAGGTCCGGCTTATATACTGGTTCGTGGCTTGCTCCGCCCTAGCCACGCCTCCCTTACAGAACTTTCTGGAAGGTGACATCATCCCCCAGTCCCCCCTCCCGGGGTCTGGGGAATGTGTCTCAGGATCCGCTTCCCAGGGATTGTCGTTGGCCCCTTGGGCCATAGTCATTAACAGTGGCGTGATAGCGCTTCCGCCCCCTGTTGACGAGAAAGGGGAAGCTACCCGCTAACAGGATGGGGAGTGCCGATTAATGCCTCTACACATACACCAAGCCCTCAAGATGAATGGATACTCAGACCGCACAATCCGCAAAGCTGTATCTCCAACCATGGGGAGACAACCTTCTGAGAATCCAATAAAAACAATCACCGTACCGTACATAGCACGTGTCACCAAAAATATTTCCAAAATCTTAAACAAACACAAGATCCAGGTCCAATTCAATACAGTACACAAAATCCGTGATTTGATCCCACCTGTGAAGGATGTCATTCCTGACATGCAATACCCTGGTGTCTACAAACTAAGTTGTGTCCTGCGGCAGCAGTTACATTGGGGAAACGAAACGACATGTCTCGGACTGTGTTCGCGAACACAAGGCAGATTTGAAACACGGCAGAACCAATACCTCTGCCGTGGATGATCATTGTTATAACGCAGTGGGCTCGCACGATATTATTTTACCGAGACCAAGGTACTCTGCAAACCTTCGGGCTACCATCAAAGATTTGTCCATGAAGCCATCCAGAAAAATAAACACGGAGACAATTTCAACCGAGAAGATGGGTATAAGCTGAGCAATCATTGGAAGGACGTTATTAACCAAGCAAAGTCGTAACTTGCTGTGGCGCTCCCATTCTTCCCTGCCGTTTGGCTGTTATCTCCGACTCTCTGAGTTGCATTGCCCTGTTAGGTGCCTCTGCATTAATGGGCTGGGGTCTCACTAACATGGCCACCTCTGCTCCCTTAGCCTCGATGTATCGATGGTTCTGGCTGTGTGATGGGCTGTGTGTCTCACTGCGGTGGTTCTCTTGCTTGGACGTGCTTGCTTCTCACAGCGCAGTTGGCAGCGCCGCAGCTTGTGTTACACATAGACATGACATTAACTTGCTAATCTCCCTAATCTCTCTGCCTAATCTCTCCCATCAACACAGTGCTGATCTCCCATTAACACTGCTCTTGTGCCCATATGCGAGGACGATACTCTTATGCGGCGACGGAAGCTCATTTCATGCTAATCTTCTCCCTAATCTCCCCCATTAACACAACTGACGTGCTTGCATCCGGAGATGGAATTCCTTTCCAGCTCAGACCCCACCTGGTTGCCCTTCACCACGTATATAACCTCTTGTTTTAACAGCTCTCTCGCTGGTTCAGCAGTTCTACCGCTGGATTATTTTTTCCGCCTGACGACGAACACTTGTGTTGCGATCGAAATGTCGTAATGTTGTTTTTTATTTTATTTTTCTACGTACGTGACGTTACTGAAAGAACCAAAGAGTACTTATTTGGGTGGATAAGGAGCAAAATAGTACATGATAGGATCTGCACTATTGAGGACTTCTGTTATAATGAATCTGTTATAATGAATCTTGTCACCTTATGTATGCCTTTGTGAGTCCACATATGACACAGGTGTAATGCGCTTGACCTTTGTCTTTTGTTTCAGATGTGTGAGAGCAACTCCGCTGCGAGTCATGGTGGTGCTGGGAGAATTGCCTTTACCATCGATGGCACTTCACCAGCACCCGTCTCAATCCGGTAGAGTTACAAGAGTGAAAAAACTCATCTCTTGTGACGTCTGTGGGAAAAAAATTCCAACTGGCATGGTGCCTAGAAGCCCACGTAAGAACGCACAAGGAGACCCGTGATCAATGTTGCGGCATATGCGGACGAAGCTTTGATCAGCAAGGAAAATTCAAAAGGCATATGAAGACCCACGAAAAGGATTACATGATAAAGGGTGCACCAGGCTTGGTGAATAACGGCAGTTTTGCCAATGCGGTGTTGAATCCGATAGAGTCACTAGAATCTGATAGTATCACTAGAGTGAGAAAACGAATCTCTTGCGACGTCTGCAGGAAAACATTCCAACTGGCATGGTGCCTAGAGTCCCACATGAGAATGCACAAGACCGGTGGTCAAAGCTGCAACATCTGCGATCAAAGCTTTGATCAGCCCTACAAACTCAGAAGGCATATGGAGACCCACGGAAATAACTCAAGGGGCGCACGTGGCATGGTGAATGACGGCAATTTTGCCAATGCGGTGTTAAAGGTGTGTCAGAGCTACTCGGATGCGAGTCATGGTGCTGGAAGAATTGCCTTTGCCATGGATGGCACCAGCAGCTCCAGCAGCAGCAGCTTGTCGAGTCCTGGTGGTGAGGAGGCAGAGTTGCAGACAATGCCACCTTCTGCAAAGGGCGCACCTGCGTGCAACGAAGTTATTGCTATCACAGCAACCGTGCATGGAACGAAGGCGCCTGCTGGGAAACGCCACGCCTGACCAGCGCCCGTCTCGACTCCACCTCACTCCCATAGTCACTAGAGTGAGAAAACAAATGTCTTGCCAAGTCTGTGGGAAAGCATTCCAACTGCCATCATGCCTAGAGTCCCACATGAGAACGGACAAAGAAACCCCTGACCAATGGCATCTGCGGTCGAAACTTTGATCAGCCAGGCAAATTCAGAAGGCATATGGAAACCTACGAAAAGGCCTATTGGATATTTCTTTGCTGTTCTATTGCTGAAGCTATCAACAGAAGGTGTGTACCGGATTAATTGCACTTGTGGCAAATGCTATGGATGGCAACCAGAACGAATGATCAGCACGAGACTAAAAGAACACCACAGAAATATGAAATGCTCACAAATACAACTATCAGCAGCAGCAGAACACGCGTGCCCACAAGGACACTCAATTGATTTTGATAATGTTGAAGTTCTGTGCAAAACTAGTTACTACGGGCCAAGACTAATTACAGAATCTATCGAAATTTAAAGAAATAAAAATAATTGTAATCGTTTGGATAGCTACCGACTTAGTGCTGCATGGAAGAGAATCATCAAATTACCGTTTGTACGGCTGTTTTAGTACACACAATGGACACTAAGTACAAGATCAATGGGCTAGCATAATGTGCATGTATAATGTACGTTGATTCATTAATCCCCCCCCCAACTTTGCGGTCAAAGAGCGCACAAGTGTTGTCACCACATCTACGCCTCTATATAAGGAATTAAACAGATGGACTTCTCCCAAATATTGTGTTGCCTGATGAAGCTAGTTGTAATTACTGAAACGTCATACTCCGATGGTTAATGTTGTAGCTTGGCTCTCCAACACACCACACACCGGTGTGCTGTACTAGTGATGAATTGGCATGTTCTGTTTACGTGACAACCCTTACTAGTTGGCTGTCGGGTGGTGGCGGGTTTAACGACATATTTACTTGATCCAACCCATAAAACCTGTATTATGGATATTTGTCGCGAAAGCCTACGTGTTAAACTGCCATGTATTTTTACGTCTATTGCTGTATTTTCTTACGTGCAATATATTTAATAAACCATCTTAATTTATTCATATTTTTGTTCATAGTTATATCATTGTTGCGCGTGCGGTGTGGTCAGTGGATATTGTTCAGTGGATCAAACCGAGACAAATATTTTTGCAGCAGCTGTGGCTGCACATTGCAACAGCGCATTCCGAATGGTGTAGAACGCATCGCCCAGAATCTGTATCTGTGTGCAAACACCAGGTATGGTTGGTAAGAAACACGTTTGGTTTTAAATGAATAGAACTCGAGCTTCAGCCATATTGTTCATTATAGACCCCACTTTGTAAGAATTAATCACGCAAACCTTGCGCCTGATTCATTTGAGTCGCTGTGCTCATGAGCAACAGGGCATTTGTGGCAAGGTGTTAATGTACCACAGATTAGCACGGTTGGCTACGTACACTGCGAAAGAAGTTCAACACATATTATTTGGGTCTTTCCGTAAAGTCACGTAGATAGAACAATAAAATAATAAAAATAAAGTGAATGAAAATTAAAATAAATCACGACGTTTCGATCACAGCACAAGCAATCGTCATCAGGAGAAAAATGATAACGATTGCTTGTGTTGCGATCGAAATGTCGTGATATTTTTATTATTATTTTGTATTCACTTTATTTTTATTATTTTACTGTTCTATCTACGTGACTTTATCGAAAGACCCAAAAAATATTAATTCCTGCAGTCACGAAAGCTTTAAGTCAAGATTCAAGCACAACACACTTTCATACATTGTGGAAAGCGAGTATCCTTGCACGTACAATGCACTGGACCGCATGTTCGTGTTAAGTGAGTCAGGGGCTTTGTCACTGCCTACCCCATGATATAAATAATCTCAGGGAATTCAATTGCAAGTGTGCAATCTCCCTTCCGGTGGGCATCGAGGATGAGTCATACCCTGGCTTGCCAGGAGGCAGTGGATCACAACTGTGGAATCCTTTCCATCTGCACGGGATAGAACGTTGCCCCCTTGCTCACATTCGTTCGTTTTCTGCGAGTGTACTGGTTTCCCCCCACATGTAAACACTCAGTAAGTGGCTGCAAATATCGGAATGTAAAGAGAACCGCAGATCTTGGGCGATTGTTGGGAGTGCCGGCTCACCGCCTGGCTGCTGTCTCCCCGCTCGTCTGTGGGAGACATATAGAGGTACTGAATTAGATTTATATTCTCTACATAACATGATTCCTATCTACACAAAGCACTCACAGCGTAGAGTACAGCAAGTGATATTCCACGAAATAAAAAATAAACGTACATGACCACAACAGAAGCCAATGGGTACAGCTGTGCATACACGTACACAACATATACACGATTCATACTGGTGGTTGGAACGATTCACCACTGCCGGAGAGTCAAGGAATTGTAATGATTCAGGGTCATTAATGCAAAACTGTCCCCGTTCTCAAACCTGAGTACGATTTAAAAGGTCATAGAACGCCTTTGTCGGAAGCAATTACTTCCCCATGTCACTGCGATGGGCAGATTCATGCCGTTGCAGTCGGCTTACACATTGTCAGCAGACCCCCCATACGCAAGGGTACACATTTGGTTAACCCCTCCTCCCCTCTCCATGCATACATACTAAATGGATGCCCCCTAACAGCTACACCACCACTCCCCACACGAGACAAGCATGTGACTCTCGGTGTAAATGGAGCCGGAGTGCGAATACACGTGCCGATGCCCCAAGTACAGTTGCCACCATTTCCACGACAGAGCAAACCCAGGCACATTTCTCAGCGAGCCCAGGTCTATTGTTAAAACTGTGCATTTCACGGTGATAAAATCAACCATAGCCATACCCGGGGTACCAGATCTCGACACAAATCAATTCCTGCTGCCACCCGAACACTGTCCGGGGGTCAAACGCGGACAGGTGGCAGCCCCAGTCGCGAGGCCACATCTACACCGACTCACGGTAAATGTGTGCAGGGCCAGCAGGAAGAGCCCCGGAATCTCGGAGCGCAGCCACTGGTTCCACGCGCTGTCTCGGTCCACGTCCTCGCGTGACGACGACACTTCAAAATCACCTGACCGGAAGGAGGGGGTGGGAGGGAGAGTAAGAAGGTTCGAAGGGGAACCTTCTAACTCTTTCACAGGGACGCGTTCTTCGCATGCGTCACCATGCAGCCAACCTCTCTGCTCTCGTGTGTGAACGTGGGTCAGTTTGGTTTAATCGTTCAGAATGAATGGGGCATGACCCTGGCCCTTGTGCAACTTATTATTTTCCATGAGATAATACCAAACGCATAATTCATGTGTGAGTGTGTCTGTGGCCTGCAAGCAAAACCTACATTCTCTCGAGTCATATATCGGGAGCAGTCACAGGTGGGAAAGCATTGCCGAATTCCTTGAAAGGCTCAACTCTCTCCAACTTATGTTGAAAGCATTTACAGTGAGGGAAAAAGTATTTGATCCCATGCTGATTTTGTACGTTTGCCCACTGACAAAGAAATGATCAGTCTATAATTTTAATGGTAGGTATATTTGAACAGTAAGACAGACAGAATAACAACAAAAAAATCCAGAAAAATGCATGTAAAAAATGTTCTAAATTGATTTGCATTTTAATTAGGGGAATAAGCACTTGACCCCTCTGCAAAACATGACTTAGTACTTGGTGAAAAAACCCTTGTTGGCAATCACAGAGGTCAGACGTTTTTTTGTAGCTGGCTACCAGGTTTGCACACATCTCAGGAGGGATTTTGTCCCACTCCTCTTTGCAGATCTTCTCCAAGTCATTAAGGTGTGGAGGCTGACGTTTGGCAACTCGAACCTTCAGCTCCCTCCACAGATTTTCTATGGGATTAAAGTCTGGAGACTGGCTAGGCCACTCTAGGACCTTAATGTGCTTATTCTTGAGCTACTCCTTTGTTGCCTTGGCCGTGTGTTTTGGGTCATTGTCATGCTAGAATACCCATCCACGACCCATTTTCAATGCCCTGGCTGAGGGAAGGAGGTTATCACCCAAGATTTGACGGTACATGGCCCCGTCCATCGTCCCTTTGATGCGGTAAAGTTGTCCTGTCCCCTTAGCAGAAAAACACCCCCAAAGCATAATGTTTCCACCTCCATGTTTGACGGTGGGGATGGTGTTCTTGGGGTCATAGGCAGCATTCCTCCTCCTCCAAACACGGCGAGTTGAGTTTATGCCAAAGAGCTCCATTTTGGTCTCATCTGACCACAACACTTCCTTCAGATGTTCATTGGCAAACTTCAGACGGGCATGTATATGTGCTTTCTTGAGCAGGAGGACCTTGCGGGTGCTGCAGGATTTCAGTCCTTCAAGGTGTAGTGTGTTACCAATTGTTTTCTTGGTATGGTGCCAGCTGCCTTGAGATCATTGACAAGATCCTCCCGTATAGTTCTGGGCTGATTCCTCACTGTTCTCATGATCATTGCAACTCCACGAGGTGAGATCTTGCACGGAGCCCCAGGCAGAGGGAGATTGACAGTTATTTTGTGTTTCTTCCATTTGCGAATAATCGCACCAACTGTTGTCACCTTCTCCACAAGCTGCTTGGCAATGGTCTTGTAGCCCATTCCAGCCTTGTGTAGGTCTACAATCTTGTCCCTGACATCCTTGGAGAGCTCTTTGGTCTTGGCCATGGTGGAGAGTTTGGAATCTGATTGATTGATTGCTTCTGTGGACAGGTGTCTTTTATACAGGTAACAAGCTGAGATTAAGAGCACTCCCTTTAAGAGTGTGCTCCTAATCTCAGCTCGTTACCTGTATAAAAGACACCTGGGAGCCAGAAATCTTTCTGATTGAGAGGGGGTCAAATACTTATTTCCCTCATTAAAATGCAAATCAATTTATTACATTTTTGACATGCGTTTTTCTGGATTTTTTTGTTGTTATTCTGCCTCTCACTGTTCAAAAAAACCTGCCATTAAAATTATAGACTAATAATTTCTTTGTCAGTGGGCAAACGTACAAAATCAGCAAGGGATCAAACACTTTTTTCCCTCACTGTATGCATTAGTTCTGCCCGTACCTCTTTGTGCCTGTGTAGTGGGCAGGCAAGTGTGGTGGAGCAGCAGGTCCAGCACACGGGTTGTCCAGCAGAGGAGAGGAACTCCCCGTGGCCGTGGCCGGGGAAGCAGAGGTCGGTGGCGCTGGGAGCGGCGTCAGTTGAGCGGCGTCTGTGGGAGAAGGCACAGGCCTCTGCTGAAGATTATCATCCGCAGACACATCACACGGCTTGCCGGACACGTCACACACTCGGCCCTGTGATTGTGGAGGTGAGACAGGTTCGCGCTTGGCAACGAATGGCTTGTCGCTGGACAAACATCGACGGCAACATCGGGAGAACGCGGCACGAACTCGTGCAGAGTTTCTGGCACCATATGAATTTACACTCCTTGTAGGTATGTACGTTGAACCTCGTTCGCGCCATACGTCAGCCAGCCGTGCTAATCGGAGGTGCAGATGGATGCAATTGAAGGACGTGGAGCAGAGGTGTCAAAATGAAAAAAATAATTGATACAGAAATTACACAAGTCCAGGGGACTTCACCAAGGCCGTGTTATCCCAGACTCTGACAGAGCACAAAGGAAAATTGGCAATGACAAAAAATGGCTTCATAACTTTCATTGTCAGATGGCACACTTGCATCTTCAGTCTTCAGTCGGCGTCAGTAATTTAAGAATGCACACATGATGCGTGACACCAACTAAAATGGCATCGATGCTGACTAATCACATCCTCTCCAAGATGTGGAACTCAAGAGACGAGGATAGCCTCTTCCAAACAGGACTACCCTTGACAATTGAGTTGTCGCCTGGGTAAAAATAAAATGAACTAGTAGATTTCAACTTGAAAATCCAAACCATCGCACCAACAGTAATGGACGGAATCCTAAATGAGGCGCACACTGCAGTAGCTTCAGGTGGACTCTGGTACCTGCTTTAACGTCTGTGTGAGAAGCATCTTCTCCCACTGAAATTCAAACAAAGTTGACAGTTAGACAGGACATGTTTTAAAACATCCGCAGTAAAATTCAAGTATGTATACCATTAAAGTAAACTATTTTTTATTTACCAGGTAAGGCCCATTGAGAGCTATTAAGCTCTTTTTCAGAAGCGACCTGGCCACAAGTTATAGCTTAACGAAGTAGCTTATCACGTGGAAATTTATAGCAGCCAAATACTCTAAACGCATTACTTACAAATAGCTCACAAAGCGGTTATCCTCCCACTACCCTTGGGTTACCTCCTGTCCCGGTCCAGCCGAGACAGTCTGTGAATTGGCATCTGTGTTTGGGTGGCATGAATTAATTTGTACCGAGATCTGGTACCGGTACTGTGCTGAACTTTACTACTGCATGGTTGTTGACAGACCTAGACCGACTGAAACATAGGTCTGGGTTTGATCTCCATAGTGGAAAAGGTGGTAACCCGAAAACTAACCCAAACCCTTCCACATTCAACGATAAACACTTCTAAAACCGAGTTCGCTCGGAAATGACCCCACTAAACCGCACGTATGTAAACGTTTGACTTCAGTGGTTCCTCCGCCGCGTGCGAACGATGAAGTGCACGGCCTCTCGTGATGATGACCTCACACCCGCATGGCTGCACGAAAGGCGGTGCTGACGAGCATGAGGCAGGTGGAAGAGGCAAAACGAGGAGGCAAGATTAGAGTGCTGTAGTCGGTGGGGTATAGTGGGGCCTATTTCCAAATGATTGATTTATGTGGAAATGAAATTGGTCAAGTGCCCGTTACTTTGTAAACATTAGCATGTATCTACTTTAATACCAAGTCTGCAGGGGTGGGAAAGATGAGGTCTATTCATTCTGGTGGGCAAAGAGAATTTAGACACTCCAAGTTAAGTCTGGTGGCATACGGATAAAATGCACCTTACAAATGTAAATAATGATTATTAATCAATCTTCTTCTTCACTCCCACGGTGTTTCCAACCAGGGTTAGGCCATGTAATGATCTGACGTGCTGTACACTTGTACAGTGTTTCTGAATTATTGTATCATTATGAATTCAGTGCCCCTTCTGCGACCTTTCCCTAGATCCCCCTCTTGTGTATAACCTGGCCTGCTGACGTCAGGGCCGTAAGCCTCAGATCCCTTTCCCTGCCAGCAGCAGGCGCTATGCTGTTACATTACGATTCTATGCCACTACACAGGGACTCCTCTACTTACGAACATTCGACTTACGAACTTTCAGAGATATGATCAAACCTGTCCGTATGTCCAGTTTCCTGTTCGGACCGAGAGTCGCAAGTTCAACCACCGCACAATAGGTGGTGATGGTGGCATCTACATCTGCAGAACGTGAAGAACCAGAGGCAAACGTTAAAGCCATTCCCCGTGTTTAGTGTACAAGTCGTGAAACGTGTTTGAAATCGATGGGAGTAAAGTTGGACTCACGAACAAATCGACTTACGAACAGACCTATGGAACCGAACTCGTTTGTACGTACAAGAGTCTGTATATGGTGGTCACTCTGAACAACACAGACCCAGCCTCCTTTTTACTATTTTTGGTCCATTAGGACATTACCAGATGCATCTTTCTGTGCTAACGACCACACAATACACATTAGACGTGTCACAACAGGTCACGTTTAATAGTCTAACCTTGTCTGGAGTAAGTTGCATGCGGTAGACATTTCTGCGCATTTGCAGAATTACATGTCTATGACAAAGGAACCAAGTGTATTGCATTACAAGGGGTGCTTGATCATGTGTGGATGCAGATTCCCGCAGCAATAGAGGGAATAGGTTGTTCGCAGCGCCACTGATTAATCAGAATCAGAATCTTTTTTATATCCTGGAGGAATCCGATGAGCTATGAAGATCTTTTTCACATATGTCCAGTAGGGGAGGGTCAGCGAGCTATTTCCAAAACCGATGAGAGGCAAGATGGAGAAAATGTAAGCAAATTGCTAAAAATACAAAGTACATACATTCCTGCCAATTTGTCAACAAATGCAAGCTTGGGCAAGGTAGCAACACAACAACCACAGCTCCAGACCACGACAAGACTCCACAAAGTCCCTCAATTGCATTGCATTAAAATTGAACGTTTAATGAGCGATATTTGAAATAGCGTTACCAAATGACAATATTCCCTTCGAATACCTGACTAATGAATGAGGCTAAGACGCTTGCAGTAATGTTCAAATATGCATCACAAGCGATTCAGAAGTGGTAGGCCTCACGTGACCACAGGGCACCACAGTGGCAATATGTTAACTACCTCGCCTGGTACGCAGGAGGCCGTGGATTCAATCCCGACACTGTCGCCTGCTGTATATTTTGAGGTTGCATGTCTCTTTCACTACATTTAGAATAAACATCACGCGTTTAGAGTATTTGGCCTCTATAAATTTCCACGGGATAAGCCACTTCGTTGAAGATAACATTTGTGATAGCCAGGTTGCTTCTGAAAAATAGCTCCATAGCTCAGTGGGGCCTCAAACTGGTAAAATAAAAAAATATAGTTTATATTCTTGGTTCTTTCGGTAAAGTCGCATAGAAGGGAAACAATAAAATAATAAAAATATAAAATAATAAAATTCTCACGACGGTAAAGTCACGTAGATAGAACAATAAAATAATAAAAATAAAGTGAATACGAAATAATAATAAAAATATCACGACGTTTTGATCACAACACAAGCAATCGTCATAATTTTTCTCCTGATGACGATTGCTTGTGTTGTGATCGAAACGTCGTGATATATTTTACTTTTTTATTCACTTTATTTTTATTTATTGTTCTATCTACGTGACTTTACGGAAAGACCCAAAGAATATGTGTTGAACTTCCTTCGCAGTGTACGTAGCCAACCGTGCTAATCTGTGGTACATTAACACCTTGCCACAAATGCCCTGTTGCTCATGAGCACACCGACTCAAATGAATCAGGCGCAAGGTTTGCGTGATTAATTCTTACAAAGTGGGGTCTATAATGAACAATATGGCTGAAGCTCGAGTTCTATTCATTTAAAACCAACGTGTTTCTTACCAACCATACCTGGTGTTTGCACACAGATACAGATTCTGGGCAATGCGTTCTACACCATTCGGAATGCGCTATTGCAATGTGCAGCCACAGCTGCTGCAAAAATATTTGTCCCGGTTTGATCCACTGAACAATATCCACTGACCACACCGCACGCGCAACAATGATATAACTATGAACACAAATATGAATAAATTAGGATGGTTTATTAAATATATTGCACGTAAGAAAATACAGCAATAGACGTAAAAATACATGGCAGTTTAACACGTACGCTTTCGCGATAAATATCCAGAATACAGGTTTTATGGGTTGGATCGCGTAAATATATAAATGTGTCATTATGAGACCACCTTTGCCAGTAGCAAGATATAGTAATAGATTTTTACCCTTTTATCTGGCACCAAAACTGACACCTTTATACAAGGAATCATGTTTGCAATAACCACAACACAAGCAATCAAAATGCAAACAAAAAGGGACAACTCTGATAATGATATACACTGTCCTTGAAGTTGATTGGTCCACACCCGAGACGGCTTTTCTTAGAGCCTAGTCTCCACTGGTGTTGATCCAGATGACACCAAAAGGCATACAACTCAAAAACAGCGCACTATCAGAGTATTGAGAGCTCGGGGTAAGCATTTACATTATGAGACCTCCTTTGCCAGTAGCAAGATATAGTAATAGGTTTTTTACCCTTTTATCTGGCACCAAACTGACACCTTTATGCAAACATGATCCCTTGTATAAAGGTGTCAGTTTTGGTGCCAGATAAAAGGATAAAAACCTATTACTATATCTGGCTACTGGCAAAGGAGGTATCATAATGTAAATGCTTACCCCGAGCTCTCAATACTCTGATAGTGCGCTGTTTTTGAGTTGTATGCCTTTTGGCGTCATCTGGTCCAACACCAGTGGAGACTAGGCTCTAAGAAAAGCCGTCTCGGGTGTGGACCAATCAACTTCAAGGACAGTGTATATCACTATCAGAGTTGTCTCTTTTTGTTTGCATTTTGACTGCTTGTGTTGTGGTTATTGCAAACATGATCCCTTGTATAAAGGTGTCAGTTTTGGTGCCAGATAAAAGGGTAAAAACCTATTACTATATCTTGCTACTGGCAAAGGAGGTCTCATAATGTATATTCTTACCCCGAGCTCTCAATACTCTGATAGTGCGCTGTTTTTGAGTTCTATGCCTTTTGGCGTCATCTGGTCCAACACCAGTGGAGACTAGGCTCTAAGAAAAGCCATCTCGGGTGTGGACCAATCAACTTCAAGGACAGTGTATATCATTATCAGAGTTGTCTCTTTTTACTCATTGGTTTTTTCGGTAAAGTCATGTATGTAGAAATACCATAAAATTATATTAAAATAAATAAATCACGACGTTGCGACCGCAACACAAGCGATCTTCATCAGGTGTAAAAAAACAACAAATAGCGAGGGAGCATATAGGGCGACACCAACGCAACACATAGAGAGCGCCAAACTGCACGGAGGTAAATACAACAAGAAGATGAGAGACGAGAATTCAACAAACCTAAGAAAAAATAACGTGATGCAAAACCAGTCAGGCCAACAACACAGTTAGACACTTGCCTGGCGGACCACGAATTGAAATTCGTTGAAATTCGTGGTCCGCCAGGCAAGTGTCTGCTTGTGTTGTGGTTATTGCAAACATGATCCCTTGTATAAAGGTGTCAGTTTTGGTGCCAGATAAAAGGGTAAAAACCTATTACTATATAAATGTGTCGTTAAACCCGCCACTGCCCGACAGCCAACTAGTAAGGGTTGTCACGTAAACAGAACATGCCAATTCATCACTAGTACAGCACACCGGTGTGTGGTGTGTTGGAGAGCCAAGCCACAACATTTACTATCGGAGTACGACGTATCAGTAATTACAACTAGCTTCATCAGGCAACAGCAAGATTTGGGAGAAGTCCACCTGTTTCATTCCTTATATAGAGGCGTAGATGTGATGACAACATTTGTGCGCTCTTTGAGCGCAAAGTAGGGGGGGGATTAATGAATCAACGTACATTATACATGCACATTATGCTAGCCCATTGATCTTGTACTTAGTGTCCATTGTGTGTTCTAAAATATCCGTACAAACGGTAATTTGATTATTCTCTTCCATGCAGCACTAAGTCGGTAGCTATCCAAACGATTACAATTATTTTTCTTAATTTAAATTTCGATAGATTCTGTAATTAGTCTTGGCCAGTAGTAACTAGTTTTGCACAGAACTTCAACATTATCAAAATCAATTGAGTGTCTTTGTGGGCACGCGTGTTCTGCTACTGCTGACAGTTGTATTTGTGAGCATTTCATATTTCTGTGGTGTTTTAGTCTCGTGCTGATCATTCGTCCTGTTTGCCCTACATAGCATTTGCCACAAGTGCAATTAATCCGGTACACACCTTCTGTTGATAGCTTCAGTAATAGAACAGCAAAGAAATATCCAATAGTCCTTTTCGTAGGTTTCCATATGCCTTCTGAATTTGCCTGGCTGATCAAAGTTTCGACCGCAGATGCCATTGGTCAGGGGTCTCTTTGTCCGTTCTCATGTGGGACTCTAGGCATGATGGCAGTTGGAATGCTTTCCCACAGACTTGGCAAGACATTTGTTTTCTCACTCTAGTGACTATGGGAGTGAGGTGGAGTCGAGACGGGCGCTGGTCAGGCGTGGCGTTTCCCAGCAGGCGCCTTCGTTCCATGCGCGGTCGCTGTGATAGCAATAACTTCGTTGCACGCAGGTGCGCCCTTTGCAGAAGGTGGCATTGTCTGCAACTCTGCCTCCTCACCACCAGGACTCGACAAGCTGCTGCTGGAGCTGCTGGTGCCATCCATGGCAAAGGCAATTCTTCCAGCACCATGACTCGCAGCCGAGTAGCTCTGACACACCTTCAACACCGCATTGGCAAAATTGCCGTCATTCACCATGCCACGTGCGCCCCTTGAGTTCTTTCCGTGGGTTACTCCATATGCCTTCTGAGTTTGTAGAGCTGATCAAAGCTTTGATCGCAGATGTTGCAGCTTTGACCACCGGTCTTGTGCATTCTCATGTGGGACTCTAGGCACCATGCCAGTTGGAATGTTTTCCTGCAGACGTCGCAAGAGATTCGTTTTCTCACTCTAGTGACTCTATCAGATTCTAGTGACTATCGGATTCAACACAGCATTGGCAAAACTGCCGTTATTCACCAAGCCTGGTGCACCCTTTATCATGTAATACTTTTCGTGGGTCTTCATATGCCTTTTGAATTTCCCTGGCTGATCAAAACTTCGTCCGCATATGCCACACCATTGATCACGGGTCTCCTTGTGCGTTCTTACGTGGGATTCTAGGCACCATGCCAGTTGGAATTTTTTCCCACAGACGTCACAAGAGATGAGTTTTTTCGCTCTTGTAACTCTACCGGATTGAGGTGGGGTCGAGACGGGTGCTGGTGAAGTGCCATCGATGGTAAAGGCAATTCTCCCAGCACCACCATGACTCGCAGCGGAGTTGCTCTCGCACATCTGATACAAAAGACAAAGGTCACGCGCATGACACCCGTGTCACGAGTGTACTCACAAAGGCATACTTAAGGTGACGTAAGATTCATTACAACAGATTCATTATAACAGAACTCCTCAATAGTGCAGATCCTATCATCTACTATTTTACTCCTTATCCACCAAAATAAGTCCTCTTTGGTTCTTTCGGTAAAGTCACGTAGGTAGGAAAAATAAAATAAAAAATAATATATCACGACCATAAATGACGTCACGCGATTTTGGACGATTTTTAACCCCCCCCCCCTCGTCACACGGCGTCACAAAAAGTCAGACCCCCCCCCCTCAAGTATGACGTCACAAAGCTCTGCCCCCCCCCCCCCAAACCATATTTTCATTTTGAAAATAAAACATGCTTCAAATCGCTTTAAACTATTGTCATTGTATTTAATGTGGCGCTGCACTCTGATGTTGTAGGAGAAAACATTTATTAAAAAGTCTATTTAACTAAATAGAACATGTTGTCTATATTTATTTTAAGTTGCGCATTTTGACGTGACGTCACATTTCTCAAACCCCCCCCCCCGTCACAAATGTCTGACCCCCCCCTCCCCAGGTGCGTGACGTCATTTATGGATGGCCCCCATCGCCTTAAAACGCGAACTCGCGCTTGCAAACTGAAACCGCGGAACTTTTTTTGTTCCGCAGCGCGATCCTCCGCGAGATGTAATGAGTCGGCCTCGCGCTGTGAGTGAGTGTGAGTGAGACAGCATCGTCCCCCACTCCTCCTGATGTCGAGGGTAAATGGGCGAGGTTTAAGCCTGTGACTCATGCAGCTGCAATGGCTGCTTTGTGTACGCGGTCCAGACCTCCCCAGAGACCCTGGCTGACAGAGGAGGTGTTCAGGATGGTTGAGAAAAAGCGACAGGCTCACTCTAATCGTCTACAGCATCCCACGTCAGAGAATGAGGAGGCTTACCGCAGCCTTCGCTCGGAGGTTCGGAGAGCCGTGAGGCGCTGCAAGGATGGGTGGTGGTCGCGGGTTGCTGAGGAGATGGAGTCTGCCTCAATGGCCCGCGATCACAAATCCCTATTTAACTCCATCAAAAAAGTAACCTACAGCGCCACACCTATTACCATTGTAGGGGTAATCGTCACTCACCACTCTGTGGGCTGGTAGCTTCCCCTTATCGTCAATAGGGGGCGGAAGCGCTATCACGCCAGGGCTAATGTCCATGGCCCAAAAAGGGGCCAACGATAAACCCTAGCAAACGGATCCTGGAACACATTCCCCGGGGCCCCGGGAGGGGGGAACCGGGGGATGATGTCACCTTCCAGAACGTTCTAGAAGGGAAGCGTGGCTAGGGCGGAGCAAGCCACGAACCAAAAGCCGGACCTCTCAGAGGTCTGGCTCAGTCATCTGCAAGCTGAAGAACGAAGACCTGGGCTGAAGATAGGACTCTGGACCCCAAGCTCCGTTGTCCTTCTAAGGGCCAGAGCTCAGTGAGCCCAGTGGTCAGGACCCACGGACCGGGTACGGTCAGGTCAAATAGCCTCTCCTATGGTCCCAGCCGGAGAAAGGGTAACGGGGTACCCAGTGATAGGGCCCTATAATCCGGAGGCCATACCTCCCCAGGGATCGGATAAAGGGACCGATATACCCTTTGTGTTAGGGACTTGTAAGGAAGACAATAAATATCGTGTTGTCTCATCAGAATTTTATTCGTCAATTTATACCCACTACATCATTAGGGGAACGAAGGGTGATCCAATCTCCGACCCCCAGCGACAGGTTTGCAGATTTGCTGAGCATTTCTGTGAGGTCCTGGGGGAGGGGGAATCCCTCAGCCTAGAAAACATCATGGGACAAAGTGGGGATGACCCTGCTGAGGATGCGGTGCCTCAAATATTGGAGGAGGAAGTCACCCTCTGTGAGTGGCTGGCTGAGGTACCATCCGTTGAGGAAGTACTGAGGGCGCTTCAGAGTCTGAGACCAGGAAAGGCACCGAGCAGAGATGATCTCCCAAGCGAAATGCTGAGGGAGGGTGGCGTTTGTGCGTAGACTGCCCTACATGACATCATAACAGCAGTCTGGGCCACTGGACGGGTTCCGCAGGATTGGAAGGATGCCCTGGCGGTCCCCCTCTTTAAGAAGGGGGACCGCACAGACTGTAACAACTACAGGGGCATCTAACTCCTCAGTGTGCCGGAAAAGGTCCTGGCAAGGATTATTCAACATCGCCTTGATAGGTACGCTAAGGAGAGGCTTGCGAAGCCCCAATGCGGTTTCAGGAAAAGGCGGTCCTGCAAAAATGTAATATTTTCTGTCCGTCTGCTACAGCAGAGGTGGAGGGAATTCCAACTAGACCTACATCTCTGCTTTATTGACCTGGTTAAGGCCTATGATACCATCAGTAGGCCTGGACTCTGGGTTGTTCTTCGTGCTTTCAGAGTCCCTGACCCTCTGCTCACACTCATTAAGGACCTTCATGATGGTGAGCAGACCCGAGTAAAACTACATAGCCGGGAGTCAGAGCCATTCCCTGCGACAGGGATGTCCTCTGGCTCCAACATTATTTAACATCTATTTCGACCACATAGTTCGTGAAGCCGTCAGTAGCTGTACCAGAGGAATTTACGTCTGGTACAGATACAATGGGAGGCTGATCGATGCCCAGGTGCGGTCAAGGGATGTCTCCCTATTGGTCAACCACATTATGTATGCCGACGACCTGGTAATTGCTGCTCATTCAGAGGAGGAGTTGGAGGCGCTGCTGCTGAAACTGGAGTGTGCCACTAAGAGGTGGGG
Organism: Petromyzon marinus; assembly: GCF_048934315.1. Classification (NCBI taxonomy): domain Eukaryota; kingdom Metazoa; phylum Chordata; class Hyperoartia; order Petromyzontiformes; family Petromyzontidae; genus Petromyzon; species Petromyzon marinus. The sequence continues at coordinate 760,769 of NC_133683.1, forward strand.
CCTTACCATCAGCCCCACCAAAACGAAGCACCTGCCTGGGTATGTTGTGCCATCGGGCACTCTACCCCCACAACTCCCAATCGGTGATGGGGCAGTTGGGGAGAGAGTGGAGAGTTTTCCATACCTGGGCAGTGTGCTCATGATCGGCTCCGGTTTAACAGCAGAGGTCTCACTCCGAATTAGTCGAGCAGCATTATCTTTTCATCGGTTGTGTAACATTGTGTGGAAGCTACCTGGTCTGTCGCTCCGCATGAAGCTTCGGTTCTTCTCGGCCACAGTCATTCCCTCCCTTCTCTACGCTTGCAAAACGTGGAACCCCCTAATGCAGCATCTTGACCGGTTAGAAACATTTAGGCTGGCCTGCCTACGATCAATCCTGGGTTTAACCAGGCTGGATTGTGTGAGGAACTCACAAATCCTCGAAAGATCTGGACAAAGTCCCATCGGTGAGCTCCTCCAGCAGGCAAGGCTGCGTTGGCTGGGCCATGTAGCCCGCATGCCCAATCACCGCATGCCCAAACAGCTTTTGTTCGGCCGGATCGAGGGAGCTAAACGGGCGTGGCACGGACTAGAGAAGAGATGGAGTGATGTGGTACAGGAGGATGTGGAGCTGAATGGACTTGCCAATGACTGGTACCAGCGGTGTCAAGATCGGCCTCTGTGGAGGAGGCTCGTGAAGGACGCTACTGGGCAGTTGGAGGCAGTCGCCCTCCAACAACAACGGAGGGCGGAGGATCGACGCTCAGAAAAATGAGCAGACCGTCGGGTGGCTAAAGCTCAGCAAGTTGGCACAGTAGGGGGCACAGGTGGTGCATCAGCCAGTAATCTCAGTCATCTCAGTCAGTCGACCAGTGGCACCTGGGTCTGCCCCGTGACCTCCTGCCAGCCGGCGATCGACACTTCACGTAGCCTCAAGGTGCACATAGCCTGGCACAAGCGTCGTGGTGACGTCACCGCCACTTAGTGGCGAATGGCGGTTGTTGTTTTGAGACAGTAAGAGAGTGTGAGGTCGACTCAGCCTCAGATGAGTACCTGGTGCGGTGTGTCGTAAACATCGCTACTGGGGGAGACAAAAGCCGCCATGGAGGAGAATCCTAAAATAATAAAAAGCTTTTATTATAATAAAAGCTTTTTATTATTATTATAATAAAAGCTTTGATTATAATATTATGATATTATAATAAAAGCTATACTAAAAGCTTTTTAAATTAAAAATACAAAATTTTTTGAAATAATGAAAGCTTGTATTATTTAAAATGTATTATTTAATTTTTAAATTGGCAGAATCTACACGCCATATTCTTGGTTCTTCAGGTAAAGTCACGTCGATTTTAAAATAAAAATAATTAAATTAAATTGAAAAATATAAATTATAATATTTAAACTAATAAAAGCTTTTATTATTTTCAATTTATTATTTTCAATTTATTATTTTAATTTTATTAACAGGTCCCTGCAGGGTGGGCTGGTAGGACAAGTCTTTACGCTGTCTATTGCTGATTTTACACCCAACAGCACGAGATTTCACTTCGTTAAAGTATTGAAAGGGGACGGACGGACGGACACATTAATCTATTGCAGGCTGGTACACTCAGTTTACAACTTCGTTCCTACCAGTATTACACTTCATTAAAGTATTGAAAGGGGACGGACGGACGGACACATTAATCTATTGTAGGCTGGTACACTCAGTTTACAACTTTGTTCCTACCAGTATTACACTTCGTTAAAGTATTGAAAGGGGACGGACGGACGGACACATTAATATATTGTAGGCTGGTACACTCAGTTTACAACTTCGTTCCTACCAGTATTATGACTTTACCGAAGGAAGCAATAATCTGGCGTGTAGATGCTGCCATCTGCTGGCCACCATTGTTGGGTGTAGATTGTGACAAAACTTTCGTGACTTCAGGAATTCATATTCTTGGTTCTTTCGGTAGTCACGTCCATAGAAAATAAAAAAATATCAAATCAAATAAAAATGTGAAATTTTAAATAATAAAAGCAAAAAACCCACATTCATATTCTTGGTTCTTTCGGTAAAGTCGCGGAGATAAAAAAAAATACAATTTTAAAATAATCAATTGAATAAAAGCTTTTAATATTATTTAAGCTTTTGTTATATTCAATTTATTATTTTAATTTTTAAATTGGCAGAATCTACACGCCACGTTGGTGGCCGGCAGGTGGCAACATCTACACGCCGAATTCTTGTTTTTTTCGTTAAAGTCACGTAGATTTTAAAATAAAAAATAATATAATTTAATTAAAAATACAAATAATAAATTGAAAATAATAAAAGCTTTCATAATTTTCATTTTTTAATTTTTTAATTATTTTCTATCTACGTGACTTTACCGAAAGAACCAAGAATCTGGCGTGTAGATGCTGCCATCTGATGGCCACCAACGTTGGCAGGTGGCAGCATCTACACGCCAGATTCTTGGTTCTTTGGGTAAAATATAAATAATAAAGAAAAGAAAAAATAATAATTCATGATTTAGTATTTTTTAATTTAATTATATTTTTTTTCATTTTCAAATCTACGTTACTTTACCGAAAGAACCAAGAATATGGCGTGTAGATTCTGCCAATTTAAAAAAAAATTAAAATAATAAATTGAAAATAATAAAAGCTTTCATTATTTTCCATTTATCTTTTGTATTTTTTTAATTTTATTATTTTTATTTTCAACCTACATGGCTTTACCGAAAGAACCGAGAATATGAATCTGGATTTTTGATGATTATTTTCAATCTATTTTAATTTTTAAATTGGCAGCATCTACACGCCATATTCTTGGTTCTATCGGTAAAGTCACGTCGATAGAAAAAAAATCAAATCAAATAAAAAGTGTGAAATTGAAAATAATAAAAGCAAAAACCACATTCATATTCTTGGTTCTTTCGGTAAAGTAACAGAGATTAAAAAAAAATGAAACAAAATTTTGATTTTAAAAGAATAAATTGAAAATAATAAAAGCTTTTATTATTTTCCATTCATTTTTTTGTATTTTTAAATTGGCAGAATCTACACGCTATATCCTTAGTTCTTTGAGTGAAGTCACGTAGATAGAAAATATAAATAATAAAAGAAAAGTAAACATCTAAATAATATTTTTAAAAAATATATTTTATTGTTTCCCTTCTACGTGACTTTACTGAAAGAACCAATAATATGAATCACTGCAGTCACGAAAGCTTTAAATCAAAATATAATAATAACAATTCATGATTTTCATTTAATTATTTTCTTTTTATTTTCAAATCTACGTGAGTTTACCCAAAGAACCAAGAATATTGCGTGTAGATTATGCCAATTGAAAAATTACAAATAAAAGTAATTTTATTATTTCCGATAGTTTTTATTAAATTTATTTCATTATTTTTAAATCTACGTGACTTTACCGAAAGAACCAAGAATATGAATCTGGATTTTTGCTTATTATTTTCAATTTATTATTTTAATTTTTCAATTAGCAGAATCTACACGCCACGTTGGTGGCCGGCAGATGGCAGCATCTACACGCCATATTCTTGGTTCTTTCGGTAAAGTCACGTAGAATGAGAATACAGTAATAAATTGATAAAATAAAATAACACAATAAAATTATCACGACGTTTCGGCCACAACACAAGCGGCCTTCATCAGGTGAAGGGACGAGACTGTCTGGAGGACAGCGCTGGAGCGAACAAAGCCAAGCTCAGATCGAGACCTTTAAGCTGTGTGAGAAGAAACAAAGCGCCTTGACAAAGGAATTAGCATTGAATTTAGCATTGAAATGGCTGAGTGATTAGCTTGTGACTGGTCACAGAAATGGCTATGTTAAAGTCAAAGCATACACATTCACAGAGGCACTGTGAAAATATTACGCAGCACGAGTTGTAGGATTAGGGCAATTATGGTGACACACGTGACCCCCTCTACACAAGAAACAGCTAAGATTCATATTCTTGGTTCTTTCGGGAAAGTCACGTCGAAGGGAAACAATAAAATAATACAAATATAAAACAATAAAATTCTCACGACCTTTTGACTGCAACACAAGCAATCATCATCAGGTGTGAAAACCACAACAAGAAAATTTGAAAGAACCATGAATATGAATCTCTGCAGTCACTAAAGCTTTAAATCAAAATTTAACAGCTGAGAGTCAATGCTGGGATGTTGTGCGATTGGTGCAAGCGACCCATCATTGTGTTTTGATGTTGAGCTGTTAAAATTGCACTGTTGTGAGGTGAGGTCAAGGCCTATGACTGCTTCCAGCGGTGTCAAGATCAGCATTTTGAAGAGGCTCGCGGAAGATGATACTGGGCACTGGGGTGCAGTCTCCCTCCATGAACAACAGAGGGCAGAGGAGCGACGCTCACAACAATTATTGGCGGAGCGCCGGGCGTATAAAAGACAAAGTTGGAAGAAAGTTTATCTCGGGGAGTTAACCCACAACACCTGGGTCTGTCCCGCGTGTTCACACGATAACGCGTTTTCACTACGTTGATATTTATAAGGGCACGGGGTGACCAATAAAGTATGAATTGGTCTGTAATAAGCTCGGCCCTGATAAGGGGTTGACAGATATGAAATAATCGAGCAGACAGACACGGGCCTGACTTCATCCACAGATGCCTTGTTGAGTCTCTAATTTTTAGGATTCTGCTTGGGACGTCTTGCCAATTCCTCACCAAATAATGTGTACGTGTGAGTAACCAGACCTACCTGAGATCTCACGCCTCGTAGAGAGCCAAAATAAATATCGTACGTTTATAGATTGCTCGGTAACCTCCGTTCCATGCTGCCATCGACTGGCCAAGAATGTGGCCTGTAGATGCTGCCATCTGCTGGCCACTGATGTAGATGTCAGCATGGAAGGTGGTGAATTGCGGTCGTTGAGATGAGTTTTGATTGGTGAGATGAGTGAGGTTGGTGCTGTGGATGAGATGGGTGCAGTCAGTCTGGTGACTGTGTGGTTGGTGTGGTGAATGTAGTGGGTGGTGTGGTGAATGTAGTGGTTGGTGTGGTGAATGTAGTGGTTGGTGTGGTGAATGTAGTGGTTGGTGTGGTGAATGTAGTGGTTGGTGTGGTGAATGTAGTGGGTGGTGTGGTGAACGTAGTGGGTGGTGTGGTGAATGTAGTGGTTGGTGTGGTGAATGTAGTGGTTGGTGTGGTGAATGTAGTGGTTGGTGTGGTGAATGTAGTGGTTGGTTTGGTGAATGTAGTGGGTGGTGTGGTGAACGTAGTGGGTGGTGTGGTGAATGTAGTGGTTGGTGTGGTGAATGTAGTGGTTGGTTTGGTGAATGTAGTGGTTGGTGTGGTGAATGTAGTGGGTGAGATGAGTGTAGTAGGTGTGATGAGTGCCATTTGTGCGGTTAGTGGAGTTGGTGTTTGGTGAGTGAGGTGAGTGTGGTGTGATTGGTGAGGTGTAATTGGTGAGGTTAGGTTTGTGAGGTGTAATTGGGGTGGTGAGGTGGGTGAGGTGTAATTGGTGAGGTAAAGTTGGTGAGTGTATCAGTGAGCACCTGGAGGATTCTCCTCCACGGTCGCCTTTGTCTCCCCCAGTAGCGGTGTTCACTCCACACCGCACCAGGAACTCATCTGAGGCTGAGTCGACCTCACACTCTCTCACTGTCTCACAACAACAACAACAACCGCCATTCGCCACTAAGTGGCGGTGACGTCACCACGACGCTTGTGCCAGGCCATGTGCACCTTGAGGCCACGTGAAGTGTCGAACGCCCGCTGGCAGGAGGTCACGGGGCAGACCCAGGTGGTGCCACGGGTCGACTGACTGAGATGACTGAGATGACTGGCTGATGCACCACCTGTGCCCCCTGCTCACACTCACGCACGCGCACTCACTCACAAGCGCGAGTTCGCGTTTTCAGGCGATATAAAATAATTTCTATTTCATGCCAGTTGGTTCTGAAGGGCAGCTGTTTGTAATTTGGGCGTTCGTAAGTCGAGGACTGTCTGTAAATAAAGATTCCGATTGTGGGGCTTTCACCGTGGGATGAGCTTGGCCCGATCCACGGGGGCGTGGCTTGCACGACAGTGGGCGGGGCATAGCCGCGACGGGCGTGGCTTATCCAGGAAGTGGAGACCGCGAACGCCGGACTGCAAGCCAGAGGGAAGCGCGCTCCTTTTAAAGTTAACAACAACATTGTTAAATGTAAGTAGCGCCTCTCTACTTTATTATTGTTTTATTTGTTTAATACATTACTTGTGGTGCCGTGAGTCGAGTGAAATGAGTCAATAACCTTGCTAGACATGACTAAGCTTTTAATAAGGGGCGCCGCGGTGTCGAGATGTTAACTACCTCGCAGGCCTACAGCAGCGTGGAGGTTCCATCCAGACCCTGACGCCTGCTCTGTATTTGTTTATTTTTTCCCCTGTGGTCGCGTAGATTCTTCTCCTGGTCCTTCGGTTTTCCCCTCCACATTTAGAAACGTGAATTTAGAGTACTTGACTGCTATAAATGTCCACATGATAAGCCACTTTCGTTGAGCTATCATTTGTGTCCAGGTCGCTTCTGATAAGAGTTATATAGCTCAGTGGGCCTTACCTGGTTAAATAGAAATAGTTTATAGTTTAGTTTATAGTTCATAAGAACTCGTGACAAGGGTCAGTGTCTACTTCAAATATTGTTCAGGCTCTGGAGACCTCCAAAGTTATTCGTGATGTTATACATTTGGTTCGTTTTGAGCATAATCGCGACCTTGTATAATTATGACGTGATACACACGCTGAATATACGCACACAAACATCGTGTACACGTGTGTCGTGCCCTCTATTGTCCACATAGACGGCTTGTGCTGACGAGAGAACGATCTTAACGTACAATGTCGTGACATGTATCAGCCCTTTGTCGATCCAGCGTTTTGATAGAGGCCTCCCCCACACCATGCCGTTCGTGGGAGTTGTTTAACCATACTTCACCATGCCGGTCAATGCGGGTTTGGTGAAGTGAGGAGGCCCAGAAACTTGTATATGCAGATACGAGTTTGCCTGTGCTTGCATCTGCAGAATTACATTCTCACACATCTTCAAGTGTAGTTTAATACTTCTAAAAATTCATTTATTCTTCAGGATTCCATAAAGTACTGTGGTAAAAAGAAAACAACTTGATTTGAATAAATTTCGATTTAAAGCTTTCGTGACTGCAGAGATTCATCTTCTTGGTTCTTTCGGTAAAGTCACGTAGAAGGGAAATAATAAAATAAAACATAATAAAATTAAATTCTCACGACGTTTCGGCCACAACACAAGCAGCCGTCCTCAGGTGAAGAAACAGAACTGTCGAAAAGACAGCGCTCCAATGAACACTGCTAAGCTTGGCAGCGTATTTTAAGCTGGGTGGGAGGAGCAGAGCGCCTTGCCAAAAGAGTTTACATATCAACAGAATAATTTAGCATTGAAGTAGCTGTGTTAATGTGATAGATTAGCAGGATGTTAAAGTCAGAAATTAGCATATAACTGGGAGATTAGCATAATGTTAATGTGAGGAATTAGCATGTAACTGGTCACGGAAGTAGCTATGTTAAAGTCAGAGTTTACATATCAACAGAGGCATTTAGTATATTGACGCTAAAGAACTGCAACTACCCAACTATCATACAATAAACCGATGTGAAAGGACTAAATATAAACTACATCAATATAATCAATGTACTCAATATATTCTCCACTAAGCTGAGCTACTAACAATAAGTTATTATACATTACACTTCTATGTCGCAAAAAATATTATAATATGCCTCCAAATAATATTTTTATTATAAACTGGCATAGACAGACCACAACATTGAATTATACACTGAGTTACTATACACTACCCTATACGTTAGATTATAATAATATTAGACTTGTAATATTACACTATGTATTATTTTACCAACCCTACTGTATACCACACTGCTGTAGATTCACTATACAATTACGATACTATATATCACCAAATAAATTATATTAAACATTACACTGAGTACTTTGTTGAACAGGGAATGCTTTGAGCTTGTGGGTTGAATCCATCTGTGTGGAGTTGTGTTATTTCCCAATATGCAAGGTGGGGTCTCTCTGGGTTCCACTCACACAAACATCTCAATGCAATGGGACCTTTCTGAAAATGCAGTACTTAGACTCAATGAAGCTTTCCTGGGTAACTAGTTAACATTGTAATTTTAGCATGAGAGATAATGACGTTCACTTATAAGTGCCATTAATAGTACTATACTGTACTTTTAATGAAGACTATTTTACGTAGTTTTTTGTAAAAAAGTGTCCATTCTCAAAACTTTTTGACGGGCCCTCGTACAGAAATTATATTACAATCTTATATGGAGATTGCGAGTGTTGTGAATAGTGGAGTGAACGTGTGGTGCCATCATTATATTGTTAGTGCGTATATACAGAAAGGCCTATTGGGTGGGTAACATTAGGAAATTGGAGGTAGTTAGTCATGTTGTTTAGAAACAAAATATTACTTGGGTGGATAAGAGGAGTAAAATCGTACATGATAGGAACTGCAATATTGTGGAGTTCTGGTATAATTAGTTGCAGTATATATGAATCTTATGTCACCTTAAGTATGCCTTTGTGAGTACACTCGTGACACGGGTGTCATGCGCGTGACCTTTGTCTTTTGTTTCAGATGTGTGAGAGCAATTCGGCGGCGAGTCATGGTGGTGCTGGGAGAATTGCCTTTACCAGCGATGGCACTTCACCAGCACCCGTCTCAACCCTACCTCAATCCGGTAGAGTTACGAGAGCTAAAAAACTAATCTCTTGTGACGTCTGTGGGAAAAAATTCCAGCTGGCATGGTGCCTAGAAGCCCACGTAAGAACGCATAAGGAGACCCGTGAGCAATGGTGCGGCATATGTGGACAAAGGTTTGATCAGCCAGGAAAATTCAAAAGGCATTTGAAGAGCCACGAAAAGGATTATATGATCAAGGGTGCACCAGGCTTGGTGAATAACAGCAGTTTTGCCAATGCGGTGTTGAATCCACCGTCGCCCTATGAGATGTGCTCAGTCTGCGGATTTTTAAGTCCTATTGAAATCCTGAAAACTCATGAAAGTCTTCACGCACAGTTCTTGTACAGACCGAAGCCTGAACATGATTACACTTCGACAAAAGATAGCGGCGTTAAGATAAATGACATGAAATCCAATTTTCTTGAATGCTTTGGCCTAGTTCCACATCAACAAACTGCTTCACCAGTCAGTGAGAATAAACCATACGCTGCTCTCGATCCTATTACGAGCATGAAAGTGTTGATGGCCTTGCAGCAGAAGAAGAAGGAAAAGCGAAGTAGACCTAAGTCCATTAAAAGAAAAAAGACCACCACCAGCGTCACCAATTGCAGCAGTAGCAACAGCCAGAATTCGGACATCAAGAGGATGGACTGCACGGAAGCAGGAGGCTGCGTGGAGCAGAGCATCCCCAAGGTGGATGAACCCAACCTGGCACCTTTAGGTACGTCCTAGTAATGCACACACTACATTTCATTTGGATGTAATTCATAATTTCACAAATTAGTTAATGTACGCATATGTTGACCATATCTGTATGCCTGCGCTGAGGAGTCTAGAGATCTGATGTGGTGCTGCTCGGATGTTGGGTTAAACCGTGAAACTCTGGGTTTCAGTCACCGAGCCATGATTAAACTGGCTTCTCATTGATGGTCTTATCCAGTTACCAAACTTCTTCCAGCAAACACTTCTGATGTCGCGTGATATTTTTCAGGAAATCAGTATCTTGCTTTTCTACTATTTGTACGTATGTTGAACTTCTTTCGTACCATACGTAGCCAACCGTGCTAATCGGAGGTATTTGTTGCTGGCCATTTGGCATTTTGGGCCTTTGGGCCTGTGGTCAGCAACCGTGATTGATAAAACGTCCCATATACATAGTAATGCTATGGCATCCACTGCATGGTGATAAATAAATTATGTATTAGCACGTGCGTGTGCTCAACGGTGGATGTCTTGTGTTCCAGAGGAAAAGCCCTTCCCGTGCAGTGACTGCTCGTACGGAGCGACGCAGAAGTCGAAGCTCAAGAGACACGTCCTGAGCGTTCACCACGTGCCCTTCGATAGCGCGCTGGACTCCGACTGCCCCAAGAAGAGAAGGCGGCTGGCTGGGTGCCGAGACCACGGCTCAACTCTGGATTTGGAGCGCGCACGATGCTCACGGAGAACTCCCTGATGATTTATTTCATCCTGAGGCTGAGGTACCACGTGTGGGGCGATGAATGCAAGGTTTTGTGCAGCGGACATTTCCATGATGAAATTTCGTTACGTTCACTGCTGCGAGGTTACATCTATTGCCGTATATTTTTAGTCAATTGCTGTATTTTCTGGTATACAATATATTTAATAAATTGTCCTAATTTCATAACAAAGGTTTTTGGGTTAGATCGTGTAAATATAAATGTGTCATAACCCTACACTACCTGACACAGCCAATTAGTAAGGAATTTGTCACGTAAACAAAACTCCACTTAGTTACTACTTCAGCCCACCGGTGTTTTGGAGAGTAAATCCACAAGATGAGTACGACGTTTCACTGGTAATTACATCCAGCATCATCGGGCGATTTGCCAGAATAGTGAAGCCATCCCCCTGCTTCAGGTCTTAAATAGAGAAAGGCGATGTCATCACTGAACCCATCAGGTGCAGAAATCAGAGGCGGGGAGGGGGATTATTGAAATTATATAATTGATTAGTAATCATTTAATTAGTATGTTTCCTCTATAAGTAATGATAAATGAGAGATGTCTTCTTCCTCCACGCGTTTGTTCCACTCACGTGGGGTCCACCGTCCTTGCCACCTTCTCCACACCGCCCCGTCCCGCGCCATCTCTCCCTCCGCTCCTCGGGCCACCACGTTCGACCGCATCACCACACCGCCTAACGTCTTCTTCTTCTGCCTTCATCTCCTCATCTTACAATCACAATAACTTAATAATACGCTTCCAGGCCGCACTAAGCCTGTAGCTGTCAGAGAGGTTAAAATAATACAAATTTTCTCAGTTTCAATGGATTCTCGAATTAGTCTTGGCCAGTAATAATGAGTTTTACACAACACTTCATCATTATCAAAATACATTAGGTGTCCTTGTTGGCAAACATGTTCTGCAACTTCCAACAGTTATGTTTGAGAGTGTTTAATATTTATTTGGTGTTCTTTTAGTCTTACGCTAATGTTACGTCTCATCTGTCCAATATAACATCTGCCACATAAGCCATTAATCCGATACACACCATCCGTTGACAACTTAGGCAATTCATCTTAAGTACAAGATACTATATTTTGAATTTTGTGTACCATGCCAAATCTTACTTAGATGTTTAGATTTTTGCTTTTCCAAAACTCGAGCTAATTTCTCAATTACTCCCACGATATATGGTATTTTAATTGTTTAATAACCTGATTCAGCAGTATTGCTGTTCGATCTTGGTTTAGCATTCATTGCTGTTAATTTGAGCATTATTGTAGACATTCAATCATAGCGTTTCTTTGACATGTTCAATCTCTCTCCCCAGACATTCACCATCTGACACTGTTTTAGCCAAATGTATGAGCATCTTGATGAGAGAGGTTTTCTGTACGGGGTGATGATGCGAATCTGCATTCAGATAGGCATCAGTATGCGTTCCCTTTTGGTAAACGCTGTGTGTGTTATTTTACCATTTAGGCCTCGTCCGATAAATCACCTCTCCCAAGGAAATAAGTATTTAGAGGCCACACGGGACCGGGGGGGGGGGGGGGAGTTTATCGTTGTCTCTGTTGCTGAGAGCAGATAGCGCGCAATGGAGAGCTTGCTCAGAGCGGAGGTGGGCACGGACTCGGCGAGGACGCTGGGCGCTTCGGCCGGTGGAGGCTGCATCAGCACCGGGCAGAGCTACGAGACGGGGCGCGGACACGTGTTCACCAAGATCAACGCCAAGAGCGGGGCACCCTCCTCTACGCCTCCTCTACGCCTCCTCACCACCTCACCTCCTCTACCCTTCTCCTCGCCTCCTCTACGCCTCCTCACCACGCCACCTCACCACGCCACCTCACCTCCTCACCACACCACCTCACCTCCTCACCACGCCACCTCACCTCCTCACCACGCCACCTCACCTCCTCACCACGCCACCTCAACACCTCACCACCTCACCTCCTCTACCCTCCTCTTCGCCTCCTTTACACCACCCTGCATCCTTGCCTCAACCTTCATTCATTCAGCCCTGTCATTAATGTATCACTTTTTTTTTAGCTGCGACTACTAGCTAATTTGTCAGTTTCTCCCACGATATATGGTATTTTAATTGTTTAATAACCTGATTCAGCAGTATTGCTGTTTGATCTTGGTTTAGCATTCACTGCTCTGTTAATTTGAGCATTTTTGTAGACATTCAATCGTAACGTTTCTTTGACATGTTTAATCTCTCTCCTCAGACTTTGACCATCTGACACTGTTTTAGCCAGATGTATGAGCATCTTGTTGAGAAAGGATTTCTGTGCGGGGTGATGATGCCAATCTGCATTCAGATAGGCATCAGTATGTGTTCCCTTTCGGTAAACGCTGTGTGTGTTACTTTACCATTTAGGCCTCGTCCGAGCAAAATATCCAGGAAAGGGAGTGTGTTATTCACCTCCATTTCCATGGTGAACTGGATGGCCGGTTTTTGTGAATTGAGATGATTTAGACATTCATTCATTAAGTGTATCCTTACCATGTCGCCAGACAACCAAAGTGTCATCTACATATCTACACAAAAAAGTGGGTTTATATGTACTTGAAGCAAGTGCTCTTGCAACCCGGGGGTTGAGGACCCCTGTGTTAGAGGCCACACGGGACGGGGGGGGGGGGGAGTTTAACGTTGTGTTTGTCGCTGCGAGCAGACAGCGTGCAATGGAGAGCTTGCTCAGAGCGGAGCTGGGCACGGACTCGGCGAGGCCGCTGGGCGCTGCGGCCGGTGGAGGCTGCATCAGCACCGGGCAGAGCTACGAGACGGGGCGCGGACACGTGTTCACCAAGATCAACGCCAAGAGCGGGGCACCCTCCTCTATGCCTCCTCACCACCTCACCTCCTCTACCCTCCTCTTCGCCTCCTCTACACCACCTTGCATCCTCGCCTCAACCTTCATTCAGTCAGCCCTGTATCACTGTTTTTCGCTGCGACTACTAGCACCACCGTGGTGAATGTTGCAGTGAACTTCCCCTCGTTGATTCCCCCAGCCACCCACCTTAAGGGACTCGGTCTACCAGACACTTTGACCGCTTCGTCTCATCCACTCCGCGTTCAACCACCGCGCCTCACTGCAGTTCACAAGAATGCACTCAACTAAACAACTCGGTCACCCACTCATCCAGTCACTAACTCAATCACCCTATCACACACTCATCCAGTCACCCACGCATCCAGTCGCCCACGCAATCACCCTATCATCCAGTCACCCACTCACTCAATCACCCTATCACACACTCATCTCGTCACTAATTCAATCACACACTCAGCTAGTCACTCAGTAAATCATCCTATCACTCATCCAATCACCCACTCATTCAGTCACTCATTCATCCAGTCACCCACTCATCCAGTCACCCATTCATCCAGTCACCCACTCATCCAGTCACCCACTCATCCAGTCACCCATTCAATCACACACTCATCCACTCACCCACTCATTCAGTCACCCACTCATCCAGTCAACCACACAATCATCCTATCACCTACGCATCCTCTCACCCACTCATCCAGTCACCCACTCATCCAGTCACCCACTCATCCAGTCACCCACTCATCCAGTCACTCACGCATCTGATCACTGACTCAATCACCCTATCACACACTCCTCAACTCTTTTACTCAAACACTCACCCATTTACTCACCCACCCGCTCACCACTATGCAGGTCACCTCACTCCTCTTTTCAGCTTTATCAGTTTGCACTGCTCCACTCTGGAATCCACACCCGGTCTTCCTGTTTTCCCAAACTCTTGCAACAATAAACTTGATCAATTTAAGGAACGTGTTTCTTTGATCTTAATTATCTAATTACTCATTGGACAGTTATGTATTATTATTTTTTATTGTTGCTGGCCGCTTGGCGTTTTGTATTGTGTGGGGTTTGCATCGCTGTCAACCCCTCATCAGTGCCTACCTTATTACAGAACAATTCAGACCTTGTTGGTCACCCCGTGCCCCTTATAAGTCCCATGACAAGGGAGAAACACACAAATAAACTTAACAAAAATGTTGCCCGTATTGAAACGGCCGTCTGCCGTATGGACCTGACAACTCACTTTCCCCCAACAGAATACGGGTAAACCGTGTGGGTTGGCGGCTATGGGTTTTGTTGTGTTTGCAAGTCCAAGTTATAGGACTGCACCCTGGGTTGTGCGTGGTTCTCATTGGTGGGAGATTCCCTTCGCTGTGTTGCACGCCAGTGGCTGGCGGCTGCCTGGGGCCAGTGACGTGTGAGCCGGTCCCAATGTGCACCGGCAAACATTTACCGCCAGGTGGCCCCAGTGTTCATTGCCCGTCCACACGTGGATACCTGAAGCCCATGTCAATCCACTGCTGGATGAGTCCCGCAATGAAGATACAATCAGTACATCCACTTTGCTTTTGGACACCACCTGTTCCATTGGCGGCCGAATGCGAATCTAAATGTGCATACGTTAGAGACTGGTTAATGCGCATAGAAATCAAACCAATTGACCGACCTTTACCACATCAACTTTTGTAGAATTTTAGATGTGCATTACAGCTACTTTAGCCGGATGGTTGTGGTGGCTATGTATGCCTGTAATCCACGACTACGTGGAGGTGAGGGTTGGTGGATCACAACAATGTTGCGACAACTCCCACCCCTTGGTCGTCAAGGAGGTAGAGAAGGCGGTGTCGAATAATGTGGACTCCGCCTGTTCCATCTGTAGATTTGTGATAGAGCGTTGGCCCCTCATTTGCTTGGATTTCTCCAGATGCTCCGATTTCCTCCCACATGTAAACACTCATTAATCTTGATTTGAAGCTGTCGTGACTGCAGGAATCCTTACTCTTTGGTTCTTTCGGTAAAGTCACGTAGGTAGAAAAAACTAAAAAAAAATTCGTCGATTGCTTGTGTGGCGATCGAAACGTCGTGATCCATTATTAGTCATGTCGAAGGGAAACAATAAAATAATACAAATATAAAACAATAAAATTCTCACGACCTTTTGACTGCAACACAAGCAATCATCATCAGGTGTGAAAACCACAACAAGAAAATTTGAAAGAACCAAGAATATGAATCTCTGCAGTCACTAAAGCTTTAAATCAAAATTTAACAGCTGAGAGTCAATGCTGGGATGTTGTGCGATTGGTGCAAGCGACCCATTATTGTGTTTTGATGTTGAGCTGTTAAAATTGCACTGTTGTGGGGTGAGGTCAAGGCCGATGACTGCTTCCAGCGGTGTCAAGATCAGCATTTTGAAGAGGCTCGCGGAGGATGATACTGGGCACTGGGGTGCAGTCTCCCTCCATGAACAACAGAGGGCAGAGGAGTGACGCTCACAACAACAATTGGCGGAGCACCGGGCGTATAAAACACAAAGTTGGAAGAAAGTTTATCTCGGGGAGTTAACCCACAACACCTGGGTCTGTCCCGCGTGTTCACACGATAACGCGTTTTCACTACAACGCGTTTTCTCCGTCACAACGCGCTTTCTGAGCGGACTACTTTCTTGAGCTGCGCGGTTGAGCGAGATGAGACGGTAACGAGGCGGCGTCCCCTCAAGTTATTTGGACCCCCATCTTACCGTGCGTGGACATTATTATTATTTACGGGAGGAAAATAGTTTCCGCTTAACGCGGCACTTTTCAGGAACGCATCTACCGCGTTAAACGAGGACTCGCCGCGTACAGGTGCCGCGCACGCTATATCGACCCTGGAGAAATCCGAAGCGCTATGAAGCTCTTGTTCACAGACGTCCAGTAAGGGGCGGGTGGTGTTGGTGGTGTGGGCGTCACCACGTGACACACAGCTTGTCCGTGGAGTCGATCGTGAGGGTGCCGACGTCGCCTAGGCAACGCCGCCCCCCCTCTGGCTCTGCTGCTGCTGCTGCCTCGCTCTGTGCACGCGAGGCGCCAATCCGTGACGCGGGCACTGTACGCGTTGCGTCACCGTTCACCGTGGGGGGCGGAGCCTCAGCTACGTCACGTCGTGTACAGTGGCACATTAATATTGACACTTTTACTCGTGTTTATGTGCCTCGTTATTAAAGGTGAGTTTAATAATAATCATGCTGCTGCTACACAATGTGTGCATTGATATATACGTACAGTTTATGTGTTTAAACGCGATTGTAGTTTATGGGCCCTTGAGGGCTTTTCTCGCCTCGTGTGAGGTTTTTATGCGCAACCTTAATTATTGCGCTTTTGTTAATCGTTAACATTTGGTCAGGAATAATGCACTTAAGATAAATGTTCTGGCGACGATATCTTGCAAAACAGACGATGGCAAAATTTCGATTTAAAGCTTTCGTGACTGCAAGGATTCATCTTCTTTGGTTATTTCGGTAAAGTCACGTAGAATGAGAATAAAATAATAAATTGATCAAATAAAATTACACAATAATATTCTCACGACGTTTTGGCCACAACACAAGCGGCCTTCATCAGGTGAAGGGGACGAGACTGTCTGATGAAGGCCACTTGTGTTGTGGCCGAAACGTCGTGAGAATATTGTTATTTTATTTTATCAATTTATTATTTTATCTTATTCTACGTGACTTTACCGAAATAACCAAAGAAGATGGCAAAAGTGTGTATATATTGTGCGATATGTGCCACTGAAACGGCAAGAAGTCAATAACAATGACTCGTGTTGAGTGTTTAATATGCAAGCAATGAGCCCACCACAGGTTCGTTAATGTTATAATGGAGCAGTGAAATTAATGAAAATCTTTTGCTCTGCCATTTGATTTTAAATTACGACTCTTCAAAGAGCTTTGGTTGTAGTAAGCAATATTTGAATTTGTTTAAGCGACCTGTATTCTCTTACAACATGTTTTATATTCCTAGGCATTAAATGTGTACTAAAGATGCAGACTAATTGTAAATCTAATGGGACCACTTTAATCGATGTCCGTTAATATATGTAGGCGTGGTAAGGTTTCGAGACGCACTCGGCGATGCGTGAAACGCAGTCCGTGTCCTTCCTCGTCCATTTGTCGTCATTCCAACGTCAACTTTGTTCTGCCGGTCTCTCTCATTAAGGCCACATGGCCACACTGTGTCTCTTAGTTCTTGCAAGCTAAGCTGGAGTCAGTCTCTCTCATTAAGGCCACATGGCCACACTGTGTCTCTTAGTTCTTGCAAGCTAAGCTGGAGTGAGTCTCTCTCATTAAGGCCACATGGCCACACTGTGTCTCTTAGTTCTTGCAAGCTAAGCTGGAGTCAGTCTCTCTCATTAAGGCCACATGGCCACACTGTGTCTCTTAGTTCTTGCAAGCTAAGCTGGAGTCAGTCTCATTAAGGCCACATGGCCACACTGTGTCTCTTAGTTCTTGCAAGCTAAGCTGGAGTCAGTCTCTCTCATTAAAGCCACATGGCCACACTGTGTCTCTTAGTTCTTGCAAGCTAAGCTGGAGTCAGTCTCTCTCATTAAGGCCACATGGCCACACTGTGTCTCTTAGTTCTTGCAAGCTAAGCTTGAGTCAGTCTCTCTCATTAAGGCCACATGGCCACACAGTGTCTCTTAGTTCTTGCAAGCTAAGCTGGAGTCAGTCTCTCTCATTAAGGCCACATGGCCACACTGTGTCTCTTAGTTCTTGCAAGCTAAGCTGGAGTCAGTCTCTCTCATTAAGGCCACATGGCCACACTGTCTCTTAGTTCTTGCAAGCTAAGCTGGAGTCAGTCTCTCTCATTAAGGCCACATGGCCACACTGTCTCTTAGTTCTTGCAAGCTAAGCTGGAGTCAGTCTCATTAAGGCCACATGGCCACACTGTGTCTCTTAGTTCTTGTAAGCTAAGCTGGAGTCAGTCTCTCTCATTTAGGCCACATGGCCACACTGTGTCTCTTAGTTCTTGCAAGCTAAGCTTGAGTCAGTCTCTCTCATTAAGGCCACATGGCCACACTGTGTCTCTTAGTTCTTGTAAGCTAAGCTCGAGTCAGTCTCTCTCATTTAGGCCACATGGCCACACTGTGTCTCTTAGTTCTTGCAAGCTAAGCTGGAGTCAGTCTCTCTCATTAAGGCCACATGGCCACACTGTGTCTCTTAGTTCTTGTAAACTAAGCTGGAGTCATTCTCTTTTCGACATATGTCCCACCAAATTCTGTAATAATAATCTTCCAGTTTCTCTATATGTTTTTAAATTTAGATTTAAATAAATCTACATTTAAAAATCCACAAATCTGGCTGCCTCCTGATGACGCTGGTTGTAATTACTGGCGAAACGTCGTACTCAGATAGTTAATGTTGTGGCTTTGCTCTCTAACACACAACCGGTGTGCTGTACTAGTAACGAATTGGCATGTTCTGTTTAAGTGACAAACCTTACTAATTGGCTGTTTCGGGTGGTGGTGGGTTTACCGACATTTTTATATTTACGTGATCTTACCTAAAAAACCTGTATTATGTAAAAATACATTTATTTTCCTCCTTTCTTTTTGGACAGTTTCAAATCTCTAACGTCTTTCAAATTGTTCTGATGTACAGTGCTACATTTCAAATTACTGTCATGTTTGCAACGGGTTGTTTAAAATATATTTAAATGGTGTAGATTCATGTTTAAACTCGCTTCGAATCAGCATTCATCATTTTCTTCTTAAGCAGTCCGTAACCACAATTGGTGCATCGATGCATGACCCATTTGATTATTGTTTGTTGGTCTTAATTTTTCAATTAAAATGTTGAGTGTGCCAAATCCTAAAGAGTGGCGTTTGAGTCGACCTTATTTATTTTATATTCACATCTGAAACGCCTGTGCACATGAATGTAATCCAGTTACACACTCTCCTACTTGTTCATCAACTCTCTTCGTGGTGTAGATTTGATGGCTTGTATAGCAACCATAAACAAACACAACAAGTCCGGGTGACTCATGATCCATGACTCACGATGCCAGTGGGCCAGGTTTCACTCTCAACTCTCTACCTGTGTGGCATGAATAAAACGCACCTGTAAATTTGACCTGAAATGATTGCACAACAATTGCCCCGCCTTCATGCGATGTTTATCCTCCACTCTTTATCTGGCTTTGACCTGAATTATATAAAAGTGCCGCTCTGCAACTACTGTAGAGTCACATTGGTATAAACACATTTTACAATATGAACAGCGCATTGAAAACGCGTACTATTTTATGTATTGTTTAACAAGTGTGTTCACAAATCCACACTGAGAAACACGATGATTGGCAGAGGGGAGTAAATTATGTTTTCGATAGTGTATTTAAATAGAGCTACTGTAGGTAAGTAGTTTTCATTTTTAAAGGCATAGTTTAACAAGACAACACTTGCCACCATCCTTCAAACCCATTGGTGAAAAAGACCACAGTTTATGTTTACATTATAATATGTTTACATTTATATATAATATATAATATAATGTTTATATTATAATATAATGTTTACATTATATTATAATATAATGTTTATATATATAATATAATATAATGTTTACATTATATTACAATGTTTACATTATATATAATTTAATGTTTATGCAAGAGCCAGGGACTTATGGGACCCCGGGGTCCCACCATAAGGTTCATATGAATGGTTACCTAATAACCTTTGAAACACGGTAATCACTGTGAAGTGCAGTTTCCAATTCTTATTGTTGACTCAATCTCTCTGGCCTTTCTATGCAATATGAAGAAGGGTCATTGCCCGAAACGTCGCTTATCGGATGTTTTCCCTTTTTCAAGGCCCCAGTCCTACTGATGCATGAATTTGTTTGGTATTTGAAATGATACGAAGGCTCAGCAAGTGATTCCTTGCAGACATAAACAGAAGCGATACGCGCCACCCCAGCCACCCATGTCGCGAATCAATCGATTATCGCGATTGAGGGCTCGTGAATAAATTCTAGATTCAACGCCTTGTTTTAAAACGTGAACACAGCCGGCTCTAGTGACTGGAGTGGGTGGGTGTTGGACAATGTGAAACAATGACACGCAACGTATACAAATCTAAAACATAAATTCTTACGCACGCGATCCGGTGTGCATATCGCGATCTTCAGGATGAATGATCACGTCCGAATCAATGCGTCGTCGTTGCTCCCCTAGCATGCGCTCTGCGTAACCCGCTCGTGTTGTTGTTGTTGTTTGCGGCAGAGTTTAGGACCTTCGTGGCCAAGAGCCGCAGCTCTCGAGGCAAAGGAGTGATGGCACGCTTCAAGGTGCCGGACTTGCTGAAGCATCTCATGGAACGATACGGGGCTCCGGATATTCACGATCTGGGCATCCGTATCACCAGCATACCTCTGGGCATTTCCGTACGTGCCGTGCCTGCGTGTACGAGCGTGTGTGTGTGTGTGTACGTGTGTATGCATTGCGTCGCTTGTTGACTGCGAATTGTATTATTATTGGATGCCTCAAGTTATACTCTTTGGTTCTTTCGGTAAAGTCACGTAGGTATAAAATTAAATAAATCACGACGTTTCGGGCGCGACACAAGCGTCCGTCATCAGGTGAGAAAGCCTTGGTGTGCTGCTGAGGCAGACTGTTTTAAATTGTTTGAAATGTGTGTAGCCCATGGGTCATAAAGAAGTGGCCAGGGCTAGTGATGTTAACGTGAGAAATTAGCGTGTAACTGTAAGGTAGGAAAGCGGCCTCCTCCTCGATTTTACGTGACTTTACCGAAAGAACCAAAGAGTCTGGATTCCTGCAGTCGCGAAAGCTTCAAATCAAGATTGCCTCAAGTATGTATTGTTGTTGCCCTTGAGGGGGTTTACTTTCGGAATTAAATGCGTTCTGGAATTGCTGACACAGCCACAACGTACGTGTCGCTGTGTTCACACCTGAGAGTGACACTGCATCAGCCTTTTACCAATATTCCCCCGCCCCTGCGTTTGCCTTACACGGCCACAATGCTGAGCTATCCTCAGTTGCTCAGGCACACAAGTTTCACACCTGTCTCCCTGTCAAGTGAATGTGGTGTATCCTTTTGTCATGCAGTCTGAGACAGACTTCCAACACGACTTCAGTTTTGTGGGTGCAGTGCTGCGACAAGAGCACTGAAGTAACTGCTCGTGTAAGTACATCATGTTAATATATATCGTATTGAAGGCTGAGGCCTATTTTACTGTACCGCTCCTTACAGAAATCTTCTTTCCCGAGTGGTTGTGCATTTGTCGCTTGTTTCAGAGGTTCGCGATTCGATCCCAGGAGTCGCCCTAGTTAATATTGCGGGTGTATTATCCAAAACTGCATTTCTATATGCTTCACAAATAATGTAAAAAAAATCCCGTGTTGTTATTAATGAATGAGGAGGACATGTGTGCCGGCGTCAGAATCAAAATTTGCAAATCTAAACAAGTACTCAGAAATGACTGGATTGGGTAAAACCACATGTATATATGTTGAACTTCTTTCGCACTGTACGTAGCCAACTGTGCTAATCGGAGGTGTGGAGGACAACAAACTGAACACAAAAAGCAGTTCTAAAGAAATTGTTTTCAATCTAGATTTAAAAGTGCATAGCTCCAATGGCTTCCTAATATCGGAAGGAAGAGCATTCCAGTTGGCCGCAGAAGCCCATCTGAAAGCGAGTGATGCGGTGACTGTCTTTGTCCGATGGCTTGCCAAAAGCCACTGCTGCTAGGATGATCCACCAATCCCATCTCTCGATTGCAATCGTGCATTAGCAGCACACCTTGCATTCGCTGTTGAACCACTCGTCCATCACGTGTTCCATCATCGCAACTACAGCACTGCCCTGCACCTGTGGCCGCCACAGTTGCTAACATTGTGTTGTTTGTTTAGGTGATCGGCAAGGCCCGGAAAGGCGAGCGGGAGGTGATGGACCGTGGGCTGGCTCGCATCGAGTGTGACATCAAGCAGGAGGTGGAGGGCCGGCCACACAAGATCAAGAAATACCTGTTGGAGTCGTTCCCCTTGCCAGGGACGAGCGCCGATCTTCGCCGACAGTTCACGACACAGCCGGTGGCCGAGATGGTGCTGCAGGTCTTCCAGAATGCCGAGGACATCTTTGTGAATAAGCTGAAGAAGGTGGGGGTCATGGCGTCTGGACTTAATGCAACAAAATTACCGTGCAAGAAAGTTCATGCATCTGCTTAGATTTGTCAAAGATTTTCCATGATACATTTGTCCTCGGAATTATTTAATGAGTGATAATCGCCATACGTTTCAAGTCTGTCGATACTTCCACCATCATCAAAAAACTTTCTCTACCACTGAATTAACTCTCCTCTATATTATTTAGGGCCATCGCTTTCACAAAATTCAGTCACACGTTGAGACAAAAGTAAGGGGGGGCATTGAAATTGGTCGGACATCTATGCATGTATCACCCTCTATTTGTCCCAACAGAGTGATATGGCTGCACGTGGTTTGGGTCCTTTGTTGTCTCCACCAACAGTGTGTGCAAGACTTCCTGGGGCAGGTGAAAGGGGACACGCTGGCCCGGAAGCTGTTTCAGTTGGCCCTGTGCTGTGGCTCCCTCGAGACTCCTCGCGACCTCGTGGTCAAGGAGAAACCGGCCGCGTTTCTCGGCAACATCAGCACTCCCGACACCAGACCGCCGCCTCCTCCGGGGAGTAAGAAGACAAATTTGCATATACAGTAGACTCTCGATTATCTGCGCTAATGACGTGGAGGATGGCTGCGGATAATTAAGAATGTCGGATGATCCAAAGATATCTATTTTTTGCGGCTCTCTATGCCACAAACTAACGATCAACCGATCGATGCACGTGCTCGGTGATAAAACTTTCCTGCTAATTTGACCAAGTCCAATATCGGCTCAACTTTCATGTGACGGACGTTACTCTCACGTTCAGAGTGGGTTGGAATGTGCTTCCCTTTACTCTGTGGACCAGAGGTCACTAGAAGCAATGTCAGAGGTAGCTTTGTGATGTTCTCTTCTGTGGGCCATTCTCCAATAGGACGGGTTCCACTGCTCCGTGAGAGATCCGAGTGGATACTCCGTCTCATGACACGATATCGAAAGCACAATCTGAATAAAATGTAGTTTCTTGTATTGTACATACGGGGTCAGACCACGGAGGACCTTCAGAATGCTGATTGTGATCTTGAAATTAATCCTGGACTGGTTCGGGGGATAGTTGAACAATTCGAATATTGGGGCGATATCGTCTTGCATACGGGTGTGAGACGTCTGCCAGTGTTGTTTTTAGTCCATCTAAATTTTTGGGTTAGATCATGTAAACATGCACTCAATAATACGCGTTAATATGCACTTTTTATGTGACCTAACCCAAAAATCTCTATTATGGATAATATTGGTCGCGAAGGCCTTTGTGTTAAACTTGTTTTTTGAGTCATCTGGAGAGTGATGATGAAACTTATCGGGAGGCCGTAGATGAGACGTGGGGGTGGGAGGGCAGAGAGAGAGTTGCAGTTGTTGAGCCTATTGGAGCGAGTTACAGCATCGTTGTCCTCTCCTACAATGGCATTACTTGTCTCCTTCGCAGAGGCAGTAGCCGAGCATCTGGTCCGTCTGCTAAGCCACGTAAGTAAGATGGCAAAGCCCCCGAGCCTATCTGCGCTGTTACGCGTGGAGAAGCAGCTTGCCGAGCATTTTGACTCGTGCGACCTCCCCAGCCTGGGCCTCGGCTCCTTGGACATCCTCCATCGCAACGCCCAGGTGCGTACGTGGCGTGCGTGAGCCCACCCGCCTCCAGCTGGTAAGAGGCAGTACAGCAAGTAGGTGTACGACACTGCCCGTGCAAAGTTTGAGTGTACTTACCGCCTCCGAGTGGCGCTCAATGTTAAGTTTGTTTCCAAAATTGTGCGGGGTAATATTAGTTTGTTATTACGAACTTAAAACTCATTTGTCGATAACTCGAATACGTTTAAGCGTTATGTAATCACTACCAATGCAGAGCACAACAAAGTGTCACGTAAGATGCATGGGTTTTCTCTTGTAACTCTTAAAAAATATCTGTGAATTTGGCAAACATCCCAAAGGTAGATATTGAAAATCAACGTTAAAATTGAGTGTACAGCGGTGACATTCAGATAAAATATATGATAACACTATATATGCAAAGTGGCCAGGTGGCTCAGAGATCAAAGCGGTGCATTGGCAATAACGAGATTCTGGGCTTGAATCTGGATTTTGACCGCTTGGGTTGAAACCGAGGTCTCAAGTCTTATCAAGTCGATCGTCCGAGCCCATTCACCAGCGACTGCACAAAATTACAGTCTCATTAAACTTGGGTTTTGCACTTCATTTTCCTAATTCCATCTCTGAGAATAACAATTTCAGCTTGACTCTCGTGCGCCGCACAATCTCATAACACAGCTAATGTGAAAGTGTTGGCTCCTATTGTGTACAAGATAAAAGGCCACCCACCGCATTTTATGACACAGGGCCTGCACGGCTATGCGAGATTTACGAATGGATGATTTATTTGTCTCTTGACATTACGCCGATAGCGCATTTGGAAAACTAAAATTGAGAACGAATTTTGTGTTAATTTGCAAACTTAAATCTGTAATATTTAATCAGTTTTCGTGCACTGCATTGTGAGATGCAGCTCCATGCGTATCGTTTAGCTTTAAGCCGGTGTTTGCCTTGCGGTCGCCTCGGTGTCAACCAACTGATGTTGACGGATTTGTTGTATCTGTGGTAGCTGTTGGAGGAGACTGGGGTTGTGATCTCTGCCCTGGGTGGATCTGGAGCCACAGCGGGAAGCTTCTGCCCAAAGCGCGACGAGCTGCATGGAGTTCATCCACCAGTGCGGCAGCCTCGACACCGCAGCGGTGAGACACGGGCCCCAGTAGGGGCCACAGGGGCGGCTCAGAGATGGGGATAAGGATTTGGAGATTTAGGGCGCTCGCGGAAATAAACTCTTCAACTCAAAGCGCCTTACAACAGCGTCTCATCTCAACCATTCCATTGCTCTGCGGCAGTCTACCCGAGGGGACCCCCCCCCCCCCAATGGCAGCTGTTCCTATTTGGCACGTGGTGCACGCACTACCGGCCTGTGAATGGACATGTCTGCCATTTGGGAGCGATGTTTGAGTTTCCTACGTGGTTTTTTCCCCGATAACGTAATTTGCAAGTACTTGATCTGATTTGGCAAATTTGCAACATGATGCGGTTACACGTGGCCAATTCTTTTTTTTTATACAGCGTCACAGGATTATTATCATACATTGTGAAACAGATCTCTTTGTGGTGAATAAACTGGCAACATTAACCAGAGCGGATGCTGGGCTTGAACCGAGAACCACCACTCGGCCATGTTTCCATAAATTTGTGCAGTCACATTAACGCTGTTCACGTCGTACGCAATGGACACTTTATTATTAGCACCACCTCTGGACCTGTTTGGCCCCTGGTCCATCTTGAGTGGTCTTGTAAGGGCGACGTATTACAGTTTGATTTTATATCGGCACAGCAAATAGCCAATGGAAAACCACCCGTTCCGTGGGGGTGCTACGCGCTGGCACGGATCGGATGCGCCAGTGCAAAAGGGCTGCTAGCAACTCGGCCGCCTCCAAACGAAAGAGAGAGGGTTCCAGGTCTCTGTTGTTGGCTGTGTGCTCTGCAGCTGCCGGCCGTGGACTGCGCTGTGGGGCAGCACTACGGCGTGCATTCCTGCCGCAACCTTGGGCACGGCCCCGTGGCCAACCTGGTGAAACTGGCGCAGAAGGCCAAGCCCGGTGGCAGCAGCGGCGGTGCCCATCGGTGCGCCGTCTTGTACGAGACGGCGCTGTGTGCTCGCGACTCGAGGTTTGGCAGCCCCCTCCAAAGTGCCCTCCTCCTCACCCCTCTGCTCACCTCGTGATCTGCCTGACCGCCACGGGTCGCTCCTCAAAATTGTTGAGTCGGCGACAGACACTTGGGGTTCTTTAATCTTTCACATCAAAGGGTCAGTGAGCCACACCAATATGCCATTGGTAATGTAACTTAAGGATTCAATGTTCAAGGCAAGTGATTGTCGAGACAAACTGATGATTGTGTGTGTAACACCCCTCTGGCAGTCAACTGCCTGATGATGGCCTTGCCACGTTGCTTTGGTCATGGGGGTTGTTGCACCAAACTTTACCACGCTTGGTGAAGGGGGCGGGGATTAGGTTCAGGACTGGTTCAGATATCAGTCACCACTGACGTTAGCCATGGCTAGGAATCCAACTCGGATCGCCGCGTTAGTATCGCAGTGCACCAAACATTGCAGCAGTGCTTCAGAAATCATTCCGAAGTTGCTTGATATTGCACACAGTTTGAATAAACCATCGTTACTTCAGGACATATTTTTAATTAAAATTTTACTTTGTACATGCTGTGATCGTAATAAAGAGTTGTGCTAGTTAGTAGTAACAGCGCGATACATCGGTTAAATCGATTAATATTTATTATTCAGCTGACAATTCATGTATTGAATTGCACGTGTAAGAATCAACTTCTAAAAAATTGTATCGCTTTTTATTTTAATAGTTTCACATTGCCACTGCAGAGAGTCGACATGATCAGTGTAAGTTCAAAAGAACTGACACACCTTGTGAAAAACCCAACGCAGAAGATCCCTGGGTTTGATATTCGACGAAGATCATGGTCCCCCTAAACCGCATCTGCACAAAACATGGCAGATGCGGATACCTGATGCACAAATGGAAAATTTTAAACTATCCAGTGTTTGACTGTGGTCATCCAGAACAGATCGTACAACGTGAAACGATGCAATAGAAAATTAAAGTCAAGCCACAGTGCGATTGTGACCATCCAACCCAAGCTATTCACGATATTGTGAACCACAGTCGTTTGTGCTCCTTCAACGGAGTAGTTTTAGTTTAGTTTTCGTTTATTTGGTATAGCCCTGTGAGCCATTCGGCTCTTGAATCGGGTGCAACCTCAACAAACAAAAAAGACAAAACATGAACAAGAAAACATCTTAAAGTGACTTTGTGCATGTGCAAACAGAAAATCCAGGAAAAAACGTCAAAATATTCCTGATATAGCACCGTACACCAACGCTGTGTGCAAAAATCCCAGTGGGATGCAATACAAACAACAACAAGAAGAAAACTTAGATTAAGGCCATCAGTCTAACTCCGTACTACAATAAACAAAAACATGGCCAAACCAAAAAACTTTTAGAAATCACCAAAATAAAGCTATAAATGCAATGTAACAGTGATCATGGGAACTGTGACCGAATTTTTAACAATAAACTACATAAATAACATGTATCACCAAACCCTAGAGCCACAGCTGGCTGCATGAGTCACTCCACAAACAACAGGAGGAGCTGGAATAGTAACCCTACATGAAGCCCTCTCGTCATGACCAGCAGACCTTGGACATTGGCTTATGGCTCCTGAACATGTTGCCCTCATGCGCAGGAATAGAATAGCTCAGGGATTGGCAATCTGCGTCTCCCGGTGCTGCATGCTGCTATTTAAAGACTGTTTGGTGATGTTATTTATGAAGGACCACTGTCTCGTATTCACCACAGTGCATTGCGCCTCTTGAAATATTGAGTTGAGTAATCCCGGTAGTTGAGAAACTAAGGTAGTTGAGTACCCCAGGAACACACTGTGGTTCGTGTCGCGTTAATAGCTCCGTACCGTGCCGTGTAACTCACTAAGCAGCCGATTGCTCGCGTGCAGTGGTAGTGCCGTGTTCATTGATAACGCTGCACACTCCGTGCAGTGTTAGTGCCGTGTTCATTGATAACGCTGCACACTCCGTGCAGTGTTAGTGCCGTGTTCATTGATAACACTGCACACTCCGTGCAGTGGTAGTGCCGTGTTCATTGATAACACTGCACACTCCGTGCAGTGGTAGTGCCGTGTTCATTGATAACGCTGCACACTCTGTGTAGTGGTAGTGCCGTGTTCATTGATAACGCTGCACACTCCGTGCAGTGGTAGTGCCGTGTTCATTGATAACGCTGCACACTCCGTGCAGCGTTGTGTGAGGATGGCTCACTAATTGAAAGGAGAGTCGTAGCTATCGCACTGTGGGGTGGTCATCGCCCTCCTCCCCCTGGGCATGTGCCGTGTGTGTTGTGTGCGTCGTGAGTCGTGGCGATGTAAACCCGGGGTAGCTCCTCTCTCCGTCTCTTCGTTTGTTGCTGTCCCGGCGAAGCTCGAGTTGGTGAGCGCAACGCGTGGCAGATCCGGCTTCACCCGTTCCCACTCCTCCCAGTCAGCGACTCCCAAACCCCCACTCAATAATCGCAGATCACTACCCAGGTCCTTATCAACCAAATGATTTTTAACTAAACTATTTTTTTTATTCTTAACAATGTATCCACAGTTCAGTTTTTAAGTACAATTTTACCGGCGCACTGTATGTTTTCCTGGTGTGGACTGTGGCTGTTTTTGCTATTGTTTTACTGCCTTTTCCAAGCTTGGAAATGTATGTATGAATGAAATTGGAACTTATATACTTCATTTATTTACTAATTGACAAACTATTTATATTTTACCAGGTAAGGCCCACTGAGCATATATAGCAGTTTTTCAGAAGCGACCTGGCCATCGCAAATGATAGCTCAACGAAGTGGCTTATCGTCACGTGGACATTTATAGCAGACAAATATACAGCATGCGTCAGGGTTGGGATGTAACCCACGACCTCCTGCGTACCAGGGGAGGTAGTTAACATCTCCCAGTCACCGTGGTGCCCTGTGGTCATGTGAGGCCTTCCACTTCTGAATGGCTTGCGATGCATATTTGAACATTACTGCAAGCGTCTTAGCCTCGTTCATTCGGTATTCGAGGGGAATATTGCCATTTAGTAACGCTGTTTCAAATATCGCGCATTGAACTTTCGATTTTAATTTGCAATGTAATTGAGGGACTGTGCGTTGTCTTGTCGTGGTCTGGTGCTGTTGTTGTGTTGCTGCCTTGCCCAAACTTGCATTTGTTGACAAATCGGCAGGAATCTATGTACTTTGTATTTTTAGCAACATGCTTACATTTTCTCCGTCTTGCCTCTCATATCGTTTTTGAACATACCTCGCTGACCCGCCCCTACTGGACATATGTGAAAAGAGCTTCATAGCTCATTGGATTCCTCCAGGATGAAAAAAAGATTCTGATTAATCAGTGGCACTGCCAACAGCCTACATCCACACACGACCAAGCACCCCTTGTAATGCCATACACATGGTTCCTTTCCCATAGACATGTAATTCTGCAAATGTGCAGAAATGTCTGCCGTATGCGAATTACTCCAGACAATTCTTAGTTTTTTCGGTAAAGTCACGTTGAAGGGAAACAACAAAATAATAAAATATATATAAAACAATAAAAAATTCTCACGACGTTTCGACCATAACTCAAACGGTCATATATATTATATTATTATTTTGTTGTTTCCTTCAACGTGACTTTACCGAAAAAACTAAGAATATGAATTACTGCAGTCACGAAAGCTTTAAATCAAAATTTACTCCAGACAAGTTTAGAGTATTAAACGTGACCTGTTGTGACTCGTCTAATGTGTATCGCGTGGTCGTCAGCACAGAAAGATGCGTCTGGTAACGTCCTAATGGACCAAACATCGTAAAAAGGAGGCTGGGTCTGCGTTGTTCAGTGACCACCATATACAGGGACTCTTCTACTTACGGACGAGTTAGGTTCCAGAAGTCTGTTCGTAAGTCCAACTTTACTCCTGTCGATTCCAAACATGTTGTACGGCGTGTACACTAAACACAGGGAATGGCTTTAAGAGTTGTATAATCTCCTGTAGACGTAGACGCCACTGGTTCTTCACGTTGTGTAGATGTAGATGCCACCACCACCATCTATTGCGTGGCGGTTGAACTTATGAATCTCGGTACAAACAGGCAACTGGACATATGGACAGGTTTCTTTGTATCTCTGAGACTTTCTAAGTTGAATGTTTTTTAAGTGAAGGAGTCCCCATAAATATTTTTGAGGACCACTGGGATCTTTAGTTTAAACCGTGAGTCTTGGAGTCATTGGACCAGAAAGAAGCGAGATAAAAACGACAGTAACATTGAAAAATATGTACACAGGGCAGGGAGGGCCCAGCCGCATGACAGGATTTATTCAGCGCTATCGTCACGGTAACAGAAACAGTGCTCCCGAATGAATCGCAGAATCCCCCGAATATTCCGCCTCAGGCGGGAGAATCTCCGTCCAGGCCCGCGTGACGCCTTTGGCCCAATCTTGTCGACGGCATCATCATCATCCTCCTCGTTGTTGTTGTTGCCTGGTTGGAGAGCAGGGCCCCGCCTGGCAAATGGACGCACGCGCCATCGTTAGCACGGTCGGCTACGGTTAGCACGATCGGCTACGTACGCGTTCAAAATTATTTCAACGTACAGACATGCGCGTATCTATAATGCCACCGTCTGCCCCATCGTGCATTCTCGGCTGTGCTTACACTGGTTGCTGCAGTGCACCTCACATGTGTCCGGCCGCTCAAATGCGAGGTAGGAGGATGCCACACATCTCTCACTATGGCCAGTAGCGGAATGCTACATTCCTATAACAGGAGCCAATGGTGGTGTATAATAGGATCACCGCTGTTGACTTCCCACAAAATGGGATTCATTATTTGACTATAGCTCGGGTTGATAAATAAGCTGTTAACCTTCTTGACCTGGATTTTGAACTCGCAAGCGTACAGTGATCGTGGAGTGCTCTAACCGCAGCACCTCCAAGTGGGATGCAGTGCAATTCATATATTTATAATTAAGATATATATTTTTACTAGGAATGCATTTAGCTGCAGATTGGTGGAGATGAGGTTAGGGATAAGATATTACATCCTGTGGAGCCCTGGGATATTTACATCTTCAAGTGAGATGAACTAAAGAGGTGAATGCCATTACAGAATCCTCATTTCACAACTCCTCATGAAACAGATTCCCCGTTCTTACAGAACTTGTCTCATCTGATACAGAACCCAAATCTCATGTTTCCTCAATATTTTTTTCTTCCTCTCAATCGTGAATACTACATTGTGGGAATCAACAGTGGTTGTAATATAAATAGACTTGCCCTTGCTATAGGAATGTGTAATTTACTCAAATAACTAATTTATGATGATGATGGTGTTTGCTATATGCTAATTTATATCAGGAGACACTTTGTCTGAATGACCTCCCCAATACACATGTTTCTCAAGGTGCACTTCTGCGTGGAGACTCACTCTTGTCTCGTGGCCAACTCCATCTCCTCCTCCTCCGCGATGACGTCATTGGTGCCACCACTTTGGGGAATTTTTCAGACAGGCGTGTTACCACACAGTCACCCGCTGACTCCACTCCCCACTCCGACTCCATTCCCCAATCAGAGTTTGAAGCCCACTCGCTCACAGAAACTGAGCCTGCAGTATTCTGATTTGACCAAGTGGACTCCGAAGTCTGCTCGCTTGCAGCAGGGACTTGGAAATCTCCCTCACAGAGACAGGGGATTGCCGAGAGGCTGCAGGCCACCATCGGCTCCATTTGCTCTTCAACGATGACGTCATTGGTGCTGTCACGTTGATCGAATAGTTTTTCAGACAGGCGTGTTACCGCACAGTCACCTGCCGACTCCACTCCCCACTCCGACTCCATTCCCCAATCAGAGTTTGAAGCCCACTCGCTCCCAGAAACTGAGCCTGCAGTATTCTGATTTGACCAAGTGGACTCCGAAGTCTGCCTCCTTGCAGCAGGGACTTGGCAATCTCCCTGGCTGAGACGGGGGACTGCCAAGAGGCTGCAGGCCGCCACCGGCTCCGTGTCCATGGCTGGGCAAGGCGGGAAGTTCGCTTGCGGTGGCACGGCCCTGCCGCCCAACAATAATGGGTGGTTGAGGGCCTCCGTGGGTGTGAGGCGACGTTGGGGATCCCACCTGCCAAGGAGGCATACGGAGGGAGTCAGGTGCCTGTTGCATTCTAAAATCGCTTCATTGAATCGTGGTCTGGGGTGAAATGAGCAATTCTATCCTCAACACTTTTGTCAGAAACGATATTTATTTGAAAAAGCGACGAGATGAAGAAACGATGCCCCGGTGTGACACAAAACTTTGCAGTCCTAGCCCAAACGACGCGTGAGGTCTAAGATCGTTTCCAGTAATGTTGATGGTAGACGCAAAGTGATTTATATTTAATTATTTGTACGAGGTGAAATGTAGACAATAGTAACAAGTCTCTTACTGAAGGCACCCGCGGAGAAAATTGATGAACTTTTGATTGCGGGTTCCCAGAACCGCCTTCAAAGACACGGAGCACGGGACGATCCGTTTCCCGTTGACGACGGGGCGATTCTTTTTGTCTGTTTATTGGAGAGAGAAAAAGAGAGAAACACTGAATTAGTTGTGGCGATCAGTACAATGCGGGGGCGGTCCTTAACCCTCCAATTGCGATGTTTGCAAATATGATTCCATGTTGGCGGTCGACTACAGCCTGTCATCCCTCCAGGGTCGATAAAATTTGTAACCGTTTGTGAGACGTTTGCAGTAGTCGTGTGGAAAGGATGGCTCCTAAGCGTGAAAGTGAAATTCCCACTCTCAACTCTGGGTCACCGGAGGAGACGAGAACCTCCTGATACTTGTTTGAGCAAGGAGACACTTTGATGTTTATTTTAGTATTATATTATTATTTGCATCACTTGGAGAGGATGGTAATTTGTTGTACAAGCGTGCTTTTAAGCATAATCTATTTCTCAATCAAGGACCCACAGTTTGTGTGGAGGGTTGTTCTCTGTGGTTGTTTTGTACTATGGTAGAACTGCTCTATGCTGATTTAGGATACCGTCGCATCTGCCACACAATTTTTTAAAATAGTGCTAAGTCATGCTGAAATAAAAAAAAACGGCCACTCATCTTTATAAAAAATGTGATGGCCAGAATTCCATGTAATTAATACACACGTCCTCTGTTGGATTGCAAATCCCTATAAGGTTTTCCAAATATACTCTGCTACCTAAACATAACCGTTCCTTTTAAAGTATTTTTTCATAAGACTCCTTACTGTCACACTAATTCAACACGTACTGACGAGTACGTTGCCAAGACCGTTGTGACTTTTAAACCCAAATAAAGCACAGTTCATTTTTACATTACGCGAAGCAGTTTCCATGCCTTTCTATTCAAGCACAGAGCACGAGACGCGCGGCTGCATGGCCACGACTCTCCGGGCAGTGACAGCAGCAGCAGCAGCAGCAGCTACGAACTCCAACACCACCACCTCACCACCCCCCCGGTCCATTCACCAAAGGAGATAATGTTGTGGGTCGAGGCGTCAATCATGGCTTTGGGTGGGAGCCCCAGCATCTGAAACCAAGATCACAAGAGGGATGAGTTGGATGAGGTCCGTCGCTCGAGTGAACAGAGCGTACATACGCTGCTCTTTGTCTCATTGAAACGTCGATGAACAATTAACTTTGCCTGCTCTTGTACATACTGTTTGCAGATATTTATCTCTATCATCAGGCGAAGCATACATATTTGGTCTTTAATTTATGACGTGGTTACTACGTGTGGCTTCGTTGCTCTCCAACACAGGCTCTGAAAGCCTTGGGGATTAACAACAAACCACAATAATCATAACAATAGTAATCATTCCGAAGGACATCAGCCTGACGCTCTGATTATTTGGTATTACCGATGATCCCGAAATCTCTCTTTACTTCTTTACTCATGCAAATGGTGCGTGATCACGCAGTGAACACGTCCACTCCTCTCCCGTGTACCGGCAGCTGAGCGACATTTTGTGACCAGTGAAAGGCCCAGAGGATGACGACAGCCCTGCACGTAACCAGCTTTGTCGCATGAGCCATCGCACAGCGGGTCTGTACGCTGGTGGATCGTCGTGCGCCATCAGTCATAACCAACCCCCTGCTGCTGCTGCTGTTGTTGTTTATCGTGGACTCCATCGTTGGTTCAAATTCGAATTAAACCCTCCCTCCTCCTTTATATGGCGCAGTTGGAACGGTCCCATCGGAAATACGACGCCCGGTTTGGTGGTGCCGTATCGGGCTCGAGGTTTGTTACAATACAAATTATAGAATTCATCAGTATGTATATGTTATAATAATTAATATTTGTAAGGCGCATTTAATCCGATGATCCCAATGCGCCCCGTGTATGAAAAGCAGGGAAATGAGACGACCAAAACGAGGAAATGAGACGACCAAAACAATGGGGAATAGGCCATTTTACCAAGGTGAGTTTTCATGGCGAGATTTAAATAGCTTTAAAAATTCTGTCTTGTTATCAGAGGCCAACGCGTTCCATCGTCTTGGAGCTGCACTGGCAAAAAGCCTGATCGCCCCCAGGAATTGAGACTTGACCTCAGAAAACTGAGTAGGAGATCAGAAGATCTCAAGGACCTCATTGGTGTACATGAGTGGATCAGCTCCTGTAAGTATTGTGGGGCTAACCCACTGACAGCCTTGTAGCTCAACAGCAGGACCTTATAACCAACTGGATATATATGCAATGGTGTTTTCCTACGCGTCAGATACCTGGATGAGATAGCCGATGTGGTCTTCCGAGCTTGTCTTGAAGAGCGGGTTCCCGAGGAGCATCTCGGCCACCACAAATCCGAGTGACCACATGTCCGCGCTGCATGTCACCGGGAGCCCAAAGTACATTTCGGGGGCCATGTACCACATCGAGCCAAGACACCAAGCTCCTAGCAGCACACGGACAGACAGGTGACCAAACAAGGTGGCACTTGCACATTATTCACCTGTACTTGTGAAGTGCTGAATAGATGAGGGTATGCACACGCAGTCACGTATGGCACTCAAAATACGCACAATGACAAAGATCGCCCACGTAAATGCGTGTATCAGCTGGGTAGCACTTAGAAATGTAAATTATTTTCATTACACTGGTGCCAGCTATCATAGAGTGCAGCTGTCGTGTCGCGAGAGTTCTCTGCGGTGAGTAACAACTTCTTTAAAAGCAACGGCGCTGCGACGCCTCTCTGAATAAAATTAACGCCGAGCCACTTTGCACGTTTCAAGATTCAGTGATGAACCGGGGACACCTACCACCACCCTGTAACGTGCAGACGTCTCGGAACGGGAAAAGGTTACGTGAGGAATGAGGACAAAGGTACTTAGGGCTGCCATGCGATCTGTACATTTGCAAACGTAAATCACATGTAAATCACACGTTAATCAGCCATCCGCGATGAAAATTCCAATGGGATTGGCTACTGGCTCCAGACTTTCAATACCAGCAATCGATTATGAAAATTGTTACCGGTTTACTGGTTATTGTTTGACAACTACCCTCCTCAAAACTGGGAGGTTGAGAGTTGAAATCCTGGCCAAATGATTGACGAAATGTAACGTTTGAAGGGTATCAGTGTCATTACCACACTTTGTTTAAGCGGTGCTAACCACCACACCACCACAGCACGAAGACAAAGACCCCCCCATATAGCTTAAACAGGCTCGTAGCGCAGCGTGCTAACCGTTAACACCACCGCTCCCCACAAACTCTGTGACACGCACACACACATGCTGCTACACACGTACACACACACAGGGCAGCTAGATCACTCACTTGGACAGGTCTCGCTGATGCTCAGGCCAAAATCCGTGAGCCTGATATTGCCACTGATGTGGTCTTTGACCAAGATGTTTGCCTGCAAAAATGACAGAGTGGTTGTCAGTGAAACTCGTGGTGTGTCGGTGAGATTGCGTCTTGTTGAATTGGTTCATGGCGGTTTATTCAAGGATTTCATGTACTCATTTTTGTTGAACACTTAATGCCCTTTGTAAATGTAATCATGCTTAAAGATCTCCCTACCCCATGCCGTGTTAATCAAGGGGGTTGTATGGCCATACCTCACCATGCTGCTCAGGGGCTGTTGAAGGCAATGGGATCCAGGACCGGTTCAGATATCGCCCAAACCCTGGTTTTAGCCGTGGCCAGAAATCGAATTCGGGTCATTAACCTCTGAGTGCAGTTTGCGAACTACCCCACCACTGCTACGCCCATCATTTAGCTTTGGCATTCGGAATTGTTGCTTAGGGCAGTGGTCGTTGTTGTTTAACGCAAATTAGAAAATATTAAATGTTCCGCGGAGCGTTGGTTGTTGAGAGCAAACAGAGATCCACGTGAAAAGTTGTATTTCTATGCAAGTTTTGGCTATCTGTGTTTATGAAATAGCAAGTCGTGGCATGAGTGTTGTTGCGGTGTAGAATAAGATATCTCGAAATCCTGTTACTAAGGTTTACAAGAGTGTTCTCATTTTCTACAACTGCACGACCTGAGGCACTAACTCCATACTGACGGACAAAAGACGCAGCGGGCTGCTTAGTTTACTAACCGGCTTCAGATCCGCGTGAATGATGTGCATCGCCTTCAGCTTTGCCAGGGCCCGCAGCATGGAGCCCACGTACGGCTTCAATTCCGTCATGTATAAGCCATAGGTCTCGTCCAGCTTCTGGAGGAGGTCTCCGCTGCGTGACGGCACAAAACGTGAACGGTTACAGTTTCTTCCTGCTTGTGACCCATTCCCTGATTGGCCCCTTGAACGGGAGCACACGTGCTTGACTGAGGCGAAGCCGCACGGAGTAACCATACAGGGTTGCCGCTCAACTCAAAAGATAGTCAATGAGGCAGGAAGGCATTATAAAGAGTTATGTCTGACCATGGAGCCGTGTACAAAGACAATAATTCTAGGGCATTCTGAAAGCCTACGGACATTTATTCTACATCCAAATGACTCATGTGTGTGAACACACGGACGCATCGGTGTTTGGGGGAGCGGTGGTGCGGCGTTTAGCGCGTTGCTCTACAATTCCCGCTCACGGCCAAGACCGGTGACGATTATTTGAACCAATCCTGGGCCTCCCCTAGATCGACTCAGCCTCAAATGAGTACCTGGTGCGGTGTGTAAACATCGCCACTGGGGAGACAAAGGCTGCCGGGCGTGGTGCTGCCCACCCACCTCCTCGTGTGCCTTGCCCGTCTTCATAGGCGCTACTTGCTAACAGCACTTGCCCCAACAATCTTCTCAGGCTATACTGGTTAATCTTTGTCTTTGGATCGGTGTTCATCGGACACCATGACACTCACCTGATGAGCTCCAGGACGACGCAGTTGTGTCCCCGGAAGGTGAAGTTGTCCAGGAGGGTGACGATGTTGTTGTTGTCAGGGTCCCCCTTGCTCTGCAGGATCTTCATGATCTCCAACTCCAGCTGCTGTCTCTTGTTGTTGATGCTGTGGGGTGGGGGGGGGAGAACGCACGGAATGAGAGTTGTCACCTCGCTCTGAGCATCGCAACACGCAGGGGCGGAGGCAATGCTCATTCACCCTCCATGAGTGGTCCTAAGCCAAGAGTGTGAATCCCAATGGCTGAGGGAACCATTAAACACACCGTCAACACGCTGTTTGTGTTTAGTTTGTTGCCCTTCCTCTGCACCTCCGATTAGCATGGTCGGTTACATACGGTGCGAAAGAAGTTCAACATTACATACTTACAATGAATGTCAGAATCGGCATGTGTATTTATACTGGAGGAATTTGATGAGCTACAAAGAACTTTTTCACAGACGTCCAGTAGGGGCGGGTGAGAACGTTACAACAACAAACAATACAAAAATACGATAGCAGTGCAAAGTACAAGAAAGGTAAACAAATTACCCAAACGCATGTAAATAAAAACAATCCTTCATAATAAAGGTTTTTGGGTTAGATCGCGTTTATTTATAAATGTGTCGTAACCCTCCACCACCCGACACGGCCAATTAGCAAAAAAAGTGTCTTTTCGTATTCCTCCAGGATATAAAAAAGATTCTGATTCTGATTAATCAGTGGCTCTACGAACAACCTATTCCCTGTATTGCTGCGGGAATCTGCATCCACACATGATCAAAACACCTGTGTAATGCAATACACATGGTTCCTTTATCATTGACATGTAATTCTGCAAATGTGCAGAAATGTCTACCATATGCGACTTACTCCAGACAAGTTTAGACTATTAAACGTGACCTGTTGTGACGCGTCTAATGTGTATTGTGTGGTCGTTAGCACAGAAAGATGGGTCTGGTAATGTCCTAATGGACCAAAAATAGTAAAAAGGAGGCTGGGTCTGTGTTGTTCAGAGTGACCACCAAATACAGACTCTTGTACGTACAAATGAGTTCGGTTCCAGAGGTCTGTTCGTAAGTCGATTTGTTCGTGAGTCCAACTTTACTCCCGTCGATTTCAAACACGTTTTACGGCTTGTACACTAAACACGGGGAATGGCTTTAATAGTTGCCTCTGGTTCTTCACGTTCTGCAGATGTAGATGCCACCATCACCACCTATTGTGCGGCAGTTGAACTTACGACTCTCGGTCCGAACAGGAAACTGGACATACGGACAGGTTTGATCATATCTCTGAAAGTTCGTAAGTTGAATGATCGTAAGTAGAGGATTCCCTGTGTTTTGGCATAGAATCGTAATGTAACAGTATAGCGCTGGCTGCTGGCAGGGAAAGGGATCTGCGGCTTACGGCCCTGACGTCAGCAGGCCAGGTTATACACCAGAGGGGTATCTAGGGAAAGGTCGCAGAAGGGGCACTGAATTCATAATGATACAATAATTCAGTAACACTGTACAAGTGTACAGCACGTCAGATCATTACATGGCCTAACCCTGGTTGGAACACCGTGGGAGTGAAGAAGAAGATTGATTAATAATCATTATTATTTACATTTGTAAGGTGCATTTCATCCTTATGCCACCAGACTTGGAGTGTCTAAATTACCTTTGCCCACCAGAATGAACAGGCCTCATCTTTCCCACCCCTGCAGACTTGGTATTAAAGTAGATACATGCTAATGTTTACAAAGTAACGGACTCTTGACCAATTTCATTTCCGCATAAATCAATCATTCGGAAATAGGCCCCACTATACCCCACCGACTACAGCACTCTAATCTTGCCTCCTCGTTTTGCCTCTTCCACCTGCCTCATGCTCGTCAGCACCGCCTTTCGTGCAGCCATGCGGGTGTGAGGTCATCATCACGAGAGGCCGTGCACTTCATCGTTCGCACGCGGCGGAGGAACCACTGAAGTGAAACGTTTACATACGTGCGGTTTAGTGGGGTCATTTCCGAGCGAACTCGGTTTGAAAGTGTTTATCGTTGAATGTGGAAGGGTTTGGGTTAGTTTTCAGGTTACCACCTTTTCCACTATGGAGATCAAACCCAGACCTATGTTTCAGTCTGTCTAGGTCTGTCAACAACCATGCAGTAGTAAAGTTCAGCACAGTACCGGTACCAGATCTCGGTACAAATTAATTCATGCCACCCAAACACAGATGCCAATTCACAGACTGTCTCGGCTGGACCGGGACAGGAGGTAACCCAAGGGTAGTGGGAGGATAACCGCTTTGTGAGCTATTTGTAAGTAATGCGTTTAGAGTATTTGGCTACTATAAATTTCCACGTGATAAGCCACTTCGTTAAGCTATAATTTGTGGCCAGGTCGCTTCTGAAAAAGAGCTTAATAGCTCTCAATGGGCCTTACCTGGTAAATAAAAAATAGTTTACTTTAATGGTATACATACTTGAATTTTACTGCGGATGTTTTAAAACATGTCCTGTCTAACTGTCAACTTTGTTTGAATTTCAGTGGGAGAAGATGCTTCTCACACAGACGTTAAAGCAGGTACCAGAGTCCACCTGAAGCTCCTGCAGTGTGCGCCTTATATAGGATTCCGTCCATTACTGTTGGTGCGATGGTTTGGATTTTCAAGTTGAAATCTCCTAGTTCATTTTATCTTTACCCAGGCGACAACTCAATTGTCAAGGGTAGTCCTGTTTGGAAGAGGCATCCATGTCTCTTGAGTTCCACATCTTGGAGAGGATGTGATCAGTCAGCATCGATGCCATTTTAGTTGGTGTCACGCATCATGCGTGCATTCTTAAATTACTGACGCCGACTGAAGACTGAAGGTGCAAGTGTGCCATCTGACAATGATAGTTATGAAGCCATTTTTTGCCATTGCCAGTCTTCTTTTGTGCTCTGTCAGAGTCTGCGATAACACGGCCTTGGTGAAGTCCCCTGGACTTGTATAATTTCTGTATCAATTTCTTTTGTTTCATTTTGAAATCTCTGCTCCACTTCCTTCAATTGCATCCATCTGCACCTCCGATTAGCACGGCTGGCTGACGTACGGCGCGAAAGAGGTTCAACGTACATACCTACAAGTAGTGTAAATTCATACGGTGCCAGAAACTCTGCACGAGTTCGTGCCGCGTTCTCCCAATGTTGCCGTCGATGTTTGTCCAGCGACAAGCCATTCGTTGCCACGCGCGAACCTGTCTCACCTCCACAATCACAGGGCCGAGTGCGTGACGTGTCCGGCAAGCCGTGTGATGTGTCTGCGGATGATATTCTTCAGCAGAGGCCTGTGCCTTCTCCCACAGACGCTGCGCAACTGACGCCGCTCCCAGCGCCGCCGACCTCTGCTTCCCCGGCCACGGCCACGGGGAGTTCCTCTCCTCTGCTGGACACCCCGTGTGCTGGACCTGCTGCTCCACCACACTTGCCCGCCCACTACACAGGCACAAAGAGGTACGGGCAGAACTAATGCATACAGTGAGGGAAAAAAAGTCTTTGATCCCCTGCTGCTTTTGTACGTTTGCCCACTGACAAAGAAATGATCAGTCTATATTTTTAATGGTAGGTTTATTTGAACAGTGAGAGACAGAATAACAACAAAAAAATCCAGAAAAACGCATGTGAAAAATGTTATAAATTGATTTGCATTTTAATGAGGGAAATAAGTATTTGACCCCTTGTTGGCAATCACAGAGGTCAGACGTTTTGCTTGCAGGCCACACACACACACATGAATGATGTGTT
This sequence comes from Petromyzon marinus, assembly GCF_048934315.1. NCBI lineage: Eukaryota > Metazoa > Chordata > Hyperoartia > Petromyzontiformes > Petromyzontidae > Petromyzon > Petromyzon marinus. Next base: position 801,762 of record NC_133683.1, read on the forward strand.
TGGTATTATCTCATGGAAAATAATAAATTGCACAAGGGCCAGGGTCATGCCCCATTCATTCTGAACGATTAAACCAAACTGACCCACGTTCACACACGAGAGCAGAGAGGTTGGCTGCAGGGTGACGCACGCGAAGAACGCGTCACTGTGAAAGAGTTAGAAGGTTCCCCTTCGTACCTTCTTACTCTCCCTCCCACCCCCCTCCTTCCGGTCAGGTGATTTTGAAGTGTCGTCGTCACGCGAGGACGTGGACCGAGACAGCGCGTGGAACCAGTGGCTGCGCTCCGAGATCCCGGGGCTCTTCCTGCTGGCCCTGCACACGTTTACCGTGAGTCGGTGCAGATGTGGCCTCGCGACTGGGGCTGCCACCTGTCTGTGTTTGACCCCCGGACAGTGTTCGGGTGGCAGCAGGAATTAATTTGTGTCGAGATCTGGTACCCCGGGTATGGCTATGGTTGAATTTTATCACCGTGAACTGCACAGTTTTAACAATAGACCTCGGCTCGCTGAGAAATGTGCCTGGGTTTGCTCTGTCGTAGGAATGGTGGCAACTGTACTTGGGGCATCGGCACGTTTATTCGCGCTCCGGCTCCATTTACACCGAGAGTCACGTGCTTGTCTCGTGCGGGGAGTGGTGGTGTAGCTGTCAGGGGGCATCCATTTAGTATGTATGCATGGAGGGGGGAGGAGGGGTTAACCCAAATGCGTACGCTTGCGTACTACTGACAATGTGTAAGCCGACTGCAATGGCATGAATCTGCCCATCGCAGTGACATGGGGAAGTAATTGCTTCCGACAAAGGCGTTCTACGACCTTTTCAATCATACTCAGGTTTGAGAACGGGGACAGTTTGCATTCATGATCCTGAATCATGACAATTCCTTGACTCTCCGGCAGTGGTGAATCGTTCCATCAGTAGGAATCGTGTATATGTGTGTACGTGCATGCACAGCTGTACCCATTGGCTTCTGTTATGGTCATGTACGTTTATTTTTTATTTCGTGGAATATCACTTGCTGTACTCCACGCGGTGAGTGCTTTGTGTAGATAGGAATCATGTTATGTAGAGAATATAAATCTAATTCAGTACCTCTATATGTCTCCCACAGACGAGTGGGGAGACAGCAGCCAGGCGGTGAGCCGGCACTACCAACAATCGCCCAAGATCTTAGGTTCTCTTTACATTCCGATATTTGCAGCCACTTACTGAGTGTTTACATGTGGGGGGAAACCAGTACACTCGCAGAAAACGAACGAATGTGAGCAAGGGGGCAACGTTCTATCCCGTGCATATGGAAAGGATTCCACAGTTGTGTTCCACTGCCTCCTGGCAAGCCAGGGTATGACTCATCCTCGATGCCCACCGGAAGGGAGATTGCACACTTGCAATTGAATTCCCTGAGATTATTTATATCATGGGGTAGGCAGTGACAAATCCCCTGAATCACTTAACACGAACATGCGGTCCAGTGCATTGTACGTGCAAGGATACTCGCTTTACAAAATGTATGAATGTATGTTGAACTTGAATCTTGACTTAAAGCTTTCGTGACTGCAGGAATTCATATTCTTTGGGTCTTTCGGTAAAGTCACGTAGATAGAACAATAAAATAATAAAAATAAAGTGAATACAAAATAATAATACAAATATCACGACGTTTTGATCACAACACAAGCAATCGTTATCATTTTTCTCCTGATGACGATTGCTTGTGTTGCGATCGAAACGTCGTGATATATTTTACTTTTTTATTCACTTTATTTTCATTATTTTATTGTTCTATCTACGTGACTTTACGGAAAGACCCAAAGAATATGTGTTGAAATTCTTTCGCAGTGTACGTAGCCAACCGTGCTAATCTGTGATACATTAACACCTTGCCACAAATGCCCTGTTGCTCATGAGCACACCGACTCAAATGAATCAGGCGCAAGGTTTGCGTGATTCATGCTTACAAAGTGGGGTCTATAATGAACAATATGGCTGAAGCTCGAGTTCTATTCATTTAAAACCAAACGTGTTTCTTACCAACCATACCTGGTGTTTGCACACAGATACAGATTCTGGGCGATGCGTTCTACACCATTCGGAATGCGCTGTTGCAATGTGCAGCCACAGCTGCTGCAAAAATATTTGTCTCGGTTTGATCCACTAAACAATATCCACTGACCACACCGCACGCGCAACAATGATATAACTATGAACAAAAATATGAATAAATTAGGATGGTTTATTAAATATATTGCACGTAAGAAAATACAGCAATAGACGTAAAAATACATGGCAGTTTAACACGTAGGCTTTCGCGACAAATATCCATAATACAGGTTTTATGGGTTGGATCGCGTAAATATATAAATGTGTCATAAGACCTCCTTTGCCAGTAGCAAGATATAGTAATAGGTTTTTACCCTTTTATCTGGCACCAAAACTGACACCTTTATACAAGGGATCATGTTTGCAATAACCACAACAAAAGCAGTCAAAATGCAAACAAAAAGAGACAACTCTGATAATGATATACACTGTCCTTGAAGCTGATTGGTCCACACCCGAGACGGCTTTTCTTAGAGCCTAGTCTCCACTGGTGTTGGACCAGATGACGCCAAAAGGCATACAACTCAAAAACAGCGCACTATCAGAGTATTGAGAGCTCGGGGTAAGAATTTACATTATGAGACCTCCTTTGCCAGTAGCAAGATATAGTAATAGGTTTTTACCCTTTTATCTGGCACCAAAACTGACACCTTTATACAAGGGATCATGTTTCCATAAAGGTGTCAGTTTTGGTGCCAGATAAAAGGATAAAAACCTATTACAATTTAAATGTGTCGTTAAACCCGCCACCACCCGACAGCCCACTAGTAAGGGTTGTCACGTAAACAGAACATGCCAATTCATCACTAGTACAGCACACCGGTGTGTGGTGTGTTGGAGAGCCAAGCCACAACATTTACCATCGGAGTACGGCGTTTCAGTAATTACAACTAGCTTCATCAGGCAACAGCAAGGTTTGGGAGAAGTCCACCTGTTTAATTCCTTATATAGAGACGTAGATGTGGTGACAACACTTGTGCACTCTTTGAGCGCAAAGTGGGGGGGGATTAATGAATCAACATACATTATACATGCACATTATGCTAGCCCATTGATCTTGTACTTAGTGTCCATTGTGTGTATTAAAATAGCCGTACAAACGGTAATTTGATGATTCTCTTCCATGCAGCACTAAGTCGGTAGCTATCCAAACGATTACAATTATTTTTATTTCTTTAAATTTCGATAGATTCTGTAATTAGTCTTGGCCAGTAGTAACAAGTTTTGCACAGAACTTCAACATTATCAATTGAGTGTCCTTGTGGGCACGTGTGTTCTGCTACTGCTGACAGTTGTATTTGTGAGCATTTCATATTTCTGTGGTGTTCTTATAGTCTTGTGCTGATAATTCATCCTGTTTGCCCAACATAGCATTCCACAAGTGCAATTAATCCGGTACACACCTTCTGTTGATAGCTTCAGTAATAGAACAGCAAAGAAATATCCAATAGTCCTTTTCGTAGGTTTCCATATGCCTTCTGAATTTGCCTGGCTGATCAAAGTTTCGACCGCAGATGCCATTGGTCAGGGGTCTCTTTGTCCGTTCTCATGTGGGACTCTAGGCATGATGGCAGTTGGAATGCTTTCCCACAGACTTGGCAAGACATTTGTTTTCTCACTCTAGTGACTATGGGAGTGAGGTGGAGTCGAGACGGGTGCTGGTCAGGCGTGGCGTTTCCCAGCAGGCGCCTTCGTTCCATGCGTGGTCGCTGTGATAGCAATAACTTTGTTGCATGCAGGTGCGCCCTTTGCAGAAGGTGGCATTGTCTGCAACTCTGCCTCCTCACCACCAGGACTCGACAAGCTGCTGCTGGAGCTGCTGGTGCCATCCATGGCAAAGGCAATTCTTCCAGCACCATGACTCGCAGCCGAGTAGCTCTGACACACCTTCAACACCGCATTGGCAAAATTGCCGTCATTCACCGTGCCACGTGCGCCCCTTGAGTTCTTTCCGTGGGTCTCCATATGCCTTCTGAGTTTGTAGGGCTGATCAAAGCTTTGATCGCAGATGTGGCAGCTTTGACCACCGGTCTTGTGCATTCTCATGTGGGACTCTAGGCACCATGCCAGTTGGAATGTTTTCCTGCAGACGTCGCAAGAGATTTGTTTTCTCACTCTTGTGACTCTATCAGATTCTAGTGACTCTATCGGATTCAACACCGCATTGGCAAAACTGCCGTTATTCACCAAGCCTGGTGCACCCTTTATCATGTAATCCTTTTCATGGGTCTTCATATGCCTTTTGAATTTTCCTGGCTGATCAAAACTTTGTCCGCATATGCCGCCCCATTGATCACGGGTCTCCTTGTACGTTCTTACGTGGGATTCTAGGCACCATGCCAGTTGGAATTTTTTCCCACAGACGTCACAAGAGATGAGTTTTTTCGCTCTTGTAACTCTACCGGATTGAGGTGGGGTCGAGACGGGTGCTGGTGAAGTGCCATCGATGGTAAAGGCAATTCTCCCAGCACCACCATGACTCGCAGCAGAGTTGCTCTCGCACATCTGATACAAAAGACAAAGTTCACGCGCATGACACCCGTGTCACGGGTGTACTCACAAAGGCATACTTAAGGTGACATGAAATTCATTACAACAGATTCATTATAACAGAACATAAGTACTCTTTTGTTCTTTCGGTAAAGTCACGTAGGTAGGAAAAATAAAATAAAAAATAATATATCACGACCATAAATGACGTCACGCGATTTTGGACGATTTTTGACCCCCCCCCCCCCTCGTCACACGGCGTCACAAAAAGTCAGACCCCCCCCCTCAAGTATGACGTCACAAAGCTCTGCCCCCCCCCCAAAACCATATTTTCATTTTGAAAATAAAACATGCTTCAAATCGCTTTAAACTATTGTCATTGTATTTAATGTGGCGCTGCACTCTGATGTTGTAGGAGAAAACATTTATTAAAAAGTCTATTTAACTAAATAGAACGTGTTGTCTATATTTATTTAAAGTTGCGCATTTTGACGTGACGTCACATTTCTCAAACCCCCCCCCTTGTCACAAATGTCTGACCCCCCCCTCCCCAGGTGTGTGACGTCATTTATGGACGGCCCCCATCGCCTTAAAACGCGAACTCGCGCTGGCAAACTGAAACGCGGAACTTTTTTTGTTCAGCAGCGCGATCCTCCGCGAGATGTAATGAGTCGGCCTCGCGCTGTGAGTGAGTGTGAGTGAGACAGCATCGTCCCCCACTCCTCCTGATGTCGAGGGTAAATGGGCGAGGTTTAGGTCTGTGACTCATGCAGCTGCAATGGCTGCTTTGTGTACGCGGTCCAGACCGCCCCAGAGACCCTGGCCGACAGAGGAGGCGTTCAGGATGGTTGAGAAAAAGCAACAAGCCCACTCTAATCGTCTACAGCATCCCACGTCAGAGAATGAGGAGGCTTACCGCAGCCTTCGGTCGGAGGTTCGGAGAGACGTGAGGCGCTGCAAGGATGGGTGGTGGTCGCGGGTTGCTGAGGAGATGGAGTCTGCCTCAATGGCCCGCGATCACAAATCCCTATTTAACTCCATTAAAAAAGTAACCTACAGCGCCACACCTATTACCATTGTAGGGGTAATCGTCACTCACCACTCTGTGGGCTGGTAGCTTCCCCTTATCGTCAATAGGGGGCGGAAGCGCTATCACGCCAGGGCTAATGTCCATGGCCCAAAAAGGGGCCAAGACAATAAATATCGTGTTGCCTCATCAGAAGTTTCTTCGTCAATTTATACCCACTACACCATCATTATGGGAACGAAGGGTGATCCAATCTCCGACCCCCAGCGACAGGTTTGCAGATTTGCTGAGCATTTCTGTGAGGTCCTGGGGGAGGGGGAATCCCTCAGCCTGGAAAACATCATGGGACAAAGTGGGGATGACTCTGCTGAGGATGCAGTGCCTCAAATATTGGAGGAGGAAGTCACCCTCTGTGAGTGGCTGGCTGAGGTACCATCCGTTGAGGAAGTACTGAGGGCGATCCAGAGTCTGAGAACCGGAAAGGCACGGAGCAGAGATGATCTCCCAAGCGAAATGCTGAGGGAGGGTGGCGTTTGTGCGTAGACTGCCCTACGTGACATCATAACAACAGTCTGGGCCACTGGACGGGTTCCGCAGGATTGGAAGGATGCCCTGGCGGTCCCCCTCTTTAAGAAGGGGGACCGCACAGACTGTAACAACAACAGGGGCATCTAACTCCTCAGTGTGCCGGGAAAGGTCCTGGCAAGGATTATTCAACATCGCCTTGCTAGGTACGCTAAGGAGAGGCTTGCGGAGCCCCAATGCGGTTTCAAGAAAGGGCGGTCCTGCAAAAATGTAATATTTTCTGTCCGTCTGCTACAGCAGAGGTTGAGGGAATTCCAACTAGACCTACATCTCTGCTTTATTGACCTGGTTAAGGCCTATGATACCATCAGTAGGCCTGGGCTCTGGGTTGTTCTTCGTGCTTTCAGAGTCCCTGACCCTCTGCTCACACTCATTAAGGACCTTCATGATGGTGAGCAGACCCGAGTAAAACTACATAGCCGGGAGTCAGAGCCATTCCCTGCGACAGGGATGTCCTCTGGCTCCAACATTATTTAACATCTATTTCGACCACATAGTTCGTGAAGCCTTCAGTAGCTGTACCAGAGGAATTTACGTCTGGTACAGATACAATGGGAGGCTGATCGATGCCCAGGTGCGGTCAAGGGATGTCTCCCTATTGGTCAACCACATTATGTATGCCGACGACCTGGTAATTGCTGCTCATTCAGAGGAGGAGTTGGAGGCGCTGCTGCTGAAACTGGAGTGTGCCACTAAGAGGTGGGGCCTTACCATCAGCCCCACCAAAACGAAGCACCTGCCTGGGTATTTTGTGCCATCGGGCACTCTACCCCCACAACTCCCAATCGGTGATGGGGCAGTTGGGGAGAGAGTGGAGAGTTTTCCATACCTGGGCAGTGTGCTCATGATCGGCTCCGGTTTAACAGCAGAGGTCTCACTCCGAATTAGTCGAGCGGCATTATCTTTTCATCAGTTGTGTAACGTTGTGTGGAAGCTACCTGGTCTGTCGCTCCGCATGAAGCTTCGGTTCTTCTCGGCCACAGTCATTCCCTCCCTTCTCTACGCTTGCAAAACGTGGACCCCCCTAATGCAGCATCTTCACCGGTTAGAAACATTTAGGCTGGCCTGCCTACGATCAATCCTGGGTTTAACCAGGCTGGATTGTGTGAGGAGCTCACAAATCCTCGAAAGATCTGGACAAAGTCCCATCGGTGAGCTCCTCCAGCAGGCAAGGCTGCGTTGGCTGGGCCATGTAGCCCGCATGCCCAATCACCGCATGCCCAAACAGCTTTTGTTCGGCCGGATCGAGGGAGCTAAACGGGCGTGGCACGGACTAGAGAAGAGATGGAGTGATGTGGTACAGGAGGATGTGGAGCTGAGTGGACTTGCCAATGACTGGTACCAGCGGTGTCTCTACTGGGCAGTTGGAGGCAGTCGCCCTCCAACAACAACGGAGGGCGGAGGAGCGATGCTCAGAAAAACGAGCGGAGCGTCGGGTGGCTAAAGCTCAGCAAGTTGGCACAGTAGGGGGCACAGGTGGTGCATCAGCCAGTAATCTCAGTCATCTCAGTCAGTCGACCAGTGGCACCTGGGTCTGCCCCGTGACCTCCTGCCAGCCGGCGATCGACACTTCACGTAGCCTCAAGGTGCACATAGCCTGGCATAAGCGTCGTGGTGACGTCACCACCACTTAGTGGCGCATGGCGGTTGTTGTTTTGAGACAGTAAGAGAATGTGAGGTCGACTCAGCCTCAGATGAGTACCTGGTGCGGTGTGTCGTAAACATTGCTACTGGGGGAGACAAAGGCCGCCGTGGAGGAGAATCCTAAAATAATTAAAGCTTTTATTATAATAAAAGCTTTGATTATAATATGATATTATAATAAAAGCTATACTAAAAGCTTTTTAAATTAAAAATACAAAAAAATTTGAAATAATGAAAGCTTTTATTATTTAAAATTTATTATTTAATTTTTTAATTGGCAGAATCTACACGCCATATTCTTGGTTCTTCAGGTAAAGTCACGTAGATTTGAAAATAAAAATAATTACATTTAATTTAAAAATATAAATTTTAATATTTAAACTAATAAAAGCTTTATCATTTTCAATTTATTATTTGAAATTTTAAAATACAAAAAAATAAAATACAAATAATAAATTGAAAATAATAAAAGCTTGTATTATTTTATAATAAATTGAAAATAAAAGCTTTTATTATTTTCAATTTATTATTTTAATTGTATTAACAGGTCCCTGCAGGGTGGGCTGGTAGGGCAAGTCTCTGCGCTGCCTATTGCTGATTTTACACCCAACAGCACGAGATTTCACTTCGTTAAAGTATTGAAAGGGGACGGACGGACACATTAATCTATTGCAGGCTGGTACACTCAGTTTACAACTTCGTTCCTACCAGTATTATGACTTTACCGAAGGAAGCAATAATCTGGCGTGTAGATGCTGCCATCTGCTGGCCACCATTGTTGGGTGTAGATTGTGACTTAAAACTTTCGTGACTTCAGGAATTCATATTCTTGGTTCTTTCGGTAAAGTCACGTCCATAGAAAATAAAAAAATATCAAATCAAATAAAAATGTGAAATTTTAAATAATAAAAGCAAAAAACCCACATTCATATTCTTGGTTCTTTCGGTAAAGTCACGGAGATTAAAAAAAATACAATTTTAAAATAATCAATTGAATAAAAGCTTTTAATATTAGTTAAGCTTTTGTTATATTCAATTTATTATTTTAATTTTTAAATTGGCAGAATCTACACGCCATATTCTTGGTTCTTCAGGTAAAGTCATGTAGATTTGAAAATAAAATAATTAAATTTAATTTAAAAATATAAATTTTAATATTTAAACTAATAAAAGCTTTATCATTTTCAATTTATTATTTGAAATTTTAAAATACAAAAAAATAAAATACAAATAATAAATTGAAAATAATAAAAGCTTGTATTATTTTATAATAAATTGAAAATAAAAGCTTTTATTATTTTCAATTTATTATTTTAATTGTATTAACAGGTCCCTGCAGGGTGGGCTGGTAGGGCAAGTCTCTGCGCTGCCTATTGCTGATTTTACACCCAACAGCACGAGATTTCACTTCGTTAAAGTATTGAAAGGGGACGGACGGACACATTCATCTATTGCAGGCTGGTACACTCAGTTTACAACTTCGTTCCTACCAGTATTATGACTTTACCGAAGGAAGCAATAATCTGGCGTGTAGATGCTGCCATCTGCTGGCCACCATTGTTGGGTGTAGATTGTGACTTAAAACTTTCGTGACTTCAGGAATTCATATTCTTGGTTCTTTCGGTAAAGTCACGTCCATAGAAAATAAAAAAAAATATCAAATCAAATAAAAATGTGAAATTTTAAATAATAAAAGCAAAAAACCCACATTCATATTCTTGGTTCTTTCGGTAAAGTCACGGAGATAAAAAAAAATACAATTTTAAAATAATCAATTGAATAAAAGCTTTTAATATTAGTTAAGCTTTTGTTATATTCAATTTATTATTTTAATTTTTAAATTGGCAGAATCTACACGCCATATTCTTGGTTCTTCAGGTAAAGTCACGTAGATTTGAAAATAAAATAATTAAATTTAATTTAAAAATATAAATTTTAATATTTAAACTAATAAAAGCTTTATCATTTTCAATTTATTATTTGAAATTTTAAAATACAAAAAAATAAAATACAAATAATAAATTGAAAATAATAAAAGCTTGTATTATTTTATAATAAATTGAAAATAAAAGCTTTTATTATTTTCAATTTATTATTTTAATTGTATTAACAGGTCCCTGCAGGGTGGGCTGGTAGGGCAAGTCTCTGCGCTGCCTATTGCTGATTTTACACCCAACAGCACGAGATTTCACTTCGTTAAAGTATTGAAAGGGGACGGACGGACACATTCATCTATTGCAGGCTGGTACACTCAGTTTACAACTTCGTTCCTACCAGTATTATGACTTTACCGAAGGAAGCAATAATCTGGCGTGTAGATGCTGCCATCTGCTGGCCACCATTGTTGGGTGTAGATTGTGACTTAAAACTTTCGTGACTTCAGGAATTCATATTCTTGGTTCTTTCGGTAAAGTCACGTCCATAGAAAATAAAAAAATATCAAATCAAATAAAAATGTGAAATTTTAAATAATAAAAGCAAAAAACCCACATTCATATTCTTGGTTCTTTCGGTAAAGTCACGGAGATAAAAAAAAATACAATTTTAAAATAATCAATTGAATAAAAGCTTTTAATATTATTTAAAAGTAAAGTCACGGAGATAAAAAAAATACAATTTTAAAATAATCAATTGAATAAAAGCTTTTCATATTATTTAAGCTTTTGTTATATTCAATTTATTATTTTAATTTTTAAATTGGCAGAATCTACACGCCACGTTGGTGGCCGGCAGGTGGCAACATCTACACGCCGAATTCTTGTTTTTTTCGTTAAAGTCACGTAGATTTTAAAATAAAAATAATAGAATTTGATTTAAAAATACAAATAATAAATTAAAAATAATAAAAGCTTTCATAATTTTCATTTTTTAATTTTATTATTATTTTCTATCTCCGTTACTTTACCGAAGGAAGCAATAATATGGCGTGTAGATACTGCCATCTGGTGGCCAACAACGTTGGCAGGTGGCAGCATCTACACGCCAGATTCTTGGTTCTTTGGGTAAAATAGAAATAATAAAAAAAGTAAAAAAATAATAATTCATGATTTAGTATTTTTTCATTTTATTCTATTATTTTCATTTTCAAATCTACGTTACTTTACCGAAAGAACCAAGAATATGGCGTGTAGATTCTGCCAATTAAAAAAAAATACAAATTAAAATAATAAATTTAAAATAATAAAAGCTTTCATTATTTTCCATTTATCTTTTGTATTTTTCATTTAATTTTATTATTTTTATTTTCAACCTACATGGCTTTACCGAAAGAACCAAGAATATGAATCTGGATTTTGATTATTATTTTCAATCTATTTTATTTTTTTAATTGGCAGCATCTACACGCCATATTCTTGGTTCTATCGGTAAAGTCACGTCGATAGAAAATAAAAAAAATAATCAAATCAAATAAAAAGTGTGAAATGGAAAATAATAAAAGCAAAAAACCCGCATTCATATTCTTGGTTCTTTCGGTAAAGTCACAGAGATAAAAAAAAATGAAACAAAATTTTGATTTTAAAATAATAAATTGAAAATAATAAAAGCTTTTATTATTTTCCATTTATTTTTTTTGTATTTTAAAATTGGCAGAATCTACACGCTATATTCTTAGTTCTTTGGGTAAAGTCACGTAGATAGAAAATATAAATAATAAAAGAAAAGTAAAAATTTAAATAATATTTTAAAAAATATTTATTTTATTTTATTGTTTCCCTTCTACGTGACTTTACTGAAAGAACCAATAATATGAATCACTGCAGTCACGAAAGCTTTAAATCAAAATATAATAATAACAATTCATGATTTTCATTTAATTATTTTCTTTTTATTTTCAAATCTACGTGACTTTACCGAAAGAACCAAGAATATGGCGTGTAGATTATGCCAATTGAAAAATTACAAATAAAAGTAATTTTATTATTTCCGATTTATTTTGTATTTAAATTTATTTAATTATTTTTAAATCTCCGTGACTTTACCGAAAGAACCAAGAATATGAATCTGGATTTTTGCTTATTATTTTCAATTTATTATTTTAATTTTTCAATTTGCAGAATCTACACGCCACGTTGGTGGCCGGCAGATGGCAGCATCTACACGCCATAATCTTGGTTCATCTTCTTTGGTTCTTTCGGTAGTGTTACGTAGCATGAGAATAAAATAATACATTGAAAAAAGAAAATAACACAATAAAATTCTCACGACGTTTCGGCCACAACACAAGCGGCCTTCATCAGGTGAAGGGACGAGACTGTCTGGAGGACAGCGCTGGAGCGAACAAAGCCAAGCTCAGATCGAGACCTTTAAGCTGTGTGAGAAGGAACAAAGCGCCTTGACAAAGGAATTAGCATTGAATTTAGCATTGAAATGGCTGAGTGATTAGCTTGTGACTGGTCACAGATATGGCTATGTTAAAGTCAAAGCATACACATCCACAGAGGCACCCCTTGATAAAGGAATTAGCATAGAATTTAGCATTGAAATAGCTGAGTGATTAGCTTGTGACTGGTCACAGAAATGGCTATGTTAAAGTCAAAGCATACACATTCACAGAGGCACCTAGTAAAAATCAAACAGGAAAATTTAGCATTGAAATAACTGAGTGATTAGCTTGTGACTGGTCACAGAAATGGCTATGTTAAAGTCAAAGCCTACACATCTGAGCTATTAATAGTAACTGGGTCAGTGTCTACTTCAAATATTGTTCAGGCTCAGGAGACTTCCAAAGTTATTCGTGATGTTATACATTTGGTTCGTTTTGAGCATAATCGCGACCTTATATAATTATTACGTGATACACACGCTGAATATACGCACACAAACATCGTGTACACGTGTGTCGTGTCCTCTATTGTCCACATAGACGGCTTGTGCTGACGAGAGAACGATCTTAACGTACAATGTCGTGACATGTATCAGCCCTTTGTCGATCCAGCGTTTTGATAGAGGCCTCCCCCACACCATGTCGTTCGTGGGAGTTGTTTAACCATACTTCACCATGCCGGTCAATGCGGGTTTGGTGAAGTGAGGAGGCCCAGAAACTTGTATATGCAGATACGAGTTTGCCTGTGCTTGCATCTGCATAATTACATTCTCACACATCTTCAAGTGTAGTTTAATACTTCTAAAAATGCATTTATTCTTGAGGATTCCATAAAGTACTGTGGTAAAAAGAAAACAACTTGATTTGAATAAATTTCGATTTAAAGCTTTCGTGACTGCAGAGATTCATCTTCTTGGTTCTTTCGGTAAAGTCACGTAGAAGGGAAATAATAAAATAAAACATAATAAAATAAAATTCTCACGACGTTTCGGCCACAACACAAGCAGCCGTCCTCAGGTGAAGAAACAGAACTGTCGGAAAGACAGCGCTCCAATGAACACTGCTAAGCTTGGCAGCGTATTTTAAGCTGGGTGGGAGGAGCAGAGCGCCTTGCCAAAAGAGTTTACATATCAACAGAATAATTTAGCATTGAAGTAGCTGTGTTAATGTGATAGATTAGCAGGATGTTAAAGTCAGAAATTAGCATGTAACTGGGAGATTAGCATGATGTTAATGTGAGGAATTAGCATGTAACTGGTCACGGAAGTAGCTATGTTAAAGTCAGAGTTTACATATCAACAGAGGCATTTAGTATATTGACGCTAAAGAAGTGCAACTACCCAACTATCATACAATAACCCGATGTGAAAGAACTAAATATAAACTACATCAATATAATCAATGTACTCAATATATTCTCCACTAAGCTGAGCTACTAACAATAAGTTATTATACATTAAACTTCTATGTCGCAAAAAATATTATAATATGCCTCCAAATAATATTTTTATTATAAACTGGCATAGACAGACCACAACATTGAATTATACACTGAGTTACTATACACTACCCTATACGTTAGATTATAATAATATTAGACTTGTAATATTACACTATGTATTATTTTACCAACCCTACTGTATACCACACTGCTATATATTGACTATACAATTACGATACTATATATTACCAAATAAATTATATTAAACATTACACTGAATACTTTGTTAAACAAGGAATGCTTTGAGCTTGTGGGTTGAATCCATCTGTGTGAAGTTGTGTTATTTCCCCATATGCAAGGTGGGGTCTCTCTGGGTTCCACTCACACAAACATCTCAATGCAATGGGACCTTTCTGAAAATGCAGTACTTAGACTCAATGAAGCTTTCCTGGGTAACTAGTTAACATTGTAATAATTAGCATGAGAGATAATGACGTTCAGTTATAAGGGCCATTAATAGTACTATACTGTATTTTTATTGAAGACTATTTTACGTAGTTGTTTGTAAAAAAAAGTGTCCATTCTCAAAACTTTTTGACGGGCCCTCGTACAGAAATGATATTACAATCTTATATGGAGATAGCGAGTCAGAGTGTTGTGAATAGTGGAGTGAACGTGTGGTGCCATCATTATATTGTTGGTGTGTATATACAGAAAGGCCTATTTGGTGGGTAACATTAGGAAAATGGAGGTAGTTCGTCATTGTTGTTAAACAAAATCTTATTTGGGTGGATAAGAGGAGTAAAATCGTACATGATAGGAACTGCAATATTGTGGAGTTCTGGTATAATGAGTTGTAGTATATATGAATCTTATGTCACCTTAAGTATGCCTGTGTGAGTACACTCGTGACACGGGTGTCATGCGCGTGACCTTTGTCTTTTGTTTCAGATGTGCGAGAGCAACTCTGCTGCGAGTCAAGGTGGTGCTGGGAGAATTGCCTTCACCATTGATGGCACTTCACCAGCACCCATCTCAACCCCACCTCAATCCGGTAGAATTACAAGAACGAAAAAACTTATCTCTTGTGACGTCTGTGGGAAAAAATTCCAGCTGGCATGGTGCCTAGAAGCCCACGTAAGAACGCACAAGGAGACCCGTGATCAATGGTGCGGCATATGCGGAAAAAGGTTTGATCAGCTAGGAAAATTAAAAAGGCATTTGAAGACCCATGAGAAGGATTACATGATAAAGGGTGCAACAGGCTTGGTGATTAACGGCAGTTTTGCCAATGCGGTGTTGAATCCACCGTCGCCCTATGAGATATGCTCAGTCTGCGGATTTTTAAGTCCTATTGAAATCCTGAAAACTCATGAAAGTCTTCACGCACAGTTCTTGTACAGACCGAAGCCTGAACATGATTACACTTCGACAAAAGATAGCGGCGTTAAGATAAATGACATGAAATCCAATTTTCTTGAATGCTTTGGCCTAGTTCCACATCAACAAACTGCTTTACCAGTCAGTGAGAATAAACCATACGCTGCTCTCGATCCTATTACGAGCATGAAAGTGTTGATGGCCTTGCAGCAGAAGAAGAAGGAAAAGCGAAGTAGACCTAAGCCCATTAGAAGAAAGAAGACCACCACCAGCGTCACCAATTGCAGCAGTAGCAACAGCCAGAATTCGGACATCAAGAGGATGGACTGCACGGAAGCAAGAGGCTGCGTGGAGCAGAGCATCCCCAAGGTGGATGAACCCAACCTGGCACCTTTAGGTACGTCCTAGTAATGCACACACTACATTTCATTTGGATGTAATTCATAATTTCACAAATTAGTTAATGTACGCATATGTTGACCATTTTTGTATGCCTGCGCTGAGGAGTCTAGAGATCTGATGTGGTGCTGCTCGGATGTTGGGTTACACCGTGAAACTCTGGGTTTCAGTCACCGAGCCATGATTAAACTGGCTTCTCATTGATGGTCTTATCCAGTTACCAAACACTTCTTCCAGCAAACACTTCTGATGTCGCGTGATGTGTAGGAAATTGCAATAACCTCCTAGTGGATAAAAATCGGTCACGAAGGGATGTCATGAGTAGTGCAATGAGATCTCCTTCCACGAGCTGTTCTCTTACATGAGGTGGTTTACTGCTGTGTGAGAGTTGCACAGGGATACTTCATCTCATGACATGGAGCCAATAGCACCATTGGAAGGAAACTGAGCAAAATACATTGCTTGACAAATTCCAAAAAGTATCTATTTCTTAACCGGGGTAAATATTACTTAAACAAGTGGGTAAATTTAGGGAACATTTTTGAATGTATAGACCGAGTCATTTCCACAATGGGAATTTCCTCTTCATTGTACTAACACCTAACTTCCATGTGTATTTACTCGTTCTATTGCAGGTAATTATTGTGTAATTAATGAGCTGTAATAGAATAATCTGGCTCAACCACCTCGATGTTAAATTATAGTTGTTGCTCTGCATCAACATCAACCACACGAAGAAGTGCAAAATGTTGGGGCTTCAAAATAAGCCCCAAAAATGTATTATGATATTTTTCAGGAAATCAGTATCTTGCTTTTCTACTATTTGTACGTATGTTGAACTTCTTTCGTACCATACGTAGCCAACCGTGCTAATCGGAGGTATTTGTTGCTGGCCATTTGGCATTTTGGGCCTTTGGGTATGTGGTCAGCAACCGTGATTGATAAAACGTCCCATATACATAGTAATGCTATGGCATCCACTGCATGGTGATAAATAAATTATGTATTAGCGCGTGCGTGTGCTCAACGGTGGATGTCTTGTGTTCCAGAGGAAAAGCCCTTCCCGTGCAGTGACTGCTCGTACGGAGCGACGCAGAAGTCGAAGCTCAAGAGACACGTCCTGAGCGTTCACCACGTGCCCTTCGATAGCGCGCTGGACTCCGACTGTCCCAAGAAGAGAAGACGGCTGGCTGGGTGCCGAGACCACGGCTCAACTCTGGATTTGGAGCGCGCACGATGCTCACGGAGAACTCTCTGATGATTTATTTCTTCCTGAAGCTGAGGTACCACGTGTGGGGCGATGAACGCAAGGTTTTGTGCAGCGGACATTTCCATGATGAAATTTCGTCACGTTCACTGCTGCGAGGTTACATCTATTGCCGTATATTTTTAGTCAATTGCTGTATTTTATGGTATACAATATATTTAATAAATTGTCCTAATTTAATTACAAAGGTTTTTGGGTTAGATCGTGTAAGTATAAATGTGTCATAACCCTACACCACCTGACACAGCCAATTAGTAAGGAATTTGTCACGTAAACAAAACTCCACTTAGTTACTACTTCAGCCCACCGGTGTTTTGGAGAGTAAATCCACAAGATGAGTACGACGTTTCACTGGTAATTACATCCAGCATCATCGGGCGATTTGCCAGAATAGTGAAGCCATCCACCTGCTTCCGATCTTAAATAGAGAAAGGCGATGTCATCACTGAACCCATCAGGTGCAGAAATCAGAGGCGGGGAGGGGGATTATTGAAATGATATAATTGATTAGTAATCATTTAATTAGTATGTTTCCTCTATAAGTAATGATAAATGTGAGATGTCTTCTTCCTCCACGCGTTTGTTCCACTCACGTGGGGTCCGCCGTCCTTGCCACCTTATCCACACCGCCCCGTCCCGCGCCATCTCTCCCTCCGCTCCTCGGGCCACCACGTTCGACCGCATCACCACATCGCCCCACGTCTTCTTCTGCCTTCATCTCCTCATCTTACAATCACAATTACTTAATAATACGCTTCCAGGCCGCACTAAGCCTGTAGCTGTCAGAGAGGTTAAAATAATACAAATTTTCTCAGTTTCAATGGATTCTCGAATTAGTCTTGGCCAGTAATAATGAGTTTTACACAACACTTCATCGTTATCAAAATACATGACGTGTTCTTGTTGGCAAGCATGTACTGCAACTTCCGACAGTTATGTTTGAGAGTGTTTAATATTTATTTGGTGTTCCTTTAGTCTTACGCTAATGTTACATCCCATCTGTCCAATATAACATCTGCCACATAAGCCATTAATCCGATACACACCATCCGTTGACAACTTAGGCAATTCATCTTAAGTACAAGATACTATTTTTTGAATTTTGTGTACCGTGCCAAATCTTACTTAGATGTTTAGCTTTTTGCTTTTCCAAAACTCGAGCTAATTTCTCAATTACTCCCACGATATATGGTATTTTAATTGTTTAATAACCTGATTCAGCAGTATTGCTGTTCGATCTTGGTTTAGCATTCACTGCTCTGTTAATTTGAGCATTATTGTAGACATTCAATCGTAGCTTTTCTTTGACATGTTTAATCTCTCTCCTCAGACTTTGACCATCTGACACTGTTTTAGCTAGATGTATGAGCATCTTGTTGAGAAAGGATTTATGTGCGGGGTGATGATGCCAATCTGCATTCAGATAGGCATCAGTATGTGTTCCCTTTCGGTAAACGCTGTGTGTGTTACTTTACCATTTAGGCCTCATCCGAGCAAAATATCCAGGAAAGGGAGTGTGTTATTCACCTCCATTTCCATGGTGAAATGGATGGCCGGTTTTTGTGAATTGAGATGATTTAGACATTCATTCATTAAGTGTATCCTTACCATGTCGCCAGACAACCAAAGTGTCATCTACATATCTACACCAAAAAGTGGGTTTTAATGTACTTGAAGCAAGTGCTCTTGCAACCCGTGGGTTGAGGACCCCTGTGTTAGAGGCCACACAGGACGGGGGGGGGGAAGTTTATCGTTGTGTTTGTCGCTGCGAGCAGACAGCGTGCAATGGAGAGCTTGCTCAGAGCGGAGCTGGGCACGGACTCGGCGAGGCCGCTGGGCGCTGCGGCCGGTGGAGGCTGCATCAGCACCGGGCAGAGCTACGAGACGGGGCGCGGACACGTGTCCTCTACCCTCCTCTTCGCCTCCTCTACACCACCTTGCTTCCTCGCCTCAACCTTCATTCAGTCAGCCCTGTATCACTTTTTTTCGCTGCGACTACTAGCACCACCGTGGTGAATGTTGCAGTGAACTTCCCCTCGTTGATTCCCCCCTCCACCCACGTTAAGGGACTCGGTCTACCAGACACTTTGACCGCTTCGTCTCATCCACTCCGCGTTCAAACACTGCGCCTCACTGTAGTTCACAACAACGCACTCAACTAAACAACTCGGTCCCCCACTCATCCAGTCACTAACTCAATCACCCTGTCACACATTCATCCAGTCACTAACTCATCCAGTCACTAACTCAATCACCCTATCACACACTATCTCGTCACTAATTCAATCACCCTATCACCCACTCATCCAGTTAACCACTCATCCAGTCACCCACTCATTCAGTCACCCACTCATCCAGTCACCCACTCATTCAGTCACCCACTCAATCACCCTATCACCCACTCATCAAATCAGCCACGCATCCAGTCACCCACTCATCCAGTCATCCACGCAATCACCCTATAACCCACTCATCCACTCATCCAGTCACCCACTCAATCACCCTATCACATACTAATCTAGTCACTAATTAAATCACCCTATCACCCACTCATCCAGTCACCCACTCATCTAGTCACCCACTCATTTAGTCCCCCACTCAATCACCCACTCATCTAATCACCCACGCATTCAGTCACCCACGCATCCAGTCACCCACTCATCCGGTCACTGACTCAATCACCCTATCACACACTCCTCCACTCGTTTACTCAAACACTCACCCATTTACTCACCCACCTGCTCACCACCATGCAGGTCACCTCACTCTTATTTTCAGATTTATCAGTTTGCACTGCTCCACTCTGGAATCCACACCCGGTCTTCCTGTTTTCCCAAACTCTTGCAATAATAAACTTGATCAATTTAAGGAACGCGTTTTTTTGATCTTAATTATCTAATTACTCATTGGACAGTTATGTATTATTTTTTTATTGTTACTGGCCGTTTGGCGTTTTGTATTGTGTGGGGTTTGCATCGCTGTCAACCCCTCATCAGTGCCTACCTTATTACAGAACAATTCAGACCTTGTTGGTCACCCCGTGCCCCTTATAAGTCCCATGACAAGGGAGAAACACACAAATAAACTTAACAAAAATGTTGCCCGTATTGAAACGGCCGTCTGCCGTATGGACCTGACAACTCACTTTCCCCCAACAGAATACGGGTAAACCGTGTGGGTTGGCGGCTATGGGTTTTGTTGTGTTTGCGAGTCCAAGTTATAGGACTGCACCCTGGGTTGTGCGTGATTCTCATTGGTGGGAGATTCCCTTCGCTGTGTTGCACGCCAGTGGCTGGGGGCTGCCTGGGGCCAGTGACGTGTGAGCCGGTCCCAATGTGCACCGGCAAACATTTACCGCCAGGTGGCCCCAGTGTTTATTGCCCGTCTCCACGTGGATACCTGAAACCCATGTCAATCCACTGCTGGATGAGTCCCGCAATGAAGATACAATCAGTACATCCACTTTGCTTTTGGACTCCACCTGTTCCATTGGCGGCCGAATGCGAATCTAAATGTGCATACGTTAGAGACTGGTTAATGCGCATAGAAATCAAACCAATTGACCTACAACATTTGCCCCATCAACTTTTGTAGAATTTTAGATGTGCATTACAGCTACTTTAGCCGGATGGTTGTGGTGGCTATGTATGCCTGTAATCCACGACTACGTGGAGGTGAGGGTTGGTGGATCACAAAAATGTTGCAACAACTCCCACCCCTTGGTCGTCAAGGAGGTAGAGAAGGCGGTGTGGAATAATGTGGACTCCGCCTGTTCCATCTGTAGATTTGTGATAGAGCGTTGGCCCCCCATTTGCTTGGATTTCTCCAGGTGCTCCGATTTCCTCCCACATGTAAACACTCATTAATCTTGATTTGAAGCTTTCGTGACTGCAGGAATCCTTACTCTTTGGTTCTTTCGGTAAAGTCACGTAGGTAGAAAAAATAATAAGGGATCACGACGTTTCGATCGCCACACAAGCAATCTCACTGAGTCTCAAGACTCTTGTTCAGGAGGGCCTGCCAACTTTTCGCAGGAGTAATTTGGATGTTTGGCTAGTACCAGTTACATTGTATGTTGTTGTTTTCCCATGGGAGTAAACCCATACAGAGAAAGGGACCAGAATGAGGAAAGCGAAGCCAGGCAGTCCTTCACAAGATGTCATGCACGGGCGTGACCACTGCACCACCTTGCCGCCCAAACAAATGTAATTTAAATATTGTACAATACTGGCAAATAAACCCTATTAGTATCAACTGAATTTCTGGACAATGTGGCACGTGTATAGCTGCATCGGTGTTTCTAAAAGTCGTGTTCACATTGCCTGAAATTAATAATATTATAAAGTACAGGTTTCCCACCTCTGGTTTCTTTTTACTTACTGGTTGTCCTCATTATGTGTGTCACAGGTAATATGGCAAGGAAAATATTACGCAGCACGAGTTGTAGGATTAGGGCAATTATGGTGACACACGTGACCCCCTCTACACAAGAAACAGCTGAGAGTCAATGCTGTGGTGTTGTGCGATTGGTGCAAGCGACCCATCATTGTGTTTTGATGTTGAGCTGTTAAAATTGCACTGTTGTGGGGTGAGGTCAAGGCCGATGACTTCTTCCAGCGGTGTCAAGATCAGCATTTTGAAGAGGCTCGCGGAGGATGATACTGGGCACTAGGGTGCAGTCTCCCTCCATGAACAACAGAGGGCAGAGGAGCGACGGTCACAACAATTATTGGCGGAGCACTGGGCGTATAAAACACAAAGTTGGAAGAAAGTTTATCTCGGGGAGTTAACCCACAACACCTGGGTCTGTCATGCGTGTTCACACGATAACGCGTTTTCACTACGTTGAGATTTATAAGGGCACGGGGTGACCAATAAAGTCTGAATTGGTCTGTAATAAGCTCGGCCCTGATAAGGGGTTGACAGATATGAAATAATCGAGCAGACAGACACGGGCCTGACTTCATCCACAGATGTCTTGTTGAGTCTCTAATTTTTAGGATTCTGCTTGAGATGTCTTGCCAATTCCTCACCAAATAATATGTACGTGTGAGTAACCAGACCTACCTGAGATCTCACGCCTCGTAGAGAGCCAAAATAAATATCGTACGTTTATAGATTGCTCGGTAACCTCCGTTCCATGCTGCCAACGACTGGCCAAGAATGTGACCTGTAGATGCTGCCATCTGCTGGCCACTGATGTAGATGGCAGCATGTAAGGTGGTGAATTGCGGTCGTTGAGATGAGTTTTGATTGGTGAGATGAGTGAGGTTGGTTCAGTGGATGAGATGGGTGCAGTCAGTCTGGTGACTGTGTGGTTGGTGTGGTGAATGTAGTGGTTGGTGTGGTGAATGTAGTGGTTGGTGTGGTGAATGTAGTGGTTGGTGTGGTGAATGTAGTGGGTGGTGTGGTGACTGTGTGGTTGGTGTGGTGAATGTAGTGGGTGGTGTGGTGAATGTAGTGGTTGGTGTGGTGAATGTAGTGGTTGGTTTGGTGAATGTAGTGGGTGGTGTGGTGAATGTAGTGGGTGGTGTGGTGACTGTGTGGTTGGTGTGGTGAATGTAGTGGGTGGTGTGGTGAATGTAGTGGTTGGTGTGGTGAATGTAGTGGTTGGTTTGGTGAATGTAGTGGGTGGTGTGGTGAATGTAGTGGGTGAGATGAGTGTAGTAGGTGTGATGAGTGCCATTTGTGCGGTTAGTGGAGTTGGTGTTTGGTGAGTGAGGTGAGTGTTGTGATTGGTGAGGTGTAATTGGTGAGGTTAGGTTTGTGAGGTGTAATTGGGGTGGTGAGGTGGGTGAGGTGTAATTGGTGAGGTAAAGTTGGTGAGTGTATCAGTGAGCACCTTGAGGTTTCTCCTCCACGGTCGCCTTTGTCTCCCCCAGTAGCGATGTTCACTCCACACCGCACCAGGAACTCATCTGAGGCTGAGTCGACCTCACACTCTCTGTCTCACAACAACAACCGCCATTCGCCACTAAGTGGCGGTGACGTCACCACGACGCTTGTGCCAGGCCATGTGCACCTTGAAGCCACGTGAAGTGTCGAACGCCCGCTGGCAGGAGGTCACGGGGCAGACCCAGGTGGTGCCACGGGTCGACTGACTGAGATGACTGAGATGACTGGCTGATGCACCACCTGTGCCCCCTGCTCACACTCACGCACGCGCACTCACTCACAAGCGCGAGTTCGCGTTTTCAGGCGATATAAAATAATTTATATTTCATGCCAGTTGGTTCTGAAGGACGGCTGTTTGTAATTTGGGCGTTCGTAAGTCGAGGACTGTCTGTAAATAAAGATTCCGATTGTGGGGCTTTCACCGTGG
This sequence comes from Petromyzon marinus, assembly GCF_048934315.1. Taxonomy (NCBI): domain Eukaryota; kingdom Metazoa; phylum Chordata; class Hyperoartia; order Petromyzontiformes; family Petromyzontidae; genus Petromyzon; species Petromyzon marinus. The sequence continues at coordinate 824,739 of NC_133683.1, forward strand.
GATGAGCTTGGCCCGATCCGCGGGGGCGTGGCTTGCACGACAGTGGGCGGGACATAGCCGCGACGGGCGTGGCTTATCCAGGAAGTGGAGACCGCGATCGCCGGACTGCAAGCCAGACAGAAGCGCGCTCCTTTTAAAGTTAACAACAACATTGTTAAATGTAAGTAGGCCTCTCTACTTTATTATTGTTTTATTTGTTTAATACATTACTTGTGGTGCCGTGAGTCGAGTGAAATCAGTCAATAACCTTGCTAGACATGGCTAAGCTTTTAATAAGGGGCGCCGCGGTGTCGAGATGTTAACTACCTCGCTAGGCCTACAGCAGCGTGGAGGTTCCATCGAGACCCTGACGCCTACTCTGTATTTGTTTATTTTTTTCCCCTGTGGTCGCGTAGATTCTTCTCCTGGTCCTTCGGTTTTCCCCTCCACATTTAGAAACGTGAGTTTAGAGTACTTGACTGCTATAAATGTCCACATGATAAGCCACTTTCGTTGAGCTATCATTTGTGTCCAGGTCGCTTCTGATAAGAGTTATATAGCTCAGTGGGCCTTACCTGGTTAAATAAAAATAGTTTATAGTTTAGTTTATAGTTCATAAGAACTCGTGACAAGGGTCAGTGTCTACTTCAAATATTGTTCAGGCTCTGGAGACCTCCAAAGTTATTCGTGATGTTATACATTTGGTTCGTTTTGAGAATAATCGCGACCTTATATGATTATTACGTGATACACACGCTGAATATACGCACACAAACATCGTGTACACATGTGTCGTGCCCTCTATTGTCCACATAGACGGCTTGTGCTGACGAGAGAACGATCTTAACGTACAATGTCGTGACATGTATCAGCCCTTTGTCGATCCAGCGTTTTGATAGAGGCCTCCCCCACACCATGTCGTTCGTGGGAGTTGTTTAACCATACTTCACCATGCCGGTCAATGCGGGTTTGGTGAAGTGAGGAGGCCCAGAAACTTGTATATGCAGATACGAGTTTGCCTGTGCTTGCATCTGCATAATTACATTCTCACACATCTTCAAGTGTAGTTTAATACTTCTAAAAATGCATTTATTCTTGAGGATTCCATAAAGTACTGTGGTAAAAAGAAAACAACTTGATTTGAATAAATTTCGATTTAAAGCGTTCGTGACTGCAGGGATTCATCTTCTTGGTTCTTTCGGTAAAGTCACGTAGAAGGGAAATAATAAACTAATAAAAATAAAACATAATATAAGAAAATTCTCACGACGTTTCGGCCACAACACAAGTAGCCTTCCTCAGGTGAAGAAACAGAACTGTCGGAAAGACAGCGCTCCAATGAACACTGCTAAGCTTCGCAGCGTATTTTAAGCTGGGTGGGAGGAGCAGAGCGCCTTGCCAAAAGAGTTTACATATCAACAGAATAATTTAGCATTGAAGTAGCTGTGTTAATGTGATAGATTAGCAGGATGTTAAAGTCAGAAATTAGCATGTAACTGTGAGATTAGCATGATGTTAATGTGAGGAATTAGCATGTAACTGGTGACGGAAGTAGCTATGTTAAAGTCAGGGTTTACATATCAACTGAGGCATTTAGTATATTGACGCTAAAGAACTGCAACTACCCAACTATAATACAATAAACCGATGTGAAAGAACTAAATATAAACTACATCAATATAATCAATGTACTCAATATATTCTCCACTAAGCTGAGCTACTAACAATACGTCATTATACATTACACTTCTATGTCGCAAAAATTATTATAATATGCCTCCAAATATTGTTTTATTATAAACTGCCATAGACAGACCCCAACATTGAATTATACGCAGCGTTACTATACACTACCCTATACCTTAGATTATAATAATATTACACTGTATTATTTTACCAACCCTACTGTATACCACACTGCTATATATTGACTATACAATTACGATACTATATATTACCAAATAAATTATATTAAACATTACACTGAATACTTTGTTAAACAAGGAATGCTTTGAGCTTGTGGGTTGAATCCATCTGTGTGAAGTTGTGTTATTTCCCCATATGCAAGGTGGGGTCTCTCTGGGTTCCACTCACACAAACATCTCAATGCAATGGGACCTTTCTGAAAATGCAGTACTTAGACTCAATGAAGCTTTCCTGGGTAACTAGTTAACATTGTAATAATTAGCATGAGAGATAATGACGTTCAGTTATAAGTGCCATTAATAGTACTATACTGTACTTTTATTGAAGACTATTTTACGTAGTTGTTTGTAAAAAAAAGTGTCCATTCTCAAAACTTTTTGACGGGCCCTCGTACAGAAATGATATTACAATCTTATATGGATATTGCGAGTCAGAGTGTTGTGAATAGTGGAGTGAACGTGTGGTGTCATCATTATATTGTTGGTGTGTATATACAGAAAGGCCTATTTGGTGGGTAACATTAGGAAAATGGAGGTAGTTCGTCATTGTTGTTAAACAAAATCTTATTTGGGTGGATAAGAGGAGTAAAATCGTACATGATAGGAACTGCAATATTGTGGAGTTCTGGTATAATGAGTTGTAGTATATATGAATCATATGTCACCTTAAGTATGCCTGTGTGAGTACACTCGTGACACGGGTGTCATGCGCGTGACCTTTGTCTTTTGTTTCAGATGTGCGAGAGCAACTCCGCTGCGAGTCAAGGTGGTGCTGGGAGAATTGCCTTCACCATTGATGGCACTTCACCAGCACCCATCTCAACCTCACCTCAATCCGGTAGAATTACAAGAACGAAAAAACTTATCTCTTGTGACGTCTGTGGGAAAAAATTCCAGCTGGCATGGTGCCTAGAAGCCCACGTAAGAACGCACAAGGAGACCCGTGATCAATGGTGCGGCATATGCGGAAAAAGGTTTGATCAGCTAGGAAAATTAAAAAGGCATTTGAAGACCCATGAGAAGGATTACATGATAAAGGGTGCACCAGGCTTGGTGAATAACGGCAGTTTTGCCAATGCGGTGTTGAATCCACCGTCGCCCTATGAGATGTGCTCAGTCTGCGGATTTTTAAGTCCTATTGAAATCCTGAAAACTCATGAAAGTCTTCACGCACAGTTCTCGTACAGACCGAAGCCTGAACATGATTACACTTCGACAAAAGATAGCGGCGTTAAGATAAATGACATGAAATCCAATTTTCTTGAATGCTTTGGCCTAGTTCCACGTCAACAAACTGCTTCACCAGTCAGTGAGAATAAACCATACGCTGCTCTCGATCCTATGACGAGCATGAAAGTGTTGATGGCCTTGCAGCAGAAGAAGAAGGAAAAGCGAAGTAGACCTAAGCCCATTAAAAGAAAGAAGACCACCACCAGCGTCACCAATTGCAGCAGTAGCAACAGCCAGAATTCGGACATCAAGAGGATGGACTGCACGGAAGCAGGAGGCTGCGTGGAGCAGAGCATCCCCAAGGTGGATGAACCCAACCTGGCACCTTTAGGTACGTCCTAGTAATGCACACACTACATTTCATTTGGATGTAATTCATGATTTCACAAATTAGTTAATGTACGCATATGTTGACCATATCTGTATGCCTGCGCTGAGGAGTCTAGAGATCTGATGTGGTGCTGCTCGGATGTTGGGTTAAACCGTGAAACTCTGGGTTTCAGTCACCGAGCCATGATTAAACTGGCTTCTCATTGATGGACTTATCCAGTTACCAAACACTTCTTCCAGCAAACACTTCTGATGTCGCGTGATGTGTAGTAAATTGCAATAACCTAAAAATTATAGTTGTTGCTCTGCATCAACATCAACCACACGAAGAAGTGCAAAATGTTGGGGCTTCAAAATAAGCCCCAAAAATGTGTTCTTCTGATATTTTTCAGGAAACCAGTATCTTGCTTTTCTACTATTTGCACACATGTTGAACTTCTTTCGTACCATACGTAGCCAACCGTGCTAATCGGAGGTATTTGTTGCTGGCCATTTGGCATTTTAGGCCTTTGGGCCTTTGGGCCTGTGGTCAGCAACCGTGATTGATAAAACGTCCCATATACATAGTAATGCTATGGCATCCACTGCATGGTGATAAATAAATTATGTATTAGCGCGTGCGTGTGCTCAACGGTGGATGTCTTGTGTTCCAGAGGAAAAGCCCTTCCCGTGCAGTGACTGCTCGTACGGAGCGACGCAGAAGTCGAAACTCAAGAGACACGTCCTGAGCGTTCACCACGTGCCCTTCGATAGCGCGCTGGACTCCGACTGCCCCAAGAAGAGAAGGCGGCTGGCTGGGTGCCGAGACCACGGCTCAACTCTGGATTTGGAGCGCGCACGATGCTCACGGAGAACTCCCTGATGATTTATTTCATCCTGAGGCTGAGGTACCACGTGTGGGGCGATGAACTCAAGGTTTTGTGCAGCGGACATTTCCATGATGAAATTTCGTCACGTTCACTGCTGCGAGGTTACATCTATTGCCGTATATGTTTAGTCAATTGCTGTATTTTCTGGTATACAATATATTTAATAAATTGTCCTAATTTCATAACAAAGGTTTTTGGGTTAGATCGTGTAAGTATAAATGTGTCATAACCCTACACCACCTGACACAGCCAATTAGTAAGGAATTTGTCACGTAAACAAAACTCCACTTAGTTACTACTTCAGCCCACCGGTGTTTTGGAGAGTAAATCCACAAGATGAGTACGACGTTTCACTGGTAATTACATCCAGCATCATCGGGCGATTTGCCAGAATAGTGAAGCCATCCACCTGCTTCCGGTCTTAAATAGAGAAAGGCGATGTCATCACTGAACCCATCAGGTGCAGAAATCAGAGGCGGGGAGGGGGATTATTGAAATTATATAATTGATTAGTAATAATTAAATTAGTATGTTTCCTCTATAAGTAATGATAAATGTGAGATGTCTTCTTCTTCCACGCGTTTGTTCCACTCACGTGGGGTCCGCCGTCCTTGCCACCTTCTCCACACCGCCCCGTCCCGCGCCATCTCTCCCTCCGCTCCTCGGGCCACCACGTTCGACCGCATCACCACATCGCCCCACGTCTTCTTCTTCTGCCTTCATCTCCTCATCTTACAATTACTTAATAATACGCTTGCAGGCCGCACTAAGCCTGTAGCTGTCAGAGAGGTTAAAATAATACAAATTTTCTCAGTTTCAATGGATTCTCGAATTAGTCTTGGCCAGTAATAATGAGTTTTACACAACACTTCATCGTTATCAAAATACATGAAGTGTTCTTGTTGGCAAGCATGTACTGCAACTTCCGACAGTTATGTTTGAGAGTGTTTAATATTTATTTGGTGTTCCTTTAGTCTTACGCTAATGTTACATCCCATCTGTCCAATATAACATCTGCCACATAAGCCATTAATCCAATACACACCATCCGTTGACAGCTTAGGCAATTCATCTTAAGTACAAGATACTATTTTTTGAATTTTGTGTACCGTGCCAAATCTTACTTAGATGTTTAGCTTTTTGCTTTTCCAAAACTCGAGCTAATTTCTCAATTACTCCCACGATATATGGTATCTTAATTGTTTAATAACCTGATTCAGCAGTATTGCTGTTCGATCTTGGTTTAGCATTCATTGCGGTTAATTATTTGAGCATTATTGTAGACATTCAATCGTAGCGTTTCTTTGACATGTTCAATCTCTCTCCCCAGACATTCACCATCTGACACTGTTTTAGCCAGATGTATGAGCATCTTGATGAGAGTTTTCTGTACGGGGTGATGATGCGAATCTGCATTCAGATAGGCATCAGTATGGGTTTCCTTTTGGTAAACGCTGTGTGTGTTATTTTACCATTTAGGCCTCATCCGATAAATCACCTCTCCCAAGGAAATAAGTATTTAGAGGCCACACGGGACCGGGGGGGGGGGGGGGGAGTTTATCGTTGTGTCTGTTGCTGCGAGCAGATAGCGCGCAATGGAGAGCTTGCTCAGAGCGGAGCTGGGCACGGACTCGGCGAGGCCGCTAGGCGCTTCGGCCGGTGGAGGCTGCATCAGCACCGGGCAGAGCTACGAGACGGGGCGTGGACACGTGTTCACCAAGATCAACGCCAAGAGCGGGGCACCCTCCTCTACGCATCCTCTATGCCTCCTCACCACCTCACCTCCTCTACCCTTATCCTCGCCTCCTCTACGCCTCCTCACCACGCCACCTCACCACGCCACCTCACCTCCTCACCACGCCACCTCACCTCCTCACCACGCCACCTCACCTCACCACGCCACCTCAACACTTCACCACCTCACCTCCTCTACCCTCCTCTTCGCCTCCTCTACACCACCCCGCATCCTTGCCTCAACCTTCATTCAGCCCTGTCATTAATGTATCACTTTTTTTTAGCTGCGACTACTAGCTAATTTGTCAGTTACTCCCACGAAATATGGTATTTTAATTGTTTAATAACCTGATTCAGCAGTATTGCTGTTTGATCTTGGTTTAGAATTCACTGCTCTGTTAATTTGAGCATTATTGTAGACATTCAATCGTAGCGTTTCTTTGACATGTTTAATCTCTCTCCTCAGACTTTGACCATCTGACACTGTTTTAGCCAGATGTATGAGCATCTTGTTGAGAAAGGATTTATGTGCGGGGTGATGATGCCAATCTGCCTTCAAATAGGCATCAGTATGTGTTCCCTTTCGGTAAACGCTGTGTGTGTTACTTTACCATTTAGGCCTTGTCCGAGCAAAATATCCAGGAAAGGGAGTGTGTTATTCACCTCCATTTCCATGGTGAACTGGATGGCCGTTTTTTGTGAATTGAGATGATTTAGGCATTCATTCATTAAGTGTATCCTTCCCATGTCGCCAGACAACCAAAGTGTCATCTACATATCTACACCAAAAAGTGGGTTTTAATGTACTTGAAGCAAGTGCTCTTGCAACCCGGGGGTTGAGGACCCCTGTGTTAGAGGCCACACGGGGGGGGGGGGGGGGGGGGGAGTTTAACGTTGTGTTTGTCGCTGCGAGCAGACAGCGTGCAATGGAGAGCTTGCTCAGAGCGGAGCTGGGCACGGACTCGGCGAGGCCGCTGGGCACTGCGGCCGGTGGAGGCTGCATCAGCACCGGGCAGAGCTACGAGACGGGGCGCGGACACGTGTTCACCAAGATCAACGCCAAGAGCGGGGCACCCTCCTCTACGCCTCCTCACCACCTCACCTCCTCTACCCTCCTCTTCGCCTCCTCTACACCACCTTGCATCCTCGCCTCAACCTTCATTCAGTCAGCCCTGTATCACTCTTTTTTCGCTGCGACTACTAGGACCACCGTGGTGAATGTTGCAGTGAACTTCCCCTCGTTGATTCCCCCCTCCACCCACCTTAAGGGACTCGGTCTACCAGACACTTTGACCGCTTCGTCTCATCCACTCCGCGTTCAACCACCGCGCCTCACTGCAGTTCACAACAACGCACTCAACTAAACAACTCGGTCACCCACTCATCCAGTCACTAACTCAATCACCCTATCACACATTCATCCAGTCACTAACTCATCCAGTCACTAACTCAATCACCCTATCATCCAGTCACCCACTAACTCAATCACCCTATCACACACTCATCTCGTCACTAATTCAATCACCCTATCACCCACTCATCCAGTTAACCACTCATCCAGTCACCCACTCATTCAGTCACCCACTCATTCAGTCACCCACTCATCCAGTCACCCACTCATTCAGTCACCCACTCAATCACCCTATCACCCACTCATCAAATCAGCCACGCATCCAGTCACCCACTCATCCAGTCATCCATGCAATCACCCTATAACCCACTCATCCAGTCACCCACTCAATCACCCTATCACATACTCATCTAGTCACTAATTAAATCACCCTATCACCCACTCATCCAGTCACCCACTCATCTAGTCACCCACTCATCTAATCACCCACGCATTCAGTCACCCACGCATCCAGTCACCCACTCATCCGGTCACTGACTCAATCACCCTATCACACACTCCTCCACTCGTTTACTCAAACACTCACCCATTTACTCACCCACCCACTCACCACCATGCAGGTCACCTCACTCTTCTTTTCAGATTTATCAGTTTGCACTGCTCCACTCTGGAATCCACTCCCGGTCTTCCTGTTTTCCCAAACTCTTGCAACAATAAACTTGATCAATTTAAGGAACGCGTTTCTTTGATCTTAATTATCTAATTACTCATTGGACAGTTATGTATTATTATTTTTTATTGTTACTGGCCGTTTGGCGTTTTGTATTGTGTGGGGTTTGCATCGCTGTCAACCCCTCATCAGTGCCTACCTTATTACAGAACAATTCAGACCTTGTTGGTCACCCCGTGCCCCTTATGAGTCCCATGACAAGGGAGAAACACGCAAATAAACTTAACAAAAATGTTGCCCGTATTGAAACGGCCGTCTGCCGTATGGACCTGACAACTCACTTTCCCCCAACAGAATACGGGTAAACCGTGTGGGTTGGCGGCTATGGGTTTTGTTGTGTTTGCGAGTCCAAGTTATAGGACTGCACCCTGGGTTGTGCGTGGTTCTCATTGGTGGGAGATTCCCTTCGCTGTGTTGCACGCCAGTGGCTGGGGGCTGCCTGGGGCTAGTGACGTGTAAGCCGGTCCCAATGTGCACCGGCAAACATTTACCGCCAGGTGGCCCCAGTGTTTATTGCCCGTCTCCACGTGGATACCTGAAAACACGTCAATCCACTGCTGGATGAGTCCCGCAATGAAGATACAATCAGTACATCCACTTTGCTTTTGGACACCACCTGTTCCATTGGCGGCCGAATGCGAATCTAAATGTGCATACGTTAGAGACTGGTTAATGCGCATAGAAATCAAACCAATTGACCTACGACATTTGCCCCATCAACTTTTGTAGAATTTTAGATGTGCATTACAGCTACTTTAGCCGGATGGTTGTGGTGGCTTTGTATGCCTGTAATCCACGACTACGTGGAGGTGAGGGTTGGTGGATCACAAAAATGTTGCGACAACTCCCACCCCTTGGTCGTCAAGGAGGTAGAGAAGGCGGTGTCGAATAATGTGGACTCCGCCTGTTCCATCTGTAGATTTGTGATAGAGCGTTGGCCCCCCATTTGCTTGGATTTCTCCAGGTGCTCCGATTTCCTCCCACATGTAAACACTCATTAATCTTGATTTGAAGCTTTCGTGACTGCAGGAATCCTTACTCTTTGGTTCTTTCGGTAAAGTCACGTAGGTAGAAAAAAATAATAATGGATCACGACGTTTCGATCGCCACACAAGCAATCTCACTGAGTCTCAAGACTCTTGTTCAGGAGGGGCCTGACAACTTTTCGCAGGAGTAATTTGGATGTTTGGCTAGTACCAGTTACATTGTATGTTGTTGTTGTTTTGCTGTGGGAGTAAACCCATACAGAGAAAGGGACCAGAATGAGGAAAGCGAAGCCAGGCAGTCCTTCAGAAGATGTCATGCACGGGCGTGACCACTGCACCACCCTGCCGCCCAAACAAATGTAATTTAAATAATGTACAATACTGGCAAATAAACCCTATTAGTATCAACTGAATTTGTGGACAATGTGGCACGTGTATAGCTGCATCGGTGTTTCTAAAAGTCGTGTTCAAATTGCTTATTAAAAATATTATAAAGAACAGGTTTCTCACCTCTGGTTTCATTTGACTTACCGGTTGTCCTCATTATGTGTGTCACAGGTAATATGGCAAGGAAAATATTATGCAGCACGAGTTGTAGGATTAGGGCAATTATGGTGACACACGTGACCCCCTCTACACAAGTATCAGCTGAGAGTCAATGCTGGGATGTTGTGCGATTGGTGCAAGCGACACATCATTGTGTTTTGATGTTGAGCTGTTAAAATTGCACTGTTGTGAGGTGAGGTCAAGGCCGATAACTGCTTCCAGCGGTGTCAAGATCAGCATTTTGAAGAGGCTCGCGGAGGATGATACTGGGCACTGGGGTGCAGTCTCCCTCCATGAACAACAGAGGGCAGAGGAGCGACGCTCACAACAATAATTGGCGGAGCGCCGGGCGTATAAAAGACAAAGTTGGAAGAAAGTTTATCTCGGGGAGGTAACCCACAACACCTGGGTCTGTCCCGCGTGTTCACACGATAACGCGTTTTCACTACGTTGAGATTTATAAGGGCACGGGGTGACCAATAAAGTATGAATTGGTCTGTGATAAGCTCGGCCCTGATAAGGGGTTGACAGATATGAAATAATCGAGCAGACAGACACGGGCCTGACTTCATCCACAGATGCCTTGTTGAGTCTCTGATTTTTAGGATTCTGCTTGGGATGTCTTGCCAATTCCTCAGCAAATAATGTGTACGTGTGAGTAACCAGACCTACCTGAGATCTCACGCCTCGTAGAGAGCCAAAATAAATATCGTACGTTTATAGATTGCTCGGTAACCTCCGTTCCATGCTACCATCGACTGGCCAAGAATGTGGCCTGTAGATGCTGCCATCTGCTGGCCACTGATGTAGATGGCAGCATGTAAGGTGGTGAATTGCGGTCGTTGAGATGAGTTTTGAGTGGTGAGATGAGTGAGGTTGGTGCAGTGGATGAGATGGGTGCAGTCAGTATGGTGACTGTGTGCTTGGTGTGGTGAATGTAGTGGGTGGTGTGGTGAATGTAGTGGTTGGTGTGGTGAATGTAGTGGTTGGTGTAGTGAATGTAGTGGGTTGTGTGGTGAATGTAGTGGTTGGTGTGGTGAATGTAGTGGTTGGTGTGGTGAATGTAGTGGTTGGTGTGGTGAATGTAGTGGTTGGTGTGGTGAATGTAGTGGTTGGTGTGGTGAATGTAGTGGTTGGTGTGGTGAATGTAGTGGTTGGTTTGGTGAATGTAGTGGGTGGTGTGGTGAATGTAGTGGGTGAGATGAGTGTAGTAGGTGTGATGAGTGCCATTTGTGCGGTTAGTGGAGTTGGTGTTTGGTGAGTGAGGTGAGTGTTGTGATTGGTGAGGTGTAATTGGTGAGGTAAAGTTGGTGAGTGTATCAGTGAGCACCTTGAGGTTTCTCCTCCACGGTCGCCTTTGTCTCCCCCAGTAGCGGTGTTCACTCCACTCCTCACCAGGAACTCATCTGAGGCTGAGTCGACCTCACACTCTCTCACTGTCTCACAACAACAACAACAACCGCCATTCGCCACTAAGTGGCGGTGACGTCACCACGACGCTTGTGCCAGGCCATGTGCACCTTGAGGCCACGTGAAGTGTCGAACGCCCGCTGGCAGGAGGTCACGGGGCAGATCCAGGTGGTGCCACGGGTCGACTGACTGAGATGACTGAGATGACTGGCTGATGCACCACCTGTGCCCCCTGCTCACACTCATGCACGCGCACTCACTCACAAGCGCGAGTTCGCGTTTTCAGGCGATATAAAATAATTTATATTTCATGCCAGTTGGTTCTGAAGGGCGGCTGTTTGTAATTTGGGCGTTCGTAAGTCGAGGACTGTCTGTAAATAAAGATTCCGATTGTGGGGCTTTCACCGTGGGATGAGCTTGGCCCGATCCGCAGGGGCGTGGCTTGCACGACAGTGGGCGGGGCATAGCCGCGACGGGCGTGGCTTATCCAGGAAGTGGAGACCGCGATCGCCGGACTGCAAGCCAGACAGAAGCGCGCTCCTTTTAAAGTTAACAACAACATTGTTAAATGTAAGTAGCGCCTCTCTACTTTATTATTGTTTTATTTGTTTAATACATTACTTGTGGTGCCGTTAACCTTGCTAGACATGGTTAATCTTTTAATAAGGGGCGCCGCGGTGTCGAGATGTTAACTACCTCGCTAGGCCTACAGCAGCGTGGAGGTTCCATCGAGACCCTGACGCCTGCTCTGTATTTGTTTATTTTTTTCCCCTGTGGTCGCGTAGATTCTTCTCCTGGTCCTTCGGTTTTCCCCTCCACATTTAGAAACGTGAGTTTAGAGTACTTGACTGCTATAAATGTCCACATGATAAGCCACTTTCGTTGAGCTATCATTTGTGTCCAGGTCGCTTCTGATAAGAGTTATATAGCTCAGTGGGCCTTACCTGGTTAAATAAAAATAGTTTATAGTTTAGTTTATAGTTCATAAGAACTCGTGACAAGGGTCAGTGTCTACTTCAAATATTGTTCAGGCTCTGGAGACCTCCAAAGTTATTCGTGATGTTATACATTTGGTTCGTTTTGAGCATAATCGCGACCTTATATAATTATGACGTGATGCACACGCTGAATATACGCACACAAACATCGTGTACACGTGTGTCGTGCCCTCTATTGTCCACATAGACGGCTTGTGCTGACGAGAGAACGGTCTTAATGTACAATGTCGTGACATGTATCAGCCCTTTGTCGATCCAGCGTTTTGATAGAGGCCTCCCCCACACCATGTCGTTCGTGGGAGTTGTTTAACCATACTTCACCATGCCGGTCAATGCGGGTTTGGTGAAGTGAGGAGGCCCAGAAACTTGTATATGCAGATACGAGTTTGCCTGTGCTTGCATCTGCAGAATTACATTCTCACACATCTTCAAGTATAGTTTAATACTTCTAAAATGCATTAATTATTGAGGATTCCATAAAGTACTGTGGTAAAAAGAAAATAACTTGATTTGAATACTTTGTTGAACAGGGAATGCTTTGAGTTTGTGGGTTGAATCCATTAGTGCGGAGTTGTGTTATTTCCCCATTTGCAAGGTGGGGTCTCTCTGGGTTCCACTCACACAAACATCTCAATGCAATGGGACCTTTCTGAAAATGCAGTACTTAGACTCAATGAAGCTTTCCTGGGTAACTATTTAACATTGTAATAATTAGCATGAGAGATAATGACGTTCACGTATAAGTGCCATTAATAGTACTATACTGTACTTTTATTGAAGACTATTTTACGTAGTTGTTTGTAAAAAAAGTGTCCATTCTCAAAACTTTTTAACTGGCCCTCGTACATAAATGATATTACAATCTTTATGGAGATTGCAAGTCAGAGTGTTGTGAATAGTGGAGTGAACGTGTGGTGCAATCATTATATTGTTGGTGTGTATATACAGAAAGGCCTATTTGGTGGGTAACATTAGGAAAATGGAGGTAGTTGGTCATTGTTGTTTAGAAACAAAATATTATTTGGGTGTAAGAGGAGTAAAATCGTACATGATAGGAACTGCAATATTGTGGAGTTCTGGTATAATGAGTTGTAGTATATATGAATCTTATGTCACCTTAAGTATGCCTTTGTGAGTACACTCGTGACACGGGTGTCATGCGCGTGACCTTTGTCTTTGTTTCAGATGTGCGAGAGCAACTCCGCTGTGAGTCATGGTGGTGCTGGGAGAATTGCCTTTACCATCGATGGCACTTCATCAGCACCCGTCTCAACCCCACCTCAATCCGGTAGAGTTATAAGACCGAAAAAACTTATCTCTTGTGACGTCTGTGGGAAAAAATTCCATCTGGCATGGTGCCTAGAAGCCCACGTAACAACGCACAAAGAGACCCATGACCAATGGTGCCGCATATGTGGACAAAGGTTTGAACAGCTAGGAAAATTTAAAAGGCATGTGAAGACCCACGAGAAGGATTACGTGATAAAGGGTGCACCAGGCTTGGTGAATAACGGCAGTTTTGCCAACGCGGTGTTGAATCCACCATCGCCCTATGAGATGTGCTCAGTCTGCGGTGTTTTATGTCCTATTGAAATCCTGAAAACTCATGAAAGTCTTCACGCACAGTTCTTGTACAGACCGAAGCCTGAACATGATTACGCTTCGACAAAAGATAGCGGCGTTAAGATAAATGACATGAAATCCAATTTTCTTGAATGCTTTGGCCTAGTTCCACATCAACAAACTGCTTCACCAGTCAGTGAGAATAAACCATACGCTGCTCTCGATCCTATTATGAGCATGAAAGTGTTGATGGCCTTGCAGCAGAAGAAGAAGGAAAAGCGACGTAGACCTAAGTCCATTAAAAAAAAGAAGACCACCACCAGCGTCACCAATTGCAGCAGTAGCAACAGCCAGAATTCGGACATCAAGAGGATGGACTGCACGGAAGCAGGAGGCTGCGTGGAGCGGAACATCCCCAAGGTGGATGAACCCAACCTGGCACCTTTCGGTACGTCCGAGTAATGCACACACTACATTTCATTTGGATGTAATTCATAATTTCACAAATTAGTTAATGTACGCATATGTTGACCATATCTGTATGCCTGCGCTGAGGAGTCTAGAGATCTGATGTGGTGCTGCTCGTATGTTGGGTTAAACCATGAAACTCTGGGTTTCAGTCACCGAGCCATGATTAAACTGGCTTCTCATTGATGGTCTTATCCAGTTACCAAACACTTCTTCCAGCAAACACTTCTGATGTCGCGTGATGTGTAGGAAATTGCAATAACCTCCTAGTGGATAAAAAACGGTCACGAAGGGATGTCATGAGCAGTGCAATGATATCTCCTTCCACGAGCTGTTCCCTTACATGAGGTGGTTCACTGCTGTGTGAGAGTTGCACAGGGATACTTCATCTCATGACATGGAGCCAATAGCACCATTGGAAGGAAACTGATAAAAATACATTGCTTGACAAATTCCAAAAATTATCTATTTCTTAACCGCGGTAAATTTTACTTAAACAAGTGGGTAAATTTAGGGAACATTTTTGAATGTATAGACCGAGTCATTTCCACGATGGGAATTTCCTCTTCATTGTACTCACACCTAACTTCCATGTGTATTTACTCGTTCTATTGCAGGTAATTATTGTGTAATTAATGAGCTGTAATAGAATAATCTGGCTCAACCACCTCAATGTTAATTATAGTTGTTGCTCTGCATCAACATCAACCACACGAAGAAGTGCAAAATGTTGGGGCTTCAAAATAAGCCCCAAAAATGTATTATGATATTTTTCAGGAAATCAGTATCTTGCTTTTCTACAATTTGTACGTATGTTGAACTTCTTTCGTACCATACGTAGCCAACCGTGCTAATCGGAGGTATTTGTTGCTGGCCATTTGGCATTTTGGGCCTTTGGGCCTGTGGTCAGCAACCGTGATTGATAAAACGTCCCATATACATAGTAATGCTATGGCATCCACTGCATGGTGATAAATAAATTATGTATTAGCGCGTGCGTGTGCTCAACGGTGGATGTCTTGTGTTCCAGAGGAAAAGCCCTTCCCGTGCAGTGACTGCTCGTACGGAGCGATGCAGAAGTCGAAGCTCAAGAGACACGTCCTGAGCGTTCACCACGTGCCCTTCGATAGCGCGCTGGACTCCGACTGCCCCAAGAAGAGAAGGCGTCTGGCTGGGTGCCGAGACCACGGCTCAACTCTGGATTTGGAGCGCGCACGATGCTCACGGAGAACTCCCTGATGATTTATTTCATCCTGAGGCTGAGGTACCACGTGTGGGGCGATGAACTCAAGGTTTTGTGCAGCGGACATTTCCATGATGAAATTTCGTCACGTTCACTGCTGCGAGGTTACATCTATTGCCGTATATTTTTAGTCAATTGCTGTATTTTATGGTATACAATATATTTAATAAATTGTCCTAATTTCATAACCCATCAGGTGCAGAAATCAGAGGCGGGGAGGGGGATTATTGAAATTATATAATTGATTAGTAATCATTTAATTAGTATGTTTCCTCTATAAGTAATGATGAATGTGAGATGTCTTCTTCTTCCACGCGTTTGTTCCACTCACGCGGGGTCCGCCGTCCTTGCCACCTTCTCCACACCGCCCCGTCCCGCGCCATCTCTCCCTCCGCTCCTCGGGCCACCACGTTCGACCGCATCACCACATCGCCCCACGTCTTCTTCTTCTGCCTTCATCTCCTCATCTTACAATTACTTAATAATACGCTTGCAGGCCGCACTAAGCCTGTAGCTGTCAGAGAGGTTAAAATAATACAAATTTTCTCAGTTTCAATGGATTCTCGAATTAGTCTTGACCAGTAATAATGAGTTTTACACAACACTTCATCGTTATCAAAATACATTAAGTGTTCTTGTTGGCAAGCATGTACTGCAACTTCCGACAGTTATGTTTGAGAGTGTTTAATATTTATTTGGTGTTCCTTTAGTCTTACGCTAATGTTACGTCCCATCTGTCCAATATAACATCTGCCACATAAGCCATTAATCCGATACACACCATCCGTTGACAACTTAGGCAATTCATCTTAAGTACAAGATACTATTTTTTGAATTTTGTGTACCGTGCCAAATCTTACTTAGATGTTTAGATTTTTGCTTTTCCAAAACTCGAGCTAATTTCTCAATTACTCCCACGATATATGGTATTTTAATTGTTTAATAACCTGATTCAGCAGTATTGCTGTTCGATCTTGGTTTAGCATTCATTGCTGTTAATTATTTGAGCATTTTCTTTGGTTCTTTCGGTAAAGTCACGTAGAATGAGAATAAAATAATAAATTGATAAAATAAAATAACACAATAATATTATATAATGTAGACATTCAATCGTAGCGTTTCTTTGACATGTTCAATCTCTCTCCCCAGACATTCACCATCTGACACTGTTTTAGCCAGATGTATGAGCATCTTGTTGAGAAAGGATTTCTGTTCGGGGTGATGATGCCAATCTGCATTCAGATAGGCATCAGTATGTGTTCCCTTTCGGTAAATGCTGTGTGTGTTACTTTACCATTTAGGCCTCGTCCGAGCAAAATATCCAGGAAAGGGAGTGTGTTATTCACCTCCATTTCCATGGTGAACTGGATGGCCGTTTTTTGTGAATTGAGATGATTTAGACATTCATTCATTAAGTGTATCCTTCCCATGTCGCCAGACAACCAAAGTGTCATCTACATATCTACACCAAAAAGTGGGTTTTAATGTACTTGAAGCAAGTGCTCTTGCAACCCGGGGGTTGAGGACCCCTGTGTTAGAGGCCACACGGGACGGGGGGGGTGGGGAAGTTTAACGTTGTGTTTGTCGCTGCGAGCAGACAGCGTGCAATGGAGAGCTTGCTCAGAGCGGAGCTGTGCACGGACTCGGCGAGGCCGCTGGGCGCTGCGGCCGGTGGAGGCTGCATCAGCACCGGGCAGAGCTACGAGACGGGGCGCGGACACGTGTTCACCAAGATCAACGCCAAGAGCGGGGCACCCTCCTCTACGCCTCCTCACCACCTCACCTCCTCTACCTTCCTCTTCGCCTCCTCTACACCACCTTGCATCCTGGCCTCAACCTTCATTCAGTCAGCCCTGTATCACTTTTTTTCGCTGCGACTACTAGCACCACCGTGGTGAATGTTGCAGTGAACTTCCCCTCGTTGATTCCCCCCTCCACCCACGTTAAGGGACTCGGTCTACCAGACACTTTGACCGCTTCGTCTCATCCACTCCGCGTTCAACCACCGCGCCTCACTGCAGTTCACAACAACGCACTCAACTAAACAACTCGGTCACCCACTCATCCAGTCACTAACCCAATCACCCTATCACACATTCATCCAGTCACTAACTCATCCAGTCACTAACTCAATCACCCTATCACACACTTATCTCGTCACTAATTCAATCACCCTATCACCCACTCATCCAGTTAACCACTCATCCAGTCACCCACTCATTCAGTCACCCACTCATCCAGTCACCCACTCATTCAGTCACCCACTCAATCACCCTATCACCCACTCATCAAATCAGCCACGCATCCAGTCACCCACTCATCCACGCAATCACCCTATAACCCACTCATCCAGTCACCCACTCATTCAGTCACCCACTCATCCAGTCACCCACTCATTCAGTCACCCACTCAATCACCCTATCACCCACTCATCAAATCAGCCACGCATCCAGTCACCCACTCATCCAGTCATCCACGCAATCACCCTATAACCCACTCACCCACTCATCTAGTCACCCACTCATTTAGTCACCCACTCAATCACCCACTCATCTAATCACCCACGCATTCAGTCACCCACGCATCCAGTCACCCACTCATCCGGTCACTGACTCAATCACCCTATCACACACTCCTCCACTCGTTTACTCAAACACTCACCCATTTACTCACCCACCCGCTCACCACCATGCAGGTCACCTCACTCTTCTTTTCAGATTTATCAGTTTGCACTGCTCCACTCTGGAATCCACACCCGGTCTTCCTGTTTTCCCAAACTCTTGCAACAATAAACTTGATCAATTTAAGGAACGCGTTTCTTTGATCTTAATTATCTAATTACTCATTGGACAGTTATGTATTATTTTTTATTGTTACTGGCCGTTTGGCGTTTTGTATTGTGTGGGGTTTGCATCGCTGTCAACCCCTCATCAGTGCCTACCTTATTACAGAATAATTCAGACCTTGTTGGTCACCCCGTGCCCCTTATAAGTCCCATGACAAGGGAGAAACACACAAATAAACTTAACAAAATGTTGCCCGTATTGAAACGGCCGTCTGCCGTATGGACCTGACAACTCACTCCCCCCCAACAGAATACGGGTAAACCGTGTGGGTTGGCGGCTATGGGTTTTGTTGTGTTTGCGAGTCCAAGTTATAGGACTGCACCCTGGGTTGTGCGTGGTTCTCATTGGTGGGAGATTCCCTTCGCTGTGTTGCACGCCAGTGGCTGGGGGCTGCCTGGGGCTAGTGACGTGTAAGCCGGTCCCAATGTGCACCGGCAAACATTTACCGCCAGGTGGCCCCAGTGTTTATTGCCCGTCTCCACGTGGATACCTGAAACCCATGTCAATCCACTGCTGGATGAGTCCCGCAATGAAGATACAATCAGTACATCCACTTAGCTTTTGGACTCCACCTGTTCCATTGGCGGCCGAATGCGAATCTAAATGTGCATACGTTAGAGACTGGTTAATGCGCATAGAAATCAAACCAATTGACCTACGACATTTGCCCCGTCAACTTTTGTAGAATTTTAGATGTGCATTACAGCTACTTTAGCCGGATGGTTGTGGTGGCTATGTATGCCTGTAATCCACGACTACGTGGAGGTGAGGGTTGGTGGATTACAAAAATGTTGCGACAACTCCCACCCCTTGGTCGTCAAGGAGGTAGAGAAGGCGGTGTCGAATAATGTGGACTCTGCCTGTTCCATCTGTAGATTTGTGATAGAGCATTTGATTGGATTTCTCCAGGTGCTCCGATTTCCTCCCACATGTAAACACTCATTAATCTTGATTTGAAGCTTTCGTGACTGCAGGAATCCTTACTCTTTGGTTCTTTCGGTAAAGTCACGTAAGTAGAAAAAATAATAATGGATCACGATGTTTCGATCGCCACACAAGCAATCTCACTGAGTCTCAAGACTCTTGTTCAGGAGGGGCCTGCCAACTTTTCTCAGAAGTAATTTGGATGTTTGGCTAGTACCAGTTACATTGTATGTTGTTGTTTTGCTATGGGAGTAAACCCATACAGAGAAAGGGACCAGAATGAGAAAAGCGAAGCCAGGCAGTCCTTCAGAAGATGTCATGCACGGGCGTGACCACTGCACCACCCTGCCGCCCAAACAAATGTAATTTAAATAATGTACAATACTGGCAAATAAACCCTATTAGTATCAACTGAATTTGTGGACAATGTGGCACGTGTATAGCTGCATCGGTGTTTCTAAAAGTCGTGTTAAAATTGCTTATTAAAAATATTATAAAGAACAGGTTTCCCACCTCTGGTTTCATTTGACTTACCGGTTGTCCTCATTATGTGTGTCACAGGTAATATGGAAAGGAAAATATTACGCAGCACGAGTTGTAGGATAAGGGCAATTATGGTGACACACGTGACCCCCTCTACACAAGAAACAGCTAGGATTCATATTCTTGGTTCTTTCGGGAAAGTCACGTCGAAGGGAAACAATAAAATAATACAAATATAAAACAATAACATTCTCGCGACCTTTTGATTGCAACACAAGCAATCATCATCAGGTGTGAAAACCACAAGAAAATTTGAAAGAACCAAGAATATGAATCGCTGCAGTCACTAAAGCTTTAAATCAAAATGTAACAGCTGAGAGTCAATGATGTGGTGTTGTGCGATTGGTGCAAGCGACCCATCATTGTGTTTTGATGTTGAGCTGTTAAAATTGCACTGTTGTGAGGTGAGGTCAAGGCCGATGACTGCTTCCAGCGGTGTCAAGATCAGCATTTTGAAGAGGCTCGCGGAGGATGATACTGGGCACTGGGGTGCAGTCTCCCTCCATGAACAACAGAGGGCAGAGGAGCGACGCTCACAACAATTATTGGCGGAGCGCCGGGCGTATGAAACGCAAATTTGGAAGAAAGTTTATCTCGGGGAGTTAACCCACAACACCTGGGTCTGTCCCGCGTGTTCACACGATAACGCGTTTTCACTACAACGCGTTTTCTTCGTCACAACGCGCTTTCTGAGCGGACTACTTTCTTGAGCTGCGCGGTTGAGCGAGATGAGACGGTAACGCGGCGGCGGCGGCGGCGTCCCCTCAAGTTATTTGGACCCCCATCTTACCGTGCGTGGACATTATTATTATTTACGGGAGGAAAATAGTTTCCGCTTAACGCGGCACTTTTCAGGAACGCATCGACCGCGTTAAACGAGGACTCGCCGCGTACAGGTGCCGCGCACGCTGTATCGACCCTGGAGAAATCCGAAGCGCTATGAAGCTCTTGTTCACAGACGTCCAGTAAGGGGCGGGTGGTGTTGGTGGTGTGGGCGTCACCACGTGACACACAGCTTGTCCGTGGAGTCGATCGTGAGGGTGCCGACGTCGCCTAGGCAACGCCGCCCCCCCTCTGGCTCTGCTGCTGCTGCTGCCTCGCTCTGTGCACGCGAGGCGCCAATCCGTGACGCGGGCACTGTACGCGTTGCGTCACCGTTCACCGTGGGGGGCGGCGGGGCCCCAGCTACGTCACGTCGTGTACAGTGGCACATTAATATTGACACTTTTACTCGTGTTTATGTGCCTCGTTATTAAAGGTGAGTTTAATAATAATCATGCTGCTGCTACACAATGTGTGCATTGATATATACGTACAGTTTATGTGTTTAAACGCGATTGTAGTTTATGGGCCCTTGAGGGATTTTTCGCCTCGTGTGAGGTTTTTATGCGCAACCTTAATTATTGCGCTTTTGTTAATCGTTAACATTTGGTCAGGAATAATGCACTTAAGATAAATGTTCTGGCGACGATGTTTTGCAAAACAGACGATGGCAAAATTTCGATTTAAAGCTTTCGTGACTGCAAGGATTCATCTTCTTTGGTTCTTTCGGTAAAGTCACGTAGAATGAGAATAAAATAATAAATTGATAAAATAAAATAACACAATAATATTCTCACGACGTTTCGGCCACAACACAAGCGGCCTTCATCAGGTGAAGGGGACGAGACTGTCTGATGAAGGCCACTTGTGTTGTGGCCGAAACGTCGTGAGAATATTGTTATTTTATTTTATCAATTTATTATTTTATCTTATTCTACGTGACTTTACCGAAATAACCAAAGAAGATGGCAAAATTGTGTATATATTGTGCGATATGTGCCACTGAAACGGCAAGAAGTCAATAACAATGACTCGTGTTGAGTGTTTAATATGCAAGCAATGAGCCCGCCACAGGTTCGTTAATGTTATAATGGAAGCAGTGAAATTAATTAAAATCTTTTGCTCTGCCAATTTCATTTTAAATTACGACTCTTCAATGAGCTTTGGTTGTAGTAAGCAATATTTGAATTTGTTTAAACGACCTGTATTCTCTTACAACATGTTTTATATTCCTAGGCATTAAATGTGTACTAAAGATTCAGTCTAATTGTAAATCTAATGGGACCACTTTAATCGATGTCCGTTAATATATGAAGGCGTGGTAAGGTTTCGAGACGCACTCGGCGATGCGTGAAACGCAGTCCGTGTCCTTCCTCGTCCATTTGTCTTCATTCCAACGTCAACTTTGTTCTGCCGGTCTCTCTCATTAAGGCCACATGGCCACACTGTGTCTGTTAGTTCTTGCAAGCTAAGCTGGAGTAAGTCTCTCTCATTAAGGCCACATGGCCACACTGTGTCTCTTAGTTCTTGCAAGCTAAGCTGGAGTCAGTCTCTCTCATTAAGGCCACATGGCCACACTGTGTCTCTTAGTTCTTGCAAGCTAAGCTGGAGTCAGTCTCTCTCATTAAGGCCGCATGGCCACACTATGTCTCTTAGTTCTTGCAAGCTAAGCTGGAGTGAGTCTCTCTCATTAAGGCCACATGGCCACACTGTGTCTCTTAGTTCTTGCAAGCTAAGCTGGAGTCAGTCTCTCTCATTAAGGCCACATGGCCACACTGTGTCTCTTAGTTCTTGCAAGCTAAGCTGGAGTCAGTCTCTCTCATTAAGGCCACATGGCCACACAGTGTCTCTTAGTTCTTGCAAGCTAAGCTGGAGTCATTCTCTTTTCGACATATGTCCCACCAAATTCTGTAATAATAATGTTCCAGTTTCTCTATATGTTTTTAATTTTAGATTTAAATAAATCTACATTTAAATTTAGATTTAAATAAATCTACATTTAAAAATCCACAAATCTGGCTGCCTCCTGATGACGCTGGTTGTAATTACTGGCGAAACGTCGTACTCAGATTGTTAATGTTGTGGCTTTGCTCTCTAACACGCAACCGGTGTGCTGTACTAGTAACGAATTGGCATGTTCTGTTTAAGTGACAAACCTTACTAATTGGCTGTTTCGGGTGGTGGTGGGTTTACCGACATTTTTATATTTACGTGATCTTACCTAAAAAACCTGTATTATGTAAAATACATTCATTTTCCTCCTTTCTTTTTGGACAGTTTCAAATCTCTAACGTCTTTCAAATTGTTCTGATGTACAGTGCTACATTTCAAATTACTGTCATGTTTGCAACGGGTTGTTTAAAATATATTTAAATGGTGTAGATTCATGTTTAAACTCGCTTCGAATCTGCATTCATCATTTTCTTCTTAAGCAGTCCGTAACCACAATTGGTGCATCGATGCATGACCCATTTGATTATTGTTTGTTGGTCTTAATTTATCAATTAAAATGTTGAGTGTGCCAAATCCTAAAGAGTGGCGTTTGAGTCGACCTTATTTATTTTATATTCACATCTGAAACGCCTGTGCACATGAATGTAATCCAGTTACACACTCTCCTACTTGTTCATCAACTCTCTTCGTGGTGTAGATTTGATGGCTTGTATAGCAACCATAAACAAACACAACAAGTCCGGGTGACTCATGATCCATGACTCACGATGCCAGTGGGCCAGGTTTCACTCTCAACTCTCTACCTGTGTGGCATGAATAAAACGCACCTGTAAATTTGACCTGAAATGATTGCACAACAATTGCCCTGCCTTCATGCGATGTTTATCCTCCACTGTTTATCTGGCTTTGACCTGAATTATATAAAAGTGCGGCTCTGCAACTACTGTAGAGTCACATTGGTATAAACACATTTTACAATATGAACAGCGCATTGAAAACGCGTACTATTTTATGTATTGTTTAACAAGTGTGTTCACAAATCCACACTGAGAAACACGATGATTGGCAGAGGGGAGTAAATTATGTTTTCGATAGTGTATTTAAATAGAGCTACTGTAGGTAAGTAGTTTTCATTTTTAAAGGCATAGTTTAACAAGACAACACTTGCCACCATCCTTCAAACCCATTGGTGAAAAAGACCACAGTTTATGTTTACATTATAATATGTTTACATTTATATATAATATAATGTTTATATTATAATATAATGTTTACATTATATTATAATATAATGTTTATATATATAATATAATGTTTACATTATAATACAATGTTTACATTATATATAATTTAATGTTTATGCAAGAGCCAGGGACTTATGGGACCCCGGGGTCCCACCATAAGGTTCATATGAATGGTTACCTAATAACCTTTGAAACACGGTAATCACTGTGAAGTGCAGTTTCCAATTCTTATTGTTGACTCAATCTCTCTGGCCTTTCTATGCAATATGAAGAAGGGTCATTGCCCAAAACGTCGCTTATCGGATGTTTTCCCTTTTTCAAGGCCCCAGTCCTACTGATGCATGAATTTGTTTGGTATTTGAAATGATACGAAGGCTCAGCAAGTGATTCCTTGCAGACATAAACAGAAGCGATACGCGCCACCCCAGCCACCCATGTCGCGAATCAATCGATTATCGCGATTGAGGGCTCGTGAATAAATTCTAGATTCAACGCCTTGTTTTAAAACGTGAACACAGCCGGCTCTAGTGACTGGAGTGGGTGGGTGTTGGACAATGTGAAACAATGACACGCAACGTATACAAATCTAAAACATAAATTCTTACGCACGCGATCCGGTGTGCATATCGCGATCTTCAGGATGAATGATCACGTCCGAATCAATGCGTCGTCGTTGCTCCCCTAGCATGCGCTCTGCGTAACCTGCTCGTGTTGTTGTTGTTGTTTGCGGCAGAGTTTAGGACCTTCGTGGCCAAGAGCCGCAGCTCCCGAGGCAAAGGAGTGATGGCACGCTTCAAGGTGCCGGACTTGCTGAAGCATCTCATGGAACGATACGGGGCTCCGGATATTCACGATCTGGGCATCCGTATCACCAGCATACCTCTGGGCATTTCCGTACGTGCCGTGCCTGCGTGTACGAGCGTGTGTGTGTGTGTGTGTACGTGTGTATGCATTGCGTCGCTTGTTGACTGCGAATTGTATTATTATTGGATGCCTCAAGTTATACTCTTTGGTTCTTTCGGTAAAGTCACGTAGGTATAAAATTTAATAAATCACGACGTTTCGGGCGCGACACAAGCGTCCGTCATCAGGTGAGAAAGCCTTGGTGTGCTGCTGAGGCAGACTGTTTTAAATTGTTTGAAATGTGTGTAGCCCATGGGTCATAAAGAAGTGGCCAGGGCTAGTGATGTTAACGTGAGAAATTAGCGTGTAACTGTAAGGTAGGAAAGCGGCCTCCTCCTCGATTTTACGTGACTTTACCGAAAGAACCAAAGAGTCTGGATTCCTGCAGTCGCGAAAGCTTCAAATCAAGATTGCCTCAAGTATGTATTGTTGTTGCCCTTGAGGGGGTTTACTTTCGGAATTAAATGCGTTCTGGAATTGCTGACACAGCCACAACGTACGTGTCGCTGTGTTCACACCTGAGAGTGACACTGCATCAGCCTTTTACCAATATTCCCCCGCCCCTGCGTTTGCCTTACACGGCCACAATGCTGAGCTATCCTCAGTTGCTCAGGCACACAAGTTTCACACCTGTCTCCCTGTCAAGTGAATGTGGTGTATCCTTTTGTCATGCAGTCTGAGACAGACTTCCAACACGACTTCAGTTTTGTGGGTGCAGTGCTGCGACAAGAGCACTGAAGTAACTGCTCGTGTAAGTACATCATGTTAATATATATCGTATTGAAGGCTGAGGCCTATTTTACTGTACCGCTCCTTACAGAAATCTTCTTTCCCGAGTGGTTGTGCATTTGTCGCTTGTTTCAGAGGTTCGCGATTCGATCCCAGGAGTCGCCCTAGTTAATATTGCGGGTGTATTATCCAAAACTGCATTTCTATATGCTTCACAAATAATGTAAAAAAAATCCCGTGTTGTTATTAATGAATGAGGAGGACATGTGTGCCGGCGTCAGAATCAAAATTTGCAAATCTAAACAAGTACTCAGAAATGACTGGATTGGGTAAAACCACATGTATATATGTTGAACTTCTTTCGCACTGTACGTAGCCAACTGTGCTAATCGGAGGTGTGGAGGACAACAAACTGAACACAAAAAGCAGTTCTAAAGAAATTGTTTTCAATCTAGATTTAAAAGTGCATAGCTCCAATGGCTTCCTAATATCGGAAGGAAGAGCATTCCAGTTGGCCGCAGAAGCCCATCTGAAAGCGAGTGATGCGGTGACTGTCTTTGTCCGATGGCTTGCCAAAAGCCACTGCTGCTAGGATGATCCACCAATCCCATCTCTCGATTGCAATCGTGCATTAGCAGCACACCTTGCATTCGCTGTTGAACCACTCGTCCATCACGTGTTCCATCATCGCAACTACAGCACTGCCCTGCACCTGTGGCCACCACAGTTGCTAACATTGTGTTGTTTGTTTAGGTGATCGGCAAGGCCCGGAAAGGCGAGCGGGAGGCGATGGACCGTGGGCTGGCTCGCATCGAGTGTGACATCAAGCAGGAGGTGGAGGGCCGGCCACACAAGATCAAGAAATACCTGTTGGAGTCGTTCCCCTTGCCAGGGACGAGCGCCGATCTTCGCCGACAGTTCACGACACAGCCGGTGGCCGAGATGGTGCTGCAGGTCTTCCAGAATGCCGAGGACATCTTTGTGAATAAGCTGAAGAAGGTGGGGGTCATGGTGTCTGGACTTAATGCAACAAAATTACCGTGCAAGAAAGTTCATGCATTTGCTTAGATTTGTCAAAGATTTTCCATAATACATTTGTCCTCGGAATTATTTAATGAGTGATAATCGCCATACGTTTCAAGTCTGTCGATACTTCCACCATCATCAAAAAACTTTCTCTACCACTGAATTAACTCTCCTCTATATTATTTAGGGCCATCGCTTTCACAAAATTCAGTCACACGTTGAGACAAAAGTAAGGGGGGGCATTGAAATTGGTCGGACATCTATGCATGTATCACCCTCTATTTGTCCCAACAGAGTGATATGGCTGCACGTGGTTTGGGTCCTTTATTGTTTCCACCGACAGTGTGTGCAGGACTTCCTGGGGCAGGTGAAAGGGGACACGCTGGCCCGGAAGCTGTTTCAGTTGGCCCTGTGCTGTGGCTCCCTCGAGACTCCTCGCGACCTCGTGGTCAAGGAGAAACCGGCCGCGTTTCTCGGCAACATCAGCACTCCCGACACCAGACCGCCGCCTCCTCCGGGGAGTAAGGAGACAAATTTGCATATACAGTAGACTCTCGATTATCTGCGCTAATGACGTGGAGGATGGCTGCGGATAATTAAGAATGTCGGATGATCCAAAGATATCTATTTTTTGCGGCTCTCTATGCCACAAACTAACGATCAACCGATCGATGCACGTGCTCGGTGATAAAACTTTCCTGCTAATTTGACCAAGTCCAATATCGGCTCAACTTTCATGTGACGGACGTTACTCTCACGTTCAGAGTGGGTTGGAATGTGCTTCCCTTTACTCTGTGGACCAGAGGTCACTAGAAGCAATGTCAGAGGTAGCTTTGTGATGTTCTCTTCTGTGGGCCATTCTCCAATAGGACGGGTTCCACTGCTCCGTGAGAGATCCGAGTGGATACTCCGTCTCATGACACGATATCGAAAGCACAATCTGAATAAAATGTAGTTTCTTGTATTGTACATACTGGGTCAGACCACGGAGGACCTTCAGAATGCTGATTGTGATCTTGAACTTAATCCTGGACTGGTTCGGGGGATAGTTGAACAATTCGAATATTGGGGCGATATCGTCTTGCATACGGGTGTGAGACGTCTGCCAGTGTTGTTTTTAGTCCATCTAAATTTTTGGGTTAGATCATGTAAACATGCACTCAATAATACGCGTTAATATGCACTTTTTATGTGACCTAACCCAAAAATCTCTATTATGGATAATATTGGTCGCGAAGGCCTTCGTGTTAAACTTGTTTTTTGAGTCATCTGGAGAGTGATGATGAAACTTATCGGGAGGCCGTAGATGAGACGTGGGGGTGGGAGGGCAGAGAGAGAGTTGCAGTTGTTGAGCCTATTGGAGCGAGTTACAGCATCGTTGTCCTCTCCTACAATGGCATTGCTTCTCTCCTTCGCAGAGGCGGTAGCCGAGCATCTGGTCCGTCTGCTGAGCCACGCAAGTAAGATGGCAGAGCCCCTGGGCCTACCCGCGCTGGCACGCATGGAAAAGCAGCTTGCCGAGCACTTTGACTCGCGCGACCTCCCCAGCCTGGGCCTCGGCTCCTTCTTGGACATCCTCCATCGCAAC
Organism: Petromyzon marinus; assembly: GCF_048934315.1. Classification (NCBI taxonomy): domain Eukaryota; kingdom Metazoa; phylum Chordata; class Hyperoartia; order Petromyzontiformes; family Petromyzontidae; genus Petromyzon; species Petromyzon marinus. The sequence goes on from NC_133683.1 coordinate 852,679, forward strand.
GCCCAGGTGCGTACGTGGCGTGCGTGAGCCCACCCGCCTCCAGCTGGTAAGAGGCAGTACAGCAAGTAGGTGTACGACACTGCCCGTGCAAAGTTTGAGTGTACTTACCGCCTCCGAGTGGCGCTCAATGTTAAGTTTGTTTCCAAAATTGTGCGGGGTAATATTAGTTTGTTATTACGAACTTAAAACTCATTTGTCGATAACTCGAATACGTTTAAGCGTTATGTAATCACTACCAATGCAGAGCACAACAAAGTGTCACGTAAGATGCATGGGTTTTCTCTTGTAACTCTTAAAAAATATCTGTGAATTTGGCAAACATCCCAAAGGTAGATATTGAAAATCAACGTTAAAATTGAGTGTACAGCGGTGACATTCAGATAAAATATATGATAACACTATATATGCAAAGTGGCCAGGTGGCTCAGAGATCAAAGCGGTGCATTGGCAATAACGAGATTCTGGGCTTGAATCTGGATTTTGACCGCTTGGGTTGAAACCGAGGTCTCAAGTCTTATCAAGTCGATCGTCCGAGCCCATTCACCAGCGACTGCACAAAATTACAGTCTCATTAAACTTGGGTTTTGCACTTCATTTTCCTAATTCCATCTCTGAGAATAACAATTTCAGCTTGACTCTCGTGCGCCGCACAATCTCATAACACAGCTAATGTGAAAGTGTTGGCTCCTATTGTGTACAAGATAAAAGGCCACCCACCGCATTTTATGACACAGGGCCTGCACGGCTATGCGAGATTTACGAATGGATGATTTATTTGTCTCTTGACATTACGCCGATAGCGCATTTGGAAAACTAAAATTGAGAACGAATTTTGTGTTAATTTGCAAACTTAAATCTGTAATATTTAATCAGTTTTCGTGCACTGCATTGTGAGATGCAGCTCCATGCGTATCGTTTAGCTTTAAGCCGGTGTTTGCCTTGCGGTCGCCTCGGTGTCAACCAACTGATGTTGACGGATTTGTTGTATCTGTGGTAGCTGTTAGAGGAGACTGGGGTTGTGATCTCTGCCCTGGGTGGATCTGGAGCCACAGCGGGAAGCTTCTGCCCAAAGCGCGACTAGCTGCATGGAGTTCATCCACCAGTGCGGCAGCCTCGACACCGCAGCGGTGAGACACGGGCCCCAGTAGGGGCCACAGGGGCGGCTCAGAGATGGGGATAAGGATTTGGAGATTTAGGGCGCTCGCGGAAATAAACTCTTCAACTCAAAGCGCCTTACAACAGCGTCTCATCTCAACCATTCCATGCAGTCTACCCGAGGGGACCCCCCCCCCCCAATGGCAGCTGTTCCTATTTGGCACGTGGTGCACGCACTACCGGCCTGTGAATGGACATGTCTGCCAATTGGGAGCGATGTTTGAGTTTCCTACGTGGTTTTTTCCCCGATAACGTAATTTGCAAGTACTTGATCTGATTTGGCAAATTTGCAACATGATGCGGTTACACGTGGCCAATTCTTTTTTTTTATACAGCGTCACAGGATTATTATCATACATTGTGAAACAGATCTCTTTGTGGTGAATAAACTGGCAACATTAACCAGAGCGGATGCTGGGCTTGAACCGAGAACCACCACTCGGCCATGTTTCCATAAATTTGTGCAGTCACATTAACGCTGTTCACGTCGTACGCAATGGACACTTTATTATTAGCACCACCTCTGGACCTGTTTGGCCCCTGGTCCATCTTGAGTGGTCTTGTAAGGGCGACGTATTACAGTTTGATTTTATATCGGCACAGCAAATAGCCAATGGAAAACCACCCGTTCCGTGGGGGTGCTACGCGCTGGCACGGATCGGATGCGCCAGTGCAAAAGGGCTGCTAGCAACTCGGCCGCCTCCAAACGAAAGAGAGAGGGTTCCAGGTCTCTGTTGTTGGCTGTGTGCTCTGCAGCTGCCGGCCGTGGACTGCGCTGTGGGGCAGCACTACGGCGTGCATTCCTGCCGCAACCTTGGGCACGGCCCCGTGGCCAACCTGGTGAAACTGGCGCAGAAGGCCAAGCCCGGTGGCAGCAGCGGCGGTGCCCATCGGTGCGCCGTCTTGTACGAGACGGCGCTGTGTGCTCGCGACTCGAGGTTTGGCAGCCCCCTCCAAAGTGCCCTCCTCCTCACCCCTCTGCTCACCTCGTGATCTGCCTGACCGCCACGGGTCGCTCCTCAAAATTGTTGAGTCGGCGACAGACACTTGGGGTTCTTTAATCTTTCACATCAAAGGGTCAGTGAGCCACACCAATATGCCATTGGTAATGTAACTTAAGGATTCAATGTTCAAGGCAAGTGATTGTCGAGACAAACTGATGATTGTGTGTGTAACACCCCTCTGGCAGTCAACTGCCTGATGATGGCCTTGCCACGTTGCTTTGGTCATGGGGGTTGTTGCACCAAACTTTACCACGCTTGGTGAAGGGGGCGGGGATTAGGTTCAGGACTGGTTCAGATATCAGTCACCACTGACGTTAGCCATGGCTAGGAATCCAACTCGGATCGCCGCGTTAGTATCGCAGTGCACCAAACATTGCAGCAGTGCTTCAGAAATCATTCCGAAGTTGCTTGATATTGCACACAGTTTGAATAAACCATCGTTACTTCAGGACATATTTTTAATTAAAATTTTACTTTGTACATGCTGTGATCGTAATAAAGAGTTGTGCTAGTTAGTAGTAACAGCGCGATACATCGGTTAAATCGATTAATATTTAGTATTCAGCTGACAATTCATGTATTGAATTGCACGTGTAAGAATCAACTTCTAAAAAATTGTATCGCTTTTTATTTTAATAGTTTCACATTGCCACTGCAGAGAGTCGACATGATCAGCGTAAGTTCAAAAGAACTGACACACCTTGTGAAAAACCCAACGCAGAAGATCCCTGGGTTTGATATTCGACGAAGATCATGGTCCCCCTAAACCGCATCTGCACAAAACATGGCAGATGCGGATACCTGATGCACAAATGGAAAATTTTAAACTATCCAGTGTTTGACTGTGGTCATCCAGAAGAGATCGTACAACGTGAAACGACGCAATAGAAAATTAAAGTCAAGCCACAGTGCGATTGTGACCATCCAACCCAAGCTATTCACGATATTGTGAACCACAGTCGTTTGTGCTCCTTCAACGGAGTAGTTTTAGTTTAGTTTAGTTTTCATTTATTTGGTTTAGCCCTGTGAGCCATTCGGCTCTTGAATCGGGTGCAACCTCAACAAACAAAAAAGACAAAAACATGAACAAGAAAACATCTTAAAGTGACTTTGTGCATGTGCAAACAGAAAATCCAGGAAAAAACGTCAAAATATTCCTGATATAGCACCGTACACCAACGCTGTGTGCAAAAATCCCAGTGGGATGCAAGACAAACAACAACAAGAAGAAAACTTAGATTAAGGCCATCAGTCTAACTCCGTACTACAATAAACAAAAACATGGCCAAACCAAAAAACTTTTAGAAATCACCAAAATAAAGCTATAAATGCAATGTAACAGTGATCATGGGAACTGTGACCGAATTTTTAACAATAAACTACATAAATAACATGTATCACCAAACCCTAGAGCCACAGCTGGCTGCATGAGTCACTCCACAAACAACAGGAGGAGCTGGAATAGTAACCCTACATGAAGCCCTCTCGTCATGACCAGCAGACCTTGGACATTGGCTTATGGCTCCTGAACATGTTGCCCTCATGCGCAGGAATAGAATAGCTCAGGGGTTGGCAATCTGCGTCTCCCGGTGCTGCATGCTGCTATTTAAAGACTGTTTGGTGATGTTATTTATGAAGGACCACTGTCTCGTATTCACCACAGTGCATTGCGCCTCTTGAAATATTGAGTTGAGTAATCCCGGTAGTTGAGAAACTAAGGTAGTTGAGTACCCCAGGAACACGCTGTGGTTCGTGTCGCGTTAATAGCTCCGTACCGTGCCGTGTAACTCACTAAGCAGCCGATTGCTCGCGTGCAGTGGTAGTGCCGTGTTCATTGATAACGCTGCACACTCCATGCAGTGGTAGTGCCGTGTTCATTGATAACACTGCACACTCCGTGCAGTGGTAGTGCCGTGTTCATTGATAACACTGCACACTCCGTGCAGTGGTAATGCCGTGTTCATTGATAACACTGCACACTCCGTGCAGTGGTAGTGCCGTGTTCATTGATAACGCTGCACACTCCGTGCAGTGGTAGTGCCGTGTTCATTGATAACACTGCACACTCCGTGCAGTGGTAGTGCCGTGTTCATTGATAACACTGCACACTCTGTGCAGTGGTAATGCCGTGTTCATTGATAACACTGCACACTCCATGCAGTGGTAGTGCCGTGTTCATTGATAACGCTGCACACTCCGTGCAGTGGTAGTGCCGTGTTCATTGATAACGCTGCACACTCCGTGCAGCGTTGTGTGAGGATGGCTCACTAAATGAAAGGGGAGTCGTAGCTATCGCACTGTGGGGTGGTCATCGCCCTCCTCCCCCTGGGCATGTGCCGTGTGTGTTGTGTGCGTCGTGAGTCGTGGCGATGTAAACCCGGGGTAGCTCCTCTCTCCGTCTCTTCGTTTGTTGCTGTCCCGGCGAAGCTCGAGTTGGTGAGCGCAACGCGTGGCAGATCCGGCTTCACCCGTTCCCACTCCTCCCAGTCAGCGACTCCCAAACCCCCACTCAATAATCGCAGATCACTACCCAGGTCCTTATCAACCAAATGATTTTTAACTAAACTAGTTTTTGTATTCTTAATGTATCAACAGTTCAGTTTTAAAGTATAATTTTACCGAGGCACTGTATGTTTTCCTGGTGTGGACTGTGGCTGTTTTTGCTATTGTTTTACTGCCTTTCTCAAGCTTGGAAATGTATGTATGAATGAAATTGGAACTTATATACTTCATTTATTTATTAATTGACAAACTATTTTTATTTTACCAGGTAAGGCCCACTGAGCATATATAGCAGTTTTTCAGAAGCGACCTGGCCATCGCAAATGATAGCTCAACGAAGTGGCTTATCGTCATGTGGACATTTATAGCAGACAAATATACAGCATGCGTCAGGGTTGGGATGGAACCCACGACCTCCTGCGTACCAAGGGAGGTAGTTAACATCTCCCAGCCACCGTGGTGCCCTGTGGTCACGTGAGGCCTTCCACTTCTGAATGGCTTGCGATGCATATTTGAACATTACTGCAAGCGTCTTAGCCTCGTTCATTCGGTATTCGAGGGGAATATTGCCATTTAGTAACTTTGTTTCAAATATCGCGCATTGAACTTTCGATTTTAATTTGCAATGTAATTGAGGGACTGTGCATTGTCTTGTCGTGGTCTGGTGCTGTTGTATTGCTGAATTGCCCAAACTTGCATTTGTTGACAAATCGGCAGGAATCTATGTACTTTGTATTTTTAGCAACATGCTTACATTTTCTCCGTCTTGCCTCTCATATCGTTTTTGAACATACCTCGCTGACCCGCCCCTACTGGACATATGTGAAAAGAGCTTCATAGCTCATTGGATTCCTCCAGGATGAAAAAAAGATTCTAATTAATCAGTGGCACTGCCAACAACCTGCATCCACACACGACTAAGCACCCCTTGTAATGCCATACACATGGTTTCTTTCCCATAGACATGTAATTCTGCAAATTTTCAGAAATATCTGCCGTATGCGAATTACTACAGACAAGTTTAGAGTATTAAACGTGACCTGTTGTGACTCGTCTAATGTGTATCGCGTGGTCGTTAGCACAGAAAGATGCGTCTGGTAACGTCCTAATGGACCAAACATCGTAAAAAGGAGGCTGGGTCTGCGTTGTTCAGAGTGACCACCATATACAGGGACTTTTCTACTTACGGACGAGTTAGGTTCCAGAAGTCTGTTCGTAAGTCCAACTTTACTCCTGTCGATTCCAAACATGTTGTACGGCGTGTACACTAAACACAGGGAATGGCTTTAAGAGTTGTATAATCTCCTGTAGACGTAGACGCCACTGGTTCTTCACGTTGTGTAGATGTAGATGCCACCACCACCATCTATTGCGTGGCGATTAAACTTATGAATCTCGGTACAAACAGGCAACTGGACATATGGACAGGTTTCTTCGTATCTCTGAGACTTTCTAAGTTGAATGGTTGTAAGTGAAGGAGTCCCCGTAAATATTTTTGAGGACCACTGGGATCTTCAGTTTAAACCGTGAGTCTTGGAGTCATTAGACCAGAAAGAAGTGAGACAAAATCGACAGTAACATTGAAAAATATGTACACAGGGCAGGGAGGGCCCAGCCGCATGACAGAATTTATTCAGCGGTATCGTCACGGTAACAGAAACAGTGCTCCCGAATGAATCGCAGAATCCCCCGAATATTCCGCCTCAGGCGGGAGAATCTCCGTCCAGGCCCGCGTGACGCCTTTGGTCCAATCTTGTCGACGGCATCATCATCATCATCCTCCTCGTTGTTGTTGTTGCCTGGTTGGAGAGCAGGGCCCCGCCTGGCAAATGGACGCACGCGCCATCGTTAGCACGGTCGGCTACAGTTAGCACGGTCGGCTACGGTTAGCACGGTCGGCTACGGTTAGCACGATCGGCTACGTACGCGTTCAAAATTATTTCAACGTACAGACATGCGCGTATTCATTATGCCACCGTCTGCCCCATCATGCATTCTCGGCTGTGCTTACACTGGTTGCTGCAGTGCACCTCATATGTGTCCGGCCGCTCAAATGCGAGGTAGGAGGATGCCACACATCTCTCACTATGGCCAGTAGCGGAATGCTACATTCCTATAACAGGAGCCAATGGTGGTGTATAATAGGATCACCGCTGTTGACTTCCCACAAAATGGGATTCATTATTTGACTATAGCTCAGGTTGATAAATAAGCTGTTAACCTTCGTGACCTGGATTTTGAACTCACAAGCGTGCAGTGATCATGGAGTGCTCTAACCGCAGCACCTCCAAGTGGGATGCAGTGCAATTCATATATTTATAATTAATATATATTTTTTACTAGGAATGCATTTAGCTGCAGATTGGTGGAGATGAGGTTAGGGATAAGATATTACATCCTTTGGAGCCCTGGGATATTTACATCTTCAAGTGAGATGAACTAAAGAGGTGAATGCCATTACAGAATCCTCATTTCACAACTCCTCATGAAACAGATTCCCCGTTCTTACAATACAGAACTTGTCTCATCTGATACAGAACCCAAATCTCATGTGTCCTCAATATTTTTTACTTCCTCTCAATCGTGAATACCACATTGTGGGAATCAACAGTGGTTGTAATATAAATAGACTTGCCCTTGCTATAGGAATGTGTAATTTACTCAAGTAACTAATTTATGATGATCGATGGTGTTTGCTATATGCTAATTTATATCAGGAGACACGTTGTCTGAATGACCTCCCCAATACACATTTTTCTCAAGGTGCACTTCTGCGTGGAGGCTCACTCTTGTCTCGTAGCCGAATCCATCTCCTCCTCCTCCGCGATGACGTCATTGGTGCCACCACTTTGATTGGGGAATTTTTCAGACAGGCGTGTTACCACACAGTCACCTGCTGACTCCACTCCCCAATCCGAGTTTGAAGCCCACTCGCTCCCAGAAACTGAGCCTGCAGTATTCTGATTTGTCCAAGTGGACTCCGAAGTCTGCTCGCTTGCAGCAGTGACTTGGAAATCTCCCTCACAGAGACAGGGGATTGCCGAGAGGCTGCAGGCCACCATCGGCTCCATTTCCTCTTCAACGATGACGTCATTGGTGCTGTCACGTTGATCGAAGAGTTTTTCAGACAGGCGTGTTACCGCACAGTCACCTGCCGACTCCACTCCCCACTCCGACTCCATTCCCAAATCCGAGTTCGAAGCCCACTCGCTCACAGAAACTGAGCCTGCAGTATTCTGATTTGACCAAGTGGACTCCGAAGTCTGCCTCTTTACAGCAGGGACTTGGCAATCTCCCTGGCTGAGACGGGGGACTGCCGAGAAGCTGCAGGCCGCCACCGGCTCCGTGTCCATGGCTGGGCAAGGCGGGAAGTTCGCTTGCGGTGGCACGGCCCTGCCGCCCCACAATAATGGGTGGTTGAGGGCCTCCGTGGGTGTGAGGCGACGTTGGGGATCCCACCTGCCAAGGAGGCAAACGGAGGGAGTCAGGTGCCTGTTGCATTCTAAAATCGCTTCATTGAATCGTGGTCTGGGGTGAAATGCGCAATTCTATCCTCAACACTTTTGTCAGAAACGATATTTATTTTAAAAAGCGACGAGATGAAGAAACGATGCCCCGGTGTGACACAAAACTTTGCAGTCCTAGCCCAAACGACACGTGAGGTCTAAGATCGTTTCCAGTAATGTTGATGGTAGACGCAAAGTGATTTATATTTAATTATTTGTACGAGGTGAAATGTAGACAATAGTAACAAGTCTCTTACTGAAGGCACTCGCGGAGAAAATTGATTAACTTTTGATTGCGGGTTCCCAGAACCGCCTTCAAAGACACGGAGCACGGGACGATCCGTTTCCCGTTGACGACGGGGCGATTCTTTTTGTCTGTTTATCGGAGAGAGAAAAAGAGAGAAACACTGAATTAGTTGTGGCGATCAGTACAATGCGGGGGCGGTCCTTAACCCTCCAATTGCGATCTTTGCAAATATGATTCCATGTTGGCGGTCGACTACAGCCTGTCATCCCTCCAGGGTCGATCAAATTTGTAACCGTTTGTGAGACGTTTGCAGTAGTCGTGTGGAAAGGATGGCTCCTAAGCGTGAAAGTGAAATTCCCACTCTCAACTCTGGGCCACCGGAGGAGACGAGAACCTCCTGATACTTGTTTGAGCAAGGAGACACTTTGATGTTTATTTTAGTATTATATTATTATTTGCATCACTTGGAGAGGATGGTAATTTGTTGTACAAGCGTGCTTTTCAGCATAATCTATTTCTCAATCAAGGACCCACAGTTTGTGTGGAGGGTTGTTCTCTGTGGTTGTTTTGTACTATGGTAGAACTGCTCTATGCTGATTTAGGATACCGTCACATCTGCCACACAATTTTTAAAAATTGTGCTAAGTCATGCTGAAATAAAAAAAACGGCCACTCATCTTTATTAAAAATGTGATGGCCAGAATTCCATGTAATTAATACACACGTCCTCTGTTGGATTGCAAATCCCTATAAGGTTTTCCAAATATACTCTGCTACCTAAACATAACCGTTCCTTTTAAAGTATTTTTTCATAAGACTCCTTACTGTCACACTAATTCAACACGTACTGACGAGTACGTTGCCAAGACCGTTGTGACTTTTAAACCCAAATAAAGCACAGTTCATTTTTAAATTACGCGAAGCAGTTTCCATGCCTTTCTATTCAAGCACAGAGCACGAGACACGCGGCTGCACGGCCACGATTCTCCGGGCAGTGACAGCAGCAGCAGCAACAGCTACGAACTCCAACACCACCACCTCACCACCCCCCCTATCCACTCACCAAAGGAGATAATGTTGTGGGTCGAGGCGTCAATCATGGCTTTGGGTGGGAGCCCCAACATCTGAAACCAAGATCACAAGAGGGATGAGTTGGATGAGGTCCGTCGCTCGAGTGAACAGAGCGTGCATATGCTGCACTTTGTCTCATTGAAACGTCGATGAATAATGAACTTTGCCTGCTCTTGTACATACTGTTTGCAGATATTTATCTCTATCATCAGGCGAAGCATACATATTTGGTCTTTAATCGATGACGTGGTTACTACGTGCGGCTTCGTTGCTCTCCAACACAGGCTCTGAAAGCCTCGGGGATTAACAACAAACCACAATAATCATAACAATAGTAATCATTCCGAAGGACATCTGCCTGACGCTCTGATTATCTGGTATTACCGATGATCCCGAAATCTCTCTTTACTTCTTTACTCATGGAAATGGTGCGTGATCACGCAGTGAACACGTCCACTCCTCTCCCGTGTACCGGCAGCTGAGCGACATTTTTTGACAAGTGAAAGGCCCAGAGGATGACGACAGCCCTGCACGTAACCAGCTTTGTCGCATGAGCCATCGCACAGCGGGTCTGTACGCTGGTGGATCGTTGTGCGCCATCAGTCATAACTAACCCCCTGCTGCTGCTGCTGTTGTTGTTTATCGTGGACTCCATCGTTGGTTCAAATTCGAATTAAACCCTCTCTCCTCCTTTATATGGCGCAGTTGGAACGGTCCCATGGGAAATATGACGCCCGGTTTGGTGGTGCCGTATCGGGCTCGAGGTTTGTTACAATAAAAATTATAGAATTCATCAGTATGTATATATTTTAAAAATGTATACTTGTAAGGCGCATTTAATCCGATGATCCCAATGCGGGCGCGTGTATGGAAAGCAGGGAAATGAGACGACCAAAACGAGGAAATGAGACGACCAAAACTATGGGGAATAGGCCACTTTACCGAGTGAGTTTTCATGGTGAGAATTAAATAGCTTTAAAAATTATGTCTTGTTATCAGAGGCCAACGCGTTCCATAGTCTTGGAGCTGCACTGGCAAAAAGCCCGATCGCCCCCAGGAATTGAGACTTGACCTCAGAAAACTGAGTAGGAGATCAGAAGATCTCAAGGACCTCATTGGTGTACATGAGTGAATCAGCTCCTGTAAGTATTGTGGGGCTAACCCACTGACAGCCTTGTAGCTCAACAGCAGGACCTTATAACCAACTGGATATATATGCAGTGGTGTTTTCCTACGCGTCAGATACCTGGATGAGATAGCCGATGTGGTCTTCCGAGCTTGTCTTGAAGAGCGGGTTCCCGAGGAGCATCTCGGCCACCACACATCCGAGTGACCACATGTCCGCGCTGCATGTGACCGGGAGCCCAAAGTACATTTCGGGGGCCATGTACCACATCGAGCCAAGACACCAAGCTCCTAGCAGCACACGGACAGACAGGTGACCAAACAAGGTGGCACTTGCACATTATTCACCTGTACTTGTGAAGTGCAGAATAGATGAGGGTATGCACACGCAGTCACGTATGGCACTCAAAATACGCACAATGACAAAGATCGCCCACGTAAATGCGTGTATCAGCTGGGTAGCACTTAGAAATGTAAATTATTTTCATTACACTGGTGCCAGCTATCATAGAGTGCAGCTGTCGTGTCGCGAGAGTTCTCTGCGGTGAGTAACAACTTCTTTAAAAGCAACGGCGCTGCGACGCCTCTCTGAATAAAATTAACGCCGAGCCGCTTTGCGCGTTTCAAGATTCAGTGATGAACCGGGGACACCTACCACCACCCTGTAACGTGCAGACGTCTCGGAACGGGAAAAGGTTAAGTGAGGAATGAGGACAAAGGACCTTAGGGCTGCCATGCGATCTGTACATTTGCAAACGTAAATCACATGTAAATCACACGTAAATCAGCCATCCGCGACGAAAATTCCAATGGGATTGGCTACTGGCTCCAGACTTGTTACCGGTTTACTGGTTCTTGTTTGACAACTACCCTCCTCAAAACTGGGAGGTTGAGAGTTGAAAACCTGGCCAAATGATTGACGAAATGTAACGTTTGAAGGGTATCAGTGTCACTACCACACTTTGTTTAAGCGGTGCTAACCACCACGCCACCACAGCACGAAGACAAAGACCCCCCATATAGCTTAAACAGGCTCGTAGCGCAGCGTGCTAACTGTTAACACCACCGCTCCCCACAAACACTGTGACACGCACACACACACATGCTGCTACACACGTACACACACACAGGGCAGCTAGATCACTCACTTGGGCAGGTCTCGCTGATGCTGAGGCCAAAATCCGTGAGCCTGATATTGCCACTGATGTGGTCTTTGACCAAGATGTTTGCCTGCAAAAATGACAGAGTGGTTGTCAGTGAAACTCGTGGTGTGTCGGTGAGATTGCGTCTTGTTGAATTGGTTCATGGCGGTTTACTCAAAGATTTCATGTACTCATTTTTGTTGAACACTTACTGCTCTTTGAAAATGTAATAATGCTTGAAGATCTCCCTACCCCATGCCGTGTTAATAAAGGGGGTTGTATGGCCATACCTCACCATGCTGCTCAGGGGGCTGTTGAAGGCAATGGGATCCAGGACCAGTTCAGATATCGCCCAAACCCTGGTTTTAGCCGTGGCCAGAAATCGAATTCGGGTCATTAACCTCTGAGTGCAGTTTGCGAACTACCCCACCACTGCTACGCCCATCATTTAGCTTTGGCATTCGGAATTGTTGCTTAGGGCAGTGGTCGTTGTTGTTTAATGCAAATTAGAAAATATTAAATGTTCCGCGGAGCGTTGGTTGTTGAGAGCAAACAGAGATCCACGTGAAAAGTTGTATTTCTATGCAAGTTTTGGCTATCTGTGTTTATGAAATAGCAAGTCGTGGCATGAGTGTTGTTGCGGTGTAGAATAAGATATCTCGAAATCCTGTTACTAAGGTTTACAATAGTGTTCTCATATTCTTAGTTCTTTCGGTAAGAAAGAACTAAGAATATGAATTACTGGAGTCACGAAAGCTTTAAATCAAAATTTAAGAGTGTTCTCATTTTCTGCAACTGCACGAACTGAGGCACTAACTCCATACTGACGGACAAAAGACGCAGCGGGCTGCTTAGTTTACTAACCGGCTTCAGATCCGCGTGAATGATGTGCATCGCCTTCAGCTTTGCCAGGGCCCGCAGCATGGAGCCCACGTACGGCTTCAATTCCGTCATGTATAAGCCATAGGTCTCGTCCAGCTTCTGGAGGAGGTCTCCGCTGCGTGACGGCACAAAACGTGAACGGTTACAGTTTCTTCCTGCTTGTGACCCATTCCCTGATTGGCCCCTTGAACGGGAGCACACGTGCTTGACTGAGGCGAAGCCGCACGGAGTAACCATACAGGGTTGCCGCTCAACTCAAAAGATAGTCAATGAGGCAGGAAGGCATTATAAAGAGTTATGTCTGACCATGGAGCCGTGTACAAAGACAATAATTCTAGGGCAGGGGTCGGGAACCTTTTTGACTAAGAGAGCCATGAAAGCAAAAAAATTGGAAATTTATTTCAGTGAGAGCCATATAATATATTTTAAAAGTGAATTCAACTAAATGTCAGTATAATAAGCCTCTGAATTTATTCTTTTAAATAATGTTGTTATAACACTCACCATTAATGCGACTTCTGGTGCTGCATGGATTTGCTGATGTCTTTGTAGTCGGGTTGGTACTTGGTGAGGTTAAGCTTCATGCAAGCGTTGAGGCTTTCATCCGTTAAACGTGATCGTAGGTTGGACTTGATGTTTTTAAGATGTGAGAATGACTGCTCACATGCATACGTAGATCCAAACATGGTCAATACAGCAATACTCACACGCTGCAGTGTGTGGTATGTGACAGGAAGCGCGTTCCAAGTTTTGAGAATCAGCTGGTCTTCGGGTTGGAGTTTTTTCATTTCTGTCCACATGTGCTTGCTCGCCAACTCCGCTTTCTGTCGTGTGATTCTTTCCAAATCTTCATTCAGTGACTTGAACTTATTCACCCACATGTCTGAGGCCTTCAGGTCAGCCACTTCTGCTTCAAAATCTCTGACGGAGACACCAGGGATGTAATTCAGGTCGGCTGTGTTCAGTGAACACTCGTTTGGATGGGTGATGAACTTAAAAAGACGAGTGTGCTCACGAAATTCTCCAAAGCGTGCTTTGAAGGACTGTAGGAGACTGGATGTGCAGCCAGCTAGCTGGTGGAGATCAAGGTTTTGAATGGGCTCACTTGCTGTGCATGCATCTTTAAATTGGCTCAGTTTTTCAAAATGTAGTAAACGACCTGTTTCAAGATCCGTGATGAAAAGCTCCAGCTTGTTTTCAAAAGCAAATACAGCTTGTTGAAGGGATAACACTGTATTTCCAATGCCTTGCATTTTCACGTTGAGCTGGTTCAGATGTTCAGTCAGATCTACGAGATAGTAAAACTTGAGGAGCCACTCGGTGTCGGCTAGCTCAGGATGCCCGACGCCTTTCATTTCAAGGAAAGTCCGGATTTCGTTCAGGCAAGCCGCAAAACGGCTAAGCACCTTCCCTCTTGACAACCAACGCACATTGCTGTGCAAAAGCAGACCAGGATAGTTATTTACAACTTCATCCAGCAGTGTTTTAAACTGGCGATCATTTAAGGCTCGGGCAACAATAAAGTTGATCACACGAATGACCAGCGACATCACTTCGCCAAACTGCCTGTCACACATCTGAGCACAAAGTGCCTCCTGGTGTATAATGCAATGGAAACTTAGGATGGGTCTATTTTCATGTTCACGGAGAAGCGCCACAAATCCTTTGTTTTTCCCCACCATACACGGAGCACCATCAGTACACACTGAGAGAAGTTTATCCATAGGTAGACTTTTTTCTTGAGCAAACTCCATGAAAGACTTGAATAAATCCTCACCTCTTGTGGACCCTTTTAATGGCAGAACAGCAAGACTTTCTTCGCGCAGTGTGTCACCAACAGCATATCTTGCAATCACGCTGAACTGCGACAAATGGCTCACGTCTGTTGACTCATCCAAAGCCAGAGAAAAGAACGGCGCTGCATTTATGTCCTTCACTTGCGTTTCCTCCACTTTGTTTGCCATCACGATGGTACGATCATGAACAGTTCTTGCCGACAGAGGCATGTCTTGTATCCGTTTGATTATCTTGTCTTTGTTCGGAAGATCATCAAAAAGTTCATTGGCTACATCCAGCATGAACGTTTTAGCATACTCGCCATCTGTGAATGGTTTTCCGTTCCTCACTATTGCTAAAGAACCAGCAAAGCTAGCCGAATTATAGTCACCTTGCCGGGTCCATACGCGGAGTTGCTGCTGGCTAGCTTGCACCCTGCTCAGAAGCTCTTGGCACGCTTTCTTTCTGCTGTCTCCCGCAGGGTATTTTGATGCAAAGGTAGCGTGGCGCGTGTCGAAGTGCCGCTTTACATTCGACCGTTTCAACGATGTAATTTTGTCATTGCAAATTAGACACACCGCAGAACCCGCTCTCTCCACAAAGGCGAATTCTTCGGTCCATTCGTCCTGAAATGTACGATACTCGTCGTCTTTTTTTCTTTTCGCCATCTTCTTCGTCGAAGGGTTAGCTTTGAGCTAATGACCGAGCAGACGCAGTCTCAGACTGATTCAAAAGGGGGCGTTTACCTGTTTTACCCAGCAACGGCAAACGTAGGCCAGTATCATCCAATTAAAATAATGGACAATTGCTCCTGCAGCCCTGAACAGGACATGCGCAGTGAAAAATCGATGGATGGATTAAAACAAGTGAGAATATTTTGTTTTATCTGCGAGCCATATGCAATCATCAAAAGAGCCACATCTGGCTCGCGAGCCATAGGTTCCCGACCCCTGTTCTAGGGCATTCTGAAAGCCTACGGACATTTATTCTACATCCAAATGACTCATGTGTGTGAACACACGGACGCATCGGTGTTTGGGGGAGCGGTGGTGCGGCGTTTAGCGCGTTGCTCTACAATTCCCGCTCACGGCCAAGACCGGTGACGATTATTTGAACCAATCCTGGGCCTCCCCTAGATCGACTCAGCCTCAAATGAGTACCTGGTGCGGTGTGTAAACATCGCCACTGGGGAGACAAAGGCTGCCGGGCGTGGTGCTGCCCACCCACCTCCTCGTGTGCCTTGCCCGTCTTCATAGGCGCTACTTGCTAACAGCACTTGCCCCAACAATCTTCTCAGGCTATACTGGTTAATCTTTGTCTTTGGATCGGTGTTCATCGGACACCATGACACTCACCTGATGAGCTCCAGGACGACGCAGTTGTGTCCCCGGAAGGTGAAGTTGTCCAGGAGGGTGACGATGTTGTTGTTGTCAGGGTCCCCCTTGCTCTGCAGGATCTTCATGATCTCCAACTCCAGCTGCTGTCTCTTGTTGTTGATGCTGTGGGGTGGGGGGGGGAGAACGCACGGAATGAGAGTTGTCACCTCGCTCTGAGCATCGCAACACGCAGGGGCGGAGGCAATGCTCATTCACCCTCCATGAGTGGTCCTAAGCCAAGAGTGTGAATCCCAATGGCTGAGGGAACCATTAAACACACCGTCAACACGCTGTTTGTGTTTAGTTTGTTGCCCTTCCTCTGCACCTCCGATTAGCATGGTCGGTTACATACGGTGCGAAAGAAGTTCAACATTACATACTTACAATGAATGTCAGAATCGGCATGTGTATTTATACTGGAGGAATTTGATGAGCTACAAAGAACTTTTTCACAGACGTCCAGTAGGGGCGGGTGAGAACGTTACAACAACAAACAATACAAAAATACGATAGCAGTGCAAAGTACAAGAAAGGTAAAAAAATTACCCAAACGCATGTAAATAAAAACAATCCTTCATAATAAAGGTTTTTGGGTTAGATCGCGTTTATTTATAAATGTGTCGTAACCCTCCACCACCCGACACGGCCAATTAGCAAAAAAAGTGTCTTTTCGTATTCCTCCAGGATATAAAAAAGATTCTGATTCTGATTAATCAGTGGCTCTGCGAACAACCTATTCCCTGTATTGCTGCGGGAATCTGCATCCACACATGATCAAAACACCTGTGTAATGCAATACACATGGTTCCTTTATCATTGACATGTAATTCTGCAAATGTGCAGAAATGTCTACCATATGCGACTTACTCCAGACAAGTTTAGACTATTAAACGTGACCTGTTGTGACACGTCTAATGTGGATTGTGTGGTCGTTAGCACAGAAAGATGCGTCTGGTAGTGTCCTAATGGACCAAAAATAGTAAAAAGGAGGCTGGGTCTGTGTTGTTCAGAGTGACCACCATATACAGACTCTTGTACGTACAAATGAGTTCGGTTCCAGAGGTCTGTTCGTAAGTCGATTTGTTCGTGAGTCCAACTTTACTCCCGTCGATTTCAAACACGTTTTACGGCTTGTACACTAAACACGGGGAATGGCTTTAATAGTTGCCTCTGGTTCTTCACGTTCTGCAGATGTAGATGCCACCATCACCACCTATTGTGCGGCAGTTGAACTTACGACTCTCGGTCCGAACAGGAAACTGGACATACGGACAGATTTGATCATATCTCTGAAAGTTCGTAAGTTGAATGATCGTAAGTAGAGGATTCCCTGTGTTTTGGCATAGAATCGTAATGTAACAGTATAGCGCTGGCTGCTGGCAGGGAAAGGGATCTGCGGCTTACGGCCCTGACGTCAGCAGGCCAGGTTATACACCAGAGGGGTATCTAGGGAAAGGTCGCAGAAGGGGCACTGAATTCATAATGATACAATAATTCAGTAACACTGTACAAGTGTACAGCACGTCAGATCATTACATGGCCTAACCCTGGTTGGAACACCGTGGGAGTGAAGAAGAAGATTGATTAATAATCATTATTATTTACATTTGTAAGGTGCATTTCATCCTTATGCCACCAGACTTGGAGTGTCTAAATTACCTTTGCCCACCAGAATGAACAGACCTCATCTTTCCCACCCCTGCAGACTTGGTATTAAAGTAGATACATGCTAATGTTTACAAAGTAACGGACTCTTGACCAATTTCATTTCCGCATAAATCAATCATTCGGAAATAGGCCCCACTATACCCCACCGACTACAGCACTCTAATCTTGCCTCCTCGTTTTGCCTCTTCCACCTGCCTCATGCTCGTCAGCACCGCCTTTCGTGCAGCCATGCGGGTGTGAGGTCATCATCACGAGAGGCCGTGCACTTCATCGTTCGCACGCGGCGGAGGAACCACTGAAGTCAAACGTTTACATACGTGCGGTTTAGTGGGGTCATTTCCGAGCGAACTCGGTTTGAAAGTGTTTATCGTTGAATGTGGAAGGGTTTGGGTTAGTTTTCGGGTTACCACCTTTTCCACTATGGAGATCAAACCCAGACCTATGTTTCAGTCTGTCTAGGTCTGTCAACAACCATGCAGTAGTAAAGTTCAGCACAGTACCGGTACCAGATCTCGGTACAAATTAATTCATGCCACCCAAACACAGATGCCAATTCACAGACTGTCTCGGCTGGACCGGGACAGGAGGTAACCCAAGGGTAGTGGGAGGATAACCGCTTTGTGAGCTATTTGTAAGTAATGCGTTTAGAGTATTTGGCTACTATAAATTTCCACGTGATAAGCCACTTCGTTAAGCTATAATTTGTGGCCAGGTCGCTTCTGAAAAAGAGCTTAATAGCTCTCAATGGGCCTTACCTGGTAAATAAAAAATAGTTTACTTTAATGGTATACATACTTGAATTTTACTGCGGATGTTTTAAAACATGTCCTGTCTAACTGTCAACTTTGTTTGAATTTCAGTGGGAGAAGATGCTTCTCACACAGACGTTAAAGCAGGTACCAGAGTCCACCTGAAGCTCCTGCAGTGTGCGCCTTATATAGGATTCCGTCCATTACTGTTGGTGCGATGGTTTGGATTTTCAAGTTGAAATCTCCTAGTTCATTTTATCTTTACCCAGGCGACAACTCAATTGTCAAGGGTAGTCCTGTTTGGAAGAGGCATCCATGTCTCTTGAGTTCCACATCTTGGAGAGGATGTGATTAGTCAGCATCGATGCCATTTTAGTTGGTGTCACGCATCATGCGTGCATTCTTAAATTACTGACGCCGACTGAAGACTGAAGGTGCAAGTGTGCCATCTGACAATGATAGTTATGAAGCCATTTTTTGCCATTGCCAGTCTTCTTTTGTGCTCTGTCAGAGTCTGCGATAACACGGCCTTGGTGAAGTCCCCTGGACTTGTATAATTTCTGTATCAATTTCTTTTGTTTCATTTTGAAATCTCTGCTCCACTTCCTTCAATTGCATCCATCTGCACCTCCGATTAGCACGGCTGGCTGACGTACGGCGCGAAAGAGGTTCAACGTACATACCTACAAGGAGTGTAAATTCATACGGTGCCAGAAACTCTGCACGAGTTCGTGCCGCGTTCTCCCAATGTTGCCGTCGATGTTTGTCCAGCGACAAGCCATTCGTTGCCACGCGCGAACCTGTCTCACCTCCATAATCACAGGGCCGAGTGTGTGACGTGTCCGGCAAGCCGTGTGATGTGTCTGCGGATGATATTCTTCAGCAGAGGCCTGTGCCTTCTCCCACAGACGCCGCGCAACTGACGCCGCTCCCAGCGCCGCCGACCTCTGCTTCCCCGGCCACGGCCACGGGGAGTTCCTCTCCTCTGCTGGACACCCCGTGTGCTGGACCTGCTGCTCCACCACACTTGCCTGCCCACTACACAGGCACAAAGAGGTACGGGCAGAACTAATGCATACAGTGAGGGAAAAAAAGTCTTTGATCCCCTGCTGCTTTTGTACGTTTGCCCACTGACAAAGAAATGATCAGTCTATATTTTTAATGGTAGGTTTATTTGAACAGTGAGAGACAGAATAACAACAAAAAAATCCAGAAAAACGCATGTGAAAAATGTTATAAATTGATTTGCATTTTAATGAGGGAAATAAGTATTTGACCCCTTGTTGGCAATCACAGAGGTCAGACGTTTTGCTTGCAGGCCACACACACACACACACATGAATGATGTGTTTGGTATTATCTCATGGAAAATAATAAATTGCACAAGGGCCAGGGTCATGCCCCATTCATTCTGAACGATTAAACCAAACTGACCCACGTTCACACACGAGAGCAGAGAGGTTGGCTGCAGGGTGACGCACGCGAAGAACGCGTCACTGTGAAAGAGTTAGAAGGTTCCCCTTCGTACCTTCTTACTCTCCCTCCCACCCCCCTCCTTCCGGTCAGGTGATTTTGAAGTGTCGTCGTCACGCGAGGACGTGGACCGAGACAGCGCGTGGAACCAGTGGCTGCGCTCCGAGATCCCGGGGCTCTTCCTGCTGGCCCTGCACACGTTTACCGTGAGTCGGTGCAGATGTGGCCTCGCGACTGGGGCTGCCACCTGTCTGTGTTTGACCCCCGGACAGTGTTCGGGTGGCAGCAGGAATTAATTTGTGTCGAGATCTGGTACCCCGGGTATGGCTATGGTTGAATTTTATCACCGTGAACTGCACAGTTTTAACAATAGACCTCGGCTCGCTGAGAAATGTGCCTGGGTTTGCTCTGTCGTAGGAATGGTGGCAACTGTACTTGGGGTTAACCCAAATGCGTACGCTTGCGTACTACTGACAATGTGTAAACCGACTGCAATGGCATGAATCTGCCCATCGCAGTGACATGGGGAAGTAATTGCTTCCGACAAAGGCGTTCTACGACCTTTTCAATCATACTCAGGTTTGAGAACGGGGACAGTTTGCATTCATGATCCTGAATCATGACAATTCCTTGACTCTCCGGCAGTGGTGAATCGTTCCATCAGTAGGAATCGTGTATATGTGTGTACGTGTATGCACAGCTGTACCCATTGGCTTCTGTTATGGTCATGTACGTTTATTTTTTATTTCGTGGAATATCACTTGCTGTACTCCACGCGGTGAGTGCTTTGTGTAGATAGGAATCATGTTATGTAGAGAATATAAATCTAATTCAGTACCTCTATATGTCTCCCACAGACGAGCGGGGAGACAGCAGCCAGGCGGTGAGCCGGCACTACCAACAATCGCCCAAGATCTGCGGTTCTCTTTACATTCCGATATTTGCAGCCACTTACTGAGTGTTTACATGTGGGGGGAAACCAGTACACTCGCAGAAAACGAACGAATGTGAGCAAGGGGGCAACGTTCTATCCCGTGCATATGGAAAGGATTCCACAGTTGTGTTCCACTGCCTCCTGGCAAGCCAGGGTATGACTCATCCTCGATGCCCACCGGAAGGGAGATTGCACACTTGCAATTGAATTCCCTGAGATTATTTATATCATGGGGTAGGCAGTGACAAATCCCCTGAATCACTTAACACGAACATGCGGTCCAGTGCATTGTACGTGCAAGGATACTCGCTTTACAAAATGTATGAATGTATGTTGAACTTGAATCTTGACTTAAAGCTTTCGTGACTGCAGGAATTCATATTCTTTGGGTCTTTCGGTAAAGTCACGTAGATAGAACAATAAAATAATAAAAATAAAGTGAATACAAAATAATAATACAAATATCACGACGTTTTGATCACAACACAAGCAATCGTTATCATTTTTCTCCTGATGACGATTGCTTGTGTTGCGATCGAAACGTCGTGATATATTTTACTTTTTTATTCACTTTATTTTCATTCTTTTATTGTTCTATCTACGTGACTTTACGGAAAGACCCAAAGAATATGTGTTGAAATTCTTTCGCAGTGTACGTAGCCAACCGTGCTAATCTGTGATACATTAACACCTTGCCACAAATGCCCTGTTGCTCATGAGCACACCGACTCAAATGAATCAGGCGCAAGGTTTGCGTGATTAATGCTTACAAAGTGGGGTCTATAATGAACAATATGGCTGAAGCTCGAGTTCTATTCATTTAAAACCAAACGTGTTTCTTACCAACCATACCTGGTGTTTGCACACAGATACAGATTCTGGGCGATGCGTTCTACACCATTCGGAATGCGCTGTTGCAATGTGCAGCCACAGCTGCTGCAAAAATATTTGTCTCGGTTTGATCCACTAAACAATATCCACTGACCACACCGCACGCGCAACAATGATATAACTATGAACAAAAATATGAATAAATTAGGATGGTTTATTAAATATATTGCACGTAAGAAAATACAGCAATAGACGTAAAAATACATGGCAGTTTAACACGTAGGCTTTCGCGACAAATATCCATAATACAGGTTTTATGGGTTGGATCGCGTAAATATATAAATGTGTCATAAGACCTCCTTTGCCAGTAGCAAGATATAGTAATAGGTTTTTACCCTTTTATCTGGCACCAAAACTGACACCTTTATACAAGGGATCATGTTTGCAATAACCACAACAAAAGCAGTCAAAATGCAAACAAAAAGAGACAACTCTGATAATGATATACACTGTCCTTGAAGCTGATTGGTCCACACCCGAGACGGCTTTTCTTAGAGCCTAGTCTCCACTGGTGTTGGACCAGATGACGCCAAAAGGCATACAACTCAAAAACAGCGCACTATCAGAGTATTGAGAGCTCGGGGTAAGAATTTACATTATGAGACCTCCTTTGCCAGTAGCAAGATATAGTAATAGGTTTTTACCCTTTTATCTGGCACCAAAACTGACACCTTTATACAAGGGATCATGTTTCCATAAAGGTGTCAGTTTTGGTGCCAGATAAAAGGATAAAAACCTATTACAATTTAAATGTGTCGTTAAACCCGCCACCACCCGACAGCCCACTAGTAAGGGTTGTCACATAAACAGAACATGCCAATTCATCACTAGTACAGCACACCGGTGTGTGGTGTGTTGGAGAGCCAAGCCACAACATTTACCATCGGAGTACGGCGTTTCAGTAATTACAACTAGCTTCATCAGGCAACAGCAAGGTTTGGGAGAAGTCCACCTGTTTAATTCCTTATATAGAGACGTAGATGTGGTGACAACACTTGTGCACTCTTTGAGCGCAAAGTGGGGGGGATTAATGAATCAACATACATTATACATGCACATTATGCTAGCCCATTGATCTTGTACTTAGTGTCCATTGTGTGTATTAAAATAGCCGTACAAACGGTAATTTGATGATTCTCTTCCATGCAGCACTAAGTCGGTAGCTATCCAAACGATTACAATTATTTTTATTTCTTTAAATTTCGATAGATTCTGTAATTAGTCTTGGCCAGTAGTAACAAGTTTTGCACAGAACTTCAACATTATCAATTGAGTGTCCTTGTGGGCACGTGTGTTCTGCTACTGCTGACAGTTGTATTTGTGAGCATTTCATATTTCTGTGGTGTTCTTATAGTCTTGTGCTGATCATTCATCCTGTTTGCCCAACATAGCATTCCACAAGTGCAATTAATCCGGTACACACCTTCTGTTGATAGCTTCAGTAATAGAACAGCAAAGAAATATCCAATAGTCCTTTTCGTAGGTTTCCATATGCCTTCTGAATTTGCCTGGCTGATCAAAGTTTCGACCGCAGATGCCATTGGTCAGGGGTCTCTTTGTCCGTTCTCATGTGGGACTCTAGGCATGATGGCAGTTGGAATGCTTTCCCACAGACTTGGCAAGACATTTGTTTTCTCACTCTAGTGACTATGGGAGTGAGGTGGAGTCGAGACGGGCGCTGGTCAGGCGTGGCGTTTCCCAGCAGGCGCCTTCGTTCCATGCGTGGTCGCTGTGATAGCAATAACTTTGTTGCATGCAGGTGCGCCCTTTGCAGAAGGTGGCATTGTCTGCAACTCTGCCTCCTCACCACCAGGACTCGACAAGCTGCTGCTGGAGCTGCTGGTGCCATCCATGGCAAAGGCAATTCTTCCAGCACCATGACTCGCAGCCGAGTAGCTCTGACACACCTTCAACACCGCATTGGCAAAATTGCCGTCATTCACCGTGCCACGTGCGCCCCTTGAGTTCTTTCCGTGGGTTACTCCATATGCCTTCTGAGTTTGTAGGGCTGATCAAAGCTTTGATCGCAGATGTGGCAGCTTTGACCACCGGTCTTGTGCATTCTCATGTGGGACTCTAGGCACCATGCCAGTTGGAATGTTTTCCTGCAGACGTCGCAAGAGATTTGTTTTCTCACTCTTGTGACTCTATCAGATTCTAGTGACTCTATCGGATTCAACACCGCATTGGCAAAACTGCCGTTATTCACCAAGCCTGGTGCACCCTTTATCATGTAATCCTTTTCATGGGTCTTCATATGCCTTTTGAATTTTCCTGGCTGATCAAAACTTTGTCCGCATATGCCGCCCCATTGATCACGGGTCTCCTTGTACGTTCTTACGTGGGATTCTAGGCACCATGCCAGTTGGAATTTTTTCCCACAGACGTCACAAGAGATGAGTTTTTTCGCTCTTGTAACTCTACCGGATTGAGGTGGGGTCGAGACGGGTGCTGGTGAAGTGCCATCGATGGTAAAGGCAATTCTCCCAGCACCACCATGACTCGCAGCAGAGTTGCTCTCGCACATCTGATACAAAAGACAAAGTTCACGCGCATGACACCCGTGTCACGGGTGTACTCACAAAGGCATACTTAAGGTGACATGAAATTCATTCATAATAAAGGTTTTTGGGTTAGATCGCGTTTATTTATAAATGTGTCGTAACCCTCCACCACCCGACACGGCCAATCAGCAAAGATAAGTGTCACGTTGACAAAAGACAAATAATTCACTACTTCAGCCCACCGGTGTGTTGAAGAGTTAATCCACATTTACAGTTTGAGTACGACGTTTTGTCAGTTACTCCTGTTTGTCAGTTACTCCTGAGATATATGGAATTTTTATTGTTTTAACAATCTGGTCGCTTTCAGTAGTATTGCTTTGCGATCGTGATTTGGCATTCAGTGCTCTGTTAATTTGAGCATTATTGTAGCCATTCTGTCGTAGTGCGTCTTTAACGTGTTTAATCTCTCTCACTAGACTCTCACCATCTGACACTGTTTTCGCCCGATGCACGAGCGTCTTAATAAGAGAGGATTTTTGAGCTGGATGATGATGTGATTCTGCATTCAGATAGGCATCAGTGTGCGTTTGCTTTCTGTAAACGCTGTGTGTTATTTTACCGTTTAGGCCATGTCCAAGCAAAATATCTAGGAATGGGAGTGTATTATTCACCTCCATTTCCATGGTGAACTGGATGGCCGGGTTTTGTGCATTGAGATGATTTAGAAAATCATTAAGTGTATCTTTACCATGTGGCCAGACAACCAAAGTGTCATCCACATACCTAAACCAAAAGGATGGTTTTAATGTGCTCGAGGCAAGTGCTCTTATTTCAAAGTTTTCCATGTACAAATTTGCTATAGCAGGGGATAAAGGAGAACCCATTGCTGCTCCTTCCTTTTGTTTAAAGAAATCCCCTCTCCATAAGAAGTAAGTGTTATTTAAGCAATGGCCAGCAAGTTTCGGAATATCTTTTTGTAAACCGGTATTCTTTACTAGTGTATCAAGTAATTTAAGCGATTCGTCCACTGGAACCTTAGTGAATAGAGAAATCACATCAAAGCTTACCAGAATATCATCAGGAGTAAGTTTAATATCTTTAATCACATTCACAAGATGTTCTGAATTTTTTATGAATGAAGATGTCTTACCGATGTAGGGCTGTATTTGTTTGGTTATATATTTTGCTAATTGATATGTGGCAGAGCCAATTGTACTGACTATGGGTCGTAATGGGATGCCGATTTTATGAATCTTTGGTAGCCCATAGAGTCTAGGTGGTTTTGAGGCCCTTGGCTTAATTAGGTATTGCTCATTTTTAGGGATTAATGAATTTGCAATTATTGCAGTGGTCTTACGTTCTAAAGTATTAGTTGGATCTCGTTTAATTTTAATGTAGGTACTTTCCTCTAGTAAATTTCAAATTTTATTATCATAATCGGCTCGTGACATCAGTACAGTAGTGCGGCCTTTATCAGCTGCTAGGATTTGGATATCCTTATTTACACGCAGCTCTCTTAAGGCTTTTGCCTCGTTAGAGCTAATATTTACTTTTGGAACTTTTCTATTCTCAATTATTTTAGCAACCTCATGTCTAGTCATCTCTGCCTCATTATGTGGAAGGAGTCTAACTGCTGATTCTACCTCAGCAATTATCTCATCCACTGGAATTGTGCGTGGGGTAACGGCAAAGTTAAGGCCTTTAGAAAGGATAGAGACCATGTCACCGGTTAATACAGTGTTGGTCAAGTTCAGTACAGTTTTGTTTTTACGTTTTTGGTTTTCAGTAGGGATTTGTTTATTATGTAGTCTAGAAAATTTATTAATTTGGTTAGTTTTTGTTAGTTTAAACACATTATCAGCCGATTGTTGTGTTATGTTATCGATTATATTCCAATAATGCATAGATACACTATTGCTTATATCTAAGTGTAACTGCTTTAGCGATTCCGAAATGTAAGATAATTCACTCCTATTGTGCTGTATTCTCTCTATTAATAATAATTCGCTAGCTTTGTGTAGTATTTGGTTAGCTTTAGAAGACTTTATGTGATGTGTTATTTTAACTGCGTTTGGTATTACCTTTGAATCTCTGCACCTTTTGAGGAACGCCAGTGAAGATATCAATTTCATACGCTTAATGCGAAGCTTCTCCAATTTTCTGGTTTTAAGAAAAGTATCCTCCCCATAGAGGTTAGTCAGTTTAACACGTAGGCTTTCGCGACCAATATTATTCATAATAAAGGTTTTTGGGTTAGATCGCGTTTATTTATAAATGTGTCGTAACCCTCCACCACCCGACACGGCCAATCAGCAAAGATAAGTGTCACGTTGACAAAAGACAAATAATTCACTACTTCAGCCCACCGGTGTGTTGAAGAGTTAATCCACATTTACAGTTTGAGTACGACGTTTCGCTGGTAAATACTTCCAGCATCATCGGGCAATTCGCCAAAATGGTAAAGCCCTCGCTTGCTCCCGGTTTTATATAGAGCAGAAGAGTGACGTCATCACTTAACTCATCAGGTGCAGTGATTAGAGGCGGAGGGGGGGGGGGTAATGTAATTATATAATCGATTAGTAATCAGTCATTGGTTATGATTAGTAATGAGTTGTAGATTAGTAATTCTTTAAATCAAAATGTAATGTGTATTATTTAATAATACGCTTCCAGGCCGCACTGAGCCGGTAGCTGTCAGAGCGATTAAAGTTATTCTTGTTCCTCTCAATTTCAATGGATTCTCTAATTAGTCTTTGCCAGTAATAATTAGTTTTACACACCACTGCAACATTGTCAAAATCAATTGAGTGTCCTTGTTGACAAGCATGTTCTGCCACTGCCGACAGTTGTGTTTGAGATAATTTAATATTTCTCTGATGTTCTTTTAGTCTTACGCTGATGTTACGTCCCGTCTGCCCAATGTAGCAGCTGCCACATGAACAATTAATCCGATATACACCTTCTGTTGATAGTTTAGGTAATGCGTCTTTAGTGCAAGATACTAGTTTTTGAATTTTGTGTACTGTACCAAATCTTACTGTAATGTTTTGCTTTTGCAAAACGCGGGCTAATTTGTCAGTTACTCCTGAGATATATGGAATTTTTTTTATTGTTTTAACAATCTGGTCGCTTTCAGTAGTATTGCTTTGCGATCGTGATTTGGCATTCAGTGCTCTGTTAATTTGAGCATTATTGTAGCCATTCTGTCGTAGTGCGTCTTTAACGTGTTTAATCTCTCTCACTAGACTCTCACCATCTGACACTGTTTTCGCCCGATGCACGAGCGTCTTAATAAGAGAGGATTTTTGAGCTGGATGATGATGTGATTCTGCATTCAGATAGGCATCAGTGTGCGTTTGCTTTCTGTAAACGCTGTGTGTTATTTTACCGTTTAGGCCATGTCCAAGCAAAATATCTAGGAATGGGAGTGTATTATTCACCTCCATTTCCATGGTGAACTGGATGGCCGGGTTTTGTGCATTGAGATGATTTAGAAAATCATTAAGTGTATCTTTACCATGTGGCCAGACAACCAAAGTGTCATCCACATACCTAAACCAAAAGGATGGTTTTAATGTGCTCGAGGCAAGTGCTCTTATTTCAAAGTTTTCCATGTACAAATTTGCTATAGCAGGGGATAAAGGAGAACCCATTGCTGCTCCTTCCTTTTGTTTAAAGAAATCCCCTCTCCATAAGAAGTAAGTGTTATTTAAGCAATGGCCAGCAAGTTTCGGAATATCTTTTTGTAAACCGGTATTCTTTACTAGTGTATCAAGTAATTTAAGCGATTCGTCCACTGGAACCTTAGTGAATAGAGAAATCACATCAAAGCTTACCAGAATATCATCAGGAGTAAGTTTAATATCTTTAATCACATTCACAAGATGTTCTGAATTTTTTATGAATGAAGATGTCTTACCGATGTAGGGCTGTATTTGTTTGGTTATATATTTTGCTAATTGATATGTGGCAGAGCCAATTGTACTGACTATGGGTCGTAATGGGATGCCGATTTTATGAATCTTTGGTAGCCCATAGAGTCTAGGTGGTTTTGAGGCCCTTGGCTTAATTAGGTATTGCTCATTTTTAGGGATTAATGAATTTGCAATTATTGCAGTGGTCTTACGTTCTAAAGTATTAGTTGGATCTCGTTTAATTTTAATGTAGGTACTTTCCTCTAGTAAATTTCTAATTTTATTATCATAATCGGCTCGTGACATCAGTACAGTAGTGCGGCCTTTATCAGCTGCTAGGATTTGGATATCCTTATTTACACGCAGCTCTCTTAAGGCTTTTGCCTCGTTAGAGCTAATATTTACTTTTGGAACTTTTCTATTCTCAATTATTTTAGCAACCTCATGTCTAGTCATCTCTGCCTCATTATGTGGAAGGAGTCTAACTGCTGATTCTACCTCAGCAATTATCTCATCCACTGGAATTGTGCGTGGGGTAACGGCAAAGTTAAGGCCTTTAGAAAGGATAGAGACCATGTCACCGGTTAATACAGTGTTGGTCAAGTTCAGTACAGTTTTGTTTTTTTTTTCAAATTCATTACAACAAATTCATTACAACAGATTCATTATAACAGAACATAAGTACTCTTTTGTTCTTTCGGTAAAGTCACGTAGGTAGGAAAAATAAAATAAATGATGTCACGCGATTTTGGACGATTTTTGACCCCCCCCCCCCCTCGTCACACGGCGTCACAAAAAGTCAGACCCCCCCCCTCAAGTATGACGTCACAAAGCTCTGCCCCCCCCCCAAAACCATATTTTCATTTTGAAAATAAAACATGCTTCAAATCGCTTTAAACTATTGTTATTGTATTTAATGTGGCGCTGCACTCTGATGTTGTAGGAGAAAACATTTATTAAAAAGTCTATTTAACTAAATAGAACGTGTTGTCTATATTTATTTAAAGTTGCGCATTTTGACGTGACGTCACATTTCTCAAACCCCCCCCCCCTTGTCACAAATGTCTGACCCCCCCCCTCCCCAGGTGTGTGACGTCATTTATGGACGGCCCCCATCGCCTTAAAACGCGAACTCGCGCTGGCAAACTGAAACCGCGGAACTTTTTTTGTTCAGCAGCGTGATCCTCCGCGAGATGTAATGAGTCGGCCTCGCGCTGTGAGTGAGTGTGAGTGAGACAGCATCGTCCCCCACTCCTCCTGATGTCGAGGGTAAATGGGCGAGGTTTAGGTCTGTGACTCATGCAGCTGCAATGGCTGCTTTGTGTACGCGGTCCAGACCTCCCCAGAGACCCTGGCTGACAGAGGAGGTGTTCAGGATGTTTGAGAAAAAGCGACAGGCCCACTCTAATCGTCTACAGCATCCCACATCAGAGAATGAGGAGGCTTACCGCAGCCTTCGCTCGGAGGTTTGGAGAGCCGTGAGGCGCTGCAAGGATGGGTGGTGGTCGCGGGTTGCTGAGGAGATGGAGTCTGCCTCAATTGCCCGCGATCACAAATCCCTATTTAACTCCATCAAAAAAGTAACCTACAGCGCCACACCTATTACCATTGTAGGGGTAATCGTCACTCACCACTCTGTGGGCTGGTAGCTTCCCCTTATCGTCAATAGGGGGCGGAAGCGCTATCACGCCAGGGCTAATGTCCATGGCCCAAAAAGGGGCCAACGACAAACCCTAGCAAACGGATCCTGGGACACATTCCCCAGGGCCCCGGGAGGAGGGAACCGGGGGATGATGTCACCTTCCAGAACGTTCTAGAAGGGAAGCGTGGCTAGGGCGGAGCAAGCCACGAACCATAAGCCGAACCTCTCAGAGGTCTGGCTCAGTCATCTGCAAGCTGACGAACGAAGACCTGGGCTGAAGATAGGACTCTGGACCCCAAGCTCCGTTGTCCTTCTAAGGGCTGGAGCTCAGTGAGGCCAGTGGTCAGGACCCACGGACCGGGTACGGTCAGGTCAAATAGCCTCTCCTAGGGTCCCAGCCGGAGCACGAAGGGTAACGGGGTACCTAGTGATAGGGCCCGCATAATCCGGAGGCCATTCCTCCCCAGGTATCGGGTAAAGGGACCGATATACCCTTTGTGTTAGAGACTTGTAAGGAAGACAATAAATATCGTGTTGCCTCATCAGAAGTTTATTCGTCAATTTATACCCACTACACCACCATTAGGGGAACGAAGGGTGATCCAATCTCCGACCCCCAGGGACAGGTTTGCAGATTTGCTGAGCATTTCTGTGAGGTCCTGGGGGAGGGGGAATCCCTCAGCATGGAAAACATCATGGGACAAAGTGGGGATGACCCTGCTGAGGATGCGGTGCCTCAAATATTAGAGGAGGAAGTCACCCCCTGTGAGTGGCTGGCTGAGGTACCATCCATTGAGGAAGTACTGAGGGCGATCCAGAGTCTGAGACGAGGAAAGGCACCGAGCAGAGATGATCTCCCAAGTGAAATGCTGAGGGAGGGTTGTGTTTGTGCGTAGACTGACCTACAGGACATCATAACAACAGTCTGGGCCACTGGATGGGTTCTGCAGGATTGGAAGGATGCCCTGGTGGTCCCCCTCTTTATGAAGGGGGACCGCACAGACTGTAACAACTACAGCGGCATCTCACTCAGTGTGCCGGGAAAGGTCCTGGCAAGGATTATTCAACATCGCCTTGCTAGGTACGCTGAGCAGAGGCTTGCGGAGCCCCAATGCGGTTTCAGGAAAGGGCGGTCCTGCACAGATGTCATATTTTCTGTCCATCTGCTACAGCAGAGGTGGAGGGAATTCCAACAAGACCTACATCTCTGCTTTATTGACCTGGTCAAGGCCTATGATACCATCAGTAGGCCTGGGTTCTGGGTTTTTCTTCGTGCTTTCAGAGTCCCTGACCCTCTGCTCACACTCATTAAGGACCTTCATGATGGTGAGCAGGCCCGGGTAAAACTACGTAGCCGGGAGTCAGAGCCATTCCCTGCGACAGGGATGTCCTCTGGCTCCAACATTATTTAACATCTATTTCGACCACATAGTTCGTGAAGCCTTCAGTAGCTGTACCAGAGCAATTTACGTCTGGTACAGATATAATGGGAGGCTGATCAATGCCCGGGTGCGGTCAAGGGATGGCTCCCTATTGGTCAACCACATTATGTATGCCAACGACCTGGTAATTGCTGCTCATTCAGAGGAAGAGTTGGAGGCGCTGCTGCTGAAACTGGAGTGTGCCACTAAGAGGTGGGGCCTTACCATCAGCCCCACCAAAACGAAGCACCTGCCTGGGTATTTTGTGCCATCGGGCACTCCACCCCCACAACTCCCAATCGGTGATGGGGCAGTTGGGAAGAGAGTGGAGAGTTTCCCATACCTGGGCAGTGTGCTCATGATCGGCTCCGATTTAACAACAGAGGTCTCACTCCGAATTAGTCGAGCGGCATTATCTTTTCATCGGTTGTGTAACGTGTGGAAGCTACCTGGTCTGTCGCTCCGCATGAAGCTTCGGGTCTTCTCGGCCACAGTCATTCCCTCCCTCTACGCTTGCGAAACGTGGACCCCCCTAATGCAGCATCTTCACCGGTTAGAAACATTTAGGCTGGCCTGCCTACGATCAATCCTAGGTTTAACCAGGCTGGATTGTGTGAGGAGCTCACAAATTCTCGAAAGATCTGGACAAAGTCCCATCGGCGAGCTCCTGCAGCAGGCAAGGCTGTGTTGGCTGGGCATGTAGCCCTCATGCCCAATCACCGCATGCCCAAACAGCTTTTGTTCGGCCGGATTGATGGAGCTAAACGGGCGTGGCACGGACTTGAGAAGAGATGGAGTGATGTGGTACAGGAGGATGTGGAGCTGAGTGGACTTGCCGATGACTGGTACCAGCGGTGTCAAGATCAGCCTCTGTGGAGGAGGCTTGTGAAGAACGCTACTGGGCAGTTGGAGGCAGTTGCCCTCCAACAACAACGGAGGGCGGAGGAGCGACGCTCAGAAAAACGAGCGGAGCGTCGGGTGGCTAAAGCTCAGCAAGTTGGCACAGTAGGGGGCACAGGTGGTGCATCAGCCAGTCATCTCAGTCATGTCAGTCAGTCGACCATTGGCACCTGGGTCTGCCCCGTGACCTCCTGCCAGCCGGCGATCGACACTTCACGTGGCCTCAAGGTGCACATGGCCTGGCACAAGCGTCGTGGTGACGTCACCACCACTTAGTGGCGAATTGCGGTTGTTTTGAGACAGTAAGAGAGTGTGAGGTCGACTCAGCCTCAGATGAGTACCTGGTGCGGTGTGTCGTAAACATCGCTACTGGGGGAGACAAAGGCCGCCGTGGAGGAGAATCCTAAAATAATAAAAGCTTTTATTATAATAAAAACTTTGATTGTAATATTATATTAATATTATAATAAAAGCTATACTTAAAGCTTTTATTATAATAAAATTTCAATTTGTTATGAAAAGAAATACAAATAATAAATTTAAAATAATAAAAGCTTTGATTATTAACAATTTATTATTTTATTATTTTATTTTGCTGCCACCTGCCGGCCACCAACGTGGCGTGTAGATTCTGCCAAATTAAAAAGTTACTAATAAAAATAAGAAATTGAAAATAATAAGCAAAAACCCAGATTCATATTCTTGGTTGCTTCGGTAAAGTCACGTAGATAGAAATAAAACTAAAATAATAACATAAAATTTATTTTTTTAAATTAAAAATACAAAAAATAAATTTTAAATAATGAAAAGCTTTTATTATTTTCAATTTATTTTTTTTAATTGGCAGAATCTACACGCCATATTCTTGGTTCTTCAGGTAAAGTAACGTAGATTTGAAATAAAAATAATTCAATTTAATACAAAAATATAAATTATATATTGAAACTAATAAAAGCTTTTATTATTTTCAATTTATTGTTTAATTTTTTAAATTGGCAGAATCTACACGCCATATTCTTGGTTCTTCAGGTAAAGTCACGTAGATTTGAAAATAAAAATAATTCAATTCAATTGAAAAATATAAATTATATATCGAAACTAATAAAAGCTTTTATTATTTTCAATTTATTACTTGAAATTTTAAAATATAAAAAAATAAAATACAAATAATAAATTGAAAATAAGAAAAGCTTTTATTATTTTCAATTTATTATTTTAATTTTATTATAACTTTACCGAAAGAAGCAATAATCTGGCGTGTAGATGCTGCCATCTGGTGGCCACCAACGTTGGCAGGTGGCAGCATCTACACGCCATATTCTTGGTTCTTTGGGTAAAATATAAATAATAAAGAAAAGTAAAAAACTAACAATTCATGATTTAGTATTTTTTCATTTAATTCTATTATTTTCATTTTCAAATCTACGTTACTTTACCAAAAGAACCAAGAATATGGCGTGTAGATTCTGCCAATTTAAAAAAAAATTACAAATTAAAATAAATTGAAAATAATAAAGCTTTCATTATTTTCCATTTATTTTTTGTATTTTTTTATTTAATTTTATTATTTTTATTTTCAACCTACATGGCTTTACCGAAAGAACCAAGAATATGAATCTGGATTTTTGATTATTATTTTCAATCTATTCTAATTTTTAAATTGGCAGCATCTACACGCCATATTCTTGGTTCTATCGGTAAAGTCACGTTGATAGAAAAAAATCAAATCAAATAAAAAGTGTGAAATTGAAAATAATTAAAGCAAAAAACCCACATTCATATTCTTGGTTCTTTCGATAAAGTCACAGAGATAAAAAAAAATGAAACAAAATTTTGATTTTAAAATAATAAATTGACAATAATAAAAGCTTTTATTATTTTACACGCCATTTTCTTGGTTCTTTGGGTAAAGTCACGTAGATAGAAAATATAAATAATAAAAGAAAAGTAAATTTTTAAACAATATTTTTTAAAATATTTTTATTATTTTATTGTTTCCCTTCTACGTGACTTTACTGAAAGAACCAATGATATGAATCCCTGCAGTCACGAAAGCTTTAAATCAAAATGTAATAATAACAATTCATGATTTTTCATTTAATTCTTACATTTTTATTTTCAAAGCTACGTGACTTTACCGAAAGAACCAAGAATACGGCGTGTAGATGCTGCCATCTGCCGGCCACCAAGGTGGCGTGTAGATTCTGCCAATTTAAAAATTACAAATAAAAGTCATAAATTGAAAATAATGAAAGCTTTTATTATTTCCGATTTATTTTGTTTTAAATTTATTTGATTAGTTTTAAATCTACATGACTTTACCGAAAGAACCAAGAATATGAATCTGGATTTTTGCTTATTATTTTCAATTTATTATTTTCATTTTTCAATTGGCAGAATCTACACGCCACGTTGGTGGCCGGCAGATGGCAGCATCTACACGCCATAATCTTGGTTCTTTCGGTAAAGTCACGTAGAATGAGAATAAAATAATAAATTGATAAAATAAAATGACACAATAACATTATCACGACGTTTCGGCCACAACACAAGCGGCCTTCATCAGGTGAAGGGACGAGACTGTCTGGAGGACAGCGCTGGAGCGAACAAAGCCAAGCTCAGATCGCGACCTTTAAGCTGTGTGAGAAGAAACAGAGCACCTTGACAAAGGAATTATCATAGAATTTAGCATTGAAATAGCTGAGTGATTAGCTTGTGACTGGTCACAGAAATGGCTATGTTAAAGTCAAAGCATACACATCCACAGAGGCACCCCTTGACAAAGGAATTATCATAGAATTTAGCATTGAAATAGCTGAGTGATTAGCTTGTGACTGGTCACAGAAATAGCTATGTTAAAGTCAAAGCATACACATTCACAGAGGCACCTAGTACAAATCAAACAGGAGAATTTAGCATTGAAATAACTAGGAGAATTTAGCATTGAAATAACTGAGTGATTAGCTTGTGACTGGTCACAGAAATGGCTATGTTAAAGTCAAAGCCTACACATCTTAGCTATTCACAGTAACTGGGTATACACTACACTACATAATGAATACTACATAATAAACCAATAAAAACTAAAATATAAATTACCTCAATGTTATCAATAAACTCTATATATTCTCCAATCAGCTAAGCTACCACATAATAAGTCGTTATATATCACAATGCTATATGGCGAAAAAATTGGTGGATTCTTACCGTTAACTTTAGCACCACGGACAGCTACGAGCCCCGTTCAGACGGACGAGTTCATCCATGGTCGGAACAGAGGAGGGGTAGAGAGACAGCTGCGAGGCGCTGTTATACTCCATGTTGTATATAGTATTCATTATTTAGTGTAGTGTATACCCAGTTACTGTTAATAGCTCAGATGTGTAGGCTTTGACTTTAACATAGCCATTTCTGTGACCAGTCACAAGCTAATCACTCAGCTATTTCAATGCTAAATTCTATGATAATTCCTTTGTCAAGGCGCTCTGTTTCTTCTCACACAGCTTAAAGGTCGCGATCTGAGCTTGGCTTTGTTCGCTCCAGCGCTGTTCTCCAGACAGTCTCGTCCCTTCACCTGCTGAAGGCGCTTGTGTTGTGGCTGAAACGTCGTGAGAATTTTATTGTTATTTTATTTTATCAATTTATTATTTTATTCTCATTCTACGTGACTTTACCGAAAGAACCAAAGAAGATGAATCCTTGCAGTCACGAAAGCTTTAAATCGAAAAATATTCTCGGTTCTTTCGGTAAAGTCACGTAGATTTGAAAATAAAATAATCGAATAAAAATTTTTTTTTATTATTTTAAATTTAAAAATACAAATGATAAATTGAAAATAATAAAAGCTTTTATTATTTTGAAAATAATAATAAAAGCTTTTATTATTTTCAATTTTATTTAATTATTTGTATTTTCTATCGACGTGACATTACCGACATAACCAAGAATACGGCGTGTAGATGCTGCCACCTGCCGGCCACCAACGTGGCGTGCAGATGCTGCCAGGTGTGATTTGAGAGGTGATTGGGTTGGTGATGTTGGTGAGTTGCATGGTGAGTGTGTCGGTGAGCACCTGGAGGATTTGCCTCCACGGTCGCCTTTGTCTCCCCCAGTAGCGATGTTCACTCCACACCGCACCAGGAACTCATCTGAGGCTGAGTCGACCTCACACTCTCTCACTGTCTCACAACAACAACCGCCATTCGCCACTATGACCGTTTGAGTTATGGTCGAAACGTCGTGAGAATTTTTATTGTTTTATATATATTATATTATTTTGTTTGTTTCTCTTCAACGTGACTTTACCGAAAAAACTAAGAATATACCTAAATATAATCAATGTACTCAATATATTCTCCACTAAGCTGAGCTACTAACAATAAGTTATTATACATTACACTTCTATGTCGCAAAAAATATTATAATATGCCTCCAAATAATATTTTTTATTATAAACTGCCATAGACAGACCCCAACATTGAATTATACACTGCGTTACTATACACTACCCTATACGTTAGATTATAATAATATTAGACTTGTAATATTACACTATGTATTATTTTACCAACCCTACTGTATACCTCACTGCTGTAGATTCACTATACAATTACGATACTGTATATTACCAAATAAATTATATTAAACATTACACTGAGTACTTTGTTGAACAGGGAATGCTTTGAGCTTGTGGGTTGAATCCATCTGTGTGGAGTTGTGTTATTTCGCAATATGCAAGGTGGGGTCTCTCTGGGTTCCACTCACGCAAACATCTCAATGCAATGGGACCTTTCTGAAAATGCAGTACTTAGACGCAATGAAGCTTTCCTGGGTAACTAGTTAACATTGTAATAATTAGCATGAGAGATAATGACGTTCCCTTATAAGTGCCATTAGTAGTACTATCCTGTACTTTTAATGAAGACTATTTTACGTAGTTGTTTGTAAAAAAGTGTCCATTCCCAAAACTTCTTGACGGGCCCTCATACAGAAATGATATTACAATCTTACATGGAGATTGCGAGTCAGAGTGTTGTGAATAGTGGAGTGAACGTGTGGTGCAATCATTATATTGTTGGTGTGTATATACAGAAAGACCTATTTGGTGGGTAACATTAGGAAAATGGAGGTAGTTAGTCATTGTTGTTTAGAAACAAAATATTACTTGGGTGGATAAGAGGGTAAAATCGTACATGATAGGAACTGCAATATTGTGGAGTTCTGGTATAATGAGGTGTAGTATATATGAATCTTATGTCACCTTAAGTATGCCTGTGCGAGTACACTCGTGACACGGGTGTCATGCGCGTGACCTTTGTCTTTTGTTTCAGATGTGCGAGAGCAACTCCGCTGCGAGTCATGGTGGTGCTGGGAGAATTGCCTTCACCATCGATGGCACTTCACCAGCACCCGTCTCAACCCCACCTCAATCCGGTAGAGTTACACGAGCGAAAAAACGTATCTCTTGTGACGTCTGTGGGAAAAAAATCCAACTGGCATGGTGCCTAGAAGCCCACGTAAGAACGCATAAGGAGACCCGTGAGCAATGGTGCGGCATATGTGGACAAAGGTTTAATCAGCCAGGAAAATTAAAAAGGCACATGAAGACCCATGAAAAGGATTATATGATAAAGGGTGCACCAGGTTTGGTGAATAACGGCAGTTTTGCCAATGCGGTGTTGAATCCACCATCGCCCTATGAGATGTGCTCAGTCTGCGGATTTTTAAGTCCTATTGAAATCCTGAAAACTCATGAAAGTCTTCACGCACAGTTCTTGTACAGACCGAAGCCTGAACATGATTACACTTCGACAAAAGATAGCGGCGTTAAGATAAATGACATGAAATCCAAATTTCTTGAATGCTTTGGCCTAGTTCCACGTCAACAAACTGCTTCACCAGTCAGTGAGAATAAACCATACGCTGCTCTCGATCCTTTTATGAGCATGAAAGTGTTGATGACCTTGCAGCAGAAGAAGGAAAAGCGAAGTAGACCTAAGTCCATTAAAAGAAAGAAGACCACCACCAGTGTCACCAATTGCAGCAGTAGCAACAGCCAGAATTCGGACATCAAGAGGATGGACTGCACGGAAGCAGGAGGCTGCGTGGAGCAGAGCATCCCCAAGGTGGATGAATCCAACCTGGCACCTTTAGGTACGTCCTAGTAATGCACACACTACATTTCATTTGGATGTAATTCATAATTTCACAAATTAGTTAATGTACGCATATGTTGACCATATCTGTATGCCTGCGCTGAGGAGTCTAGAGATCTGATGTGGTGCTGCTCGGATGTTGGGTTAAACCGTGAAACTCTGGGTTTTCTGTCACCGAACCACGATTAAACTGGCTTCTCATTGATGGTCTTATCCAGTTACCAAACACTTCTTCCAGCAAACACTTGGACCTACAGCCCCAGAGCCCACTTGGACTCTTTGATGAATACCTCGAGATGGGTACAATGAGCTCAGAGGATCACACTACGGAGTCAACGCATTTTACTTTATTATAAAAAAAGCACACAATTGGGTATCATTTGATTATATTGGCACGTGTGGACGGCCCCTGTGTATCTGTCGGACATTGTTGTGGGAGGGAAATTACCCACACTTCGGGTTGTTGAAGGCAGGGAGCACAGATGTAAGAGCTTAGATGTACAATACAACAATGTAATTTGCTGCACTGTCCTCTGCTGCTCACAACCCCACAATAACTATTGCATGGTCACCCATCCAACCAATTTTCAGGCTCAGCTCTCCTTAACTTCTGGGATCTGATTAAATCTGACGCATACTGGGTGATTTGGCCATAGGCACCAATCTATGGATATACTGTAACACAATTGTCTTTGAGCATGCGCATATGTGCATATGTACGGAGTTAAGTTTTAGAAACAATAGGAGCACATATTTGCTCCTCTTGTCTGCTAACCAATGCAGCTACATTGGTCAGCTTGGATTGACGTTTTTCCCCCTTAGTATTTATTTAAAACTCTTGTGCATCATGTCCACTGTGGTTAACTACTGTG
This sequence comes from Petromyzon marinus, assembly GCF_048934315.1. Lineage (NCBI taxonomy): Eukaryota > Metazoa > Chordata > Hyperoartia > Petromyzontiformes > Petromyzontidae > Petromyzon > Petromyzon marinus. The sequence continues at coordinate 891,588 of NC_133683.1, forward strand.
ATTTGTTGGCATTTCAGCCACAGTGCATATGCCTAAAAATGTGTGGTACGGTTAATGGAGTCCTCAATACAGGATGTGATCTAGTTATTATAGCCACCTAGTGGTGGAAAATGGTGCAAAAGAAACCCAGGTGAACCAGAGCTGAGCATTAAAGATGGTAGTGGCTGATCGCATCTTAGTGGCCAATGTAATGGACACGATAATTTTGTGAACAAATGACACGAAAATGTGACCATATTTTGGGGTCTCCTTTGACTAAAACACATTCAATGCATTGAAAACATGTTTTGTTTGCTTAAAGTAATCACAACATAACAGCATTAAGAGTGTATGTCTATATCCTGTTTCACTCATTATCCTATCCTTGCCCCCCTACCCATTCTCAAAATATACCCCAGTTATCCATATTCGGGTTTGCCACTCTCTTCGTGGCATCATTTCCACTTGCGCCATTGCTCGCACTGCTCAACAACATAATCGAAGTGCGGGTCGACGCGTGGAAGCTCGTAACAAAGATGAGGAGGCCTGTGGTTTCGCAAGCAAGAGGAATTGGAGCCTGGGCCGACATTCTGAGTATCGTTGCCACCCTCTCTGTAATCACCAATGTAAGTCGCCAGATTGTCCGCTCGCTTTCTCGCTCAATATCCCATCTTATGAGTGACATAACATGTCATGTTAGCCGTGTGGGTTCTTTTTACCATACTTCACCATTCTGGTCCTGCCAGGTTTGAGAAGAGGTGTAGTGGGGGACCAGGAGCGGTTCGGGTATCACTCGTCACTGATGTTAGTCGTAGCTGGAAGTCAATTGCATGTGTGCTGAATTCAAAGTGCAGTGCATGAATCACTGCACCACCGCTCCTATCCACTCTCTCCCAAAATCGCAAAAGGTAAAGCCTTGCAATTGCTTGCTCATGTCACTGCTGGCAGAAGGGCCTCAACTAAAGGTAGCTCTAGAGAACCCCTCTGCACGGTATTTGGCCTACTCTTCCATGATGACCAGACATGTTGTAAGATGTGGAATTACCTGCGCTAAAACAGTGATGAACCCATTTATATTGCTAATTGGACAGAGGTGGGGGAGATTTAAGAAAATGATCCATTGCTTCAACTGTTGTGTCAGGAGACTGAACTGACGACTGCCAGATTGCAAGTCCTTATATGGTAACCATTTCACTCTGGCAGCAACCCCCCAAATTGTATTTGTGAAAATTAATGTAATTGCCAAGGTAAGATGTTCAGAAGCCTTGGTCAAATCATTGCATGCTAAGTGACCGCTATCGCTGTGCCTCCGTATGCTAATTCCACAGTCATGCATCTTGGCGTTCACAACGGACATCATCCCACGCCTGGTGTATTATTATGGATACTCAGCAGAGTATGGCACAGGTTCGCCTACAATGCATGGGTACACAGAGGACAGCCTTTCAATTTTCAAGATCAGCGACTTCAAGGAGCAAAATCATCCCAACATCCTGCCAGCCTGGTTTGATCCGGCATTCCACACAACCTGCAGGTTTGTGCCATTCAGTGTCATGCCCAGCTATCGGGGGTGCCGTCCCTGCGAATGTGATGCACTGATCTCTGGGTGTGTTGTCCAGGTAGATGCGACATCCTTCTGGGTGTGGCGTCCTCCTGGCTTCGCCCCTTCCTGATTAGTCTGGTTCTCTTCCTCTTTTCACTCCGTGACTTTCCTTTTAAGACCCACACTTCCCCTAGGCCCCACCTCTGTTTAGGCCCTGCCCCTTACCCTGGACACAGGGTTTGGCTTAGTTGGGTAGTAAGGGGTTGTGGTAGGGTTGGGGGAGGAGTGTGCGTGGTGGGCGGGGACAGTAAAGGGGGTGGGGGGGGGGAATTGGAGGGGGGGAGCAGTGGGTACGGGTGGGATGGCTTCACAACCAAAGTCCCACTTAGAGAAATATAATAATAGATTGATATAAATTATAGCTCATTGTTACCCTGCTAAAGAGTAATGTTATTTATTTATCTATCTATCGATCCACGACTGCTTAATTGAGTCTCAAGATCCCTTTTCAGGAAGACCGTGCATTGGGATTCCAGTTTAAGGTGGTTTTATGCATGTGGGATGCAATAAGAGGTCCTGGAGAACCCATGGTAATGAAATGAAGCTTAAAGGTCCACACAGACATGAAACCACTTGCTCTACAGCCATCTTCTGGTCTCCTCACCGCACAGTTAGTTAGGAAATTGATGCGATCTACCAACCCTTTTCTGTAACGTTTTTGAATTGCTGGCATACACAACTATAATCAATATAACCATATTGATCGATATTTAATATAACCTTACTTGACTATGACCAAATCACCACGAATACAGCTAATCTTAGATTCCGGAAGTCAAGCAGGCTTGAGCCTTGTTCGTGCTTAGATTGATGAACACCATGCACAATGCAGGTGCAGTAGGCGACTTTGGAGCTAGGTTGTCAGCAGTGGGTAGTTCAGAAAAATTAATAGTTGTGCTATATTGTTCTCCCATTATCTGAACTCCCTACCTTCACCAACCTGGTACGGACCAGCGTGAACCATGGTCAATAGAGCCCCCACAAGCTGCACGTTGTGGGAAGGCCCTCTTTCAGAAGCGGATTTTTTAAAGGGCTGTGAACGCATATACCGTTTGTACACAACCACTTGTTCAATTTAGCGCCAACTCTACTTTCGAGGCACTTTGCTCAATATAGTCCATGCGTGCTTGTGGTTGTATGTGTGTAGGTATGCAGGTTATCGCTACCCGCCGGATCATCCCCAAGCCTACTCCGTCACCAAGCAGTACTGGCAAGTACTGACGGCAAAGCTGGCCTTCGTCATTGCCATGCAGGTACACATCAACATGCACACACACACATTCATAAACCCATTGAAAGATAAAGGTAGAGCCCTCCAATTACTTGCTCATGTCACTGATGGCAAAAGGGCTCCTGCTATAGGGAGGTCACGAGAGACCCTTAAGATGTATTTGAACTGCTCTTCCACACTGGTCAGACGTCTTGGGAAGAGCTGGGAGTTCCCGCACTGAACAGCACCAAACTCAGCCGACCAATTGACTGGATGTATTCCATTTACACTGCTAGGTGGATAGAGGCAGTTGAATGTAAAAAAAAAACTTTCACCATTGTTTACACTGCCACGATCAAAGATCAATTCACACCCGCGACCTCTGGATTGCAAGTCTAGTGTGCAAAGCCTTACACTACTGCACCATCGTATAGACTCATCTGTGAGCAGTTGTTAAGGTCAGCAGAGCAAACCGTGATCATTGTCAATGGGTCATTACAGATAATGCCAGTAATGCTATTACACCTCACAATTGCACAGTATTTCTGAGATCACAAATAATAGTGGTAATACAATACGCTCTGTCATCATGCAGCAGACGATCCATGTTGTTTATGACATTTGTCACACGTAAGCATGTGTGCGTGTGGGAAGGGGAGCGGCTGCGTAGTTGTTCGTGAACTGCGCTACCAATCCTGTGTGACCGGAGTACTATTTCTGGCCACAGCCAACAACAGTGGAAAATATTAGAACCAGTGTTGAGCTTCCCTTAAGTTGATTCTGTCTTAAAATGAGTACTTGATGAAGTGTGTGAAAATCATCACTGGCGAGATAAAGGTGCACACCACCCCCGCAGGCACTGTGCCACCCTTCATAGATGCACTTGTCTCAGTCTGTGAAAGGCTACACAGGGAATCTTTGTAGTGGTGACATGGCCGAGTGTAAGTGTTTGCTGATTGTTGCGATAAATTTGCGGCTGCCCAGGTGAATACTGTGGGTGCATTAACTGCACATCAGAAATGTTGCCTGCTGCATAGTGAACGTAAAAAACCCATTAAGTAATTCAAAAAGTGCCTCGGTATAATTTGCCAAATGTTCAAAAATTACTCAAATGACTTAATTTAATTGGGAAAAACGACGTAACAATATAATATCCCTAGGCTTCAGGTCCCCGGAATAGTTGACCTGAGATGTAAAGCACTTTGAGATGCTGCCATATTATATTTAGTAAGCACCCTTTACATGCAAATCCTGAAACTGAAAATCCTTTACCTGTGTGTGGACGTGTGCAGCACGTGGTGTTACTCACGAAGGCCTGCATTGCATACATCATCCCGGACACGCCATCCCATGTGCGCGCCTGCATGCGCCGCGAGCGCTTCGTCGTACAGACGATTCTGCAGCAGGCAGAGCTGGGCCGTCTCCGTAACACCCTCCTCACCGATGCCCCCAGCTCACCGCCATCGCCTCAATTCCACGTTGAGGATGAGCAGGCAGAGATGGGCCTGCTTCGCTGCTCGCTGCATAAGGAGTCTCCTGGCGTATTGCACCCACCCCAGCGGTGCCACATGGAGAATGAGCAGGCAGAGAAGACTGGTGACGACTCACTGCTGAAGGGATCCGAGGAGGAATCAAGCAACGAGGATTCGTCACCTGTCTTCTACAGCGTATAAATCTACTCTGACTTTTAAAGGAGGCTGCTATCCTAACTCTGTTTGCACGTGGACAAGGACATTGCAGTCGAGGACTATCTGTATATATATTAATAAATACGTTCATGATTTAACATGTCTCAATCATCTCATGTCTTTTCATACGAATCACGATGTGAATGAGGAAAACTAGAAATTATTGTTATTTTGTATATATTTTAAATTTTGGTTTAACATGTAGGCTTTCGCGCCCAATATCATCCATAGAGGTGTTTTTTGGATTAGATCGCATACATATATAAACGTGTCGTTAAAACCCGCCACCACTCGACACAGCCAACTAGTAGGGTTGTCACGGAAACAGAACAAGCCAATTCGTCACTGGTACTTTGGAGAGCCAAGCCACAACATTTACAATCGGAGTACGACGTTTTGCCAGTAATTACAACTAGCTTCATCAGGCGACAGCCAGATTTGTGGCACTCTCGCGCAAAGTGGGGGGGGGGGGGGGGAGATTACCGAGTCAACGTAAATTATGCATGTGCATTATGAGAGCCCTTTGATCTTGTCCTTCCTGTCTATTGTGTATTAAAATAGCCGTACCAATCGTAATCCCTATTGAAGTATGCTGCCCTTTATAGGCATGCATTTAAATAATGTATTATTTGTTGGCACCCATGTTCAGCAGTAGCAGAACACACGTGCCAACAAGGACACTCAGTTGATTTTAATGTTGAAATTCTGTGCAAAACTAGCTACTACTGCCCAAGAATAATTCGAGAATCTATCGAAATTGGAAGAAAAATTTACAGTTCGGATAGCGACCGCCTTTCTGCTGTGTGGAAGCGACTCATCAAATAGTACATTAGATGAAACTCCGAGTACCCACTCAGGAGGTATAGTGGTAAAGCAGTGGAGGAAAAAAAAGCATTTTTTTTAATTTGCCCTTGTTGAATGATAGAGCCGATACACACAGCAAGCGAGATTAAGAAAGCGCATCGGAAGAAATAACGGAGGAGAGAGAGAAGACAATTGCTTGCTGGAGAAGGAAAGGCATTCCTACCGAGGGAGACAAGTTGACAAAGATTTTGATAATGGGAACCGGTGGCGTGGCTCGATCTTCCATATGTACGCAACATGCTACCGAAAGAAAACAGAAAATCCTATTCAAAGGCTAAAATAAGCTCCATTTTTTGTATAAGAGCCCGATAAACAATAACCCCATCCATAGACTGAGGAAGAGAGGGAAGAGCTTGAACAAAGGGGAGGAGATTACGACGGAGATGGGTTGGAGGTGGAGAGAAGGGGAGAGGGGAGGCCGTAAAGGCAGCTGCACATTCAAGGAAAGCGGTGTAGAAAGAGTTGAACGGGGACATGGAGACAGTAGAGACAAGGGTGGAGAAAGAGGAAGGGAGGATCTTTCAGTGCTCGCTACAGGAAACCCACAAAACTGAATTTCCTAAACTCGTGTCGCCTCCGTGACAGCAGCACCACCAACGCCACAGACTCACGCTCCTCAAATCGACAATACCATCTCCATTGCCGACCAGCCACGAGATGGCTGCTCTCAACACCTCGGTCGTGGTGTAAGCAGCAAAAGACTTCCGGCTGGTGAGCAACCGGCCATTGCGAGGGTTGGAAAGAAACTGAAGCACGGGGCGACTCCCACAACCTTCGGGTATTTCCAAACTGGATGACGTCTTGGGATGAAGCTAGAAGTAAGCCAAATCTGCACTCAATAAATGGGACAAAGATTCCAGAGAAGCCTCCAGAAATGTCACAGGAGGCTCGGGTGTGAGAAACCAGACTCCATGTGGGGTCCTCCAGACCTTTGCCCTCCAGTTCATCAACATTTGTAAAAGCAGGACGTCTCAAAGGTACGTAGCATGGGTGAGGTAAGAGGTTGAGAACCACGTTCCGAGATTAGGCGCTTTGACAGGTTGGGGTCCGAGTTAACGTTTAATGGAGCTCACCCTACGACATTATGGATAGAAGGGTAGTGTGCCGGCACAATCCGGACACCCTGCTACACCGAAACACTCTGCTGCACCAAACTCCCTGGTACAGCTAAACACTGGCACGATTGCGCTCAAATACACACAAACTCTCGCTCGGCCAGTTGGTACACAGGTTGTCAGTTATGGGGGACGCGGGCCCCCGGCTCCCCCCCCCCGGGGGAGGGCTGATCTCGGGAGGGCTGCGGGCTCCGGACTCCTCACTCGAGTGAGAGCAGCCGCTACTCGACTCCTCGCTCGCGGTGAGAGGGCTGCCGCTCTCCGGCTCCTCTCCTCGCGCCGCAGCCCCTCGGGTCCGCGGGTCCTGTTTGTGGGGCATAGCTCGGGGCTGGCACGTGGCTGCCTGGAATCAATCCGTCGCTTCTCAGCCACTCAAACGCGACGTCTCCGCTCACACAACCCCGCGCACCACTCACACGAACTGAACGGGGGGTCAGGGGTCAGAGGGCAATGACGTCCTTCGCACACGCGTTGCCGCCGATGCCGGGCAATGGAGATTGTTTAAAGGGCTGCGGGGCGGGGATTTGGAGTCAGTTTTAGAGCGACACACCAATCGCACGCGCGGGACGGGGGGGTCGGGGGTTAGAGGGCAGGGACGTCACTCATACACGCATAGCCGATTGGGGGGCTGTATTGGAGATTATTTAAAGGGCTGTGGGGGCGGATATTCGGGATTGGTGTTAGCCCGCAGTCACGAAAGCTTTTAATCGAAATTTATGTTAAGTGTAATGTGTTGGTGTTAATAAATAGTGTTGCCTCCCAAGAAGTTGTGTGCGCCTATCTCAGCCCATTACATATAAGTGTAGACATGATTATGTAATTCTTGTGTTCATACAAGTGTAGTGACACAGCGCTGACTGCTGTCCAGCAGCGGCAACTGCAGTGGAAAGTTTGCACACACGCCGTTGAGCATATATACGGGTATGCCGGCCGGGCAGAGGAATTGGGGCAAGGGTCATGGAAGACCTCATAGGGAAGCCTCTGGAACCCTCTGGTCGGTTCGATAGGGCAGAGCCAAGCCGCGCCGAGTAGAATATAGAATATAATATAAGCAGCGGAGAGCGAGAGCTCCGGGCTGCCGGTTCTGTGAGTGGACTCGTCTCGTCGTCGCTGTCGTTGCCACCGCATTCGCCCAATCATTGCGTGGCCAGACAGTAGCTGGCCTTCTTGGTCGACGCCGTCGGTGCAACACGGACAGGGTCGTGTCTAGGCCGGGCTCTATGGCAACGTGGTCGAGTGAGGCCGGAGTTGGTGTGAACAAGATAATAAAGAGACGGTGTCTCCTGCAACTACCTCGTCTTCGACAGTGTGTGCGACACACACCACACGTCGGAAGGAGAACACTTCACAAGTATAAATGCTGCCTGTGTCAGTCGAGTCACATTTGCTCTAATTTATTTTGGTGACCTAAGACAGGAGAAGCAAAATGCACTTCTTCAGGAAGTGATATTTTTTTCATAATGCAGAGGCTGTGCCTGATACACATCTTTCATGTGTTGTTTGGCAACCCTGGTGCCCAGTAAACGCCATATGGCCAGATCTTTGCATTGAATTCCAAGTATTAATTCCTCCATACTTGTGCACAGTTGAGTTTTTATTCCATTCCCTTCATGAACCATGTCTTTGAACTTTACATCATAGTAAGATAGTACATGCCGATGAATAATTAATAGATGCTTGAAAACATCTATCCCCAACCATCTGCCTGTGTTTGGCCTAAAACCCAATCACCCAGAATGCCCAAATTCACCTTACATACTCTAGGAATGTAAGCAGGTTAATGCTTGTATATCCATCACAATCATCACCCCCAAATGTGAAGACATGTCACGAGACTCGCTGACTTTTCTTAAAATACTTGAGAAATACAAATCATAGCTGAATATTTTCAATTCCATGTGTATAAGCCTTTGTCTCAGATTTATTGTAAAATAAAAATATATGTACAATATAAACATTCAAATATCAGAAAATATTTAATGTATGTTGAATTTCTTTCACACTGTACATAACCAACCATGCTAAACAAGACATGATAAAAACAATCCAAGTCATGGGTTGCATACAATATGCAACTTTGGTTTATTGATTACAAGTTACATAAAAGGTTCTGAAATTTTACAATACAGGTATAGTGCAATCTAAATAAGCAAATGTACTTTTACAGTGATTTCCCAAATGTTTATAACTACACAAATACTAGCATGTATGTTCCCAATAAAGTAGTCTCCTTCCAAAATGGATAAAACCAAAATAAGTTTAGTTGTGCTCACAATATTTTTCACATATCCGTTCTCTTTCAAGTGACATTTGAGTCTGCATGGATTTGCTGTGCAAAATACTGCTGCAACCATTCACTAACTCCAACCCTGAACGAACTTCATCACATTTTTCCAATACTTTGTTGTGGCACTTCCATTAACAGGGCAATTACTGTGCCCCATGGGCCCCACAAGTTCACAAGTAATTGCGATTCACACCACAGCACCTGAAGTACCATTGATGTTTAACAACCATGAATTAGCAGGACCAAGCGAACGTATCCTTCTGAGTACAAACCTCGACCACCGCCTTAAAATGCAGCCATCCTTGTTCTCCTTGATGGTGTCAACCAGCTCTTTCAGACGCGACAGGTGGTACACGGCCCTGAGAAGAGACACGATTGAGAGAAAATTACTTGGTTGACTTATTATCATGGTGGAAGCCAGAAAAATCTCACCAAGTCTCAGGCGGGTTTGGCAGTGATATTTTGCAAATTTCATCAGCGAGTGGTATGTGAGAGGAAATCGGAGAACCCGGTGAAAACAGAGGGAGTAAAATGCAAAACTCCGGATATAGATTCAAGATTCCATTGCTGTATTACTAACTCCTGGTTACCTAGCAGCCAAAATCTATAATATATGCTATTACCAAATAGTCTCCCATCCAAGTAATAACCAGGCTTACCTGCTTAGCTTATAACATTCATAATCTGACATCATACTTAGAGGCAGTGCAGCCTCTATGCTGTGCGTGAGTGTGAATATAAAGATAAATTCACAATGGCGTGGAGGGGTTTTCCCAGGGACGATCAGCCCCTAGGAAGACGTCCGTGTTGAAGCTGCCCGGGGAGGGGGCCTCCAAGCCGGGGGATTCCAACTCCATGCGCGCCCTGCTCAGCAGCTCCTCCAATGAGGCTGTGCATCAAGAATCACGCATCGCACGTCACAACCACATGGGTGGCCGCTCAGTCGTCTCTGTGAGAAAAGACTGAATATGTACCTGAAAACATATGAAATGTCATCTGCTATATACAGACTATATATATACACACACACACCTAGGGATCTAAGGTCCTCTGACACGGGCTCCTCGTTGGCTACATTCGTAAGGCCGGAGATATCCAAATCTTTGAGCCACTCTGGGTACTTTGGTCTGCTTTGCGGGCTCTGAGCGGCACCTGCTCTCTTCGTGCTGGTATCCGTCTCGTGGCTGCTGGTCTGGGAGTCCACATCGCAGTCACGCAGCCAGGCCGGGTACCTGAGCTCAGGAATGCTCGTGATCCCCGACACATCCAGCTCATCCTTTTGGCTTGTCAACCACCTGGGATAGGTACTTGTCGCACAGCCGCCGTTCGGCAAGTGCTCACGCCTAGTTGCTTCACTGCTCCGTAAGTACAACAAAACATTCTTCTGGTTAGAAAAGAAATAATTTTTGGGCTTTGCCGACTCATTTAATGGCATCAGGGCCTTGTTGCTTCTCGCTGTTGAGCTCAACCGTTCAGTTGGCTTATTGCCCCTCACCAATGATGCGCCGAGGCTGTGCGCGGTGACCCCGAGAGATGACCGCTTGCCTCTGTGCGACACTGCGAGGTCTCGGTGGGCGCCAGGCGAGCGGAACAAGGACTTGGAGGAACCGTCAACTGGCGCCTCTAGGAACTGGTCCATGGTTAGACTGACCGTCGGGCTATAAGCCATGACCGCTGCAGCGCAGCAGTGAGGCTGCACGTGCCCGAGATGAGGTCCTCCACAGGCAGCATGCCACCTGCAATGTAAGACCCACAGACATTTTACTGGTACACAATTAATTTGCTCTCCCCTAGATTCCTTGACCCCTGAACGGCAATCCTGCAATGTTGCCTTACTTTGCACCATCAGTAACTAATGATGTTATCCGTTTGTGGAGTTTGTGAGAATATGGGATAAATCAGTGCATGAGCTGTTATTGTTTAAACTTCAGATGTGTCCAGTCTAGGATCTGCAAATTTTGACACAAAGGTTGGAGGATCACTTAGATTTCACAAACTTTACAAACTCGATAATCAGTGAAGTTGCTGGAAGATGACAGGAGAAAGAAATGCATGCTCCGACCTATCTGTTCAGACCTATGATATCCTCTCATATGCGTGTGCTTACTGTGGATAGTTTTCTCTGACATAAAATGAACTCATTAATGGAATTTGCCAAGCATCCCAGTGTGGGACTCTCACGAAAATGTATCTTTAGACCTTATTAAGGGTTTTTTTCTAGGGGAATTACATTACATTCATGATAGCATAGCATAATTGACAAGCACCCAGTACAAGCAAATAAATGGGGTTCTCCTCTCCAATTATCCCCCCTCCAGTCAACTAGCTTCGATACCTTATGAGACCTCCTTTGCCAGTAACAAGATATAGTAATAGGTTTTTACCCTTTTATCTGGCACAAAAACTGACACCTTTATACAAGGGATCATGTTTGCAATAACCACAACGCAAGTAGTCAAAATGCAAACAAGAAGACGCTAAGAATAAGAAGACGCCTTTTTGCATCTTCTGGTCCAACACCAGTGGAGACTGGGATCTCAGAAAAGGCATCTCGGGTATGGACCAATCAAATTCAAGGACAGTGCATATTATCAGAGTTGTCTTTTTTGTTTGCATTTTGACTACTTGTGTTGTGGTTATTGCAAACATGATCCCTTGTATAAAGGTGTCAGTTTTTGTGCCAGATAAAAGGGTAAAAACCTATTACTATAGCTTCAATACCATTGCACCGCGTGCACACTCGATAGCCACTCGAGTGCAAGCACCACGGAGCGATTCCTCGCGTGGCGAGAGGCGCAACCCACCCTCATCCACACTGTGCATCCTCCTCTCCTCCGCGCGTCTCCGCTCCGCCATGCTGCGCGGCGCTGTGCTCTGCACGTATCCTGGGTGGCGGTGACGCACAGATTCCGCTCTGCTCAAAGTCCCCGATGTAGGCGTCCAGCGCACCGCTCGCCTACGAGCAGCACTGCTCTCCGCACACCACAGGGCTGCGCTAGCCCCCGCTTCCGGTCCGGAGCAGCGTGCTGCCCAGGCTGCCGCGAGGGCTTGTGTCCGTCACCGTGCTGTCGCCCGAAGGGCTGTTTGTCTCACCACCGTTGCAGTACATTTTGTACGATTTGGGATGCCTGGACCGGATGGGGCCAGGGAGAGGAATGGCTGTGGCTACAAGGTCACCACTGGTCCTGGTATGGGGGGCACCATGAGGAGCTGCTGTGTGCGGAAAGTGGGTCCGCTGTCGCAACGCGATCGCATGGGCCAGTGTCGACCACTTCGCGTTAGGTCTCTTAAGCTACTGTGGCTGTTGTCCTTTTTTCAACAAAAATTCCAGCCTTTCCCATGGTTTCCTTCATCACACCTGCAAGCTCTATGTACAATTGAAGTGTCATAAATGCACTACCTGCCTACTACTACATTATGAATGATATACATTTAAGAATTAGCTGGAGACAACTCCATGTTTAAAACACACTGTATTCAAAAGAGAAGGCTTAACATTTAACATTGGTTAACGTTTGGCATGCACACCTGCATATAAAAAAATTACCATACTACTAATACAATGAATGCTAAATATTAAGTGGTATTACAGTAGTATGACTACTTATATTTATATATTATCGCACCTCCGAAGAGCACGGTTGGCTTTGTACGATGCGAAAGAGGTTCAACACACATACAGAATACAATACTTTCCGAGCACATTATGCGTACCGAACCTCCAAGTTCCTTACCCTACCCTGAATAAGAATGTGTGCGGAGTACAGCTCCTTTTTAAATCCATTGCTGGCTGACAGCTGTCCCATGCTATGCAGCTCCCAGGGGGAGGGGTTATTTACCATACTTCACCACGCTGGTCAGTGTGAGTTTGGTGATGGCAGGGGGCTATAGAAGTGCATTACAACCATGTACTGAATATTGCTGCACTGATGGCAGGGGGCTATAGAAGTGCATTACAACCACGTACTGAACATAGCTGCATTGGTGGCAGGGGGCTATAGAAGTTCATTACAACCACGTACTGAATATTGCTGCATGGATGGCAGGGGGCTATAGAAGTACATTACAACCACGTACTCAATATTGCTGCACTGGTGGCAGGGGGCTATAGAAGTTCATTACAACCACGTACTGAATATTGCTGAACTGGTGGCAGGGGGCTATAGAAGTGCATTACAACCACGTACTGAATATTGCTGCACTGATGGCAGGGGGCTATAGAAGTACATTACAACCACGTACTGAATATTGCTGCACTTGTAGCAGGGGGCTATAGAAGTACATTACAACCACGTACTGAAAATTGCTGCACTTGTGGCAGGGGGCTATAGAAGTACATTACAACCACGTACTGAATATTGCTGCACTGATGGCAGGGGGCTATAGAAGTACATTACAACCACGTGCTGAATATTGCTGCACTGGTGGCAGGGGGCTATAGAAGTGCATTACAACCACGTACTGAATATTGCTGCACTGATGCTCGCCACGTGAGAGCCACACAGCAGGACAATGCTATACTGTACAATATTGAAATGATTCTCCTACAAATACTAAACATTATTGTCTTAACAATCAATACTACTTTTAACATGAACAATAACTAATAAATGCACGCGTAGTAATCGCCGTGCTAACCCTTAGCGTGCAATGTGAGCAGAACTTGTGTTGTAAGTCGTACCCAGTCCATTACCGTGCCACACACTCCCATTAACAAACCAACGACATTTACTGAATGTCCTCCTCCTTTACACGGCACAACCAGACAACACTTTGCACACCGAAGTGTCCAAGCCGCGTGCTGAGTGAAGCAAACCCCATTCAGTTCTAGATTTAAAGCTTTCGTGACTGCTAGGATCCATACTCTTTGGTTCTATTGGGTAAAGTCACGTAGGTGAAAATTGTTATTTTATTTTCACCTACGTGACTTTACCCAATAGAACCAAAGAGTATAAACCCCATTCACTCTGCGCTCAGCGTTCAACAAAGTTGAACCTGGCTCGCCCTCACGCCTGCCCATCTCTCTCCGTCTCTCACCGGAGATTATTCCATTGATCGTCTTCGCCTTGCCGTCCAGAGATCCGTGTGGATTATCCGTGAGGGTAGTTAAAGGTCGCGGTTATTCGGAGAAGTTTTTTTTATTAATTTTCCCGCCACAACCGCCGCGTCGCCAACGGCCGCTGAAGGCGATGTCCGAGACGCGCGGCCTGCGCATGCGCACTGAGGGTTGAGAGAAACCTGCGGGGAGGGGCAGCGGGGGGCGGGGAAGCCGCCGCCGTTGGCCACACCCACATTCTGGCCACGCCTATATTGAACCGACGTCACGGTGACATCATTCTGGGTCGGACTTTATCGTGGGCTGGCTGTGCACGCGAGGAGCTCCTGACTTCTGACTCTGAATTCGAGAAAAAATCAAAGATTCACGATGTCTACCTTCGTCGAGATAGGTAAAGTTTAACGTTAGTGTTAGAGATGTGTGTTTGTGTTAAATGTTGAGCCTGTGGACAAAACTGCTGGGGATGTGCCAGATGTCTCCATCTAACGTTAAGGAGGTTGGAGCCTGGATAGTGCATACCAGGTGTTACAGGCTACATGATGGGAAGCAGAAGGCATTCTAGTAAAATAGGTTTTTGTTTGTACGTTAATGCTCCTCCTTTTCCTTTACCAACCCATACTCACCGGCATGGTGAAGTATGTGCAAATAACCAACACGATTCGTGCGATCGTCAAGAGGCTCTCCAGCAGGGGATTGGCAAAAGGCCGTACAGGAGCAGTTTTGTGAAAAATCATTGATTCTTTCATAATGTACATCTATGATTTATTATTATTGTTCATGTGGGTAACCTCGGCGAGGGGGGAAGCAAGGTCGGGAAGAGCGGGGGATGGGGCCGCTTTTGACCACGCCCATATTTAGGTGACATCACGCCCTTTTGCTGTGACGTCACTATAGCAGGGAGTTATCCTTGGCTGGCTGTGCATGAGGAGCTCCCGAGTTATAACTCACAAGATCTGAGATTAGACCAAAGATTCATGATGTCCACATTTGTTGAGATAGGTAAAGTGTAATGTTCGTGCTATGACGGGGCTTTGGGCCAGTTTTAAATATTGAGATCTCGTCAGTGTTTTAATCGGACGCTCAGCAGGGTTTGAGCCAGGATAGTGCATAACAGGTCTAAAAGTGTGGTGTCGGGCTACATGGTGGGCAGCAAAGGGCAGTCCATCAAAATTGGTTGTACTATACATACTATACGTCTTCACCAACCCACATTAACCAGAGTGGTGAAATGTGGATTTGAAGCTTTCGTGACTGCAAGGATCCATACTCTTTGGTCCCTTCACCTGATGAAGGCCACTTGTTTTGTGGCCGAAACGTCGTGATTGTTGTTCATTTTATTTATTTTCCCCTACGTGACTTTACCGAATAGAACCAAAGAGTACATATGTTATCTCCCGCGCAATATGGTATCTCCCTCGCAAGATGTTATCTCCCGCGCAAGATGTTATCTCCCTGACAAGATATTATCTCCCTCACAAGATGTTATCTCCCTGACACGATGTTATCTCCATGACAAGATATTATCTCCCTCGCAAGATGTTATCTCCCTCGCCTCGTATGCAGGAAGTCCGTGAGTTCGATCCAAATTGTGACGCCTGTAATATTTGGAGTTTGCGTGTCTCTCTCTCTGTCTTCTCGTGGCCGTGTGGATTATTCCCTGGGTCCTCCGGTTGTTCCTTTAACATTTAGAATCAACGTGCTTTCAGAGTTATTTGGCTGCTATAAATTTCCACGTGATGCGAATTATTTTCCACCTCGCTACCAAGCCGCGCCAGGGCAGTGCCGAGCCAGCCCCGTGTGGCTCTCAAGGCACCAAGTTATGTTTCTACTGCGGAACCCGAGCCGTGCCACGGACGTCACGTGTGACGAGCGCGTCGAGACGCATGTGGGTGGTGTAGTGCAGTAATTTTCTCTTTTTTTTTTACTCGGGGGTACGCGGACCCCTGGGGGCTATGTGGCAATGCCCCAGGGTGTACGTGAGATAATGTATAAATATGTGAAATCATATCGGACATGAGTCATTGGTGAATAGTCATGTATGAATCGGACAATGTAAAGTAACTACGATACAATTTGTATCCACGTGGTAACCTGGAACGATATGAAAGCACTTTCTAAACTCACTGATCGTACACAATGCGGGTTTACAAGAGCAGCCAGGGAACTAATGACGTCTCGCGTGCAGAGCGTCCGTTTAATTTGTTTTTATTCGCTTGCAGTTACTAGCAGCTGGTTAGGATATACCTCTCACAAAGTGGACAATTGGTTAAAATATTGACGTTCATTATTCACACGTTGATTTCTCAGAACCACGTTGGGTCAAGGGGGGAGTGGGGGGGGCTACTCGGTTTAAACTAAATTCAACAACGAGGGGGGGCACCGGTAGCCAACAACGGTTGAGAACCACTGGTGTGGTGTGCACTGGTGTCCTTACCGTGCACTCACCGAATGTCACGCACAATGTACGCGTCATTATCCCCGCCCCTGGCCCTGCTTGGCCCCAAGCCATATTCAGACACCGCGTGAGGTTAGCGTATCCCGGTTTTTGGTTCTAGCGCAACATGGAAAACGGCCAGTGGAGAACCAGGCAATAGAAATGTGGGAGGCACTGTTGGCACGTCCATATAAAACTGCACATGTTATCCCGTGGATACAAAATGCAGGTTAAGAGGAAGAATCGAGGCACGGTGATAAAAAAAAAAACGTGATAACCCAGCAGGGTTTGAGCCAGGATAGTGCATAACAGGTCTAAAAGTGTGGTGTCGGGCTACATGGTGGGCAGCAAAGGGCAGTCCATCAAAATTGGTTGTACTATACATACTATACGTCTTCACCAACCCACATTAACCAGAGTGGTGAAATGTGGATTTGAAGCTGTCGTGACTGCAAGGATCCATACTCTTTGGTTCTATTGGGTAAAGTCACGTAGGTAAAAAATAAACCAACAAAAATCACGACGTTTTGGCCACAACACAAGTGGCCTTCTTCAGGTGAAGGAACAGAACTGTCGGGACGACAGCACTTCAATTGAAATGTGGTCAAGTAACCACCATGATCTGTGTGGTCACGGGGAAGCTCTCGCAGAAGCTGACAAGCTTCCATCTTGGCAGTAATCATGTTGCCTCTTTTTTACTCTCAGCGTCTCTGCAGCGCTTGCCGCGCTCGCACTCCTCGCCCCATTCACCCCCACCCTCCCCCTCTCTGACTTATTTAACTGCCCTAACCCTGGTTTCTCTCCCACTTCAGTAAAACAATTTCCTTGCTGTGGTTGAGTGCTTGTGTTGCATTCGAAACGTCGTGATTTATTTCTATTTCTATTTTTTTTCACCTACGTGACTTTACCGAAAGAACCAAAGAGTATAGCTGACAAGCTGTCAGGGCAAAAATGACTTTGCATATTCCAACTAATATTTTTTGCCCTGGTTTGTGTCTGACCATGCTGGGCACGGCTTTGTTAAAGTGTACGATATTCAATGGGGTAAAAGTCCCCTAATGGTAATACAACTTTATACCACAGGTGTACTCACACTGGAGCAGCGTCGACATTTATGAGAAAGCTTTACACATGAGTACCATGTGCGGTTCTTTACCGACATTCCCATCCCTGCACCTGCCTCCCCTGTCCCTAATGCAATGAACCCTCTACCCCCACATTACCTATGCAGAGCTCGTGGAGAGAATGAATGAGGAGGAGGGAGCGGAGGGGCATGAGGCTCAGCCTTCAACGGTGCCGCAAGACTTTTCGACGTCATCATTTCAATCTACCCTGGCCCAGGTACGATGCGGCACAACGTGGATTTGCACTGCCTATAAATTAGCTTGGCTAATGTCAAAGATGGGAGATTCCTGGTATTTACAGATTTAGTTGTTGTTTGCATTCGCCAACTAATGGGCCCCAAAGTGTAGACATGGCTGCTCCTCATGTATAGATTTGCAGCCTTTGCAGCAGTGCGTTTTGGTGACTATACAGTGCTGATGAGTCCGAATGAGGATTACACCGGTCCACAGTTGCATATCACTGCATAACTGCTGCTGTTAGTCTGTCACATTTGCTCAACTTTATTTTGATGGTGGTTTAAGATAGCATTACCACAATGCACTTTAGAAAATACTGATGTTTTTTGTATAATGCACAGGGGCTAGATGCTTTGTGTACACATTTCTCCAGGTCTCTGGTTTCCTCCCATAGCTAAATGACACAGTGTAACTGGTATTGGCCAAACGTACCAATGCTGAAAAAATACATGCAAATTATTCAATTGGAATTAAACTAAGCAACTTCGTTCTCGACTGCAAAAAAACAGAACTTGGTAGGACCCTCCTTGAAAATAAAAATGTAAACTCATTGAGGTTTTCCTGGGTAAACAAGTACATCATCATAGCAATAAACAACTTGCATACAAATAGCAGATTAACTTATGTCCTGATACATGTATCATGAGCTTATGAATAAATATACATTTCATGCATAAGCTATTACATCTCTCATATTCGTGTGTGTGCTTGCCTTTGCGTGTAGGACACTATCTACTTTTGCGATGGAGTCCGTCGGATCGATTTCATCCTCGCGTTCGATGATGAGGTCCATTCTCAGGACGCCATCAACAATCAGGTGAGAACGAGGAACCTACAAATAATGCTCCACCTTCCTGCACCCAGCATTATCACCCCTCCCCACGTGCAACACCACACGCCTCTAAACCTAGGTTTGACGCAGTGGTGCCAGCTCAGCTCTCTGACTGCTGAGTCACCCTGCCACCTCCATACGAGTCTTTCAATCCACAGTATACATCTTTTATCAAACTGTATCGTCAACTGCAGACCACGCTAGTCAATGAACGCTAGACTCCCATCACTCAACTCGCACATCCATACCCTGAACCATACGCCTCACTGCTTTGGCGAACAACAATCAATTATCGTTACGTATCACACTCCATCCACAACTCCTCAATAAATACACCACTTTCATATTGCACACACCGACACCCAGACATAACTTACAGGATATATGTAATATCCACATTCTAACTGCCAAATGGAAAACTATTATAACAGTGCTGAAGTACCCAGTATGCATTCTCTGCAATATTGATGTTTTTGTTTATTTTGTTGCTATTGTACCCACGCACAATGGATCTATCTCCCTTGTAAAATAGCAAAGCAACTAGCTAAGTGAGACCATCCCTGTAACAAATAAGGTAAACTCAAAGAGTTGATTGACAAAGAGCTGTGCAAATTTTTATTTTATTAAGGTCTGCTGAAGTGACACCGACTGAAGCAGTTCAGTGATGCTACTTTGCAGAGCCGTTCTCTGATTGATTCCCATGTGAGGCTCTACTCACTGTAAGAGTTCAAGAAGTTTCCTCACCTCTTGACTTGACTCCCACAGTGACACAACTGAGAACAATGTATAACACAGATGGTAAATTTTGTTTGACAGAAGAAGAGGACCGAATATCAGGCAAGCCTGATGAAGATGGGGCTAGATCTCGAGATTGAACCCAAGGAGGTAAGTTTCCTGCGTGTCTCTCTGCTATAGATGACAGACACTGTATACAAATAAAAAGGTGTTAGACTGTGATTGCTTCATAATTTCACTGCTGGCATACATTCCTTGAGTAGGAGCGCTAAAGATCCCCGCTGGAGGGTATATGGCCTACTCTTCTCTGCTTGCCAGACGTCTTGAAAGAGATAGCGAATACCCATATTTTACCCCACCATGCACAATCTTAAGATGGATTAATTGTGGCTTACCCATTTATACTGGAGGGTATAACAGTCTCCACCTTAATGTGGCATGCCAGCTATTTATACTGTAGTAATAAGTGTTCGATAACTGCACGTACGTTATGCAATTTGCTTTCTGGTTGTGCCACACGTTGATCGGCACGAGGTGCTAAGAACACGTGACACAAGCACGAAAATCCACGCGGCCGTGGACACTCTTCCAAATGAGACCATCCTGTTCCCTTGAACTCTCACCTGGTCAAACAAAGTCTAATAAATACAACTAAATGCACTCATCTAGAGTCTGACGATGAACTTCGTGCCATCCACTAGGAGTCGGTGAGCGGACGCACCACCTTTGTGAAAGTACACGCGCCATGGAACCCACTCACCACCTATGCCGAGATTCTACACATCCAGGCAAGATTCTGATGGTCATTGTAATGATGATCATGATGATGCCGATGATTGTGATGATGATTGTGGTGCATATTAGCAACATATTGACTCTTTTTAGAAAAGTGAATGGGCTCGGGAAGGGCACGTTGCTTGAAGGGATGATGTCTGCTGGCCGAAAATGACATTGGAGTGGCAGCAGAAGGAGAGAACGTGCCCAAGATGATGTATATCATAGAGATGGCGAGATAAGATTGGCTCATGTGCGTGTGCTCATGACTGGGGATATTGGTGGGACAACTTGAAGAGTGGGTGGGATATGCAGTGGAGGCTTTTGGCATATTAATTGTTGCATTATAGGACTTGTTGTATTATAGGACTTGTTGTATTATAGGACTTGTATTATAGGATTTGTATTGAATGTTGTATTATAGAACTTGTTGTATTATAGGACTTGTTGTATTATAGGACTTGTTGTATTATAGGACTTGTTGTATTATAGGACTTGTTGTATTATAGGACTTGTTGTATTATAGGACTTGTATTATTATAGGACTTGTTGTATTATAGGACTTGTTGTATTATAGGACTTGTTGTATTATAGGACTTGTATTATTATAGGACTTGTTGTATTATAGGACTTGTATAGAACGTTGTATTATAGGACTTGTTGTATTATAGGATTTGTTGTATTATAGGACTTGTTGTATTAAAGGACTTGTTGTACTATCGGACTTGTTGTATTATAGGACTTGTATAGATTGCAACAACTTGGGGAGACCTTCATCCATTCGTGGACTGATTTTGGCTGATGATGATTCCATGTGCTCGAGGCAAAGGGTTTAATACATTTAAAATCAAACAGGTGCCACTCAAGGAGAGCGACCTCCCCCAGGTGTCAGGCTCAGACAGTGGGCCTCTTCACTACCTGGGAAATATTCACCACCTGAAGCCGGGAGCCGTGCCCAAACAACCGGACTATTTCACGGCACCCTACCGGCGTTCGCAGCAGGACATCTATCCTATAAAGGATCATGACGTCCTCATCCCACCGGCCGTACGCAGCCAAATCGTACGTTTGTATCAATAATGCTGTATAAATAATGCCAGAATGGGATGGTTTTTTTGCAAAAACATGTTAATTTAAAAGGGTTTTGTCGTGTTTTTATCATTTTAATTAAAGTTTTCAGCTCTGTATCGCAACTTGCGATCTCTGAGTGACATGTGGTTAGAAGTGTAAATCATTATGGTTTATTAAGAATGCCTGGATTTATGATTTATGGGTTGTGGTAATATGTGTCCCTGTAGAGAAAGCTACCAAATTTTTGGGATGCTTAACCAGGAGACATGGTGAGCTAGCAGCCCCACCCTTTGTAAGTCCTGCCCACATTATATAACCACGTCCCCTCAATCAATCTCCCCTGCACAACAAAAGAATGAAAGACTACTGTTGATATGGTTCTTGGTGAGCAGGTATCCTGTCGAGCCAATATTGTGGGCATTTGGGGTTTTGATAGTATTGTATTCTGAATAAATTGCCTTTGTGCATGGAAAGCATGCATAAAATGTCTCCTTGAAATCTGGATATTGTACTTGCTGAAATCGGTACATATCTGCTTCAGTTTTTGGGGTGTTCTATGGACCTTTCCGAGTCGGGACTCAATAAGAGTTGTGGGCCCATTATAACTGTGTAGGCTGGTGGTGGTTGGAGAGGGGGAAACATTTCAGAGTGGAGTGAGTCAATAATAGCTTACCCACCCAGCCCTATGTTTCATGCATGTTATGTTTGTCATGTGTGTCATGTGTGCTCACACAGGTCCACTACATGCTGCAAAACCCCATGCCACAAGACAGCACGAACATATTAAATATCAACCAAATGATTGAAAATGGCTGCTATACTGCAGCCTATCCACTGCATGACGTAAGTTGTTGGGGGGGTAGGGGGTGGAGGGCACACTGACACCCTACGGGAGGCCCAGGTACGACACCTGAATTGCACACCTGTATAGGACGCTATAGCATAGTCTAAAGCTTACCACATACTTAACATTAGTGTCCCACAGAGATGCGCCGCATAGGTGTCCAGGTTCCCCAGCTCACTAAACACACCTCTGATTTGCATGGTTGGCTACATACGGTGCAAAAGAAGTTCAATATCCATGCATTGGAAAGGACTCCACGAGCACTCTAGAGAGCCATTCTCAAGGGTATTTGGCCGACTATTTCACGTGGGACAGAAGTCTTTGGAAGAATTAGAAGTACCCACACTTCATCCCACAACACGTGAACAACCAATAGATTAACTGTGGGTGCACCCATTTACACTGCTTGCTGGGAAGAAGCAGCGTGATTAAGAAACGTGGTCATTGTTTTAACTGTCGTTCCCATGAAATCAAATGGGCGACCTCTAACTTTGCAAGTCCAGTGCAGTGTGCAACACCATTACACCACAGCAGCACCACGGCAGAGTTTTGGAGGGGTGGAGCTGGTAATTTGTGAATGTCCATGCAGTGTTTGTGACTAACAATTGCTTTCCCCATGTCAGAGTGAGTCTGTTCATCCCACCAAAAACCCGAACACGCTGGGCGACCGCAACACGCTGCGACGGGAGTGGGCGAGAGCCGGGCGCTCTTTCAAGGAGCAGCCTCTTGACCTTGTGCGGTAAGTTCATGCCCTATCCACTGCTGGATGAAGACTTCCCCAAGCCTTCGCCATCTCTCCCAGTCT
The DNA here is from genome assembly GCF_048934315.1 of Petromyzon marinus. Taxonomy (NCBI): domain Eukaryota; kingdom Metazoa; phylum Chordata; class Hyperoartia; order Petromyzontiformes; family Petromyzontidae; genus Petromyzon; species Petromyzon marinus. Next base: position 914,246 of record NC_133683.1, read on the forward strand.
CTTGATGCAACGATCCATGTGGCTCCTGCACACATGCTGATTTCATTACTTAAATCTCTGTGGTGCACATCCTCTCAGACGCATTCCTTCTCTTGACTGCCACATCATTCTTAGTCTCGACCACAGGCCATCGTACCTCTTAGGGACGTGCCCTGTCCAGAAAGGTCCTAAGGCTGGACTTGAATGCTAGCTGGGAGTTGATAGCACAGACGGCTGGGGAAATGGAGTTCCAGAATAGCATTTGCCCATGCCTTCCCTGCTCTTCACATTTCCCTCCAGCCCATGGTCCTTGCTTACATATTCGATAGCTACACCACTGGTGCCATGTGCGGTTGGTGATGTTTGCGCTGTGTGTGCGAGTGATGTTGTCGGCACAGGTCATACTTCGGGGAGCAAGTGGGGCTCTATTTTGCATGGCTCGGCTTCTACACAAAGATGCTGATCTTCGCTGCAATCGTCGGCCTGATCTCCTTTTTCTTTGGAGTATTCAGCAATGACCGTGACATCACTAGGTACTGGCCCGACACATGCATACAGACAAATGCATACAAACACACACACACACACATACACTCATGTGTCAGATGTAGAACTCACACAGATCTCCTGTATAGCAATACAGACTGAACAATGAGTATCAGCAAGCACCTACTAAGGCTATACACAAGTACATATACACGTAAAGTACATATAGACATACATATACACTTATATACAATCCCATGGGATGCTGCCATGGCGTAATAGTTACATTTCTAGAATTGCAGTTTATAGATTTCCAGTGCGATCGCCTGGCATGGCAGCTGAAATAATGGCTAGGTTTCTTCAGTTATCCCACATATGCTCAGCAGTATAAACGGAGACACCGCAGTTAGATGATTGGCAGTTCAGATGTGATGGGGTAAAATGTGGGTACTCCCACCGTGTCCAAGACGTCTGGCCATCATGGACGAGTAGGCCAAATATCATCTCGAGGGGCAATCTAGAGCATTCTTTAGTGGAGGACCTTCCACCAGCAGTGGCATGAGCAAGCAATTTCAGGGCCACATCTTTAACATTTCACTATTAAAGTACATATGCACATATATACAATCTCATACAGTTTATATACATATACAGTACAAATATAGTACATTCAATATATTGTATATGTATATATGTTCCAAATGTCTCTGTTTCTAAAAGTAAATCCAAAAAATCAAGCCTAGCTACAATATTTCGGACAATCCAGGGAAAATTAAACATTGTTTTGGATTGCTCAGAAAACATGACATCGCCCATTGTGACGTCACTCACGACGACACGTATCACGTGGCATCGGGTTTCGTCACTCTTGTTCACATGAATATATTGTACATTCTTACGAATTGTAAATAATCCGAAAATCAAAAGCAAAAAATATTCAAATCCAAAATGTTTAAATGTGAAACGTATCCTTATAATACGACTTACACACATAGACTCTTTGGAGCTGCATGACGGACAGCGGGGAGCAAGTGCAGGAAATACATTGCTGTACTCTGTGTCTGGAGTCTTCGCTTCCCATATTCAACCCGTACTGAACAGTGTGGGATGACTAGAATTAAATAGCCCTCATGACCCACGAGGTGTGGGGAGGCCCTCAGCCAGAAGTCGATTGATAAAAGGGCTGTAAACACCCCTGGAAATCAATACATAGAGATGTTACACCACTGATATCAACGAAAATTATAATTAAACATCAGCAAATACCTTCTTTGGTTCTTTCGGTAAAGTCATGTAGAATGAGAATAAAATAATAAATTGATAAAATAAAATAACACAATAATATTCTCACGACGTTTCGGCCACAACACAAGCGGCCTTCATCAGGTGAAGGGACGAGACTGTCTGGTAGGACAGCGCTGGAGTGAAAGAGCCACGTTCAGATCACGGCCTTTAAGCTGTGTGAGAGGAACAAAGCGCCTTGACAAAGGAATTAGCATATAATTTAGCATTGAAATGGCTGAATGATTAGCTTGTGACTGGTCACAGAAATAGCTATGTTAAAAGTTAAAGCATACACATCCGCAGAGGCACCCCTTGATAAAGGAATTAGCATAGAATTTAGCATTGAAATAGCTAAGTTAAAGCATACACATCCGCAGAGGCACCCCTTGACAATGGAATTAGCATAGAATTTAGCATTGAAATAGCTGAGTGATTAGCTTGTAACTGCTCACAGAAATAGCTACGTTAAAGTCAGAGCATACACATTCACCGAGGCACTTAGTACAAATCAAACAGGAGAATTTAGCATTGAAATAACTAGGCGAATTTAGCATTGAAATAACTGAGTGATTAGCTAGTGACTGATCACAGAAATGACTATGTTGAAGTCAAGGCCTACACATCTGAGCTATTCACAGTACTATATAGTGAACCAATAAGAAAACGTGCCAGTTTGTAGGTGGGGGAGTTGATAGTAGCTGCCATCGTTGAGAACTACTCAACGATGGCAGCTATACAAAAATAAAAAGAGATCCCACCAACAGCCTGGTCACCAAAACGAACAAAATCATCTCTGATTCAACAGCATTAATTGATGAGATCAAACAGTTCTCGTTGAAACCCTCTGCTGCCAGACCACCAAGATTATATGGCCTTCCAAAGATACACAAAGAAGATACACCCCTTCGTCCCATCGTCTCTACTATCAACTCCCCCACCTACAAACTGGCACGTTTTCTTGCTGATATACTGCGACCTTTCACTGGAAAAACCACCTCTGCGGTACTAAATTCTACTCACCTGGTATCGACAATCAAAGGCATTTCCCTGTCCCCAAACGACCTGCTTGTCAGTTTTGATGTGGTGTCCTTCTTCACCAAAGTCCCGGTACCTGACACCATCGCTATCATTGAAGACCTGGTTCATCAAGGACTGCATACTGATGTACCCCCCCTGGTGAGACATTGCTTAACCAACACATACTTCACCTGGAATGGAACTTTCTACAAACAAACTGAGGGCACCCCAATGGGCTCCCCCCTATCTCCGGTTGTAGCCAACGTATTCATGGAAAAATTTGAAACTGACGCCATCCAGACTGCCACTCTACGCCCGACCTTATGGAAGAGGTACGTTGATGACACCTTTGTCATCTGGCCACATGGCCAGCCTGCTCTAGACCAATTCCGCAACCACATCAATTCCATACACCCAGCAATCAGATTTACCATGGAGGTCGAAAAAGATGGCAAACTACCCTTTTTGGATGTCTTAATTAAAAGGAGACATGATGGTTCAATGAGCCACTCTGTCTACAGGAAAGCTACCCATACAGATGCTTACTTGAAACCGGATTCCCACCACCATCCATTCCAGAAGAACTCCCTCATCAAGACTCTATACCATAGAGCCCAATGCATTTCCGACCAGGAACACATTACCAGTGAACTCAAGCACGTACACCAGGCTCTCAGGGCTAATGGCTACTCCGACTACACAATCCGCAAAGCCATCACTCCAGTCATGAAGAAGGATCCTCTTGTGGAGCCACTCAAAACCATCACCTTACCCTACATTGCAGGGGTCACTAAAAAGATCTCCAAAATCCTGAATAAACACAAGATCCAGGTCCGATTCAACACAGTACATAAAATCCGTGATTTAGTTCCATCTGTAAAAGATGCTGTTCCAGACATACAATACCCGGGCGTTTACAAACTAAAGTGCCTCTGTGGTAGTAGCTACATTGGAGAAACCAAAAGACATATCTCGGACCGCATCCGCGAACATAAAGCAGACTTGAAATACGGTAGGACGAACTCCTCTGCCGTGGCAGATCACTGTTATAATTCAGTGGGCTCACATGACATTGACTTCTCCAAGACGGAGGTTCTTTGCAAACCAACCGGCTACCATGAGAGATTCGTTCATGAGGCCATTCACATATACAAGCACAGAGACAATTTCAACCGAGAAGATGGATTCTGGCTTAGTAACCACTGGAAAGATGTTTTAAACCATTTCTGTTCTTAATTAATTGTATTTTTACGATGACCTTCAGACCGCAGCTCTTTCGCCAGCATTGACTCTTAATACCTCTCACACCATGGTTAATGGTATGGTTTTACAACATGGAGTATAATAGCGCCTCGCAGCTGTCTCTCTCCCCCTCCTCTGTTCCGACCATGGACGAACTCGTCCATCTGAACGGGGCCCGTAGCTATCCGTGGTGCTAAAGTTGAGGGTAAGAATCCACCCATTTTTTCGCCATATAGCATTGTGATATATAACGACTTATTGTTGGTAGCTTAGCTGATTGGAGAATATAGAGTTTATTGATAACATTAAGGTAATTTATATTTTAGTTTTTTATTGGTTCACTATATAGTACTGTGAATAGCTCAGATGTGTAGGCCTTGACTTCAACATAGTCATTTCTGTGACCAGTCACTAGCTAATCACTCAGTTATTTCAATGCTAAATTCGCCTAGTTATTTCAATGCTAAATTCTCCTGTTTGATTTGTACTAAGTGCCTCGGTGAATGTGTATGCTCTGACTTTAACGTAGCTATTTCTGTGAGCAGTTACAAGCTAATCACTCAGCTATTTCAATGCTAAATTCTATGCTAATTCCATTGTCAAGGGGTGCCTCTGCGGATGTGTATGCTTTAACTTAGCTATTTCAATGCTAAATTCTATGCTAATTCCTTTATCAAGGGGTGCCTCTGCGGATGTGTATGCTTTAACTTTTGACATAGCTATTTCTGTGACCAGTCACAAGCTAATCATTCAGCCATTTCAATGCTAAATTATATGCTAATTCCTTTGTCAAGGCGCTTTGTTCCTCTCACACAGCTTAAAGGCCGTGATCTGAACGTGGCTCTTTCACTCCAGCGCTGTCCTACCAGACAGTCTCGTCCCTTCACCTGATGAAGGCCGCTTGTGTTGTGGCCGAAACGTCGTGAGAATATTATTGTGTTATTTTATTTTATCAATTTATTATTTTATTCTCATTCTACGTGACTTTACCGAAAGAACCAAAGAAGATGAATCATTGCAGTCACGAAAGCTTTAAATCGAAATCAGCAAATACATTTTACTTTGGAAAATGCTTGATGTTGGAACCCATAATTTAGTCTGACTTTGTTTAAAGGGAGGGTATGACACATTCAAAGGTGGCATGACCTTTAGGCAAATTATATTTCTCATCCAAGTGTACTATGCCCATTAGTGTGTTTATGTTCGTGCGTGTCTATGTGTGCAGTGGAGAAATATGCAACAACACCATCGGAGGATCCCTGGTCATGTGTCCCCAGTGTGACCAAAAATGCACCTTTTGGAGGCTAAATGATACCTGCGAGACTGCGAAGGTATCACACAAATACACCATCGATGTTCCCTCTAAATAAGGATACTTATTGGTTTTTGGTGCTGTGCATCATTAGCACAAAGCCAACTCACGTTGCTGAGATTGTATCATTAACATTAACCATGATCACTAGATTGCAGCACATCATGCTAAACACTATGCTGCCATTCGTGTGGGTGTTAAAAATTTTTATACTAATAATACACGTGTGATCATTTTTAAGGTAGTTAGTTATAGTTTTAGCAAATAGGGCATTTTAATGGACTAAGTCGATGGTTAGACAAATACATGAAAATGAATGCATCGTCACATCCCAGCGGGAGTGCAAAAGTTACTTTGTCTGAGTAAATCCGACACGATGTATTTCATGAGTATTTCTCCACGATCAATACAAGTGGACAAAGTATTTTGAAATCTGAATTTCAGTGCTAATTAGTTGACATGTCATGCCGAAATAATGATTATTCACTTTAAAGTGTCAGAAATGTATGTCCACAATCATGGAACTGCCCATTGCTTATTTTGCTCTTTCTGTCACATTTATACAGATTTGTTTGATACATGAATAGTGCTATAATATCAGACATTGTAGAGCATTGTCATCTCCACAATTTAATGGATGTTTCATGAGTGATTAATCTATTTTAACTTAAAAATCAATCGATGCATCATTACTTTCCTGCTGTTGATATTGAAAAGACGTGGATGCTAAGATTTAAGGTTTAATTGTGACTAACACCTCTGATTGTGCCGTTGCAGACTTCACACATGTATGAAAATCCGGTCACCATATTCTTCGCAGTTTTCATGGGACTTTGGGGTAAGTGATGCTAAGCATTGGCACACATTGTCCAGACACAGTGACAAGTATCAACATGTGTGCAATGATGATGAGCACATTTGGCCACATACAGTGTTAAAGAAGTTCAACATACATACGTACAACCATATACAGTACCATCATGTCTTGCAATGTTCGTATGCAGTGATCCTGACAGTCCTATTATGAACCCACTGCTCAATGAGGGCAAATTTGGACCATGACTTGCACACATTGTCCTACTCTTACGAATGATAACCGATAATCTTTAATGTCCACTGTGAAGCAGATGGTGTGTATTTTTGTGTAATTAATACACGGGCAATATTAATCAGGGCAGCCACATAATTTGAACCACGAACCTCTGCAACAAGCAACGAATGCGGTACCCCAAGGCGATTCCATGAAAAATGCAAAGTGGCCAGGTGGCTCAGAGTTCAGAGTGCTGCGTTGCCGCCGCTGAGATTCTGTGTTGAAATGAAAGTGGCCACCTGCGATTAAACCAGTTTCTCAATTATAGCAAAATGATGGTCTCAACTCAGTCACCGATATCTGCACAACAAATACAAAAAATCCATAATGTTAAAGTTGGTTCTGTACTTAATTAGGCTACATTCCAGCTCTGAGAATAAAAATGTTAGCTTGACTATCACGTAACAAACGCTCCTCTCCGTGGCAAAGCATTTGGGAAAGAGCTACCCCTACTGTGTGGACCAGAGATCACAGAGGTAGCTCTGTGACATTCACTTTTGTGTAACGTTTTGTAACACGAAGAGCAGCACTGCTCTGTTATAGATCCAAAGGAAAACTCAATCTCATGCCATGCCACTCAGTGCAAGTGGGATAAAATTGTGGCAATGTACCAAAAAAAGCCAATAAAGGTATTTATGAAAGAAAAAAAAGTACTAATGAAGTTACTTTGAACATTACATTTAACAGACTACATTAGGTAACCTTTGAACCCTTGAGCAATCGATAGTGAAATTACTTTTCTAAGTAAATCCTCCCCGTGTGGTGTGTCGCAACAGCCACGGTGTTCCTGGAATTTTGGAAGCGTCGCCAGGCATCGCTCGCGTACCGCTGGGACCTGACGGCAGCGGCGGAGGAAGGAGACCCCATCCGGCCCGAGTACCTGGCTCGCTGCACGACCACGAAATGTAACATCATCACCATGGTAATGCTTTTTGCTGTCACCACGGCGACTACCTCATTGCACACACACACCTCTGTTTTGTAATGTTGCATGTCTAACTGTTCACTGTTTTCCTAGTTTTTCTTCTAACATATTTGTTGGCCTTTGGTCAATTGTGTTTTCCTCCCAATATTATCCCGATTGTCCTATCGGCATCGTTATGAAACAATGTCCATTTGGAACTCTATGTTATGGAAAGGTTTGCTGAAGCAGATGTTACATAATTACTTATAAGATCCCTTCAAGTGAACACACACTAGAGGGTGGCCCTTTCGCATCAGCCCTGCTACAAAGAAATGTTCATGATGGTCAAACTCATCTTTTTTAATTCTGAAAGGTGAAATTTGTCCAAATTAAGAAAAGAAACAAATGTAATATTGGTGACCAGGCTGATCGGCTTACTACTTGGTTTTATTGGAGGCAGCTGCCTGGATTAAAACCAAGAAATATCAGCGCTGCCAGCTCAACTCTCAGACATCAGGACCATCAAATCCATTCCTTTATATCATCGCATGCTTAACTAGTAGTGGGGAAAACAAATAATAGTTCATCAGTCAACCTTAACGGCTCACACTAACATTGGTCACTCCGACAGACTAATCTATATACAAATGCTTTTCCGTCTGTGTCCGTGCATTGTGAGTGCAGAAGGAGGAGCCTCATATGCCTAAGAGGATACTGAGGTTCCGATACTGCCTCTCCGGGATCATGGTGTTGTTCTGGGTGAGTCCGCCAACTCAACAGCAACATTGAACCCCTTCTCCTGATCCAGTGAGCTATGGCCAAGTCACCTGCTATGTGCCTCATCTTGGAGGCGAAGCAGGTTTTGAGCCTGGGTACTGCACGAATGGGTAACCATCATGCACAAAATGGACTGTAGGCTGCTGCAGAGCTACCTTGTGGCCAACAGAGAACTGCATTCTTTTGCTTCCATCCTTTACCAACCTGTACTGGTGTGCATGGTGAAGTATGGGAAAATAACCCTGACAATCTGCGCAGGGTTGGGAAGGCCATCATCCAGCAGTGGATTCATATACGGTTATACACATATATATTTTTACTTGACCCAATCCTAACCTCCACACTCTGCTCCACCAGTCAGAATCGCTCTCAAACTATGTTGTTCCTCCTGTGTGATCCATTGAGTGATTACAAGTGGGGGTATAGATACATGCATAATTATATAACTTACAGCCCTTTGTCAATCCAATCACCTGAAATATCTACAGGTGGCCCAAGGCAATGAATACATCATGAGCCGTATCATGTTATCCACCTGCTCCTGTCAACCTCGATTTGGGTTTCTCGAGACTAGTCCTCGGCCTTAAGGCCAGATGGAAAAGATTTCCTCAGCTCCTTGGCCTTGAGTGTGTGGCCTCAGTCCGAGGAGTTTTACTAGAGGTACCGACCTTGACACTGGCCTCATACTAGCGCACCCAACCTTGAGTGACCTTGACACTGATTGTGGCCTAAAAAGCTGCCGCCTTGGCCTCACCTTGGCCCTGTGGCTTTTGGTCTCAACTTCACATCTGAACGTGGCTCGAGGTCAAGCAGGGCCAGGGATAGTAATTCCTTTCATAACCTTGCATCATTTTCTACAATTGACCACGTGACGTTACCATTACACGTTCATTGTGTGTGATGTTAGCGAAACAGCTCAGGTTTTGTTTAACATGTAGGCTTTTCGCGACCAATATCATCCATAATATTTTTTTTGGATTAGATCGCGTAAATATGTGTCATTAAACCCACCACCACCCGACAAAGCCAATTAGTAAAGTTGTTCACGTAAACAGAACATGCCAATTCGTTACTAGTATAGCAAATTCACAATATCTACAATCTGAGTACGACATTTTGCCAGTCATTTGGTTCTGCTGTAGACAAACGAACTGGCACCTCCTGAGCCACACCAGGCTAGCTCGGCACAGCTAACTCACGGCTTGGTTATATAGTGGAAAAGAGCTACAAGACTGTCAATCTCACCCACCTGTGTGTTTCTTGTGTTACTGGCAGATCCTCCTGATTCTTGCTGCAATTTTGGGTGTGGTTGTTTACCGCCTGTCCATCTTTGGCATACTCTCCTCGAGTATCCCCAATCATGTGACCAAGATCAAGGTGATCGGTGCCCTACTCACACCTGATATGGTTACCACCATCACGGCCTCCATCCTCAACATCGTAATCATATTACTACTCAACAAAGGTTACGACAAGCTGGCCCTCGTCCTCACTGATCTGGGTAGGTGTCATCACCATCACGGTTTGCATATGTTTATTTTATTATACGCCACAAGAGAACACATGTAAATTTGAAGCTTGGATAAATGTTGTGCATGGTAAATAATGTCGCTGTAAAAATGTCATCATGATTTTAACCTTGCACCATGGGGCCATGAATAGCAGCATCAGTGCATCATCCAGTCACTTGTTCAACTACTGCCTGTTTTTGTCAGAACTCTCTTAAATTTTTCCTCCAGTTTCATTCCGATTGGGCTATCAGAATCGTGTCTTGAGATGAAGTATCCAATGGGATCTCTTGTAGACCAGTGCAACCCTTAATGTCATGAAATGGCCCTAGAAGTGAATATCACTGAGCTACCTCTGAGACCCTTCATTCAAGTGAACTCTGGTTCACACATTAGGGGGAAGCACTTTTCAATCCACACTACTACGGAATATAATGTTAATCTCGTAACAGTCAAATTGCTCATTCTCACAACTAGAATTTCACCAAATTAAGTGATGAACCAAATGGTGTATGTTACAAATGTATATGCCATCATTAGTAACCGTCCTGAAGCCATCAATTCACTGCACTTGAGAACACATGTTACCAGAGGCCGCTGCCTGGATTTAAACCCAGGATCTCAATGGTGCCAACTTAGCACTCTGATTTCACCTCTCGATCCATTGAATCACTGAATGTAATTGTGGGCTGACCCTCACTGCTGCATTGCTACCTTCTAGTCAGCTGTCAGCTATCTGCTTGTGTTGCTCATGTTGCCAGCTACTGAGCCCTTTATTAGTAATTTATCCTGCTGAAGCCTGCACCCCCTCTGAAAGGTGACCCATGATAATTACTAAGATACACCTTATAGATATTTGAGAATCAAGTGCACTGGCTTTCAGACATCATACGGACAGTGTAAATGGCTTAATTGCAAATGGAGACTGAAGGACACTCCACAGGGCGAATGTGGTGAACAACACCTGGTAAACAACTTGTGCACTGTCACTCATTCCCCAGCAACATCTTTGAAATTAACTTTTGATCTTCAAATTCATTTTAATGGATATCAAAGCACGTTACATTGTGAAATGTTGCTATTCCTCAATGCGGCATCATTATCAGTGGCTTCTCGTAGCCTGTGTGCCAGAAACTATGAAAGTAACATCAAAACTGATTGCCCTGTTTGATGTTTGTGTCCATGTGTGCCTTTGTATCACACCCACAGAGATGCCCAAGACGCAAGGAGAATATGAGTATCGGCTGACGTTCAAGAAATTCTTATTTCAGTTCGTCAACTTCTACTCGGCGTCTTTCTACATTGCATTTTTCAAGGGGAAATTCATCGGCTTCCCCGGAAGCTACACTTACTTTGGAAAATGGAGAATCGAGGAGGTGTGTAGATCTGAGGGGTTGGCCCCTCTGTTTTCTATGCTGTTTGTACAACATTTTTATGTTTTACTTTTGTAGTTGATATTTTTCCCAACAATTGTCTTCACACCGTGCTGTTGGTGAAATGTCGAAATAAGGACTCTTTCTTTTGGAACTCTAAAAGGCCTCATTGTCTTCACACCTGGTCACCAGCTCTAGCATTAACACAGTCTCCGGAGTAAAACAGTTTTCGAAACCAGACTTGAGAGAGCACGAGGTCACCACGAGCAGAACACGTGTTAGACTGATGCAATTGGTAACCCAGTTAACTTGAGGGTGTTAGTTTATCACATACTTTGCAAGTAGTACCCTTGTGGTCTCTCATTGGACATTTTCAATTATATACCGTATTTATCAAACGCCATTTATTTAAAATTATATATTTGATCATCCTTAAAAATGTACAGTATTTCAGCCCCCCTCAAGGATATGTTTAGCCACTACCTATGACTCACTGTGGCGCAGTGGAGCACGTTGTGTTAGAGAACGGCCCCGTAATATGATATCAAGAACGAATTCTGGAGTAAGGAATTAAGCAGCATTGCGTTGTGCACACGTTAAATAAATGTCATTAAGACAGTGTTAATGACACGTAGTTTAACATTTACATAATTGCCATTCAGAGTCACCCTGAGTATTTGCAGTCACTCTATGCTTGGAAGAAAGTCCATTGCCCAAAATGTGCACCTGTTGCTCATGTTTCTGTTTGAAGGCAGACTTGTTGACACATGAGATGATTATAATGAGTACATTTGGTGTTATATTAAGGTGCCTACTTCTCCTGCTGCAGATTTGTAGGAAATCGTCACGAGGGCGATTCATTGATTGATATCCTCTCAAAAACAATACACATAAAGGATAAAGAATACAGCTTATTATTTAAGTGCCTCTGTGTTTTCTACCAACTTAATTTCATGTTTTACGATTATTATATTTACTAGACGATGCTCTGGAATTAAACTCACCTGATACTAAACACCAACTGCAGTATGCATGTTGTGTGTTGAACTTATTTTGCACCGTACACAGCCTGCATCGGATGTGTGGGGGAAGGACAACAAACAAAACATTATCAGATGCGCCACCATTTTCTTTATTTAAAATACATGAGGGGGAGGGGGAAAGTGTTTCTTATAATCTGGAGAATATTGATATTCTTAATCACTGTCCCCTCTAACATATGGAGCCGTCAGTTTTGCAGTGTGCAATTGACTGAAGAGAAGAATGTGAGAGGATCATTAGAAATGATGTGTGGTATCCATATATGTATTACCCAATATTTCATATCTTCAGTGTTTAACCTGAATCTATTCTCCACCTCATCCCCCCTCCAGTGTCCCCCAAACGGCTGTCTCTTTGAACTGACTTCTCAACTCACTGTCATCATGGTAGTGAAGCAGATGGTTGGCAATTTTCAGGAGGTCATCATCCCGTAAGTATCGCATGAACACATGATAGCTGTGAAGTCTGATTACGGCGTTTCCTCGTGTAACGCGGTAGATGCGTTCCTGAAAATTTCCGCATGAAGTAAAAACGCGCAAGGAAGGAATTACTAAGTTAATCACATTTGCACAGTAAAATCAACCTGCAGTCATCCCATGGTGGGATAAATAACTCAGGCTAGGCTGCCGTGTTACTGTATCATTCGGCATCCTTTATCAAACTGCTCAGCCGCGCAACTCAAGACAGTCGTTCATCGTCGACTGCTCAGGAAAGCATTATAATGGCCGCGTTCGGCGTTTTAACAGTGTGCATTCCACATTATAATGGACACGTTCCACGTTGTGTGAAAAGTTTTCCCAAATATAGGAACCATGTTACAATGAAAATGTGTTGTGTGAAAACGCATTCAGCGAAAAGTCATGTCGACAGCTTGTTAGCAGTGTGCACTGGTTAAGCAGTGAACACCAGTCAACTGGACAAAGTTCACCTCGTTAGTATCATGTGATATTCCGATCAGACGCTTCGTACATAGTTTCATAATATTAGACAAGCAACTCCCATGACTGAAAGAGTGTAGTGGATTGACAACGGGCTAAATGAAAAACAGCTACTACTTAGGTTTTAGCAGTTGTTTTGTACAGCTCTCTGACATGTTTTGTGTCATACCGCATATTGTTTGGCATGTCTTGACGTTTCGCTCCACGTGCTTGGGATATTCACATGATACAACCTGAAAACGCAGTGGAAAGCTATGAAATAGCAAACCTAGAGTTGATGAACAAATGGATATGCACGTGTGTAAGGGTGTCTCTGTGTCTGCACATGCGTACCTCCCCCCTCAATTCCCCAGATGGTTCAGCAATTGGTGGGCCCAGCGTCGGGCCAAGCTAAGGCCTGAGGCTGTCTACACGCGCTGGGAGCAAGACATGGACCTACAGCCCCAGAGCCCACTTGGACTCTTTGATGAATACCTCGAGATGGGTACAATGAGCTCAGAGGATCACACTACGGAGTCAACGCGTTTTACTTTATTATTTTAAAAAAACACACAATTGGGTATCATTTGACTATATAGGCACGTGTGTACGGCCCCTGTGTATCTGTCGGACATTGTTGTGGGAGGGAAATTACCCACACTTCGGGTTGTTGAAGGCAGGGAGCACAGATGTAAGAGCTTAGATGTACAATACAACAATGTAATTTGCTGCACTGTCCTCTGCTGCTCACAACCCCACAATAACTATTGCATGGTCACCCATCCAACCAATTTTCAGGCTCAGCTCTCCTTAACTTCTGGGATCTGATTAAATCTGACGCGTACTGGGTGATTTGGCCATAGGCACCAATCTATGGATATACTATAACACAATTGTCTTTGAGCATGCGCGTATGTGCATATGTACGGAGTTAAGTTTTAGAAACAATAGGAGCACATATTTGCTCCTCTTGTCTGCTAACCAATGCAGCTACATTGGTCAGCTTGGGTTGACGTTTCTCCCCCTTACTATTTATTTAAAACTCTTGTGCATCATGTCCACTGTGGTTAACTGCTGTGATTTGTTGGCATTTCAGCCACAGTGCATATGCCTAAAAATGTGTGGTACGGTTAATGGAGTCCTCAATACAGGATGTGATCTAGTTATTATAGCCACCTAGTGGTGGAAAATGGTGCGAAAGAAACCCAGGTGAACCAGAGCTGAGCATTAAAGATGGTAGTGGCTGGTCGCATCTCAGTGGCCAATGTAATGGACACGATAATTTTGTGAACAAATGATACGAAAATGTGATCATATTTTGGGGTCTCCTTTGACTAAAACACATTCAATGTATTGAAAACATGTTTTGTTTGCTTAAAGTAATCACAACATAACAGCATTAAGAGTGTGTGTCTATATCCTGTTTCACTCATTATCCTATCCTTGCCCCCCTACCCATTCTCAAAATATACCCCAGTTATCCAATTCGGGTTTGTCACTCTCTTCGTGGCATCATTTCCACTTGCGCCATTGCTCGCACTGCTGAACAACATCATCGAAGTGCGGGTCGACGCGTGGAAGCTCGTAACGAAGATGAGGAGGCCTGTGGTTTCGCGAGCAAGAGGAATTGGAGCCTGGGCCGACATTCTGAGTTTCATTGCCACCCTCTCTGTAATCACCAATGTAAGTCGCCAGATTGTCCGCTCGCTTTCTCGCTCAGTATCCCATCTTATGAGTGACATAACATGTCATGTTAGCCGTGTGGGTTCTTTTTACCATACTTCACCATTCTGGTCATGGCAGGTTTGAGAAGAGGTGTAGTGGGGGACCAGGAGCGGTTCGGGTATCACTCGTCACTGATGTTAGTCGTAGCTGGAAGTCAATTGCATGTGTGCTGAATTCAAAGTGCAGTGCACGAATCACTGCACCACCGCTCCTATCCACTCTCTCCCAAAATCGCAAAAGGTAAAGCCTTGCAATTGCTTGCTCATGTCACTGCTGGCAGAAGGGCCTCAACTAAAGGTAGCTCTAGAGAACCCCTCTACACGGTATTTGGCCTACTCTTCCATGATGACCAGACATGTTGTAAGATGTGGAATTACCTGCGCTAAAACAGTGATGAACCCATTTATATTGCTAATTGGACAGAGGTGGGGGAGATTTAAGAAAATGATCCATTGCTTCAACTGTTGTGTCAGGAGACTGAACTGACGACTGCCAGATTGCAAGTCCTTATATGGTAACCATTTCACTCTGGCAGCAACCCCCCAAATTGTATTTGTGAAAATTAATGTAATTGCCAAGGTAAGATGTTCAGAAGCCTTGGTCAAATCATTGCATGCTAAGTGACCGCTATCGCTGTGCCTCCGTATGCTAATTCCACAGTCATGCATCTTGGCGTTCACAACGGACATCATCCCACGCCTGGTGTATTATTATGGATACTCAGCAGAGTATGGCACAGGTTCGCCTACAATGCATGGGTACACGGAGGACAGCTTTTCAATTTTCAAGATCAGCGACTTCAAGGAGCAAAATTATCCCAACATCCTGCCAGCCTGGTTTGATCCGGCAATCCACACAACCTGCAGGTTTGTGCCATTCAGTGTCATGCCCAGCTATCGGGGGTGCCGTCCCTGCGAATGTGATGCACTGATCTCTGGGTGTGTTGTCCAGGTAGATGCGACATCCTTCTGGGTGTGGCGTCCTCCTGGCTCCGCCCCTTCCTGATTAGGCTCGTTTTCTTCCTCTTTTCACTCCGTGACTTTCCTTTTAAGACCCACACTTCCCCTAGGCCCCACCTCTGTTTATGCCCTGCCCCTTACCGTGGACACAGGGTTTGGCTTAGTTGGGTAGTAAGGGGTTGTGGTAGGGTTGGGGGAAGAGTGTGCATGGTAGGTGGGGACAGTAAAGGGGGTGGGGGGGGGAATTGGAGGGGGGGAGCAGTGGGTACGGGTGGGATGGCTTCACAACCAAAGTCCCACTTAGAGAAATATAATAATAGATTGATATAAATTCTACCTCATTGTTACCTTGCTAAAGAGTAATGTTATTTATTTATCTATCGATCCACGACTGCTTAATTGAGTCTCAAGATCCCTTTGCAGGAAGACCGTGCATTGGGATTCCAGTTTAAGGTGGTCTTATGCATGTGGGATGCAATAAGAGGTCCTGGAGAACCCATGATATTGAAATGAAGCTTAAAGGTTTACACAGACATGAAACCACTTGGTCTACAGCCATCTTCTGGTCACCTCAGCACAGATAGTTAAGAAATTGATGCGATCTACCAACCCTTTTCTCTAACGTTTTTGAATTGCTGGCATACACAACTATAATCAATATAACCATATTGATCGATATTTAATATAACCTTACTTGACTATGATCAAATCACCACGAATGCAGCTGATCTTAGACTATGATCAAATCACCACGAATGCAGCTGATCTTAGATTCCGGAAGTCAAGCCGGCTTGAGCCTTGTTCGTGCTTAGATTGATGATCACCATGCACAATGCAGGTGCAGTAGGCGACTGTGGAGCTAGGTTGTCAGCAGTGGGTAGTTCAGCAAAATTAACAGTTGTGCTATATTGCTCTCCCATTATCTGTACTCCCTGCCTTCGCCAACCTGGCATGGACCAGCGTGAACCATTGTCAAAAGAGCCCCCACAAGCTGCACGTTGTGGGAAGGCCCTCTTTCAGAAGCGGATTTTTTTAAGGGCTGTGAACGCATATACCGTTTGTGCACAACCATACTTGTTCAATTTAGCGCCAACTCTACTTTCGAGGCACTTTGCTCAATATAGTCCATGCGTGCTTGTGGTTGTACGTGTGTAGGTATCCAGGTTATCGCTACCCGCCGGATCATCCCCAAGCCTACTCCGTCACCAAGCAGTACTGGCAAGTACTGACGGCAAAGCTGGCCTTCGTCATTGCCATGCAGGTACACATCAACATGCACACACACACACACACATTCATAAACCCATTGAAAGATAAAGGTACAGCCCTCCAATTACTTGCTCATGTCACTGATGGCAAAAGCGCTCCTGCTATAGGGAGCTCAAGAGAGACCCTTAAGATGTATTTTTACTGCTCTTCCACACTGGTCAGACGTCTTGGGAAGATGTGGGAGTTCCCACACTGGACAGAACCAAACTCAGCCGACCAATTGACTGGATGTATTCCATTTACACTGCTAGGTGGATAGAGGCAGTGGAATGTAAAAAAACACTTTCACCATTGTTTACACTCCCACGACCAAAGATCAATTCACACCCGTGACCTCTGGATTGCAAGTCTAGTGTGCAAAGCCTTACACTACTGCACCATCGTATAGACTCATCTGTGAGCAGTTGTTAAGGTCAGCAGAGCAAACCGTGATCATTGTCAATGGGTCATTACAGATAATGCCAGTAATGCTATTACACCTCACAATTGCACAGTATTTCTGAGATCACAAATAATAGTGGTAATACAATACTTTCATCATGCAGCAGACGATTCATGTTGTTGATGCAATTTGTCACACGTAAGCATGTGTGCTTGTGGGAAGGGGAGCGGCTGCGTTGTTGTTTGTGAACTGCGCTACCAATCCTGTGTGACCGGAGTACTATTTCTGGCCACAGCCAACAACAGTGGAAAATATTAGAACCAGTGTTGAGCTTCCCTTAAGTTGATTCTGTCTTAAAATGAGTACTTGATGAAGTGTGTGAAAATCATCACTGGCGAGATAAAGGTGCACACCACCCCCACAGGCACTGTGCGAACCTTCATAGATGCACTTGTCTCAGTCTGTGAAAGGCTACACAGGGAATCTTTGTAGTGGTGACATGGCCGAGTGTAAGTGTTTGTTGATTGTTGCGGTAATTTGCGGCTGCCCAGGTGAATACTGTGGGTGCATTAACTGCACATCATAAATGTTGCCTGCTGCATAGTGAACGTAAAAAAAACCCATTAAGTAATTCAAAAAAAGTGCCTCGGTATAATTTGCCAAATGTTCAAAAGTTACTCAAATGACTTAATTTCATTTGGGAAAAACGACGTAACAATATAATATCCCTAGGCTGCAGGTCCCCGGAATAGTTGACCTGAGATGTAAAGCACTTTGAGATGCTGCCATATTATATTTAGTAAGCACCCTTTACATGCAAATCCTGAAACTGAAAATCCTTTACCTGTGTGTGGACGTGTGCAGCACGTGGTGTTACTCACGAAGGCCTGCATTGCATACATCATCCCGGACACGCCATCCCATGTGCGCGCCTGCATGCGCCGCGAGCGCTTCGTCGTACAGACGATTCTGCAGCAGGCAGAGCTGGGCCGTCTCCGTAACACCCTCCTCACCGATGCCCCCAGCTCACCGCCATCGCCTCAATTCCACGTTGAGGATGAGCAGGCAGAGATGGGCCTGCTTCGCTGCTCACTGCATAAGGAGTCTCCTGGCGTATTGCACCCACCCCAGCGGTGCCACATGGAGAATGAGCAGGCAGAGAAGACTGGTGACGACTCACTGCTGAAGGGATCCGAGGAGGAATCAAGCAGCGAGGATTCGTCAACTGTCTTCTACAGCATATAAACTACTCAGACTTTTAAAGGAGGCTGCTATCCTAACGCTGTTTGCACGTGGACAAGGACATTGCAGTCGAGGACTATCTGTATATATATTAATAAATAGTTTATGATTTAACATGTCTCAATCATCTCATGTCTTTTCGTACGAATCACGATGTGAATGAGGAAAACTAGAAATTATTGTTATTTTGTAAATATTTTTTATTTTGGTTTAACACGTAGGCTTTCGGGCCCAATATCATCCATAGAGGTGTGTTTTGGGTTAGATCGCGTACATATATAAACGTGTCGTTAAAACCCACCACCACTCGATACAGCCAACTAGTAAGGGTTGTCATGGAAACAGAACAAGCCAATTCGTCACTGGTACTTTGGAGAGCCAAGCCACAACATTTATAATCAGAGTACGACGTTTTGCCAGTAATTACAACTAGCTTCATCAGGCGACAGCCAGATTTGTGACACTCTCGCGCAAAGTGGGGGGGGGGAGATTACCGAGTCAACGTACATTATGCATGTGCATAATGAGAGCATTTTGATCTTGTCCTTCCTGTCTATTGTGTATTAAAATAGCCGTACCAATGGTAATCCCTATTGAAGTATGGTGCCCTTTATAGGCATGCATTTAAATAATGTATTATTTGTTGGCACCCGTGTTCAGCAGTAGCAGAGCACACGTGCCAACAAGGACACTCAGTTGATTTTAATGTTGAAGTTCTGTGCAAAACTAGCTACTGCTGGCCAAGAATAATTGGAGAATCTATCGAAATTGAAAGAAAAATTTACCGTTCGGATAGCTACCGCCTTTGTGCTGTGTGGAAGCGACCCATCAAATAGTACATTAGATGAAACTCCGAGTACCCACTCAGGAGGTATAGTGGTAAAGCAGTGGAGGAAAAAAAAGCAAATTTTTAAATTTGCCCTTGTTGAATGATAGAGTCGAGACACACAGCAAGCGAGATTAAGAAAGCTCATCGGAAGAAATAATGGAGGTGAGAGAGAGAAACAATTGCCTCCTGGAGAAGGAAAGGCATTCCTACCGAGGGAGACAAGTTGACAAAGATTTTGATAATGGGAACCGGTGGCGTGGCTCGATCTTCCCTAGGTTTATCAACACGCTACCGAAAGAAAACTAAATCCTATTCAAAGGCTAAAATAAGCTCCATTTTTTGTATAAGAGCCGGATAAACAATAACCCCATCCATAGACTGAGGAAGAAAGGGAAGAGCCTGAACAAAGGGGAGGAGATTACGACGGAGATGGGTTGGAGGTGGAGAGAAGGGGAGAGGGGAGGCCGTAAAGGTGGCTGCACATTCAAGGAAAGCGGCGTAGAAAGAGTTGAACGGGGACATGGAGACAGTAGAGACAAGGGTGGAGAAAGAGGAAGGGAGGATCTTTCAGTGCTCGCTACAGGAAACCCACAAAACTGAATTTCCTAAACTCGTGTCGCCTCCGTGACAGCAGCACCACCAACGCCACAGACTCACGCTCCCCTAATCGACAATACTATCTCCATTGCCGACCAGCCACGAGATGGCTGCTCTCAACACCTCGGTCGTGGTGTATGCAACAAAAGACTTCCGGCTGGTGAGCATCCGGCCATTGCGAGGGTTGGAAATAAACTGAAGCACGGGGCGACTCCCACAACCTTCGGGTATTTCCCAACTGGATGACGTCTTGGGACGAAGCCAGAAGTAAGCCAAATACGCACTCAATAAATGGGACAAAGATCCCAGAGAAGCCTCCAGAAATGTCACAGGAGGCTCGGGTGTGAGAAACCAGACTCCATGTGGGGTCCTCCAGACCTCTGCCCTCCAGTTCATCAACATTTGTAAAAGCAGGACGTCTCAAAGGTACGTAGCATGGGTGAGGGACGATGTTGAGAACCACGTTCCATGATTAGGCGCTTTGACAGGTTGGGGTCCGAGTAAACTTTTAATGGACCTCACCCTACGACATTACGGATAGAAGGATAGTGTGCCGGCACAATCCGGACACCCTGCTACACCGAAACACTCTGCTGCATCAAACTCCCTGGTACAGCTAAACACTGGCACGATTACGCTCAAATACACACAAACTCTCACTCAGCCAGTTGGTACACAGGTTGTCAGTTGTGGGGGACGCGGGCCCCCGGCTCCCCACCCGGGGGAGGGCTGATCTCGAGAGGGCTGCGGGCTCCGGACTCCTCGCTCGAGTGAGAGCAGCCGCTACTCGACTCCTCGCTCGCGGGGAGAGGGCTGCCGCTCTCCGGCTCCTCTCTCTGGCTCCAGATCCACCCAGGACGGAGATCACAACCCCAGTCTCCTCCAACAGCTACCACAGACACAACAAATCCGTCAACATCAGTTGGTTGACACCGAGGCGACCGCAAGGCAAACACCGGCTTAAAGCTAAACGATACGCATGGAGCTGCATCTCACAATGCAGTGCACGAAAACTGATTAAATAATACAGATTTAAGTTTGCAAATTAACACAAAATTCGTTCTCAATTTTAGTTTTCCAAATGCGCTATCGGCGTAATGTCAAGAGACAAATAAATCATCCATTCGTAAATCTCGCATAGCCGTGCAGGCCCTGTGTCATAAAATGCGGTGGGTGGCCTGTTATCTTGTACACAATAGGAGCCAACACTTTCACATTAGCTGTGTTATGAGAATGTGCGGCGCACGAGAGTCAAGCTGAAATTATTCTCAGAGATGGAATTAGGAAAATGAAGTGCAAAACCCAAGTTTAATGAGACTGTAATTTTGTGCAGTCGCTGGTGACGGGGCTCGGACGATCGACTTGATAAGACTTGAGACCTCGGTTTCAACCCAAGCAGTCAAAATCCAGATTCAAGCCCAGAATCTCATTATTGCCAACGCACCGCTTTGATCTCTGAGCCACCCGTCCACTTTGCATATATAGTGTTATCATATATTTTATCTGAATGTCACCGCTGTAAACTCAATTTTAACGGTGATTTTCAATATCTACCTTTGGGATGTTTGCCAAATTCACAGATATTTTTTAAGAGTGACAAGAGAAAACCCATGCATCTTACGTGACACTTTGTTGTGCTCTGCATTGGCAGTGATTGAATAACGCTTAAACGTATTTGAGTTATCGACAAATGAGTTTTAAGTTGGTAATAATAAACTAATATTACCGCGCACAATTTTGGAAACAAACTTAACATTGAGCGCCACTCGGAGGCGATAAGTACACTCAAACTTTGCACGGGCAGTGTCGTACACCTACTTGCTGTACTGCCTCTTACCAGCTGGAGGCGGGTGGGCTCACGCACGCCACGTACGCACCTGTGCGTTGCGATGGAGGATGTCCAAGAAGG
Source organism: Petromyzon marinus (assembly GCF_048934315.1). Taxonomy (NCBI): domain Eukaryota; kingdom Metazoa; phylum Chordata; class Hyperoartia; order Petromyzontiformes; family Petromyzontidae; genus Petromyzon; species Petromyzon marinus. The sequence continues at coordinate 936,088 of NC_133683.1, forward strand.
AGCCGAGGCCCAGGCTGGGGAGGTTGCGCGAGTCAAAAGCTCGGCAAGCTGCTTCTCCACGCGTGACAGCGCGGGTAGGCCCAGGGGCTCTGCCATCTTACTTGCGTGGCTCAGCAGACGGACCAGATGCTTGGCTACCGCCTCTGCGAAGGAGACAAGCAATGCCATTGCAGGAGAGGACAACGATGCTGTAACTCGCTCCAATAGGCTCAACAACTGCAACTCTCTCTCTGCCCTCCCACCCCCCACGTCTCATCTACGGCCTCCCGATAAGTTTCATCATCACTCTCCAGATGACTCAAAAAACAAGTTTAACACGAAGGCCTTCGCGACCAATATTACCCATAATAGAGATTTTTGGGTTAGGTCACATAAATAGTGCATATTAAAGCGTATTATTGAGTGCATGTTTACATGATCTAACCCAAAAATCTAGATGGACTAAAAAAACCACTGGCAGACTTCTCGCACCCGTATGCAAGACGATATCGCCCCAATATTCCAATTGTTCAACTATCCCCAGAACCAGTCCAGGATTAATTTCAAGATCACACTCAGCATTCTGAAGGTCATCCGTGGTCTGACCCCCTATGTACAATACAAGAAACTACATTTTATTCAGATTGTGCTTTCGATATCGTGTAATGAGACGGAGTATCCACTCGGATCTCTCACGGAGCAGCGGAACCCGTCCTATTGGAGAATGGCCCGCAGAAGAGAACATCACAAAGCTACCTCTGACATTGCTTCTAGTGACCTCTGGTCCACAGAGTAAAGGGAAGCACATTCCCACCCACTCTGTTGAGCCGATATTGGACTTGGTCAAATTAAGTGCATAGCCATTTATTTAGTATGTCTTGGGTTTTTTTGACAGTCATTAATGACCGAGCTGAGACCATCAACTGGCTGCACTTGACAAAAGCAAGTTTAATCACAGGTGGTTACCCAGATTCGAACCCAGGATCTCAGCGTTTCCAGTTCAATGCTAATAATCTCTCTCAGCCACCCGGGTCATCTCGACGTAAATTTGACAAACTGATGCGTCGTGATATGCCAAACTCTTACTAATGCATTAGTAATAATCGAGACGAGATGTGAAATAAGGTGTTTAGAGAAGCTACGACAATTCAGCGCGCGTGCAATCCAGTAGACTCTTGATTATCCGTGTGCGGTTTATCTGATTTGCGGATTAACCACGCACATGAGATTTTTACTTATTAATAACTCATGGATTTTCCCTTAGGCCCAAATTAATAATCTAAAAATAGTTATACATTGTAATTCTTGGAAATGTTTGTTACAAGTCACGTGCTTATATCGAGCAAATATGTGCGCCCATGAATCCGAAATCTACGTGATCACTTCGACAGTACAGTAGTTGCATATCTTTACAACAGTGGGTGGAGTTTGATTGATGGTGATTGGCGTGGCTCTGCTATCCACTTAGAGGGCCGAGTCTTCTGCTCGGGAGCAGGAAAGTTTTAGCACCGACCACGTGCATCGATCGGTTGATCGTTAGTTTGTGGCATAGAGATCCACAGAAAATAGATATCTTTGGATCATCCGAGATTTTTTATCATCCGCAGCCATCTTCCCCGTAATTAGTGCGGATAATCGAGAGTCTACTGTATGTGAAAATTTGTCTCCTTACTCCCCGGAAGAAGCGGCGGTCTGGTGTCGGGAGTGCTGATGTTGCCGAGAAACGCGGCCGATTTCTCCTTGACCACGAGGTCGCGAGGAGTCTCGAGGGAGCCACAGCACAGAGCCAACTGAAACAGCTTCCCGGCCAGCGTGTCCCCTTTCACCTGCCCCAGGAAGTCCTGCACACACTGTTGGTGGAAACAATAAAGGACCCAAACCACTTGCAGCCATATCACACTGTTGGGACAAATAGAGGGTGACACATGCATAGATGTCCGACCAATTTCAATGCCCCCCCTTACTTTTGTCTCAACGTGTAACTGAATTTTGTGAAAGCGATGGCCCTAAATATTATAGAGGAGAGTTAATTCAGTGGTAGAGAAAGTTTTTTGATAATGGTGGAAGTATCCACAGACTTGAAACGTATGGCGATTATCACTCATTAAATAATTCCGAGGACAAATGTATTATGGAAAATCTTTGACAAATGTACGCAAATGCATGAACTTTCTCGCACGGTAATTTTGTTGCATTAAGTCCAGACGCCATGGCCCCCACCTTCTTCAGCTTATTCACAAAGATGTCATCGGCGTTCTGGAAGACCTGCAGCACCATCTCGGTCGCCGGCTGTGTCGTGAACTGTCGGCGAAGATCGGCGCTCGTCCCTGGCAAGGGGAACGACTCCAACAGGTATTTCTTGATCTTGTGTGGCCGGCCCTCCACCTCCTGCTTGATGTCACACTCAATGCGAGCCAGCCCACGGTCCATCGCCTCCCGCTCGCCTTTCTGGGCCTTGCCGATCACCTAAACAAACAACACAATGTTAGCAACTGTGGCGGCCACAGGTGCAGGGCAGTGCTGTAGTTGCGATGATGGAACACGTGATGGACGAGTGGTTCAACAGCGAATGCAAGGTGTGCTGCTAATGCACGATTGCAATCGAGAGATGGGATTGGTGGATCATCCTAGCAGCAGTGGCTTTTGGCAAGCCATCGAACAAAGACAGTTACCCCATCACTCGCTTTCAGATGGGCTTCTGCGGCCAACTGGAATGCTCTTCCTTCCGATATTAGGAAGCCATTGGAGCTATGCACTTTTAAATCTAGATTGAAAACAATTTCTTTAGAACTGCTTTTTGTGTTCAGTTTGTTGCCCTCCACACCTCCGATTAGCACAGTTGGCTACGTACAGTGCGAAAGAAGTTCAACATATATACTTGTGGTTTTACCCAATCCAGTAATTTCTGAGTACTTGTTTAGATTTGCAAATTTTGATTCTGACGCCGGCACACATGTCCTCCTCATTCATTAATAACAACACGGGATTTTTTTTTACATTATTTGTGAAGCATATAGAAATGCAGTTTTGGATAATACACCCGCAATATTAACTAGGGCGACTCCTGGGATCGAATCGCGAACCTCTGAAACAAGCGACAAATGCACAAAGACTCGGGAAAGAATATTTCTGTAAGGAACGGTACAGTGAAATAGGCCTCAGCCTTCAATACGATATATATTAACATGATGTACTTACACGAGCAGTTACTTCAGTGCTCTTGTCGCAGCACTGCACTCCCAAAACTGAAGTCGTGTTGGAAGTCTGTCTCAGACTGCATGACAAAAGGATACACCACATTCACTTGACAGGGAGACAGGTGTGAAACTTGTGTGCCTGAGCAACTGAGGATAGCTCAGCATTGTGGCCGTGTAAGGCAAACGCAGGGGCGGGGGAATATTGGTAAAAGGCTGATGCAGTGTCACTCTCAGGTGTGAACACAGCGACACGTACGTTGTGGCTGTGTGTCAGCAATTCCAGAACGCATTTAATTCAGAAAGTAAACCCCCTCAAGGGCAACAACAATACATACTTGAGGCAATCTTGATTTGAAGCTTTCTCGACTGCAGGAATCCACACTCTTTGGTTCTTTCGGTAAAGTCACGTAAAATCGAGGAGGAGGCCGCTTTCCTACCTGACAGTTACACGCTAATTTCTCACGTTAACATCACTAGCCCTGGACACTTCTTTATGACCCATGGGCTACACACATTTCAAACCATTTAAAACAGTCTGCCTCAGTAGCACACCAAGGCTTTATCACCTGATGACGGACGCTTGTGTCGCACCCGAAACGTCGTGATTTATTTTATTTTATACCTACGTGACTTTACCGAAAGAACCAAAGAGTATAACTTGAGGCATCCAATAATAATACAATTCGCAGTCAACAAGCGACGCAATGCATACACACGTACACACACACACACGCTCGTACACGCAGGCACGGCACGTAGGGAAATGCCCAGAGGTATGCTGGTGATACGGATGCCCAGATCGTGAATATCCGGAGCCCCGCATCGTTCCATGAGATGCTTCAGCAAGTCCGGCACCTTGAAGCGTGCCATCACTCCTTTGCCTCGGGAGCTGCGGCTCTTGGCCACGAAGGTCCTAAACTCTGCCGCAAACAACAACAACAACAACACGAGCGGGTTACGCAGAGCGCATGCTAGGGGAGCAACGACGACGCATTGATTCGGACGTGATCATTCATCCTGAAGATCGCGATATGCACACCGGATCGCGTGCGTAAGAATTTATGTTTTAGATTTGTATACGTTGCGTGTCATTGTTTCACATTGTCCAACACCCACCCACTCCAGTCACTAGAGCCGGCTGTGTTCACGTTTTAAAACAAGGCGTTGAATCTAGAATTTATTCACGAGCCCTCAATCGCGATAATCGATTGATTCGCGACATGGGTGGCTGGGGTGGCGCGTATCGCTTCTGTTTATGTCTGCAAGGAATCACTTGCTGAGCCTTCGTATCATTTCAAATACCAAACAAATTCATGCATCAGTAGCACTGGGGCCTTGAAAAAGGGAAAAAAAATCCGATAAGCGACGTTTCGGGCAATGACCCTTCTTCATATTGCATAGAAAGGCCAGAGAGATTGAGTGAACAATAAGAATTGGAAACTGCACTTCACAGCGATTACCGTGTTTCAAAAGTTATTAGGTAACCATTCATATGAACCTTATGGCGGGACCCCGGGGTCTCATAAGTCCCCGGCTCTTGCATAAACATTATATTATATATTATATATAATGTAAACATTATATTCTATATAATGTAAACATTGTGTTATAATGTAAACATAAACTTTGCTTTTTTTCACCAATGGGTTTGAAGGATGGTGGCAAGTGTTGTCTTGTTAAACTATGCCTTTAAAACTGAAAACTACTTACCTACAGTAGCTCTATTTACATACACTATCTAAAAAATAATTTACTCCCCTCGTCAATCATCGTGTTTCTCAGTGTGGATTTGTAAACACACTTGTTAAACAATACATAAAATAGTACGCGTTTTCAATGCGCTGTTCATATTGTAAAATGCGTTTTTACAAATGTGACTCTACAGCAGTTGCAGAGCCGCACTTTTATATAATTCAGGTCAAAGCCAGATAAACAGTGGAGGATAAACATCGCATGAAGGCGGGGCAATTGTTGTGCAATCATTTCAGGTCAAATTTACAGGTGCGTTTTATTCATGCCACACAGGTAGAGAGTTGAGAGTGAAACCTGGCCCACTGGCATCGTGAATCATGGATCATGAGTCACCCGGACTTGTTGTGTTTGTTTATGGTTGCTATACAAGCCATCAAATCTACACCACGAAGAGAGTTGATGAACAAGTAGGAGAGTGTGTAACTGGATTACATTCATGTGCACAGGCGTTTCACATGTGAATATAAAATAAATAACGTCGACTCAAACGCCACTCTTTAGGATTTGGCACACTCAATAACATTTTAATTGATAAATTAAGACCAACAAACCATAATCAAATGGGTCATGCATCGATGTACCAATTGTGGTTACGGACTGCTAAAGAAGAAAATGATGAATGCAGATTCGAAGTGAGTTTAAACGTGAATCTACACCATTTAAATATATTTTAAACAACCCGTTGCAAACATGACAGTAATTTGAAATGTAGCACTGTACATCAGAACAATTTGAAAGACGTTAGAGATTTGAAACTGTCCAAAAAGAAAGGAGGAAAATAAATGTATTTTTACATAATACAGGTTTTTTGGGTAAGATTGCATAAATATAAAAATATGTCGGTAAACCCACCACCACCCGACACAGCCAATTAGTAAGGTTTGTCACTTAAACAGAACATGCCAATTCGTTACTAGTACAGCACACCGGTTGTGTGTTAGAGAGCAAAGCCACAACATTAACAATCTGAGTACGTCGTTTCGCCAGTAATTACAACCAGCATCATCAGGAGGCAGCCAGAATTGTGGATTTTAAAATGTAGATTTATTTAAATCTAAATTAAAAAAAAACATATAGAGAAACTGGAACATTATTATTACAGAATTTGGTGAGACATGTCGAAAAGAGAATGACTCCAGCTTAGCTTGCAAGAACTAAGAGACACAGTGTGGCCATGTGGCCTTAATGAGAGAGACTGACTCCAGCTTAGCTTGCAAGAACTTAGAGACATAGTGTGGCCATGTGGCCTTAATGAGAGAGACTGACTCCAGCTTAGCTTGCAATAACTAAGAGACACAGTGTGGCCATGTGGCCTTAATGAGAGAGACTGACTCCAGCTTAGCTTGCAAGAAATAAGAGACACAGTGTGGCCATGTGGCCTTAATGAGAGACTCACTCCAGCTTAGCTTGCAAGAACTAAGAGACACAGTGTGGCCATGTGGCCTTAATGAGAGAGACTCACTCCAGCTTAGCTTGCAAGAACTAAGAGACAGTATGGCCATGTGGCCTTAATGAGAGAGACTGACTCCAGCTTAGCTTGCAAGAACTAAGAGACACAGTGTGGCCATGTGGCCTTAATGAGAGAGACTCACTCCAGCTTAGCTTGCAAGAACTAAGAGACACAGTGTGGCCATGTGGCCTTAATGAGAGAGACTGACTCCAGCTTAGCTTGCAAGAACTAAGAGACACAGTGTGGCCATGTGGCCTTAATGAGAGAGACTGACTCCAGCTTAGCTTGCAAGAACTAAGAGACACAGTGTGGCCATGTGGCCTTAATGAGAGAGACTGACTCCAGCTTAGCTTGCAAGAACTAAGAGACACAGTGTGGCCATGTGGCCTTAATGAGAGAGACTGACTCCAGCTTAGCTTGCAAGAACTAAGAGACACAGTGTGGCCATGTGGCCTTAATGAGAGAGACTTACTCCAGCTTAGCTTGCAAGAACTAAGAGACACAGTGTGGCCATGTGGCCTTAATGAGAGACTGACTCCAGCTTAGCTTGCAAGAACTAAGAGACACAGTGTGGCCATGTGGCCTTAATGAGAGAGACTTACTCCAGCTTAGCTTGCAAGAACTAAGAGACACAGTGTGGCCATGTGGCCTTAATGAGAGAGACTGACTCCAGCTTAGCTTGCAAGAACTAAGAGACACAGTGTGGCCATGTGGCCTTAATGAGAGAGACTGACTCCAGCTTAGCTTGCAAGAACTAAGAGACACTGTGTGGCTCAGAAAGCGCGTTGTGACGGAGCGCGTTCCGCGTTGTGCGAAAAGCGTTCCCTAAAGTAAAGAAAACGCGTTGTAGTGAAAACGCGTTATCGTGTGAACACTTGGGACAGACCCAGGTGTTGTGGGTTAACTCCCCGAGGTAAACTTTCTTCCAAATTTGTGTTTTATAGGCCTTGTGCTCCGCCAATAATTGTTGTGAGTGTCGCTCCTCTGCCCTCTGTTGTTCATGGAGAGAGACTGCACCCTAGTGCCCAGTATCCTCCTCCGCGAGCCTCTTCAAAATGCTGATCTTGACACCGCTGGAAGCAGTCATCGGCCTTGACCTCACCCCACAACAGTGCAATTTTAACAGCTCAACATCAAAACACGATGATGGGTCGCTTGCACCAATCGCACAGCACCACAGCATTGACTCTCAGCTGTTACTTGTGTAGAGGGGGTCACGTGTGTCACCATAATTGCCCTAATCCTGAAACTCGTGCTGCGTAATATTTTCCTTGCCATATTATCTGTGACACACATAATGAGGACAACCGGTAAGTAAAACGAAACCAGAGGTGGGAAACCTGTACTTTATAATATTATTAATTTCAGGCAATGTGAACACGACTTTTAGAAACACCGATGCAGCTATACACATGCCAGATTGTCCAGAAATTCAGTTGATACTAATAGGGTTTATTTGCCAGTATTGTACATTATTTAAATTACATTTGTTTGGGCGGCAGGGTGGTGCAGTGGTCACGCCCGTGCATGACATCTTCTGAAGGACTGCCTGGCTTCGCTTTTCTAATTATGGTCCCTTTCTCTGGATTGGTTTACTCCCATGGCAAAACAACAACAACAACATACAATGTAACTGGTACTAGCCAAACATCCAAATTACTCCTGCGAAAAGTTGGCAGGCCCCTCCTGAACAAGAGTCTTGAGACTCAGTGAGATTGCTTGTGTGGCGATCGAAACGTCGTGATCCATTATTATTTTTTCTACCTACGTGACTTTACCGAAAGAACCAAAGAGTAAGGATTCCTGCAGTCACGAAAGCTTCAAATCAAGATTAATGAGTGTTTACATGTGGGAGGAAATCGGAGCACCTGGAGAAATCCAAGCAAATGGGGGGGGGGCTAACGCTCTATCACAAATCTACAGATGGAACAGGCGGAGTCCACATTATTCGACACCGCCTTCTCTACCTCCTTGACGACCAAGGGGTGGGAGTTGTCGCAATATTTTTGTAATCCACCAACCCTCACCTCTACGCAGTCGTGGATTACAGGCATACATAGCCACCACAACCACCCGGCTAAAGTAGCTGTAATGCACATCTAAAATTCTACAAAAGTTGATGGGGCAAAGGTCGTAGGTCAATTGGTTTGATTCCTATGCGCATTAACCAGTCTCTAACGTATGCACATTTAGATTCGCATTCAGCCGCCAATGGAACAGGTGGAGTCCAAAAGCTAAGTGGATGTACTGATTGTATCTTCATTGCGGGACTCATCCAGCAGTGGATTGACATGGGCTTCAGGTATCCACGTGTGGACGGGCAATAAACACTGGGGCCACCTGGCGGTAAATGTTTGCCGGTGCACATTGGGACCGGCTCACACGTCGCTGGCCCCAGGCAGCCCCCAGCCACTGGCGTGCAACACAGCGAAGGGAATCTCCCACCAATGAGAACCACGCACAACCCATGGTGCAGTCCTATAACTTGGACTCCTAAACACAACAAAACCCATAGCCGCCAACCCACACGGTTTACCCGTATTCTGTTGGGGGAAAGTGAGTGTGTTTATCCCTTGTGATGGGACTTTGTAGGATGGACGTTGAGATTTATAAGGGGCACGGGGTGACCAACAAGGTCTGAATTGGTCTGTAATAAGGAAGGCACTGATAAGGGGTTGACAGCGATGCAAACCCCACACAATACAAAACGGCAAGCGGCCAGCAACAACAAAAAATTATAATACATAACTGTCCAATGAGTAATTAGATCATTAAGATCAAAGAAACGTGTTCCTTAAATTGATCAAGTTTATTGTTGCAAGAGTTTGGGAAAACAGGAAGACCGGGTGTGGATTCCAGAGTGGAGCAGTGCAAACTGATAAATCTGAAAAGAAGAGTGAGGTGACCTGCATGGTGGTGAGCGGGTGGGTGAGTAAATGGGTGAGTGTTTGAGTAAACGAGTGGAGGAGTGAGTGATAGGGTGATTGAGTCAGTGACCGGATGCGTGAGTGACTGGATGCGTGGGTGACTGGATGCGTAGGTGATAGGATGATTGCGTGGGTGACTGAATGAGTGGGTGACTGAATGAGTGGGTGAGTGGATGAGTGCGTGATTGAATGGGTGACTGGATGAGTGGGTGACTGGATGAGTGGGTGACTGGATGAATGGGTGACTGGATGAGTGGGTGATTGGATGAGTGTGTAATAGGATGATTGACTGAGTGACTAGCTGAGTGTGTGATTGAATTAGTGACGAGATGAGTGTGTGATAGGGTGATTGAGTTAGTGGGTGACTGGATGATAGGGTGATTGCGTGGGTGACTGGATGCGTGGGTGACTGGATGAGTGGGCGACTGGATGCGTGGGTGACTGGATGAGTGTGTGATAGGGTGATTGAGTTAGTGACTGGATGAGTTAGTGACTGGATGAGTGGGTGACCGAGTTGTTTAGTTGAGTGCGTTCTTGTGACCTGCAGTGAGGCGCGGTGGTTGAACGCGGAGTGGATGAGATGAAGCGGTCAAAGTGTCTGGTAGACCGAGTCCCTTAACGTGGGTGGAGGAGGGATTCAACGAGGGGAAGTTCACTGCAACATTCACCACGGTGGTGCTAGTAGTTGCAGCGAAAAAAAAGTGATACAGGGCTGAATGAATGAAGGTTGAGGCGAGGATGCAAGATGGTGTAGAGGAGGCAAAGTGGAGGGTACAGGAGGTGAGGTGTTGAGGTTGCGTAGTGAGGAGGCGTAGAGGAGGTGTAGAGGAGGCGTAGAGGAGGGTGCCCCGCTCTTGGCGTTGATCTTGGTGAACACGTGTCCGCGCCCCGTCTCGTAGCTCTGCCCGGTGCTGATGCAGCCTCCACCGGCCGAAGCGCCTAGCGGCCTCGCCGAGTCCGTGCCCAGCTCCGCTCTGAGCAAGCTCTCCATTGCGCGCTATCTGCTCGCAGCAACAGACACAACGATAAACTCCCCCCCCCCCCCCCGGTCCCGTGTGGCCTCTAAATACTTATTTCCTTGGGAGAGGTGATTTATCGGATGAGGCCTAAATGGTAAAGTAACACACACAGCGTTTACCAAAAGGGAACGCATACTGATGCCTATCTGAATGCATATTCGCATCATCACCCCGTACAGAATACCTCTCATCAAGATGCTCATACATCTGGCTAAAACAGTGTCAGATTTGTGAAAGTCTGAGGAGAGATTAAACATGTCAAAGAAATGCGACGATTGAATGTCTACAATAATGCTCAAATTAACAGAGCAGTGAATGCCAAACCAAGATTGAGCAGCAATACTGCTGAAAGTGAACAGGTTATTAAACAATTAAAATACCACATATTATGGGAGTGGCTGACAAATTAGCGCGAGTTTTGGAAAAGCAAAAAGCTAAAAATCTAAGTACGATTTGGCACGGTACACAAAATTCAAAAAATTGTAACTCGTACTAAAGATTGATTGCTTAAGTCATCAACAGATGGTATGTATCGGATTAATTGCTTACGTGGCAGATGTTATATTGGCCAGACGGGATGTAACATTAGAGCAAGACTAAAAGAACACCAAATAAATATTAAACACTCTCAAACATAACTGTTGGAAGTTGCAGTACATGCTTGCCAACAAGGACACTTAATTGATTTTGATAACGATGAAGTGTTGTGTAAAACTAATTATTACTGTTGATTTAAAGCTTTCGTGACTGCAGTAATTCATATTCTTAGTTCTTTCGGTAAAGTCACGTTGAAGGGAATCAACAAAATAATAAAATATATAAAAAACAATACAAATTCTCACGACGTTTCGACCATAACACAAACGGTCGTCCTCAGGTGTGTCGGTTTGCATACATTTATTTATTTATTTTAAAGCGGTGTATCTACTTATTTATTTATTTTTTAAAAACGCTAGCGCCACGCGCAGCGATTTGACAATTTATTTAGACGGACTAGTCCATCTATGTTCTGAAAAGAGGAGGGAGTCAAATTTTTAAATAAATAAATAAATACCCCGTTTAAAAATAAATATATTTATGCAAACCGACACACCTGAAGACGACCGTTTGTGTTATGGTCGAAACGTCGTGAGAATTTTTATTGTTTATATATATTTTATTATTTCGTTGTTTCCCTTCAACGTGACTTTACTGAAAGAACTAAGATTATAATTATTACTGGCCAAGACTAATTTGAGAATCCATTGAAACTGAGAAAAATGTAATTATTTTAACCGCTCTGACAGCTACAGGCTTAGTGCGGCCTGGAAGCGTATTATTAAGTAATTGTGATTGTAAGATGAGGAGATGAAGGCAGAAGAAGAAGACGTGGGGCGATGTGGTGATGCGGTCGAACGTGGTGGCCCGAGGAACGGAGGGAGAGATGGCACGGGACGGGGCGGTGTGGAGAAGGTGGCAAGGACGGCGAACCCCACGTGAGTGGAACAAACGCGTGGAGGAAGAAGACATCTCACATTTATCATTACTTATAGAGGAAACATACTAATTAAATGATTACTAATCAATTATATAATTTCAATAATCCCCCTCCCCGCCTCTGATTTCTGCACCTGATGGGTTCAGTGATGACATCGCCTTTCTCTATTTAAGACCGGAAGCAGGTGGATGGCTTCACTATTCTGGCAAATCGCCCGATGATGCTGGATGTAATTACCAGTGAAACGTCATACTCATCTTGTGGATTTACTCTCCAAAACACCGGTGGGCTGAAGTAGCAACTAAAAGTGGAGTTTTGTTTACGTGACAAATTCCTTACTAATTGGCTGTGTCAGGTGGTGTAGGGTTATGACACATTTATACTTACACGATCTAACCCAAAAACCTTTGTTATGAAATTAGGACAATTTATGAAATATATTGTATACCAGAAAATACAGCAATTGACTAAAAATATACGGCAATAGATGTAACCTCGCAGCAGTGAACGTGACGAAATTTAATCATGGAAATGTCCGCTGCACAAAACCTTGAGTTCATCGCCCCACACGTGGTACCTCAGCCTCAGGATGAAATAAATCATCAGGGAGTTCTCCGTGAGCATCGTGCGCGCTCCAAATCTAGAGTTGAGCCGTGGTCTCGGCACCCAGCCAGCCGCCTTCTATTCTTGGGGCAGTCGGAGTCCAGCGCGCTATCGAAGGGCACGTGGTGAACGCTCAGGACGTGTCTCTTGAGCTTCGACTTCTGCGTCGCTCCGTACGAGCAGTCACTGCACGGGAAGGGCTTTTCATCTGGAACACAAGACATCCACCGTTGAGCACACGCACGCGCTAATACATAATTTATTTATCACCATGCAGTGGATGCCATAGCATTACTATGTATATGGGACGTTTTATCAATCACGGTTGCTGACCACAGGCCCAAAGGCCCAAAATGCCAAATGGCCAGCAACAAATACCTCCGATTAGCACGGTTGGCTACGTATGGTACGAAAGAAGTTCAACATACGTACAAATAGTAGAAAAGCAAGATACTGATTTCCTGAAAAATATCATAATACATTTTTGAGGCTTATTTTGAAGCCCGAACATTTTGCACTTCTTCGTGTGGTTGATGTTGATGCAGAGCAACAACTATAATTTAACATCGAGGTGGTTGAGCCAGATTATTCTATTACAGCTCATTAATTACACAATAATTACCTGCAATAGAACGAGTAAATACACATGGAAGTTAGGTGTTAGTACAATGAAGAGGAAATTCCCATTGTGGAAATGACTCGATCTATACATTCAAAAATGTTCCCTAAATTTACCCACTTGTTTAAGTAAAATTTACCCCGGTTAAGAAATAGATACTCTTTGGAATTTGTCAAGCAATGCATTTTGCTCAGTTTCCTTCCAATGGTGCTATTGGCTCCATGTCATGAGATGAAGGATCCCTGTGCAACTCTCACACAGCAGTGAACCACCTCATGTAAGAGAACAGCTCGTGGAAGGAGATATCATTGCAGATATCAGGCAGAATAGACCTGGGATGGGACCGAGATTGGTTCAGATACTCGTCACCGATGTTGGCCGTGAGTGGGAATAGAACTCGGGTCGCCGGATCCCGTCGCACGGTGCGCTAACCACTTCGGCACCGCTCCCCATGTAATCCTCACTTCAAGCACACACCTCATCACCGACACAGCTTCCACATCGTCATATCCACCACTCCTCCCCCAGCCCCATCGCTTACAACACTCTCACCCCTTCCCTCTCCACAATGCCGATGCACCTCACACTCCCCATACCTCCCATGCTCCCACCAGCAGCTTCCACTCCCGATGACGCCTCCTCACAATACCCCTTCACTCCCTCCCATCGGACCGCCATTCTCAAACTATAACTTTTTAACTAAACTATATTTTGATTTAAAGCTTTCGTTACTGCAGGGATTCATATCCTTGGTTCTTTCGGTAAAGTCACGTAGAAGGGAAACAATAAAATAATAAAAATATAAGACAATAAAATTATCCCGACGTTTCGACTGCAACACAAGCAATCATCAGGTGATGATGATCATCAGGTGATGTTGCAGTCGAAACCTCGTGAGAATTTTATTGTTTTATATTTTTATTATTTTATTGTTTCCCTTCTACGTGACTTTACCGAAAGAACCAAGAATATAAACTATATTTTTTATTTTACCAGTTGGAGGCCCCACTGAGCTATGGAGCTATTTTTCAGAAGCAACCTGGCTATCACAAATGTTATCTTCAACGAAGTGGCTTATCCCGTGGAAATTTATAGAGGCCAAATACTCTAAACGCGTGATGTTTATTCTAAATGTAGTGAGAGAGACATGCAACCTCAAAATATACAGCAGGCGACGGGGTCGGGATTGAATCCACGGCCTCCTGCGTACCAGGCGAGGTAGTTAACATATTGCCACTGTGGTGCCCTGTGGTCACGTGAGGCCTACCACTTCTGAATGGCTTGTGATGCATATTTGAATATTAGTGCAAGCGTCTTAGCCTCATTCATTAGTCAGGTATTCGAAGGGAATATTGTCATTTGGTAACGCTATTTCAAATATCGCTCATTAAACGTTCAATTTTAATGCAATGCAATTGAGGGACTTTGTAGAGTCTTGTCGTGGTCTGGAGCTGTGGTTGTTGTGTTGCTACTTTGCCCAAGCTTGCATTTGTTGACAAATTGGCAGGAATGTATGTACTTTGTATTTTTAGCAATTTGCTTACATTTTCTCCATCTTGCCTCTCATCGGTTTTGGAAATAGCTCGCTGACCCTCCCCTACTGGACATATGTGAAAAAGATCTTCATAGCTCATCGTATTCCTCCAGGATATAAAATAGATTCTGATTCTGATTAATCAGTGGCGCTGCGAACAACCTATTCCCTCTATTGCTGCGGGAATCTGCATCCACACATGATCAAGCACCCCTGTCTAATGCAATAGACATGGTTCCTTTGTCATAGGCATGTAATTCTGCAAATGTGCAGAAATGTCTACCGTATGCGACTTACTCCAGACAAGGTTAGACTATTAAACGTGACCTGTTGTGACACGTCTAATGTGTATTGTGTGGTCGTTAGCACAGAAAGATGCATCTGGTAATGTCCTAATGGACCAAAAATAGTAAAAAGGAGGCTGGGTCTGTGTTGTTCAGAGTGACCACCATATACAGACTCTTGTACGTACAAACGAGTTCGGTTCCATAGGTCTGTTCGTAAGTCGATTTGTTCGTGAGTCCAACTTTACTCCCGTCGATTTCAAACACGTTTTACGACTTGTACACTAAACACGGGGAATGGCTTTAACAGTTGCCTCTGGTTCTTCACGTTCTGCAGATGTAGATGCCACCATCACCACCTATTGTGCGGTGGTTGAACTTGCGACTCTCGGTCCGAACAGGAAACTGGACATACGGACAGGTTTGATCATATCTCTGAAAGTTCGTAAGTCGAATGTTCGTAAGTAGAGGAGTCCCTGTGTAGTGGCATAGAATCGTAATGTAACAGCATAGCGCCTGCTGCTGGCAGGGAAAGGGATCTGAGGCTTACGGCCCTGACGTCAGCAGGCCAAGTTATACACAAGAGGGGGATCTAGGGAAAGGTGGCAGAAGGGGCACTGAATTCATAATGATACAATAATTCAGTAACACTTTACAAGTGTACAGCACGTCAGATCATTACATGGCCTAACCCTGGTTGGAAACACCGTGGGAGTGAAGAAGAAGATGGATTTCTAATCATTATTTACATTTGTAAGGTGCATTTTATCCGTATGCCACCAGACTTAACTTGGAGTGTCTAAATTCCCTTTGCCCACCAGAATGAATAGACCTCATCTTTCCCACCCCTGCAGACTTGGTATTAAAGTAGATACATGCTAATGTTTACAAAGTAACGGGCTCTTGACCAATTTCATTTCCACATAAATCAATCATTTGGAAATAGGCCCCACTATACCCCACCGACTACAGCACTCTAATCTTGCCTCCTCGTTTTGCCTCTTCCACCTGCCTCATGCTCGTCAGCACCGCCTTTCGTGCAGCCATGCGGGTGTGAGGTCATCATCACGAGAGGCCGTGCACTTCATCGTTCGCACGCGGCGGAGGAACCACTGAAGTCAAACGTTTACATACGTGCGGTTTAGTGGGGTCATTTCCGAGCGAACTCGGTTTTAGAAGTGTTTATCGTTGAATGTGGAAGGGTTTGGGTTAGTTTTCGGGTTACCACCTTTTCCACTATGGAGATCAAACCCAGACCTATGTTTCAGTCTGTCTAGGTCTGTCAACAACCATGCAGTAGTAAAGTTCAGCACAGTACCGGTACCAGATCTCGGTACAAATTAATTCATGCCACCCAAACACAGATGCCAATTCACAGACTGTCTCGGCTGGACCGGGACAGGAGGTAACCCAAGGGTAGTGGGAGGATAACCGCTTTGTGAGCTATTTGTAAGTAATGCGTTTAGAGTATTTGGCTACTATAAATTTCCACGTGATAAGCCACTTCGTTAAGCTATAATTTGTGGCCAGGTCGCTTCTGAAAAAGAGCTATATAGCTCTCAATGGGCCTTACCTGGTAAATAAAAAAGATTTCACTTTAATGGTATACATACTTGAATTTTACTGCGGATGTTTTAAAACATGTCCTGTCTAACTGTCAACTTTGTTTGAATTTCAGTGGGAGAAGATGCTTCTCACACAGACGTTAAAGCAGGTACCAGAGTCCACCTGAAGCTTCTGCAGTGTGCACCTCATAGGATTCCATCCATTACTGTTGGTGCGATGGTTTGGATTTTCAAGTTGAAATCTCCTAGTTCATTTTATTTTTACCCAGGCGGCAACTCAATTGTCAAGGGTAGTCCTGTTTGGATAAGGCATCCTTGTCTCTTGAGTTCCACATCTTGGAGAGGATGTGATTAGTCAGCATCGATGCCATTTTAGTTGGTGTCACGCATCATGCGTGCATTCTTAAATTACTGACGCCGACTGAAGACTGAAGATGCAAGTGTGCCATCTGACAATGAAAGTTATGAAGCCATTTTTTGTCATTGCCAATCTTCCTTTGTGCTCTGTCAGAGTCTGGGATAACACGGCCTTGGTGAAGTCCACTGGACTTGTGTCATTTCTGTATCAATTTTTTTTGTTTCATTTTGAAATCTCTGCTCGACTTCCTTCAATTGCATCCATCTCCACCTCCGATTAGCACGGCTGGCTGACGTATGGCGCGAAAGAGGTTCAACGCACATACCTACAAGGAGTGTAAATTCATACGGTGCCAGAAACTCTGCACGAGTTCGTGCCGCGTTCTCCCGATGTTGCCGTCGATGTTTGTCCAGCGACAAGCCATTCGTTGCCACGCGTGAACCTGTCTCACCTCCACAATCACAGGGCCGAGTGCGTGACGTGTCCGGCAAGCCGTGTGATGTGTCTGCGGATGATAATCTTCAGCAGAGGCCTGTGCCTTCTCCCACAGACGCCGCGCAACTGACGCCGCTCCCAGCGCCGCCGACCTCTGCTTCCCCGGCCACGGCCCCGAGGAGTTCCTCTCCTCTGCTGGACACCCCGTGTGCTGGACCTGCTGCTCCACCACACTTGCCTGCCCACTACACAGGCACAAAGAGGTACGGGCAGAACTAATTCATAAACGCTTTCAACATAAGTTGGAGAGAGCTGAGCCTTTCTAGGAATTCGGCAATGCTTTCCCACCTGTGACTGCTCCCGATATATGACTCGAGAGCATGTAGGTTTTGCTTGCAGGCCACACACACTCACAAACATGAATGATGTGTTTGGTATTATCTCATGGAAAATAATAAGTTGCACAAGGGCCAGGGTCATGCCCCATTCATTCTGAACGATTAAACAAAACTGACCCACGTTCACACACGAGAGCAGAGAGGTTGGCTGCAGGGTGACGCATGCGAAGAACGCGTCCCTGTAAAAGAGTTAGAAGGTTCCCCTTCGTACCTTCTTACTCTCCCTCCCACCCCCCTCCTTCCGGTCAGGTGATTTTGAAGTGTCGTCGTCGTCACAAGAGGACGTTGACCAAGACAGCGCGTGGAACCAGTGGCTGCGCTCCAAGATCCCGGGGCTCTTCCTGCTGGCCCTGCACACACTTACCGTGAGTCGGCGCAGATGTGGCCTCGCGACTGGGGCTGCCACCTGTCCGCGTTTGACCCCCGGACAGTGTTCGGGTGGCAGCAGGAATTGATTTGTGCCGAGATCTGGTACCCCGGGTATGGCTATGGTTGAATTTTATCACCGTGAACTGCACAGTTTTAACAATAGACCTGGGCTCGCTGAGAAATGTGCCTGGGTTTGCTCTGTCGTAGAAATGGTGGCAACTGTACTTGGGGCATCGGCACGTTTATTCGCGCTCCGGCTCCATTTACACCGAGAGTCACGTGCTTGTCTCGTGTGAGGAGTGGTGGTGTGGCTGTTAAGGGGGCATCCATTTAGTATGTATGCATGGAGGGGGGAGGAGGGGTTAACCCAAATGCGTACGCTTGCGTATGGGGGGGTCTACTGACAATGTGTAAGCCGACTGCAATTGCATGAATCTGCCCATCGCAGTGACATGGGGAAGTAATTGCTTCCGACAAAGGCGTTCTATGACCTTTTAAATCGTACTCAGGTTTGAGAACGGGGACAGTTTGCATTCATGATCCTGAATCATGACAATTCTTTGACTCTCCGGCAGTGGTGAATCGTTCCAACCATCAGTAGGAATCGTGTATATGTGTGTATGTGTATGCACAGCTGTACCCATTGGCTTCTGTTATGGTCATGTACGTTTATTTTTTATTTCGTGGAATATCACTTGCTGTACTCCACGCGGTGAGTGCTTTGTGTAGATAGGAATCATGTTATGTAGAGAATATCAATCTAATTCAGTACCTCTATATGTCTCCCACAGACGAGCGGGGAGACAGCAGCCAGGCGGTGAGCCGGCACTCCCAACAATCGCCCAAGCTCTGCGGTTCTCTTTACATTCCGATGTTTGCAGCCACTTACTGAGTGTTTACATGTGGGGGGAAACCAGTACACTCGCAGAAAACGAAAGAATGTGAGCAAGGAGGCAACGTTCTATCCCGTGCAGATGGAAAGGATTCCACAGTTGTGTTCCACTGCCTCCTGGCAAGCCAGGGTATGACTCATCCTCGATGCCCACCGGAAGGGAGATTGCACACTTGCAATTGAATTCCCTGAGATTATTTATATCATGGGGTAGGCAGTGACAAAGCCCCTGAATCACTTAACACGAACATGCGGTCCAGTGCATTGTACGTGCAAGGATGCTCGCTTTACAAAATGTATGAATGTATGTTGAACTTGAATCTTGACTTAAAGCTTTCGTGACTGCAGGGATTCATATTCTTTGGGTCTTTCGGTAAAGTCACGCAGATAGAACAATAAAATAATAAAAATAAAGTGAATACAAAATAATAATACAAATATCACGACGTTTTGATCACAACACAAGCAATCGTTATCATTTTTCTCCTGATGACGATTGCTTGTGTTGCGATCGAAACGTCGTGATATATTTTACTTTTTTATTCAATTTATTTTCATTATTTTATTGTTCTATCTACGTGACTTTACGGAAAAACCCAAAGAATATGTGTTGAACTTCTTTCGCAGTGTACGTAGCCAACCGTGCTAATCTGTGGTACATTAACACCTTGCCACAAATGCCCTGTTGCTCATGAGCACACCGACTCAAATGAATCAGGCGCAAGGTTTGCGTGATTAATGCTTACAAAGTGGGGTCTATAATGAACAATATGGCTGAAGCTCGAGTTCTATTCATTTAAAACCAAACGTGTTTCTTACCAACCATACCTGGTGTTTGCACACAGATACAGATTCTGGGCGATGCGTTCTACACCATTCGGAATGCGCTGTTGCAATGTGCAGCCACAGCTGCTGCAAAAATATTTGTCTCGGTTTGATCCACTGAACAATATCCACTGACCACACCGCACGCGCAACAATGATATAACTACGAACAAAAATATGAATAAATTAAGATCGTTTATTAAATATATTGCACGTAAGAAAATACAGCAATAGACGTAAAAATACATGGCAGTTTAACACGTAGGCTTTCGCGACAAATATCCATAATACAGGTTTTATGGGTTGGATCGCGTAAATATATGTGCCATTATGAGACCTTTGCCAGTAGCAAGATATAGTAATAGGTTTTTACCCTTTTATCTGGCACCAAAACTGACACCTTTATACAAGGGATCATGTTTGCAATAACCACAACACAAGCAGTCAAAATGCAAACAAAAAGAGACAACTCTGATAATGATATACACTGTCCTTGAAGCTGATTGGTGCACACCCGAGACGGCTTTTCTTAGAGCCTAGTCTCCACTGGTGTTGGACCAGATGACGCCAAAAGGCATACAACTCAAAAACAGCGCACTATCAGAGTATTGAGAGCTCGGGGTAAGAATTTACATTATGAGACCTCCTTTGCCAGTAGCAAGATATAGTAATAGGTTTTTACCCTTTTATCTGGCACCAAAACTGACACCTTTATACAAGGGATCATGTTTGCATAAAGGTGTCAGTTTTGGTGCCAGATAAAAGGGTAAAAACCTATTACAATTTAAATGTGTCGTTAAACCCGCCACCACCCGACAGCCCACTAGTAAGGGTTGTCACGTAAACAGAACATGCCAATTCATCACTAGTACAGCACACCGGTGTGTGGTGTGTTGGAGAGCCAAGCCACAACATTTACCATCGGAGTACGGCGTTTCAGTAATTACAACTAGCTTCATCAGGCAACAGCAAGGTTTGGGAGAAGTCCACCTGTTTAATTCCTTATATAGAGGCGTAGATGTGGTGACAACACTTGTGCACTCTTTGAGCGCAAACTGGGGGGGGATTAATGAATCAACATACATTATACATGCGCATTATGCTAGCCCATTGATCTTGTACTTAGTGTCCATTGTGTGTATTAAAATAGCCGTACAAATGGTAATTTGATGATTCTCTTCCATGCAGCACTAAGTCGGTAGCTATCCAAACGATTACAATTATTTTTATTTCTTTAAATTTCGATAGATTCTGGAATTAGTCTTGGCCAGTAGTAACAAGTTTTGCACAGAACTTCAACATTATCAAAATCAATTGAGTGTCCTTGTGGGCACGTGTGTTCTGCTACTGCTGACAGTTGTATTTGTGAGCATTTCATATTTCTGTGGTGTTCTTATAGTCTTGTGCTGATCATTCATCCTGTTTGCCCAACATAGCATTCCACAAGTGCAATTAATCCGGTACACACCTTCTGTTGATAGCTTCAGTAATAGAACAGCAAAGAAATATCCAATAGTCCTTTTCGTAGGTTTCCATATGCCTTCTGAATTTGCCTGGCTGATCAAAGTTTCGACCGCAGATGCCATTGGTCAGGGGTCTCTTTGTCCGTTCTCATGTGGGACTCTAGGCATGATGGCAGTTGGAATGCTTTCCCACAGACTTGGCAAGACATTTGTTTTCTCACTCTAGTGACTATGGGAGTGAGGTGGAGTCGAGACGGGCGCTGGTCAGGCGTGGCGTTTCCCAGCAGGCGCCTTCGTTCCATGCGCGGTTGCTGTGATAGCAATAACTTCGTTGCACGCAGGTGCGCCCTTTGCAGAAGGTGGCATTGTCTGCAACTCTGCCTCCTCACCACCAGGACTCGACAAGCTGCTGCTGCTGGAGCTGCTGGTGCCATCCATGGCAAAGGCAATTCTTTCAGCACCATGACTCGCAGCCGAGTAGCTCTGACACACCTTTAACACCGCATTGGCAAAATTGCCGTCATTCACCATGCCACGTGCGCCCCTTGAGTTCTTTCCGTGGGTCTCCATATGCCTTCTGAGTTTGTAGGGCTGATCAAAGCTTTGATCGCAGATGTGGCAGCTTTGACCACCGGTCTTGTGCATTCTCATGTGGGACTCTAGGCACCATGCCAGTTGGAATGTTTTCCTGCAGACGTCGCAAGAGATTCGTTTTCTCAATCTAGTGACTCTATCGGATTCCAGTGGCTCTATCAGATTCAACACCGCATTGGCAAAACTGCCGTTATTCACCAAGCCTGGTGCACCCTTTATCATGTAATACTTTTCGTGGGTCTTCATATGCCTTTTGAATTTCCCTGGCTGATCAAAACTTCGTCCGCATATGCCGCACCATTGATCACGGGTCTCCTTGTGCGTTCTTACGTGGGATTCTAGGCACCATGCCAGTTGGAATTTTTTCCCACAGACGTCACAAGAGATGAGTTTTTTCGCTCTTGTAACTCTACCAGATTGAGGTGGGGTCGAGACGGGTGCTGGTGAAGTGCCATCGATGGTAAAGGCAATTCTCCCAGCACCACCATGACTCGCAGCGGAGTTGCTCTCGCACATCTGATACAAAAGACAAAGGTCACGCGCATGACACCCGTGTCACGAGTGTACTCACAAAGGCATACTTAAGGTGACATAAGATTCATTACAACAGATTCATTATAACAGAACTCCTCAATAGTGCAGATCCTATCATCTAATATTTTACTCCTTATCCACCCAACTAAGTACTCTTTGGTTCTTTCAGTAAAGTCACGTAGGTAGGAAAAATAAAATAAAAAATAATATATCACGACCATAAATGACGTCACGCGATTTTGGACGATTTTTGACCCCCCCCCTCGTCACACGGCGTCACAAAAAGTCAGACCCCCCCCTCAAGTATGACGTCACAAAGCTCTGCCCCCCCCCCCAAACCATATTTTCATTTTGAAAATAAAACATGCTTCAAATCGCTTTAAACTATTGTCATTGTATTTAATGTGGCGCTGCACTCTGATGTTGTAGGAGAAAACATTTATTAAAAAGTCTATTTGACTAAATAGAACGTGTCGTCTATATTTATTTAAAGTTGCGCATTTTGACGTGACGTCACATTTCTCAAACCCCCCCTCCTCGTCACAAATGTCTGACCCCCCCTCCCCAGGTGTGTGACGTCATTTATGGACGGCCCCCATCGCCTTAAAACGCGAACTCGCGCTTGCAAACTGAAACGCGGAACTTTTTTTGTTCCGCAGCGCGATCCTCCGCGAGATGTAATGAGTCGGCCTCGCGCTGTGAGTGAGTGTGAGTGAGACAGCATCGTCCCCCACTCCTCCTGATGTCGAGGGTAAATGGGCGAGGTTTAAGCCTGTGACTCATGCAGCTGCAATGACTGCTTTGTGTACGCGGTCCAGACCTCCCCAGAGACCCTGGCTGACAGAGGAGGTGTTCAGGATTGTTGAGAAAAAGCGACAGGCTCACTCTAATCGTCTACAGCATCCCACGTCAGAGAATGAGGAGGCTTACCGCAGCCTTCGCTCGGAGGTTCGGAGAGCCGTGAGGCGCTGCAAGGATGGGTGGTGATCGCGGGTTGCTGAGGAGATGGAGTCTGCCTCAATGGCCCGCGATCACAAATCCCTATTTAACTCCATCAAAAAAGTAACCTACAGCGCCACACCTATTACCATTGTAGGGGTAATCGTCACTCACCACTCTGTGGGCTGGTAGCTTCCCCTTATCGTCAATAGGGGGCGGAAGCGCTATCACGCCAGGGCTAATGTCCATGGCCCAAAAAGGGGCCAACGACAAACCCTAGCAAACGGATCCTGGGACACATTCCCCGGGGCCCCGGGAGGGGGGAACCGGGGGATGATGTCACCTTCCAGAACGTTCTAGAAGGGAAGCGTGGCTAGGGCGGAGCAAGCCACGAACCATAAGCCGGACCTCTCAGAGGTCTGGCTCAGTCATCTGCAAGCTGAAGAACGAAGACCTGGGCTGAAGATAGGACTCTGGACCCCAAGTACCATTGTCCTTCTAAGGGCCGGAGCTCAGTGAGGCCAGTGGTCAGGACCCACGGACCGGGTACGGTCAGGTCAAATAGCCTCTCCTAGGGTCCCAGCCGGAGGAAGGGTAACGGGGTACCCAGTGATAGGGCCCGCATAATCCGGAGGCCATACCTCCCCAGGTATCGGGTAAAGGGACCGATATACCCTTTGTGTTAGAGACTTGTAAGGAAGACAATAAATATCGTGTTACCTCATCAGAACTTTATTCGTCAATTTATACCCACTACACCACCATTAGCGGAACGAAGGGTGATCCAAGCTCCGACCCCCAGGGACAGGTTTGCAGATTTGCTGAGCATTTCTGTGAGGTCCTGGGGGAGGGGGAATCCCTCAGCCTGGAAAACATCATGGGACAAAGTGGGGATGACCCTGCTGAGGATGCGGTACCTCAAATATTAGAGGAGGAAGTCACCCCCTGTGAGTGGCTGGCTGAGGTACCATCCATTGAGGAAGTACTGAGGGCGATCCAGAGTCCGAGAACAGGAAAGGCACCGAGCAGAGATGATCTCCAAAGCGAAATGCTGAGGGAGGGTGGCGTTTGTGCGTAGACTGCCCTACATGACATCATAACAACAGTCTGGGCCACTGGACGGGTTCCGCAGGATTGGAAGGATGCCCTGGCGGTCCCCCTCTTTAAGAAGGGGGACCGCACAGACTGTAACAACTACAGGGGCATCTAACTCCTCAGTGTGCCGGGAAAGGTCCTGGCAAGGATTATTCAACATCGCCTTGCTAGGTACGCTAAGGAGAGGCTTGCGGAGCCCCAATGCGGTTTCAAGAAAGGGCGGTCCTGCAAAAATGTCATATTTTCTGTCTGTCTGCTACAGCAGAGGTGGAGGGAATTCCAACTAGACCTACATCTCTGCTTTATTGACCTGGTTAAGGCCTATGATACCATCAGTAGGCCTGGGCTCTGGGTTGTTCTTCGTGCTTTCAGAGTCCCTGACCCTCTGCTCACACTCATTAAGGACCTTCATGATGGTGAGCAGACCCGAGTAAAACTACATAGCCGGGAGTCAGAGCCATTCCCTGCGACAGGGATGTCCTCTGGCTCCAACATTATTTAACATCTATTTCGACCACATAGTTCGTGAAGCCTTCAGTAGCTGTACCAGAGGAATTTACGTCTGGTACAGATACAATGGGAGGCTGATCGATGCCCAGGTGCGGTCAAGGGATGTCTCCCTATTGGTCAACCACATTATGTATGCCGACGACCTGGTAATTGCTGCTCATTCAGAGGAGGAGTTGGAGGCGCTGCTGCTGAAACTGGAGTGTGCCACTAAGAGGTGGGGCCTTACCATCAGCCCCACCAAAACGAAGCACCTGCCTGGGTATTTTGTGCCATCGGGCACTCTACCCCACAACTCCCAATCGGTGATGGGGCAGTTGGGGAGAGAGTGGAGAGTTTTCCATACCTGGGCAGTGTGCTCATGATCGGCTCCGGATTAACAGCAGAGGTCTCACTCCGAATTAGTCGAGCGGCATTATCTTTTCATCGGTTGTGTAACGTTGTGTGAAAGCTACCTGGTCTGTCGCTCCGCATGAAGCTTCGGTTCTTCTCGGCCACAGTCATTCCCTCCCTTCTCTACGCTTGCAAAACGTGGACCCCCCCCCTAATGCAGCATCTTCACCGGTTAGAAACATTTAGGCTGGCCTGCCTACGATCAATCCTGGGTTTAACCAGGCTGGATTGTGTGAGGAGCTCACAAATCCTCGAAAGATCTGGACAAAGTCCCATCGGTGAGCTCCTCCAGCAGGCAAGGCTGCGTTGGCTGGGCCATGTAGCCCGCATGCCCAATCACCGCATGCCCAAACAGATCGAGGGAGCTAAACGGGCGTGGCACGGACTAGAGAAGAGATGAGTGATGTGGTACAGGAGGATGTGGAGCTGAGTGGACTTGCCAATGACTGGTACCAGCGGTGTCTCTACTGGGCAGTTGGAGGCAGTCGCCCTCCAACAACAACGGAGGGCGGAGGAGCGACGCTCAGAAAAACGAGCGGAGCGTCGGGTGGCTAAAGCTCAGCAAGTTGGCACAGTAGGGGGCACAGGTGGTGCATCAGCCAGTAATCTCAGTCATCTCAGTCAGTCGACCAGTGGCACCTGGGTCTGCCCCGTGACCTCCTGCCAGCCGGCGATCGACACTTCACGTAGCCTCAAGGTGCACATAGCCTGGCATAAGCGTCGTGGTGACGTCACCGTCACTTAGTGGCGCATGGCGGTTGTTGTTTTGAGACAGTAAGAGAGTGTGAGGTCGACTCAGCCTCAGATGAGTACCTGGTGCGGTGTGTCGTAAACATCGCTACTGGGGGAGACAAAGGCCGCCGTGGAGGAGAATCCTAAAATAATAAAAGCTTTGATTATAATAAAAGCTTTGATTATAATATTATGATATTATAATAAAAGCTATACTAAAAGCTTTTAAATTAAAAATACAAAACATTTTGAAATAATGAAAGCTTTTATTATTAAAAATGTATTATTTAATTTTTAAATTGGCAGAATCTACACGCCATATTCTTGGTTCTTCAGGTAAAGTCACGCAGATTTGAAAATAAAAATAATTAAATTTAATTTAAAAATATAAATTATAATATTTAAACTAATAAAAGCTTTATTATTTTCAAGTTATTATTTGAAATTTTAAAATACAAAAAAATAAAATACAAATAATAAATTGAAAATAATAAATGTTTTATTATTTTATAATAAATTTAAAATAAAAGCTTTTATTATTTTCAATTTATTATTTTAATTTTATCAACAGGTCCCTGCAGGGTGGGCTGGTAGGGCAAGTCTCTGCGCTGCCTATTGCTGATTTTACACCCAACAGCACGAGATTTCACTTCGTTAAAGTATTGAAAGGGGACGGACGGACACATTAATATATTGCAGGCTGGTACACTCAGTTTACAACTTCGTTCCTACCAGTATTATGACTTTACCGAAGGAAGCAATAATCTGGCGTGTAGATGCTGCCATCTGCTGGCCACCATTGTTGGGTGTAGATTGTGACTTGAAACTTTCGTGACTTCAGGAATTCATATTCTTGGTTCTTTCGGTAGTCACGTCCATAGAAAATAAAAAAAAATATCAAATCAAATAAAAATGTGAAATTTTAAATAATAAAAGCAAAAAACCCACATTCATATTCTTGGTTCTTTCGGTAAAGTCACGGAGATAAAAAAAATACAATTTTAAAATAATCAATTGAATAAAAGCTTTTAATATTATTTAAGCTTTTGTTATATTCAATTTATTATTTTAATTTTTAAATTGGCAGAATCTACACGCCACGTTGGTGGCCGGCAGGTGGCAACATCTACACGCCGAATTCTTGTTTTTTTCGTTAAAGTCACGTAGATTTTAAAATAAAAATAATATAATTTAATTTAAAAATACAAATAATAAATTGAAAATAATAAAAGCTTTCATAATTTTCATTTTTAAATTTTATTATTATTTTCTATCTACGTGACTTTACCGAAGGAAGCAATAATATGGCGTGTAGATGCTGCCATCTGGTGGCCAACAACGTTGGCAGGTGGCAGCATCTACACGCCAGATTCTTGGTTCTTTGGGTAAAATATAAATAATAAAGAAAAGTAAAAAAATAATAATTCATGATTTAGTATTTTTTCATTTAATTCTATTATTTTCATTTTCAAATCTACGTTACTCTACCGAAAGAACCAAGAATATGGCGTGTAGATTCTGCCAATTTAAAAAAAAAATTACAAATTAAAATAATAAATTTAAATAATAAAAGCTTTCATTATTTTCCATTTATCTTTTGTATTTTTTATATAATTTTATTGTTTTTATTTTCAACCTACATGGCTTTACCGAAAGAACCAAGAATATGAATCTGGATTTTGATTATTATTTTCAATCTATTTTAATTTTTTAATTGGCAGCATCTACACGCCATATTCCTGGTTCTATCGGTAAAGTCACGTCGATAGAAAATAAAAAAATAATCAAATCAAATCAAATTAAAAGTGTGAAATGGAAAATAATAAAAGCAAAAAACCCACATTCATATTCTTGGTTCTTTCGGTAAAGTCACAGAGAAAAAAAAAATGAAACAAAATTTTGATTTTAAAATAATAAATTGAAAATAATAAAAGCTTTTATTATTTTCCATTTATTTTTTTGTATTTTTAAATTGGTAGAATCTACACGCTACATTCTTCGTTTTTTGGGTAAAGTGACGTAGATAGAAAATATAAATAATAAAAGAAAAGTAAAAATTTAAATAATATTTTAAAAAATATTTATTTTATTTTATTGTTTCCCTTCTACGTGACTTTACTGAAAGAACCAATAATATGAATCACTGCAGTCACGAAAGCTTTAAATCAAAATATAATAATAACAATTCATGATTTTCATTTAATTATTTTCTTTTTATTTTCAAATCTACGTGACTTTACCGAAAGAACCAAGAATATGGCGTGTAGATTATGCCAATTGAAAAATTACAAATAAAAGTAATTTTATTATTTCCGTTTTTTTCATTCAATTTATTTAATTATTTTTAAATATACGTGACTTTACCGAAAGAACCAAGAATATGAATCTGGATTTTTGCTTATTATTTTCAATTTATTATTTTAATTTTTCAATTTGCAGAATCTACACGCCACGTTGGTGGCCGGCAGATGGCAGCATCTACACGCCATAATCTTGGTTCATCTTCTTTGGTTCTTTCGGTAAAGTCACGTAGCATGAGAATAAAATAATAAATTGATCAAATAAAATAACACAATAAAATTCTCACGACGTTTCGGCCACAACACAAGCGGCCTTCATCAGGTGAAGGGACGAGACTGTCTGGAGGACAGCGCTGGAGCGAACAAAGCCAAGCTCAGATCGAGACCTTTAAGCTGTGTGAGAAGCAACAAAGCGCCTTGACAAAGGAATTAGCATTGAATTTAGCATTGAAATGGCTGAGTGATTAGCTTGTGACTGGTCACAGATATGGCTATGTTAAAGTCAAAGCCTACACATCCACAGAGGCACCCCTTGACAAAGGAATTAGCATAGAATTTAGCATTGAAATAGCTGAGTGATTAGCTTGTGACTGGTCACAGAAATGGCTATGTTAAAGTCAAAGCATACACATTCACAGAGGCACCTAGTAAAAATCAAACAGGAAAATTTAGCATTGAAATAACTAGGAGACTTTAGCATTGAAATGGCTGAGTGATTAGCTTGTGACTGGTCACAGATATGGCTATGTTAAAGTCAAAGCATACACATCCACATAGGCACCCCTTGACAAAGGAATTAGCATAGAATTTAGCATTGAAATAGCTGAGTGATTAGCTTGTGACTGGTCACAGAAATGGCTATGTTAAAGTCAAAGCATACACATTCACAGAGGCACCTAGTAAAAATCAAACAGGAAAATTTAGCATTGAAATAACTAGGAGAATTTAGCATTGAAATAACTGAGTGATTAGCTTGTGACTTGTCACAGAAATGGCTATGTTAAATTCAAAGCCTACACATCTGAGCTATTAATAGTAACTGGGTCAGTGTCTACTTCAAATATTGTTCAGGCTCTGGAGACTTCCAAAGTTATTCGTGATGTTATACATTTGGTTCGTTTTGAGCATAATCGCGACCTTATATAATTATGACGTGATACACACGCTGAATATACGCACACAAACATCGTGTACACGTGTGTCGTGCCCTCTATTGTCCACATAGGCGGCTTGTGCTGACGAGAGAACGGTCTTAACGTACAATGCCGTGACATGTATCAGCCCTTTGTCGATCCAGCGTTTTGATAGAGGCCTCCCCCACACCATGTCGTTCGTGGGAGTTGTTTAACCATACTTCACCATGCCGGTCAATGCGGGTTTGGTGAAGTGAGGAGGCCCAGAAACTTGTATATGCAGATACGAGTTTGCCTGTGCTTGCATCTGCAGAATTACATTCTCACACATCTTCAAGTGTAGTTTAATACTTCTAAAAATGCATTTATTCTTCAGGATTCCATAAAGTACTGTGGTAAAAAGAAAACAACTTGATTTGAATAAATTTCGATTTAAAGCTTTCGTGACTGCAGAGATTCATCTTCTTGGTTCTTTCGGTAAAGTCACGTAGAAGGGAAATAATAAACTAATAAAAATAAAACATAATAAAATAAAATTCTCACGACGTTTCGGCCACAACACAAGCAGCCGTCCTCAGGTGAAGCAACAGAACTGTCGGAAAGACAGCGCTCCAATGAACACTGCTAAGCTTGGCAGCGTATTTTAAGCTGGGTGGGAGGAGCAGAGCGCCTTGCCAAAAGAGTTTACATATCAACAGAATAATTTAGCAGTGTTAATGGGAGATATTAGCAGGATGTTAAAGTCAGAAATTAGCATGTAACTGGGAGATTAGCATGATGTTAATGTGAGGAATTAGCATGTAACTGGTCACGGAAGTAGCTATGTTAAAGTCAGAGTTTACATATCAACAGAGGCATTTAGTATATTGACGCTAAAGAACTGCAACTACCCAACTATCATACAATAAACCGATGTGAAAGAACTAAATATAAACTACATCAATATAATCAATGTACTCAATATATTCTCCACTAAGCTGAGCTACTAACAATAAGTTATTATACATTACACTTCTATGTCGCAAAAAATATTATAATATGCCTCCAAATAATATTTTTATTATAAACTGGCATAGACAGACCACAACATTGAATTATACACTGAGTTACTATACACTACCCTATACGTTAGATTATAATAATATTAGACTTGTAATATTACACTATGTATTATTTTACCAACCCTACTGTATACCACACTGCTGTAGATTCACTATACAATTACGATACTATATATTACCAAATAAATTATATTAAACATTACACTGAGTACTTTGTTGAACAGGGAATGCTTTGAGCTTGTGGGTTGAATCCATCTGTGTGGAGTTGTGTTATTTCCCAATATGCAAGGTGGGGTCTCTCTGGGTTCCACTCACACAAACATCTCAATGCAATGGGACCTTTATGAAAATGCAGTACTTAGACTCAATGAAGCTTTCCTGGGTAACTAGTTAACATTGTAATATTAGCATGAGAGATAATGACGTTCACTTATAAGTGCCATTAATAGTACTATACTGTACTTTTAATGAAGACTATTTTACGTAGTTTTTTGTAAAAAAGCGTCCATTCTCAAAACTTTTTGATCGGCCCTCGTACAGAAATTATATTACAATCTTATATGCAGATTGCGAGTCAGAGTGTTGTGAATAGTGGAGTGAACCTGTAGTGCCATCATTATATTGTTGGTGTGTATATACAGAAAGGCCTATTGGGTGGGTAACATTAGGAAATTGTAGGTAGATAGTCATTGTTGTTTAGAAACAAAATATTACTTGGGTGGATAAGAGGGTAAAATCGTACATGATAGGAACTGCAATATTGTGGAGTTCTGGTATAATGAGTTGTGGTATATATGAATCTTATGTCACCTTAAGTATGCCTGTGTGAGTACACTCGTGAAACGGGTGTCATGCGCGTGACCTTTGTCTTTTGTATCAGATGTGCGAGAGCAACTCCGCTGCGAGTCATGGTGGTGCTGGGAGAATTGCCTTCACCATTGATGGCACTTCACCAGCACCCGTCTCAACCCCACCTCAATCCGGTAGAGTTACAAGAGCTAAAAAACTCATCTCTTGTGACGTCTGTGGGAAAAAATTCCAGCTGGCATGGTGCCTAGAAGCCCACGTAAGAACGCATAAGGAGATCCGTGAGCAATGGTGCGGCATATGTGGACAAAGGTTTGATCAGCCAGGAAAATTCAAAAGGCATTTGAAGAGCCACAAAAAGGATTATATGATAAAGGGTGCACCAGGCTTGGTGAATAACAGCAGTTTTGCCAATGCGGTGTTGAATCCACCGTCGCCCTATGAGATGTGCTCAGTCTGTGGATTTTTAAGTCCTATTGAAATCCTGAAAACTCATGAAAGTCTTCAAGCACAGTTCTTGTACAGAGCGAAGCCTGAACATGATTACACTTCGACAAAAGATAGTGGCGTTAAGATAAATGACATGAAATCCAATTTTCTTGAATGCTTTGGCCTAGTTCCACATCAACAAACTGCTTCACCAGTCAGTGAGAATAAACCATACGCTGCTCTTGATCCTATTACGAGCATGAAAGTGTTGATGGCCTTGCAGCAGAAAAAGAAGGAAAAGCGAAGTAGACCTAAGCCCATTAAAATAAAGAAGACCACCACCAGCGTCACCAATTGCAGCAGTAGCAACAGCCAGAATTCGGACATCAAGAGGATGGACTGCACGGAAGCAGGAGGCTGCGTGGAGCAGAGCATCCCCAAGGTGGATTAACCCAACCTGGCACCTTTAGGTACGTCCTAGTAATGCACACACTACATTTCATTTGGATGTAATTCATAATTTCACAAATTTGTTAATGTACGAATATGTTGACCATATTTGTATGCCTGCGCTGAGGAGTCTAGAGATCTGATGTGGTGTTGCTCGGATGTTGGGTTAAACCGTGAACCGGGAACCGGGAAAATGTTCCCGGTTAAACCGGGAACATTTTTGAATGTATAGACCGAGTCATTTCCACAATGGGAATTTCCTCTTCATTGTACTAACACCTAACTTCCATGTGTATTTACTCGTTCTATTGCAGGTAATTATTGTGTAATAAATGAGCTGTAATAGAATAATCTGGCTCAACCACCTCAATGTTAAATTATAGTTGTTGCTCTGCATCAACATCAACCACACGAAGAAGTGCAAAATGTTGGGGCTTCAAAATATGCCCCAAAAATGTGTTCTTCTGATATTTTGCAGGAAATCAGTATCTTGCTTTTCTACTATTTGTACATATGTTGAACTTCTTTCGTTCCATACATAGCCACCCGTGCTAATCGGAGGTATTTGTTGCTGGCCATTTGGCATTTTGGGCCTTTGGGCCTGTGGTTAGCAACCGTGATTGATAAAACGTCCCATATACATAGTGATGCAATGGCATCCACTGCATGGTGATGAATAAATTATGTATTAGCACGTGCATGTGCTCAACGGTGGATGTCTTGTGTTCCAGAGGAAAAGCCCTTCCCGTGCAGTGACTGCTCGTACGGAGCGACACAGAAGTCAAAGCTCAAGAGACACGTCCTGGGCGTTCACCACGTGCCCTTCGATAGCGCGCTGGACTCCGACTGCCCCAAGAAGAGAAGGCGGCTGGCTGGGTGCCGAGACCGCGGCTCAACTCTGGATTTGGAGCGCGCACGATGCTCACGGAGAACTCCCTGATGATTTATTTCATCCTGAGGCTGAGGTACCACATGTGGG
This sequence comes from Petromyzon marinus, assembly GCF_048934315.1. Taxonomy (NCBI): domain Eukaryota; kingdom Metazoa; phylum Chordata; class Hyperoartia; order Petromyzontiformes; family Petromyzontidae; genus Petromyzon; species Petromyzon marinus. Next base: position 969,187 of record NC_133683.1, read on the forward strand.
GCGATGAACTCAAGGTTTTGTGCAGCGGACATTTCCATGATTACATTTCGTCACGTTCACTGCTGCGAGGTTACATCTATTGCCGTATATTTCTAGTCAATTGCTGTATTTTCTTGTATTCAATATATTTAATAAATTGTCCTAATTTCATAACAAAGGTTTTTGGGTTAGATCGTGTAAGCATAAATGTGTCATAACTCTCCACCACCTGACACAGCCAATTAGTAAGGAATTTGTCACGTAAACAAAACTCCACTTAGTTACTACTTCAGCCCACCGGTGTTTTGGAGAGTAAATCCACAAGATGAGTACGACGTTTCACTGGTAATTACATCCAGCATCATCGGGCGATTTGCCAGAATAGTGAAGCCATCCCCCTGCTTCCGGTCTTAAATAGAGAAAGGCGATGTCATCACTGAACCCATCAGGTGCAGAAATCAGAGGCGGGGAGGGGGATTATTGAAATTATATAATTGATTAGTAATAATTAAATTAGTATGTTTCCTCTATAAGTAATGATAAATGTGAGATGTCTTCTTCCTCCACGCGTTTGTTCCAATCACGTGGGGTCCGCCGTCCTTGCCACCTTCTCCACACCGCCCCGTCCCGCGCCATCTCTCCCTCCGCTCCTCGGGCCACCACGTTCGACCGCATCACCACATCGCCCCACGTCTTCTTCTTCTGCCTTCATCTCCTCATCTTACAATCACAATTACTTAATAATACGCTTCCAGGCCGCACTAAGCCTGTAGCTGTCAGAGAGGTTAAAATAATACAAATTTTCTCAGTTTCAATGGATTCTCGAATTAATCTTGGCCAGTAATAATGAGTTTTACACAACACTTCATCGTTATCAAAATACATTAAGTGTTCTTGTTGGCAAGCATGTACTGCAACTTCCGACAGTTATGTTTGAGAGTGTTTAATATTTATTTGGTGTTCTTTTAGTCTTGCGCTGTTACATCCCGTCTGTGCAATGTAACATCTGCCACGTAAGGCATTAATCCGATACACACCATCCGTTGATGACTTAAGCAATCAATCTTTAGTACAAGATACAATTTTTTGAATTTTGTGTACCGTGCCAAATCGTACTTAGATTTTTAGCTTTTTGCTTTTCCAAAACTCGCGCTAATTTGTCAGTTACTCCCATGATATGTGGTATTTTAATTGTTTAATAACCTGATCACTTTCAGCAGTATTGCTGCTCGATCTTGGTTTGGCATTCACTGCTCTGTTAATTTGAGCATTATTGTAGACATTCAATCGTCGCATTTCTTTGACATGTTTAATCTCTCTCCTCAGACTTTCACCATCTGACACTGTTTTAGCCAGATGTATGAGCATCTTGATGAGAGAGGTTTTCTGTGCGGGGTGATGATGCGAATCTGCATTCAGATAGGCATCAGTGTGTGTTATACCATTTAGGCCTCGTCCGAGAAATCACCTCTCCAAAGGAAATAAGTATTTAGAGGCCACACGGGACCCGGGGAGGGGGGGGGGAGTTTATTGTTGTGTCTGTTGCTGAGAGCAGATAGCGCGCAATGGAGAGCTTGCTCAGAGCGGAGCTGGGCACGGACTCGGTGAGGACGCTGGGCGCTTCGGCCGGTGGAGGCTGCATCAGCACCGGGCAGAGCTACGAGACGGGGCACGAACACGTGTTCACCAAGATCAACACCAAAAGCGGGGCACCCTCCTCTACGCCTCCTCACCACGCCACCTCAACACCTCACCTCCTGTACCCTCCTCTTTGCCTCCTCTACACCATCTTGCATCCACGCCTCAACCTTCATTCATTCAGCCCTGTATCACTTTTTTTTCACTGCGACTACTAGCACCACCGTGGTGAATGTTGCAGTGAACTTCACCTCGTTGATTCCCCCCTGCACCCACGTTAAGGGACTCGGTCTACCAGAAACTTTGACCACTTCGTCTCATTCACTCCGCGTTCAACCACCGCGCCTCACTGCAGGTCACAACAACGCACTCAACTAAACAACTCGGTCACCCACTCATCCAGTCACTAACTCATCCAGTCACTAACTCAATCACCCTATCACACACTCATCCAGTCACCCACGCATCCAGTCGCCCACTCATCCAGTCACCCACGCATCCAGTCACCCACGCATCCAGTTACCCACGCAATCACCCTATCATCCAGTCACCCACTAACTCAATCACCCGATCACACATTCATCTCGTCACTAATTCAATCACACACTCAGCTAGTCACTCAGTCAATCATCCTATCACACACTCATCCAATCACCCACTCATCCAGTCACCCATTCATCCAGTCACCCATTCAATCACGCACTCATCCACTCACCCACTCATTCAGTCACCCACTCATTCAGTCACCCACTCATTCAGTCACCCACGCAATCATCCTATCACCTACGCATCCAGTCACCCACGCATCCAGTCACTCACGCATCCGGTCACTGACTCAATCACCCTATCACTCACTCCTCCACTCGTTTACTCAAACACTCACCCATTTACTCACCCACCCGCTCACCACCATGCAGGTCACCTCACTCTTCTTTTCAGCTTCATTAGTTTGCACTGCTCCACTCTGGAATCCACACCCGGTCTTCCTGTTTTCCCAAACTCTTGCAACAATAAACTTGATCAATTTAAGGGACGCGTTTCTTTGATCTTAATTATCTAATTACTCATTGGACAGTTATGTATTATTATTTTTGTTGTTGCTGGCCGCTTGGCGTTTTGTATTGTGTGGGGTTTGCATCGCTGTCAACCCCTTATCAGTGCCTTCCTTATTACAGGACAATTCAGACCTTGTTGGTCACCCCGTGCCCCTTATAAGTCCCATGACAAGGGAGAAACACACAAATAAACTTAACAAAAATGTTGCCCGTATTGAAACGGCCGTGTGCCGTATGGACCTGACAACTCACTTTCCCCCAACAGAATACGGGTAAACCGTGTGGGTTGGCGGCTATGGGTTTTGTTGTGTTTGCAAGTCCAAGTTATAGGACTGCACCATGGGTTGTGCGTGGTTCTTATTGGTGGGAGATTCCCTTCGCTGTGTTGCACGCCAGTGGCTGGGGGCTGCCTGGGGCCAGTGAAGTGTGAGCCGGTCCCAATGTGCACCGGCAAACATTTACCGCCAGGTGGCCCCAGTCCACACGTGGACACCTGAAGCCCTTGGGTTTCTCCAGGTGCTCCGATTTCCTCCCACATGTAAACACTCATTGATCTTGATTTGAAGCTTTCGTGACTGCAGGAATCCTTACTCTTTGGTTCTTTCGGTAAAGTCACGTAGGTAGAAAAAAAAATAATGGATCACGACGTTTCGATCGCCACACAAGCAATCTCACTGAGTTTCAAGACTCTTGTTCAGGAGGGGCCTGGCAACTTTTCGCTGGAGTAATTTGAATGTTTGGTTAGTACCAGTTACATTGTATGTTGTTGTTTTGCTATGGGAGTAAATCCACACAGAGAAAGGGACCAGAATGAGGAAAGCGAAGCCAGGCAGTCCTTCAGAAGATGTCATGCACGGGCGTGACCACTGCACCACCCTGCCGCCCAAACAAAAGTAATTTAAATAATGTACAATACTGGCATATAAACCCTATTAGTATCAACTGAATTTCTGGACAATGTGGCACGTGTATAGCTGCATCGGTGTTTCTAAAAGTCGTGTTCACATTGCCTGAAATTAATCATATTATAAAGTACAGGTTTCCCACCTCTGGTTTCGTTTTACTTACTGGTTGTCCTCATTATGTGTGTCACAGGTAATATGGCAAGGAAAATATTACGCAGCACGAGTTGTAGGATTAGTACAATTATGGTGACACACGTGACCCCCTCTACACAAGAAAACAGCTGAGAGTCAATGCTGTGGTGTTGTGCGATTGGTGCAAGCGACCCATCATTGTGTTTTGATGTTGAGCTGTTAAAATTGCACTGTTGTGAGGTGAGGTCAACGCCGATGACTTCTTCCAGCGGTGTCAAGATCAGCATTTTGAAGAGGCTCGCGGAGGATGATACTGGGCACTAGGGTGCAGTCTCCCTCCATGAACAACAGAGGGCAGAGGAGCGACACTCACAACAATTATTGGCGTAGCACTGGGCGTATAAAACACAAAGTTGGAAGAAAGTTTATCTCGGGGAGTTAACCCACAACACCTGGGTCTGTCCCGCGTGTTCACACGATAACGCGTTTTCACTACGTTGAGATTTATAAGGGCACGGGGTGACCAATAAAGTCTGAATTGGTCTGTAATAAGCTCGGCCCTGATAAGGGGTTAACAGATATGAAATAATCGAGCAGACAGACACGGGCCTGACTTCATCCACAGATGCCTTGTTGAGTCTCTAATTTTTAGGATTCTGCTTGAGACGTCTTGCCAGTTCCTCACCAAATAATGTGTACGTGTGAGTAACCAGACCTACCTGAGATCTCACGCCTCGTAGAGAGCCAAAATAAATATCGTACGTTTATAGATTGCTCGGTAACCTCCGTTCCATGCTGCCATCGACTGGCCAAGAATGTGGCCTGTAGATGCTGCCATCTGCTGGCCACTGATGTAGATGGCAGCATGGAAGGTGGTGAATTGCGGTCGTTGAGATGAGTTTTGATTGGTGAGATGAGTGAGGTTGGTGCTGTGGATGAGATGGGTGCAGTCAGTATGGTGACTGTGTGGTTGGTGTGGTGAATGTAGTGGTTGGTGTGGTGAATGTAGCGGTTGGTGTGGTGAATGTAGTGGTTGGTGTGGTGAATGTAGTGGGTGGTGTGGTGAATGTAGTGGTTGGTGTGGTGAATGTAGTGGTTGGTGTGGTGAATGTAGTGGGTGGTGTGGTGACTGTGTGGTTGGTGTGGTGAATGTAGTGGGTGGTGTGGTGAATGTAGTGGTTGGTGTGGTGGATGTAGTGGTTGGTGTGGTGACTGTGTGGTTGGTGTGGTGAATGTAGTGGTTGGTGTGGTGAATGTAGTGGGTGGTGTGGTGACTGTGTGGTTGGTGTGGTGAATGTAGTGGGTGGTGTGGTGAATGTAGTGGGTGGTGTGGTGAATGTAGTGGTTGGTGTGGTGAATGTAGTGGTTGGTGTGGTGAATGTAGTGGTTGGTGTGGTGAATGTAGTGGTTGGTTTGGTGAATGTAGTGGGTGGTGTGGTGAATGTAGTGGTTGGTTTGGTGAATGTAGTGGTTGGTGTGGTGAATGTAGTGGTTGGTGTGGTGAATGTAGTGGTTGGTTTGGTGAATGTAGTGGGTGGTGTGGTGAATGTAGTGGGTGAGATGAGTGTAGTAGGTGTGATGAGTGCCATTTGTGCGGTTAGTGGAGTTGGTGTTTGGTGAGTGAGGTGAGTGTGGTGTGATTGGTGAGGTGTAATTGGTGAGGTTAGGTTTGTGAGGTGTAATTGGGGTGGTGAGGTGGGTGAGGTGTAATTGGTGAGGTAAAGTTGGTGAGTGTATCAGTGAGCACCTGGAGGATTCTCCTCCACGGTCGCCTTTGTCTCCCCCAGTAGCGGTGTTCACTCCACACCGCACCAGGAACTCATCTGAGGCTGAGTCGACCTCACACTCTCTGTCTCACAACAACAACCGCCATTCGCCACTAAGTGGCGGTGACGTCACCACGACGCTTGTGCCAGGCCATGTGCACCTTGAGGCCACGTGAAGTGTCGAACGCCCGCTGGCAGGAGGTCACGGGGCAGACCCAGGTGGTGCCACGGGTCGACTGACTGAGATGACTGAGATGACTGGCTGATGCACCACCTGTGCCCCCTGCTCACACTCACGCACGCGCACTCACTCACAAGCGCGAGTTCGCGTTTTCAGGCGATATAAAATAATTTATATTTCATGCCAGTTGGTTCTGAAGGGCGGCTGTTTGTAATTTGGGCGTTCGTAAGTCGAGGACTGTCTGTAAATAAAGATTCTTATTGTGGGGCTTTCACCGTGGGATGAGCTTGGCCCGATCCGCGGGGGCGTGGCTTGCACGACAGTGGGCGGGGCATGGCCGCGACGGGCGTGGCTTATCCAGGAAGTGGAGACCGCGATCGCCGGACTGCAAGCCAGACAGAAGCGCGCTCCTTTTAAAGTTAACAACAACATTATTAAATGTAAGTAGCGCCTCTCTACTTTATTATTGTTTTATTTGTTTAATACATTACTTGTGGTGCCGTGAGTCGAGTGAAATGAGTCAATAACCTTGCTAGACATGGCTAAGCTTTTAATAAGGGGCGCCGCGGTGTCGAGATGTTAACTACCTCGCTAGGCCTACAGCAGCGTGGAGGTTCCATCCAGACCCTTACGCCTGCTCTGTATTTGTTTATTTTTTTCCCCTGTGGTCGCGTAGATTCTTCTCCTGGTCCTTCGGTTTTCCCCTCCACATTTAGAAACGTGAGTTTAGAGTACTTGACTGCTATAAATGTCCACATGATAAGCCACTTTCGTTGAGCTATCATTTGTGTCCAGGGCGCTTCTGGTAAGAGTTATATAGCTCAGTGGGCCTTACCTGGTTAAATAGAAATAGTTTATGGTTTAGTTTATAGTTCATAAGAACTCGTGACAAGGGTCAGTGTCTACTTCAAATATTGTTCAGGCTCTGGAGACCTCCAAAGTTATTCGTGATGTTATACATTTGGTTCGTTTTGAGCATAATCGCGACCTTATATAATTATTACGTGATACACACGCTGAATATACGCACACAAACATCGTGTACACGTGTGCCGTGCCCTCTATTGTCCACATAGACGGCTTGTGCTGACGAGAGAACGATCTTAACGTACAATGTCGTGACATGTATCAGCCCTTTGTCGATCCAGCGTTTTGATAGAGGCCTCCCCCACACCATGTCGTTCGTGGGAGTTGTTTAACCATACTTCACCATGCCGGTCAATGCGGGTTTTGTGAAGTGAGGAGGCCCAGAAACTTGTATATGCAGATACGAGTTTGCCTGTGCTTGCATCTGCAGAATTACATTCTCACACATCTTCAAGTGTAGTTTAATACTTCTAAAAATGCATTTATTCTTCAGGATTCCATAAAGTACTGTGGTAAAAAGAAAACAACTTGATTTGAATAAATTTCGATTGAAAGCTTTCGTGACTGCAGGGATTCATCTTCTTGGTTCTTTCGGTAAAGTCACGTCGAAGGGAAATAATAAAATAATTAAAATTAAACAATAAAATTCTCACGACGTTTCGGCCACAACACAAGTAGTCTTCCTCAGGTGAAGAAACAGAACTGTCGGAAAGACAGCGCTCCAATGAACACTGCTAAGCTTGGCAGCGTATTTTAAGCTGGGTGGGAGGAGCAGAGCGCCTTGACAAAGGAGTTTACATATCAACAGAATAATTTAGCATTGAAGTAGATGTGTTAATGTGAGATATTAGCAGGATGTTAACGTCAGAAATTAGCATGTAACTGGGAGATTAGCATGATGTTAATGCGAGGAATTAGCATGTAACTTGTCACGGAAGTAGCTATGTTAAAGTCAGAGTTTATATATCAACAGAGGCATTTAGTATATTGACGCTAAAGAACTGCAACTACCCAACTATCATACAACAAACCGATGTGAAAGAACTAAATATAAACTACATCAATATAATCAATGTACTCAATATATTCTCCACTAAGCTGAGCTACTAACAATACGTCATTATACATTACACTTCTATGTCGCAAAAATTATTATAATATGCCTCCAAATAATGTTTTATTATAAACTGCCATAGACAGACCCCAACATTGAATTATACGCAGCGTTACTATACACTACCCTATACCTTAGATTATAATAATATTACACTGTATTATTTTACCAACCCTACTGTATACCACACTGCTATATATTGACTATACAATTACGATACTATATATTACCAAATAAATTATATTAAACATTACACTGAATACTTTGTTAAACAAGGAATGCTTTGAGCTTGTGGGTTGAATCCATCTGTGTGAAGTTGTGTTATTTCCCCATATGCAAGGTGGGGTCTCTCTGGGTTCCACTCACACAAACATCTCAATGCAATGGGACCTTTCTGAAAATGCAGTACTTAGACTCAATGAAGCTTTCCTGCGTAACTAGTTAACATTGTAATAATTAGCATGAGAGATAATGACGTTCAGTTATAAGTGCCATTAATAGTACTATACTGTACTTTTTTTGAAGACTATTTTACGTAGTTGTTTGTAAAAAAAAGTGTCCATTCTCAAAACTTTTTGACGGGCCCTCGTACAGAAATGATATTACAATCTTATATGGAGATTGCGAGTCAGAGTGTTGTGAATAGTGGAGTGAACGTGTGGTGCCATCATTATATTGTTGGTGTGTATATACAGAAAGGCCTATTTGGTGGGTAACATTAGGAAAATGGAGGTAGTTCGTCATTGTTGTTAAACAAAATCTTATTTGGGTGGATAAGAGGAGTAAAATCGTACATGATAGGAACTGCAATATTGTGGAGTTCTGGTATAATGAGTTGTAGTATATATGAATCTTATGTCACCTTAAGTATGCCTGTGTGAGTACACTCGTGACACGGGTGTCATGCGCGTGACCTTTGTCTTTTGTTTCAGATGTGCGAGAGCAACTCCGCTGTGAGTCAAGGTGGTGCTGGGAGAATTGCCTTCACCATTGATGGCACTTCACCAGCACCCATCTCAACCCCACCTCAATCTGGTAGAATTACAAGAACGAAAAAACGTATCTCTTGTGACGTCTGTGGGAAAAAATTCCAGCTGGCATGGTGCCTAGAAGCCCACGTAAGAACACACAAGGAGACCCGTGATCAATGGTGCGGCATATGCGGAAAAAGGTTTGATCAGCTAGGAAAATTAAAAAGGCATTTTAAGACCCATGAGAAGGATTATATGATAAAGGGTGCACCAGGCTTGGTGACTAACGGCAGTTTTGCCAATGCGGTGTTGAATCCACCGTCGCCCTATGAGATGTGCTCAGTCTGCGGATTTTTAAGTCCTATTGAAATCCTGAAAACTCATGAAAGTCTTCACGCACAGTTTTTGTACAGACCGAAGCCTGAACATGATTACACTTCGACAAAAGATAGCGGCGTTAAGATAAATGACATGAAATCCAATTTTCTTGAATGCTTTGGCCTAGTTCCACGTCAACAAACTGCTTCACCAGTCAGTGAGAATAAACCATACGCTGCTCTCGATCCTATGACGAGCATGAAAGTGTTGATGGCCTTGCAGCAGAAGAAGAAGGAAAAGCGAAGTAGACCTAAGCCCATTAAAAGAAAGAAGACCACCACCAGCGTCACCAATTGCAGCAGTAGCAACAGCCAGAATTCGGACATCAAGAGGATGGACTGCACGGAAGCAGGAGGCTGCATGGAGCAGAGCATCCCCAAGGTGGATGAACCCAACCTGGCACCTTTAGGTACGTCCGAGTAATGCACACACTACATTTCATTTGGATGTAATTGATAATTTCACAAATTAGTTAATGTACGCATATGTTGACCATATCTGTATGCCTGCACTGAGGAGTCTAGAGATCTGATGTGGTGCTGCTCGGATGTTGGGTTAAACCGTGAAACTCTGGGTTTCAGTCACCGAGCCATGATTAAACTGGCTTCTCATTGATGTTCTTATCCAGTTACCAAACACTTCTTCCAGCAAACACTTCTGATGTCGCGTGATGTGTAGGAAATTGCAATAACCTCCTAGTGGATAAAAAACGGTCACGAAGGGATGTCATGAGTAGTGCAATGATATCTCCTTCCACGAGCTGTTCTCTTACATGAGGTGGTTCACTGCTGTGTGAGAGTTGCACAGGGATACTTCATCTCATGACATGGAGCCAATAGCACCATTGGAAGGAAACTGAGTAAAATACATTGCTTGACAAATTCCAAAAAGTATCTATTTCTTAACCGGGGTAAATTTTGCTTAAACAAGTGGGTAAATTTAGGGAACATTTTTGAATGTATAGACCGAGTCATTTCCACAATGGGAATTTCCTCTTCATTGTACTAACACCTAACTTCCATGTGTATTTACTCATTCTATTGCAGGTAATTATTGTGTAATTAATGAGCTGTAATATAATAATCTGGCTCAACCACCTCAATGTTAAATTATAGTTGTTGCTCTGCATCAACATCAACCACACGAAGAAGTGCAAAATGTTGGGGCTTCAAAATAAGCCCCAAAAATGTGTTCTTCTGATATTTTTCAGGAAATCAGTATCTTGCTTTTCTACTATTTGCACGCATGTTGAACTTCTTTCGTACCATACGTAGCCAACCGTGCTAATCGGAGGTATTTGTTGCTGGCCATTTGGCATTTTAGGCCTTTGGGCCTTTGGGCCTGTGGTCAGCAACCGTGATTGATAAAACGTCCCATATACATAGTAATGCTATGGCATCCACTGCATGGTGATAAATAAATTATGTATTAGCGCGTGCGTGTGCTCAACGGTGGATGTCTTGTGTTCCAGATGAAAAGCCCTTCCCGTGCAGTGACTGCTCGTACGGAGCGACGCAGAAGTCGAAGCTCAAGAGACACGTCCTGAGCGTTCACCACGTGCCCTTCGATAGCGCGCTGGACTCCGACTGCCCCAAGAAGAGAAGGCGGCTGGCTGGGTGCCGAGACCGCGGCTCAACTCTGGATTTGGAGCGCGCACGATGCTCACGGAGAACTCCCTGATGATTTATTTCATCCTGAGGCTGAGGTACCACGTGTAGGGCGATGAACTCAAGGTTTTGTGCAGCGGACATTTCCATGATGAAATTTCGTCACGATCACTGCTGCGAGGTTACATCTATTGCCGTATATTTCTAGTCAATTGCTGTATTTTCTTGTATTCAATATATTTAATAAATTGTCCTAATTTCATAACAAAGGTTTTTGGGTTAGATCGTGTAAGCATAAATGTGTCATAACTCTCCACCACCTGACACAGCCAATTAGTAAGGAATTTGTCACGTAAACAAAACTCCACTTAGTTACTACTTCAGCCCACCGGTGTTTTGGAGAGTAAATCCACAAGATGAGTACGACGTTTCACTGGTAATTACATCCAGCATCATCGGGCGATTTGCCAGAATAGTGAAGCCATCCCCCTGCTTCCGGTCTTAAATAGAGAAAGGCGATGTCATCACTGAACCCATCAGGTGCAGAAATCAGAGGCGGGGAGGGGGATTATTGAAATTATATAATTGATTAGTAATAATTAAATTAGTATGTTTCCTCTATAAGTAATGATAAATGTGAGATGTCTTCTTCCTCCACGCGTTTGTTCCAATCACGTGGGGTCCGCCGTCCTTGCCACCTTCTCCACACCGCCCCGTCCCGCGCCATCTCTCCCTCCGCTCCTCGGGCCACCACGTTCGACCGCATCACCACATCGCCCCACGTCTTCTTCTTCTGCCTTCATCTCCTCATCTTACAATCACAATTACTTAATAATACGCTTCCAGGCCGCACTAAGCCTGTAGCTGTCAGAGAGGTTAAAATAATACAAATTTTCTCAGTTTCAATGGATTCTCGAATTAATCTTGGCCAGTAATAATGAGTTTTACACAACACTTCATCGTTATCAAAATACATTAAGTGTTCTTGTTGGCAAGCATGTACTGCAACTTCCGACAGTTATGTTTGAGAGTGTTTAATATTTATTTGGGGTTCCTTTAGTCTTACGCTAATGTTACATCCCATCTGTCCAATATAACATCTGCCACATAAGCCATTAATCCGATACACACCATCCGTTGACAACTTAGGCAATTCATCTTAAGTACAAGATACTATTTTTTGACTTTTGTGTACCGTGCCAAATCTTACTTAGATGTTTAGCTTTTTGCTTTTCCAAAACTCGAGCTAATTTCTCAATTACTCCCACGATATATGGTATTTTAATTGTTTAATAACCTGATTCAGCAGTATTGCTGTTCGATCTTGGTTTAGCATTCATTTCTGTTAATTATTTGAGCATTATTGTAGACATTCAATCGTAGCGTTTCTTTGACATGTTCAATCTCTCTCCCCAGACGTTCACCATCTGACACTGTTTTAGCCAGATGTATGAGCATCTTGATGAGAGAGGTTTTCTGTACGGGGTGATGATGCGAATCTGCATTCAGATAGGCATCAGTATGCGTTCCCTTTTGGTAAACGCTGTGTGTGTTATTTTACCATTTAGGCCTCATCCGATAAATCACCTCTCCCAAGGAAATAAGTATTTAGAGGCCACACGGGACCGGGGGGGGGGGGGGAGTTTATCGTTGTGTCTGTTGCTGCGAGCAGATAGCGCGCAATGGAGAGCTTGCTCAGAGCGGATCTGGGCACGGACTCGGCGAGGCCGCTGGGCGCTTCGGCCGGTGGAGGCTGCATCAGCACCGGGCAGAGCTACGAGACGGGGCGCGGACACGTGTTCACCAAGATCAACGCCAAGAGCGGGGCACCCTCCTCTACGCCTCCTCTACGCCTCCTCACCACCTCACCTCCTCTACCCTTCTCCTCGCCTCCTCTACGCCTCCTCACCACGCCACCTCACCAAGCCACCTCACCTCCTCACCACGCCACCTCACCTCCTCACCACGCCACCTCACCTCCTCACCACGCCACCTCAACACCTCACCACCTCACCTCCTCTACCCTCCTCTTCGCCTCCTCTACACCACCCCGCATCCTTGCCTCAACCTTCATTCATTCAGCCCTGTCATTAATGTATCACTTTTTTTTTAGCTGCGACTACTAGCTAATTTGTCAGTTACTCTCACGATATATGGTATTTTAATTGTTTAATAACCTGATTCAGCAGTATTGCTGTTTGATCTTGGTTTAGAATTCACTGCTCTGTTAATTTGAGCATTATTGTAGACATTCAATCGTAGCGTTTCTTTGACATGTTTAATCTCTCTCCTCAGACTTTGACCATCTGACACTGTTTTAGCCAGATGTATGAGCATCTTGTTGAGAAAGGATTTCTGTGCGGGGTGATGATGCCAATCTGCATTCAGATAGGCATCAGTATGTGTTCCCTTTCGGTAAACGCTGTGTGTGTTACTTTACCATTTAGGCCTCGTCCGAGCAAAATATCCAGGAAAGGGAGTGTGTTATTCACCTCCATTTCCATGGTGAACTGGATGGCCGTTTTTTGTGAATTGAGATGATTTAGACATTCATTCATTAAGTGTATTCTTCCCATGTCGCCAGACAACCAAAGTGTCATCTACATATCTACACCAAAAAGTGGGTTTTAATGTACTTGAAGCAAGTGCTCTTGCAACCCGGGGGTTGAGGACCCCTGTGTTAGAGGCCACACGGGACGGGGGGGGGGGGGGGGAGTTTAACGTTGTGTTTGTCGCTGCGAGCAGACAGCGTGCAATGGAGAGCTTGCTCAGAGCGGAGCTGGGCACGGACTCGGCGAGGACGCTGGGCGCTGCAGCCGGTGGAGGCTGCATCAGCACCGGGCAGAGCTACGAGATGAGGCGCGGACACGTGTTCACCAAGATCAACGCCAAGAGCGGGGCACCCTCCTCTACGCCTCCTCACCACCTCACCTCCTCTACCCTCCTCTTCGCCTCCTCTACACCACCTTGCATCCTCGCCTCAACCTTCATTCATTCAGCTCTGTATCACTCTTTTTTCGCTGCGACTACTAGCACCACCGTGGTGAATGTTGCAGTGAACTTCCCCTCGTTGATTCCCCCCTCCACCCACGTTAAGGGACTCGGTCTACCAGACACTTTGACCGCTTCGTCTCATCCACTCCGCGTTCAACCACCGCGCCTCACTGCAGTTCACAACAACGCACTCAACTAAACAACTCGGTCACCCACTCATCCAGTCACTAACTCAATCACCCTATCACACATTCATCCAGTCACTAACTCATCCAGTCACTAACTCAATCACCCTATCACACACTTATCTCGTCACTAATTCAATCACCCTATCACCCACTCATCCAGTCACCCACTCATTCAGTCACCCACTCAATCACCCTATCACCCACTCATCAAATCAGCCACGCATCCAGTCACCCACTCATCCAGTCATCCACGCAATCACCCTATAACCCGCTCATCCAGTCACCCACTCAATCACCCTATCACATACTCATCTAGTCACTAATTAAATCACCCTATCACCCACTCATCCAGTCACCCACTCATCTAGTCACCCACTCATTTAGTCACCCACTCAATCACCCACTCATCTAATCACCCACACATTCAGTCACCCACGCATCCAGTCACCCACTCATCCGGTCACTGACTCAATCACCCTATCACACACTCCTCCACTCGTTTACTCAAACACTCACCCATTTACTCACCCACCCACTCACCACCATGCAGGTCACCTCACTCTTCTTTTCAGATTTATCAGTTTGCACTGCTCCACTCTGGAATCCACACCCGGTCTTCCTGTTTTCCCAAACTCTTGCAACAATAAACTTGATCAATTTAAGGAACGCGTTTCTTTGATCTTAATTATCTAATTACTCATTGGACAGTTATGTATTATTTTTTATTGTTACTGGCCGTTTGGCGTTTTGTATTGTGTGGGGTTTGCATCGCTGTCAACCCCTCATCAGTGCCTACCTTATTACAGACCAATTCAGACCTTGTTGGTCACCCCGTGCCCCTTATAAATCCCAACGTCCATCCTACAAAGTCCCATGACAAGGGAGAAACACACAAATAAACTTAACAAAAATGTTGCCCGTATTGAAACGGCCGTCTGCCGTATGGACCTGAAAACTCACTTTCCCCCAACAGAATACGAGTAAACCGTGTGGGTTGGCGGCTATGGGTTTTGTTGTGTTTGCGAGTCCAAGTTCTAGGACTGCACCCTGGGTTGTGCGTGGTCCTCATTGGTGGGAGATTCCCTTCGCTGTGTTGCACGCCAGTGGCTGGGGGCTGCCTGGGGCCAGTGACGTGTGAGCCGGTCCCAATGTGCACCGGCAAACATTTACCGCCAGGTGGCCCCAGTGTTTATTGCCCGTCCACACGTGGATACCTGAAACCCATGTCAATCCACTGCTGGATGAGTCCCGCAATGAAGATACAATCAGTACATCCACTTTGCTTTTGGACACCACCTGTTCCATTGGCGGCCGAATGCGAATCTAAATGTGCATACGTTAGAGACTGGTTAATGTGCATAGAAATCAAACCAATTGACCTACGACCCCATCAACTTTTGTAGAATTTTAGACGTGCATTACAGCTACATTAGCCGGATGGTTGTGGTGGCTATATATCCCTGTAATCAACGACTACGTGGAGGTGAGGGTTGGTGGATCACAAAAATGTTGCGACAACTCCCACCCCTTGGTCGTCAAGGAGGTAGAGAAGGCGGTGTCGAATAATGTGGACTCCGCCTGTTCCATCTGTAGATTTGTGATAGAGCATTTGCTTGGATTTCTCCAGGTGCTCCGATTTCCTCCCACATGTAAACACTCATTAATCTTGATTTGAAGCTGTCGTGACTGCAGGAATCCTTACTCTTTGGTTCTTTCGGTAAAGTCACGCAAGTAGAAAAAACTAATTAAAAAAATCGTGGATTGCTTGTGTGGCGATCGAAACGTCGTGATCCATTATTATTTGTTCTACCTACGCGACTTTACCTAAACAACCAAAGGGTACAAATTCTCATTAATTGGCCGATAACATCTTTATATAAAGAGGACAACAGAGCATGGGCAGGAGTGGTGGGGGGGGGAATTTGTTGCCAGCTGCTCACCATTTGACTGCCGCCTTCCCTCATCTGTAGTTCCTCGCGCCAAAGTGAAGGAATACTGTGTGCCAGTTACAATTATCACTTGAACGTAACTTGATGTTTCAATGAAAACAGCCACTGAGATTTAATACTGAAAATCTTTATTTTTCACATGCAGTGAAACAATGTTGTTAGTAGGCTTGTTTCCCTGGGAAAGCCTCACTGAGTCTCAAGACTCTTTTTCAGGAGGGGCCTGCCAACTTTTCGCAGGAGTAATTTGGATGTTTGGCTAGTACCAGTTACATTGTATGTTGTTGTTGTTTTGCTATGGGAGTAAACCCATACAGAGAAAGGGACCAGAATGAGGAAAGCGAAGCCAGGCAGTCCTTCAGAAGATGTCATGCACGGGCGTGACCACTGCACCACCCTGCCACCCAAACAAATGTAATTTAAATAATGTACAATACTGGCAAATAAACCCTATTAGTATCAACCGAATTTCTGGACATTCTGGCACGTGTATAGCTGCATCGGTGTTTCTAAAAGTCGTGTTCAAATTGCTTATTAATAATATTATAAAGAACAGGTTTCCCACATCTGGTTTCATTTGACTTACCGGTTGTCCTCATTATGTGTGTCACAGGTAATATGGCAAGGAAAATATTACCCAGCACGAGTTGTAGGATTAGGGCAATTATGGTGACACACGTGACCCCCTCTACACAAGTAACAGCTGAGAGTCAATGCTGGGATGTTGTGCGATTGGTGCAAGCGACCCATCATTGTGTTTTGATGTTGAGCTGTTAAAATTGCACTGTTGTGAGGTGAGGTCAAGGCCGATGACTGCTTCCAGCGGTGTCAAGATCAGCAATTTGAAGAGGCTCGCGGAGGATGATACTGGGCACTAGGGTGCAGTCTCTCTCCATGAACAACAGAGGGCAGAGGAGCTACGCTCACAACAATTATTGGCGGAGCACCGGGCGTATAAAACACAAAGTTGGAAGAAAGTTTATCTCGGGGAGTTAACCCACAACACCTGGGTCTGTCCCGCGTGTTCACACGATAAAGCGTTTTCACTACAACGCGTTTTCTTTACTTTAGGGAACGCTTCTCGCACAACGCGGAACGCGCTCCATCACAACGCGCTTTCAGAGCGGACTACTTTCTTGAGCAGTGAAATTTATTAAAATCTTTTGCTCTGCCATTTGATTTTAAATTACGACTCTTCAAAGAGCTTTGGTTGTAGTAAGCAATATTTGAATTTGTTTAAGCGACCTGTATTCTCTTACAACATGTTTTATATTCCTAGGCATTAAATGTGTACTAAAGATTCAGACTAATTGTAAATCTAATGGGACCACTTTAATCGATGTCCGTTAATATATGTAGGCGTGGTAAGGTTTCGAGACGCACTCGGCGATGCGTGAAACGCAGTCCGTGTCCTTCCTCGTCCATTTGTCTTCATTCCAACGTCAACTTTGTTCTGCCGGTCTCTCTCATTAAGGCCACATGGCCACACTGTGTCTCTTAGTTCTTGCAAGCTAAGCTGGAGTCAGTCTCTCTCATTAAGGCCACATGGCCACACTGTGTCTCTTAGTTCTTGCAAGCTAAGGTGGAGTCAGTCTCTCTCATTAAGGCCGCATGGCCACACTATGTCTCTTAGTTCTTGCAAGCTAAGCTGGAGTCAGTCTATCTCATTAAGGCCGCATGGCCACACTATGTCTATTAGTTCTTGCAAGCTAAGCTGGAGTCATTCTCTTTTTGACATATGTCCCACCAAATTCTGTAATAATAATGTTCCAGTTTCTCTATATGTTTTTAAATGTAGATTTATTTAAATAAATCTACATTTAAAAATCCACAAATCTGGCTGCCTCCTGATGACGCTGGTTGTAATTACTGGCGAAACGACGTACTCAGATTGTTAATGTTGTGGCTTTGCTCTCTAACACACAACCGGTGTGCTGTACTAGTAACGAATTGGCATGTTCTGTTTAAGTGACAAACCTTACTAATTGGCTGTTTCGGGTGGTGGTGGGTTTACCGACATTTTTATATTTACGTGATCTTACCTAAAAAACCTGTATTATGTAAAAATACATTTATTTTCCTCCTTTCTTTTTGGACAGTTTCAAATCTCTAACGTCTTTCAAATTGTTCTGATGTACAGTGCTACATTTCAAATTACTGTCATGTTTGCAACGGGTTGTTTAAAATATATTTAAATGGTGTAGATTCATGTTTAAACTCGCTTCGAATCTGCATTCATCATTTTCTTCTTAAGCAGTCCGTAACCACAATTGGTGCATCGATGCATGACCCATTTGATTATTGTTTGTTGGTCTTAATTTATCAATTAAAATGTTGAGTGTGCCAAATCCTAAAGAGTGGCGTTTGAGTCGACCTTATTTATTTTATATTCACATCTGAAACGCCTGTGCACATGAATGTAATCCAATTACACACTCTCCTACTTGTTCATCAACTCTCTTCGTGGTGTAGATTTGATGGCTTGTATAGCAACCATAAACAAACACAACAAATCCGGGTGACTCATGATCCATGACTCACGATGCCAGTGGGCCAGGTTTCACTCTCAACTCTCTACCTGTGTGGCATGAATAAAACGCACCTGTAAATTTGACCTGAAATGATTGCACAACAATTGCCCCGCCTTCATGCGATGTTTATCCTCCACTGTTTATCTGGCTTTGACCTGAATTATATAAAAGTGCGGCTCTGCAACTGCTGTAGAGTCATATTGGTATAAACACATTTTACAATATGAACAGCGCATTGAAAACGCGTACTATTTTATGTATTGTTTAACAAGTGTGTTCACAAATCCACACTGAGAAACACGATGATTGGCAGAGGGGAGTAAATTATGTTTTCGATAGTGTATTTAAATAGAGCTTATGTAGGTAAGTAGTTTTCAGTTTTAAAGGCGTAGTTTAACAAGACAACACCTGCCACCATCCTTCAAACCCATTGGTGAAAAAGAGCAAAGTTTATGTTTACATCATAATATAAACGTTATATTTATTATATTATATAATGTAAACATTATATAATATAATGTTTTTCATTATATATAATATATAATATGTTTACATTATAACATAATGTTTATATATAATATAATGTTTACATTATATATAATGTTTATATTATATAATATAATGTTTATGCAAGAGCCGGGGACTTATGGGACCCCGGGGTCCCACCATAAGGTTCATATGAATGGTTACCTAATAACGTTTGAAACACGGTAATCGCTATGAAGTGCAGTTTCCAATTCTTATTGTTCACTCAATCTCCCTGGCCTTTCTATGCAATATGAAGAAGGGTCATTGCCCGAAACGTCGATTATCGGATTTTTTTTCCTTTTTCAAGGCCCCAGTGCTACTGATGCATGAATTTGTTTGGTATTTGAAATGATACGAAGGCTCAGCAAGTGATTCCTTGCAGACATAAACAGAAGCGATACTCGCCACCCCAGCCACCCATGTCGCGAATCAATCGATTATCGCGATTGAGGGCTCGTGAATAAATTCTAGATTCAACGCCTTGTTTTAAAACGTGAACACAGCCGGCTCTAGTGACTGGAGTGGGTGGGTGTTGGACAATGTGAAACAATGACACGCAACGTATACAAATCTAAAACATAAATTCTTACGCACGCGATCCGGTGTGCATATCGCGATCTTCAGGATGAATGATCACGTCCGAATCAATGCGTCGTCGTTGCTCCCCTAGCATGCGCTCTGCATAACCCGTTCGTGTTGTTGTTGTTTGCGGCAGAGTTTAGGACCTTCATGGCCAAGAGCCGCAGCTCCCGAGGCAAAGGAGTGATGGCACGCTTCAAGGTGCCGGACTTGCTGAAGCATCTCATGGAACGATACGGGGCTCCGGATATTCACGATCTGGGCATCCGTATCACCAGCATACCTCTGGGCATTTCCCTACGTGCCGTGCCTGCGTGTACGAGCGTGTGTGTGTGTGTACGTGTGTATGCATTGCGTCGCTTGTTGACTGCGAATTGTATTATTTTTGGATGCCTCAAGTTATACTCTTTGGTTCTTTCGGTAAAGTCACGTAGGTATAAAATAAAATAAATCACGACGTTTCGGGCGCGACACAAGCGTCCGTCATCAGGTGATAAAGCCTTGGTGTGCTACTGAGGCAGACTGTTTCAAATGGTTTGAAATGTGTGTAGCCCATGGATCATAAAGAAGTGTCCAGGGCTAGTGATGTTAACGTGAGAAATTAGCGTGCAACTATAAGGTAGGAAAGCGGACTCCTCCTCGATTGTTAATGTTGTGGCTTTGCTCTCTAACACACAACCGGTGTGCTGTACTAGTAACGAATTGGCATGTTCTGTTTAAGTGACAAACCTTACTAATTGGCTGTTTCGGGTGGTGGTGGGTTTACCGACATTTTTATATTTACGTGATCTTACCTAAAACACCTGTATTATGTAAAAATACATTTATTTTCCTCCTTTCTTTTTGGACAGTTTCAAATCTCTAACGTCTTTCAAATTGTTCTGATGTACAGTGCTACATTTCAAATTACTGTCATGTTTGCAACGGGTTGTTTAAAATATATTTAAATGGTGTAGATTCATGTTTAAACTCGCTTCGAATCTGCATTCATCATTTTCTTCTTAAGCAGTCCGTAACCACAATTGGTGCATCGATGCATGACCCATTTGATTATTGTTTGTTGGTCTTAATTTATCAGTTACAATGTTGAGTGTGCCAAATCCTAAAGAGTGGCGTTTGAGTCGACCTTATTTATTTTATATTCACATCTGAAACGCCTGTGCACATGAATGTAATCCAGTTACACACTCTCCTACTTGTTCATCAACTCTCTTCGTGGTGTAGATTTGATGGCTTGTATAGCAACCATAAACAAACACAACAAGTCCGGGTGACTCATGATCCATGACTCACGATGCCAGTGGGCCAGGTTTCACTCTCAACTCTCTACCTGTGTGGCATGAATAAAACGCACCTGTAAATTTGACCTGAAATGATTGCACAACAATTGCCCCGCCTTCATGCGATGTTTATCCTCCACTGTTTATCTGGCTTTGACCTGAATAATATAAAAGTGCGGCTCTGCAACTGCTGTAGAGTCACATTGGTATAAACGCATTTTACATTATAACATAATGTTTATATATAATATAATGTTTATATTATATAATATAATGTTTATGCAAGAGCCGGGGACTTATGGGACCCCGGGGTCCCACCATAAGGTTCATATGAATGGTTACCTAATAACGTTTGAAACACGGTAATCGCTATGAAGTGCAGTTTCCAATTCTTATTGTTCACTCAATCTCCCTGTCCTTTCTATGCAATATGAAGAAGGGTCATTGCCCGAAACGTCGCTTATCGGATTTTTTTTTCCTTTTTCAAGGCCCCAGTGCTACTGATGCATGAATTTGTTTGGTATTTGAAATGATACGAAGGCTCAGCAAGTGATTCCTTGCAGACATAAACAGAAGCGATACGCGCCACCCCAGCCACCCATGTCGCGAATCAATCGATTATCGCGATTGAGGGCTCGTGAATAAATTCTAGATTCAACGCCTTGTTTTAAAACGTGAACACAGCCGGCTCTAGTGACTGGAGTGGGTGGGTGTTGGACAATGTGAAACAATGACACGCAACGTATACAAATCTAAAACATAAATTCTTACGCACGCGATCCGGTGTGCATATCGCGATCTTCAGGATGAATGATCACGTCCGAATCAATGCGTCGTCGTTGCTCCCCTAGCATGCGCTCTGCGTAACCCGCTCGTGTTGTTGTTGTTGTTTGCGGCAGAGTTTAGGACCTTCGTGGCCAAGAGCCGCAGCTCCCGAGGCAAAGGAGTGATGGCACGCTTCAAGGTGCCGGACTTGCTGAAGCATCTCATGGAACGATACGGGGCTCCGGATATTCACGATCTGGGCATCCGTATCACCAGCATACCTCTGGACATTTCCCTACGTGCCGTGCCTGCGTGTACGAGCGTGTGTGTGTACGTGTGTATGCATTGCGTCGCTTGTTGACTGCGAATTGTATTATTATTGGATGCCTCAAGTTATACTCTTTGGTTCTTTCGGTAAAGTCACGTAGGTATAAAATAAAATAAATCACGACGTTTCGGGCGCGACACAAGCGTCCGTCATCAGGTGATAAAGCCTTGGTGTGCTACTGAGGCAGACTGTTTCAAATGGTTTGAAATGTGTGTAGCCCATGGGTCATAAAGAAGTGTCCAGGGCTAGTGATGTTAACGTGAGAAATTAGCGTGTTACTGTAAGGTAGGAAAGCGGCCTCCTCCTCGATTGTTAATGTTGTGGCTTTGCTCTCTAACACACAACCGGTGTGCTGTACTAGTAACGAATTGGCATGTTCTGTTTAAGTGACAAACCTTACTAATTGGCTGTGTCGGGTGGTGGTGGGTTTACCGACATTTTTATATTTACGTGATCTTACCTAAAACACCTGTATTATGTAAAATACATTTATTTTCCTCCTTTCTTTTTGGACAGTTTCAAATCTCTAACGTCTTTCAAATTGTTCTGATGTACAGTGCTACATTTCAAATTACTGTCATGTTTGCAACGGGTTGTTTAAAATATATTTAAATGGTGTAGATTCATGTTTAAACTCGCTTCGAATCTGCATTCATCATTTTCTTCTTAAGCAGTCCGTAACCACAATTGGTGCATCGATGCATGACCCATTTGATTATTGTTTGTTGGTCTTAATTTATCAATTAAAATGTTGAGTGTGCCAAATCCTAAAGAGTGGCGTTTGAGTCGACCTTATTTATTTTATATTCACATCTGAAACGCCTGTGCACATGAATGTAATCCAGTTACACACTCTCCTACTTGTTCATCAACTCTCTTCGTGGTGTAGATTTGATGGCTTGTATAGCAACCATAAACAAACACAACAAGTCCGGGTGACTCATGATCCATGACTCACGATGCCAGTGGGCCTGGTTTCACTCTCAACTCTCTACCTGTGTGGCATGAATAAAACGCACCTGTAAATTTGACCTGAAATGATTGCACAACAATTGCCCCGCCTTCATGCGATGTTTATCCTCCACTGTTTATCTGGCTTTGACCTGAATTATATAAAAGTGCGGCTCTGCAACTGCTGTAGAGTCACATTGGTATAAAGACATTTTACAATATGAACAGCGCATTGAAAACGCGTACTATTTTATGTATAGTTTAACAAGTGTGTTCACAAATCCACACTGAGAAACATGATGATTGGCAGAGGGGAGTAAATTATGTTTTCGATAGTGTATTTAAATAGAGCTTATGTAGGTAAGTAGTTTTCAGTTTTAAAGGCGTAGTTTAACAAGACAACACCTGCCACCATCCTTCAAACCCATTGGTGAAAAAGAGCAAAGTTTATGTTTACATCATAATATAAACGTTATATTTATTATATTATATATAATATATAATATGTTTACATTATAACATAATGTTTATATATAATATAATGTTTACATTATATATAATATAATGTTTATATTATATAATATATAATATAATGTTTATGCAAGAGCCGGGGACTTATGGGACCCCGGGGTCCCACCATAAGGTTCATATGAATGGTTACCTAATAACGTTTGAAACACGGTAATCGCTATGAAGTGCAGTTTCCAATTCTTATTGTTCACTCAATCTCCCTGGCCTTTCTATGCAATATGAAGAAGGGTCATTGCCCGAAACGTCGCTTATCGGATTTTTTTTCCTTTTTCAAGGCCCCAGTGCTACTGATGCATGAATTTGTTTGGTATTTGAAATGATACGAAGGCTCAGCAAGTGATTCCTTGCAGACATTAACAGAAGCGATACGCGCCACCCCAGCCACCCATGTCGCGAATCAATCGATTATCGCGATTGAGGGCTCGTGAATAAATTCTAGATTCAACGCCTTGTTTTAAAACGTGAACACAGCCGGCTCTAGTGACTGGAGTGGGTGGGTGTTGGACAATGTGAAACAATGACACGCAACGTATACAAATCTAAAACATAAATTCTTACGCACGCGATCCGGTGTGCATATCGCGATCTTCAGGATGAATGATCACGTCCGAATCAATGCGTCGTCGTTGCTCCCCTAGCATGCGCTCTGCGTAACCCGCTCGTGTTGTTGTTGTTGTTTGCGGCAGAGTTTAGGACCTTCGTGGCCAAGAGCCGCAGCTCCCGAGGCAAAGGAGTGATGGCACGCTTCAAGGTGCCGGACTTGCTGAAGCATCTCATGGAACGATACGGGGCTCCGGATATTCACGATCTGGGCATCCGTATCACCAGCATACCTCTGGACATTTCCCTACGTGCCGTGCCTGCGTGTACGAGCGTGTGTGTGTACGTGTGTATGCATTGCGTCGCTTGTTGACTGCGAATTGTATTATTATTGGATGCCTCAAGTTATACTCTTTGGTTCTTTCGGTAAAGTCACGTAGGTATAAAATAAAATAAATCACGACGTTTCGGGCGCGACACAAGCGTCCGTCATCAGGTGATAAAGCCTTGGTGTGCTACTGAGGCACACTGTTTCAAATGGTTTGAAATGTGTGTAGCCCATGGGTCATAAAGAAGTGTCCAGGGCTAGTGATGTTAACGTGAGAAATTAGCGTGTAACTGTAAGGTAGGAAAGCGGCCTCCTCCTCGATTTTACGTGACTTTACCGAAAGAACCAAAGAGTGTGGATTCCTGCAGTGGCGAAAGCTTCAAATCAAGACTGCCTCAAGTATGTATTGTTGTTGCCCTTGAGGGGGTTTACTTTCGGAATTAAATGCGTTCTGGAATTGCTGACACACAGCCACAACGTACGTGTCGCTGTGTTCACACCTGAGAGTGACACTGCATCAGCCTTTTACCAATATTCCCCCGCCCCTGCGTTTGCCTTACACGGCCACAACGCTGAGCTATCCTCAGTTGCTCAGGCACACAAGTTTCACACCTGTCTCCCTGTCAAGTGAATGTGGTGTATTCTTTTGTCATGCAGTCTGAGACAGACTTCCAACACGACTTCAGTTTTGTGGGTGCAGTGCTGTGACAAGAGCACTGAAGTGACTGCTCGTGTAAGTACATCATGTTAATATATACCGCTCCTTACAGAAATCTTCTTTCCCGAGTGGTTGTGCATTTGTCGCTTGTTTCAGAGGTTTGCGATTCGATCCCAGGAGTCGCCCTAGTTAATATTGCGGGTGTATTATCCAAAACTGCATTTCTATATGCTTCACAAATAATGTAAAAAAAAATCCCGTGTTGTTAATAATGAATGAGGAGGACGTGTGTGCCGGCGTCAGAATCAAAATTTGTAAATCTAAACAAGTACTCAGAAATGACTGGATTGGGTAAAACCACAAGTATATATGTTGAACTTCTTTCGCACTGTACGTAGCCAACTGTGCTAATCGGAGGTGTGGAGGACAACAAACTGAACACAAAAAGCAGTTCTAAAGAAATTGTTTTCAATCTAGATTTAAAAGTGCATAGCTCCAATTGCTTCCTAATATCGGAAGGAAGAGCATTCCAGTTGACCGCAGAAGCCCATCTGATAGCGAGTGATGCGGTGACTGTCTTTGTTCGATGGCTTGCCAAAAGCCACTGCTGCTAGGATGATCCACCAATCCCATCTCTCGATTGCAATCGTGCATTAGCAGCACACCTTGCATTCGCTGTTGAACCACTTGTCCATCACGTGTTCCATCATCGCAACTACAGCACTGCCCTGCACCTGTGGCCGCCACAGTTGCTAACATTGTGTTGTTTGTTTAGGTGATCGGCAAGGCCCAGAAAGGCGAGCGGGAGGCGATGGACCGTGGGCTGGCTCGCATCGAGTGTGACATCAAGCAGGAGGTGGAGGGCCGGCCACACAAGGTCAAGAAATACCTGTTGGAGTCGTTCCCCTTGCCAGGGACGAGCGCCGATCTTCGCCAACAGTTCACGACACAGCCGGCGGCCGAGATGGTGCTGCAGGTCTTCCAGAACGCCGATGACATCTTTGTGAATAAGCTGAAGAAGGTGGGCCCATGGCGTCTGGACTTAATGCAACAAAATTACCGTGCGAGAAAGTTCATGCATTTGCTTAGATTTGTCAAAGATTTTCCAAAATACATTTGTTCTCGGAATTATTTAATGAGTGATAATCGCCATACGTTTCAAGTCTGTCGATACTTCCACCAGTATCAATGGCTTGTTCTACCACTGAATTAACTCTCCTCTATAATATTTAGGGCCATCGCTTTCACAAAATTCAGTCACACGTTGAGACAAAAGTAAGGGGGGCATTGAAATCGGTAGGACATCTATGCATGTGTCACCCTCTATTTGTCCCAACAGAGTGATATGGCTGCACGTGGTTTGGGTCCTTTGTTGTTTCCACCAACAGTGTGTGCAGGACTTCTTGGGGCAGGTGAAAGGGGACACGCTGGCCCAGAAGCTGTTTCAGTTGGCCCTGTGCTGTGGCTCCCTCGAGACTCCTCGCGACCTCGTGGTCAAGGAGAAACCGGCCGCGTTTCTCGGCAACATCAGCACTCCCGACACCAGACCGCCGCCTCCTCCGGGGAGTAAGGAGACAAATTTGCATATACATTAGACTCTCGATTGTCCACGCTAATTACGGGGAAGATGGCTGCGGATGATAAAAAATCTCGGATTATCCAAATATATCTATTTTCTGCGGATCTCTATGCCACAAACTAACGATCGACCGATCGATGCACGTGGTCGGTGATAAAACTTTCCTGCTCCTGAGCAGAGGACTCGGCCCTCTAAGTGGATAGCAGAGCCACGCCAATCACCATCAATCAAACTCCACCCACTGTTGTAAAGATATGCAACTACTGTACTGTCGAGGTGATCACGTAGATTTCGGATTCATGGGCGCACATATTTGCTCGATATAAGCACGTGACTTGTAACAAACATTTCCAAGAATTACAATGTATAACTATTTTTAGATTATTAATTTGGGCCTAAGGGGAAATCCATGAGTTATTAATAAGTTAAAATCTCATGTGCGTGGTTAATCCGCAAATCAGATAAACCGCACACGGATAATCAAGAGTCTACTGGATTGCACGTGCGCTGAACTGTCGTAGCTTCTCTAAACACCTTATTTCACATCTCGTCTCGATTATTACTAATGCATTAGTAAGAGTTTGGCATATCACGACGCATCAGTTTATCAAATTTACATCGAGATGACCCGGGTGGCTGAGAGAGATTATTAGCATTGAGCTGGAAACGCTGAGATCCTGGGTTCGAATCTGGGTAACCACCTGTGATTAAACTTGCTTTTGTCAAGTGCAGCCAGTTGATGGTCTCAGCTCGGTCATTAATGACTGTCAAAAAAACCCAAAACATACTCAATAAATGGCTATGCACTTAATTTTACCAAGTCCAATATCGGCTCAACAGAGTGGGTGGGAATGTGCTTCCCTTTACTCTGTGGACCAGAGGTCACTAGAAGCAATGTCAGAGGTAGCTTTGTGATGTTCTCTTCTGCGGGCCATTCTCCAATAGGACGGGTTCCGCTGCTCCGTGAGAGATCCGAGTGGATACTCCGTCTCATGACACGATATCGAAAGCACAATCTGAATAAAATGTAGTTTCTTATATTGTACATAAGGGGTCAGACCACGGAGGACCTTCAGAATGCTGAGTGTGAACTTGAAATTGATTCTGGACTGGTTCAGGGGATAGTTGAACAATTCGAATATTGGGGCGATATCGTCTTGCATACGGGTGTGAGTGAGAAGTCTGCCAGTGGTTTTTTTAGGCCATCATCTAGATTTTTGGGTTAGATCACGTAAACATGCACTCAATAATACGCGTTAAAATGCACTTTTTACATGACCTAACCCAAAAATCTCAATTATGGATAATATTGGTCGCGAAGGCCTTCGTGTTAAACTTGTTTTTTGAGTCATCTGGAGAGTGATGATGAAACTTATCGGGAGGCCGTAGATGAGACGTGGGGGTGGGGGGGCAGAGAGAGAGTTGCAGTTGTTGAGCCTATTGGAGCGAGTTACAGCATCGTTGTCCTCTCCTACAATGGCATTGCTTGTCTCCTTCGCAGAGGCGGTAGCCGAGCATCTGGTCCGTCTGCTGAGCCACGCAAGTAAGATGGCAGAGCCCCTGGGCCTACCCGCGCTGTCACGCGTTGAGAAGCAGCTTGCCGAGCACTTTGACTCGCGCGACCTCCCCAGCCTGGGCCTCGGCTCCTTCTTGGACATCCTCCATCGCGACGCCCAGGTGCGTACGTGGCGTGCGTGAGCCCACCCGCCTCCAGCTGGTAAGAGGCAGTACAGCAAGTAGGTGTACGACACTGCCCGTGCAAAGTTTGAGTGTACTTACCGCCTCCGAGTGGCGCTCAATGTTAAGTTTGTTTCCAAAATTGTGCGCGGTAATATTAGTTTATTATTACGAACTTAAAACTCATTTGTCGATAACTCGAATACGTTTAAGCGTTATGTAATAACTGCCAATTCAGAGCGCAACAAAGTGTCACGTAAGATGCATGGGTTTTCTCTTGTCACTCTTAAAAAATATCTGTGAATTTGGCAAACATCCCAAAGGTAGATATTGAAAATCACTGTTAAAATTGAGTGTACAGCGGTGACATTCAGATAAAATATATGATAACACTATATATGCAAAGTGGCCAGGTGGCTCAGAGATCAAAGCGGTGCATTGGCAATAATGAGATTCTGGGCTTGAATCTGGATTTTGACCGCTTGGGTTGAAACCGAGGTCTCAAGTCTTATCAAGTCGATCGTCCGAGCCCCGTCACCAGCGACTGCACAAAATTACAGTCTCATTAAACTTGAGTTTTGCACTTTATTTTCCTAATTCCATCTTTGAGAATAACAATTTCAGCTTGACTCTCGTGCGCCGCACAATCTCATAACACAGCTAATGTGAAAGTGTTGGCTCCTATTGTGTACAAGATAAAAGGCCACCCCCCACATTTTATGACACGGCCTGCAAGGCTATGCGAGATTTACGAATGGATGATTTATTTGTCTCTTGACATTACGTCGATAGTGCATTTGGAAAACTAAAATTGAGAACGAATTTTGTGTTAATTTGCAAACTTAAATCTGTAATATTTAATCAGTTTTCGTGCACTGCATTGTGAGATGCAGCTCCATGCGTATCGTTTAGCTTTAAGCCGGTGTTTGCCTTGCGGTCGCCTCGGTGTCAACCAACTAATGTTGACGGATTTGTTGTGTCTGTGGTAGCTGTTGGACGAGACTGGGGTTGTGATCTCTGCCCTGGGTGGATCTGGAGCCACAGCGGGAAGCTTCTGTCCAAAGCGCGACGAGCTGCATGGAGTTCATCCACCAGTGCGGCAGCCTCGACACCGCAGCGGTGAGACACGGGCCCCAGTAGGGGCCACAGGGGCGGCTCAGAGATGGGGATAAGGATTTGGAGATTTAGGGCGCTCGCGGAAATAAACTCTTCAACTCAAAGCGCCTTACAGCAACGTCTCATCTCAACCATTCCATTGCTCTGCGGCAGTCTACCCGAGGAGACCCCCCCCCAATGGCAGCTGTTCCTATTTGGCACGTGGTGCACGCACTACCGGCCTGTGAATGGACATGTCTGCCAATTGGGAGCGATGTTTGAGTTTCCTACATGGTTTTTTCCCCGATAAAGTAATTTGCAAGTATTTGATCTGATTTGGAAAATTTGGAACATGATGCGGTTACACGTGGCCAATTCTATTTTTTTAATAGAGTGTCACAGGATTATTATTATACATTGTGAAACAGATCTCTTTGTTTATGGTGAATAAACCGGCAACATTAACCCGGGCGGATGCTGGGCTTGAACCGAGAACCACCACTCGACCATGTTTCCATAAATTTGTGCAGTCACATTAACGCTGTTCACGTCGTACGCAATGAACACTTTATTATTAGCACCACCTCTGGACCTGTTTGGCCCCTGGTCCATTTTGAGAGGTCTTGTAAGGGCGGCGTATACAGTTTGATTTTATATCGGCAGAGCAAATAGCCAATGGAAAACCACCCGTTCCGTGGGGGTGCTACGCGCTGGCACGGATCGGATGCGCCAGTGGAAAAGGGCTGCTAGCAACTCGGCCGCCTCCAAACGAAAGAGAGAGGGTTCCAGGTCTCTGTTGTTGGCTGTGTGCTCTGCAGCTGCCGGCCGTGGACTGTGCTGTGGGGCAGCACTACGGCGTGCATTCCTGCCGCAACCTTGGGCACGGCCCTGTGGCCAACCTGGTAAAACTGGCGCAGAAGGCCAAGCCCGGTGGCAGCAGCGGCGGTGCCCATCGGTGCGCCGTCTTGTACGAGGAGACGGCGCTGTGTGCTCGCGACTCGAGGTTTGGCAGCCCCCTCCAAAGTGCCCTCCTCCTCACCCCTCTGCTCACCTCGTGATCTGCCTGACCGCCACGGGTCGCTCCTCAAAATTGTTGAGTCGGCGACAGACACTTGGGGTTCTTTAATCTTTCACATCAAAGGGTCAGTGAGCCACACCAATATGCCATTGGTAATGTAACTTAAGGATTCAATGTTCAAGGCAAGTGATTGTCGAGACAAACTGATGATTGTGTGTGTTACACCCCTCTGGCAGTCCACTGCCTGATGAAGGCCTCGCCACGTTGCTTTGGTTATGGGGGTTGTTGCACCAAACTTTACCACGCTTGGTGAAGGGGGCGCGGATTAGGTTCAGGACTTGTTCAGATATCAGTCACCACTGACGTTAGCCATGGCTAGGAATCCAACTCGGATCGCCGCGTTAGTATCGCAGTGCACCAAACATTGCAGCAGTGCTTCAGAAATCATTCCGAAGTTGCTTGATATTGCACACAGTTTGAATAAACCATCATTTCTTCAGGAATATATATTTGTAGTTAAAAGTTTACTTTATACATGCTGTGATCGTTATAAAGAGTTGTGCTAGTTAGTAGTAACAGCGCGAAACATTGGTTAAATCGATTAATATTTATTATTCAGCTGACAATTCATGTATTGAATTGCACGTGTAAGAATCAACTTCAAAAAATTGTATCGCTTTTTATTTTAATAGTTTCACATTGCCACTGCAGAGAGTCGACATGATCAGTGTAAGTTCAAAAGAACTGACACACCTTGTGAAAAACCCAACGCAGAAGATCCCTGGGCTTGATATTCCACGAAGATCATGGTCCCCCTAAACCGCATCTGCACAAACCATGGCAGATGCGGATACCTGATGCACAAATGGAAAATTTTAAACTCTCCAGTGTTTGACTGTGGTCATCCAGAACAGATCGTACAACGTGAAACGACGCAATAGAAAATTAAAGTCAAGCCACAGTGCGATTGTGACCATCCAACCCAAGCTATTCACGATATTGTGAACCACAGTCGTTTGTGCTCCTTCAAAGGAGTAGTTTTAGTTTAGTTTAGTTTTCATTTATTTGGTTTAGCCCTGTGAGCCATTCGGCTCTTGAATCGGGTGCAACCTCAACAAACAAAAAAGACAAAAACATGAACAAGAAAACATCTTAAAGTGACTTTGTGCATGTGCAAACAGAAAATCCAGGAAAAAACGTCAAAATATTCCTGATATAGCACCGTACACCAACGCTGTGTGCAAAAATCCCAGTGGGATGCAAGACAAACAACAACAAGAAAACTTCGATTAAGGCCATCAGTCTAACTCCGTACTACAATAAACAAAAACATGGCCAGACCAAAAAACTTTTAGAAATCACCAAAATAAAGCTATAAATGCAATGTAACAGTGATCATAGGAACTGTGACCGAATTTTTAACAATAAACTACATAAATAACATGTATCACCAAACCCTAGAGCCACAGCTGGCTGCATGAGTCACTCCACAAACAACAGGAGGAGCAGGAATAGTAACCCTACATGAAGCCCTCTCGTCGTGACCAGCAGACCTCGGACATTGGCTTATGGCTCCTGAACATGTTGCCCTCATGCGCAGGAATAGAATAGCTCAGGGGATGGCAATCTGAGTCTCCCGGTGCCGCATGCTGCTCTTTAAAGACTGTTTGGTGATGTTGTTTATGAAGGACCACTGTCTCGTATTCACCACAGTGCATTGCGCCTCTTGAAATATTGAGTTGAGTAATCCCGGTAGTTGAGAAACTAAGGTAGTTGAGTACCCCGGGAACACGCTGTGGTTCGTGTCGCGTTAATAGCTCCGTACCATGCCGTGTAACTCACTAAGCAGCCGATTGCTCGCGTGCAGTGGTAGTGCCGTGTTCATTGATAACACTGCACACTCCGTGCAGTGGTAGTGCCGTGTTCATTGATAACACTGCACACTCTGTGCAGTGGTAGTGCCGTGTTCATTGATAACACTGCACACTCCGTGCAGTGGTAGTGCCGTGTTCATTGATAACGCTGCACACTCCGTGCAGCGTTGTGTGAGGATGGCTCACTAAATGAAAGGGGAGTCGTAGCTATCGCACTGTGGGGTGGTCATCGTCCTCCTCCCCCTGGGCATGTGCCGTGTGTGTTGTGTGCGTCGTGAGTCGTGGCGATGTAAACCCGGGGTAGCTCCTCTCTCCGTCTCTTCGTTTGTTGCTGTCCCGGCGAAGCTCGAGTTGGTGAGCGCAACGCGTGGCAGATCCGGCTTCACCCGTTCCCACTCCTCCCAGTCAGCGACTCCGAAACCCCCACTCAATAATCGCAGATCACTACCCAGGTCCTTATCAACAAAATGATTTCTAACTAAACTATTTTTTGTATTCTTAACAATGTATCCACATATTCTTAGTTTTTTCGGTAAAGTCACGTTGAAGAGAAACAACAAAATAACAAAATATATATAAAACAATAAAAAATTCTCACGACGTTTCGACCATAACTCAAACGGTCATCATCAGGTGTGTCGGTTTGCATAAATTTATTTTGAAAACGGCATATTTATTTATTTATATATATAAAAAATAACGTTTGCGTCACGCGCAATGATTGGCAGTTTGCCCAGGACTAGTCCATCTATTTTTTGAAAAGAGGAGGGGGGAGACGAAATTTGTTTTTATGTATGCTGTCTGAAAGCCACTGTAAGCGTGAACAATCAATCAAGAACTGAAATGATTTATCAAATCTTTCCAATGATTGCTAAGATAGAATCCATCTTCTCGGTTGAAATTGTCTCTGTGCTTGTATATGTGGATAGCCTCATGAACGAATCTCTCATGGAAGCCAGATGGCTTACAAAGAACCTCCGTCTTGGAAAAGTCAATGGCATGTGAGCCTACTGAATTAGAACAATGATCTGCTACGGCCGAGGTGTTGGTCCTACCGTGTTTAAGGTCTGCTTTATGTTCACGAATGCGGTCCGAGATATGGCGTTTGGTTTCTACAATGTAACTACTACCACAGAGGCAACTTAGTTTGTAGACACCAGGGTATTGTATGTCCGGAATCACATCTTTTACAGACGGAACCAGATCACGGATTTTATGTAATGTGTTGAAACGGACCTGGATCTTGTGTTTATTCAAGATTTTGGAGATCTTTTTTGTGATCCCAGCAATGTAGGGTAAAGTGATGGTTTTGAAAGGCTCCTCAAGAGGGTTCTTCTTCATGGTTTGAGTGATAGCTTTGCGGATTGTATAGTCGGAGTAACCATTAGCCCTAAGAGCTTGGTGTACGTGCTTGAGTTCACTGCTTATGTGTTCCTGGTCGGATATGCATTGGGCTCTATGATACAGAGTCTTGATGAGAGAATTCTTCTGTGATGGATGGTGGTGGGAATCCGGTTTCAGATAAGCATCCGTATGGGTAGCTTTCCTGTAGACAGAGTGGCTCATTGAACCATCAGGTCTCTTTTTAATTAGGACATCCAAAAAAGGTATCTTGCCATCTATTTCGACTTCCATGGTAAATCTGATGGCTGGGTGTATGGAATTGATGTGGTCGAAGAATTGGTCTAGAGCAGGCCGGCCATGTGGCCAGATGACAAAAGTGTCATCCACGTACCTCTTCCATAAGGTTGGGCGCAGAGTGGCAGTCTGGATGGCGTCAGTCTCAAATTTCTCCATGAAAATGTTAGCTATAACTGGAGAAAGGGGGGAGCCCATTGGGGTGCCCTCAGTTTGTTTGTAGAAAGTTCCATTCCAAGCAAGGCGGGAAGTTCGCTTGCGGTGGCACGGCCCTGCTGCCCAACAATAATGGGTGGTTGAGGGCCTCCGTGGGTGTGAGGCGACGTTGGGGATCCCACCTGCCAAGGAGGCAAACGGAGGGAGTCAGGTGCCTGTTGCATTCTAAAATCGCTTCATTGAATCGTGGTCTGGGGTGAAATGCGCAATTCTATCCTCAACACTTTTGTCAGAAACGATATTTATTTTAAAAAGCGACGAGATGAAGAAACGATGCCCCAGTGTGACACAAAACTTTGCAGTCCTAGCCCAAACGACACGTGAGGTCTAAGATCGTTTCCAGTAATGTTGATGGTAGACGCAAAGTGATTTATATGTAATTATTTGTACGAGGTGAAATGTAGACAATAGTAACAAGTCTCTTACTGAAGGCACCCGTGGAGAAAATTGATGAACTTTTGATTGCGGGTTCCCAGAACCGCCTTCAAAGACACGGAGCACGGGACGATCCGTTTCCCGTTGACGACGGGGCGATTCTTTTTGTCTGTTTATCGGAGAGAGAAAAAGAGAGAAACACTGAATTAGTTGTGGCGATCAGTACAATGCGGCGGCGGTCCTTAACCCTCCAATTGCGATGTTTGCAAATATGATTCCATGTTGGCGGTCGACTACAGCCTGTCATCCCTCCAGGGTCGATAAAATTTGTAACCGTTTGTGAGACGTTTGCAGTAGTCGTGTGGAAAGGATGGCTCCTAAGCGTGAAAGTGAAATTCCCACTCTCAACTCTGGGCCACCGGAGGAGACGAGAACCTCCTGATACTTGTTTGAGCAAGGAGACACTTTGATGTTTATTTTAGAATTATATTATTATTTGCATCACTTGGAGAGGATGGTAATTTGTTGTACAAGCATGCTTTTAAGCATAATATATTTCTCAATCAAGGACCCACAGTTTGTGTGGAGGGTTGTTCTCTGTGGTTGTTTTGTACTATGGTAGAACTGCTCTATGCTGATTTAGGATACCGTCGCATCTGCCACACAATTTTTAAAAATTGTGCTAAGTCATGCTGAAATAAAAAAAAACGGCCACTCATCTTCATGAAAAATGTGATGGCCAGAATTCCATGTAATTAATACACACGTCCTCTGTTGGATTGCAAATCCCTATGGGTTTTCCAAATATACTGTGCTACCTAAACATTACCGTTCCTTTTAAAGTATTTTTTTCATAAGACTCCTTACTGTCACACTAATTCAACACGTACTGACGAGTACGTTGCCAAGACCGATGTGACTTTTAAACCCAAATAAAGCACAGTTCATTTTTACATTACGCGAAGCAGTTTCCATGCCTTTCTATTCAAGCACAGAGCACGAGACGCGCGGCTGCATGGCCACGACTCTCCGGGCAGTGACAGCAGCAGCAGCAGCTACGAACTCCAACACCACCACCTCACCACCCCCCCTGTCCACTCACCAAAGGAGATAATGTTGTGGGTCGAGGCGTCAATCATGGCTTTGGGTGGGAGCCCCAACATCTGAAACCAAGATCACAAGAGGGATGAGTTGGATGAGGTCCGTCGCTCGAGTGAACAGAGCGTACGTACGCTGCACTTTGTCTCATTGAAACGTCGATGAACAATGAACTTTGCCTGCTCTTGTACATACTGTTTGCAGATATTTATCTCTATCATCAGGCGAAGCATACATATTTGGTCTTTAATTGATGACGTGGTTACTACGTGCGGCTTCGTTGCTCTCCAACACAGGCTCTGAAAGCCTCGGGGATTAACAACAAACCACAATAATCATAATAATAGTAATCATTCCGAAGGACATCAGCCTGACGCTCTGATTATCTGGTATTACCGATGAACCCGAAATCTCTCTTTCCTTCTTTACTCATGCAAATGGTGCGTGATCACGCAGTGAACACGTCCACTCATCTCCCGTGTACCGGCAGCTGAGCGACATTTTGTGACCAGTGAAAGGCCCAGAGGATGACGACAGCCCTGCACGTAACCAGCTTTGTCGCATGAGCCATCGCACAGCGGGTCTGTACGCTGGTGGATCGTCGTGCGCCATCAGTCATAACCAACCCCCTGCTGCTGCTGCTGTTGTTTATCGTGGACTCCATCGTTGCTTCAAATTCGAATTAAACCGTCCCTCCTCCTTTATATGGCGCAGTTGGAACGGTCCCATGGGAAATATGACGCCCGGTTTGGTGGTGCCGTATCGGGCTCAAGGTTTGTTACAATAAAAATTATAGAATTCATCAGTATGTATATGTTATAATAATTAATATTTGTAAGGCGCATTTAATCCGATGATCCCAATGTGCCCCGTGTATGGAAAGCAGGGAAATGAGACGACCAAAACGAGGAAATGAGACGACCAAAACTATGGGGAATTGGCCATTTTACCTAGGTGAGTTTTCATGGCGAGATTTAAATAGCTTTAAAAATTCTGTCTTGTTATCAGAGGCCAACGCGTTCCATCGTTTTGGAGCTGCACTGGCAAAAAGCCCGATCGCCCACAGGAATTGAGACTTGACCTCAGAAAACTGAGTAGGAGATCAGAAGATCTCAAGGACCTCATTGGTGTACATGAGTGGATCAGCTCCTGTAAGTATTGTGGGGCTAACCCACTGACAGCCTTGTAGCTCAACAGCAGGACCTTATAACCAACTGGATATATATGCAGTGGTGTTTTCCTACGCATCAGATACCTGGATGAGATAGCCGATGTGGTCTTCCGAGCTTGTCTTGAAGAGCGGGTTCCCGAGGAGCATCTCGGCCACCACACATCCGAGTGACCACATGTCCGCGCTGCATGTGATCGGGAGCCCAAAGTACATTTCGGGGGCCATGTACCACATCGAGCCAAGACACCAAGCTCCTAGCGGCACACGGATAGACAGGTGACCAAACAAGGTGGCACTTGCACATTATTCACCTGTACTTGTGAAGTGCAGAATAGATGAGGGTATGCACACGCAGTCACGTATGGCACTCAAAATACGCACAATGACAAAGATCGCCCACGTAAATGCGTGTATCAGCTGGGTAGCACTTAGAAATGTAAATTATTTTCATTACACTGGTGCCAGCTATCATAGAGTGCAGCTGTCGTGTCGCGAGAGTTCTCTGCGGTGAGTAACAACTTCTTTAAAAGCAACGGCGCTGCGACGCCTCTCTGAATAAAATTAACGCCGAGCCGCTTTGCGCGTTTCAAGATTCAGTGATGAACCGGGGACACCTACCACCACCCTGTAATGTGCAGACGTCTCGGAACGGGAAAAGGTTAAGTGAGGAATGAGGACAAAGGTACTTATTGCTGCCATGCGATCTGTACATTTGCAAATGTAAATCACATGTAAATCACACGTAAATCAGCCATCCGCGACGAAAATTCCAATGGGATTGGCTACTGACTCCAGACTTTCAATTCCAGCAATCGATTATGAAAATTGTTACCGGTTTACTGGTTCTTGTTTGACAACTACCCTCTTCAAAACTGGGAGGTTGAGAGTTGAAATCCTGGCCAAATGATTGACGAAATGTAACGTTTGAAGGGTATCAGTGTCACTACCACACTTTGTTTAAGCGGTGCTAACCAGCACGCCACCACAGCACGAAGACAAAGACCCCCCATATAGCTTAAACAGGCTCGTAGCGCAGCGTGCTAACCGTTAACACCACCGCTCCCCACAAACACTGTGACACGCACACACACATGCTGCTACACACGTACACACACACAGGGCAGCTAGATCACTCACTTGGGCAGGTCTCGCTGATGCTCAGGCCAAAATCCGTGAGCCTGATATTGCCACTGATGTGGTCTTTGACTAAGATGTTTGCCTGCAAAAAAGACAGAGTGGTTGTCAGTGAAACTCGTGGTGTGTCGGTGAGATTGCGTCTTGTTGAATTGGTTCATGGCGGTTTACTCAAGGATTTCATGTACTCATTTTTGTTGAACACTTAATGCCCTTTGTAAATGTCATCATGCTTAAAGATCTCCCTACCCCATGCCGTGTTAATCAAGGGGGTTGTATGGCCATACCTCACCATGCTGCTCTGGGGGCTTTTGAAGGCAATGGGATCCAGGACCGGTTCAGATATCGCCCAAACCCTGGTTTAAGCCGTGGCCAGAAATCGAATTCGGGTCATTAACCTCTGAGTGCAGTTTGCGAACCACCGCACCACTGCTACGCCCATCATTTAGCTTTGGCATTCGGAATTGTTGCTTAGGGCAGTGGTCGTTGTTGTTTAACGCAAATTAGAAAATATTAAATGTTCCGCGGAGCGTTGGTTGTTGAGAGCAAACAGAGATCCACGTGAAAAGTTGTATTTCTATGCAAGTTTTGGCTATCTGTGTTTATGAAATAGCAAGTCGTGGCATGAGTGTTGTTGCGGTGTAGAATAAGATATCTCGAAATCCTGTTACTAAGGTTTACAAGAGTGTTCTCATATTCTTAGTTCTTTCGGTAAGAAAGAACTAAGAATATGAATTGCTGGAGTCACGAAAGCTTTAAATCAAAATTTAAGAGTGTTCTCATTTTCTACAACTGCACAAACTGAGGCACTAACTCCATACTGACGGACAAAAGACGCAGCGGGCTGCTTAGTTTACTAACCGGCTTCAGATCCGCGTGAATGATGTGCATCGCCTTCAGCTTTGCCAGGGCCCGCAGCATGGAGCCCACGTACGGCTTCAATTCCGTCATGTATAAGCCATAGGTCTCGTCCAGCTTCTGGAGGAGGTCTCCGCTGCGTGACGACACAAAACGTGAACGGTTACAGTTTCTTCCTGCTTGTGACCCATTCCCTGATTGGCCCCTTGAACAGGAGCACACGTGCTTGACTGAGGCGAAGCCGCACGGAGTAACCATACAGGGTTGCCGCTCAACTCAAAACATAGTCAATGAGGCAGGAAGGCATTATAAACAATTATGTCTGACCATGGAGCCGCGTACAAAGACAATAATTCTAGGGTATTCTGAAAGCCTACGGACATTTATTCTACATCCAAATGATTCATGTGTGTGAATACACGGACGCATCGGTGTTTGGGGGAGCGGTGGTGCGGCGTTTAGCGCGTTGCTCTACAATTCCCGCTCACGGCCAAGACCGGTGACGATTATCTGAACCAATCCTGGGCCTCCCCTAGATCGACTCAGCCTCAAATGAGTACCTGGTGCGGTGTGTAAACATCGCCACTGGGGAGACAAAGGCTGTCGGGCGTGGTGCTGCCCACCCACCCCCCCCTCGTGTGCCTTGCCCGTCTTCATAGGCGCTACTTGCTAAAAGCACTTGCCCCAACAATCTTCCGAGGCTATACTGGTTAATCTTTGTCTTTGGATCGGTGTTCATCGGACGCCATGACACTCACCTGATGAGCTCCAGGACGACGCAGTTGTGTCCCCGGAAGGTGAAGTTGTCCAGGAGGGTGACGATGTTGTTGTTGTCAGGGTCCCCCTTGCTCTGCAGGATCTTCATGATCTCCAACTCCAGCTGCTGTCTCTTGTTGTTGATGCTGTGGGGTGGGGGGGAGAACGCATGGAATGAGAGTTGTCACCTCGCTCTGAGCATCGCAACACGCAGGGGCGGAGGCAATGCTCATTCACCCTCCATGAGTGGTCCTAAGCCAAGAGTGTGAATCCCAATGGCTGAGGGAACCATTAAACACACCGTCAACACGCTGTTTGTGATTAGTTTATTGCCCTTCCTCTGCACCTCCGATTAGCATGGTCGGTTACATACGGTGCGAAAGAAGTTCAACATTACATACTTACAATGAATGTCAGAATCGGCATGTGTATTTATACTGGAGGAATTTGATGAGCTACAAAGAACTTTTTCACAGACGTCCAGTAGGGGCGGGTGAGAACGTTACAACAACAAACAATACAAAAATACGATAGCAGTGCAAAGTACAAGAAAGGTAAACAAATTACCCAAACGCATGTAAATAAAAACAATCCTTCATAATAAAGGTTTTTGGGTTAGATCGCGTTTATTTATAAATGTGTCGTAGCCCCCCACCACCCGACACGGCCAATTAGCAAAAAAAGTGTCTTTTCGTATTCCTCCAGGATATAAAAAAGATTCTGATTCTGATTAATCAGTGGCTCTGCGAACAACCTATTCCCTGTATTGCTGCGGGAATCTGCATCCACACATGATCAAAACACCTGTGTAATGCAATACACATGGTTCCTTTATCATTGACATGTAATTCTGCAAATGTGCAGAAATGTCTACCGTATGCGACTTACTCCAGACAAGTTTAGACTATTAAACGTGACCTGTTGTGACACGTCTAATGTGTATTGTGTGGTCGTTACCACAGAAAGATGTGTCTGGTAATGTCCTAATGGACCAAAAATAGTAAAAAGGAGGCTGGGTCTGTGTTGTTCAGAGTGACCACCATATACAGACTCTTGTACGTACAAACGAGTTCGGTTCCAGAGGTCTGTTCGTAAGTCGATTTGTTCGTGAGTCCAACTTTACTCCCGTCGATTTCAAACACGTTTTACGGCTTGTACACTAAACACGGGGAATGGCTTTAATAGTTGCCTCTGGTTCTTCACGTTCTGCAGATGTAGATGCCACCATCACCACCTATTGTGCGGCAGTTGAACTTACGACTCTCGGTCCGAACAGGAAACTGGACATACGGACAGGTTTGATCATATCTCTGAAAGTTCGTAAGTTGAATGATCGTAAGTAGAGGATTCCCTGTGTTTTGGCATAGAATCGTAATGTAACAGTATAGCGCTGGCTGCTGGCAGGGAAAGGGATCTGCGGCTTACGGCCCTGACGTCAGCAGGCCAGGTTATACACCAGAGGGGTATCTAGGGAAAGGTCGCAGAAGGGGCACTGAATTCATAATGATACAATAATTCAGTAACACTGTACAAGTGTACAGCACGTCAGATCATTACATGGCCTAACCCTGGTTGGAACACCTTGGGAGTGAAGAAGAAGATTGATTAATAATCATTATTATTTACATTTGTAAGGTGCATTTCATCCTTATGCCACCAGACTTAACTTGGAGTGTCTAAATTACCTTTGCCCACCAGAATGAACAGACCTCATCTTTCCCACCCCTGCAGACTTGGTATTAAAGTAGATACATGCTAATGTTTACAAAGTAACGGACTCTTGACCAATTTCATTTCCGCATAAATCAATCATTCGGAAATAGGCCCCACTATACCCCACCGACTACAGCACTCTAATCTTGCCTCCTCGTTTTGCCTCTTCCACCTGCCTCATGCTCGTCAGCACCGCCTTTCGTGCAGCCATGCGGGTGTGAGGTCATCATCACGAGAGGCAGTGCACTTCATCGTTCGCACGCGGCGGAGGAACCACTGAAGTGAAACGTTTACATACGTGTGGTTTAGTGGGGTCATTTCCGAGCGAACTCGGTTTGAAAGTGTTTATCGTTGAATGTGGAAGGGTTTGGGTTAGTTTTCGGGTTACCACCTTTTCCACTATGGAGATCAAACCCAGACCTATGTTTCAGTCTGTCTAGGTCTGTCAACAACCATGCAGTAGTAAAGTTCAGCACAGTACCGGTACCAGATCTCGGTACAAATTAATTCATGCCACCCAAACACAGATGCCAATTCACAGACTGTCTCGGCTGGACCGGGACAGGAGGTAACCCAAGGGTAGTGGGAGGATAACCGCTTTGTGAGCTATTTGTAAGTAATGCGTTTAGAGTATTTGGCTACTATAAATTTCCACGTGATAAGCCACTTCGTTAAGCTATAATTTGTGGCCAGGTCGCTTCTGAAAAAGAGCTTAATAGCTCTCAATGGGCCTTACCTGGTAAATAAAAAATAGTTTACTTTAATGGTATACATACTTGAATTTTACTGCGGATGTTTTAAAACATGTCCTGTCTAACTG
Source organism: Petromyzon marinus (assembly GCF_048934315.1). NCBI lineage: Eukaryota > Metazoa > Chordata > Hyperoartia > Petromyzontiformes > Petromyzontidae > Petromyzon > Petromyzon marinus. The sequence continues at coordinate 1,010,949 of NC_133683.1, forward strand.
TCAACTTTGTTTGAATTTCAGTGGGAGAAGATGCTTCTCACACAGACGTTAAAGCAGGTACCAGAGTCTACCTGAAGCTCCTGCAGTGTGCGCCTTACATAGGATTCCGTCCATTACTGTTGGTGCGATGGTTTGGATTTTCAAGTTGAAATCTCCTAGTTCATTTTATCTTTACCCAGGCGACAACTCAATTGTCAAGGGTAGTCCTGTTTGGAAGAGGCATCCATGTCTCTTGAGTTCCACATCTTGGAGAGGATGTGATTAGTCAGCATCGATGCCATTTTAGTTGGTGTCACGCATCATGCGTGCATTCTTAAATTACTGACGCCGACTGAAGACTGAAGGTGCAAGTGTGCCATCTGACAATGATAGTTATGAAGCCATTTTTTGCCATTGCCAGTCTTCTTTTGTGCTCTGTCAGAGTCTGCGATAACACGGCCTTGGTGAAGTCCCCTGGACTTGTATAATTTCTGTATCAATTTCTTTTGTTTCATTTTGAAATCTCTGCTCCACTTCCTTCAATTGCATCCATCTGCACCTCCGATTAGCACGGCTGGCTGACGTACGGCGCGAAAGAGGTTCAACGTACATACCTACAAGTAGTGTAAATTCATACGGTGCCAGAAACTCTGCACGAGTTCGTGCCGCGTTCTCCCGATGTTGCCGTCGATGTTTGTCCAGCGACAAGCCATTCGTTGCCACGCGCGAACCTCTCTCACCTCCACAATCACAGGGCCGAGTGTGTGACGTGTCCGGCAAGCCGTGTGATGTGTCTGCGGATGATAATCTTCAGCAGAGGCCTGTGCCTTCTCCCACAGACGCCGCGCAACTGACGCCGCTCCCAGCGCCGCCGACCTCTGCTTCCCCGGCCACGGCCACGGGGAGTTCGTCTCCTCTGCTGGACACCCCGTGTGCTGGACCTGCTGCTCCACCACACTTGCCTGCCCACTACACAGGCACAAAGAGGTACGGGCAGAACTAATGCATACAGTGAGGGAAAAAAAGTCTTTGATCCCCTGCTGCTTTTGTACGTTTGCCCACTGACAAAGAAATGATCAGTCTATATTTTTAATGGTAGGTTTATTTGAACAGTGAGAGACAGAATAACAACAAAAAAATCGAGAAAAACGCATGTGAAAAATGTTATAAATTGATTTGCATTTTAATGAGGGAAATAAGTATTTGACCCCTTGTTGGCAATCACAGAGGTCAGAAGTTTTGCTTGCAGGCCACACACACACACACATGAATGATGTGTTTGGTATTATCTCATGGAAAATAATAAATTGCACAAGGGCCAGGGTCATGCCCCATTCATTCTGAACGATTAAACCAAACTGACCCACGTTCACACACGAGAGCAGAGAGGTTGGCTGCAGGGTGACGCACGCGAAGAACGCGTCACTGTGAAAGAGTTAGAAGGTTCCCCTTCGTACCTTCTTACTCTCCCTCCCACCCCCCTCCTTCCGGTCAGGTGATTTTGAAGTGTCGTCGTCACGCGAGGACGTGGACCGAGACAGCGCGTGGAACCAGTGGCTGCGCTCCGAGATCCCGGGGCTCTTCCTGCTGGCCCTGCACACGTTTACCGTGAGTCGGTGCAGATGTGGCCTCGCGACTGGGGCTGCCACCTGTCTGTGTTTGACCCCCGGACAGTGTTCGGGTGGCAGCAGGAATTAATTTGTGTCGAGATCTGGTACCCCGGGTATGGCTATGGTTGAATTTTATCACCGTGAACTGCACAGTTTTAACAATAGACCTCGGCTCGCTGAGAAATGTGCCTGGGTTTGCTCTGTCGTAGGAATGGTGGCAACTGTACTTGGGGCATCGGCACGTTTATTCGCGCTCCGGCTCCATTTACACCGAGAGTCACGTGCTTGTCTCGTGTGGGGAGTGGTGGTGTAGCTGTTAGGGGGCATCCATTTAGTATGTATGCATGGAGGGGGGAGGAGGGGTTAACCCAAATGCGTACGCTTGCGTATGGGGGGGTCTACTGACAATGTGTAAGCCGACTGCAATTGCATGAATCTGCCCATCGCAGTGACATGGGGAAGTAATTGCTTCCGACAAAGGCGTTCTATGACCTTTTAAATCGTACTCAGGTTTGAGAACGGGGACAGTTTGCATTCATGATCCTGAATCATGACAATTCCTTGACTCTCCGGCAGTGGTGAATCGTTCCAACCATCAGTAGGAATCGTGTATATGTTGTGTACGTGTATGCACAGCTGTACCCATTGGCTTCTGTTATGGTCATGTACGTTTATTTTTTATTTCGTGGAATATCACTTGCTGTACTCCACGCGGTGAGTGCTTTGTGTAGATAGGAATCATGTTATGTAGAGAATATAAATCTAATTCAGTACCTCTATATGTCTCCCACAGACGAGCGGGGAGACAGCAGCCAGGCGGTGAGCCGGCACTCCCAACAATCGCCCAAGCTCTGCGGTTCTCTTTACATTACGATATTTGCAGCCACTTACTGAGTGTTTACATGTGGAGGGAAACCAGTACACTCGCAGAAAACGAACGAATGTGAGCAAGGGGGCAACGTTCTATCCCGTGCAGATGGAAAGGATTCCACAGTTGTGTTCCACTGCCTCCTGGCAAGCCAGGGTATGACTCCTCCTCGATGCCCACCGGAAGGGAGATTGCACACTTGCAATTGAATTCCCTGAGATTATTTATATCATGGGGTAGGCAGTGACAAAGCCCTTGACTCACTTAACATGAACATGCGGTCCAGTGCATTGTACGTGCGAGGATACGCGCTTTCCACAATGTATGAAAGTGTGTTGAACTTGAATCTTGACTTAAAGCTTTCGTGACAGCAGGAATTCATATTTTTTGGGTCTTTCGGTAAAGTCACGTAGATAGAACAATAAAATAATAAAAATAAAGTGAATACAAAATAATAATAAAAATATCACGACGTTTTGATCACAACACAAGCAATCTTCATCATTTTTCTCCTGATGGCGATTGCTTGTGTTGCGATCGAAACGTCGTGATATATTTTACTTTTTTATTCACTTTATTTTTATTATTTTATTGTTCTATCTACGTGACTTTACGGAAAGACCCAAAGAATATGTGTTGAACTTCTTTCGCAGTGTACGTAGCCAACCGTGCTAATCTGTGGTACATTAACACCTTGCCACAAATGCCCTGTTGCTCATGAGCACACCGACTCAAATGAATCAGGCGCAAGGTTTGCGTGATTAATTCTTACAAAGTGGGGTCTATAATGAACAATATGGCTGAAGCTCGAGTTCTATTCATTTAAAACCAAACGTGTTTCTTACCAACCATACCTGGTGTTTGCACACAGATACAGATTATGGGCGATGCGTTCTACACCATTCGGAATGCGCTGTTGCAATGTGCAGCCACAGCTGCTGCAAAAATATTTGTCTCGGTTTGATCCACTGAACAATATCCACTGACCACACCGCACGCGCAACAATGATATAACTATGAACAAAAATACGAATAAATTAAGATGGTTTATTAAATATATTGCACGTAAGAAAATACAGCAATAGACGTAAAAATACATGGCAGTTTAACACGTAGGCTTTCGCGACAAATATCCATAATACAGGTTTTATGGGTTGTATCGCGTAAATATATAAATGTGTCATTATGAGACCTCCTTTGCCAGTAGCAAGAGATAGTAATAGGTTTTTACCCTTTTATCTGGCACCAAAACTGACACCTTTATACAAGGGATCATGTTTGCAATAACCACAACACAAGCAGTCAAAATGCGAACAAAAAGAGACAACTCTGATAGTGATATACACTGTCCTTGAAGTTGATTGGTCCACACCCGAGACGGCTTTTCTTAGAGCCTAGTCTCCACTGGTGTTGGACCAGATGACGCCAAAAGGCCCACAACTCATCAACAGCGCACTATCAGAGTATTGAGAGCTCGGGTTAAGCATTTACATTATGAGACCTCCTTTGCCAGTAGCAAGATATAGTAATATGTTTTTACCCTTTTATCTGGCACCAAAACTGACACCTTTATACAAGGGTCATGTTTGCATAAAGGTGTCAGTTTTGGTGCCAGATAAAAGGGTAAAAACCTATTACAATTTAAATGTGTCGTTAAACCCGCCACCACCCGACAGCCAACTAGTAAGGGTTGTCACGTAAACAGAACATGCCAATTCATCACTAGTACAGCACACCGGTGTGTGGTGTGTTGGAGAGCCAAGCCACAACATTTACCATCGGAGTACGAAGTTTCAGTAATTACAACTAGCTTCATCAGGCAACAGCAAGGTTTGGGAGAAGTCCACCTGTTTAATTCCTTATATAGAGGCGTAGATGTGATGACAACACTTGTGCGCTCTTTGAGCGCAAAGTGGGGGGGGGATTAATGAATCAACGTACATTATACATGCACATTATGCAAGCCCATTGATCTTGTACTTAGTGTCCATTGTGTGTACTAAAACAGCCGTACAAACGGTAATTTGATGATTCTCTTCCATGCAGCACTAAGTCGGTAGCTATCCAAACGATTACAATTATTTTTATTTCTTTAAATTTCGATAGATTCTGTAATTAGTCTTGGCCAGTAGTAACTAATTTTGGACAGAACTTCAACATTATCAAAATCAATTGAGTGTCCTTGTGGACACGCGTGTTCTGCTACTGCTGACAGTTGTATTTGTGAGCATTTCATATTTCTGTGGTGTTCTTTTAGTCTCGTGCTGATCATTCATCCTGTTTGCCCAACATCGCATTTGCCACAAGTGCAATTAATCCGGTACACACCTTCTGTTGATAGCTTCAGTAATAGAACAGCAAAGAAATATCCAATAGTCCTTTTCGTAGGATTCCATATGCCTTCTGAATTTGCCTGGCTGATCAAAGTTTTGACCGCAGATGCCATTGGTCAGGGGTCTCTTTGTCCATTCTCATGTGGGACTCTAGGCATGATGGCAGTTGGAATGCTTTCCCACAGACTTGGCAAGACATTTGTTTTCTCACTCTAGTGACTATGGGAGTGAGGTGGAGTCGAGACGGGCGCTGGTCAGGCGTGGCGTTTCCCAGCAGGCGCCTTCGTTCCATGCGCGGTTGCTGTCATAGCAATAACTTCGTTGCACGCAGGTGCGCCCTTTGCAGAAGGTGGCATTGTCTGCAACTCTGCCTCCTCACCACCAGGACTCGACAAGCTGCTGCTGGAGCTGCTGGTGCCATCCATGGCAAAGGCAATTCTTCCAGCACCATGACTCGCGGCCGAGTAGCTCTGACACACCTTCAACACCGCATTGGCAAAATTGCCGTCATTCACCATGCCACGTGCGCCCCTTGAGTTCTTTCCGTGGGTTACTCCATATGCCTTCTGAGTTTGTAGGGCCGATCAAAGCTTTGATCGCAGATGTTGCAGCTTTGACCACCGGTCTTGTGCATTCTCATGTGGGACTCTGGCACCATGCCAGTTGGAATGTTTTCCTGCAGACGTCGCAAGAGATTCGTTTTCTCACTCTAGTGACTCTATCGGATTCTAGTGACTATCGGATTCAACACCGCATTGGCAAAACTGCCGTTATTCACCAAGCCTGGTGCACCCTTTATCATGTAATCCTTTTCGTGGGTCTTCATATGCCTTTTGAATTTTCCTTGCTGATCAAAGCTTCGTCCGCATATGCCGCACCATTGGTCATGGGTCTCCTTGTGCGTTCTTACGTGGGCTTCTAGGCACCATGCCAGTTGGAATTTTTTTCCCACAGACGTCACAAGAGATGAGTTTTTTCGCTCTTGTAACTCTACCGGATTGAGGTGGGGTCGAGACGGGTGCTGGTGAAGTGCCATCGATGGTAAAGGCAATTCTGCCAGCACCACCATGACTCGCAGCGGAGTTGCTCTCGCACATCTGAAACAAAAGACAATGGTCAAGCGCATTACACCTGTGTCATATGTGGACTCACAAAGGCATACATAAGGTGGCAAGATTCATTATAACAGATTCATTATAACAGAACTCCTCAATATAACAGAACTCCTCAATAGTGCAGATCCTATCATCAGAGTCTGCGGAGAGGAGGATGTCGTTGGTAACTCTGAGGAGGGCTGTTTCAGTGCTGTGTTGTGAACGGAAGCCGGATTGAAATGGTTCGAACAGGTAATTTGAGGAGAGGTGGGTTTTGAGTTGTTTGGCGACAGTGCGTTCCAGTATCTTAGACAGAAAGGGGAGATTGGCAATGGGCCGAAAGTTTGACATAATGTTGGGGTCAAGTCCAGGTTTTCTGAGAATGGGGGTGACAGCAGCCAGTTTGAGTGAACGTGGGATTGAGCCAGAGCTGAGAGAGGAGTTAATGATTTTTGTGATGAGTGTGGAGATAGCTGGTAAACAGTCTTTGATGAGGTGGGATGGGATGGGGTCCAGGACACATGTTGATGTTTTCATCCCTGTCAAGATTTTAGACAGCTCCCCCGGCGACACTGGGGAGAACTGAGACAGTGGCTGAGAGGTGTGGTGGGGGGGAACAAATGATGGAATGACAGAGCAGACAGTGGAAGCAGAAGAAGAGGACAGGTTGGTGTAAATGGTGTCAATTTTGGTCTGAAAGAATGATAGAACGGTGTTGCATTTATCAGTTGTGAATGAGTTGACGATATTGTCATTGGGTTTGAGAAGTGTATTTACTGTGTAGAAAAGAGCCTTTGGGTTGGTAGAACCAGAATGTATGAGGTATGAGTAGTAGGTGGACCGGGTAGTGTTAAGAGCTTCCTTATACTGCTGAAGGTAATCTGTGTAAGCTTGTAGATGAACAGTTAAACCAGTTTTCTTATGGAGCCTTTCAAGCTGACGCTTACGGGATTTCATTTTGTGCAGAATAGGAGTGTACCAGGGAGCAGAGTGAGTGAATGAGACAGTTTTAGTTTTGATGGGAGCCAGATGATCGAGACTGGTGGAAAGTGTTTCATTGTAGTAGTTGGTGAGGTCGGAAGGGTTGTCAGTCATGGGTGGGGGGAAGGAGGATATTTTGCTGGCAAGAGAGGCTGAAAGGGCAGGACTAGAGATGGATTTAAGATTTCTGAAAGAAGTTGTCCTTTTGTCCTTGGTTGTAGAAATGGGGAGATCAATGTTCATGGTGATTGCCAGGTGGTCCGAGATGTTGAGGTTGTGGGGCTCGGGGAGCGGTATGGTGAGACCAGTAGAGCAGACCAGATCCAAAATGTGACCACGGCTGTGGGTTGGAAAGTTGAGATGTTGGGTGAAATTGAAGCAGTGGAGCAGTTCCAGGAATTCAATAGCAAATTTACAGTCGATGTCAATGTGGATGTTGAAATCTCCCAGGAGCAGAACTGAAGGTGAGATGGCAGATAACTGAGTTAAAAAATTAGAGAGAAAGGAAGGATTTGGTTTGGCGGGTCGGTAGATTATGGCAGTGACCAGAGGAGTGGGACCAGAGAGTTTGAAAGTGATGTGTTCAAAGGAGTGAACAGCAGGGATGGAGATGGTGGATGTTTTAATGTCCTTTCTGTACACTGCAGCGACACCACCTCCCCGCCCCTCAGATCGGAGTTTGTCCATGTATGTATATCCTGTAGGTGTAGTCCTGTTGAGTGCTAAATAGTCCGTAGGTTTATGCCAAGTTTCAGTGATACAGAGAAAATCCAGGTTATTGTCAGTAATGAATTCATTTAAAATGAGGCTTTTATTGTTTAGTGAGCGGGTGTTGAGCAAAGCCAGTTTCAGGTGACTTTGCTTCGTGGTGAATTGAGAGGACCGAGGGACGGGGCGGAGATTGGTTAGGTGCACGTGTCGTATGTTGTGATGACGTATTGAGGAAGTTGTGGGGCGCAAACAGGACCAGAGCCTTTGTGAAGCGGATGGCGAATTAGTCCAGTTTCTCGGTGAATGTCAATGCAGTCCAAATGAAGGTGGTTGTTGATTGAGTGGAAGTTGGTGGTGGAGTGGAGTGGTGGAATCCAGGTGTGGAGCTAGCACTAGCTTGTACCCAGATGCCCGGTGTCTTGTAAATGGGAGGGCGTCCACGGCTCCCAGGCGCTGCTCCGGCTTCTCGATGGTGGCGCTGCGACCGCTGCGTGACGGGAGCCGTGGGAGCAGCTCAGGTAGACCCAGAGAGTAGCAGCTCAGGCAGACCCAGGGAGCAGCAGCTCAGGTAGACCCAGGGAGCAGCAGCTCAGGTAGACCCAGGGAGCAGCAGCTCAGGTAGACCCAGGGAGCAGCAGCTCAGGTAGACCCAGGGAGCAGCAGCTCAGGTAGACGCAGGGAGTAGCAGCTCAGGTAGATCCAGGGAGCAGCAGCTCAGGTAGACGCAGGGAGCAGCAGCTCAGGTAGACCTGGGGAGCAGCTTAGACAGGCCCAGGGAGCAGCAGCTCAGGCAGACGCAGGGAGCAGCAGCTCAGGTAGACACAGGGAGTAGCAGCTCAGGCAGGCCCAGGGAGCAGTAGCTCAGGTAGACCCAGGGAGCAGCAGCTCAGGTAGACACAGGGAGCAGCAGCTCAGGTAGACCCAGGGAGCAGCAGCTCAGGTAGACACAGGGAGCAGCAGCTCAGGCAGGCCCAGGGAGCAGTAGCTCAGGCAGGCCCACGGAGTAGCAGCTCAGGTAGACCCAGGGAGCAGCAGCTCAGGCAGGCCCAGGGAGATGAGTCGCATGTGGAAGAGTTGTTAATCGTGAAACTAAAAGTTTTGGCTAAAAATATAAAGCCACCCACAGTTGGAATTTACCAAATTTAGCGGCAAACCAAATTAAACGCGTAATAATAAAAAAAATCGTTATTATGGAACACTGAGAAAGACAGAGCGGAAGAATACGTGGATTGGAGAACAAAGGCCGGTTACACGTAGATGGGAGGTCTCGGAAAAAATAATATCGTGCGAGCCCACTGCATTATAACAATGATCATCCACGGTAGAGGTATTGGTTCTGCCGTGTTTCAAATCTGCCTTGTGTTCGCGAACACGGTCCGAGACATGTCATGGATTCTGTGTACTGTATTGAATCGGACCTGGATCTTGTGTTTGTTTAAGATTTTGGAAATAGTTTTGGTGACACGTGCTATGTATGGCAAGGTGATGGTTTTGATTGGGCCCTCAGATGGTTGTCTCCCCATAGCTGGAGATACAGCTTTGCGGATTGTGCGGTCTGAGTATCCATTCATCTTGAGGGCTTGGTGTATGTGTAGAGCAGGGGTCGGGAACCTTTTTGACTAAGAGAGCCATGAAAGCAAAAAAATTGGAAATTTATTTCAGTGAGAGCCATATAATATATTTTAAAAGTGAATTCAACTAAATGTCAGTATAATAAGCCTCTGAATTTATTCTTTTAAATAATGTTGTTATAACACTCACCATTAATGCGACTTCTGGTGCTGCATGGATTTGCTGATGTCTTTGTAGTCGGGTTGGTACTTTGTAGTCGGGTTGGTACTTTGTAGTCGGGTTGGTACTTGGTGAGGTTAAGCTTCATGCAAGCGTTGAGGCTTTCATCCGTTAAACGTGATCGTAGGTTGGACTTGATGTTTTTAAGATGTGAGAATGACTGCTCACATGCATACGTAGATCCAAACATGGTCAATACAGCAATACTCACACGCTGCAGTGTGTGGTATGTGACAGGAAGCGCGTTCCAAGTTTTGAGAATCAGCTGGTCTTCGGGTTGGAGTTTTTTCATTTCTGTCCACATGTGCTTGCTCGCCAACTCCGCTTTCTGTCGTGTGATTCTTTCCAAATCTTCATTCAGTGAATTGAACTTATTCACCCACATGTCTGAGGCCTTCAGGTCAGCCACTTCTGCTTCAAAATCTCTGACGGAGACACCAGGGATGTAATTCAGGTCGGCTGTGTTCAGTGAACACTCGTTTGGATGGGTGATGAACTTAAAAAGACGAGTGTGCTCACGAAATTCTCCAAAGCGTGCTTTGAAGGACTGTAGGAGACTGGATGTGCAGCCAGCTAGCTGGTGGAGATCAAGGTTTTGAATGGGCTCACTTGCTGTGCATGCATCTTTAAATTGGCTCAGTTTTTCAAAATGTAGTAAACGACCTGTTTCAAGATCCGTGATGAAACGCTCCAGCTTGTTTTCAAAAGCAAATACAGCTTGTTGAAGGGATAACACTGTATTTCCAATGCCTTGCATTTTCACGTTGAGCTGGTTCAGATGTTCAGTCAGATCTACGAGATAGTAAAACTTGAGGAGCCACTCGGTGTCGGCTAGCTCAGGATGCCCGACGCCTTTCATTTCAAGGAAAGTCCGGATTTCGTTCAGGCAAGCCGCAAAACGGCTAAGCACCTTCCCTCTTGACAACCAACGCACATTGCTGTGCAAAAGCAGACCAGGATAGTTATTTACAACTTCATCCAGCAGTGTTTTAAACTGGCGATCATTTAAGGCTCGGGCAACAATAAAGTTGATCACACGAATGACCAGCGACATCACTTCGCCAAACTGCCTGTCACACATCTGAGCACAAAGTGCCTCCTGGTGTATAATGCAATGGAAACTTAGGATGGGTCTATTTTCATGTTCACGGAGAAGCGCCACAAATCCTTTGTTTTTCCCCACCATACACGGAGCACCATCAGTACACACTGAGAGAAGTTTATCCATAGGTAGACTTTTTTCTTGAGCAAACTCCATGAAAGACTTGAATAAATCCTCACCTCTTGTGGACCCTTTTAATGGCAGAACAGCAAGACTTTCTTCGCGCAGTGTGTCACCAACAGCATATCTTGCAATCACGCTGAACTGCGACAAATGGCTCACGTCTGTTGACTCATCCAAAGCCAGAGAAAAGAACGGCGCTGCATTTATGTCCTTCACTTGCGTTTCCTCCACTTTGTTTGCCATCACGATGGTACGATCATGAACAGTTCTTGCCGACAGAGGCATGTCTTGTATCCGTTTGATTATCTTGTCTTTGTTCGGAAGATCATCAAAAAGTTCATTGGCTACATCCAGCATGAACGTTTTAGCATACTCGCCATCTGTGAATGGTTTTCCGTTCCTCACTATTGCTAAAGAACCAGCAAAGCTAGCCGAATTATAGTCACCTTGCCGGGTCCATACGCGGAGTTGCTGCTGGCTAGCTTGCACCCTGCTCAGAAGCTCTTGGCACGCTTTCTTTCTGCTGTCTCCCGCAGGGTATTTTGATGCAAAGGTAGCGTGGCGCGTGTCGAAGTGCCGCTTTACATTCGACCGTTTCAACGATGTAATTTTGTCATTGCAAATTAGACACACCGCAGAACCCGCTCTCTCCACAAAGGCGAATTCTTCGGTCCATTCGTCCTGAAATGTACGATACTCGTCGTCTTTTTTTCTTTTCGCCATCTTCTTCGTCGAAGGGTTAGCTTTGAGCTAATGACCGAGCAGACGCAGTCTCAGACTGATTCAAAAGGGGGCGTTTACCTGTTTTACCCAGCAACGGCAAACGTAGGCCAGTATCATCCAATTAAAATAATGGACAATTGCTCCTGCAGCCCTGAACAGGACATGCGCAGTGAAAAATCGATGGATGGATTAAAACAAGTGAGAATATTTTGTTTTATCTGCGAGCCATATGCAATCATCAAAAGAGCCACATCTGGCTCGCGAGCCATAGGTTCCCGACCCCTGGTGTAGAGGCATTAATCGGCACTCCCCATCCTGTTAGCGAGTAGCTCCCACTTCTCGTCAACAGGGGGCAGAAGCACTATCACGCCACTATTAATGACTATGGCCCAAGGGGCCAACGACAATCCCTGGGAAGCGGATCCTGAGACACATTCCCCGGACCCTGGGAGGGGGGACTGGGAGATGATGTCACCTTCCAGAAAGTTCTGGAAGGGAGGCGTGGCTAGGGCGGAGCAAGCCACGAACCAGTATATAAGCCGGACCTCTCAAGGGTCCGGCTCAGGCATTTCCAAGCCGAAGGCTGAAGACCTGGGCTGAAGTTAGGACCCTGGACCCCAAGCTCCGTCGTCCTTCCAAGTGTCGGAGCTCAGTGAGGCCAGTGGTCAGGACCCGAAGACCCTGGCACGGTCGGGTCAGCATAGCCTCCCCTAGGGCCCCCAGCCAGAGGACGGGGAATTAACGGGTTCCCAGTGTTAGGGCCCGTGTAGTCCGGAGGCCATACCTCCCCAGGTATCGGGTGAAGGGGCCGCTACCCCTTTGTGTTAGGGACCCTGTAAAATAGTGTTAATAAATATCGTGTTGCCTCGAAAGAAGTTCTCCGCCGATTATTTACCCACTTCATATGTGCTCCAGTTCACTGGCTAGGTGGCGCTGGTCGGAGGTGCAGCGGATTATTTTTCCACCTGAGGACGACCGCTTGTGTTGCGATAGAAACATCGTTATATGTTATTTTTTCTTTTATTTTTCTACCTACGTGACTTTACCGAAAGAACCAAAGAGTATGGATTTCTGCAGTCACAAAAGCTTCAAATTATCACCCAAATAAGATTTTGTATATGAACAACAATGACTATCTCCATTTTCCAAATGTTACCCACCAGAGATCCTTTTTGTATATACACAACAGCAAGCGAATTATGGCACCATACGTTCAGTCCCTATTCATGACACACTTGACTCCCAATCCTCATGTAAGATTGCAATATAATTTCTGCATGAGGGCCCGTCAAAAAGTGTTGAGAATGGACACTTTTTCCAAAAAACTACGTTAAATAGTCTTAATTAAAAGTCCAGTATAGTACTATTCGTGGCACTCATAAGTGAACTTCATTATTGCTCATGTTAATTATGACAATATTAACTATTTACCCAGGAAAGCCTCATTGAGTCTAAAGACTGATTTTTTTTCAGAAATTTCTCATTGCAATGACATATTTGGCAATTATATTAATGAGCGTTTGGCTCTGTGTGAGTTGAACCCAGAGAGACCCCCACCTTGCACATGGGGAAACATCACAACTCTGCACAGATTCTACCCACATTCGATAAATAATTAAAACCGATCTTGATTTGAAGCTTTTGTGACTGCAGGAATCCATACTCTTTGGTTCTTTCGGTAAAGTCACGTAGGTAGAAATAAAACAAAATAAATCACGACGTTTCGATAGCAACACAAGCCATCGTCTTCAGGTGAAAATCGCGACAGCCGCGATGTCTGCTGCGAGCAGCACGATGTCTGCTGCCTTGTGAAGAGAAGCTGTTACCAGCAAGAGTTTATATACGTTTTTGAGAACAAAGGTAGCCAAAGTAGTGCTAATGGGGTATTATAGTGTAAAGGTAATAAATAGCGTGCCATGTTAAAGGAAATGAACTTAGATGAGCATGTTGGATTATAGTGCAAAGTTAATTTGCTTCCGTAGCGCATAAGAGTTCAGATTAGCATGTAGGATTAGCATATGTATTTTGATAAGAGATGCATGTAAAAGTTAGTGAAAAAAATAGCAAGTTAATGTCAGTCTATGTGTAACCAAGAATAGCATATTAAAGTTGATGAGATAAGTATGTCAAAGTCAATGAGCGAAGTTAATGAGAATATCATGTTAAAGTCAATGAGAGATGAGCAAGTCGATGTCAGTCTACGTGTAATAAATAGCGTGGTATGTTAAAGTTAATGAACTTAGCATAAGAACGGCTGGCGGGAGAGAGAGAGAATGTGTTTTAATGAGAGAAGCATGTAAAAGTTAATGAAAAAATTAGTAAGTTAATGTCAGTCTATGTGTAACCAAGAGTGGCATGTTAAAGTTAAAGAGAAAAGCATGTAAAAGTACATGAACGAAGTCAATGAGAATATCATGTTGAAGGCAATGAGAGATGAGCAAGTCGATGCAGTCATGCCGGTGGTAGCATGTCCACGTGTGACAAAAGCAGCCGTGTTAGCGATCCAAAAGATGGCCGTGCCAACGCGTTTGGGTGCGGAGCTCGCTCCCGCCACGGAGCTCGCTCCCGCCGCGGAGCTCGCTCCCGTTACGGAGCTCGCTCCCGCCGCGGAGCTCGCTCCCGCCGCGGAGCTCGCTCCCGCCACGGCGCTCGCTGACGTCACAAAGCTCTGCCCCCCCCCCAAAACCAAATTTCCATTTTGAAAATAAAACATGCTTCAAATCGCTTTAAACTATTGTCATTGTATTTTATGTGGCGCTGCACTCTGATGTTGTAGGAGAAAACATTAATTAAAAAGTCTATTTAACTAAATAGAACGTGTTGTCTATATTTATTTTAAGTTGCGCATTTCGATGTGACGTCACATTTCTCAACCCCCCCCCTCGTCACAAATGTCTGACCCCCCCCTCCCCAGGTGCGTGATGTCATTTATGGACGGCCCCCATCGCCTTAAAACGCGAACTCGCGCTTGCAAACTGAAACCACGGAACTTTTTTTGTTCGGCAGCGCGATCCTCCGCGAGATGTAATGAGTCGTCCTCGCGCTGTGAGTGAGTGTGAGTGAGACAGCATCGTCCCCCACTCCTCCTGATGTCGAGGGTAAATGGGCGAGGTTTAGGCCTGTGACTCATGCAGCTGCAATGGCTGCTTTGTGTACGCGGTCCAGACCTCCCCAGAGACCCTGGCTGACAAAGGAGGTGTTCAGGATTGTTGAGAAAAAGCAACAGGCCCATTCTAATCGTCTACAGCATCCCACGTCAGAGAATGAGGAGGCTTACCGCAGCCTTCGCTCGGAGGTTCGGAGAGACGTGAGGCGCTGCAAGGATGGGTGGTGGTCGCGGGTTGCTGGGAGATGGAGTCTGCCTCAATGGCCCGCGATCACAAATCCCTATTTAACTCCATTAAAAAAGTAACCTACAGCGCCACACCTATTACCATTGTAGAGGTAATCGTCACTCACCACTCTGTGGGCTGGTAGCTTCCCCTTATCGTCAATAGGGGGCGGAAGCGCTATCACGCCGGGGCTAATGTCCATGGCCCAAAAAGGGGCCAAGACAGTAAATATCGTGTTGCCTCATCAGAAGTTTATTCGTCAATTTATACCCACTACACCATCATTAGGGGAACGAAGGGTGATCCAATCTCCGACCCCCAGCGACAGGTTTGCAGATTTGCTGAGCATTTCTGTGAGGTCTTGGGGGAGGGGGAATCCCTCAGCCTGGAAAACATCATGGGACAAAGTGGGGATGACCCTGCTGAGGATGCGGTGCCTCAAATATTGGAGGAAGTCACCCTCTGTGAGTGGCTGGCTGAGGTACCATCCGTTGAGGAAGTACTGAGGGCGATCCAGAGTCCGAGAACAGGAAAGGCACCGAGCAGAGATGATCTCCAAAGCGAAATGCTGAGGGAGGGTTGCGTTTGTGCGCAGACTGCCCTACATGACATCATAACAACAGTCTGGGCCACTGGACGGGTTCTGCAGGATTGGAAGGATGCCCTGGCGGTCCCCCTCTTTAAGAAGGGGGACCGCACAGACTGTAACAACTACAGGGGCATCTAACTCCTCAGTGTGCCGGGAAAGGTCCTGGCAAGGATTATTCCACATCGCCTTGCTAGGTACGCTAAGGAGAGGCTTGCGGAGTCCCAATGCGGTTTCAAGAAAGGGCGGTCCTGCAAAAATGTCATATTTTCTGTTCATCTGCTACAGCAGAGGTGGAGGGAATTCCAACTAGACCTACATCTCTGCTTTATTGACCTGGTTAAGGCCTATGATACCATCAGTAGGCCTGGGCTCTGGGTTGTTCTTCGTGCTTTCAGAGTCCCTGACCCTCTGCTCACACTCATTAAGGACCTTCATGATGGTGAGCAGACCCGAGTAAAACTACATAGCCGGGAGTCAGAGCCATTCCCTGCGACAGGGATGTCCTCTGGCTCCAACATTATTTAACATCTATTTCGACCACATAGTTCGTGAAGCCTTCAGTAGCTGTACCAGAGGAATTTACGTCCGGTACAGATACAATGGGAGGCTGATCGATGCCCAGGTGCGGTCAAGGGATGTCTCCCTATTGGTCAACCACATTATGTATGCCGACGACCTGGTAATTGCTGCTCATTCAGAGGAGGAGTTGGAGGCGCTGCTGCTGAAACTGGAGTGTGCCACTAAGAGGTGGGGCCTTACCATCAGCCCCACCAAAACGAAGCACCTGCCTGGGTATTTTGTGCCATCGGGCACTCTACCCCCACAACTCCTAATCGGTGATGGGGCAGTTGGGGAGAGAGTGGAGAGTTTTCCATACCTGGGCAGTGTGCTCATGATCGGCTCCGGTTTAACAGCAGAGGTCTCACTCCGAATTAGTCGAGCGGCATTATCTTTTCATCGGTTGTGTAACGTTGTGTGGAAGCTGCCTGGTCTGTCGCTCCGCATGAAGCTTCGGTTCTTCTCGGCCACAGTCATTCCCTCCCTTCTCTACGCTTGCAAAACGTGGACCCCCCTAATGCAGCATCTTCACCGGTTAGAAACATTTAGGCTGGCCTGCCTACGATCAATCCTGGGTTTAACCAGGCTGGATTGTGTGAGGAGCTCACAAATCCTCGAAAGATCTGGACAAAGTCCCATCGGTGAGCTCCTCCAGCAGGCAAGGCTGCGTTGGCTGGGCCATGTAGCCCGCATGCCCAATCACCGCATGCCCAAACAGCTTTTGTTTGGCCGGATCGAGGGAGCTAAACGGGCGTGGCACGGACTAGAGAAGAGATGGAGTGATGTGGTACAGGAGGATGTGGAGCTGAGTGGACTTGCCAATGACTGGTACCAGCGATGTCTCTACTGGGCAGTTGGAGGCAGTCGCCCTCCAACAACAACGGAGGGCGGAGGAGCGACGCTCAGAAAAACGAGCGGAGCGTCGGGTGGCTAAAGCTCAGCAGGTTGGCACAGTAGGGGGCACAGGTGGTGCATCAGCCAGTAATCTCAGTCATCTCAGTCAGTCGACCAGTGGCACCTGGGTCTGCCCCGTGACCTCCTGCCAGCCGGCGATCGACACTTCACGTAGCCTCAAGGTGCACATAGCCTGGCATAAGCGTCGTGGTGACGTCACCGCCACTTAGTGGCGCATGGCGGTTGTTGTTTTGAGACAGTAAGAGAGTGTGAGGTCGACTCAGCCTCAGATGAGTACCTGGTGCGGTGTGTCGTAAACATCGCTACTGGGGGAGACAAAGGCCGCCGTGGAGGAGAATCCTAAAATAATAAAAAGCTTTTATTATAATAAAAGCTTTTTATTATAATAAAAGCTTTGATTATAATATTATGATATTATAATAAAAGCTATACTAAAAGCTTTTTAAATTAAAAATACAAATTTTTTAGAAATAATGTAAGCTTTTATTATAAAAAATGTATTATTTAATTTTTAAATTGGCAGAATCTACACGCCATATTCTTGGTTCTTCAGGTAAAGTCACGTAGATTTGAAAATAAAAATAATTAAATTTAATTTAAAAATATAAATAATAATATTTAAACTAATAAAAGCTTCATTATTTTAAATTTATTATTTGAAATTTTAAAATACAAAAAAAAATACAAATAATAAATTGAAAATAATAAAAGCTTTTATTATTTTATAATAAATTGAAAATAAAAGCTTTTATTATTTTCAATTTATTATTTTAATTTTATTAACAGGTCCCTGGAGGGTGGGCTGGTAGGGCAAGTCTCTGCACTGCCTATTGCTGATTTTACACCCAACAGCACGAGATTTCACTTCGTTAAAGTATTGAAAGGGCACGGACGGACACATTAATCTATTGCAGGCTGGTACACTCAGTTTACAACTTGGTTCCTACCAGTATTATGACTTTACCGAAGGAAGCAATAATCTGGCGTGTAGATGCTGCCATCTGCTGGCCACCATTGTTGGGTGTAGATTGTGACTTAAAACTTTCGTGACTTCAGGAATTCATATTCTTGGTTCTTTCGGTAAAGTCACGTCCATACAAAATAAAAAAAAATATCAAATCAAATAAAAATGTGAAATTTTAAATAATAAAAACAAAAAACCCACATTCATATTCTTGGTTCTTTCGGTAAAGTCACGGAGATAAAAAAAATACAATTTTAAAATAATCGATTGAATAAAAGCTTTTAATATTATTTACGCTTTTGTTATATTCAATTTATTATTTTAATTTTTAAATTGGCAGAATCTACACGCCACGTTGGTGGCCGGCAGGTGGCAACATTTACACGCCGAATTCTTGTTTTTTTCGTTAAAGTCACGTAGATTTTAAAATAAAAATAATATAATTTAATTTAAAAATACAAATAATTTTCTATCTACGTGACTTTACCGAAGGAAGCAATAATATGGCGTGTAGATGCTGCCATCTGGTGGCCAACAACGTTGGCAGGTGGCAGCATCTACACGCCAGATTCTTGGTTCTTTGGGTAAAATATAAATAATAAAGAAAAGTAAAAAAAATCATGATTTAGTATTTTTTCATTTAATTCTATTATTTTCATTTTCAAATCTACGTTACTTTACCGAAAGAACCAAGAATATGGCGTGTAGATTCTGCCAATTTTTTAAAAAAATTACAAATTAAAATAATAAATTTAAAATAATGAAAGCTTTCATTATTTTCCATTTATCTTTTGTATTTTTATTTATTTAATTTTATTATTTTTATTTTCAACCTACATGGCTTTACCGAAATAACCAAGAATATGAATCTGGATTTTGATTATTATTTTCAATCTATTTTAATTTTTAAATTGGCAGCATCTACACGCCATATTCTTGGTTCTATCGGTAAAGTCACGTCGATAGAAAATAAAAAAAAATATCAAATCAAATCAAATAAAAAGTGTGAAATGGAAAATAATAAAAGCAAAAACCCACATTCATATTCTTGGTTCTTTCGGTAAAGTCACAGAGATTAAAGAAATGAAACAAAATTTTTATTTTAAAATAATAAATTGAAAATAATAAAAGCTTTTATTATTTTCCATTTATTTTTTTGTATTTTTAAATTGGCAGAATCTACACGCTATATTCTTAGTTCTTTGGGTAAAGTCACGTAGATAGAAAATATAAATAATAAAAGAAAAGTTAAAATTTAAATAATATTTTAAAAAATATTTATTTTATTTGATTGTTTCCCTTCTACGTGACTTTACTGAAAGAACCAATAATATGAATCACTGCAGTCACGAAAGCTTTAAATCAAAATATAATAATAACAATTCATGATTTTCGTTTAATTATTTTCTTTTTATTTTCAAATCTACGTGACTTTACCGAAAGAACCAAGATTATGGCGTGTAGATTATGTCAATTTCAAAATTACAAATAAAAGAAATTTTATTATTTACGATTATATTTTTATTTAATTTATTTCATTATTTTTAAATCTACGTGACTTTACCGAAAGAACCAAGAATATGAATCTGGATTTTTGCTTATTATTTTCAATTTATTATTTTAATTTTTCAATTTGCAGAATCTACACGCCAAATTGGTGGCCGGCAGATGGCAGCATCTACACGCCATATTCTTGGTTCATCTTCTTTGGTTCTTTCGGTAAAGTCACGTAGCATGAGAATAAAATAATAAATTGGAAAAATAAAATAACACAATAAAATTCTCACGACGTTTCGGCCACAACACAAGCGGCCTTCATCAGGTGAAGGGACGAGACTGTCTGGAGGACAGCGCTGGAGCGAACAAAGCCAAGCTCAGATCGAGACCTTTAAGCTGTGTGAGAAGGAACAAAGCGCCTTGACAAAGGAATTAGCATTGAATTTAGCATTGAAATGGCTGAGTGATTAGCTTGTGACTGGTCACAGATATGGCTATGTTAAAGTCAAAGCATACACATCCACAGAGGCACCCCTTGACAAAGGAATTAGCATAGAATTTAGCATTGAAATAGCTGAGTGATTAGCTTGTGACTGGTCACAGAAATAGCTATGTTAAAGTCAAAGCATACACATTCACAGAGGCACCTAGTAAAAATCAAACAGGAAAATTTAGCATTGAAATAACTAGGAGAATTTAGCATTGAAATAACTGAGTGATTAGCTTGTGACTGGTCACAGAAATGGATATGTTAAAGTCAAAGCCTACACATCTGAGCTATTAATAGTAACTGGGTCAGTGTCTACTTCAAATATTGTTCAGGCTCTGGAGACTTCCAAAGTTATTCGTGATGTTATACATTTGGTTCGTTTTGAGCATAATCGCGACCTTATATAATTATGACGTGATACACACGCTGAATATACGCACACAAACATCGTGTACACGTGTGTCGTGCCCTCTATTGTCCACATAGACGGCTTGTGCTGACTAGAGAACGATCTTAACGTACAATGTCGTGACATGTATCAGCCCTTTGTCGATCCAGCGTTTTGATAGAGGCCTCCCCCACACCATGTCGTTCGTGGGAGTTGTTTAACCATACTTCACCATGCCGGTCAATGCGGGTTTGGTGAAGTGAGGAGGCCCAGAAACTTGTATTTGCAGATACGAGTTTGCCTGTGCTTGCATCTGCAGAATTACATTCTCACACATCTTCAAGTGTAGTTTAATACTTCTAAAAATGCATTTATTCTTGAGGATTCCATAAAGTACTGTGGTAAAAAGAAAACAACTTGATTTGAATAAATTTCGATTTAAAGCTTTCGTGACTGCAGAGATTCATCTTCTTGGTTCTTTCGGTGAAGTCACATAGAAGGGAAATATTAAAATAAAACATAATAAAATAAAATTCTCACGACGTTTCGGCCACAACACAAGCAGCCGTCCTCAGGTGAAGAAACAGAACTGTCGGAAAGACAGCGCTCCAATGAACACTGCTAAGTTTGGCAGCGTATTTTAAGCTGGGTGGGAGGAGCAGAGCGCCTTGCCAAAAGAGTTTACATATCAACAGAATAATTTAGCATTGAAGTAGCTGTGTTAATGTGAGATATTAGTAGGATGTTAAAGTCAGAAATTAGCATGTAACTGGGAGATTAGCATGATGTTAATGTGAGGAATTAGCATGTAACTGGTCACGGAAGTAGCTATGTTAAAGTCAGAGTTTACATATCAACAGAGGCATTTAGTATATTGACGCTAAAGAACTGCAACTACCCAACTATCATACAACAAACCGATGTGAAAGAACTAAATATAAACTACATCAATTTAATAAATGTACTCAATATATTCTCCACTAAGCTGAGCTACTAACAATAAGTTATTATACATTACACTTCTATGTCGCAAAAAATATTATAATATGCCTCCAAATAATATTTTTATTATAAACTGGCATAGACAGACCACAACACTGAATTATACACTGAGTTACTATACACTACCCTATACGTTAGATTATAATAATATTAGACTTGTAATATTACACTATGTATTATTTTACCAACCCTACTGTATACCACACTGCTGTAGATTCACTATACAATTACGATACTATATATTACCAAATAAATTATATTAAACATTACACTGAGTACTTTGTTGAACAGGGAATGCTTTGAGCTTGTGGGTTGAATCCATCTGTGTGGAGTTGTGTTATTTCCCAATATGCAAGGTGGGGTCTCTCTGGGCTCCACTCACACAAACATCTCAATGCAATGGGACCTTTCTGAAAATGCAGTACTTAGACTCAATGAAGCTTTCCTGGGTAACTAGTTAACATTGTAATATTAGCATGAGAGATAATGACGTTCACTTATAAGTGCCATTAATAGTACTATACTGTACTTTTAATGAAGACTATTTTGCGTAGTTTTTTGTAAAAAAGTGTCCATTCTCAAAACTTTTTGACCGGCCCTCGTACAGAAATTATATTACAATCTTATATGGAGATTGCCAGTCAGAGTGTTGTGAATAGTGGAGTGAACGTGTGGTGCCATCATTATATTGTTGGTGTGTATATACAGAAAGGCCTATTGGGTGGGTAACATTAGGTAATTGGAGGTAGTTAGTCATTGTTGTTTAAAAACAAAATAGTAATTGGTTGGATAAGAGGGTAAAATCGTACATGATAGGAACTGCAATTTTGTGGAGGTCTGGTATAATGAGTTGTAGTATATATGAATCTTATGTCACCTTAAGTATGCCTTTGTGAGTACACTCGTGACACGGGTGTCATGTGCGTGACCTTTGTCTTTTGTTTCAGATGTGCGAGAGCAACTCCGCTGCGAGTCATGGTGGTGCTGGGAGAATTGCCTTTACCAGCGATGGCACTTCACCAGCACCCGTCTCAACCCCACCTCAATCCGGTAGAGTTACAAGAGCGAAAAAACTTATCTCTTGTGACGTCTGTGGGAAAAAAATTCCAACTGGCATGGTGCCTAGAAGCCCACGTAAGAACGCATAAGGAGACCCGTGAGCAATGGTGCGGCATATGTGGACAAAGGTTTAATCAGCCAGGAAAATTAAAAGGCACATGAAGACCCATGAAAAGGATTATATGATAAAGGGTGCACCAGGTTTGGTGAATAACGGCAGTTTTGCCAATGCGGTGTTGAATCCACTATCGCCCTATGAGATGTGCTCAGTCTGCGGATTTTTAAGTCCTATTGAAATCCTGAAAACTCATGAAAGTCTTCACGCACAGTTCTTGTTCAGACCGAAGCCTGAACATGATTACACTTCGACAAAAGATAGCGGCGTTAAGATAAATGACATGAAATCCAAATTTCTTGAATGCTTTGGCCTAGTTCCACGTCAAGAAACTGCTTCACCAGTCAGTGAGAATAAACCATACGCTGCTCTCGATCCTATTACGAGCATGAAAGTGTTGATGACCTTGCAGCAGAATAAGAAGGAAAAGCGAAGTAGACCTAAGTCCATTAAAAGAAAGAAGACCACCACCAGTGTCACCAATTGCAGCAGTAGCAACAGCCAGAATTCGGACATCAAGAGGATGGACTGCACGGAAGCAGGAGGCTGCGTGGAGCAGAGCATCCCCAAGGTGGATGAACCCAACCTGGCACCTTTAGGTACGTCCTAGTAATGCACACACTACATTTCATTTGGATGTAATTCATAATTTCACAAATTAGTTAATGTACGCATATGTTGACCATATCTGTATGCCTGCGCTGAGGAGTCTAGAGATCTGATGTGGTGCTGCTCGGATGTTGGGTTAAACCGTGAAACTCTGGGTTTTCTGTCACCGAACCACGATTAAACTGGCTTCTCATTGATGGTCTTATCCAGTTACCAAACACTTCTTCCAGCAAACACTTGAACCTACAGCCCCAGAGCCCACTTGGACTCTTTGATGAATACCTCGAGATGGGTACAATGAGCTCAGAGGATCACACTACGGAGTCAACGCGTTTTACTTTATTATAAAAAACACACACAATTGGGTATCATTTGACTATATAGGCACGTGTGTACGGCCCCTGTGTATCTGTCGGACATTGTTGTGGGAGGGAAATTACCCACACTTCGGGTTGTTGAAGGCAGGGAGCACAGATGTAAGAGCTTAGATGTACAATACAACAATGTAATTTGCTGCACTGTCCTCTGCTGCTCACAACCCCACAATAACTATTGCATGGTCACCCATCCAACCAATTTTCAGGCTCAGCTCTCCTTAACTTCTGGGATCTGATTAAATCTGACGCATACTGGGTGATTTGGCCATAGGCACCAATCTATGGATATACTGTAACACAATTGTCTTTGAGCATGCGCGTATGTGCATATGTACGGAGTTAAGTTTTAGAAACAATAGGAGCACATATTTGCTCCTCTTGTCTGCTAACCAATGCAGCTACATTGGTCAGCTTGGATTGACGGTTTTCCCCCTTACTATTTATTTAAAACTCTTGTGCATCATGTCCACTGTGGTTAACTGCTGTGATTTGTTGGCATTTCAGCCACAGTGCATATGCCTAAAAATGTGTGGTACGGTTAATGGAGTCCTCAATACAGGATGTGATCTAGTTATTATAGCCACCTAGTGGTGGAAAATGGTGCAAAAGAAACCCAGGTGAACCAGAGCTGAACATTAAAGATGGTAGTGGCTGGTCGCATGTCAGTGGCCAATGTAATGGACACGATAATTTTGTGAACAAATGACACGAAAATGTGACCATATTTTGGGGTCTCCTTTGACTAAAACACATTCAATGCATTGAAAACATGTTTTGTTTGCTTAAAGTAATCACAACATAACAACATTAAGAGTGTATGTCTATATCCTGTTTCACTCATTATCCTATCCTTGCCCCCCTACCCATTCTCAAAATATACCCCAGTTATCCAATTCGGGTTTGTCACTCTCTTCGTGGCATCATTTCCACTTGCGCCATTGCTCGCACTGCTCAACAACATCATCGAAGTGCGGGTCGACGCGTGGAAGCTCGTAACAAAGATGAGGAGGCCTGTGGTTTCACGAGCAAGAGGAATTGGAGCCTGGGCCGACATTCTGAGTATCGTTGCCACCCTCTCTGTAATCACCAATGTAAGTCGCCAGATTGTCCGCTCGCTTTCTCGCTCAATATCCCATCTTATGAGTGACATAACATGTCATGTTAGCCGTGTGGGTTCTTTTTACCATACTTCACCATTCTGGTCCTGGCAGGTTTGAGAAGAGGTGTAGTGGGGGACCAGGAGCGGTTCGGGTATCACTCGTCACTGATGTTAGTCGTAGCTGGAAGTCAATTGCATGTGTGCTGAATTCAAAGTGCAGTGCACGAATCACTGCACCACCGCTCCTATCCACTCTCTCCCAAAATCGCAAAAGGTAAAGCCTTGCCATTGCTTGCTCATGTCACTGCTGGCAGAAGGGCCTCAACTAAAGGTAGCTCTAGAGAACCCCTCTACACGGTATTTGGCCTACTCTTCCATGATGACCAGACATGTTGTAAGATGTGGAATTACCTGCGCTAAAACAGTGATGAACCCATTTATATTGCTAATTGGACAGAGGTGGGGGAGATTTAAGAAAATGATCCATTGCTTCAACTGTTGTGTCAGGAGAATGAACTGACGACTGCCAGATTGCAAGTCCTTATATGGTAACCATTTCACTCTGGCAGCAACCCCCCAAATTGTATTTGTGAAAATTAATGTAATTGCCAAGGTAAGATGTTCAGAAGCCTTGGTCAAATCATTGCATGCTAAGTGACCGCTATCGCTGTGCCTCCGTATGCTAATTCCACAGTCATGCATCTTGGCATTCACAACGGACATCATCCCACGCCTGGTGTATTATTATGGATACTCAGCAGAGTATGGCATAGGTTCGCCTACAATGCATGGGTACACGGAGGACAGCTTTTCAATTTTCAAGATCAGCAACTTCAAGGAGCAAAATTATCCCAACATCCTGCCAGCCTGGTTTGATCCGGCAATCCACACAACCTGCAGGTTTGTGCCATTCAGTGTCATGCCCAGCTATCGGGGGTGCCGTCCCTGCGAATGTGATGCACTGATGTCTGGGTGTGGCGTCCTCCTGGCTCCGCCCCTTCCTGATTAGGCTCGTTTTCTTCCTCTTTTCACTCCGTGACTTTCCTTTTAAGACCCACACTTCCCCTAGGCCCCACCTCTGTTTATGCCCTGCCCCTTACCGTGGACACAGGGTTTGGCTTCGTTGGGTAGTAAGGGGTTGTGGTAGGGTTGGGGGAAGAGTGTGCATGGTGGGTGGGGACAGTAAAGGGGGTGGGGGGGGAATTGGAGGGGGGGAGCAGTGGGTACGGGTGGGATGGCTTCACAACCAAAGTCCCACTTAGAGAAATATAATAATAGATTGATATAAATTACAGCTCATTGTTTCCTTGCTAAAGAGTAATGTTATTTATTTATCTATCGATCCACGACTGCTTAATTGAGTCTCAAGATCCCTTTTCAGGAAGACCGTGCATTGGGATTCCAGTTTAAGGTGGTCTTATGCATGTGGGATGCAATAAGAGGTCCTGGAGAACCCATGATAATGAAATGAAGCTTAAAGGTCCACACAGACATGAAACCACTTGCTCTACAGCCATCTTCTGGTCACCTCACAGCACAGTTAGTTAGGAAATTGATGCGATCTACCAACCCTTTTCTGTAACGTTTTTGAATTGCTGGCATACACAACTATAATCAATATAACCATATTGATCGATATTTAATATAACCTTACTTGACTATGACCAAATCACCACGAATACAGCTAATCTTAGATTCCGGAAGTCAAGCAGGCTTGAGCCTTGTTCGTGCTTAGATTGATGAACACCATGCACAATGCAGGTGCAGTAGGCGACTTTGGAGCTAGGTTGTCAGCAGTGGGTAGATCAGAAAAATTAATAGTTGTGCTATATTGTTCTCCCATTATCTGTACTCCCTACCTTCACCAACCTGGTACGGACCAGCGTGAACCATGGTCAATAGAGCCCCCACAAGCTGCACGTTGTGGGAAGGCCCTCTTTCAGAAGCGGATTTTTTAAAGGGCTGTGAACGCATATACCGTTTGTGCACAACCATACTTGTTCAATTTAGCGCCAACTCTACTTTCGAGGCACTTTGCTCAATATAGTCCATGCGTGCTTGTGGTTGTATGTGTGTAGGTATCCAGGTCATCGCTACCCGCCGGATCATCCCCAAGCCTACTCCGTCACCAAGCAGTACTGGAAAGTACTGACGGCAAAGCTGGCCTTCGTCATTGCCATGCAGGTACACATCAACATGCACACACACACACATTCATAAACCCATTGAAAGATAAAGGTACAGCCCTCCAATTACTTGCTCATGTCACTGATGGCAAAAGGGCTCCTGCTATAGGGAGCTCAAGAGAGACCCTTAAGATGTATTTGAACTGCTCTTCCACACTGGACAGACGTCTTGGGAAGAGCTGGGAGTTCCCGCACTGAACAGCACCAAACTCAGCCGACCAATTGACTGGATGTATTCCACTTACACTGCTTGGTGGATAGAGGCAGTGGAATGTAAAAAAAAAACCTTTCACCGTTGTTTACACTCCCACGATCAAAGATCAATTCACACCCGTGACCTCTGGATTGCAAGTCTAGTGTGCAAAGCCTTACACTACTGCACCATCGTATAGACTCATCTGTGAGCAGTTGTTAAGGTCAGCAGAGCAAACCGTGATCATTGTCAATGGGTCATTACAGATAATGCCAGTAATGCTATTACACCTCACAATTGCACAGTATTTCTGAGATCACAAATAATAGTGGTAATACAATACTCACTTTCATCATGCAGCAGACGATTCATGTTGTTGATGCAATTTGTCACACGTAAGCATGTGTGCGTGTGGGAAGGGGAGCGGCTGCGTAGTTGTTTGTGAACTGCGCTACCAATCCTGTGTGACCGGAGTACTATTTCTGGCCACAGCCAACAACAGTGGAAAATATTAGAACCAGTGTTGAGCTTCCCTTAAGTTGATTCTGTCTTAAAATGAGTACTTGATGAAGTGTGTGAAAATCATCACTGGCGAGATAAAGGTGCACACCACCCCCACAGGCACTGTGCCACCCTTCATAGATGCACTTGTCTCAGTCTGTGAAAGGCTACACAGGGAATCTTTGTAGTGGTGACATGGCCGAGTGTAAGTGTTTGCTGATTGTTGCGGTAATTTGCGGCTGCCCAGGTGAATACTGTGGGTGCATTAACTGCACATCATAAATGTTGCCTGCTGCATAGTGAACGTAAAAAACCCATTAAGTAATTCAAAAAAAGTGTCTCGGTATAATTTGCCAAATGTTCAAAAATTACTCAAATGACTTAATTTAATTGGGAAAAACGACGTAACAATATAATATCCCTGGGCTTCAGGTCCCCGGAATAGTTGACCTGAGATGTAAAGCACTTTGAGATGCTGCCATATTATATTTAGTAAGCACCCTTTACATGCAAATCCTGAAACTGAAAATCCTTTACCTGTGTGTGGACGTGTGCAGCACGTGGTGTTACTCACGAAGGCCTGCATTGCATACATCATCCCGGACACGCCATCCCATGTGCGCGCCTGCAGGCGCCGCGAGCGCTTCGTCGTACAGACGATTCTGCAGCAGGCAGAGCTGGGCCGTCTCCGTAACACCCTCCTCACCGATGCCCCCAGCTCACCGCCATCTCCTCAATTCCACGTTGAGGATGAGCAGGCAGAGATGGGCCTGCTTCGCTGCTCGCTGCATAAGGAGTCTCCTGGCGTATTGCACCCACCCCAGCCGTGCCACATGGAGAATGAGCAGGCAGAGAAGACTGGTGACGACTCACTGCTGAAGGGATCCGAGGAGGAATCAAGCAACGAGGATTCGTCAACTGTCTTCTACAGCGTATAAATCTACTCTGGCTTTTAAAGGAGGCTGCTATCCTAACTCTGTTTGCACGTGGACAAGGACATTGCAGTCGAGGACTATCTGTATATATATATTAATAAATACGTTTATGATTTAACATGTCTCAATCATCTCATGTCTGTTCATACGAATCACGATGTGAATGAGGAAAACTAGAAATTATTGTTATTTTGTATATATTTTAAATTTTGGTTTAACATGTAGGCTTTCGCGCCCAATATCATCCATAGAGGTGTTTTTTGGATTAGATCGCATACATATATAAACGTGTCGTTAAAACCCGCCACCACTCGACACAGCCAACTAGTAAGGGTTGTCACGGAAACAGAACAAGCCAATTCGTCACTGGTACTTTGGAGAGCCAAGCCACAACATTTACAGTTGGAGTACGACGTTTTGCCAGTAATTACAACTAGCTTCATCAGGCGACAGCCAGATTTGTGGCACTCTCGCGCAAAGTGGGGGGGGGAGATTACCGAGTCAACGTACATTATGCATGTGCATTATGAGAGCCCTTTGATCTTGTCCTTCCTGTCTATTGTGTATTAAAATAGCCGTACCAATGGTAATCCCTATTGAAGTATGCTGCCCTTTATAGGCATGCATTTAAATAATGTATTATTTGTTGGCACCCGTGTTCAGCAGTAGCAGAACACACGTGCCAACAAGGACACTCAGTTGATTCTAATGTTGAAGTTCTGTGCAAAACTAGCTACTACTGCCCAAGAATAATTCGAGAATCTATCGAAATTGGAAGAAAAATTTACAGTTCGGATAGCTACCGCCTTTGTGCTGTGTGGAAGCGACTCATCAAATAGTACATTAGATGAAACTCCGAGTACCCACTCAGGAGGTATAGTGGTAAAACAGTGGAGGAAAAAAAAGCATTTTTTTTTAATTTGCCCTTGTTGAATGATAGAGTCGATACACACAGCAAGCGAGATTAAGAAAGCGCATCGGAAGAAATACCGGAGGAGAGAGAGAAGACAATTGCTTGCTGCAGAAGGAAAGGCATTCCTACCGAGGGAGACAAGTTGACAAAGATTTTGATCATGGGAACCGGTGGCGTGGCTCGATCTTCCCTATGTGCGCAACACGCTACCGAAGGAAAACAGAAAATCCTATTCAAAGGCTAAAATAAGCTCCATTTTTTGTATAAGAGCCCGATAAACAATAACCCCATCCATAGACTGAGGAAGAAAGGGAAGAGCCTGAACAAAGGGGAGGAGATTACGACGGAGATGGGTTGGAGGTGGAGAGAAGGGGAGAGGGGAGGCCGTAAAGGCAGCTGCACATTCAAGGAAAGCGGTGTAGAAAGAGTTGAACGGGGACATGGAGACAGCAGAGACAAGGGTGGAGAAAGAGGAAGAGAGGATCTTTCAGTGCTCGCTACAGGAAACCCACAAAACTGAATTTCCTAAACTCGTGTCGCCTCCGTGACAGCAGCACCACGAACGCCACAGACTCACGCTCCCCAAATCGACAATACCATCTCCATTGCCGACCAGCCACGAGATGGTTGCTCTCAACACCTCGGTCGTGGTGTAAGCAGCAAAAGTCTTCCGGCTGGTGAGCATCCGGCCATTACGAGGGTTGGAAAGAAACTGAAGCACGGGGCGACTCCCACAACCTTCGGGTATTTCCAAACTGGATGACGTCTTGGGATGAAGCTAGAAGTAAGCCAAATCTGCACTCAATAAATGGGACAAAGATTCCAGAGAAGCCTCCAGAAATGTCACAGGAGGCTCGGGTGTGAGAAACCAGACTCCATGTGGGGTCCTCCAGACCTTTGCCCTCCAGTTCATCAACATTTGTAAAAGCAGGACGTCTCAAAGGTACGTAGCATGGGTGAGGTACGAGGTTGAGAACCACGTTCCGAGATTAGGCGCTTTGACAGGTTGGGGTCCGAGTAAACTTTTAATGGAGCTCACCCTACGACATTACAGATAGAAGGATAGTGTGCCGGCACAATCCGGACACCCTGCTACACCGAAACAATCTGCTGCATCAAACTCCCTGGTACAGCTAAACACTGGCACGATTGCGCTCAAATACACACAAACTCTCGCTCGGCCAGTTGGTACACAGGTTGTCAGTTGTGGGGGATGCGGGCCCCCGGCTCCCCCCCTGGGGGAGGGCTGATCTCGAGAGGGCTGCGGGCTCCGGACTCCTCGCTCGAGTGAGAGCAGCCGCTACTCGACTCCTCGCTCGCGGTGAGAGGGCTGCCGCTCTCCGGCTACTCTCCTCACGGCGCAGCCCCTCGGGTCCGCGGGTCCTGTTTGTGGGGCATAGCTCGGGGCTGGCACGTGGCTGCCTGGAATCAATCCGTCGCTTCTCAGCCACTCAAACGCGACGTCTCCGCTCACACAACCCCGCGCACCACTCACACGAACTAAACGGGGGGTCAGGGGTCAGAGGGCAATGACGTCCTTCGCACACGCGTTGCCGCCGATGCCGGGCAATGGAGATTGTTTAAAGGGCTGCGGGGCGGGGATTTGGAGTCGGTTTTAGAGCGACACACCAATCGCACGCGCGGGACGGGGGGGTCGGGGGTTAGAGGGCAGGGACGTCACTCATACACGCATAGCCGATTGGGGGGCTGTATGGGAGGTTATTTAAAGGGCTGTGGGGGCGGATATTCGGGATTGGTGTTAGCCCGCAGTCACGAAAGCTTTAAATCGAAATTTATGTTAAGTGTAATGTGTTGGTGTTAATAAATAGTGTTGCCTCCCAAGAAGTTGTGTGCGCCTATCTCAGCCCATTACATATAAGTGTAGATGTGATTATGTAATTCTTGTGTTCATACAAGTGTAGTGACACAGCGCTGACTGCTGTCCAGCAGCGGCAACTGCAGTGGAAAGTTTGCGCACACGCCGTTGAGCATATATACGGGTGTGCCGGCCGGGCAGAGGAATTGGGGCAAGGGTCATGGAAGACCTCATAGGGAAGCCTCTGGAACCCTCTGGTCGGTTCGAGAAGGGAGGCGTGGATAGGGCAGAGCCAAGCCGCACCGAGTAGAATATAGAATATAATATAAGCAGCGGAGAGCGACAGCTCCGGGCTGCCGGTTCTGGGAGTGGACTCGTCTCGACGTCGCTGTCGTTGCCACCGCATTCGCCCAATCATTGCGTGGCCAGACAGTAGTTGGCCTTCTCGGTCGACGCCGTCGGTGCAACACGGACAGGGTCGTGTCTAGGCCGGGCTCTATGGCAACGTGGTCGAGAGAGTGAGGCCGGAGTTGGTGTGAACAAGATAATAAAGAGACGATGTCTCCTGCAACTACCTCGTCTCCGACAGTGTGTGCGACACACACCACACGTCGGAAGGAGAACACTTCACAAGTATAAATGCTGCCTGTGTCAGTCGAGTCACATTTGCTCTAATTTATTTTGATGGTGACCTAAGACAGGAGAAGCAAAATGCACTTCTTCAGGAAGTGATATTTTTTTCATAATGCAGAGGCTGTGCCTGATACACATCTTTCACGTGTTGTTTGGCAACCCTGGTGCCCAGTAAACGCCATATGGCCAGATCTTTGCATTGAATTCCAAGTATTAATTCCTCCATACTTGTGCACAGTTGAGTTTTTATTCCATTCCCTTCATGAACCATGTTTTTTAACTTTACATCATAGTAAGATAGTACATGCCGATGAATAATTAATAGATGCTTGAAAACATCTATCCCCCACCATCTGCCTGTGTTTGGCCTAAAACCCAATCACCCAGAATGCCCAAATTCACCTTACATACTCTAGGAATGTAAGCAGGTTAATGCCTGTATATTCATCACAATCATCACTCCCAAATGTGAAGACATGTCACGAGACTCGCTGACTTTTCTTAAAATACTTGAGAAATACAAATCATAGCTGAATATTTTCAATTCCATGTGTATAAGCCTTTGTCTCAGATTTATTGTAAAATAAATATACATGTACAATATAAACATTCAAATATCAGAAAATATTTAATGTATGTTGAATTTCTTTCACACTGTACATAAACAACCATGCTAAACAAGACATGATAAAAACAATCCAAGTCATGGGTTGCATACAATATGCAACTTTGGTTTATTGATTACAAATTACATAAAAGGTTCTGAAATTTTACAATACAGGTATAGTGCAATCTAAATAAGCAAATGTACTTTTACAGTGATTTCCCAAATGTTTATAACTACACAAATACTAGCATGTATGTTCCCAATAAAGTAGTCTCCTTCCAAAATGGCTAAAACCAAAATTAGTTTAGTTGTGCTCACAATATTGTTCACATATCCGTTCTATTTCAAGTGACATTTGAGTCTGTATGGATTTGCTGTGCAAA
Organism: Petromyzon marinus; assembly: GCF_048934315.1. NCBI lineage: Eukaryota > Metazoa > Chordata > Hyperoartia > Petromyzontiformes > Petromyzontidae > Petromyzon > Petromyzon marinus. Next base: position 1,043,425 of record NC_133683.1, read on the forward strand.
ATACTGCTGCAACCATTCAATAACTCCAACCCTGAACGAACTTTATCACATTTTTCCAATACTTTGTTGTGGCACTTCCATTAACAGGGCAATTACTGTGCCCCATGGGCCCCACAAGTTCACAAGTAATTGCGATTCACACCACAGCACCTGAAGTACCATTGATGTTTAACAACCATGAATTAGCAGGACCAAGCGAACGTATCCTTCTGAGTAGAAACCTCGACCACCGCCATAAAATGCTTTCGGGCTTTCTACATCACGGGTAGTCAGCCATCCTTGTTCTCCTTGATGGTGTCAACCAGCTCTTTCAGACGCGACAGGTGGTACACGGCCCTGAGAAGAGACACGATTGAGAGAAAATTACTTGGTTGACTTATTATCAAGGTGGAAGCCAGAAAAATCTCACCAAGTCTCAGGAGGGTTTGGCAGTGATATTTTGCAAATTTCATCAGCGAGTGGTATGTGAGAGGAAAACGGAGAACCCGGTGAAAACAGAGGGAGTAAAATGCAAAACTCCGGATATAGATTCAAGATTCCATTGCCGTATTACTAACTCCTGGTTACCTAGCAGCCAAAATCTATAATATATGCTATTTCAAAACAGTCTCCCATCCAAGTAATAACCAGGCTTACCTGCTTAGCTTATAACATTCAAAATCTGACATCATACTTAGAGGCGGTGCAGCCTCTATGCTGTGCGTGAGTGTGGATATAAAGATAAATTCACAATGGCGTGGAGGGGTTTTCCCAGGGACGATCAGCCCCTAGAAAGACGTCCGTGTTGAAGCTGCCCGGGGAGGGGGCCTCCAAGCCGGGGGAGTCCAACTCCATGTGCGCCCTGCTCAGCAGCTCCTCCAATGAGGCTGTGCATCAAGAATCACGCATCGCACGTCACAACCACATGGGTGGCCGCTCAGCCGTCTCTGTGAGAAAAGACTGAATATGTACCTGAAAACATATGAAATGTCATCTGCTATATACAGACTATATATATACACACACCTAGGGATCTATTGTCCTCTGACACGGGCTCCTCGTTGGCTACATTCGTAAGGCCGGAGATATCCAAAACTTTGAGCCACTCTGGGTACTTTGGTCTGCTTTGCGGGCTCTGAGCGGTACCTGCTCTCTTTGTGCTGGTATCCGTCTCGTGGCTGCTGGTCTGGGAGTCCACATCGCAGTCACGCAGCCAGGCCGGGTACCTGAGCTCAGGAATGCTCGTGATCCCCGACACATCCAGCTTATCCTTTTGGCTTGTCAACCACCTGAGATAGGTACTTGTCGCACAGCCGCCGTTCGGCAAGTGCTCACGCCTAGTTGCTTCACTGCTCCATAAGTACAACAAAACATTCGTCTGGTTAGAAAAGAAATAATTTTCGGGCTTTGCCGACAAATTTAATGGCATCACGGCCTTGTTGCTTCTCGCTGTTGAGCTCAACCGTTTAGTTGGCTTATTGCCCCTCACCAATGATGCGCCGAAGCTGTGCGCGGTGACCCCGAGAGATGACCGCTTGCCTCTGTGCGACACTGTGAGGTCTCGGTGGGCGCCAGGCGAGCGGAGCAAGGACTTGGAGGAACCGTCAACTGGCGCCGCTAGGAGCTGGTCCGTGGTTAGACTGACCGTCGGGCTATGAGCCACGACCGCTGCAGCGCAGCAGTGAGGCTGCACGTGCCCGAGATGAGGTCCTCCACAAGCAGCATGCCACCTGCAATGTAAGACCCACAGACATTTTACTGGTACACAATGAATTTGCTCTCCCCTAGATTCCTTGACCCCTGAACGGCAATCCTGCAATGTTGCCTTACTTTGCACCATCAGTAACTAATGATGTTATCCGTTTGTGGAGTTTGTGAGAATATGGGATAAATCAGTGCATGAGCTGTTATTGTTTAAACTTCAGATGTGTCCAGTCTAGGATCTGCAAATTTTGACACAAAGGTTGGAGGATTACTTAGATTTCACAAACTTTACAACCTCGATAATCAGTGAAGTTGCTGGAAGATGACAGGAGAAAGAAATGCATGCACCGACCTATCTGTTCAGACCTATGCTATCCTCTCATATGCGTGTGCTTACTGTGGATAGTTTTCTCTGACATAAAATGAACTCATTAATGGAATTTGCCAAGCATCCCAGTGTGGGACTCTCACGAAAATGTATCTTTAGACCTTATTAAGGGTTTTTTTTCTAGGGGAATTACATTACATTCATGATAGCATAGCATAATTGACAAGCACCCAGTACAAGCAAAAAAAATGGGGTTCTCCTCTCCAATTATCCCCCATCCAGTCAACTAGCTTCGATACCTTATGAGACCTCCTTTGCCAGTAACAAGATATAGTAATAGGTTTTTACCCTTTTATCTGGCACAAAAACTGACACTTTTATACAAGGGATCATGTTTGCGATAACCACAACGCAAGTAGTCAAAATGCAAACAAGAAGACGCTAAGAATAAGAAGACGCCTTTTGGCGTCTTCTGGTCCAACACCAGTGGAGACTGGGATCTCAGAAAAGCCGTCTCGGGTGTGGACCAATCAAATTCAAGGACAGTGCATATTATCAGTTGTCTTTTTTGTTTGCATTTTGACTACTTGTGTTGTGGTTATTGCAAACATGATCCCTTGTATAAAGGTGTCAGTGTTTGTGCCAGATAAAAGGGTAAAAACCTATTACTATAGCTTCGATACCATTGCACCGCCTGCACACTCGATAGCCACTCGAGTGCAAGCACCACGGAGCGATTCCTCGCGTGGCGAGAGGCGCAACCCACCCTCATCCACACTGTGCATCCTCCTCTCCTCCGCGCGTCTCCGCTCCGCCATGCTGCGCGGTGCTGTGCTCTGCACGTATCCTGGGTAGCGGTGACGCACAGATTCCGCTCTGCTCAAAGTCCTCGATGTAGGCGTCCAGCGCACCGCTCGCCTACGAGCAGCACTGCTCTCCGCACACCACAGGGCTGTGCTAGCCCCCGCTTCCGGTCCGGAGCAGCGAGCTGCCCTGGCTGCCGCGAGGGCTTGTGTCCGTCACCGTGCTGTCGCCCGAAGGGCTGTTTGTCTCACCACCGTTGCAGTTCATTTTGTACGATTTGGGATGCCCGAACCGGATGGGGCCAGGGAGAGGAATCGCTGTGGCTACCAGGTCACCACTGGTCCTGGTATGGGGGGCACCATGAGGAGCTGCTGTGTGCGGAAAGTGGGTCCGACGTCACAACGCATGGGCCAGCGTCGACCACTTCGCGTTAGCAGCTTCAGCGTTAGGTCTCTTAAGCTACTGTGGCTGTTGTCCTTTTTTCAACAAAAATTCCAGCCTTTCCCATGCTTTCCTTCATCACACCTGCAAGCTCTATGTACAATTGAAGTGTCATAAATGCTCTACCTGCCTACTACTACATTATGAATGATATACATTTAAGAATTAGCTGGAGACAACTCCATGTTTAAAACACACTGTATTCAAAAGAGAAGGCTTAACATTTAACATTGGTTAACGTTTGGCATGTACACCTGCATATCAACAAATTACAGTACTACTAATAAAATGAATGCTACATATTAATAGTGGTATTACAGTAGTATGACTACTTATATTTATATATTATCGCACCTCCGAAGAGCACGGTGGGCTTGGTACGGTGCGAAAGAGATTCAACACACATACAGAATACAATACTTTCCGAGCACATTATGCATACCGAACCTCCAAGTTCCTTACCCTACCCTGAATAACAACGTGTGCAGAGTACAGCTCCTTTTTCAATCCATTGCTGGCTGACAGCTGTCCCATGCTATGCAGCTCCCAGGGGGAGGGGTTATTTACCGTACTTCACCACGCTGGTCAGTGTGAATTTGGTGATGGCAGGGGGCTATAGAAGTGCATTACAACAATGTACTGAACATTGCTGCACAATGTCAGGGTGCTATAGAAGTGCATTACAACCACGTACTGAATACTGCTGAACTGGTGGCAGGGGGCTATAGAAGTGCATTACAACCACGTACTGAATATTGCTGCACTGGTGGCAGGGGGCTATAGAAGTACATTACAACCACGTACTGAATATTGCTGCACTGGTGGCAGGGGGCTATAGAAGTACATTACAACCACGTACTGAATATTGCTGAACTGGTGGCAGGGAGCTATAGAAGTGCATTACAACCACGTACTGAATATTGCTGCACTGGTGGCAGGGGGCTATAGAAGTGCATTACAACCATGCACTGAATATTGCTGCACTGATGGCAGGGGGCTATAGAAGTGCATTACAACCACGTACTGAATATTGCTGCACTGGTGGCAGGGGGCTACAGAAGTACATTACAACCATGTACTGAATATTGCTGCACTGGTGGCAGGGGGCTATAAAAGTGCATTACAACCACGTACTGAATATGGCTGCACTGGTGGCAGGGGGCTATAGAAGTGGATTACAACAATGTACTGAATATTGCTGCACTGGTGGCAGGGGGCTATAGAAGTACATTACAACCACGTACTGAATATTGCTGCACTGGTGGCAGGGGGCTATAGAAGTGCATTACAACCACGTACTGAATATTGCTGCACCGGTGGCAGGGGGCTATAGAAGTTCATTACAACCACGTACTGAATATTGCTGCACTGGTGGCAGGGGGCTATAGAAGTACATTACAACCACGTACTGAATATTGCTGCACTTGTGGCAGGGGGCTATAGAAGTGCATTACAACCATGCACTGAATATTGCTGCACTGATGACAGGGGGCTATAGAAGTGCATCACAACCACGTACTGAATATTGCTGCACTGGTGGCAGGGGGCTACAGAAGTACATTACAACCATGTACTGAATATTGCTGCACTGGTGGCAGGGGGCTATAAAAGTGCATTACAACCACGTACTGAATATGGCTGCACTGGTGGCAGGGGGCTATAGAAGTGGATTACAACAATGTACTGAATATTGCTGCACTGGTGGCAGGGGGCTATAGAAGTGCATTACAACCACATACTGAATATTTCTGCACTGATGGCAGGGGGCTATAGAAGTACATTACAACCACGTACTGAATATTGCTGCACTGGTGGCAGGGGGCTATAGAAGTACATTACAACCATGTACTGAATATTGCTGCACTGGTGGCAGGGGGCTATAAAAGTGCATTACAACCACATACTGAATATTTCTGCACTGATGGCAGGGGGCTATAGAAGTACATTACAACCACGTACTGAATATTGCTGCACTGGTGGCAGGGGGCTATAGAAGTGCATTACAACCACGTACTGAATATGGCTGCACTGGTGGCAGGGGGCTATAGAAGTGGATTACAACAATGTACTGAATATTGCTGCACTGGTGGCAGGGGGCTATAGAAGTGCATTACAACCACATACTGAATATTTCTGCACTGATGGCAGGGGGCTATAGAAGTGCATTACAACCACGTACTGAATATTGCTGCACCGGTGGCAGGGGGCTATAGAAGTTCATTACAACCACGTACTGAATATTGCTGCACTTGTGGCAGGGGGCTATAGAAGTGCATTACAACCATGCACTGAATATTGCTGCACTGATGACAGGGGGCTATAGAAGTGCATCACAACCACGTACTGAATATTGCTGCACTGGTGGCAGGGGGCTATAGAAGTGCATTACAACCATGCACTGAATATTGCTGCACTGATGGCAGGGGGCTATAGAAGTGCATTACAACCACGTACTGAATATTGCTGCACTGGTGGCAGGGGGCTACAGAAGTACATTACAACCATGTACTGAATATTGCTGCACTGGTGGCAGGGGGCTATAAAAGTGCATTACAACCACGTACTGAATATGGCTGCACTGGTGGCAGGGGGCTATAGAAGTGGATTACAACAATGTACTGAATATTGCTGCACTGGTGGCAGGGGGCTATAGAAGTACATTACAACCACGTACTGAATATTGCTGCACTGGTGGCAGGGGGCTATAGAAGTGCATTACAACCACGTACTGAATATTGCTGCACCGGTGGCAGGGGGCTATAGAAGTTCATTACAACCACGTACTGAATATTGCTGCACTGGTGGCAGGGGGCTATAGAAGTACATTACAACCACGTACTGAATATTGCTGCACTTGTGGCAGGGGGCTATAGAAGTGCATTACAACCATGCACTGAATATTGCTGCACTGATGACAGGGGGCTATAGAAGTGCATCACAACCACGTACTGAATATTGCTGCACTGGTGGCAGGGGGCTACAGAAGTACATTACAACCATGTACTGAATATTGCTGCACTGGTGGCAGGGGGCTATAAAAGTGCATTACAACCACGTACTGAATATGGCTGCACTGGTGGCAGGGGGCTATAGAAGTGGATTACAACAATGTACTGAATATTGCTGCACTGGTGGCAGGGGGCTATAGAAGTGCATTACAACCACATACTGAATATTTCTGCACTGATGGCAGGGGGCTATAGAAGTACATTACAACCACGTACTGAATATTGCTGCACTGGTGGCAGGGGGCTATAGAAGTACATTACAACCATGTACTGAATATTGCTGCACTGGTGGCAGGGGGCTATAAAAGTGCATTACAACCACATACTGAATATTTCTGCACTGATGGCAGGGGGCTATAGAAGTACATTACAACCACGTACTGAATATTGCTGCACTGGTGGCAGGGGGCTATAGAAGTGCATTACAACCACGTACTGAATATGGCTGCACTGGTGGCAGGGGGCTATAGAAGTGGATTACAACAATGTACTGAATATTGCTGCACTGGTGGCAGGGGGCTATAGAAGTGCATTACAACCACATACTGAATATTTCTGCACTGATGGCAGGGGGCTATAGAAGTGCATTACAACCACGTACTGAATATTGCTGCACCGGTGGCAGGGGGCTATAGAAGTTCATTACAACCACGTACTGAATATTGCTGCACTGGTGGCAGGGGGCTATAGAAGTACATTACAACCACGTACTGAATATTGCTGCACTTGTGGCAGGGGGCTATAGAAGTGCATTACAACCATGCACTGAATATTGCTGCACTTGTGGCAGGGGGCTATAGAAGTGCATTACAACCATGCACTGAATATTGCTGCACTGATGGCAGGGGGCTATAGAAGTGCATTACAACCACGTACTGAATATTGCTGCACTGGTGGCAGGGGGCTACAGAAGTACATTACAACCATGTACTGAATATTGCTGCACTGGTGGCAGGGGGCTATAAAAGTGCATTACAACCACGTACTGAATATGGCTGCACTGGTGGCAGGGGGCTATAGAAGTGGATTACAACAATGTACTGAATATTGCTGCACTGGTGGCAGGGGGCTATAGAAGTGCATTACAACCACATACTGAATATTTCTGCACTGATGGCAGGGGGCTATAGAAGTACATTACAACCACGTACTGAATATTGCTGCACTGGTGGCAGGGGGCTATAGAAGTGCATTACAACCACGTACTGAATATTGCTGCACCGGTGGCAGGGGGCTATAGAAGTTCATTACAACCACGTACTGAATATTGCTGCACTGGTGGCAGGGGGCTATAGAAGTACATTACAACCACGTACTGAATATTGCTGCACTTGTGGCAGGGGGCTATAGAAGTGCATTACAACCATGTACTGAATATTGCTGCACTGGTGGCAGGGGGCTATAGAAGTACATTACAACCATGTGCTGAATATTGCTGCACCGGTGGCAGGGGGCTATAGAAGTGCATTACAACCATGTACTGAATATTGCTGCACTTGTGGCAGGGGGCTATAGAAGTACATTACAACCACGTACTGAATATTGCTGCACTGATGGCAGGGGGCTATAGAAGTGCATTACAACCACGTACTGAATATTGCTGCTCCGGTGGCAGGGGGCTATAGAAGTGCATTACAACCATGTACTGAATATTGCTGCACTTGTGGCAGGGGGCTATAGAAGTACATTACAACCACGTACTGAATATTGCTGCACTGATGGCAGGGGGCTATAGAAGTGCATTACAACCACGTACTGAATACTGCTGCACTGGTGGCAGGGGGCTATAGAAGTACATTACAACCATGTACTGAATATTGCTGCACTGATGGCAGGGGGCTATAGAAGTGCATTACAACCACGTATTGAATATTGCTGCACTGGTGGCAGGGGGCTATAGAAGTACATTACAACCATGTACTGAATATTGCTGTACTGATGGCAGGGGGCTATAGAAGTGCATTACAACCATGCACTGAATATTGCTGCACTGATGGCAGGGGGCTATAGAAGTGCATTACAACCACGTACTGAATATTGCTGCACTGGTGGCAGGGGGCTATAGAAGTACATTACAACCATGTACTGAATATTGCTGCACTGGTGGCAGGGGGCTATAAAAGTGCATTACAACCACATACTGAATATTTCTGCACTGATGGCAGGGGGCTATAGAAGTACATTACAACCACGTACTGAATATTGCTGCACTGGTGGCAGGGGGCTATAGAAGTGCATTACAACCACGTACTGAATATGGCTGCACTGGTGGCAGGGGGCTATAGAAGTGGATTACAACAATGTACTGAATATTGCTGCACTGGTGGCAGGGGGCTATAGAAGTGCATTACAACCACATACTGAATATTTCTGCACTGATGGCAGGGGGCTATAGAAGTACATTACAACCACGTACTGAATATTGCTGCACTGGTGGCAGGGGGCTATAGAAGTGCATTACAACCACGTACTGAATATTGCTGCACCGGTGGCAGGGGGCTATAGAAGTTCATTACAACCACGTACTGAATATTGCTGCACTGGTGGCAGGGGGCTATAGAAGTACATTACAACCACGTACTGAATATTGCTGCACTTGTGGCAGGGGGCTATAGAAGCGCATTACAACCATGTACTGAATATTGCTGCACTGGTGGCAGGGGGCTATAGAAGTACATTACAACCATGTACTGAATATTGCTGCACCGGTGGCAGGGGGCTATAGAAGTGCATTACAACCATGTACTGAATATTGCTGCACTTGTGGCAGGGGGCTATAGAAGTGCATTACAACCACGTACTGAATACTGTTGCACTGGTGGCAGGGGGCTATAGAAGTACATTACAACCACGTACTGAATATTGCTGCACTGATGCTCGCCACGTGAGAGCCACACAGCAGGACAATGCTATACTGTACAATATTGAAATGATTCACCTACAAATACTAAACATTATTGTCTTAACAATCAATACTACTTTTAACATAAACAATAACTAATAAATGCACACGTAGTAATCGCCGTGCTAACCCTTAGCGTGCAATGTGAGCAGAACTTGTGTTGTAAGTCGTACCCAGTCCATTACCGCGCCACACACTCCCATTAACAAACCAACCACATTTACTGAATGTCCTCCTTCTTTACACGGCACAACCAGACAACACTTTGCACACCGAAGTGTCCAAGTCGCGTGCTAAGTGAAGCAAACCCCATTCAATTCTAGATTTAAAGCTTTCGTGGCTGCTAGGATCCATACTCTTTGGTTCTATTGGGTAAAGTCACGTAGGTGAAAATTGTTATTTTATTTTCACCTACGTGACTTTACCCAATAGAACCAAAGAGTATAAACCCCATTCACTCTGCGCTCAGCGTTCAACAAAGTTGAACCTGGCTCGCCCTCACGCCTGCCCATCTCTCTCCGTCTCTCACCGGAGATTATTCCATTGATCGTCTTCGCCTTGCCGTCCAGAGATCCGTGTGGATTATCCGTGAGGGTAGTTAAAGGTCGCGGTTATTCGGAGAAGTTTTTTTTATTAATTTTCCCGCCACAACCACCGCGTCGCCAAAGGCCGCTGAAGGCGATGTCCGAGACATGCCGCCCGCGCATGCGCACTGAGGGTTGAGAGAAACCTGCGGGGAGGGGCAGCGGGGGGCGGGGAAGCCGCCGCTGTTGGCCACACCCACATTCAGGCCACGCCCATATTTAACTGACGTCACGGTGACATCATTCTGGGTCGGACTTTATCGTGGGCTGGCTGTGCACGCGAGGAGCTCCTGACTTCTGACTCTGAATTCGAAAAAAATCAAAGATTCACGATGTCTACCTTCGTCGAGATAGGTAAAGTTTAACGTTAGTGTTAGGGAGGTGTGTTTGTGTTATATGTTGAGCCTGTAGACAAAACTGCTGGGGATGTGCCAGATGTCTCCATCTAACGTTAAGGAGGTTGGAGTCTGGATAGCGCATACCAGGTGTTACAGGCTACATGATGGGAAGCAGAAGGCATTCTAGTAAAATAGGTTTTTGTTTGTACGTTAATGCTCCTCCTTTTCCTTTACCAACCCATACTCACCGGCATGGTGAAGTATGTGCAAATAACCAACACGATTCGTGCAATCGTCAAGAGGCTCTCCAGCAGGGGATTGGCAAAAGGTCGTACAGGAGCAGTTTTGTGAAAAATAATTGATTCTTTCATAATGTACATCTATGATTTATTATTATTGTTCATGTGGGTAACCTCGGCAAGGGGGGAAGCAAGGTCGGGAAGAGCGGGGGATGGGGCCGCTTTTGACCACGCCCATATTTAGGTGACGTCACGTCCTTTTCCTGTGACGTCACTATAGCGGGGAGTTATCCTTGGCTGGCTGTGCATGAGGAGCCCCCGAGTTCTAACTCACAAGATCTGAGATTAGACCAAAGATTCATGATGTCCACATTTGTTGAGATAGGTAAAGTGTAATGTTCGTGCTATGACGGGGCTTTGGGCCACTTTTAAATATTGAGATCTCGTCAGTGTTTTAATCGGACGCTCAGCAGGGTTTGAGCCAGGATAGTGCATAACAGGTCTAAAAGTGTAGTGTCGGGCTACATGGTGGGCAGCAAAGGGCAGTCCATCAAAATTTGTTGTACTATACATACTATACGTCTTCACCAACCCACATTAACCAGAGTGGTGAAATGTGGATTTGAAGCTTTCGTGACTGCAAGGATCCATACTCTTTGGTTCTATTGGGTAAAGTCACGTAGGTAAAAAATAAAACAACAAAAATCACGACGTTTTGGCCACAACACAAGTGGCCTTCTTCAGATGAAGGAACAGAACTGTCAGGACGACAGCACTTCAATTGAAATGTGGTCAAGTAACCACCATGATCTGTGTGGTCACGGGGAAGCTCTCGCAGAAGCTGACAAGCTTCCATCTTGGCAGTAATTATGTTGCCTCTTTTTTTACTCTCAGCGTCTCTGCAGCGCTTGCAGCGCTCGCACTCCTCGCCCCATTCACCCCCCACTCTCCCCCTCTCTGACTTATTTAACTGCCCTAACCCTGGTTTCTCTCCCACTTCAGTAAAACAGTTTCCTTGCTGTGGTTGTCACACCTGATGATGAGTGCTTATGTTGCATTCGAAACGTCGTGATTTATTTCTATTTCTATTTGTTTTCCACCTACGTGACTTTACCGAAAGAACCAAAGAGTATAGCTGACAAGCTGTCAGGGCAAAAATGACTTTGCATATTCCAACTAATATTTTTTGCCCTGGTTTGTGTCTGACCATGCTGGGCACGGCTTTGTTAAAGTGTACGATATTCAATGGGGTAAAAGTCCCCTAATGGTAATACAACTTTATACCACAGGTGTACTCACACTGGAGCAGCGTCGACATTTATGAGAAAGCTTTACACATGAGTACCATGTGCGGTTCTTTACCGACATTCCCATCCCTGCACCTGCCTCCCCTGTCCCTAATGCAATGAACCCTCTACCCCCACATTACCTATGCAGAGCTCGTGGAGAGAATGAATGAGGAGGAGGGAGCGGAGGGGCATGAGGCTCAGCCTTCAACGGTGCCACAAGACTTTTCGACGTCATCATTTCAATCTACCCTGGCCCAGGTACGATGCGGCACAGCGTGGATTTGCACAGCCTATAAATTAACTTGGCTAATGTCAAAGATGGGAGATTCCTGGTATTTACAGATTTAGTTGTTTGCATTCGCCAACTAATGGGCCCCAAAGTGTAGACATGGCTGCTCCTCATTTATAGATTTCCAGCCTTTGCAGCAGTGCGTTTTGGTGACTATACTGTGCTGATGAGTCCGAATGAGGATTACACCGGTCCACAGTTGCATATCACTGCATCACTGCTGCTGTTAGTCTGTCACATTTGCTCAACTTTATTTTGATGGTGGTTTAAGATAGCATTACCACAATGCACTTTAGAAAATACTGATGTTTTTTGTATAATGCACAGGGACTAGATGCTTTGTGTACATATTTCTCCAGGTCTCTGGTTTCCTCCCATAGCTAAATGACACAGTGTAACTGGTATTGGCCAAACGTACCAATGCTGAAAAAATACATGCAAATTATTCAATTGGAATTAAACTAAGCAACTTCGTTCTCGACTGCAAAAAAACAGAACTTGGTAGGACCCTCCTTGAAAATAAAAATGTAAACTCATTGAGGTTTTCCTGGGTAAACTAGTACATCATCATAGCAATAAACAACTTGCATACAAATAGCAGATTAACTTATGTCCTGATACATGTATCATGAGCTTATGAATAAATATACATTTCATGCATAAGCTATTACATCTCTCATATTCGTGTGTGTGCTTGCCTTTGCGTGTAGGACACTGTCTACTTTTGCGATGGAGTCCGTCGGATCGATTTCATCCTCGCGTTCGATGATGAGGTCCATTCTCAGGACGCCATCAACAATCAGGTGAGAACGAGGAACCTACAAATAATGCTCCACCTTCCTGCACCCAGCATTATCACCCCTCCCCACGTGCAACACCACACGCCTCTAAACCTAGGTTTGACGCAGTGGTGCCAGCTCAGCTCTCTGACTGCTGAGTCACCCTGCCACCTCCATACGAGTCTTTAAATCCACAGTATACATCCTTTATCAAACTGTATCGTCAACTGCAGACCACGCTAGTCAATGAACGCTAGACTCCCATCACTCAACTCGCACATCCATACCCTGAACCATACACCTCACTGCTTTGGCGAACAACAATCAATTATCGTTACGTATCACACTCCATCCACAACTCCTAAATAAATACACCACTTTCATATTGCAAACACCGACACCCAGACATAACTTACAGGATACATGTAATATCCACATTCTAACTGCCAAATGGAAAACTATTACAACAGTGCTGAAGTACCCAGTATGCATTCTCTGCAATATTGATGTTTTTGTTTATTTTGTTGCTATTGTACCCACGCACAATGGATCTATCTCCCTTGTAAAATAGCAAAGCAACTAGCTAAGTGAGACCATCCCTGTAACAAATAAGGTGAACTCAAACAGTTGATTGACAAAGAGCTGTGCAAATTTTTATTTTATTAAGGTCTGCTGAAGTGACACCGACTGAAGCAGTTCAGTGATGCTACTTTGCAGAGCCGTTCTCTGATTGATTCCCATGTGAGGCTCTACTCACTGTAAGAGTTCAAGAAGTTTCCTCACCTCTTGACTTGACTCCCACAGTGACACAACTGAGAACAATGTATAACACAGATGGTCAATTTTGTTTGACAGAAGAAGAGGACCGAATATCAGGCAAGCCTGATGAAGATGGGGCTAGATCTCGAGATTGAACCCAAGGAGGTAAGTTTCCTGCGTGTCTCTCTGCTATAGATGACAGACACTGTATACAAATAAAAAGGTGTTAGACTGTGATTGCTTCATAATATCACTGCTGGCATACATTCCTTGAGTAGGAGCGCTAAAGATCCCCGCTGGAGGGTATATGGCCTACTCTTCTATGCTTGCCAGACGTCTTGAAAGAGATAGCGAATTCCCATACTTTACCCCACCATGCACAATCTTAAGATGGATTAATTGTGGCTTACCCATTTATACTGGAGGGTATAACAGTCTCCACCTTAATGTGGCATGCCAGCTATTTATACTGTAGTAATAAGTGTTCGATAACTGCACGTACATTATGCAATTTGCTTTTGGGTTGTGCCACACGTTGATCGGCACGAGGTGCTAACAACACGTGACACAAGCACGAAAATCCACGCGGCCGTGGACACTCTTCCAAATGAGACCATCCGGTTCCCTTGAACTCTCACCTGGTCAAACAAAGTCTAATAAATACAACTAAATGCACTCATCTAGAGTCTGACGATGAACTTCGTGCCATCCACTAGGAGTCGGTGAGCGGACGCACCACCTTTGTGAAAGTACACGCGCCATGGAACCCACTCACCACCTATGCCGAGATTCTACACATCCAGGCAAGATTCTGATGGTCATTGTAATGATGATCATGATGATGCCGATGATTGTGATGATGATTGTGGTGATGATTGTGATTATGATGGTGATAATGAATGTGATGACAATAATGTTTGTGAAGATTCATCATGGTTGTGATGATAATTGCGATGATCATGCATGTGATACAGAGTATGATGGTGAGGGTGATGATTGTGATGATTATAATGTATGACGTTCAACGATAATAATCGTAGCACTGACATTACGAGATATCGAGAGACGTAAATATACAAACGGATTAGAAAAACGTACATTTGGAAAAATATGCATATTAGCAACATATTGACTCTTTTTAGAAAAGTGAATGGGCTCGGGAAGGGCACGTTGCTTGAAAGGATGATGTCTGCTGGCCGAAAATGACATTGGAGTGGCAGCAGAAGGAGAGAACGTGCCCAAGATGATGTATATCATAGAGATGGCGAGATAAGATTGGCTCATGTGCGTGTGCTCATGACTGGGGATATTGGTGGGACAACTTGAAGAGTGGGTGGGATATGCAGTGGAGGCTTTTGGCATATTAATTGTTGCATTATAGGACTTGTTGTATTATAGGACTTGTTGTATTATAGGACTTGTATTATAGGACTTGTATAGAATGTTGTATTATAGGACTTGTTGTATTATAGGACTTGTATTATAGGACTTGTTTTATTATAGGACTTGTTGTATTATAGGACTTGTTGTATTATAGGACTTGTTGTATTATAGGACTTGTATTATTATAGGACTTGTTGTATTATAGGACTTGTTGTATTATAGGACTTGTTGTATTATAGGACTTGTATTATTATAGGACTTGTTGTATTATTGGACTTGTATAGAATGTTGTATTATAGGACTTGTTGTATTATAGGACTTGTTGTATTATAGGACTTGTTGTATTATAGGACTTGTATTATAGGACTTGTTGTATTATAGGACTTGTTGTATTATTGGACTTGTATTATAGGACTTGTTGTATTATAGGACTTGTTGTATTATAGGAATTGTTGTATTATAGGACTTGTATTAAAGGACTTGTTGTATTATAGGACTTGTTGTATTATAGGACTTGTATAGAACGTTGTATTATAGGACTTGTTGTATTATAGGATTTGTTGTATTATAGGACTTGTTGTATTAAAGGACTTGTTGTATTATAGGACTTGTATAGATTGCAACAACTTGGGGAGACCTTCATCCATTCGTGGACTGATTTTGGCTGATGATGATTCCATGTGTTCGAGGCAAAGGGTTTAATACATTTAAAATCAAACAGGTGCCACTCAAGGAGAGCGACCTCCCCCAGGTGTCAGGCTCAGACAGTGGGCCTCTTCACTACCTGGGAAATATTCACCACCTGAAGCCGGGAGCCGTGCCCAAACAACCGGACTATTTCACGGCACCCTACCGGCGTTCGCAGCAGGACATCTATCCTATAAAGGATCATGACGTCCTCATCCCACCGGCCGTACGCAGCCAAATCGTACGTTTGTATCAATAATGCTGTATAAATAATGCCAGAATGAGGTGGTTTTTTTGCAAAAACAAGTTAATTTAATAGGGTTTTGTCGTGTTTTTATCATTTTAATTAAAGTTTTCAGCTCTGTATCGCAACTTGCGATCTCTGAGTGACATGTGGTTAGAAGTGTAAATCATTATGGTTTATTAAGAATGCCTGGATTTATGATTTAGGGGTTGTGGTAATATGTGTCCCTGTAGAGAAAGCTACCAAATTTTTGGGATGCTTAACCAGGAGACATGGTGAGCTAGCAGCCCCACCCTTTGTAAGTCCTGCCCACATTATATAACCACGTCCCCTCAATCACTCTCCCCTGCACAACAAAAGAATGAAAGACTACTGTTGATATGGTTCTTGGTGAGCAGGTATCCTGTCGAGCCAATATTATGGGCATTTGGGGTTTTTATAGTATTGTATTCTGAATAAATTGCCTTTGTGCATGGGAAGCATGCATAAAATGTCTCCTTGAAATCTGGATATTGTACTTGCTGAAATCAGTACATATCTGCTTCAGTTTTTGGAGTGTTCTATGGACCTTTCCGAGTCGGGACTCAATAAGAGTTGTGGGCCCATTATAACTGTGTAGGCTGGTGGTGGTTGGAGAGGGGGAAACATTTCAGAGTGGAGTGAGTCAATAATAGCTTACCCACCCAGCCCTATGTTTCATGCATGTAATGTTTGTCATGTGTGTCATGTGTGCTCACACAGGTCCACTACATGCTGCAAAACCCCATGCCACAAGACAGCACGAACATATTAAATATCAACCAAATGATTGAAAATGGCTGCTATACTGCAGCCTATCCACTGCATGACGTAAGTTGTTGGGGGGGTAGGGGGTGGAGGGCACACTGACACCTTACGGGAGGCCTATGTACAACACCTGAATTGCACACCTGTTTAGGACGCTATTGCATAGTCTAAAGCTTACCACATACTTAACATTAGTGTCCCACAGAGATGCGCCGCATAGGTGTCCAGGTTCCCCAGCTCACTAAACACACCTCTGATTTGCATGGTTGGCTACATACGGTGCAAAAGAAGTTCAATATCCATGCATTGGAAAGGACTCCACGAGCACTCTAGAGAGCCATTCTCAAGGGTATTTGGCCGACTATTTCACGTGGGACAGAAGTCTTTGGAAGAATTAGAAGTACCCACACTTCATCCCACAACACGTGAACAACCAATAGATTAACTGTGGGTGCACCCATTTACACTGCTTGCTGGGAAGAAGCAGCGTGATTAAGAAACGTGGTCATTGTTTTAACTGTCGTTCCCATGTCCAGTGCAGTGTGCAAGTGTGCAACACCATTACACCACAGCAGCGCCACGGCAGAGTTTTGGGGGGGTGGAGCTGGTAATTTGTGAATGTCCATGCAGTGTTTGTGACTAACAATTGCTTTCCCCATGTCAGAGTGAGTCTGTTCATCCCACCAAAAACCCGAACACGCTGGGCGACCGCAACACGCTGCGACGGGAGTGGGCGAGAGCCGGGCGCTCTTTCAAGGAGCAGCCTCTTGACCTTGTGCGGTAAGTTCATGCCCTATCCACTGCTGGATGAAGACTTCCCCAAGCCTTCGCCATCTCTCCCAGTCTCCTGATGCAACAATCCATGTGGCTCCTGCACACATGCTGATTTCATTACTTAAATCTCTGTGGTGCACATCCTCTCAGACGCATTCCTTCTCTTGACTGCCACATCATTCTTAGTCTCGACCACAGGCCATCGTACCTCTTAGGGACGTGCTCTGTCCAGAAAGGTCCTAAGGCTGGACTTGAATGCTAGCTGGGAGTTGATAGCACAGATGGCTGGGGAAATGGAGTTCCAGAATAGCATTTGCCCATGCCTTCCCTGCTCTTCACATTTCCCTCCAGCCCATGGTCCTTGCTTACATATTCGATAGCTACACCACTGGTGCCATGTGCGGTTGGTGATGTTTGCGCTGTGTGTGCGAGTGATGTTGTCGGCACAGGTCATACTTCGGGGAGCAAGTGGGGCTCTATTTTGCATGGCTCGGCTTCTACACAAAGATGCTGATCTTCGCTGCAATCGTCGGCCTGATCTCCTTTTTCTTTGGAGTATTCAGCAAGGACCGTGACATCACTAGGTACTGGCCCGACACATGCATACAGACAAATGCATACAAACACACACACACATACACTCATGTGTCAGATGTAGAACTCACACAGATCTCCTGTATAGCAATACAGACTGAACAATGAGTATCAGAAAGCACCTACTAAGGCTATACACAAGTACATATACACGTAAAGTACATATAGACATACATATACACTTATATACAATCCCATGGGATGCTGCCATGGTGTAATAGTTACATTTCTAGAATTGCAGTTTATAGATTTCCAGTGCGATCGCCTGGCATGGCAGCTGAAATAATGGCTAGGTTTCTTCAATTATCCCACATATGCTCAGCAGTATAAACGGAGACACCGCAGTTAGATGATTGGCAGTTCAGATGTGATGGGGTAAAATGTGGGTACTCCCACCGTGTCCAAGACGTCTGGCCATCATGGACGAGTAGGTCAAATATCATCTCGATGGGCAATCTAGAGCATTCTTTAGTGGAGGACCTTCCACCAGCAGTGGCATGAGCAAGCAATTTCAGGGCCACATCTTTAACATTTCACTATTAAAGTACATATGCACATATATACAATCTCATACAGTTTATATACATATACAGTACAAATATAGTACATTCAATATATTGTATATGTATATATGTTCCAAATGTCTCTGTTTCTAAAAGTAAATCCAAAAAATCAAGCCTAGCTACAATATTTCGGACAATCCAGGGAAAATTAAACATTGTTTTGGATTGCTCAGAAAACATGACATCGCCCATTGTGACATCACTCACGACGACACGTTTCACGTGGCATCGGGTTTCGTCACTCTTGTTCACATGAATATATTGTACATTCTTACGAATTGTAAATAATCCGAAAATCAAAAGCAAAACATATTCAAATCCAAAATGTTTAAATGTGAAACGTATCCTTATAATACGACTTACACACATAGACTCTGTGGAGCTGCATGACGGACAGCGGGGAGCAAGTGCAGGAAATACATTGCTGTACTCTGTGTCTGGAGTCTTCGCTTCCCATATTCAACCCGTACTGACCAGTGTGGGATGACTAGAATTAAATAGCCCTCATGACCCACGAGGTGTGGGGAGGCCCTCAGCCAGAAGTGGATTGATAAAAGGGCTGTAAACACCCCTGGAAATCAATACATAGAGATGTTACACCACTGATATCAACGAAAATTATAATTAAACATCAGGAAATACATTTTACTTTGGAAAATGCTCGACGTTGGAACCCATAATTTAGTCTGACTCTGTTTAAAGGGAGGGTATGACACATTCAAAGGTGGCATGACCTTTAGGCAAATTATATTTCTCATCCAAGTGTATTATGCCCATTAGTGTGTTTATGTTCGTGCGTGTCTATGTGTGCAGTGGAGAAATATGCAACAACACCATCGGAGGATCCTTGGTCATGTGTCCCCAGTGTGACCAAAAATGCACCTTTTGGAGGCTAAATGATACCTGCGAGACTGCGAAGGTATCACACAAATACACCATCGATGTTCCCTCTAAATAAGGATACTTATTGGTTATTGGTGATGTGCATCATTATCACAAAGCCAACTCACATTGCTGAGATTGTATCATTAACATTAACCATGATCACTAGATTGCAGCACATCATGCTAAACACTATGCTGCCATTCGTGTGGGTGTTAAAAAAATATTATACTAATAATACACGTGTGATCATTTTGAAGGTAGTTAGTTATAGTTTTAGCAAATAGGGTATTTTAATGGACTAAGTCGATGGTTAGACAAATACATGAAAATGAATGCATCGTCACATCCCAGCGGGAGTGCAAAAGTTACTTTGAGTAAATCCGACACGATGTATTTCATGAGTATTTCTCCACGATCAATACAAGTGGACAAAGTATTTTGAAATCTGAATTTCAGTGCTAATTAGTTGACATGTCATGCCGAAATAATGATTATTCACTTTAAAGTGTCTGAAATGTATGTCCACAATCATGGAACTGCCCATTGCTTATTTTGCTCTTTCTGTCACATTTATACAGATTTGTTTGATACATGAATAGCACTATAATATCAGACATTGTAGAGCATTGTCATCTCCACAATTTAATGGTTGTTTCATGAGTGATTAATCTATTTTAACTTAAAAATTAATCGATGCATCGTTACTTTCCTGCTGTTGATATTGAAAAGACGTGGATGCTAAGATTTAAGGTTTAATTGTGACTAACACCTCTGATTGTGCCGTTGCAGACTTCACACATGTATGAAAATCCGGTCACCATATTCTTCGCAGTTTTCATGGGACTTTGGGGTAAGTGATTCTAAGCATTGGCACACATTGTCCAGACACAGTGACAAGTATCAACATGTTTGCAATGATGATGAGCACATTTGGCCACGTACAGTGTTAAAGAAGTTCAACATACATACGTACAACCATATACAGTACCATCATGTCTTGCAATGTTCGTATGCAGTGATCCTGACAGTCCTATTATGAACCCACTGCTCAATGAGGGCACATTTGGACCATGACTTGTACACATTGTCCTACTCTTACGAATGATAACCGATAATCTTTAATGTCCACTGTGAAGCAGATGGTGTGTATTTTTGTGTAATTAATACACCGGCAATATTAATCAGGGCAGCCACATAATTTGAACCACGAACCTCTGCAACAAGCAACGAATGCGCTACCCCAAGGCGATTCCATGAAAAATACAAAGTGGCCAGGTGGCTCAGAGTTCAGAGTGCTGCGTTGCCGCCGCTGAGATTCTGTGTTGAAATGAAAGTGGCCACCTGCGATTAAACAAGTTTTTCAATTATAGCGAGATGATGGTCTCAACTCAATCACCGATATCTGCACAACAAATAGAAAAAATCCATAATGTTGAAGTTGCTTCTGTACTTAATTTGGCTACATTCCAGCTCTGAGAATAAAAATGTTAGCTTGACTATCACGTAACAAACGCTCCTCTCCGTGGCAAAGCAGTTGGGAAAGAGCTACCCCTACTATGTGGATCAGAGATCACAGAGGTAGCTCTGTGACATTCGCTTTTGTGTAACGTTTTGTAACACGAAGAGCAGCACTGCTCTGTTATAGATCCAAAAGAAATCTCAATCTCATGCCGTGCCACTCATGGTGCAAGTGGGATAAAATTGTGGCAATGTACCAAAAAAAGCCAATAAAGGTATTTATGAAAGACAAAAAAAATACTAATGAAGTTACTTTGAACATTACATTTAACAGACTACATTAGGTAACTTTTGAACCCTTGAGCAATCGATAGTCAAATTACTTTTCAAAGTAAATCCTCCCCGTGTGGTGTGTCGCAACAGCCACGGTGTTCCTGGAATTTTGGAAGCGTCGCCAGGCATCGCTCGCGTACCGCTGGGACCTGACGGCAGCGGCGCAGGAGGGAGACCCCATCCGGCCCGAGTACCTGGCTCGCTGCACGACCATGAAATGTAACATCATCACCATGGTAATGCTTTTTGCTGTCACCACGGCGACTACCTCATTGCACACACACACCTCTGTTTTGTAATGTTGCATGTGTAACTGTTCACTGTTTTCCTAGTTTTTCTTCTAACATATTTGTTGGCCTTTGCTCAATTTTGTTTTCCTCCCAATATTATCCCGATTGTACTATCGGAATCGTTATGAAACAATGTCCATTTGGAACTCTATGTTATGGAAAGGTTTGCTCAAGCAGATGTTACATAATTACTTCTAAGATCCCTTCAAGTGAACACACACTAGAGGGTGGCCCTTTCGCATCAGCCCTGCTACAAAGAAATGTTCATGATGGTCAAACTCATCTTTTTTAATTCTGAAAGGTGAAATTTGTCCAAATTAAGAAAAGAAACAAATCTAATATTGGTGACCAGGCTGATCGGCTTACTACTTGGTTTTATTGGAGGCAGCTGCCTGGATTAAAACCAAGAAATCTCAGCGCTGCCAGCTCAACTCTCAGACATCAGGACCATCAAATCCATTCCTTTATATCATCGCATGCTTAACTAGTAGTGGGGAAAACAAATAATAGTTCATCAGTCAACCTTAACGGCTCACACTAACATTGGTCACTCCGACAGACTAATCTATATACAAATGCTTTTCCGTCTGTGTCCGTGCATTGTGAGTGCAGAAGGAGGAGCCTCATATGCCTAAGAGGATACTGAGGTTCCGATACTGCCTCTCCGGGATCATGGTGTTGTTCTGGGTGAGTCCGCCAACTCAACAGCAACATTGAACCCCTTCTCCTGATCCAGTGAGCTATGGCCAAGTCACCTGCTATGTGCCTCATCTTGGAGGCGAAGCAGGTTTTGAGCCTGGGTACTGCACGAATGGGTAACCATCATGCACAAAATGGACTGTAGGCTGCTGCACAGCTACCTTGTGGCCAACAGAGAACTACATTCTTTTACTTCCATCCTTTACCAACCTGTACTGGTGTGCATGGTGAAGTATGGGAAAATAACCCTGACAATCTGCGCAGGGTTGGGAAGGCCATCATCCAGCAGTGGATTCATATACGGGTTATACACATATATATTTTTACTTGACCCAATCCTAACCTCCACACTCTGCTCCACCAGTCAGAATCGCTCTCAAACTATGTTGTTCCTCCTGTGTGATCCATTGAGTGATTACAAGTGGGGGTATAGATACATGCATAATTATATAACTTACAGCCCTTTGTCAATCCAATCACCTGAAATATCTACAGGTGGCCCAAGGCAATGAATACATCATGAGCCGTATCATGTTATCCACCTGCTCCTGTCAACCTCGATTTGGGTTTCTCGAGACTAGTCCTCGGCCTTAAGGCCAGATGGAAAAGATTTCCTCAGCTCCTTGGCCTTGAGTGTGTGGCCTCAGTCCGAGGAGTTTTACTAGAGGTACCGACCTTGACACTGGCCTCATACTAGCGCACCCAACCTTGAGTGACCTTGACACTGATTGTGGCCTAAAAAGCTGCCGCCTTGGCCTCACCTTGGCCCTGTGGCTTTTGGTCTCAACTTCACATCTGAACGTGGCTCGAGGTCAAGCAGGGCCAGGGATAGTAATTCCTTTCATAACCTTGCATCATTTTCTACAATTGACCACGTGACGTTACCATTACACGTTCATTGTGTGTGATGTTAGCGAAACAGCTCAGGTTTTGTTTAACATGTAGGCTTTTCGCGACCAATATCATCCATAATATTTTTTTTGGATTAGATCGCGTAAATATGTGTCATTAAACCCACCACCACCCGACAAAGCCAATTAGTAAAGTTGTTCACGTAAACAGAACATGCCAATTCGTTACTAGTATAGCAAATTCACAATATCTACAATCTGAGTACGACATTTTGCCAGTCATTTGGTTCTGCTGTAGACAAACGAACTGGCACCTCCTGAGCCACACCAGGCTAGCTCGGCACAGCTAACTCACGGCTTGGTTATATAGTGGAAAAGAGCTACAAGACTGTCAATCTCACCCACCTGTGTGTTTCTTGTGTTACTGGCAGATCCTCCTAATTCTTGCTGCAATTTTGGGTGTGGTTGTTTACCGCCTGTCCATCTTTGGCATACTCTCCTCGAGTATCCCCAATCATGTGACCAAGATCAAGGTGATCGGTGCCCTACTCACACCTGATATGGTTACCACCATCACGGCCTCCATCCTCAACATCGTAATCATATTACTACTCAACAAAGGTTACGACAAGCTGGCCCTCGTCCTCACTGATCTGGGTAGGTGTCATCACCATCACGGTTTGCATATGTTTATTTTATTATACGCCACAAGAGAACACATGTAAATTTGAAGCTTGGATAAATGTTGTGCATGGTAAATAATGTCGCTGTAAAAATGTCATCATGATTTTAACCTTGCACCATGGGGCCATGAATAGCAGCATCAGTGCATCATCCAGTCACTTGTTCAACTACTGCCTGTTTTTGTCAGAACTCTCTTAAATTTTTACTCCAGTTTCATTCCGATTGGGCTATCAGAATCGTGTCTTGAGATGAAGTATCCAATGGGATCTCTTGTAGACCAGTGCAACCCTTAATGTCATGAAATGGCCCTAGAAGTGAATATCACTGAGCTACCTCTGAGACCCTTCATTCAAGTGAACTCTGGTTCACACATTAGGGGGAAGCACTTTTCAATCCACACTACTACGGAATATAATGTTAATCTCGTAACAGTCAAATTGCTCATTCTCACAACTAGAATTTCACCAAATTAAGTGATGAACCAAATGGTGTATGTTACAAATGTATATGCCATCATTAGTAACCGTCCTGAAGCCATCAATTCACTGCACTTGAGAACACATGTTACCAGAGGCCGCTGCCTGGATTTAAACCCAGGATCTCAATGGTGCCAACTTAGCACTCTGATTTCACCTCTCGATCCATTGAATCACTGAATGTAATTGTGGGCTGACCCTCACTGCTGCATTGCTACCTTCTAGTCAGCTGTCAGCTATCTGCTTGTGTTGCTCATGTTGCCAGCTACTGAGACCTTTATTAGTAATTTATCCTGCTGAAGCCTGCACCCCCTCTGAAAGGTGACCCATGATAATTACTAAGATACACCTTATAGATATTTGAGAATCAAGTGCACTGGCTTTCAGACATCATACGGACAGTGTAAATGGCTTAATTGCAAATGGAGACTGAAGGACACTCCACAGGGCGAATGTGGTGAACAACACCTGGTAAACAACTTGTGCACTGTCACTCATTCCCCAGCAACATCTTTGAAATTAACTTTTGATCTTCAAATTCATTTTAATGGATATCAAAGCACGTTACATTGTGAAATGTTGCTATTCCTCAATGCGGCATCATTATCAGTGGCTTCTCGTAGCCTGTGTGCCAGAAACTATGAAAGTAACATCAAAACTGATTGCCCTGTTTGATGTTTGTGTCCATGTGTGCCTTTGTATCACACCCACAGAGATGCCCAAGACGCAAGGAGAATATGAGTATCGGCTGACGTTCAAGAAATTCTTATTTCAGTTCGTCAACTTCTACTCGGCGTCTTTCTACATTGCATTTTTCAAGGGGAAATTCATCGGCTTCCCCGGAAGCTACACTTACTTTGGAAAATGGAGAATCGAGGAGGTGTGTAGATCTGACGGGTTGGCCCTGTGTTTTCTATGCTGTTTGTACAACATTTTTATGTTTTACTTTTGTAGTTGATATTTTTCCCAACAATTGTCTTCACACCGTGCTGTTGGTGAAATGTCGAAATAAGGACTCTTTCTTTTGGAACTCTAAAAGGCCTCATTGTCTTCACACCTGGTCACCAGCTCTAGCATTAACACAGTCTCCGGAGTAAAACAGTTTTCGAAACCAGACTTGAGAGAGCACGAGGTCACCACGAGCAGAACACGTGTTAGACTGATGCAATTGGTAACCCAGTTACCTTGAGGGTGTTAGTTTATCACATATTTTGCAAGTAGTACCCTTGTGGTCTCTCATTGGACATTTTTAATTATATACCGTATTTATCAAACGCCATTTATTTAAAATTATATATTTGATCATCCTTAAAAATGTACAGTATTTCAGCCCCCCTCAAGGATATGTTTAGCCACTACCTATGACTCACTGTGGCGCAGTGGAGCACGTTGTTTTAGAGAACGGCCCCGTAATATGATATCAAGAACGAATTCTGGAGTAAGGAATTAAGCAGCATTGCGTTGTGCACACGTTAAATCAATGTCATTAAGACAGTGTTAATGACACGTAGTTTAACATTTACATAATTGCCATTCAGAGTCACCCTGAGTATTTGCAGTCACTCTATGCTCGGAAGAAAGTCCATTGCCCAAAATGTGCACCTGTTGCTCATGTTTCTGTTTGAAGGCAGACTTGTTGACACATGAGATGATTATAATGAGTATATTTGGTGTTATATTAAGGTGCCTACTTCTCCTGCTGCAGATTTGTAGAAAATCGTCACGAGGGCGATTCATTGATTGATATCCTCTCAAAAACAATACACATAAAGGATAAAGAATAGAGCTTATTATTTAAGTGCCTCTGTGTTTTCTACCAACTTAATTTAATGTTTTACGATTATTATATTTACTAGACGATGCTCTGGAATTAAACTCACCTGATACTAAACACCAACTGCAGTATGCATGTTGTGTGTTGAACTTATTTTGCACCGTACACAGCCTGCATCGGATGTGTGGGGGAAGGACAACAAACAAAACATTATCAGATGCGCCACCATTTTCTTTATTTAAAATACATGAGGGGGAGGGGGAAAGTGTTTCTTATAATCTGGAGAATATTGATATTCTTAATCACTGTCCCCTCTAACATATGGAGCCGTCACTTTTGCAGTGTGCAATTGACTGAAGAGAAGAATGTGAGAGGATCATTAGAAATTATGTGTGGTATCCATATATGTATTACCCAATATTTCATATCTTCAGTGTTTAACCTGAATCTATTCTCCACCCCATCCCCCCTCCAGTGTCCCCCAAACGGCTGTCTCTTTGAACTGACTTCTCAACTCACTGTCATCATGGTAGTGAAGCAGATGGTTGGCAATTTTCAGGAGGTCATCATCCCGTAAGTATCGCATGAACACATGAAAGCTTTGAAGTCTGATTACGGCGTTTCCTCGTGTAACGCGGTAGATGCGTTCCTGAAAATTTCCGCGTGAAGTAAAAACGCGCAAAGCAAGGAATTACTGAGTTAATCACATTTTCACAGTAAATTCAACCTGCAGTCATCCCATGGTGGGATAAATAACTCAGGCTAGGCTGCCGTGTGACTGTATCATTCGTATACTTTATCAAACTGCTCAGCCGCGCAACTCAAGACAGTCGTTCATCGTCGACTGCTCAGGAACGCATTATAATGGCCGCGTTCAGCGTTTTAACAGTGTGCATTCCACATTATAATGGACACGTTCCACGTTGTGTGAAAAGTTTTCCCAAATATAAGAACCATGTTACAATGAAAATGTGTTGTGTGAAAACGCATTCAGCGAAAAGTTGTGTCGACAGCTTGTTAGCAGTGTGCACTGGTTAAGCAGTGAACACCAGTCAAGTGGACAAAGTTCACCTCGTTAGTATCATGCGATATTCCGATCAGACGCTTCGTACATAGTTTCATAATATTAGACAAGCAACTCCCATGACTGAAAGAGTGTAGTGGATTGACAACGGGCTAAATGAAAAACAGCTACTACTTAGGTTTTAGCAGTTGTTTTGTACAGCTCTCTGACATGTTTTGTGTCATACCGCATATTGTTTGGCATGTCTTGACGTTTCGCTCCACGTGCTTGGGATATTCAAATGATACAACCTGAAAACGCAGTGGAAAGCTATGAAATAGCAAACCTAGTGTTGATGAACAAATGGATATGCACGTGTGTAAGGGTGTCTCTGTGTCTGCACATGCGTACCTCCCTCCACAATTCCCCAGATGGTTCAGCAATTGGTGGGCCCAGCGTCGGGCCAAGCTAAGGCCTGAGGCTGTCTACACGCGCTGGGAGCAAGACATGGACCTACAGCCCCAGAGCCCACTTGGACTCTTTGATGAATACCTCGAGATGGGTACAATGAGCTCAGAGGATCACACTACGGAGTCAACGCGTTTTACTTTATTATAAAAAAACACACACAATTGGGTATCATTTGACTATATAGGCACGTGTGTACGGCCCCTGTGTATCTGTCGGACATTGTTGTGGGAGGGAAATTACCCACACTTCGGGTTGTTGAAGGCAGGGAGCACAGATGTAAGAGCTTAGATGTACAATGCAACAATGTAATTTGCTGCACTGTCCTCTGCTGCTCACAACCCCACAACAACTGTTGCATGGTCACCCATCCAACCAATTTCCAGGCTCAGCTCTCCTTAACTTCTGGGATCTGATTAAATCTGACGCATACTGGGTGATTTGGCCATAGGCACCAATCTATGGATATACTGTAACACAATTGTCTTTGAGCATGCGCGTATGTGCATATGTACGGAGTTAAGTTTTAGAAACAATAGGAGCACATATTTACTCCTCTTGTCTGCTAACCAATGCAGCTACATTGGTCAGCTTGGGTTGACGTTTCTCCCCATAATATATATTTAAAACTCTGGTGCATCATGTCCACTGTGGTTAACTGCTGTGATTTGTTGGCATTTCAATCACAGTGCATATGCCTAAAAATGTGTGGTACGGTTAATGGAGTCCTCAATACAGGGTGTGATCTTGTCATTATAGCCACCTAGTGGTGGAAAATGCTGCAAAAGAAACCCAGGTGAACCAGAGCTGAGCATTAAAGATGGTAGTGGCTGGTCGCATCTCAGTGGCCAATGTAATGGACACGATAATTTTGTGAACAAATTATACGAAAATGTGATCATATTTTGGGGTCTCCTTTGACTAAAACACATTCAATGCATTGAAAACATGTTTTATTTGCTTAAAGTAATCACAGCATAACAGCATTAAGAGTCTATGTCTATATCCTGTTTCACTCATTATTCTATCCTTGCCCCCCTACCCATTCTCAAAATATACCCCAGTTATCCAATTCGGGTTTGTCACTCTCTTTGTGGCATCATTTCCACTTGCGCCATTGCTCGCACTGCTCAACAACATCATTGAAGTGCGGGTCGACGCGTGGAAGCTCGTAACAAAGATGAGGAGGCCTGTGGTTTCGCGAGCAAGAGGAATTGGAGCCTGGGCCGACATTCTGAGTATCGTTGCCACCCTCTCCGTAATCACCAATGTAAGTCGCCAGATTGTCCGCTCGCTTTCTCGCTCAATATCCCATCTTATGAGTGACATAACATGTCATGTTAGCCGTGTGGGTTCTTTTTACCATACTTCACCATTCTGGTCATGGCAGGTTTGAGAAGAGGTGTAGTGGGGGACTAGGAGCGGTTCGGGTATCACTCGTCACTGATGTTAGTCGTAGCTGGAAGTCAATTGCATGTGTGCTGAATTCAAAGTGTAGTGCACGAATCACTGCACCACCGCTCCTATCCACTCTCTCCCAAAATCGCAAAAGGTAAAGCCTTGCAATTGCTTGCTCATGTCACTGCTGGCAGAAGGGCCTCAACTAAAGGTAGCTCTCGAGAACCCCTCTACACGGTATTTGGCCTACTCTTCCATGATAACCAGATATGTTGTAAGATGTGGAATTACCTGTGCTAAAACAGTGATGAACCCATTTATATTGCGAATTGGACAGAGGTGGGGGAGATTTAAGAAAATGATCCATTGCTTCAACTGTTGTGTCAGGAGACTGAACTGACGACTGCCAGATTGCAAGTCCTTATATGCTAACCATTACACTCTGGCAGCAACCCCCCAAATTGTATTTGTGAAAATGAATGTAATTGTCAAGGTGAGATGTTCAGAAGCCTTGGTAAAATCATTGCATGCTAAGTGACTGCTATCGCTGTGCCTCCGTATGCTTATTCCACAGTCATGCATCTTGGCGTTCACAACGGACATCATCCCACGCCTGGTGTATTATTATGGATACTCAGCAGAGTATGGAACAGGTTCGCCTACAATGCATGGGTACACGGAGGACAGCCTTTCAATTTTCAAGATCAGCGACTTCAAGGAGCAAAATCATCCCAACATCCTGCCAGCCTGGTTTGATCCGGCAATACACACAACCTGCAGGTTTGTGCTATTCAGTGTCATGCCCAGCTATCGGGGGTGCCGTCCCTGCGAATGTGATGCACTGATGTCTGGGTGTGTTGTCCAGGTAGATGCGACATCCTTCTGGGTGTGGCGTCCTCCTGGCTCTGCCCCTTCCTGATTAGGGTCGTTCTCTTCCTCTTTTCACTCTGTGACTTTCCTTTTAAGACCCACACTTCCCCTAGGCCCCACCTCTGTTTAGGCCCTGCCCCTTACCCTGGACACAGGGTTTGGCTTAGTTGGGTAGTAAGGGGTTGTGGTAGGGTTGGGGGAGGAGTGTGCGTGGTGGGCGGGGACAGTAAAGGGGGTGGGGGAGGGGGAATTGGTTGGGGGGAGCAGTGGGTACGGGTGGGATAGCTTCACAACCAAAGTCCCACTCAGAGAAGTATAATAATAGATTGATATAAATTCTAGCTCATTCTTACCTTGCTAAAGAGTAATGTTATTTATTTATCTATCAATCCACGACTGCTTAATTGAGTCTCAAGATCCCTTTGCAGGAAGACTGCGCATTGGGATTCCAGTTTAAGTTGGTTTTATGCATGTGGGATGCAATAAGAGGTGCTGGAGAACCCATGATAATGAAATGAAGCTTAAAGGTCCACACAGACATGAAACCACTTGCTCTACAGCCATCTTCTGGTCACCTCACAGCACAGTTAGTTAAGAAATTGATGCGATCTAACAACCCTTTTCTCTAACGTTTTTGAATTGCTGACATACACAACTATAATCAATATAACCATATTGATCGATGTTTAATATAACCTTCCTTGACTATGACCAAATCACCACGAATGCAGCTGATCTTAGATTCCGGAAGTCAAGCAGGCTTGAGCCTTGTTCGTGCTTAGATTGATGATCACCATGCACAATGCAGGTGCAGTAGGCGACTGTGGAGCTAGGTTGTCAGCAGTGGGTAGTTCAGCAAAATTAACAGTTGTGCTATATTGCTCTCCCATTATCTTTAATCCCTGCCTTCACCAACCTGGCACGGACCAGCGTGAACCATGGTCAAAAGAGCCCCCACAAGCTGCACGTTGTGGGAAGGCCCTCTTTCAGAAGCGGATTTTTTAAAGGGCTGTGAACGCATATACCGTTTGTGCACAACCATACTTGTTCAATTTAGCGCCAACTCTACTTTCGAGGCACTTTGCTCAATATAGCCCATGCGTGCTTGTGGTTGTACGTGTGTAGGTATCCTGGTTATCGCTACCCACCGGATCATCCCCAAGCCTACTCCGTCACCAAGCAGTACTGGCAAGTACTGACGGCAAAGCTGGCCTTTGTCATTGCCATGCAGGTACACATCAACATGCACACACACATTCATAAACCCATTGAAAGATAAAGGTACAGCCCTCCAATTACTTGCTCATGTCACTGATGGCAAAAGGGCTCCTACTATAGGGAGCTCAAGAGAGACCCTTAAGATGTATTTTAACTGCTCTTCCACACTTGTCAGACGTCTTGGGAAGATGTGGGAGTTCCCACACTGGACAGCACCAAACTCAGCCGACCAATTGACTGGATGTATTCCATTTACACTGCTAGGTGGATAGAGGCAGTGGAATGTAAAAAAAAACTTTCACCATTGTTTACACTGCCACGACCAAAGATCAATTCACACCCGTGACCTCTGGATTGCAAGTCTAGTGTGCAAAGCCTTACACTACTGCACCATCGTATAGACTCATCTGTGAGCAGTTGTTAAGGTCAGCAGAGCAAACCGTGATCATTGTCAATGGGTCATTACAGATAATGTCAGTAATGCTATTACACCTCACAATTGCACAGTATTTCTGAGATCACAAATAATAGTGGTAATACAATACTCACTTTCATCATGCAGCAGACGATTCATGTTGTTGATGCAATTTGTCACACATAAGCATGTGTGCGTGTGGGTGGGAAGGGGAGCGGCTGCGTTGTTGTTTGTGAACTGCGCTACCAATCCTGTGTGACCGGAGTACTATTTCTGGCCACAGCCAACAACAGTGGAAAATATTAGAACCAGTGTTGAGCTTCCCTTAAGTTGATTCTGTCTTAAAATGAGTACTTGATGAAGTGTGTGAAAATCATCACTGGCGAGATAAAGGTGCACACCACCCCCGCAGGCACTGTGCCACCCTTCATAGATGCACTTGTCTCAGTCTGTGAAAGGCTACACAGGGAATCTTTGTAGTGGTGACATGGCCGAGTGTGTTTGCTGATTGTTGCGGTAATTTGCGGCTGCCCAGGTGAATACGGTGGGTGCATTAACTGCACATCATAAATGTTGCCTGCTGCATAGTGAACGTAAAAAACCCATTAAATAATTTAAAAAGTGCCTCGGTATAATTTGCCAAATGTTCAAAAATTACTCAAATGACTTAATTTAATTTGGGAAAAACGACGTAACAATATAATATCCCTAGGCTGCAGGTCCCCGGAATAGTTGACCTGAGATGTAAAGCACTTTGAGATGCTGCCATATTATATTTAGTAAGCACCCTTTACATGCATATCCTGAAACTGAAAATCCTTTACCTGTGTGTGGACGTGTGCAGCACGTGGTGTTACTCACGAAGGCCTGCATTGCATACATCATCCCGGACACGCCATCCCATGTGCGCGCCTGCATGCGCCGCGAGCGCTTCGTCGTACAGACGATTCTGCAGCAGGCAGAGCTGGGCCGTCTCCGTAACACCCTCCTCACCGATGCCCCCAGCTCACCGCCATCGCCTCAATTCCACGTTGAGGATGAGCAGGCAGAGATGGGCCTGCTTCGCTGCTCGCTGCATAAGGAGTCTCCTGGCGTATCGCACCCACCCCAGCGGTGCCACATGGAGAATGAGCAGGCAGAGAAGACTGGTGACGACTCACTGCTGAAGGGATCCGAGGAGGAATCAAGCAGCGAGGATTCGTCAACTGTCTTCTACAGCATATAAATCTACTCTGACTTTTAAAGGAGGCTGCTATCCTAACTCTGTTTGCACGTGGACAAGGACATTGCTGTCGAGGACTATCTGTATATATATTAATAAATAGTTTATGATTCAACATGTCTCAATCATCTCATGTCTTTTCATACGAATCACGATGTGAATGAGGAAAACTAGAAATTATTGTTATTTTGTATATATTTTTAATTTTGGTTTAACACGTAGGCTTTCGGGCCCAATATCATCCATAGAGGTGTTTTTTGGGTTAGATCGCGTACATATTTAAACGTGTCGTTAAAACCCGCCACCACTCGACACAGCCAACTAGTAAGGGTTGTCACGGAAACAGAACAAGCCAATTCGTCACTGGTACTTTGGAGAGCCAAGCCACAACATTTACAATCGGAGTACGACGTTTTGCCAGTAATTACAACTAGCTTCATCAGGCGACAGCCAGATTTGTGACACTCTCGCGCAAAGTGGGGGGGGGGGGGAGATTACCGAGTCAACGTACATTATGCATGTGCATTATGAGAGCCCTTTGATCTTGTCCTTCCTGTCTATTGTGTATTAAAATAGCCGTACCAATGGTAATCCCTATTGAAGTATGCTGCCCTTTATAGGCATGCATTTAAATAATGTATTATTTGTTGGCACCCGTGTTCAGCAGTAACAGAGCACACGTGCCAACAAGGACACTCAGTTGATTTTAATGTTGAAGTTCTGTGCAAAACTAGCTACTGCTGGCCAAGAATAATTCGAGAATCTATCGAAATTGAAAGAAAAATTTACAGTTCGGATAGCTATCGCCTTTGTGCTGTGTGGAAGCGACTCATCAAATAGTACATTAGATGAAACTCCGAGTACCCACTCAGGAGGTATAGTGGTAAAGCAGTGGAGGAAAAAAAAGCAAATTTTTAAATTTGCCCTTGTTGAATGATAGAGTCGATACACACAGCAAGCGAGATTAAGAAAGCACATCGGAAGAAATAACGGAGTTGAGAGAGAGAATACAATTGCCTGCTGGAAAAGGAAAGGCATTCCTACCGAGGGAGACAAGTTGACAAAGATTTTGATCATGGGAACCGGTGACGTGGCTCGATCTTCCCTATGTGCGCAACACGCTACCGAAAGAAAACAGAAAATCCTATTCAAAGGCTAAAATAAGCTCCATTTTTTGTATAATAGCCCGATAAACAATAACCCCATACATAGACTGAGGAAGAAAGGGAAGAGCCTGAACAAAGGGGAGGAGATTACGACGGAGATGGGTTGGAGGTGGAGAGAAGGGGAGAGGGGAGGCCGTAAAGGTGGCTGCACATTCAAGGAAAGCGGCATAGAAAGAGTTGAACGGGGACATGGAGACAACAGACAAAGGGTGGAGAAAGAGGAAGAGAGGATCTTTCAGTGCTCCCTACAGGAAACCCACAAAACTGAATTTCCTAAACTCGTGTCGCCTCCGTGACAGCAGCACCACCAACGCCAAAGACTCACGCTCCCCTAATCGATAATACTATCTCCATTGCCGACCAGCCACGAGATGGCTGCTCTCAACACCTCGGTCGTGGTGTATGCAACAAAAGACTTCCGGCTGGTGAGCAACCGGCCATTGCGAGGGTTGGAAATAAACTGAAGCACGGGGCGACTCCCACAACCTTCGGGTATTTCCCAACTGGATGACGTCTTGGGATGAAGCCAGAAGTAAGCCAAATCCGCACTCAATAAATGGGACAAAAATCTCAGAGAAGCCTCCAGAAATGTCACAGGAGGCTCGGGTGTGAGAAACCAGACTCCATGTGGGGTCCTCCAAACCTTTGCCCTCCAGTTCATCAACATTTGTAAAAGCAGGACGTCTCAAAGGTACGTAGCATGGGTGAGGGACGATGTTGAGAACCACGTTCAAAGATTAGGCGCTTTGACAGGTTGGGGTCCGAGTAAACTTTTAATGGAGCTCACCCTACGACATTACGGATAGAAGGATAGTGTGCCGGCACAATCCGGACACCCTGCTACACCGAAACACTCTGCTGCATAAAACTCCCTGGTACAGCTAAACACTGGCACGATTACGCTCAAATACACACAAACTCTCGCTCGGCCAGTTGGTACACAGGTTAAAAGTTGTGGGGGACGCGGGCCCCCGGCTCCCCCCGCGGGGGAGGGCTGATCTCGAGAGGGCTGCGGGCTCCGGACTCCTCGGTCGAGTGAGAGCAGCCGCTACTCGACTCCTCGCTCGCGGTGAGAGGGCTGCCGCTCTCCGGCTACTCTCCTCACGCCGCAGCCCCTCGGGTCCGCAGGTCCTGTTTGTGGCGCATAGCTCGGGGCTGGCACGTGGCTGCCTGGAATCAATCCGTCGCTTCTCAGCCACTCAAACGCGACGTCTCCGCTCACACAACCCCGCGCCCCACTCACACGAACTGAACGGGGGGTCAGGGGTCAGAGCGAATGACGTCCTTCGCACACGCATTGCCGCCGAGGGCGGGCAATGGAGATTGTTTAAAGGGCTGCGGGGCGGGGATTTTTTTAGAGCGACACATCAATCGCACGCGCGGGACGGGGGGGTCGGGGGTCAGAGGGCAGGGACGTCACTCGTACACGCGTAGCCAATTGGGGGGTTGTATTGGAGTTTATTTAAAGGGCTGGAGGGGCGGATATTCGGGATTGGTGTTAGCCCGCACGCAGCAGGGCGGGAGTCCGGGGTCACAGGACGAAGCGCTCACTCGCCGAGTCCTTTGGGCGCGGCGTTTCTTCTTCCGTGACACTGCGCGCCGACCACACGCGTTACGGCGAGCGCAAACACACCACCATGCACTTTCCCCACACTCGTAGAAACCACACGAGGCTGTTATCGATCACTAACGATTTATTCCCGGCGTGTCTGCGAGCCACTATTACCCGAATCAGTCTGAGTCAGCAGGGTGTGGTGCCGCCGCAGCGGAGCCACTCCAGCGGAGCCGTGCCCACCGCCGCGACGCCGTCACCGATGCCTCGGATTTCCCGCCACTCTCCCGGGGCCGGTGCCTTCTCAGACGTCCGCGTTTTGCCCACTGCACAGTCGTGAGGCCGCCGCAGCAGAGCCGCTCTGCCGAGGCCGTGCCCACCACCGTGAAGCCGCCACCGGGGGATGCCGACGCCGACGCGGTGCACCCTCGCCCCCCCCCCCCCCCGCACGAACGCACACACGCCCCACGTAGAGCCGGGAGGGGAGGTCACCCGGCCGATAGGTTTTTTTCCAGAAGTCCCTAATGGGATCGAACTTCATGGTTTCCTGCGGCCGGGAAATTGGGCGATCTTCCCCCTGTAGCTGACATACACTGCGGCGCCATGACCTAATATTAAAGTTGCATGGTCACGGCAAGGGCCATCGTGCCACCGCGAGTGGAACCACGCACGCACAAGCACGGGTCAGTGGACTGGTAGCGGGAGAACAGAGAGCGGACGTCGGAGAGATCACTGCGGCGACATCACCCGAGCTGGGATCCGGGTATCGAAAGGGCGGGAAAATCCGAGCCCCTGATTGGACGGGAGGCCAAGAGAGCGAAACGGCGAAATTCCTTTGTTGTAGGTGGGATAAAGGGAGGGGGATTCAGGTAGCAAGACAGTCTTCTTCAAAAATCATCGCGGTCCACGCAGGAGGGGAGTCAGCCGTTCGAGACGTCCGCGTGACGAACTTCAGCGCAGCCAGGCTCAACCCTCTACTGATCGCTTTTCTACAGCTTCCAGTGCAGCAGAGTGGAAGTACACGTGAGTAAGAAAGAGAGGTAAGTTTGGGCTATTTGATCGAGGGTAGAAAGCAGAGCGATAGGCAGATGAAATACAGTCTACGATCCCAAGGGGAATAAGCTGACATCCACTGACCCACACAATTATGCGTAGCTTAACGGGTTGCTCGCAGTTAATAAAATAACTGGTAGGGGAATAAACTGTTTCGTGTGGTCTTTGGAGGGTGAAGAGGAGGGTGGAGAGTGTTTTGTGTTCGTGCGCACACGCGGCTGTTTGCGGCGAATAAGGGAGTAGAGCGTGCTTGGTGTCCGTACCTGTACGATCGTTTACAGCATTGTTCATCGCGCGCGTGCCTACACGACTATTTTCGGTGGTGCCCAGCGCTCTCGTACCTGCGCAATCGCCTACAGTAGAACTTTGCGCTCGCGTGCGTGCGCGGTTGTTTACAACGAGGCGGAGTGCTCAGTGTGCGCGTGCCTACGCGTCTGGTTTCGGTGGCGTTTAGCGCTCGTGTACCTGTACGATTGTTTACAGTAGGGCTTAACGCACGCGCACCAGTGTGATGGGGTGGCGGGGTGGCGGTCGCGCCCCCCGCGATTGTCTAATAGCGAGATAGCGAATTAAGCAACTAGCGTGCGCGAATACGCAGCTGTGTAAACAGCCCGTTAAATCGGAGCAAAGTAATCGCGGCGTGTTTGTTTTTGCTTAACCGCGTGGAGCGTGGGTGGGAGGGAATCCCATGGCGGCGCGCCGCACCTGTTTATTCCCGTGCAGGACGGGGTTTTACTTTGCGAGCGCGCTCACCGCGACACGCCGTCGTTGAACAGGGTAACGCATCGCAAGCGCAAAGCGTACGAGCCGCTAATTAAGCTACGCAAACGCGGTCGACATCCCAGGCAGAGGTACAGGGGGCGAGGCATTAGGGGTCGGTAGTCTGGACCTGACAGAGCAACCGGGGGGGTAGCGGTATGAATGGACCGGGGGAGTCGGTGGACAACGGCCCTGACAATTCAGCGATGGCGGGGGACGGTAGCCCCCACAGAACCACCTCATGTAAGAGAAGAGCTCGTGGAAGGAGATATCATTGCACTACTCATGACATCCCTTCGTGGCCGTTTTATATCCACTAGGAGGTTATTGCAATTCCTTACACATCACGCGACATCAGAAGTGTTTGCTGGAAGAAGTGTTTGGTAACTGGATAAGACCATCAATGAGAAGCCAGTTTAATCATGGCTCGGTGACTGAAACCCAGAGTTTCACGGTTTAACCCAACATCCGAGCAGCACCACATCAGATCTCTAGACTCCTCAGCGCAGGCATACAAATATCGTCAACAATGCGTACATTAACTAATTTGTGAAATTAGGAATTACATCCAAATGAAATGTAGTGTGTGCATTACTAGGACGTACCTAAAGGTGCCAGGTTGGGTTCATCCACCTTGGGGATGCTCTGCTCCACGCAGCCTCCTGCTTCCGTGCAGTCCATCCTTTGATGTCCGAATTCTGGCTGTTGCTACTGCTGCAATTGGTGACGCTGGTGGTGGTCTTTTTTCTTTTAATGGACTTAGGTCGACTTCGCTTTTCCTTCTTCTTCTGCTGCAAGGCCATCAACACTTTCATGCTCGTAATAGGATCGAGAGCAGCGTATGGTTTATTCTCACTGACTGGTGAAGCAGTTTCTTGACGTGGAACTAGGCCAAAGCATTCAAGAAAAATGGATTTCATGTCATTTATCTTAACGCCGCTATCTTTTGTCGAAGTGTATTCATGTTCAGGCTTCGGCCTGTACATGAATTGTGCGTGAAGACTTTCATGAGTTTTCAGGATTTCAATAGGACGTAAAAATCCGCAGACTGAGCACATCTCATAGGGCGACGGTGGATTCAACACCGCATTGGCAAAACTGCTGTTATTCACCAAGCTTGGTGCACCCTTTATCATATAATCCTTTTCGTGGCTCTTCATATGCCTTTTTAATCTTCCTAGCTGATCAAACCTTCGTCCGCATATGCCGCACCATTGTTCACAGGTCTCCTTGTGTGTTCTTATGTGGGCTTCTAGGCACCATGCCAGTTGGAATTTTTTTCCCACAGACGTCACAAGAGATAAGTTTTTTCGCTCTTGTAACTCTACCGGATTGAGGTGGGGTTGAGATGGGTGCTGGTGAAGTGCCATCAATGGTGAAGGCAATTCTCCCAGCACCACCTTGACTCGCAGCGGAGTTGCTCTCGCACATCTGAAACAAAAGACAAAGGTCACGCGCATGACACCCGTGTCACGAGTGTACTCACACAGGCATACTTAAGGTGACATAAGATTCATATATACTAGAACTCATTATACCAGAACTCCACAATATTGCAGTTCCTATCATGTACGATTTTACCCTCTTATCCATCCAAATAATATTTTGTTTCTAAACAACAATGACGAACTACCTCCATTTTCGTAATGTTACCCACCTAATAGGGCTTTCTGTATATACACACCAACAATATAATGATTGCACCACACGTTCAGTCCACTATTCACGACACTCTGACTCGCAATCTCCATATAAGACTGTAATATCATTTATGTATGAGGGCCCGTTAAAAAGTTTTGAGACGGACACTTTTTTTACAAACAACTACGTAAATTATAGTCTTCAATAAAAGTACAGTATAGTACTATTAATGGCACTTATAACTGAACGTCATTATCTCTCATGCTAATATTACAATGTCAACTAGTTACCCAGGAAAGTTTCATTGAGTCTAAGTACTGCATTTTCAGAAAGGTCCCATTGCATTGAGATGTTTGTGTGAGTGGAACCCAGAGAGACCCCACCTTGCATATGGAGAAATAACACAACTCCACACAGATGGATTCAACCCACAAGCTCAAAGCATTCCCTGTTCAACAAAGTACTCAGTGTAATGTTTAATATAATTTATTTGGTATTATATAGTATCGTAATTGTATAGTCAATATACAGCAGTGTGGTATACAGTAGGGTTGGTAAAATAATACATAGTGTAATATTACAAGTCTAATATTATTATAATCTAAGGTAGTGTATAGTAACGCAGTGTATAATTCAATGTTGGTGTCTGTCTATGGCAGTTTATAATAAAAATATTATTTGGAGGCATATTATAATAATTTTTGCGACATAGAAGTGTAATGTATAATGACTTATTGTTAGTAGCTCAGCTTAGTGGAGCATATATTGAGTACATTGATTATATTGATGTAGTTTATATTTAGTTCTTTCACATCGGTTTATTGTATGATAGTTGGGTAGTTGCAGTTCTTTAGCGTCAATATACTAAATGCCTCTGTTGATATATAAACTCTGACTTTAACAATGCTACTTCCGTGACAAGTTACATGCTAATTCCTCACATTAACATCATGCTAAAATCCCAGTTACATGCTAATTTCTGACTTTACCATCCTGCTAATCTATCACATTAACACAGCTACTTCAATGCTAAATTCTTCTGTTGATATGTAAACTCTTTTGGCAAGGCGCTCTGCTCCTCCCACCCAGCTTAAAATATGCTGCCAAGCTTAGCAGTGTTCATTGGAGCACTGTCTTTCCGACAGTTATGTTTCTTCACCTGAGGACGGCTGCTTGTGTTGTGGCCGAAACGTCGTGAGAATTTTATTTTATTATGTTTTATTTTTATTATTTTATTATTTCCCTTCTACGTGACTTTACCGAAAGAACCAAGAAGATGAATCCCTGCAGTCACGAAAGCTTTAAATCGAAATGTATTCAAATCAAGTTGTTTTCTTTTTACCACAGTACTTTATGGAATCCTCAAGAATAAATGCATTTGTGGAAGTATTAAACTATACTTGAAGATGTGTGAGAATGTAATTCTGCAGATGCAAGCACAGGCAAACTCGTATCTGCATATACAAGTTTCTGGGCCTCCTCACTTCACCAAACCCGCATTGACTGGCATGGTGAAGTATGGTTAAACAACTCCCACGAACGACATGGTGTGGGGGAGGCCTCTATCAAAACGCTGGATCGACAAAGGGCTGATACATGTCACGACATTGTTTGTTAAGACCGTTCTCTAGTCAGCACAAGCCGTCTATGTGGACAATAGAGGGCACGACACACGTGTACACGATGTTTGTGTGCATATATTCAGCGTGTGTATCACGCAATAATTATATAAGGTCGCGATTATGCTCAAAACGAACCAAATGTATAACATCACGAATAACTTTGGAAGTCTCCAGAGCCTGAACAATATTTGAAGTAGACACTGACCCAGTTACTATTAATAGCTCAGATGTGTAGGCTTTGACATTAACATAGCCATTTCTGTGACCAGTCACAAGCTAATCACTCAGTTATTTCAATGCTAAATTTTCCTGTTTGATTTTTACTAGGTGCCTCTGTAAATGTGTATGCTTTGACTTTAACATAGCCATTTCTGTGACCAGTCACAAGCTAATCACTCAGCTATTTCAATGCTAAATTCTATGCTAATTCCTTTGTCAAGGGGTGCCTCTGAGGATGTGTATGCTTTGACTTTAACATAGCCATATCTGTGACCAGTCACAAGCTAATCACTCAGCCATTTCAATGCTAAATTCAATGCTAATTCCTTTGTCAAGGCGCTTTGTTTTTTCTCACACAGCTTAAAGGTCTCGATCTGAGCTTGGCTTTGTTCGCTCCAGCGCTGTCCTCCAGACAGTCTCGTCCCTTCACCTGATGAAGCCCGCTTGTGTTGTGGCCGAAACGTCGTGAGAATTTTATTGTGCTATTTTATTTTTTCAATTTATTATTTTATTCTCATGCTACGTGACTTTACCGAAAGAACCAAAGAAGATGAACCAAGAATATGGCGTGTAGATGCTGCCATCTGCCGGCCACCAACGTGGCGTGTAGATTCTGCAA
Source organism: Petromyzon marinus (assembly GCF_048934315.1). Taxonomy (NCBI): domain Eukaryota; kingdom Metazoa; phylum Chordata; class Hyperoartia; order Petromyzontiformes; family Petromyzontidae; genus Petromyzon; species Petromyzon marinus. The sequence goes on from NC_133683.1 coordinate 1,084,574, forward strand.
ATTGAAAAATTAAAATAATAAATTGAAATTAATAAGCAAAAATCCAGATTCATATTCTTGGTTCTTTCGGTAAAGTCACGTAGATTTAAAAATAATGAAATAAATTAAAATAAAAAATAAATCGGAAATAATAAAATTACTTTTATTTGTAATTTTTAAATTGGCATAATTTATACGCCATATTCTTGGTTCTTTCGGTAAAGTCACGTAGATTTGAAAATAAAAATAAAATAATTAAATGAAAATCATGAATTGTTATTATTATATTTTGATTTAAAGCTTTCGTGACTGCAGGGATTCATATTATTGGTTCTTTCAGTAAAGTCACGTAGAAGGGAAACAATAAAATGAAATAAATATTTTTAAAAATATTATTTAAATTTTTACTTTTCTTTTATTATTTATATTTTCTATCTACGTGACTTTACCCAAAGAACTAAGAATATAGCGTGTAGATTCTGCCAATTTAAAAATAAAAAAATTGAAAATAATAAAAGCTTTTATTATTATTTTCAATTTATTATTTTAAAATCAAAATTTTGTTTCATTTTTTTTTTATCTCTGTGACTTTACCGAAAGAACCAAGAATATGAATGTGGGGTTTTTGCTTTTATTATTTTCCATTTCACACTTTTTAGTTGATTTTATTTGATAATTTTTTTTATTTTCTATCGACGTGACTTTACCGATAGAACCAAGAATATGGCGTGTAGATGCTGCCAATTTAAAAATTAAAATAGATTGCAAATAATCATCCAAATCCAGATTCATATTCTTGGTTCTTTCGGTAAAGCCATGTAGGTTGAAAATAAAAGTAATAAAATTAAATAAAAAATACAAAAGATAAATGGAAAATAATGAAAGCTTTTATTATTTTCAATTTATTATTTTAATTTGCATTTTTTTTAAATTGGCAGAATCTATACGCCATATTCTTGGTTCTTTCGGTAAAGTAACGTAGATTTGAAAATGAAAATAATAGAATTAAATGAAAAAATACTAAATAATGATTTTTTTTTACTTTTCTTTATTATTTATATTTTACCCAAAGAACCAATAATCTGGCGTGTAGATGCTGCCACCTGCCAACGTTGTTGGCCACCAGATGGCAGCATCTACACGCCATATTATTGCTTCTTTTGGTAAAGTCACGTAGATAGAAAATAATTAAAAATTAAAAAATGCAAATTATGAAAGCTTTTATTATTTTCAATTTATTATTTGTATTTTTTAATTCAATTATATTATTTTTATTTTAAAATCTACGTGACTTTAACGAAAAAAACAAGAATTCGGCGTGTAGATGTTGCCACCTGCCGGCCACCAACGTGGCGTGTAGATTCTACCAATTTAAAAATTAAAATAATAAATTGAATATAACAAAAGCTTAAATAATATTAAAAGCTTTTATTCAATTGATTATTTTAAAATTGTATTTTTTTTATCTCCGTGACTTTACCGAAAGAACCAAGAATATGAATGTGGGTTTTTTGCTTTTATTATTTAAAATTTCACATTTTTATTTGATTTGATAATTTTTTATTTTCTATGGACGTGACTTTACCGAAAGAACCAAGAATATGAATTCCTGAAGTCACGAAAGTTTTAAGTCACAATCTACACCCAACAATGGTGGCCAGCAGATGGCAGCATCTACACGCCAGATTATTGCTTCCTTCGGTAAAGTCATAATACTGGTAGGAACGAAGTTGTAAACTGAGTGTACCAGCCTGCAATAGATTAATGTGTCCGTCCGTCCGTCCCCTTTCAATACTTTAACGAAGTGAAATACTGGTAGGAACGAAGTTGTAAACTGAGTGTACCAGCCTGCAAAAGATGAATGTGTCCGTCCGTCCGTCCCCTTTCAATACTTTAACGAAGTGAAATCTCGTGCTGTTGGGTGTGAAATCAGCAATAGACAGCGCAGAGACTTGTCCTCTCAAGCCCACCCTGCAGGGACCTGTTAATAAAATTAAAATAATACATTGAAAATAATAAATTGAAAATAATAAAAGCTTTTATTAGCTTAAATATTATAATTAATATTTTAAATTTAATTTAATTATTTTTATTTTCAAATCTACGTGACTTTACCTGAAGAACCAAGAATATGGCGTGTAGATTCTGCCAATTCAAAAATTAAATAATAAATTTTAAATAATAAAAGCTTTCATTATTTCATTTTTTTTGTATTTTTAATTTAAAAAGCTTTTAGTATAGCTTTTATTATAATATCATAATATTATAATCAAAGCTTTTATTATAATAAAAGCTTTTATTATTTTAGGATTCTCCTCCACGGCGGCCTTTGTCTCCCCCAGTAGCGATGTTTATGACACACCGCACCAGGTACTCATCTGAGGCTGAGTCGACCTCACACTCTCTTACTGTCTCAAAACAACAACCGCCATTCGCCACTAAGTGGCGGTGACGTCACCACGACGCTTGTGCCAGGCTATGTGCACCTTGAGGCTACGTGAAGTGTCGATCGCCGGCTGGCAGGAGGTCACGGGGCAGACCCAGGTGCCACTGGTCGACTGACTGAGGTGACTGAGATTACTGGCTGATGCACCACCTGTACCCCCTACTGTGCCAACTTGCTGAGCTTTAGCCACCCGACGCTCCGCTCGTTTTTCTGAGCGTCGCTCCTCTGCCCTCCGTTGTTGTTGGAGGGCGACTGCCTCCAACTGCCCAGTAGCGTCCTTCACGAGCCTCCTCCACAGAGGCCGATCTTGACACCGCTGGTACCAGTCATTGGCAAGTCCACTCAGCTCCACATCCTCCTGTACCACATCACTCCATCTCTTCTCTAGTCCGTGCCACGCCCGTTTAGCTCCCTCGATCCGGCCGAACAAAAGCTGTTTGGGCATGCGGTGATTGGGCATGCAGGCTACATGGCCCAGCCAACGCAGCCTTGCCTGCTGGAGGAGCTCACCGATGGGACTTTGTCCAGATCTTTCGAGGATTTGTGAGCTCCTCACACAATCCAGCCTGGTTAAACCCAGGATTGATCGTAGGCAGGCCAGCCTAAATGTTTCTAACCGGTGAAGATGCTGCATTAGGGGGGTCCACGTTTTGCAAGCGTAGAGAAGGGAGGGAATGACTGTGGCCGAGAAGAACCGAAGCTTCATGCGGAGCGACAGACCAGGTAGCTTCCACACAACGTTACACAACCGATGAAAAGATAATGCTGCTCGACTAATTCGGAGTGAGACCTCTGCTGTTAAACCGGAGCCGATCATGAGCACACTGCCCAGGTATGGAAAACTCTCCACTCTCTCCCCAACTGCCCCATCGCCGATTGGGAGTTGTGGGGGTAGAGTGCCCGATGGCACAAAATACCCAGGCAGGTGCTTCGTTTGGGTGGGGCTGATGGTAAGGCCCCACCTCTTTGTGGCACACTCCAGTTTCAGCAGCAGCGCCTCCAACTCCTCCTCTGAATGAGCAGCAATTACCAGGTCGTCGGCATACATAATGTGGTTGACCAATAGGGAGACATCCCTTGACCGCACCTGGGCATCGATCAGCCTCCCATTGTATCTGTACCAGACGTAAATTCCTCTGGTACAGCTACTGAAGGCTTCACGAACTATGTGGTGGAAATAGATGTTAAATAATGTTGGAGCCAGAGGACATCCCTGTCGCAGGGAATGGCTCTGACTCCGGGCTATGTAGTTTTACTCGGGTCTGCTCACCATCATGAAGGTCCTTAATGAGTGTGAGCAGAGGGTCAGGGACTCTGAAAGCACGAAGAACAACCCAGAGCCCAGGCCTACTGATGGTATCATAGGCCTTGACCAGGTCAATAAAGCAGAGATGTAGGTCTAGTTGGAATTCCCTCCACCTCTGCTGTAGCAGACAGACAGAAAATGACATTTTTGCAGGACCGCGTATTCCTGAAACCGCATTGGGGCTCCGCAAGCCTCTCCTTAGCGTACCTAGCAAGGCGTTGTTGAATAATCCTTGCCAGGACCTTTCCTGGCACACTGAGGAGTTAGATGCCCCTGTAGTTGTTACAGTTTGTGCGGTCCCCCTTCTTAAAGAGGGGGACCGCCAGGGCATCCTTCCAATCCTGCGGAACCCGTCCAGTGGCCCAGACTGTTGTTATGATGTCATGTAGGGCAGTCTACGCACAAACGCAACCCTCCCTCAGCATTTCGCTTGGGAGATCTCTCTGCTCGGTGCCTTTCCTGGTCTCAGACTCTGGATCGCCCTCAGTACTTCCTCAACGGATGGTACCTCAGCCAGCCACTCACAGAGGGTGACTTCCTCCTCTAATATTTGAGGCACCGCATCCTCAGCAGGGTCATCCCCACTTTGTCCCATGATGTTTTCCAGGCTGAGGGATTCCCCCTCCCCCAGGACCTCACAGAAATGATCAGCAAATCTGCAAACCTGTCGATGGGGGTCGGAGATTGGATCACCCTTCGTTCCCCTAATGATGGTGTAGTGGGTATAAATTGACGAAGAAACTTCTGATGAGGCAACACGATATTTATTGTCTTGGCCCCTTTTTGGGCCATGGACATTAACCCTGGCGTGATAGCGCTTCCGCCCCCTATTGACGATAAGGGGAAGCTACCAGCCCACAGAGTGGTGAGTGACGATTACCCCTACAATGGTAATAGGTGTGGCGCTGTAGGTTACTTTTTTTAATGGAGTTAAATAGGGATTTGTGATCGCGGGCCACTGAGGCAGACTCCATCTCCTCAGCAACCCGCGACCACCACCCATCCTTGCAGCGCCTCACGGCTCTCCGAACCTCCGAGCGAAGGCTGCGGTAAGCCTCCTCATTCTCTGACGTGGGATGCTGTAGACGATTAGAGAGGGCCTGTCGCTTTTTCTCAACCATCCTGAACACCTCCTCTGTCAGCCAGGGTCTCTGGGGAGGTCTGGACCGCCTATACAAAGCAGCCATTGCAGCTGCATGAGTCAGTCCTAAACCTCGCCCATTTACCCTCGACATCAGGAGTGGGGGACGATGCTGTCTCACTCACACTCACTCACAGCACGAGGCCGACTCATTACATCTCGCGGAGGATCGCGCTGCTGAACAAAAAAAGTTCTGCGGTTTCAGTTTGCAAGCGCGAGTTCGCGTTTTAAGGCGATGGGGGCCGTCCATAAATGACGTCACGCACCTGGGGAGGGGGGGGGGTCAGACATTTGTGACGATGTGTGACGAGGAGGGGGGTTTGAGAAATGTGACGTCACGTCAAAATGCGCAACTTTAAATAAATATAGACAACACGTTCTATTTAGTTAAATAGACTTTTTAATGTTTTCTCCGACAACAACAGAGTGCAGCACCACATTACATACGCGCTACAATGGCAATAGTTTACAGCGATTTGAGTCATATTTAATTTTCAAAATGGAAATATGATTGGGGGGGGGGGCGGCAGAGCTTTGTGACGTCATATTTGAGGGGGGGGGGTCTGACTTTTTGTGACGCCGTGACGAGGGGGGGGGTCAAAAATCGTCCAAAATCGCGTGGTCATTTATGGACGACCCCATATAAAATAATTATTTCATGGCAGTTGGTTCTGAAGTGCGACTGTTTGTAATTTGGGCGTTCATAAGTCGAGGACTGCCTGTAAATAAAAATTCCAATTGTGGATGTGGGACTTGCTGGTAACAGCTTCTCTTCACAAGGCAGCAGACATCGCGGCTGTCGCGATTTTCACCTGAAGACGATGGCTTGTGTTGCTATCGAAACGTCGTGATTTATTTTATTTTATTTCTACCAAAGTGACTTTACCGAAAGAACCAAAGAGTATGGATTCCTGCAGTCACAAAAGCTTCAAATCAAGATCGGTTTGAATTATTTATCGAGTGTGGGTAGAATCTGTGCAGAGTTGTGATGTTTCCCCATGTGCAAGGTGGGGGTCTCTCTGGGTTCTACTCACACAGAGCCAAACGCTCATTAATGTAATTGCCAAATATCTCATTGCAATGGGAAACTTCTGATTAAAAATCAGTCTTTAGACTCAATGAGGCTTTCCTGGGTAAATAGTTAATATTGTAATAATTAGCATGAGCAATAATGAAGTTCACTTATGAGTGCCACGAATAGTACTATACTGGACTTTTAATTAAGACTATTTTACGTAGTTTTTTGAAAAAAGTGTCCATTCTCAACACTTTTTGACGGGCCCTCATGCAGAAATTATATTGCAATCTTACATGGGGATTGGGAGTCAAGTGTGTCATGAATAGGGACTGAACGTATGGTGCTATAATTAACTTTCTGTTGTGTATATGCAGATAGGATCTCTGGTGGGTAACGTTGGGAAAATAGAGATAATTAGTAATTGTTGTTCATATACAAAATCTTATTTTGGTGGTGATTTGAAGCTTTCGTGACTGCAGAAATCCATACCCTTTTGTTCTTTCGGTAAAGTCACGTAGGTAGAAAAATAAAATAAAAAATAATATATTACGTTTCGATCGCAACACAAGCGGTCGTCCTCAGGCGGAAAAAATAATCCGCTGCATCTCTGACCAGCGCCACCTAGCCAGTGAACTGGAGCACATATGTTGTGGGTAAATCATCGGTGGAGAACTTCTTGTGAGGCAACACGATATTTATTAACACTCTATTTTACAGGGTCCCTAACACAAAGGGGTAGCGGCCCCTTCACCCGATACCTGGGGAGGTATGGCCTCCGGACTACACGGGCCCTAACACTGGGAACCCGTTAATTCCCCGTCCTCCGGCTGGGGGCCCTAGGGGAGGCTCTGCTGACCCGACCGTGCCAGGGTCTTCGGGTCCTGACCACTGGCCTCACTGAGCTCCGGCCCTTGGAAGGACGACGGAGTTTGGGGTCCAGGGTCCTATCCCCCAGGACCTATCTTCCCTTGACCACTGGCCTCACTGAGCTCTGGCCCTTTGAAGGACGACGGAGCTTGGGGTCCAGGGTCCTAACTTCAGCCCAGGGGCCAGTGACGTGTGAGCCGGTCCCAATGTGCACCGGCAAACATTTACCGCCAGGTGGCCCCAGTGTTCATTGCCGTCCACACGTGGATACCTGAAGCCCATGTCAATCCACTGCTGGATGAGTCCCGCAATGAAGATACAATCAGTACATCCACTTTGCTTTTGGACTCCACCTGTTCCATTGGCGGCCGAATGCGAATCTAAATATGCATACGTTAGAGACTGGTTAATGCGCATAGAAATCAAACCAATTGACCTACGACCTTTGCCCCATCAACTTTTGTAGAATTTTAGATGTGCATTACAGCTACTTTAGCCGGATGGTTGTGGTGGCTATGTATGCCTGTAATCAACGACTACGTGGAGGTGAGGGTTGGTGGATCACAAAAATGTTGCGACAACTCCCACCCCTTGGTCGTCAAGGAGGTAGAGAAGGCGGTGTCGAATAATGTGGACTCCGCCTGTTCAATGTGTAGATTTGTGGTAGAGCGTTGGCCCCTCATTTGCTTGGATTTCTCCAGGTGCTCCGATTTCCTCCCACATGTAAACACTCATTAATCTTGATTTGAAGCTGTCGTGACTGCAGGAATCTATACTCTTTGGTTCTTTCGGTAAAGTCACGTAGGTATAAAAATAAAATAAAAAAAATCGTCAATTGCTTGTGTGGCGATCGAAACGTCGTGATCCATTATTATTTGTTCTACCTACGCGACTTTACATAAACAACCAAAGAGTACAAACTCTCATTAATTTGCCGATAACATCTTTATATAAAGAGGACAACAGAGCATGGGCAGGAGTGGTGGGGGGGGGGGATGTTGCCAGCTGCTCACCATTTGACTGCCGCCTTCCCTCGTCTGTAGTTCCTCGCGCCAAAGTGAAGGAATTCTGTGTGCCAGTTACAATTATCACTTGAATGTAACTTGATGTTTCAATGTAAACAGCCACAGATTTAATCCTGAAAATCTTTATTTTTCACATGCAGTGAAACAATGTTGTTAGTAGGCTTGTTTCCCTGGGAAAGCCTCACTGAGTCTCAAGACTCTTTTTCAGGAGGGGCCTGCCAACTTTTCGCAGGAGTAATTTGGATGTTTGGCTAGTACCAGTTACATTGTATGTTGTTGTTGTTTTGCTATGGGAGTAAACCCATGCAGAGAAAGGGACCAGAATGAGGAAAGCGAAGCCAGGCAGTCCTTCAGAAGATGTCATGCACGGGCGTGACCACTGCACCACCCTGCCGCCCAAACAAAAGTAATTTAAATAATGTACAATACTGGCAAATAAACCCTATTAGTATCAACTGAATTTCTGGCCAATATGGCACGTGTATAGCTGCATCGGTGTTTCTAAAAGTTGTGTTCACATTGCCTGAAATTAATAATATAAATAACAGATTTCCCACCTCTGGTTTCATTTGGATTACCGGTTGTCCTCATTATGTGTGTCACAGGTAATATGGAAAGGAAAATATTACGCAGCACGAGTTGTAGGATTAGGGCAATTATGGTGACACACGTGACCCCCTCTACACAAGAAACAGCTAAGATTCATATTCTTGGTTCTTTCGGGAAAATCACGTCGAAGGGAAACAATAAAATAATACAAATATAAAACAATTAAATTCTCGCGACCTTTTGACTGCAACACAAGCAATCATCATCAGGTGTGAAAACCACAACAAGAAAATTTGAAAGAACCAAGAATATGAATCTCTGCAGTCACTAAAGCTTTAAATCAAAATTTAACAGCTGAGAGTCAATGCTGTGGTGTTGTGTGATTGGTGCAAGCGACCCATCATTGTGTTTTGATGTTGAGCTGTTAAAATTGCACTGTTGTGGGGTGAGGTCAAGGCCGATGACTGCTTCCAGCGGTGTCAAGATCAGTATTTTGAAGAGGCTCGCGGAGGATGATACGGGGCACTAGGGTGCAGTCTCCCTCCATGAACAACAGAGGGCAGAAAAGCGACGCTCACAACAACAATTGGCGGAGCACCGCGCGTATAAAACACAAAGTTGGAAGAAAGTTTATCTCGGGGAGTTAACCCACAACACCTGGGTCTGTCCCGCGTGTTCACACGATAACGCGTTTTCACTACAACGCGTTTTCTTTACTTTAGGGAACGCTTCTCGCACAACGCGGAACGCGCTCCGTCACAACGCGCTTTCTGAGCGGACTACTTTCTTGAGCAGTGAAATTAATTAAAATCTTTTGCTCTGCCATTTGATTTTAAATTACGACTCTTCAAAGAGCTTTGGTTGTAGTAAGCAATATTTGAATTTGTTTAAACGACCTGTATTCTCTTACAACATGTTTTATATTCCTAGGCATTAAATGTGTACTAAAGATTCAGACTAATTGTAAATCTAATGGGACCACTTTAATCGATGTCCGTTAATATATGTAGGCGTGGTAAGGTTTCGAGACGCACTCGGCGATGCGTGAAACGCAGTCCGTGTCCTTCCTCGTCCATTTGTCTTCATTCCAACGTCAACTTTGTTCTGCCGGTCTCTCTCATTAAGGCCACATGGCCACACTGTGTCTCTTAGTTCTTGCAAGCTAAGCTGGAGTCAGTCTCTCTCATTAAGGCCACATGACCACACTGTGTCTCTTAGTTCTTGCAAGCTAAGCTGGAGTGAGTCTCTCTCATTAAGGCCACATGACCACAGTGTCTCTTAGTTCTTACAAGCTAAGCTGGAGTCAGTCTCTCTCATTAAGCCACATGGCCACACTGTGTCTCTTAGTTCTTGCAAGCTAAGCTGGAGTGAGTCTCATTAAGGCCACATGGCCACACTGTGTCTCTTAGTGCTTGCAAGCCAAGCTGGAGTCAGTCTCTCTCATTAAGGCCACATGGCCACACAGTGTCTCTTAGTTCTTGCAAGCTAAGCTGGAGTCAGTCTCTTTTCGACATATGTCCCACCAAATTCTGTAATAATAATGTTCCAGTTTCTCTATATGTTTTTAAATTTAGATTTAAATAAATCTACATTTTAAAATCCACAAATCTGGCTGCCTCATGATGATGCTGGTTGTAATTACTGGCGAAACGTCATACTCAGATTGTTAATGTTGCGGCTTTGCTCTCTAACACACAACCGGTGTGCTGTACTAGTAACGAATTGGCATGTTCTGTTTAAGTGACAAACCTTACTAATTGGCTGTTTCGGGTGGTGGTGGGTTTACCGACATATTTTTTATATTTACGCGATCTTACCCAAAAAACCTGTATTATGTAAAAATACATTTATTTTCCCCCTTTCTTTTTGGACAGTTTCAAATCTCTAACGTCTTTCAAATTGTTCTGATGTACAGTGCTACATTTTAAATTACTGTCATGTTTGCAACGGGTTGTTTAAAATATATTCAAATGGTGTAGATTCATGTTTAAACTCGATTCGAATCTGCATTCATCATTTTCTTCTTAAGCAGTCCGTAACCACAATTGGTACATCGATGCATGACCCATTTGATTATGGTTTGTTGGTCTTAATTTATCAATTAAAATGTTATTGAGTGTGCCAAATCCTAAAGAGTGGCGTTTGAGTCGACCTTATTTTATATTCACATGTGAAACGCCTGTGCACATGAATGTAATCCAGTTACACACTCTCCTACTTGTTCATCAACTCTCTTCGTGGTGTAGATTTGATGGCTTGTATAGCAACCATAAACAAACGCAACAAATCCGGGTGACTCATGATCCATGATTCACGATGCCAGTGGGCCAGGTTTCACTTTCAACCTGTGTGGCATGAATTAAACGCACCTGTAAATTTGACCTGAAATGATGGCACAACAATTGCCCCGCCTTCATGGGATGTTTATCCTCCACTGTTTATCTGGCTTTGACCTGAATTATATAAAAGTGCGGCTCTGCAACTGCTGTAGAGTCACATTGGTATAAACGCATTTTACAATATGAACAGCGCATTGAAAACGCGTACTATTTTATGTATTGTTTAACAAGTGTGTTTACAAATCCACACTGTGAAACACAATGATTGACACAGGGGAGTAGATTATGTTTTCGATAGTGTATTTAAATAGAGCTACTGTAGGTAAGTAGTTTTCAGTTTTAAAGGCATAGTTTAACAAGACAACACTTGCCACCATCCTTCAAACCCATTGGTGAAAAAGACCACAGTTTATGTTTACATTATATATAATATATAATATAATGTTTATATTATAATATAATGTTTACATTATATATAATATAATGTTTATATATAATATAATGTTTACATTATAATACAATGTTTACATTATATATAATATAATGTTTATGCAAGAGCCGGGGACTTATGGGACCCCGGGGTCCCACCATAAGGTTCATATGAATGGTTACCTAATAACTTTTGAAACACGGTAATCACTGTGAAGTGCAGTTTCCAATTCTTATTGTTGACTCAATCTCTCTGGCCTTTCTATGCAATATGAAGAAGGGTCATTGCCCGAAACGTCGCTTATCGGATGTTTTCCCTTTTTCAAGGCCCCAGTGCTACTGATGCATGAATTTGTTTGGTATTTGAAATGATACGAAGGCTCAGCAAGTGATTCCTTGCAGACATAAACAGAAGCGATACGCGCCACCCCAGCCACCCATGTCGCGAATCAATCGATTATCGCGATTGAGGGCTCGTGAATAAATTCTAGATTCAACGCCTTGTTTTAAAACGTGAACACAGCCGGCTCTAGTGACTGGAGTGGGTGCGTGTTGGACAATGTGAAACAATGACACGCAACGTATACAAATCTAAAACATAAATTCTTACGCACGCGATCCGGTGTGCATATCGCGATCTTCAGGATGAATGATCACGTCCGAATCAATGCGTCGTCGTTGCTCCCCTAGCATGCGCTCTGCGTAACCCGCTCGTGTTGTTGTTGTTGTTTGCGGCAGAGTTTAGGACCTTCGTGGCCAAGAGCCGCAGCTCCCGAGGCAAAGGAGTGATGGCACGCTTCAAGGTGCCGGACTTGCTGAAGCATCTCATGGAACGATACGGGGCTCCGGATATTCACGATCTGGGCATCCGTATCACCAGCATACCTCTGGGCATTTCTGTACGTGCCGTGCCTGCGTGTATGAGCGTGTGTGTGTGTACGTGTGTATGCATTGCGTCGCTTGTTGACTGCGAATTGTATTATTATTGGATGCCTCAAGTAGACTCTTTGGTTCTTTCGGTAGAGTCACGTAGGTATAAAATAAAATAAATCACGACGTTTCGGGCGCAACACAAGCGTCCGTCATCAGGTGGGAAAGCCTTGGTGTGCTGCTGAGGCAGACTGTTTTAAATAGTTTGAAATGTGTGTAGCCCATGGGTCATAAAGAAGTGGCCAGGGCTAGTGATGTTAACGTGAGAAATTAGCGTGTAACTGTAAGGTAGGAAAGCGGCCTCCTCCTCGATTTTACGTGACTTTACCGAAAGAACCAAAGAGTATGGATTCCTACAGTCGCGAAAGCTTCAAATCAAGATTGCCTCAAGTATGTATTGTTGTTGCCCTTGAGGGGGTTTACTTTCGGAATTAAATGCGTTCTGGAATTGCTGACACACAGCCACAACGTACGTGTCGCTGTGTTCACACCTGAGAGTGACACTGCATCAGCCTTTTACCAATATTCCCCCTCCCCTGCGTTTGCCTTACACGGCCACAATGCTGAGCTATCCTCAGTTGCTCAGGCACACAAGTTTCACACCTGTCTCCCTGTCAAGTGAATGTGGTGTATCCTTTTGTCATGCAGTCTGAGACAGACTTCCAACACGACTTCAGTTTTGTGGGTGCAGTGCTGTGACAAGAGCACTGAAGTAACTGCTCGTGTAAGTACATCATGTTAATATATCGTATTGAAGGCTGAGGCCTATTTTACTGTACCACTCCTTACAGAAATCTTCTTTCCCGAGTGGTTGTGCATTTGTCGCTTGTTTCAGAGGTTCGCGATTCGATCCCAGGAGTCGCCCTAGTTAATATTGCGGGTGTATTATCCAAAACTGCATTTCTATATGCTTCACAAATAATGTAAAAAAAAATCCCGTGTTGTTATCAATGAATGAGGAGGACATGTGTGCCGGCGTCAGAATCAAAATTTGCAAATCTAAACAAGTACTCAGAAATGACTGGATTGGGTAAAACCACATGTATATATGTTGAACTTCTTTCGCACTGTACGTAGCCAACTGTGCTAATCGGAGGTGTGGAGGACAACAAACTGAACACAAAAAGCAGTTCTAAAGACATTGTTTTCAATCTAGATTTAAAAGTGCTGTTGTATATGTGGGTGTGTGAAAATTGATGAAAAATAATTTAAATTAAATGAAATTCGAAATTTGCATAATTAATCCGAAATTATGCTAATTCGTGTAATTATGCGTGTAACTATGCTAATTAGAGAGGTAATCGTATTCATTTATACGAGTGAGTGTGGTTGTGTTAATGATAGCCTTTATGATAATCAGGCCCCGCCTCGTTGACGAGGTGGGGTTATCAATCAGGATAACGCAATCAATCGTGTGCAGTTACGCTAGTGTCAATTCGGCCTCGTCTAACTTCGTATTATTGATCAGCATAATACAATGATTCTCGCTTTAACACTCCCCGAGTGTTCATATTTTAGGTCCCAAGTTCATATCATTCGCTTTAAAGTTTAATGAGTGTGGATTGGTGTGTTTATAGTTTAGGTTCCCGAGTTCATATCTCGTCGCAGGATACAGATCTTATGCAAAAATTTCAGGAAAGAATCACACGACCACTTCTGTATTAATCAATTTATTTTCTAATTAAACCTTAACTATAATATGTATGTGAACTCTCAATCTCGGAACTTCAACACGGTATCCACACGGTATCAAGACAGTATCATCAACGACTGTACGATTTCACTTTGATAACACATGGACCCCGCATAAAGCGATTGCTGTTAGTGAGAGAGAGAGTCAGGACATGCAAATGCTATGCTACACAAAAGCTTATACATTATAATATGAACGATCATTATGCTTGAAATGGTCAGCACATTATCACAGGCGATTGATTAACATGCCACGGTATTCATATAAAAAGACAATCAAACAGTTATTATTTCCAAAGGCATAAATGTAACAACAGATCCACCGGACAGACTATAAGATTACCGAAATGGCTTAGTGTGAGGGTATGCGGTGGAACGTGTTATCTCACGGGATATTAATTAATTAATTCGTGAATAAGATTGTATGATCAGAAAATCGGTTTAGCACGATTCCTCCGCGGGAGCGTAGCTCCGTGGCGAAGGCTCCAAGGGTTAATTCGTATTGATGGATCGGTTGGTAACTTATGCGATTAGAAGTACAGTCCAAAACAAAATATTAAAGAGGGAAATTATGAATATACTTATAAATGTCAGATTGTTATCACACGATCGATGCTTCCACAGCCAGATGGTTCACGGACTTGAGTGTTCGCCTCTGGTTAAGGACCCATGTATGTTTGAGTGATATGAATTGTTTTGAATAGTCAGTGTTTGGAATTCTTTGCGTTGCCATACGCTGAAGTTGGCATCGCTTGTAGAAGTAGCCTCGCTCCCTTTAGAGCGGTGAGGTGTGTGAGAGTTGTGCATCATACGTATCGGCGTTCCCTCCTCCACACAGCAGCCAGCCTCTGTCCACGGGGGAGAGTTGCTTGATCGCTCTCAGTTCTGCTCAGTGGACACCTCTCTCCACTGCTGGATGAGCTGCGCGATCACGCTCGTGCTGGTTCGCTGACAGCAGTTTCTCTCCGCTGTTGGATGAGCTGCATCGGCACGCTCCCTCTCTCTGGGTGGAGAACTCGAACGTGCTCGTTGCTGGTTTGCTGAAAGCAGGTTTTTCTCCACTGCTGGATGACTCAAGTCGCACGTGCTCTTGCTCTGGTTTGCAGAAGCTCTTGCTTGGTGCGTCGGTCGCTCTGCAGCTGGACTCAATGTAGAATAATCTTTCAGCAATACTCTGTCTTTCAGCTCTTGGAAATCACACTAGGTGACGCCTCACTACCCTGCGAGTCTTGCCAACGTCAGTGGGTAGCGACGGGGCCACTTTGGCTTCTGCTCGCCGCCCCCTGCTCTGCAGCTCGCCGGCTGGCGACCTGTTGCTCTCGTTCCCGATTGGAACGGCTCCTGAGCCGACCCACTGGTCGAACTCCCCGCGTTCCGACCTCCTCCGAGTCGAACTCCCCGAGTTCCGACCCCCTCCGGTCGAACTCTTCGCGTTGCTCCTCCGAGTCAAACTGTCTCCCGAGAGTCGACCCCCCCCCGGTCGAACTCTGGTGAGCCGACCCCCCCCGGGTCGAACTCTGGTGAGCCGACCCACTCCTGTCGAACTGATGTTTCAATGCTCAGGATCCTCTTTTTATGCCCAAAAATCCCTTCACTCGGATCCTGCCCACAAGGCGGGGTTTCTTTCGATTTTTGCTGTGTCAGGATTTGTCCGTATGTATCTGTGTCCGTGTGTGTCCGTACGTGTGTCAGTGTGTGTCCTTGTGCATCACCCACGGTATATTCCGTTGTCATACTCCTACCATAAAACCCACAAGTAAAACAATCAAATGTTATAAATTGTCTCGAAGGCGCCTCTCTGTCTGGGTGCACAACCTGGAGGGAGGGGCGATATTCCCTCCGACTTTCACCGACGCACAAAGAAATGGTTAAAAAGTTTTAAGTTAACATTTCATTTCATCAGAGTTCAATAGTTATGATTCTGTATTAATCCAAGGTCTGAGTCAGCTTCTCGTTGTGGTGTTTGACTCGTGTTTCCCCAAGCGTATACACACTCCTACCCCGCGCTGCAGGGATACAAAGACGGCCGGGATTTCCCTTTCTCTCCGACCCTGGGTTTAACATTGCCCTTTGCTTACGTTGCAGTTTTGCTGTGCGCTTGCATTCCTTTTCCTCTCTACTCTTACTTTAACCCTGCTTATTATTTGTGTATGGGTGGAGGCTAGAGCATTTATGTTGACTTAGGAAAACCTGATTGTTATAGGCTTCGGGTCAAGTCGTATCGAAATTATTAAAATATGGAAATACATTTCATATTAAATTAATAGACGGTTGATGGTTACATTGATGTAGCTATTGGCAGGGTTCAATTGAAGTTGGTGTGAAGATCAATAACTTTAGCCTACCCTGTCGTTGAATTCCGATTTTAAGTTACTTTAATAGTAATGTAGAACCAATCATCTTTTTGACTGAACTATATCTAGGCTAACGCAAACTCCCAGTGACCCTGGCTTGGTGTGTTTACGTCAGCCCCTGGCAATCCGCTGTGCTCTGCTCTCTATCTGCTCCCGCTGACCCTGGGAGGGCTCTTAATGTCAAAATCGTGTTAGTGGGTCATGGTAAAGATAACCTCCACATGCCATGCGGAGGCCTGGTTTGGTGTTTTTATTCATTATTATAAAAAAAAACCCAATA
This sequence comes from Petromyzon marinus, assembly GCF_048934315.1. NCBI lineage: Eukaryota > Metazoa > Chordata > Hyperoartia > Petromyzontiformes > Petromyzontidae > Petromyzon > Petromyzon marinus. The sequence goes on from NC_133683.1 coordinate 1,100,929, forward strand.
AAACATGTATCTATATGTATCGGAAAATAACCTGTTAACATTAAGATGGAAAAGGGGCCTAGATACAACAGTGCATAGCTCCAATGGCTTCCTAATATCGGAAGGAAGAGCATTCCAGTTGGCCGCAGAAGCCCATCTGAAAGCGAGTGATGCGGTGACTGTCTTTGTTCTATGGCTTGCCAAAAGCCACTGCCGCTAGGATGATCCACCAATCCCATCTCTCGATTGCAATCGTGCATTAGCAGCACACCTTGCATTTGCTGTTGAACCACTCGTCCATCACGTGTTCCATCATCGCAACTACAGCACTGCCCTGCACCTGTGGCCGCCACAGTTGCTAACATTGTGTTGTTTAAATTTTGATTTAAAGCTTTCGTGACTGCAGTAATTCATATTCTTAGTTTTTTTTTCGGTAAAGTCACGTTGAAGAGAAACAACAAAATAATGAAATATATATAAAACAATAAAAAATTCTCACGACGTTTCGACCGTTTGAGTTATGGTCGAAACGTCGTGAGAATTTTTTTATTGTTTTATATATATTTTATTATTTTGTTGTTTCTCTTCAACGTGACTTTACCGAAAAAAAAAAGCTAAGAATATTGTGTTGTTTGTTTAGGTGATCGGCAAGGCCCGGAAAGGCGAGCGGGAGGCGATGGACCGTGGGCTGGCTCGCATCGAGTGTGACATCAAGCAGGAGGTGGAGGGCCGGCCACACAAGGTCAAGAAATACCTGTTGGAGTCGTTCCCCTTGCCAGGGACGAGCGCCGATCTTCGCCGACAGTTCACGACACAGCCGGCGGCCGAGATGGTGCTGCAGGTCTTCCAGAACGCCGAGGACATCTTTGTGAATAAGCTGAAGAAGGTGGGGCCATGGCGTCTGGACTTAATGCAACAAAATTACCGTGCGAGAAAAATCATGCATCTGCTTAGATTTGTCAAAGATTTTCCAAAATACATTTGTTCTCGGAATTATTTAATGAGTGATAATCGCCATACGTTTCAAGTCTGTCGATACTTCCACCAGTATCAATGACTTGCTCTACCACTGAATTAACTCTCCTCTATAATATTTAGGGCCATCGCTTTCACAAAATTCAGTCACACATTGAGACAAAAGTAAGGGGGGCATTGAAATCGGTAGGACATCTATGCATGTGTCACCCTCTATTTGTCCCAACAGAGTGATATGGCTGCACGTGGTTTGGGTCCTTTGTTGTCTCCACCAACAGTGTGTGCAGGACTTCCTGGGGCAGGTGAAAGGGGACACGCTGGCCCGGAAGCTGTTTCAGTTGGCCCTGTGCTGTGGCTCCCTCGAGACTCCTCGCGACCTCGTGGTCAAGGAGAAACCGGCCGCGTTTCTCGGCAACATCAGCACTCCCGACACCAGACCGCCGCCTCCTCCGGGGAGTAAGGAGACAAATTTGCATATACAGTAGACTCTCGATTGTCCGCGCTAATGACGTGGAGGATGGCTGCGGATAATTAAAATGACGGATGATCCAAAGATATCTATTTTTTGCGGCTCTCTATGCCACAAACTAACGATCAACCGATCGATGCACGTGGTCAGTGATAACACTTTCCTGCTAATTTGACCAAGTCCAATATCGGCTCAACTTTCATGTGACGGACGTTACTCTCACGTTCAGAGTGGGTTGGAATGTGCTTCCCTTTACTCTGTGGACCAGAGGTCACTAGAAGCAATGTCAGAGGTAGCTTTGTGATGTTCTCTTCTGCGGGCCATTCTCCAATAGGACGGGTTCCACTGCTCCGTGAGAGATCCGAGTGGATACTCCGTCTCATGACACGATATCGAAAGCACAATCTGAATAAAATGTAGTTTCTTGTATTGTACATAAGGGGTCAGACCACGGAGGACCTTCAGAATGCTGAGTGTGATCTTGAAATTAATCCTGGACTGGTTCGGGGGATAGTTGAACAATTCGAATATTGGGGCGATATTGTCTTGCATACGGGTGTGAGTGAGAAGTCTGCCAGTGGTTTTTTGAGTCCATCTAAATTTTTGGGTTAGATCATGTGAACATGCACTCAATAATACGCGTTAATATGCGCTTTTTATGTGACCTAACCCAAAAATCTCTATTATGGATAATATTGGTCGCGAAGGCCTTCGTGTTAAACTTGTTTTTTGAGTCATCTGGAGAGTGATGATTAAACTTATCGGGAGGCCGTAGATGAGACGTGGGGGTGGGGGGGCAGAGAGAGAGAGTTGCAGTTGTTGAGCCTATTGGAGCGAGTTACAGCATCGTTGTCCTCTCCTACAATGGCATTGCTTCTCTCCTTCGCAGAGGCGGTAGCCGAGCATCTGGTCCGTCTGCTGAGCCACGCAAGTAAGATGGCAGAGCCCCTGGGCCTACCCGCGCTGTCACGCGTGGAGAAGCAGCTTGCCGAGCACTTTGACTCGCGCAACCTCCCCAACCTGGGCCTCGGCTCCTTCTTGGACATCCTCCATCGCAACGCCCAGGTGCGTACGTGGCGTGCGTGAGCCCACCCGCCTTCAGCTGGTAAGAGGCAGTACAGCAAGTAGGTGTACGACACTGCCCGTGCAAAGTTTGAGTGTACTTATCGCCTCCGAGTGGCGCTCAATGTTAAGTTTGTTTCCAAAATTGTGCGGGGTAATATTAGTTTATTATTACGAACTTAAAACTAATTTATCGATAACTCGAATACGTTTAAGCATCATGTAATCACTGCGAATGCAGAGCGCAACAAAGTGTCACGTAAGATGCATGGGTTTTCTCTTGTCACTCTTAAAAAATATCTGTGAATTTGGCAAACATCCCAAAGGTATAGGTATAAAAATCCCAAAGGTAGATATTGAAAATCACCGTTAAAATTGAGTGTGCAGCGGTGACATTCAGATAACATATATGATAACACTATATATGCAAAGCGGCCAGGTGGCTCAGATATCAAAGCGGTGCGTTGGCAATAATGAGATGCTGGGCTTGAATCTGGATTTTGACCGCTTGGATGGAAACCGAGGTCTCAAGTCTTATGAAGTCGATCATCCAAGCCCAGTCACCAGCGACTGCACAAAATTACAGTCTCATTAAACTTGGGTTTTGCACTTCATTTTCCTAATTCCATCTCTGAGAATAACAATTTCAGCTTGACTCTCGTGCGCCGCACAATCTCATAACACAGCTCATGTGAAAGTGTTGGCTCCTATTGTGTACAAGATCAAAGGCCACCCACTGCATTTTATGACACAGGGCCTGCACGGCTATGCGAGATTTACGAATGGATGATTTATTTGTCTCTTGACATTACGCCGATAGCGCATTTGGAAAACTAAAATTGAGAACAAATTTTGTGTTAATTTGCAAACTTAAATCTGTAATATTTAATCAGTTTTCGTGCACTGCATTGTGAGATGCAGCTCCATGCGTATCGTTTAGCTTTAAGCCGGTGTTTGCCTTGCGGTCGCCTCGGTGTCAACCAACTGATGTTGACGGATTTGTTGTGTCTGTGGTAGCTGTTGGAGGAGACTGGGGTTGTGATCTCTGCCCTGGGTGGATCTGGAGCCACAGCGGGAAGCTTCTGTTCATCCACCAGTGCGGCAGCCTCGACACCGCAGCGGTGAGACACGGGCCCCAGTAGGGGCCACAGGGGCGGCTCAGAGATGGGGATAAGGATTTGGAGATTTAGGGCGCTCGTGGAAATAAACTCTTCAACTCAAAGCGCCTTACAGCAGCGTCTCATCTCAACCATTCCACTGCTCTGCGGCAGTCTACCCGAGGGGACCCCCCCCCCCCATTGGCAGCTGTTCCTATTTGGCACGTGGTGCACGCACTACCGGCCTGTGAATGGACATGTCTGCCATTCGGGAGCGATGTTTGATTTTCCTACGTGGTTTTTCACCGATAAAGTAATTTGCAAGTATTTTATCTGATTTAGCAAATTTGGAACATGATGCGGTTACACGTGGCCAATTCTATTTTTTTAATACAGCGTCACAGGATTATTATCATACATTGTGAAACAGATCTCTTTGTTTGTGGTGAATAAACTGCCAACATTAACCAGGGCGGATGCTGGGCTTGAACCGAGAACCACCACTCGACCATGTTTCCATAAATTTGTGCAGTCACATTAACGCTGTTCACGTCGTACGCAATGGACACTTTATTATTAGCACCACCTCTGGACCTGTTTGGCCCCTGATCCATCTTGAGAGGTCTTGTAAGGGCGGCGTATTACAGTTTGATTTTATATCGGCACAGCAAATAGCCAATGGAAAACCACCCGTTCCGTGGGGGTGCTACGCGCTGGCACGGATCGGATGCGACAGTGGAAAAGGGCTGCTAGCAACTCGGCCGCCTCCACAACAAAAGAGAGAGGGTTCCTGGTCTGTGTTGTTGGCTGTGTGCTCTGCAGCTGCCGGCCGTGGACTGCGCTGTGGGGCAGCACTACGGCGTGCATTCCTGCCGCAACCTTGGGCACGGCCCCATGGCCAACCTGGTAAAACTGGCGCAGAAGGCCAAGCCCGGTGGCAGCAGCGGCGGTGCCCATCGGTGCGCCGTCTTGTACGAGACGGCGCTGTGTGCTCGCGACTCGAGGTTTGGCAGCCCCCTCCAAAGTGCCCTCCTCCTCACCCCTCTGCTCACCTCGTGATCTGCCTGACCGCCACGGGTCGCTCCTCAAAATTGTTGAGTCGGCGACAGACACTTGGGGTTCTTTAATCTTTCACATCAAAGGGTCAGTGAGCCACACCAATATGCCATTGGTAATGTAACTTAAGGATTCAATGTTCAAGGCAAGTGATTGTCGATACAAACTGATGATTGTGTGTGTAACACCCCTCTGGCAGTCCACTGCCTGATGAAGGCCTCGCCACGTTGCTTTGGTCATGGGGGTTGTTGCACCAAACTTTACCACGCTTGGTGAAGGGGGCGCGGATTAGGTTCAGGACTTGTGCAGATATCAGTCACCACTGACGTCAGCCATGGCTAGGAATCCAACTCGGATCGCCGCGTTAGTATCGCAGTGCACCAAACATTGCAGCAGTGCTTCAGAAATCATTCCGAAGTTGCTTGATATTGCACACAGTTTGAATAAACCATCATTACTTCAGGAAATATATTTTTAGTTAAAATTTTACTTTGTACATGCTGTGATCGTAATAAAGAGTTGTGCTAGTTAGTAGTAACAGCGCGATACATCGGTTAAATTGATTAATATTTATTATTCAGCTGACAATTCATGTATTGAATTGCACGTGTAAGAATCAACTCTTAAAAAATTGTATCCCTTTTTATTTTAATAGTTTCACATCGCCACTAGAGAGAGTCGACATGATCAGTGTAAGTTCAAATGAACTGACACACCTTGTGAAAAACCCAACGCAGAAGATCCCTGGGCTTGATATTCCACGAAGCTCATGGTCGCCCTAAACCGCATCTGCACAAACCATGGCAGATGCGGATACCTGATGCACAAATGGAAAATTTTAAACTCTCCAGTGTTTGACTGTGGTCATCCAGAACAGATCGTACAACGTGAAACGACGCAATAGAAAATTAAAGTCAAGCCACAGTGCGATTGTGACCATGCAACCCAAACTATGCACGATATTGTGAACCACAGTCGTCTGTGCTCCTTCAACGGAGTAGGAATAGTAATCCTACACGAAGTTTCTCCTGAAGCCCTCTCGTCGTGACCAGCAGACCTCGGACATTGGCTTATGGCTCCTGAACATGTTGCCCTCATGGGCAGGAATAGAATAGCTCAGGGGTTGGCAATCTGCGTCTCCCGGTGCCGCATGCTGCTCTTTAAAGACTGTTTGGTGATGTTGTTTATGAAGGACCACTGTCTCGTATTCACCACAGTGCATTGCGCCTCTTGAAATATTGAGTTGAGTAATACCGGTAGTTGAGAAACTAAGGTAGTTGAGTACCCCGGGAACACGCTGTGGTTCGTGTCGCGTTAATAGCTCCGTACCGTGCCGTGTAACTCACTAAGCAGCCGATTGCTCGCGTGCAGTGGTAGTGCTGTGTTCATTGATAACACTGCACACTCCGTGCAGTGGTAGTGCCGTGTTCATTGATAACACTGCACACTCCGTGCAGTGGTAGTGCCGTGTTCATTGATAACGCTGCACACTCCATGCAGTGGTAGTGCCGTGTTCATTGATAACGCTGCACACTCCGTGCAGCGTTGTGTGAGGATGGCTCACTAAATGAAAGGGGAGTCGTAGCTATCACACTGTGGGGTGGTCATCGCCCTCCTCCCCCTGGGCATGTGCCGTGTGTGTTGTGTGCGTCGTGAGTCGTGGCGATGTAAACCCGGGGTAGCTCCTCTCTCCGTCTCTTCGTTTGTTGCTGTCCCGGCGAAGCTCGAGTTGGTGAGCGCAACGCGTGGCAGATCCGGCTTCACCCGTTCCCACTCCTCCCAGTCAGCGACTCCAAAACCCCCACTCAATAATCGCAGATCACTACCCAGCTCCTTATCAACCAAATGATTTTTAACTAAACTATTTTTTGTATTCTTAACAATGTATCCACAGTTCAATTTTAAAGTACAATTTTACCGAGGCACTGCATGTTTTCCTGGTGTGGACTGTGGCTGTTTTTGCTATTGTTTTACTGCCTTTTCCAAGCTTGGAAATGTATGTATGAATGAAATTGGAACTTATATACTTCATTTATTTACTAATTGACAAACTATTTTTATTTTACCAGGTAAGGCCCACTGAGCATATATAGCAGTTTTTCAGAAGCGACCTGGCCATCGCAAATGATAGCTCAACGAAGTGGCTTATCGTCACGTGGACATTTATAGCAGACAAATATACAGCATGCGTCAGGGTTGGGATGGAACCCACGACCTCCTGCGTACCAGGGGAGGTAGTTAACATCTCCCAGCCACCGTGGTGCCCTGTGGTCACGTGAGGCCTTCCACTTCTGAATGGCTTGCGATGCATATTTGAACATTACTGCAAGCGTCTTAGCCTCGCTCATTCGCTATTCGAGGGGAATATTGCCATTTAGTAACTTTGTTTCAAATATCGTGCATTGAACTTTCGATTTTAATTTGCAATGTAAGTGAGGGACTGTGCGTTGTCTTGTCGTGGTCTGGTGCTGTTGTTGTGTTGCTGAATTGCCCAAACTTGCATTTGTTGACAAATCGGCAGGAATCTATGTACTTTGTATTTTTAGCAACATGCTTACATTTTCTCCGTCTTGCCTCTCATATCGTTTTTGAACATACCTCGCTGACCCGCCCCTACTGGACATATGTGAAAAGAGCTTCATAGCTCATTGGATTCCTCCAGGATGAAAAAAAGATTCTAATTAATCAGTGGCACTGCCAACAACCTGCATCCACACACGACTAAGCACCCCTTTGTAATTCCATACACATGGTTCTTTTCCCATAGACATGTAATTCTGCAAATTTCCAGAAATATCTGCCGTATGCGAATTACTCCAGACAAGTTTAGAGTATTAAACGTGACCTGTTGTGACTCGTCTAATGTGTATCGCGTGGTCGTTAGCACAGAAAGATGCGTCTGGTAACGTCCTAATGGACCAAACATCGTAAAAAGGAGGCTGGGTCTGCGTTGTTCAGAGTGACCACCATATACAGGGACTCTTCTACTTACGGACGAGTTAGGTTCCAGAAGTCTGTTCGTAAGTCCAACTTTACTCCTGTCGATTCCAAACATGTTGTACGGCGTGTACACTAAACACAAGGAATGGCTTTAAGAGTTGTATAATCTCCTGTAGACGTAGACGCCACTGGTTCTTCACGTTGTGTAGATGTAGATGCCACCACCACCATCTATTGCGTGGCGGTTGAACTTATGAATCTCGGTACAAACAGGCAACTGGACATATGGACAGGTTTCTTCGTATCTCTGAGACTTTCTAAGTTGAATGTTTGTAAGCGAAGGAGTCCCCGTAAATATTTTTGAGGACCACTGGGATCTTCAGTTTAAACCGTGATTCTTGGAGTCATTGGACCAGAAAGAAGTGAGACAAAAACGACAGTAACATTGAAAAATATGTACACAGGGCAGGGAGGGCCCAGCCGCATGACAGGATTTATTCAGCGGTATCGTCACGGTAACAGAAACAGTGCTCCCGAATGAATCGCAGAATCCCCCGAATATTCCGCCTCAGGCAGGAGAATCTCCGTCCAGGCCCGCGTGACGCTTTTGGCCCAATCTTGTCGACGGCATCATCATCCTCCTCCTCGTTGTTGTTGTTGCCTGGTTGGAGAGCAGGGCCCCGCCTGGCAAATGGACGCACGCGCCATCGTTAGCACGGTCGGCTACAGTTAGCACGGTCGGCTACGGTTAGCACGATCGGCTACGTACGCGTTCAAAATTATTTCAACGTACAGACATGCGCGTATTCATTATGCCACCGTCTGCCCCATCGTGCATTCTCGGCTGTGCTTACACTGGTTGCTGCAGTGCACCTCATATGTGTCCGGCCGCTCAAATGCGAGGTAGGAGGATGCCACACATCTCTCACTATGGCCAGTAGCGGAATGCTACATTCCTATAACAGGAGCCAATGGTGGTGTATAATAGGATCACCGCTGTTGACTTCCCACAAAATGGGATTCATTATTTGACTATAGCTCAGGTTGATAAATAAGCTGTTAACCTTCTTGACCTGGATTTTGAACTCACAAGCGTACAGTGATCATGGAGTGCTCTAACCGCAGCACCTCCAAGTGGGATGCAGTGCAATTCATATATTTATAATTAAGATATATATTTTTACTAGGAATGCATTTAGCTGCAGATTGGTGGAGATGAGGTTAGGGATAAGATATTACATCCTTTGGAGCCCTGGGATATTTACATCTTCAAGTGAGATGAACTAAAGAGGTGAATGCCATTACAGAATCCTCATTTCACAACTCCTCATGAAACAGATTCCCCGTTCTTACAATACAGAACTTGTCTCATCTGATACAGAACCCAAATCTCATGTGTCCTCAATATTTTTTACTTCCTCTCAATCGTGAATACCACATTGTGGGAATCAACAGTGGTTGTAATATAAATAGACTTGCCCTTGCTATAGGAATGTGTAATTTACTAAAGTAACTAATTTATGATGATCGATGGTGTTTGCTATATGCTAATTTATATCAGGAGACACATTGTCTGAATGACCTCCCCAATACACATTTTTCTCAAGGTGCACTTCTGCGTGGGAACTCACTCTTGTCTCGTGGCCGACTCCATCTCCTCCTCCTCTGCGATGACGTCATTGGTGCCACCACTTTGATTGGGAAATTTTTCAGACAGGCGTGTTACCACACAGTCACCTGCCGACTCCACTCTCCGCTCCGACTCCATTCCCCAATCAGAGTTTGAAGCCCACTCGCTCACAGAAACTGAGCCTGCAGTATTCTGATTTGTCCAAGTGGACTCCGAAGTCTGCTCGCTTGCAGCAGTGACTTGGCAATCTCCCTCACAGAGACAGGGGATTGCCGAGAGGCTGCAGGCCACCATCGGCTCCATTTCCTCTTCAACGATGACGTCATTGGTGCTGTCACGTTGATCGAAGAGTTTTTCAGACAGGCGTGTTACCGCACAGTCACCTGCCGACTCCACTCCCCACTCCGACTCCATTCCCAAATCCGAGTTTGAAGCCCACTCGCTCCCAGAAACTGAGCCTGCAGTATTCTGATTTGACCAAGTGGACTCCGAAGTCTGCCTCCTTGCAGTAGGGACTTGGCAATCTCCCTGCCTGAGACGGGTGACTGCCGAGAGGCTGCAGGCCGCCACCGGCTCCGTGTCCATGGCTGGGCAAGGCGGGAAGTTGGCTTGCGGTGGCACGGCCCTGCCGCCCCACAATAATGGGTGGTTGAGGGCCTCCGTGGGTGTGAGGCGACGTTGGGGATCCCACCTGCCAAGGAGGCAAACGGAGGGAGTCAGGTGCCTGTTGCATTCTAAAATCGCTTCATTGAATCGTGGTCTGGGGTGAAATGCGCAATTCTATCCTCAACACTTTTGTCAGAAACGATATTTATTTTAAAAAGCGACGAGATGAAGAAACGATGCCCCGGTGTGACACAAAACTTTGCAGTCCTAGCCCAAACGACACGTGAGGTCTAAGATCGTTTCCAGTAATGTTGATGGTAGACGCAAAGTGATTGATATTTAATTATTTATACGAGGTGAAATGTAGACAATCGTAACAAGTCTCTTACTGAAGGCACTCGCGGAGAAAATTGATGAAATTTTGATTGCGGGTTCCCAGAACCGCCTTCAAAGACATGGAGCACGGGACGATCCGTTTCCCGTTGACGACGGGGCGATTCTTTTTGTCTGTTTATCGGAGAGAGAAAAAGAGAGATACACTGAATTAGTTGTGGCGATCAGTACAATGCGGGGGCGGTCCTTAACCCTCCAATTGCGATGTTTGCAAATATGATTCCATGTTGGCGGTCGACTACAGCCTGTCATCCCTCCAGGGTCGATAAAATTTGTAACCGTTTGTGAGACGTTTGCAGTAGTCGTGTGGAAAGGATGGCTCCTAAGTGTGAAAGTGAAATTCCCACTCTCAACTCTGGGCCACTGGAGGAGACGAGATCCTCCTGATACTTGTTTGAGCAAGGAGACACTTTGATGTTTATTTTAGTCTCATATTATTATTTGCATCACTTGGAGAGGATGGTAATTTGTTGTACAAGCGTGCTTTTAAGCATAATCTATTTCTCAATCAAGGACCCACAGTTTGTGTGGAGGGTTGTTCTCTGTGGTTGTTTTGTACTATGGTAGAACTGTTCTATGCTGATTTAGGATACCGTCGCATCTGCCACACAATTTTTAAAAATTGTGCTAAGTCATGCTGAAATAAAAAAAACGGCCACTCATCTTTATTAAAAATGTGATGGCCAGAATTCCATGTAATTAATACACACGTCCTCTGTTGGATTGCAAATCCCTATAAGGTTTTCCAAATATACTCTGCTACCTAAACATAACCGTTCCTTTTAAAGTATTTTTTTCATAAGACTCCTTACTGTCACACTAATTCAACACGTACTGACGAGTACGTTGCCAAGACCGTTGTGACTTTTAAACCCAAATAAAGCACAGTTCATTTTTAAATTACGCGAAGCAGTTTCCATGCCTTTCTATTCAAGCACAGAGCACGAGACACACGGCTGCACGGCCACGACTCTCCGGGCAGTGACAGCAGCAGCAGCAACAGCTACGAACTCCAACACCACCACCTCACCACCCCCCCTGTCCACTCACCAAAGGAGATAATGTTGTGGGTCGAGGCGTCAATCATGGCTTTGGGTGGGAGCCCCAACATCTGAAACCAAGATCACAAGAGGGATGAGTTGGATGAGGTCCGTCGCTCGAGTGAACAGAGCGTACATACGCTGCTCTTTGTCTCATTGAAACGTCGATGTACAATGAACTTTGCCTGCTCTTGTACATACTGTTTGCAGATATTTATCTCTATCATCAGGCGAAGCATACATATTTGGTCTTTAATTGATGACGTGGTTACTACGTGCGGCTTCGTTGCTCTCCAACACAGGCTCTGAAAGCCTCGGGGATTAACAACAAACCACAATAATCATAACAATAGTAATCATTCCGAAGGACATCAGCCTGACGCTCTGATTATCTGGTATTACCGATGATCCCGAAATCTCTCTTTACTTCTTTACTCATGCAAATGGTGCGTGATCACGCAGTGAACACGTCCACTCCTCTCCCGTGTACCGGTAGCTGAGCGACATTTTTTGACCAGTGAAAGGCCCAGAGGATGACGACAGCCCTGCACGTAACCAGCTTTGTCGCATGAGCCATCGCACAGCGGGTCTGTACGCTGGTGGATCGTCGTGCGCCATCAGTCATAACCAACCCCCTGCTGCTGCTGTTGTTGTTTATCGTGGACTCCATCGTTGGTTCAAATTCGAATTAAACCCTCCCTCCTCCTTTATATGGCGCAGTTGGAACGGTCCCATGGGAAATATGACGCCCGGTTTGGTGGTGCCGTATCGGGCTCGAGGTTTGTTACAATAAAAATTATAGAATTCATCAGTATGTATATATTATAATAATTAATATTTGTAAGGCGCATTTAATCCGATGATCCCAATGCGCCCCGTGTATGGAAAGCAGGGAAATGAGACGACCAAAACGAGGAAATGAGACGACCAAAACTATGGGGAATAGGCCATTTTACCGAGGTGAGTTTTCATGGCGAGATTTAAATAGCTTTAAAAATTCTGTCTTGTTTTCAGAGGCCAACGCATTCCATAGTCTTGGAGCTGCACTGACAAAAAGCCCGATCGCCCCCAGGAATTGAGACTTGACCTCAGAAAACTGAGTAGGAGATCAGAAGATCTCAAGGACCTCATTGGTGTACATGAGTGGATCAGCTCCTGTAAGTATTGTGGGGCTAACCCACTGACAGCCTTGTAGCTCAACAGCAGGACCTTATAACCAACTGGATATATATGCAATGGTGTTTTCCTACGCGTCAGATACCTGGATGAGATAGCCGATGTGGTCTTCCGAGCTTGTCTTGAAGAGCAGGTTCCCGAGGAGCTTCTCGGCCACCACACATCCGAGTGACCACATGTCCGCGCTGCATGTGACCGGGAGTCCAAAGTACATTTCGGGGGCCATGTATCATATCGAGCCAAGACACCAAGCTCCTAGCAGCACACGGACAGACAGGTGACCAAACAAGGTGGCACTTGCACATTATTCATCTGTACTTGTGAAGTGCAGAATAGATGAGGGTATGCACACGCAGTCACGTATGGCACTCAAAATACGCACAATGACAAAGATCGCCCACGTAAATGCGTGTATCAGCTGGGTAGCACTTAGAAATGTAAATTATTTTCATTACACTGGTGCCAGCTATCATAGAGTGCAGCTGTCGTGTCGCGAGAGTTCTCTGCGGTGAGTAACAACTTCTTTAAAAGCAACGGCGCTGCGACGCCTCTCTGAATAAAATTAACGCCGAGCCGCTTTGCGCGTTTCAAGATTCAGTGATGAACCGGGGACGCCTACCACCACCCTGTAACGTGCAGACGTCTCGGAACGGGAAAAGGTTAAGTGAGGAATGAGGACAAAGGTACCTAGGGCTGCCATGAGATCTGTACATTTGCAATCGTAAATCACATGTAAATCACACGTAAATCAGCCATCCGCGACGAAAATTCCAATGGGATTGTCTACTGGCTCCAGACTTTCAATACCAGCAATCGATTATGAAAATTGTTAGCGGTTTACTGGTTACTGTTTGACAACTACCCTCCTCAAACCTGGGAGGTTGAGAGTTGAAATCCTGGCCAAATGATTGACGAAATGTAACGTTTGAAGGGTATCAGTGTCACTACCACACTTTGTTTAAGCGGTGCTAACCAACACGCCACCACAGCACGAAGACAAAGACCCCCCCCCCCCCATATAGCTTAAACAGGCTTGTAGCGCAGCGTGCTAACCGTTAACACCACCGCTCCCCACAAACACTGTGACACGCACACACACATGCTGCTACACACGTACACACATTCACAGGGCAGCTAGATCACTCACTTGGGCAGGTCTCGCTGATGCTCAGGCCAAAATCCGTGAGCCTGATATTGCCACTGATGTGGCCTTTGACCAAGATGTTTGCCTGCAAAAAAGACGGTGGTTGTCAGTGAAACTCGTGGTGTGTCGGTGAGATTGCGTCTTGTTGAATTGGTTCATGGCGGTTTACTCAAAGATTTCATGTACTCATTTTTGTTGAACACTTAATGCCCTTTGTAAATGTAATCATGCTTGAAGATCTCCCTACCCTATGCCGTGTTAATCAAGGGGGTTGTATGGCCATACCTCACCATGCTGCTCAGGGGGCTGTTGAAGGCAATGATCATCAGGTGATGATGATTGCTTGTGTTGCAGTCGAAACGTCGTGAGAATTGTATTGTTTTATATGTTTATTATTTTATTGTTTCCCTTCTACGTGACTTTACCGAAAGAACCAAGAATATGAACAATATTTTTTTATTTTACCAGTTTGAGGCCCCACTGAGCTATGGAGCTATTTTTCAGAAGCAACCTGGCTATCACAAATGTTATCTTCAACGAAGTGGCTTATCCCGTGGAATTGTATAGAGGCCAAATACTCTAAACGCGTGATGTTTATTCTAAATGTAGTGAGAGAGACATGCAACCTCAAAATATACAGCAGGCAACAGGGTCCGGATTGAATCCATGGCCTCCTGCGTACCAGGCGAGGTAGTTAACATATTGCCACTGTGGTACCCTGTGGTCATGTGAGGCCTACCACTTCTGAATGGCTTGTGATGCATATTTGAACATTACTGCAAGCGTCTTAGCCTCATTCATTAGTCAGGTATTCGAAGGGAATATTGTCATTTGGTAACGCTATTTCAAATATCGCTCATTAAACGTTCAATTTTAATGCAATGCAATTGAGGGACTTTGTGGAGTCTTGTCGTGGTCTGGAGCTGTGGTTGTTGTGTTTCTACCTTGCCCAAGCTTGCATTTGTTGACAAATTGGCAGGAATGTATGTACTTTGTATTTTTAGCAATTTGCTTACATTTTCTCCATCTTGCCTCTCATCGGTTTTGGAAATAGCTCGCTGACCCGCCCCTACTGGACATATGTGAAAAAGATCTTCATAGCTCATCGGATTCCTCCAGGATATAAAAAAGATTCTGATTAATCAGTGGCGCTGCAAACAACCTATTCCCTGTATTGCTGCGGGAATCTGCATCCACACATGATCAAGCACCCCTGTGTAATGCAATACACATGGTTCCTTTATCATAGACATGTAATTCTGCAAATGTGCAGAAATGTCTACCGTATGCGACTTACTCCAGACAAGTTTAGACTATTAAACGTGACCTGTTGTGACTCGTCTAATGTGTATTGTGTGGTCGTTATCACAGAAAGATGCATCTGGTAATGTCCTAATGGACCAAAAATAGTAAAAAGGAGGCTGGGTCTGTGTTGTTCAGAGTGACCACCATATACAGACTCTTGTACGTACAAACGAGTTCGGTTCCAGAGGTCTGTTCGTAAGTCGATTTGTTCGTGAGTCCAACTTTACTCCCGTCGATTTCAAACACGTTTTACGGCTTGTACACTAAACACGGGGAATGGCTTTGACAGTTGCCTCTGGTTCTTCACGTTCTGCAGATGTAGATGCCACCATGAACTTGCGACTCTCGGTCCGAACAGGAAACTGGACATACGGACAGGTTTGATCATATCTCTGAAAGTTCGTAAGTCGAATGTTCGTAAGTAGGGGTGTCCCTGTGTAGTGGCATAGAATCGTAATGTAACAGCATAGCGCTTGCTGCTGGCAGGGAAAGGGATGTGAGGCTTACGGCCCTGACGTCAGCAGGCCAGGTTATACACCAGAGGGGGATCTAGGGAAAGGTCGCAGAAGGGGCACTGAATTCATAATGATACAATAATTCAGTAACACTGTACAAGTGTACAGCACGTCAGATAATTACATTGCCTAACCCTGGTTGGAAACACCGTGGGAGTGAAGAAGAAGAAGGATTAATAATCATTATTATTTACATTAGTAAGGTGCATTTCATCCGTATGCCACCAGACTTAACTTGGAGTGTCTAAATTTCCTTTGCCCACCAGAATGAACAGACCTCATCTTTCCCACCCCTGCAGACTTGGTATTAAAGTAGATACATGCTAACGTTTACAAAGTAACGGACTCATGACCAATTTCATTTCTACATAAATCAATCATTCGGAAATAGGCCCCACTATACCCCACCGACTACAGCACTCCAATCTTGCCTCCTCGTTTTGCCTCTTCCACCTGCCTCATGCTCGTCAGCACCGCCTTTCGTGCAGCCATGCGGGTGTGAGGTCATCATCACGAGAGGCCGTGCACTTCATCGTTCGCACGCGGCGGAGGAACCACTGAAGTCAAACGTTTACATTTGTGCAGTTTAGTGGGGTCATTTCCGAGCGAACTCGGTTTGAAAGTGTTTATCGTTAAATGTGGAAGGGCTTGGGTTAGTTTTCGGGTTGCCACCTTTTCCACTATGGAGATCAAACCCAGACCTACAGTGAGGGAAAAAAGTATTTGATCCCCTGCTGATTTTGTACGTTTGCCCACTGACAAATAAATGATCAGTCTATAATTTTAATGGTAGGTTTATTTGAACAGTGAGAGACAGAATAACAAGAAAATCCAGAAGAACGCATGTCAAAAATGTTCTAAATTGATTTGCATTTTAATGAGGGAAATAAGTATTTGACCCCTCTGCAAAAGATGACTTAGTACTTGTTATAATCTTAGTTCTTTCGGTAAAGTCACGTTGAAGGGAAACAATAAAATATATATAAAACAATACAAAATATATATTTTATTATTTTATTGTTTCCCTTCAACGTGACTTTACCGAAAGAACTAAGAATATGAATTACTGCAGTCACGAAAGCTTTAAATCTAAATTTAGTACTTGTTGGCAAAACCCTTGTTGGCAATCACAGAGGTCAGACGTTTCTTGTAGTTGGCCACCAGGTTTGCACACATCTCAGGAGGGATTTTGTCACCCTCCCCTTTGCAGATCTTCTCCAAGTCATTAAGGTTTCGAGGCTGACGTTTGGCAACTTGAACCTTCAGCTCCCTCCACAGATGTTCTATGGGATTAAGGTCTGGAGACTGGCTAGGCCACTCCAGGACCTTAATGTGCTTCTTCTTGAGCCACTCCTTTGTTGCCTTGGCCATGTGTTTTGGGTCATTGTCATACTGGAATACCCATCCACGACCCATTTTCAATGCCCTGGCTGAGGGAAGGAGGTTCTCACCCAAGATTTGACGGTACATGGCCCCGTCCATCGTCCCTTTGATGCGGTGATGTTGTCCTGTCCCCTTAGCAGAAAAACACCCCCAAAGCATAATGTTTCCACCTCCATGTTTGACGGTGGGGATGGTGTTATTGGGGTCATAGGCAGCATTCCTCCTCCTCCAAACACGGCGAGTTGAGTTGATGCCAAAGAGCTCCATTTTGGTCTCATCTGACCACAACACTTTCACCCAGTTGTCCTCTGAATCATTCAGATGTTCATTGGCAAACTTCAGATGGGCATGTATATGTGCTTTCTTGAGCAGAGGGACCTTGCGGGCGCTGCAGGATTTCAGTCCTTCACGGCGTAGTGTGTTACCAATTGTTTTCTTGGTGACTATTGTCCCAGCTGCCTTGAGATCATTGACAAGATCCTCCCGTTTAGTTCTGGGCTGATTCCTCACCGTCCTCATGATCATTGCAACTCCACGAGGTGAGATCTTGCATGGAGCTTCAGGCCGAGGGAGATTGACAGTTCTTTTGTGTTTCTTCCATTTGTGAATAATCGCACCAACTGTTGTCACCTTCTCGCCAAGCTGCTTGGCAATGGTCCTGTAGCCCATTCCAGCCTTGTGTAGGTCTACAATCTTGTCCCTGACATCCTTGGAGAGCTCTTTGGTCTTGGCCATGGTGGAGAGTTTGGTATCTGATTGATTGATTGCTTTTGTGGACAGGTGTCTTTTATACAGGTAACAAGCTGAGATTAGGAGCACTCCCTTTAAGAGTGGGCTCCTAATCTCAGCTCGTTACCTGTATAAAAGACACCTGGGAGCCAGAAATCTTTATAATTGAGAAGGGGTCAAATACTTATTTCCCTCATTAAAATGCAAATCAATTTATAAAAAATTTGACATGCGTTTTTCTGGATTTTTTTGTTGTTATTCTGTCTCTCACTGTTCAAATAAACCTACCATTAAAATTATAGACTGATAATTTCTTTGTCAGTGGGCAAACGTACAAAATCAGCAGGGGATCAAATACTTGTTTCCCTCACTGTATGTTTCAGTTGGTCTAGGTCTGTCAACAACCATGCAGTAGTAAAGTTCAGCACAGTACCGACACCAGATCTCGGTACAAATTAATTCATGCCACCCAAACACAGATGCCAATTCACAGACTGTCTCGGCTGGACCGGGACAGGAGGTAACCCAAGGGTAGTGGGAGGATAACCGCTTTGTGAGCTATTTGTAAGTAATGCGTTTATAGTATTTGGCTGCTATACATTTCCACGTGATAAGCCACTTCGTTAAGCTATAATTTGTGGCCAGGTCGCTTCTGAAAAAGAGCTATATAGCTCTCAATGGGCCTTACCTGGTAAATAAAAAATAGTTTGCTTTAATGGTATACATACTTGAATTTTACTGCGGATGTTTTAAAACATGTCCTGTCTAACTGTCAACTTTGTTTGAATTTCAGTGAGAGAAGATGCTTCTCACACAGACGTTAAAGCAGGTACCAGAGTCCACCTGAAGCTCCTGCAGTGTGCGCCTCTTATAGGATTCCGTCCATTACTGTTGGTGCGATGGTTTGGATTTCCAAGTTGAAATCTCCTAGTTCATTTTATTTTTACCCAGGCGACAACTCAATTGTCAAGGGTAGTCCTGTTTGGAAGAGGCTATCCTCGTCTCTTGAGTTCTACATCTTGGAGAGGATGTGATTAGTCAGCATCGATGCCATTTTAGTTGGTGTCACGCATCATGCGTGCATTCTTAAATTACTGACGCCGACTGAAGACTGAAGATGCAAGTGTGCCACCTGACAATGATAGTTATGAAGCCATTTTTTGTCATTGCCAATCTTCCTTTGTGCTCTGTCAGAGTCTGGGATAACACGGCCTTGGTGACGTCCCCTGGACTTGTGTAATTTCTGTATCAATTTTTTTTCATTTTGAAACCTCTGCTCCACGTCCTTCATTTGCATCCATCTGCACCTCCGATTAGCACGGCTGGCTGACGTACGGCGCGAAAGAGGTTCAACGTACATACCTACAAGGAGTGTAAATTCATACGGTGCCAGAAACTCTGCACGAGTTCGTGCCGCGTTCTCCCGATGTTGCCGTCGATGTTTGTCCAGCGACAAGCCATTCGTTGCCACGCGCGAACCTGTCTCACCTCCACAATCACAGGGCCGAGTGTGTGACGTGTCTGGCAAGCCGTGTGATGTGTCTGCGGATGATAATCTTCAGCAGAGGCCTGTGCCTTCTCCCACAGACGCCGCGCAACTGACGCCGCTCCCAGCGCCGCCGACCTCTGCTTCCCCGGCCACGGCCACGGGGAGTTCCTCTCCTCTGCTGGACACCCCGTGTGCTGGACCTGCTGCTCCACCACACTTGCCTGCCCACTACACAGGCACAAAGAGGTACGGGCAGAATTAATGCATAAACGCTTTCAACATAAGTTGGAGAGAGCTGAGCCTTTCTAGGAATTCGGCAATGCTTTCCCACCTGTGACTGCTCCCGATATATGACTCGAGAGCATGTAGGTTTTGCTTGCAGGCCACACACACACACATGAATGATGTGTTTGGTATTATCTCATGGAAAATAATAAATTGCACAAGGGCCAGGGTCATGCCCCATTCATTCTGAACGATTAAACCAAACTGACCCACGTTCACACACGAGAGCAGAGAGGTTGGCTGCAGGGTGACGCACGCGAAGAACACGTCGCTGTGAAAGAGTTATAAGGTCCCCCTTCGTACCTTCTTACTCTCCTTCCCACCCCCCTCCTTCCGGTCAGGTGATTTTGAAGTGTCGTCGTCATGCGAGGACGTGGACCGAGACAGCGCGTGGAACCAGTGGCTGCGCTCCGAGATCCCGGGGCTCTTCCTGCTGGCCCTGCACACGTTTACCGTGAGTCGGTGCAGATGTGGCCTCGCGACTGGGGCTGCCACCTGTCTGTGTTTGACCCCCGGACAGTGTTCGGGTGGCAGCAGGAATTGATTTGGGCCAAAATCTGGTACCCCGGGTATAGCTGTGGTTGAATTTTATCACCGTGAACAGCACAGTTTTAACAATAGACCTGGGCTCGCTGAGAAATGTGCCTGGGTTTTCTCTGTCGTGGAAATGGTGGCAACTGTACTTGAGGCATCGGCACGTTTATTCGCGCTCCGGCTCCATTTACACCGAGTCACGTGCTCGTCTCGTGTGGGGAGTGGTGGTGTAGCTGTTAGTATGAATTTTAGTATGTATGCATGGAGGGGGGAGGAGGGGTTAACCCAAATGCGTACGCTTGTGTATGGGGGGTCTACTGACAATGTGTAAGCCGACTCAACGGCATGAATCTGCCCATCGCAGTGACATGGGGAAGTAATTGCTTCCGACAAAGGCGTTCATTGACCTTTTAAATCGTACTCAGGTTTGAGAACGGGGACAGTTTGCATTCATGATCCTGAATCATGACAATTCCTTGACTCTCCGGCAGTGGTGAATCGTTCCAACCATCAGTAGGAATCGTGTATATGTGTGTACGTGTATGCACAGCTGTACCCATTGGCTTCTGTTATGGTCATGTACGTTTATTTTTTATTTCGTGGAATTTCACTTGCTGTACTCCACGCGGTGAGTGCTTTGTGTAGATAGGAATCATCTTATGTAGAGAATATAAATCTAATTCAGTACCTCTATATGTCTCCCACAGACGAGCGGGGAGACAGCAGCCAGGCGGTGAGCCGGCACTCCCAACAATCGCCCAAGATCTGCGGTTCTCTTTACATTCCGATATTTGCAGCCACTTACTGAGTGTTTACATGTGGGGGGAAACCAGTACACTCGCAGAAAACGAACGAATGTGAGCAAGGGGGCAACGTTCTATCCCGTGCAGATGGAACAGATTCCACAGTTGTGTTCCACTGCCTCCTGGCAAGCCAGGGTATGACTCATCCTCGATGTCCACCGGAAGGGAGATTGCACACTTGCAATTGAATTCTCTGAGATTATGTATATCATGGGGTAGGCAGTGACAAAGCCCCTGACTCACTTAACACGAACATGCGGTCCAGTGCATTGTACGTGCAAGGATACTTGCTTTCCAAAATGTATGAATGTGTGTTGAACTTGAATCTTGACTTGAAGCTTTCGTGACTGCAGGAATTCATATTTTTTGGGTCTTTCGGTAAAGTCACGTAGATAGAACAATAAACTAATAAAAATAAAGTGAATACGAAATAATAATAAAATTATCACGACGTTTCGATCGCAACACAAGCAATCGTCTTCATTTTTCTCCTGATGACGATTGCTTGTGTTGTGATCGAAACGTCGTGATATATTTTACTTTTTTATTCACTTTATTTTTATTATTTTATTGTTCTATCTACGTGACTTTACGGGAAGACCCAAAGAATATGTGTTGAACTTTTTTCGCAGTGTGCGTATCCAACCGTGCTAATCTGTGGTACATTAACACCTTGCCACAAATGCCCTGTTGCTCATGAGCACAGCGACTCAAATGAATCAGGCGCAAGGTTTGCATGATTAATTCTTACAAAGTGGGGTCTATAATGAACAATATGGCTGAAGCTCGAGTTCTATTCATTTAAAACCAAACGTGTTTCTTACCAACCATACCTGGTGTTTGCACACAGATACAGATTCTGGGCGATGCGTTCTACACCATTCGGAATGCGCTGTTGCAATGTGCAGCTACAGCTGCTGCAAAAATATTTGTCTCGGTTTGATCCACTGAACAATATCCACTGACCACACCGCACGCGCAACAATGATATAACTACAAACAAAAATATAATAAATTAGGATGGTTTATTAAATATATTGCACGTAAGAAAATACAGCAATAGACGTAAAAATACATGGCAGTTTAACACGTAGGCTTTCGCGACAAATATCCATAATACAGGTTTTATGGGTTGGATCGCGTAAATATGTAAATGTGTCATTATGAGACCTCCTTTGCCAGTAGCAAGATATAGTAATAGGTTTTTACCGTTTTATCTGGCACCAAAACTGACACCTTTATACAAGGGATCATGTTTGCATCATCTGGTCCGACACCAGTGGAGACTAGGCTCTAAGAAAAGCCGTCTCGGGTGTGGACCAATCAACTTCAAGGACAATGTATATTACTATCAGAGTTGTCTCTTTTTGTTTGCATTTTGATTGCTTGTCTTGTGGTTATTGCAAACATGATCCCTTGTATAAAGGTGTCAGTTTTGGTGCCATATAAAAGGGTAAAAACCTATTACAATATAAATGTGTCGTTAAACCCGCCACCACCCGACAGCCAACTAGTAAGGGTTGTCACGTAAACAGAACATGCCAATTCATCACTAGTACAGTACACCGGTGTGTGGTGTGTTGGAGAGCCAAGCCACCACATTTACCATCGGAGTACGACGTTTCAGTAATTACAACTAGCTTCATCAGGCAACAGCAATATTTGGGAGAAGTCCACCTGTTTCATTCCTTGTATAGAGGCGTAGATGTGATGACAACACTTGTGCGCTCTTTGAGCGCAAAGTAGGGGGGGGGGGGATTAATGAATCAACGTACATTATACATGCACATTATCCTAGGCCATTGATCTTGTACTTAGTGTCCATTGTGTGTACTAAAATAGCCGTACAAACGGTAATTTGATGATTCTCTTCCATGCAGAAACTAAGTCGGTAGCTATCCAAACGATTACAATTATTTTTATTTATTTTTATTTCGATAGATTCTGTAATTAGTCTTGGCCAGTAGTAACTAATTTTGCACAGAACTTCACCATTATCAAAATCAATTGAGTGTCTTTGTGGGCACGCGTGTTCTGCTACTGCTGACAGTTGTATTTGTGAGCATTTCATATTTCTGTGGTGTTCTTTTAGTCTCGTGCTGATCATTCATCCTGTTTGCCCTACATAGAATTTGCCACAAGTGCAATTAATCCGGTACACACCTTCTGTTGATAGCTTCAGTAATAGAACAGCAAATAAATACCCAATAGTCCTTTTCGTAGGTTTCCATATGCCTTCTGAATTTGCCTGGCTGATCAAAGTTTCGACCGCAGATGCCATTGGTCAGGGGTCTCTTTATCCGTTCTCATGTGGGACTCTAGGCATGATGGCAGTTGGAATGCTTTCCCACAGACTTGGCAAGACATTTGTTTTCTCACTCTAGTGACTATGGGAGTGAGGTGGAGTCGAGATGGGCGCTGGTCAGGCGTGGCGTTTCCCAGCAGGCGCCTTCGTTCCATGCGCGGTCGCTGTGATAGCAATAACTTCGTTGCACGCAGGTGCGCCCTTTGCAGAAGGTGGCATTGTCTGCAACTCTGCCTCCTCACCACCAGGACTCGACAAGCTGCTGCTGCTGTTGCTGGTGCCATCCATGGCAAAGGCAATTCTTCCAGCACCATGACTCGCAGCCGAGTAGCTCTGACACACCTTCACCACCGCATTGACAAAATTGCCGTCATTCACCATGCCACGTGCGCCCCTTGAGTTCTTTCCGTGGGTCTCCATATGCCTTCTGAGTTTGTAGGGCTGATCAAAGCTTTGATCGCAGATGTTGCAGCTTTGACCACCGGTCTTGTGCATTCTCATGTGGGACTCTAGGCACCATGCCAGTTGGAATGTTTTCCTGCAGACGTCGCAAGAGATTCGTTTTCTCACTCTAGTGACTCTATCGGATTCTAGTGACTATCGGATTCAACGCCGCATTGGCAAAACTGCCGTTGTTCACCAAGCCTGCTGCACCCTTTATCATGTAATCCTTTTCGTGGGTCTTCATATGCCTTTTGAATTTTCATGGCTGATCAAAGCTTCGTCCACATAAGCCGCACCATTGCTCACGGGTCTCCTTGTGCGTTCTTACGTGGGCTTCTAGGCACCACGCCAGTTGGAATTTTTTCCCACAGACGTCACAAGAGATGAGTTTTTTCGCTCTTGTAACTCTACCGGATTGAGGTGGGGTCGAGACAGGTGCTGGTGAAGTGCCATCGATGGTAAAGGCAATTCTTCCAGCACCACCATGACTCGCAGCGGAGTTGCTCTCGCACATCTGAAACAAAAGACAAAGGTCACGCGCATGACACCCGTGTCACGAGTGCACTCACAAAGGCATACTTAAGGTGACGTAAGATTCATTACAACAGATTCATTATAACAGAACTCCTCAATAGTGCAGATCCTATCATCTACTATTTCACTCCTTATCCACCCAACTAAGTACTCTTTGGTTCTTTCGGTAAAGTCACGTAGGTAGGAAAAATAAAATAAAAAATAATATATCACGACCATAAATGACGCCACGCGATTTTTGACCCCCCCCCCTCGTCACACGGCGTCACAAAAAGTCAGACCCCCCCCCCTCAAGTATGACGTCACAAAGCTCTGCCCCCCCCCCCCAACCATATTTTCATTTTGAAAATAAAACATGTTCCAAATCGCTTTAAACTATTGTCATTGTATTTAATGTGGCGCTGCACTCTGATGTTGTAGGAGAAAACATTTATTAAAAAGTTTTATTTAACTAAATAGAACATGTTGTCTATATTTAAAGTTGCGCATTTTGACGTGACGTCACATTTCTCAAACCCCCCCCCCCCTCGTCACAAATGTCTGACCCCCCCCTCCCCAGGTGTGTGACGTCATTTATGGACGGCCCCCATCGCCTTAAAACGCGAACTCGCGCTTGCAAACTGAAACCGCGGAACTTTTTTTGTTCAGCAGCGCGATCCTCCGCGAGATGTAATGAGTCGGCCTCGCGCTGTGAGTGAGTGGGAGTGAGACAGCATCGTCCCCCACTCCTCCTGATGTCGAGGGTAAATGGGCGAGGTTTAGGTCTGTGACTCATGCAGCTGCAATGGCTGCTTTGTGTACGCGGTCCAGACCGCCCCAGAGACCCTGGCTGACAGAGGAGGCGTTCAGGATGGTTGAGAAAAAGCAACAAGCCCACTATAATCGTCTACAGCATCCCACGTCAGAGAATGAGGAGGCTTACCGCAGCCTTCGGTCGGAGGTTCGGAGAGACGTGAGGCGCTGCAAGGATGGGTGGTGGTCGCGGGTTGCTGAGGAGATGGAGTCTGCCTCAATTGCCCGCGATCACAAATCCCTATTTAACTCCATCAAAAAAGTAACTTACAGCGCCACACCTATTACCATTGTAGGGGTAATCGTCACTCACCACTCTGTGGGCTGGTAGCTTCCCCTTATCGTCAATAGGGGGCGGAAGCGCTATCACGCCAGGGCTAATGTCCATGGCCCAAAAAGGGGCCAACGACAAACCCTAGCAAACGGATCCTGGGACACACTCCCCGGGGCCCCGGGAGGAGGGAACTGGGGGATGATGTCACCTTCCAGAACGTTCTAGAAGGGAAGCGTGGCTAGGGCGGAGCAAGCCACGAACCATAAGCCGGACCTCTCAGAGGTCTGGCTCAGTCATCTGCAAGCTGACGAACGAAGACCTGGGCTGAAGATAGGACTCTGGACCCCAAGCTCCGTTGTCCTTCTAAGGGCTGGAGCTCAGTGAGGCCAGTGGTCAGGACCCACGGACCGGGTACGGTCAGGTCAAATAGCCTCTCCTAGGGTCCCAGCCGGAGCACGAAGGGTAACGGGGTACCTAGTGATAGGGCCCGCATAATCCGGAGGCCATACCTCCCCAGGTATCGGGTAAAGGGACCGATATACCCTTTGTGTTAGAGACTTGTAAGGAAGACAATAAATATCGTGTTGCCTCATCAGAAGTTTATTCGTCAATTTATACCCACTACACCACCATTAGGGGAACGAAGGGTGATCCAATCTCCGACCCCAGGGACAGGTTTGCAGATTTGCTGAGCATTTCTGTGAGGTCCTGGGGGAGGGGGAATCCCTCAGCCTGGAAAACATCATGGGACAAAGTGGGGATGACCCTGCTGAGGATGCGGTGCCTCAAATATTAGAGGAGGAAGTCACCCCCTGTGAGTGGCTGGCTGAGGTACCATCCATTGAGGAAGTACTGAGGGCGATCCAGAGTCTGAGACCAGGAAAGGCACCGAGCAGAGATGATCTCCCAAGCGAAATGCTGAGGGAGGGTTGCGTTTGTGCGTAGACTGACCTACATGACATCATAACAACAGTCTGGGCCACTGGATGGGTTCCGCAGGATTGGAAGGATGCCCTGGTGGTCCCCCTCTTTATGAAGGGGGACCGCACAGACTGTAACAACTACAGGGGCATCTCACTCAGTGTGCTGGGAAAGGTCCTGGCAAGGATTATTCAACATCGCCTTGCTAGGTACGCTGAGCAGAGGCTTGCGGAGCCCCAATGCGGTTTCAGGAAAGGGCGGTCCTGCACAGATGTCATATTTTCTGTCCGTCTGCTACAGCAGAGGTGGAGGGAATTCCAACAAGACCTACATCTCTGCTTTATTGACCTGGTCAAGGCCTATGATACCATCAGTAGGCCTGGGCTCTGGGTTTTTCTTCGTGCTTTCAGAGTCCCTGACCCTCTGCTCACACTCATTAAGGACCTTCATGATGGTGAGCAGGCCCGGGTAAAACTACGTAGCCGGGAGTCAGAGCCATTCCCTGCGACAGGGATGTCCTCTGGCTCCAACATTTAACATCTATTTCGACCACATAGTTCGTGAAGCCTTCAGTAGCTGTACCAGAGCAATTTACGTCTGGTACAGATATAATGGGAGGCTGATCGATGCCCGGGTGCGGTCAAGGGATGGCTCCCTATTGGTCAACCACATTATGTATGCCGACGACCTGGTAATTGCTGCTCATTCAGAGGAAGAGTTGGAGGCGCTGCTGCTGAAACTGGAGTGTGCCACTAAGAGGTGGGGCCTTACCATCAGCCCCACCAAAACGAAGCACCTGCCTGGGTATTTTATGCCATCGGGCACTCCACCCCCATAACTCCCAATCGGTGATGGGGCAGTTGGGAAGAGAGTGGAGAGTTTCCCATACCTGAGCAGTGTGCTCATGATCGGCTCCGGTTTAACAACAGAGGTCTCACTCCGAATTAGTCGAGCGGCATTATCTTTTCATCGGTTGTGTAACGTGTGGAAGCTACCTGGTCTGTCGCTCCGCATGAAGCTTCGGGTCTTCTCGGCCACAGTCATTCCCTCCCTCTACACTTGCGAAACGTGGACCCCCCTAATGCAGCATCTTCACCGGTTAGAAACATTTAGGCTGGCCTGCCTACTATCAATCCTAGGTTTAACCAGGCTGGATTGTGTGAGGAGCTCACAAATTCTCGAAAGATCTGGACAAAGTCCCATCGGCGAGCTCCTCCAGCAGGCAAGGCTGTGTTGGCTGGGCATGTAGCCCGCATGCCCAATCACCGCATGCCCAAACAGCTTTTGTTCGGCCGGATTGATGGAGCTAAACGGGCGTGGCACGGACTTGAGAAGAGATGGAGTGATGTGGTACAGGAGGATGTGGAGCTGAGTGGACTTGCCGATGACTGGTACCAGCGGTGTCAAGATCAGCCTCTGTGGAGGAGGCTTGTGAAGGACGCTACTGGGCAGTTGGAGGCAGTCGCCCTCCAACAACAACGGAGGGCGGAGGAGCGACGCTCAGAAAAACGAGCGGAGCGTCGGGTGGCTAAAGCTCAGCAAGTTGGCACAGTAGGGGGCACAGGTGGTGCATCAGCCAGTCATCTCAGTCATGTCAGTCAGTCGACCATTGGCACCTGGGTCTGCCCCGTGACCTCTTGCCAGCCGGCGATCGACACTTCATGTGGCCTCAAGGTGCACATGGCCTGGCACAAGCGTCGTGGTGACGTCACCACCACTTAGTGGCGAATTGCGGTTGTTTTGAGACAGTAAGAGAGTGTGAGGTCGACTCAGCCTCAGATGAGTACCTGGTGCGGTGTGTCGTAAACATCGCTACTGGGGGAGACAAAGGCCGCCGTGGAGGAGAATCCTAAAATAATAAAAGCTTTTATTATAATAAAAACTTTGATTGTAATATTTTATTAATATTATAATAAAAGCTATACTTAAAGCTTTTATTATAATCAAATTTCAATTTGTTATGAAAAGAAATACAAATAATAAATTTAAAATAATAAAAGCTTTGATTATTTCCAATTTATTATTTTATTATTTTTTATTTTGCTGCCACCTGCCGGCCACCAACGTGGCGTGTAGATTCTGCCAAATTAAAAAGTTACTAATAAAAATAAGAAATTGAAAATAATAAGCAAAAACCCAGATTCATATTCTTGGTTGCTTCGGTAAAGTCACGTAGATAGAAATAAAACTAAAATAATAACATAACATTTATTTTTTTAAATTAAAAATACAAAAAATAAATTTTAAATAATGAAAGCTTTTATTATTTTCAATTTATTATTTAATTTTTTTAATTGGCAGAATCTATACGCCATATTCTTGGTTCTTCAGGTAAAGTAACGTAGATTTGAAATAAAAATAATTCAATTTAATTCAAAAATATAAATTATATATTGAAACTAATAAAAGCTTTTATTATTTTAAATTTATTGTTTATTTTTTTTAAATTGGCAGAATCTACACGCCATATTCTTGGTTCTTCAGGTAAAGTCACGTAGATTTGAAAATAAAAATAATTCAATTCAATTGAAAAATATAAATTATATATTGAAACTAATAAAAGCTTTTATTATTTTAAATTTATTCTTGAAATTTTAAAATATAAAAAAATAAAATAGAAATAATAAATTGAAAATAATAAAAGCATTTATTATTTTATAATAAATTGAAAATAAGAAAAGCTTTTATTATTTTCAATTTATTATTTTAATTTTATTATAACTTTACCGAAGGAAGCAATAATCTGGCGTGTAGATGCTGCCATCTGGTGGCCACCAACGTTGGCAGGTGGCAGCATCTACACGCCATATTCTTGGTTCTTTGGGTAAAATATAAATAATAAAGAAAAGTAAAAAACTAACAATTCATGATTTAGTATTTTTTCATTTAATTCTATTATTTTCATTTTCAAATCTACGTTACTTTACCAAAAGAACCAAGAATATGGCGTGTAGATTCTGCCAATTTAAAAAAATTAAAATAAATTGAAAATAATAAAAGCTTTCATTATTTTCCATTTATTTTTTGTATTTTTTTTATTTAATTTTATTATTTTTTTTTTCAACCTACATGGCTTTACCGAAAGAACCAAGAATATGAATCTGGATTTTTGATTATTATTTTCAATCTATTCTAATTTTTAAATTGGCAGCATCTACACGCCATATTCTTGGTTCTATCGGTAAAGTCACGTTGATAGAAAAAAAAATCAAATCAAATAAAAAGTGTGAAATTGAAAATAATTAAAGCAAAAAAACCACATTCATATTCTTGGTTCTTTCGGTAAAGTCACAGAGATAAAAAAAATGAAACAAAATTTGGATTTTAAAATAATAAATTGACAATAATAAAAGCTTTTATTATTTTCCATTTATTTTTTTGTATTTTTAAATTGGCAGAATCTACACGCCATTTTCTTGGTTCTTTGGGTAAAGTCACGTAGATAGAAAATATAAATAATAAAAGAAAAGTAAAAATTTTAACAATATTTTTTAAAATATTTTTATTATTTTATTGTTTCCCTTCTACGTGACTTTACTGAAAGAACCAATAATATGAATCCCTGCAGTCACGAAAGCTTTAAATCAAAATTTAATAATAACAATTCATGATTTTTCATTTAATTCTTACATTTTCATTTTCAAATCTACGTGACTTTACCGAAAGAACCAAGAATACGGCGTGTAGATGCTGCCATCTGCCGGCCACCAAGGTGGCGTGTAGATTCTGCCAATTTAAAAATTACAAATAAAAGTCATAAATTGAAAATAATAAAAGCTTTTATTATTTCCGATTTATTTTGTTTTAAATTTATTTGATTATTTTTAAATCTACATGA
Source organism: Petromyzon marinus (assembly GCF_048934315.1). Classification (NCBI taxonomy): domain Eukaryota; kingdom Metazoa; phylum Chordata; class Hyperoartia; order Petromyzontiformes; family Petromyzontidae; genus Petromyzon; species Petromyzon marinus. The sequence goes on from NC_133683.1 coordinate 1,130,647, forward strand.
CTTTACCGAAAGAACCAAGAATATGAATCTGGATTTTTGCTTATTATTTTCAATTTATTATTTTCATTTTTCAATTGGCAGAATCTACACGCCACGTTGGTGGCCGGCAGATGGCAGCATCTACACGCCATAATCTTGGTTCTTTCGGTAAAGTCACGTAGAATGAGAATAAAATAATAAATTGATAAAATAAAATGACACAATAAAATTATCACGACGTTTCGGCCACAACACAAGCGGCCTTCATCAGGTGAAGGGACGAGACTGTCTGGAGGACAGCGCTGGAGCGAACAAAGCCAAGCTCAGATCGCGACCTTTAAGCTGTGTGAGAAGAAACAGAGCACCTTGACAAAGGAATTATCATAGAATTTAGCATTGAAATAGCTGAGTGATTAGCTTGTGACTGGTCACAGAAATGGCTATGTTAAAGTCAAAGCATACACATCCACAGAGGCACCCCTTGACAAAGGAATTATCATAGAATTTAGCATTGAAATAGCTGAGTGATTAGCTTGTGACTGGTCACAGAAATAGCTATGTTAAAGTCAAAGCATACACATTCACAGAGGCACCTAGTACAAATCAAACAGGAGAATTTAGCATTGAAATAACTAGGAGAATTTAGCATTGAAATAACTGAGTGATTAGCTTGTGACTGGTCACAGAAATGGCTATGTTAAAGTCAAAGCCTACACATCTGAGCTATTCACCGTAACTGGGTATACACTACACTACATAATGAATACTACATAATAAACCAATAAAAACTAAAATATAAATTACCTCAATGTTATCAATAAACTCTATATATTCTCCAATCAGCTAAGCTACCACACAATAAGTCGTTATATATCACAATGCTATATGGCGAAAAAATTGGTGGATTCTTACCGTTAACTTTAGCACCACGGACAGCTACGAGCCCCGTTCAGACGGACGAGTTCATCCATGGTCGGAACAGAGGAGGGGTAGAGAGACAGCTGCGAGGCGCTGTTATACTCCATGTTGTATATAGTATTCATTATTTAGTGTAGTGTATACCCAGTTACTGTTAATAGCTCAGATGTGTAGGCTTTGACTTTAACATAGCCATTTCTGTGACCAGTCACAAGCTAATCACTCAGCTATTTCAATGCTAAATTCTATGATAATTCCTTTGTCAAGGCGCTCTGTTTCTTCTCACACAGCTTAAAGGTCGCGATCTGAGCTTGGCTTTGTTCGCTCCAGCGCTGTTCTCCAGACAGTCTCGTCCCTTCACCTGCTGAAGGCGCTTGTGTTGTGGCTGAAACGTCGTGAGAATTTTATTGTTATTTTATTTTATCAATTTATTATTTTATTCTCATTCTACGTGACTTTACCGAAAGAACCAAAGAAGATGAATCCTTGCAGTCACGAAAGCTTTAAATCGAAAAATATTCTCGGTTCTTTCGGTAAAGTCACGTAGATTTGAAAATAAAATAATCGAATTTAATTAAAAAAATTTTTTTTATTATTTTAAATTTAAAAATACAAATGATAAATTGAAAATAATAAAAGCTTTTATTATTTTGAAAATAATAATAAAAGCTTTTATTATTTTCAATTTTATTTAATTATTTGTATTTTCTATCGACGTGACATTACCGACATAACCAAGAATACGGCGTGTAGATGCTGCCACCTGCCGGCCACCAACGTGGCGTGCAGATGCTGCCAGGTGTGATTTGAGAGGTGATTGGGTTGGTGATGTTGGTGAGTTGCATGGTGAGTGTGTCGGTGAGCACCTGGAGGATTCGCCTCCACGGTCGCCTTTGTCTCCCCCAGTAGCGATGTTCACTCCACACCGCACCAGGAACTCATCTGAGGCTGAGTCGACCTCACACTCTCTCACTGTCTCACAACAACAACAACAACCGCCATTCGCCACTAAGTGTCGGTGACGTCACCACGACGCTTGTGCCAGGCCATGTGCACCTTGAGGCTACGTCAAGTGTCGAACGCCCGCTGGCATGAGGTCACGGGGCAGACCCAAGGGTGCCACTGGTCGACTGACTGAGATGACTGAGATGACTGGCTGATGCACCACCTGTGCCCCCTCCTCACACTCACGCGCACTCACTCACAAGCGCGAGTTCGCGTTTTCAGGCGATATAAAATAATTTATATTTCATGCCAGTTGGTTCTGAAGGGTGGCTGTTTGTAATTTGGGCGTTCGTAAGTCGAGGACTGCCTGTAAATAAAGATTCCGATTGTGGATGTGGGGCTTTCACCGTGGGGTGAGCTTGGCCCGATCTGCGGGGGCGTGGCTTGCACGACAGTGGGCGGGGCACAGCCGCGACAGGCGTGGCTTATCCAGGAAGTGGGAGGAGGAGTCTCGAGCCTACGTGGGGGCGTGCAATAACAAAGGGGACGTGGAGTGTCACCCTGGGTGACGCCTGCGCTGACCAATCGCAAAGGAGACCGCGATCACCGGACTGCAAGCCAGAGAGAAGCGCGCTCCTTTTAAAGTTAACAACAACATTGTTAAATGTAAGTAGCGCCTCTCTACTTTATTATTGTTTTATTTGTTTAATACATTACTTGTGGTGCCGTGAGTCGAGTGAAATGAGTCAATAACCTTGCTAGACATGGCTAAGCTTTTAATAAGGGGCGCCGCGGTGTCGAGATGTTAACTACCTCGCCAGGCCTACAGCAGCGTGGAGGTTCCATCCAGACCCTGACGCCTGCTCTGTATTTGTTTATTTTTTTCCCCTGTGGTCACGTAGATTCTTCTCCTGGTCCTTCGGTTTTCCCCTCCACATTTAGAAACGTGAGTTCAGAGTACTTGGCTGCTATAAATGTCCACATGATAAGCCACTTTTGTTGAGCTATCATTTGTGTCCAGGTCGCTTCTGATAAGAGTTATTTAGCTCAGTGGGCCTTACCTGGTAAATATAAATAGTTTATAGTTTAGTTTATAGTTCATAAGAACTCGTGACAAGGGTCAGTGTCTACTTCAAATATTGTTCAGGCTCTGGAGACCTCCAAAGTTATTCGTGATGTTATACATTTGGTTCGTTTTGAGCATAATCGCGACCTTATATAATTATTACGTGATACACACGCTGAATATACGCACACAAACATCGTGTACACGTGTGTCGTGCCCTCTATTGTCCACATAGACGGCTTGTGCTGACGAGAGAACGGTCTTAACGTACAATGTCGTGACATGTATCAGCCCTTTGTTGATCCAGCGTTTTGATAGAGGCCTCCCCCACACCATGTCGTTCGTGGGAGTTGTTTAACCATACTTCACCATGCCGGTCAATGCGGGTTTGGTGAAGTGAGGAGGCCCAGAAACTTGCATATGCAGATACGAGTTTGCCTGTGCTTGCATCTGCAGAATTACATTCTCACACATCTTCAAGTATAGTTTAATACTTATAAAAATGCATTAATTCTTGAGGATTCCATAAAGTACTGTGGTAAAAATAAAACAACTTGATTTGAATAAATTTCGATTTAAAGCGTTCGTGACTGCAGGGATTCATCTTCTTGGTTCTTTCGGTAAAGTCACGTAGAAGGGAAATAATAACATAATAAAATCAAAACATAATAAAATTCTCACAACGTTTTGGCCACAACACAAGTAGCCTTCCTCAGGTGAAGAAACAGAACTGTCGGAAAGACAGCGCTCCAATGAACACTGTTAAGCTTGGCAGCGTATTTAAGCTGGGTGGGAGGAGCAGAGCTCCTTGACAAAGGAGTTTACATATCAACAGAAGAATTTAGCATTGAAGTAGCTGTGTTAATGTGATAGATTAGCAGGATGTTAAAGTCAGAAATTAGCTGGTAACTGGGAGATTAGCATGATGTTAATGTGAGGAATTAGCATGTAACTGGTGACAGAAGTAGCTATGTTAAAGTCAGAGTTTACATATCAACAGAGGCATTTAGTATATTGACGCTAAAGAACTGCAACTACCCAACTATCATACAATAAACCGATGTGAAAGAACTAAATATAAACTACATCAATATAAATTTTGATTTAAAGCTTTCGTGACTGCAGTAATTCATATTCTTAGTTTTTTCGGTAAAGTCACGTTGAAGAGAAACAAACAAAATAATATAATATATATAAAACAATAAAAATTATCACGACGTTTCGACCATAACTCAAACGGTCATCTTCACACCTGAAGATGACCGTTTGAGTTGAAACGTCGTGAGAATTTTTATTGTTTTATATATATTATATTATTTTGTTTGTTTATCTTCAACGTGACTTTACCGAAAAAACTAAGAATATACATCAATATAATCAATGTACTCAATATATTCTCCACTAAGCTGAGCTACTAACAATAAGTTATTATACATTACACTTCTATGTCGCAAAAAATATTATAATATGCCTCCAAATAATATTTTTTATTATAAACTGCCATAGACAGACCCGAACATTGAATTATACACTGCGTTACTATACACTACCCTATACGTTAGATTATAATAATATTAGACTTGTAATATTACACTATGTATTATTTTACCAACCCTACTGTATACCTCACTGCTGTAGATTCACTATACAATTACGATACTGTATATTACCAAATAAATTATATTAAACATTACACTGAGTACTTTGTTGAACAGGGAATGCTTTGAGCTTGTGGGTTGAATCCATCTGTGTGGAGTTGTGTTATTTCGCAATATGCAAGGTGGGGTCTCTCTGGGTTCCACTCACGCAAACATCTCAATGCAATGGGACCTTTCTGAAAATGCAGTACTTAGACGCAATGAAGCTTTCCTGGGTAACTAGTTAACATTGTAATAATTAGCATGAGAGATAATGACGTTCCCTTATAAGTGCCATTAGTAGTACTATCCTGTACTTTTAATGAAGACTATTTTACGTAGTTGTTTGTAAAAAAGTGTCCATTCCCAAAACTTCTTGACGGGCCCTCATACAGAAATGATATTACAATCTTACATGGAGATTGCGAGTCAGAGTGTTGTGAATAGTGGAGTGAACGTGTGGTGCAATCATTATATTGTTGGTGTGTATATACAGAAAGACCTATTTGGTGGGTAACATTAGGAAAATGGAGGTAGTTAGTCATTGTTGTTTAGAAACAAAATATTACTTGGGTGGATAAGAGGAGTAAAATCGTACATGATAGGAACTGCAATATTGTGGAGTTCCGGTATAATGAGTTATAGTATATATGAATCTTACGTCACCTTAAGTATGCCTGTGCGAGTACACTCGTGACACGGGTGTCATGCGCGTGACCTTTGTCTTTTGTTTCAGATGTGCGAGAGCAACTCCGCTGCGAGTCATGGTGGTGCTGGGAGAATTGCCTTCACCATCGATGGCACTTCACCAGCACCCGTCTCAACCCCACCTCAATCCGGTAGAGTTACACGAGCGAAAAAACGTATCTCTTGTGACGTCTGTGGGAAAAAAATCCAACTGGCATGGTGCCTAGAAGCCCACGTAAGAATGCATAAGGAGACCCGTGAGCAATGGTGCGGCATATGTGGACAAAGGTTTAATCAGCCAGGAAAATTAAAAAGGCACATGAAGACCCATGAAAAGGATTATATGATAAAGGGTGCACCAGGTTTGGTGAATAACGGCAGTTTTGCCAATGCGGTGTTGAATCCACCATCGCCCTATGAGATGTGCTCAGTCTGCGGATTTTTAAGTCCTATTGAAATCCTGAAAACTCATGAAAGTCTTCACGCACAGTTCTTGTACAGACCGAAGCCTGAACATGATTACACTTCGACAAAAGATAGCGGCGTTAAGATAAATGACATGAAATCCAAATTTCTTGAATGCTTTGGCCTAGTTCCACGTCAACAAACTGCTTCACCAGTCAGTGAGAATAAACCATACGCTGCTCTCGATCCTTTTATGAGCATGAAAGTGTTGATGACCTTGCAGCAGAAGAAGGAAAAGCGAAGTAGACCTAAGTCCATTAAAAGAAAGAAGACCACCACCAGTGTCACCAATTGCAGCAGTAGCAACAGCCAGAATTCGGACATCAAGAGGATGGACTGCACGGAAGCAGGAGGCTGCGTGGAGCAGAGCATCCCCAAGGTGGATGAATCCAACCTGGCACCTTTAGGTACGTCCTAGTAATGCACACACTACATTTCATTTGGATGTAATTCATAATTTCACAAATTAGTTAATGTACGCATATGTTGACCATATCTGTATGCCTGCGCTGAGGAGTCTAGAGATCTGATGTGGTGCTACTCGGATGTTGGGTTAAACCGTGAAACTCTGGGTTTTCTGTCACCGAACCACGATTAAATTGGCTTCTCATTGATGGTCTTATCCAGTTACCAAACACTTCTTCCAGCAAACACTTGGACCTACAGCCCCAGAGCCCACTTGGACTCTTTGATGAATACCTCGAGATGGGTACAATGAGCTCAGAGGATCACACTACGGAGTCAACGCGTTTTACTTTATTATAAAAAAAACACACAATTGGGTATCATTTGATTATATTGGCACGTGTGGACGGCCCCTGTGTATCTGTCGGACATTGTTGTGGGAGGGAAATTACCCACACTTCGGGTTGTTGAAGGCAGGGAGCACAGATGTAAGAGCTTAGATGTACAATACAACAATGTAATTTGCTGCACTGTCCTCTGCTGCTCACAACCCCACAATAACTATTGCATGGTCACCCATCCAACCAATTTTCAGGCTCAGCTCTCCTTAACTTCTGGGATCTGATTAAATCTGACGCATACTGGGTGATTTGGCCATAGGCACCAATCTATGGATATACTGTAACACAATTGTCTTTGAGCATGCGCATATGTGCATATGTACGGAGTTAAGTTTTAGAAACAATAGGAGCACATATTTGCTCCTCTTGTCTGCTAACCAATGCAGCTACATTGGTCAGCTTGGATTGACGTTTTTCCCCCTTACTATTTATTTAAAACTCTTGTGCATCATGTCCACTGTGGTTAACTGCTGTGATTTGTTGGCATTTCAGCCACAGTGCATATGCCTAAAAATGTGTGGTACGGTTAATGGAGTCCTCAATACAGGATGTGATGTAGTTATTATAGCCACCTAGTGGTGGAAAATGGTGCAAAAGAAACCCAGGTGAACCAGAGCTGAGCATTAAAGATGGTAGTGGCTGATCGCATCTTAGTGGCCAATGTAATGGACACGATAATTTTGTGAACAAATGACACGAAAATGTGACCATATTTTGGGGTCTCCTTTGACTAAAACACATTCAATGCATTGAAAACATGTTTTGTTTGCTTAAAGTAATCACAACATAACAGCATTAAGAGTGTATGTCTATATCCTGTTTCACTCATTATCCTATCCTTGCCCCCCTACCCATTCTCAAAATATACCCCAGTTATCCATATTCGGGTTTTCCACTCTCTTCGTGGCATCATTTCCACTTGCGCCATTGCTCGCACTGCTCAACAACATCATCGAAGTGCGGGTCGACGCGTGGAAGCTCGTAACAAAGATGAGGAGGCCTGTGGTTTCGCAAGCAAGAGGAATTGGAGCCTGGGCCGACATTCTGAGTATCGTTGCCACCCTCTCTGTAATCACCAATGTAAGTCGCCAGATTGTCTGCTCGCTTTCTCGCTCAATATCCCATCTTATGAGTGACATAACATGTCATGTTAGCCGTGTGGGTTCTTTTTACCATAATTCACCATTCTGGTCCTGGCAGGTTTGAGAAGAGGTGTAGTGGGGGACCAGGAGCGGTTCGGGTATCACTCGTCACTGATGTTAGTCGTAGCTGGAAGTCAATTGCATGTGTGCTGAATTCAAAGTGCAGTGCATGAATCACTGCACCACCGCTCCTATCCACTCTCTCCCAAAATCGCAAAAGGTAAAGCCTTGCAATTGCTTGCTCATGTCACTGCTGGCAGAAGGGCCTCAACTAAAGGTAGCTCAAGAGAACCCCTCTACACGGTATTTGGCCTACTCTTCCATGATGACCAGACATGTTGTAAGATGTGGAATTACCTGCGCTAAAACAGTGATGAACCCATTTATATTGCTAATTGGACAGAGGTGGGGGAGATTTAAGAAAATGATCCATTGCTTCAACTGTTGTGTCAGGAGACTGAACTGACGACTGCCAGATTGCAAGTCCTTATATGGTAACCATTTCACTCTGGCAGCAACCCCCCAAATTGTATTTGTGAAAATTAATGTAATTGCCAAGGTAAGATGTTCAGAAGCCTTGGTCAAATCATTGCATGCTCAGTGACCGCTATCGCTGTGCCTCCGTATGCTAATTCCACAGTCATGCATCTTGGCGTTCACAACGGACATCATCCCACGCCTGGTGTATTATTATGGATACTCAGCAGAGTATGGCACAGGTTCGCCTACAATGCATGGGTACACGGAGGACAGCCTTTCAATTTTCAAGATCAGCGACTTCAAGGAGCAAAATCATCCCAACATCCTGCCAGCCTGGTTTGATCCGGCATTCCACACAACCTGCAGGTTTGTGCCATTCAGTGTCATGCCCAGCTATCGGGGGTGCCGTCCCTGCGAATGTGATGCACTGATCTCTGGGTGTGTTGTCCAGGTAGATGCGACATCCTTCTGGGTGTGGTGTCCTCCTGGCTCCGCCCCTTCCTGATTAGTCTGGTTCTCTTCCTCTTTTCACTCCGTGACTTTCCTTTTAAGACCCACACTTCCCCTAGGCCCCACCTCTGTTTAGGCCCTGCCCCTTACCCTGGACACAGGGTTTGGCTTAGTTGGGTAGTAAGGGGTTGTGGTAGGGTTGGGGGAGGAGTGTGCGTGGTGGGCGGGGACAGTAAAGGGGGTGGGGGGGGGGGAATTGGAGGGGGGGAGCAGTGGGTACGGGTGGGATGGCTTCACAACCAAAGTCCCACTTAGAGAAATATAATAATAGATTGATATAAATTATAGCTCATTGTTACCCTGCTAAAGAGTAATGTTATTTATTTATCTATCTATCGATCCACGACTGCTTAATTGAGTCTCAAGATCCCTTTTCAGGAAGACCGTGCATTGGGATTCCAGTTTAAGGTGGTTTTATGCATGTGGGATGCAATAAGAGGTCCTGGAGAACCCATGGTAATGAAATGAAGCTTAAAGGTCCACACAGACATGAAACCACTTGCTCTACAGCCATCTTCTGGTCTCCTCACCGCACAGTTAGTTAGGAAATTGATGCGATCTACCAACCCTTTTCTGTAACGTTTTTGAATTGCTGGCATACACAACTATAATCAATATAACCATATTGATCGATATTTAATATAACCTTACTTGACTATGACCAAATCACCACGAATACAGCTAATCTTAGATTCCGGAAGTCAAGCAGGCTTGAGCCTTGTTCGTACTTAGATTGATGAACACCATGCACAATGCAGGTACAGTAGGCGACTTTGGAGCTAGGTTGTCAGCAGTGGGTAGTTCAGAAAAATTAATAGTTGTGCTATATTGTTCTCCCATTATCTGAACTCCCTACCTTCACCAACCTGGTACGGACCAGCGTGAACCATGGTCAATAGAGCCCCCACAAGCTGCACGTTGTGGGAAGGCCCTCTTTCAGAAGCGGATTTTTTAAAGGGCTGTGAACGCATATACCGTTTGTACAAAACCACTTGTTCAATTTAGCGCCAACTCTACTTTCGAGGCACTTTGCTCAATATAGTCCATGCGTGCTTGTGGTTGTATGTGTGTAGGTATCCAGGTTATCGCTACCCGCCGGATCATCCCCAAGCCTACTCCGTCACCAAGCAGTACTGGCAAGTACTGACGGCAAAGCTGGCCTTCGTCATTGCCATGCAGGTACACATCAACATGCACACACACACATTCATAAACCCATTGAAAGATAAAGGTACAGCCCTCCAATTACTTGCTCATGTCACTGATGGCAAAAGGGCTCCTGCTATAGGGAGCTCACGAGAGACCCTTAAGATGTATTTGAACTGCTCTTCCACACTGGTCAGACGTCTTGGGAAGAGCTGGGAGTTCCCGCACTGAACAGCACCAAACTCAGCCGACCAATTGACTGGATGTATTCCATTTACACTGCTAGGTGGATAGAGGCAGTGGAATGTAAAAAAAAAACTTTCACCATTGTTTACACTGCCACGATCAAAGATCAATTCACACCCGCGACCTCTGGATTGCAAGTCTAGTGTGCAAAGCCTTACACTACTGCACCATCGTATAGACTCATCTGTGAGCAGTTAAGGTCAGCAGAGCAAACCGTGATCATTGTCAATGGGTCATTACAGATAATGCCAGTAATGCTATTACACCTCACAATTGCACAGTATTTCTGAGATCACAAATAATAGTGGTAATACAATACGCTCTGTCATCATGCAGCAGACGATCCATGTTGTTTATGACATTTGTCACACGTAAGCATGTGTGCGTGTGGGAAGGGGAGCGGCTGCGTAGTTGTTCGTGAACTGCGCTACCAATCCTGTGTGACCGGAGTACTATTTCTGGCCACAGCCAACAACAGTGGAAAATATTAGAACCAGTGTTGAGCTTCCCTTAAGTTGATTCTGTCTTAAAATGAGTACTTGATGAAGTGTGTGAAAATCATCACTGGCGAGATAAAGGTGCACACCACCCCCGCAGGCACTGTGCCACCCTTCATAGATGCATTTGTCTCAGTCTGTGAAAGGCTACACAGGGAATCTTTGTAGTGGTGACATGGCCGAGTGTAAGTGTTTGCTGATTGTTGCGATAAATTTGCGGCTGCCCAGGTGAATACTGTGGGTGCATTAACTGCACATCAGAAATGTTGCCTGCTGCATAGTGAACGTAAAAAACCCATTAAGTAATTCAAAAAGTGCCTCGGTATAATTTGCCAAATGTTCAAAAATTACTCAAATGACTTAATTTAATTGGGAAAAACGACGTAACAATATAATATCCCTAGGCTTCAGGTCCCCGGAATAGTTGACCTGAGATGTAAAGCACTTTGAGATGCTGCCATATTATATTTAGTAAGCACCCTTTACATGCAAATCCTGAAACTGAAAATCCTTTACCTGTGTGTGGACGTGTGCAGCACGTGGTGTTACTCACGAAGGCCTGCATTGCATACATCATCCCGGACACGCCATCCCATGTGCGCGCCTGCATGCGCCGCGAGCGCTTCGTCGTACAGACGATTCTGCAGCAGGCAGAGCTGGGCCATCTCCGTAACACCCTCCTCACCGATGCCCCCAGCTCACCGCCATCGCCTCAATTCCACGTTGAGGATGAGCAGGCAGAGATGGGCCTGCTTCGCTGCTCGCTGCATAAGGAGTCTCCTGGCGTATAGCACCCACCCCAGCGGTGCCACATGGAGAATGAGCAGGCAGAGAAGACTGGTGACGACTCACTGCTGAAGGGATCCGAGGAGGAATCAAGCAACGAGGATTCGTCAACTGTCTTCTACAGCGTATAAATCTACTCTGACTTTTAAAGGAGGCTGCTATCCTAACTCTGTTTGCACGTGGACAAGGACATTGCAGTCGAGGACTATCTGTATATATATTAATAAATACGTTTATGATTTAACATGTCTCAATCATCTCACGTCTTTTCATACGAATCACGATGTGAATGAGGAAAACTAGAAATTATTGTTATTTTGTATATATTTTAAATTTTGGTTTAACATGTAGGCTTTCGCGCCCAATATCATCCATAGAGGTGTTTTTTGGATTAGATCGCATACATATATAAACGTGTCGTTAAAACCCGCCACCACTCGACACAGCCAACTAGTAGGGTTGTCACGGAAACAGAACAAGCCAATTCGTCACTGGTACTTTGGAGAGCCAAGCCACAACATTTACAATCGGAGTACGACGTTTTGCCAGTAATTACAACTAGCTTCATCAGGCGACAGCCAGATTTGTGGCCCTCTCGCGCAAAGTGGGGGGGGGGGGGGAGATTACCGAGTCAACGTACATTCTGCATGTGCATTATGAGAGCCCTTTGATCTTGTCCTTCCTGTCTATTGTGTATTAAAATAGCCGTACCAATGGTAATCCCTATTGAAGTATGCTGCCCTTTATAGGCATGCATTTAAATAATGTATTATTTGTTGGCACCCATGTTCAGCAGTAGCAGAACACACGTGCCAACAAGGACACTCAGTTGATTTTAATGTTGAAATTCTGTGCAAAACTAGCTACTACTGCCCGAGAATAATTCGAGAATCTATCGAAATTGGAAGAAAAATTTACAGTTCGGATAGCTACCGCCTTTCTGCTGTGTAGAAGCGACTCATCAAATAGTACATTAGATGAAACTCCGAGTACCCACTCAGGAGGTATAGTGGTAAAGCAGTGGAGGAAAAAAAGCAATTTTTTAAATTTGCCCTTGTTGAATGATAGAGCCGATACACACAGCAAGCGAGATTAGGAAAGCGCATCGGAAGAAATAACGGAGGAGAGAGAGAAGACAATTGCTTGCTGGAGAAGGAAAGGCATTCCTACCGAGGGAGACAAGTTGACAAAGATTTTGATAATGGGAACCGGTGGCGTGGCTCGATCTTCCCTATGTACGCAACATGCTACCGAAAGAAAACAGAAAATCCTATTCAAAGGCTAAAATAAGCTGCATTTTTTGTATAAGAGCCCGATAAACAATAACCCCATCCATAGACTGAGGAAGAGAGGGAAGAGCCTGAACAAAGGGGAGGAGATTACGACGGAGATGGGTTGGAGGTGGAGAGAAGGGGAGAGGGGAGGCCGTAAAGGCAGCTGCACATTCAAGGAAAGCGGTGTAGAAAGAGTTGAACGGGGACATGGAGACAGTAGAGACAAGGGTGGAGAAAGAGGAAGGGAGGATCTTTCAGTGCTCGCTACAGGAAACCCACAAAACTGAATTTCCTAAACTCGTGTCGCCTCCGTGACAGCAGCACCACCAACGCCACAGACTCACCCTCCTCAAATCGACAATACCATCTCCATTGCCGACCAGCCACGAGATGGCTGCTCTCAACACCTCGGTCGTGGTGTAAGCAGCAAAAGACTTCCGGCTGGTGAGCAACCGGCCATTGCGAGGGTTGGAAAGAAACTGAAGCACGGGGCGACTCCCACAACCTTCGGGTATTTCCAAACTGGATGACGTCTTGGGATGAAGCTAGAAGTAAGCCAAATCTGCACTCAATAAATGGGACAAAGATTCCAGAGAAGCCTCCAGAAATGTCACAGGAGGCTCGGGTGTGAGAAACCAGACTCCATGTGGGGTCCTCCAGACCTTTGCCCTCCAGTTCATCAACATTTGTAAAAGCAGGACGTCTCAAAGGTACGTAGCATGGGTGAGGTAAGAGGTTGAGAACCACGTTCCGAGATTAGGCGCTTTGACAGGTTGGGGTCCGAGTTAACGTTTAATGGAGCTCACCCTACGACATTATGGATAGAAGGGTAGTGTGCCGGCACAATCCGGACACCCTGCTACACCGAAACACTCTGCTGCACCAAACTCCCTGGTACAGCTAAACACTGGCACGATTGCGCTCAAATACACACAAACTCTCGCTCGGCCAGTTGGTACACAGGTTGTCAGTTGTGGGGGACGCGGGCCCCCGGCTCCCCCCCCCGGGGGAGGGCTGATCTCGGGAGGGCTGCAGGCTCCGGACTCCTCGCTCGAGTGAGAGCAGCCGCTACTCGACTCCTCGCTCGCGGTGAGAGGGCTGCCGCTCTCCGGCTCCTCTCCTCGCGCCGCAGCCCCTCGGGTCCGCGGGTCCTGTTTGTGGGGCATAGCTCGGGGCTGGCACGTGGCTGCCTGGAATCAATCCGTCGCTTCTCAGCCACTCAAACGCGACGTCTCCGCTCACACAACCCCGCGCACCACTCACACGAACTGAACGGGGGTTCAGGGGTCAGAGGGCAATGACGTCCTTCGCACACGCGTTGCCGCCGATGCCGGGCAATGGAGATTGTTTAAAGGGCTGCGGGGCGGGGATTTGGAGTCAGTTTTAGAGCGACACACCAATCGCACGTGCGGGACGGGGGGGTCGGGGGTTAGAGGGCAGGGACGTCACTCATACACGCATAGTCGATTGGGGGGCTGTATTGGAGATTATTTAAAGGCTGTGGGGGCGGATATTCGGGATTGGTGTTAGTCCGCAGTCACGAAAGCTTTAAATCGAAATTTATGTTAAGTGTAATGTGTTGGTGTTAATAAATAGTGTTGCCTCCCAAGAAGTTGTGTGCGCCTATCTCAGCCCATTACATATAAGTGTAGACATGATTATGTAATTCTTGTGTTCATACAAGTGTAGTGACACAGCGCTGACTGCTGTCCAGCAGCGGCAACTGCAGTGGAAAGTTTGCACACACGCCGTTGAGCATATATACGGGTATGCCGGCCGGGCAGAGGAATTGGGGCAAGGGTCATGGAAGACCTCATAGGGAAGCCTCTGGAACCCTCTGGTCGGTTCGAGAAGGGAGGCGTGGATAGGGCAGAGCCAAGCCGCGCCGAGTAGAATATAGAATATAATATAAGCAGCGGAGAGCGAGAGCTCCGGGCTGCCGGTTCTGGGAGTGGACTCGTCTCGTCGTCGCTGTCGTTGCCACCGCATTCGCCCAATCATTGCGTGGCCAGACAGTAGCTGGCCTTCTCGGTCGACGCCGTCGGTGCAACACGGACAGGGTCGTGTCTAGGCCGGGCTCTATGGCAACGTGGTCGAGTGAGGCCGGAGTTGGTGTGAACAAGATAATAAAGAGACGGTGTCTCCTGCAACTACCTCGTCTTCGACAGTGTGTGCGACACACACCACACGTCGGAAGGAGAACACTTCACAAGTATAAATGCTGCCTGTGTCAGTCGAGTCACATTTGCTCTAATTTATTTTGGTGACCTAAGACAGGAGCAAAATGCACTTCTTCAGGAAGTGATATTTTTTTCATAATGCAGAGGCTGTGCCTGATACACATCTTTCATGTGTTGTTTGGCAACCCTGGTGCCCAGTAAACGCCATATGGCCAGATCTTTGCATTGAATTCCAAGTATTAATTCCTCCATACTTGTGCACAGTTGAGTTTTTATTCCATTCCCTTCATGAACCATGTCTTTGAACTTTACATCATAGTAAGATAGTACATGCCGATGAATAATTAATAGATGCTTGAAAACATCTATCCCCAACCATCTGCCTGTGTTTGGCCTAAAACCCAATCACCCAGAATGCCCAAATTCACCTTACATACTCTAGGAATGTAAGCAGGTTAATGCTTGTATATCCATCACAATCATCACCCCCAAATGTGAAGACATGTCACGAGACTCGCTGACTTTTCTTAAAATACTTGAGAAATACAAATCATAGCTGAATATTTTCAATTCCATGTGTATAAGCCTTTGTCTCAGATTTATTGTAAAATAAATATACATGTACAATATAAACATTCAAATATCAGAAAATATTTAATGTATGTTGAATTTCTTTCACACTGTACATAACCAACCATGCTAAACAAGACATGATAAAAACAATCCAAGTCATGGGTTGCATACAATATGCAACTTTGGTTTATTGATTACAAGTTACATAAAAGGTTCTGAAATTTTACAATACAGGTATAGTGCAATCTAAATAAGCAAATGTACTTTTACAGTGATTTCCCAAATGTTTATAACTACACAAATACTAGCATGTATGTTCCCAATAAAGTAGTCTCCTTCCAAAATGGATAAAACCAAAATAAGTTTAGTTGTGCTCACAATATTTTTCACATATCCGTTCTCTTTCAAGTGACATTTGAGTCTGCATGGATTTGCTGTGCAAAATATTGCTGCAACCATTCACTAACTCCAACCCTGAACGAACTTCATCACATTTTTCCAATACTTTGTTGTGGCACTTCCATTAACAGGGCAATTACTGTGCCCCATGGGCCCCACAAGTTCACAAGTAATTGCGATTCACACCACAGCACCTGAAGTACCATTGATGTTTAACAACCATGAATTAGCAGGACCAAGCGAACGTATCCTTCTGAGTACAAACCTCGACCACCGCCTTAAAATGCAGCCATCCTTGTTCTCCTTGATGGTGTCAACCAGCTCTTTCAGACGCGACAGGTGGTACACGGCCCTGAGAAGAGACACGATTGAGAGAAAATTACTTGGTTGACTTATTATCATGGTGGAAGCCAGAAAAATCTCACCAAGTCTCAGGCGGGTTTGGCAGTGATATTTTGCAAATTTCATCAGCGAGTGGTATGTGAGAGGAAATCGGAGAACCCGGTGAAAACAGAGGGAGTAAAATGCAAAACTCCGGATATAGATTCAAGATTCCATTGCTGTATTACTAACTCCTGGTTACCTAGCAGCCAAAATCTATAATATATGCTATTACCAAATAGTCTCCCATCCAAGTAATAACCAGGCTTACCTGCTTAGCTTATAACATTCATAATCTGACATCATACTTAGAGGCGGTGCAGCCTCTATGCTGTGCGTGAGTGTGAATATAAAGATAAATTCACAATGGCGTGGAGGGGTTTTCCCAGGGACGATCAGCCCCTAGGAAGACGTCCGTGTTGAAGCTGCCCGGGGAGGGGGCCTCCAAGCCGGGGGATTCCAACTCCATGCGCGCCCTGCTCAGCAGCTCCTCCAATGAGGCTGTGCATCAAGAATCACGCATCGCACGTCACAACCACATGGGTGGCCGCTCAGTCGTCTCTGTGAGAAAAGACTGAATATGTACCTGAAAACATATGAAATGTCATCTGCTATATACAGACTATATATATACACACACACACCTAGGGATCTAAGGTCCTCTGACACGGGCTCCTCGTTGGCTACATTCGTAAGGCCAGAGATGTCCAAATCTTTGAGCCACTCTGGGTACTTTGGTCTGCTTTGCGGGCTCTGAGCGGCACCTGCTCTCTTCGTGCTGGTATCCATCTCGTGGCTGCTGGTCTGGGAGTCCACATCGCAGTCACGCAGCCAGGCCGGGTACCTGAGCTCAGGAATGCTCGTGATCCCCGACACATCCAGCTCATCCTTTTGGCTTGTCAACCACCTGGGATAGGTACTTGTCGCACAGCCGCCGTTCGGCAAGTGCTCACGCCTAGTTGCTTCACTGCTCCGTAAGTACAACAAAACATTCTTCTGGTTAGAAAAGAAATAATTTTTGGGCTTTGCCGACTCATTTAATGGCATCAGGGCCTTGTTGCTTCTCGCTGTTGAGCTCAACCGTTCAGTTGGCTTATTGCCCCTCACCAATGATGCGTCGAGGCTGTGCGCGGTGACCCCGAGAGATGACCGCTTGCCTCTGTGCGACACTGCGAGGTCTCGGTGGGCGCCAGGCGAGCGGAACAAGGACTTGGAGGAACCGTCAACTGGCGCCTCTAGGAACTGGTCCGTGGTTAGACTGACCGTCGGGCTATAAGCCATGACCGCTGCAGCGCAGCAGTGAGGCTGCACGTGCCCGAGATGAGGTCCTCCACAGGCAGCATGCCACCTGCAATGTAAGACCCACAGACATTTTACTGGTACACAATGAATTTGCTCTCCCCTAGATTCCTTGACCCCTGAACGGCAATCCTGCAATGTTGCCTTACTTTGCACCATCAGTAACTAATGATGTTATCCGTTTGTGGAGTTTGTGAGAATATGGGATAAATCAGTGCATGAGCTGTTATTGTTTAAACTTCAGATGTGTCCAGTCTAGGATCTGCAAATTTTGACACAAAGGTTGGAGGATCACTTAGATTTCACAAACTTTACAAACTCGATAATCAGTGAAGTTGCTGGAAGATGACAGGAGAAAGAAATGCATGCTCCGACCTATCTGTTCAGACCTATGCTATCCTCTCATATGCGTGTGCTTACTGTGGATAGTTTTCTCTGACATAAAATGAACTCATTAATGGAATTTGCCAAGCATCCCAGTGTGGGACTCTCACGAAAATGTATCTTTAGACCTTATTAAGGGTTTTTTTCTAGGGGAATTACATTACATTCATGATAGCATAGCATAATTGACAAGCACCCAGTACAAGCAAATAAATGGGGTTCTCCTCTCCAATTATCCCCCCTCCAGTCAACTAGCTTCGATACCTTATGAGACCTCCTTTGCCAGTAACAAGATATAGTAATAGGTTTTTACCCTTTTATCTGGCACAAAAACTGACACCTTTATACAAGGGATCATGTTTGCGATAACCACAACGCAAGTAGTCAAAATGCAAACAAGAAGACGCTAAGAATAAGAAGACGCCTTTTTGCGTCTTCTGGTCCAACACCAGTGGAGACTGGGATCTCAGAAAAGCCATCTCGGGTATGGACCAATCAAATTCAAGGACAGTGCATATTATCAGAGTTGTCTTTTTTGTTTGCATTTTGACTACTTGTGTTGTGGTTATTGCAAACATGATCCCTTGTATAAAGGTGTCAGTTTTTGTGCCAGATAAAAGGGTAAAAACCTATTACTATAGCTTCAATACCATTGCACCGCGTGCACACTCGATAGCCACTCGAGTGCAAGCACCACGGAGCGATTCCTCGCGTGGCGAGAGGCGCAACCCACCTTCATCCACACTGTGCATCCTCCTCTCCTCCGCGCGTCTCCGCTCCGCCATGCTGCGCGGCGCTGTGCTCTGCACGTATCCTGGGTGGCGGTGACGCACAGATTCCGCTCTGCTCAAAGTCCTCGATGTAGGCGTCCAGCGCACCGCTCGCCTACGAGCAGCACTGCTCTCCGCACACCACAGGGCTGTGCTAGCCCCCGCTTCCGGTCCGGAGCAGCGTGCTGCCCAGGCTGCCGCGAGGGCTTGTGTCCGTCACCGTGCTGTCGCCCGAAGGGCTGTTTGTCTCACCACCGTTGCAGTACATTTTGTACGATTTGGGATGCCTGGACCGGATGGGGCCAGGGAGAGGAATGGCTGTGGCTACAAGGTCACCACTGGTCCTGGTATGGGGGGCACCATGAGGAGCTGCTGTGTGCGGAAAGTGGGTCCGCTGTCGCAACGCGATCGCATGGGCCAGTGTCGACCACTTCGCGTTAGGTCTCTTAAGCTACTGTGGCTGTTGTCCTTTTTTCAACAAAAATTCCAGCCTTTCCCATGGTTTCCTTCATCACACCTGCAAGCTCTATGTACAATTGAAGTGTCATAAATGCACTACCTGCCTACTACTACATTATGAATGATATACATTTAAGAATTAGCTGGAGACAACTCCATGTTTAAAACACACTGTATTCAAAAGAGAAGGCTTAACATTTAACATTGGTTAACGTTTGGCATGCACACCTGCATATAAAAAAATGACCGTACTACTAATACAATGAATGCTAAATATTAAGTGGTATTACAGTAGTATGACTACTTATATTTATATATTATCGCACCTCCGAAGAGCACGGTTGGCTTTGTACGATGCGAAAGAGGTTCAACACACATACAGAATACAATACTTTCCGAGCACATTATGCGTACCGAACCTCCAAGTTCCTTACCCTACCCTGAATAAGAATGTGTGCGGAGTACAGCTCCTTTTAAAATCCATTGCTGGCTGACAGCTGTCCCATGCTATGCAGCTCCCAGGGGGAGGGGTTATTTACCATACTTCACCACGCTGGTCAGTGTGAGTTTGGTGATGGCAGGGGGCTATAGAAGTGCATTACAACCATGTACTGAATATTGCTGCACTGATGGCAGGGGGCTATAGAAGTGCATTACAACCACGTACTGAACATAGCTGCATTGGTGGCAGGGGGCTATAGAAGTTCATTACAACCACGTACTGAATATTGCTGCATGGATGGCAGGGGGCTATAGAAGTACATTACAACCACGTACTGAATATTGCTGCACTGGTGGCAGGGGGCTATAGAAGTTCATTACAACCACGTACTGAATATTGCTGAACTGGTGGCAGGGGGCTATAGAAGTGCATTACAACCACGTACTGAATATTGCTGCACTGATGGCAGGGGGCTATAGAAGTACATTACAACCACGTACTGAAAATTGCTGCACTTGTGGCAGGGGGCTATAGAAGTACATTACAACCACGTACTGAATATTGCTGCACTGATGGCAGGGGGCTATAGAAGTACATTACAACCACGTGCTGAATATTGCTGCACTGGTGGCAGGGGGCTATAGAAGTACATTACAACCACGTACTGAATATTGCTGCATTGATGGCAGGGGGCTATAGAAGTGCATTACAACCACGTACTGAATATTGCTGCACTGGTGGCAGGGGGCTATAGAAGTACATTACAACCACGTACTGAATATTGCTGCACTGGTGGCAGGGGGCTATAGAAGTGCATTACAACCACGTACTGAATATTGCTGCACTGATGCTCGCCACGTGAGAGCCACACAGCAGGACAATGCTATACTGTACAATATTGAAATGATTCTCCTACAAATACTAAACATTATTGTCTTAACAATCAATACTACTTTTAACATGAACAATAACTAATAAATGCACGCGTAGTAATCGCCGTGCTAACCCTTAGCGTGCAATGTGAGCAGAACTTGTGTTGTAAGTCGTACCCAGTCCATTACCGCGCCACACACTCCCATTAACAAACCAACGACATTTACTGAATGTCCTCCTCCTTTACACGGCACAACCAGACAACACTTTGCACACCGAAGTGTCCAAGCCGCGTGCTGAGTGAAGCAAACCCCATTCACTCTGCGCTCAGCGTTCAACAAAGTTGAACCTGGCTCGCCCTCACGCCTGCCCATCTCTCTCCGTCTCTCACCGGAGATTATTCCATTGATCGTCTTCGCCTTGCCGTCCAGAGATCCGTGTGGATTATCCGTGAGGGTAGTTAAAGGTCGCGGTTATTCGGAGAAGTTTTTTTAATTAATTTTCCCGCCACAACCGCCGCGTCGCCAACGGCCGCTGAAGGCGATGTCCGAGACACGCGGCCTGCGCATGCGCACTGAGGGTTGAGAGAAACCTGCGGGGAGGGGCAGCGGGGGGCGGGGAAGCCGCCGCCGTTGGCCACACCCACATTCTGGCCACGCCTATATTGAACCGACGTCACGGTGACATCATTCTGGGTCGGACTTTATCGTGGGCTGGCTGTGCACGCGAGGAGCTCCTGACTTCTGACTCTGAATTCGAGAAAAAATCAAAGATTCACGATGTCTACCTTCGTCGAGATAGGTAAAGTTTAACGTTAGTGTTAGAGATGTGTGTTTGTGTTAAATGTTGAGCCTGTGGACAAAACTGCTGGGGATGTGCCAGATGTCTCCATCTAACGTTAAGGAGGTTGGAGCCTGGATAGTGCATACCAGGTGTTACAGGCTACATGATGGGAAGCAGAAGGCATTCTAGTAAAATAGGTTTTTGTTTGTACGTTAATGCTCCTCCTTTTCCTTTACCAACCCATACTCACCGGCATGGTGAAGTATGTGCAAATAACCAACACGATTCGTGCGATCGTCAAGAGGCTCTCCAGCAGGGGATTGGCAAAAGGCCGTACAGGAGCAGTTTTGTGAAAAATCATTGATTCTTTCATAATGTACATCTATGATTTATTATTATTGTTCATGTGGGTAACCTCGGCGAGGGGGGAAGCAAGGTCGGGAAGAGCGGGGGATGGGGCCGCTTTTGACCACGCCCATATTTAGGTGACGTCACGCCCTTTTGCTGTGACGTCACTATAGCAGGGAGTTATCCTTGGCTGGCTGTGCATGAGGAGCTCCCGAGTTATAACTCACAAGATCTGAGATTAGACCAAAGATTCATGATGTCCACATTTGTTGAGATAGGTAAAGTGTAATGTTCGTGCTATGACGGGGCTTTGGGCCAGTTTTAAATATTGAGATCTCGTCAGTGTTTTAATTGGACGCTCAGCAGGGTTTGAGCCAGGATAGTGCATAACAGGTCTAAAAGTGTGGTGTCGGGCTACATGGTGGGCAGCAAAGGGCAGTCCATCAAAATTGGTTGTACTATACATACTATACGTCTTCACCAACCCACATTAACCAGAGTGGTGAAATGTGGATTTGAAGCTTTCGTGACTGCAAGGATCCATACTCTTTGGTCCCTTCACCTGATGAAGGCCACTTGTTTTGTGGCCGAAACGTCGTGATTGTTGTTCATTTTATTTATTTATTTTTCCCTACGTGACTTTACCGAATAGAACCAAAGAGTACATATGTTATCTCCCGCGCAATATGGTATCTCCCTCGCAAGATGTTATCTCCCGCGCAAGATGTTATCTCTCTGACAAGATATTATCTCCCTCACAAGATGTTATCTCCCTGACACGATGTTATCTCCATGACAAGATATTATCTCCCTCGCAAGATGTTATCTCCCTCGCCTCGTATGCAGGAAGTCCGTGAGTTCGATCCAAATTGTGACGCCTGTAATATTTGGAGTTTGCGTGTCTCTCTCTCTGTCTTCTCGTGGCCGCGTGGATTATTCCCTGGGTCCTCCGGTTGTTCCTTTAACATTTAGAATCAACGTGCTTTCAGAGTTATTTGGCTGCTATAAATTTCCACGTGATGCGAATTATTTTCCACCTCGCTACCAAGCCGTGCCAGGGCAGTGCCGAGCCAGCCCCGTGTGGCTCTCAAGGCACCAAGTTATGTTTCCACTGCGGAACCCGAGCCGTGCCACGGACGTCACGTGTGACGAGCGCGTCGAGACGCATGTGGGTGGTGTAGTGCAGTAATTTTCTTTTTTTTTACTCGGGGGTACGCGGACCCCTGGGGGCTATGTGGCAATGCCCCAGGGTGTACGTGAGATAATGTATAAATATGTGAAATCATATCGGACATGAGTCATTGGTGAATAGTCATGTATGAATCGGACAATGTAAAGTAACTACGATACAATTTGTATCCACGTGGTAACCTGGAACGATATGAAAGCACTTTCTAAACTCACTGATCGTACACAATGCGGGTTTACAAGAGCAGCCAGGGAACTAATGACGTCTCGCGTGCAGAGCGTCCGTTTAATTTGTTTTTATTCGCTTGCAGTTACTAGCAGCTGGTTAGGATATACCTCTCACAAAGTGGACAATTGGTTAAAATATTGACGTTCATTATTCACACGTTGATTTCTCAGAACCACGTTGGGTCAAGGGGGGAGTGGGGGGGGCTACTCGGTTTAAACTAAATTCAACAACGAGGGGGGGCACCGGTAGCCAACAACGGCTGAGAACCACTGGTGTGATGTGCGCTGGTGTCCTTACCGTGCACTCACCGAATGTCACGCACAATGTACGCGTCATTATCCCCGCCCCTGGCCCTGCTTGGCCCCAAGCCATATTCAGACACCGCGTGAGGTTAGCGTATCCCGGTTTTTGGTTCTAGCGCAACATGGAAAACGGCCAGTGGAGAACCAGGCAATAGAAATGTGGGAGGCACTGTTGGCACGTCCATATAAAACTGCACATGTTATCCCGTGGATACAAAATGCAGGTTAAGAGGAAGAATCGAGGCACGGTGATAAAAAAAAACGTGATAACCCAGCAGGGTTTGAGCCAGGATAGTGCATAACAGGTCTAAAAGTGTGGTGTCGGGCTACATGGTGGGCAGCAAAGGGCAGTCCATCAAAATTGGTTGTACTATGCATACTATACGTCTTCACCAACCCACATTAACCAGAGTGGTGAAATGTGGATTTGAAGCTGTCGTGACTGCAAGGATCCATACTCTTTGGTTCTATTGGGTAAAGTCACGTAGGTAAAAAATAAACCAACAAAAATCACGACGTTTTGGCCACAACACAAGTGGCCTTCTTCAGGTGAAGGAACAGAACTGTCGGGACGACAGCACTTCAATTGAAATGTGGTCAAGTAACCACCATGATCTGTGTGGTCACGGGGAAGCTCTCGCAGAAGCTGACAAGCTTCCATCTTGGCAGTAATCATGTTGCCTCTTTTTTACTCTCAGCGTCTCTGCAGCGCTTGCCGCGCTCGCACTCCTCGCCCCATTCACCCCCACCCTCCCCCTCTCTGACTTATTTAACTGCCCTAACCCTGGTTTCTCTCCCACTTCAGTAAAACAGTTTCCTTGCTGTGGTTGTCACACCTGATGATGAGTGCTTGTGTTGCATTCGAAACGTCGTGATTTATTTCTATTTCTATTTTTTTTCACCTACGTGACTTTACCGAAAGAACCAAAGAGTATAGCTGACAAGCTGTCAGGGCAAAAATGACTTTGCATATTCCAACTAATATTTTTTGCCCTGGTTTGTGTCTGACCATGCTGGGCACGGCTTTGTTAAAGTGTACGATATTCAATGGGGTAAAAGTCCCCTAATGGTAATACAACTTTATACCACAGGTGTACTCACACTGGAGCAGCGTCGACATTTATGAGAAAGCTTTACACATGAGTACCATGTGCGGTTCTTTACCGACATTCCCATCCCTGCACCTGCCTCCCCTGTCCCTAATGCAATGAACCCTCTACCCCCACATTACCTATGCAGAGCTCGTGGAGAGAATGAATGAGGAGGAGGGAGCGGAGGGGCATGAGGCTCAGCCTTCAACGGTGCCGCAAGACTTTTCGACGTCATCATTTCAATCTACCCTGGCCCAGGTACGATGCGGCACAACGTGGATTTGCACTGCCTATAAATTAGCTTGGCTAATGTCAAAGATGGGAGATTCCTGGTATTTACAGATTTAGTTGTTGTTTGCATTCGCCAACTAATGGGCCCCAAAGTGTAGACATGGCTGCTCCTCATTTATAGATTTGCAGCCTTTGCAGCAGTGCGTTTTGGTGACTATACTGTGCTGATGAGTCCGAATGAGGATTACACCGGTCCACAGTTGCATATCACTGCATAACTGCTGCTGTTAGTCTGTCACATTTGCTCAACTTTATTTTGATGGTGGTTTAAGATAGCATTACCACAATGCACTTTAGAAAATACTGATGTTTTTTGTATAATGCACAGGGGCTAGATGCTTTGTGTACACATTTCTCCAGGTCTCTGGTTTCCTCCCATAGCTAAATGACACAGTGTAACTGGTATTGGCCAAACGTACCAATGCTGAAAAAATACATGCAAATTATTCAATTGGAATTAAACTAAGCAACTTCGTTCTCGACTGCAAAAAAACAGAACTTGGTAGGACCCTCCTTGAAAATAAAAATGTAAACTCATTGAGGTTTTCCTGGGTAAACAAGTACATCATCATAGCAATAAACAACTTGCATACAAATAGCAGATTAACTTATGTCCTGATACATGTATCATGAGCTTATGAATAAATATACATTTCATGCATAAGCTATTACATCTCTCATATTCGTGTGTGTGCTTGCCTTTGCGTGTAGGACACTATCTACTTTTGCGATGGAGTCCGTCGGATCGATTTCATCCTCGCGTTCGATGATGAGGTCCATTCTCAGGACGCCATCAACAATCAGGTGAGAACGAGGAACCTACAAATAATGCTCCACCTTCCTGCACCCAGCATTATCACCCCTCCCCACGTGCAACACCACACGCCTCTAAACCTAGGTTTGACGCAGTGGTGCCAGCTCAGCTCTCTGACTGCTGAGTCACCCTGCCACCTCCATACGAGTCTTTAAATCCACAGTATACATCCTTTATCAAACTGTATCGTCAACTGCAGACCATGCTAGTCAATGAACGCTAGACTCCCATCACTCAACTCGCACATCCATACCCTGAACCATACGCCTCACTGCTTTGGCAAACAACAATCAATTATCGTTACGTATCACACTCCATCCACAACTCCTCAATAAATACACCACTTTCATATTGCACACACCGACACCCAGACATAACTTACAGGATATATGTAATATCCACATTCTAACTGCCAAATGGAAAACTATTATAACAGTGCTGAAGTACCCAGTATGCATTCTCTGCAATATTGATGTTTTTGTTTATTTTGTTGCTATTGTACCCACGCACAATGGATCTATCTCCCTTGTAAAATAGCAAAGCAACTAGCTAAGTGAGACCATCCCTGTAACAAATAAGGTAAACTCAAAGAGTTGATTGACAAAGAGCTGTGCAAATTTTTATTTTATTAAGGTCTGCTGAAGTGACACCGACTGAAGCAGTTCAGTGATGCTACTTTGCAGAGCCGTTCTCTGATTGATTCCCATGTGAGGCTCTACTCACTGTAAGAGTTCAAGAAGTTTCCTCACCTCTTGACTTGACTCCCACAGTGACACAACTGAGAACAATGTATAACACAGATGGTCAATTTTGTTTGACAGAAGAAGAGGACCGAATATCAGGCAAGCCTGATGAAGATGGGGCTAGATCTCGAGATTGAACCCAAGGAGGTAAGTTTCCTGCGTGTCTCTCTGCTATAGATGACAGACACTGTATACAAATAAAAAGGTGTTAGACTGTGATTGCTTCATAATTTCACTGCTGGCACACATTCCTTGAGTAAGAGCGCTAAAGATCCCCGCTGGAGGGTATATGGCCTACTCTTCTCTGCTTGCCAGACGTCTTGAAAGAGATAGCGAATACCCATACTTTACCCCACCATGCACAATCTTAAGATGGATTAATTGTGGCTTACCCATTTATACTGGAGGGTATAACAGTCTCCACCTTAATGTGGCATGCCAGCTATTTATACTGTAGTAATAAGTGTTCGATAACTGCACGTACGTTATGCAATTTGCTTTTGGGTTGTGCCACACGTTGATCGGCACGAGGTGCTAACAACACGTGACACAAGCACGAAAATCCACGCGGCCGTGGACACTCTTCCAAATGAGACCATCCTGTTCCCTTGAACTCTCACCTGGTCAAACAAAGTCTAATAAATACAACTAAATGCACTCATCTAGAGTCTGACGATGAACTTCGTGCCATCCACTAGGAGTCGGTGAGCGGACGCACCACCTTTGTGAAAGTACACGCGCCATGGAACCCACTCACCACCTATGCTGAGATTCTACACATCCAGGCAAGATTCTGATGGTCATTGTAATGATGATCATGATGATGCCGATGATTGTGATGATGATTGTGGTGATGATTGTGATTATGATGGTGATAATGAATGTGATGACAATAATGTTTGTGAAGATTCATCATGGTTGTGATGATAATTGCGATGATCATGCATGTGATACAGAGTATGATGGTGAGGGTGATGATTGTGATGATTATAATTTATGACGTTCAACGATAATAATCGTAGCACTGACATTACGAGATATCGAGAGACGTAAATATACAAACGGATTAGAAAAACGTACATTTGGAAAAATATGCATATTAGCAACATATTGACTCTTTTTAGAAAAGTGAATGGGCTCGGGAAGGGCACGTTGCTTGAAGGGATGATGTCTGCTGGCCGAAAATGACATTGGAGTGGCAGCAGAAGGAGAGAACGTGCCCAAGATGATGTATATCATAGAGATGGCGAGATAAGATTGGCTCATGTGCGTGTGCTCATGACTGGGGATATTGGTGGGACAACTTGAAGAGTGGGTGGGATATGCAGTGGAGGCTTTTGGCATATTAATTGTTGCATTATAGGACTTGTTGTATTATAGGACTTGTTGTATTATAGGACTTGTATTATAGGATTTGTATTGAATGTTGTATTATAGAACTTGTTGTATTATAGGACTTGTTGTATTATAGGACTTGTTGTATTATAGGACTTGTTGTATTATAGGACTTGTTGTATTATAGGACTTGTTGTATTATAGGACTTGTTGTATTATAGGACTTGTATTATTATAGGACTTGTTGTATTATAGGACTTGTTGTATTATAGGACTTGTTGTATTATAGGACTTGTATTATTATAGGACTTGTTGTATTGTTGGACTTGTATTATAGGACTTGTTGTATTATAGGACTTGTTGTATTATAGGAATTGTTGTATTATAGGACTTGTATTAGAGGACTTGTTGTATTATAGGACTTGTTGTATTATAGGACTTGTATAGAACGTTGTATTATAGGACTTGTTGTATTATAGGATTTGTTGTATTATAGGACTTGTTGTATTAAAGGACTTGTTGTACTATCGGACTTGTTGTATTATAGGACTTGTATAGATTGCAACAACTTGGGGAGACCTTCATCCATTCGTGGACTGATTTTGGCTGATGATGATTCCATGTGCTCGAGGCAAAGGGTTTAATACATTTAAAATCAAACAGGTGCCACTCAAGGAGAGCGACCTCCCCCAGGTGTCAGGCTCAGACAGTGGGCCTCTTCACTACCTGGGAAATATTCACCACCTGAAGCCGGGAGCCGTGCCCAAACAACCGGACTATTTCACGGCACCCTACCGGCGTTCGCAGCAGGACATCTATCCTATAAAGGATCATGACGTCCTCATCCCACCGGCCGTACGCAGCCAAATCGTACGTTTGTATCAATAATGCTGTATAAATAATGCCAGAATGGGGTGGTTTTTTTGCAAAAACATGTTAATTTAAAAGGGTTTTGTCGTGTTTTTATCATTTTAATTAAAGTTTTCAGCTCTGTATCGCAACTTGCGATCTCTGAGTGACATGTGGTTAGAAGTGTAAATCATTATGGTTTATTAAGAATGCCTGGATTTATGATTTATGGGTTGTGGTAATATGTGTCCCTGTAGAGAAAGCTACCAAATTTTTGGGATGCTTAACCAGGAGACATGGTGAGCTAGCAGCCCCACCCTTTGTAAGTCCTGCCCACATTATATAACCACGTCCCCTCAATCACTCTCCCCTGCACAACAAAAGAATGAAAGACTATTGTTGATATGGTTCTTGGTGAGCAGGTATCCTGTCGAGCCAATATTGTGGGCATTTGGGGTTTTGATAGTATTGTATTCTGAATAAATTGCCTTTGTGCATGGAAAGCATGCATAAAATGTCTCCTTGAAATCTGGATATTGTACTTGCTGAAATCGGTACATATCTGCTTCAGTTTTTGGGGTGTTCTATGGACCTTTCCGAGTCGGGACTCAATAAGAGTTGTGGGCCCATTATAACTGTGTAGGCTGGTGGTGGTTGGAGAGGGGGAAACATTTCAGAGTGGAGTGAGTCAATAATAGCTTATCCACCCAGCCCTATGTTTCATGCATGTTATGTTTGTCATGTGTGTCATGTGTGCTCACACAGGTTCACTACATGCTGCAAAACCCCATGCCACAAGACAGCACGAACATATTAAATATCAACCAAATGATTGAAAATGGCTGCTATACTGCAGCCTATCCACTGCATGACGTAAGTTGTTGGGGGGGTAGGGGGTGGAGGGCACACTGACACCCTACGGGAGGCCCAGGTACGACACCTGAATTGCACACCTGTATAGGACGCTATAGCATAGTCTAAAGCTTACCACATACTTAACATTAGTGTCCCACAGAGATGCGCCGCATAGGTGTCCAGGTTCCCCAGCTCACTAAACACACCTCTGATTTGCATGGTTGGCTACATACGGTGCAAAAGAAGTTCAATATCCATGCATTGGAAAGGACTCCACGAGCACTCTAGAGAGCCATTCTCAAGGGTATTTGGCCGACTATTTCACGTGGGACAGAAGTCTTTGGAAGAATTAGAAGTACCCACACTTCATCCCACAACACGTGAACAACCAATAGATTAACTGTGGGTGCACCCATTTACACTGCTTGCTGGGAAGAAGCAGCGTGATTAAGAAACGTGGTCATTGTTTTAACTGTCGTTCCCATGAAATCAAATGGGCGACCTCTAACTTTGCAAGTCCAGTGCAGTGTGCAACACCATTACACCACAGCAGCGCCACGGCAGAGTTTTGGGGGGGTGGAGCTGGTAATTTGTGAATGTCCATGCAGTGTTTGTGACTAACAATTGCTTTCCCCATGTCAGAGTGAGTCTGTTCATCCCACCAAAAACCCGAACACGCTGGGCGACCGCAACACGCTGCGACGGGAGTGGGCGAGAGCCGGGCGCTCTTTCAAGGAGCAGCCTCTTGACCTTGTGCGGTAAGTTCATGCCCTATCCACTGCTGGATGAAGACTTCCCCAAGCCTTCGCCATCTCTCCCAGTCTCCTGATGCAACGATCCATGTGGCTCCTGCACACATGCTGATTTCATTACTTAAATCTCTGTGGTGCACATCCTCTCAGACGCATTCCTTCTCTTGACTGCCACATCATTCTTAGTCTCGACCACAGGCCATCGTACCTCTTAGGGACGTGCCCTGTCCAGAAAGGTCCTAAGGCTGGACTTGAATGCTAGCTGGGAGTTGATAGCACAGACGGCTGGGGAAATGGAGTTCCAGAATAGCATTTGCCCATGCCTTCCCTGCTCTTCACATTTCCCTCCAGCCCATGGTCCTTGCTTACATATTCGATAGCTACACCACTGGTGCCATGTGCGGTTGGTGATGTTTGCGCTGTGTGTGCGAGTGATGTTGTCGGCACAGGTCATACTTCGGGGAGCAAGTGGGGCTCTATTTTGCATGGCTCGGCTTCTACACAAAGATGCTGATCTTCGCTGCAATCGTCGGCCTGATCTCCTTTTTCTTTGGAGTATTCAGCAATGACCGTGACATGACTAGGTACTGGCCCGACACATGCATACAGACAAATGCATACAAACACACACACACATACACTCATGTGTCAGATGTAGAACTCACACAGATCTCCTGTATAGCAATACAGACTGAACAATGAGTATCAGCAAGCACCTACTAAGGCTATACACAAGTACATATACACGTAAAGTACATATAGACATACATATACACTTATATACAATCCCATGGGATGCTGCCATGGCGTAATAGTTACATTTCTAGAATTGCAGTTTATAGATTTCCAGTGCGATCGCCTGGCATGGCAGCTGAAATAATGGCTAGGTTTCTTCAGTTATCCCACATATGCTCAGCAGTATAAACGGAGACACCGCAGTTAGATGATTGGCAGTTCAGATGTGATGGGGTAAAATGTGGGTACTCCCACCGTGTCCAAGACGTCTGGCCATCATGGACGAGTAGGCCAAATATCATCTCGAGGGGCAATCTAGAGCATTCTTTAGTGGAGGACCTTCCACCAGCAGTGGCATGAGCAAGCAATTTCAGGGCCACATCTTTAACATTTCACTATTAAAGTACATATGCACATATATACAATCTCATACAGTTTATATACATATACAGTACAAATATAGTACATTCAATATATTGTATATGTATATATGTTCCAAATGTCTCTGTTTCTAAAAGTAAATCCAAAAAATCAAGCCTAGCTACAATATTTCGGACAATCCAGGGAAAATTAAACATTGTTTTGGATTGCTCAGAAAACATGACATCGCCCATTGTGACGTCACTCACGACGACACGTATCACGTGGCATCGGGTTTCGTCACTCTTGTTCACATGAATATATTGTACATTCTTACGAATTGTAAATAATCCGAAAATCAAAAGCAAAAAATATTCAAATCCAAAATGTTTAAATGTGAAACGTATCCTTATAATACGACTTACACACATAGACTCTTTGGAGCTGCATGACGGACAGCGGGGAGCAAGTGCAGGAAATACATTGCTGTACTCTGTGTCTGGAGTCTTCGCTTCCCATATTCAACCCGTACTGACCAGTGTGGGATGACTAGAATTAAATAGCCCTCATGACCCACGAGGTGTGGGGAGGCCCTCAGCCAGAAGTCGATTGATAAAAGGGCTGTAAACACCCCTGGAAATCAATACATAGAGATGTTACACCACTGATATCAACGAAAATTATAATTAAACATCAGCAAATACCTTCTTTGGTTCTTTCGGTAAAGTCATGTAGAATGAGAATAAAATAATAAATTGATAAAATAAAATAACACAATAATATTCTCACGACGTTTCGGCCACAACACAAGCGGCCTTCATCAGGTGAAGGGACGAGACTGTCTGGTAGGACAGCGCTGGAGTGAAAGAGCCACGTTCAGATCACGGCCTTTAAGCTGTGTGAGAGGAACAAAGCGCCTTGACAAAGGAATTAGCATATAATTTAGCATTGAAATGGCTGAATGATTAGCTTGTGACTGGTCACAGAAATAGCTATGTTAAAAGTTAAAGCATACACATCCGCAGAGGCACCCCATGTTAAAGGAATTAGCATAGAATTTAGCATTGAAATAGCTAAGTTAAAGCATACACATCCGCAGAGGCACCCCTTGACAATGGAATTAGCATAGAATTTACCATTGAAATAGCTGAGTGATTAGCTTGTAACTGCTCACAGAAATAGCTACGTTAAAGTCAGAGCATACACATTCACCGAGGCACTTAGTACAAATCAAACAGGAGAATTTAGCATTGAAATAACTAGGCGAATTTAGCATTGAAATAACTGAGTGATTAGCTAGTGACTGGTCACAGAAATGACTATGTTGAAGTCAAGGCCTACACATCTGAGCTATTCACAGTACTATATAGTGAACCAATAAGAAAACGTGCCAGTTTGTAGGTGGGGAAGTTGATAGTAGCTGCCATCGTTGAGAACTACTCAACGATGGCAGCTATACAAAAATAAAAAGAGATCCCACCAACAGCCTGGTCACCAAAACGAACAAAATCATCTCTGATTCAACAGCATTAATTGATGAGATCAAACAGTTCTCGTTGAAACCCTCTGCTGCCAGACCACCAAGATTATATGGCCTTCCAAAGATACACAAAGAAGATACACCCCTTCGTCCCATCGTCTCTACTATCAACTCCCCCACCTACAAACTGGCACGTTTTCTTGCTGATATACTGCGACCTTTCACTGGAAAAACCACCTCTGCGGTACTAAATTCTACTCACCTGGTATCGACAATCAAAGGCATTTCCCTGTCCCCAAACGACCTGCTTGTCAGTTTTGATGTGGTGTCCTTGTTCACCAAAGTCCCGGTACCTGACACCATCGCTATCATTGAAGACCTGGTTCATCAAGGACTGCATACTGATGTACCCCCCCTGGTGAGACATTGCTTAACCAACACATACTTCACCTGGAATGGAACTTTCTACAAACAAACTGAGGGCACCCCAATGGGCTCCCCCCTATCTCCGGTTGTAGCCAACGTATTCATGGAAAAATTTGAAACTGACGCCATCCAGACTGCCACTCTACGCCCGACCTTATGGAAGAGGTACGTTGATGACACCTTTGTCATCTGGCCACATGGCCAGCCTGCTCTAGACCAATTCCGCGACCACATCAATTCCATACACCCAGCAATCAGATTTACCATGGAGGTCGAAAAAGATGGCAAACTACCCTTTTTGGATGTCTTAATTAAAAGGAGACATGATGGTTCAATGAGCCACTCTGTCTACAGGAAAGCTACCCATACAGATGCTTACTTGAAACCGGATTCCCACCACCATCCATTCCAGAAGAACTCCCTCATCAAGACTCTATACCATAGAGCCCAATGCATTTCCGACCAGGAACACATTACCAGTGAACTCAAGCACGTACACCAGGCTCTCAGGGCTAATGGCTACTCCGACTACACAATCCGCAAAGCCATCACTCCAGTCATGAAGAAGGATCCTCTTGTGGAGCCACTCAAAACCATCACCTTACCCTACATTGCAGGGGTCACTAAAAAGATCTCCAAAATCCTGAATAAACACAAGATCCAGGTCCGATTCAACACAGTACATAAAATCCGTGATTTAGTTCCATCTGTAAAAGATGCTGTTCCAGACATACAATACCCGGGCGTTTACAAACTAAAGTGCCTCTGTGGTAGTAGCTACATTGGAGAAACCAAAAGACATATCTCGGACCGCATCCGCGAACATAAAGCAGACTTGAAACACGGTAGGACGAACTCCTCTGCCGTGGCAGATCACTGTTATAATTCAGTGTGCTCACATGACATTGACTTCTCCAAGACGGAGGTTCTTTGCAAACCAACCGGCTACCATGAGAGATTCGTTCATGAGGCCATTCACATATACAAGCACAGAGACAATTTCAACCGAGAAGATGGATTCTGGCTTAGTAACCACTGGAAAGATGTTTTAAACCATTTCTGTTCTTAATTAATTGTATTTTTACGATGACCTTCAGACCGCAGCTCTTTCGCCAGCATTGACTCTTAATACCTCTCACACCACGGTTAATGGTATGGTTTTACAACATGGAGTATAATAGCGCCTCGCAGCTGTCTCTCTCCCCCTCCTCTGTTCCGACCATGGACGAACTCGTCCGTCTGAACGGGGCCCGTAGCTATCCGTGGTGCTAAAGTTGAGGGTAAGAATCCACCCATTTTTTCGCCATATAGCATTGTGATATATAACGACTTATTGTTGGTAGCTTAGCTGATTGGAGAATATAGAGTTTATTGATAACATTAAGGTAATTTATATTTTAGTTTTTTATTGGTTCACTATATAGTACTGTGAATAGCTCAGATGTGTAGGCCTTGACTTCAACATAGTCATTTCTGTGACCAGTCACTAGCTAATCACTCAGTTATTTCAATGCTAAATTCACCTAGTTATTTCAATGCTAAATTCTCCTGTTTGATTTGTACTAAGTGCCTCGGTGAATGTGTATGCTCTGACTTTAACGTAGCTATTTCTGTGAGCAGTTACAAGCTAATCACTCAGCTATTTCAATGCTAAATTCTATGCTAATTCCATTGTCAAGGGGTGCCTCTGCGGATGTGTATGCTTTAACTTAGCTATTTCAATGCTAAATTCTATGCTAATTCCTTTATCAAGGGGTGCCTCTGCGGATGTGTATGCTTTAACTTTTAACATAGCTATTTCTGTGACCAGTCACAAGCTAATCATTCAGCCATTTCAATGCTAAATTATATGCTAATTCCTTTGTCAAGGCGCTTTGTTCCTCTCACACAGCTTAAAGGCCGTGATCTGAACGTGGCTCTTTCACTCCAGCGCTGTCCTACCAGACAGTCTCGTCCCTTCACCTGATGAAGGCCGCTTGTGTTGTGGCCGAAACGTCGTGAGAATATTATTGTGTTATTTTATTTTATCAATTTATTATTTTATTCTCATTCTACGTGACTTTACCGAAAGAACCAAAGAAGATGAATCATTGCAGTCACGAAAGCTTTAAATCGAAATCAGCAAATACATTTTACTTTGGAAAATGCTTGATGTTGGAACCCATAATTTAGTCTGACTTTGTTTAAAGGGAGGGTATGACACATTCAAAGGTGGCATGACCTTTAGGCAAATTATATTTCTCATCCAAGTGTACTATGCCCATTAGTGTGTTTATGTTCGTGCGTGTCTATGTGTGCAGTGGAGAAATATGCAACAACACCATCGGAGGATCCCTGGTCATGTGTCCCCAGTGTGACCAAAAATGCACCTTTTGGAGGCTAAATGATACCTGCGAGACTGCGAAGGTATCACACAAATACACCATCGATGTTCCCTCTAAATAAGGATACTTATTGGTTTTTGGTGCTGTGCATCATTATCACAAAGCCAACTCACGTTGCTGAGATTGTATCATTAACATTAACCATTATCACTAGATTGCAGCACATCATGCTAAACACTATGCTGCCATTCGTGTGGGTGTTAAATTTTTTTATACTAATAATACACGTGTGATCATTTTTAAGGTAGTTAGTTATAGTTTTAGCAAATAGGGCATTTTAATGGACTAAGTCGATGGTTAGACAAATACATGAAAATGAATGCATCGTCACATCCCAGCGGGAGTGCAAAAGTTACTTTGTCTGAGTAAATCCGACACGATGTATTTCATGAGTATTTCTCCACGATCAATACAAGTGGACAAAGTATTTTGAAATCTGAATTTCAGTGCTAATTAGTTGACATGTCATAACGAAATAATGATTATTCACTTTAAAGTGTCAGAAATGTATGTCCACAATCATGGAACTGCCCATTGCTTATTTTGCTCTTTCTGTCACATTTATACAGATTTGTTTGATACATGAATAGCGCTATAATATCAGACATTGTAGAGCATTGTCATCTCCACAATTTAATGGATGTTTCATGAGTGATTAATCTATTTTAACTTAAAAATCAATCGATGCATCATTACTTTCCTGCTGTTGATATTGAAAAGACGTGGATGCTAAGATTTAAGGTTTAATTGTGACTAACACCTCTGATTGTGCCGTTGCAGACTTCACACATGTATGAAAATCCGGTCACCATATTCTTCGCAGTTTTCATGGGACTTTGGGGTAAGTGATGCTAAGCATTGGCACACATTGTCCAGACACAGTGACAAGTATCAACATGTTTGCAATGATGATGAGCACATTTGGCCACATACAGTGTTAAAGAAGTTCAACATACATACGTACAACCATATACAGTACCATCATGTCTTGCAATGTTCGTATGCAGTGATCCTGACAGTCCTATTATGAACCCACTGCTCAATGAGGGCAAATTTGGACCATGACTTGCACACATTGTCCTACTCTTACGAATGATAACCGATAATCTTTAATGTCCACTGTGAAGCAGATGGTGTGTATTTTTGTGTAATTAATACACGGGCAATATTAATCAGGGCAGCCACATAATTTGAACCACGAACCTCTGCAACAAGCAACGAATGCGGTACCCCAAGGCGATTCCATGAAAAATGCAAAGTGGCCAGGTGGCTCAGAGTTCAGAGTGCTGCGTTGCCGCCGCTGAGATTCTGTGTTGAAATGAAAGTGGCCACCTGCGATTAAACCAGTTTCTCAATTATAGCAAGATGATGGTCTCAACTCAGTCACCGATATCTGCACAACAAATACAAAAAATCCATAATGTTAAAGTTGGTTCTGTACTTAATTAGGCTACATTCCAGCTCTGAGAATAAAAATGTTAGCTTGACTATCACGTAACAAACGCTCATCTCCGTGGCAAAGCATTTGGGAAAGAGCTACCCCTACTGTGTGGACCAGAGATCACAGAGGTAGCTCTGTGACATTCACTTTTGTGTAACGTTTTGTAACACGAAGAGCAGCACTGCTCTGTTATAGATCCAAAGGAAAACTCAATCTCATGCCATGCCACTCAGTGCAAGTGGGATAAAATTGTGGCAATGTACCAAAAAAAGCCAATAAAGGTATTTATGAAAGAAAAAAAAGTACTAATGAAGTTACTTTGAACATTACATTTAACAGACTACATTAGATAACCTTTGAACCCTTGAGCAATCGATAGTGAAATTACTTTCCTAAGTAAATCCTCCCCGTGTGGTGTGTCGCAACAGCCACGGTGTTCCTGGAATTTTGGAAGCGTCGCCAGGCATCGCTCGCGTACCGCTGGGACCTGACGGCAGCGGCGCAGGAGGGAGACCCCATCCGGCCCGAGTACCTGGCTCGCTGCACGACCACGAAATGTAACATCATCACCATGGTAATGCTTTCTGCCGTCACCACGGCGACTACCTCATTGCACACACACACACCTCTGTTTTGTAATGTTGCATGTGTAACTGTTCACTGTTTTCCTAGTTTTTCTTCTAACATATTTGTTGGCCTTTGGTCAATTGTGTTTTCCTCCCAATATTATCCCGATTGTCCTATCGGCATCGTTATGAAACAATGTCCATTTGGAACTCTATGTTATGGAATGGTTTGCTGAAGCAGATGTTACATAATTACTTATAAGATCCCTTCAAGTGAACACACACTAGAGGGTGGCCCTTTCGCATCAGCCCTGCTACAAAGAAATGTTCATGATGGTCAAACTCATCTTTTTTTAATTCTGAAAGGTGAAATTTGTCCAAATTAAGAAAAGAAACAAATGTAATATTGGTGACCAGGCTGATCGGCTTACTACTTGGTTTTATTGGAGGCAGCTGCCTGGATTAAAACCAAGAAATCTCAGCGCTGCCAGCTCAACTCTCAGACATCAGGACCATCAAATCCATTCCTTTATATCATCGCATGCTTAACTAGTAGTGGGGAAAACAAATAATAGTTAATCAGTCAACCTTAACGGCTCACACTAACATTGGTCACTCCGACAGACTAATCTATATACAAATGCTTTTCCGTCTGTGTCTGTGCATTGTGAGTGCAGAAGGAGGAGCCTCATATGCCTAAGAGGATACTGAGGTTCCGATACTGCCTCTCCGGGATCATGGTGTTGTTCTGGGTGAGTCCGCCAACTCAACAGCAACATTGAACCCCTTCTCCTGATCCAGTGAGCTATGGCCAAGTCACCTGCTATGTGCCTCATCTTGGAGGCGAAGCAGGTTTTGAGCCTGGGTACTGCACGAATGGGTAACCATCATGCACAAAATGGACTGTAGGCTGCTGCAGAGCTACCTTGTGGCCAACAGAGAACTGCATTCTCATGCTTCCATCCTTTACCAACCTGTACTGGTGTGCATGGTGAAGTATGGGAAAATAACCCTGACAATCTGCGCAGGGTTGGGAAGGCCATCATCCAGCAGTGGATTCATATACGGGTTATACACATATATATATTTTACTTGACCCAATCCTAACCTCCACACTCTGCTCCACCAGTCAGAATCGCTCTCAAACTATGTTGTTCCTCCTGTGTGATCCATTGAGTGATTACAAGTGGGGGTATAGATACATGCATAATTATATAACTTACAGCCCTTTGTCAATCCAATCACCTGAAATATCTACAGGTGGCCCAAGGCAATGAATACATCATGAGCCGTATCATGTTATCCACCTGCTCCTGTCAACCTCGATTTGGGTTTCTCGAGACTAGTCCTCGGCCTTAAGGCCAGATGGAAAAGATTTCCTCAGCTCCTTGGCCTTGAGTGTGTGGCCTCAGTCCGAGGAGTTTTACTAGAGGTACCGACCTTGACACTGGCCTCATACTAGCGCACCCAACCTTGAGTGACCTTGACACTGATTGTGGCCTAAAAAGCTGCCGCCTTGGCCTCACCTTGGCCCTGTTGCTTTTGGTCTCAACTTCACATCTGAACGTGGCTCGAGGTCAAGCAGGGCCAGGGATAGTAATTCCTTTCATAACCTTGCATCATTTTCTACAATTGACCAAGTGACGTTACCATTACACGTTCATTGTGTGTGATGTTAGCGAAACAGCTCAGGTTTTGTTTAACATGTAGGCTTTTCGCGACCAATATCATCCATAATATTTTTTTTGGATTAGATCGAGTAAATATGTGTCATTAAACCCACCACCACCCGACAAAGCCAATTAGTAAAGTTGTTCACGTAAACAGAACATGCCAATTCGTTACTAGTATAGCAAATTCACAATATCTACAATCTGAGTACGACGTTTTGCCAGTCATTTGGTTCTGCTGTAGACAAACGAACTGGCACCTCCTGAGCCACACCAGGCTAGCTCGGCACAGCTAACTCACGGCTTGGTTATATAGTGGAAAAGAGCTACAAGACTGTCAATCTCACCCACCTGTGTGTTTATTGTGTTACTGGCAGATCCTCCTGATTCTTGCTGCAATTTTGGGTGTGGTTGTTTACCGCCTGTCCATCTTTGGCATACTCTCCTCGAGTATCCCCAATCATGTGACCAAGATCAAGGTGATCGGTGCCCTACTCACACCTGATATGGTTACCACCATCACGGCCTCCATCCTCAACATCGTAATCATATTACTACTCAACAAAGGTTACGACAAGCTGGCCCTCGTCCTCACTGATCTGGGTAGGTGTCATCACCATCACGGTTTGCATATGTTTATTTTATTATACGCCACAAGAGAACACATGTAAATTTGAAGCTTGGATAAATGTTGTGCATGGTAAATAATGTCGCTGTAAAAATGTCATCATGATTTTAACCTTGCACCATGGGGCCATGAATAGCAGCATCAGTGCATCATCCAGTCACTTGTTCAACTACTGCCTGTTTTTGTCAGAACTCTGTTAAATTTTTCCTCCAGTTTCATTCCGATTGGGCTATTAGAATCGTGTCTTGAGATGAAGTATCCAATGGGATCTCTTGTAGACCAGTGCAACCCTTAATGTCATGAAATGGCCCTAGAAGTGAGCTACCTCTGAGACCCTTCATTCAAGTGAACTCTGGTTCACACATTAGAGGGAAGCACTTTTCAATCCACACTGCTACGGAATATAATGTTAATCTCGTAACAGTCAAATTGCTCATTCTCACAACTAAAATTTCACCAAATTAAGTGATGAACCAAATGGCTTCAGGACGATTAGTAATCGTCCTAAAGCCATTAATTTACTGCACTTGAGAACACATGTTACCAGAGGCCGCTGCCTGGATTTAAACCCAGGATCTCAATGGTGCCAACTTAGCGCTCTGATTTCACCTCTCGATCCATTTAATCACTGAATGTAATTGTGGGCTGACCCTCACTGCTGCATTGCTACCTTCTAGCCAGCAAACAGCTCTCTGCTTGTGTTGGTCATGTTGCCCGCTACTGAAGCCTGCACCCCCTCTGAAAGGTGACCCATGATAATTAGCGCTGTCCTCCAGACAGTCTCGTCCCTTCACCTGATGAAGGCCGCTTGTGTTGTGGCCGAAGCGTCGTGAGAATATTATTGTGTTATTTTATTTTATCAATTTATTATTTTATTCTCATTCTACGTGACTTTACCGAAAGAACCAAAGAAAATGAATCCTTGCAGTCACGAAAGCTTTAAATCGAAATTTAATACACCTTAAAGATATTTGAAAATCAAGTGCACTGGCTTTCAGACATCATACGGACAGTGTAAATGGCTTAATTGCAAATGGAGACTGAAGGACACTCCACAGGGTGAATGTGGTGAACAACACCTGGTAAACAACTTGTCCACTGTCACTCATTCCCCAGCAACATCTTTGAAATTCACTTTTGATCTTCAAATTCATTTTAATGGATATCAAAGCACGTCACATTGTGAAATGTTGCTATTCCTCAATGCGGCATCATTATCAGTGGCTTTTCGTAGCCTGTGTGCCAGAAACTATGTAAGTAACATCAAAACTGATTGCCCTGTTTGATATCTGTGTGCCTTTGTATCACACCCACAGAGATGCCCAAGACGCAAGGAGAATATGAGTATCGGCTGACGTTCAAGAAATTCTTATTTCAGTTCGTCAACTTCTACTCGGCGTCTTTCTACATTGCATTTTTCAAAGGGAAATTCATCGGCTTCCCCGGAAGCTACACTTACTTTGGAAAATGGAGAATCGAGGAGGTGTGTAGATCTGAGGGGTTGGCCCTGTCTTTTCTATGCTGTTTGTACAACATTTTTATGTTTTACTTTTGCAGTTGATATTTTTCCCAACAATTGTCTTCACACCGTGCTGTTGGTGAAATGTCGAAATAAGGACTCTTTCTTTTGGAACTCTAAAAGGCCTCATTGTCTTCACACCTGGTCACCAGCTCTAGCATTAACACAGTCTCCGGAGTAAAACAGTTTTCGAAACCAGACTTGAGAGAGCACGAGGTCACCACGAGCAGAACACGTGTTAGACTGATGCAATTAGTAACCCAGTTAACTTGAGGGTGTTAGTTTATCACATATTTTGCAAGTAGTACCCTTGTGGTCTCTCATTGGACATTTTCAATTATATACCGTATTTATCAAACGCCATTTATTTAAAATTATATATTTGATCATCCTTAAAAATGTACAGTATTTCAGCCCCCCTCAAGGATATGTTTAGCCACTACCTATGACTCACTGTGGCGCAGTGGAGCACGTTGTGTTAGAGAACGGCCCCGTAATATGATATCAAGAACGAATTCTGGAGTAAGGAATTAAGCAGCATTGCGTTGTGCACACGTTAAATCAATGTCATTAAGACAGTGTTAATGACACGTAGTTTAACATTTACATAATTGCCATTCAGAGTCACCCTGAGTATTTGCAGTCACTCTATGCTCGGAAGAAAGTCCATTGCCCAAAATGTGCACCTGTTGCTCATGTTTCTGTTTGAAGGCAGACTTGTTGACACATGAGATGATTATTATGAGTACATTTGGTGTTATATTAAGGTGCCTACTTCTCCTGCTGCAGATTTGTAGGAAATCGTCACGAGGGCGATTCATTGATTGATATCCTCTCAAAAACAATACACATAAAGGATAAAGAATACAGCTTATTATTTAAGTGCCTCTGTGTTTTCTACCAACTTAATTTCATGTTTTACGATTATTATATTTACTAGACGATGCTCTGCAATTAAACTCACCTGATACTAAACACCAACTGCAGTATGCATGTTGTGTGTTGAACTTATTTTGCACCGTACACAGCCTGCATCGGATGTGTGGGGGAAGGACAACAAACAAAACATTATCAGATGCGCCACCATTTTCTTTATTTAAAATACATGAGGGGGAGGGGGAAAGTGTTTCTTATAATCTGGAGAATATTGATATTCTTAATCACTGTCCCCTCTAACATATGGAGCCGTCAGTTTTGCAGTGTGCAATTGACTGAAGAGAAGAATGTGAGAGGATCATTAGAAATGATGTGTGGTATCCATATATGTATTACCCAATATTTCATATCTTCAGTGTTTAACCTGAATCTATTCTCCACCTCATCCCCCCTCCAGTGTCCCCCAAACGGCTGTCTCTTTGAACTGACTTCTCAACTCACTGTGATCATGGTAGTGAAGCAGATGGTTGGCAATTTTCAGGAGGTCATCATCCCGTAAGTATCGCATGAACACATGATAGCTGTGAAGTCTGATTACGGCGTTTCCTCGTGTAACGCGGTAGATGCGTTCCTGAAAATTTCCGCGTGAAGTAAAAACGCGCAAAGCAAGGAATTACTGAGTTAATCACATTTTCACAGTACATTCAACCTGCAGTCATCCCATGGTGGGATAAATAACTCAGGCTAGGCTGCCGTGTTACTGTATCATTCGGCATCCTTTATCAAACTGCTCAGCCGCGCAACTCAAGACAGTCGTTCATCGTCGACTGCTCAGGAAAGCATTATAATGGCCGCGTTCGGCGTTTTAACAGTGTGCATTCCACATTATAATGGACACGTTCCACGTTGTG
This sequence comes from Petromyzon marinus, assembly GCF_048934315.1. Taxonomy (NCBI): domain Eukaryota; kingdom Metazoa; phylum Chordata; class Hyperoartia; order Petromyzontiformes; family Petromyzontidae; genus Petromyzon; species Petromyzon marinus. The sequence continues at coordinate 1,173,567 of NC_133683.1, forward strand.
TGAAAAGTTTTCCCAAATATAAGAACCATGTTACAATGAAAATGTGTTGTGTGAAAACGCATTCAGCGAAAAGTCGTGTCGACAGCTTGTTATCAGTGTGCACTGGTTAAGCAGTGAACACCAGTCAAGTGGACAAAGTTCACCTCATTAGTATCATGCGATATTCCGATCAGACGCTTCGTACATAGTTTCATAATATTAGACAAGCAACTCCCATGACTGAAAGAGTGTAGTGGATTGACAACGGGCTAAATGAAAAACAGCTACTACTTAGGTTTTAGCAGTTGTTTTGTACAGCTCTCTGACATGTTTTGTGTCATACCGCATATTGTTTGGCATGTCTTGACGTTTCGCTCCACGTGCTTGGGATATTCAAATGATACAACCTGAAAACGCAGTGGAAAGCTATGAAATAGCAAACCTAGTGTTGATGAACAAATGGATATGCACGTGTGTAAGGGTGTCTCTGTGTCTGCACATGCGTACCTCCCTCCACAATTCCCCAGATGGTTCAGCAATTGGTGGGCCCAGCGTCGGGCCAAGCTAAGGCCTGAGGCTGTCTACACGCGCTGGGAGCAAGACATGGACCTACAGCCCCAGAGCCCACTTGGACTCTTTGATGAATACCTCGAGATGGGTACAATGAGCTCAGAGGATCACACTACGGAGTCAACGCGTTTTACTTTATTATAAAAAAACACACACAATTGGGTATCATTTGACTATATAGGCACGTGTGTACGGCCCCTGTGTATCTGTCGGACATTGTTGTGGGAGGGAAATTACCCACACTTCGGGTTGTTGAAGGCAGGGAGCACAGATGTAAGAGCTTAGATGTACAATACAACAATGTAATTTGCTGCACTGTCCTCTGCTGCTCACAACCCCACAACAACTGTTGCATGGTCACCCATCCAACCAATTTCCAGGCTCAGCTCTCCTTAACTTCTGGGATCTGATTAAATCTGACGCATACTGGGTGATTTGGCCATAGGCACCAATCTATGGATATACTGTAACACAATTGTCTTTGAGCATGCGCGTATGTGCATATGTACGGAGTTAAGTTTTAGAAACAATAGGAGCACATATTTACTCCTCTTGTCTGCTAACCAATGCAGCTACATTGGTCAGCTTGGGTTGACGTTTCTCCCCATAATATATATTTAAAACTCTGGTGCATCATGTCCACTGTGGTTAACTGCTGTGATTTGTTGGCATTTCAATCACAGTGCATATGCCTAAAAATGTGTGGTACGGTTAATGGAGTCCTCAATACAGGGTGTGATCTTGTCATTATAGCCACCTAGTGGTGGAAAATGCTGCAAAAGAAACCCAGGTGAACCAGAGCTGAGCATTAAAGATGGTAGTGGCTGGTCGCATCTCAGTGGCCAATGTAATGGACACGATAATTTTGTGAACAAATTATACGAAAATGTGATCATATTTTGGGGTCTCCTTTGACTAAAACACATTCAATGCATTGAAAACATGTTTTATTTGCTTAAAGTAATCACAGCATAACAGCATTAAGAGTCTATGTCTATATCCTGTTTCACTCATTATTCTATCCTTGCCCCCCTACCCATTCTCAAAATATACCCCAGTTATCCAATTCGGGTTTGTCACTCTCTTTGTGGCATCATTTCCACTTGCGCCATTGCTCGCACTGCTCAACAACATCATTGAAGTGCGGGTCGACGCGTGGAAGCTCGTAACAAAGATGAGGAGGCCTGTGGTTTCGCGAGCAAGAGGAATTGGAGCCTGGGCCGACATTCTGAGTATCGTTGCCACCCTCTCCGTAATCACCAATGTAAGTCGCCAGATTGTCCGCTCGCTTTCTCGCTCAATATCCCATCTTATGAGTGACATAACATGTCATGTTAGCCGTGTGGGTTCTTTTTACCATACTTCACCATTCTGGTCATGGCAGGTTTGAGAAGAGGTGTAGTGGGGGACTAGGAGCGGTTCGGGTATCACTCGTCACTGATGTTAGTCGTAGCTGGAAGTCAATTGCATGTGTGCTGAATTCAAAGTGCAGTGCACGAATCACTGCACCACCGCTCCTATCCACTCTCTCCCAAAATCGCAAAAAGTAAAGCCTTGCAATTGCTTGCTCATGTCACTGCTGGCAGAAGGGCCTCAACTAAAGGTAGCTCTCGAGAACCCCTCTACACGGTATTTGGCCTACTCTTCCATGATGACCAGACATGTTGTAAGATGTGGAATTACCTGTGCTAAAACAGTGATGAACCCATTTATATTGCGAATTGGACAGAGGTGGGGGAGATTTAAGAAAATGATCCATTGCTTCAACTGTTGTGTCAGGAGACTGAACTGACGACTGCCAGATTGCAAGTCCTTATATGCTAACCATTACACTCTGGCAGCAACCCCCCAAATTGTATTTGTGAAAATGAATGTAATTGTCAAGGTGAGATGTTCAGAAGCCTTGGTAAAATCATTGCATGCTAAGTGACTGCTATCGCTGTGCCTCCGTATGCTTATTCCACAGTCATGCATCTTGGCGTTCACAACGGACATCATCCCACGCCTGGTGTATTATTATGGATACTCAGCAGAGTATGGAACAGGTTCGCCTACAATGCATGGGTACACGGAGGACAGCCTTTCAATTTTCAAGATCAGCGACTTCAAGGAGCAAAATTATCCCAACATCCTGCCAGCCTGGTTTGATCCGGCAATCCACACAACCTGCAGGTTTGTGCTATTCAGTGTCATGCCCAGCTATCGGGGGTGCCGTCCCTGCGAATGTGATGCACTGATCTCTGGGTGTGTTGTCCAGGTAGATGCGACATCCTTCTGGGTGTGGCGTCCTCCTGGCTCTGCCCCTTCCTGATTAGGCTCGTTCTCTTCCTCTTTTCACTCTGTGACTTTCCTTTTAAGACCCACACTTCCCCTAGGCCCCACCTCTGTTTAGGCCCTGCCCCTTACCCTGGACACAGGGTTTGGCTTAGTTGGGTAGTAAGGGGTTGTGGTAGGGTTGGGGGAGGAGTGTGCATGGTGGGTGGGGACAGTAAAGGGGGTGGGGGGGGAATTGGAGGGGGGGAGCAGTGGGTACGGGTGGGATGGCTTCACAACCAAAGTCCCACTCAGAGAAGTATAATAATAGATTGATATAAATTCTAGCTCATTCTTACCTTGCTAAAGAGTAATGTTATTTATTTATCTATCAATCCACGACTGCTTAATTGAGTCTCAAGATCCCTTTGCAGGAAGACTGCGCATTGGGATTCCAGTTTAAGTTGGTTTTATGCATGTGGGATGCAATAAGAGGTGCTGGATAACCCATGATAATGAAATGAAGCTTAAAGGTCCACACAGACATGAAACCACTTGCTCTACAGCCATCTTCTGGTCACCTCACAGCACAGTTAGTTAAGAAATTGATGTGATCTACCAACCCTTTTCTCTAACGTTTTTGAATTGCTGACATACACAACTATAATCAATATAACCATATTGATCGATATTTAATATAACCTTCCTTGACTATGACCAAATCACCACGAATACAGCTAATCTTAGATTCCGGAAGTCAAGCAGGCTTGAGCCTTGTTCGTGCTTAGATTGATGATCACCATGCACAATGCAGGTGCAGTAGGCGACTGCGGAGCTAGGTTGTCAGCAGTGGGTAGTTCAGCAAAATTAACAGTTGTGCTATATTGCTCTCCCATTATCTGTACTCCCTGCCTTCACCAACCTGGCACGGACCAGCGTGAACCATGGTCAAAAGAGCCCCCACAAGCTGCACGTTGTGGGAAGGCCCTCTTTCAGAAGCGGATTTTTTAACGGGCTGTGAATGCATATACCGTTTGTGCACAACCATACTTGTTCAATTTAGCGCCAACTCTACTTTCGAGGCACTTTGCTCAATATAGTCCATGCGTGCTTGTGATTGTACATGTGTAGGTATCCTGGTTATCGCTACCCACCGGATCATCCCCAAGCCTACTCCGTCACCAAGCAGTACTGGCAAGTACTGACGGCAAAGCTGGCCTTTGTCATTGCCATGCAGGTACACATCAACATGCACACACACACATTCATAAACCCATTGAAAGATAAAGGTACAGCCCTCCAATTACTTGCTCATGTCACTGATGGCAAAAGGGCTCCTGCTATAGTGGGCTCAAGAGAGACCCTTAAGATGTATTTTAACTGCTCTTCCACACTTGTCAGACGTCTTGGGAAGATGTGGGAGTTCCCACACTGGACAGCACCAAACTCAGCCGACCAATTGACTGGATGTATTCCATTTACACTGCTAGGTGGATAGAGGCAGTGGAATGTAAAAAAAACTTTCACCATTGTTTACACTCCCACGACCAAAGATCAATTCACACCCGTGACCTCTGGATTGCAAGTCTAGTGTGCAAAGCCTTACACTACTGCACCATCGTATAGACTCATCTGTGAGCAGTTGTTAAGGTCAGCAGAGCAAACCGTGATCATTGTCAATGGGTCATTACAGATAATGTCAGTAATGCTATTACACCTCACAATTGCACAGTATTTCTGAGATCACAAATAATAGTGGTAATACAATACTCACTTTCATCATGCAGCAGACGATTCATGTTGTTGATGCAATTTGTCACACATTAGCATGTGTGCGTGTGGGTGGGAAGGGGAGCGGCTGCGTTGTTGTTTGTGAACTGCGCTACCAATCCTGTGTAACCGGAGTACTATTTCTGGCCACAGCCAACAACAGTGGAAAATATTAGAACCAGTGTTGAGCTTCCCTTAAGTTGATTCTGTCTTAAAATGAGTACTTGATGAAGTGTGTGAAAATCATCACTGGCGAGATAAAGGTGCACACCACCCCCACAGGCACTGTGCCACCCTTCATAGATGCACTTGTCTCAGTCTGTGAAAGGCTACACAGGGAATCTTTGTAGTGGTGACATGGCCGAGTGTGTTTGCTGATTGTTGCGGTAATTTGCGGCTGCCCAGGTGAATACGGTGGGTGCATTAACTGCACATCATAAATGTTGCCTGCTGCATAGTGAACGTAAAAAAACCCATTAAGTAATTAAAAAAAAGTGCCTCGGTATAATTTGCCAAATGTTCAAAAATTACTCAAATGACTTAATTTAATTTGGGAAAAACGACGTAACAATATAATATGCCTAGGCTGCAGGTCCCCGGAATAGTTGACCTGAGATGTAAAGCACTTTGAGATGCTGCCATATTATATTTAGTAAGCACCCTTTACATGCATATCCTGAAACTGAAAATCCTTTACCTGTGTGTGGACGTGTGCAGCACGTGGTGTTACTCACGAAGGCCTGCATTGCATACATCATCCCGGACACGCCATCCCATGTGCGCGCCTGCATGCGCCGCGAGCGCTTCGTCGTACAGACGATTCTGCAGCAGGCAGAGCTGGGCCGTTTCCGTAACACCCTCCTCACCGATGCCCCCAGCTCACCGCCATCGCCTCAATTCCACGTTGAGGATGAGCAGGCAGAGATGGGCCTGCTTCGCTGCTCGCTGCATAAGGAGTCTCCTGGCGTATCGCACCCACCCCAGCGGTGCCACATGGAGAATGAGCAGGCAGAGAAGACTGGTGATGATTCACTGCTGAAGGGATCCGAGGAGGAATCAAGCAGCGAGGATTCATCAACTGTCTTCTACAGCGTATAAATCTACTCTGACTTTTAAAGGAGGCTGCTATCCTAACTCTGTTTGCACGTGGACAAGGACATTGCTGTCGAGGACTATCTGTATATATATATATTAATAAATAGTTTATGATTTAACATGTCTCAATCATCTCATGTCTTTTCATACGAATCACGATGTGAATGAGGAAAACTAGAAATTATTGTTATTTTGTATATATTTTTAATTTTGGTTTAACACGTAGGCTTTCGGGCCCAATATCATCCATAGAGGTGTTTTTTGGGTTAGATCGCGTACATATTTAAACGTGTCGTTAAAACCCGCCACCACTCGACACAGCCAACTAGTAAGGGTTGTCACGGAAACAGAACAAGCCAATTCGTCACTGGTACTTTGGAGAGCCAAGCCACAACATTTACAATCGGAGTACGACGTTTTGCCAGTAATTACAACTAGCTTCATCAGGCGACAGCCAGATTTGTGGCACTCTCGCGCAAAGTGGGGGGGGGGGGGGGGGAGATTACCGAGTCAACGTACATTATGCATGTGCATTATGAGAGCCCTTTGATCTTGTCCTTCCTGTCTATTGTGTATTAAAATAGCCGTACCAATGGTAATCCCTATTGAAGTATGCTGCCCTTTATAGGCATGCATTTAAATAATGTATTATTTGTTGGCACCCGTGTTCAACAGTAACAGAGCACACGTGCCAACAAGGACACTCAGTTGATTTTAATGTTGAAGTTCTGTGCAAAACTAGCTACTGCTGGCCAAGAATAATTCGAGAATCTTTCGAAATTGAAAGAAAAATTTACAGTTCGGATAGCTACCGCCTTTCTGCTGTGTGGAAGCGACTCATCAAATAGTACATTAGATGAAACTCCGAGTACCCACTCAGGAGGTATAGTGGTAAAGCAGTGGAGGAAAAAAAAGCAAATTTTTAAATTTGCCCTTGTTGAATGATAGAGTCGATACACACAGCAAGCGAGATTAAGAAAGCGCATCAGAAGAAATAACGGAGGTGAGAGAGAGAAGACAATTGCCTGCTGGAGAAGAAAAGGCATTCCTACCGAGGGAGACAAGTTGAGAAAGATTTTGATCATGGGAACCGGTGGCATGGCTCGATCTTCCCTATGTGCGCAACACGCTACCGAAAGAAAACAGAAAATCCTATTCAAAGGCTAAAATAAGCTCCATTTTTTGTATAATAGCCCGATAAACAATAACCCCATACATAGACTGAGGAAGAAAGGGAAGAGCCTGAACAAAGGGGAGGAGATTACGACGGAGATGGGTTGGAGGTGGAGAGAAGGGGAGAGGGGAGGTCGTAAAGGCGGCTGCACATTCAAGGAAAGCGGCATAGAAAGAGTTGAACGGGGACATGGAGACAACAGACAAAGGGTGGAGAAAGAGGAAGAGAGGATCTTTCAGTGCTCCCTACAGGAAACCCACAAAACTGAATTTCCTAAACTCGTGTCGCCTCCGTGACAGCAGCACCACCAACGCCACAGACTCACGCTCCCCTAATCGATAATACCATCTCCATTGCCGACCAGCCACGAGATGGCTGCTCTCAACACCTCGGTCGTGGTGTATGCAACAAAAGACTTCCGGCTGGTGAGCAACCAGCCATTGCGAGGGTTGGAAATAAACTGAAGCACGGGGCGACTCCCACAACCTTCGGGTATTTCCCAACTGGATGACGTCTTGGGATGAAGCCAGAAGTAAGCCAAATCCGCACTCAATAAATGGGACAAAAATCCCAGAGAAGCCTCCAGAAATGTCACAGGAGGCTCGGGTGTGAGAAACCAGACTCCATGTGGGGTCCTCCAGACCTTTGCCCTCCAGTTCATCAACATTTGTAAAAGCAGGACGTCTCATAGGTACGTAGCATGGGTGAGGTAAGAGGTTGAGAACCACGTTCCGAGATTAGGCGCTTTGACAGGTTGGGGTCCGAGTTAACGTTTAATGGAGCTCACCCTACGACATTACGGATAGAAGGATAGTGTGCCGGCACAATCCGGACACCCTGCTACACCGAAACACTCTGCTGCATAAAACTCCCTGGTACAGCTAAACACTGGCACGATTACGCTCAAATACACACAAACTCTCGCTCGGCCAGTTGGTACACAGGTTGTCAGTTGTGGGGGACGATGGCCCCCGGCTCCCCCCCCGGGGGAGGGCTGATCTCGAGAGGGCTGCAGGCTCCGGACTCCTCGGTCGAGTGAGAGCAGCCGCTACTCGACTCCTCGCTCGCGGGGAGAGGGCTGCCGCTCTCCGGCTCCTCTCCTCACGCCGCAGCCCCTCGGGTCCGCAGGTCCTGTTTGTGGGGCATAGCTCGGGGCTAGCACGTGGCTGCCTGGAATCAATCCGTCGCTTCTCAGCCACTCAAACGCGACGTCTCTGCTCACACAACTCCGCGCACCACTCACACGAGCTGAACGGGGGGTCAGGGGTCAGAGCGAATGACGTCCTTCGCACACGCATTGCCGCCGAGGGCGGGCAATGGAGATTGTTTAAAGGGCTGCGGGGCGGGGATTTTTTTAGAGCGACACACCAATCGCACGCGCGGGACGGGGGGGTCGGGGGTCAGAGGGCAGGGACGTCACTCGTACACGCGTAGCCGATTGGGGGGTTGTATTGGAGTTTATTTAAAGGGCTGGAGGGGCGGATATTTGGGATTGGTGATAGCCCACACGCAGCAGGGCTGGAGTCCGGGGTCACAGGACGAAGCGCTCACTCGCCGAGTCCTTCGGGCGCGGCGTTTCTTCTACCGTGACACCGCGCGCCGACCACACGCGTTCCGGCGAGCGCAAACACACCACCATGCACTTTCCCCACACTCGTAGAAACCACACGAGGCTGTTATCGATCACTAACGATTTATTCCCGGCGTGTCTGCGAGCCACTATTACCCGAATCAGTCTGAGTCAGCAGGGTGTGGTGCCGCCGCAGCGGAGCCGCTCCAGCGGAGTCGTGCCTACCACCGCGACGCCGTCACCGATGCCTCGGATTTCCCGCCACTCTCCCGGGGCCGGTGCCTTCTCAGACGTCCGCGTTTTGCCCACTGCACAGTCGTGAGGCCGCCGCAGCAGAGCCGCTCTGCCGAGGCCGTGCCCACCACCGTGAAGCCGCCACCGGGGGATGCCGACGCCGACGCGGTGCACCCTCGCCACCCCCCCCCCCCCCTGCACGAAAGCACACACGCCCCACGTAGAGCCGGGAGGGGAGGTCACCCGGCCGATAGGTTTTTTTCCAGAAGTCCCTAATGGGATCGAACTTCATGGTTTCCTGCGGCCAGGAAATTGGGCGATCTTCCCCCTGTAGCTGACATGCACTGCGGCGCCATGACCTAATATTAAAGTTGCATGGTCACGGCAAGGGCCATCGTGCCACTGCGAGTGGAACCACACACGCACAAGCACGGGTCAGTGGACTGGTAGCGGGAGAACAGAGAGCGGACGTCGGAGAGATCACTGCGGCGACATCACCCGAGCTGGGATCCCGGTATCGAAAGGGCGGGAAAATCCGAGCCCCTGATTGGACGGGAGGCCAAGAGAGCGAAACGGCGAAATTCCTTTGTTGTAGGTGGGATAAAGGGAGGGGGATTCAGGTAGCAAGACAGTCTTCTTCAAAAATCATCGCGGTCCACGCAGGAGGGGAGTCAGCCGTTCGAGACGTCCGCGTGACGAACTTCAGACGGACACCTCAAAAAGTTTTGAGAATGGACACTTTTTTACAAAAAACTACGTAAAATAGTCTTCATTAAAAGTACAGTATAGTACTATTAATGGCACTTATAAGTGAACGTCATTATCTCTCATGCTAATATTACAATGTCAACTAGTTACCCAGGAAAGCTTCATTGAGTCGAAGTACTGCATTTTCAGAAAGGTCCCATTGCATTGAGATGTTTGTGTGAGTGGAACCCAGAGAGACCCCACCTTGCATATGGAGAAATAACACAACTCCACACAGATGGATTCAACCCACAAGCTCAAAGCATTCCCTGTTCAACAAAGTACTCAGTGTAATGTTTAATATTATTTATTTGGTATTATATAGTATCGTAATTGTATAGTCAATATACAGCAGTGTGGTATAGTAGGGTTGGTAAATAATACATAGTGTAATATTACAAGTCTAATATTATTATAATCTAAGGTAGTGTATAGTAACGCAGTGTATAATTCAATGTTGGTGTCTGTCTATGGCAGTTTATAATACAAATATTATTTGGAGGCATATTATAATATTTTTTGCGACATAGAAGTGTAATGTATAATTACTTATTGTTAGTAGCTCACCTTAGTGGAGAATATATTGAGTACATTGATTATATTGATGTAGTTTATATTTAGTTCTTTCACATCGGTTTATTGTATGAAAGTTGGGTAGTTGCAGTTCTTTAGCGTCAATATACTAAATGCCTCTGTTGATATATAAACTCTGACTTTAACATAGCTACTTCCGTGACAAGTTACATGCTAATTCCTCACATTAACATCATGCTAATATCCCAGTTACATGCTAATTTCTGACTTTACCATCCTGCTAATCTATCACATTAACACAGCTACTTCAATGCTAAATTCTTCTGTTGATATGTAAACTCTTTTGGCAAGGCGCTCTGCTCCTCCCACCCAGCTTAAAATACGCTGCCAAGCTTAGCAGTGTTCATTGGAGCGCTGTCTTTCCGACAGTTCTGTTTCTTCACCTGAGGACGGCTGCTTGTGTTGTGGCCGACACGTCGTGAGAATTTTATTTTATTATGTTTTATTTTTATTATTTTATTATTTCCCTTCTACGTGACTTTACCGAAAGAACCAAGAAGATGAATCCCTGCAGTCACGAAAGCTGTAAATCGAAATTTATTCAAATCAAGTTGTTTTCTTTTTACCACAGTACTTTATGGAATCCTCAAGAATAAATGCATTTTTAGAAGTATTAAACTACACTTGAAGATGTGTGAGAATGTAATTCTGCAGATGCAAGCACAGGCAAACTCGTATCTGCATATACAAGTTTCTGGGCCTCCTCACTTCACCAAACCCGCATTGACCGGCATGGTGAAGTATGGTTAAACAACTCCCACGAACGACATGGTGTGGGGGAGGCCTCTATCAAAACGCTGGATCGACAAAGGGCTGATACATGTCACGACATTGTACGTTAAGATCGTTCTCTCGTCAGCACAAGCCGTCTATGTGGACAATAGAGGACACGACACACGTGTACATGATGTTTGTGTGCGTATATTCAGCGTGTGTATCACGTAATAATTATATAAGGTCGCGATTATGCTCAAAACGAACCAAATGTATAACATCACGAATAACTTTGGAAGTCTCCTGAGCCTGAACAATATTTGAAGTAGACACTGACCCAGTTACTATTAATAGCTCAGATGTGTAGGCTTTGACTTTAACATAGCCATTTCTGTGACCAGTCACAAGCTAATCACTCAGTTATTTCAATGCTAAATTTTCCTGTTTGATTTTTACTAGGTGCCTCTGTGAATGTGTATGCTTTGACTTTAACATAGCCATTTCTGTGACCAGTCACAAGCTAATCACTCAGTTATTTCAATGCTAAATTTTCCTGTTTGATTTTTACTAGGTGCCTCTGTGAATGTGTATGCTTTGACTTTAACATAGCCATTTCTGTGACCAGTCACAAGCTAATCACTCAGCCATTTCAATGCTAAATTCAATTCTAATTCCTTTGTCAAGGCGCTTTGTTTTTCTCACACAGCTTAAAGGTCTCGAATTGAGCTTGGCTTTGTTCGCTCCAGCGCTGTCCTCCAGACAGTCTCGTCCCTTCACCTGATGAAGGCCGCTTGTGTTGTGGCCGAAACGTTGTGAGAATTTTATTGTGTTATTTTATTTTTTTAATTTATTATTTATTCTCATGCTACGTGACTTTACTGAAAGAACCAAAGAAGATGAACAAAGATTATGGCGTGTAGATGCTGCCATCTGCTGGCCACTAACGTGGCGTGTAGATTATGCAAATTGAAAAATTTAAATAATAAATTGAAATTAATAAGCAAAAATCCAGATTCATATTCTTGGTTCTTTCGGTAAAGTCACGTAGATTTAAAAATAATGAATTAAATTAAAGAAAAAATAAATCGTAAATAATAAAATTACTTTTATTTGTAATTTTTTTAATTGGCATAATCTACACGCCATATTCTTGGTTCTTTCGGTAAAGTCACGTAGATTTGAAAATAAAAAGAAAATAATTAAATGAAAATCATGAATTGTTATTATTATATTTTGATTTAAAGCTTTCGTGACTGCAGGGATTCATATTATTGGTTCTTTCAGTAAAGTCACGTAGAAAGGAAACAATAAAATAAAATAAGTATTTTTTTAAATATTATTTAAATTTTTACTTTTCTTTTATTATTTATATTTTGTATCTACGTGACTTTACCCAAAGAACTAAGAATATAGCGTGTAGATTCTGCCAATTTAAAAATACAAAAAAAATGGAAAATAATGAAAGCTTTTATTATTATTTTCAATTTATTATTTTAAAATCAAAATTTTGTTTCATTTTTTTTATCTCTGTGACTTTACCGAAAGAACCAAGAATATGAATGTGGGTTTTTTTTGCTTTTATTATTTTCCATTTCACACTTTTTATTTGATTTTATTTGATTCTTTTTTTATTTTCTATCGACGTGACTTTACCGATAGAACCAAGAATATGGCGTGTAGATGCTGCCAATTTAAAAATTAAAATAGATTGAAAATAGTAATCAAAATCCAGATTCATATTCTAGTTTTTTTCGGTAAAGCCATGTAGGTTGAAAATAAAAATAATAAAAATAAATAAAAAATACAAAAGATAAATGGAAAATAATGAAAGCTTTTATTATTTTCAATTTATTATTTTAATTTGCAATTTTTTTAAATTGGCAGAATCTACACGCCATATTCTTGGTTCTTTCGGTAAAGTAACGTAGATTTGAAAATGAAAATAATAGAATTAAATGAAAAAATACTAAATCATGATTTTTTTAAACTTTTCTTTATTATTTATATTTTACCCAAAGAACCAAGAATCTGGCGTGTAGATGCTGCCACCTGCCAACGTTGGTGGCCACCAGATGGCAGCTTCTACACGCCAGATTCTTGGTTCTTTCGGTAAAGTCACGTAGTTAGAAAATAATAATACAATTTTAAAAATGAAAATTATGAAAGCTTTTATTATTTTCAATTTATTATTTGTATTTTTAAATTAAGTTATATTATTTTTATTTTAAAATCTACGTGACTTTAACGAAAAAAACAAGAATTCGGCGTGTAGATGTTGCCACGTGCCGGCCACCAACGTGGCGTGTAGATTCTGCCAATTAAAAAATTAAAATGATAAATTGAATATAATAAAAGCTTAAATAATATTAAAAGCTTTTATTCAACTGATAATTTAAAATTTTATTTTTTTATCTCCGTGACTTTACCGAAAGAACCAAGAATATGAATGTGGGTTTTTTGCTTTTATTATTTAAAATTTCATATTTTTATTTGATTTGATATTTTTTTTTATTTTCTATGGACGTGACTTTACCGAAAGAACCAAGAATATGAATTCCTGAAGTCACGAAAGTTTTAAGTCACAATCTACACCCAACAATGGTGGCCAGCAGATGGCAGCATCTACACGCCAGATTATTGCTTCCTTCGGTAAAGTCATAATACTGGTAGGAACGAAGTTGTAAACTGAGTGTACCAGCCTGCAATAGATTAATGTGTCCGTCCGTCCGTCCCCTTTCAATACTTTAACGAAGTGAAATACTGGTAGGAACGAAGTTGTAAACTGAGTGTACCAGCCTGCAATAGATTAATGTGTCCGTCCGTCCGTCCCCTTTCAATACTTTAACGAAGTGAAATCTCGTGCTGTTGGGTGTAAAATCAGCAATAGACAGCGCAGAGACTTGTCCTACCAGCCCACCCTGCAGGGACCTGTTAATAAAATTAAAATAATAAATTGAAAATAATAAATAATAAATTGAAAATAAAAAAAGCTTTTATTAGTTTAAATATTATAATTTATATTTTTAAATTAAATTTAATTATTTTTATTTTCAAATCTACGTGACTTTACCTGAAGAACCACGAATATGGCGTGTAGATTCTGCCAATTGAAAAAATAAATAATAAATTCTTAATAATTAAAGCTTTCATTATTATTTTTTTTAATTTAAAAAGCTTTTAGTATAGCTTTTATTATAATATCATAATATTATAATCAAAGCTTTTATTATAATAAAAGCTTTTATTATTTTAGGATTCTCCTCCACGGCGGCCTTTGTCTCCCCCAGTAGCGATGTTTACGACACACCGCACCAGGTACTCATCTGAGGCTGAGTCGACCTCACACTCTCTTACTGTCTCAAAACAACAACCGCCATTCGCCACTAAGTGGCGGTGACGTCACCACGACGCTTGTGCCAGGCTATGTGCACCTTGAGGCTACGTGAAGTGTCGATCGCCGGCTGGCAGGAGGTTACGGGGCAGACCCAGGTGCCACTGGTCGACTGACTGAGATGACTGAGATTACTGGCTGATGCACCACCTGTGCCCCCTAATGTGCCAACTTGCTGAGCTTTAGCCACCCGACGCTCCGCTCGTTTATCTGAGCGTCGCTCCTCCGCCCTCCGTTGTTGTTGGAGGGCGACTGCCTCCAACTGCCCAGTAGAGTCCTTCACGAGCCTCCTCCACAGAGGCCGATCTTGACACCGCTGGTACCAGTCATTGGCAAGTCCACTCAGCTCCACATCCTCCTGTACCACATCACTCCATCTCTTCTCTAGTCCGTGCCACGTCCGTTTAGCTCCCTCGATCCGGCCGAACAAAAGCTGTTTGGGCATGCAGTGATTGGGCATGCGGGCTACATGGCCCAGCCAACGCAGCCTTGCCTGCTGGAGGAGCTCACCGATGGGACTTTGTCCAGATCTTTCGAGGATTTGTGAGCTCCTCACACAATCCAGCCTGGTTAAACCCAGGATTGATCGTAGGCAGGCCAGCCTAAATGTTTCTAACCGGTGAAGATGCTGCATTAGGGGGGTCCACGTTTTGCAAGCGTAGAGAAGGGAGGGAATGACTGTGGCCGAAAAGAACCGAAGCTTCATGCGGAGCGACAGACCAGGTAGCTTCCACACAACGTTACACAACCGATGAAAAGATAATGCTGCTCGACTAATTCGGAGTGAGACCTCTGCTGTTAAACCGGAGCCGATCATGAGCACACTGCCCAGGTATGGAAAACTCTCCACTCTCCCCAACTGCCCCATCACCGATTGGGAGTTGTGGGGGTAGAGTGCCCGATGGCACAAAATACCCAGGCAGGTGCTTCGTTTTGGTGGGGCTGATGGTAAGGCCCCACCTCTTAGTGGCACACTCCAGTTTCAGCAGCAGCGCCTCCAACTCCTCCTCTGAATGAGCAGCAATTACCAGGTCGTCGGCATACATAATGTGGTTGACCAATAGGGAGACATCCCTTGACTGCACCTGGGCATCGATCAGCCTCCCATTGTATCTGTACCAGACGTAAATTCCTCTGGTACAGCTACTGAAGGCTTCACGAACTATGTGGTCGAAATAAATGTTAAATAATGTTGGAGCCAGAGGACATCCCTGTCGCAGGGAATGACTCTGACTCCCGGCTATGTAGTTTTACTCGGGTCTGCTCACCATCATGAAGGTCCTTAATGAGTGTGAGCAGAGCGTCAGGGACTCTGAAAGCACGAAGAACAACCCAGAGCCCAGGCCTACTGATGGTATCATAGGCCTTAACCAGGTCAATAAAGCAGAGATGTAGGTCTAGTTGGAATTCCCTCCACCTCTGCTGTAGCAGACGGACAGAAAATATGACATTTTTGCAGGACCGCCCTTTCTTGAAACCGCATTGGGGCTCCGCAAGCCTCTCCTTAGCGTACCTAGCAAGGCGATGTTGAATAATCCTTGCCAGGACCTTTCCCGGCACACTGAGGAGTGAGATGCCCTGTAGTTGTTACAGTCTGTGCGGTCCCCCTTCTTAAAGAGCGGGACCACCAGGGCATCCTTCCAATCCTGCAGAACCCGTCCAGTGGCCCAGACTGTTGTTATGATGTCATGTAGGGCAGTCTACGCACAAACGCCACCCTCCCTCAGCATTTCGCTTTGGAGATCATCTCTGCTCGGTGCCTTTCCTGTTCTCGGACTCTGGATCGCCCTCAGTACTTCCTCAACGGATGGCACCTCAGCCAGCCACTCACAGAGGGTGACTTCCTCCTCCAATATTTGAGGCACCGCATCCTCAGCAGGGTCATCCGCACTTCGTCCCATGATGTTTTCCAGGCTGAGCGATTCCCCCTCCCCCAGGACCTCACAAAAATGCTCAGCAAATCTGCAAACCTGTCGCTGGGGGTCGGAGATTGTATCACCCTTCGTTCCCCTAATGATGGTGTAGTGGGTATAAATTGACGAATAAACTTCTGATGAGGCAAAACGATATTTATTGTCTTGGCCCCTTTTTGGGCCATGGACATTAGCCCTGGCGTGATAGCGCTTCCGCCCCCTATTGACGATAAGGGGAAGCTACCAGCCCACAGAGTGGTGAGTGACGATTACCCCTACAATGGTAATAGGTGTGGCGCTGTAGGTTACTTTTTTAATGGAGTTAAATAGGGATTTGTGATCGCGGGCCACTGAGGCAGACTCCATCTCCTCAGCAACCCGCGACCACCACCCATCCTTGCAGCGCCTCATGGCTCTCCGAACCTCCGAGCGAAGGCTGCGGTAAGCCTCCTCATTCTCTGACGTGGAATGCTGTAGACGATTAGAGTGGGCCTGTCGCTTTTTCTCAACCATCCTGAACACCTCCTCTGTCAGCCAGGGTCTCTGGGGAGGTCTGGACCGCGTACACAAAGCAGCCATTGCAGCTGCATGAGTCACAGGCCTAAACCTCGCCCATTTACCCTCGACATCAGGAGGAGTGGGGGACGATGCTGTCTCACTCACACTCACTCACAGCACGAGGCCGACTCATTACATCTCGCGGAGGATCGCGCTGCTGAACAAAAAAAGTTCCGCGGTTTCAGTTTGCAAGCGCGAGTTCGCGTTTTAAGGCGATGGGGGCCGTCCATAAATGACGTCACGCACCTGGGGAGGGGGAGTCAGACATTTGTGACGGGGGGGGTGGGTTTGAGAAATGTGACGTCACATCAAATGCGCAACTTTAAATAAATATAGACAACACGTTCTACTTAGGTAAATAGACTTTTTAATGTTTTCTCCGACAACAACTGAGTGCAGCACCACATTAAATACGCGCTACAATGACAATAGTTTACAGCGATTTGAAGCATGTTTAATTTTCAAAATGTAAATATGGTTTGGGGGGGGGGGGCAGAGCTTTGTGACGTCATATTTGACGTGGGGGTCTGACTTTTTGTGACGCCGTGTGACGAGGGGGGGGGGTCAAAAATCGTCCAAAATCGCGTGACGTCATTTATGGACGACCTCATATAAAATAATTAATATTTCATGGCAGTTGGTTCTGAAGTGCGACTGTTTGTAATTTGGGCGCTCGTAAGTCGAGGACTGTCTGTAAATAAAAATTCCAATTGTGGATGTGGGACTTGCTGGTAACAGCTTCTCTTCACAAGGCAGCAGACATCGTGCTGCTCACAGCAGACATCGCGGCTGTCGCGATTTTCACCTGAAGACGATGGCTTGTGTTGCTATCGAAACGTCGTGATTTATTTTGTTTTATTTCTACCTACGTGACTTTACCGAAAGAACCAAAGAGTATGGATTCCTGCAGTCACAAAAGCTTCAAATCAAGATCGGTTTTAATTATTTATCGAGTGTGGGTAGAATCTGTGCAGAGTTGTGCTGTTTCCCCATGTGCAAGGTGGGGGTCTCTCTGGGTTCAACTCACACAGAGCCAAACGCTCATTAATGTAATTGCCAAATATCTCATTGCAATGAGAAACTTCTGAAAAAAAATCAGTCTTTAGACTCAATGAGGCTTTCCTGGGTAAATAGTTAATATTGTAATAATTAACATGAGAAATAATGAAGTTCACTTATGAGTGCCACGAATAGTACTATACTGGACTTTCAATTAAGACTATTTAACGTAGTTTTTTGGAAAAAGTGTCCATTCTCAACACTTTTTGACGGGCCCTCATGCAGAAATTATATTGCAATCTTACATGAGGATTGGGAGTCAAGTGTGTCATGAATAGGGACTGAACGTATGGTGCCATAATTCGTTTGCTGTTGTGTATATACAAAAAGGATCTCTGGTGGGTAACATTTGTAAAATGGAGATAGTCATTGTTGTTCATATACAAAATCTTATTTGGGTGATAATTTGAAGCTTTTGTGACTGCAGAAATCCATACTCTTTGGTTCTTTCGGTAAAGTCACGTAGGTAGAAAAATAAAAGAAAAAATAACATATAACGATGTTTCTATCGCAACACAAGCGGTCGTCCTCAGGTGGAAAAAATAATCCGCTGCATCTCCGACCAGCGCCACCTAGCCAGTGAACTGGAGCACATATGAAGTGGGTAAATAATCGGCGGAGAACATCTTGCGAGGCAACACGATATTTATTAACACTCTATTTTACAGGGTCCCTAACACAAAGGGGTAGCGGCCCCTTCACCCGATACCTGGGGAGGTATGGCCTCCGGACTACACGGGCCCTAACACTGGGAACCAGTTAATTCCCCGTCCTCTGGCTGGGGGCCCTAGGGGAGGCTATGCTGACCCGACCGTGCCAGGGACTTCGGGTCCTGACCACTGGCCTCACTGAGCTCCGACCCTTGGAAGGACGACGGAGCTTGGGGTCCAGGGTCCTAACTTCAGCCCAGGTCTTCAGCCTTCGGCTTGGAAATGCCTGAGCCGGACCCTTGAGAGGTCCGACTTATATACTGGTTCGTGGCTTGCTCCGCCCTAGCCATGCCTCCCTTCCAGAACTTTCTGGAAGGTGACATCATCTCCCAGTCCCCCCTCCCAGGGTCCGGGGAATGTGTCTCAGGATCCGCTTCCCAGGGATTGTCGTTGGCCCCTTGGGCCATAGTCATTAACAGTGGCGTGATAGCGCTTCTGCCCCCTGTTGACGAGAAGTGGGAGCTACTCGCTAACAGGATGGGGAGTGCCGATTAATGCCTCTACACATACACCAAGCCCTCAAGATGAATGAATACTCAGACCACACAATCCGCAAAGCTGTATCTCCAGCCATGGGGAGACAACCATCTGAGGGCCCAATCAAAATCATCACCTTGCCATACATAGCACGTGTCACCAAAAATATTTCCAAAATCTTAAACAAACACAAGATCCAGGTCCGATTCAATACAGTACACAAAATCCATGACATGTCTCGGACCGTGTTCGCGAACACAAGGCAGATTTGAAACACGGCAGAACCAATACCTCTGCCGTGGATGATCATTGTTATAATGCAGTGGGCTCGCACAATATTATTTTTTCCGAGACCTCCCATCTACGTGTAACCGGCCTCTGTTCTCCAATCCACGTATTCTTCCTCTCTGTCTTTCTCAGTGTTCCATAATAACGATTGTTTTTTTTATTACGCATTTAATTTGGTTTGCCGCTAAATTTGGTAAATTCCAACTGTGGGTGGCTTTATATTTTTAGCCAAAACTTTTAGTTTCACGATTAACAACTCTTCCACATGCGACTCATCTCCCTGGGCCTGCCTGAGCTGCTGCTCCCTGGGTCTACCTGAGCTACTGCTCCCTGGGCCTGCCTGAGCTGCTACTCCCTGTGTCTACCTGAGCTGCTGCTCCCTGCGTCTGCCTGAGCTGCTGCTCCCTGGGCCTGTCTAAGCTGCTCCCCAGGTCTACCTGAGCTGCTGCTCCCTGAGTCTGCCTGAGCTGCTGCTCCCTGGGCCTGTCTAAGCTGCTCCCCAGGTCTACCTGAGCTGCTGCTCCCTGCGTCTACCTGAGCTGCTGCTCCCTGGATCTACCTGAGCTGCTACTCCCTGCGTCTACCTGAGCTGCTGCTCCCTGGGTCTACCTGAGCTGCTGCTCCCTGGGTCTACCTGAGCTGCTGCTCCCTGGGTCTACCTGAGCTGCTGCTCCCTGGGTCTACCTGAGCTGCTGCTCCCTGGGTCTACCTGAGCTGCTGCTCCCTGGGTCTGCCTGAGCTGCTACTCTCTGGGTCTACCTGAGCTGCTCCCACGGCTCCCGTCACGCAGCGGTCGCAGCGCCACCATCGAGAAGCCGGAGCGGCGCCTGGGAGCCGTGGACGCCCTCCCATTTACAAGACACCGGGCATCTGGGTACAAGCTAGTGCTAGCTCCACACCTGGATTCCACCACTCCACTCCACCACCAACTTCCACTCAATCAACAACCACCTTCATTTGGACTGCATTGACATTCACCGAGAAACTGGACTAATTCGCCGTCCGCTTCACAAAGGCTCTGGTCCTGTTTGCGCCCCACAACTTCCTCAATACGTCATCACAACATACGACACGTGCACCTAACCAATCTCCGCCCCGTCCCTCGGTCCTCTCAATTCACCACGAAGCAAAGTCACCTGAAACTGGCTTTGCTCAACACCCACTCACTAAACAATAAAAGCCTCATTTTAAATGAATTAATTACTGACAATAACCTGGATTTTCTCTGTATCACTGAAACTTGGCATAAACCTACGGACTATTTCGCACTCAACAGGACTACACCTACAGGATATACATACATGGACAAACTCCGATCTGAGGGGCGGGGAGGTGGTGTCGCTGCAGTGTACAGAAAGGACATTAAAACATCCACCATCTCCATCCCTGCTGTTCACTCCTTTGAACACATCACTTTCAAACTCTCTGGTCCCACTCCTCTGGTCACTGCCATAATCTACCGACCCCCCAAACCAAATCCTTCCTTTCTCTCTGACTTTTTAACTCAGTTATCTGCCATCTCACCTTCAGTTCTGCTCCTGGGAGATTTCAACATCCACATTGACATTGACTGGAAATTTGCTATTGAATTCCTGGAACTGCTACACTGCTTCAATTTCACCCAACATCTCAACTTTCCAACCCACAGCCGTGGTCACATTTTGGATCTGGTCTGCTCTACTGGTCTCACCATACCGCTCCCCGAGCCCCACAACCTCAACATCTCGGACCACCTGGCAATCACCATGAACATTGATCTCCCCATTTCTACAACCAAGGACAAAAGGACAACTTCTTTCAGAAATCTTAAATCCATCTCTAGTCCTGCCCTTTCAGCCTCTCTTGCCAGCAAAATATCCTCCTTCCCCCCACCCATGACTGACAACCCTTCCGACCTCACCAACTACTACAATGAAACACTTTCCACCAGTCTCGATCATCTGGCTCCCATCAAAACTAAAACTGTCTCATTCACTCACTCTGCTCCCTGGTACACTCCTATTCTGTACAAAATGAAATCCCGTAAGCGTCAGCTTGAAAGGCTCCATAAGAAAACTGGTTTAACTGTTCATCTACAAGCTTACACAGATTACCTTCAGCAGTATAAGGAAGCTCTTAACACTACCCGGTCCACCTACTACTCACACCTCATACATTCTGGTTCTACCAACCCAAAGGCTCTTTTCTACACAGTAAATACACTTCTCAAACCCAATGACAATATCGTCAACTCATTCACAACTGATAAATGCAACACCGTTCTATCATTCTTTCAGACCAAAATTGACACCATTTACACCAACCTGTCCTCTTCTTCTGCTTGCACTGTCTGCTCTGTCATTCCATCATTTGTTCCCCCCCACCACACCTCTCAGCCACTGTCTCAGTTCTCCCCAGTGTCGCCGGGGGAGCTGTCTAAAATCTTGACAGGGATGAAAACATCAACATGTGTCCTGGACCCCATCCCATCCCACCTCATCAAAGACTGTTTACCAGCTATCTCCATACTCATCACAAAAATCATTAACTCCTCTCTCAGCTCTGGCTCAATCCCACGTTCACTCAAACTGGCTGCTGTCACCCCCATTCTCAGAAAACTTGGACTTGACCCCAACATTATGTCAAACTTTCGGCCCATTGCCAATCTCCCCTTTCTGTCTAAGATACTGGAACGCAATGTCGCCAAACAACTCAAAACCCACCTCTCCTCAAATGACCTGTTCGAACCATTTCAATCCGGCTTCCGTTCACAACACAGCACTGAAACAGCCCTCCTCAGAGTTACCAACGACATCCTCCTCTCCGCAGACTCTGATGATAGGATCTGCACTATTGAGGAGTTCTGTTATATTGAGGAGTTCTGTTATAATGAATCTGTTATAATGAATCTTGCCACCTTATGTATGCCTTTGTGAGTTCACATATGACACAGGTGTAATGCGGTTGACCATTGTCTTTTGTTTCAGATGTGCGAGAGCAACTCCGCTGCGAGTCATGGTGGTGCTGGGAGAATTGCCTTTACCATCGATGGCACTTCACCAGCACCCGTCTCGACCCCACCTCAATCC
Source organism: Petromyzon marinus (assembly GCF_048934315.1). NCBI lineage: Eukaryota > Metazoa > Chordata > Hyperoartia > Petromyzontiformes > Petromyzontidae > Petromyzon > Petromyzon marinus. The sequence goes on from NC_133683.1 coordinate 1,195,731, forward strand.
AGTAGAGTTACAAGAGCGAAAAAACTAATCTCTTGTGACGTCTGTGGGAAAAAATTCCAACTGGCATGGTGCCTAGAAGCCCACGTAAGAACGCACAAGGAGACCCATGACCAATGGTGCGGCGTATGCGGACGAAGCTTTGATCAGCAAGGAAAATTCAAAAGGCATATGAAGACCCACGAAAAGGATTACATGATAAAGGGTGCACCAGGCTTGGTGAATAACGGCAGTTTTGCCAATGCGGTTTTGAATCCGATAGAGTCACTAGAATCCGATAGAGTCACTAGAGTGAGAAAACGAATCTCTTGCGACGTCTGCAGGAAAACATTCCAACTGGCATGGTGCCTAGAGTCCCACATGAGAATGCACAAGACCGATGGTCAAAGCTGCAACATCTGCGATCAAAGCTTTGATCGGCCCTAAAAACTCAGAAGGCATATGGAGTAACCCACGGAAAGAACTCAAGGGGCGCACGTGGCATGGTGAATGACGGCAATTTTTGCCAATGCGGTGTTGAAGGTGTGTCAGAGCTACTCGGCCGCGAGTCATGGTGCTGGAAGAATTGCCTTTGCCATGGATGGCACCAGCAGCACCAGCAACAGCAGCAGCTTGTCGAGTCCTGGTGGTAAGGAGGCAGAGTTGCAGACAATGCCACCTTCTGCAAAGGGCGCACCTGCGTGCAACGAAGTTATTGCTATCACAGCAACCGCGCATGGAACGAAGGCGCCTGCTGGGAAACGCCACGCCTGACCAGCGCCCGTCTCGACTCCACCTCACTCCCATAGTCACTAGAGTGAGAAAACAAATGTCTTGCCAAGTCTGTGGGAAAGCATTCCAACTGCCATCATGCCTAGAGTCCCACATGAGAACGGACAAAGAGACCCCTGACCAATGGCATCTGCGGTCGAAACTTTGATCAGCCAGGCAAATTCAGAAGGCATATGGAAACCTACGAAAAGGACTATCGAATATTTCTTTGCTGTTCTATTACTGACGCTATCAACAGAAGGTGTGTACCGGATTAATTACACTTGTGGCAAATGCGATGTTGGGCAAACAGGACGAATGATCAGCACGAGACTAAAAGAATACCACAGAAATATGAAATGCTCACAAATACAACTGTCAGCAGTAGCAGAACACGCGTGCCCACAAAGACACTCAATTGATTTTGATAATGTTGAAGTTTTGTGCAAAACTTGTTACTACTGGCCAAGACTAATTACAGAATCTATCGAAATTTAAAGAAATAAAAATAACTGCAATCGTTTGGATAGCTACCGACTTAGTGCTGCATGGAAGAGAATCATCAAATTACCGTTTGTACAGCTATTTTAGTACACACAATGGACACTAACTACAAGATTAATGGGCTAGCATAATGTGCATGTATAATGTACGTTGATTCATTAATCCCCCCACCCCCCCCCCACTGTGCGCTCAAAGAGAGCACAAGTGTTGTCATCACATCTACGCCTCTATATAAGGAATTAAACAGGTGGACTTCTCCCAAACCTTGTGTTGCCTGATGAAGCTAGTTGTAATTACTGAAACGTCGTACTCTGATAGTAAATGTTGTGGCTTGGCTCTCCAACACACCACACACCGGTGTGCTGTACTAGTGATGAATTGGCATGTTCTGTTTACGTGACAACCCTTACTAGTTGGCTGTCGGGTGGTGGCGGGTTTAACGACATATTTACGCGATCCAACCCATAAAACCTGTATTACGGATATTTGTCGCGAAAGCCTACGTGTTAAACTGCCATGTTTTTTTACGTCTATTGCTGTATTTTCTTACGTGCAATATATTTAATAAACCATCCTAATTTATTCATATTTTTGTTCATAGTTATATCATTGTTGCGCGTGCGGTGTGGTCAGTGATATTGTTCAGTGGATCAAACCGAGACAAATATTTTTACAGCGGCTGTGGCTACACATTGCAACAGCGCATTCCGAATGGTGTAGAACGCATCGCCCATAATCTGTATCTGTGTGCAAACACCAGGTATGGTTGGTAAGACACACGTTTGGTTTTAAATGAATAGAACTCGAGCTTCAGCCATATTGTTCATTATAGACCCCACTTTGTAAGAATTAATCACGCAAACCTTGCGCCTGATTCATTTGAGTCGGTGTGCTCATGAGCAACAGGGCATTTGTGGCAAGGTGTTAATGTACCACAGATTAGCACGGTTGGCTACGTACACTGCGAAAGAAGTTCAACACATATTCTTTGGGTCTTTCCGTAAAGTCACGTAGATAGAACAATAAAATAATAAAAATAAAGTGAATAAAAAAGTAAAATATATCACGACGTTTCGATCGCAACACAAGCAATCGTCATCAGGAGAAAAATGATGAAGATTGCTTGTGTTGTGATCAAAACGTCGTGATATTTTTATTATTATTTTGTATTCACTTTATTTTTATTATTTTATTGTTCTATCTACGTGACTTTACCGAAAGACCCAAAAAATATGAATTCCTGCAGTCACGAAAGCTTTAAGTCAAGATTCAAGTTCAACACACTTTCATACATTGTGGAAAGCGAGTATCCTCGCACGTACAATGCACTGGACCGCATGTTCATGTTAAGTGAGTCGGGGGCTTTGTCACTGCCTACCCCATGATATAAATAATCTCAGGGAATTCAATTGCAAGTGTGAAATCTCCCTTCCGGTGGGCATCGAGGATGAGTCATACTCTGGCTTGCCAGGAGGCAGTGAAACACAACTGTGGAATCCTTTCCATCTGCACGGGATAGAACGTTGCCCCCTTGCTCACATTCGTTCGTTTTCTGCGAGTGTACTGGTTTCCCCCCACATGTAAACACTCAGTAACTGGCTGCAAATATCGGAATGTAAAGAGAACCGCAGAGCTTGGGCGATTGTTGGGAGTGCCGGCTCACCGCCTGGCTGCTGTCTCCCCGCTCGTCTGTGGGAGACATATAGAGGTACTGAATTAGATTTATATTCTCTACATAACATGATTCCTATATACACAAAGCACTCACCGCGTGGAGTACAGCAAGTGATATTCCACGAAATAAAAAATAAACGTACATGACCATAACAGAAGCCAATGGGTACAGCTGTGCATACACATACACACATATACACGATTCCTACTGATGGTTGGAACGATTCACCACTGCCGGAGAGTCAAGGAATTGTCATGATTCAGGATCATGAATGCAAACTGTCCCCGTTCTCAAACCTGAGTACGATTTAAAAGGTCATAGAACGCCTTTGTCGGAAGCAATTACTTCCCCATGTCACTGCGATGGGCAGATTCATGCAATTGCAGTCGGCTTACACATTGTCAGTAGACCCCCCCATACGCAAGCGTACGCATTTGGGTTAACCCCTCCTCCCCCCTCCATGCATACATACTAAATGGATGCCCCCTTAACAGCCACACCACCACTCCTCACACGAGACAAGCACGTGACTCTCGGTGTAAATGGAGCCGGAGCGCGAATGAACGTGCCGATGCCCCAAGTACAGTTGCCACCATTTCTACGACAGAGCAAACCCAGGCACATTTCTCAGCGAGCCCAGGTCTATTGTTAAAACTGTGCAGTTCACGGTGATAAAATTCAACCATAGCCATACCCGGGGTACCAGATCTCGGCACAAATCAATTCCTGCTGCCACCCGAACACTGTCCGGGGGTCAAACGCAGACAGGTGGCAGCCCCAGTCGCGAGGCCACATCTGCGCCGACTCACGGTAAATGTATGCAGGGCCAGCAGGAAGAGCCCCAGGATCTCGGAGCGCAGCCACTGGTTCCACGCGCTGTCTCGGTCCACGTCCTCGCGTGACAACACTTCAAAATCACCTGACCGGAAGGAGGGGGGAGGGAGAGTAAGAAGGTACGAAGGGGAACCGTCTAACTCTTTCACAGGGACGCGTTCTTCGCATGCGTCACCCTGCAGCCAACTTCTCTGCTCTCGTGTGTGAACGTGGGTCAGTTTGGTTTAATCGTTCAGAATGAATGGGGCATGACCCTGGCCCTTGTGCAACTTATTATTTTCCATGAGATAATACCAAACACATAATTCATGTGTGAGTGTGTCTGTGGCCTGCAAGCAAAACCTACATTCTCTCGAGTCATATATCGGGAGCAGTCACAGGTGAGAAAGCATTGCCGAATTCCTTGAAAGGCTCAACTCTCTCCAACTTATGTTGAAAGCATTTACAGTGAGGGAAAAAGTATTTGATCCCCTGCTGATTTTGTACGTTTGCCCACTGACAAAGAAATGATCAGTCTATAATTTTAATGGTAGGTATATTTGAACAGTAAGAGAGACAGAATAACAACAAAATCCAGAAAAATGCATGTAAAAATGTTCTAAATTGATTTGCATTTTAATTAGGGGAATAAGTACTTGACCCCTCTGCAAAACATGACTTAGTACTTGGTGAAAAAACCCTTGTTGGCAATCACAGAGGTCAGACGTTTTTTTGTAGTTGGCTACCAGGTTTGCACACATCTCAGGAGGGATTTTGTCCCACTCCTCTTTGCAGATCTTCTCCAAGTCATTAAGGTGTGGAGGCTGACGTTTGGCAACTCGAACCTTCAGCTCCCTCCACAGATTTTCTATGGGATTAAAGTCTGGAGACTGGCTAGGCCACTCTAGGACCTTAATGTGCTTCTTCTTGAGCCACTCCTTTGTTGCCTTGGCCGTGTGTTTTGGGTCATTGTCATGCTGGAATACCCATCCACGACCCATTTTCAATGCCCTGGCTGAGGGAAGGAGGTTATCACCCAAGATTTGACGGTACATGGCCCCGTCCATCGTCCCTTTGATGCGGTGAAGTTGTCCTGTCCCCTTAGCAGAAAAACACCCCCAAAGCATAATGTTTCCACCTCCATGTTTGACGGTGGGGATGGTGTTCTTGGGGTCATAGGCAGCATTCCTCCTCCTCCAAACACGGCGAGTTGAGTTTATGCCAAAGAGCTCCATTTTGGTCTCATCTGACCACAACACTTTCACCCAGTTGTCCTCTGATTCATTCAGATGTTCATTGGCAAACTTCAGACGGGCATGTATATGTGCTTTCTTGAGCAGGGGGACCTTGCGGGTGCTGCAGGATTTCAGTCCTTCAAGGTGTAGTGTGTTACCAATTTTTTCTTGGTATGGTGCCAGCTGCCTTGAGATCATTGACAAGATCCTCCCGTATAGTTCTGGGCTGATTCCTCACCGTTCTCATGATCATTGCAACTCCACGAGGTGAGATCTTGCATGGAGCCCCAGGCAGAGGGAGATTGACAGTTATTTTGTGTTTCTTCCATTTGCGAATAATCGCACCAACTGTTGTCACCTTCTCCACAAGCTGCTTGGCAATGGTCTTGTAGCCCATTCCAGCCTTGTGTAGGTCTACAATCTTGTCCCTGACATCCTTGGAGAGCTCTTTGGTCTTGGCCATGGTGGAGAGTTTGGAATCTGATTGATTGATTGCTTCTGTGGACAGGTGTCTTTTATACAGGTAACAAGCTGAGATTAGGAGCACTCCCTTTAAGAGTGTGCTCCTAATCTCAGCTCGTTAGCTGTATAAAAGACACCTGGGAGCCAGAAATCTTTCTGATTGAGAGGGGGTCAAATACTTATTTCCCTCATTAAAATGCAAATCAATTTATTACATTTTTGACATGCGTTTTTCTGGATTTTTTTGTTGTTATTCTGCCTCTCACTGTTCAAATAAACCTGCCATTAAAATTATAGACTAATAATTTCTTTGTCAGTGGGCAAACGTACAAAATCAGCAGGGGATCAAATACTTTTTTCCCTCACTGTAGCATTAGTTCTGCCCGTACCTCTTTGTGCCTGTATAGTGGGCAGGCAAGTGTGGTGGAGCAGCAGGTCCAGCACATGGAGTGTCCAGCAGAGGAGAGGAACTCCCCGTGGCCGTGGCCGGGGAAGCAGAGGTCGGCGGCGCTGGGAGCGGCGTCAGTTGCGCGGCGTCTGTGGGAGAAGGCACAGGCCTCTGCTGAAGATTATCATCCGCAGACACATCACACGGCTTGCCGGACACGTCACACACTCAGCCCTGTGATTGTGGAGGTGAGATAGGTTCGCGCGTGGCAACGAATGGCTTGTCGCTGGACAAACATCGACGGCAACATCGGGAGAACGCGGCACGAACTCGTGCAGAGTTTCTGGCACCGTATGAATTTACACTCCTTGTAGGTATGTACGTTGAACCTCGTTCGCGCCATACGTCAGCCAGCCGTGCTAATCGGAGGTGCAGATGGATGCAATTGAAGGACGTGGAGCAGAGGTGTCAAAATGAAAAAAATTATTGATACAGAAATTACACAAGTCCAGGGGACTTCACCAAGGCCGTGTTATCCCAGACTCTGACAGAGCACAAATGAAGATTGCCAATGACAAAAAATGGCTTCATAACTATCATTGTCAGATGGCACACTTGCATCTTCAGTCTTCAGTCGGCGTCAGTAATTTAAGAATGCACGCATGATGCGTGACACCAACTAAAATGGCATCGATGCTGACTAATCACATCCTCTCCAAGATGTGGAACTCAAGAGACGAGGATAGCCTCTTCCAAACAGGACTACCCTTGACAATTGAGTTGTCGCCTGGGTAAAAATAAAATTAACTAGGAGATTTCAACTTGAAAATCCAAACCATCGCACCAACAGTAATGGACGGAATCCTATATGAGGCGCACACTGCAGGAGCTTCAGGTGGACTCTGGTACCTGCTTTAACGTCTGTGTGAGAAGCATCTTCTCCCACTGAAATTCAAACAAAGTTGACAGTTAGACAGGACATGTTTTAAAACATCCGCAGTAAAATTAAAGTATGTATACCATTAAAGTAAACTATTTTTTATTTGCCAGGTAAAGCCCATTGAGAGCTATATAGCTCTTTTTCAGAAGCGACCTGGCCACAAATTATAACTTAACGAAGTGGCTTATCACGTGGAAATTTATAGCAGCCAAATACTCTAAACGCATTACTTACAAATAGCTCACAAAGCGGTTATCCTCCCACTACCCTTGGGTTACCTCCTGTCCCGGTCCAGCCGAGACAGTCTGTGAATTGGCATCTGTGTTTGGGTGGCATGAATTAATTTGTACCGAGATCTGGTACCGGTACTGTGCTGAACTTTACTACTGCATCGTTGTTGACAGACCTAGACAGACTGAAACATAGGTCTGGGTTTGATCTCCATAGTGGAAAAGGTGGTAACCCGAAAACTAACCCAAACCCTTCCACATTTAACGATAAACACTTTCAAACCGAGTTCGCTCGGAAATGACCCCACTAAACCGCACGTATGTAAACGTTTGACTTCAGTGGTTCCTCCGCCGCGTGCGAACGATGAAGTGCACGGCCTCTCGTGATGATGACCTCACACCCGCATGACTGCACGAAAGGCGGTGCTGACAAGCATGAGGCAGGTGGAAGAGGCAAAACGAGGAGGCAAGATTAGAGTGCTGTAGTCGGTGGGGTATAGTGGGGCCTCTTTCCGAATGATTCATTAATGTGGAAATGAAATTGGTCAAGAGTCTGTTACTTTGTAAATATTAGCATGTATCTACTTTAATACCAAGTCTGCAGGGGTGGGAAAGATGAGGTCTATTCATTCTGGTGAGCAAAGGGAATTTAGACACTCCAAGTTAAGTCTGGTGACATACGGATGAAATGCACCTTACAAATGTAAATAATAATGATTATTAATCCATCTTCACTCCCACGGTGTTTCCAACCAGGGTTAGGCCATGTAATGATCTGACGTGCTGTACACTTGTACAGTGTTACTGAATTATTGTATCATTATGAATTCAATGCCCCTTCTGCGACCTTTCCCTAGATCCCCCTCTGGTGTATAACCTGGCCTGCTGACGTCAGGGCCGTAAGCCGCAGATCCCTTTCCCTGCCAGCAGCCAGCGCTATACTGTTACATTACGATTCTATGCCACGACACAGGGACTCCTCTACTTACGAACATTCGACTTACGAACTTTCAGAGATATGATCAAACCTGTCCGTATGTCCCGTTTCCTGTTCGGACCGAGAGTCACAAGTTCAACCGCCGCACAATAGGTGGTGATGGTGGCATCTACATCTGCAGAACGTGAAGAACCAGAGGCAACTGTTAAAGCCATTCCCCGTGTTTAGTGTATAAGCCGTAAAACGTGTTTGAAATCGACGGGAGTAAAGTTGGACTCACAAACAAAGCGACTTACGAACAGACCTCTGGAACCGAACTCGTTTGTACGTATAAGAGTCTGTATATGGTGGTCACTCTGAACAACACAGACCCAGCCTCCTTTTTACTATTTTTGGACCATTAGGACACTACCAGACGCATCTTTCTGTGCTAACGACCACACAATACACATTAGACGAGTCACAACAGGTCACGTTTAATAGTCTAAACTTGTCTGGAGCAAGTCGCATACGGTAGACATTTCTGCACATTTGCAGAATTACATGTCTATGATAAAGGAACAATGTGTATTGCATTACACAGGGGTGCTTGATCATGTGTGGATGCAGATTCCCGCAGCAATACAGGGAATAGGTTGTTCGCAGCGCCACTGATTAATCAGAATCAGAATCTTTTTGATATCCTGGAAGAATCCGATGAGCTATGAAGATCTTTTTCACATATGTCCAGTAGGTGCGGGTCAGCGAGCTATTTCCAAAACCGATGAGAGGCAAGATGGAGAAAATGTAAGCAAATTGCTAAAAATACAAAGTACATACATTCCTGCCAATTTGTCAACAAATGCAAGCTTGGGCAAGGTAGCAACACAACAACCACAGCTCCAGACCACGACAAGACTCCACAAAGTCCCTCAATTGCATTGCATCAAAATTGAACGTTTAATGAGCGATATTTGAAATAGCGTTACCAAATGACAATATTCCCTTCGAATACCTGACTAATGAATGAGGCTAAGACGCTTGCAGTAATGTTCAAATATGCATCACAAGCCATTCAGAAGTGGTAGGCCTCACGTGACCACAGGGCACCACAGTGGCAATATGTTAACTACCTCGCCTGGTACGCAGGAGGCCGTGGATTCAATCCCGACCCTGTCGCCTGCTGTATATTTTGAGGTTGCATGTCTCTCTCACTACATTTAGAATAAACATCACGCGTTTAGAGTATTTGGCCTCTATAAATTTCCACGGGATAAGCCACTTCGTTGAAGATAACATTTGTGATAGCCAGGTTGCTTCTGAAAATAGCTCCATAGCTCAGTGGGGCCTCAAACTGGTAAAATCAAAAATATAGTTTGTATTCTTGGTTCTTTCGATAAAGTCGCATAGAAGGGAAACAATAAAATAATAAAAATATAAAACAATAAAATTCTCACGACGTTTCGACTGCAACAAAAGCAATCATCATCACCTGCAGCCACGAAAGCTTTAAGTCAAAATATAGTTTAGTTTAAAAGTTCTAGTTTGAGAATGGCGGTCCGATGGGAGGGAGTGAAGGGGTATTGTGAGGAGGCGTCATCGGGAGTGGAAGCTGCTGGTGGGAGCATGGGAGGTGTGGGGAGTGTGAGGTGCATCGGCATTGTGGAGAGAGAAGGGGTGAGAGTGTTGTAAGCGATGGGGCTGGGGGAGGAGTGGTGGATATGACGATGTGGAAGCTGTGTCGGTGATGAGGTGTGTGCTTGAAGTGAGGATTACATGGGGAGCGGTGCCGAAGTGGTTAGCGCACCGTGCGACGGGATCCGGCGACCCGAGTTCTATTCCAACTCACGGCCAACATCGGTGACGAGTATCTGAACCAATCTCGGTCCCATCCCAGGTCTATTCTGCCTTAAAATGAGTATCCAGGTTCGGTGAATGTGAGGAGACAAAGGCGGCCAGGCGTGGTGCTGGCCACCCATCCCATCTCAGCGTGTCGACCCCATGGCACCTGGGTAATGGAGGTGGTGATGAAGATGGTGACGACGGTGATGATGATGTTGATGACGATGGTGATGACGAGTCACTCACTCAGACTCACAGAGCCACACTCAGAGACTCACAGTCACTCACTTAGACTCACAGAGCCACACTCAGAGACTCACAGTCACTCACTTATAATCACAGAGCCACACTCAAGAGACTCACAGCCACACTCAAGAGACTCACAGTCACTCACTCAGACTCACAGAGCCACAGACTCACAGCCACACTCAGAGACTCACAGTCACTCACTCAGACTCACAGAGCCACACTCAGAGACTCACAGAGTCACTCACTCAGACTCACAGAGCCACACTCAGAGACTCACAGAGTCACTCACTCAGACTCACAGAGCCACACTCAAGAGACTGACAGAGTCACTCCGAGAATCACAGTCACTCACACAGACTCACACTCACTCAAGGAGACCCACAGACTCACTCGCAGACTCACTCACACAGACTCACAGAGTAACTCACACACAGACTCACACTCACATACTAGTTCTGACACACACACAGACTCGCAGAGTAACACGCACTCAGAGACTCACAGAGTTACGCTCAGTCACTCACTCAGGGACTCACAGTCACTCACTCAGAAACTCGCACGCACTCACAAAGCCACACTCAGAGATCCAGTCACTCACTCAGAGACTCAGAGCCACACTCAGAGACTCACGCTCAGTCACTCACTCAGAGACTCACGCTCAGTCACTCACTCAGAGACTCACAAAGTCACTCACTCAGAGACTCAGAGCCACATACTCATAGAGCCACATTCAGAGACGCACGGAGTCACTCACTCAGAGACTCACAGAGTCACTCACTCAGAGACTCACAGAGTCACTCACTCAGACACTCGGAGACTCACTCAGACTCACACAGACTCAGAGTAACTCACACACTCACAGACTTACACAGTAACTCACAGTCACTCCCACTCAACTCAGTCTCACCGGGTAACACACTCACAGACTCGGAGTAACTCACATGAACTCACAAAGTAACTCACTCACACAGACTAACAAACAAAAACAAAGATCCCCAGTGAACCCTTAACAGACTGTAGGGGCAAGTGCTGTTAGCGAGCACCTACGAAGGCCGGCACGGCACACGAGGGGGTGGGTGGCCAGCACCACGCCCGGCCGCCTTTGTCTCCCCTATTGGCGATGTTTACACACCGCAACCAGGTACTCATTTGAGGCTGAGTCGACCTAGGGGAGGCCCAGGATTGGTTCAGATAATCGTCACTGGTCTTGGCTGTGAGCGGGAATTGTAGAGCAACGCGCTAAATGCTGCACTACCGCTCCCCCAAACACCGATGCGTCCGTGTGTTCACACACATGAATCATTTGGATGTAGAATAAATGTCCGTAGGCTTTCAGAATTCCCTAGAATTATTGTCTTTGTACGCAGCTCCATGGTCAGACATAACTGTTTATAATGCCTTCCTGCCTCATTGACTATCTTTTGAGTTGAGCGGCAACCCTGTATGGTTACTCCGTGCGGCTTCGCCTCAGTCAAGCACGTGTGCTCCCGTTCAAGGGGCCAATCAGGGAATGGGTCACAAGCAGGAAGAAACTGTAACCGTTCACGTTTTGTGCCGTCACACAGCGGAGACCTCCTCCAGAAGCTGGACGAGACCTATGGCTTATACGCTGCGACTTTTGTCCGTCAGTATGGAATTAGTGCCTCAGTTCGTGCAGTTGTAGAAAATGAGAACACTCTTGTAAACCTTAGTAACAGGATTTCGAGATATCTTATTCTACACCGCAACAACACTCATGCCACGACTTGCTATTTCATAAACACAGATAGCCAAAACTTGCATAGAAATACAACTTTTCATGTGGATCTCTGTTTGCTCTCAACAACCAACGCTCCGCGGAACATTTAATATTTTCTAATTTGCGTTAAACAACGACCACTGCCCTAAGCAACAATTCCGAATGCCAAAGCTAAATGATGGGCGTAGCAGTGTAGTAGTTCGCAAACTGCACTCAGAAGTTAATGACCCGAATTCGATTTCTGGCCACGGCTAAAACAAGGGTTTGGGCGATATCTGAACCTGTCCTTGATCCCATTGCCTTCAAAAGCCCCCTGAGCAGCATGGTGAGGTATGGCCATACAACCGCCTTGATTAACACGGCATGGGGTAGGGAGATCTTCAAGCATGATTATATTTTCAAAGGGCAGTAAGTGTTCAACAAAAATGAGTACATGAAATCTTTGAGTAAACCGCCATGAACCAATTCAACAAGACGCAATCTCACCGACACACCACGAGTTTCACTGACAACCACTCTGTCTTTTTTGCAGGCAAACATCTTGGTCAAAGACCACATCAGTGGCAATATCAGGCTCACGGATTTTGGCCTCAGCATCAGCGAGACCTGCCCAAGTGAGTGATCTAGCTGCCCTGTGTGTGTGTACGTGTGTAGCAGCATGTGTGTGTGTGCGTGTCACAGTGTTTGTGGGGAGCGGTGGTGTTAACGGTTAGCACGCTGCGCTACGAGCCTGTTTAAGCTATATGGGGGGTCTTTGTCTTCGTGCTGTGGTGGCGTGGTGGTTAGCACCGCTTAAAAAAAGTGTGGTAGTGACACTGATACCCTTCAAACGTTACATTTCGTCAATCATTTGGCCAGGATTTCAACTCTCAACCTCCCAGTTTTGAGGAGGGTAGTTGTCAAACAAGAGCCAGTAAACCAGTAACAATTTTCATAATCGATTGCTGGTATTGAAAGTCTGGAGCCAGTAGCCAATCCCATTGGAATTTTCGTCGCGGATGGCTGATTTACGTGTGATTTACATGTGATTTACGTTTGCAAATGTACAGATCGCATGGCAGCCCTAAGTTCCTATGTCCTCATTCCTCACTTAACCTTTTCCCGTTCCGAGACGTCTGCACATTACAGGGTGGTGGTAGGTGTCCCCGGTTCATCACTGAATCTTGAAACGCGCAAAGCGGCTCGGCGTTAATTTTATTCAGAGAGGCGTCGCAGCGCCGTTGCTTTTAAAGAAGTTGTTACTCACCGCAGAGAACTCTCGCGACATGACAGCTGCACTCTATGATAGCTGGCACCAGTGTAATGAAAATAATTTACATTTCTAAGTGCTACCCAGCTGATACACGCATTTACGTGGGCGATCTTTGTCATTGTGCGTATTTTGAGTGCCATACGTGACTGCGTGTGCATACCCTCATCTATTCTGCACTTCACAAGTACAGGTGAATAATGTGCAAGTGCCACCTTGTTTGGTCACCTGTCTGTCCGTGTGCTGCTAGGAGCTTGGTGTCTTGGCTCGATGTGGTACATGGCCCTCGAAATGTACTTTGGGCTCCCGGTCACATGCAGCGCGGACATGTGGTCACTCGGATGTGTGGTGGCCGAGATGCTCCTCGGGAACCCGCTCTTCAAGACAAGCTCGGAAGACCACATCGGCTATTTCATCCAGGTATCTGACGCGTAGGAAAACACCATTGCATATATGTCCAGTTGGTTATAAGGTCCTGCTGTTGAGCTACAAGGCTGTCAGTGGGTTAGCCCCACAATACTTACAGGAGCTGATCCACTCATGTACACCAATGAGGTCCGTGAGATCTTCTGATCTCCTACTCAGTTTTCTGAGGTCAAGTCTCAATTCCTGGGGGCGATCGGGCTTTTTGCCAGTGCAGCTCCGAGACTATGGAACACGTTGGCCTCTGATAACAAGACAGAATTTTTAAAGCTATTTAAATCTCGCCATGGAAACTCACCTCGGTAAAATGGCCTATTCCCCATAGTTTTGGTCGTCTCATTTCCTCGTTTTGGTCGTCTCATTTCCCTGCTTTCCATACACCGGGCGCATTGGGATCATCGGATTAAATGCGCCTTACAAATATTAATTATTATAATATATACATACTGATGAATTATATTATTATTATTGTAACAAACCTCGAGCCCGATACGGCACCACCAAACCGGGCGTCATATTTCCCATGGGACCGTTCCAACTGCGCCATATAAAGGAGGAGGGAGGGTTTAATTCGAATTTGAACCAACGATGGAGTCCACGATAAACAACAACAGCAGCAGCAGCAGGGGGTTGGTTATGACTGATGGCGCACGACGATCCACCAGCGTACAGACCCGCTGTGCGATGGCTCATGAGACAAAGCTGGTTACGTGCAGGGCTGTCGTCATCCTCTGGGCCTTTCACTGGTCACAAAATGTCGCTCAGCTGCCGGTACACGGGAGAGGAGTGGACGTGTTCACTGCGTGATCACGCACCATTTGCATGAGTAAAGAAGTAAAAAGAGATTTCGGGTTCGTCAGTAATACCAGAGAATCAGAGCGTCAGGCTGATGTCCTTCGGAATGATTACTATTGTTATGATTATTGTAGTTTGTTGTTAATCCCCGAGGCTTTCAGAGCCTGTGTTGGAGAGCAACGAAGCCGCACGTAGTAACCACGTCATCAATTAAAGACCAAATATGTATGCTTCGCCTGATGATAGAGATAAATATCTGCAAACAGTATGTACAAGAGCAGGCAAAGTTCATTGTACATCGACGTTCCAATGAGACAAAGTGCAGCGTATGTACGCTCTGTTCACTCGAGCGACGGACCTCATCCAACTCATCCCTCTTGTGATCTTGGTTTCAGATGTTGGGGCTCCCACCCAAAGCCATGATTGACGCCTCGACCCACAACATTATCTCCTTTGGTGAGTGGACAGGGGGGGTGGTGAGGTGGTGGTGTTGCAGTTCGTAGCTGTTGCTGCTGCTGCTGTCACTGCCCGGAGAGTCGTGGCCGTGCAGCCGCGTGTCTCGTGCTCTGTGCTTGAATAGAAAGGCATGGAAACTGCTTCGCGTAATTTAAAAATGAACTATGCTTTATTTGGGTTTAAAAGTCACAACAGTCTTGGCAACGTACTCGTCAGTATGTGTTGAATTAGTGCGACAGTAAGGAGTCTTATGAAAAAATACTTTAAAAGGAACGGTTATGTTTAGGTAGCACAGTATATTTGGAAAACCCATAGGGATTTGCAATCCAACAGAGGACGTGTGTATTAATTACATGGAATTCTGGCCATCACATTTTTCATGAAGATGAGTGGCCGTTTTTTATATTTCAGCATGACTTAGCACAATTTTAAAAAATTGTGTTGCAGATGTGACGGTATCCTAAATCAGCATAGAACAGTTCTACCATAGTACAAAACAACCACAGAGAACAACCCTCCACACAAACTGTGGGTCCTTGATTGAGAAATATATTATGCTTAAAAGCACGCTTGTACAACAAATTACCATCCTCTCCAAGTGATGCAAATAATAATATAATACTAAAATAAACATCAAAGTGTCTCCGTGCTCAAACAAGTATCAGGAGTCACGTTGAAAAGAAACAACAAAATAAAAAAATATGAATTACTGCAGTCACGAAAGCTTTAAATCAAAATTTAAAAGTATCAGGAGGTTCTCGTCTCCTCCAGTGGCCCAGAGTTGAGAGTGGGAATTTCACTTTCACGCTTAGGAGCCATCCTTTCCACATGACTACTGCAAACGTCTCACGAACGGTTACAAATTTTATCGACCCTGGAGGGATGACAGGCTGTAGTCGACCGCCAACATGGAATCATATTTGCAAACATCGCAATTGGAGGGTTAAGGACCGCCGCCGCATTGTACTGATCGCCACAACTAATTCAGTGTTTCTCTCTTTTTCTCTCTCCGATAAACAGACAAAAAGAATCGCCCCGTCGTCAACGGGAAACGGATCGTCCCGTGCTCCGTGTCTTTGAAGGCGGTTCTGGGAACCCGCAATCAAAAGTTCATCAATTTTCTCCACGGGTGCCTTCAGTAAGAGACTTGTTACTCTTGTCTACATTTCACCTCGTACAATTAATTAAATATAAATCACTTTGCGTCTACCATCAACATTACTGGAAACGATCTTAGACCTCACGTGTCGTTTGGGCTAGGACTGCAAAGTTTTGTGTCACACCGGGGCATCGTTTCTTCATCTCGTCGCTTTTTAAAATAAATATCGTTTCTGACAAAAGTGTTGAGGATAGAATTGCTCATTTCGCCCGAGACCACGATTCAATGAAGCGATTTTAGAATGCAACAGGCACCTGACTCCCTCCGTTTGCCTCCTTGGCAGGTGGGATCCCCAACTTTGCCTCACACCCACGGAGGCCCTCAACCACCCATTATTGTTGGGCGGCAGGGCCGTGCTACCGCAAGCGAACTTCCCGCCTTTCCCAGCCATGGACACGGAGCCGGTGGCGGCCTGCAGCCTCTCGGCAGTCCCCCGTCTCAGCCAGGGGGATTGCCAAGTCCCTGCTGCAAGGAGGCAGACTTCGGAGTCCACTTGGTCAAATCAGAATACTGCAGGCTCAGTTTCTGGGAGCGAGTGGGCTTCGAACTCGGATTGGGGAATGGAGTCGGAGTGGGGAGTGGAGTCGGCAGGTGACTGTGTGGTAACACGCCTGTCTGAAAAATTCCCCAATCAAAGTGGTGGCACCAATGACGTCATCGCGGAGGAGGAGGAGATGGTGTCGGCCACGAGACAAGAGTGAGTTTCCACGAAGAAGTGCACCTTGAGCAAAATGTGTATTGGGGAGGTCATTCAGACAATGTGTCTCCTGATATAAATTAGCATATAGCAAACACCATCGATCATCATAAATTAGTTACTTGAGTAAATTACACATTCCTATAGCAAGGGCAAGTCTATTTATATTACAACCACTGTTGATTCCCACAATGTGGTATTCACGATTGAGAGGAAGTAAAAAATATTGAGGACACATGAGATTTGGGTTCTGTATCAGATGAGACAAGTTCTGTATTGTAAGAACGGGGAATCTGTTTCATGAGGAGTTGTGAAATGAGGATTCTGTAATGGCATTCACCTCTTTAGTTCATCTCACTTGAAGATGTAAATATCCCAGGGCTCCAAAGGATGTAATATCTTATCCCTAACCTCATCTCCACCAATCTGCAGCTAAATGCATTCCTAGTAAAAATATATATCTTAATTATAAATATATGAATTGCACTGCATCCCACTTGGAGGTGCTGCGGTTAGAGCACTCCATGATCACTGTACGCTTGTGAGTTCAAAATCCAGGTCAAGAAGGTTAACAGCTTATTTATCAACCTGAGCTATAGTCAAATAATGAATCCAATTTTGTGGGAAGTCAACAGCAGTGATCCTATTATACACCACCATTGGCTCCTGTTATAGGAATGTAGCATTCCGCTACTGGCCATAGTGAGAGATGTGTGGCATCCTCCTACCTCGCATTTGAGCGGCCGGACACATATGAGGTGCACTGCAGCAACCAGTGTAAGCACAGCCGAGAATGCATGATGGGGCAGACGGTGGCATAATGAATACGTGCATGTTTGTACGTTGAAATAATTTTGAACGCGTACGTAGCCGATCGTGCTAACCGTAGCCGACCGTGCTAACGATGGCGCGTGCGTCCATTTGCCAGGCGGGGCCCTGCTCTCCAACCAGGCAACAACAACAACGAGGAGGATGATGATGATGCCGTCGACAAGATTGGGCCAAAGGCGTCACGCGGGCCTGGACGGAGATTCTCCCGCCTGAGGCGGAATATTCGGGGGATTCTGCGATTCATTCGGGAGCACTGTTTCTGTTACCGTGACGATACCGCTGAATAAATCCTGTCATGCGGCTGGGCCCTCCCTGCCCTGTGTACATATTTTTCAATGTTACTGTCGTTTTTGCCTCACTTCTTTCTGGTCCAATGACTCAAAGACTCACGGTTTAAACTGAAGATCCCAGTGGTCCTCAAAAATATTTATGGGGACTCCTTCGCTTACAAACATTCAACTTAGAAAGTCTCAGAGATACGAAGAAACCTGTCCATATGTCCAGTTGCCTGTTTGTACCGAGATTCATAAGTTCAACCGCCACGCAATAGATGGTGGTGGTGGCATCTACATCTACACAACGTGAAGAACCAGTGGCGTCTACGTCTACAGGAGATTATACAACTCTTAAAGCCATTCCCTGTGTTTAGTGTACACGCCGTACAACATGTTTGGAATCGACAGGAGTAAAGTTGGACTTACGAACAGACTTCTGGAACCTAACTCGTCCGTAAGTAGAAGAGTCCCTTATATGGTGGTCACTCTGAACAACGCAGACCCAGCCTCCTTTTTACGATGTTTGGTCCATTAGGACGTTACTAGACGCATCTTTCTGTGCTAACGACCACGTGATACACATTAGACGAGTCACAACAGGTCACGTTTAATACTCTAAACTTGTCTGGAGTAATTCGCATACGGCAGATATTTCTGAAAATTTGCAGAATTACATGTCTATGGGAAAGGAACCATGTGTATGGCATTACAAGGGGTGCTTAGGCGTGTGTGGATGCAGGTTGTTGGCAGTGCCACTGATTAATTAGAATCTTTTTTTTATCCTGGAGGAATCCAATGAGCTATGAAGCTCTTTTTACATATGTCCAGTAGGGGCGGGTCAGCGAGGTATGTTCAAAAACGATATGAGAGGCAAGACGGAGAAAATGTAAGCATGTTGCTAAAAATACAAAGTACATAGATTCCTGCCGATTTGTCAACAAATGCAAGTTTGGGCAATTCAGCAACACAACAACAGCACCAGACCACGACAAGACAACGCAAAGTACCTCAATTACATTGCAAATTAAAATCGAAAGTTCAATGCGCGATATTTGAAACAGCGTTACTAAATGGCAATATTCCCCTCGAATACCGAATGAACGAGGCTAAGACGCTTGCAGTAATGTTCAAATATGCATCGCAAGCCATCCAGAAGTGGAAGGCCTCACGTGACCACAGGGCACCACGGTGGCTGGGAGATGTTAACTACCTCCCCTGGTACGCAGGAGGTCGTGGGTTCCATCCCAACCCTGACACATGCTGTATATTTGTCTGCTATAAATGTCCACGTGACGATAAGCCACTTCGTTGAGCTATCATTTGCGATGGCCAGGTCGCTTCTGAAAAACTGCTATATATGCTCAGTGGGCCTTGCCTAGAAAAATAAAAATATTTTGTCAATTAGTAAATAAATGAAGTATATAAGTTCCAATTTCATTCATACATACATTTCCAAGCTTGGGAAAGGCAGTAAAACAATAGCAAAAACAGCCACAGTCCACACCAAGACAACATACAGTGCCTCGGTAAAATTGTACTTTAAAATTGAACTGTGGATACATTCAGTTTAACACGTAGGCTTTCGCGACCAATATTATTCATAATAAAGGTTTTTGGGTTAGATCGCGTTTATTTATAAATGTGTCGTAACCCTCCACCACCCGACACGGCCAATCAGCAAAAAAAGTGTCACGTTGACAAAAGACAAATAATTCACTACTTTAGCCCACCGGTGTGTTGAAGAGTGAATCCACATTTACAGTTTGAGTACGACGTTTCGCTGGTAAATACATGCAGCATCATCGGGCAATTCGCCAGAATGGTAAAGCCCTCGCTTGCTCCCGGTTTTATATAGAGCAGCAGGGTGACGTCATCACTTAACTCATATCAGGTGCAGTGATTAGAGGCGGAGGGGGGGGTATTGTAATTATATAATCGATTAGTAATCAGTCATTGGTTATGATTAGTAATGAGTTGTAGATTAGTAATTATTTAAATCAAAATGTAATGTGTATTATTTAGGCTACAGGCTTAGTGCGGCCTGGACGCGTATTATTAAATAATACACATTACATTTTGATTTAAAGAATTACTAATCTACAACTCATTACTAATCATAACCAATGACTGATTACTAATCGATTATATAATTACAATACCCCCCCCTCCGCCTCTAATCACTGCACCTGATATGAGTTAAGTGATGACGTCACCCTGCTGCTCTATATAAAACCGGGAGCAAGCGAGGGCTTTACCATTCTGGCGAATTGCCCGATGATGCTGCACGTATTTACCAGCGAAACGTCGTACTCAAACTGTAAATGTGGATTCACTCTTCAACACACCGGTGGGCTGAAGTAGTGAATTATTTGTCTTTTGT
This sequence comes from Petromyzon marinus, assembly GCF_048934315.1. NCBI lineage: Eukaryota > Metazoa > Chordata > Hyperoartia > Petromyzontiformes > Petromyzontidae > Petromyzon > Petromyzon marinus. The sequence continues at coordinate 1,215,735 of NC_133683.1, forward strand.
CAACGTGACACTTTTTTTGCTGATTGGCCATGTCGGGTGGTGGAGGGTTACGACACATTTATAAATAAACGCGATCTAACCCAAAAACCTTTATTATGAATGTGGATACATTGTTAAGAATACAAAAAAATAGTTTAGTTAAAAATCATTTGGTTGATAAAGACCTGGGTAGTGATCTGCGATTATTGAGTGGGGGTTTGGGAGTCGCTGACTGGGAGGAGTGGGAACGGGTGAAGCCGGATCTGCCACGCGTTGCGCTCACCAACTCGAGCTTCGCCGGGACAGCAACAAACGAAGAGACGGAGAGAGGAGCTACCCCGGGTTTACATCGCCACGACTCACGACGCACACAACACACACGGCACATGCCCAGGGGGAGGAGGACGATGACCACCCCACAGTGCGATAGCTACGACTCCCCTTTCATTTAGTGAGCCATCCTCACACAACGCTGCACGGAGTGTGCACGGAGTGTGCAGCGTTATCAATGAACACGGCACTACCACTGCACGGAGTGTGCAGTGTTATCAATGAACACGGCACTACCACTGCACGCGAGCAATCGGCTGCTTAGCGAGTTACACGGCATGGTACGGAGCTATTAACGCGACACGAACCACAGCGTGTTCCCGGGGTACTCAACTACCTTAGTTTCTCAACTACCGGGACTACTCAACTCAATATTTCAAGAGGCGCAATGCACTGTGGTGAATACGAGACAGTGGTCCTTCATAAACAACATCACCAAACAGTCTTTAAAGAGCAGCATGCGGCACCGGGAGACACAGATTGCCATCCCCTGAGCTATTCTATTCCTGCGCATGAGGGCAACATGTTCAGGAGCCATAAGCCAATGTCCAAGGTCTGCTGGTCATGACGAGAGGGCTTCATGTAGGGTTACTATTCCTGCTCCTCCTGTTGTTTGTGGAGTGACTCATGCAGCCAGCTGTGGCTCTAGGGTTTGGTGATACATGTTATTTATGTAGTTTATTGTTAAAAATTCGGTCACAGTTCCTATGATCACTGTTACATTGCATTTATAGCTTTATTTTGGTGATTTCTAAAAGTTTTTTGGTCTGGCCATGTTTTTGTTTATTGTAGTACGGAGTTAGACTGATGGCCTTAATCTAAGTTTTCTTGTTGTTGTTTGTCTTGCATCCCACTGGGATTTTTGCACACAGCGTTGGTGTACGGTGCTATATCAGGAATATTTTGACGTTTTTTCCTGGATTTTCTGTTTGCACATGCACAAAGTCACTTTAAGATGTTTTCTTGTTCATGTTTTTGTCTTTTTTGTTTGTTGAGGTTGCACCCGATTCAAGAGCCGAATGGCTCACAGGGCTAAACCAAATAAATGAAAACAAAACTAAACTAAAACTACTCCGTTGAAGGAGCACAAACGACTGTGGTTCACAATATCGTGAAAAGCTTGGGTTGGATGGTCACAATCGCACTGTGGCTTGACTTTAATTTTCTATTGCGTCGTTTCACGTTGTACGATCTGTTCTGGATGACCACAGTCAAACACTGGAGAGTTTAAAATTTTCCATTTGTGCATCAGGTATCCGCATCTGCCATGGTTTGTGCAGATGCGGTTTAGGGGGACCATGATCTTCGTGGAATATCAAGCCCAGGGATCTTCTGCGTTGGGTTTTTCACAAGGTGTGTCAGTTCTTTTGAACTTACACTGATCATGTCGACTCTCTGCAGTGGCAATGTGAAACTATTAAAATAAAAAGCGATACAATTTTTTGAAGTTGATTCTTACACGTGCAATTCAATACATGAATTGTCAGCTGAATAATAAATATTAATCGATTTAACCAATGTATCGCGCTGTTACTACTAACTAGCACAACTCTTTATAACGATCACAGCATGTATAAAGTAAACTTTTAACTACAAATATATATTCCTGAAGAAATGATGGTTTATTCAAACTGTGTGCAATATCAAGCAACTTCGGAATGATTTATGAAGCACTGCTGCAATGTTTGGTGCACTGCGATACTAACGCGGCGATCCGAGTCGGATTCCTAGCCATGGCTAACGTCAGTGGTGACTGATATCTGAACAAGTCCTGAACCTAATCCGCGCCCCCTTCACCAAGCGTGGTAAAGTTTGGTGCAACAACCCCCATGACCAAAGCAACGTGGCGAGGCCTTCATCAGGCAGTGGACTGCCAGAGGGGTGTAACACACACAATCATCAGTTTGTCTCGACAATCACTTGCCTTGAACATTGAATCCTTAAGTTACATTACCAATGGCATATTGGTGTGGCTCACTGACCCTTTGATGTGAAAGATTAAAGAACCCCAAGTGTCTGTCGCCGACTCAACAATTTTGAGGAGCGACCCGTGGCGGTCAGGCAGATCACGAGGTGAGCAGAGAGGTGAGGAGGAGGGCACTTTGGAGGGGGCTGCCAAACCTCGAGTCGCGAGCACACAGCGCCATCTCCTCGTACAAGACGGCGCACCGATGGGCACCGCCGCTGCTGCCACCGGGCTTGGCCTTCTGCGCCAGTTTTACCAGGTTGGCCACGGGGCCGTGCCCAAGGTTGCGGCAGGAATGCACGCCGTACTGCTGCCCCACAGCGCAGTCCACGGCCGGCAGCTGCAGAGCACACAGCCAACAACAGAGACCTGGAACCCTCTCTCTTTCGTTTGGAGGCGGCCGGGTTGCTAGCAGCCCTTTTCCACTGGCGCATCCGATCCGTGCCAGCGCGTAGCACCCCCACGGAACGGGTGGTTTTCCATTGGCTATTTGCTCTGCCGATATAAAATCAAACTGTATACGCCGCCCTTACAAGACCTCTCAAAATGGACCAGGGGCCAAACAGGTCCAGAGGTGGTGCTAATAATAAAGTGTTCATTGCGTACGACGTGAACAGCGTTAATGTGACTGCACAAATTTATGGAAACATGGTCGAGTGGTGGTTCTCGGTTCAAGCCCAGCATCCGCCCGGGTTAATGTTGCCGGTTTATTCACCATAAACAAAGAGATCTGTTTCACAATGTATGATAATAATCCTGTGACACTGTATTAAAAAAATAGAATTGGCCACGTGTAACCGCATCATGTTCCAAATTTTCCAAATCAGATCAAATACTTGCAAATTACTTTATCGGGGAAAAAACCATGTAGGAAACTCAAACATCGCTCCCAATTGGCAGACATGTCCATTCACAGGCCGGTAGTGCGTGCACCACGTGCCAAATAGGAACAGCTGCCATTGGGGGGGGTCTCCTCGGGTAGACTGCCGCAGAGCAATGGAATGGTTGAGATGAGACGTTGCTGTAAGGCGCTTTGAGTTGAAGAGTTTATTTCCGCGAGCGCCCTAAATCTCCAAATCCTTATCCCCATCTCTGAGCCGCCCCTCTGGCCCCTACTGGGGCCCGTGTCTCACCGCTGCGGTGTCGAGGCTGCCGCACTGGTGGATGAACTCCATGCAGCTCGTCGCGCTTTGGACAGAAGCTTCCCGCTGTGGCTCCAGATCCACCCAGGGCAGAGATCACAACCCCAGTCTCGTCCAACAGCTACCACAGACACAACAAATCCGTCAACATCAGTTGGTTGACACCGAGGCGACCGCAAGGCAAACACCAGCTTAAAGCTAAACGATACGCATGGAGCTGCTTCTCACAATGCAGTGCACGAAAACTGATTAAATATTACAGATTTAAGTTTGCAAATTAACACAAAATTCGTTCTCAATTTTAGTTTTCCAAATGCACTATCGACGTAATGTCAAGAGACAAATAAATCATCCATTCGTAAATCTCGCATAGCCGTGCAGGCCCTGTGTCATAAAATGTGGGGGGTGGCCTTTTATCTTGTACACAATAGGAGCCAACACTTTCACATTAGCTGTGTTATGAGATTGTGCGGCGCACGAGAGTCAAGCTGAAATTGTTATTCTCAAAGATGGAATTAGGAAAATGAAGTGCAAAACTCAAGTTTAATGAGACTGTAATATTGTGCAGTCGCTGATGACGGGGCTCGGACGATCGACTTGATAAGACTTGAGACCTCGGTTTCAACCCAAGCGGTCAAAATCCAGATTCAAGCCCAGAATCTCATTATGGCCAATGCACCGCTTGGATCTCTGAGCCACCTGGCCACTTTGCATATATAATGTTATCATATATTTTATCTGAATGTCACCGCTGTACACTCAATTTTAACGGTGATTTTCAATATCTACCTTTGGGATGTTTGCCAAATTCACAGATATTTTTTAAGAGTGACAAGAGAAAACCCATGCATCTTACGTGACACTTTGTTGCGCTCTGAATTGGCAGTTATTACATAACGCTTAAACGTATTCGAGTTATCGACAAATGAGTTTTAAGTTCGTAATAATAAACTAATATTACCGCGCACAATTTTGGAAACAAACTTAACATTGAGCGCCACTCGGAGGCGGTAAGTACACTCAAACTTTGCACGGGCAGTGTCGTACACCTACTTGCTGTACTGCCTCTTACCAGCTGGAGGCGGGTGGGCTCACGCACGCCACGTACGCACCTGGGCGTCGCGATGGAGGATGTCCAAGAAGGAGCCGAGGCCCAGGCTGGGGAGGTCGCGCGAGTCAAAAGCTCGGCAAGCTGCTTCTCCAGGCGTGACAGCGCGGGTAGGCCCAGGGGCTCTGCCATCTTACTTGCGTGGCTCAGCAGATGGACCAGATGCTCGGCTACCGCCTCTGCGAAGGAGACAAGCAATGCCATTGTAGGAGAGGACAACGATGCTGTAACTCGCTCCAATAGGCTCAACAACTGCAACTCTCTCTCTGCCCCCCCACCCCCACGTCTCATCTACGGCCTCCCGATAAGTTTCATCATCACTCTCCAGATGACTCAAAAAACAAGTTTAACACGAAGGCCTTCGCGATCAATATTATCCATAATTGAGATTTTTGGGTTAGGTCACGTAAAAAGTGCATTTTAACGCGTATTATTGAGTGCATGTTTACGTGATCTAACCCAAAAATCTAGATGATGGCCTAAAAAAACCACTGGCAGACTTCTCACTCACACCCGTATGCAAGACGATATCGCCCCAATATTCGAATTGTTCAACTATCACCTGAACCAGTCCAGAATCAATTTCAAGTTCACACTCAGCATTCTGAAGGTCCTCCGTGGTCTGACCCCTTATGTACAATATAAGAAACTACATTTTATTCAGATTGTGCTTTCGATATCGTGTCATGAGACGGAGTATCCACTCGGATCTCTCACGGAGCAGCGGAACCCGTCCTATTGGAGAATGGCCCGCAGAAGAGAACATCACAAAGCTACCTCTGACATTGCTTCTAGTGACCTCTGGTCCACAGAGTAAAGGGAAGCACATTCCCACCCACTCTGTTGAGCCGATATTGGACTTGGTAAAATTAAGTGCATAGCCATTTATTGAGTATGTTTTGGGTTTTTTTGACAGTCATTAATGACCGAGCTGAGACCATCAACTGGCTGCACTTGACAAAAGCAAGTTTAATCACAGGTGGTTACCCAGATTCGAACCCAGGATCTCAGCGTTTCCAGCTCAATGCTAATAATTTCTCTCAGCCACCCGGGTCATCTCGATGTAAATTTGATAAACTGATGCGTCGTGATATGCCAAACTCTTACTAATGCATTAGTAATAATCGAGACGAGATGTGAAATAAGGTGTTTAGAGAAGCTACGACAATTCAGCGCACGTGCAATCCAGTAGACTCTTGATTATCCGTGTGCGGTTTATCTGATTTGCGGATTAACCACGCACATGAGATTTTAACTTATTAATAACTCATGGATTTCCCCTTAGGCCCAAATTAATAATCTAAAAATAGTTATACATTGTAATTCTTGGAAATGTTTGTTACAAGTCACGTGCTTATATCGAGCAAATATGTGCGCCCATAAATCCGAAATCTACGTGATCACCTCGACAGTACAGTAGTTGCATATCTTTACAACAGTGGGTGGAGTTTGATTGATGGTGATTGGCGTGGCTCTGCTATCCACTTAGAGGGCCGAGTCCTTTGCTCAGGAGCAGGAAAGTTTTATCACCGACCACGTGCATCGATCGGTCGATCGTTAGTTTGTGGCATAGAGATCCGCAGAAAATAGATATATTTGGATAATCCGAGATTTTTTATCATCCGCAGCCATCTTCCCCGTAATTAGCGCGGACAATCGAGAGTCTAATGTATATGCAAATTTGTCTCCTTACTCCCCGGAGGAGGCGGCGGTCTGGTGTCGGGAGTGCTGATGTTGCCGAGAAACGCGGCCGGTTTCTCCTTGACCACGAGGTCGCGAGGAGTCTCGAGGGAGCCACAGCACAGGGCCAACTGAAACAGCTTCTGGGCCAGCGTGTCCCCTTTCACCTGCCCCAAGAAGTCCTGCACACACTGTTGGTGGAAACAACAAAGGACCCAAACCATGTGCAGCCATATCACTCTGTTGGGACAAATAGAGGGTGACACATGCATAGATGTCCTACCGATTTCAATGCCCCCCTTACTTTTGTCTCAACGTGTGACTGAATTTTGTGAAAGCGATGGCCCTAAATATTATAGAGGAGAGTTAATTCAGTGGTAGAACAAGCCATTGATACTGGTGGAAGTATCGACAGACTTGAAACGTATGGCGATTGTCACTCATTAAATAATTCCGAGAACAAATGTATTTTGGAAAATCTTTGACAAATCTAAGCAAACGCATGAACTTTCTCGCACGGTAATTTTGTTGCATTAAGTCCAGACGCCATGGCCCCACCTTCTTCAGCTTATTCAGAAAGATGTCATCGGCGTTCTGGAAGACCTGCAGCACCATCTCGGCCGCCGGCTGTGTCGTGAACTGTTGGCGAAGATCGGCGCTCGTCCCTGGCAAGGGGAACGACTCCAACAGGTATTTCTTGATCTTGTGTGGCCGGCCCTCCACCTCCTGCTTGATGTCGCACTCGATGCGAGCCAGCCCACGGTCCATCGCCTCCCGCTCGCCTTTCTGGGCCTTGCCGATCACCTAAACAAACAACACAATGTTAGCAACTGTGGCGGCCACAGGTGCAGGGCAGTGCTGTAGTTGCGATGATGGAACACGTGATGGACGAGTGGTTCAACAGCGAATGCAAGGTGTGCTGCTAATGCACGATTGCAATCGAGAGATGGGATTGGTGGATCATCCTAGCAGCAGTGGCTTTTGGCAAGCCATCGAACAAAGACAGTCACCGCATCACTCGCTATCAGATGGGCTTCTGCGGTCAACTGGAATGCTCTTCCTTCCGATATTAGGAAGCCATTGGAGCTATGCACTTTTAAATCTAGATTGAAAACAATTTCTTTAGAACTGCTTTTTGTGTTCAGTTTGTTGTCCTCCACGCCTCCGATTAGCACAGTTGGCTACGTACAGTGCGAAAGAAGTTCAACATATATACTTGTGGTTTTACCCAATCCAGTCATTTCTGAGTACTTGTTTAGATTTGCAAATTTTGATTCTGACGCTGGCACACACGTCCTCCTCATTCATTATTAACAACACGGGATTTTTTTTTACATTATTTGTGAAGCATATAGAAATGCAGTTTTGGATAATACACCCGCAATATTAACTAGGGCGACTCCTGGGATCGAATCGCAAACCTCTGAAACAAGCGACAAATGCACAACCACTCGGGAAAGAAGATTTCTGTAAGGAGCGGTACAGTAAAATAGGCCTCAGCCTTCAATACGATATATTAACATGATGTACTTACACGAGCAGTCACTTCAGTGCTCTTGTCACAGCACTGCACCCACAAAACTGAAGTCGTGTTGGAAGTCTGTCTCAGACTGCATGACAAAAGGATACACCACATTCACTTGACAGGGAGACAGGTGTGAAACTTGTGTGCCTGAGCAACTGAGGATAGCTCAGCATTGTGGCCGTGTAAGGCAATCGCAGGGGCGGGGGAATATTGGTAAAAGGCTGATGCAGTGTCACTCTCAGGTGTGAACACAGCGACACGTACGTTGTGGCTGTGTGTCAGCAATTCCAGAACGCATTTAATTCCGAAAGTAAACCCCCTCAAGGGCAACAACAATACATACTTGAGGCAGTCTTGATTTGAAGCTTTCGCCACTGCAGGAATCCACACTCTTTGGTTCTTTCGGTAAAGTCACGTAAAATCGAGGAGGAGGCCGCTTTCCTACCTTACAGTTACACGCTAATTTCTCACGTTAACATCACTAGCCCTGGACACTTCTTTATGACCCATGGGCTACACACATTTCAAACCATTTGAAACAGTCTGCCTCAGTAGCACACCAAGGCTTTATCACCTGATGACGGACGCTTGTGTCGCGCCCGAAACGTCGTGATTTATTTTATTTTATACCTACGTGACTTTACCGAAAGAACCAAAGAGTATAACTTGAGGCATCCAATAATAATACAATTCGCAGTCAACAAGCGACGCAATGCATACACACGTACACACACACACACGCTCGTACACGCAGGCACGGCACGTAGGGAAATGCCCAGAGGTATGCTGGTGATACGGATGCCCAGATCGTGAATATCCGGAGCCCCGTATCGTTCCATGAGATGCTTCAGCAAGTCCGGCACCTTGAAGCGTGCCATCACTCCTTTGCCTCGGGAGCTGCGGCTCTTGGCCACGAAGGTCCTAAACTCTGCCGCAAACAACAACAACAACACGAGCGGGTTACGCAGAGCGCATGCTAGGGGAGCAACGACGACGCATTGATTCGGACGTGATCATTCATCCTGAAGATCGCGATATGCACACCGGATCGCGTGCGTAAGAATTTATGTTTTAGATTTGTATACGTTGCGTGTCATTGTTTCACATTGTCCAACACCCACCCACTCCAGTCACTAGAGCCGGCTGTGTTCACGTTTTAAAACAAAGCGTTGAATCTAGAATTTATTCACGAGCCCTCAATCGCGATAATCGATTGATTCGCGACATGGGTGGCTGGGGTGGCGCGTATCGCTTCTGTTTATGTCTGCAAGGAATCACTTGCTGAGCCTTCGTATAATTTCAAATACCAAACAAATTCATGCATCAGTAGCACTGGGGCCTTGAAAAAGGAAAAAAAATCCGATAAGCGACGTTTCGGGCAATGACCCTTCTTCATATTGCATAGAAAGGCCAGGGAGATTGAGTGAACAATAAGAATTGGAAACTGCACTTCATAGCGATTACCGTGTTTCAAACGTTATTAGGTAACCATTCATATGAACCTTATGGTGGGACCCCGGGGTCCCATAAGTCCCCGGCTCTTGCATAAACATTATATTATATATTATATAATATAAACATTATATTATATATAATGTAAACATTATATTATATATAAACATTATGTTATAATGTAAACATATTATATATAATGAAAATCATTATATTATATATAATGTTTACATTATATATAATATAATAAATATAACGTTTATATTATGATGTAAACATAAACTTTGCTCTTTTTCACCAATGGGTTTGAAGGATGGTGGCAGGTGTTGTCTTGTTAAACTACGCCTTTAAAACTGAAAACTACTTACCTACATAAGCTCTATTTAAATACACTATCGAAAACATAATTTACTCCCCTCTGCCAATCATCGTGTTTCTCAGTGTGGATTTGTGAACACACTTGTTAAACTATACATAAAATAGTACGCGTTTTCAATGCGCTGTTCATATTGTAAAATGTGTTTATACCAATGTGACTCTACAGCAGTTGCAGAGCCGCACTTTTATATAATTCAGGTCAAAGCCAGATAAACAGTGGAGGATAAACATCGCATGAAGGCGGGGCAATTGTTGTGCAATCATTTCAGGTCAAATTTACAGGTGCGTTTTATTCATGCCACACAGGTAGAGAATTGAGAATGAAACCTGGCCCACTGGCATCGTGAGTCATGGATCATGAGTCACCCGGACTTGTTGTGTTTGTTTATGGTTGCTATACAAGCCATCAAATCTACACCACGAAGAGAGTTGATGAACAAGTAGGAGAGTGTGTAACTGGATTACATTCATGTGCACAGGCGTTTCAGATGTGAATATAAAATAAATAAGGTCGACTCAAACGCCACTCTTTAGGATTTGGCACACTCAACATTTTAATTGATAAATTAAGACCAACAAACAATAATCAAATGGGTCATGCATCGATGCACCAATTGTGGTTACGGACTGCTTAAGAAGAAAATGATGAATGCAGATTCGAAGCGAGTTTAAACATGAATCTACACCATTTAAATATATTTTAAACAACCCGTTGCAAACATGACAGTAATTTGAAATGTAGCACTGTACATCAGAACAATTTGAAAGACATATTCTTAGTTATTTTGTTGTTTCTCTTCAACGTGACTTTACCGAAAAAACTAAGAATATGAATTACTGCAGTCACGAAAGCTTTAAATCAAAATTTAATTTGAAAGACGTTAGAGATTTGAAACTGTCCAAAAAGAAAGGAGGAAAATAAATGTATTTTTACATAATACAGGTTTTTTAGGTAAGATCACGTAAATATAAAAATGTCGGTAAACCCACCACCACCCGAAACAGCCAATTAGTAAGGTTTGTCACTTAAACAGAACATGCCAATTCGTTACTAGTACAGCACACCGGTTGTGTGTTAGAGAGCAAAGCCACAACATTAACAATCGAGGAGGAGGCCGCTTTCCTACCTTACAGTAACACGCTAATTTCTCACGTTAACATCACTAGCCCTGGACACTTCTTTATGACCCATGGGCTACACACATTTCAAACCATTTGAAACAGTCTGCCTCAGTAGCACACCAAGGCTTTATCACCTGATGACGGACGCTTGTGTCGCGCCCGAAACGTCGTGATTTATTTTATTTTATACCTACGTGACTTTACCGAAAGAACCAAAGAGTATAACTTGAGGCATCCAATAATAATACAATTCGCAGTCAACAAGCGACGCAATGCATACACACGTACACACACACACACGCTCGTACACGCAGGCACGGCACGTAGGGAAATGCCCAGAGGTATGCTGGTGATACGGATGCCCAGATCGTGAATATCCGGAGCCCCGTATCGTTCCATGAGATGCTTCAGCAAGTCCGGCACCTTGAAGCGTGCCATCACTCCTTTGCCTCGGGAGCTGCGGCTCTTGGCCACGAAGGTCCTAAACTCTGCCGCAAACAACAACAACAACACGAGCGGGTTACGCAGAGCGCATGCTAGGGGAGCAACGACGACGCATTGATTCGGACGTGATCATTCATCCTGAAGATCGCGATATGCACACCGGATCGCGTGCGTAAGAATTTATGTTTTAGATTTGTATATGTTGTGTGTCATTGTTTCACATTGTCCAACACCCACCCACTCCAGTCACTAGAGCCGGCTGTGTTCACGTTTTAAAACAAGGCGTTGAATCTAGAATTTATTCACGAGCCCTCAATCGCGATAATCGATTGATTCGCGACATGGGTGGCTGGGGTGGCGCGTATCGCTTCTGTTTATGTCTGCAAGGAATCACTTGCTGAGCCTTCGTATCATTTCAAATACCAAACAAATTCATGCATCAGTAGCACTGGGGCCTTGAAAAAGGAAAAAAAAATCCGATAAGCGACGTTTCGGGCAATGACCCTTCTTCATATTGCATAGAAAGGCCAGGGAGATTGAGTGAACAATAAGAATTGGAAACTGCACTTCATAGCGATTACCGTGTTTCAAACGTTATTAGGTAACCATTCATATGAACCTTATGGTGGGACCCCGGGGTCCCATAAGTCCCCGGCTCTTGCATAAACATTATATATATTATATAATATAAACATTATATTATATATAATGTAAACATTATATTATATATAAACATTATGTTATAATGTAAAATGCGTTCATTCCAATGTGACTCTACAGCAGTTGCAGAGCCGCACTTTTATATAATTCAGGTCAAAGCCAGATAAACAGTGGAGGATAAACATCGCATGAAGGCGGGGCAATTGTTGTGCAATCATTTCAGGTCAAATTTACAGGTGCGTTTTATTCATGCCACACAGGTAGAGAGTTGAGAGTGAAACCTGGCCCACTGGCATCGTGAGTCATGGATCATGAGTCACCCGGACTTGTTGTGTTTGTTTATGGTTGCTATACAAGCCATCAAATCTACACCACGAAGAGAGTTGATGAACAAGTAGGAGAGTGTGTAATTGGATTACATTAATGTGCACAGGCGTTTCAGATGTGAATATAAAATAAATAAGGTCGACTCAAACGCCACTCTTTAGGATTTGGCACACTCAACATTTTAATTGATAAATTAAGACCAACAAACAATAATCAAATGGGTCATGCATCGATGCACCAATTGTGGTTACGGACTGCTTAAGAAGAAAATGATGAATGCAGATTCGAAGCGAGTTTAAACATGAATCTACACCATTTAAATATATTTTAAACAACCCGTTGCAAACATGACAGTAATTTGAAATGTAGCACTGTACATCAGAACAATTTGAAAGACGTTAGAGATTTGAAACTGTCCAAAAAGAAAGGAGGAAAATAAATGTATTTTTACATAATACAGGTTTTTTAGGTAAGATCACGTAAATATATAAAAATGTCGGTAAACCCACCACCACCCGAAACAGCCAATTAGTAAGGTTTGTCACTTAAACAGAACATGCCAATTCGTTACTAGTACAGCACACCGGTTGTGTGTTAGAGAGCAAAGCCACAACATTAACAATCTGAGTACGTCGTTTCGCCAGTAATTACAACCAGCGTCATCAGGAGGCAGCCAGATTTGTGGATTTTTAAATATAGATTTATTTAAATCTAAATTTAAAAACATATAGAGAAACTGGAACATTATTACAGAATTTAGTGGGACATATGTCGAAAAGAGAATGACTCCAGCTTAGCTTGCAAGAACTAAGAGACATAGTGTGGCCATGCGGCCTTAATGAGAGAGACTGACTCCAGCTTAGCTTGCAAGAACTAGGAGACACAGTGTGGCCATGTGGCCTTAATGAGAGAGACTCACTCCAGCTTAGCTTGCAAGAACTAAGAGACATAGTGTGGCCATGCGGCCTTAATGAGAGAGACTGACTCCACCTTAGCTTGCAAGAACCAAGAGACACAGTGTGGCCATGTGGCCTTAATGAGAGAGACTGACTCCAGCTTAGCTTGCAAGAACTAAGAGACACAGTGTGGCTCAGAAAGCGCGTTGTGACGGAGCGCGTTCCGCGTTGTGCGAGAAGCGTTCCCTAAATTAAAGAAAACGCGTTGTAGTGAAAACGCGTTATCGTGTGAACACGCGGGACAGACCCAGGTGTTGTGGGTTAACTCCCCGAGATAAACTCTCTTCCAACTTTGTGTTTTATACGCCCGGCGCTCCGCCAATAATTGTTGTTGTGAGCATCGCTCCTCTGCCCTCTGTTGTTCATGGAGGGAGACTGCACCCTAGTGCCCAGTATCATCCTCCGCGAGCCTCTTCAAAATGCTGATCTTGACACCGCTGGAAGCAGTCATCGGCCTTGACCTCACCCCACAACAGTGCAATTTTAACAGCTCAACATCAAAACACAATGATGGGTCGCTTGCATCAATCGCACAACATCCCAGCATTGACTCTCAGCTGTTACTTGTGTAGAGGGGGTCAAGTGTGTAACCATGATTGCCCTAATCCTGCAACTCGTGCTGTGTAATATTTTCCTTGCCATATTACCTGTGACACACATAATGAGGACAACCGGTAAGTCAAATGAAACCAGAGGTGGGAAACCTGTACTTTAAAATATTATTAATAGCAGGCAATTTGAACACGACTTTTAGAAACACCGATGCAGCTCTACACGTGCCACATTGTCCAGAAATTCAGTTGATACTAATAGGGTTTATTTGCCAGTATTGTACATTATTTAAATTACATTTGTTTGGGCGGCAGGGTGGTGCAGTGGTCACGCCCGTACATGACATCTTCTGAAGGACTGCCTGGCTTCGCTTTCCTCATTCTGGTCCCTTTCTCTGTATGGGTTTACTCCCATGGCAAAACAACAACATACAATGTAACTGGTACTAGCCAAACATCCAAATTACTCCTGCGAAAAGTTGGCAGGCCCCTCCTGAAAAAGAGTCTTGAGACTCAGTGAGGCTTTCCCAGGGAAACAAGCCTATTAACAACATTGTTTCACTGCATGTGAAAAATAAAGATTTTCAGTATTAAATCTCAGTGGCTGTTTTCATTGAAACATCAAGTTACGTTCAAGAGATAATTGTAACTGGCACACAGTATTCCTTCACTTTGGCGCGAGGAACTACAGACGAGGGACAGCAGCAGTCAAATGGTGAGCAGCTGTCAACAAATCCCCCCCCACCACTCCTGCCCATGCTCTGTTGTCCTCTTTACATAAAGATGTTATCGGACAATTAATGAGAGTTTGTACCCTTTGGTTGTTTAGGTAAAGTCGCGTAGGTAGAACAAATAATAATGGATCACGACGTTTCGATCGCCACACAAGCAATCGACGATTTTTTTTTAAATTAGTTTTTTCTACCTACGTGACTTCACCGAAAGAACCAAAGAGTAAGGATTCCTGCAGTCACGACAGCTTCAAATCAAGATTAATGAGTGTTTACATGTGGGAGGAAATCGGAGCACCTGGAGAAATCCAAGCAAATGCTCTATCACAAATCTACAGATGGAACAAGCGGAGTCCACATTATTCCACACCGCCTTCTCTACCTCCTTGACGACCAAGGGGTGGGAGTTGTCGCAACATTTTTGTAATCCACCAACCCTCACCTCCACGCAGTCGTGGATTACAGTAATACATAGCCACCACAACCACCCGGCTAAAGTAGCTGTAATGCACATCTAAAATTCTACAAAAGTTGATGGGGCAAAGGTTGTAGGTCAATTGGTTTGATTTCTATGCACATTTAGATTCGCATTCGGCCGCCAATGGAACAGGTGGAGTGCAAAAGCAAAGTGGATGTACTGATTGTATCTTCATTGCGGGACTCATCCAGCAGTGGATTGACATGGGCTTCAGGTATCCACGTGTGGACGGGCAATAAACACTGGGGCCACCTGGCGGTAAATCTTTGCCGGTGCACATTGACACCGGCTCACACGTCACTGGCCCCAGGCAGCCCCCAGCCACTGGCGTGCAACACAGCGAAGGGAATCTCCCACCAATGAGGACCACGCACAACCCAGGGTGCAGTACTATAACTTGGACTCGCAAACACAACAAAACCCATAGCCGCCAACCCACACGGTTTACCCGTATTCTGTTGGGGGAAAGTGAGTTGTCAGGTCCATACGGCACACGGCCGTTTCAATATGGGCAACATTTTTGTTAAGTTTATTTGTGTGTTTCTCCCTTGTCATGGGACTTATAAGGGGCACGGGGTGACCAACAAGGTCTGAATTGTTCTGTAATAAGGTAGGCACTGATGAGGGGTTGGCAGCGATGTAAACCCCACACAATACAAAACGCCAAACGGCCAGTAACAACAAAAAATAATAATACATAACTGTCCAATGAGTAATTAGATAATTAAGATCAAAGAAACGCGTTCCTTAAATTGATCAAGTTTATTGTTGCAAGAGTTTGGGAAAACAGGAAGACCGGGTGTGGATTCCAGAGTGGAGCAGTGCAAACTGATAAATCTGAAAAGAAGAGTGAGGTGACCTGCATGGTGGTGAGCGGGTGGGTGAGTAAATGGGTGAGTGTTTGAGTAAACGAGGAGTGTGTGATAGGGTGATTGAGTCAGTGACCGAATGAGTGGGTGACTGGATGCGTGGGTGACTGGATGCGTGGGTGATTAGATGAGTGGGTGATTGAGTGGGTGACTAGATGAGTGGGTGACTAGATGAGTGGGTGACTGGATGAGTGGGTGATAGGGTGATTTAATTAGTGACTAGATGAGTATGTGATAGGGTGATTGAGTGGGTGACTGGATTAGTGGATGAGTGGGTTATAGGGTGATTGCGTGGATGACTGGATGAGTGGGTGACTGGATGCGTGGCTGATTTGATGAGTGGGTGATAGGGTGATTGAGTGGGTGACTGAATGAGTGGGTGACTGGATGAGTGGGTGACTGAATGAGTGGGTGACTGGATGAGTGGTTAACTGGATGAGTGGGTGATAGGGTGATTGAGTTAGTGACTGGATGAGTTAGTGACTGGATGAATGTGTGATAGGGCGATTGAGTTAGTGACTGGATGAGTGGGTGACCGAGTTGTTTAGTTGAGTGCGTTGTTGTGAACTGCAGTGAGGCGCGGTGGTTGAACGCGGAGTGGATGAGACGAAGCGGTCAAAGTGTCTGGTAGACCAAGTCCCTTAACGTGGGTGGAGGGGGGAATCAACGAGGGGAAGTTCACTGCAACATTCATCATGGTGGTGCTAGTAGTCGCAGCGAAAAAAAGTGATACAGGGCTGACTGAATGAAGGTTGAGGCGAAGATGCAAGGTGGTGTAGAGGAGGCGAAGAGGAGGGTAGAGGAGGTGAGGTGGTGAGGAGGCGTAGAGGAGGGTGCCCCGCTCTTGGCGTTGATCTTGGTGAACACGTGTCCGCGCCCCGTCTCGTAGCTCTGCCCGGTGCTGATGCAGCCTCCACCGGCCGCAGCGCCCAGCGGCCTCGCCGAGTCCGTGCACAGCTCCGCTCTGAGCAAGCTCTCCATTGCACGCTGTCTGCTCGCAGCGACAAACACAACGTTAAACTTCCCCACCCCCCCCGTCCCGTGTGGCCTCTAACACAGGGGTCCTCAACCCCCGGGTTGCAAGAGCACTTGCTTCAAGTACATTAAAACCCACTTTTTGGTGTAGATATGTAGATGACACTTTGGTTGTTTGGCGACATGGTAAGGATACACTTAATGAATGAATGTCTAAATCATCTCAATTCACAAAAAACGGCCATCCAGTTCACCATGGAAATGGAGGTGAATAACACACTCCCTTTCCTGGATATTTTGCTCGGACGAGGCCTAAATGGTCAAGTAACACACACAGCGTTTACCGAAAGGGAACACATACTGATGCCTATCTGAATGCAGATTGGTATCATCACCCCGCACAGAAATCCTTTCTCAACAAGATGCTCATACATCTGGCTAAAACAGTGTCAGATGGTCAAAGTCTGAGGAGAGAGATTAAACATGTCAAAGAAACGCTACGATTGAATGTCTACAATAATGCTCAAATTAACAAAGCAGTGAATGCTAAACCAAGATCAAACAGCAATACTGCTGAATCAGGTTATTAAACAATTAAAATACCATATATCGTGGGAGTAACTGACAAATTAGCTAGTAGTCGCAGCTAAAAAAAAAGTGATACATTAATGACAGGGCTGAATGAATGAAGGTTGAGGCAAGGATGCAAGGTGGTGTAGAGGAGGCGAAGAGGAGGGTAGAGGAGGTGAGGTGGTGAGGTGTTGAGGTGGCGTGGTGAGGAGGTGAGGTGGCGTGGTGAGGAGGTGAGGTGGCGTGGTGAGGAGGTGAGGTGGCGTGGTGAGGTGGCGTGGTGAGGAGGCGTAGAGGAGGCGAGGAGAAGGGTAGAGGAGGTGAGGTGGTGAGGAGGCGTAGAGGAGGCGTAGAGGAGGGTGCCCCGCTCTTGGCGTTGATCTTGGTGAACACGTGTCCGTGCCCCGTCTCGTAGCTCTGCCCGGTGCTGATGCAGCCTCCACCGGCCGAAGCGCCCAGCGTCCTCGCCGAGTCCGTGCCCAGCTCCGCTCTGAGCAAGCTCTCCATTGCGCGCTATCTGCTCGCAGCAACAGACAACGATAAACTCCCCCCCCCCCCCCCCCCCGGTTCCGTGTGGCTTCTAAATACTTATTTCCTTTGGAGAGATGATTTATGGAACGATAAATCGGACGATTTATCGTCCGATTTATCGTCCGATTTATCTGGGGAGAGAGATTGAACATGTCAAAGAAACGCTACGATTGAATGTCTACAATAATGCTCAAATAATTAACAGCAATGAATGCTAAACCAAGATCGAACAGCAATACTGCTGAATCAGGTTATTAAACAATTAAAATACCATATATCGTGGGAGTAATTGAGAAATTAGCTCGAGTTTTGGAAAAGCAAAAAGCTAAACATCTAAGTAAGATTTGGCACGGTACACAAAATTCAAAAAATAGTATCTTGTACTTAAGATGAATTGCCTAAGTTGTCAACGGATGGTGTGTATCGGATTAATGGCTTATGTGGCAGATGTTATATTGGACAGATGGGATGTAACATTAGCGTAAGACTAAAGGAACACCAAATACATATTAAACACTCTCAAACATAACTGTCGGAAGTTGCAGTACATGCTTGCCAACAAGAACACTTCATGTATTTTGATAACGATGAAGTGTTGTGTAAAACTCATTATTACTGGCCAAGACTAATTCGAGAATCCATTGAAACTGAGAAAATGTGTATTATTTTAACCTCTCTGACAGCTACAGGCTTAGTGCGGCCTGGAAGCGTATTATTAAGTAATTGTGATTGTAAGATGAGGAGATGAAGGCAGAAGAAGACGTGGGGCGATGTGGTGATGCGGTCGAACGTGGTGGCCCGAGGAGCGGAGGGAGAGATGGCGCGGGACGGGGCGGTGTGGAGAAGGTGGCAAGGACGGCGGACCCCACGTGAGTGGAACAAACGCGTGGAGGAAGAAGACATCTTACATTTATCATTACTTATAGAGGAAACATACTAATTAAATTATTACTAATCAATTATATAATTTCAATAATCCCCCTCCCCGCCTCTGATTTCTGCACCTGATGGGTTCAGTGATGACATCGCCTTTTTCTATTTAAGAAAGGAAGCAGGTGGATGGCTTCACTATTCTGGCAAATCGCCCGATGATGCTGGATGTAATTACCAGCGAAACGTCGTACTCATATTGTGGATTTACTCTCCAAAACACCGGTGGGCTGAAGTAGTAACTAAGTGGAGTTTTGTTTACGTGACAAATTCCTTACTAATTGGCTGTGTCAGGTGGTGGAGGATTATGACACATTTATACTTACACGATCTAACCCAAAAACCTTTGTTGTGAAATTAGGACAATTTATTAAATATATTGTATATTAGAAAATACAGCAATTGACTAAAAATATACAGCAATAGATGTAACCTCGCAGCAGTGAACGTGACGAAAGTTCATCATGGAAATGTCTGCTGCACAAAACCTTGAGTTCATCGCCCCACACGTGGTACCTCAGGATGAAATAAATCATCAGGGAGTTCTCCGTGAGCATCGTGCGCGCTCCAAATCCAGAGTTGAGCCGCGGTCTCGGCACCCAGCCAGCCGCCTTCTCTTCTTGGGGCAGTCGGAGTCCAGCGCGCTATCGAAGGGCACGTGGTGAACGCTCAGGACGTGTCTCTTGAGCTTCGACTTCTGCGTCGCTCCGTACGAGCAGTCACTGCACGGGAAGGGCTTTTCCTCTGGAACACAAGACATCCACCGTTGAGCACACACACGCGCTAATACATAATTTATTCATCACCATGCAGTGGATGCCATAGCATCACTATGTATATGGGACGTTTTATCAATCACGGTTGCTGACCACAGGCCCAAAGGCCCAAAGGCCTAAAATGCCAAATGGCCAGCAACAAATACCTCCGATTAGCACGGTTGGCTACGTATGGTACGAAAGAAGTTCAACATGTGTGCAAATAGTAGAAAAGCAAGATACTGGTTTCCTGAAAAATATCAGAAGAACACATTTTTGGGGCTTATTTTGAAGCCCCAACATTTTGCACTTCTTCGTGTGGTTGATGTTGATGCAGAGCAACAACTATAATTTTTAGGTTATTGCAATTTCCTACACATCACGCGACATCAGAAGTGTTTGCTGGAAGAAGTGTTTGGTAACTGGATAAGTCCATCAATGAGAAGCCAGTTTAATCATGGCTCGGTGACTGAAACCCAGAGTTTCACGGTATAACCCAACATCCGAGCAGCACCACATCAGATCTCTAGACTCCTCAGCGCAGGCATACAGATATGGTCAACATATGCGTACATTAACTAATTTGTGAAATCATGAATTACATCCAAATGAAATGTAGTGTGTGCATTACTAGGACGTACCTAAAGGTGCCAGGTTGGGTTCATCCACCTTGGGGATGCTCTGCTCCACGCAGCCTCCTGCTTCCGTGCAGTCCATCCTCTTGATGTCCGAATTCTGGCTGTTGCTACTGCTGCAATTGGTGACGCTGGTGGTGGTCTTCTTTCTTTTAATGGGCTTAGGTCTACTTCGCTTTTCCTTCTTCTTCTGCTGCAAGGCCATCAACACTTTCATGCTCGTCATAGGATCGAGAGCAGCGTATGGTTTATTCTCACTGACTGGTGAAGCAGTTTGTTGACGTGGAACTAGGCCAAAGCATTCAAGAAAATTGGATTTCATGTCATTTATCTTAACGCCGCTATCTTTTGTTGAAGTGCAATCATGTTCAGGCTTCGGTCTGTACGAGAACTGTGCGTGAAGACTTTCATGAGTTTTCAGGATTTCAATAGGACTTAAAAATCCGCAGACTGAGCACATCTCATAGGGCGACGGTGGATTCAACACCGCATTGGCAAAACTGCCGTTATTCACCAAGCCTGGTGCACCCTTTATCATGTAATCCTTCTCATGGGTCTTCAAATGCCTTTTTAATTTTCCTAGCTGATCAAACCTTTTTCAGCATATGCCGCACCATTGATCACGGGTCTCCTTGTGCGTTCTTACGTGGGCTTCTAGGCACCATGCCAGCTGGAATTTTTTCCCACAGACGTCACAAGAGATAAGTTTTTTTCGTTCTTGTAATTCTACCGGATTGAGGTGGGGTTGAGATGGGTGCTGGTGAAGTGCCATCAATGGTGAAGGCAATTCTCCCAGCACCACCTTGACTCGCAGCGGAGTTGCTCTCGCACATCTGAAACAAAAGACAAAGGTCACGCGCATGACACCCGTGTCACGAGTGTACTCACACAGGCATACTTAAGGTGACATATGATTCATATATACTACAACTCATTATACCAGAACTCCACAATATTGCAGTTCCTATCATGTACGATTTTACTCCTCTTATCCACCCAAATAAGATTTTGTTTAACAACAATGACGAACTACCTCCATTTTCCTAATGTTACCCACCAAATAGGCCTTTCTGTATATACACACCAACAATATAATGATGACACCACACGTTCACTCCACTATTCACAACACTCTGACTCGCAATATCCATATAAGATTGTAATATCATTTCTGTACGAGGGCCCGTCAAAAAGTTTTGAGAATGGACACTTTTTTTTACAAACAACTACGTAAAATAGTCTTCAATAAAAGTACAGTATAGTACTATTAATGGCACTTATAACTGAACGTCATTATCTCTCATGCTAATTATTACAATGTTAACTAGTTACCCAGGAAAGCTTCATTGAGTCTAAGTACTGCATTTTCAGAAAGGTCCCATTGCATTGAGACGTTTGTGTGAGTGGAACCCAGAGAGACCCCACCTTGCATATGGGGAAATAACACAACTTCACACAGATGGATTCAACCCACAAGCTCAAAGCATTCCTTGTTTAACAAAGTATTCAGTGTAATGTTTAATATAATTTATTGGGTAATATATAGTATCGTAATTGTATAGTCAATATACAGCAGTGTGGTATACAGTAGGGTTGGTAAAATAATACAGTGTAATATTATTATAATCTAAGGTATAGGGTAGTGTATAGTAACGCAGCGTATAATTCAATGTTGGGGTCTGTCTATGGCAGTTTATAATAAAACATTATTTGGAGGCATATTATAATAATTTTTGCGACATAGAAGTGTAATGTATAATGACGTATTGTTAGTAGCTCAGCTTAGTGGAGAATATATTGAGTACATTGATTATATTGATGTAGTTTATATTTAGTTCTTTCACATCGGTTTATTGTATGATAGTTGGGTAGTTGCAGTTCTTTAGCGTCAATATACTAAATGCCTCAGTTGATATATAAACCCTGACTTTAACATAGCTACTTCCGTCACCAGTTACATGCTAATTCCTCACATTAACATCATGCTAATCTCACAGTTACATGCTAATTTATGACTTTAACATCCTGCTAATCTATCACATTAACACAGCTACTTCAATGCTAAATTATTCTGTTGATATGTAAACTATTTTGGCAAGGCGCTCTGCTCCTCCCACCCAGCTTAAAATACGCTGCGAAGCTTAGCAGTGTTCATTGGAGCGCTGTCTTTCCGACAGTTCTGTTTCTTCACCTGAGGAAGGCTACTTGTGTTGTGGCCGAAACGTCGTGAGAATTTTCTTATATTATGTTTTATTTTTATTAGTTTATTATTTCCCTTCTACGTGACTTTACCGAAAGAACCAAGAAGATGAATCCCTGCAGTCACGAAAGCTTTAAATCGAAATTTATTCAATACATGTCACGACATTGTACGTTAAGATCGTTCTTTCGTCAGCACAAGCCGTCTATGTGGACAATAGAGGGCACGACACATGTGTACACGATGTTTGTGTGCGTATATTCAGCGTGTGTATCACGTAATAATCATATAAGGTCGCGATTATTCTCAAAACGAACCAAATGTATAACATCACGAATAACTTTGGAGGTCTCCAGAGCCTGAACAATATTTGAAGTAGACACTGACCCTTGTCACGAATTCTTATGAACTATAAACTAAACTATAAACTATTTTTATTTAACCAGGTAAGGCCCACTGAGCTATATAACTCTTATCAGAAGCGACCTGGACACAAATGATAGCTCAACGAAAGTGGCTTATCATGTGGACATTTATAGCAGTCAAGTACTCTAAACTCACGTTTCTAAATGTGGAGGGGAAAACCGAAGGGCCAGGAGAAGAATCTACGCGACCACAGGGGAAAAAAATAAACAAATACAGAGCAGGCGTAAGGGTCTGGATGGAACCTCCACGCTGCTGTAGGCCTAGTGAGGTAGTTAACATCTCGACACCGCGGCGCCCCTTATTAAAAGCTTAGCCATGTCTAGCAAGGTTATTGACTCATTTCACTCGACTCACGGCACCACAAGTAATGTATTAAACAAATAAAACAATAATAAAGTAGAGAGGCGCTACTTACATTTAACAATGTTGTTGTTAACTTTAAAAGGAGCGCGCTTCTGTCTGGCTTGCAGTCCGGCGATCGCGGTCTCCACTTCCTGGATAAGCCACGCCCGTCGCGGCTATGCCCCGCCCACTGTCGTGCAAGCCACGCCCCCGCGGATCGGGCCAAGCTCATCCCACGGTGAAAGCCCCACAATCGGAATCTTTATTTACAGACAGTCCTCGACTTACGAACGCCCAAATTACAAACAGCCGCCCTTCAGAACCAACTGGCATGAAATATAAATTATTTTATATCGCCTGAAAACGCGAACTCGCGCTTGTGAGTGAGTGCGCGTGCGTGAGTGTGAGCAGGGGGCACAGGTGGTGCATCAGCCAGTCATCTCAGTCATCTCAGTCAGTCGACCCGTGGCACCACCTGGGTCTGCCCCGTGACCTCCTGCCAGCGGGCGTTCGACACTTCACGTGGCCTCAAGGTGCACATGGCCTGGCACAAGCGTCGTGGTGACGTCACCGCCACTTAGTGGCGAATGGCGGTTGTTGTTGTTGTTGTGAGACAGAGAGTGTGAGGTCGACTCAGCCTCAGATGAGTTCCTGGTGCGGTGTGGAGTGAACATCGCTACTGGGGGAGACAAAGGCGACCGTGGAGGAGAATCCTCCAGGTGCTCACTGATACACTCACCAACTTTACCTCACCAATTACACCTCACCCACCTCACCACCCCAATTACACCTCACCAACCTCACCTCACCAATTACACCTCACCAATCACACCACACTCACCTCACTCACCAAACACCAACTCCACTCACCGCACAAATGGCACTCATCACACCTACTACACTCATCTCAACCACTACATTCACCACACCACCCACTACATTCACCAAACCAACCACTACATTCACCACACCAACCACTACATTCACCACACCACCCACTACATTCACCACACCAACCACACAGTCACCACACCACCCACTACATTCACCACACCACCCACTACATTCACCACACCAACCACACAGTCACCACACCACCCACTACATTCACCACACCAACCACTACATTCACCACACCAACCACTACATTCACCAGACCAACCACTACATTCATCACACCAACCACACAGTCACCACACCAACCACTACATTCACCACACCAACCACTACATTCACTACACCAACCACTACATTCACCACACCAACCACTACATTCACCACACCACCCACTGCATTCACCACACCAACCACACAGTCACCATACTGACTGCACCCATCTCATCCACTGCACCAACCTCACTCATCTCACCAATCAAAACTCATCTCAACGACCGCAATTCACCACCTTACATGCTGCCATCTACATCAGTGGCCAGCAGATGGCAGCATCTGCAGGCCACATTCTTGGCCAGTCGATGGCAGCATGGAACGGAGGTTACCGAGCAATCTATAAACGTACGATATTTATTTTGGCTCTCTACGAGGCGTGGTATCTCAGGTAGGTCTGGTTACTCACACGTACATATTATTTGGTGAGGAATTGGCAAGACATCTCAAGCAGAATCCTAAAAATTAGAGACTCAACAAGGCATCTGTGGATGAAGTCAGGCCCGTGTCTGTCTGCTCGATTATTTCATATCTGTCAACCCCTTATCAGGGCCGAGCTTATTACAGACCAATTCAGACTTTATTGGTCACCCCGTGCCCTTATGAATCTCAACGTAGTGAAAACGCGTTATCGTGTGAACATGCATGACAGACCCAGGTGTTGTGGGTTAACTCCCCGAGATAAACTTTCTTCCAACTTTGTGTTTTATACGCCCAGTGCTCCGCCAATAATTGTTGTGACCGTCGCTCCTCTGCCCTCTGTTGTTCATGGAGGGAGACTGCACCCTAGTGCCCAGTATCATCCTCTGCGAGCCTCTTCAAAATGCTGATCTTGACACCGCTGGAAGAAGTCATCGGCCTTGACCTCACCCCACAACAGTGCAATTTTAACAGCTCAACATCAAAACACAATGATGGGTCGCTTGCACCAATCGCACAACACCACAGCATTGACTCTCAGCTGTTTCTTGTGTAGAGGGGGTCACGTGTGTCACCATAATTGCCCTAATCCTACAACTCGTGCTGCGTAATATTTTCCTTGCCATATTACCTGTGACACACATAATGAAGACAATCAGTAAGTAAAACGAAACCAGAGGTGGGAAACCTGTACTTTATAATATTATTAATTTCAGGCAATGTGAACACGACTTTTAGAAACACCGATGCAGCTATACACGTGCCACATTGTCCAGAAATTCAGTTGATACTAATAGGGTTTATTTGCCAGTATTGTACATTATTTAAATTACATTTGTTTGGGCGGCAAGGTGGTGCAGTGGTCACGCCCGTGCATGACATCTTCTGAAGGACTGCCTGGCTTCGCTTTCCTCATTCTGGTCCCTTTCTCTGTATGGGTTTACTCCCATGGGAAAACAACAACATACAATGTAACTGGTACTAGCCAAACATCCAAATTACTCCTGCGAAAAGTTGGCAGGCCCTCCTGAACAAGAGTCTTGAGACTCAGTGAGATTGCTTGTGTGGCGATCGAAACGTCGTGATCCATTATTATTTTTTCTACCTACGTGACTTTACCGAAAGAACTAAAGAGTAAGGATTCCTGCAGTCACGAAAGCTTCAAATCAAGATTAATGAGTGTTTACATGTGGGAGGAAATCGGAGCACCTGGAGAAATCCAAGCAAATGCTCTATCACAAATCTACAGATGGAACAGGCGGAGTCCACATTATTCCACACCGCCTTCTCTACCTCCTTGACGACCAAGGGGTGGGAGTTGTCGCAACATTTTTGTGATCCACCAACCCTCACCTCCACGTAGTCGTGGATTACAGGCATACATAGCGACCACAACCATCCGGCTAAAGTAGCTGTAATGCACATCTAAAATTCTACAAAAGTTGATGGGGCAAATGTCGTAGGTCAATTGGTTTGATTTCTATGCGCATTAACCAGTCTCTAACGTATGCACATTTAGATTCGCATTCGGCCGCCAATGGAACAGGTGGAGTCCAAAAGGAAAGTGGATGTACTGATTGTATCTTCATTGCGGGACTCATCCAGCAGTGGATTGACATGGGTTTCAGGTATCCACGTGGAGACGGGCAATAAACACTGGGGCCACCTGGCGGTAAATGTTTGCCGGTGCACATTGGGACCGGCTCACGTCACTGGACCCAGGCAGCCCCCAGCCACTGGCGTGCAACACAGCGAAGGGAATCTCCCACCAATGAGAACCACGCACAACCCAGGGTGCAGTCCTATAACTTGGACTCGCAAACACAACAAAACCCATAGCCGCCAACCCACACGGTTTACCCGTATTCTGTTGGGGGAAAGTGAGTTGTCAGGTCCATACGGCAGACGGCCGTTTCAATACGGGCAACATTTTTGTTAAGTTTATTTGTGTGTTTCTCCCTTGTCATGGGACTTTGTAGGATGGACGTTG
Organism: Petromyzon marinus; assembly: GCF_048934315.1. Taxonomy (NCBI): domain Eukaryota; kingdom Metazoa; phylum Chordata; class Hyperoartia; order Petromyzontiformes; family Petromyzontidae; genus Petromyzon; species Petromyzon marinus. Next base: position 1,242,374 of record NC_133683.1, read on the forward strand.
GGATTTATAAGGGGCACGGGGTGACCAACAAGGTCTGAATTGGTCTGTAATAAGGTAGGCACTGATGAGGGGTTGACAGCGATGCAAACCCCACACAATACAAAACGCCAAACGGCCAGTAACAATAAAAAATAATAATACATAACTGTCCAATGAGTAATTAGATAATTAAGATCAAAGAAACGCGTTCCTTAAATTGATCAAGTTTATTGTTGCAAGAGTTTGGGAAAACAGGAAGACCGGGTGTGGATTCCAGAGTGGAGCAGTGCAAACTGATAAATCTGAAAAGAAGAGTGAGGTGACCTGCATGGTGGTGAGCGGGTGGGTGAGTAAATGGGTGAGTGTTTGAGTAAACGAGTGGAGGAGTGTGTGATAGGGTGATTGAGTCAGTGACCGGATGAGTGGGTGACTGGATGCGTGGGTGACTGAATGTGTGGGTGATTAGATGAGTGGGTGATTGAGTGGGTGACTAAATGAGTGGGTGACTAGATGAGTGGGTGACTGGATGAGTGGGTGATAGGGTGATTTAATTAGTGACTAGATGAGTATGTGATAGGGTGATTGGGTGGGTGACTGGATGAGTGGGTTATAGGGTGATTGCGTGGATGACTGGATGAGTGGGTGACTGGATGCGTGGCTGATTTGATGAGTGGGTGATAGGGTGATTGAGTGGGTGACTGAATGAGTGGGTGACTGGATGAGTGGGTGATAGGGTGATTGAATTAGTGACGAGATAAGTGTGTGATAGGGTGATTGAGTTGGTGACTGGATGAGTTAGTGACTGGATGAATGTGTGATAGGGTGATTGAGTTAGTGACTGGATGAGTGGGTGACCGAGTTGTTTAGTTGAGTGCGTTGTTGTGAACTGCAGTGAGGCGCGGTGGTTGAACGCGGTGTGGATGAGACGAAGTGGTCAAAGTGTCTGGTAGACCGAGTCCCTTAACGTGGGTGGAGGGGGGAATCAACGAGGGGAAGTTCACTGCAACATTCACCATGGTGGTGCTAGTAGTCGCAGCGAAAAAAGAGTGATACAGGGCTGACTGAATGAAGGTTGAGGCGAGGATGCAAGGTGGTGTAGAGGAGGCGAAGAGGAGGGTAGAGGAGGTGAGGTGGTGAGGAGGCGTAGAGGAGGGTGCCCCGCTCTTGGCGTTGATCTTGGTGAACACGTGTCCGCGCCCCGTCTCGTAGCTCTGCCCGGTGCTGATGCAGCCTCCACGGGCCGCAGCGCCCAGCGGCCTCGCCGAGTCCGTGCCCAGCTCCGCTCTGAGCAAGCTCTCCATTGCACGCTGTCTGCTCGCAGCGACAAACACAACGTTAAACTCCCCCCCTCCCCCCCCGCCGTCCCGTGTGGCCTCTAACACAGGGGTCCTCAACCCCCGGGTTGCAAGAGCACTTGCTTCAAGTACATTAAAACCCACTTTTTTGTGTAGATATGTAGATGACACTTTGGTTGTCTGGCGACATGGGAAGGATACACTTAATGAATGAATGTCTAAATCATCTCAATTCACAAAAACCGGCCATCCAGTTCACCATGGAAATGGAGGTGAATAACACACTCCCTTTCCTGGATATTTTGCTCGGACGAGGCCTAAATGGTAAAGTAACACACACAGCGTTTACCGAAAGGGAACACATACTGATGCCTATCTGAATGCAGATTGGCATCATCACCCCGCACAGAAATCTTTTCTCAACAAGATGCTCATACATCTGGCTAAAACAGTGTCAGATGGTCAAAGTCTGAGGAGAGAGATTAAACATGTCAAAGAAACGCTACGATTGAATGTCTACAATAATGCTCAAATTAACAGAGCAGTGAATTCTAAACCAAGATCAAACAGCAATACTGCTGAATCAGGTTATTAAACAATTAAAATACCATATATCGTGGGAGTAACTGACAAATTAGCTAGTAGTCGCAGCTAAAAAAAAAAGTGATACATTAATGACAGGGCTGAATGAATGAAGGTTGAGGCAAGGATGCGGGGTGGTGTAGAGGAGGCGAAGAGGAGGGTAGAGGAGGTGAGGTGGTGAGGTGTTGAGGTGGCGTGGTGAGGAGGTGAGGTGGCGTGGTGAGGAGGCGTGGTGAGGAGGTGAGGTGGCGTGGTGAGGAGGTGAGGTGGCGTGGTGAGGAGGTGAGGTGGCGTGGTGAGGTGGCGTGGTGAGGAGGCGTAGAGGAGGCGAGGAGAAGGGTAGAGGAGGTGAGGTGGTGAGGAGGTGTAGAGGAGGCGTAGAGGAGGGTGCCCCGCTCTTGGCGTTGATCTTGGTGAACACGTGTCCGCGCCCCGTCTCGTAGCTCTGCCCGGTGCTGATGCAGCCTCCACTGGCCGAAGCGCCCAGCGTCCTCGCCGAGTCCGTGCCCAACTCCGCTCTGAGCAAGCTCTCCATTGCGCGCTATCTGCTCGCAGCAACAGACACAACGATAAACTCCCCCCCCCCGGTCCCATGTGGCCTCTAAATACTTATTGCCTTTGGAGAGATGATTTATCGGACGAGGCCTAAATGGTAAAATAACACACACAGCGTTTACCAAAAGGAAACGCATACTGATGCCTATCTGAATGCAGATTCGCATCATCACCCCGTACAGAAAACCTCTCTCATCAAGATGCTCATACATCTGGCTAAAACAGTGTCAGATGGTGAATGTCTGGGGAGAGAGATTGAACATGTCAAAGAAACACTACGATTGAATGTCTACAATAATGCTCAAATAATTAACAGCAATGAATGCTAAACCAAGATCGAACAGCAATACTGCTGAATCGGGTTATTAAACAATTAAAATACCATATATTGTGGGAGTAATTGAGAAATTAGCTCGAGTTTTGGAAAAGCAAAAAGCTAAACATCTAAGTAAGATTTGGCACGGTACACAAAATTAAAAAAAATAGTATATTGTACTTAAGATGAATTGCCTAAGTTGTCAACGGATGGTGTGTATCGGATTAATGGCTTATGTGGCAGATGTTATATTGGACAGATGGGATGTAACATTAGCGTAAGACTAAAGGAACACCAAATAAATATTAAACACTCTCAAACATAACTGTCGGAAGTTGCAGTACATGCTTGCCAACAAGAACACGTCATGTATTTTGATAACGATGAAGTGTTGTGTAAAACTCATTATTACTGGCCAAGACTAATTCGAGAATCCATTGAAACTGAGAAAATTTGTATTATTTTAACCTCTCTGACAGCTACAGGCTTAGTGCGGCCTGGAAGCGTATTATTAAGTAATTGTGATTGTAAGATGAGGAGATGAAGGCAGAAGAAGACGTGGGGCGATGTGGTGATGCGGTCGAACGTGGTGGCCCGAGGAGCGGAGGGAGAGATGGCGCGGGACGGGGCGGTGTGGAGAAGGTGGCAAGGACGGCGGACCCCACGTGAGTGGAACAAACGCGTGGAGGAAGAAGACATCTCACATTTATCATTACTTATAGAGGAAACATACTAATTAAATGATTACTAATCAATTATATCATTTCAATAATCCCCCTCCCTGCCTCTGATTTCTGTACCTGATGGGTTCAGTGATGACATCGCCTTTCTCTATTTAAGACCGGAAGCAGGTGGATGGCTTCACTATTCTGGCAAATCGCCCGATGATGCTGGATGTAATTACCAGTGAAACGTCGTACTCATCTTGTGGATTTACTCTCCAAAACACCGGTGGGCTGAAGTAGTAACTAAGTGGAGTTTTGTTTACGTGACAAATTCCTTACTAATTAGCTGTGTCAGGTGGTGTAGGGTTATGACACATTTATACTTACACGATCTAACTCAAAAACCTTTGTTAGGAAATTAGGACAATTTATTAAATATATTGTATACCAGAAAATACAGCAATTGACTAAACATATACGGCAATAGATGTAACCTCGCAGCAGAGTTGAGCCGTGGTCTCGGCACCCAGCCAGCCGCCTTCTCTTCTTGGGCAGTCGGAGTCCAGCGCGCTATCGAAGGGCACGTGGTGAACGCTCAGGACGTGTCTCTTGAGCTTCGACTTCTGCGTCGCTCCGTACAAGCAGTCACTGCACGGGAAGGGCTTTTCCTCTGGAACACAAGACATCCACCGTTGAGCACACGCACGCGCTAATACATAATTTATTTATCACCATGCAGTGGATGCCATAGCATTACTATGTATATGGGACGTTTTATCAATCACGGTTGCTGACCACAGGCCCAAAAGCCCAAAATGCCAAATGGCCAGCAACAAATACCTCTGATAAGCACGGTTGGCTACGTATGGTACGAAAGAAGTTCAACATACGTACAAATAGTAGAAAAGCAAGATACTGATTTCCTGAAAAATATCAGAAGAACACATTTTTTGGGCTTATTTTGAAGCCCCAACATTTTGCACTTCTTCGTGTGGTTGATGTTGATGCAGTGCAACAACTATAATTTAACATTGAGGTGGTTGAGCCAGATTATTCTATTACAGCTCATTAATTACACAATACTTACCTGCAATAGAATGAGTAAATACACATGGAAGTTAGGTGTTAGTACAATGAAGAGGAAATTCCCATTGTGGAAATGACTCGGTCTATACATTCAAAAATGTTCCCTAAATTTACCCACTTGTTTAAGTAAAATTTACCCCGGTTAAGAAATAGATACTTTTTGGAATTTGTCAAGCAATGTATTTTGCTCAGTTTCGTTCCAATGGTGCTATTGGCTCCATGTCATGAGATGAAGTATCCCTGTGCAACTCTCACACAGCAGTGAACCACCTCATGTAAGGGAACAGCTCGTGGAAGGAGATATCATTGCACTACTCATGACATCCCTTCGTGACCGTTTTTTATCCACTAGGAGGTTATTGCAATTTCCTACACATCACGCGACATCAGAAGTGTTTGCTGGAAGAAGTGTTTGGTAACTGGATAAGACCATCAATGAGAAGCCAGTTTAATCATGGCCCGGTGACTGAAACCCAGAGTTTCATGGTTTATCCCAACATCCGAGCAGCACCACATCAGATCTCTAGACTCCTCAGCGCAGGCATACAGATATGGTCAACATATGCGTACATTAACTAATTTGTGAAATTATGAATTACATCCAAATGAAATGTAGTGTGTGCATTACTAGGACGTACCGAAAGGTGCCAGGTTGGGTTCATCCACCTTGGGGATGCTCTGCTCCACGCAGCCTCCTGCTTCCGTGCAGTCCATCCTCTTGATGTCCGAATTCTGGCTGTTGCTACTGCTGCAATTGGTGACGCTGGTGGTGGTCTTCTTTCTTTTAATGGGCTTAGGTCTACTTCGCTTTTCCTTCTTCTTCTGCTGCAAGGCCATCAACACTTTCATGCTCGTCATAGGATCGAGAGCAGCGTATGGTTTATTCTCACTGACTGGTGAAGCAGTTTGTTGACGTGGAACTAGGCCAAAGCATTCAAGAAAATTGGATTTCATGTCATTAATCTTAACGCCGCTATCTTTTGTCGAAATGTAATCATGTTCAGGCTTCGGTCTGTACAAGAAATGTGCGTGAAGACTTTCATTAATTTTCAGGATTTCAATAGGACTTAAAAATCCGCAGACTGAGCACATCTCATAGGGCGACGGTGGATTCAACACCGCATTGGCAAACCTGCCGTTATTCACCAAGCCTGGTGCACCCTTTATCACGTAATCCTTTTCGTGGCTCTTCAAATGCCTTTTGAATTTTCCTGGCTGATCAAACCTTTGTCCACATATGCCACACCATTGCTCACGGGTCTCCTTATGCGTTCTTACGTGGGCTTCTAGGCACCATGCCAGCTGGAATTTTTTCCCACAGACGTCACAAGAGATTAGTTTTTCGCTCTTGTAACTCTACCGGATTGAGGTGGGGTTGAGACGGGTGCTGGTGAAGTGCCATCGATGGTAAAGGCAATTCTCCCAGCACCACCATGACTCACAGCGGAGTTGCTCTCGCACATCTGAAACAAAAGACAAAGGTCACGCGCATGACACCCGTGTCACGAGTGTACTCACAAAGGCATACTTAAGGTGACATAAGATTCATATATACTACAACTCATTATACCAGAACTCCACAATATTGCAGTTCCTATCATGTACGATTTTACCCTCTTATCCACCCAAGTAATATTTTGTTTCTAAACAACAATGACTAACTACCTCCAATTACCTAATGTTACCCACCCAATAGGTCTTTCTGTATATACACACCAACAATATAATGATGGCACCACACGTTCACTCCACTATTCACAATACTCTGACTCGCAATCTCCATATAAGATTGTAATATCATTTCTGTACAAGGGCCCGTCAAAAAGTTTTGAGAATGGACACTTTTTTTTACAAAAAACTACGTAAAATAGTCTTCATTAAAAGTACAGTATAGTACTATTAATGGCACTTATAAGTGAACGTCATTACCTCTCATGCTAACATTAAAATGTTAACTAGTTACCCAGGAAAGCTTCATTGAGTCTAAGTACTGCATTTTCATAAAGGTCCCATTGCATTGAGATGTTTGTGTGAGTGGAACCCAGAGAGACCCCACCTTGCATATTGGGAAATAACACAACTCCACACAGATGGATTCAACCCACAAGCTCAAAGCATTCCCTGTTCAACAAAGTAATCAGTGTAATGTTTAATATAATTTATTTGGTAATATATAGTATCGTAATTGTATAGTGAATCTACAGCAGTGTGGTATACAGTAGGGTTGGTAAAATAATACATAGTGTAATATTACGAGTCTAATATTATTATAATCTAACGTATATGGTAGTGTATAGTAACGCAGTGTATAATTCAATGTTGGGGTCTGTCTATGGCAGTTTATAATAAAAATATTATTTGGAGGCATATCATAATATTTTTTGCGACATAGAAGTGTAATGTATAATAACTTATTGTTAGTAGCTCAACTTAATGGAGAATATATTGAGTACATTGATTATATTGATGTAGTTTATATTTAGTTATTTCACATCGGTTTATTGTATGATAGTTGGGTAGTTGCACTTCTTTAGCATCAATATACTAAATGCCTCTGTTGATATGTAAACCCTGACTTTAACATAGCTACTTCCGTGACCAGTTACATGCTAATTCCTCACATTAACATCATGCTAATCTCACAGTTACATGCTAATTTCTGACTTTAACATCCTGCTAATCTATCACATTAACACAGCTACTTCAATGCTAAATTATTCTGTTGATATGTAAACTCTTTTGGCAAGGCGCTCTGCTCCTCCCACCCAGCTTAAAATACGCTACTAAGCTTAGCAGTGTTCATTGGAGCGCTGTCTTTCCGACAGTTCTGTTTCTTCACCTGAGGAAGGCTACTTGTGTTGTGGCCGAAACGTCGTGAGAATTTTCTTTTATTATGTTTTATTTTTATTATTTTATCATTTCCCTTCTACGTGACTTTACCGAAAGAACCAAGAAGATGAATCCCTGCAGTCACGAAAGCTTTAAATCGAAATTTATTCAAATCAAGTTGTTTTCTTTTTACCACAGTACTTTATGGAATCCTCAAGAATAAATGCATTTTTAGAAGTATTAAACTACACTTGAAGATGTGTGAGAATGTAATTCTGCAGATGCAAGCACAGGCAAACTCGTATCTGCATATACACGTTTCTGGGCCTCCTCACTTCACCAAACCCGCATTGACCGGCATGGTGAAGTATGGTTAAACAACTCCCACGAACGACATGGTGTGGGGGAGGCCTCTATCAAAACGCTGGATCGACAAAGGGCTGATACATGTCACGACATTGTACGTTAAGACCGTTCTCTCGTCAGCACAAGCCGTCTATGTGGACAATAGAGGGCACGACACACGTGTACACGATGTTTGTGTGCGTATATTCAGCGTGTGTATCACGTAATAATTATATAAGGTCGCGATTATGCTCAAAACGAACCAAATGTATAACACCACGAATAACTTTGGAGGTCTCCAGAGCCTGAACAATATTTGAAGTAGACACTGACCCTTGTCACGAGTTCTTATGAACTATAAACTAAACTATAAACTATTTATATTTTACCAGGTAAGGCCCACTGAGCTATTTAACTCTTATCAGAAGCGACCTGGACATAAATGATAGCTCAACGAAAGTGGCTTATCATGTTGACATTTATAGCAGCCAAGTACTCTAAACTCACGTTTCTAAATGTGGAGGGGAACACCGAAGGACCAGGAGAAGAATCTACGTGACCACAGGGGAAAAAAATAAATACAGAGCAGGCGTCAGGGTCTGGATGGAACCTCCACGCTGCTGTAGGCCTAGTGAGGTAGTTAACATCTCGACACCGCGGCGCCCCTTATTAAAAGCTTAGCCATGTCTAGCAAGGTTATTGACTCATTTCACTCGACTCACGGCACCACAAGTAATGTATTAAACAAATATAACAATAATAAAGTAGAGAGTCGCTACTTACATTTAACAATGTTGTTGTTAACTTTAAAAGGAGCGCGCTTCTCTCTGGTTTGCAGTCCGGCGATCGCGGTCTCCTCTGCGATTGGTCAGCGCAGGCGTCACCCAGGGTGACACGCCACGCCCCCTTTGTTATTGCACGCCCCCACGTAGGCTCGAGACTCCTCTCACTTCCTGGATAAGCCACGCCCACCACGGCTATGCCCCACCCACTGTCGTGCAAGCCACGCCCCCGCGGATCGGGCCAAGCACATCCCACTGTGAAAGCCCCACATCCACAATCGGAATCTTTATTTACAGACAGTCCTCGACTTACGAACGCCCAAATTACAAACAGCCGCACTTCAGAACCAACTGGCATGAAATATAAATTATTTTATATCGCCTGAAAACGCGAACTCGCGCGTGCAAACTGAAACCACGGAACTTTCCTTGTTCAGCGGAGCGATCCTCCGCGAGATGTAATGAGTCAGCCTCGCGCTGTGAGTGCGTGAAAATAATAAGCAAAAATCCAGATTCATATTCTTGGTTCTTTCGGTAAAGTCATGTAGATTGAAAATAAAAAGAAAAGAATGAAGGAAAATAAATGAAATAAAATAAAAAAATACAATAAATAAATTGAAAATAATAAAAGCTTTTATTATTTTCAATTTATTATTTTTTTGGAATTTTTTTTTATTTGCAGAATCTACACACCACGTTGGTGGCCGGAAGATGGCAGCATCTACACGCGATAATCTTGGTTCTTTCGGTAAAGTGACGTAATAGAAAATAAAAATAATAATAAAGACTAAATTTAAATTATAAAAGCTTTAATTATTTTCAAATTATTATTTGTATTACATAATATCATTTGTATTTTAAAATCTACGTGACTACCGAAAAAAACAAGAATATGGCGTGTAGATTCTGCCAATTAAAAACTTTAAATAATAAATTAAAATTTATAAAAGCTTAAATAATATTAAAAGCTTTTATTCAATTGATTATTTTAAAAAAAATTCTCTGCGACTTTACCAAAAGAACCAAGAATATGAATGTGGGTTTTTTGCTTTTATTATATTAAATTTCACATTTTTATTTGATTTGATTCTTTTTTATTTTATATCTACTTGACTTTACCGAAAGAACCAAGAATATGAATTCTTGAAGTCACGAAAGTTTGAAGTCACAATCTATTCGACACATTGGTGGCCGGCTGATGGCAGAATCTACACGCCATATTATTGCTTCCTTCGGTAAAGTCACGTAGATAGAAAATAAAAATAATACAATTAAAATAATAATTTGAAAATAATAAAAGCTTTTATTATTATAAATGTATTATTTGAAAATTGAAAATAATAAAAGCTTTTATTATTTTCAATTTGTTATTTGTATTTTTAAAATGTTAAATAATAAATTGAAAATAAGAAAAGCTTTAATTATTTTCTATTTATTATTTGTATTTTAACTTTTTAAAATAATAAATTGAAAATAATAAAAGCTTTTGTAAAAGTTTTAATTTTATGTTATTATTTTATTTTTTGTTTTATTTTCTATCTACGTGACTTTATCGAAAGAACCAAGAATATGAATCTGGGTTTTTGCTTATTAATTTCAATTTCTGATTTTTATTTGTAACTTTTTTTAAATTGGAAGAATCTACACGCCACGTTAGATGCCGGCAGGTGGCAGCAAAATAAAAATGATAAAATAATCAATTGAAAATAATCAAAGCTTTTATTATTTTCAATTTATTACTCGTATTTTTATATAATTCATAATAAAAGCTTTTATTATTTTCAATTTATTATAAAAGCTTTTATAATGAAAGCTTTTATTATTTTAAATTTTATTATAATAAAAGCTTTTATTATTTTCAATTTATATTTTTAAATTAAATTATATAATTTAAATTTTCAAATCTACGTGACTTTGCCGAAAGAACCAAAAATATTAATTCCAGAAGTCACGAAAGTTTTAAGTCAAAATCTACACGCCCTATTGCTGGCCGGCAGGTGGCAGCATCTACACGCCACATTGGTCGCCACTCCTGTGGCGTGTCGATGCTGCCAGGTGTGATTGGAGAGGTGAGTGCGGTTGGTGAGGTGTGATTGGGGTAGTGAGTCAGGTTGGTGAGTTGCATGGTGAGTGTTGTCGGTGAGCACCTGGAGGATTCTCCTCCACGGCGGCCTTTGTCTCCCCCAGTAGCGATGTTTACGACACACCATACCAGGTACTCATCTGAGGCTGAGTCGAGCTCACACTCTCTCACTGTCTCAAAACAACAACCGCCATTAAATAGCACCACGACGCTTGTGACTGGCTGATGCACCACCTGTGCCCCCTACTGTGCCAATTTGCTGAGCTTTAGCCACCCGACGCTCCGCTCGTTGCTGTGAGCGTCGCTCCTCCACCCTCCGTTGTTGTTGGAGGGCGACTGCCTCCAACTGCCCAGTAGCATCCTTCACGAGCATCCTCCACAGAGGCCGATCTTGACACTGCTGGTACCAGTCATCGGCAAGTCTACTCAGCTCCACATCTTCCTGTACCACATCGCTCCATCTCTTCTCTAGCCCGTCGCCACGCCCGTTTAGCCCCCTCGATCCGGCCGAACAAAAGCTGTTTGGGCATGCGGTGATTGGGCATGCGGGTTACATGGCCCAGCCAACGCAGCCTTGCCTGCTGGAGGAGCTCACCGATGGGACTTTGTCCAGATCTTTCGCGGATTTGTCAGTACCTCACACAATCCAGCCTGGTTAAACCGAGGATTGATCGTAGGCAGGCCAGCTTAAATGTTTCCAACCGGCGAAGATGCTGAATTAAGGGGGTCCACGTTTCACAAGCGTAGAGAAGGGAGGGGATGACTGTGGCCGAGAAGACCCGAAGCTTCATGCGGAGCGACAGACCAGGTAGCTTCCACACAACGTTACACAACCGATGAAAATATAATGCCGCTCAACTAATTCGGAGTGAGACCTCTGCTGTTAAACCGGAGCTGGTCATAAGCCAACTGCCCAGGTATGGAAAACTCTCCATTCTCTCCCCAACTGCCCCATCACCGATTGGAAGTTGTGGGGGTGGAGTGCCCGATGGCACAAAATACCCAGGCAGGTGCTTCGTTTTGGTGGGGCTGATGGTAAGGCCCCACCTCTTAGTGGCACACTCCAGTTTCAGCAGCAGCGCCTCCAACTCCTCCTCTGAATGAGCAGCAATTACCAGGTCGTCGGCATACATAATGTGGTTGACCAATAGGGAGCCATCCCTTGACCGCACCCGGTCATCGATCAGCCTCCCATTGTATCTGTACCAGACAGAAATTCCTCCGGTACAGCTACTGAAGGCTTCACGAACTATGTGGTCGAAATAGATGTTAAACAATGTTGGGGCCAGAGGACATCCCTGTCACATCCCAAGGTGTACAGGGAATGGCTCTGACTCCCGGCTACGTAGTTTTACCCGGGCCTGCTCACCATCATGAAGGTCCTTAATGAGCGTGAACCCAGAGCCCAGACCTACTGATGGTATCATAGGCCTTGACCAGGTCAATAAAGCAGAGATGTAGGTCTTGTTGGAATTCCCTACACCTCTGCTGTAGCGGACGGACAGAAAATATGGCATCTGTACAGGACCGCCCTTTCCTGAAACCACATTGGGGCTCCGCAAGCCTCTCCTCAGGGTACCTAGCAAGGCGATGTTGAACAAATCCTTGCCAGGACCTTTCCCGGCACACTGAGGAGTGAGATGCCCTGTAGTTGTTACAGTCTGTGCGATCCCCCTTCTTAAAGAGGGGGACCACCAGGGTATCCTTCCAATCCTGCGGAACCCGTCCAGTGGCCCAGACTGTTGTTATGATGTCATGTAGGGCAGTCTACGCACAAACGCCACCCTCCCTCAACATTTCGCTTTGGAGATCATCTCTGCTCGGTGCCTTTCCTGTTCTCGGACTCTGGATCGCCCTCAGTACTTCCTCAACGGATGGTACCTCAGCCAGCCACTCACAGAGGGTGACTTCCTCCTCCAATATTTGAGGCACCGCATCCTCAGCAGAGTCATCCCCACTTTGTCCCATGATGTTTTCCAGGCTGAGGGATTCCCCCTCCCCCAGGACCTCACAGAAATGCTCAGCAAATCTGCAAACCTGTCCCTGGGGGTCGGAGATTGGATCACCCTTCGTTCCCCTAATGATGTAGTGGATATAAATTGACGAATAAACTTCTGATGAGGCAACACGATATTTATTGTCTTCCTTACAAGTCCCTAACACAAAGGGTATATCGGTCCCTTTATCCGATCCCTGGGGAGGTATGGCCTCTGGAATTATAGGGCCCTATCACTGGGTACCCCGTTACCCTTCCTCCGGCTGGGACCCTAGGAGAGGCTATTTGACCTGACCGTACCCGGTCCGTGGGTCCTGACCACTGGCCTCACTGAGCTCTGGCCCTTAGAAGGACAACGGAGCTTGGGGTCCAGAGTCCTATCTTTAGCCCAGGTCTTCGTTCTTCAGCTTGCAGATGACTGAGCCAGACCTCTGAGAGGTCCGGCTTTTGGTTCGTGGCTTGCTCCGCCCTAGCCACGCTTCCCTTCTAGAACGTTCTGGAAGGTGACATCATCCCCCGGTTCCCCCCTCCCGGGGCCCGGGGAATGTGCTCCAGGATGCGTTTGCTAGGGTTTGTCGTTGGCCCCTTTTTGGGCCATGGACATTAGCCCTGGCGTGATAGCGCTTCCGCCCCCTATTGACGATAAGGGGAAGCTACCAGCCCACAGAGTGGTGAGTGACGATTACCCCTACAATGGTAATAGGTGTGGTGCTGTAGGTTACTTTTTTGATGGAGTTAAATAGGGATTTGTGATCGCGGGCCATTGAGGCAGACTCCATCTCCTCAGCAACCCGCGACCACCACCCATCCTTGCAGCGCCTCACGGCTCTCCGAACCTCCGAGCGAAGGCTGCGGTAAGCCTCCTCATTCTCTGACGTGGGATGCTGTAGACGATTAGAGTAGGCCTGTCGCTTTTTCTCAACCATCCTGAACGCCTCCTGTGTCAGCCAGGGTCTCTGGGGAGGTCTGGACCGCGTACGCAAAGCAGCCATTGCAGCTGCATGAGTCACAGGCTTAAACCTCGCCCATTTACCCTCGACATCAGGAGGAGTGGGGGACGATGCAGTCTCACTCACTCACAGCGCGAGGCCGACTCATTACATCTCGCGGAGGATCGCGCTGCGGAACAAAAAAAGTTACGCGGTTTCAGTTTGCAAGCGCGAGTTCGCGTTTTAAGGCGATGGGGGCCATCCATAAATGACGTCACACACCTGGGGAGGGGGGGGGTCAGACATTTGTGACGGGGGGGGGGGTTTGAGAAATGTGACGTCACGTCAAAATGCGCAACTTTAAATAAATATAGACAACACGTTCTATTTAGTTAAATAGACTTTTTAATAAATGTTTTCTCCTACATCAGAGTGCAGCGCCACATTAAATACAATGACAATAGTTTAAAGCGATTTGAAGCATGTTTTATTTTCAAGATGAAAATATGTTTTTGGGGGGGGGGCAGAGCTTTGTGACGTCATACTTGAGGGGGGGGGTCTGACTTTTTGTGACGCCGTGTGACGAGGGGGGGGGGTCAAAAATCGTCCAAAATCGCGTGACGTCATTTATGGTCGTGATATATTATTTTTTATTTTATTTTTCCTACCTACGTGACTTTACCGAAAGAACCAAAGAGTACTTATTTTGGTGGATAAGGAGTAAAATAGTAGATGATAGGATCTGCACTATTGAGGAGTTCTGTTATAATGAATCTGTTGTAATGAATCTCATGTCACCTTAAGTATGCTTTTGTGAGTACACTCGTGACACGGGTGTCATGCGCATGAACTTTGTCTTTTGTTTCAGATGTGCGAGAGCAACTCCGCTGCGAGTCATGGTGGTGCTGGGAGAATTGCCTTTACCATCGATGGCACTTCACCAGCACCCGTCTCGACCCCACCTCAATCCGGTAGAGTTACAAGAGCGAAAAAACTCATCTCTTGTGACGTCTGTGGGAAAAAATTCCAACTGGCATGGTGCCTAGAATCCCACGTAAGAACGCACAAGGAGACCCGTGATCAATGGTGCGGCATATGCGGACGAAGTTTTGATCAGCCAGGGAAATTCAAAAGGCATATGAAGACCCACGAAAAGTATTACATGATAAAGGGTGCACCAGGCTTGGTGAATAACGGCAGTTTTGCCAATGCGGTGTTGAATCTGATAGAGCCACTGGAATCCGATAGAGTCACTAGAGTGAGAAAACGAATATCTTGCGACGTCTGCAGGAAAACATTCCAACTGGCATGGTGCCTAGAGTCCCACATGAGAATGCACAAGACCGGTGGTCAAAGCTGCCACATCTGCGATCAAAGCTTTGATCAGCCCTACAAACTCAGAAGGCATATGGAGACCCACGGAAAGAACTCAAGGGGCGCACGTGGCATGGTGAATGACGGCAATTTTGCCAATGCGGTGTTAAAGGTGTGTCAGAGCTACTCGGCTGCGAGTCATGGTGCTGAAAGAATTGCCTTTGCCATGGATGGCACCAGCAGCTCCAGCAGCAGCAGCTTGTCGAGTCCTGGTGGTGAGGAGGCAGAGTTGCAGACAATGCCACCTTCTGCAAAGGGCGCACCTGCATGCAACGAAGTTATTGCTATCACAGCGATCACGCATGGAACGAAGGCGCCTGCTGGGAAACGCCACGCTGACCAGCGCCCGTCTCGACTCCACCTCACTCCCATAGTCACTAGAGTGAGAAAACAAATGTCTTGCCAAGTCTGTGGGAAAGCATTCCAACTGCCATCATGCCTAGAGTCCCACATGAGAACGGACAAAGAGACCCCTGACCAATGGCATCTGCGGTCGAAACTTTGATCAGCCAGGCAAATTCAGAAGGCATATGGAAACCTACGAGAAGGACTATTGGATATTTCTTTGCTGTTCTATTACTGAAGCTATCAACAGAAGGTGTGTACCGGATTAATTGCACTTGTGGAATGCTATGTTGGGCAAACAGGATGAATGATCAGCACAAGACTATAAGAACACCACAGAAATATGAAATGCTCACAAATACAACTGTCAGCAGTAGCAGAACACACGTGCCCACAAGGACACTCAATTGATTTTGATAATGTTGAAGTTCTGTGCAAAACTTGTTACTACTGGCCAAGACTAATTCCAGAATCTATCGAAATTTAAAGAAATAAAAATAATTGTAATCGTTTGGATAGCTACCGACTTAGTGCTGCATGGAAGAGAATCATCAAATTACCATTTGTACGGCTATTTTAATACACACAATGGACACTAAGTACAAGATCAATGGGCTAGCATAATGCGCATGTATAATGTATGTTGATTCATTAATCCCCCCCCAGTTTGCGCTCAAAGAGTGCACAAGTGTTGTCACCACATCTACGCCTCTATATAAGGAATTAAACAGGTGGACTTCTCCCAAACCTTGCTGTTGCCTGATGAAGCTAGTTGTAATTACTGAAACGCCGTACTCCGATGGTAAATGTTGTGGCTTGGCTCTCCAACACACCACACACCGGTGTGCTGTACTAGTGATGAATTGGCATGTTCTGTTTACGTGACAACCCTTACTAGTGGGCTGTCGGGTGGTGGCGGGTTTAATGACACATTTAAATTGTAATAGGTTTTTACCCTTTTATCTGGCACCAAAACTGACACCTTTATGCAAACATGATCCCTTGTATAAAGGTGTCAGTTTTGGTGCCAGATAAAAGGGTAAAAACCTATTACTATATCTTGCTACTGGCAAAGGAGGTCTCATAATGTAAATTCTTACCCCGAGCTCTCAATACTCTGATAGTGCGCTGTTTTTGAGTTGTATGCCTTTTGGCGTCATCTGGTCCAACACCAGTGGAGACTAGGCTCTAAGAAAAGCCGTCTCGGGTGTGCACCAATCAGCTTCAAGGACAGTGTATATCATTATCAGAGTTGTCTCTTTTTGTTTGCATTTTGACTGCTTGTGTTGTGGTTATTGCAAACATGATCCCTTGTATAAAGGTGTCAGTTTTGGTGCCAGATAAAAGGGTAAAAACCTATTACTATATCTTGCTACTGGCAAAGGTCTCATAATGGCACATATATTTACGCGATCCAACCCATAAAACCTGTATTATGGATATTTGTCGCGAAAGCCTACGTGTTAAACTGCCATGTATTTTTACGTCTATTGCTGTATTTTCTTATGTGCAATATATTTAATAAACCATCCTAATTTATTCATATTTTTGTTCATAGTTATATCATTGTTGCGCGTGCGGTGTGGTCAGTGGATATTGTTCAGTGGATCAAACCGAGACAAATATTTTTGCAGCAGCTATGGCTGCACATTGCAACAGCGCATTCCGAATGGTGTAGAACGCATCGCCCAGAATCTGTATCTGTGTGCAAACACCAGGTATGGTTGGTAAGAAACACGTTTGGTTTTAAATGAATAGAACTCGAGCTTCAGCCATATTGTTCATTATAGACCCCACTTTGTAAGAATTAATCACGCAAACCTTGCGCCTGATTCATTTGAGTCGGTGTGCTCATGAGCAACAGGGCATTTGTGGCAAGGTGTTAATGTACCACAGATTAGCACGGTTGGCTACGTACACTGCGAAAGAAGTTCAACACATATTCTTTGGGTTTTTCCGTAAAGTCACGTAGATAGAACAATAAAATAATGAAAATAAATTGAATAAAAAAGTAAAATATATCACGACGTTTCGATCGCAACACAAGCAATCGTCATCAGGAGAAAAATGATAACGATTGCTTGTGTTGTGATCAAAACGTCGTGATATTTGTATTATTATTTTGTATTCACTTTATTTTTATTATTTTATTGTTCTATCTGCGTGACTTTACCGAAAGACCCAAAGAATATGAATTCCTGCAGTCACGAAAGCTTTAAGTCAAGATTCAAGTTCAACATACATTCATACATTTTGTAAAGCAAGCATCCTTGCACGTACAATGCACTGGACCGCATGTTCGTGTTAAGTGATTCAGGGGCTTTGTCACTGCCTACCCCATGATATAAATAATCTCAGGGAATTCAATTGCAAGTGTGCAATCTCCCTTCCGGTGGGCATCGAGGATGAGTCATACCCTGGCTTGCCAGGAGGCAGTGGAACACAACTGTGGAATCCTTTCCATCTGCACGGGATAGAACGTTGCCCCCTTGCTCACATTCTTTCGTTTTCTGCGAGTGTACTGGTTTCCCCCCACATGTAAACACTCAGTAAGTGGCTGCAAATATCGGAATGTAAAGAGAACCGCAGAGCTTGGGCGATTGTTGGGAGTGCCGGCTCACCGCCTGGCTGCTGTCTCCCCGCTCGTCTGTGGGAGACATATAGAGGTACTGAATTAGATTTATATTCTCTACATAACATGATTCCTATCTACACAAAGCACTCACCGCGTGGAGTACAGCAAGTGATATTCCACGAAATAAAAAATAAACGTACATGACCATAACAGAAGCCAATGGGTACAGCTGTGCATACACATACACACATATACACGATTCCTACTGATGATTGGAACGATTCACCACTGCCGGAGACGGACAGGTGGCAGCCCCAGTCGAGAGGCCACATCTGCGCCGACTCAAGGTAAATGTGTGCAGGGCCAGCAGGAAGAGCCCCGAGATCTCGGAGCGCAGCCACTGGTTCCACGCGCTGTCTCGGTCCACGACGACACTTCAAAATCACCTGACCGGAAGGAGGGGGGAGGGAGAGTAAGAAGGTACGAAGGGGAACCTTCTAACTCTTTCACAGCGACGCGTTCTTCGCGTGCGTCACCCTGCAGCCAACCTCTCTGCTCTCGTGTGTGAACGTGGGTCAGTTTGGTTTAATCGTTCAGAATGAATGGGGCATGACCCTGGCCCTTGTGCAACTTATTATTTTCCATGAGATAATACCAAACACATAATTCATGTGTGAGTGTGTCTGTGGCCTGCAAGCAAAACCTACATTCTCTCGAGTGATATATCGGGAGCAGTCACAGGTGGGAAAGCATTGCCGAATTCCTTGAAAGGCTCAACTCTCTCCAACTTATGTTGAAAGCATTTACAGTGAGGGAAAAAGTATTTGATCCCCTGCTGATTTTGTACGTTTGCCCACTGACAAAGAAATGATCAGTCTATAATTTTAATGGTAGGTATATTTGAACAGTAAGAGAGACACAATAACAACAACAAAATCCAGAAAAATGCATGTAAAAAATGTTCTAAATTGATTTGCATTTTAATTAGGGGAATAAGTACTTGACCCCTCTGCAAAACATGACTTAGTACTTGGTGAAAAAACCCTTGTTGGCAATCACAGAGGTCAGACGTTTTTTTGTAGTTGGCTACCAGGTTTGCACACATCTCAGGAGGGATTTTGTCCCACTCCTCTTTGCAGATCTTCTCCAAGTCATTAAGGTGTGGAGGCTGACGTTTGGCAACTCGAACCTTCAGCTCCCTCCACAGATTTTCTATGGGATTAAAGTCTGGAGACTGGCTAGGCCACTCTAGGACCTTAATGTGCTTCTTCTTGAGCCACTCCTTTGTTGCCTTGGCCGTATGTTTTGGGTCATTGTCATGCTGGAATACCCATCCACGACCCATTTTCAATGCCCTGGCTGAGGGAAGGAGGTTATCACCCAAGATTTGACGGTACATGGCCCCGTCCATCGTCCCTTTGATGCGGTGAAGATGTCCTGTCCCCTTAGCAGAAAAACACCCCCAAAGCATAATGTTTCCACCTCCATGTTTGACGGTGGGGATGGTGTTCTTGGGGTCATAGGCAGCATTCCTCCTCATCCAAACACGGCGAGTTGAGTTTATGCCAAAGAGCTCCATTTTGGTCTCATCTGACCACAACACTTTCACCCAGTTGTCCTCTGATTCATTCAGATGTTCATTGGCAAACTTCAGACGGGCATGTATATGTGCTTTCTTGAGCAGGGGGACCTTGCGGGTGCTGCAGGATTTCAGTCCTTCAAGGTGTAGTGTGTTACCAATTGTTTTCTTGGTATGGTGCCAGCTGCCTTGAGATCATTGACAAGATCCTCCCGTATAGGTCTGGGCTGATTCCTCACCGTTCTCATGATCATTGCAACTCCACGAGGTGATATCTTGCATGGAGCCCCAGGCAGAGGGAGATTGACAGTTATTTTGTTTCTTCCATTTGCGAATAATCGCACCAACTGTTGTCACCTTCTCCACAAGCTGCTTGGCAATGGTCTTGTAGCCCATTCCAGCCTTGTGTAGGTCTACAATCTTGTCCCTGACATCCTTGGAGAGCTCTTTGGTCTTGGCCATGGTGGAGAGTTTGGAATCTGATTGATTGATTGCTTCTGTGGACAGGTGTCTTTTATACAGGTAACAAGCTGAGATTAGGAGCACTCCCTTTAAGAGTGTGCTCCTAATCTCAGCTCGTTAGCTGTATAAAAGACACCTGGGAGCCAGAAATCTTTCTGATTGAGAGGGGGTCAAATACTTATTTCCCTCATTAAAATGCAAATCAATTTATTACATTTTTGACATGCGTTTTTCTGGATTTTTTTGTTGTTATTCTGCCTCTCACTGTTCAAATAAACCTGCCATTAAAATTATAGACTAATAATTTCTTTGTCAGTGGGCAAACGTACAAAATCAGCAGGGGATCAAATACTTTTTTCCCTCACTGTATGCATTAGTTCTGCCCGTACCTCTTTGTGCCTGTGAAGTGGGCAGGCAAGTGTGGTGGAGCAGCAGGTCCAGCACACGGGGTGTCCAGCAGAGGAGAGGAACTCCCCGTGGCCGTGGCCGGGGAAGCAGAGGTCGGCGGCGCTGGGAGCGGCGTCAGTTGCGCGGCGTCTGTGGGAGAAGGCACAGGCCTCTGCTGAAGATTATCATCCGCAGACACATCACACGGCTTGCCAGACACGTCACACACTCGGCCCTGTGATTGTGGAGGTGAGACAGGTTCGCGCGTGGCAACGAATGGCTTGTCGCTGGACAAACATCGACGGCAACATCGGGAGAACGCGGCACGAACTCGTGCAGAGTTTCTGGCACCGCATGAATTTACACTCCTTGTAGGTATGTACGTTGAACCTCGTTCGCGCCATACGTCAGCCAGCCGTGCTAATCGGAGGTGCAGATGGATGCAATTGAAGGACGTGGAGCAGAGGTTTAAAAATGAAAAAAAAAATTGATACAGAAATTACACAAGTCCAGGGGACTTCACCAAGGCCGTGTTATCCCAGACTCTGACAGAGCACAAAGGAAGATTGGCAATGACAAAAAATGGCTTCATAACTTTCATTGTCAGATGGCACACTTGCATCTTCAGTCTTCAGTCAGCGTCAGTAATTTAAGAATGCACGCATGATGCGTGACACCAACTAAAATGGCATCGATGCTGACTAATCACATCCTCTCCAAGATGTGGAACTCAAGAGACGAGGATAGCCTTTTCCAAACAGGACTACCCTTGACAATTGAGTTGTCGCCTGGGTAAAAATAAAATGAACTAGTAGATTTCAACTTGAAAATCCAAACCATCGCACCAACAGTAATGGACGGAATCCTATATGAGGCGCACACTGCAGTAGCTTCAGCTGGACTCTGGTACCTGCTTTAACGTCTGTGTGAGAAGCATCTTCTCCCACTGAAATTCAAACAAAGTTGACAGTTAGACAGGACATGTTTTAAAACATCCGCAGTAAAATTCAAGTATGTATACCATTAAAGTAAACTATTTTTTATTTACCAGGTAAGGCCCATTGAGAGCTATATAGCTCTTTTTCAGAAGCGACCTGGCCACAAGTTATAACTTAACGAAGTAGCTTATCACGTGGAAATTTATAGCAGCCAAATACTCTAAACGCATTACTTACAAATAGCTCACAAAGCGGTTATCCTCCCACTACCCTTGGGTTACCTCCTGTCCCGGTCCAGCCGAGACAGTCTGTGAATTGGCATCTGTGTTTGGGTGGCATGAATTAATTTGTACCGAGATCTGGTACCGGTACTGTGCTGAACTTTACTACTGCATGGTTGTTGACAGACCTAGACCGACTGAAACATAGGTCTGGGTTTGATCTCCATAGTGGAAAAGGTGGTAACCTGAAAACTAACCCAAACCCTTCCACATTCAACGATAAACACTTTAAAACCGAGTTCGCTCGGAAATGACCCCACTAAACCGCACGTATGTAAACGTTTGACTTCAGTGGTTCCTCCGCCGCGTGCGAACGATGAAGTGCACGGCCTCTCGTGATGATGACCTCACACCCGCATGGCTGCACGAAAGGCGGTGCTGACGAGCATGAGGCAGTGGAAGAGGCAAAACGAGGAGGCAAGATTAGAGTGCTGTAGTTGGTGGGGTATAGTGGGGCCTATTTCCGAATGATTGATTTATGTGGAAATCAAATTGGTCAAGAGTCCGTTACTTTGTAAACATTAGCATGTATCTACTTTAATACCAAGTCTGCAGGGATGGGAAAGATGAGGTCTGTTCATTCTGGTGGGCAAAGGGAATTTAGACACTCCAAGTTAAGTCTGGTGGCATACGGATGAAATGCACCTCACAAATGTAAATAATAATGATTATTAATCCTTCTTCTTCTTCACTCCCACGGTGTTTCCAACCAGGGTTAGGCCATGTAATGATCTGACGTGCTGTACACTTGTACAGTGTTACTGAATTATTGTATCATTATGAATTCAGTGCCCCTTCTGCGACCTTTCCCTAGATCCCCCTCTGGTGTATAACCTGGCCTGCTGACGTCAGGGCTGTAAGCCGCAGATCCCTTTATCTGCCAGCAGCCAGCGCAATACTGTTACATTACCATTCTATGCCACTACACATGGACTCCTCTACTTACGAACATTCGACTTACGAACATACAGAGATATGATCAAACCTGTCCGTATGTCCAGTTTCCTGTTTGGACCGAGAGTCGCAAGTTCATGGTGGCATCTACATCTGCAGAACGTGAAGAACCAGAGGCAACTTTTAAAGCCATTCCCCGTGTTTAGTGTACAAGCCGTAAAATGTGTTTGAAATCGACGGGAGTAAAGTTGGACTCACGAACAAATCGACTTACGAACAGACCTCTGGAACCGAACTCGTTTGTACGTACAAGAGTCTGTATATGGTGGTCACTCTGAACAACACAGACCCAGCCTCCTTTTTACTATTTTTGGTCCATTAGGACATTACCAGATGCATCTTTCTGTGCTAACGACCACACAATACACATTAGACGTGTCACAACATGTCACGTTTAATAGTCTAAACTTGTCTGGAGTAAGTCGCACACGGTAGACATTTCTGCACATTTGCAGAATTACATGTCTATGATAAAGGAACAATGTGTATTGCATTACACAGGGGTGCTTGATCATGTGTGGATGCAGATTCCCGCAGCAATACAGGGAATAGGTTGTTTGCAGCGCCACTGATTAATCAGAATCAGAATCTTTTTTTATATTCTGGAGGAATCCGATGAGCTATGAAGATCTTTTTTCACATATGTCCAGCAGGGGCGGGTCAGCGAGCTATTTCCAAAACCGATGAGAGGCAAGATGGAGAAAATGTAAGCAAATTGCTAAAAATACAAAGTATATACATTCCTGCCAATTTGTCAACAAATGCAAGCTTGGGCAAGGTAGCAACACCACAACCACAGCTCCAGACCACGACAAGACTCCACAAAGTCCCTCAATTGCATTGCATTAAAATTGAACGTTTAATGAGCGATATTTGAAATAGCGTTACCAAATGACAATATTCCCTTCGAATACCTGACTAATGAATGAGGCTAAGACGCTTGCAGTAATGTTCAAATATGCATCACAAGCCATTCAGAAGTGGTAGGCCTCACGTGACCACAGGGCACCACAGTGGCAATATGTTAACTACCTCGCCTGGTACGCAGGAGGCCGTGGATTCAATCCCGACCCTGTCGCCTGCTGTATATTTTGAGGTTGCATGTCTCTCTCACTACATTTAGAATAAACATCACGCGTTTAGAGTATTTGGCCTCTATAAATTTCCACGGGATAAGCCACTTCGTTGAAGATAACATTTGTGATAGCCAGGTTGCTTCTGAAAAATAGCTCCATAGCTCAGTGGGGCCTCAAACTGGTCAAATAAAAATATAGTTTATATTCTTGGTTCTTTCGGTAAAGTCACATAGAAGGGAAACAATAAAATAATAAAAATATAAAACAATAAAATTCTCACGACGTTTCGACTGCAACAAAAGCAATCATCATCACCTGCAGCCACGAAAGCTTTAAGTCAAAATATAGTTTAGTTTAAAAGTTATAGTTTGAGAATGGCGGTCCGATGGGAGGGAGTGAAGGGGTATTGTGAGGAGGCGTCATCGGGAGTGGAAGCCGCTGGTGGGAGCATGGGAGGTGTGGGGAGTGTGAGGTGCATCGGCATTGTGGAGAGGGAAGGGGTGAGAGTGTTGTAAGCGATGGGGCTGGGGGAGGAGTGGTGGATATGACGATGTGGAAGCTGTGTCGGTGATGAGGTGTGTGCTTGAAGTGAGGATTACATGGGGAGCGGTGCCGAAGTGGTTAGCGCACCGTGCGACGGGATCCGGCGACCCGAGTTCTATTCCAACTCACGGCCAACATCGGTGACGAGTATCTGAACCAATCTCGGTCCCATCCCAGGTCTATTCTGCCTTAAAATGAGTATCCAGGTTCGGTGAATGGGAGGAGACAAAGGCGGCCAGGCGTGGTGCTGGCCACCCATCCCATCTCAGCGTGTCGACCCCATGGCACCTGGGTAATGGAGGTGGTGATGAAGATGGTGACGACGGTGATGATGATGTTGATTACGATGGTGATGACGAGTCACTCACTCAGACTCACAGAGCCACACTCAGAGACTCACAGAGTCACTCACTCAGACTCAAAGTCACTCACTCAGACTCACAGAGCCACACTCAAGAGACTCACAGTCACTCACTTAGACTCACAGAGCCACACTCAAGAGACTCACAGAGCCAGACTCAAGAGACTCACAGAGCCACACTCAAGAGACTCACAGAGTCACTCACTCAGACTCACAGAGCCACACTCAAAGAGACTCACAGAGTCACTCACTCAGACTCACAGTCACTCACTCAGACTCACAGAGCCACACTCAAGAGACTCACAGTCACTCACTTAGACTCACAGAGCCACACTCAAGAGACTCACAGAGCCACACTCAGAGACTCACAGAGTCACTCACTCAGACTCACAGAGCCACACTCAGAAACTCGCAAAGTCACTCACTCAGAGACTCGGAGTCACACTCAGACTCACACAGACTCAGAGTAACTCACAAACTTACGCAGTAACTCACTCACACAGACTAACAAACAAAAACAAAGATCCCCAGTGAACCCTTAACAGACTGTAGGGGCAAGTGCTGTTAGCGAGCACCTACGAAGGCCGGCACGGCACACGAGGGGGTGGGTGGCCAGCACCACGCCCGGCCGCCTTTGTCTCTCCCATTGGCGATGTTTACACACCGCAACCAGGTACTCATTTGAGGCCGAGTCGACCTAGGGGAGGCCCAAGACCTGTTCAGATAATCGTCACCGGTGTTGGTGGCCGTGAGCGGGAATCGAACTCGGGTCGCCGGGTTCGTAGCGCAGCGTAGCGCTAACCGCTGCGCCACCGCTCCCCACACCCTCGCTCACAAACACAACGCAGGCAGCGTGGGCAGCCCTGGTCCATCCACTGCTGGATGAGGGCCTTGCCATGCCGTGCGAGTTATTTGACCAGAAGCGCAGTGCGTGTTGTTAACATTCCCCGTGTGGTGGATAGAATCGGAGGGCTTTCCCCAGCCCTCACCCACCAGGAATGGTGAAGTATAGTCAAATACTTCCTGTGACCAACACGGCGTTAGGAGACATTCATACAACCCACAGATGGACTAATAATTATTGTAAGTACTGTGGTGTACTTAAAATCACGTGTGGAGGAGGAGGAGGAAGAAGCTCCAGAAGTCGCACTTCAGCAGCCACCACTGCCCCTTCGCAGTATCAACAACCACGCAGACAAATGCACTGCCACATCCTACAACACGCGTTTGTTCCTTCAAAGTAGTGAATTAGCGTCCCAACACGCTGGTTCACGAAGATGGAGCGGTCATATAATGAGCTGGACAGCTACAACAACTTAAATCAGCGGTAATAATGCGGCAGACACGCAGGAAGCAATACTTAGGTATGCCGCGATGAGACCACGGGGCTCGGAAGGCGACCCTGCCTGGGAAGGTGCACACAAACTCCTCACAGAGTGAGCACCACAATGTTGTCCTTACAACACACAGTGGTCTCGCTTTTCTTTCATATCCACGAGTACAGCAACATCCAGCAACACATATCTCCTCACATTGTGCCCAGGACTGCTTTAAATAAAGATTTTAAATAAACTTTCCCGCCAAAGAATGTAATTGAGGCGTGTGTGGGTATCGATGGGGAACTTGTGATCACATTGCTAAGAGCCGAAATACAAGGCATCCACCACCACACACATCGTACTACTGCTGCTGCTGTTGCTGCCTTGTGAAGTCTATGATGATGATGATGAGCAGCAGCAGCAGCGAGATAATGAGGTTGAATGTGATGATGATAATGTGGAGTAGAGTCAGGGGGGTTATGCCCAAAGTTCTCTGTCCTCACCTCCCCACCACCGCCACGTCCCAACTCTGAACATCCACACATCATCATCATCATCGACCAGCAATGACCAACAGCAGCTCACAGCCCATTAAATACACCACCAGTAGGACAATTGTATGGAGGAGGCCAAACAAACATCTAAAACTAACAAAATAACAATTGCCACCGAGAACTGTTTCACATAACTCGTGCACTCAAAGTCCTCAGACAATTGCAGTTATCTTAAGGTTCTAATTGTGCCCGAGTGTGGCTGCGTCTTGCCTCGACAAAGGCATCGCCAATCCGCAAACTCTCGACGGCTCCGGCTGGCTCTCTGAGCACAAACTTTGACATTTGAACCTCACAAAATGTCTCTGCACAAGTTCCAGCGGTGTCTAGGTGGCAGTAAGTGAATGCATGCACGTGTGGAGGAGGAGGAGTGTTTCTATTATGAGGACAGTGCTGCTGCTGTTGTTGTTACTCTACCATGCTAGTAGAGCTTAGCTAGAAAAGTCTTTGTCAGGAGGCCCCAAATATCCCCTCCACCAAACAAAACTGTCGGGAACAGAGACTTGAAACTCAGTAACGCTTCGACAAAAGTGCGTCAATGTTCTCATCGCTAGTGCACACGTGTCGTCATTACCTTATCAGTGCCCTACCTTATTACAGACCAATTCAGACATTATCGGTCACCCCTTAACAATCTCCACCGTTCATCCTACAAAGTCCCCATGACAAGGGAGAAACACCACACAGAGACATTGTGTTTTTTAACCCTATTGAAACGTCCGTACGCCGTAAGGAGCCGCAAACTCAATGTCCCCGCCACGCAAGAAGACGGCGTAGAAGACCGCGCGGGTCGGCAGGGGTCACGCTGCTGCTGCTGCTGCTGTGGAGCTCCGCTGTGAGTCGACGCAGAAGGGCGGCGGTGGTGGTGGTGGTGAGAGCCCCGACTCCCGGAGTCGCAGTGACAGTCGCGTGGCACGGCAGTCGTGGTGGGGCTCTCTGGCTGCTGCTGCTGCTGCTGCTACGGGAGATGAGCGGCAACTCCGCGATGTCTGCTCCCTCCTCCTCCTCCCTTGTGGTGTCAATGGGGGGGGGGGGGGAGCGCTCCTTGAGATCCTCTCGGCAAGGCCTGGCCACCCCTGATGGCTCTCCTCCTCCTCCTCCTCTCGGCGGTGTCACCACCTCGTCCACCTCCTCTTCAGCCTCACGTTGGGATTTTGCTCCACGTAGCACACCACTGTCACTGAGAGTTTACCGTGACAACAACAACAACAATCCTTGTACAGAGACGCAATACGCCCGCCAATATTCCTCTCCCACGATGATATGAGGCCTGTTACTTTCGTCAATTACCCCCTCAAAATATCGGATGGGAATCACTTTGAGATAAAATCACCATCTTAACACGTTAACATAACTGCTCCTCAGCAACAATATTCACCCAAAATAAATATTTTTATTGATGTAATATTTTAAACGATAGTCATCTACTTCGTTTTTTTTAATACGAGCAGACAGCACACATCTCTACAGTAAACATACAGAACGATAATCTGTAGTGGTGTCCACTTTAACATTATTTTAAGCCAGCTTCCCCATTTCTGTGCATTCGTCAGACACTAAATTAATCTCCCTATGCCTGTCCTTAGCCCAAATAACTTTTATCGCCTTGTAACTCGTGTCATAGATCACATTTAGCCACACACAGAGATCACAAATTAATATAAATGTATGTAGCTGCCCCCCCCCACCCTCAATTTTAGTCCAAAATCTTAAATGTGTGCATATTTGTGACTTTGGTTTAAAGAGAAAAAATATATAAAATTATATCCCCCAGAATATATGAAGGGAGCAGGGAGATTTCGTTTAAATTAAAGATTGTTTTCACATCACGCATAATGATTGGCTCAATGGACCGGTATACTTTAACGCACACGCGCAGATCTTCTATGTTATAAAATATTATGCCCTAATTTACGACGAGACTGGACGTGTATGGCAAAAGAGCTTGGTGATAGAGATGATGATAGTAATATATTAATGATGGTGATGTGATGATACAGTGCCCCCTGGCTAGCTCTGTCTTGCACAAGAGAGACGGTGAATCTCACCGGGCCTTCACCCAGTTAAATGAAGGGCTACTGAAGCAGGATGGCGTTTGGAAAGATGTGCAGATATTTTTTGATATAATTTGTGTGTGCGGTGTGGCAGAGGAGCCCGTGGCGATGGCTACGCACGTGGACACCGACATGGACACCGATGTAGACATGGATGTGGGCACTGACGAGGACATCAATATCGACGAGGACATCGACGAGGACATCGACGAGGACATCGACGTGGACACGGACGTGGACAGCGACGTGGACATCGACGTGGACACGGACGTGGACATCAACACCGACGTGGACACCAACGAGGACATCGACACCGACGTGGACACCGAAGTGGACACCGACGCCCTTGTGAAGGTAAATGTTTGCCCCGAGAGAAACAAGAACACGAGCTCACGTGACAGGCTCTGCCTCGCAGTACAGAGGACATGAGCTCACCCCCCGTGTAGCCTTAACAGACTGTAGGAGCGAGTGCTGTTAGCGAGCACCTACGAAGACCGGCACGGCACACGAGGGGGTTGGTGGCCAGCACCACGCCCGGCCACCTTTGTCTCTCTAGTGGCGATGTTTACGCACCGCACCGGGATATAATTTGAAGCTGAGTCGACCTAAAGGAGGCCCAGGACCGGTTCGGATAATCGTCGCTGGTGTTGGTGGCCGTGAAGGGGAATCGAACCCCTGGCCCATGGGTTCGTAGTGCAGCGCACTGACTGCAACACAAATATCTGCTGTGAGACGTGATGAACGAGGTTCAGGCTGGTGGACGGCCCCCCCTTAAACACCTTACGTGATCTCACATTAGCTCTGAGTCAGTACTGATTGAGATTGCACACCATGGGAAAACGCCACAATGTGCCGCATAGAACTGGCGACTGGTCTATTGGATCACGAGATTTGGCATTCATTTTCTACTCCCTCTTCGTACCGCACTCACCCATCGACTTGCCCACAGTGCACACCTAAACGTGATCACGTCTACACGAATAACGGTTCATCTTGTGTGTGTGTGTCTGTGTAATGAGCAGGCTACACAGTGGGATGAAGCGGTGGTCTTCCCAGAGGCGGGGATGTTCTGCTCCAACAAAGGTTCGACTCCACGCAAATCAGTATCACCCGCGCTCCTGAACTGCAGCCACAATCGTGCCTAAAACAAAACAAAGATCGCCCGTAAAGCCTTAACACATTGGTAGGGGGCGTTCTGTAGTGAGCACCTATGAAGATTGGGTGGTGCTGGGTGGCCAGCATCACGCCCGGTCGAATTTATCTCCCAAGTGGCGATGTTTATACATCGCACTCCGTACTCATTTGAGGCTGAGTCGACCTAGGGGAGGCCCAGGACCGGTTGAGACAATCGTCACTGGTGTAGAACGTAAGCGAGAATGGAACCCGGATCGCCTGGGTTCACAGCGCAGTGCGCTAACCACTGCACCACCGCTCCCCACAATAATCCTGCCGAACACACACACCCACAACCAGAATGCACATCACATTGTATCGTAATAGTTCTACACTGCAAGAGGACAGACTTAAATGATGTTATACCGCTCTCGCTTGCTCCGTAATTCTAACGGTGCGCGTGCGTGCGCGTGCTTGGCACGTACACGAGTGTCCGTACGTGCGAGCAGATATTCGTGATAAATTTGGGCTGGTGATGGGGACATACGAGTGGAATGAAGCATCGACGTTCGAGCGCGTCTACTACTACAAGACGACTTCCACTGCACGTGGCCCCAACAATGAGGGCTATGACAACGAAGAAAACCACTACGTCACGGTGCGTCCCTCCGATACGGTGCCCCCCCCCCCCCTGCACATTCCAACCGGGCCACGTGCCACTGCAAAGGACAGCACCACGACACAAAGCCAACGTGCTTACTTGATGGCAATACCCCTACCGCACACGGCAATCGTGCTTACTTAACGACATTACCACTACCGCACACGGTAATCGTGCGTAATTATTGATCCCTACGCAGAGTAAATGTGCTTACTTACCGATTGCATGAGGATGTTAGATGGCTCAGGAGAGATATGTTGTCCGTGTCACAAGCACTGAGCCGAACCCTCTGTAGGGTCTTGGATGCGAATCCCAGTAAGTCACGTGCGATCAAACCAGATTTCTTGTACGCGAGCACCGGCCCGAAATAGCGCGCGGCGAGCGGTGACCTCCTCCGTGATCTTCCTCCAGGTCACAGGCGAGCACCTCGCCTACAGGTACGAGGTGCTCGCCCGACTCGGGGCCGGAAGCTACGGCCAGGTCTTCCGCTGCATCGACCACAAGAGCAAGGAAGAGGTGGCCATCAAGATGCTGCGGCACGAGTCGTGGTGAGACGGCGTGACGACTACGGCCACCGCGTTGTCCTCGTGAAGGGGAACGCTTTGTCAGTCGGGCGACGGGTAGCAGAGGCGACGCTCCGCCTACTCGTGGGGGGAAAAAAATCAAAAGCGGGGATTTCCTGTGCGAGTTTTGACACGAATATTAACACAATATACACCTTACATTTCCTCGGTGGGCTTTTGCCCAGTAGGATGAGGATTGTTTTTGTTTTTATTTACATGCGTTTGGGTAATTTGTTTACCTTTCTTCTACTTTGCACTGCTATCGTATTTTTGTTTTGTTTGTTGTTGTAACGTTCTCACCCGCCCCTACTGGACGTCTGTAAAAAAGTTATTTGCAGCTCATCAAATTCCTCCAGTATAAATACACATGCCGATTCTGACATTCATTGTAAGTATGTAATGTTGAACTTCTTTCGCACCGTATGTAACCGACCATGCTAATCGGAGGTGCAGAGGAAGGGCAACAAACTAAACACAAACAGCGTGTTCACGGTGTGTTTAATAGTTCCCTCAGCCAGTGGGATTCACACTCTTGGCTTAGGACCACTCATGGAGGGTGAATGAGCATTGCCTCCGCCCCTGCGTGTTGCGATGCTCAGAGCGAGGTGACAACTCTCATTCCGTGCGTTCTCCCCCCCACCCCACAGCATCAACAACAAGAGACAGCAGCTGGAGTTGGAGATCATGAAGATCCTGCAGAGCAAGGGGGACCCTGACAACAACATTGTCACCCTCCTGGACAACTTCACCTTCCGGGGACACAACTGCGTCGTCCTGGAGCTCATCAGGTGAGTGTCATGGCGTCCAATGAACACCGATCCAAAGACAAAGATTAACCAGTATAGCCTGAGAAGATTGTTGGGGCAAGTGCTGTTAGCAAGTAGCGCCTATGAAGACGGGCAAGGCACACGAGGGGGTGGGTGGGCAGCACCACGCCCGGCAGCCTTTGTCTCCCCAGTGGCGATGTTTACACACCGCACCAGGTACTCATTTGAGGCTGAGTCGACCTAGGGGAGGCCCAGGATTGGTTCAGATAATCGTCACTGGTCTTGGCCGTGAGCGGGAATTGTAGAGCAACGTGCTAAATGCTACACCACAGCTCCCCCAAACACCGATGCGTCCGTGTGTTCACACACATGAATCATTTGGATGTAGAATAAATGTCCGTAGGCTTTCAGAATTCCCTAGAATTATTGTCTTTGTACGCGGCTCCATGGTCAGAGATAACCGTTTATGATGCCTTCCTGCCTCATTGACTATCTTTTGAGTTGAGCGGCAACCCTGTATGGTTACTCCGTGCGGCTTCGCCTCAGTCAAGCACGTGTGCTCCTGTTCAAGGGGCCAATCAGGGAATGGGTCACAAGCAGGAAGAAACTGTAACCGTTCACGTTTTGTGCCGTCACGCAGCGGAGACCTCCTCCAGAAGCTGGACGAGACCTATGGCTTATACATGACGGAATTGAAGCCGTACGTGGGCTCCATGCTGCGGGCCCTGGCAAAGCTGAAGGCGATGCACATCATTCACGCGGATCTGAAGCCGGTTAGTAAACTAAGCAGCCCGCTGCGTCTTTTGTCCGTCAGTATGGAGTTAGTGCCTCAGTTCGTGCAGTTGTAGAAAATGAGAACACTCTTAAATTTTGATTTAAAGCTTTCGTGACTCCAGTAATTCATATTCTTAGTTCTTTCTTACCGAAAGAACTAAGAATATGAGAACACTCTTGTAAACCTTAGTAACAGGATTTCGAGATATCTTATTCTACACCGCAACAACACTCATGCCACGACTTGCTATTTCATAAACACAGATAGCCAAAACTTGCATAGAAATACAACTTTTCACGTGGATCTCTGTTTGCTCTCAACAACCAACCCTCCGCGGAACATTTAATATTTTCTAATTTGCGTTAAACAACGACCACTGCCCTAAGCAACAATTCCGAATGCCAAAGCTAAATGATGGGCGTAGCAGTGGTGCGGTAGTTCGCAAACTGCACTCAGAGGTTAATGACCCGAATTCGATTTCTGGCCACGGCTTAAACCAGGGTTTGGATGATATCTGAACCGGTCCTGGATCCCATTGCCTTCAACAGCCCCCTGAGCAGCATGGTGAGGTATGGCCATACAACCCCCTTGATTAACACGGCATGGGGTAGGGAGATCTTTAAGCATGATTACATTTACAAAGGGCATTAAGTGTTCAACAAAAATGGGTACATGAAATCCTTGAGTAAACCGCCATGAACCAATTCAACAAGACGCAATCTCACCGACACACCACGAGTTTCACTGACAACCACTCTGTCTTTTTTGCAGGCAAACATCTTGGTCAAAGACCACATCAGTGGCAATATCAGGCTCACGGATTTTGGCCTGAGCATCAGCGAGACCTGCCCAAGTGAGTGATCTAGCTGCCCTGTGTGTGTGTACATGTGTAGCAGCATGTGTGTGTGCGTGTCACAGAGTTTGTGGGGAGCGGTGGTGTTAACGGTTAACACGCTGCGCTACGAGCCTGTTTAAGCTATATGGGGGGGTCTTTGTCTTCGTGCTGTAGTGGTGTGGTGGTTAGCACCGCTTAAACAAAGTGTGGTAGTGACACTGATACCCTTCAAACGTTACATTTCGTCAATCATTTGGCCAGGATTTCAACTCTCAACCTCCCAGGTTTGAGGAGGGTAGTTGTCAAACAAGTACCAGTAAACCGGTAACAATTTTCATAATCGATTGCTGGTATTGAAAGTCTGGAGCCAGTAGCCAATCCCATTGGAATTTTCGTCGCGGATGGCTGATTTACGTGTGATTTACATGTGATTTACGTTTGCAAATGTACAGATCGCATGGCAGCCCTAAGTACCTTTGTCCTCATTCCTCACTTAACCTTTTCCCGTTCCGAGACGTCTGCACGTTACAAGGTGGTGGTAGGTGTCCCCGGTTCATCACTGAATCTTGAAACGCGCAAAGCGGCTCGGCGTTAATTTTATTCAGAGAGGCGTCGCAGCGCCGTTGCTTTTAAAGAAGTTGTTACTCACCGCAGAGAACTCTCGCGACACGACAGCTGCACTCTACGATAGCTGGCACCAGTGTAATGAAAATAATTTACATTTCTAAGTGCTACCCAGCTGATACACGCATTTACGTGGGCGATCTTTGTCATTGTGCGTGTTTTGAGTGCCATACGTGACTGCGTGTGTATACCCTCATCTATTCTGCACTTCACAAGTACAGGTGAATAATGTGCAAGTGCCACCTTGTTTGGTCACCTGTCTGTCCGTGTGCTGCTAGGAGCTTGGTGTCTTGGCTCGATGTGGTACATGGCCCCCGAAATGTACTTTGGGCTCCCGGTTACATGCAGCGCAGACATGTGGTCACTCGGATGTGTGGTGGCCGAGATGCTCCTCGGGAACCCGCTCTTCAAGACAAGCTCGGAAGACCACATCGGCTATCTCATCCAGGTATCTGACGCGTAGGAAAACACCATTGCATATATATCCAGTTGGTTATAAGATCCTGCTGTTGAGCTACAAGGCTGTCAGTGGGTTAGCCCCACAATACTTACTGGAGCTGATCCACTCATGTACAACAATGAGGTCCTTGAGATCGTCTGATCTCCTACTCAGATTTCTGAGGTCAAGTCTCAATTCCTGGGGGCGATCGGGCTTTTTGCCAGTTCAGCTCCAAGACTATGGAACGCGTTGGCCTCTGATAACAAGACAGCATTTTTAAAGCTATTTAAATCTCGCCATGAAAACTCACCTCGGTAAAATGGCCTATTCCCCATAGTTTTGGTCGTCTCATTTTCTCGTTTTGGTCGTCTCATTTCCCTGCTTTCCATACACGGGGCGCATTGGGATCCTCGGATTAAATGCGCCTTACAAATATTAATTATTCTAATATATACATACTGATGAATTCTATAATTTTTATTGTAACAAACCTCGAGCCCGATACGGCACCACCAAACCGGGCGTCATATTTCCCATGGGACCGTTCCAACTGCGCCATATAAAGGAGGAGGGAGGGTTTAATTCGAATTTGAACCAACGATGGAGTCCACGATAAACAACAACAGCAGCAGCAGCAGCAGGGGGTTGGTTATGACTGATGGCGCACGACGATCCACCAGCGTACAGACCCGCTGTGCGATGGCTCATGCGACAAAGCTGGTTACGTGCAGGGCTGTCGTCATCCTCTGGGCCTTTCACTGGTCAAAAAATGTCGCTCAGCTGCCGGTACACGGGAGAGGAGTGGACGTGTTCACTGCGTGATCACGGACCATTTGCATGAGTAAAGAAGTAAAGAGAGATTTCGGGTTCATCGGTAATACCAGAGAATCAGAGCGTCAGGCTGATGTCCTTCGGAATGATTACTATTGTTATGATTATTGTGGTTTATTGTTAATCCCCGAGGCTTTCAGATCCTGTGTTGGAGAGCAACGAAGCCGCAAGTAGTAACCACGTCATCAATTAAAGACCAAATATGTATGCTTCGCCTGATGATAGAGATAAATATCTGCAAACAGTATGTACAAGAGCAGGCAAAGTTCATTGTACATCGACGTTTCAATGAGACAAAGAGCAGCGTATGTACGCTCTGTTCACTCGAGCGACGGACCTCATCCAACTCATCCCTCTTGTGATCTTGGTTTCAGATGTTGGGGCTCCCACCCAAAGCCATGATTGACGCCTCGACCCACAACATTATCTCCTTTGGTGAGTGGACAGGGGGGGTGGTGAGGTGGTGGTGTTGGAGTTCGTAGCTGTTGCTGCTGCTGCTGCTGTCACTGCCTGGAGAGTCGTGGCCGTGCAGCCGCGTGTCTCGTGCTCTGTGCTTGAATAGAAAGGCATGGAAACTGCTTCGCGTAATTTAAAAATGAACTGTGCTTTATTTGGGTTTAAAAGTCACAACGGTCTTGGCAACGTACTTGTCAGTACGTGTGTGAATTAGTGCGACAGTAAGGAGTCTTATGAAAAAATACTTTAAAAGGAACGGTTATGTTTAGGTAGCAGAGTATATTTGGAAAACCTTATAGGGATTTGCAATCCAACAGAGGACGTGTGTATTAATTACATGGAATTCTGGCCATCACATTTTTAATAAAGATGAGTGGCCGTTTTTTTATTTCAGCATGACTTAGCACAATTTTTAAAAATTGTGTGGCAGATGTGACGGTATCCTAAATCAGCATAGAGCAGTTCTACCATAGTACAAAACAACCACAGAGAACAACCCTCCACACAAACTGTGGGTCCTTGATTGAGAAATAGATTATGCTGAAAAGCACGCTTGTACAACAAATTACCATCCTCTCCAAGTGATGCAAATAATAATATAATACTAAAATAAACATCAAAGTGTCTCCTTGCTCAAACAAGTATCAGGAGGTTCTCGTCTCCTCCGGTGGCCCAGAGTTGAGAGTGGGAATTTCACTTTCACGCTTAGGAGCCATCCTTTCCACACGACTACTGCAAACGTCTCACAAACGGTTACAAATTTTATCGACCCTGGAGGGATGACAGGCTGTAGTCGACCGCCAACATGGAATCATATTTGCAAAGATCACAATTGGAGGGTTAAGGACCGCCCCCGCATTGTACTGATCGCCACAACTAATTCAGTGTTTCTCTCTTTTTCTCTCTCCGATAAACAGACAAAAAGAATCGCCCCGTCGTCAACGGGAAACGGATCGTCCCGTGCTCCGTGTCTTTGAAGGCGGTTCTGGGAACGCGCAATCAAAAGTTCATCAATTTTCTCCGCGAGTGCCTTCAGTAAGAGACTTGTTACTATTGTCTACATTTCACCTCGTACAAATAATTAAATATAAATCACTTTGCGTCTACCATCAACATTACTGGAAACGATCTTAGACCTCACGTGTCGTTTGGGCTAGGACTGCAAAGTTTTGTGTCACACCGGGGCATCGTTTCTTCATCTCGTCGCTTTTTAAAATAAATATCGTTTCTGACAAAAGTGTTGAGGATAGAATTGCGCATTTCACCCCAGACCACGATTCAATGAAGCGATTTTAGAATGCAACAGGCACCTGACTCCCTCCGTTTGCCTCCTTGGCAGGTGGGATCCCCAACGTCGCCTCACACCCACGGAGGCCCTCAACCACCCATTATTGTGGGGCGGCAGGGCCGTGCCACCGCAAGCGAACTTCCCGCCTTGCCCAGCCATGGACACGGAGCCGGTGGCGGCCTGCAGCTTCTCGGCAGTCCCCCGTCTCAGCCAGGGAGATTGCCAAGTCCCTGCTGTAAAGAGGCAGACTTCGGAGTCCACTTGGTCAAATCAGAATACTGCAGGCTCAGTTTCTGTGAGCGAGTGGGCTTCGAACTCGGATTTGGGAATGGAGTCGGAGTGGGGAGTGGAGTCGGCAGGTGACTGTGCGGTAACACGCCTGTCTGAAAAACTCTTCGATCAACGTGACAGCACCAATGACGTCATCGTTGAAGAGGAAATGGAGCCGATGGTGGCCTGCAGCCTCTCGGCAATCCCCTGTCTCTGTGAGGGAGATTTCCAAGTCACTGCTGCAAGCGAGCAGACTTCGGAGTCCACTTGGACAAATCAGAATACTGCAGGCTCAGTTTCTGGGAGCGAGTGGGCTTCAAACTCGGATTGGGGAGTGGAGTCAGCAGGTGACTGTGTGGTAACACGCCTGTCTGAAAAATTCCCCAATCAAAGTGGTGGCACCAATGACGTCATCGCGGAGGAGGAGATGGAGTCGGCCACGAGACAAGAGTGAGTCTCCACGCAGAAGTGCACCTTGAGAAAAATGTGTATTGGGGAGGTCATTCAGACAACGTGTCTCCTGATATAAATTAGCATATAGCAAACACCATCGATCATCATAAATTAGTTACTTGAGTAAATTACACATTCCTATAGCAAGGGCAAGTCTATTTATATTACAACCACTGTTGATTCCCACAATGTGGTATTCACGATTGAGAGGAAGTAAAAAATATTGAGGACACATGAGATTTGGGTTCTGTATCAGATGAGACAAGTTCTGTATTGTAAGAACGGGGAATCTGTTTCATGAGGAGTTGTGAAATGAGGATTCTGTAATGGCATTCACCTCTTTAGTTCATCTCACTTGAAGATGTAAATATCCCAGGGCTCCAAAGGATGTAATATCTTATCCCTAACCTCATCTCCACCAATCTGCAGCTAAATGCATTCCTAGTAAAAAATATATATTAATTATAAATATATGAATTGCACTGCATCCCACTTGGAGGTGCTGCGGTTAGAGCACTCCATGATCACTGCACGCTTGTGAGTTCAAAATCCAGGTCACGAAGGTTAACAGCTTATTTATCAACCTGAGCTATAGTCAAATAATGAATCCCATTTTGTGGGAAGTCAACAGCGGTGATCCTATTATACACCACCATTGGCTCCTGTTATAGGAATGTAGCATTCCGCTACTGGCCATAGTGAGAGATGTGTGGCATCCTCCTACCTCGCATTTGAGCGGCCGGACACATATGAGGTGCACTGCAGCAACCAGTGTAAGCACAGCCGAGAATGCATGATGGGGCAGATGGTGGCATAATGAATACGCGCATGTCTGTACGTTGAAATAATTTTGAACGCGTACGTAGCCGATCGTGCTAACTGTAGCCGACCGTGCTAACGATGGCGCGTGCGTCCATTTGCCAGGCGGGGCCCTGCTCTCCAACCAGGCAACAACAACAACGAGGAGGATGGTGATGATGATGCCGTCGACAAGATTGGACCAAAGGCGTCACGCGGGCCTGGACGGAGATTCTCCCGCCTGAGGCGGAATATTCGGGGGATTCTGCGATTCATTCGGGAGCACTGTTTCTGTTACCGTGACGATACCGCTGAATAAATTCTGTCATGCGGCTGGGCCCTCCCTGCCCTGTGTACATATTTTTCAATGTTACTGTCGATTTTGTCTCACTTCTTTCTGGTCTAATGACTCCAAGACTCACGGTTTAAACTGAAGATCCCAGTGGTCCTCAAAAATATTTACGGGGACTCCTTCACTTACAACCATTCAACTTAGAAAGTCTCAGAGATACGAAGAAACCTGTCCATATGTCCAGTTGCCTGTTTGTACCGAGATTCATAAGTTTAATCGCCACGCAATAGATGGTGGTGGTGGCATCTACATCTACACAACGTGAAGAACCAGTGGCGTCTACGTCTACAGGAGATTATACAACTCTTAAAGCCATTCCCTGTGTTTAGTGTACACGCCGTACAACATGTTTGGAATCGACAGGAGTAAAGTTGGACTTACGAACAGACTTCTGGAACCTAACTCGTCCGTAAGTAGAAAAGTCCCTGTATATGGTGGTCACTCTGAACAACGCAGACCCAGCCTCCTTTTTACGATGTTTGGTCCATTAGGACGTTACCAGACGCATCTTTCTGTGCTAATGACCACGCGATACACATTAGACGAGTCACAACAGGTCACGTTTAATACTCTAAACTTGTCTGGAGTAATTCGCATACGGCAGATATTTCTGAAAATTTGCAGAATTACATGTCTATGGGAAAGAAACCATGTGTATGGCATTACAAGGGGTGCTTAGTCGTGTGTGGATGCAGGTTGTTGGCAGTGCCACTGATTAATTAGAATCTTTTTTTCATCCTGGAGGAATCCAATGAGCTATGAAGCTCTTTTCACATATGTCCAGTAGGGGCGGGTCAGCGAGGTATGTTCAAAAACGATATGAGAGGCAAGACGGAGAAAATGTAAGCATGTTGCTAAAAATACAAAGTACATAGATTCCTGCCGATTTGTCAACAAATGCAAGTTTGGGCAATTCAGCAACACAACAACAGCACCAGACCACGACAAGACAACGCACAGTCCCTCAATTACATTGCAAATTAAAATCGAAAGTTCAATGCGCGATATTTGAAACAAAGTTACTAAATGGCAATATTCCCCTCGAATACCGAATGAACGAGGCTAAGACGCTTGCAGTAATGTTCAAATATGCATCGCAAGCCATTCAGAAGTGGAAGGCCTCACGTGACCACAGGGCACCACGGTGGCTGGGAGATGTTAACTACCTCCCCTGGTACGCAGGAGGTCGTGGGTTCCATCCCAACCCTGACGCATGCTGTATATTTGTCTGCTATAAATGTCCACATGACGATAAGCCACTTCGTTGAGCTATCATTTGCGATGGCCAGGTCGCTTCTGAAAAACTGCTATATATGCTCAGTGGGCCTTACCTGGTAAAATATAAATAGTTTGTCAATTAATAAATAAATGAAGTATATAAGTTCCAATTTCATTCATACATACATTTCCAAGCTTGAGAAAGGCAGTAAAACAATAGCAAAAACAGCCACAGTCCACACCAGGAAAACATACAGTGCCTCGGTAAAATTATACTTTAAAACTGAACTGTTGATACATTAAGAATACAAAAACTAGTTTAGTTAAAAATCATTTGGTTGATAAGGACCTGGGTAGTGATCTGCGATTATTGAGTGGGGGTTTGGGAGTCGCTGACTGGGAGGAGTGGGAACGGGTGAAGCCGGATCTGCCACGCGTTGCGCTCACCAACTCGAGCTTCGCCGGGACAGCAACAAACGAAGAGACGGAGAGAGGAGCTACCCCGGGTTTACATCGCCACGACTCACGACGCACACAACACACACGGCACATGCCCAGGGGGAGGAGGGCGATGACCACCCCACAGTGCGATAGCTACGACTCCCCTTTCATTTAGTGAGCCATCCTCACACAACGCTGCACAGAGTGTGCAGTGTTATCAATGAACACGGCACTACCACTGCACGGAGTGTGCAGTGTTATCAATGAACACGGCACTACCACTGCACGGAGTGTGCAGCGTTATCAATGAACACGGCACTACCACTGCACGGAGTGTGCAGTGTTATCAATGAACACGGCACTACCACTGCATGGAGTGTGCAGCGTTATCAATGAACACGGCATTACCACTGCACGGAGTGTGCAGTGTTATCAATGAACACGGCATTACCACTGCACGGAGTGTGCAGTGTTATCAATGAACACGGCATTACCACTGCACGGAGTGTGCAGTGTTATCAATGAACACGGCACTACCACTGCACGGAGAGTGCAGCGTTATCAATGAACACGGCATTACCACTGCACGGAGTGTGCAGTGTTATCAATGAACACGGCACTACCACTGCACGGAGTGTGCAGCGTTATCAATGAACACGGCACTACCACTGCACGGAGTGTGCAGCGTTATCAATGAACACGGCACTACCACTGCACGCGAGCAATCGGCTGCTTAGTGAGTTACACGGCACGGTACGGAGCTATTAACGCGACGCGAACCACAGCGTGTTCCCGGGGTACTCAACTACCTTAGTTTCTCAACTACCGGGATTACTCAACTCAATATTTCAAGAGGCGCAATGCACTGTGGTGAATACGAGATAGTGGTCCTTCATAAACAACATCACCAAACAGTCTTTAAAGAGCAGCATGCGGCACCGGGAGACGCAGATTGCCAACCCCTGAGCTATTCTATTCCTGCGCATGAGGGCAACATGTTCAGGAGCCATAAGCCAATGTCCGAGGTCTGCTGGTCACGACGAGAGGGCTTCAGGAGAAACTTCGTGTAGGGTTACTATTCCTACTCCGTTGAAGGAGCACAGACGACTGTGGTTCACAATATTGTGCATAGTTTGGGTTGCATGGTCACAATCGCACTGTGGCTTGACTTTAATTTTCTATTGCGTCGTTTCACGTTGTACGATCTGTTCTGGATGACCACAGTCAAACACTGGAGAGTTTAAAATTTTCCATTTGTGCATCAGGTATCCGCATCTGCCATGTTTTGTGCAGATGCGGTTTAGGGGGACCATGATCTTCGTGAAATATCAAGCCCAGGGATCTTCTGCGTTGGGTTTTTCACAAGGTGTGTCAGTTCTTTTGAACTTACACTGATCATGTCGACTCTCTGCAGTGGCAATGTGAAACTATTAAAATAAAAAGGGATACAATTTTTTAGAAGTTGATTCTTACACGTGCAATTCAATACGTGAATTGTCAGCTGAATAATAAATATTAATCGATTTAACCGATGTATCGCGCTGTTACTACTAACTAGCACAACTTTTTATTACGATCACAGCATGTATAAAGTAAAATTTTAAGTAAAAAGATATGTCCTGAAGTAATGATGGTTTATTCAAACTGTGTGCAATATCAAGCAACTTCGGAATGATTTCTGAAGCACTGCTGCAATGTTTGGTGCACTGCGATACTAACGCGGCGATCCGAGTTGGATTCCTAGCCATGGCTAACG
The DNA here is from genome assembly GCF_048934315.1 of Petromyzon marinus. Classification (NCBI taxonomy): domain Eukaryota; kingdom Metazoa; phylum Chordata; class Hyperoartia; order Petromyzontiformes; family Petromyzontidae; genus Petromyzon; species Petromyzon marinus. The sequence goes on from NC_133683.1 coordinate 1,284,255, forward strand.
TCAGTGGTGACTGATATCTGAACAAGTCCTGAACCTAATCCCCGCCCCCTTCACCAAGCGTGGTAAAGTTTTGTGCAACAACCCCCATGACCAAAGCAACGTGGTGAGGCCTTCATCAGGCAGTGGACTGCCAGAGGAGTGTAACACACACAATCATCAGTTTGTCTCGACAATCACTTGCCTTGAACATTGAATCCTTAAGTTACATTACCAATGGCATATTGGTGTGGCTCACTGACCGTTTGATGCGAAAAATTAAAGAACCCCAAGTGTCTGTCGCCAACTCCCAACAATTTTGAGGAGCGACCCGTGGCGGTCAGGCAGATCACGAGGTGAGCAGAGGTGTGAGGAGAAGGGCACTTTGGAGGGGGCTGCCAAACCTCGAGTCGCGAGCACACAGCGCCGTCTCCTCGTACAAGACGGCGCACCGATGGGCACCGCCGCTGCTGCCACCAGGCTTGGCCTTCTGCGCCAGTTTTACCAGGTTGGCCATGGGGCCGTGCCCATGGTTGCGGCAGGAATGCACGCCGTAGTGCTGCCCCACAGCGCAGTCCACGGCCGGCAGCTGCAGAGCACACAGCCAACAACAGAGACCTGGAACCCTCTCTCTTTCGTTTGGAGGCGGCCAAGTTGCTAGCAGCCTTTTCCACTGGCGCATCCGATCCGTGCCAGCGCGTAGCACCCCCACGGAATGGGTGGTTTTCCATTGGCTATTTGCTGTGGCGATATAAAATCAAACTGTAATATGCCGCCCTTACAAGACCTCTCAAAATGGACCAGGGGCCAAACAGGTCCAGAGGTGGTGCTAATAATAAAGTGTTCATTGCGTACGACGTGAACAGCGTTAATGTGACTGCACAAATTTATGGAAACATGGCCGAGTGGTGGTTCTCGGTTCAAGTCCAGCATCCGCCCTGGTTAATGTTGCCAGTTTATTCACCATAAACAAAGAGATCTGTTTCACAATGTATGATAATAATCCTGTGACGCTGTATTAAAAACAAAAAGAATTGGCCACGTGTAACCGCATCATGTTGCAAATTTGCTAAATCAGATAAAATACTTGCAAATTACTTTATCGGGGAAAAAACCATGTAGGAAACTCAAACATCGCTCCCAAATGGCAGACATGTCCATTCACAGGCCGGTAGTGCGTGCACCACGTGCCAAATAGGAACAGCTGCCATTGGGGGGGGGGGGGTCCCCTCGGGTAGCCTGCCGCAGAGCAATGGAATGGTTGAGATGAGACGTTGCTGTAAGGCGCTTTGAGTTGAGTTTATTTCCGCGAGCACCCTAAATCTCCAAATCCTTATCCCCATCCCTGAGCTGCCCCTGTGGCCCCTACTGGGGCCCGTGTCTCACCGCTGCGGTGTCGAGGCTGCCGCACTGGTGGATGAACTCCATGCAGGTCGTCGCGCTTTGGGCAGAAGCTTCCCGCTGTGGCTCCAGATCCACCCAGGGCAGAGATCACAACCCCAGTCTCCTCCAACAGCTACCACAGACACAACAAATCCGTCAACATCAGTTGGTTGACAATGAGGCGACCGCAAGGCAAACACCGGCTTAAAGCTAAACGATACGCATGGAGCTGCATCTCACAATGCAGTGCACGAAAACTGATTAAATATTACAGATTTAAGTTTGCAAATTAACACAAAATTCGTTCTCAATTTTAGTTTTCCAAATGCGCTATCGGCGTAATGTCAAGAGACAAATAAATCATCCATTCGTAAATCTCGCATAGCCGTGCAGGCCCTGTGTCATAAAATGCGGTGGGTGGCCTTTTATCTTGTACACAATAGGAGCCAACACTTTCACATTAGCTGTGTTATGAGATTGTGCGGCGCACGAGAGTCAGGCTGAAATTGTTATTCTCAGAGATGGAATTAGGAAAATGAAGTGTAAAACCAAAGTTTAATGAGACTGTAATTTTGTGCAGTCGCTGGTGACGGGGCTCAGACGATCGACTTGATAAGACTTGAGACCTCGGTTTCAACCCAAGCGGTCAAAATCCAGATTCAAGCCCAGAATCTCATTATTGCCAACACACCGCTTTGATCTCTAAGCCACCTGGCCGCTTTGCATAGTGTTATCATATATTTTATCTGAATGTCACCGCTGTACACTCAATTTTAACGGTGATTTCCAATATCTACCTTTGGGATGTTTGCCAAATTCACAGATATTTTTTAAGAGTGACAAGAGAAAACCCATGCATCTTACGTGACACTTTGTTGTGCTCTGAATTGGCAGTGATTACATAACGCTTAAACGTATTCGAGTTATCGACAAATGAGTTTTAAGTTCGTAATAATAAACTAATATTACCGCGCACAATTTTGGAAACAAACTTAACATTGAGCGCCACTCGGAGGCGGTAAGTACACTCAAACTTTGCACGGGCAGTGTCGTACACCTACTTGCTGTACTGCCTCTTACCAGCTGGAGGCGGGTGGACTCACGCACGCCACGTACGCACCTGGGCGTTGCGATGGAGGATGTCCAAGAAGGAGCCGAGGCCCAGGCTGTGGAGGTCGCGCGAGTCAAAAGCTCGGCAAGCTGCTTCTCCACGCGTGACAGCGCGGGTAGGCCCAGGGGCTCTGCCATCTTACTTGCGTGGCTCAGCAGACGGACCAGATGCTCGGCTACCGCCTCTGCGAAGGAGAGAAGCAATGCCATTGTAGGAGAGGACAACGATGCTGTAACTCGCTCCAATAGGCTCAACAACTGCAACTCTCTCTCTGCCCCCCCACCCCCACGTCTCATCTACGGCCTCCCGATACGTTTCATCATCACTCTCCAGATGACTCAAAAAACAAGTTTAACACGAAGGCCTTCGCGACCAATATTATCCATAATAGAGATTTTTGGGTTAGGTCACGTAAATAGTGCATATTAACGCGTATTATTGAGTGCATGTTTACATGATCTAACCCAAAAATCTAGATGATGGACTCAAAAAACCACTGGCAGACTTCTCACTCACACCCGTATGCAAGACGATATCGCCCCAATATTCGAATTGTTCAACTATCCCCCGAACCAGTCCAGGATCAATTTCAAGATCACACTCAACATTCTGAAGGTCCTCCGTGGTCTGACCCCTTATGTACAATACAAGAAACTACATTTTATTCAGATTGTGCTTTCGATATCGTGTCATGTGACGGAGTATCCACTCGGATCTCTCACGGAGCAGCGGGGCCCGTCCTATTGGAGAATGGCCCACAGAAGAGAACATCACAAAGCTACCTCTGACATCGCTTCTAGAGACTTCTGGTCCACAGAGTAAAGGGAAGCACATTCTAACCCACTCTGAACGTGAGAGTAATGTCCGTCACATGAAAGTTGGGCCGATATTGGACTGGGTCAAATTAGCAGGAAAGTGTTATCACCCAGCACGTGCATCGATCGGTTGATCGTTAGTTTGTGGCATAGAGATCTGCAAAAAATAGATATCTTTGGATCATCCGACATTTTTAATTATCCGCAGCCATCCTCCACGTCATTAGCGCGGATAATCGAGAGTCTACTGTATATGCAAATTTGTCTCCTTACTCCCCGGAGGAGGCGGCGGTCTGGTGTCGGGAGTGCTGATGTTGCCGAGAAACGCGGCCGGTTTCTCCTTGACCACGAGGTCGCGAGGAGTCTCGAGGGAGCCACAGCACAAGGCCAACTGAAACAGCTTCTGGGCCAGCGTGTCCCCTTTCACCTGCCCCAGGAAGTCCTGCACACACTGTTGGTGAAAACAACAAAGGACCCAAACCAAATGCAGCCATATCACTCTGTTGGGACAAATAGAGGGTGATACATGCATAGATGTCCTACCGATTTCAATGCCCCCCTTACTTTGGTCCCAACGTGTGACTGAATTTTGTGAAAGCGATGGCCCTAAATATTATAGAGGAGAGTTAATTCAGTGGTAGAGCAAGTCTTTTGATACTGGTGGAAGTATCGACAGACTTGAAACGTATGGCGATTATCACTCATTAAATAATTCCGAGAACAAATGTATTTTGGAAAATCTTTGACAAATCTAAGCAGATGCATGATTTTTCTCGCGCGGTAATTTTGTTGCATTAAGTCCAGACGCCATGGCCCCACCTTCTTCAGCTTATTCACAAAGATGTCCTCGGCGTTCTGGAAGACCTGCAGCACCATCTCGGCCGCCGGCTGTGTCGTGAACTGTCGGCGAAGATCGGCGCTCGTCCCTGGCAAGGGGAACGACTCCAACAGGTATTTCTTGATCTTGTGTGGCCGGCCCTCCACCCCCTGCTTGATGTCACACTCGATGCGATCCAGCCCACGGTCCATCACCTCCCGCTCGCCTTTCTGGGCCTTGCCGATCACCTAAACAAACAACACAATTTTGATTTAAAGCTTTCGTGACTGCAGTAATTCATATTCTTAGTTTTTTCGGTAAAGTCACGTTGAAGAGAAACAACAAAATAACAAAATATATATAAAATAATAAAAAATTCTCACGACGTTTCGACCATAACTCAAACGGTCATCATCAGGTGTGTCGGTTTGCATAAATTTATTTTGAAAACGGCATATTTATTTATATATATAAAAATAACGTTTGCGTCACGCGCAACGATGGCAGTTTGCCAGGACTAGTCCATCTATTTTTTGAAAAGAGGAGGGGGGAGACGAAATTTGTTTTTATGTATGCTGTCTGAAAGGCACTGTAAGCGTGAACAATCAATCAAGAACTGAAATGATTTATCAAATCTTTCCAATGATTGCTAAGATAGAATCCATCTTCTCGGTTGAAATTGTCTCTGTGTTTGTATATGTGGATAGCCTCATGAACGAATCTTTCATGGAAGCCAGATGGCTTACAAAGAACCTCCGTCTTGGAAAAGTCAATGGCATGTGAGCCTACTGAATTAGAACAATGATCTGCTACGGCCGAGGTGTTGGTCCTACCGTGTTTAAGGTCTGCTTTATGTTCACGAATGCGGTCCGAGATATGGCGTTTGGTTTCTCCAATGTAACTACTACCACAGAGGCAACTTAGTTTGTAGACACCAGGGTATTGTATGTCCGGAATCACATCTTTTACAGACGGAACCAGATCACGGATTTTATGTAATGTGTTGAAACGGACCTGGATCTTGTGTTTATTCAAGATTTTGGAGATCTTTTTTGTGATCCCAGCAATGTAGGGTAAAGTGATGGTTTTGAAAGGCTCCTCAAGAGGGTTCTTCTTCATGGTTTGAGTGATAGCTTTGCGGATTGTATAGTCGGAGTAACCATTAGCCCTAAGAGCTTGGTGTACGTGCTTGAGTTCACTGCTTATGTGTTCCTGGTCGGATATGCATTGGGCTCTATGATACAGAGTCTTGATGAGAGAATTCTTCTGTGATGGATGGTGGTGGGAATCCGGTTTCAGATAAGCATCCGTATGGGTAGCTTTCCTGTAGACAGAGTGGCTCATTGAACCATCAGGTCTCTTTTTAATTAGGACATCCAAAAAAGGTATCTTGCCATCTATTTCGACTTCCATGGTAAATCTGATGGCTGGGTGTATGGAATTGATGTGGTCGAAGAATTTGTCTAGAGCAGGCCGGCCATGTGGCCAGATGACAAAAGTGTCATCCACGTACCTCTTCCATAAGGTTGGGCGCAGAGTGGCAGTCTGGATGGCGTCAGTCTCAAATTTCTCCATGAAAATGTTAGCTATAACTGGAGAAAGGGGGGAGCCCATTGGGGTGCCCTCAGTTTGTTTGTAGAAAGTTCCATTCCAAGTGAAGTATGTATTGGTTAAACAGTGTCTCACCAGGGGGGGTACCTCAGTGTTTAGTCCTTGATGAACCAAGTCTTCAATGATTGCAATGGTGTCAGGTACAGGAACCTTGGTGAATAAGGAAACTACATCAAAACTGACAAGCAGGTCGTCTGGGGACAGGGAAATACCCTTGATTGTTGATACCAGGTGAGTAGAATTTTGTACCGCAGAGGTGGTCTTTCCAGTGAAAGGACGCAGGATTTCAGACATCCTGCGTCCTTTCACTGGAAAGACCACCTCTGCGGTACAAAATTCTACTCACCTGGTATCAACAATCAAGGGTATTTCCCTGTCCCCAGACGACCTGCTTGTCAGTTTTGATGTAGTTTCCTTATTCACCAAGGTTCCTGTACCTGACACCATTGCAATCATTGAAGACTTGGTTCATCAAGGACTAAACACTGAGGTACCCCCCCTGGTGAGACACTGTTTAACCAATACATACTTCACTTGGAATGGAACTTTCTACAAACAAACTGAGGGCACCCCAATGGGCTCCCCCCTTTCTCCAGTTATAGCTAACATTTTCATGGAGAAATTTGAGACTGACGCCATCCAGACTGCCACTCTGCGCCCAACCTTATGGAAGAGGTACGTGGATGACACTTTTGTCATCTGGCCACATGGCCGGCCTGCTCTAGACAAATTCTTCGACCACATCAATTTCATACACCCAGCCATCAGATTTACCATGGAAGTCGAAATAGATGGCAAGATACCTTTTTTGGATGTCCTAATTAAAAAGAGACCTGATGGTTCAATGAGCCACTCTGTCTACAGGAAAGCTACCCATACGGATGCTTATCTGAAACCGGATTCCCACCACCATCCATCACAGAAGAATTCTCTCATCAAGACTCTGTATCATAGAGCCCAATGCATATCCGACCAGGAACACATAAGCAGTGAACTCAAGCACGTACACCAAGCTCTTAGGGCTAATGGTTACTCCGACTATACAATCCGCAAAGCTATCACTCAAACCATGAAGAAGAACCCTCTTGAGGAGCCTTTCAAAACCATCACTTTACCCTACATTGCTGGGATCACAAAAAAGATCTCCAAAATCTTGAATAAACACAAGATCCAGGTCCGTTTCAACACATTACATAAAATCCGTGATCTGGTTCCGTCTGTAAAAGATGTGATTCCGGACATACAATACCCTGGTGTCTACAAACTAAGTTGCCTCTGTGGTAGTAGTTACATTGGAGAAACCAAACGCCATATCTCGGACCGCATTCGTGAACATAAAGCAGACCTTAAACACGGTAGGACCAACACCTCGGCCGTAGCAGATCATTGTTCTAATTCAGTAGGCTCACATGCCATTGACTTTTCCAAGACGGAGGTTCTTTGTAAGCCATCTGGCTTCCATGAAAGATTCGTTCATGAGGCTATCCACATATACAAACACAGAGACAATTTCAACCGAGAAGATGGATTCTATCTTAGCAATCATTGGAAAGATTTGATAAATCATTTCAGTTCTTGATTGATTGTTCACGCTTACAGTGCCTTTCAGACAGCATACATAAAAACAAATTTCGTCTCCCCCCTCCTCTTTTCAAAAAATAGATGGACTAGTCCTGGCAAACTGCCATCGTTGCGCGTGACGCAAACGTTATTTTTATATATATAAATAAATATGCCGTTTTCAAAATAAATTTATGCAAACCGACACACCTGATGATGACCGTTTGAGTTATGGTCGAAACGTCGTGAGAATTTTTTATTGTTTTATATATATTTTGTTATTTTGTTGTTTCTCTTCAACGTGACTTTACCGAAAAAACTAAGAATATAAACAACACAATGTTAGCAACTGTGGCGGCCACAGGTGCAGGGCAGTGCTGTAGTTGCGATGATGGAACACGTGATGGACGAGTGGTTCAACAGCGAATGCAAGGTGTGCTGCTAATGCAAGACTGCAATCGAGAGATGGGATTGGTGGATAATCCTAGCGGCAGTGGCTTTTGGCAAGCCATCGACCAAAGACAGTCACCGCATCACTCGCTTTCAGATGGGCTTCTGCGGCCAACTGGAATGCTCTTCCTTCCGATATTAGTAAGCCATTGGAGCTTTGCACTTTAAAATCTAGATTGAAAACAATTTCTTTAGAACTGCTTTTTGTGTTCAGTTTGTTGTCCTCCACACCTCTGATTGGCACAGTTGGCTACGTACAGTGCGAAAGAAGTTCAACATATATACATGTGGTTTTACCCAATCCAGTCATTTCTGAGTACTTGTTTAGATTTGCAAATTTTGATTCTGACGCCGGCACACACGTCCTCCTCATTCATTAATAATAACACGGGATTTTTTTTTTACATTATTTGTGAAGCATATAGAAATGCAGTTTTGGATAATACACCCGCAATATTAACTAGGGCGACTCCTGGGATCGAATCGCGAACCTCTGAAACAAGCGACAAATGCACAACCACTCGGGAAAGAAGATTTCTGTAAGGAGCGGTACAGTAAAATAGGCCTCAGCCTTCAATACGATATATATTAACATGATGTACTTACACGAGCAGTTACTTCAGTGCTCTTGTCACAGCACTGCACCCACAAAACTGAAGTCGTGTTGGAAGTCTGTCTCAGACTGCATGACAAAAGGATACACCACATTCACTTGACAGGGAGACAGGTGTGAAACTTGTGTGCCTGAGCAACTGAGGATAGCTCAGCATTGTGGCCGTGTAAGGCAAACGCAGGGGCGGGGGAATATTGGTAAAAGGCTGATGCAGTGTCACTCTCAGGTGTGAACACAGCGACTCGTACGTTGTGGCTGTGTGTCAGCAATTCCAGAACGCATTTAATTCCGAAAGTAAACCCCCTCAAGGGCAACAACAATACATACTTGAGGCAATCTTGATTTGAAGCTTTCGCGACTGCAGGAATCCACACTCTATGGTTCTTTCGGTAAAGTCACGTAAAATCGAGGAGGAGGCCGCTTTCCTACCTTACAGTTACACGCTAATTTCTCACGTTAACATCACTAGCCCTGGACACTTCTTTATGACCCATGGGCTACACACATTTCAAACAATTTAAAACAGTCTGCCTCAGCAGCACACCAAGGCTTTATCACCTGATGACGGACGCTTGTGTCGCGCCCAAAACGTCGTGATTTATTTTATTTTATACCTACGTGACTTTACCGAAAGAACCAAAGAGTATAACTTGAGGCATCCAATAATAATACAATTCGCAGTCAACAAGCGACGCAATGCATACACACGTACACACACACACACGCTCGTACACGCAGGCACGGCACGTACGGAAATGCCCAGAGGTATGCTGGTGATACGGATGCCCAGATCGTGAATATCCGGAGCCCCGTATCGTTCCATGAGATGCTTCAGCAAGTCCGGCACCTTGAAGCGTGCCATCACTCCTTTGCCTCGGGAGCTGCGGCTCTTGGCCACGAAGGTCCTAAACTCTGCCGCAGACAACAACAACAACAACACGAGCGGGTTACGCAGAGCGCATGCTAGGGGAACAACGACGATGCATTGATTCGGACGTGATCATTCATCCTGAAGATCGCGATATGCACACCGGATCGCGTGCGTAATAATTTATGTTTTAGATTTGTATACGTTGCGTGTCATTGTTTCACATTGTCCAACACCCACCCACTCCAGTCACTAGAGCCGGCTGTGTTCACGTTTTAAAACAAGGCGTTGAATCTAGAATTTATTCACGAGCCCTCAATCGCGATAATCGATTGATTCGCGACATGGGTGGCTGGGGTGGCGCGTATCGCTTCTGTTTATGTCTGCAAGGAATCACTTGCTGAGCCTTCGTATCATTTCAAATACCAAACAAATTCATGCATCAGTAGCACTGGTGCCTTGAAAAAGGGAAAAAATCCGATAAGTGACGTTTTGGGCAATGACCCTTCTTCATATTGCATAGAAAGGCCAGAGAGATTGAGTGAACAATAAGAATTGGAAACTGCACTTCACAGCGATTACCGTGTTTCAAAAGTTATTAGGTAACCATTCATATGAACCTTATGGTGGGACCCCGGGGTCCCATAAGTCTCCGGCTCTTGCATAAACATTATATTATATATAATGTAAACATTGTATTATAATGTAAACATTATATTATATATTATATATAATGTAAACATATTATAATGTAAACATAAACTGTGGTCTTTTTCACCAATGGGTTTGAAGGATGGTGGCAAGTGTTGTCTTGTTAAACTATGCCTTTAAAACTGAAAACTACTTACCTACAGTAGCTCTATTTAAATACACTATCGAAAACATAATCTACTCCCCTCTGACAATCATCGTGTTTCTCAGTGTGGATTTGTAAACACACTTGTTAAACAATACATAAAATAGTACGCGTTTTCAATGCGCTGTTCATATTGTAAAATGTGTTTATACCAATGTGACTCTACAGCAGTTGCAGAGCCACACTTTTATATAATTCAGGTCAAAGCCAGATAAACAGTGGAGGATAAACATCGCATGAAGGCGGGGCAATTTTTGTGCAATCATTTCAGGTCAAATTTACAGGTGCGTTTTATTCATGCCACACAGGTAGAGAGTTGAGAGTGAAACCTGGCCCACTGGCATCGTGAGTCATGGATCATGAGTCACCCGGACTTGTTGTGTTTGTTTATGGTTGCTATACAAGCCATCAAATCCACACCACGAAGAGAGTTGATGAACAAGTAGGAGAGTGTGTAACTGGATTACATTCATGTGCACAGGCGTTTCAGATGTGAATATAAATAAGGTCGACTCAAACGCCACTCTTTAGGATTTGGCACACTCAATAACATTTTAATTGATAAATTAAGACCAACAAACCATAATCAAATGGATCATGCATCGATGTACCAATTGTGGTTACGGACTGCTAAAGAAGAAAATGATGAATGCAGATTCGAAGCGAGTTTAAACGTGAATCTACACCATTTAAATATATTTTAAACAACCCGTTGTAAATATGACGGTAATTTGAAATGTAGCACTGTACATCAGAACAATTTGAAAGACGTTAGAGATTTGAAACCGTCCAAAAAGGGGGAAAATAAATGTATTTTTACATAATACAGATTTTTTTGGGTAAGATCGCGTAAATATAAAAATATGTCGGTAAACCCACCACCACCCGACACAGCCAATTAGTAAGGTTTGTCACTTAAACAGAACATGCCAATTCGTTACTAGTACAGCACACCGGTTGTGTGTTAGAGAGCAAAGCCACAACATTAATAATCTGAGTACGACGTTTCGCCAGTAATTACAACCAGCATCATCAGGAGGCAGCCAGATTTGTGGATTTCAAAATGTAGATTTATTTAAATCTATATTTAAAAACACATAGAGAAACTGTAACATTATTATTACAGAATTTGGTGGGATATATGTCGAAAAGAGAATGACTCCAGCTTAGCCTGCAAAAACTAAGAGACACAGTGTGGCCATGTGGCCTTAATGAGAGAGACTGACTCCAACTTAGCTTGCAAGAACTAAGAGACACAGTGTGGCCATGTGGCCTTAATGAGACAGACTGGCTCCAGCTTAGCTTGCAAGAACTAAGAGATACAGTGTGGCCATGTGGCCTTAATGAGAGAGACTCACTCCAGCTTAGCTTGCAAGAACTAAGAGACATAGTGTGGCCATGCGGCCTTAATGAGAGAGACTGACTCCACCTTAGCTTACAAGAACTAAGAGACACAGTGTGGCCATGTGGCCTTAATGAGAGAGACTGACTCCAGCTTAGCTTGCAAGAACTAAGAGACACAGTGTGGCCATGTGGCCTTAATGAGAGAGACCGGTAGAACAAAGTTGACGTTGGAATGAAGACAAATGGACGAGGAAGGACACGGACTGCGTTTCACGCATCGCCGAGTGCGTCTCGAAACCTTACCACGCCTACATATATTAACGGACATCGATTAAAGTGGTCCCATTAGATTTACAATTAGTCTGAATCTTTAGTACACATTTAATGCCTAGGAATATAAAACATGTTGTAAGAGAATACAGGTCGCTTAAACAAATTCAAATATTGCTTACTACAACCAAAGCTCTTTGAAGAGTCGTAATTTAAAATCAAATGGCAGAGCAAAATTTTTTAATTAATTTCACTGCTCAAGAAAGTAGTCCGCTCAGAAAGCGCGTTGTGACGGAGCGCGTTCCGCGTTGTGCGAGAAGCGTTCCCTAAAGTAAAGAAAACGCGTTGTAGTGAAAACGCGTTATCGTGTGAACACGCGGGACAGACCCAGGTGTTGCGGGTTAACTCCCCGAGATAAACTTTCTTCCAACTTTGTGTTTTATACGCGCGGTGCTCCGCCAATTGTTGTTGTGAGCGTCGCTCCTCTGCCCTCTGTTGTTCATGGAGGGAGACTGCACCCTAGTGCCCAGTATCATCCTCCGCGAGCCTCTTCAAAATACTGATCTTGACACCGCTGGAAGCAGTCATCGGCCTTGACCTCACCCCACAACAGTGCAATTTTAACAGCTCAACATCAAAACACAATGATGGGTCGCTTGCACCAATCGCACAACACCACAGCATTGACTCTCAGCTGTTAAATTTTGATTTAAAGCTTTAGTGACTGCAGAGATTCATATTCTTGGTTCTTTCAAATTTTCTTGTTGTGGTTTTCACACCTGATGATGATTGCTTGTGTTGCAGTCAAAAGGTCGCGATAATTTAATTGTTTTATATTTGTATTATTTTATTGTTTCCCTTCGACGTGATTTTCCCGAAAGAACCAAGAATATGAATCTTAGCTGTTTCTTGTGTAGAGGGGGTCACGTGTGTCACCATAATTGCCCTAATCCTACAACTCGTGCTGCGTAATATTTTCCTTTCCATATTACCTGTGACACACATAATGAGGACAACCGGTAATCCAAATGAAACCAGAGGTGGGAAATCTGTTATTTATATTATTAATTTCAGGCAATGTGAACACAACTTTTAGAAACACCGATGCAGCTATACACGTGCCATATTGGCCAGAAATTCAGTTGATACTAATAGGGTTCATTTGCCAGTATTGTACATTATTTAAATTACTTTTGTTTGGGCGGCAGGGTGGTGCAGTGGTCACGCCCGTGCATGACATCTTCTGAAGGACTGCCTGGCTTCGCTTTCCTCATTCTGGTCCCTTTCTCTGCATGGGTTTACTCCCATAGCAAAACAACAACAACATACAATGTAACTGGTACTAGCCAAACATCCAAATTACTCCTGCGAAAAGTTGGCAGGCCCCTCCTGAAAAAGAGTCTTGAGACTCAGTGAGGCTTTCCCAGGGAAACAAGCCTACTAACAACATTGTTTCACTGCATGTGAAAAATAAAGATTTTCAGGATTAAATCTGTGGCTGTTTTCATTGAAACATCAAGTTACGTTCAAGTGATAATTGTAACTGGCACACAGTATTCCTTCACTTTGGCGCGAGGAACTACAGACGAGGGAAGGCGGCAGTCAAATGGTGAGCAGCTGGCAACATCCCCCCCCACCACTCCTGCCCATGCTCTGTTGTCCTCTTTATATAAAGATGTTATCGGCAAATTAATGAGGGTTTGTACTCTTTGGTTGTTTATGTAAAGTCGCGTAGGTAGAACAAATAATAATGGATCACGACGTTTCGATCGCCACACAAGCAATTGACGATTTTTTTTATTTGTTTTTTATACCTACGTGACTTTACCGAAAGAACCAAAGAGTATAGATTCCTGCAGTCACGACAGCTTCAAATCAAGATTAATGAGTGTTTACATGTGGGAGGAAATCGGAGCACCTGGAGAAATCCAAGCAAATGAGGGGCCAACGCTCTATCACAAATCTACACATGGAACAGGTGGAGTCCACATTATTCCACACTGCCTTCTCTACCTCCTAGACGACCAAGGGGTGGGAGTTGTCGCAACATTTTTGTGATCCACCAACCCTCACCTCCACGTAGTCGTTGATTACAGGCATACATAGCCACCACAACCATCCGGCTAAAGTAGCTGTAATGCACATCTAAAATTCTACAAAAGTTGATGGGGCAAAGGTCGTAGGTCAATTGGTTTGATTTCTATGTGCATTAACCAGTCTCTAACGTATGCATATTTATATTCGCATTCGGCCGCCAATGGAACAGGTGGAGTCCAAAAGCAAAGTGGATGTACTGATTGTATCTTCATTGCGGGACTCATCCAGCAGTGGATTGACATGGGCTTCAGGTATCCACGTGTGGACGGCAATGAACACTGGGGCCACCTGGCGGTAAATGTTTGCCGGTGCACATTGGGACCGGCTCACACGTCACTGGCCCCTGGGCTGAAGTTAGGACCCTGGACCCCAAGCTCCGTCGTCCTTCAAAGGGCCAGAGCTCAGTGAGGCCAGTGGTCAAGGGAAGATAGGTCCTGGAGGATAGGACCCTGGACCCCAAACTCCGTCGTCCTTCCAAGGGCCGGAGCTCAGTGAGGCCAGTGGTCAGGACCCGAAGACCCTGGCACGGTCGGGTCAGCAGAGCCTCCCCTAGGGCCCCCAGCCGGAGGACGGGGAATTAACGGGTTCCCAGTGTTAGGGCCCGTGTAGTCCGGAGGCCATACCTCCCCAGGTATCGGGTGAAGGGGCCGCTACCCCTTTGTGTTAGGGACCCTGTAAAATAGAGTGTTAATAAATATCGTGTTGCCTCACAAGAAGTTCTCCACCGATGATTTACCCACAACATATGTGCTCCAGTTCACTGGCTAGGTGGCGCTGGTCAGAGATGCAGCGGATTATTTTTTCCGCCTGAGGACGACCGCTTGTGTTGCGATCGAAACGTAATATATTATTTTTTATTTTATTTTTCTACCTACGTGACTTTACCGAAAGAACAAAAGGGTATGGATTTCTGCAGTCACGAAAGCTTCAAATCACCACCAAAATAAGATTTTGTATATGAACAACAATTACTAATTATCTCTATTTTCCCAATGTTACCCACCAGAGATCCTATCTGCATATACACAACAGAAAGTTAATTATAGCACCATACGTTCAGTTCCTATTCATGACACACTTGACTCCCAATCCCCATGTAAGTTTGCAATATAATTTCTGCATGAGGGCCCGTCAAAAAGTGTTGAGAATGGACACTTTTTTAAAAAAACTACGTAAAATAGTCTTAATTAAAAGTCCAGTATAGTACTATTCGTGGCACTCATAAGTGAACTTCATTATTGCTCATGCTAATTATTACAATATTAACTATTTACCCAGGAAAGCCTCATTGAGTCTAAAGACTGATTTTTTATCAGAAGTTTCCCATTGCAATGAGATATTTGGCAATTACATTAATGAGCGTTTGGCTCTGTGTGAGTAGAACCCAGAGAGACCCCCACCTTGCACATGGGGAAACAGCACAACTCTGCACAGATTCTACCCACACTCGATAAATAATTAAAACCGATCTTGATTTGAAGCTTTTGTGACTGCAGGAATCCATACTCTTTGGTTCTTTCGGTAAAGTCACGTAGGTAGAAATCAAATAAAATAAATCACGACGTTTCGATAGCAACACAAGCCATCGTCTTCAGGTGAAAATCGCGACAGCCGCGATGTCTGCTGCGAGCAGCACGATGTCTGCTGCCTTGTGAAGAGAAGCTGTTACCAGCAAGAGTTTATATAAGTTTTTGAGAACAAAGGTAGCCAAAGTAGTGCTAATGGGGTATTATAGTGTAAAGGTAATAAATAGCGTGCCATGTTAAAGGAAATGAACTTAGATTAGCATGTTGGATTATAGTGCAAAGTTAATTTGCTTCCGTAGCGCATAAGAGTTCAGATTAGCATGTAGGATTAGCATATGTATTTTGATAAGAGATGCATGTAAAAGTTAGTGAAAAAAATAGCAAGTTAATGTCAGTCTATGTGTAACCAAGAATAGCATGTTAAAGTTGATGAGAAAAGTATGTCAAAGTCAATGAGCGAAGTTAATGAGAATATCATGTTAAAGTCAATGAGAGATGAGCAAGTCGATGTCAGTCTACGTGTAATAAATAGCGTGGTATGTTAAAGTTAATGAACTTAGCATAAGAACGGCTGGCGGGAGAGAGAGAGAATGTGTTTTAATGAGAGAAGCATGTAAAAGTTAATGAAAAAATTAGTAAGTTAATGTCAGTCTATGTGTAACCAAGAGTGGCATGTTAAAGTTAAAGAGAAAAGCATGTAAAAGTACATGAACGAAGTCAATGAGAATATCATGTTGAAGGCAATGAGAGATGAGCAAGTCGATGCAGTCATGCCGGTGGTAGCATGTCCACGTGTGACAAAAGCAGCCGTGTTAGCGATCCAAAAGATGGCCGTGCCAACGCGTTCGGGTGCGGAGCTCGCTCCCGCCACGGAGCTCGCTCCCGCCACGGAGCTCGCTCCCGCTAGGAGCTCGCTCCCGCCACGGAGCTCGCTCCCGCCACGGAGCTCGCTCCCGCCACGGAGCTCGCTCCCGCTAGGAGCTCGCTCCCGCTAGGAGCTCGCTCCCGCTAGGAGCTCGCTCCCGCCGCGGAGCTCGCTCCCGTTACGGAGCTCGCTCCCGCCGCGGAGCTCGCTCCCGCCACGGCGCTCGCTGACGTCACAAAGCTCTGCCCCCCCCCCAAAACCAAATTTCCATTTTGAAAATAAAACATGCTTCAAATCGCTTTAAACTATTGTCATTGTATTTTATGTGGCGCTGCACTCTGATGTTGTAGGAGAAAACATTAATTAAAAAGTCTATTTAACTAAATAGAACGTGTTGTCTATATTTATTTTAAGTTGCGCATTTCGATGTGACGTCACATTTCTCAACCCCCCCCCTCGTCACAAATGTCTGACCCCCCCCTCCCCAGGTGCGTGACGTCATTTATGGACGGCCCCCATCGCCTTAAAACGCGAACTCGCGCTTGCAAACTGAAACCACGGAACTTTTTTTGTTCGGCAGCGCGATCCTCCGCGAGATGTAATGAGTCGTCCTCGCGCTGTGAGTGAGTGTGAGTGAGACAGCATCGTCCCCCACTCCTCCTGATGTCGAGGGTAAATGGGCGAGGTTTAGGCCTGTGACTCATGCAGCTGCAATGGCTGCTTTGTGTACGCGGTCCAGACCTCCCCAGAGACCCTGGCTGACAAAGGAGGTGTTCAGGATTGTTGAGAAAAAGCAACAGGCCCATTCTAATCGTCTACAGCATCCCACGTCAGAGAATGAGGAGGCTTACCGCAGCCTTCGCTCGGAGGTTCGGAGAGACGTGAGGCGCTGCAAGGATGGGTGGTGGTCGCGGGTTGCTGGGAGATGGAGTCTGCCTCAATGGCCCGCGATCACAAATCCCTATTTAACTCCATTAAAAAAGTAACCTACAGCGCCACACCTATTACCATTGTAGAGGTAATCGTCACTCACCACTCTGTGGGCTGGTAGCTTCCCCTTATCGTCAATAGGGGGCGGAAGCGCTATCACGCCGGGGCTAATGTCCATGGCCCAAAAAGGGGCCAAGACAGTAAATATCGTGTTGCCTCATCAGAAGTTTATTCGTCAATTTATACCCACTACACCATCATTAGGGGAACGAAGGGTGATCCAATCTCCGACCCCCAGCGACAGGTTTGCAGATTTGCTGAGCATTTCTGTGAGGTCTTGGGGGAGGGGGAATCCCTCAGCCTGGAAAACATCATGGGACAAAGTGGGGATGACCCTGCTGAGGATGCGGTGCCTCAAATATTGGAGGAAGTCACCCTCTATGAGTGGCTGGCTGAGGTACCATCCGTTGAGGAAGTACTGAGGGCGATCCAGAGTCCGAGAACAGGAAAGGCACCGAGCAGAGATGATCTCCAAAGCGAAATGCTGAGGGAGGGTTGCGTTTGTGCGCAGACTGCCCTACATGACATCATAACAACAGTCTGGGCCACTGGACGGGTTCTGCAGGATTGGAAGGATGCCCTGGCGGTCCCCCTCTTTAAGAAGGGGGACCGCACAGACTGTAACAACTACAGGGGCATCTAACTCCTCAGTGTGCCGGGAAAGGTCCTGGCAAGGATTATTCCACATCGCCTTGCTAGGTACGCTAAGGAGAGGCTTGCGGAGTCCCAATGCGGTTTCAAGAAAGGGCGGTCCTGCAAAAATGTCATATTTTCTGTTCATCTGCTACAGCAGAGGTGGAGGGAATTCCAACTAGACCTACATCTCTGCTTTATTGACCTGGTTAAGGCCTATGATACCATCAGTAGGCCTGGGCTCTGGGTTGTTCTTCGTGCTTTCAGAGTCCCTGACCCTCTGCTCACACTCATTAAGGACCTTCATGATGGTGAGCAGACCCGAGTAAAACTACATAGCCGGGAGTCAGAGCCATTCCCTGCGACAGGGATGTCCTCTGGCTCCAACATTATTTAACATCTATTTCGACCACATAGTTCGTGAAGCCTTCAGTAGCTGTACCAGAGGAATTTACGTCCGGTACAGATACAATGGGAGGCTGATCGATGCCCAGGTGCGGTCAAGGGATGTCTCCCTATTGGTCAACCACATTATGTATGCCGACGAAACTGGTAATTGCTGCTCATTCAGAGGAGGAGTTGGAGGCGCTGCTGCTGAAACTGGAGTGTGCCACTAAGAGGTGGGGCCTTACCATCAGCCCCACCAAAACGAAGCACCTGCCTGGGTATTTTGTGCCATCGGGCACTCTACCCCCACAACTCCTAATCGGTGATGGGGCAGTTGGGGAGAGAGTGGAGAGTTTTCCATACCTGGGCAGTGTGCTCATGATCGGCTCCGGTTTAACAGCAGAGGTCTCACTCCGAATTAGTCGAGCGGCATTATCTTTTCATCGGTTGTGTAACGTTGTGTGGAAGCTGCCTGGTCTGTCGCTCCGCATGAAGCTTCGGTTCTTCTCGGCCACAGTCATTCCCTCCCTTCTCTACGCTTGCAAAACGTGGACCCCCCTAATGCAGCATCTTCACCGGTTAGAAACATTTAGGCTGGCCTGCCGACGATCAATCCTGGGTTTAACCAGGCTGGATTGTGTGAGGAGCTCACAAATCCTCGAAAGATCTGGACAAAGTTCCATCGGTGAGCTCCTCCAGCAGGCAAGGCTGCGTTGGCTGGGCCATGTAGCCCGCATGCCCAATCACCGCATGCCCAAACAGCTTTTGTTTGGCCGGATCGAGGGAGCTAAACGGGCGTGGCACGGACTAGAGAAGAGATGGAGTGATGTGGTACAGGAGGATGTGGAGCTGAGTGGACTTGCCAATGACTGGTACCAGCGATGTCTCTACTGGGCAGTTGGAGGCAGTCGCCCTCCAACAACAACGGAGGGCGGAGGAGCGACGCTCAGAAAAACGAGCGGAGCGTCGGGTGGCTAAAGCTCAGCAGGTTGGCACAGTAGGGGGCACAGGTGGTGCATCAGCCAGTAATCTCAGTCATCTCAGTCAGTCGACCAGTGGCACCTGGGTCTGCCCCGTGACCTCCTGCCAGCCGGCGATCGACACTTCACGTAGCCTCAAGGTGCACATAGCCTGGCATAAGCGTCGTGGTGACGTCACCGCCACTTAGTGGCGCATGGCAGTTGTTGTTTTGAGACAGTAAGAGAGTGTGAGGTCGACTCAGCCTCAGATGAGTACCTGGTGCGGTGTGTCGTAAACATCGCTACTGGGGGAGACAAAGGCCGCCGTGGAGGAGAATCCTAAAATAATAAAAGCTTTTATTATAATAAAAGCTTTGATTATAATATTATGATATTATAATAAAAGCTATACTAAAAGCTTTTTAAATTAAAAATACAAATTTTTTAGAAATAATGTAAGCTTTTATTATAAAAAATTTATTATTTAATTTTTAAATTGGCAGAATCTACACGCCATATTCTTGGTTCTTCAGGTAAAGTCACGTAGATTTGAAAATAAAAATAATTAAATTTAATTTAAAAATATAAATAATAATATTTAAACTAATAAAAGCTTGATTATTTTAAATTTATTATTTGAAATTTTAAAATACAAAAAAATAAAATACAAATAATAAATTGAAAATAATAAAAGCTTTTATTATTTTATAATAAATTGAAAATAAAAGCTTTTATTATTTTCAATTTATTATTTTAATTTTATTAACAGGTCCCTGGAGGGTGGGCTGGTAGGGCAAGTCTCTGCACTGCCTATTGCTGATTTTACACCCAACAGCACGAGATTTCACTTCGTTAAAGTATTGAAAGGGCACGGACGGACACATTAATCTATTGCAGGCTGGTACACTCAGTTTACAACTTGGTTCCTACCAGTATTATGACTTTACCGAAGGAAGCAATAATCTGGCGTGTAGATGCTGCCATCTGCTGGCCACCATTGTTGGGTGTAGATTGTGACTTAAAACTTTCGTGACTTCAGGAATTCATATTCTTGGTTCTTTCGGTAAAGTCACGTCCATACAAAATAAAAAAAAAATATCAAATCAAATAAAAATGTGAAATTTTAAATAATAAAAACAAAAAACCCACATTCATATTCTTGGTTCTTTCGGTAAAGTCACGGAGATAAAAAAAATAAAATTTTAAAATAATCGATTGAATAAAAGCTTTTAATATTATTTACGCTTTTGTTATATTCAATTTATTATTTTAATTTTTAAATTGGCAGAATCTACACGCCACGTTGGTGGCCGGCAGGTGGCAACATTTACACGCCGAATTCTTGTTTTTTTCGTTAAAGTCACGTAGATTTTAAAATAAAAATAATATAATTTAATTTAAAAATACAAATAATTTTCTATCTACGTGACTTTACCGAAGGAAGCAATAATATGGCGTGTAGATGCTGCCATCTGGTGGCCAACAACGTTGGCAGGTGGCAGCATCTACACGCCAGATTCTTGGTTCTTTGGGTAAAATATAAATAATAAAGAAAAGTAAAAAAAATCATGATTTAGTATTTTTTCATTTAATTCTATTATTTTCATTTTCAAATCTACGTTACTTTACCGAAAGAACCAAGAATATGGCGTGTAGATTCTGCCAATTTTAAAAAAAAATTACAAATTAAAATAATAAATTTAAAATAATAAAAGCTTTCATTATTTTCCATTTATCTTTTGTAT
The DNA here is from genome assembly GCF_048934315.1 of Petromyzon marinus. Classification (NCBI taxonomy): domain Eukaryota; kingdom Metazoa; phylum Chordata; class Hyperoartia; order Petromyzontiformes; family Petromyzontidae; genus Petromyzon; species Petromyzon marinus. The sequence continues at coordinate 1,305,131 of NC_133683.1, forward strand.
TTTTATTTATTTAATTTTATTATTTTTATTTTCAACCTACATGGCTTTACTGAAATAACCAAGAATATGAATCTGGATTTTGATTATTATTTTCAATCTATTTTAATTTTTAAATTGGCAGCATCTACACGCCATATTCTTGGTTCTATCGGTAAAGTCACGTCGATAGAAAATAAAAAAAATTATCAAATCAAATCAAATAAAAAGTGTGAAATGGAAAATAATAAAAGCAAAAACCCACATTCATATTCTTGGTTCTTTCGGTAAAGTCACAGAGATTAAAGAAATGAAACAAAATTTTTATTTTAAAATAATAAATTGAAAATAATAAAAGCTTTTATTATTTTCCATTTATTTTTTTGTATTTTTAAATTGGCAGAATCTACACGCTATATTCTTAGTTCTTTGGGTAAAGTCACGTAGATAGAAAATATAAATAATAACAGAAAAGTTAAAATTTAAATAATATTTTAAAAAATATTTATTTTATTTTATTGTTTCCCTTCTACGTGACTTTACTGAAAGAACCAATAATATGAATCACTGCAGTCACGAAAGCTTTAAATCAAAATATAATAATAACAATTCATGATTTTCGTTTAATTATTTTCTTTTTATTTTCAAATCTACGTGACTTTACCGAAAGAACCAAGATTATGGCGTGTAGATTATGTCAATTTCAAAATTACAAATAAAAGCAATTTTATTATTTACGATTATTTTTTTATTTAATTTATTTCATTATTTTTAAATCTACGTGACTTTACCGAAAGAACCAAGAATATGAATCTGGATTTTTGCTTATTATTTTCAATTTATTATTTTAATTTTTCAATTTGCAGAATCTACACGCCACATTGGTGGCCGGTAGATGGCAGCATCTACACGCCATATTCTTGGTTCATCTTCTTTGGTTCTTTCGGTAAAGTCACGTAGCATGAGAATAAAATAATAAATTGGAAAAATAAAATAACACAATAAAATTCTCACGACGTTTCGGCCACAACACAAGCGGCCTTCATCAGGTGAAGGGACGAGACTGTCTGGAGGACAGCGCTGGAGCGAACAAAGCCAAGCTCAGATCGAGACCTTTAAGCTGTGTGAGAAGGAACAAAGCGCCTTGACAAAGGAATTAGCATTGAATTTAGCATTGAAATGGCTGAGTGATTAGCTTGTGACTGGTCACAGATATGGCTATGTTAAAGTCAAAGCATACACATCCACAGAGGCACCCCTTGACAAAGGAATTAGCATAGAATTTAGCATTGAAATAGCTGAGTGATTAGCTTGTGACTGGTCACAGAAATAGCTATGTTAAAGTCAAAGCATACACATTCACAGAGGCACCTAGTAAAAATCAAACAGGAAAATTTAGCATTGAAATAACTAGGAGAATTTAGCATTGAAATAACTGAGTGATTAGCTTGTGACTGGTCACAGAAATGGATATGTTAAAGTCAAAGCCTACACATCTGAGCTATTAATAGTAACTGGGTCAGTGTCTACTTCAAATATTGTTCAGGCTCTGGAGACTTCCAAAGTTATTCGTGATGTTATACATTTGGTTCGTTTTGAGCATAATCGCGACCTTATATAATTATTACGTGATACACACGCTGAATATACGCACACAAACATCGTGTACACGTGTGCCGTGCCCTCTATTGTCCACATAGACGGCTTGTGCTGACTAGAGAACGATCTTAACGTACAATGTCGTGACATGTATCAGCCCTTTGTCGATCCAGCGTTTTGATAGAGGCCTCCCCCACACCATGTCGTTCGTGGGAGTTGTTTAACCATACTTCACCATGCCGGTCAATGCGGGTTTGGTGAAGTGAGGAGGCCCAGAAACTTGTATTTGCAGATACGAGTTTGCCTGTGCTTGCATCTGCAGAATTACATTCTCACACATCTTCAAGTGTAGTTTAATACTTCTAAAAATGCATTTATTCTTGAGGATTCCATAAAGTACTGTGGTAAAAAGAAAACAACTTGATTTGAATAAATTTCGATTTAAAGCTTTCGTGACTGCAGAGATTCATCTTCTTGGTTCTTTCGGTGAAGTCACATAGAAGGGAAATATTAAAATAAAACATAATAAAATAAAATTCTCACGACGTTTCGGCCACAACACAAGCAGCCGTCCTCAGGTGAAGAAACAGAACTGTCGGAAAGACAGCGCTCCAATGAACACTGCTAAGTTTGGCAGCGTATTTTAAGCTGGGTGGGAGGAGCAGAGCGCCTTGCCAAAAGAGTTTACATATCAACAGAATAATTTAGCATTGAAGTAGCTGTGTTAATGTGAGATATTAGTAGGATGTTAAAGTCAGAAATTAGCATGTAACTGGGAGATTAGCATGATGTTAATGTGAGGAATTAGCATGTAACTGGTCACGGAAGTAGCTATGTTAAAGTCAGAGTTTACATATCAACAGAGGCATTTAGTATATTGACGCTAAAGAACTGCAACTACCCAACTATCATACAACAAACCGATGTGAAAGAACTAAATATAAACTACATCAATTTAATAAATGTACTCAATATATTCTCCACTAAGCTGAGCTACTAACAATAAGTTATTATACATTACACTTCTATGTCGCAAAAAATATTATAATATGCCTCCAAATAATATTTTTATTATAAACTGGCATAGACAGACCACAACACTGAATTATACACTGAGTTACTATACACTACCCTATACGTTAGATTATAATAATATTAGACTTGTAATATTACACTATGTATTATTTTACCAACCCTACTGTATACCACACTGCTGTAGATTCACTATACAATTACGATACTATATATTACCAAATAAATTATATTAAACATTACACTGAGTACTTTGTTGAACAGGGAATGCTTTGAGCTTGTGGGTTGAATCCATCTGTGTGGAGTTGTGTTATTTCCCAATATGCAAGGTGGGGTCTCTCTGGGTTCCACTCACACAAACATCTCAATGCAATGGGACCTTTCTGAAAATGCAGTACTTAGACTCAATGAAGCTTTCCTGGGTAACTAGTTAACATTGTAATATTAGCATGAGAGATAATGACGTTCACTTATAAGTGCCATTAATAGTACTATACTGTACTTTTAATGAAGACTATTTTGCGTAGTTTTTTGTAAAAAAGTGTCCATTCTCAAAACTTTTTGACCGGCCCTCGTACAGAAATTATATTACAATCTTATATGGAGATTGCCAGTCAGAGTGTTGTGAATAGTGGAGTGAACGTGTGGTGCCATCATTATATTGTTGGTGTGTATATACAGAAAGGCCTATTGGGTGGGTAACATTAGGTAATTGGAGGTAGTTAGTCATTGTTGTTTAGAAACAAAATATTAATTGGGTGGATAAGAGGGTAAAATCGTACATGATAGGAACTGCAATTTTGTGGAGTTCTGGTATAATGAGTTGTAGTATATATGAATCTTATGTCACCTTAAGTATGCCTTTGTGAGTACACTCGTGACACGGGTGTCATGTGCGTGACCTTTGTCTTTTGTTTCAGATGTGCGAGAGCAACTCCGCTGCGAGTCATGGTGGTGCTGGGAGAATTGCCTTCACCATCGATGGCACTTCACCAGCACCCGTCTCAACCCCACCTCAATCCGGTAGAGTTACAAGAGCGAAAAAACTTATCTCTTGTGACGTCTGTGGGAAAAAAATTCCAACTGGCATGGTGCCTAGAAGCCCACGTAAGAACGCATAAGGAGACCCGTGAGCAATGGTGCGGCATATGTGGACAAAGGTTTAATCAGCCAGGAAAATTAAAAGGCACATGAAGACCCATGAAAAGGATTATATGATAAAGGGTGCACCAGGTTTGGTGAATAACGGCAGTTTTGCCAATGCGGTGTTGAATCCACCATCGCCCTATGAGATGTGCTCAGTCTGCGGATTTTTAAGTCCTATTGAAATCCTGAAAACTCATGAAAGTCTTCACGCACAGTTCTTGTTCAGACCGAAGCCTGAACATGATTACACTTCGACAAAAGATAGCGGCGTTAAGATAAATGACATGAAATCCAAATTTCTTGAATGCTTTGGCCTAGTTCCACGTCAAGAAACTGCTTCACCAGTCAGTGAGAATAAACCATACGCTGCTCTCGATCCTATTACGAGCATGAAAGTGTTGATGACCTTGCAGCAGAATAAGAAGGAAAAGCGAAGTAGACCTAAGTCCATTAAAAGAAAGAAGACCACCACCAGTGTCACCAATTGCAGCAGTAGCAACAGCCAGAATTCGGACATCAAGAGGATGGACTGCACGGAAGCAGGAGGCTGCGTGGAGCAGAGCATCCCCAAGGTGGATGAACCCAACCTGGCACCTTTAGGTACGTCCTAGTAATGCACACACTACATTTCATTTGGATGTAATTCATAATTTCACAAATTAGTTAATGTACGCATATGTTGACCATATCTGTATGCCTGCGCTGAGGAGTCTAGAGATCTGATGTGGTGCTGCTCGGATGTTGGGTTAAACCGTGAAACTCTGGGTTTTCTGTCACCGAACCACGATTAAACTGGCTTCTCATTGATGGTCTTATCCAGTTACCAAACACTTCTTCCAGCAAACACTTGAACCTACAGCCCCAGAGCCCACTTGGACTCTTTGATGAATACCTCGAGATGGGTACAATGAGCTCAGAGGATCACACTACGGAGTCAACGCGTTTTACTTTATTATAAAAAAAACACACACAATTGGGTATCATTTGACTATATAGGCACGTGTGTACGGCCCCTGTGTATCTGTCGGACATTGTTGTGGGAGGGAAATTACCCACACTTCGGGTTGTTGAAGGCAGGGAGCACAGATGTAAGAGCTTAGATGTACAATACAACAATGTAATTTGCTGCACTGTCCTCTGCTGCTCACAACCCCACAATAACTATTGCATGGTCACCCATCCAACCAATTTTCAGGCTCAGCTCTCCTTAACTTCTGGGATCTGATTAAATCTGACGCATACTGGGTGATTTGGCCATAGGCACCAATCTATGGATATACTGTAACACAATTGTCTTTGAGCATGCGCGTATGTGCATATGTACGGAGTTAAGTTTTAGAAACAATAGGAGCACATATTTGCTCCTCTTGTCTGCTAACCAATGCAGCTACATTGGTCAGCTTGGATTGACGGTTTTCCCCCTTACTATTTATTTAAAACTCTTGTGCATCATGTCCACTGTGGTTAACTGCTGTGATTTGTTGGCATTTCAGCCACAGTGCATATGCCTAAAAATGTGTGGTACGGTTAATGGAGTCCTCAATACAGGATGTGATCTAGTTATTATAGCCACCTAGTGGTGGAAAATGGTGCAAAAGAAACCCAGGTGAACCAGAGCTGAACATTAAAGATGGTAGTGGCTGGTCGCATGTCAGTGGCCAATGTAATGGACACGATAATTTTGTGAACAAATGACACGAAAATGTGACCATATTTTGGGGTCTCCTTTGACTAAAACACATTCAATGCATTGAAAACATGTTTTGTTTGCTTAAAGTAATCACAACATAACAGCATTAAGAGTGTATGTCTATATCCTGTTTCACTCATTATCCTATCCTTGCCCCCCTACCCATTCTCAAAATATACCCCAGTTATCCAATTCGGGTTTGTCACTCTCTTCGTGGCATCATTTCCACTTGCGCCATTGCTCGCACTGCTCAACAACATCATCGAAGTGCGGGTCGACGCGTGGAAGCTCGTAACAAAGATGAGGAGGCCTGTGGTTTCACGAGCAAGAGGAATTGGAGCCTGGGCCGACATTCTGAGTATCGTTGCCACCCTCTCTGTAATCACCAATGTAAGTCGCCAGATTGTCCGCTCGCTTTCTCGCTCAATATCCCATCTTATGAGTGACATAACATGTCATGTTAGCCGTGTGGGTTCTTTTTACCATACTTCACCATTCTGGTCCTGGCAGGTTTGAGAAGAGGTGTAGTGGGGGACCAGGAGCGGTTCGGGTATCACTCGTCACTGATGTTAGTCGTAGCTGGAAGTCAATTGCATGTGTGCTGAATTCAAAGTGCAGTGCACGAATCACTGCACCACCGCTCCTATCCACTCTCTCCCAAAATCGCAAAAGGTAAAGCCTTGCCATTGCTTGCTCATGTCACTGCTGGCAGAAGGGCCTCAACTAAAGGTAGCTCTAGAGAACCCCTCTACACGGTATTTGGCCTACTCTTCCATGATGACCAGACATGTTGTAAGATGTGGAATTACCTGCGCTAAAACAGTGATGAACCCATTTATATTGCTAATTGGACAGAGGTGGGGGAGATTTAAGAAAATGATCCATTGCTTCAACTGTTGTGTCAGGAGAATGAACTGACGACTGCCAGATTGCAAGTCCTTATATGGTAACCATTTCACTCTGGCAGCAACCCCCCAAATTGTATTTGTGAAAATTAATGTAATTGCCAAGGTAAGATGTTCAGAAGCCTTGGTCAAATCATTGCATGCTAAGTGACCGCTATCGCTGTGCCTCCGTATGCTAATTCCACAGTCATGCATCTTGGCATTCACAACGGACATCATCCCACGCCTGGTGTATTATTATGGATACTCAGCAGAGTATGGCACAGGTTCGCCTACAATGCATGGGTACACGGAGGACAGCTTTTCAATTTTCAAGATCAGCAACTTCAAGGAGCAAAATTATCCCAACATCCTGCCAGCCTGGTTTGATCCGGCAATCCACACAACCTGCAGGTTTGTGCCATTCAGTGTCATGCCCAGCTATCGGGGGTGCCGTCCCTGCGAATGTGATGCACTGATGTCTGGGTGTGGCGTCCTCCTGGCTCCGCCCCTTCCTGATTATGCTCGTTTTCTTCCTCTTTTCACTCCGTGACTTTCCTTTTAAGACCCACACTTCCCCTAGGCCCCACCTCTGTTTATGCCCTGCCCCTTACCGTGGACACAGGGTTTGGCTTAGTTGGGTAGTAAGGGGTTGTGGTAGGGTTGGGGGAAGAGTGTGCATGGTGGGTGGGGACAGTAAAGGGGGTGGGGGGGGGGAATTGGAGGGGGGGAGCAGTGGGTACGGGTGGGATGGCTTCACAACCAAAGTCCCACTTAGAGAAATATAATAATAGATTGATATAAATTCTAGCTCATTGTTACCCTGCTAAAGAGTAATGTTATTTATTTATCTATCGATCCACGACTGCTTAATTGAGTCTCAAGATCCCTTTTCAGGAAGACCGTGCATTGGGATTCCAGTTTAAGGTGGTCTTATGCATGTGGGATGCAATAACAGGTCCTGGAGAACCCATGATAATGAAATGAAGCTTTAAGGTCCACACAGACATGAAACCACTTGCTCTACAACCATCTTCTGGTCACCTCACAGCACAGTTAGTTAGGAAATTGATGCGATCTACCAACCCTTTTCTGTAACGTTTTTGAATTGCTGGCATACACAACTATAATCAATATAACCATATTGATCGATATTTAATATAACCTTACTTGACTATGACCAAATCACCACGAATACAGCTAATCTTAGATTCCGGAAGTCAAGCAGGCTTGAGCCTTGTTCGTGCTTAGATTGATGAACACCATGCACAATGCAGGTGCAGTAGGCGACTTTGGAGCTAGGTTGTCAGCAGTGGGTAGATCAGAAAAATTAATAGTTGTGCTATATTGTTCTCCCATTATCTGTACTCCCTACCTTCACCAACCTGGTACGGACCAGCGTGAACCATGGTCAATAGAGCCCCCACAAGCTGCACGTTGTGGGAAGGCCCTCTTTCAGAAGCGGATTTTTTAAAGGGCTGTGAACGCATATACCGTTTGTGCACAACCATACTTGTTCAATTTAGCGCCAACTCTACTTTCGAGGCACTTTGCTCAATATAGTCCATGCGTGCTTGTGGTTGTATGTGTGTAGGTATCCAGGTCATCGCTACCCGCCGGATCATCCCCAAGCCTACTCCGTCACCAAGCAGTACTGGAAAGTACTGACGGCAAAGCTGGCCTTCGTCATTGCCATGCAGGTACACATCAACATGCACACACACACACATTCATAAACCCATTGAAAGATAAAGGTACAGCCCTCCAATTACTTGCTCATGTCACTGATGGCAAAAGGGCTCCTGCTATAGGGAGCTCAAGAGAGACCCTTAAGATGTATTTGAACTGCTCTTCCACACTGGACAGACGTCTTGGGAAGAGCTGGGAGTTCCCGCACTGAACAGCACCAAACTCAGCCGACCAATTGACTGGATGTATTCCACTTACACTGCTTGGTGGATAGAGGCAGTGGAATGTAAAAAAAAACCTTTCACCGTTGTTTACACTCCCACGATCAAAGATCAATTCACACCCGTGACCTCTGGATTGCAAGTCTAGTGTGCAAAGCCTTACACTACTGCACCATCGTATAGACTCATCTGTGAGCAGTTGTTAAGGTCAGCAGAGCAAACCGTGATCATTGTCAATGGGTCATTACAGATAATGCCAGTAATGCTATTACACCTCACAATTGCACAGTATTTCTGAGATCACAAATAATAGTGGTAATACAATATTCACTTTCATCATGCAGCAGACGATTCATGTTGTTGATGCAATTTGTCACACGTAAGCATGTGTGCGTGTGGGAAGGGGAGCGGCTGCGTAGTTGTTTGTGAACTGCGCTACCAATCCTGTGTGACCGGAGTACTATTTCTGGCCACAGCCAACAACAGTGGAAAATATTAGAACCAGTGTTGAGCTTCCCTTAAGTTGATTCTGTCTTAAAATGAGTACTTGATGAAGTGTGTGAAAATCATCACTGGCGAGATAAAGGTGCACACCACCCCCACAGGCACTGTGCCACCCTTCATAGATGCACTTGTCTCAGTCTGTGAAAGGCTACACAGGGAATCTTTGTAGTGGTGACATGGCCGAGTGTAAGTGTTTGCTGATTGTTGCGGTAATTTGCGGCTGCCCAGGTGAATACTGTGGGTGCATTAACTGCACATCATAAATGTTGCCTGCTGCATAGTGAACGTAAAAAACCCATTAAGTAATTCAAAAAAAGTGTCTCGGTATAATTTGCCAAATGTTCAAAAATTACTCAAATGACTTAATTTAATTGGGAAAAACGACGTAACAATATAATATCCCTGGGCTTCAGGTCCCCGGAATAGTTGACCTGAGATGTAAAGCACTTTAAGATGCTGCCATATTATATTTAGTAAGCACCCTTTACATGCAAATCCTGAAACTGAAAATCCTTTACCTGTGTGTGGACGTGTGCAGCACGTGGTGTTACTCACGAAGGCCTGCATTGCATACATCATCCCGGACACGCCATCCCATGTGCGCGCCTGCAGGCGCCGCGAGCGCTTCGTCGTACAGACGATTCTGCAGCAGGCAGAGCTGGGCCGTCTCCGTAACACCCTCCTCACCGATGCCCCCAGCTCACCGCCATCTCCTCAATTCCACGTTGAGGATGAGCAGGCAGAGATGGGCCTGCTTCGCTGCTCGCTGCATAAGGAGTCTCCTGGCGTATTGCACCCACCCCAGCCGTGCCACATGGAGAATGAGCAGGCAGAGAAGACTGGTGACGACTCACTGCTGAAGGGATCCGAGGAGGAATCAAGCAACGAGGATTCGTCAACTGTCTTCTACAGCGTATAAATCTACTCTGGCTTTTAAAGGAGGCTGCTATCCTAACTCTGTTTGCACGTGGACAAGGACATTGCAGTCGAGGACTATCTGTATATATATATTAATAAATACGTTTATGATTTAACATGTCTCAATCATCTCATGTCTGTTCATACGAATCACGATGTGAATGAGGAAAACTAGAAATTATTGTTATTTTGTATATATTTTAAATGTTGGTTTAACATGTAGGCTTTCGCGCCCAATATCATCCATAGAGGTGTTTTTTGGATTAGATCGCATACATATATAAACGTGTCGTTAAAACCCGCCACCACTCGACACAGCCAACTAGTAAGGGTTGTCACGGAAACAGAACAAGCCAATTCGTCACTGGTACTTTGGAGAGCCAAGCCACAACATTTACAATTGGAGTACGACGTTTTGCCAGTAATTACAACTAGCTTCATCAGGCGACAGCCAGATTTGTGGCACTCTCGCGCAAAGTGGGGGGGGGAGATTACCGAGTCAACGTACATTATGCATGTGCATTATGAGAGCCCTTTGATCTTGTCCTTCCTGTCTATTGTGTATTAAAATAGCCGTACCAATGGTAATCCCTATTGAAGTATGCTGCCCTTTATAGGCATGCATTTAAATAATGTATTATTTGTTGGCACCCGTGTTCAGCAGTAGCAGAACACACGTGCCAACAAGGACACTCAGTTGATTCTAATGTTGAAGTTCTGTGCAAAACTAGCTACTACTGCCCAAGAATAATTCGAGAATCTATCGAAATTGGAAGAAAAATTTACAGTTCGGATAGCTACCGCCTTTGTGCTGTGTGGAAGCGACTCATCAAATAGTACATTAGATGAAACTCCGAGTACCCACTCAGGAGGTATAGTGGTAAAACAGTGGAGGAAAAAAAAGCATTTTTTTTTAATTTGCCCTTGTTGAATGATAGAGTCGATACACACAGCAAGCGAGATTAAGAAAGCGCATCGGAAGAAATACCGGAGGAGAGAGAGAAGACAATTGCTTGCTGCAGAAGGAAAGGCATTCCTACCGAGGGAGACAAGTTGACAAAGATTTTGATCATGGGAACCGGTGGCGTGGCTCGATCTTCCCTATGTGCGCAACACGCTACCGAAGGAAAACAGAAAATCCTATTCAAAGGCTAAAATAAGCTCCATTTTTTGTATAAGAGCCCGATAAACAATAACCCCATCCATAGACTGAGGAAGAAAGGGAAGAGCCTGAACAAAGGGGAGGAGATTACGACGGAGATAGGTTGGAGGTGGAGAGAAGGGGAGAGGGGAGGCCGTAAAGGCAGCTGCACATTCAAGGAAAGCGGTGTAGAAAGAGTTGAACGGGGACATGGAGACAGCAGAGACAAGGGTGGAGAAAGAGGAAGAGAGGATCTTTCAGTGCTCGCTACAGGAAACCCACAAAACTGAATTTCCTAAACTCGTGTCGCCTCCGTGACAGCAGCACCACGAACGCCACAGACTCACGCTCCCCAAATCGACAATACCATCTCCATTGCCAACCAGCCACGAGATGGTTGCTCTCAACACCTCGGTCGTGGTGTAAGCAGCAAAAGACTTCCGGCTGGTGAGCATCCGGCCATTACGAGGGTTGGAAAGAAACTGAAGCACGGGGCGACTCCCACAACCTTCGGGTATTTCCAAACTGGATGACGTCTTGGGATGAAGCTAGAAGTAAGCCAAATCTGCACTCAATAAATGGGACAAAGATTCCAGAGAAGCCTCCAGAAATGTCACAGGAGGCTCGGGTGTGAGAAACCAGACTCCATGTGGGGTCCTCCAGACCTTTGCCCTCCAGTTCATCAACATTTGTAAAAGCAGGACGTCTCAAAGGTACGTAGCATGGGTGAGGTACGAGGTTGAGAACCACGTTCCGAGATTAGGCGCTTTGACAGGTTGGGGTCCGAGTAAACTTTTAATGGAGCTCACCCTACGACATTACAGATAGAAGGATAGTGTGCCGGCACAATCCGGACACCCTGCTACACCGAAACAATCTGCTGCATCAAACTCCCTGGTACAGCTAAACACTGGCACGATTGCGCTCAAATACACACAAACTCTCGCTCGGCCAGTTGGTACACAGGTTGTCAGTTGTGGGGGATGCGGGCCCCCGGCTCCCCCCCTGGGGGAGGGCTGATCTCGAGAGGGCTGCGGGCTCCGGACTCCTCGCTCGAGTGAGAGCAGCCGCTACTCGACTCCTCGCTCGCGGTGAGAGGGCTGCCGCTCTCCGGCTACTCTCCTCACGGCGCAGCCCCTCGGGTCCGCGGGTCCTGTTTGTGGGGCATAGCTCGGGGCTGGCACGTGGCTGCCTGGAATCAATCCGTCGCTTCTCAGCCACTCAAACGCGACGTCTCCGCTCACACAACCCCGCGCACCACTCACACGAACTAAACGGGGGGTCAGGGGTCAGAGGGCAATGACGTCCTTCGCACACGCGTTGCCGCCGATGCCGGGCAATGGAGATTGTTTAAAGGGCTGCGGGGCGGGGATTTGGAGTCGGTTTTAGAGCGACACACCAATCGCACGCGCGGGACGGGGGGGTCGGGGGTTAGAGGGCAGGGACGTCACTCATACACGCATAGCCGATTGGGGGGCTGTATGGGAGGTTATTTAAAGGGCTGTGGGGGCGGATATTCGGGATTGGTGTTAGCCCGCAGTCACGAAAGCTTTAAATCGAAATTTATGTTAAGTGTAATGTGTTGGTGTTAATAAATAGTGTTGCCTCCCAAGAAGTTGTGTGCGCCTATCTCAGCCCATTACATATAAGTGTAGATGTGATTATGTAATTCTTGTGTTCATACAAGTGTAGTGACACAGCGCTGACTGCTGTCCAGCAGCGGCAACTGCAGTGGAAAGTTTGCGCACACGCCATTGAGCATATATACGGGTGTGCCGGCCGGGCAGAGGAATTGGGGCAAGGGTCATGGAAGACCTCATAGGGAAGCCTCTGGAACCCTCTGGTCGGTTCGAGAAGGGAGGCGTGGATAGGGCAGAGCCAAGCCGCACCGAGTAGAATATAGAATATAATATAAGCAGCGGAGAGCGACAGCTCCGGGCTGCCGGTTCTGGGAGTGGACTCGTCTCGACGTCGCTGTCGTTGCCACCGCATTCGCCCAATCATTGCGTGGCCAGACAGTCGTTGGCCTTCTCGGTCGACGCCGTCGGTGCAACACGGACAGGGTCGTGTCTAGGCCGGGCTCTATGGAAACGTGGTCGAGAGAGTGAGGCCGGAGTTGGTGTGAACAAGATAATAAAGAGACGATGTCTCCTGCAACTACCTCGTCTCCGACAGTGTGTGCGACACACACCACACGTCGGAAGGAGAACACTTCACAAGTATAAATGCTGCCTGTGTCAGTCGAGTCACATTTGCTCTAATTTATTTTGATGGTGACCTAAGACAGGAGAAGCAAAATGCACTTCTTCAGGAAGTGATATTTTTTGCATAATGCAGAGGCTGTGCCTGATACACATCTTTCACGTGTTGTTTGGCAACCCTGGTGCCCAGTAAACGCCATATGGCCAGATCTTTGCATTGAATTCCAAGTATTAATTCCTCCATACTTGTGCACAGTTGAGTTTTTATTCCATTCCCTTCATGAACCATGTTTTTTAACTTTACATCATAGTAAGATAGTACATGCCGATGAATAATTAATAGATGCTTGAAAACATCTATCCCCCACCATCTGCCTGTGTTTGGCCTAAAACCCAATCACCCAGAATGCCCAAATTCACCTTACATACTCTAGGAATGTAAGCAGGTTAATGCCTGTATATTCATCACAATCATCACTCCCAAATGTGAAGACATGTCACGAGACTCGCTGACTTTTCTTAAAATACTTGAGAAATACAAATCATAGCTGAATATTTTCAATTCCATGTGTATAAGCCTTTGTCTCAGATTTATTGTAAAATAAATATACATGTACAATATAAACATTCAAATATCAGAAAATATTTAATGTATGTTGAATTTCTTTCACACTGTACATAACCAACCATGCTAAACAAGACATGATAAAAACAATCCAAGTCATGGGTTGCATACAATATGCAACTTTGGTTTATTGATTACAAATTACATAAAAGGTTCTGAAATTTTACAATACAGGTATAGTGCAATCTAAATAAGCAAATGTACTTTTACAGTGATTTCCCAAATGTTTATAACTACACAAATACTAGCATGTATGTTCCCAATAAAGTAGTCTCCTTCCAAAATGGCTAAAACCAAAATTAGTTTAGTTGTGCTCACAATATTGTTCACATATCCGTTCTATTTCAAGTGACATTTGAGTCTGTATGGATTTGCTGTGCAAAATACTGCTGCAACCATTCAATAACTCCAACCCTGAACGAACTTTATCACATTTTTCCAATACTTTGTTGTGGCACTTCCATTAACAGGGCAATTACTGTGCCCCATGGGCCCCACAAGTTCACAAGTAATTGCGATTCACACCACAGCACCTGAAGTACCATTGATGTTTAACAACCATGAATTAGCAGGACCAAGCGAACGTATCCTTCTGAGTAGAAACCTCGACCACCGCCATAAAATGCTTTCGGGCTTTCTACATCACGGGTAGTCAGCCATCCTTGTTCTCCTTGATGGTGTCAACCAGCTCTTTCAGACGCGACAGGTGGTACACGGCCCTGAGAAGAGACACGATTGAGAGAAAATTACTTGGTTGACTTATTATCAAGGTGGAAGCCAGAAAAATCTCACCAAGTCTCAGGAGGGTTTGGCAGTGATATTTTGCAAATTTCATCAGCGAGTGGTATGTGAGAGGAAAACGGAGAACCCGGTGAAAACAGAGGGAGTAAAATGCAAAACTCCGGATATAGATTCAAGATTCCATTGCCGTATTACTAACTCCTGGTTACCTAGCAGCCAAAATCTATAATATATGCTATTTCAAAACAGTCTCCCATCCAAGTAATAACCAGGCTTACCTGCTTAGCTTATAACATTCAAAATCTGACATCATACTTAGAGGCGGTGCAGCCTCTATGCTGTGCGTGAGTGTGGATATAAAGATAAATTCACAATGGCGTGGAGGGGTTTTCCCAGGGACGATCAGCCCCTAGAAAGACGTCCGTGTTGAAGCTGCCCGGGGAGGGGGCCTCCAAGCCGGGGGAGTCCAACTCCATGTGCGCCCTGCTCAGCAGCTCCTCCAATGAGGCTGTGCATCAAGAATCACGCATCGCACGTCACAACCACATGGGTGGCCGCTCAGCCGTCTCTGTGAGAAAAGACTGAATATGTACCTGAAAACATATGAAATGTCATCTGCTATATACAGACTATATATATACACACACCTAGGGATCTATTGTCCTCTGACACGGGCTCCTCGTTGGCTACATTCGTAAGGCCGGAGATATCCAAAACTTTGAGCCACTCTGGGTACTTTGGTCTGCTTTGCGGGCTCTGAGCGGTACCTGCTCTCTTTGTGCTGGTATCCGTCTCGTGGCTGCTGGTCTGGGAGTCCACATCGCAGTCACGCAGCCAGGCCGGGTACCTGAGCTCAGGAATGCTCGTGATCCCCGACACATCCAGCTTATCCTTTTGGCTTGTCAACCACCTGAGATAGGTACTTGTCGCACAGCCGCCGTTCGGCAAGTGCTCACGCCTAGTTGCTTCACTGCTCCATAAGTACAACAAAACATTCGTCTGGTTAGAAAAGAAATAATTTTCGGGCTTTGCCGACAAATTTAATGGCATCACGGCCTTGTTGCTTCTCGCTGTTGAGCTCAACCGTTTAGTTGGCTTATTGCCCCTCACCAATGATGCGCCGAAGCTGTGCGCGGTGACCCCGAGAGATGACCGCTTGCCTCTGTGCGACACTGTGAGGTCTCGGTGGGCGCCAGGCGAGCGGAGCAAGGACTTGGAGGAACCGTCAACTGGCGCCGCTAGGAGCTGGTCCGTGGTTAGACTGACCGTCGGGCTATGAGCCACGACCGCTGCAGCGCAGCAGTGAGGCTGCACGTGCCCGAGATGAGGTCCTCCACAAGCAGCATGCCACCTGCAATGTAAGACCCACAGACATTTTACTGGTACACAATGAATTTGCTCTCCCCTAGATTCCTTGACCCCTGAACGGCAATCCTGCAATGTTGCCTTACTTTGCACCATCAGTAACTAATGATGTTATCCGTTTGTGGAGTTTGTGAGAATATGGGATAAATCAGTGCATGAGCTGTTATTGTTTAAACTTCAGATGTGTCCAGTCTAGGATCTGCAAATTTTGACACAAAGGTTGGAGGATCACTTAGATTTCACAAACTTTACAAACTCGATAATCAGTGAAGTTGCTGGAAGATGACAGGAGAAAGAAATGCATGCTCCGACCTATCTGTTCAGACCTATGCTATCCTCTCATATGCGTGTGCTTACTGTGGATAGTTTTCTCTGACATAAAATGAACTCATTAATGGAATTTGCCAAGCATCCCAGTGTGGGACTCTCACGAAAATGTATCTTTAGACCTTATTAAGGGTTTTTTTTCTAGGGGAATTACATTACATTCATGATAGCATAGCATAATTGACAAGCACCCAGTACAAGCAAAAAAAATGGGGTTCTCCTCTCCAATTATCCCCCATCCAGTCAACTAGCTTCGATACCTTATGAGACCTCCTTTGCCAGTAACAAGATATAGTAATAGGTTTTTACCCTTTTATCTGGCACAAAAACTGACACTTTTATACAAGGGATCATGTTTGCGATAACCACAACGCAAGTAGTCAAAATGCAAACAAGAAGACGCTAAGAATAAGAAGACGCCTTTTGGCGTCTTCTGGTCCAACACCAGTGGAGACTGGGATCTCAGAAAAGCCGTCTCGGGTGTGGACCAATCAAATTCAAGGACAGTGCATATTATCAGTTGTCTTTTTTGTTTGCATTTTGACTACTTGTGTTGTGGTTATTGCAAACATGATCCCTTGTATAAAGGTGTCAGTGTTTGTGCCAGATAAAAGGGTAAAAACCTATTACTATAGCTTCGATACCATTGCACCGCCTGCACACTCGATAGCCACTCGAGTGCAAGCACCACGGAGCGATTCCAAGCGTGGCGAGAGGCGCAACCCACCCTCATCCACACTGTGCATCCTCCTCTCCTCCGCGCGTCTCCGCTCTGCCATGCTGCGCGGTGCTGTGCTCTGCACGTATCCTGGGTAGCGGTGACGCACAGATTCCGCTCTGCTCAAAGTCCTCGATGTAGGCGTCCAGCGCACCGCTCGCCTACGAGCAGCACTGCTCTCCGCACACCACAGGGCTGTGCTAGCCCCCGCTTCCGGTCCGGAGCAGCGAGCTGCCCTGGCTGCCGCGAGGGCTTGTGTCCGTCACCGTGCTGTCGCCCGAAGGGCTGTTTGTCTCACCACCGTTGCAGTTCATTTTGTACGATTTGGGATGCCCGAACCGGATGGGGCCAGGGAGAGGAATCGCTGTGGCTACCAGGTCACCACTGGTCCTGGTATGGGGGGCACCATGAGGAGCTGCTGTGTGCGGAAAGTGGGTCCGACGTCACAACGCATGGGCCAGCGTCGACCACTTCGCGTTAGCAGCTTCAGCGTTAGGTCTCTTAAGCTACTGTGGCTGTTGTCCTTTTTTCAACAAAAATTCCAGCCTTTCCCATGCTTTCCTTCATCACACCTGCAAGCTCTATGTACAATTGAAGTGTCATAAATGCTCTACCTGCCTATTACTACATTATGAATGATATACATTTAAGAATTAGCTGGAGACAACTCCATGTTTAAAACACACTGTATTCAAAAGAGAAGGCTTAACATTTAACATTGGTTAACGTTTGGCATGTACACCTGCATATCAACAAATGACAGTACTACTAATAAAATGAATGCTACATATTAATAGTGGTATTACAGTAGTATGACTACTTATATTTATATATTATCGCACCTCCGAAGAGCACGGTGGGCTTGGTACGGTGCGAAAGAGATTCAACACACATACAGAATACAATACTTTCCGAGCACATTATGCATACCGAACCTCCAAGTTCCTTACCCTACCCTGAATAACAACGTGTGCAGAGTACAGCTCCTTTTTCAATCCATTGCTGGCTGACAGCTGTCCCATGCTATGCAGCTCCCAGGGGGAGGGGTTATTTACCGTACTTCACCACGCTGGTCAGTGTGAATTTGGTGATGGCAGGGGGCTATAGAAGTGCATTACAACAATGTACTGAACATTGCTGCACAATGTCAGGGTGCTATAGAAGTGCATTACAACCACGTACTGAATACTGCTGAACTGGTGGCAGGGGGCTATAGAAGTGCATTACAACCACGTACTGAATATTGCTGCACTGGTGGCAGGGGGCTATAGAAGTACATTACAACCACGTACTGAATATTGCTGCACTGGTGGCAGGGGGCTATAGAAGTACATTACAACCACGTACTGAATATTGCTGAACTGGTGGCAGGGAGCTATAGAAGTGCATTACAACCACGTACTGAATATTGCTGCACTGGTGGCAGGGGGCTATAGAAGTGCATTACAACCATGCACTGAATATTGCTGCATTGATGGCAGGGGGCTATAGAAGTGCATTACAACCACGTACTGAATATTGCTGCACTGGTGGCAGGGGGCTATAAAAGTGCATTACAACCACATACTGAATATTTCTGCACTGATGGCAGGGGGCTATAGAAGTACATTACAACCACGTACTGAATATTGCTGCACTGGTGGCAGGGGGCTATAGAAGTGCATTACAACCACGTACTGAATATGGCTGCACTGGTGGCAGGGGGCTATAGAAGTGGATTACAACAATGTACTGAATATTGCTGCACTGGTGGCAGGGGGCTATAGAAGTGCATTACAACCACATACTGAATATTTCTGCACTGATGGCAGGGGGCTATAGAAGTACATTACAACCACGTACTGAATATTGCTGCACTGGTGGCAGGGGGCTATAGAAGTGCATTACAACCACGTACTGAATATTGCTGCACCGGTGGCAGGGGGCTATAGAAGTTCATTACAACCACGTACTGAATATTGCTGCACTGGTGGCAGGGGGCTATAGAAGTACATTACAACCACGTACTGAATATTGCTGCACTTGTGGCAGGGGGCTATAGAAGTGCATTACAACCATGCACTGAATATTGCTGCACTTGTGGCAGGGGGCTATAGAAGTGCATTACAACCATGCACTGAATATTGCTGCACTGATGGCAGGGGGCTATAGAAGTGCATTACAACCACGTACTGAATATTGCTGCACTGGTGGCAGGGGGCTACAGAAGTACATTACAACCATGTACTGAATATTGCTGCACTGGTGGCAGGGGGCTATAAAAGTGCATTACAACCACGTACTGAATATGGCTGCACTGGTGGCAGGGGGCTATAGAAGTGGATTACAACAATGTACTGAATATTGCTGCACTGGTGGCAGGGGGCTATAGAAGTGCATTACAACCACATACTGAATATTTCTGCACTGATGGCAGGGGGCTATAGAAGTACATTACAACCACGTACTGAATATTGCTGCACTGGTGGCAGGGGGCTATAGAAGTGCATTACAACCACGTACTGAATATTGCTGCACCGGTGGCAGGGGGCTATAGAAGTTCATTACAACCACGTACTGAATATTGCTGCACTGGTGGCAGGGGGCTATAGAAGTACATTACAACCACGTACTGAATATTGCTGCACTTGTGGCAGGGGGCTATAGAAGTGCATTACAACCATGTACTGAATATTGCTGCACTGGTGGCAGGGGGCTATAGAAGTACATTACAACCATGTGCTGAATATTGCTGCACCGGTGGCAGGGGGCTATAGAAGTGCATTACAACCATGTACTGAATATTGCTGCACTTGTGGCAGGGGGCTATAGAAGTACATTACAACCACGTACTGAATATTGCTGCACTGATGGCAGGGGGCTATAGAAGTGCATTACAACCACGTACTGAATATTGCTGCACCGGTGGCAGGGGGCTATAGAAGTGCATTACAACCATGTACTGAATATTGCTGCACTTGTGGCAGGGGGCTATAGAAGTACATTACAACCACGTACTGAATATTGCTGCACTGATGGCAGGGGGCTATAGAAGTGCATTACAACCACGTACTGAATACTGCTGCACTGGTGGCAGGGGGCTATAGAAGTGCATTACAACCACGTATTGAATATTGCTGCACTGGTGGCAGGGGGCTATAGAAGTACATTACAACCATGTACTGAATATTGCTGTACTGATGGCAGGGGGCTATAGAAGTGCATTACAACCATGCACTGAATATTGCTGCACTGATGGCAGGGGGCTATAGAAGTGCATTACAACCACGTACTGAATATTGCTGCACTGGTGGCAGGGGGCTATAGAAGTACATTACAACCATGTACTGAATATTGCTGCACTGGTGGCAGGGGGCTATAAAAGTGCATTACAACCACATACTGAATATTTCTGCACTGATGGCAGGGGGCTATAGAAGTACATTACAACCACGTACTGAATATTGCTGCACTGGTGGCAGGGGGCTATAGAAGTGCATTACAACCACGTACTGAATATGGCTGCACTGGTGGCAGGGGGCTATAGAAGTGGATTACAACAATGTACTGAATATTGCTGCACTGGTGGCAGGGGGCTATAGAAGTGCATTACAACCACATACTGAATATTTCTGCACTGATGGCAGGGGGCTATAGAAGTACATTACAACCACGTACTGAATATTGCTGCACTGGTGGCAGGGGGCTATAGAAGTGCATTACAACCACGTACTGAATATTGCTGCACCGGTGGCAGGGGGCTATAGAAGTTCATTACAACCACGTACTGAATATTGCTGCACTGGTGGCAGGGGGCTATAGAAGTACATTACAACCACGTACTGAATATTGCTGCACTTGTGGCAGGGGGCTATAGAAGCGCATTACAACCATGTACTGAATATTGCTGCACTGGTGGCAGGGGGCTATAGAAGTACATTACAACCATGTACTGAATATTGCTGCACCGGTGGCAGGGGGCTATAGAAGTGCATTACAACCATGTACTGAATATTGCTGCACTTGTGGCAGGGGGCTATAGAAGTGCATTACAACCACGTACTGAATACTGTTGCACTGGTGGCAGGGGGCTATAGAAGTACATTACAACCACGTACTGAATATTGCTGCACTGATGCTCGCCACGTGAGAGCCACACAGCAGGACAATGCTATACTGTACAATATTGAAATGATTCACCTACAAATACTAAACATTATTGTCTTAACAATCAATACTACTTTTAACATAAACAATAACTAATAAATGCACACGTAGTAATCGCCGTGCTAACCCTTAGCGTGCAATGTGAGCAGAACTTGTGTTGTAAGTCGTACCCAGTCCATTACCGCGCCACACACTCCCATTAACAAACCAACGACATTTACTGAATGTCCTCCTCCTTTACACGGCACAACCAGACAACACTTTGCACACCGAAGTGTCCAAGTCGCGTGCTAAGTGAAGCAAACCCCATTCAATTCTAGATTTAAAGCTTTCGTGGCTGCTAGGATCCATACTCTTTGGTTCTATTGGGTAAAGTCACATAGGTGAAAATTGTTATTTTATTTTCACCTACGTGACTTTACCCAATAGAACCAAAGAGTATAAACCCCATTCACTCTGCGCTCAGCGTTCAACAAAGTTGAACCTGGCTCGCCCTCACGCCTGCCCATCTCTCTCCGTCTCTCACCGGAGATTATTCCATTGATCGTCTTCGCCTTGCCGTCCAGAGATCCGTGTGGATTATCCGTGAGGGTAGTTAAAGGTCGCGGTTATTCGGAGAAGTTTTTTTAATTAATTTTCCCGCCACAACCACCGCGTCGCCAAAGACCGCTGAAGGCGATGTCCGAGACATGCCGCCCGCGCATGCGCACTGAGGGTTGAGAGAAACCTGCGGGGAGGGGCAGCGGGGGGCGGGGAAGCCGCCGCTGTTGGCCACACCCACATTCAGGCCACGCCCATATTTAACTGACGTCACGGTGACATCATTCTGGGTCGGACTTTATCGTGGGCTGGCTGTGCACGCGAGGAGCTCCTGACTTCTGACTCTGAATTCGAAAAAAATCAAAGATTCACGATGTCTACCTTCGTCGAGATAGGTAAAGTTTAACGTTAGTGTTAGGGAGGTGTGTTTGTGTTATATGTTGAGCCTGTAGACAAAACTGCTGGGGATGTGCCAGATGTCTCCATCTAACGTTAAGGAGGTTGGAGTCTGGATAGCGCATACCAGGTGTTACAGGCTACATGATGGGAAGCAGAAGGCATTCTAGTAAAATAGGTTTTTGTTTGTACGTTAATGCTCCTCCTTTTCCTTTACCAACCCATACTCACCGGCATGGTGAAGTATGTGCAAATAACCAACACGATTCGTGCAATCGTCAAGAGGCTCTCCAGCAGGGGATTGGCAAAAGGTCGTACAGGAGCAGTTTTGTGAAAAATAATTGATTCTTTCATAATGTACATCTATGATTTATTATTATTGTTCATGTGGGTAACCTCGGCAAGGGGGGAAGCAAGGTCGGGAAGAGCGGGGGATGGGGCCGCTTTTGACCACGCCCATATTTAGGTGACGTCACGTCCTTTTCCTGTGACGTCACTATAGCGGGGAGTTATCCTTGGCTGGCTGTGCATGAGGAGCCCCCGAGTTCTAACTCACAAGATCTGAGATTAGACCAAAGATTCATGATGTCCACATTTGTTGAGATAGGTAAAGTGTAATGTTCGTGCTATGACGGGGCTTTGGGCCACTTTTAAATATTGAGATCTCGTCAGTGTTTTAATCGGACGCTCAGCAGGGTTTGAGCCAGGATAGTGCATAACAGGTCTAAAAGTGTAGTGTCGGGCTACATGGTGGGCAGCAAAGGGCAGTCCATCAAAATTGGTTGTACTATACATACTATACGTCTTCACCAACCCACATTAACCAGAGTGGTGAAATGTGGATTTGAAGCTTTCGTGACTGCAAGGATCCATACTCTTTGGTTCTATTGGGTAAAGTCACGTAGGTAAAAAATAAAACAACAAAAATCACGACGTTTTGGCCACAACACAAGTGGCCTTCTTCAGATGAAGGAACAGAACTGTCAGGACGACAGCACTTCAATTGAAATGTGGTCAAGTAACCACCATGATCTGTGTGGTCACGGGGAAGCTCTCGCAGAAGCTGACAAGCTTCCATCTTGGCAGTAATTATGTTGCCTCTTTTTTTACTCTCAGCGTCTCTGCAGCGCTTGCAGCGCTCGCACTCCTCGCCCCATTCACCCCCCACTCTCCCCCTCTCTGACTTATTTAACTGCCCTAACCCTGGTTTCTCTCCCACTTCAGTAAAACAGTTTCCTTGCTGTGGTTGTCACACCTGATGATGAGTGCTTATGTTGCATTCGAAACGTCGTGATTTATTTCTATTTCTATTTTTTTTTCCACCTACGTGACTTTACCGAAAGAACCAAAGAGTATAGCTGACAAGCTGTCAGGGCAAAAATGACTTTGCATATTCCAACTAATATTTTTTGCCCTGGTTTGTGTCTGACCATGCTGGGCACGGCTTTGTTAAAGTGTACGATATTCAATGGGGTAAAAGTCCCCTAATGGTAATACAACTTTATACCACAGGTGTACTCACACTGGAGCAGCGTCGACATTTATGAGAAAGCTTTACACATGAGTACCATGTGCGGTTCTTTACCGACATTCCCATCCCTGCACCTGCCTCCCCTGTCCCTAATGCAATGAACCCTCTACCCCCACATTACCTATGCAGAGCTCGTGGAGAGAATGAATGAGGAGGAGGGAGCGGAGGGGCATGAGGCTCAGCCTTCAACGGTGCCACAAGACTTTTCGACGTCATCATTTCAATCTACCCTGGCCCAGGTACGATGCGGCACAACGTGGATTTGCACAGCCTATAAATTAACTTGGCTAATGTCAAAGATGGGAGATTCCTGGTATTTACAGATTTAGTTGTTTGCATTCGCCAACTAATGGGCCCCAAAGTGTAGACATGGCTGCTCCTCATTTATAGATTTCCAGCCTTTGCAGCAGTGCGTTTTGGTGACTATACTGTGCTGATGAGTCCGAATGAGGATTACACCGGTCCACAGTTGCATATCACTGCATCACTGCTGCTGTTAGTCTGTCACATTTGCTCAACTTTATTTTGATGGTGGTTTAAGATAGCATTACCACAATGCACTTTAGAAAATACTGATGTTTTTTTGTATAATGCACAGGGACTAGATGCTTTGTGTACATATTTCTCCAGGTCTCTGGTTTCCTCCCATAGCTAAATGACACAGTGTAACTGGTATTGGCCAAACGTACCAATGCTGAAAAAATACATGCAAATTATTCAATTGGAATTAAACTAAGCAACTTCGTTCTCGACTGCAAAAAAACAGAACTTGGTAGGACCCTCCTTGAAAATAAAAATGTAAACTCATTGAGGTTTTCCTGGGTAAACTAGTACATCATCATAGCAATAAACAACTTGCATACAAATAGCAGATTAACTTATGTCCTGATACATGTATCATGAGCTTATGAATAAATATACATTTCATGCATAAGCTATTACATCTCTCATATTCGTGTGTGTGCTTGCCTTTGCGTGTAGGACACTGTCTACTTTTGCGATGGAGTCCGTCGGATCGATTTCATCCTCGCGTTCGATGATGAGGTCCATTCTCAGGACGCCATCAACAATCAGGTGAGAACGAGGAACCTACAAATAATGCTCCACCTTCCTGCACCCAGCATTATCACCCCTCCCCACGTGCAACACCACACGCCTCTAAACCTAGGTTTGACGCAGTGGTGCCAGCTCAGCTCTCTGACTGCTGAGTCACCCTGCCACCTCCATACGAGTCTTTAAATCCACAGTATACATCCTTTATCAAACTGTATCGTCAACTTCAGACCACGCTAGTCAATGAACGCTAGACTCCCATCACTCAACTCGCACATCCATACCCTGAACCATACACCTCACTGCTTTGGCGAACAACAATCAATTATCGTTACGTATCACACTCCATCCACAACTCCTAAATAAATACACCACTTTCATATTGCAAACACCGACACCCAGACATAACTTACAGGATACATGTAATATCCACATTCTAACTGCCAAATGGAAAACTATTACAACAGTGCTGAAGTACCCAGTATGCATTCTCTGCAATATTGATGTTTTTGTTTATTTTGTTGCTATTGTACCCACGCACAATGGATCTATCTCCCTTGTAAAATAGCAAAGCAACTAGCTAAGTGAGACCATCCCTGTAACAAATAAGGTGAACTCAAACAGTTGATTGACAAAGAGCTGTGCAAATTTTTATTTTATTAAGGTCTGCTGAAGTGACACCGACTGAAGCAGTTCAGTGATGCTACTTTGCAGAGCCGTTCTCTGATTGATTCCCATGTGAGGCTCTACTCACTGTAAGAGTTCAAGAAGTTTCCTCACCTCTTGACTTGACTCCCACAGTGACACAACTGAGAACAATGTATAACACAGATGGTCAATTTTGTTTGACAGAAGAAGAGGACCGAATATCAGGCAAGCCTGATGAAGATGGGGCTAGATCTCGAGATTGAACCCAAGGAGGTAAGTTTCCTGCGTGTCTCTCTGCTATAGATGACAGACACTGTATACAAATAAAAAGGTGTTAGACTGTGATTGCTTCATAATATCACTGCTGGCATACATTCCTTGAGTAGGAGCGCTAAAGATCCCCGCTGGAGGGTATATGGCCTACTCTTCTATGCTTGCCAGACGTCTTGAAAGAGATAGCGAATACCCATACTTTACCCCACCATGCACAATCTTAAGATGGATTAATTGTGGCTTACCCATTTATACTGGAGGGTATAACAGTCTCCACCTTAATGTGGCATGCCAGCTATTTATACTGTAGTAATAAGTGTTCGATAACTGCACGTACATTATGCAATTTGCTTTTGGGTTGTGCCACACGTTGATCGGCACGAGGTGCTAACAACACGTGACACAAGCACGAAAATCCACGCGGCCGTGGACACTCTTCCAAATGAGACCATCCGGTTCCCTTGAACTCTCACCTGGTCAAACAAAGTCTAATAAATACAACTAAATGCACTCATCTAGAGTCTGACGATGAACTTCGTGCCATCCACTAGGAGTCGGTGAGCGGACGCACCACCTTTGTGAAAGTACACGCGCCATGGAACCCACTCACCACCTATGCCGAGATTCTACACATCCAGGCAAGATTCTGATGGTCATTGTAATGATGATCATGATGATGCCGATGATTGTGATGATGATTGTGGTGATGATTGTGATTATGATGGTGATAATGAATGTGATGACAATAATGTTTGTGAAGATTCATCATGGTTGTGATGATAATTGCGATGATCATGCATGTGATACAGAGTATGATGGTGAGGGTGATGATTGTGATGATTATAATGTATGACGTTCAACGATAATAATCGTAGCACTGACATTACGAGATATCGAGAGACGTAAATATACAAACGGATTAGAAAAACGTACATTTGGAAAAATATGCATATTAGCAACATATTGACTCTTTTTAGAAAAGTGAATGGGCTCGGGAAGGGCACGTTGCTTGAAGGGATGATGTCTGCTGGCCGAAAATGACATTGGAGTGGCAGCAGAAGGAGAGAACGTGCCCAAGATGATGTATATCATAGAGATGGCGAGATAAGATTGGCTCATGTGCGTGTGCTCATGACTGGGGATATTGGTGGGACAACTTGAAGAGTGGGTGGGATATGCAGTGGAGGCTTTTGGCATATTAATTGTTGCATTATAGGACTTGTTGTATTATAGGACTTGTTGTATTATAGGACTTGTATTATAGGACTTGTATAGAATGTTGTATTATAGGACTTGTTGTATTATAGGACTTGTATTATAGGACTTGTTGTATTATAGGACTTGTTGTATTATAGGACTTGTTGTATTATAGGACTTGTTGTATTATAGGACTTGTATTATTATAGGACTTGTTGTATTATAGGACTTGTTGTATTATAGGACTTGTTGTATTATAGGACTTGTATTATTATAGGACTTGTTGTATTATTGGACTTGTATAGAATGTTGTATTATAGGACTTGTTGTATTATAGGACTTGTTGTATTATAGGACTTGTTGTATTATAGGACTTGTATTATAGGACTTGTTGTATTATAGGACTTGTTGTATTATTGGACTTGTATTATAGGACTTGTTGTATTATAGGACTTGTTGTATTATAGGAATTGTTGTATTATAGGACTTGTATTAAAGGACTTGTTGTATTATAGGACTTGTTGTATTATAGGACTTGTATAGAACGTTGTATTATAGGACTTGTTGTATTATAGGATTTGTTGTATTATAGGACTTGTTGTATTAAAGGACTTGTTGTATTATAGGACTTGTATAGATTGCAACAACTTGGGGAGACCTTCATCCATTCGTGGACTGATTTTGGCTGATGATGATTCCATGTGTTCGAGGCAAAGGGTTTAATACATTTAAAATCAAACAGGTGCCACTCAAGGAGAGCGACCTCCCCCAGGTGTCAGGCTCAGACAGTGGGCCTCTTCACTACCTGGGAAATATTCACCACCTGAAGCCGGGAGCCGTGCCCAAACAACCGGACTATTTCACGGCACCCTACCGGCGTTCGCAGCAGGACATCTATCCTATAAAGGATCATGACGTCCTCATCCCACCGGCCGTACGCAGCCAAATCGTACGTTTGTATCAATAATGCTGTATAAATAATGCCAGAATGAGGTGGTTTTTTTGCAAAAACAAGTTAATTTAATAGGGTTTTGTCGTGTTTTTATCATTTTAATTAAAGTTTTCAGCTCTGTATCGCAACTTGCGATCTCTGAGTGACATGTGGTTAGAAGTGTAAATCATTATGGTTTATTAAGAATGCCTGGATTTATGATTTAGGGGTTGTGGTAATATGTGTCCCTGTAGAGAAAGCTACCAAATTTTTGGGATGCTTAACCAGGAGACATGGTGAGCTAGCAGCCCCACCCTTTGTAAGTCCTGCCCACATTATATAACCACGTCCCCTCAATCACTCTCCCCTGCACAACAAAAGAATGAAAGACTACTGTTGATATGGTTCTTGGTGAGCAGGTATCCTGTCGAGCCAATATTATGGGCATTTGGGGTTTTGATAGTATTGTATTCTGAATAAATTGCCTTTGTGCATGGGAAGCATGCATAAAATGTCTCCTTGAAATCTGGATATTGTACTTGCTGAAATCAGTACATATCTGCTTCAGTTTTTGGAGTGTTCTATGGACCTTTCCGAGTCGGGACTCAATAAGAGTTGTGGGCCCATTATAACTGTGTAGGCTGGTGGTGGTTGGAGAGGGGGAAACATTTCAGAGTGGAGTGAGTCAATAATAGCTTACCCACCCAGCCCTATGTTTCATGCATGTAATGTTTGTCATGTGTGTCATGTGTGCTCACACAGGTCCACTACATGCTGCAAAACCCCATGCCACAAGACAGCACGAACATATTAAATATCAACCAAATGATTGAAAATGGCTGCTATACTGCAGCCTATCCACTGCATGACGTAAGTTGTTGGGGGGGTAGGGGGTGGAGGGCACACTGACACCTTACGGGAGGCCTATGTACAACACCTGAATTGCACACCTGTTTAGGACGCTATTGCATAGTCTAAAGCTTACCACATACTTAACATTAGTGTCCCACAGAGATGCGCCGCATAGGTGTCCAGGTTCCCCAGCTCACTAAACACACCTCTGATTTGCATGGTTGGCTACATACGGTGCAAAAGAAGTTCAATATCCATGCATTGGAAAGGACTCCACGAGCACTCTAGAGAGCCATTCTCAAGGGTATTTGGCCGACTATTTCACGTGGGACAGAAGTCTTTGGAAGAATTAGAAGTACCCACACTTCATCCCACAACACGTGAACAACCAATAGATTAACTGTGGGTGCACCCATTTACACTGCTTGCTGGGAAGAAGCAGCGTGATTAAGAAACGTGGTCATTGTTTTAACTGTCGTTCCCATGTCCAGTGCAGTGTGCAAGTGTGCAACACCATTACACCACAGCAGCGCCACGGCAGAGTTTTGGGGGGGTGGAGCTGGTAATTTGTGAATGTCCATGCAGTGTTTGTGACTAACAATTGCTTTCCCCATGTCAGAGTGAGTCTGTTCATTCCACCAAAAACCCGAACACGCTGGGCGACCGCAACACGCTGCGACGGGAGTGGGCGAGAGCCGGGCGCTCTTTCAAGGAGCAGCCTCTTGACCTTGTGCGGTAAGTTCATGCCCTATCCACTGCTGGATGAAGACTTCCCCAAGCCTTCGCCATCTCTCCCAGTCTCCTGATGCAACAATCCATGTGGCTCCTGCACACATGCTGATTTCATTACTTAAATCTCTGTGGTGCACATCCTCTCAGACGCATTCCTTCTCTTGACTGCCACATCATTCTTAGTCTCGACCACAGGCCATCGTACCTCTTAGGGACGTGCTCTGTCCAGAAAGGTCCTAAGGCTGGACTTGAATGCTAGCTGGGAGTTGATAGCACAGATGGCTGGGGAAATGGAGTTCCAGAATAGCATTTGCCCATGCCTTCCCTGCTCTTCACATTTCCCTCCAGCCCATGGTCCTTGCTTACATATTCGATAGCTACACCACTGGTGCCATGTGCGGTTGGTGATGTTTGCGCTGTGTGTGCGAGTGATGTTGTCGGCACAGGTCATACTTCGGGGAGCAAGTGGGGCTCTATTTTGCATGGCTCGGCTTCTACACAAAGATGCTGATCTTCGCTGCAATCGTCGGCCTGATCTCCTTTTTCTTTGGAGTATTCAGCAAGGACCGTGACATCACTAGGTACTGGCCCGACACATGCATACAGACAAATGCATACAAACACACACACACATACACTCATGTGTCAGATGTAGAACTCACACAGATCTCCTGTATAGCAATACAGACTGAACAATGAGTATCAGAAAGCACCTACTAAGGCTATACACAAGTACATATACACGTAAAGTACATATAGACATACATATACACTTATATACAATCCCATGGGATGCTGCCATGGTGTAATAGTTACATTTCTAGAATTGCAGTTTATAGATTTCCAGTGCGATCGCCTGGCATGGCAGCTGAAATAATGGCTAGGTTTCTTCAATTATCCCACATATGCTCAGCAGTATAAACGGAGACACCGCAGTTAGATGATTGGCAGATCAGATGTGATGGGGTAAAATGTGGGTACTCCCACCGTGTCCAAGACGTCTGGCCATCATGGACGAGTAGGCCAAATATCATCTCGATGGGCAATCTAGAGCATTCTTTAGTGGAGGACCTTCCACCAGCAGTGGCATGAGCAAGCAATTTCAGGGCCACATCTTTAACATTTCACTATTAAAGTACATATGCACATATATACAATCTCATACAGTTTATATACATATACAGTACAAATATAGTACATTCAATATATTGTATATGTATATATGTTCCAAATGTCTCTGTTTCTAAAAGTAAATCCAAAAAATCAAGCCTAGCTACAATATTTCGGACAATCCAGGGAAAATTAAACATTGTTTTGGATTGCTCAGAAAACATGACATCGCCCATTGTGACGTCACTCACGACGACACGTATCACGTGGCATCGGGTTTCGTCACTCTTGTTCACATGAATATATTGTACATTCTTACGAATTGTAAATAATCCGAAAATCAAAATCAAAACATATTCAAATCCAAAATGTTTAAATGTGAAACGTATCCTTATAATACGACTTACACACATAGACTCTGTGGAGCTGCATGACGGACAGCGGGGAGCAAGTGCAGGAAATACATTGCTGTACTCTGTGTCTGGAGTCTTCGCTTCCCATATTCAACCCGTACTGACCAGTGTGGGATGACTAGAATTAAATAGCCCTCATGACCCACGAGGTGTGGGGAGGCCCTCAGCCAGAAGTGGATTGATACATAGAGATGTTACACCACTGATATCAACGAAAATTATAATTAAACATCAGGAAATACATTTTACTTTGGAAAATGCTCGACGTTGGAACCCATAATTTAGTCTGACTTTGTTTAAAGGGAGGGTATGACACATTCAAAGGTGGCATGACCTTTAGGCAAATTATATTTCTCATCCAAGTGTATTATGCCCATTAGTGTGTTTATGTTCGTGCGTGTCTATGTGTGCAGTGGAGAAATATGCAACAACACCATCGGAGGATCCTTGGTCATGTGTCCCCAGTGTGACCAAAAATGCACCTTTTGGAGGCTAAATGATACCTGCGAGACTGCGAAGGTATCACACAAATACACCATCGATGTTCCCTCTAAATAAGGATACTTATTGGTTATTGGTGATGTGCATCATTATCACAAAGCCAACTCACATTGCTGAGATTGTATCATTAACATTAACCATGATCACTAGATTGCAGCACATCATGCTAAACACTATGCTGCCATTCGTGTGGCTGTTAAAAAAATATTATACTAATAATACACGTGTGATCATTTTGAAGGTAGTTAGTTATAGTTTTAGCAAATAGGGTATTTTAATGGACTAAGTCGATGGTTAGACAAATACATGAAAATGAATGCATCGTCACATCCCAGCGGGAGTGCAAAAGTTACTTTGAGTAAATCCGACACGATGTATTTCATGAGTATTTCTCCACGATCAATACAAGTGGACAAAGTATTTTGAAATCTGAATTTCAGTGCTAATTAGTTGACATGTCATGCCGAAATAATGATTATTCACTTTAAAGTGTCTGAAATGTATGTCCACAATCATGGAACTGCCCATTGCTTATTTTGCTCTTTCTGTCACATTTATACAGATTTGTTTGATACATGAATAGCACTATAATATCAGACATTGTAGAGCATTGTCATCTCCACAATTTAATGGATGTTTCATGAGTGATTAATCTATTTTAACTTAAAAATCAATCGATGCATCGTTACTTTCCTGCTGTTGATATTGAAAAGACGTGGATGCTAAGATTTAAGGTTTAATTGTGACTAACACCTCTGATTGTGCCGTTGCAGACTTCACACATGTATGAAAATCCGGTCACCATATTCTTCGCAGTTTTCATGGGACTTTGGGGTAAGTGATTCTAAGCATTGGCACACATTGTCCAGACACAGTGACAAGTATCAACATGTTTGCAATGATGATGAGCACATTTGGCCACGTACAGTGTTAAAGAAGTTCAACATACATACGTACAACCATATACAGTACCATCATGTCTTGCAATGTTCGTATGCAGTGATCCTGACAGTCCTATTATGAACCCACTGCTCAATGAGGGCACATTTGGACCATGACTTGTACACATTGTCCTACTCTTACGAATGATAACCGATAATCTTTAATGTCCACTGTGAAGCAGATGGTGTGTATTTTTGTGTAATTAATACACCGGCAATATTAATCAGGGCAGCCACATAATTTGAACCACGAACCTCTGCAACAAGCAACGAATGCGCTACCCCAAGGCGATTCCATGAAAAATACAAAGTGGCCAGGTGGCTCAGAGTTCAGAGTGCTGCGTTGCCGCCGCTGAGATTCTGTGTTGAAATGAAAGTGGCCACCTGCGATTAAACAAGTTTTTCAATTATAGCGAGATGATGGTCTCAACTCAATCACCGATATCTGCACAACAAATAGAAAAAATCCATAATGTTGAAGTTGCTTCTGTACTTAATTTGGCTACATTCCAGCTCTGAGAATAAAAATGTTAGCTTGACTATCACGTAACAAACGCTCCTCTCCGTGGCAAAGCAGTTGGGAAAGAGCTACCCCTACTATGTGGATCAGAGATCACAGAGGTAGCTCTGTGACATTCGCTTTTGTGTAACGTTTTGTAACACGAAGAGCAGCACTGCTCTGTTATAGATCCAAAAGAAATCTCAATCTCATGCCGTGCCACTCATGGTGCAAGTGGGATAAAATTGTGGCAATGTACCAAAAAAAGCCAATAAAGGTATTTATGAAAG
Organism: Petromyzon marinus; assembly: GCF_048934315.1. Classification (NCBI taxonomy): domain Eukaryota; kingdom Metazoa; phylum Chordata; class Hyperoartia; order Petromyzontiformes; family Petromyzontidae; genus Petromyzon; species Petromyzon marinus. Next base: position 1,337,961 of record NC_133683.1, read on the forward strand.
ACAAAAAAAATACTAATGAAGTTACTTTGAACATTACATTTAACAGACTACATTAGGTAACTTTTGAACCCTTGAGCAATCGATAGTCAAATTACTTTTCAAAGTAAATCCTCCCCGTGTGGTGTGTCGCAACAGCCACGGTGTTCCTGGAATTTTGGAAGCGTCGCCAGGCATCGCTCGCGTACCGCTGGGACCTGACGGCAGCGGCGCAGGAGGGAGACCCCATCCGGCCCGAGTACCTGGCTCGCTGCACGACCACGAAATGTAACATCATCACCATGGTAATGCTTTTTGCTGTCACCACGGCGAATACCTCATGGCACACACACACCTCTGTTTTGTAATGTTGCATGTGTAACTGTTCACTGTTTTCCTAGTTTTTCTTCTAACATATTTGTTGGCCTTTGGTCAATTGTGTTTTCCTCCCAATATTATCCCGATTGTCCTATCGGCATCGTTATGAAACAATGTCCATTTGGAACTCTATGTTATGGAAAGGTTTGCTGAAGCAGATGTTACATAATTACTTATAAGATCCCTTCAAGTGAACACACACTAGAGGGTGGCCCTTTCGCATCAGCCCTGCTACAAAGAAATGTTCATGATGGTCAAACTCATCTTTTTTAATTCTGAAAGGTGAAATTTGTCCAAATTAAGAAAAGAAACAAATGTAATATTGGTGACCAGGCTGATCGGCTTACTACTTGGTTTTATTGGAGGCAGCTGCCTGGATTAAAACCAAGAAATCTCAGCGCTGCCAGCTCAACTCTCAGACATCAGGACCATCAAATCCATTCCTTTATATCATCGCATGCTTAACTAGTAGTGGGGAAAACAAATAATAGTTCATCAGTCAACCTTAACGGCTCACACTAACATTGGTCACTCCGACAGACTAATCTATATACAAATGCTTTTCCGTCTGTGTCCGTGCATTGTGAGTGCAGAAGGAGGAGCCTCATATGCCTAAGAGGATACTGAGGTTCCGATACTGCCTCTCCGGGATCATGGTGTTGTTCTGGGTGAGTCCGCCAACTCAACAGCAACATTGAACCCCTTCTCCTGATCCAGTGAGCTATGGCCAAGTCACCTGCTATGTGCCTCATCTTGGAGGCGAAGCAGGTTTTGAGCCTGGGTACTGCACGAATGGGTAACCATCATGCACAAAATGGACTGTAGGCTGCTGCAGAGCTACCTTGTGGCCAACAGAGAACTGCATTCTTTTGCTTCCATCCTTTACCAACCTGTACTGGTGTGCATGGTGAAGTATGGGAAAATAACCCTGACAATCTGCGCAGGGTTGGGAAGGCCATCATCCAGCAGTGGATTCATATACGGGTTATACACATATATATATTTTTACTTGACCCAATCCTAACCTCCACACTCTGCTCCACCAGTCAGAATCGCTCTCAAACTATGTTGTTCCTCCTGTGTGATCCATTGAGTGATTACAAGTGGGGGTATAGATACATGCATAATTATATAACTTACAGCCCTTTGTCAATCCAATCACCTGAAATATCTACAGGTGGCCCAAGGCAATGAATACATCATGAGCCGTATCATGTTATCCACCTGCTCCTGTCAACCTCGATTTGGGTTTCTCGAGACTAGTCCTCGGCCTTAAGGCCAGATGGAAAAGATTTCCTCAGCTCCTTGGCCTTGAGTGTGTGGCCTCAGTCCGAGGAGTTTTACTAGAGGTACCGACCTTGACACTGGCCTCATACTAGCGCACCCAACCTTGAGTGACCTTGACACTGATTGTGGCCTAAAAAGCTGCCGCCTTGGCCTCACCTTGGCCCTGTGGCTTTTGGTCTCAACTTCACATCTGAACGTGGCTCGAGGTCAAGCAGGGCCAGGGATAGTAATTCCTTTCATAACCTTGCATCATTTTCTACAATTGACCAAGTGACGTTACCATTACACGTTCATTGTGTGTGATGTTAGCGAAACAGCTCAGGTTTTGTTTAACATGTAGGCTTTTCGCGACCAATATCATCCATAATATTTTTTTTGGATTAGATCGCGTAAATATGTGTCATTAAACCCACCACCACCCGACAAAGCCAATTAGTAAAGTTGTTCACGTAAACAGAACATGCCAATTCGTTACTAGTACAGCAAATCCACAATATCTACAATCTGAGTACGACGTTTTTCCAGTCATTTGGTTCTGCAGTAGACAAACGAACTGGCACCTCCTGAGTCACACCAGGCTAGCTTGGCACAGCTAACTCACGGCTTGGTTATACAGTGGAAAAGAGCTACAAGACTGTACATCTCACCCACCTCTGTGTTTCTTGTGTTACTGGCAGATCCTCCTGATTCTTGCTGCAATTTTGGGTGTGGTTGTTTACCGCCTGTCCATCTTTGGCATACTCTCCTCGAGTATCCCCAATCATGTGACCAAGATCAAGGTGATCGGTGCCCTACTCACACCTGATATGGTTACCACCATCACGGCCTCCATCCTCAACATCGTAATCATACTACTACTCAACAAAGGTTACGACAAGCTGGCCCTCGTCCTCACTGATCTTGGTAGGTGTCATCACCATCACGGTTTGCATATGTTTATTTTATTATATGCCACCAGAGAACACATGTAAATTTGAAGATTGGATAAATGTTGTGCATGGTAAATATTGTCGCTGTAAAATGTCATCATGATTTTAACCTTGCACCATGAGGCCATGAATAGCAGCATCAGTGCATCATCCAGTCACTTGTTCAACTACTGCCTGTTTTTGTCAGAACTCTGTTAAATTTTTCCTCCAGTTTCATTCCGATTGGGCTATCAGAATCGTGTCTTGAGATGAAGTATCCAATGGGATCTCTTGTAGACCAGTGCAACCTTAATGTCATGAAATGGCCCTAGAAGTGAGCTACCTCTGAGACCCTTCATTCAAGTGAACTCTGGTTCACACATTAGAGGGAAGCACTTTTCAATCCACACTGCTACGGAATATAATGCTAATCTCGTAACAGTCAAATTGCTCATTCTCACAACTAAAATTTCACCAAATTAAGTGATGAACCAAATGGTGTATGTTACAGATGTAATGCCATCATTAGTAATCGTCCTGAAGCCATTAATTTACTGCACTTGAGAACACATGTTACCAGAGGCCGCTGCCTGGATTTAAACCCAGGATCTCAATGGTGCCAACTTAGCGCTCTGATTTCACCTCTCGATCCATTGAATCACTGAATGTAATTGTGGGCTGACCCTCACTGCTGCATTGCTACCTTCTAGCCAGCAAACAGCTCTCTGCTTGTGTTGGTCATGTTGCCCGCTACTGAGCCCTTTATTAGTAATTTATCCTGCTGAAGCCTGCACCCCCTCTGAAAGGTGACCCATGATAATTAGCGCTGTCCTCCAGACAGTCTCGTCCCTTCACCTGATGAAGGCCGCTTGTGTTGTGGCCGAAGCGTCGTGAGAATATTATTGTGTTATTTTATTTTATCAATTTATTATTTTATTCTCATTCTACGTGACTTTACCGAAAGAACCAAAGAAAATGAATCCTTGCAGTCACGAAAGCTTTAAATCGAAATTTAATACACCTTAAAGATATTTGAAAATCAAGTGCACTGGCTTTCAGACATCATACGGACAGTGTAAATGGCTTAATTGCAAATGGAGACTGAAGGACACTCCACAGGGTGAATGTGGTGAACAACACCTGGTAAACAACTTGTCCACTTTTGATTTAAAGCTTTCGTGACTGCAGTAATTCATATTCTTAGTTTTTTCGGTAAAGTCACGTTGAAGAGAAAGTTATGGTCGAAACGTCGTGAGAATTTTTTATTGTTTTATATATATTTTGTTATTTTGTTGTTTCTCTTCAACGTGACTTTACCGAAAAAACTAAGAATATGAACTTGTCCACTGTCACTCATTCCCCAGCAACATCTTTGAAATTCACTTTTGATCTTCAAATTCATTTTAATGGATATCAAAGCACGTCACATTGTGAAATGTTGCTATTCCTCAATGCGGCATCATTATCAGTGGCTTTTCGTAGCCTGTGTGCCAGAAACTATGTAAGTAACATCAAAACCGATTGCCCTGTTTGATGTCTGTGTCCCTGTGTGCCTTTGTATCACACCCACAGAGATGCCCAAGACGCAAGGAGAATATGAGTATCGGCTGACGTTCAAGAAATTCTTATTTCAGTTCGTCAACTTCTACTCGGCGTCTTTCTACATTGCATTTTTCAAAGGGAAATTCATCGGCTTCCCCGGAAGCTACACTTACTTTGGAAAATGGAGAATCGAGGAGGTGTGTAGATCTGAGGGGTTGGCCCTGTCTTTTCTATGCTGTTTGTACAACATTTTCATGTTTTACTTTTGTAGTTGATATTTTTCCCAACAATTGTCTTCACACCGTGCTGTTGGTGAAATGTCGAAATAAGGACTCTTTCTTTTGGAACTCTAAAAGGCCTCATTGTCTTCACACCTGGTCAACAGCTCTAGCATTAACACAGTCTCCGGAGTAAAACAGTTTTCGAAACCAGACTTGAGAGAGCACGAGGTCACCACGAGCAGAACACGTGTTAGACTGATGCAATTGGTAACCCAGTTAACTTGAGGGTGTTAGTTTATCACATATTTTGCAAGTAGTACCCTTGTGGTCTCTCATTGGACATTTTCAATTATATACCGTATTTATCAAACGCCATTTATTTAAAATTATATATTTGATCATCCTTAAAAATGTACAGTATTTCAGCCCCCCTCAAGGATATGTTTAGTCACTACCTATGACTCACTGTGGCGCAGTGGAGCACGTTGTTAGAGAACGGCCCCGTAATATGATATCAAGAACGAATTCTGGAGTAAGGAATTAAGCAGCATTGCGTTGTGCACACGTTAAATCAATGTCATTAAGACAGTGTTAATGACACGTAGTTTAACATTTACATAATTGCCATTCAGAGTCACCCTGAGTATTTGCAGTCACTCTATGCTCGGAAGAAAGTCCATTGCCCAAAATGTGCACCTGTTGCTCATGTTTCTGTTTGAAGGCAGACTTGTTGACACATGAGATGATTATTATGAGTATATTTGGTGTTATATTAAGGTGCCTACTTTGTCCTGTTGCAGATTTGTAGAAAATCGTTACGAGGGCGATTCATTGATTGATATCCTCTCAAAAACAATACACATAAAGGATAAAGAATACAGCTTATTATTTAAGTGCCTCTGTGTTTTCTACAAACTTAATTTCATGTTTTACGATTATTATATTTACTAGACGATGCTCTTGAATTAAACTCACCTGATACTAAACACCAACTGCAGTATGCATGTTGTGTGTTGAACTTATTTTGCACCGTACACAGCCTGCATCGGATGTGTGGGGGAAGGACAACAAACAAAACATTATCAGATGCGCCACCATTTTTATTTATTTAAAATACGTGAGGGGGAGGGGGAAAGTGTTTCTTATAATCTGGAGAATATTGATATTCTTAATCACTGTCCCCTCTAACATATGGAGCCGTCACTTTTGCAGTGTGCAATTGACTGAAGAGAAGAATGTGAGAGGATCATTAGAAATGATGTGTGGTATCCATATATGTATTACCCAATATTTCATATCTTCAGTGTTTAACCTGAATCTATTCTCCACCCCATCCCCCCTCCAGTGTCCCCCAAACGGCTGTCTCTTTGAACTGACTTCTCAACTCACTGTCATCATGGTAGTGAAGCAGATGGTTGGCAATTTTCAGGAGGTCATCATCCCGTAAGTATCGCATGAACACATGAAAGCTGTGAAGTCTGATTACGGCGTTTCCTCGTGTAACGCGGTAGATGCGTTCCTGAAAATTTCCGCGTGAAGTAAAAACGCGCAAAGCAAGGAATTACTAAGTTAATCACATTTTCACAGTAAATTCAACATGCAGTCATCCCATGGTGGGATAAATAACTCAGGCTAGGCTGCCGTGTTACTGTATCATTCGGCATGCTTTATCAAACTGCTCAGCCGCGCAACTCAAGACAGTCGTTCATCGTCGACTGCTCAGGAAAGCATTATAATGGCCGCGTTCAGCGTTTTAACAGTGTGCATTCCACATTATAATGGACACGTTCCACGTTGTGTGAAAAGTTTTCCCAAATATAGGAACCATGTTACAATGAAAATGTGTTGTGTGAAAACGCATTCAGCGAAAAGTCATGTCGACAGCTTGTTAGCAGTGTGCACTGGTTAAGCAGTGAACACCAGTCAACTGGACAAAGTTCACCTCGTTAGTATCATGTGATATTCCGATCAGACGCTTCGTACATAGTTTCATAATATTAGACAAGCAACTCCCATGACTGAAAGAGTGTAGTGGATTGACAACGGGCTAAATGAAAAACAGCTACTACTTAGGTTTTAGCAGTTGTTTTGTACAGCTCTCTGACATGTTTTGTGTCATACCGCATATTGTTTGGCATGTCTTGACGTTTCGCTCCACGTGCTTGGGATATTCACATGATACAACCTGAAAACGCAGTGGAAAGCTATGAAATAGCAAACCTAGAGTTGATGAACAAATGGATATGCACGTGTGTAAGGGTGTCTCTGTGTCTGCACATGCGTACCTCCCCCCTCAATTCCCCAGATGGTTCAGCAATTGGTGGGCCCAGCGTCGGGCCAAGCTAAGGCCTGAGGCTGTCTACACGCGCTGGGAGCAAGACATGGACCTACAGCCCCAGAGCCCACTTGGACTCTTTGATGAATACCTCGAGATGGGTACAATGAGCTCAGAGGATCACACTACGGAGTCAACGCGTTTTACTTTATTATTAAAAAAAACACACACAATTGGGTATCATTTGACTATATAGGCACGTGTGTACGGCCCCTGGGTATCTGTCGGACATTGTTGTGGGAGGGAAATTACCCACACTTCGGGTTGTTGAAGGCAGGGAGCACAGATGTAAGAGCTTAGATGTACAATACAACAATGTAATTTGCTGCACTGTCCTCTGCTGCTCACAACCCCACAATAACTATTGCATGGTCACCCATCCAACCAATTTTCAGGCTCAGCTCTCCTTAACTTCTGGGATCTGATTAAATCTGACGCGTACTGGGTGATTTGGCCATAGGCACCAATCTATGGATATACTATAACACAATTGTCTTTGAGCATGCGCGTATGTGCATATGTACGGAGTTAAGTTTTAGAAACAATAGGAGCACATATTTGCTCCTCTTGTCTGCTAACCAATGCAGCTACATTGGTCAGCTTGGGTTGACGTTTCTCCCCCTTACTATTTATTTAAAACTCTTGTGCATCATGTCCACTGTGGTTAACTGCTGTGATTTGTTGGCATTTCAGCCACAGTGCATATGCCTAAAAATGTGTGGTACGGTTAATGGAGTCCTCAATACAGGATGTGATCTAGTTATTATAGCCACCTAGTGGTGGAAAATGGTGCGAAAGAAACCCAGGTGAACCAGAGCTGAGCATTAAAGATGGTAGTGGCTGGTCGCATCTCAGTGGCCAATGTAATGGACACGATAATTTTGTGAACAAATGATACGAAAATGTGATCATATTTTGGGGTCTCCTTTGACTAAAACACATTCAATGTATTGAAAACATGTTTTGTTTGCTTAAAGTAATCACAACATAACAGCATTAAGAGTGTGTGTCTATATCCTGTTTCACTCATTATCCTATCCTTGCCCCCCTACCCATTCTCAAAATATACCCCAGTTATCCAATTCGGGTTTGTCACTCTCTTCGTGGCATCATTTCCACTTGCGCCATTGCTCGCACTGCTGAACAACATCATCGAAGTGCGGGTCGACGCGTGGAAGCTCGTAACGAAGATGAGGAGGCCTGTGGTTTCGCGAGCAAGAGGAATTGGAGCCTGGGCCGACATTCTGAGTTTCATTGCCACCCTCTCTGTAATCACCAATGTAAGTCGCCAGATTGTCCGCTCGCTTTCTCGCTCAGTATCCCATCTTATGAGTGACATAACATGTCATGTTAGCCGTGTGGGTTCTTTTTACCATACTTCACCATTCTGGTCATGGCAGGTTTGAGAAGAGGTGTAGTGGGGGACCAGGAGCGGTTCGGGTATCACTCGTCACTGATGTTAGTCGTAGCTGGAAGTCAATTGCATGTGTGCTGAATTCAAAGTGCAGTGCACGAATCACTGCACCACCGCTCCTATCCACTCTCTCCCAAAATCGCAAAAGGTAAAGCCTTGCAATTGCTTGCTCATGTCACTGCTGGCAGAAGGGCCTCAACTAAAGGTAGCTCTAGAGAACCCCTCTACACGGTATTTGGCCTACTCTTCCATGATGACCAGACATGTTGTAAGATGTGGAATTACCTGCGCTAAAACAGTGATGAACCCATTTATATTGCTAATTGGACAGAGGTGGGGGAGATTTAAGAAAATGATCCATTGCTTCAACTGTTGTGTCAGGAGACTGAACTGACGACTGCCAGATTGCAAGTCCTTATATGGTAACCATTTCACTCTGGCAGCAACCCCCCAAATTGTATTTGTGAAAATTAATGTAATTGCCAAGGTAAGATGTTCAGAAGCCTTGGTCAAATCATTGCATGCTAAGTGACCGCTATCGCTGTGCCTCCGTATGCTAATTCCACAGTCATGCATCTTGGCGTTCACAACGGACATCATCCCACGCCTGGTGTATTATTATGGATACTCAGCAGAGTATGGCACAGGTTCGCCTACAATGCATGGGTACACGGAGGACAGCTTTTCAATTTTCAAGATCAGCGACTTCAAGGAGCAAAATTATCCCAACATCCTGCCAGCCTGGTTTGATCCGGCAATCCACACAACCTGCAGGTTTGTGCCATTCAGTGTCATGCCCAGCTATCGGGGGTGCCGTCCCTGCGAATGTGATGCACTGATGTCTGGGTGTGTTGTCCAGGTAGATGCGACATCCTTCTGGGTGTGGCGTCCTCCTGGCTCCGTCCCTTCCTGATTAGGCTCGTTTTCTTCCTCTTTTCACTCCGTGACTTTCCTTTTAAGACCCACACTTCCCCTAGGCCCCACCTCTGTTTATGCCCTGCCCCTTACCGTGGACACAGGGTTTGGCTTAGTTGGGTAGTAAGGGGTTGTGGTAGGGTTGGGGGAAGAGTGTGCATGGTGGGTGGGGACAGTAAAGGGGGTGGGGGGGGGAATTGGAGGGGGGGAGCAGTGGGTACGGGTGGGATGGCTTCACAACCAAAGTCCCACTTAGAGAAATATAATAATAGATTGATATAAATTCTAGCTCATTGTTACCTTGCTAAAGAGAAATGTTATTTATTTATCTATCGATCCACGACTGCTTAATTGAGTCTCAAGATCCCTTTGCAGGAAGACCGTGCATTGGGATTCCAGTTTAAGGTGGTCTTATGCATGTGGGATGCAATAAGAGGTCCTGGAGAACCCATGATATTGAAATGAAGCTTAAAGGTTTACACAGACATGAAACCACTTGGTCTACAGCCATCTTCTGGTCACCTCAGCACAGATAGTTAAGAAATTGATGCGATCTACCAACCCTTTTCTCTAACGTTTTTGAATTGCTGGCATACACAACTATAATCAATATAACCATATTGATCGATATTTAATATAACCTTACTTGACTATGATCAAATCACCACGAATGCAGCTGATCTTAGACTATGATCAAATCACCACGAATGCAGCTGATCTTAGATTCCGGAAGTCAAGCCGGCTTGAGCCTTGTTCGTGCTTAGATTGATGATCACCATGCACAATGCAGGTGCAGTAGGCGACTGTGGAGCTAGGTTGTCAGCAGTGGGTAGTTCAGCAAAATTAACAGTTGTGCTATATTGCTCTCCCATTATCTGTACTCCCTGCCTTCGCCAACCTGGCATGGACCAGCGTGAACCATTGTCAAAAGAGCCCCCACAAGCTGCACGTTGTGGGAAGGCCCTCTTTCAGAAGCGGATTTTTTTAAGGGCTGTGAACGCATATACCGTTTGTGCACAACCATACTTGTTCAATTTAGCGCCAACTCTACTTTCGAGGCACTTTGCTCAATATAGTCCATGCGTGTTTGTGGTTGTACGTGTGTAGGTATCCAGGTTATCGCTACCCGCCGGATCATCCCCAAGCCTACTCCGTCACCAAGCAGTACTGGCAAGTACTGACGGCAAAGCTGGCCTTCGTCATTGCCATGCAGGTACACATCAACATGCACACACACACACACATTCATAAACCCATTGAAAGATAAAGGTACAGCCCTCCAATTACTTGCTCATGTCACTGATGGCAAAAGCGCTCCTGCTATAGGGAGCTCAAGAGAGACCCTTAAGATGTATTTTTACTGCTCTTCCACACTGGTCAGACGTCTTGGGAAGATGTGGGAGTTCCCACACTGGACAGAACCAAACTCAGCCGACCAATTGACTGGATGTATTCCATTTACACTGCTAGGTGGATAGAGGCAGTGGAATGTAAAAAAAAACTTTCACCATTGTTTACACTCCCACGACCAAAGATCAATTCACACCCGTGACCTCTGGATTGCAAGTCTAGTGTGCAAAGCCTTACACTACTGCACCATCGTATAGACTCATCTGTGAGCAGTTGTTAAGGTCAGCAGAGCAAACCGTGATCATTGTCAATGGGTCATTACAGATAATGCCAGTAATGCTATTACACCTCACAATTGCACAGTATTTCTGAGATCACAAATAATAGTGGTAATACAATACTTTCATCATGCAGCAGACGATTCATGTTGTTGATGCAATTTGTCACACGTAAGCATGTGTGCTTGTGGGAAGGGGAGCGGCTGCGTTGTTGTTTGTGAACTGCGCTACCAATCCTGTGTGACCGGAGTACTATTTCTGGCCACAGCCAACAACAGTGGAAAATATTAGAACCAGTGTTGAGCTCCCTTAAGTTGATTCTGTCTTAAAATGAGTACTTGATGAAGTGTGTGAAAATCATCACTGGCGAGATAAAGGTGCACACCACCCCCACAGGCACTGTGCGAACCTTCATAGATGCACTTGTCTCAGTCTGTGAAAGGCTACACAGGGAATCTTTGTAGTGGTGACATGGCCGAGTGTAAGTGTTTGTTGATTGTTGCGGTAATTTGCGGCTGCCCAGGTGAATACTGTGGGTGCATTAACTGCACATCATAAATGCTGCCTGCTGCATAGTGAACGTAAAAAACCCATTAAGTAATTCAAAAAAAGTGCCTCGGTATAATTTGCCAAATGTTCAAAAATTACTCAAATGACTTAATTTAATTTGGGAAAAACGACGTAACAATATAATATCCCTAGGCTGCAGGTCCCCGGAATAGTTGACCTGAGATGTAAAGCACTTTGAGATGCTGCCATATTATATTTAGTAAGCACCCTTTACATGCAAATCCTGAAACTGAAAATCCTTTACCTGTGTGTGGACGTGTGCAGCACGTGGTGTTACTCACGAAGGCCTGCATTGCATACATCATCCCGGACACGCCATCCCATGTGCGCGCCTGCATGCGCCGCGAGCGCTTCGTCGTACAGACGATTCTGCAGCAGGCAGAGCTGGGCCGTCTCCGTAACACCCTCCTCACCGATGCCCCCAGCTCACCGCCATCGCCTCAATTCCACGTTGAGGATGAGCAGGCAGAGATGGGCCTGCTTCGCTGCTCACTGCATAAGGAGTCTCCTGGCGTATTGCACCCACCCCAGCGGTGCCACATGGAGAATGAGCAGGCAGAGAAGACTGGTGACGACTCACTGCTGAAGGGATCCGAGGAGGAATCAAGCAGCGAGGATTCGTCAACTGTCTTCTACAGCATATAAACTACTCAGACTTTTAAAGGAGGCTGCTATCCTAACGCTGTTTGCACGTGGACAAGGACATTGCAGTCGAGGACTATCTGTATATATATATTAATAAATAGTTTATGATTTAACATGTCTCAATCATCTCATGTCTTTTCATACGAATCACGATGTGAATGAGGAAAACTAGAAATTATTGTTATTTTGTAAATATTTTTTATTTTGGTTTAACACGTAGGCTTTCGGGCCCAATATCATCCATAGAGGTGTGTTTTGGGTTAGATCGCGTACATATATAAACGTGTCGTTAAAACCCACCACCACTCGATACAGCCAACTAGTAAGGGTTGTCATGGAAACAGAACAAGCCAATTCGTCACTGGTACTTTGGAGAGCCAAGCCACAACATTTATAATCGGAGTACGACGTTTTGCCAGTAATTACAACTAGCTTCATCAGGCGACAGCCAGATTTGTGACACTCTCGCGCAAAGTGGGGGGGGGGAGATTACCGAGTCAACGTACATTATGCATGTGCATAATGAGAGCATTTTGATCTTGTCCTTCCTGTCTATTGTGTATTAAAATAGCCGTACCAATGGTAATCCCTATTGAAGTATGGTGCCCTTTATAGGCATGCATTTAAATAATGTATTATTTGTTGGCACCCGTGTTCAGCAGTAGCAGAGCACACGTGCCAACAAGGACACTCAGTTGATTTTAATGTTGAAGTTCTGTGCAAAACTAGCTACTGCTGGCCAAGAATAATTCGAGAATCTATCGAAATTGAAAGAAAAATTTACCGTTCGGATAGCTACCGCCTTTGTGCTGTGTGGAAGCGACCCATCAAATAGTACATTAGATGAAACTCCGAGTACCCACTCAGGAGGTATAGTGGTAAAGCAGTGGAGGAAAAAAAAGCAAATTTTTAAATTTGCCCTTGTTGAATGATAGAGTCGAGACACACAGCAAGCGAGATTAAGAAAGCGCATCGGAAGAAATAATGGAGGTGAGAGAGAGAGAAACAATTGCCTCCTGGAGAAGGAAAGGCATTCCTACCGAGGGAGACAAGTTGACAAAGATTTTGATAATGGGAACCGGTGGCGTGGCTCGATCTTCCCTAGGTGCGCAACACGCTACCGAAAGAAAACTAAATCCTATTCAAAGGCTAAAATAAGCTCCATTTTTTGTATAAGAGCCGGATAAACAATAACCCCATCCATAGACTGAGGAAGAAAGGGAAGAGCCTGAACAAAGGGGAGGAGATTACGACGGAGATGGGTTGGAGGTGGAGAGAAGGGGAGAGGGGAGGCCGTAAAGGTGGCTGCACATTCAAGGAAAGCGGCGTAGAAAGAGTTGAACGGGGACATGGAGACAGTAGAGACAAGGGTGGAGAAAGAGGAAGGGAGGATCTTTCAGTGCTCGCTACAGGAAACCCACAAAACTGAATTTCCTAAACTCGTGTCGCCTCCGTGACAGCAGCACCACCAACGCCACAGACTCACGCTCCCCTAATCGATAATACCATCTCCATTGCCGACCAGCCACGAGATGGCTGCTCTCAACACCTCGGTCGTGGTGTATGCAGCAAAAGACTTCCGGCTGGTGAGCATCCGGCCATTGCGAGGGTTGGAAATAAACTGAAGCACGGGGCGACTCCCACAACCTTCGGGTATTTCCCAACTGGATGACGTCTTGGGACGAAGCCAGAAGTAAGCCAAATACGCACTCAATAAATGGGACAAAGATCCCAGAGAAGCCTCCAGAAATGTCACAGGAGGCTCAGGTGTGAGAAACCAGACTCCATGTGGGGTCCTCCAGACCTCTGCCCTCCAGTTCATCAACATTTGTAAAAGCAGGACGTCTCAAAGGTACGTAGCATGGGTGAGGGACGATGTTGAGAACCACGTTCCATGATTAGGCGCTTTGACAGGTTGGGATCCGAGTAAACTTTTAATGGACCTCACCCTACGACATTACGGATAGAAGGATAGTGTGCCGGCACAATCCGGACACCCTGCTACACCGAAACACTCTGCTGCATCAAACTCCCTGGTACAGCTAAACACTGGCACGATTACGCTCAAATACACACAAACTCTCGCTCAGCCAGTTGGTACACAGGTTGTCAGTTGTGGGGGACGCGGGCCCCCGGCTCCCCCACCCGGGGGAGGGCTGATCTCGGGAGGGCTGCGGGCTCCGGACTCCTCGCTCGAGTGAGAGCAGCCGCTACTCGACTCCTCGCTCGCGGGGAGAGGGCTGCCGCTCTCCGGCTCCTCTCTCTGGCTCCAGATCCACCCAGGATGGAGATCACAACCCCAGTCTCCTCCAACAGCTACCACAGACACAACAAATCCGTCAACATCAGTTGGTTGACACCGAGGCGACCGCAAGGCAAACACCGGCTTAAAGCTAAACGATACGCATGGAGCTGCATCTCACAATGCAGTGCACGAAAACTGATTAAATAATACAGATTTAAGTTTGCAAATTAACACAAAATTCGTTCTCAATTTTAGTTTTCCAAATGCGCTATCGGCGTAATGTCAAGAGACAAATAAATCATCCATTCGTAAATCTCGCATAGCCGTGCAGGCCCTGTGTCATAAAATGCGGTGGGTGGCCTTTTATCTTGTACACAATAGGAGCCAACACTTTCACATTAGCTGTGTTATGAGATTGTGTGGCGCACGAGAGTCAAGCTGAAATTGTTATTCTCAGAGATGGAATTAGGAAAATGAAGTGCAAAACCCAAGTTTAATGAGACTGTAATTTTGTGCAGTCGCTGGTGACAGGGCTCGGACGATCGACTTGATAAGACCTGAGACCTCGGTTTCAACCCAAGCGGTCAAAATCCAGATTCAAGCCCAGAATCTCATTATTGCCAAATCACCGCTTTGATCTCTGAGCCACCCGTCCACTTTGCATATATAGTGTTATCATATATTTTATCTGAATGTCACCGCTGTACACTCAATTTTAACGGTGATTTTCAATATCTACCTTTGGGATGTTTGCCAAATTCACAGATATTTTTTAAGAGTGACAAGAGAAAACCCATGCATCTTACGTGACACTTTGTTGTGCTCTGCATTGGCAGTGATTGAATAATGCTTAAACGTATTTGAGTTATCGACAAATGAGTTTTAAGTTGGTAATAATAAACTAATATTACCGCGCACAATTTTGGAAACAAACTTAACATTGAGCGCCACTCGGAGGCGATAAGTACACTCAAACTTTGCACGGGCAGTGTCGTACACCTACTTGCTGTACTGCCTCTTACCAGCTGGAGGCGGGTGGGCTCACGCACGCCACGTACGCACCTGTGCGTTGCGATGGAGGATGTCCAAGAAGGAGCCGAGGCCCAGGCTGGGGAGGTTGCGCGAGTCAAAAGCTCGGCAAGCTGCTTCTCCACGCGTGACAGCGCGGGTAGGCACAGGGGCTCTGCCATCTTACTTGCGTGGCTCAGCAGACGGACCAGATGCTTGGCTACCGCCTCTGCGAAGGAGACAAGCAATGCCATTGCAGGAGAGGACAACGATGCTGTAACTCGCTCCAATAGGCTCAACAACTGCAACTCTCTCTCTGCCCTCCCACCCCCCACGTCTCATCTACAGCCTCCCGATAAGTTTCATCATCACTCTCCAGATGACTCAAAAAACAAGTTTAACACGAAGGCCTTCGCGACCAATATTACCCATAATAGAGATTTTTGGGTTAGGTCACATAAATAGTGCATATTAAAGCGTATTATTGAGTGCATGTTTACATGATCTAACCCAAAAATCTAGATGGACTAAAAAAACCACTGGCAGACTTCTCGCACCCGTATGCAAGACGATATCGCCCCAATATTCGAATTGTTCAACTATCCCCCGAACCAGTCCAGGATTAATTTCAAGATCACACTCAGCATTCTGAAGGTCCTCCGTGGTCTGACCCCCTATGTACAATACAAGAAACTACATTTTATTCAGATTGTGCTTTCGATATCGTGTAATGAGACGGAGTATCCACTCGGATCTCTCACGGAGCAGCGGAACCCGTCCTATTGGAGAATGGCCCGCAGAAGAGAACATCACAAAGCTACCTCTGACATTGCTTCTAGTGACCTCTGGTCCACAGAGTAAAGGGAAGCACATTCCCACCCACTCTGTTGAGCCGATATTGGACTTGGTCAAATTAAGTGCATAGCCATTTATTTAGTATGTCTTGGGTTTTTTTGACAGTCATTAATGACCGAGCTGAGACCATCAACTGGCTGCACTTGACAAAAGCAAGTTTAATCACAGGTGGTTACCCAGATTCGAACCCAGGATCTCAGCGTTTCCAGTTCAATGCTAATAATCTCTCTCAGCCACCCGGGTCATCTCGACGTAAATTTGACAAACTGATGCGTCGTGATATGCCAAACTCTTACTAATGCATTAGTAATAATCGAGACGAGATGTGAAATAAGGTGTTTAGAGAAGCTACGACAATTCAGCGCGCGTGCAATCCAGTAGACTCTTGATTATCCGTGTGCGGTTTATCTGATTTGCGGATTAACCACGCACATGAGATTTTTACTTATTAATAACTCATGGATTTTCCCTTAGGCCCAAATTAATAATCTAAAAATAGTTATACATTGTAATTCTTGGAAATGTTTGTTACAAGTCACGTGCTTATATCGAGCAAATATGTGCGCCCATGAATCCGAAATCTACGTGATCACTTCGACAGTACAGTAGTTGCATATCTTTACAACAGTGGGTGGAGTTTGATTGATGGTGATTGGCGTGGCTCTGCTATCCACTTAGAGGGCCGAGTCTTCTGCTCGGGAGCAGGAAAGTTTTATCACCGACCACGTGCATCGATCGGTTGATCGTTAGTTTGTGGCATAGAGATCCACAGAAAATAGATATCTTTGGATCATCCGAGATTTTTTATCATCCGCAGCCATCTTCCCCGTAATTAGCGCGGATAATCGAGAGTCTACTGTATGTGAAAATTTGTCTCCTTACTCCCCGGAAGAAGCGGCGGTCTGGTGTCGGGAGTGCTGATGTTGCCGAGAAACGCGGCCGGTTTCTCCTTGACCACGAGGTCGCGAGGAGTCTCGAGGGAGCCACAGCACAGAGCCAACTGAAACAGCTTCCCGGCCAGCGTGTCCCCTTTCACCTGCCCCAGGAAGTCCTGCACACACTGTTGGTGGAAACAATAAAGGACCCAAACCACTTGCAGCCATATCACACTGTTGGGACAAATAGAGGGTGACACATGCATAGATGTCCGACCAATTTCAATGCCCCCCCTTACTTTTGTCTCAACGTGTGACTGAATTTTGTGAAAGCGATGGCCCTAAATATTATAGAGGAGAGTTAATTCAGTGGTAGAGAAAGTTTTTTGATAATGGTGGAAGTATCCACAGACTTGAAACGTATGGCGATTATCACTCATTAAATAATTCCGAGAACAAATGTATTATGGAAAATCTTTGACAAATGTACGCAAATGCATGAACTTTCTCGCACGGTAATTTTGTTGCATTAAGTCCAGACGCCATGGCCCCCACCTTCTTCAGCTTATTCACAAAGATGTCATCGGCGTTCTGGAAGACCTGCAGCACCATCTCGGTCGCCGGCTGTGTCGTGAACTGTCGGCGAAGATCGGCGCTCGTCCCTGGCAAGGGGAACGACTCCAACAGGTATTTCTTGATCTTGTGTGGCCGGCCCTCCACCTCCTGCTTGATGTCACACTCAATGCGAGCCAGCCCACGGTCCATCGCCTCCCGCTCGCCTTTCTGGGCCTTGCCGATCACCTAAACAAACAACACAATGTTAGCAACTGTGGCGGCCACAGGTGCAGGGCAGTGCTGTAGTTGCGATGATGGAACACGTGATGGACGAGTGGTTCAACAGCGAATGCAAGGTGTGCTGCTAATGCACGATTGCAATCGAGAGATGGGATTGGTGGATCATCCTAGCAGCAGTGGCTTTTGGCAAGCCATCGAACAAAGACAGTTACCCCATCACTCGCTTTCAGATGGGCTTCTGCGGCCAACTGGAATGCTCTTCCTTCCGATATTAGGAAGCCATTGGAGCTATGCACTTTTAAATCTAGATTGAAAACAATTTCTTTAGAACTGCTTTTTGTGTTCAGTTTGTTGCCCTCCACACCTCCGATTAGCACAGTTGGCTACGTACAGTGCGAAAGAAGTTCAACATATATACTTGTGGTTTTACCCAATCCAGTAATTTCTGAGTACTTGTTTAGATTTGCAAATTTTGATTCTGACGCCGGCACACATGTCCTCCTCATTCATTAATAACAACACGGGATTTTTTTTACATTATTTGTGAAGCATATAGAAATGCAGTTTTGGATAATACACCCGCAATATTAACTAGGGCGACTCCTGGGATCGAATCGCGAACCTCTGAAACAAGCGACAAATGCACAAAGACTCGGGAAAGAATATTTCTGTAAGGAACGGTACAGTGAAATAGGCCTCAGCCTTCAATACGATATATATTAACATGATGTACTTACACGAGCAGTTACTTCAGTGCTCTTGTCGCAGCACTGCACTCCCAAAACTGAAGTCGTGTTGGAAGTCTGTCTCAGACTGCATGACAAAAGGATACACCACATTCACTTGACAGGGAGACAGGTGTGAAACTTGTGTGCCTGAGCAACTGAGGATAGCTCAGCATTGTGGCCGTGTAAGGCAAACGCAGGGGCGGGGGAATATTGGTAAAAGGCTGATGCAGTGTCACTCTCAGGTGTGAACACAGCGACACGTACGTTGTGGCTGTGTGTCAGCAATTCCAGAACGCATTTAATTCAGAAAGTAAACCCCCTCAAGGGCAACAACAATACATACTTGAGGCAATCTTGATTTGAAGCTTTCTCGACTGCAGGAATCCACACTCTTTGGTTCTTTCGGTAAAGTCACGTAAAATCGAGGAGGAGGCCGCTTTCCTACCTGACAGTTACACGCTAATTTCTCACGTTAACATCACTAGCCCTGGACACTTCTTTATGACCCATGGGCTACACACATTTCAAACCATTTAAAACAGTCTGCCTCAGTAGCACACCAAGGCTTTATCACCTGATGACGGACGCTTGTGTCGCACCCGAAACGTCGTGATTTATTTTATTTTATACCTACGTGACTTTACCGAAAGAACCAAAGAGTATAACTTGAGGCATCCAATAATAATACAATTCGCAGTCAACAAGCGACGCAATGCATACACACGTACACACACACACACGCTCGTACACGCAGGCACGGCACGTAGGGAAATGCCCAGAGGTATGCTGGTGATACGGATGCCCAGATCGTGAATATCCGGAGCCCCGTATCGTTCCATGAGATGCTTCAGCAAGTCCGGCACCTTGAAGCGTGCCATCACTCCTTTGCCTCGGGAGCTGCGGCTCTTGGCCACGAAGGTCCTAAACTCTGCCGCAAACAACAACAACAACACGAGCGGGTTACGCAGAGCGCATGCTAGGGGAGCAACGACGACGCATTGATTCGGACGTGATCATTCATCCTGAAGATCGCGATATGCACACCGGATCGCGTGCGTAAGAATTTATGTTTTAGATTTGTATACGTTGCGTGTCATTGTTTCACATTGTCCAACACCCACCCACTCCAGTCACTAGAGCCGGCTGTGTTCACGTTTTAAAACAAGGCGTTGAATCTAGAATTTATTCACGAGCCCTCAATCGCGATAATCGATTGATTCGCGACATGGGTGGCTGGGGTGGCGCGTATCGCTTCTGTTTATGTCTGCAAGGAATCACTTGCTGAGCCTTCGTATCATTTCAAATACCAAACAAATTCATGCATCAGTAGCACTGGGGCCTTGAAAAAGGGAAAAAAAATCCGATAAGCGACGTTTCGGGCAATGACCCTTCTTCATATTGCATAGAAAGGCCAGAGAGATTGAGTGAACAATAAGAATTGGAAACTGCACTTCACAGCGATTACCGTGTTTCAAAAGTTATTAGGTAACCATTCATATGAACCTTATGGCGGGACCCCGGGGTCTCATAAGTCCCCGGCTCTTGCATAAACATTATATTATATATTATATATAATGTAAACATTATATTCTATATAATGTAAACATTGTGTTATAATGTAAACATAAACTTTGCTTTTTTTCACCAATGGGTTTGAAGGATGGTGGCAAGTGTTGTCTTGTTAAACTATGCCTTTAAAACTGAAAACTACTTACCTACAGTAGCTCTATTTACATACACTATCTAAAAAATAATTTACTCCCCTCGTCAATCATCGTGTTTCTCAGTGTGGATTTGTAAACACACTTGTTAAACAATACATAAAATAGTACGCGTTTTCAATGCGCTGTTCATATTGTAAAATGCGTTTTTACAAATGTGACTCTACAGCAGTTGCAGAGCCGCACTTTTATATAATTCAGGTCAAAGCCAGATAAACAGTGGAGGATAAACATCGCATGAAGGCGGGGCAATTGTTGTGCAATCATTTCAGGTCAAATTTACAGGTGCGTTTTATTCATGCCACACAGGTAGAGAGTTGAGAGTGAAACCTGGCCCACTGGCATCGTGAATCATGGATCATGAGTCACCCGGACTTGTTGTGTTTGTTTATGGTTGCTATACAAGCCATCAAATCTACACCACGAAGAGAGTTGATGAACAAGTAGGAGAGTGTGTAACTGGATTACATTCATGTGCACAGGCGTTTCACATGTGAATATAAAATAAATAACGTCGACTCAAACGCCACTCTTTAGGATTTGGCACACTCAATAACATTTTAATTGATAAATTAAGACCAACAAACCATAATCAAATGGGTCATGCATCGATGTACCAATTGTGGTTACGGACTGCTAAAGAAGAAAATGATGAATGCAGATTCGAAGTGAGTTTAAACGTGAATCTACACCATTTAAATATATTTTAAACAACCCGTTGCAAACATGACAGTAATTTGAAATGTAGCACTGTACATCAGAACAATTTGAAAGACGTTAGAGATTTGAAACTGTCCAAAAAGAAAGGAGGAAAATAAATGTATTTTTACATAATACAGGTTTTTTGGGTAAGATTGCATAAATATAAAAATATGTCGGTAAACCCACCACCACCCGACACAGCCAATTAGTAAGGTTTGTCACTTAAACAGAACATGCCAATTCGTTACTAGTACAGCACACCGGTTGTGTGTTAGAGAGCAAAGCCACAACATTAACAATCTGAGTACGTCGTTTCGCCAGTAATTACAACCAGCATCATCAGGAGGCAGCCAGAATTGTGGATTTTAAAATGTAGATTTATTTAAATCTAAATTAAAAAAACATATAGAGAAACTGGAACATTATTATTACAGAATTTGGTGAGACATGTCGAAAAGAGAATGACTCCAGCTTAGCTTGCAAGAACTAAGAGACACAGTGTGGCCATGTGGCCTTAATGAGAGAGACTGACTCCAGCTTAGCTTGCAAGAACTAAGAGACACAGCGTGGCCATGTGGCCTTAATGAGAGAGACTGACTCCAGCTTAGCTTGCAAGAACTAAGTGACACTGTGTGGCCGTGTGGCCTTAATGAGAGACTCACTCCAGCTTAGCTTGCAAGAACCAAGAGACACAGTGTGGCCACGTGGCCTTAATGAGAGAGACTGACTCGAGCTTAGCTTGCAAGAACTAAGAGACACAGTGTGGCCATGTGGCCTTAATGAGAGAGACTGACTCCAGCTTAGCTTGCAAGAACTTAGAGACACAGTGTGGCCATGTGGCCTTAATGAGAGACTCACTCCAGCTTAGCTTGCAAGAACTAAGAGACAGTGTGGCCATGTGGCCTTAATGAGAGAGACTGACTCCAGCTTAGCTTGCAATAACTAAGAGACACAGTGTGGCCATGTGGCCTTAATGAGAGAGACTGACTCCAGCTTAGCTTGCAAGAAATAAGAGACACAGTGTGGCCATGTGGCCTTAATGAGAGACTCACTCCAGCTTAGCTTGCAAGAACTAAGAGACACAGTGTGGCCATGTGGCCTTAATGAGAGAGACTCACTCCAGCTTAGCTTGCAAGAACTAAGAGACAGTATGGCCATGTGGCCTTAATGAGAGAGACTGACTCCAGCTTAGCTTACAAGAACTAAGAGACACAGTGTGGCCATGTGGCCTTAATGAGAGAGACTGACTCCAGCTTAGCTTGCAAGAACTAAGAGACACAGTGTGGCCATGTGGCCTTAATGAGAGAGACTGACTCCAGCTTAGCTTGCAAGAACTAAGAGACACAGTGTGGCCATGTGGCCTTAATGAGAGAGACTGACTCCAGCTTAGCTTGCAAGAACTAAGAGACACAGTGTGGCCATGTGGCCTTAATGAGAGAGACTGACTCCAGCTTAGCTTGCAAGAACTAAGAGACACAGTGTGGCCATGTGGCCTTAATGAGAGAGACTGACTCCAGCTTAGCTTGCAAGAACTAAGAGACACAGTGTGGCCATGTGGCCTTAATGAGAGAGACTGACTCCAGCTTAGCTTGCAAGAACTAAGAGACGCAGTGTGGCCATGTGGCCTTAATGAGAGAGACTGACTCCAGCTTAGCTTGCAAGAACTAAGAGACACAGTGTGGCCATGTGGCCTTAATGAGAGAGACTTACTCCAGCTTAGCTTGCAAGAACTAAGAGACACAGTGTGGCCATGTGGCCTTAATGAGAGACTGACTCCAGCTTAGCTTGCAAGAACTAAGAGACACAGTGTGGCTCAGAAAGCGCGTTGTGACGGAGCGCGTTCCGCGTTGTGCGAAAAGCGTTCCCTAAATTAAAGAAAACGCGTTGTAGTGAAAACGCGTTATCGTGTGAACACTTGGGACAGACCCAGGTGTTGTGGGTTAACTCCCCGAGGTAAACTTTCTTCCAAATTTGTGTTTTATACGCCTGGTGCTCCGCCAATAATTGTTGTGAGTGTCGCTCCTCTGCCCTCTGTTGTTCATGGAGAGAGACTGCACCCTAGTGCCCAGTATCCTCCTCCGCGAGCCTCTTCAAAATGCTGATCTTGACACCGCTGGAAGCAGTCATCGGCCTTGACCTCACCCCACAACAGTGCAATTTTAACAGCTCAACATCAAAACACGATGATGGGTCGCTTGCACCAATCGCACAGCACCACAGCATTGACTCTCAGCTGTTACTTGTGTAGAGGGGGTCACGTGTGTCACCATAATTGCCCTAATCCTGAAACTCGTGCTGCGTAATATTTTCCTTGCCATATTATCTGTGACACACATAATGAGGACAACCGGTAAGTCAAACGAAACCAGAGGTGGGAAACCTGTTCTTAATATTATTAATTTCAGGCAATGTGAACACGACTTTTAGAAACACCGATGCAGCTATACACATGCCAGATTGTCCAGAAATTCAGTTGATACTAATAGGGTTTATTTGCCAGTATTGTACATTATTTAAATTACATTTGTTTGGGCGGCAGGGTGGTGCAGTGGTCACGCCCGTGCATGACATCTTCTGAAGGACTGCCTGGCTTCGCTTTTCTAATTATGGTCCCTTTCTCTGTATGGGTTTACTCCCATGGCAAAACAACAACAACATACAATGTAACTGGTACTAGCCAAACATCCAAATTACTCCTGCGAAAAGTTGGCAGGCCCCTCCTGAACAAGAGTCTTGAGACTCAGTGAGATTGCTTGTGTGGCGATCGAAACGTCGTGATCCATTATTATTTTTTCTACCTACGTGACTTTACCGAAAGAACCAAAGAGTAAGGATTCCTGCAGTCACGAAAGCTTCAAATCAAGATTAATGAGTGTTTACATGTGGGAGGAAATCGGAGCACCTGGAGAAATCCAAGCAAATGGGGGGGGGGCTAACGCTCTATCACAAATCTACAGATGGAACAGGCGGAGTCCACATTATTCGACACCGCCTTCTCTACCTCCTTGACGACCAAGGGGTGGGAGTGTTGTATATGAGCCTTTTCCAAAATTGATATTAACAATAATATTTGCCGTTATATATATCATATTTTTTTTTTTAACAAACGAAACAAAATAATTAATAAAACCCGTAAGCCAGGCACACAAAAAAACAGGTGTCGGCCATAAACAGGCTATTAATAAATAAAGAAATAATAAAACTCTCGAGGCGAGGATGTTAGCAGCTATCTGCGAAGATCTCCAGATGAACAAGAGTTTGATGTGCCCTAAGGGAGGTCAAGCAGAGGGAAGCCCTCCCGCAAGCCAGAAATGAGGACGCCCACGGGTTAAACTATTTTTTTTTAAACAACGGTTCAAATTTAAAATGCAATAACAAGAATGAGCTAAAGTTAGCGGTCATCGCGCTCACTCCAATCAAGACCAGGCCACCAGATACATCAGTGAATTATTATCCAATAATTAATTCGCTATCAAATGATTTTCACCTTTAATACTTTTACTGTTAAAACAAAGCTTGGAGACAAAATACCGAGTCACATCAAAGGTTATCGAGAAGGAATGAGGAGAACGGGCAAACTTACGAAAGAGTTTAAACAATATCCCAAGCAACCCCGACCATCTTTGTCTCTCTCACAGCGCGGAGAAGCAGGAATTACACCTTATCACAAGGGGCCATCTGGAAAAGCCAGCCGTGTTTGATGAGGAGACACACCCCACCCCACACACGGCAACCAGACAAACAAGTTTTAAAGAAATTGCAAAATAACATTAACAATAATGTGTTAACCTTAAACGATATTCCATTATAGAACCTTACAGAACCAAGGGATATGGATTCCAACAATCTGGAAACGGACCTCTTAAACTCAGGATGAAAATTATTTTTCTTTTTAATAATTCCATCATAACATTTCGAACCTCGGTAAACCGAGAGGTGTCGGGAGGACGTAGTTACAAACACGAGTCGTGGCGAACATGGGACCAAATGGTATTTGAGAAATATAAGTCGAAAGTATAAAGAAAGAGGTGCTCCCGGCCACCTTTGTCTTTCCCTGCAGAACGTGATAAAATGCATACGCTCGGAAGAGCATCTTCACTTGGAAATAAATCAAATACTATGAATCACAAGCAGGATCATAACTGTGTATGATAAGATACCAACTGTGATGTGAAATGTTAAACTTAAAAAAAATCTTAACCATTTCTTTGTGCGTCGGAACGCGTACGGAAAAGGGGGGGGAACCCGCCCCTCTCTCTGGGTGGAGGGATTAGACAACCAGACGCCACCAAGATGAATCGAGGTGTCTGTTGTCTTGATGTTTATGGCTTGAGGAAAGACCCCAACAGAGCCATGTCATAAATGACACACACACAAACATACACACTGACACACGAACCCCCCCCACCACCGACACACGAACCCCCCACCGACATACGATCAGATCAAAGATAGCTCCACCTCGTGAGGGGGAGCCGAGAAGGGGAGAGATTTTTGGCATAAAAAGGAGCCGTTTCAGCATTGAAATCAGCTCATCAGCCCTCGGGGCCAACTCATCAGCCCTCGGGGGCAGCTCAACAGAAGAAGACTCATCTCAACTCAGCTCAACAGAAGAAGACTCATCTCAACTCAACTCAGCAGAAGAAAAAACTTGACCTGTCGCTCGCGAGCGCAGCGTCAGCTACTACAGCAGCGGAAAGAGCGCGCGCCGGCGTAGCTCATCCAGCAGTGGAGGAAACTGCTGTCAGCGAATCAGCACGGAAGCGTTCGCGCATCTTCAAGGAGAAAGAGCGCGGCCAGCAACGCCAAGCAAGAGCGTGCAGCAGCTCAGCCAGCAGTGGAGAGAAACTGCTGTCAGCGAACCAGCACGGGCGCGTTCGCGCATCTTCAAGGAGAGGGAGCGCGCGCCACCAGCGTGCCATCAGCACCTGCATCAGCACCAGCGCGTGCCAACAGCGTGCCATCAGCACCTGCATCAGCACCAGCGCGCGCCACCAGCGTGCCATCAGCACCTGCATCAGCACCAGCGCATGCCAACAGCGTGCCACCAGCGTGCTACAGCGCGCAACTTCGCGTCACCAGGGCTGAGAGGGAAGCGGCCCCGCACTCAACGCCCATCGGCGCGACGACGGCGAGCGTCGTGCTGACTCTTCCAGCCAGCAGTGGACAGAAACTGGCAGCCGTTCGTATGCCCCAACCCCTCCCCCACACTCTTCCCCTCACTCCCCCACCGCGCCGCAACACACAGGAAACACATTTTGGACACACGAGATGCTAACCTCGGCGTCTGCTTTACGCAAAGAATTGAACCAGTGATAACGAAGACACGATACGCATATCGGGATAATCAAGAAGGGTTGCCACTCCAAGGTGCGGCATTAAAAATCAATTCATAACGAAAAATACTGCTGTCATTGAGTTGCATAATAACCAATCGTCCTACTGTTAAAAACGTGATAAGAATTGACTTGAAGGTCTATGAATGGATGTGGTACTCTGTGGGCAATGTTTAAATACGAATTCACATTATAAGGTTAAGGTTTTGATAGAATAGTTCACTTGTTTTTAATCTCTCTCTCAACAACCGATCGATTGCGTTACACGTCAGGAATTAAC
The DNA here is from genome assembly GCF_048934315.1 of Petromyzon marinus. Classification (NCBI taxonomy): domain Eukaryota; kingdom Metazoa; phylum Chordata; class Hyperoartia; order Petromyzontiformes; family Petromyzontidae; genus Petromyzon; species Petromyzon marinus. The sequence goes on from NC_133683.1 coordinate 1,364,325, forward strand.
CACAGGTGCCGCTATCGAGGTGAAACAACGCAATCGTGATGGTATCGTGTTAACGCTGTGTTGAAATTCCAAATCCCGAGATTGAGTTTTTCATATTATCCGAAAATTAAAGTTAGCTAGAAATAAAATTGATTAAAGCAGAAGGTTTGTGTGTGATTCTTCCTGAAATTCTGCATAATATTGTTCTGCGTATGAGATCTGAATCCTGGGGACCTATCATAAGCACACTATCACCACATAATCCATAACACACATAATCCGTAATGTTCAATCGAGAGTAATCGTATCCTTATCGATAATACGGAATTGAAGAGCAGAGTCGAATCGTCTCTCTCTCATTCACGCTCACAACGCCTGCGTCACTGCATACGATTAATTGCGTTATTCCAATTCATAACACAATCCTCGTCACCGAGGCTCGACCTGATAATCCATAACGACCTGCATTATCATAACCACGCCCACTCGCATAAATTAATACGATTATCTCTCGAATCAGCATAATTTATGCACATAATTACACTAATTAACATAATTTCGGATAAATTATGCAAATTGCAAATTTCATTTAATTTTCATTATTTTCATCAATTTTCATAACACCTATATATACAACATATTGGGCGCGTCGTCCGGGATCTCTCGCAGACAGTTTATGCTTGAATTAAGGAACAAATCACTGTTGTATTAACCAAGGTTTTATGATCTAACGTTACCCTGTGACTGTAACGGGTGTAAAGCAAACAAAAAACGCACTCTGAAGGGAAATTCCAGAGTAGCAGGGTATAACAAAGACAATTGAAGTAAGATTATTTGCTCGAGTCAAACTGACCATATCCTGTGATACAATTGTTTATACGTACTCTGAAGGGAATACCAGAGTCACAGGAGTCGAACTGATGCATTCTGGATACAACTGTTTTGATATGCACTCTGAAGTGAAATTCCAGAGATGCTCGTATTAAGAGTAATTTTTGAGTGGATTGCGGGATATTGGGAACTTGTACCAAAAAGGTCAGGCCGATCTGCTACAGAGCAAACAAATCAGGGAGACACATGGAAGGGGAGCTGTATTGATGACATTGGGACACTGCTTAAGAACTGGATAAAATGGGAGAAAAGCGAACACGATGTAAAAACATCAGGAATAGCTACGCTGAACTCAGACCCTCTCGCACAGACAGACAAACAGAGATTATGGGATGAGGAAAATTTCGGAAAAGAAACAGGTGGGACTGATAACCCCGAAGTCAGAGTGAGACAGAATATCAAAACTAAATCACCAGGAGATTATGTACTAATAACGCGAGAAAGGGCGGAGCCGAAGCTCCGAGGCAACTCTCCAGGAAAACGCACACCACGCACAGACGGCCGACACAAACATCGCGACAGGCACGACGCACCAGACAAATATAAATCAAACACCCCACAAAAACCACCTAAGTATGAGCCATGGGGAAAACAGGAGTCACCGAGCAAAGTTGACCCACGTTACAGGCGCAAAATACACTACAAAAATCATGTTAAGCAACGCCACCGTGATGTTAATGACTCATCCGAATCTGACTCGGATGACGATGATCAACTTTCTGAATACTCGTTCAGTAGTAACACTCTGAACTTGATGGACAAAGCTCTCGTCAGAATTCCCTATTTTGATCCACACAATAAGAACAGGGACATTCACACTCACATCGCAACGGTAGAAGCAGAAGCAATGATCAGGGGTCTGAGGAAAACGGATGAAAAAGCGAGTTTGCTGAAACGCAGCTTGCATGGACAGTCCATATCATGGGTAAAGTCGCTACCATACGAGGTTCGGAACGATTTTAAAAAGCTGAGCCTGGCAGTGATTCGGAAGTTTGGAGAATATTTAACACTGTCTGAGGGATTTAACGCTGCAAAATCTATGACCCAGTGTGCAGACGAGGATCCTCGGGATTACCTCATGCGATTTAAAAGAGCGTACTATGCGGGCGATGTGGATCAGTATCACGAAGGTGACAAAAGGTTCAAAATTATGTTTTTTGGATCTTTGAGTCCAGAGATTACAGAAATTGTGGGAATGGTCTTGAATCCAGAGACAGCCTCCTTAGACCACATAGTGGATCGGGCACACATGGCTTGGCTGTACCGGGCTAAAAACAATGATTTCACAGCACACAGTGAACGGGACAAGGCAACCAGCCTATCAGACGAAAATAAAAAACATGTGAGGCATTTGATGCACGCAGGCCCACAGTGCAGAAAACAAAAAGCACCCACGGATTACCAACATAATTACATACACGGGTGGTCAAATAACAATTACACGAGACAATGGCACGCAGACCAGGAGCGATCGCAGCATGCAGGGACGCGTATTTGCGAGAATCGCAACGTGTGGAGACCACGAGCAAAGTCAGACCAGTGCTCAATTCCACGGCACACAGACCGAGAGCGTTCGCAGCGTGCAGAGACGCGTATTTGCGACAATCGCCACGGGTGGAAGCAAAGAGCAGGACCATATCTTCACCCAATGCAGCGGCACACAGCCGGCCAAAATTACCCACACAGATGGCGAGATAACAATTACGGTCGACAGTGGCACATAGAGAATGGGCGGCCACGACACACAAAGACACATAATCGCGAGAATCACGGCGCGTATAGGCCAAGAGCAGAATCACGCCGATTCCCCATTCCACGATACACAAGGGGCACACATGGCTTGGCTGTAACAAAGAGGGTGACATGGGCACGTGATAAATCACTCACACTGGTTGAGAGGAAAATGACAGGGAAAGAGGTGTCCGCTGATCTGAAAAAAAAATCACAGCCCTTGGAAAAAATCAAGCAGGCTGGAGGTTACAAACAGAACCAGGAGGGGAACCATGATTGTGGAAAACTAAATGCGCCATGCACACGCTTTGATGTGGTGGGGAACGCGAGAGTCGCTCCCGTGGTGAACCCACCTATTGAACAAGGAAAATTAACCATGAAGCGTGATCTAACAGGAAATGATAACCAACAAGATCGAGGGGAGAAATTGTTAAGTGGAAACGCGATCAATTGTGTCGCAAAATTGCGTGAGAATACTGTAAAAGTGCCAGGGAAACGCGTTACGGAGACAAAAATCCATGACGGATCGGGGAATGTGTGGAAATCCAGCACACGCAAAAACATGGAATCGAATCGAGGCATGGAATCGAATCGTGGTACGGAGTCAGCAAATCTGCACATGGCTGCGGAGAAGGCAAATGACCCCAACAGTCGAGCACAGAAACTCGTGTTGTGTACTAATCCTGGTGGCGCTCGACATGGCTTCACGCCACATAAACCCACAGGGAAGGCGAGGGATAAAACAAATTACCGATACGAACAAAGGAACCGTGCTCATTTGGTTAAAGCCATACCGACGATGAACCAAAACGACGATGTGATGATGTTGCATGGAAAGGTCACAGGTTACTCTAAAATACCTGGCCATGAGAAAAATTATTCTGCACTCTTGACCAAAGGTGGCAGTAAGGTTGCCAACAACTTGGTAAACAGAAAACAAAGAGGTGAATGGAGGGAAACTGTGTACCACCGGGCGCGAAACCGCTATCCAGTGTTTCCCAGGAACTGAAACAAAAATCAAAGTAGCAATAATTGATAACAACCGATGTAACATGTTGCCTTTATTTTTTCTTTTTCCTGTTCTTTTATTTTCTTATTTCAAATGTAATCATGCTGTGACACGTACGCGCGCGTTGTAAGGAAAAATCAGTCAACTCGAGGAATGTCGATGGTTCTAGATGGAAAAGGCATTTTTCTTTTATTTTTAAAAATAATCCGTGGCAGACCACCGATCATTTTTAAAAGGGCGGTGTGTTGTATATGAGCCTTTTCCAAAATTGATATTAACAATAATATTTGCCGTTATATATATCATATTTTTTTTTTTAACAAACGAAACAAAATAATTAATAAAACCCGTAAGCCAGGCACACAAAAAAACAGGTGTCGGCCATAAACAGGCTATTAATAAATAAAGAAATAATAAAACTCTCGAGGCGAGGATGTTAGCAGCTATCTGCGAAGATCTCCAGATGAACAAGAGTTTGATGTGCCCTAAGGGAGGTCAAGCAGAGGGAAGCCCTCCCGCAAGCCAGAAATGAGGACGCCCACGGGTTAAACTATTTTTTTTTAAACAACGGTTCAAATTTAAAATGCAATAACAAGAATGAGCTAAAGTTAGCGGTCATCGCGCTCACTCCAATCAAGACCAGGCCACCAGATACATCAGTGAATTATTATCCAATAATTAATTCGCTATCAAATGATTTTCACCTTTAATACTTTTACTGTTAAAACAAAGCTTGGAGACAAAATACCGAGTCACATCAAAGGTTATCGAGAAGGAATGAGGAGAACGGGCAAACTTACGAAAGAGTTTAAACAATATCCCAAGCAACCCCGACCATCTTTGTCTCTCTCACAGCGCGGAGAAGCAGGAATTACACCTTATCACAAGGGGCCATCTGGAAAAGCCAGCCGTGTTTGATGAGGAGACACACCCCACCCCACACACGGCAACCAGACAAACAAGTTTTAAAGAAATTGCAAAATAACATTAACAATAATGTGTTAACCTTAAACGATATTCCATTATAGAACCTTACAGAACCAAGGGATATGGATTCCAACAATCTGGAAACGGACCTCTTAAACTCAGGATGAAAATTATTTTTCTTTTTAATAATTCCATCATAACATTTCGAACCTCGGTAAACCGAGAGGTGTCGGGAGGACGTAGTTACAAACACGAGTCGTGGCGAACATGGGACCAAATGGTATTTGAGAAATATAAGTCGAAAGTATAAAGAAAGAGGTGCTCCCGGCCACCTTTGTCTTTCCCTGCAGAACGTGATAAAATGCATACGCTCGGAAGAGCATCTTCACTTGGAAATAAATCAAATACTATGAATCACAAGCAGGATCATAACTGTGTATGATAAGATACCAACTGTGATGTGAAATGTTAAACTTAAAAAAAATCTTAACCATTTCTTTGTGCGTCGGAACGCGTACGGAAAAGGGGGGGGAACCCGCCCCTCTCTCTGGGTGGAGGGATTAGACAACCAGACGCCACCAAGATGAATCGAGGTGTCTGTTGTCTTGATGTTTATGGCTTGAGGAAAGACCCCAACAGAGCCATGTCATAAATGACACACACACAAACATACACACTGACACACGAACCCCCCCCACCACCGACACACGAACCCCCCACCGACATACGATCAGATCAAAGATAGCTCCACCTCGTGAGGGGGAGCCGAGAAGGGGAGAGATTTTTGGCATAAAAAGGAGCCGTTTCAGCATTGAAATCAGCTCATCAGCCCTCGGGGCCAACTCATCAGCCCTCGGGGGCAGCTCAACAGAAGAAGACTCATCTCAACTCAGCTCAACAGAAGAAGACTCATCTCAACTCAACTCAGCAGAAGAAAAAACTTGACCTGTCGCTCGCGAGCGCAGCGTCAGCTACTACAGCAGCGGAAAGAGCGCGCGCCGGCGTAGCTCATCCAGCAGTGGAGGAAACTGCTGTCAGCGAATCAGCACGGAAGCGTTCGCGCATCTTCAAGGAGAAAGAGCGCGGCCAGCAACGCCAAGCAAGAGCGTGCAGCAGCTCAGCCAGCAGTGGAGAGAAACTGCTGTCAGCGAACCAGCACGGGCGCGTTCGCGCATCTTCAAGGAGAGGGAGCGCGCGCCACCAGCGTGCCATCAGCACCTGCATCAGCACCAGCGCGTGCCAACAGCGTGCCATCAGCACCTGCATCAGCACCAGCGCGCGCCACCAGCGTGCCATCAGCACCTGCATCAGCACCAGCGCATGCCAACAGCGTGCCACCAGCGTGCTACAGCGCGCAACTTCGCGTCACCAGGGCTGAGAGGGAAGCGGCCCCGCACTCAACGCCCATCGGCGCGACGACGGCGAGCGTCGTGCTGACTCTTCCAGCCAGCAGTGGACAGAAACTGGCAGCCGTTCGTATGCCCCAACCCCTCCCCCACACTCTTCCCCTCACTCCCCCACCGCGCCGCAACACACAGGAAACACATTTTGGACACACGAGATGCTAACCTCGGCGTCTGCTTTACGCAAAGAATTGAACCAGTGATAACGAAGACACGATACGCATATCGGGATAATCAAGAAGGGTTGCCACTCCAAGGTGCGGCATTAAAAATCAATTCATAACGAAAAATACTGCTGTCATTGAGTTGCATAATAACCAATCGTCCTACTGTTAAAAACGTGATAAGAATTGACTTGAAGGTCTATGAATGGATGTGGTACTCTGTGGGCAATGTTTAAATACGAATTCACATTATAAGGTTAAGGTTTTGATAGAATAGTTCACTTGTTTTTAATCTCTCTCTCAACAACCGATCGATTGCGTTACACGTCAGGAATTAACCACAGGTGCCGCTATCGAGGTGAAACAACGCAATCGTGATGGTATCGTGTTAACGCTGTGTTGAAATTCCAAATCCCGAGATTGAGTTTTTCATATTATCCGAAAATTAAAGTTAGCTAGAAATAAAATTGATTAAAGCAGAAGGTTTGTGTGTGATTCTTCCTGAAATTCTGCATAATATTGTTCTGCGTATGAGATCTGAATCCTGGGGACCTATCATAAGCACACTATCACCACATAATCCATAACACACATAATCCGTAATGTTCAATCGAGAGTAATCGTATCCTTATCGATAATACGGAATTGAAGAGCAGAGTCGAATCGTCTCTCTCTCATTCACGCTCACAACGCCTGCGTCACTGCATACGATTAATTGCGTTATTCCAATTCATAACACAATCCTCGTCACCGAGGCTCGACCTGATAATCCATAACGACCTGCATTATCATAACCACGCCCACTCGCATAAATTAATACGATTATCTCTCGAATCAGCATAATTTATGCACATAATTACACTAATTAACATAATTTCGGATAAATTATGCAAATTGCAAATTTCATTTAATTTTCATTATTTTCATCAATTTTCATAACACCTATATATACAATAGGAGTTGTCGCAATATTTTTGTAATCCACCAACCCTCACCTCTACGCAGTCGTGGATTACAGGCATACATAGCCACCACAACCACCCGGCTAAAGTAGCTGTAATGCACATCTAAAATTCTACAAAAGTTGATGGGGCAAAGGTCGTAGGTCAATTGGTTTGATTCCTATGCGCATTAACCAGTCTCTAACGTATGCACATTTAGATTCGCATTCAGCCGCCAATGGAACAGGTGGAGTCCAAAAGCTAAGTGGATGTACTGATTGTATCTTCATTGCGGGACTCATCCAGCAGTGGATTGACATGGGCTTCAGGTATCCACGTGTGGACGGGCAATAAACACTGGGGCCACCTGGCGGTAAATGTTTGCCGGTGCACATTGGGACCGGCTCACACGTCGCTGGCCCCAGGCAGCCCCCAGCCACTGGCGTGCAACACAGCGAAGGGAATCTCCCACCAATGAGAACCACGCACAACCCATGGTGCAGTCCTATAACTTGGACTCCTAAACACAACAAAACCCATAGCCGCCAACCCACACGGTTTACCCGTATTCTGTTGGGGGAAAGTGAGTGTGTTTATCCCTTGTGATGGGACTTTGTAGGATGGACGTTGAGATTTATAAGGGGCACGGGGTGACCAACAAGGTCTGAATTGGTCTGTAATAAGGAAGGCACTGATAAGGGGTTGACAGCGATGCAAACCCCACACAATACAAAACGGCAAGCGGCCAGCAACAACAAAAAATTATAATACATAACTGTCCAATGAGTAATTAGATCATTAAGATCAAAGAAACGTGTTCCTTAAATTGATCAAGTTTATTGTTGCAAGAGTTTGGGAAAACAGGAAGACCGGGTGTGGATTCCAGAGTGGAGCAGTGCAAACTGATAAATCTGAAAAGAAGAGTGAGGTGACCTGCATGGTGGTGAGCGGGTGGGTGAGTAAATGGGTGAGTGTTTGAGTAAACGAGTGGAGGAGTGAGTGATAGGGTGATTGAGTCAGTGACCGGATGCGTGAGTGACTGGATGCGTGGGTGACTGGATGCGTAGTTGATAGGATGATTGCGTGGGTGACTGAATGAGTGGGTGACTGAATGAGTGGGTGAGTGGATGAGTGCGTGATTGAATGGGTGACTGGATGAGTGGGTGACTGGATGAGTGGGTGACTGGATGAATGGGTGACTGGATGAGTGGGTGATTGTATGAGTGTGTAATAGGATGATTGACTGAGTGATTAGCTGAGTGTGTGATTGAATTAGTGACGAGATGAGTGTGTGATAGGGTGATTGAGTTAGTGGGTGACTGGATGATAGGGTGATTGCGTGGGTGACTGGATGCGTGGGTGACTGGATGAGTGGGCGACTGGATGCGTGGGTGACTGGATGAGTGTGTGATAGGGTGATTGAGTTAGTGACTGGATGAGTTAGTGACTGGATGAGTGGGTGACCGAGTTGTTTAGTTGAGTGCGTTGTTGTGAACTGCAGTGAGACGCGGTGGTTGAACGCGGAGTGGATGAGATGAAGCGGTCAAAGTGTCTGGTAGACCGAGTCCCTTAACGTGGGTGGAGGGGGGAATCAACGAGGGGAAGTTCACTGCAACATTCACCACGGTGGTGCTAGTAGTCGCAGCGAAAAAAAAGTGATACAGGGCTGAATGAATGAAGGTTGAGGCGAGGATGCAAGGTGGTGTAGAGGAGGCAAAGTGGAGGGTACAGGAGGTGAGGTGTTGAGGTGGCGTAGTGAGGAGGCGTAGAGGAGGTGTAGAGGAGGCGTAGAGGAGGGTGCCCCGCTCTTGGCGTTGATCTTGGTGAACACGTGTCCGCGCCTCGTCTCGTAGCTCTGCCCGGTGCTGATGCAGCCTCCACCGGCCGAAGCGCCCAGCGTCCTCGCCGAGTCCGTGCCCAGCTCCGCTCTGAGCAAGCTCTCCATTGCACGCTGTCTGCTCGCAGCGACAAACACAACGTTAAACTCCCCCCCCCCCCCCCCCGTCCCGTGTGGCCTCTAACACAGGGGTCCTCAACCCCCGGGTTGCAAGAGCACTTGCTTCAAGTACATTAAAACCCACTTTTTGCTGTATATATGTAGATGACACTTTGGTTGTCTGGCGACATGGTAAGGATACACTTAATGAATGAATGTCTAAATCATCTCAATTCACAAAAAACGGCCATCCAGTTCACCATGGAAATGGAGGTGAATAACACACTCCCTTTCCTGGATATTTTGCTCGGACGAGGCCTAAATGGTAAAGTAACACACACAGCGTTTACCGAAAGGGAACACATACTGATGCCTATCTGAATGCAGATTGGCATCATCACCCCGCACAGAAATCCTTTCTCAACAAGATGCTCATACATCTGGCTAAAACAGTGTCAGATGGTCAAAGTCTGAGGAGAGAGATTAAACATGTCAAAGAAACGCTACGATTGAATGTCTACAATAATGCTCAAATTAACAGAGCAGTGAATGCTAAACCAAGATCAAACAGCAATACTGCTGAATCAGGTTATTAAAAAATTAAAATACCATATATCGTGGGAGTAACTGACAAATTAGCTAGTAGTCGCAGCTAAAAAAAAAGTGATACATTAATGACAGGGCTGAATGAATGAAGGTTGAGGCAAGGATGCGGGGTGGTGTAGAGGAGGCGAAGAGGAGGGTAGAGGAGGTGAGGTGGTGAGGTGTTGAGGTGGCGTGGTGAGGAGGTGAGGTGGCGTGGTGAGGAGGTGAGGTGGCATGGTGAGGAGGTGAGGTGGCGTGGTGAGGTGGCGTGGTGAGCAGGCGTAGAGGAGGCGAGGAGAAGGGTAGAGGAGGTGAGGTGGTGAGGAGGCGTAGAGGAGGCGTAGAGGAGGGTGCCCCGCTCTTGGCGTTGATCTTGGTGAGCACGTGTCCGCGCCCCGTCTCGTAGCTCTGCCCGGTGCTGATGCAGCCTCCACCGGCCGAAGCGCCCAGCGTCCTCGCCGAGTCCGTGCCCAGCTCCGCTCTGAGCAAGCTCTCCATTGTGCGCTATCTGTTCTCAGCAACAGACACAACGATAAACTCCCCCCCCCCCACGGTCCCATGTGGCCTCTAAATACTTATTTCCTTGGGAGAGATGATTTATCGGACGAGACCTAAATGGTAAAATAACACACACAGCGTTTACCAAAAGGGAACGCATACTGATGCCTATCTGAATGCAGATTCGCATCATCACCCCGTACAGAAAACCTCTCTCATCAAGATGCTCATACATCTGGCTAAAACAGTGTCAGATGGTGAATGTCTGGGGAGAGAGATTGAACATGTCAAAGAAACGCTACAATTGAATGTCTACAATAATGCTCAAATAATTAACAGCAATGAATGCTAAACCAAGATCGAACAGCAATACTGCTGAATCAGGTTATTAAACAATTAAAATACCATATATCGTGGGAGTAATTGAGAAATTAGCTCGAGTTTTGGAAAAGCAAAAAGCTAAACATCTAAGTAAGATTTGGCACGGTACACAAAATTCAAAAAATAGTATCTTGTACTTAAGATGAATTGCCTAAGTTGTCAACGGATGGTGTGTATCGGATTAATGGCTTATGTGGCAGATGTTATATTGGACAGATGGGACGTAACATTAGCGTAAGACTAAAGGAACACCAAATAAATATTAAACACTCTCAAACATAACTGTCGGAAGTTGCAGTACATGCTTGCCAACAAAAACACTTCATGTATTTTGATAACGATGAAGTGTTGTGTAAAACTCATTATTACTGGCCAAGACTAATTCGAGAATCCATTGAAACTGAGAAAATTTGTATTATTTTAACCTCTCTGACAGCTACAGGCTTAGTGCGGCCTGGAAGCGTATTATTAAGTAATTGTGATTGTAAGATGAGGAGATGAAGGCAGAAGAAGAAGACGTGGGGCGATGTGGTGATGCGGTCGAACGTGGTGGCCCGAGGAGCGGAGGGAGAGATGGCGCGGGACGGGGCGGTGTGGAGAAGGTGGCAAGGATGGCGGACCCCACGTGAGTGGAACAAACGCGTGGAAGAAGAAGACATCTCGCATTTATTATTACTTATAGAGGAAACATACCAATTAAATGATTACTAATCAATTATATAATTTCAATAATCCCCCTCCCCGCCTCTGATTTCTGCACCTGATGGGTTCAGTGATGACATCGCCTTTCTCTATTTAAGACTGGAAGCAGGTGGATGGCTTCACTATTCTGGCAAATCGCCCGATGATGCTGGATGTAATTACTAGTGAAACGTCGTACTCATCTTGTGGATTTATTCTCCAAAACACCGGTGGGCTGAAGTAATAAGTAAGTGGAGTTTTGTTTACGTGACAAATTCCTTACTAATTGGCTGTGTCAGGTGGTGTAGGGTTATGACACATTCATACGATCTAACCCAAAAACCTTTGTTATGAAATTAGGACAATTTATTAAATATATTGTATACCAGAAAATACAGCAATTGACTAAAAATATACGGCAATAGATGTAACCTCGCAGCAGTGAACGTGACGAAATTTCATCATGGAAATGTCCACTGCACAAAACCTTGCGTTCATCGCCCCACACGTGGTACCTCAGCCTCAGGATGAAATAAATCATCAGGGAGTTCTCCGTGAGCATCGTGCGCGCTCCAAATCCAGAGTTGAGCCGTGGTCTCGGCACCCAGCCAGCCGCCTTCTCTTCTTGGGGCAGTCGGAGTCCAGCGCGCTATCGAAGGGCACGTGGTGAACGCTCAGGACGTGTCTCTTGAGCTTCGACTTCTGCGTCGCTCCGTACGAGCAGTCACTGCACGGGAAGGGCTTTTCCTCTGGAACACAAGACATCCACCGTTGAGCACACGCACGGGCTAATACATAATTTATTTATCACCATGCAGTGGATGCCATAGCATTACTATGTATATGGGACGTTTTATCAATCACGGTTGCTGACCACAGGCCCAAAGGCCCAAAATGCCAAATGGCCAGCAACAAATACCTCCGATTAGCACGGTTGGCTACGTATGGTACGAAAGAAGTTCAACATACGTACAGATAGTAGAAAAGCAAGATACTGATTTCCTGAAAAATATCATAATACATTTTTGGGGCTTATTTTGAAGCCACAACATTTTGCACTTCTTCGTGTGGTTGATGTTGATGCAGAGCAACAACTATAATTTAACATTGAGGTGGTTGAGCCAGATTATTCTATTACAGCTCATTAATTACACAATAATTACCTGCAATAGAACGAGTAAATACACTTGGAAGTTAGGTGTTAGTACAATGAAGAGGAAATTCCCATTGTGGAAATGACTCGGTCTATACATTCAAAAATGTTCCCTAAATTTACCCACTTGTTTAAGTAACATTTACCCCAGTTAAGAAATAGATACTTTTTGTAATTTGTCAAGCAATGTATTTTGCTCAGTTTCCTTCCAATGGTGCTATTGGCTCCATGTCATGAGATGAAGTATCCCTGTGCAACTCTCACACAGCAGTGAACCACCTCATGTAAGAGAACAGCTCGTGGAAGGAGATATCATTGCACTACTCATGACATCCCTTCGTGACCGTTTTTTTATCCACTAGGAGGTTGTTGCAATTTCCTACACATCACGCGACATCAGAAGTGTTTGCTGGAAGAAGTGTTTGGTAACTGGATAAGACCATCAATGAGAAGCCAGTTTAATCATGGCTCGGTGACTGAAACCCTGAGTTTCACGGTTTAACCCAACATCCGAGCAGCACCACATCAGATTTCTAGACTCCTCAGTGCAGGCATACAGATATGGTCAACATATGCGTACATTAACTAAATTGTGAAATTATGAATTACATCCAAATGAAATGTAGTGTGTGCATTACTAGGACGTACCTAAAGGTGCCAGGTTGGGTTCATCCACCTTGGGGATGCTCTGCTCCACGCAGCCTCCTGCTTCCGTGCAGTCCATCCTCTTGATGTCCGAATTCTGGCTGTTGCTACTGCTGCAATTGGTGACGCTGGTGGTGGTCTTCTTTCTTTTAATGGGCTTAGGTCTACTTCGCTTTTCCTTCTTCTTCTGCTGCAAGGCCATCAACACTTTCATGCTCGTAATAGGATCAAGGGCAGCGTATGGTTTATTCTCACTGACTGGTGAAGCAGTTTGTTGACGTGGAACTAGGCCAAAGCATTAAAAAAAATTGGATTTCATGTCATTTATCTTAACGCCGCTATCTTTTGTCGAAGTGTAATCATGTTCAGGCTTCGGTCTGTACAAGAACTGTGCGTGAAGACTTTCATGAGTTTTCAGGATTTCAATAGGACTTAAAAATCCGCAGACTGAGCACATCTCATAGGGCGACGGTGGATTCAACATCGCATTGGCAAAACTGCCGTTATTCACCAAGCCTGGTGCACCCTTTATCATATAATCCTTTTCGTGGCTCTTCAAATGCCTTTTGAATTTTCCTGGCTGATCCTAACCTTTGTCCACATATGCCGCACCATTGCTCACGGGTCTCCTTATGCGTTCTTAAGTGGGATTCTAGGCACCATGAAAACTGGAATTTTTTCCCACAGACGTCACAAGAAATTAGTTTTTTAGCTCTTGTAACTCTACCGGATTGAGGTGGGGTTGAGACGGGTGCTGGTGAAGTGCCATCGATGGTAAAGGCAATTCTCCCAGCACCACCATGACTCGCAGCGGAGTTGCTCTCGCACATCGGATACAAAAGACAAAGGTCACGCGCATGACACCCGTGTCACGAGTGTACTCACAAAGGCATACTTAAGGTGACATAAGATTCATTTATACTACAACTCATTATACCAGAACTCCACAATATTGCAGTTCCTATCATGTACGATTTTACCCTCTTATCCACCCAAGTAATATTTTGTTTCTAAACAACAATGACTAACTACCTCCAATTTCCTAATGTTACCCACCCAATAGGCCTTTCTCTATATACACACCAACAATATAATGATGGCACCACACGTTCACTCCACTATTCACAACACTCTGACTCGCAATCTCCATATAAGATTGTAATATAATTTCTGTACGAGGGCCCGTCAAAAAGTTTTGAGAATGGACACTTTTTTACACAAAACTACGTAAAATAGTCTTCATTAAAAGTACAGTATAGTACTATTAATGGCACTTATAAGTGAACGTCATTATCTCTCATGCTAATATTACAATGTTAACTAGTTACCCAGGAAAGCTTCATTGAGTCTAAGTACTGCATTTTCAGAAAGGTCCCATTGCATTGAGATGTTTGTGTGAGTGGAACCCAGAGAGACCCCACCTTGCATATTGGGAAATAACACAACTCCACACAGATGGATTCAACCCACAAGCTCAAAGCATTCCCTGTTCAACAAAGTACTCAGTGTAATGTTTAATATAATTTATTTGGTAATATATAGTATCGTAATTGTATAGTGAATCTACAGCAGTGTTGTATACAGTAGGGTTGGTAAAATAATACATAGTGTAATATTACAAGTCTAATATTATTATAATCTAACGTAGTGTATAGTAACTCAGTGTATAATTCAATGTTGTGGTCTGTCTATGCCAGTTTATAATAAAAAATATTATTTGGAGGCATATTATAATATTTTTTGCGACATAGAAGTGTAATGTATAATAACTTATTGTTAGTAGGTCAGCTTAGTGGAGAATATATTGAGTACATTGATTATATTGATGTAGTTTATATTTAGTTCTTTCACATCGGTTTATTGTATGATAGTTGGGTAGTTGCAGTTCTTTAGCGTCAATATACTAAATGCCTCTGTTGATATGTAAACTCTGACTTTAACATAGCTACTTCCGTGACCAGTTACATGCTAATTCCTCACATTAACATCATGCTAATCTCCCAGTTACACGCTAATTTCTGACTTTAACATCCTGCTAATATCTCACATTAACATAGCTACTTCAATGCTAAATTATTCTGTTGATATGTAAACTCTTTTGGCAAGGCGCTCTGCTCCTCCCACCCAGCTTAAAATACGCTGCCAAGCTTAGCAGTGTTCATTGGAGCGCTGTCTTTCCGACAGTTCTGTTTCTTCACCTGAGGACGGCTGCTTGTGTTGTGGCCGAAACGTCGTGAGAATTTTATTTTATTATGTTTTATTTTTATTATTTTGTTATTTCCCTTCTACGTGACTTTACCGAAAGAACCAAGAAGATGAATCTCTGCAGTCACGAAAGCTTTAAATCGAAATTTATTCAAATCAAGTTGTTTTCTTTTTACCACAGTACTTTATGGAATCCTCAAGAATAAATGCATTTTTAGAAGTATTAAACTACACTTGAAGATGTGTGAGAATGTAATTCTGCAGATGCAAGCACAGGCAAACTCGTATCTGCATATACAAGTTTCTGGGCCTCCTCACTTCACCAAACCCGCATTGACCGGCATGGTGAAGTATGGTTAAACAACTCCCACGAACGACATGGTGTGGGGGAGGCCTCTATCAAAACGCTGGATCGACAAAGGGCTGATACATGTCACGACATTGTACGTTAAGATCGTTCTCTCGTCAGCACAAGCCGTCTATGTGGACAATAGAGGGCACGACACACGTGTACACGATGTTTGTGTGCGTATATTCAGCGTGTGTATCACTTCATAATAATATAAGGTCGCGTTTATGCTCAAAACGAACCAAATGTATAACATCACGAATAACTTTGGAAGTCTCCAGAGCCTGAACAATATTTGAAGTAGACACTGACCCAGTTACTATTAATAGCTCAGATGTGTGGGCTTTGACTTTAACATATCCATTTCTGTGACCAGTCACAAGCTAATCACTCAGCTATTTCAATGCTAAATTCTATGCTAATTCCTTTGTCAAGGGGTGCCTCTGTGGATGTGTATGCTTTGACTTTAACATAGCCATATCTGTGACCAGTCACAAGCTAATCACTCAGCCATTTCAATGCTAAATTCAATGCTAAGTCCTTTGTCAAGGCGCTTTGTTTCTTCTCACACAGCTTAAAGGTCTCGATCTGAGCTTGGCTTTGTTCGCTCCAGCGCTGTCCTCCAGACAGTCTCGTCCCTTCACCTGATGAAGGCCGCTTGTGTTGTGGCCGAAACGTCGTGAGAATTTTATTGTGTTATTTTATTTTATCAATTTATTATTTTATTCTCATTCTACGTGACTTTACCGAAAGAACCAAGAATGTGGCGTGTAGATGCTGCCATCTGCCGGCCACCAACGTGGTGTGTAGATTCTGCAAATTGAAAAATTAAAATAATACATTGAAAATAATAAGCAAAAATCCAGATTCATATTCTTGGTTCTTTCGGTACAGTCACGTAGATTTAAAAAATAATTAAATAAATTTAAATACAAAATAAATCGGAAATAATAAAATTACTTTTATTTGTAATTTTTCAATTGGCATAATCTACACGCCATATTCTTGGTTCTTTCGGTAAAGTCACGTAGATTTGAAAATAAAAAGAAAATAATTAAATGAAAATCATGAATTGTTATTATTATATTTTGATTTAAAGCTTTCGTGACTGCAGTGATTCATATTATTGGTTCTTTCAGTAAAGTCACGTAGAAGGGAAACAATAAAATAAAATAAATATTTTTTAAAATATTATTAAAATTTTTACTTTTCTTTTATTATTTATATTTTATATCTACTTGACTTTACCCAAAGAACTAAGAATATAGCGTGTAGATTCTGCCAATTTAAAAATACAAAAAAATAAATGGATAATAATAAAAGCTTTTATTATTTTCAATTTATTATTTTAAAATCAAAATTGTGTTTCATTTTTTTTTATCTCTGTGACTTTACCGAAAGAACCAAGAATATGAATGTCGGTTTTTTGCTTTTATTATTTTCCATTTCACACTTTTTATTTGATTTGATTATTTTTTTTATTTTCTATCGACGTGACTTTACCGATAGAACCAAGAATATGGCGTGTAGATGCTGCCAATTTAAAAATTAAAATAGATTGAAAATAATAATCAAAATCCAGATTCATATTCTTGGTTCTTTCGGTAAAGCCATGTAGGTTGAAAATAAAAATAATAAAATTAAATGAAAAATACAATAGATAAATGGAAAATAATGAAAGCTTTTATTATTTTAAATTTATTATTTTAATTTGTAATTTTTTTTTAAATTGGCAGAATCTACACGCCATATTCTTGGTTCTTTCGGTAAAGTAACATAGATTTGAAAATGAAAATAATAGAATTAAATGAAAAAATACTAAATCATGACTTATTATTTTTTTACTTTTCTTTAATATTTCTATTTTACCCAAAGAACCAAGAATCTGGCGTGTAGATGCTGCCACCTGCCAACGTTGTTGGCCACCAGATGGCAGCATCTACACGCCATATTATTGCTTCCTTCGGTAAAGTCACGTAGATAGAAAATAATAATAAAATTAAAAAAGGAAAATTATGAAAGCTTTTATTATTCTGCCAATTTAAAAATTAAAATAATCAATTGAATATAACAAAAGCTTAAATAATATTAAAAGCTTTTATTCAATTGATTATTTTAAAATTGTATTTTTTTTATCTCCGTGACTTTACCGAAAGAACCAAGAATATGAATGTGGGTTTTTTGCTTTTATTATTTAAAATTTCACATTTTTATTTGATTTGATATATTTTTATTTTCTATGGACGTGACTTTACCGAAAGAACCAAGAATAAGAATTCCTGAAGTCACGAAAGTTTTAAGTCACAATCTACACCCAACAATGGTGGCCAGCAGATGGCAGCATCTACACGCCAGATTATTGCTTCCTTCGGTAAAGTCATAATACTGGTAGGAACGAAGTTGTAAACTGAGTGTACCAGCCTGCAATAGATTAATGTGTCCGTCCGTCCCCTTTCAATACTTTAACGAAGTGAAATCTCGTGCTGTTGGGTGTAAAATCAGCAATAGGCAGCGCAGAGACTTTCCCTACCAGCCCACCCTGCAGGGACCTGTTAATACAATTAAAATAATAAATTGAAAATAATAAAAGCTTTTATTTTCAATTTATTATAAAATAATACAAGCTTTTATTATTTTCAATTTATTATTTGTATTTTATTTTTTTGTATTTTAAAATTTCAAATAATAAATTGAAAATGATAAAGCTTTTATACGTTTAAATATTAAAATTTATATTTTTTAATTAAATGTAACTATTTTTATTTTCAAATCTACGTGACTTTACCTGAAGAACCAAGAATATGGCGTGTAGATTCTGCCAATTTAAAAATTAAAATAATAAATTGAATATAACAAAAGCTTAAATAATATTAAAAGCTTTTATTCAATTGATTATTTTAAAATTGCATTTTTTTTATCTCCGTGACTTTACCGAAAGAACCAAGAATATGAATGTGGGTTTTTTGCTTTTATTATTTAAAATTTCACATTTTTATTTGATTTGATAATTTTTTATTTTCTATGGACGTGACTTTACCGAAAGAACCAAGAATATTAATTCCTGAAGTCACGAAAGTTTTAAGTCACAATCTACACCCAACAATGGTGGCCAGCAGATGGCAGTATCTACACGCCAGATTATTGCTTCCTTCGGTAAAGTCATAATACTGGTAGGAACGAAGTTGTAAACTGAGTGTACCAGCCTGCAATAGATTAATGTGTCCGTCCGTCCCCTTTCAATACTTTAACGAAGTGAAATCTCGTGCTGTTGGGTGTAAAATCAGCAATAGGCAGCGCAGAGACTTGCCCTACCAGCCCACCCTGCAGGGACCTGTTAATAAAATTAAAATAATAAATTGAAAATAATAAAAGCTTTTATTTTCAATTTATTATAAAATAATACAAGCTTTTATTATTTTCAATTTATTATTTGTATTTTATTTTTTTGTATTTTAAAATTTCAAATAATAAATTGAAAATGAGAAAGCTTTTATTAGTTTAAATATTAAAATTTATATTTTTAAATTAAATTTAATTATTTTTATTTTCAAATCTACGTGACTTTACCTGAAGAACCAAGAATATGGCGTGTAGATTCTGTCAATTTAAAAATTAAATAATACATTTTAAATAATAAAAGCTTTCATTATTTCAAATTTTTTTGTATTTTTAATTTAAAAAGCTTTTAGTATAGCTTTTATTATATCATAAAATTATAATCAAAGCTTTTATTATAATAAAAGCTTTTATTATAATAAAAGCTTTTATTATTTTAGGATTCTCCTCCACGGCGGCCTTTGTCTCCTCCAGTAGCAATGTTTACGACACACCGCACCAGGTAGTCATCTGAGGCTGAGTCGACCTCACACTCTCTTACTGTCTCAAAACAACAACCGCCATGCGCCACTAAGTGGCGGTGACGTCACCACGACGCTTATGCCAGGCTATGTGCACCTTGAGGCTACGTGAAGTGTCGATCGCCGGCTGGCAGGAGGTCACGGGCAGACCCAGGTGCCACTGGTCGAGGGGGGGGGTCTGACTTTTTGTGTCGCCGTGTGACGAGGGGGGGGGTCAAAAATCGTCCAAAATCGCGTGACGTCATTTATGGTCGTGATATATTATTTTTTATTTTATTTTTCCTACCTACATGACTTTACTGAAAGAACCAAAGAGTACTTAGTTGGGTGGATAAGGAGTAAAATAGTAGATGATAGGATCTGCACTATTGAGGAGTTCTGTTATAATGAATCTGTTGTAATGAATCTTATGTCACCTTAAGTATGCCTTTGTGAGTACACTCGTGACACGGGTGTCATGCGCGTGACCTTTGTCTTTTGTATCAGATGTGCGAGAGCAACTCCGCTGCGAGTCATGGTGGTGCTGGGAGAATTGCCTTTACCATCGATGGCACTTCACCAGCACCCGTCTCGACCCCACCTCAATCCGGTAGAGTTACAAGAGCGAAAAAACTCATCTCTTGTGACGTCTGTGGGAAAAAATTCCAACTGGCATGGTGCCTAGAATCCCACGTAAGAACGCACAAGGAGACCCGTGATCAAGGGGCAGCATATGCGGACAAAGCTTTGATCAGCCAGGAAAATTCAAAAGGCATATGAAGACCCATGAAAAGGATTACATGATAAAGGGTGCACCAGGCTTGGTGAATAACGGCAGTTTTGCCAATGCGGTGTTGAATCCGATAGAGTCACTAGAATCTGATAGAGTCACTAGAGTGAGAAAACGAATCTCTTGCGACGTCTGCAGGAAAACATTCCAACTGGCATGGTGCCTAGAGTCCCACATGAGAATGCACAAGACCGGTGGTCAAAGCTGCAACATCTGCGATCAAAGCTTTGATCGGCCCTACAAACTCAGAAGGCATATGGAGTAACCCACGGAAATAACTCAAGGGGCGCACGTGGCATGGTGAATGACGGCAATTTTGCCAATGCGGTGTTGAAGGTGTGTCAGAGCTACTCGGCTGCGAGTCATGGTGCTGGAAGAATTGCCTTTGCCATGGATTGCACCAGCAGCTCCAGCAGCAGCAGCAGCTTGTCGAGTCCTGGTGGTGAGGAGGCAGAGTTGCAGACAATGCCACCTTCTGCAAAGGGCACACCTGCATGCAACGAAGTTATTGCTATCACAGCAACCGCGCATGGAACGAAGGCGCCTGCTGGGAAACGCCACGCCTGACCAGCGCCCGTCTCGACTCCACCTCACTCCCATAGTCACTAGAGTGAGAAAACAAATGTCTTGCCAAGTCTGTGGGAAAGCATTCCAACTGCCATCATGCCTAGAGTCCCACATGAGAACGGACAAAGAGACCCCTGACCAATGGCATCTGCGGTCGAAACTTTGATCAGCCAGGCAAATTCAGAAGGCATATGGAAACCTACGAAAAGGACTATTGAATATTTCTTTGCTTTTCTATTACTGAAGCTATCAACAGAAAGTGTGTACCGGATTAATTGCACTTGTGGCAAATGCTATGTAGGGAAACAGGACGAATGATCAGCACAAGACTAAAAGAACACCACAGAAATATGAAATGCTCACAAATACAACTGTCAGCAGTAGCAGAACACGCGTGCCCACAAGGACACTCAATTGATTTGATAATGTTGAATTTCTGTGCAAAACTAGTTACTACTGGCCAAGACTAATTACATAATCTATCGAAATTTAAAGAAATAAAAATAATTCTAATCGTTTGGATAGCTACCGACTTAGTGCTGCATGGAAGAGAATCATCAAATTACCGTTTGTACGGCTATTTTAGTACACACAATGGACACTAAGTACAAGATCAATGGGCTAGCATAATGTGCATGTATAATGTACGTTGATTCATTAATGCCCCCCCCCACTTTGCGCTCAAAGAGCTCACAAGTGTTGTCATCACATCTACGCCTCTATATAAGGAATTAAACAGGTGGACTTCTCCCAAATCTTGCTGTTGCCTGATGAAGCTAGTTGTAATTACTGAATCGCCGTACTCCGATGGTAAATGTTGTGGCTTGGCTCTCCAACACACCACACACCGGTGTGCTATACTAGTGATGAATTGGCATGCTCTGTTTACGTGACAACCCTTACTAGTTGGCTGTCGGGTGGTGGCGGGTTTAACGACACATTTAAATTGTAATAGGTTTTTACCCTTTTATCTGGCACCAAAACTGACACCTTTATGCAAACATGACCCTTATATAAAGGTGTCAGTTTTGGTGCCAGATAAAAGGGTAAAAACATGTTACTATATCTTGCTACTGGCAAAGGAGGTCTCATAATGTAAATGCTTAACCCGAGCTCTCAATACTCTGATAGTGCGCTGTTTATGAGTTGTGTGCCTTTTGGCGTCATCTGGTCCAACACCAGTGGAGACTAGGCTCTAAGAAAAGCCGTCTCGGGTGTGGACCAATCAACTTCAAGGACAGTGTATATCACTATCAGAGTTGTCTCTTTTTGTTCGCATTTTGACTGCTTGTGTTGTGGTTATTGCAAACATGATCCCTTGTATAAAGGTGTCAGTTTTGGTGCCAGATAAAAGGGTAAAAACCTATTACTATCTCTTGCTACTGGCAAAGGAGGTCTCATAATGACACATTTATATATTTACGCGATCCAACCCATAAAACCTGTATTATGGATATTTGTCGCGAAAGCCTACGTGTTAAACTGCCATGTATTTTTACGTCTATTGCTGTATTTTCTTACGTGCAATATATTTAATAAACCATCTTAATTTATTCGTATTTTTGTTCATAGTTATATCATTGTTGCGCGTGCGGTGTGGTCAGTGGATATTGTTCAGTGGATCAAACCGAGACAAATATTTTTGCAGCAGCTGTGGCTGCACATTGCAACAGCGCATTCCGAATGGTGTAGAACGCATCGCCCATAATCTGTATCTGTGTGCAAACATCAGGTATGGTTGGTAAGAAACACGTTTGGTTTTAAATGAATAGAACTCGAGCTTCAGCCATATTGTTCATTATAGACCCCACTTTGTAAGAATTAATCACGCAAACCTTGCGCCTGATTCATTTGAGTCGCTGTGCTCATGAGCAACAGGGCATTTGTGGCAAGGTGTTAATGTACCACAGATTAGCACGGTTGGCTACGTACACTGCGAAAGAAGTTCAACACATATTCTTTGGGTCTTTCCGTAAAGTCACGTAGATAGAACAATAAAATAATAAAAATAAAGTGAATAAAAAAGTAAAATATATCACGACGTTTCGATCGCAACACAAGCAATCGTCATCAGGAGAAAAATGATGAAGATTGCTTGTGTTGCGATCGAAACGTCGTGATATTTTTATTATTTCGTATTCACTTTATTTTTATTATTTTATTGTTCTATCTACGTGACTTTATCGAAAGACCCAAAAAATATTAATTCCTGCAGTCACGAAAGCTTTAAGTCAAGATTCAAGCACAACACACTTTCATACATTGTGGAAAGCGAGTATCCCTGCATGTACAATGCACTGGACCGCATGTTCGTGTTAAGTGAGTCAGAGGCTTTGTCACTGCCTACCCCATGATATAAATAATCTCAGGGAATTCAATTGCAAGTGTGCAATCTCCCTTCCGGTGGGCATCGAGGATGAGTCATACCCTGGCTTGCCAGGAGGCAGTGGAACACAACTGTGGAATCCTTTCCATCTGCACGGGATAGAACGTTGCCCCCTTGCTCACATTCGTTCGTTTTCTGCGAGTGTACTGGTTTCCCCCCACATGTAAACACTCAGTAAGTGGCTGCAAATATCGGAATGTAAAGAGAACCGCAGAGCTTGGGCGATTGTTGGGAGTGCCGGCTCACCGCCTGGCTGCTGTCTCCCCGCTCGTCTGTGGGAGACATATAGAGGTACTGAATTAGATTTATATTCTCTACATAACATGATTCCCATCTACACAAAGCACTGACCGCGTCGAGTACAGCAAGTGATATTCCACGAAATAAAAAATAAACGTACATGACCATAACAGAAGCCAATGGGCACAGCTGTGCATACACATACACACATATACACGATTCCTACTGATGGTTGGAACGATTCACCACTGCCGGAGAGTCAAGGAATTGTCATGATTCAGGATCATGAATGCAAACTGTCCCCGTTCTCAAACCTGAGTACGATTTAAAAGGTCACAGAACGCCTTTGTCGGAAGCAATTACTTCCCCATGTCACTGCGATGGGCAGATTCATGCAATTGCAGTCGGCTTACACATTGTCGGTAGACCCCCCCATACACAAGCGTACGCATTTGGGTTAACCCCTCCTCCCCCCTCCATGCATACATACTAAATGGATGCCCCCTTAACAGCCACACCACCACTCCTCACACGAGACAAGCACGTGACTCTCGGTGTAAATGGAGCCGGAGCGCGAATAAACGTGCCGATGCCCCAAGTACAGTTGCCACCATTTCTATGACAGAGCAAACCCAGGCACATTTCTCAGCGAGCCCAGGTCTATTGTTAAAACTGTGCAGTTCACGGTGATAAAATTAACCATAGCCATACCCGAGGTACCAGATCTCGACACAAATCAATTCCTGCTGCCACCCGAACACTGTCCGGGGGTCAAACGCGGACAGGTGGCAGCCCCAGTCGCGAGGCCACATCTGCACCGACTCACGGTAAATGTGTGCAGGGCCAGCAGGAAGAGCCCCGGGATCTCGGAGCGCAGCCACTGGTTCCACGTGCTGTCTTGGTCAACGTCCTCGCGTGACGACGACACTTCAAAATCACCTGACCGGAAGGAGGGGGGTGGGAGGGAGAGTAAGAAGGTACGAAGGGGAACCTTCTAACTCTTTCACAGTGACGCGTTCTTCGCGTGCGTCACCCTGCAGCCAACCTCTCTGCTCTCGTGTGTGAACGTGGGTCAGTTTGGTTTAATCGTTCAGAATGAATGGGGCATGACCCTGGCCCTTGTGCAACTTATTATTTTCCATGAGATAATACCAAACACATCATTCATGTGTGTGTGTGTGTGGCCTGCAAGCAAAACCTACATGCTCTCGAGTCATATATCGGGAGCAGTCACAGGTGGGAAAGCATTGCCGAATTCCTAGAAAGGCTCAGCTCTCTCCAACTTATGTTGAAAGCGTTTATGCATTAGTTCTGCCCGTACCTCTTTGTGCCTGTGTAGTGGGCAGGCAAGTGTGGTGGAGCAGCAGGTCCAGCACACGGGGTGTCCAGCAGAGGAGAGGAACTCCCCGTGGCCGTGGCCGGGGAAGCAGAGGTCGGCGGCGCTGGGAGCGGCGTCAGTTGTGCGGCGTCTGTGGGAGAAGGCACAGGCCTCTGCTGAAGATTATCATCCGCAGACACATCACACGGCTTGCCGGACACGTCACGCACTCGGCCCTGTGATTGTGGAGGTGAGACAGGTTCGCGCGTGGCAACGAATGGCTTGTCACTGGACAAACATCGACGGCACCATCGGGAGAACACGGCACGAACTCGTGCAGAGTTTCTGGCACCGTATGAATTTACACTCCTTGTAGGTATGTACGTTGAACCTCTTTCGCGCCGTACGTCAGCCAGCCGTGCTAATCGGAGGTGCAGATGGATGCAATTGAAGGACCTGGAGCAGAGGTTTCAAAATGAAAAAAAAATTGATACAGAAATTACACAAGTCCAGGGGACTTCACCAAGGCCGTGTTATCCCAGACTCTGACAGAGCACAAAGGAAGATTGGCAATGACAAAAAATGGCTTCATAACTATCATTGTCAGATGGCACACTTGCATCTTCAGTCTTCAGTCGGAGTCAGTAATTTAAGAATGCACGCATGATGCGTGACACCAACTAAAGTGGCATCGATGCTGACTAATCACTTCCTCTCCAAGATGTGGAACTCAAGAGACGAGGATAGCCTCTTCCAAACAGGACTACCCTTGACAATTGAGTTGTCGCCTGGGTAAAAATAAAATGAACTAGGAGATTTCAACTTGAAAATCCAAACCATCGCACCAACAGTAATGGACGGAATCCTATATAAGGCGCACACTGCAGTAGCTTCAGGTGGACTCTGGTACCTGCTTTAACGTCTGTGTGAGAAGCATCTTCTCCCACTGAAATTCAAAGTTGACAGTTAGACAGGACATGTTTTAAAACATTCGCAGTAAAATTCAAGTATGTATACCATTAAAGTAAACTATTTTTTACTTACCAGGTAAGGCCCATTGAGAGCTATATATCTCTTTTTCAGAAGCGACCTGGCCACAAATTATAGCTTAACGAAGTGGCTTATCACGTGGAATTTTATAGTAGCCAAATACTCTAAACGCATTACTTACAAATAGCTCACAAAGCGGTTATCCTCCCACTACCCTTGGGTTACCTCCTGTCCCGGTCCAGCCGAGACAGTCTGTGAATTGGCATCTGTGTTTGGGTGGCATGAATTAATTTGTACCGAGATCTGGTACCGGTACTGTGCTGAACTTTGCTACTGCATGGTTGTTGACAGACCTAGACAGACTGAAACATAGGTCTGGGTTTGATCTCCATAGTGGAAAAGGTGGTAACCCGAAAACTAACCCAAACCCTTCCACATTCAACGAAAAACACTTTTAAACCGAGTTCGCTCGGAAATGACCCCACTAAACCGCACGTATGTAAACGTTTGACTTCAGTGGTTCCTCCGCTGCGTGTGAACGATGAAGTGCACGACCTCTCGTGATGATGACCTCACACCCGCATGGCTGCACGAAAGGCGGTGCTGACGAGCATGAGGCAGGTGGAAGAGGCAAAACGAGGAGGCAAGATTAGAGTGCTGTAGTCGGTGGGGTATAGTGGGGCCTATTTCCAAATGATTGATTTATGTGGAAATGAAATTGGTCAAGAGTCTGTTACTTTGTAAATATTAGCATGTATCTACTTTAATACCAAGTCTGCAGGGGTGGGAAAGATGAGGTCTGTTCATTCTGGTGGGCAAAGGGAATTTAGACACTCCAAGTTAAGTCAGGTGGCATACGGATGAAATGCACCTTACAAATGTCAATAATAATGATTATTAATCCATCTTCTTCTTCACTCCCACGGTGTTTCCAACCAGGGTTAGGCCATGTAATGATCTGACGTGCTGTACACTTGTACAGTGTTACTGAATTATTGTATCATTATGAATTCAGTGCCCCTTCTGCGACCTTTCCCTAGATCCCCCTCTGGTGTATAACCTGGCCTGCTGACGTTAGGGCTGTAAGCCGCAGATCCCTTTCCCTGCCAGCAGCCAGCGCTATACTGTTACATTACGATTCTATGCCACGACACAGGGACTCCTCTACTTACGAACATTCGACTTACGAAATTTCAGAGATATGATCAAACCTGTCCGTATGTCCAGTTTCCTGTTCGGACCGAGAGTCGCAAGTTCAACCACCGCACAATAGGTGGTGATGGTGGCATCTACATCTGCAGAACGTGAAGAACCAGAGGCAACTGTTAAAGCCATTCCCCGTGTTTAGTGTACAAGCCGTAAAACGTGTTCGAAATCAACGGGAGAAAAATTGGACTCACGAATAAATCGACTTACGAACAGACCTATGGAACCGAACTCGTTTGTACGTACAGGAGTCTGTATATGGTGGTCACTCTGAACAACACAGACCCAGCCTCGTTTTTACTATTTTTGGACCATTAGGACATTACCAGACGCATCTTTCTGTGCTAACGACCACACATTACACATTAGACGTGTCACAATAGGTCACGTTTAATAGTCTAAACTTGTCTGGAGTAAGTCGCATACGGAAGACATTTCTGCACATTTGCAGAATTACATGTCTATGACAAAGGATCCATGTGTATTGCATTACACAGGGGTGCTTGATCATGTGTGGATGCAGATTCCCGCAGCAATACAGGGAATAGGTTGTTCGCAGCGCCACCGATTAATCATAATCAGAATCTTTTTTTATATCCTGGAGGAATCCGATGAGCTATGAAGATTTTTTTCACATATGTCCAGTAGGGGAGGGTCAGCGAGCTATTTCCAAAACCGATGAGAGGCAAGATGGAGAAAATGTAAGCAAATTGCTAAAAATATAAAGTACATACATTCCTGCCAATTTGTCAACCAATGCAAGCTTGGGCAAGGTAGCAACACAACAACCACAGCTCCAAACCACGACAAGACTCCACAAAGTCCCTCAATTGCATTGCATTAAAATTGAACGTTTAATGAGCGACATTTGAAATAGCGTTACCAAATGACAATATTCCCTTCGAATACTTGACTAATGAATGAGGCTAAGACGCTTGCAGTAATGTTCAAATATGCATCACAAGCCATTCAGAAGTGGTAGGCCTCACGTCATCACAGGGCACCACAGTGGCAATATGTTAACTACCTCGCCTGGTACGCAGGAGGCCGTGGATTCAATCCGGATCCTGTCGCCTGCTGTATATTTTGAGGTTGCATGTCTCTCTCACTACATTTAGAATAAACATCACGCGTTTAGAGTATTTGGACTCTATAAATTTCCACGGGATAAGCCACTTCGTTGAAGATAACATTTGTGATAGCCAGGTTGCTTCTGAAAAATAGCTCCATAGCTCAGTGGGGCCTCAAACTGGTAAAATAAAAAATATAGTTTGTATTCTTGGTTCTTTCGGTAAAGTCGCATAGAAGGGAAACAATAAAATAATAAAAATATAAAACAATACAATTCTCACGACGTTTCGACTGCAACACAAGCAATCATCAGGTGATGATGATCATCATCAGGTGATGATGATTGCTTGTGTTGCAGTCGAAACGTCGTGAGAATTTTATTGTTTTATATTTTTATTATTTTATTGTTTCCCTTCTACGTGACTTTACCGAAAGAACCAAGAATATGAATCCCTGCATTCACAAAAGCTTTAAATCAAATTATAGTTTAGTTTAAAAGTTATAGTTTGAGAACGGCGGTCCGATGGGAGGGAGTGAAGGGGTATTGTGAGGAGGCGTCATCGGGAGTGGAAGCTGCTGGTGGGAGCATGGGAGGTATGGGGAGTGTGAGGTGCATCGGCATTGTGGAGAGGGAAGGGGTGAGAGTGTTGTAAGCGATGGGGCTGGGGGAGGAGTGGTGGATATGACGATGTGGAAGCTGTGTCGGTGATGAGGTGTGTGCTTGAAGTGAGGATTACATGGGGAGCGGTGCCGAAGTGGTTAGCGCACCGTGCGACGGGATCCGGCGACCCGAGTTCTATTCCCACTCACGGCCAACATCGGTGACGAGTATCTGAACCAATCTCGGTCCCATCCCAGGTCTATTCTGCCTTAAAATGAGTATCCAGGTTCGGTGAATGGGAGGAGACAAAGGCGGCCAGGCGTGGTGCTGGCTACCCATCCCATCTCAGCGTGTCACCCCATGGCACCTGGGTAATGGAGGTGGTGATGAAGATGGTGACGACGGTGATGATGATGTTGATGACGATGGTGATGACGAGTCACTCACTCAGATTCACAGAGCCACAGACTCACAGCCACACTCAGAGACTCACAGTCACTCACTCAGACTCACAGAGCCACACTCAGAGACTCACAGTCACTCACTTAGACTCACAGAGCCAACCTCAGAGACTCACAGTCACTCACTCAGACTCACAGAGCCACACTCAAGAGACTGACAGAGTCACTCCGAGAATCACAGTCACTCACACAGACTCACACTCACTCAAGCAGACCCACAGACTCACTCACAGACTCACTCACACAGACTCACAGAGTAACTCACACACAGACTCACACTCACATACTAGTTCTGACACACACACAGACTCGCAGAGTAACACGCACTCAGAGACTCACAGAGTCACGCTCAGTCACTCACTCAGAGACTCACAGTCACTCAATCAGAGACTCACAAAGTCACTCACTCAGAGACTCAGAGCCACAGACTCACAGAGCCACATTCAGAGACGCACGGAGTCACTCACTCAGAGACTCACAGAGTCACTCACTCAGAGACTCACAGAGTAACTCACTCACTCAGACACTCGGAGACTCACTCAGACTCACACAGACTCAGAGTAACTCACACACTCACAGACTTACACAGTAACTCACAGTCACTCCCACTCAACTCAGTCTCACCGGGTAACACACTCACAGACTCGGAGTAACTCACATGAACTCACAAAGTAACTCACTCACACAGACTCACAGACTAACAAACAAAAACAAAGATCCCCAGTGAACCCTTAACAGACTGTAGGGGCAAGTGCTGTTAGCGAGCACCTACGAAGGCCGGCACGGCACACGAGGGGGTGGGTGGCCAGCACCACGCCCGGCCGCCTTTGTCTCCCCCATTGGCGATGTTTACACACCGCAACCAGGTACTCATTTGAGGCCGAGTCGACCTAGGGGAGGCCCAAGACCTGTTCAGATAATCGTCACCGGTGTTGGTGGCCGTGAGCGGGAATCGAACTCGGGTCGCCGGGTTCGTAGCGCAGCGTAGCGCTAACCGCTGCGCCACCGCTCCCCACACCCTCGCTCACAAACACAACGCAGGCAGCGTGGGCAGCCCTGGTCCATCCACTGCTGGATGAGGGCCTTGCCATGCCGTGCGAGTTATTTGACCAGAAGCGCAGTGCGTGTTGTTAACATTCCCCGTGTGGTGGATAGAATCGGAGGGCTTTCCCCAGCCCTCACCCACCAGGAATAGTGAAGTATAGTCAAATACTTCCTGTGACCAACACGGCGTTAGGAGACAACCCACAGATGGACTAATCATTATTGTAAGTACTGTGGTGTACTTAAAATAATGTGTGGAGGAGGAGGAAGAAGCTCCAGAAGTCGCACTTCAGCAG
The DNA here is from genome assembly GCF_048934315.1 of Petromyzon marinus. Taxonomy (NCBI): domain Eukaryota; kingdom Metazoa; phylum Chordata; class Hyperoartia; order Petromyzontiformes; family Petromyzontidae; genus Petromyzon; species Petromyzon marinus. Next base: position 1,394,609 of record NC_133683.1, read on the forward strand.
CCACCACTGCCCCTTCGCAGTATCAACAACCACGCAGACAAATGCACTGCCACATCCTACAACACGCGTTTGTTCCTTCAAATAAGTGAATTAGCGTCCCAACACACTGGTTCACGAAGATGGAGCGGTCATATAATGAGCTGGACAGCGACAACAACTTAAATCAGCGGTAATAATGCGGCAGACACGCAGGAAGCAATACTTAGGTAGGCCGCGATGAGACCACGGGGCTCGGATGGCGACCCTGCCTGGGAAGGTGCACACAAACTCCTCACAGAGTGAGCACCACAATGTTGTCCTTACAACACACAGTGGTCTCGCTTTTCTTTCATATCCACGAGCACAGCAACATCCAGCAACACATATCTCCTCACATTGTGCCCAGGACTGCTTTAAATAAAGATTTTAAATAAACTTTCCTGCCAAAAAATGTAATTGAGGCGTGTGTGGGTATCGATGTGGAACTTGTGATCACATTGCTAAGAGCCGAAACACAAGGCACCCACCACCCCACACATCCTACTACTGCTGCTGCTGCCTTGTGAAGTCTATGATGATGATGAGCAGCAGCGAGATAATGAGGTTGAATGTGATGATGATAATGTGGAGTAGAGTCAGGGGGGTTATGCCCAAAGTTATCTGTCCTCACCTCCCCACCACTGCCACGTCCCAACTCTGAACATCCACACATCATCATCAGCATCGACCAGCAATGACCAACAGCAGCTCACAGCCCATTAAATACACCACCAGAAGGACAATTGTATGGAGGAGGCCAAACAAACATCTAAAACTAACAAAATAACAATTGCCACCGAGAACTGTTTCACATAACTCGTGCACTCAAAGTCCTCAGACAATTGCAGTTATATTTCGATTTAAAGCTTTCGTGACTGCAAGGATTCATCTTCTTTGGTTCTTTCGGTAAAGTCACGTAGAATCAGAATAAAATAATAAATTGATTAAATAAAATAACACAATAATATTCTCACGACGTTTCGGCCACAACACAAGCGGCCTCCATCAGGTGAAGGGACGAGACTGTCTGGTAGGACAGCGCTGGAGTGAAAAAAGGCACGTTCAGATCACGACCTTTTAGCTGTGTCATAAGAAACAAAGCGTCTTGACAAAGGAATTAGCATATAACTTAGCATTGAAATGGCCGAGTGATTAGCTTGTGACTGGTCACAGAAATGGCTATGTTAAAGTTAAAGCATACACATTCGCAGAGGCACCCCTTGACCAAGGAATTAGCATAGAATTTAGCATTGAAATAGCTAAGTTAAAGCATACACATCCGCAGAGGCACCCCTTGACAAAGGAATTAGCATAGAATTTAGCATTGAAATAGCTGAGTGATTAGCTTGTTACTGGTCACAGAAATAGCTATGTTTAAAGTCAGAGCATACACATTCACCGAGGCACCTAGTACAAATCAAACAGGAGAATTTATCATTGAAATAACTAGGAGAATTTAGCTAGTGACTGGTCACAGAAATGGCTATGTTGAAGTCAAGGTCTACACATCTGAGCTATTCACAGTAACTGGGTATACAATACAATGTATAATGAATACTATATAGTGAACCAATAAAAAACTAAAATAGAAATTACCTTAATGTTATCAATAAACTCTATATTCTCCAATCAGCTAAGCTACCAACAATAAGTCGTTATATATCACAATGCTATATGGCGAAAAAAATGGGTGGATTCTTACCCTCAACTTTAGCAACACGGATAGCTACGGGCCCCATTCAGACGGACGAGTTCATCCAAGGTCGGAACAGAGGAGGGGGAGAGAGACAGCTGCGAGGCGCTATTATACTCCATGTTGTAAACCATACCATTAACCGTGGTGTGAGAGGTATTAACAGTCAATGCTGGTGAAAGAGCTGCGGTCTGAAGGTCATCGTAAAATACAATTAATTAAGAACGGAAATGGTTTAAATCATCTTTCCAATGGTTACTAAGCCAGAATCCATCTTCTCGGTTGAAATTGTCTCTGTGCTTGTATATGTGAATGGCCTCATGAACGAATCTCTCATGGCAGCCGGTTGGTTTGCAAAAAACCTCCGTCTTGGAGAAGTCAATGTCATGTGAGCCCACTGAATTATAACAGTGATCTGCCACGGCAGAGGAGTTCGTCCTACCGTGTTTCAAGTCTGCTTTATGTTCAAAGATGCGGTCCGAGATATGGAGTCAAATTTTTCCATGAATACGTTGGCTACAACCGGAGAGAGGGGGGAGCCCATTGGGGTGCCCTCCGTTTGTTTGTAGAAAGTTCCATTCCAGGTGAAGTATGTGTTGGTTAAGCAATGTCTCACCAGGGGGGGGGTACATCAAATTTGAAACTGACGCCATACAGACTGCCACTCTACGCCCGAACTTATGGAAGAGGTACGTGGATGACACCTTTGTCATCTGGCCACATGGCCAGCCTGCTCTAGACCAATTCCGCGACCACATCAATTCCATACACCCAGCCATCAGATTTACCATGGAGGTCGAAAAAGATGGCAAACTACCCTTTTTGGATGTCTTAATTAAAAGGAGACATGATGGTTCAATGAGCCACTCTGTCTACAGGAAAGCCACCCATACAGATGCTTACTTGAAACCGGATTCCCACCATCCATCCCAGAAGAACTCCCTCATCAAGACTCTATACCATAGAGCCCAATGCATTTCCGACCAGGAACACATTACCAGTGAACTCAAGCACATACACCAGGCTCTCAGGGCTAATGGTTACTCCGACTACACAATCCGCAAAGCCATCACTCCAGTCATGAAGAAGGATTCTCTTGTGGTGCCACTCAAAACCATCACCTTACCCTACATTGCAGGGGTCACTAAAAAGATCTCCAAAATCCTGAATAAACACAAGATCCAGGTCCGATTCAACACAATACATAAAGTCCGTGATCTAGTTCCATCTGTAAAAGATGCTGTTCCAGACATACAGTACCCGGTCATTTACAAACTAAAGTGCCTCTGTGGTAGTAGCTACATTGGAGAAACCAAACGACATATCTCGGATCGCATCCGTGAACATAAAGCAGACTTGAAACACGGTAGGACGAACGCCTCTGCCGTGGCAGATCACTGTTATAATTCAGTGGGCTCACATGACATTGACTTCTCCAAGACGGAGGTTTTTTGCAAACCAACCGGCTGCCATGAGAGATTCGTTCATGAGGCCATTCACATATACAAGCACAGAGACAATTTCAACCGAGAAGATGGATTCTGGCTTAGTAACCATTGGAAAGATGATTTAAACCATTTCCGTTCTTAATTAATTGTATTTTACGATGACCTTCAGACCGCAGCTCTTTCACCAGCATTGACTCTTAATACCTCTCACACCACGGTTAATGGTATGGTTTACAACATGGAGTATAATAGCGCCTCGCAGCTGTCTCTCTCCCCCTCCTCTGTTCCGACCTTGGATGAACTCGTCCGTCTGAATGGGGCCCGTAGCTATCCGTGTTGCTAAAGTTGAGGGTAAGAATCCACCCATTTTTTTCGCCATATAGCATTGTGATATATAACGACTTATTGTTGGTAGCTTAGCTGATTGGAGAATATAGAGTTTATTGATAACATTAAGGTAATTTCTATTTTAGTTTTTTATTGGTTCACTATGTAGCATTCATTATACATTGTATTGTATACCCAGTTACTGTGAATAGCTCAGATGTGTAGACCTTGACTTCAACATAGCCATTTCTGTGACCAGTCGCTAGCTAATCACTCAGTTATTTCAATGCTAAATTTGCCTTGTTATTTCAATGCTAAATTCTCCTGTTTGATTTGTACTAGGTACCTCGGTGAATGTGTATGCTCTGACTTTAAACATAGCTATTTCTGTGACCAGTTACAAGCTAATCACTCAGCTATTTCAATGCTAAATTCTATGCTAATTCCTTTGTCAAGGGGTGCCTCTGCGGATGTGTATGCTTTAACTTTAACATTGCCATTTCTGTGACCAGTCACAAGCTAATCACTCGCCATTTCAATGCTAAATTATATGCTAATTCCTTTGTCAAGGCGCTTTGTTTCTTCTGACACAGCTTAAAGGTCGTGATCTGAACGTGGCTTTTTTCACTCCAGCGCTGTCCTACCAGACAGTCTCGTCCCTTCACCTGATGAAGGCCGCTTGTGTTGTGGCCGAAACGTCGTGAGAATATTATTGTGTTATTTTATTTTATCAATTCATTATTTTATTCTCATTCTACGTGACTTTACCGAAAAAACCAAAGAAGATGAATCCTTGCAGTCACGAAAGCTTTAAATCGAAATATAACTGCAATTGTCTGAGGACTTTGAGTGCACGAGTTATGTGAAACAGTTCTCGGTGGCAATTGTTATTTTGTTAGTTTTAGATGTTTGTTTGGCCTCCTCCATACAATTGTCCTACTGGTGGTGTATTTAATGGGCTGTGAGCTGCTGTTGGTCATTGCTGGTCGATGATGATGATGTGTGGATGTTCAGAGTTGGGACGTGGCGGTGGTGGGGAGGTGAGGACAGAGAACTTTGGGCATAACCCCCCTGACTCTACTCCACATTATCATCATCATATTCAACCTCCTCATTATCTTGCTGCTGCTGCTCATCATCATAGACTTCACAAGGCAGCAACAGCAGCAGCAGTAGTAGGATGTGTGGGGTGGTGGGTGCCTTGTGTTTCGGCTCTTAGCAATGTGATCACAAGTTCCACATCGATACCCACACACGCCTCAATAACATTTTTTGGCGGGAAAGTTTATTTAAAATCTTTATTTAAAGCAGTCCTGGGCACAATGTGAGGAGATATGTGTTGCTGGATGTTGCTGTGCTCGTGGATATGAAAGAAAAGCGAGACCACTGTGTGTTGTAAGGACAACATTGTGGTGCTCACTCTGTGAGGAGTTTGTGTGCACCTTCCCAGGCAGGGTCGCCATCCGAGCCCCGTGGTCTCATCGCGGCCTACCTAAGTATTGCTTCCTGCGTGTCTGCCGCATTATTACCGCTGATTTAAGTTGTTGTCGCTGTCCAGCTCATTATATGACCGCTCCATCTTCGTGAACCAGCGTGTTGGGACGCTAATTCACTACTTTGAAGGAACAAACGCGTGTTGTAGGATGTGGCAGTGCATTTGTCTGCGTGGTTGTTGATACTGCGAAGGGGCAGTGGTGGCTGCTGAAATGCGACTTCTGGAGCTTCTTCCTCCTCCTCCTCCACACATTATTTTAAGTACACCACAGTACTTACAATAATTATTAGTCCATCTGTTGGTTGTATGAATGTCTCCTAACGCCGTGTTGGTCACAGGAAGTATTTGACTATACTTCACCATTCCTGGTGGGTGAGGGCTGGGGAAAGCCCTCCGATTCTATCCACCACACGGGGAATGTTAACAACACGCACTGCGCTTCTGGTCAAATAACTCGCACGGCATGGCAAGGCCCTCATCCAGCAGTGGATGGACCAGGGCTGCCCACGCTGCCTGCGTTGTGTTTGTGAGCGAGGGTGTGGGGAGCGGTGGCGCAGCGGTTAGCGCTACGCTGCGCTACGAACCCGGCGACCCGAGTTCGATTCCCGCTCACGGCCACCAACACCGGTGACGATTATCTGAACAGGTCTTGGGCCTCCCCTAGGTCGACTCGGCCTCAAATGAGTACCTAGTTGCGGTGTGTAAACATCGCCAATGGGGGAGACAAAGGCGGCCGGGCGTGGTGCTGGCCACCCACCCTCTTGTGTGCCGTGCCGGCCTTCGTAGGTGCTCGCTAACAGCACTTGTCCCTACAGTCTGTTAAGGGTTCACTGGGGATCTTTGTTTTTTTTGTTAGTCTGTGAGTCTGTGTGAGTGAGTTACTTTGTGAGTTCATGTGAGTTACTCCGAGTCTCTGTGAGTGAGTTACCCGGTGAGACTGAGTTGAGTGTGAGTGACTGTGAGTTACTGTGTAAGTCTGAGTGTGTGAGTTACTCTGAGTCTGAGTGAGTCTCCGAGTGTCTGAGTGTGGCTGTGAGTCTCTGAGTGTGGCTCTGTGAGTCTGAGTGAGTGACTCTGTGAGTCTCTGAGTGTGGCTCTGTGAGTCTCTGAGTGTGGCTCTGTGAGTCTCTGAGTGTGGCTCTGTGAGTCTCTGAGTGTGGCTCTGTGAGTCTGAGTGAGTGACTGTGAGTCTCTGAGTGTGGCTGTGAGTCTGTGGCTCTGTGAGTCTGAGTGAGTGACTGTGAGTCTCTTGAGTGTGGCTGTGAGTCTCTTGAGTGTGGCTCTGTGAGTCTGAGTGAGTGACTCGTCATCACCATCGTCATCAACATCATCATCACCGTCGTCACCATCTTCATCACCACCTCCATTACCCAGGTGCCATGGGGTCGACACGCTGAGATGGGATGGGTGGCCAGCACCACGCCTGGCCGCCTTTGTCTCCTCCCATTCACCGAACCTGGATACTCATTTTAAGGCAGAATAGACCTGGGATGGGACCGAGATTGGTTCAGATACTCGTCACCGATGTTGGCCGTGAGTGGGAATAGAACTCGGGTCGCCGGATCCCGTCGCACGGTGCGCTAACCACTTCGGCACCGCTCCCCATGTAATCCTCACTTCAAGCACACACCTCATCACCGACACAGCTTCCACATCGTCATATCCACCACTCCTCCCCCAGCCCCATCGCTTACAACACTCTCACCCCTTCCCTCTCCACAATGCCGATGCACCTCACACTCCCCACACCTCCCATGCTCCCACCAGCAGCTTCCACTCTCGATGACGCCTCCTCACAATACCCCTTCACTCCCTCCCATCGGACCGCCGTTCTCAAACTATAACTTTTAAACTAAACTATATTTTGATTTAAAGCTTTCGTGACTGCAGGGATTCATATCCTTGGTTCTTTCGGTAAAGTCACGTAGAAGGGAAACAATTAAATAATAAAAATATAAGACAAAATTCTCCCGACGTTTCGACTGCAACACAAGCAATCATCAGGTGATGATGATCATCAGGTGATGTTGCAGTCGAAACGTCGTGAGAATTTTATTGTTTTATATTTTTATTATTTTATTGTTTCCCTTCTACGTGACTTTACCGTGAGGCCTACCACTTCTGAATGGCTTGTGATGCATATTTGAACATTACTGCAAGCGTCTTAGCCTCATTCATTAGTCAGGTATTCGAAGGGAATATTGTCATTTGGTAACGCTATTTCATATATCGCTCATTAAACGTTCAATTTTAATGCAATGCAATTGAGGGACTTTGTGGAGTCTTGTTGTGGGCTGAAGCTGTGGTTGTTGTGTTGCTACCTTGCCGAAGCTTGCATTTGTTGACAAATTGGCAGGAATGTATGTACTTTGTATTTTTAGCAAGTGAGAATTTGATTGTTTTATATTTTTATTATTTTATTGTTTCCCTTCTACGTGACTTTACCGAAAGAACCAAGAATATAAACTATATTTTTTTATTTTACCAGTTTGAGGCCCCACTGAGCTATGGAGCTATTTTTCAGAAGCAACCTGGCTATCACAAATGTTATCTTCAACGAAGTGGCTTATCCCGTGGAAATTTATAGATGCCAAATACTCTAAACGCGTGATGTTTATTCTAAATGTAGTGAAAGAGACATGCAACCTCAAAATATACAGCAGGCGACAGGGTCCGGATTGAATCCACGGCCTCCTGCGTACCAGGCGAGGTAGTTAACATATTGCCACTGTGGTACCCTGTGGTCACGTGAGGCCTACCACTTCTGAATATCTTGTGATGCATATTTGAACATTACTGCAAGCGTCTTAGCCTCATTCATTAGTCAGGTATTCGAAGGGAATATTGTCATTTGGTAACGCTATTTCATATATCGCTCATTAAACGTTCAATTTTAATGCAATGCAATTGAGGGACTTTGTGGAGTCTTGTTGTGGGCTGAAGCTGTGGTTGTTGTGTTGCTACCTTGCCGAAGCTTGCATTTGTTGACAAATTGGCAGGAATGTATGTACTTTGTATTTTTAGCAATTTGCTTACATTTTCTCCATCTTGCCTCTCATCGGTTTTGGAAATAGCTCGCTGACCCGCCCCTACTGGACATATGTGAAAAAGATCTTCATAGCTCATCGTATTCCTCCAGGATATAAAAAAGATTCTGATTCTGATTAATCAGTGGCGCTGCGAACAACCTATTCCCTGTATTGCTGCGGGAATCTGCATCCACACATGTTCAAGCACCCCTGTGTAATGCAATACACATGGTTCCTTTATCATAAACATGTAATTCTGCAAATGTGCAAAATGTCTTCCGTATGCGACTTACTCCAGACAAGTTTAGACTATTAAACGTGACCTGTTATGACTCGTATAATGTGTATTGTGTGGTCGTTAGCACAGAAAGATGTGTCTGGTAATGTCCTAATGGACCAAAAATAGTAAAAAGGAGGCTGGGTCTGTGTTGTTCAGAGTGACCACCATATACAGACTCTTGTACGTACAAACGAGTTCGGTTCCAGAGGTCTGTTCGTAAGTCGATTTGTTCGTGAGTCCAACTTTACTCCCGTCGATTTCAAACACGTTTTACGGCTTGTACACTAAACACGGTGAATGGCTTTAAAAGTTGCCTCTGGTTCTTCACGTTCTGCAGATGTAGATGCCACCATGAACTTGTGACTCTCGGTCCAAACAGGAAACTGGACATACGGACAGGTTTGATCATATCTCTGTATGTTCGTAAGTCGAATGTTCGTAAGTAGAGGAGTCCCTGTGTAGTGGCATAGAATGGTAATGTAACAGTATTGCGCTGGCTGCTGGCAGGGAAAGGGATCTGCGGCTTACAGCCCTGACGTCAGCAGGCCAGGTTATACACAAGAGGGGGATCTAGGGAAAGGTCGCAGAAGGGGCACTGAATTCATAATGATACAATAATTCAGTAACACTGTACAAGTGTACAGCACGTCAGATCATTACATGGCCTAACCCTGGTTGGAAACACCGTGGGAGTGAAGAAGATGGATTAATAATCATTATTATTTACATTTGTAAGGTGCATTTCATCCGTATGCCACCAGACTTAACTTGGAGTGTCTAAATTCTCTTTGCCCACCAGAATGAACAGACCTCATCTTTCCCACCCCTGCAGACTTGGTATTAAAGTAGATACATGCTAATGTTTACAAAGTAACGGACTCTTGACCAATTTCATTTCCACTATAATCAATCATTCGGAAATAGCCCCCACTATACCCCACCGACTACAGCACTCAAATCTTGCCTCCTCGTTTTGCCTCTTCCACCTGCCTCATGCTCGTCAGCACCGCCTTTCGTGCAGCCATGCGGGTGTGAGGTCATCATCACGAGAGGCCGTGCACTTCATCGTTCGCACGCGGCGGAGGAACCACTGAAGTCAAACGTTTACATACGTGCGGTTTAGTGGGGTCATTTCCGAGCGAACTCGGTTTGAAAGTGTTTATCGTTGAATGTGGAAGGGTTTGTGTTAGTTTTCGGGTTACCACCTTTTCCACTATGGAGATCAAACCCAGACCTATGTTTCAGTCGGTCTAGGTCTGTCAACAACCATGCAGTAGTAAAGTTCAGCACAGTACCGGTACCAGATCTCGGTACAAATTAATTCATGCCACCCAAACACAGATGCCAATTCACAGACTGTCTCGGCTGGACCGGGACAGGAGGTAACCCAAGGGTAGTGGGAGGATAACCGCTTTGTGAGCTATTTGTAAGTAATGCGATTAGAGTATTTGGCTGCTATAAATTTCCACGTGATAAGCTACTTCGTTAAGCTATAATTTGTGGCCAGGTCGCTTCTGAAAAAGAGCTTAATAGCTCTCAATGGGCCTAACCTGGTAAATAAAAAATAGTTTACTTTAATGGTATACATACTTGAATTTTACTGCGGATGTTTTAAAACATGTCCTGTCTAACTGTCAACTTTGTTTGATTTTCAGTGGGAGAGGATGCTTCTCACACAGACGTTAAAGCAGGTACCAGAGTCCACCTGAAGCTCCTGCAGTGTGCGCCTCATATAGGATTCCGTCCATTACTGTTGGTGCGATGGTTTGGATTTTCAAGTTGAAATCTCCTAGTTCATTTTATTTTTACCCAGGCGACAACTCAATTGTCAAGGGTAGTCCTGTTTGGAAGAGGCTATCCTCGTCTCTTGAGTTCCACATCTTGGAGAGGATGTGATTAGTCAGCATCGATGCCATTTTAGTTGGTGTCACGCATCATGCGTGCATTCTTAAATTACTGACGCCGACTGAAGACTGAAGATGCAAGTGTGCCATCTGACAATGAAAGTTATGAAGCCATTTTTTGTCATTGCCAATCTTCATTTGTGCTCTGTCAGAGTCTGGGATAACACGGCCTTGGTGAAGTCCCCTGGACTTGTGTAATTTCTGTATCAATATTTTTTTTCATTTTGACACCTCTGCTCCACGTCCTTCAATTGCATCCATCTGCACCTCCGATTAGCACGGCTGGCTGACGTATGGCGCGAACGAGGTTCAACATACATACCTACAAGGAGTGTAAATTCATACGGTGCCAGAAACTCTGCACGAGTTCGTGCCGCGTTCTCCCGATGTTGCCGTCGATGTTTGTCCAGCGACAAGCCATTCGTTGCCACGCGCGAACCTGTCTCACCTCCACAATCACAGGGCCGAGTGTGTGACGTGTCCGGCAAGCCGTGTGATGTGTCTGCGGATGATAATCTTCAGCAGAGGCCTGTGCCTTCTCCCACAGACGCCGCGCAACTGACGCCGCTCCCAGCGCCGCCGACCTCTGCTTCCCCGGCCACGGCCACGGGGAGTTCCTCTCCTCTGCTGGACACCCCGTGTGCTGGAACTGCTGCTCCACCACACTTGCCTGCCCACTACACAGGCACAAAGAGGTACGGGCAGAACTAATGCATACAGTGAGGGAAAAAAGTATTTGATCCCCTGCCGATTTTGTACATTTGCCCACTGACAAATAAATTATTAGTCTATAATTTTAATGGCAGGTTTATTTGAACAGTGAGAGGCAGAATAACAACAAAAAAATCCAGAAAAACGCATGTCGAAAATGTAATAAATTGATTTGCATTTTAATGAGGGAAATTAGTATTTGATCCCCTCTCAATCAGAAAGATTTCTGGCTCCCAGGTGTCTTTTATACAGCTAACGAGCTGAGATTAGGAGCACACTCTTAAAGGGAGTGCTCCTAATCTCAGCTTGTTACCTGTATAAAAGACACCTGTCCACAGAAGCAATCAATCAATCAGATTCCAAACTCTCCACCATGGCCAAGACCAAAGAGCTCTCCAAGGATGTCAGGGACAAGATTGTAGACCTACACAAGGCTGGAATGGGCTACAAGACCATTGCCAAGCAGCTTGTGGAGAAGGTGACAACAGTTGGTGCGATTATTCGCAAATGGAAGAAACAAAATAACTGTCAATCTCCCTCTGCCTGGGGCTCCATGCAAGATCTCACCTCGTGGAGTTGCAATGATCATGAGAACGGTGAGGAATCAGCCCAGACCTATACGGGAGGATCTTGTCAATGATCTCAAGGCAGCTGGCACCATACCAAGAAAACAATTGGTAACACACTACACCTTGAAGGACTGAAATCCTGCAGCACCCGCAAGGTCCCCCTGCTCAAGAAAGCACATATACATGCCCGTCTGAAGTTTGCCAATGAACATCTGAATGAATCAGAGGACAACTGGGTGAAAGTGTTGTGGTCAGATGAGACCAAAATGGAGCTCTTTGGCATAAGCTCAACTCGCCGTGTTTGGAGGAGGAGGAATGCTGCCTATGACCCCAAGAACACCATCCCCACCGTCAAACATGGAGGTGGAAACATTATGCTTTGGGGGTGTTTTTCTGCTAAGGGGACAGGACAACTTCACCGCATCAAAGGGACGATGGACGGGGCCATGTACCGTCAAATCTTGGGTGATAACCTCCTTCCCTCAGCCAGGGCATTGAAAATGGGTCGTGGATGGGTATTCCAGCATGACAATGACCCAAAACATACGGCCAAGGCAACAAAGGAGTGGCTCAAGAAGAAGCACATTAAGGTCCTAGAGTGGCCTAGCCAGTCTCCAGACTTTAATCCCATAGAAAATCTGTGGAGGGAGCTGAAGGTTCGAGTTGCCAAACGTCAGCCTCCACACCTTAATGACTTGGAGAAGATCTGCAAAGAGGAGTGGGACAAAATCCCTCCTGAGATGTGTGCAAACCTGGTAGCCAACTACAAAAAAACGTCTGACCTCTGTGATTGCCAACAAGGGTTTTTTCACCAAGTACTAAGTCATGTTTTGCAGAGGGGTCAAGTACTTATTCCCCTAATTAAAATGCAAATCAATTTAGAACATTTTTTACATGCATTTTTCTGGATTTTGTTGTTGTTATTCTGTCTCTCTTACTGTTCAAATATACCTACCATTAAAATTATAGACTGATCATTTCTTTGTCAGTGGGCAAACGTACAAAATCAGCAGGGGATCAAATACTTTTTCCCTCACTGTAAATGCTTTCAACATAAGTTGGAGAGAGTTGAGCCTTTCAAGGAATTCGGCAATGCTTTCCCACCTGTGACTGCTCCCGATATATGACTCGAGAGAATGTAGGTTTTGCTTGCAGGCCACAGACACACTCACACATGAATTATGTGTTTGGTATTATCTCATGGAAAATAATAAGTTGCACAAGGGCCAGGGTCATGCCCCATTCATTCTGAACGATTAAACCAAACTGACCCACGTTCACACACGAGAGCAGAGAGGTTGGCTGCAGGGTGACGCACGCGAAGAACGCGTCGCTGTGAAAGAGTTAGAAGGTTCCCCTTCGTACCTTCTTACTCTCCCTCCCCCCTCCTTCCGGTCAGGTGATTTTGAAGTGTCGTCGTCACGCGAGGACGTGGACTGAGACAGCACGTGGAACCAGTGGCTGCGCTCCGAGATCCCGGGGCTCTTCCTGCTGGCCCTGCACACATTTACCGTGAGTCGGCGCAGATGTGGCCTCTCGACTGGGGCTGCCACCTGTCCGTCTCCGGCAGTGGTGAATCGTTCCAACCATCAGTAGGAATTCTTGTATATGTGTGTATGTGTATGCACAGCTGTACCCATTGGCTTCTGTTATGGTCATGTACGTTTATTTTTTATTTCGTGGAATATAACTTGCTGTACTCCACGCGGTGAGTGCTTTGTGTAGATAGGAATCATGTTATGTAGAGAATATAAATCTAATTCAGTACCTCTATATGTCTCCCACAGACGAGCGGGGAGACAGCAGCCAGGCGGTGAGCCGGCACTCCCAACAATCGCCCAAGCTCTGCGGTTCTCTTTACATTCCGATATTTGCAGCCACTTACTGAGTGTTTACATGTGGGGGGAAACCAGTACACTCGCAGAAAACGAAAGAATGTGAGCAAGGGGGCAACGTTCTATCCCGTGCAGATGGAAAGGATTCCACAGTTGTGTTCCACTGCCTCCTGGCAAGCCAGGGTATGACTCATCCTCGATGCCCACCGGAAGGGAGATTGCACACTTGCAATTGAATTCCCTGAGATTATTTATATCATGGGGTAGGCAGTGACAAAGCCCCTGAATCACTTAACACGAACATGCGGTCCAGTGCATTGTACGTGCAAGGATGCTCGCTTTACAAAATGTATGAATGTATGTTGAACTTGGATCTTGACTTAAAGCTTTCGTGACTGCAGGAATTCATATTCTTTGGGTCTTTCGGTAAAGTCACGCAGATAGAACAATAAAATAATAAAAATAAAGTGAATACAAAATAATAATAATAATACAAATATCACGACGTTTTGATCACAACACAAGCAAACGTTATCATTTTTCTCCTGATGACGATTGCTTGTGTTGCGATCGAAACGTCGTGATATATTTTACTTTTTTATTCAATTTATTTTCATTATTTTATTGTTCTATCTACGTGACTTTACGGAAAGACCCAAAGAATATGTGTTGAACTTCTTTCGCAGTGTACGTAGCCAACCGTGCTAATCTGTGGTACATTAACACCTTGCCACAAATGCCCTGTTGCTCATGAGCACACCGACTCAAATGAATCAGGCACAAGGTTTGCGTGATTAATGCTTACAAAGTGGGGTCTATAATGAACAATATGGCTGAAGCTCGAGTTCTATTCATTTAAAACCAAACGTGTTTCTTACCAACCATACCTGGTGTTTGCACACAGATACAGATTCTGGGCGATGCGTTCTACACCATTCGGAATGCGCTGTTGCAATGTGCAGCCACAGCTGCTGCAAAAATATTTGTCTCGGTTTGATCCACTGAACAATATCCACTGACCACACCGCACGCGCAACAATGATATAACTATGAACAAAAATATGAATAAATTAGGATGGTTTATTAAATATATTGCACGTAAGAAAATACAGCAATAGACGTAAAAATACATGGCAGTTTAACACGTAGGCTTTCGCGACAAATATCCATAATACAGGTTTTATGGGTTGGATCGCGTAAATATATGTGCCATTATGAGACCTTTGCCAGTAGCAAGATATAGTAATAGGCTCTTACCCTTTTATCTGGCACCAAAACTGACACCTTTATACAAGGGATCATGTTTGCAATAACCACAACACAAGCAGTCAAAATGCAAACAAAAAGAGACAACTCTGATAATGATATACACTGTCCTTGAAGCTGATTGGTGCACACCCGAGACGGCTTTTCTTAGAGCCTAGTCTCCACTGGTGTTGGACCAGATGACGCCAAAAGGCATACAACTCAAAAACAGCGCACTATCAGAGTATTGAGAGCTCGGGGTAAGAATTTACATTATGAGACCTCCTTTGCCAGTAGCAAGATATAGTAATAGGTTTTTACCCTTTTATCTGGCACCAAAACTGACACCTTTTTACAAGGGATCATGTTTGCATAAAGGTGTCAGTTTTGGTGCCAGATAAAAGGGTAAAAACCTATTACAATTTAAATGTGTCGTTAAACCCGCCACCACCCGACAGCCCACTAGTAAGGGTTGTCACGTAAACAGAACATGCCAATTCATCACTAGTACAGCACACCGGTGTGTGGTGTGTTGGAGAGCCAAGCCACAACATTTACCATCGGAGTACGGCGTTTCAGTAATTACAACTAGCTTCATCAGGCAAAAGCAAGGTTTGGGAGAAGTCCACCTGTTTAATTCCTTATATAGAGGCGTAGATGTGGTGACAACACTTGTGCACTCTTTGAGTGCAAACTGGGGGGGGATTAATGAATCAACATACATTATACATGCGCATTATGCTAGCCCATTGATCTTGTACTTAGTGTCCATTGTGTGTATTAAAATAGCCGTACAAATGGTAATTTGATTATTCTCTTCCATGCAGCACTAAGTCGGTAGCTATCCAAACGATTACAATTATTTTTATTTCTTTAAATTTCGATAGATTCTGGAATTAGTCTTGGCCAGTAGTAACAAGTTTTGCACAGAACTTCAACATTATCAAAATCAATTGAGTGTCCTTGTGGGCACGTGTGTTCTGCTACTGCTGACAGTTGTATTTGTGAGCATTTCATATTTCTGTGGTGTTCTTATAGTCTTGTGCTGATCATTCATCCTGTTTGCCCAACATAGCATTCCACAAGTGCAATTAATCCGGTACACACCTTCTGTTGATAGCTTCAGTAATAGAACAGCAAAGAAATATCCAATAGTCCTTTTCGTAGGTTTCCATATGCCTTCTGAATTTGCCTGGCTGATCAAAGTTTCGACCGCAGATGCCATTGGTCAGGGGTCTCTTTGTCCGTTCTCATGTGGGACTCTAGGCATGATGGCAGTTGGAATGCTTTCCCACAGACTTGGCAAGACATTTGTTTTCTCACTCTAGTGACTATGGGAGTGAGGTGGAGTCGAGACGGGCGCTGGTCAGCGTGGCGTTTCCCAGCAGGCGCCTTCGTTCCATGCGTGATCGCTGTGATAGCAATAACTTCGTTGCATGCAGGTGCGCCCTTTGCAGAAGGTGGCATTGTCTGCAACTCTGCCTCCTCACCACCAGGACTCGACAAGCTGCTGCTGCTGGAGCTGCTGGTGCCATCCATGGCAAAGGCAATTCTTTCAGCACCATGACTCGCAGCCGAGTAGCTCTGACACACCTTTAACACCGCATTGGCAAAATTGCCGTCATTCACCATGCCACGTGCGCCCCTTGAGTTCTTTCCGTGGGTTACTCCATATGCCTTCTGAGTTTGTAGGGCTGATCAAAGCTTTGATCGCAGATGTGGCAGCTTTGACCACCGGTCTTGTGCATTCTCATGTGGGACTCTAGGCACCATGCCAGTTGGAATGTTTTCCTGCAGACGTCGCAAGAGATTCGTTTTCTCACTCTAGTGACTCTATCGGATTCCAGTGGCTCTATCAGATTCAACACCGCATTGGCAAAACTGCCGTTATTCACCAAGCCTGGTGCACCCTTTATCATGTAATACTTTTCGTGGGTCTTCATATGCCTTTTGAATTTCCCTGGCTGATCAAAACTTCGTCCGCATATGCCGCACCATTGATCACGGGTCTCCTTGTGCGTTCTTACGTGGGATTCTAGGCACCATGCCAGTTGGAATTTTTTTCCCACAGACGTCACAAGAGATGAGTTTTTTCGCTCTTGTAACTCTACCGGATTGAGGTGGGGTCGAGACGGGTGCTGGTGAAGTGCCATCGATGGTAAAGGCAATTCTCCCAGCACCACCATGACTCGCAGCGGAGTTGCTCTCGCACATCTGATACAAAAGACAAAGGTCACGCGCATGACACCCGTGTCACGAGTGTATTCACAAAGGCATACTTAAGGTGACATAAGATTCATTACAACAGATTCATTATAACAGAACTCCTCAATAGTGCAGATCCTATCATCTACTATTTTACTCCTTATCCACCCAACTAAGTACTCTTTGGTTCTTTCAGTAAAGTCATGTAGGTAGGAAAAATAAAATAAAAAATAATATATCACGACCATAAATGACGTCACGCGATTTTGGACGATTTTTGACCCCCCCCCTCGTCACACGGCGTCACAAAAAGTCAGACCCCCCCCTCAAGTATGACGTCACAAAGCTCTGCCCCCCCCCAAAACCATATTTTCATTTTGAAAATAGAACATGCTTCAAATCGCTTTAAACTATTGTCATTGTATTTAATGTGGCGCTGCACTCTGATGTTGTAGGATAAAACATTTATTAAAAAGTCTATTTAACTAAATAGAACGTGTCGTCTATATTTATTTAAAGTTGCGCATTTTGACGTGACGTCACATTTCTCAAACCCCCCCTCCTCGTCACAAATGTCTGACCCCCCCTCCCCAGGTGTGTGACGTCATTTATGGACGGCCCCCATCGCCTTAAAACGCGAACTCGCGCTTGCAAACTGAAACCACGGAACTTTTTTCGTTCAGCAGCGCGATCCTCCGCGAGATGTAATGAGTCGGCCTCGCGCTGTGAGTGAGTGTGAGTGAGACAGCATCGTCCCCCACTCCTCCTGATGTCGAGGGTAAATGGGCGAGGTTTAAGCCTGTGACTCATGCAGCTGCAATGGCTGCTTTGTGTACGCGGTCCAGACCTCCCCAGAGACCCTGGCTGACAGAGGAGGTGTTCAGGATGGTTGAGAAAAAGCGACAGGCTCACTCTAATCGTCTACAGCATCCCACGTCAGAGAATGGGGAGGCTTACCGCAGCCTTCGCTCGGAGGTTCGGAGAGCCGTGAGGCGCTGCAAGGATGGGTGGTGATCGCGGGTTGCTGAGGAGATGGAGTCTGCCTCAATGGCCCGCGATCACAAATCCCTATTTAACTCCATTAAAAAAGTAACCTACAGCGCCACACCTATTACCATTGTAGGGGTAATCGTCACTCACCACTCCGTGGGCTGGTAGCTTCCCCTTATCGTCAATAGGGGGCGGAAGCGCTATCACGCCAGGGCTAATGTCCGTGGCCCAAAAAGGGGCCAACGACAAACCATAGCAAACGGATCCTGGGACACATTCCCCGGGGCCCCGGGAGGGGGGAACCGGGGGATGATGTCACCTTCCAGAACGTTCTAGAAGGGAAGCGTGGCTAGGGCGGAGCAAGCCACGAACCATAAGCCGGACCTCTCAGAGGTCTGGCTCAGTCATCTGCAAGCTGAAGAACGAAGACCTGGGCTGAAGATAGGACTCTGGACCCCAAGCTCCGTTGTCCTTCTAAGGGCCAGAGCTCAGTGAGCCCAGTGGTCAGGACCCACGGACCGGGTACGGTCAGGTCAAATAGCCTCTCCTATGGTCCCAGCCGGAGGAAGGGTAACGGGGTACCCAGTGATAGGGCCCTATAATCCGGAGGCCATACCTCCCCAGGGATCGGATAAAGGGACCGATATACCCTTTGTGTTAGGGACTTGTAAGGAAGACAATAAATATCGTGTTGTCTCATCAGAAGTTTATTCGTCAATTTATACCCACTACATCATTAGGGGAACGAAGGGTGATCCAATCTCCGACCCCCAGCGACAGGTTTGCAGATTTGCTGAGCATTTCTGTGAGGTCCTGGGGGAGGGGGAATCCCTCAGCCTAGAAAACATCATGGGACAAAGTGGGGATGACCCTGCTGAGGATGCGGTGCCTCAAATATTGGAGGAGGAAGTCACCCTCTGTGAGTGGCTGGCTGAGGTACCATCCGTTGAGGAAGTACTGAGGGCGCTTCAGAGTCTGAGACCAGGAAAGGCACCGAGCAGAGATGATCTCCCAAGCGAAATGCTGAGGGAGGGTGGCGTTTGTGCGTAGACTGCCCTACATGACATCATAACAGCAGTCTGGGCCACTGGACGGGTTCCGCAGGATTGGAAGGATGCCCTGGCGGTCCCCCTCTTTAAGAAGGGGGACCGCACAGACTGTAACAACTACAGGGGCATCTAACTCCTCAGTGTGCCGGGAAAGGTCCTGGCAAGGATTATTCAACATCGCCTTGCTAGGTACGCTAAGGAGAGGCTTGCGGAGCCCCAATGCGGTTTCAGGAAAAGGCGGTCCTGCAAAAATGTAATATTTTCTGTCCGTCTGCTACAGCAGAGGTGGAGGGAATTCCAACTAGACCTACATCTCTGCTTTATTGACCTGGTTAAGGCCTATGATACCATCAGTAGGCCTGGACTCTGGGTTGTTCTTCGTGCTTTCAGAGTCCCTGACCCTCTGCTCACACTCATTAAGGACCTTCATGATGGTGAGCAGACCCGAGTAAAACTACATAGCCGGGAGTCAGAGCCATTCCCTGCGACAGGGATGTCCTCTGGCTCCAACATTATTTAACATCTATTTCGACCACATAGTTCGTGAAGCCGTCAGTAGCTGTACCAGAGGAATTTACGTCTGGTACAGATACAATGGGAGGCTGATCGATGCCCAGGTGCGGTCAAGGGATGTCTCCCTATTGGTCAACCACATTATGTATGCCGACGACCTGGTAATTGCTGCTCATTCAGAGGAGGAGTTGGAGGCGCTGCTGCTGAAACTGGAGTGTGCCACTAAGAGGTGGGGCCTTACCATCAGCCCCACCAAAACGAAGCACCTGCCTGGGTATGTTGTGCCATCGGGCACTCTACCCCCACAACTCCCAATCGGTGATGGGGCAGTTGGGGAGAGAGTGGAGAGTTTTCCATACCTGGGCAGTGTGCTCATGATCGGCTCCGGTTTAACAGCAGAGGTCTCACTCCGAATTAGTCGAGCAGCATTATCTTTTCATCGGTTGTGTAACATTGTGTGGAAGCTACCTGGTCTGTCGCTCCGCATGAAGCTTCGGTTCTTCTCGGCCACAGTCATTCCCTCCCTTCTCTACGCTTGCAAAACGTGGAACCCCCTAATGCAGCATCTTGACCGGTTAGAAACATTTAGGCTGGCCTGCCTACGATCAATCCTGGGTTTAACCAGGCTGGATTGTGTGAGGAACTCACAAATCCTCGAAAGATCTGGACAAAGTCCCATCGGTGAGCTCCTCCAGCAGGCAAGGCTGGGTTGGCTGGGCCATGTAGCCCGCATGCCCAATCACCGCATGCCCAAACAGCTTTTGTTCGGCCGGATCGAGGGAGCTAAACGGGCGTGGCACGGACTAGAGAAGAGATGGAGTGATGTGGTACAGGAGGATGTGGAGCTGAGTGGACTTGCCAATGACTGGTACCAGCGGTGTCAAGATCGGCCTCTGTGGAGGAGGCTCGTGAAGGACGCTACTGGGCAGTTGGAGGCAGTCGCCCTCCAACAACAACGGAGGGCGGAGGATCGACGCTCAGAAAAACGAGCAGACCGTCGGGTGGCTAAAGCTCAGCAAGTTGGCACAGTAGGGGGCACAGGTGGTGCATCAGCCAGTAATCTCAGTCATCTCAGTCAGTCGACCAGTGGCACCTGGGTCTGCCCCGTGACCTCCTGCCAGCCGGCGATCGACACTTCACGTAGCCTCAAGGTGCACATAGCCTGGCACAAGCATCGTGGTGACGTCACCGCCACTTAGTGGCGAATGGCGGTTGTTGTTTTGAGACAGTAAGAGAGTGTGAAGTCGACTCAGCCTCAGATGAGTACCTGGTGCGGTGTGTCGTAAACATCGCTACTGGGGGAGACAAAGGCCGCCATGGAGGAGAATCCTAAAATAATAAAAAGCTTTGATTATAATAAAAGCTTTTTATTATTATTATAATAAAAGCTTTGATTATAATATTATGATATTATAATAAAAGCTATACTAAAAGCTTTTTAAATTAAAAATACAAAATTTTTTGAAATAATGAAAGCTTGTATTATTTAAAATGTATTATTTAATTTTTAAATTGGCAGAATCTACATGCCATATTCTTGGTTCTTCAGGTAAAGTCACGTCGATTTGAAAATAAAAATAATTAAATTAAATTGAAAAATATAAATTATAATATTTAAACTAATAAAAGCTTTTATTATTTTCAATTTATTATTTTCAATTTATTATTTTAATTTTATTAACAGGTCCCTGCAGGGTGGGCTGGTAGGACAAGTCTCTGCGCTGTCTATTGCTGATTTTACACCCAACAGCACGAGATTTCACTTCGTTAAAGTATTGAAAGGGGACGGACGGACGGACACATTAATCTATTGCAGGCTGGTACACTCAGTTTAAAACTTCGTTCCTACCAGTATTACACTTCATTAAAGTATTGAAAGGGGACGGACGGACGGACACATTAATCTATTGTAGGCTGGTACACTCAGTTTACAACTTTGTTCCTACCAGTATTACACTTCGTTAAAGTATTGAAAGGGGACGGACGGACGGACACATTAATCTATTGTAGGCTGGTACACTCAGTTTACAACTTCGTTCCTACCAGTATTATGACTTTACCGAAGGAAGCAATAATCTGGCGTGTAGATGCTGCCATCTGCTGGCCACCATTGTTGGGTGTAGATTGTGACAAAACTTTCGTGACTTCAGGAATTCATATTCTTGGTTCTTTCGGTAAAGTCACGTCCATAGAAAATAAAAAAATATCAAATCAAATAAAAATGTGAAATTTTAAATAATAAAAGCAAAAAACCCACATTCATATTCTTGGTTCTTTCGGTAAAGTCGCGGAGATAAAAAAAAATACAATTTTAAAATAATCAATTGAATAAAAGCTTTTAATATTATTTAAGCTTTTGTTATATTCAATTTATTATTTTAATTTTTAAATTGGCAGAATCTACACGCCACGTTGGTGGCCGGCAGGTGGCAACATCTACACGCCGAATTCTTGTTTTTTTCGTTAAAGTCACGTAGATTTTAAAATAAAAAATAATATAATTTAATTAAAAATACAAATAATAAATTGAAAATAATAAAAGCTTTCATAATTTTCATTTTTTTATTTTTTAATTATTTTCTATCTACGTGACTTTACCGAAAGAACCAAGAATCTGGCGTGTAGATGCTGCCATCTGATGGCCACCAACGTTGGCAGGTGGCAGCATCTACACGCCAGATTCTTGGTTCTTTGGGTAAAATATAAATAATAAAGAAAAGAAAAAATAATAATTCATGATTTAGTATTTTTTTAATTTAATTATATTTTTTTCATTTTCAAATCTACGTTACTTTACCGAAAGAACCAAGAATATGGCGTGTAGATTCTGCCAATTTAAAAAAAAATTAAAATAATAAATTGAAAATAATAAAAGCTTTCATTATTTTCCATTTATCTTTTGTATTTTTTTAATTTTATTATTTTTATTTTCAACCTACATGGCTTTACCGAAAGAACCGAGAATATGAATCTGGATTTTTGATGATTATTTTCAATCTATTTTAATTTTTAAATTGGCAGCATCTACACGCCATATTCTTGGTTCTATCGGTAAAGTCACGTCGATAGAAAAAAAATCAAATCAAATAAAAAGTGTGAAATTGAAAATAATAAAAGCAAAAACCACATTCATATTCTTGGTTCTTTCGGTAAAGTAACAGAGATTAAAAAAAAAATGAAACAAAATTTTGATTTTAAAAGAATAAATTGAAAATAATAAAAGCTTTTATTATTTTCCATTCATTTTTTTGTATTTTTAAATTGGCAGAATCTACACGCTATATCCTTAGTTCTTTGAGTGAAGTCACGTAGATAGAAAATATAAATAATAAAAGAAAAGTAAACATCTAAATAATATTTTTAAAAAATATATTTTATTGTTTCCCTTCTACGTGACTTTACTGAAAGAACCAATAATATGAATCACTGCAGTCACGAAAGCTTTAAATCAAAATATAATAATAACAATTCATGATTTTCATTTAATTATTTTCTTTTTATTTTCAAATCTACGTGAGTTTACCCAAAGAACCAAGAATATGGCGTGTAGATTATGCCAATTGAAAAATTACAAATAAAAGTAATTTTATTATTTCCGATTGTTTTTATTAAATTTATTTCATTATTTTTAAATCTACGTGACTTTACCGAAAGAACCAAGAATATGAATCTGGATTTTTGCTTATTATTTTCAATTTATTATTTTAATTTTTCAATTAGCAGAATCTACACGCCACGTTGGTGGCCGGCAGATGGCAGCATCTACACGCCATATTCTTGGTTCTTTCGGTAAAGTCACGTAGAATGAGAATACAGTAATAAATTGATAAAATAAAATAACACAATAAAATTCTCACGACGTTTCGGCCACAACACAAGCGGCCTTCATCAGGTGAAGGGACGAGACTGTCTGGAGGACAGCGCTGGAGCGAACAAAGCCAAGCTCAGATCGAGACCTTTAAGCTGTGTGAGAAGACACAAAGCGCCTTGACAAAGGAATTAGCATTGAATTTAGCATTGAAATGGCTGAGTGATTAGCTTGTGACTGGTCACAGAAATGGCTATGTTAAAGTCAAAGCATACACATTCACAGAGGCACTGTGAAAATATTACGCAGCACGAGTTGTAGGATTAGGGCAATTATGGTGACACACGTGACCCCCTCTACACAAGAAACAGCTAAGATTCATATTCTTGGTTCTTTCGGGAAAGTCACGTCGAAGGGAAACAATAAAATAATACAAATATAAAACAATAAAATTCTCACGACCTTTTGACTGCAACACAAGCAATCATCATCAGGTGTGAAAACCACAACAAGAAAATTTGAAAGAACCATGAATATGAATCTCTGCAGTCACTAAAGCTTTAAATCAAAATTTAACAGCTGAGAGTCAATGCTGGGATGTTGTGCGATTGGTGCAAGCGACCCATCATTGTGTTTTGATGTTGAGCTGTTAAAATTGCACTGTTGTGAGGTGAGGTCAAGGCCTATGACTGCTTCCAGCGGTGTCAAGATCAGCATTTTGAAGAGGCTCGCGGAAGATGATACTGGGCACTGGGGTGCAGTCTCCCTCCATGAACAACAGAGGGCAGAGGAGCGACGCTCACAACAATTATTGGCGGAGCGCCGGGCGTATAAAAGACAAAGTTGGAAGAAAGTTTATCTCGGGGAGTTAACCCACAACACCTGGGTCTGTCCCGCGTGTTCACACGATAACGCGTTTTCACTACGTTGATATTTATAAGGGCACGGGGTGACCAATAAAGTATGAATTGGTCTGTAATAAGCTCGGCCCTGATAAGGGGTTGACAGATATGAAATAATCGAGCAGACAGACACGGGCCTGACTTCATCCACAGATGCCTTGTTGAGTCTCTAATTTTTAGGATTCTGCTTGGGACGTCTTGCCAATTCCTCACCAAATAATGTGTACGTGTGAGTAACCAGACCTACCTGAGATCTCACGCCTCGTAGAGAGCCAAAATAAATATCGTACGTTTATAGATTGCTCGGTAACCTCCGTTCCATGCTGCCATCGACTGGCCAAGAATGTGGCCTGTAGATGCTGCCATCTGCTGGCCACTGATGTAGATGGCAGCATGGAAGGTGGTGAATTGCGGTCGTTGAGATGAGTTTTGATTGGTGAGATGAGTGAGGTTGGTGCTGTGGATGAGATGGGTGCAGTCAGTCTGGTGACTGTGTGGTTGGTGTGGTGAATGTAGTGGGTGGTGTGGTGAATGTAGTGGTTGGTGTGGTGAATGTAGTGGTTGGTGTGGTGAATGTAGTGGTTGGTGTGGTGAATGTAGTGGTTGGTTTGGTGAATGTAGTGGGTGGTGTGGTGAACGTAGTGGGTGGTGTGGTGAATGTAGTGGTTGGTGTGGTGAATGTAGTGGTTGGTTTGGTGAATGTAGTGGTTGGTGTGGTGAATGTAGTGGGTGAGATGAGTGTAGTAGGTGTGATGAGTGCCATTTGTGCGGTTAGTGGAGTTGGTGTTTGGTGAGTGAGGTGAGTGTGGTGTGATTGGTGAGGTGTAATTGGTGAGGTTAGGTTGGTGAGGTGTAATTGGGGTGGTGAGGTGGGTGAGGTGTAATTGGTGAGGTAAAGTTGGTGAGTGTATCAGTGAGCACCTGGAGGATTCTCCTCCACGGTCGCCTTTGTCTCCCCCAGTAGCGATGTTCACTCCACACCGCACCAGGAACTCATCTGAGGCTGTCGACCTCACACTCTCTCACTATCTCACAACAACAACAACCGCCATTCGCCACTAAGTGGCGGTGACGTCACCACGACGCTTGTGCCAGGCCATGTGCACCTTGAGGCCACGTGAAGTGTCGAACGCCCGCTGGCAGGAGGTCACGGGGCAGACCCAGGTGGTGCCACGGGTCGACTGACTGAGATGACTGAGATGACTGGCTGATGCACCACCTGTGCCCCCTGCTCACACTCACGCACGCGCACTCACTCACAAGCGCGAGTTCGCGTTTTCAGGCGATATAAAATAATTTATATTTCATGCCAGTTGGTTCTGAAGGGCGGCTGTTTGTAATTTGGGCGTTCGTAAGTCGAGGACTGTCTGTAAATAAAGATTCCGATTGAGGATGTGGGGCTTTCACCGTGGGATGAGCTTGGCCCGATCCGCGGGGGCGTGGCTTGCACGACAGTGGGCGGGGCATAGCCGCGACGGGCGTGGCTTATCCAGGAAGTGGAGACCGCGAACGCCGGACTGCAAGCCAGAGGGAAGCGCGCTCCTTTTAAAGTTAACAACAACATTGTTAAATGTAAGTAGCGCCTCTCTACTTTATTATTGTTTTATTTGTTTAATACATTACTTGTGGTGCCGTGAGTCGAGTGAAATGAGTCAATAACCTTGCTAGACATGGCTAAGCTTTTAATAAGGGGCGCCGCGGTGTCGAGATGTTAACTACCTCGCTAGGCCTACAGCAGCGTGGAGGTTCCATCCAGACCCTGACGCCTGCTCTGTATTTGTTTATTTTTTTCCCCTGTGGTCGCGTAGATTCTTCTCCTGGTCCTTCGGTTTTCCCCTCCACATTTAGAAACGTGAGTTTAGAGTACTTGACTGCTATAAATGTCCACATGATAAGCCACTTTCGTTGAGCTATCATTTGTGTCCAGGTCGCTTCTGATAAGAGTTATATAGCTCAGTGGGCCTTACCTGGTTAAATAGAAATAGTTTATAGTTTAGTTTATAGTTCATAAGAACTCGTGACAAGGGTCAGTGTCTACTTCAAATATTGTTCAGGCTCTGGAGACCTCCAAAGTTATTTGTGATGTTATACATTTGGTTCGTTTTGAGCATAATCGCGACCTTGTATAATTGACGTGATACACACGCTGAATATACGCACACAAACATCGTGTACACGTGTGTCGTGCCCTCTATTGTCCACATAGACGGCTTGTGCTGACGAGAGAACGGTCTTAATGTACAATGTCGTGACATGTATCAGCCCTTTGTCGATCCAGCGTTTTGATAGAGGCCTCCCCCACACCATGCCGTTCGTGGGAGTTGTTTAACCATACTTCACCATGCCGGTCAATGCGGGTTTGGTGAAGTGAGGAGGCCCAGAAACTTGTATATGCAGATACGAGTTTGCCTGTGCTTGCATCTGCAGAATTACATTCTCACACATCTTCAAGTGTAGTTTAATACTTCTAAAAATGCATTTATTCTTGAGGATTCCATAAAGTACTGTGGTAAAAAGAAAACAACTTGATTTGAATAAATTTCGATTTAAAGCTTTCGTGACTGCAGAGATTCATCTTCTTGGTTCTTTCGGTAAAGTCACGTAGAAGGGAAATAATAAAATAAAACATAATAAAATTAAATTCTCACGACGTTTCGGCCACAACACAAGCAGCCGTCCTCAGGTGAAGAAACAGAACTGTCGGAAAGACAGCGCTCCAATGAACACTGCTAAGCTTGGCAGCGTATATTAAGCTGGGTGGGAGGAGCAGAGCGCCTTGCCAAAAGAGTTTACATATCAACAGAATAATTTAGCATTGAAGTAGCTGTGTTAATGTGATAGATTAGCAGGATGTTAAAGTCAGAAATTAGCATGTAACTGGGAGATTAGCATGATGTTAATGTGAGGAATTAGCATGTAACTGGTCACGGAAGTAGCTATGTTAAAGTCAGAGTTTACATATCAACAGAGGCATTTAGTATATTGACGCTAAAGAACTGCAACTACCCAACTATCATACAATAAACCGATGTGAAAGAACTAAATATAAACTACATCAATATAATCAATGTACTCAATATATTCTCCACTAAGCTGAGCTACTAACAATAAGTTATTATACATTACACTTCTATGTCGCAAAAAATATTATAATATGCCTCCAAATAATATTTTTTATTATAAACTGGCATAGACAGACCACAACATTGAATTATACACTGAGTTACTATACACTACCCTATACGTTAGATTATAATAATATTAGACTTGTAATATTACACTATGTATTATTTTACCAACCCTACTGTATACCACACTGCTGTAGATTCACTATACAATTACGATACTATATATCACCAAATAAATTATATTAAACATTACACTGAGTACTTTGTTGAACAGGGAATGCTTTGAGCTTGTGGGTTGAATCCATCTGTGTGGAGTTGTGTTATTTCCCAATATGCAAGGTGGGGTCTCTCTGGGTTCCACTCACACAAACATCTCAATGCAATGGGACCTTTTTGAAAATGCAGTACTTAGACTCAATGAAGCTTTCCTGGGTAACTAGTTAACATTGTAATTTTAGCATGAGAGATAATGACGTTCACTTATAAGTGCCATTAATAGTACTATACTGTACTTTTAATGAAGACTATTTTACGTAGTTTTTTGTAAAAAAGTGTCCATTCTCAAAACTTTTTGACGGGCCCTCGTACAGAAATGATATTACAATGTTATATGGAGATTGCGAGTCAGAGTGTTGTGAATAGTGGAGTGAACGTGTGGTGCCATCATTATATTGTTGGTGTGTATATACAGAAAGGCCTATTGGGTGGGTAACATTAGGAAATTGGAGGTAGTTAGTCATTGTTGTTTAGAAGCAAAATATTACTTGGGTGGATAAGAGGGTAAAATCGTACATGATAGGAACTGCAATATTGTGGAGTTCTGGTATAATTAGTTGCAGTATATATGAATCTTATGTCACCTTAAGTATGCCTTTGTGAGTACACTCGTGACACGGGTGTCATGCGCGTGACCTTTGTCTTTTGTTTCAGATGTGTGAGAGCAATTCGGCGGCGAGTCATGGTGGTGCTGGGAGAATTGCCTTTACCAGCGATGGCACTTCACCAGCACCCGTCTCAACCCTACCTCAATCCGGTAGAGTTACGAGAGCTAAAAAACTAATCTCTTGTGACGTCTGTGGGAAAAAATTCCAGCTGGCATGGTGCCTAGAAGCCCACGTAAGAACGCATAAGGAGACCCGTGAGCAATGGTGCGGCATATGTGGACAAAGGTTTGATCAGCCAGGAAAATTCAAAAGGCATTTGAAGAGCCACGAAAAGGATTATATGATCAAGGGTGCACCAGGCTTGGTGAATAACAGCAGTTTTGCCAATGCGGTGTTGAATCCACTGTCGCCCTATGAGATGTGCTCAGTCTGCGGATTTTTAAGTCCTATTGAAATCCTGAAAACTCATGAAAGTCTTCACGCACAGTTCATATACAGACCGAAGCCTGAACATGATTACACTTCGACAAAAGATAGCGGCGTTAAGATAAATGACATGAAATCCAATTTTCTTGAATGCTTTGGCCTAGTTCCACATCAACAAACTGCTTCACCAGTCAGTGAGAATAAACCATACGCTGCTCTCGATCCTATTACGAGCATGAAAGTGTTGATGGCCTTGCAGCAGAAGAAGAAGGAAAAGCGAAGTAGACCTAAGTCCATTAAAAGAAAAAAGACCACCACCAGCGTCACCAATTGCAGCAGTAGCAACAGCCAGAATTCGGACATCAAGAGGATGGACTGCACGGAAGCAGGAGGCTGCGTGGAGCAGAGCATCCCCAAGGTGGATGAACCCAACCTGGCACCTTTAGGTACGTCCTAGTAATGCACACACTACATTTCATTTGGATGTAATTCATAATTTCACAAATTAGTTAATGTACGCATATGTTGACCATATCTGTATGCCTGCGCTGAGGAGTCTAGAGATCTGATGTGGTGCTGCTCGGATGTTGGGTTAAACCGTGAAACTCTGGGTTTCAGTCACCGAGCCATGATTAAACTGGCTTCTCATTGATGGTCTTATCCAGTTACCAAACTTCTTCCAGCAAACACTTCTGATGTCGCGTGATATTTTTCAGGAAATCAGTATCTTGCTTTTCTACTATTTGTACGTATTTTGAACTTCTTTCGTACCATACGTAGCCAACCGTGCTAATCGGAGGTATTTGTTGCTGGCCATTTGGCATTTTGGGCCTTTGGGCCTGTGGTCAGCAACCGTGATTGATAAAACGTCCCATATACATAGTAATGCTATGGCATCCACTGCATGGTGATAAATAAATTATGTATTAGCACGTGCGTGTGCTCAACGGTGGATGTCTTGTGTTCCAGAGGAAAAGCCCTTCCCGTGCAGTGACTGCTCGTACGGAGCAACGCAGAAGTCGAAGCTCAAGAGACACGTCCTGAGCGTTCACCACGTGCCCTTCGATAGCGCGCTGGACTCCGACTGCCCCAAGAAGAGAAGGCGGCTGGCTGGGTGCCGAGACCACGGCTCAACTCTGGATTTGGAGCGCGCACGATGCTCACGGAGAACTCCCTGATGATTTATTTCATCCTGAGGCTGAGGTACCACGTGTGGGGCGATGAATGCAAGGTTTTGTGCAGCGGACATTTCCATGATGAAATTTCGTTACGTTCACTGCTGCGAGGTTACATCTATTGCCGTATATTTTTAGTCAATTGCTGTATTTTCTGGTATACAATATATTTAATAAATTGTCCTAATTTCATAACAAAGGTTTTTGGGTTAGATCGTGTAAATATAAATGTGTCATAACCTTACACTACCTGACACAGCCAATTAGTAAGGAATTTGTCACGTAAACAAAACTCCACTTAGTTACTACTTCAGCCCACCGGTGTTTTGGAGAGTAAATCCACAAGATGAGTACGACGTTTCACTGGTAATTACATCCAGCATCATCAGGCGATTTGCCAGAATAGTGAAGCCATCCCCCTGCTTCCGGTCTTAAATAGAGAAAGGCGATGTCATCACTGAACCCATCAGGTGCAGAAATCAGAGGCGGGGAGGGGGATTGAAATTATATAATTGATTAGTAATCATTTAATTAGTATGTTTCCTCTATAAGTAATGATAAATGAGAGATGTCTTCTTCCTCCACGCGTTTGTTCCACTCACGTGGGGTCCACCGTCCTTGCCACCTTCTCCACACCGCCCCGTCCCGCGCCATCTCTCCCTCCGCTCCTCGGGCCACCACGTTCGACCGCATCACCACATCGCCTAACGTCTTCTTCTTCTGCCTTCATCTCCTCATCTTACAATCACAATAACTTAATAATACGCTTCCAGGCCGCACTAAGCCTGTAGCTGTCAGAGAGGTTAAAATAATACAAATTTTCTCAGTTTCAATGGATTCTCGAATTAGTCTTGGCCAGTAATAATGAGTTTTACACAACACTTCATCGTTATCAAAATACATTAGGTGTCCTTGTTGGCAAACATGTTCTGCAACTTCCAACAGTTATGTTTGAGGGTGTTTAATATTTATTTGGTGTTCTTTTAGTCTTACGCTAATGTTACGTCTCCTCTGTCCAATATAACATCTGCCACATAAGCCATTAATCCGATACACACCATCCGTTGACAACTTAGGCAATTCATCTTAAGTACAAATTACTATATTTTGAATTTTGTGTACCATGCCAAATCTTACTTAGATGTTTAGCTTTTTGCTTTTCCAAAACTCGAGCTAATTTCTCAATTACTCCCACGATATATGGTATTTTAATTGTTTAATAACCTGATTCAGCAGTATTGCTGTTCGATCTTGGTTTAGCATTCATTGCTGTTAATTTGAGCATTATTGTAGACATTCAATCGTAGCGTTTCTTTGACATGTTCAATCTCTCTCCCCAGACATTCACCATCTGACACTGTTTTAGCCAGATGTATGAGCATCTTGATGAGAGAGGTTTTCTGTACGGGGTGATGATGCGAATCTGCATTCAGATAGGCATCAGTATGCGTTCCCTTTTGGTAAACGCTGTGTGTGTTATTTTACCATTTAGGCCTCGTCCGATAAATCACCTCTCCTAAGGAAATAAGTATTTAGAGGCCACACGGGACCGGGGGGGGGGGGGGGGGGGGGAGTTTATCGTTGTGTCTGTTGCTGCGAGCAGATAGCGCGCAATGGAGAGCTTGCTCAGAGCGGAGCTGGGCACGGACTCGGCGAGGACGCTGGGCGCTTCGGCCGGTGGAGGCTGCATCAGCACCGGGCAGAGCTACGAGACGGGGCGCGGACACGTGCTCACCAAGATCAACGCCAAGAGCGGGGCACCCTCCTCTACGCCTCCTCTACGCCTCCTCACCACCTCACCTCCTCTACCCTTCTCCTCGCCTCCTCTACGCCTCCTCACCACGCCACCTCACCACGCCACCTCAACTCCTCACCACGCCACCTCACCTCCTCACCACGCCACCTCACCTCCTCACCACGCCACCTCACCTCCTCACCACGCCACCTCAACACCTCACCACCTCACCTCCTCTACCCTCCTCTTCGCCTCCTCTACACCACCCTGCATCCTTGCCTCAACCTTCATTCATTCAGCCCTGTCATTAATGTATCACTTTTTTTTTAGCTGCGACTACTAGCTAATTTGTCAGTTTCTCCCACGATATATGGTATTTTAATTGTTTAATAACCTGATTCAGCAGTATTGCTGTTTGATCTTGGTTTAGCATTCACTGCTCTGTTAATTTGAGCATTTTTGTAGACATTCAATCGTAACGTTTCTTTGACATGTTTAATCTCTCTCCTCAGACTTTGACCATCTGACACTGTTTTAGCCAGATGTATGAGCATCTTGTTGAGAAAGGATTTCTGTGCGGGGTGATGATGCCAATCTGCATTCAAATAGGCATCAGTATGTGTTCCCTTTCGGTAAACGCTGTGTGTGTTACTTTACCATTTAGGCCTCGTCCGAGCAAAATATCCAGGAAAGGGAGTGTGTTATTCACCTCCATTTC
This sequence comes from Petromyzon marinus, assembly GCF_048934315.1. Lineage (NCBI taxonomy): Eukaryota > Metazoa > Chordata > Hyperoartia > Petromyzontiformes > Petromyzontidae > Petromyzon > Petromyzon marinus. The sequence goes on from NC_133683.1 coordinate 1,426,696, forward strand.
CATGGTGAACTGGATGGCCGTTTTTTGTGAATTGAGATGATTTAGACATTCATTCATTAAGTGTATCCTTACCATGTCGCCAGACAACCAAAGTGTCATCTACATATCTACACAAAAAAGTGGGTTTATATGTACTTGAAGCAAGTGCTCTTGCAACCCGGGGGTTGAGGACCCCTGTGTTAGAGGCCACACGGGACGGGGGGGGGGGGGGGGAGTTTAACGTTGTGTTTGTCGCTGCGAGCAGACAGCGTGCAATGGAGAGCTTGCTCAGAGCGGAGCTGGGCAGGGACTCGGCGAGGCCGCTGGGCGCTGCGGCCGGTGGAGGCTGCATCAGCACCGGGCAGAGCTACGAGACGGGGCGCGGACACGTGTTCACCAAGATCAACGCCAAGAGCGGGGCACCCTCCTCTACGCCTCCTCACCACCTCACCTCCTCTACCCTCCTCTTCGCCTCCTCTACACCACCTTGCATCCTCGCCTCAACCTTCATTCAGTCAGCCCTGTATCACTTTTTTTCGCTGCGACTACTAGCACCACCGTGGTGAATGTTGCAGTGAACTTCCCCTCGTTGATTCCCCCCTCCACCCACCTTAAGGGACTCGGTCTACCAGACACTTTGACCGCTTCGTCTCATCCACTCCGCGTTCAACCACCGCGCCTCACTGCAGGTCACAAGAACGCACTCAACTAAACAACTCGGTCACCCACTCATCCAGTCACTAACTCAATCACCCTATCACACACTCATCCAGTCACCCACGCATCCAGTCGCCCACGCAATCACCCTATCATCCAGTCACCCACTCAATCACCCTATCACACTCATCTCGTCACTAATTCAATCACACACTCAGCTAGTCACTCAGTAAATCATCCTATCACTCACTCATCCAATCACCCACTCATTCAGTCACCCATTCATCCAGTCACCCACTCATCCAGTCACCCATTCATCCAGTCACCCACTCATCCAGTCACCCACTCATCCAGTCACCCATTCAATCACGCACTCATCCACTCACCCACTCATTCAGTCACCCACTCATCCAGTCAACCACACAATCATCCTATCACCTACGCATCCTCTCACCCACTCATCCAGTCACCCACTCATCCAGTCACCCACTCATCCAGTCACCCACTCATCCAGTCACTCACGCATCTGATCACTGACTCAATCACCCTATCACACACTCCTCAACTCTTTTACTCAAACACTCACCCATTTACTCACCCACCCGCTCACCACTATGCAGGTCACCTCACTCTTCTTTTCAGCTTTATCAGTTTGCACTGCTCCACTCTGGAATCCACACCCGGTCTTCCTGTTTTCCAAAACTCTTGCAACAATAAACTTGATCAATTTAAGAAACGCGTTTCTTTGATCTTAATTATCTAATTACTCATTGGACAGTTATGTATTATTATTTTTTATTGTTGCTGGCCGCTTGGCGTTTTGTATTGTGTGGGGTTTGCATCGCTGTCAACCCCTCATCAGTGCCTACCTTATTACAGAACAATTCAGACCTTGTTGGTCACCCCGTGCCCCTTATAAGTCCCATGACAAGGGAGAAACACAAATAAACTTAACAAAAATGTTGCCCGTATTGAAACGGCCGTCTGCCGTATGGACCTGACAACTCACTTTCCCCCAACAGAATACGGGTAAACCGTGTGGGTTGGCGACTATGGGTTTTGTTGTGTTTGCAAGTCCAAGTTATAGGACTGCACCCTGGGTTGTGCGTGGTTCTCATTGGTGGGAGATTCCCTTCGCTGTGTTGCACGCCAGTGGCTGGGGGCTGCCTGGGGCCAGTGACGTGTGAGCCGGTCCCAATGTGCACCGGCAAACATTTACCGCCAGGTGGCCCCAGTGTTCATTGCCCGTCCACACGTGGATACCTGAAGCCCATGTCAATCCACTGCTGGATGAGTCCCGCAATGAAGATACAATCAGTACATCCACTTTGCTTTTGGACACCACCTGTTCCATTGGCGGCCGAATGCGAATCTAAATGTGCATACGTTAGAGACTGGTTAATGCGCATAGAAATCAAACCAATTGACCTACGACCTTTACCCCATCAACTTTTGTAGAATTTTAGATGTGCATTACAGCTACTTTAGCCGGATGGTTGTGGTGGCTATGTATGCCTGTAATCCACGACTACGTGGAGGTGAGGGTTGGTGAATCACAACAATGTTGCGACAACTCCCACCCCTTGGTCGTCAAGGAGGTAGAGAAGGCGGTGTCGAATAATGTGGACTCCGCCTGTTCCATGTGTAGATTTGTGATAGAGCGTTGGCCCCTCATTTGCTTGGATTTCTCCAGATGCTCCGATTTCCTCCCACATGTAAACACTCATTAATCTTGATTTGAAGCTGTCGTGACTGCAGGAATCCTTACTCTTTGGTTCTTTCGGTAAAGTCACGTAAGTAGAAAAAACTAATAAAAAATAATCATCGATTGCTTGTGTGGCGATCGAAACGTCGTGATCCATTATTATTTGTTCTACCTACGCGACTTTACCTAAACAACCAAAGAGTACAAACTCTCATTAATTGTCCGATAACATCTTTATATAAAGAGGACCACAGAGCATGGGCAGGAGTGGTGGGGGGGGATTTGTTGCCAGCTGCTCACCATTTGACTGCCGCCTTCCCTCGTCTGTAGTTCCTCGCGCCAAAGTGAAGGAATTCTGTGTGCCAGTTACAATTATCACTTGAACGTAACTTGATGTTTCAATGAAAACAGCCACTGAGATTTAATACTGAAAATCTTTATTTTTCACATGCAGTGAAACAATGTTGTTAATAGGCTTGTTTCCCTGGGAAAGCCTCACTGAGTCTCAAGACTCTTTTTCAGGAGGGGCCTGCCAACTTTTCGCAGGAGTAATTTGGATGTTTGGCTAGTACCAGTTACATTGTATGTTGTTGTTTTGCCATGGGAGTAAACCCATACAGAGAAAGGGACCAGAATGAGGAAAGCGAAGCCAGGCAGTCCTTCAGAAGATGTCATGTACGGGCGTGACCACTGCACCACCCTGCCGCCCAAACAAATGTAATTTAAATAATGTACAATACTGGCAAATAAACCCTATTAGTATCAACTGAATTTCTGGACAATGTGGCACGTGTAGAGCTGCATCGGTGTTTCTAAAAGTCGTGTTCAAATTGCCTGCTATTAATAATATTTTAAAGTACAGGTTTCCCACCTCTGGTTTCATTTGACTTACCGGTTGTCCTCATTATGTGTGTCACAGGTAATATGGCAAGGAAAATATTACACAGCACGAGTTGCAGGATTAGGGCAATCATGGTTACACACTTGACCCCCTCTACACAAGTAACAGCTGAGAGTCAATGCTGGGATGTTGTGCGATTGATGCAAGCGACCCATCATTGTGTTTTGATGTTGAGCTGTTAAAATTGCACTGTTGTGGGGTGAGGTCAAGGCCGATGACTGCTTCCAGCGGTGTCAAGATCAGCATTTTGAAGAGGCTCGCGGAGGATGATACTGGGCACTAGGGTGCAGTCTCCCTCCATGAACAACAGAGGGCAGAGGAGCGACGCTCACAACAACAATTATTGGCGGAGCGCCGGGCGTATAAAACACAAAGTTGGAAGAGAGTTTATCTCGGGGAGTTAACCCACAACACCTGGGTCTGTCCCGCGTGTTCACACGATAACGCGTTTTCACTACAACGCGTTTTCTTTAATTTAGGGAACGCTTCTTGCACAACGCGGAACGCGCTCCGTCACAACGCGCTTACTGAGCCACAGTGTGTCTCTTAGTTCTTGCAAGCTAAGCTGGAGTGAGTCTCTCTCATTAAGGCTACATGGCCACACTGTGTCTCTTAGTTCTTGCAAGCTAAGCTGGAGTCAGTCTCTCTCATTAAGGCTACATGGCCACACTGTGTCTCTTAGTTCTTGCAAGCTAAGCTGGAGTGAGTCTCTCTCATTAAGACCACATGGCCACACTGTGTCTCTTAGTTCTTGCAAGCTAAGCTGGAGTCAGCCTCTCTCATTAAGGCCACATGGCCACACTGTGTCTCTTAGTTCTTGCAAGCTAAGCTGGAGTCAGTCTCTCTCATTAAGGCCACATGGCCACACTGTGTCTCTTAGTTCTTGCAAGCTAAGCTTGAGTCAGTCTCTCTCATTAAGGCCACATGGCCACACTGTGTCTCTTAGTTCTTGCAAGCTAAGCTGGAGTCAGTCTCTCTCATTAAGGCCACATGGCCACACTGTGTCTCTTAGTTCTTGCAAGCTAAGCTGGAGTCAGTCTCTCTCATTAAGGCCACGTGGCCACACTGTGTCTCTTAGTTCTTGCAAGCTAAGCTGGAGTCAGTCTCTCTCATTAAGGCCACATGGCCACACTGTGTCTCTTAGTTCTTGCAAGCTAAGCTGGAGTCACTCTCTTTTCGTCATATGTCCCACCAAATTCTGTAATAATAATGTTCCAGTTCTCTATATGTTTTTAAATTTAAATAAATCTACATTTTAAAATCCACAAATCTGGCTGCCTCCTGATGATGCTGGTTGTAATTACTGGCGAAACGTCGTACTCAGATTGTTAATGTTGTGGCTTTGCTCTCTAACACACAACCGGTGTGCTGTACTAGTAACGAATTGGCATGTTCTGTTTAAGTGACAAACCTTACTAATTGGCTGTGTCGGGTGGTGGTGGGTTTACCGACATATTTTTATATTTACGTGGTCTCACCCAAAAAACCTGCATTATGTAAAAATATGTTTATTTCCCCCCTTTATTTTTGGACAGTTTTAAATCTCTAACGTCTTTCAAATTGTTCTGATGTACAGTGCTACATTTCAAATTACTGTCATGTTTGCAACGGGTTGTTTAAAATATATTTAAATGGTGTAGATTCACGTTTAAACTCGCTTCGAATCTGCATTCATCATTTTCTTCTTAAGCAGTCCGTAACCACAATTGGTACATCGATGCATGACCCATTTGATTATGGTTTGTTGATCTTAATTTATCAAATAAAATGTTATTGAGTGTGCCAAATCCTAAAGAGTGGCGTTTGAGTCGACCTTATTTATTTTATATTCACATGTGAAACGCCTGTGCACATGAATGTAATCCAGTTACACACTCTCCTACTTGTTCATCAACTCTCTTCGTGGTGCAGATTTGATGGCTTGTCTTGCAACCATAAACAAACACAAGTCCGGGTGACTCATGATCCATGACTCACGATGCCAGTGGGCCAGGTTTCACTCTCAACTCTCTACCTGTGTGGCATGAATAAAACGCACCTGTAAATTTGACCTGAAATGATTGCACAACAATTGCCCCGCCTTCATGCGATGTTTATCCTCCACTGTTTATCTAGCTTTGACCTGAATTATATAAAAGTGCGGCTCTGCAACTGCTGTAGAGTCACATTGGTATAAACACATTTTACAATATGAACAGCGCATTGAAAACGCGTACTCTTTTATGTATTGTTTAACAAGTGTGTTCACAAATCCACACTGAGAAACACGATGATTGACAGAGGGGAGTAAATTATGTTTTCGATAGTGTATTTAAATAGAGCTACTGTAGGTAAGTAGTTTTCAGTTTTAAAGGCATAGTTTAACAAGACAACACTTGCCACCACCCTTCAAACCCATTGGTGAAAAAGAGCAAAGTTTATGTTAACATTATAAAATAATGTTTATATAATATATATTATATATAATGTTTACATTATATTATATATAATATAATGTTTATATAATATATAATATAATGTTTATGCAAGAGCCGCCATAAGGTTCATATGAATGGTTACCTAATAGCTTTTGAAACACGGTAATCGCTGTGAAGTGTAGTTTCCAATTCTTATTGTTCACTCAATCTCTCTGGCCTTTCTATGCAATATGAAGAAGGGTCATTGCCCGAAACGTCGCTTATCGGATTTTTTTCCTTTTTCAAGGCCTCAGTGCTACTGATGCATGAATTTGTTTGGTATTTGAAATGATACGAAGGCTCAGCAAGTGATTCCTTGCAGACATAAACAGAAGCGATACGCGCCACCCCAGCCACCTATGTCGCGAATCAATCGATTATCGCGATTGAGGGCTCGTGAATAAATTCTAGATTCAACGCCTTGTTTTAAAACGTGAACACAGCCGGCTCTAGTGACTGGAGTGGGTGGGTGTTGGATAATGTGAAACAATGACACGCAACGTATACAAATCTAAAACATAAATTCTTACGCACACGATCCGGTGTGCATATCGCGATCTTCAGGATGAATGATCACGTCCGAATCAATGCGTCGTCGTTGCTCCCCTAGCATGCGCTCTGCGTAACCCGCTCGTGTTGTTGTTGTTGTTTGCGGCAGAGTTTAGGACCTTCGTGGCCAAGAGCCGCAGCTCCCGAGGCAAAGGAGTGATGGCACGCTTCAAGGTGCCGGACTTGCTGAAGCATCTCATGGAACGATACGGGGCTCCGGATATTCACGATCTGGGCATCCGTATCACCAGCATACCTCTGGGCATTTCCGTACGTGCCGTGCCTGCATGTACGAGCGTGTGTGTGTGTACGTGTGTATGCATTGCGTCGCTTGTTGACTGCGAATTGTATTATTATTGGATGCCTCAAGTAGACTCTTTGGTTCTTTCGGTAAAGTCACGTAGGTATAAAATAAAATAAATTAAGACGTTTCGGGCGCGACACAAGCGTCCGTCTTCAGGTGGGAAAGCCTTGGTGTGCTGCTGAGGCAGACTGTTTTAAATGGTTTGAAATGTGTGTAGCCCATGGGTCATAAAGAAGTGGCCAGGGCTAGTGATGTTAACGTGAGAAATTAGCGTGTAACTGTAAGGTAGGAAAGCGGCCTCCTCCTCGATTTTACGTGACTTTACCGAAAGAACCAAAGAGTGTGGATTCCTGCAGTCGCGAAAGCTTCAAATCAAGATTGCCTCAAGTATGTATTGTTGTTGCCCTTGAGGGGGTTTACTTTCTGAATTAAATGCGTTCTGGAATTGCTGACACACAGCCACAACGTACGTGTCGCTGTGTTCACACCTGAGAGTGACACTGCATCAGCCTTTTACCAATATTCCCCCTCCCCTGCGTTTGCCTTACACGGCCACAATGCTGAGCTATCCTCAGTTGCTCAGGCACACAAGTTTCACACCTGTCTCCCTGTCAAGTGAATGTGGTGTATCCTTTTGTCATGCAGTCTGAGACAGACTTCCAACACGACTTCAGTTTTGTGGGTGCAGTGCTGCGACAAGAGCACTGAAGTAACTGCTCGTGTAAGTACATCATGTTACTATATATCGTATTGAAGGCTGAGGCCTATTTTACTGTACCGCTCCTTACAGAAATCTTCTTTCCCGAGTGGTTGTGCATTTGTCGCTTTTTTCAGAGGTTCGCGATTCGATCCCAGAAGTCGCCCTAGTTAATATTGCGGGTGTATTATCCAAAACTGCATTTCTATATGCTTCACAAATAATGTAAAAAAAAATCCCGTGTTGTTATTAATGAATGAGGAGGACATGTGTGCCGGCGTCAGAATCAAAATTTGCAAATCTAAACAAGTACTCAGAAATGACTGGATTGGGTAAAACCACATGTATATATGTTCAACTTCTTTCGCACTGTACGTAGCCAACTGTGCTTATCGGAGGTGTGGAGGACAACAAACTGAACACAAAAAGCAGTTCTAAAGAAATTGTTTTCAATATAGATTTAAAAGTGCATAGCTCCAATGGCTTCCTGATATCGGAAGGAAGAGCATTCCAGTTGGCCGCAGAAGCCCATCTGAAAGCGAGTGATGCGGTGACTGTCTTTGTTCGATGGCTTGCCAAAAGCCACTGCTGCTAGGATGATCCACCAATCCCATCTCTCGATTGCAATCGTGCATTAGCAGCACACCTTGCATTCGCTGTTGAACCACTCGTCCATCACGTGTTCCATCATCGCAACTACAGCACTGCCCTGCACCTGTGGCCGCCACAGTTGCTAACATTGTGTTGTTTGTTTAGGTGATCGGCAAGGCCCAGAAAGGCGAGCGGGAGGCGATGGACCGTGGGCTGGCTCGCATCGAGTGCGACATCAAGCAGGAGGTGGAGGGCCGGCCACACAAGGTCAAGAAATACCTGGTGGAGTCGTTCCCCTTGCCAGGGACGAGCGCCGATCTTCGCCGACAGTTCACGACACAGCCGGCGGCCGAGATGGTGCTGCAGGTCTTCCAGAACGCCGAGGACATCTTTGTGAATAAGCTGAAGAAGTTGGGGGCCATGGCGTCTGGACTTAATGCAACAAAATTACCGTGCGAGAAAGTTCATGCATTTGCTTACATTTGTCAAAGATTTTCCATAAAATTTGTCCTCGGAATTATTTAATGAGTGATAATCGCCATACGTTTCAAGTCTGTGGATGCTTCCACCATTATCAAAAAACTTTCTCTACCACTGATTTAACTCTCCTCTATAATATTTAGGGCCATCGCTTTCACAAAATTCAGTCACACGTTGAGACAAAAGTAAGGGGGGGCATTGAAATTGGTCAGACATCTATGAATGTGTCACCCTCTATTTGTCCCAACAGAGTGATATGGCTGCACGTGGTTTGGGTCCTTTGTTGTTTCCACCAACAGTGTGTGCAGGACTTCCTGGGGCAGGTGAAAGGGGACACGCTGGCCCGGAAGCTGTTTCAGTTGGCCCTGTGCTGTGGCTCCCTCAAGACTCCTCGCGACCTCGTGGTCAAGGAGAAACCGGCCGCGTTTCTCGGCAACATCAGCACTCCCGACACCAGACCGCCGCTTCTTCCGGGGAGTAAGGAGACAAATTTTCACATACAGTAGACTCTCGATTATCCGCGCTAATTACGGGGAAGATGGCTGCGGATGATAAAAAATCTCGGATGATCCAAAGATATCTATTTTCTGCGGATCTCTATGCCACAAACTAACGATCAACCGATCGATGCACGTGGTCGGTGATAAAACTTTCCTGCTCCCGAGCAGAAGACTCGGCCCTCTAAGTGGATAGCAGAGCCACGCCAATCACCATCAATCAAACTCCACCCACTGTTGTAAAGATATGCAACTACTGTACTGTCGAGGTGATCACGTAGATTTCGGATTCATGGGCGCACATATTTGCTCGATATAAGCACGTGACTTGTAACAAACATTTCCAAGAATTACAATGTATAACTATTTTTAGATTATTAATTTGGGCCTAAGGGAAAATCCATGAGTTATTAATAAGTAAAAATCTCATGTGCGTGGTTAATCCGCAAATCAGATAAACCGCACATGGATAATCAAGAGTCTACTGGATTGCACGCGTGCTGAATTGTCGTAGCTTCTCTAAACACCTTCACATCTCGTCTCGATTATTACTAATGCATTAGTAGGAGTTTGGCATATCACGACGCATTAGTTTGTCAAATTCACGTCGAGATGACCCGGGTGGCTGAGAGAGATTATTAGCATTGAGCTGGAAACGCTGAGATCCTGGGTTCGAATCTGGGTAACCACCTGTGATCAAACTTGCTTTTGTCAAGTGCAGCCAGTTGATGGTCTCAGCTCGGTCATTAATGACTGTCAAAAAAACCCAAAACATACTAAATAAATGGCTATGCACTTAATTTGACCAAGTCCAATATCGGCTCAACAGAGTGGGTGGGAATGTGCCTCGCCTTTACTCTGTGGACCAGAGGTCACTAGAAGCAATGTCAGAGGTAGCTTTGTGATGTTCTCTTCTGCGGGCCATTCTCCAATAGGACGGGTTCTGCTGCTCCGTGAGAGATCCGAGCGGATACTCCGTCTCATGACACGATATCGAAAGCACAATCTGAATAAAATGTAGTTTCTTGTATTGTACATAGGGGGTCAGACCACGGAGGACCTTCAGAATGCTGAGTGTGATCTTGAAATTAATCCTGTACTGGTTCGGGGGATAGTTGAACAATTCGAATATTGGGGCGATATCGTCTTGCATACGGGTGTGAGAAGTTTGCCAGTGGTTTTTTTAGTCCATCTAGATTTTTGGGTTAGATCATGTAAACATGCACTCAATAATACGCGTTAATATGCACTTTTTACGTGACCTAACCCAAAAATCTCTATTATGGATAATATTGGTCGCGAAGGCCTTCGTGTTAAACTTGTTTTTTGAGTCATCTGGAGAGTGATGATGAAACGTATCGGGAGGCCGTAGATGAGACGTGGGGGTGGGGGGGCAGAGAGAGAGAGTTGCAGTTGTTGAGCCTATTGGAGCGAGTTACAGCATCGTTGTCTTCTCCTACAATGGCATTGCTTCTCTCCTTCGCAGAGGCGGTAGCCGAGCATCTGGTCCGTCTGCTGAGCCACGCAAGTAAGATGGCAGAGCCCCTGGGCCTATCCGCTCTGTCACGCGTGGAGAAGCAGCTTGCCGAGCTTTTGACTCGCGCGACCTCCCCAGCCTGGGCCTCGGCTCCTTCTTGGACATCCTCCATCGCAACGCCCAGGTGCGTACGTGGCGTGCGTGAGCCCACCCGCCTCCAGCTGGTAAGAGGCAGTACAGCAAGTAGGTGTACGACACTGCCCGTGCAAAGCTTGAGTGTACTTATCGCCTCCGAGTGGCGCTCAATGTTAAGTTTGTTTCCAAAATTGTGCGCGGTAATATTAGTTTATTATTACGAACTTAAAACTCATTTGTCGATAACTCAAATACGTTTAAGCGTTATGTTATCACTGCCAATGCAGAGCACAACAAAGTGTCACGTAAGATGCATGGGTTTTCTCTTGTCACTCTTAAAAAATATCTGTGAATTTGGCAAACATCCCAAAGGTAGATATTGAAAATCACCGTTAAAATTGAGTGTACAGCGGTGACATTCAGATAAAATATATGATAACACTATATATGCAAAGTGGACGGGTGGCTCAGAGATCAAAGCGGTGATTTGGCAATAATGAGATTCTGGGCTTGAATCTGGATTTTGACCGCTTGGGTTGAAACCGAGGTCTCAGGTCTTATCAAGTCGATCGTCCGAGCCCTGTCACCAGCGACTGCACAAAATTACAGTCTCATTAAACTTGGGTTTTGCACTTCATTTTCCTAATTCCATCTCTGAGAATAACAATTTCAGCTTGACTCTCGTGCGCCACACAATCTCATAACACAGCTAATGTGAAAGTGTTGGCTCCTATTGTGTACAAGATAAGAGGCCACCCACCGCATTTTATGACACAGGGCCTGCACGGCTATGCGAGATTTACGAATGGATGATTTATTTGTCTCTTGACATTACGCCGATAGCGCATTTGGAAAACTAAAATTGGGAACGAATTTTGTGTTAATTTGCAAACTTAAATCTGTATTATTTAATCAGTTTTCGTGCACTGCATTGTGAGATGCAGCTCCATGCGTATCGTTTAGCTTTAAGCCGGTGTTTGCCTTGCGGTCGCCTCGGTGTCAACCAACTGATGTTGACGGATTTGTTGTGTCTGTGGTAGCTGTTGGAGGAGACTGGGGTTGTGATCTCTGTCCTGGGTGGATCTGGAGCCACAGCGGGAAGCTTCTGCCCAAAGCGCGACGAGCTGCTGGAGTTCATCCACCAGTGCGGCAGCCTCGACACCGCAGCGGTGAGACACGGGCCCCAGTAGGGGCCACAGGGGCGGCTCAGAGATGGGGATAAGGATTTGGAGATATAGGGCGCTCGCGGAAATAAACTCTTCAACTCAAAGCGCCTTACAGCAACGTCTCATTCAACCATCCCATTGCTCTGTGGCAGTCTACCCGAAAGGACCCCCCCCCCCCATGGCAGCTGTTCCTATTTGGCACGTGGTGCACGCACTACCGGCCTGTGAATGGACATGTCTGCCATTTGGGAGCGATGTTTGAGTTTCCTACGTGGTTTTTTCCCCGATAAAGTAATTTGCAAGTATTTGATCTGATTTGGCAGATTTGGAACATGATGCGGTTACACGTGGCCAATTCTTTTTTTTTAATACAGCGTCACAGGATTATTATCATACATTGTGAAACAGATCTCTTTGTTTATGGTGAATAAACCGGCAACATTAACCAGGGCGGATGCTGGGCTTTGTTGTATATGCCCCCCTTTCCATCTTAATATTAACAAGTAATTTTTCAATACATATAGATACATATTTCTATTGTTTCTTTTAATTTTAATAATGAATAAAAACACCAAACCAGGCCTCAGCATGGCATGTGGAGGTCATATTTACCTTGACCCACTAACACGATTTTGACGTTCAGAGCCCTCCCAGGGTCAGAGGGAGCAGATAGAGAGCAGAGCGCAGTGGATTGCAAAGGGCTGACGTAAACACAAAGCCAGGGTCACTGGGAGGTTGCGATGGCCTAGATCTAGTTAAGTCAAAAAAGCTAATTGGTTCTGCATTACTATTAAAGTAACTTAAAGTCGGAATTTAACGACAGGGTAGGCTAAAGTTATTGATCTTCACACCCACTTCAATTGAACCCTGCCACAAGCTACGTCAATGTAACCATCATCCGTCTATTAATTTAATATGAAATGTATTTCCATATTTTAATAATTTCTATACGACTTGACCCGAAGCCTATAACAATCAGGTTTTCCTAAGTCAACATAAATGCTCTAGCCTCCACCCATACGCAAATAATAAGCAGGGTTAAAGTAAGAGTAGAGAGGAAAAGAAATGCAAGCGCACAGCAAAACTGCAACGTAAGCAAAGGGCGATGTTAAACCCAGGGTCGGAGAGAAAGGGAAATCCCGGCCGTCTTTGTATCCCTGCAGCGCGGGGTAGGAGTGTGTATACGCTTGGGGAAACACGAGTCAAACACCACAACGAGAAGCTGACTCAGACCTTGGATTAATACAGAATCATAACTATGGAACTCAGATGAAATAAAATGTTAACTTAAAACTTTTTAACCATTTCTTTGTGCGTCGGTGAAAGTCGGAGGGAATATCGCCCCTCCCTCCAGGTTGTGCACCCAGACACAGAGGCACCTTCGAGACAATTTATAACATTTGATTGTTTTACTTGTGGGTTTTATGGTAGGAGTATGACAACGGAATATACCGTGGGTGATGCACAAGGACACACACTGACACACGTACGGACACACACGGACACAGATACATACGGACAAATCCTGACACAGCAAAAATCGAAAGAAATCCCGCCTTGTGGGCAGGATCCGAGTGAAGGGATTTTTGGGCATAAAAAGAGGATCCTGAGCATTGAAACTCGGAAGAGTTCAACTCGGAAGAGTTCGACCGGGGGGTCGACTCTCGGGAGACAGTTCGACTCGGAGGAGCAACTCAGAACAGTTCGACCGGAGGGGGTCGGCTCACCAGAGTTCGACCAGTGGGTCGACTCTCAGGAGACAGTTTGACTCGGAGGTCGGAACTCGGGGAGTTCGACCAGGGGGGTCAGAACTCGGGGCGGTTCGACACGGGAGAGAGTTCCACCAGTGGGTCAGCTCAGGAGCCGTTCCAATCGGGAACGAGAGCAACAGGTCGCCAGCCGTCGAGCTGCAGAGCAGGGGGCGGCGAGCAGAAGCCAAAGTGGCCCCGTCGCTACCCACTGACGTTGGCAAGACTCGCAGGGTAGTGAGGCGTCACCTAGTGTGATTTCCAAGAGCTGAAAGATAGAGTATTGCTGAAAGATTATTCTACATTGAGTCCAGCTGCAGAGCGACCGACGCACCAAGCAAGAGCTTCTGCAAACCAGAGCAAGAGCACGTGCGACTTGAGTCATCCAGCAGTGGAGAAAAACCTGCTTTCAGCAAACCAGCAACGAGCACGTTCGAGTTCTCCACCCAGAGAGAGGGAGCGTGCCGATGCAGCTCATCCAACAGCGGAGAGAAACTGCTGTCAGCGAACCAGCACGAGCGTGATCGCGCAGCTCATCCAGCAGTGGAGAGAGGTGTCCACTGAGCAGAACTGAGAGCGATCAAGCAACTCTCCCCCGTGGACAGAGGCTGGCTGCTGCGTGGAGGAGGGAACGGCGATTCGTATGATGCACTCCCACACACCTCACCGCTCTAAAGGGAGCGAGGCTACTTCTCCTACAAGCGATGCCAACTTCAGCGTATGGCAACGCAAAGAATTAATTCCAAACACTGACTATTCAAAACAATTCATATCACTCAAACATACACGGGTCCTTAACCAGAAGCGAACACTCAAGTCCGTGAACCATCTGGCTGTGGAAGCATCGATCGTGTGATAACAGTCCGTCATTTATGAGTATATTCATAATTTCCCTCTTTAATATTTTGTTTTGGACTGTACTTCTAATCGCATAAGTTACCAACCGATCCATCAATACGAATTAACCCTTGGCACCTTCGCCACGGAGCTACGCTCCCAGGGAGGAATCGTGCTAAACCGATTTTTCTGCTCATACAATCTTATTCACGAATTAATTAATTAATCTCCCGTGAGACAACACGTTCCGCCGCATACCCTCACACTAAGCCATTTCGGTAATCTTATAGTCTGTCCGGTGGATCTGTTGTTACATTTATGCCTTTGGAAATAATAACTGTTTGATTGTCTTTTTATATGAATACCGTTGCATGTTAATCAATCGCCTGTGATAATGTGCTGACCATTTCAAGCATAATGATCGTTCATATTATAATGTATAAGCTTTTGTGTAGCATAGCATTTGCATATCCTGACTCTCTCTCTCACTAACAGCAATCGCTTTATGCGGGGTCCATGTGTTATCAAAGTGAAATCGTACAGTCGTTGATGATACTGTCTTGATACCGTGTGGATACCGTGTTGAAGTTCCGAGATTGAGAGTTCACATACATATTATAGTTAAGGTTTAATTAGAAAATAAATTGATTAATACAGAAGTGGTCGTGTGATTCTTTCCTGAAATTTTTGCATAAGATCTGTATCCTGCGACGAGATAGGAACTCGGGAACCTAAACTATAAACACACCAATCCACACTCATTAAACTAAGCGAACGATGTGAACATGGGACCTAAAATATGAACACTCGGGGAGTGTTAAAGCGAGAATAATTGTATTATGCTGATCAATAATATGAAGTTAGACAACGAGGCCGAATTGACACTAGCGTAACTGCACATGATTGATTGCGTTATCCTGAATAGATAGCCCCACCTCGTCAACGAGGCGGGGCCTGATTACCATAAAGGCTATCATTAACACAACCACACTCACTCGTATAAATTAATACGATTACCTCTCTAATTAGCATAGTTACACGCATATTTACACGAATTTGCATACTTTCGGATGAATTATGCAAATTTCGAATTTCATTTAATTTTAATTATTTTTCAGCAATTTTCACACACCCACATATACAACAGCTTGAACCGAGAACCACCACTCGGCCATGTTTCCATAAATTTGTGCAGTCACATTAACGCTGTTCACTTCGTACGCAATGGACACTTTATTATTAGCACCACCTCTGGACCTGTTTGGCCCCTGGTCCATCTTGAGTGGTCTTGTAAGGGCAACGTATTACAGTTTGATTTTATATCGGCACAGCAAATAGCCAATGGAAAACCACCCGTTCCGTGGGGGTGCTACGTGCAGGCACGGATCGGATGCGCCAGTGGAAAAGGGCTGCTAGCAACTCGGCCGCCTCCAAACGAAAGAGAGAGGGTTCCTGGTCTCTGTTGTTGGCTGTGTGCTCTGCAGCTGCCGGCCGTGGACTGCGCTGTGGGGAAGCACTACGGCGTGCATTCCTGCCGCAACCTTGGGCACGGCCCCGTGGCCAACCTGGTAAAACTGGCGCAGAAGGCCAAGCCCGGTGGCAGCAGCGGCGGTGCCCATCGGTGCGCCGTCTTGTACGAGACGGCGCTGTGTGCTCGCGACTCGAGGTTTGGCAGCCCCCTCCAAAGTGCCCTCCTCCTCACCCCTCTGCTCACCTCGTGATCTGCCTGACCGCCACGGGTCGCTCCTCAAAATTGTTGAGTCGGCGACAGACACTTGGGGTTCTTTAATCTTTCACATCAAAGGGTCAGTGAGCCACACCAATATGCCATTGGTAATGTAACTTAAGGATTCAATGTTCAAGGCAAGTGATTGTCGAGACAAACTGATGATTGTGTGTGTTACACCCCTCTGGCAGTCCACTGCCTGATGAAGGCCTCGCCACGTTGCTTTGGTCATGGGGGTTGTTGCACCAAACTTTACCACGCTTGGTGAAGGGGGCGCGGATTAGGTTCAGGACTTGTGCAGATATCAGTCACCACTGACGTCAGCCATGGCTAGGAATCCAACTCGGATCGCCGCGTTAGTATCGCAGTGCACCAAACATTGCAGCAGTGCTTCAGAAATCATTCCGAAGTTGCTTGATATTGCACACAGTTTGAATAAACCATCATTACTTCAGGAAATATATTTTGAGTTAAAATTTTACTTTGTACATGCTGTGATCGTAATAAAGAGTTGTGCTAGTTAGTAGTAACAGCGCGATACATCGGTTAAATCGATTAATATTTATTATTCAGCTGACAATTCATGTATTGAATTGCACGTGTAAGAATCAACTCTTAAAAAATTGTATCCCTTTTTATTTTAATAGTTTCACATCGCCACTAGAGAGAGTCGACATGATCAGTGTAAGTTCAAATGAACTGACACACCTTGTGAAAAACCCAACGCAGAAGATCCCTGGGCTTGATATTCCACGAAGCTCATGGTCGCCCTAAACCGCTTCTGCACAAACCATGGCAGATGCGGATACCTGATGCACAAATGGAAAATTTTAAACTCTCCAGTGTTTGACTGTGGTCATCCAGAACAGATCGTACAACGTGAAACGACGCAATAGAAAATTAAAGTCAAGCCACAGTGCGATTGTGACCATGCAACCCAAACTATGCACGATATTGTGAACCACAGTCGTCTGTGCTCCTTCAACGGAGTAGAAATAGTAACCCTACACGAAGTTTCTCCTGAAGCCCTCTCGTCGTGACCAGCAGACCTCGGACATTGGCTTATGGCTCCTGAACATGTTGCCCTCATGCGCTGGAATAGAATAGCTCAGGGGTTGGCAATCTGCGTCTCCCGGTGACGCATGCTGCTCTTTAAAGACTGTTTGGTGATGTTGTTTATGAAGGACCACTGTCTCGTATTCACCACAGTGCATTGCGCCTCTTGAAATATTGAGTTGAGTAATCCCGGTAGTTGAGAAACTAAGGTAGTTGAGTACCCCGGGAACACGCTGTGGTTCGTGTCGTGTTAATAGCTCCGTACCGTGCCGTGTAACTCACTAAGCAGCCGATTGCTCGCGTGCAGTGGTAGTGCCGTGTTCATTGATAACACTGTACACTCGGTGCAGTGGTAGTGCCGTGTTCATTGATAATGCTGCACACTCCGTGCAGTGGTAGTGCCGTGTTCATTGATAACGCTGCACACTCCGTGCAGTGGTAGTGCCGTGTTCATTGATAACGCTGCACACTCCGTGCAGTGGTAGTGCCGTGTTCATTGATAACACTGTACACTCCGTGCAGTGGTAGTGCCGTGTTCATTGATAACACTGTACACTCCGTGCAGTGGTAGTGCCGTGTTCATTGATAACGCTGCACACTCCATGCAGTGGTAGTGCCGTGTTCATTGATAACACTGCACACTCTGCAGTGGTAGTGCCGTGTTCATTGATAACGCTGCACACTCCGTGCAGCGTTGTGTGAGGATGGCTCACTAAATGAAAGGGGAGTCGTAGCTATCGCACTGTGGGGTGGTCATCGCCCTCCTCCCCCTGGGCATGTGCCGTGTGTGTTGTGTGCGTCGTGAGTCGTGGCGATGTAAACCCGGGGTAGCTCCTCTCTCCGTCTCTTCCTTTGTTGCTGTCCCGGCGAAGCTCGAGTTGGTGAGCGCAACGCGTGGCAGATCCGGCTTCACCCGTTCCCACTCCTCCCAGTCAGCGACTCCAAAACCCCCACTCAATAATCGCAGATCACTACCCAGGTCCTTATCAACCAAATGATTTTTAACTAAACTATTTTTTGTATTCTTAACAAAGTATCCACAGTTCAATTTTAAAGTACAATTTTACCGAGGCACTGCATGTTTTCCTGGTGTGGACTGTGGCTGTTTTTGCTATTGTTTTACTGCCTTTTCCAAGCTTGGAAATGTATGTATGAATGAAATTGGAACTTATATACTTCATTTATTTACTAATTGACAAACTATTTTTATTTTACCAGGTAAGGCCCACTGAGCATATATAGCAGTTTTTCAGAAGCGACCTGGCCATCGCAAATGATAGCTCAACGAAGTGGCTTATCGTCACGTGGACATTTATAGCAGACAAATATACAGCATGCGTCAGGGTTGGGATGGAACCCACGACCTCCTGCGCACCAGGGGAGGTAGTTAACATCTCCCAGCCACCGTGGTGCCCTGTGGTCACGTGAGGCCTTCCACTTCTGAATGGCTTGCGATGCATATTTGAACATTACTGCAAGCGTCTTAGCCTCGCTCATTCGCTATTCGAGGGGAATATTGCCATTTAGTAACTTTGTTTCAAATATCGTGCATTGAACTTTCGATTTTAATTTGCAATGTAAGTGAGGGACTGTGCGTTGTCTTGTCGTGGTCTGGTGCTGTTGTTGTGTTGCTGAATTGCCCAAACTTGCATTTGTTGACAAATCGGCAGGAATCTATGTACTTTGTATTTTTAGCAACATGCTTACATTTTCTCCGTCTTGCCTCTCATATCGTTTTTGAACATACCTCGCTGACCCGCCCCTACTGGACATATGTGAAAAGAGCTTCATAGCTCATTGGATTCCTCCAGGATGAAAAAAAGATTCTAATTAATCAGTGGCACTGCCAACAACCTGCATCCACACACGACTAAGCACCCCTTTGTAATTCCATACACATGGTTCCTTTCCCATAGACATGTAATTCTGCAAATTTCCAGAAATATCTGCCGTATGCGAATTACTCCAGACAAGTTTAGAGTATTAAACGTGACCTGTTGTGACTCGTCTAATGTGTATCGCGTGGTCGTTAGCACAGAAAGATGCGTCTGGTAACGTCCTAATGGACCAAACATCGTAAAAAGGAGGCTGGGTCTGCGTTGTTCAGAGTGACCACCATATACAGGGACTCTTCTACTTACGGACGAGTTAGGTTCCAGAAGTCTGTTCGTAAGTCCAACTTTACTCCTGTCGATTCCAAACATGTTGTACGGCGTGTACACTAAACACAAGGAATGGCTTTAAGAGTTGTATAATCTCCTGTAGACGTAGACGCCACTGGTTCTTCACGTTGTGTAGATGTAGATGCCACCACCACCATCTATTGCGTGGCGGTTGAACTTATGAATCTCGGTACAAACAGGCAACTGGACATATGGACAGGTTTCTTCGTATCTCTGAGACTTTCTAAGTTGAATGTTTGTAAGCGAAGGAGTCCCCGTAAATATTTTTGAGGACCACTGGGATCTTCAGTTTAAACCGTGATTCTTGGAGTCATTGGACCAGAAAGAAGTGACGCAAAAACGACAGTAACATTGAAAAATATGTACACAGGGCAGGGAGGGCCCAGCCGCATGACAGGATTTATTCAGCGGTATCGTCACGGTAACAGAAACAGTGCTCCCGAATGAATCACAGAATCCCCCGAATATTCCGCCTCAGGCGGGAGAATCTCCGTCCAGGCCCGCGTGACGCTTTTGGCCCAATCTTGTCGACGGCATCATCATCATCCTCCTCCTCGTTGTTGTTGTTGTTGCCTGGTTGGAGAGCAGGGCCCCGCCTGGCAAATGGACGCACGCGCCATCGTTAGCACGGTCGGCTACGGTTAGCACGATCGGCTACGTACGCGTTCAAAATTATTTCAACGTACAGACATGCGCGTATTCATTATGCCACCGTCTGCCCCATCGTGCATTCTCGGCTGTGCTTACACTGGTTGCTGCAGTGCACCTCATATGTGTCCGGCCGCTCAAATGCGAGGTAGGAGGATGCCACACATCTCTCACTATGGCCAGTAGCGGAATGCTACATTCCTATAACAGGAGCCAATGGTGGTGTATAATAGGATCACCGCTGTTGACTTCCCACAAAATGGGATTCATTATTTGACTATAGCTCAGGTTGATAAATAAGCTGTTAACCTTCTTGACCTGGATTTTGAACTCACAAGCGTACAGTGATCATGGAGTGCTCTAACCGCAGCACCTCCAAGTGGGATGCAGTGCAATTCATATATTTATAATTAAGATATATATTTTTACTAGGAATGCATTTAGCTGCAGATTGGTGGAGATGAGGTTAGGGATAAGATATTACATCCTTTGGAGCCCTGGGATATTTACATCTTCAAGTGAGATGAACTAAAGAGGTGAATGCCATTACAGAATCCTCATTTCACAACTCCTCATGAAACAGATTCCCCGTTCTTACAATACAGAACTTGTCTCATCTGATACAGAACCCAAATCTCATGTGTCCTCAATATTTTTTACTTCCTCTCAATCGTGAATACCACATTGTGGGAATCAACAGTGGTTGTAATATAAATAGACTTGCCCTTGCTATAGGAATGTGTAATTTACTAAAGTAACTAATTTATGATGATCGATGGTGTTTGCTATATGCTAATTTATATCAGGAGACACATTGTCTGACTGACCTCCCCAATACACATTTTTCTCAAGGTGCACTTCTGCGTGGGAACTCACTCTTGTCTCGTGGCCGACTCCATCTCCTCCTCCTCTGTGATGACGTCATTGGTGCCACCACTTTGATTGGGAAATTTTTCAGACAGGCGTGTTACCACACAGTCACCTGCCGACTCCACTCTCCGCTCCGACTCCATTCCCCAATCAGAGTTTGAAGCCCACTCGCTCACAGAAACTGAGCCTGCAGTATTCTGATTTGACTAAGTGGACTCCGGAGTCTGCTCGCTTGCAGCAGTGACTTGGCAATCTCCCTCACAGAGACAGGGGATTGCCGAGAGGCTGCAGGCCACCATCGGCTCCATTTCCTCTTCAACGATGACGTCATTGGTGCTGTCACGTTGATCGAAGAGTTTTTCAGACAGGCGTGTTACCGCACAGTCACCTGCCGACTCCACTCCCCACTCCGACTCCATTCCCAAATCCGAGTTTGAAGCCCACTCGCTCCCAGAAACTGAGCCTGCAGTATTCTGATTTGACCAAGTGGACTCCGAAGTCTGCCTCCTTGCAGTAGGGACTTGGCAATCTCCCTGGCTGAGACGGGAGACTGCCGAGAGGCTGCAGGCCGCCACCGGCTCCGTGTCCATGGCTGGGCAAGGCGGGAAGTTGGCTTGCGGTGGCACGGCCCTGCCGCCCCACAATAATGGGTGGTTGAGGGCCTCCGTGGGTGTGAGGCGACGTTGGGGATCCCACCTGCCAAGGAGGCAAACGGAGGGAGTCAGGTGCCTGTTGCATTCTAAAATCGCTTCATTGAATCGTGGTCTGGGGTGAAATGCGCAATTCTATCCTCAACACTTTTGTGAGAAACGATATTTATTTTAAAAAGCGACGAGATGAAGAAACGATGCCCCGGTGTGACACAAAACTTTGCAGTCCTAGCCCAAACGACACGTGAGGTCTAAGATCGTTTCCAGTAATGTTGATGGTAGACGCAAAGTGATTTATATTTAATTATTTGTACGAGGTGAAATGTAGACAATCGTAACAAGTCTCTTACTGAAGGCACTAGCGGAGAAAATTGATGAAATTTTCATTGCGGGTTCCCAGAACCGCCTTCAAAGACACGGAGCACGGGACGATCCGTTTCCCGTTGACGACGGGGCGATTCTTTTTGTCTGTTTATCGGAGAGAGAAAAAGAGAGATACACTGAATTAGTTGTGGCGATCAGTACAATGCGGGGGCGGTCCTTAACCCTCCAATTGCGATGTTTGCAAATATGATTCCATGTTGGCAGTCGACTACAGCCTGTCATCCCTCCAGGGTCGATAAAATTTGTAACCGTTTGTGAGACGTTTGCAGTAGTCGTGTGGAAAGGATGGCTCCTAAGTGTGAAAGTGAAATTCCCACTCTCAACTCTGGGCCACTGGAGGAGACGAGATCCTCCTGATACTTGTTTGAGCAAGGAGACACTTTGATGTTTATTTTAGTATTATATTATTATTTGCATCACTTGGAGAGGATGGTAATTTGTTGTACAAGCGTGCTTTTAAGCATAATCTATTTCTCAATCAAGGACCCACAGTTTGTGTGGAGGGTTGTTCTCTGTGGTTGTTTTGTACTATGGTAGAACTGTTCTATGCTGATTTAGGATACCGTCGCATCTGCCACACAATTTTTAAAAATTGTGCTAAGTCATGCTGAAATAAAAAAAACGGCCACTCATCTTTATTAAAAATGTGATGGCCAGAATTCCATGTAATTAATACACACGTCCTCTGTTGGATTGCAAATCCCTATAAGGTTTTACAAATATACTCTGCTACCTAAACATAACCGTTCCTTTTAAAGTATTTTTTTCATAAGACTCCTTACTGTCACACTAATTCAACACGTACTGACGAGTACGTTGCCAAGACCGTTGTGACTTTTAAACCCAAATAAAGCACAGTTCATTTTTAAATTATGCGAAGCAGTTTCCATGCCTTTCTATTCAAGCACAGAGCACGAGACACGCGGCTGCACGGCCACGACTCTCCGGGCAGTGACAGCAGCAGCAGCAACAGCTACGAACTCCAACACCACCACCTCACCACCCCCCCTGTCCACTCACCAAAGGAGATAATGTTGTGGGTCGAGGCGTCAATCATGGCTTTGGGTGGGAGCCCCAACATCTGAAACCAAGATCACAAGAGGGATGAGTTGGATGAGGTCCGTCGCTCGAGTGAACAGAGCGTACATACGCTGCTCTTTGTCTCATTGAAACGTCGATGTACAATGAACTTTGCCTGCTCTTGTACATACTGTTTGCAGATATTTATCTCTATCATCAGGCGAAGCATACATATTTGGTCTTTAATTGATGACGTGGTTACTACGTGCGGCTTCGTTGCTCTCCAACACAGGCTCTGAAAGCCTCGGGGATTAACAACAAACCACAATAATCATAACAATAGTAATCATTCCGAAGGACATCAGCCTGACGCTCTGATTATCTGGTATTACCGATGATCCCGAAATCTCTCTTTACTTCTTTACTCATGCAAATGGTGCGTGATCACGCAGTGAACACGTCCACTCCTCTCCCGTGTACCGGTAGCTGAGCGACATTTTTTGACCAGTAAAAGGCCCAGAGGATGACGACAGCCCTGCACGTAACCAGCTTTGTCGCATGAGCCATCGCACAGCGGGTCTGTACGCTGGTGGATCGTCGTGCGCCATCAGTCATAACCAACCCCCTGCTGCTGCTGCTGTTGTTGTTTATCGTGGACTCCATCGTTGGTTCAAATTCGAATTAAACCCTCCCTCCTCCTTTATATGGCGCAGTTGGAACGGTCCCATGGGACATATGACGCCCGGTTTGGTGGTGCCGTATCGGGCTCGAGGTTTGTTACAATAAAAATTATAGAATTCATCAGTATGTATATATTATAATAATTAATATTTGTAAGGCGCATTTAATCCGATGATCCCAATGCGCCCCGTGTATGGAAAGCAGGGAAATGAGACGACCAAAACGAGGAAATGAGACGACCAAAACTATGGGGAATAGGCCATTTTACCGAGGTGAGTTTTCATGGCGAGATTTAAATAGCTTTAAAAATTCTGTCTTGTTTTCAGAGGCCAACGCGTTCCATAGTCTTGGAGCTGCACTGGCAAAAAGCCCGATCGCCCCCAGGAATTGAGACTTGACCTCAGAAAACTGAGTAGGAGATCAGAAGATCTCAAGGACCTCATTGGTGTACATGAGTGGATCAGCTCCTGTAAGTATTGTGGGGCTAACCCACTGACAGCCTTGTAGCTCAACAGCAGGACCTTATAACCAACTGGATATATATGCAATGGTGTTTTCCTACGCGTCAGATACCTGGATGAGATAGCCGATGTGGTCTTCCGAGCTTGTCTTGAAGAGCAGGTTCCCGAGGAGCATCTCGGCCACCACACATCCGAGTGACCACATGTCCGCGCTGCATGTGACCGGGAGCCCAAAGTACATTTCGGGGGCCATGTATCATATCGAGCCAAGACACCAAGCTCCTAGCAGCACACGGACAGACAGGTGACCAAACAAGGTGGCACTTGCACATTATTCATCTGTACTTGTGAAGTGCAGAATAGATGAGGGTATGCACACGCAGTCACGTATGGCACTCAAAATACGCACAATGACAAAGATCGCCCACGTAAATGCGTGTATCAGCTGGGTAGCACTTAGAAATGTAAATTATTTTCATTACACTGGTGCCAGCTATCATAGAGTGCAGCTGTCGTGTCGCGAGAGTTCTCTGCGGTGAGTAACAACTTCTTTAAAAGCAACGGCGCTGCGACGCCTCTCTGAATAAAATTAACGCCGAGCCGCTTTGCGCGTTTCAAGATTCAGTGATGAACCGGGGACACCTACCACCACCCTGTAACGTGCAGACGTCTCGGAACGGGAAAAGGTTAAGTGAGGAATGAGGACAAAGGTACCTAGGGCTGCCATGAGATCTGTACATTTGCAATCGTAAATCACATGTAAATCACACGTAAATCAGCCATCCGCGACGAAAATTCCAATGGGATTGTCTACTGGCTCCAGACTTTCAATACCAGCAATCGATTATGAAAATTGTTAGCGGTTTACTGGTTACTGTTTGACAACTACCCTCCTCAAACCTGGGAGGTTGAGAGTTGAAATCCTGGCCAAATGATTGACGAAATGTAACGTTTGAAGGGTATCAGTGTCACTACCACACTTTGTTTAAGCGGTGCTAACCAACACGCCACCACAGCACGAAGACAAAGACCCCCCCCCCCATATAGCTTAAACAGGCTTGTAGCGCAGCGTGCTAACCGTTAACACCACCGCTCCCCACAAACACTGTGACACGCACACACACATGCTGCTACACACGTACACACATTCACAGGGCAGCTAGATCACTCACTTGGGCAGGTCTCGCTGATGCTCAGGCCAAAATCCGTGAGCCTGATATTGCCACTGATGTGGCCTTTGACCAAGATGTTTGCCTGCAAAAAAGACGGTGGTTGTCAGTGAAACTCGTGGTGTGTCGGTGAGATTGCGTCTTGTTGAATTGGTTCATGGCGGTTTACTCAAAGATTTCATGTACTCATTTTTGTTGAACACTTAATGCCCTTTGTAAATGTAATCATGCTTGAAGATCTCCCTACCCCATGCCGTGTTAATCAAGGGGGTTGTATGGCCATACCTCACCATGCTGCTCAGGGGGCTGTTGAAGGCAATGATCATCAGGTGATGATGATTGCTTGTGTTGCAGTCGAAACGTCGTGAGAATTGTATTGTTTTATATTTTTATTATTTTATTGTTTCCCTTCTACGTGACTTTACCGAAAGAACCAAGAATATGAACAATATTTTTTATTTTACCAGTTTGAGGCCCCACTGAGCTATGGAGCTATTTTTCAGAAGCAACCTGGCTATCACAAATGTTATCTTCAACGAAGTGGCTTATCCCGTGGAAATGTATAGAGGCCAAATACTCTAAACGCGTGATGTTTATTCTAAATGTAGTGAGAGAGACATGCAACCTCAAAATATACAGCAGGCGACAGGGTCCGGATTGAATCCATGGCCTCCTGCGTACCAGGCGAGGTAGTTAACATATTGCCACTGTGGTACCCTGTGGTCACGTGAGGCCTACCACTTCTGAATGGCTTGTAATGCATATTTGAACATTACTGCAAGCGTCTTAGCCTCATTCATTAGTCAGGTATTCGAAGGGAATATTGTCATTTGGTAACGCTATTTCAAATATCGCTCATTAAACGTTCAATTTTAATGCAATGCAATTGAGGGATTTTGTGGAGTCTTGTCGTGGTCTGGAGCTGTGGTTGTTGTGTTTCTACCTTGCCCAAGCTTGCATTTGTTGACAAATTGGCAGGAATGTATGTACTTTGTATTTTTAGCAATTTGCTTACATTTTCTCCATCTTGCCTCTCATCGGTTTTGGAAATAGCTCGCTGACCCGCCCCTACTGGACATATGTGAAAAAGATCTTCATAGCTCATCGGATTCCTCCAGGATATAAAAAAGATTCTGATTAATCAGTGGCGCTGCAAACAACCTATTCCCTGTATTGCTGCGGGAATCTGCATCCACACATGATCAAGCACCCCTGTGTAATGCAATACACATGGTTCCTTTATCATAGACATGTAATTCTGCAAATGTGCAGAAATGTCTACCGTATGCGACTTACTCCAGACAAGTTTAGACTATTAAACGTGACCTGTTGTGACTCGTCTAATGTGTATTGTGTGGTCGTTATCACAGAAAGATGCATCTGGTAATGTCCTAATGGACCAAAAATAGTAAAAAGGAGGCTGGGTCTGTGTTGTTCAGTGACCACCATATACAGACTCTTGTACGTACAAACGAGTTCGGTTCCAGAGGTCTGTTCGTAAGTCGATTTGTTCGTGAGTCCAACTTTACTCCCGTCGATTTCAAACACGTTTTACGGCTTGTACACTAAACACGGGGAATGGCTTTGACAGTTGCCTCTGGTTCTTCACGTTCTGCAGATGTAGATGCCACCATGAACTTGCGACTCTCGGTCCGAACAGGAAACTGGACATACGGACAGGTTTGATCATATCTCTGAAAGTTCGTAAGTCGAATGTTCGTAAGTAGGGGTGTCCCTGTGTAGTGGCATAGAATCGTAATGTAACAGCATAGCGCTTGCTGCTGGCAGGGAAAGGGATCTGAGGCTTACGGCCCTGACGTCAGCAGGCCAGGTTATACACCAGAGGGGGATCTAGGGAAAGGTCGCAGAAGGGGCACTGAATTCATAATGATACAATAATTCAGTAACACTGTACAAGTGTACAGCACGTCAGATAATTACATTGCCTAACCCTGGTTGGAAACACCGTGGGAGTGAAGAAGAAGAAGGATTAATAATCATTATTATTTACATTAGTAAGGTGCATTTCATCCGTATGCCACCAGACTTAACTTGGAGTGTCTAAATTCCCTTTGCCCACCAGAATGAACAGACCTCATCTTTCCCACCCCTGCAGACTTGGTATTAAAGTAGATACATGCTAACGTTTACAAAGTAACGGACTCATGACCAATTTCATTTCTACATAAATCAATCATTCGGAAATAGGCCCCACTATACCCCACCGACTACAGCACTCTAATCTTGCCTCCTCGTTTTGCCTCTTCCACCTGCCTCATGCTCGTCAGCACCGCCTTTCGTGCAGCCATGCGGGTGTGAGGTCATCATCACGAGAGGCCGTGCACTTCATCGTTCGCACGCGGCGGAGGAACCACTGAAGTCAAACGTTTACATTTGTGCAGTTTAGTGGGGTCATTTCCGAGCGAACTCGGTTTGAAAGTGTTTATTGTTAAATGTGGAAGGGCTTGGGTTAGTTTTCGGGTTGCCACCTTTTCCACTATGGAGATCAAACCCAGACCTACAGTGAGGGAAAAAAGTATTTGATCCCCTGCTGATTTTGTACGTTTGCCCACTGACAAATAAATGATCAGTCTATAATTTTAATGGTAGGTTTATTTGAACAGTGAGAGACAGAATAACAAGAAAATCCAGAAGAACGCATGTCAAAAATGTTCTAAATTGATTTGCATTTTAATGAGGGAAATAAGTATTTGACCCCTCTGCAAAAGATGACTTAGTACTTGTTATAATCTTAGTTCTTTCGGTAAAGTCACGTTGAAGGGAAACAATAAAATATATATAAAACAATACAAAATATATATTTTATTATTTTATTGTTTCCCTTCAACGTGACTTTACCGAAAGAACTAAGAATATGAATTACTGCAGTCACGAAAGCTTTAAATCTAAATTTAGTACTTGTTGGCAAAACCCTTGTTGGCAATCACAGAGGTCAGACGTTTCTTGTAGTTGGCCACCAGGTTTGCACACATCTCAGGAGGGATTTTGTCACCCTCCCCTTTGCAGATCTTCTCCAAGTCATTAAGGTTTCGAGGCTGACGTTTGGCAACTTGAACCTTCAGCTCCCTCCACAGATGTTCTATGGGATTAAGGTCTGGAGACTGGCTAGGCCACTCCAGGACCTTAATGTGCTTCTTCTTGAGCCACTCCTTTGTTGCCTTGGCCATGTGTTTTGGGTCATTGTCATACTGGAATACCCATCCACGACCCATTTTCAATGCCCTGGCTGAGGGAAGGAGGTTCTCACCAAAGATTTGACGGTACATGGCCCCGTCCATCGTCCCTTTGATGCGGTGATGTTGTCCTGTCCCCTTAGCAGAAAAACACCCCCAAAGCATAATGTTTCCACCTCCATGTTTGACGGTGGGGATGGTGTTATTGGGGTCATAGGCAGCATTCCTCCTCCTCCTCCAAACACGGCGAGTTGAGTTGATGCCAAAGAGCTCCATTTTGGTCTCATCTGACCACAACACTTTCACCCAGTTGTCCTCTGAATCATTCAGATGTTCATTGGCAAACTTCAGATGGGCATGTATATGTGCTTTCTTGAGCAGAGGGACCTTGCGGGCGCTGCAGGATTTCAGTCCTTCACGGCGTAGTGTGTTACCAATTGTTTTCTTGGTGACTATTGTCCCAGCTGCCTTGAGATCATTGACAAGATCCTCCCGTTTAGTTCTGGGCTGATTCCTCACCGTCCTCATGATCATTGCAACTCCACGAGGTGAGATCTTGCATGGAGCTTCAGGCCGAGGGAGATTGACAGTTCTTTTGTGTTTCTTCCATTTGTGAATAATCGCACCAACTGTTGTCACCTTCTCGCCAAGCTGCTTGGCAATGGTCCTGTAGCCCATTCCAGCCTTGTGTAGGTCTACAATCTTGTCCCTGACATCCTTGGAGAGCTCTTTGGTCTTGGCCATGGTGGAGAGTTTGGTATCTGATTGATTGATTGCTTCTGTGGACAGGTGTCTTTTATACAGGTAACAAGCTGAGATTAGGAGCACTCCCTTTAAGAGTGGGCTCCTAATCTCAGCTCGTTACCTGTATAAAAGACACCTGGGAGCCAGAAATCTTTATAATTGAGAAGGGGTCAAATACTTATTTCCCTCATTAAAATGCAAATCAATTTATAAAAAATTTGACATGCGTTTTTCTGGATTTTTTTGTTGTTATTCTGTCTCTCACTGTTCAAATAAACCTACCATTAAAATTATAGACTGATAATTTCTTTGTCAGTGGGCAAACGTACAAAATCAGCAGGGGATCAAATACTTGTTTCCCTCACTGTATGTTTCAGTTGGTCTAGGTCTGTCAACAACCATGCAGTAGTAAAGTTCAGCACAGTACCGACACCAGATCTCGGTACAAATTAATTCATGCCACCCAAACACAGATGCCAATTCACAGACTGTCTCGGCTGGACCGGGACAGGAGGTAACCCAAGGGTAGTGGGAGGATAACCGCTTTGTGAGCTATTTGTAAGTAATGCGTTTATAGTATTTGGCTGCTATACATTTCCACGTGATAAGCCACTTCGTTAAGCTATAATTTGTGGCCAGGTCGCTTCTGAAAAAGAGCTATATAGCTCTCAATGGGCCTTACCTGGTAAATAAAAAATAGTTTGCTTTAATGGTATACATACTTGAATTTTACTGCGGATGTTTTAAAACATGTCCTGTCTAACTGTCAACTTTGTTTGAATTTCAGTGAGAGAAGATGCTTCTCACACAGACGTTAAAGCAGGTACCAGAGTCCACCTGAAGCTCCTGCAGTGTGCGCCTCTTATAGGATTCCGTCCATTACTGTTGGTGCGATGGTTTGGATTTCCAAGTTGAAATCTCCTAGTTCATTTTATTTTTACCCAGGCGACAACTCAATTGTCAAGGGTAGTCCTGTTTGGAAGAGGCTATCCTCGTCTCTTGAGTTCTACATCTTGGAGAGGATGTGATTAGTCAGCATCGATGCCATTTTAGTTGGTGTCACGCATCATGCGTGCATTCTTAAATTACTGACGCCGACTGAAGACTGAAGATGCAAGTGTGCCACCTGACAATGATAGTTATGAAGCCATTTTTTGTCATTGCCAATCTTCCTTTGTGCTCTGTCAGAGTCTGGGATAACACGGCCTTGGTGACGTCCCCTGGACTTGTGTAATTTCTGTATCAATTTTTTTTCATTTTGAAACCTCTGCTCCACGTCCTTCATTTGCATCCATCTGCACCTCCGATTAGCACGGCTGGCTGACGTACGGCGCGAAAGAGGTTCAACGTACATACCTACAAGGAGTGTAAATTCATACGGTGCCAGAAACTCTGCACGAGTTCGTGCCGCGTTCTCCCGATGTTGCCGTCGATGTTTGTCCAGCGACAAGCCATTCGTTGCCACGCGCGAACCTGTCTCACCTCCACAATCACAGGGCCGAGTGTGTGACGTGTCTGGCAAGCCGTGTGATGTGTCTGCGGATGATAATCTTCAGCAGAGGCCTGTGCCTTCTCCCACAGACGCCGCGCAACTGACGCCGCTCCCAGCGCCGCCGACCTCTGCTTCCCCGGCCACGGCCACGGGGAGTTCCTCTCCTCTGCTGGACACCCCGTGTGCTGGACCTGCTGCTCCACCACACTTGCCTGCCCACTACACAGGCACAAAGAGGTACGGGCAGAATTAATGCATAAACGCTTTCAACATAAGTTGGAGAGAGCTGAGCCTTTCTAGGAATTCGGCAATGCTTTCCCACCTGTGACTGCTCCCGATATATGACTCGAGAGCATGTAGGTTTTGCTTGCAGGCCACACACACACACACACATGAATGATGTGTTTGGTATTATCTCATGGAAAATAATAAATTGCACAAGGGCCAGGGTCATGCCCCATTCATTCTGAACGATTAAACCAAACTGACCCACGTTCACACACGAGAGCAGAGAGGTTGGCTGCAGGGTGACGCACGCGAAGAACACGTCGCTGTGAAAGAGTTATAAGGTCCCCCTTCGTACCTTCTTACTCTCCTTCCCACCCCCCTCCTTCCGGTCAGGTGATTTTGAAGTGTCGTCGTCATGCGAGGACGTGGACCGAGACAGCGCGTGGAACCAGTGGCTGCGCTCCGAGATCCCGGGGCTCTTCCTGCTGGCCCTGCACACGTTTACCGTGAGTCGGTGCAGATGTGGCCTCGCGACTGGGGCTGCCACCTGTCTGTGTTTGACCCCCGGACAGTGTTCGGGTGGCAGCAGGAATTGATTTGGGCCAAAATCTGGTACCCCGGGTATAGCTGTGGTTGAATTTTATCACCGTGAACAGCACAGTTTTAACAATAGACCTGGGCTCGCTGAGAAATGTGCCTGGGTTTTCTCTGTCGTGGAAATGGTGGCAACTGTACTTGAGGCATCGGCACGTTTATTCGCGCTCCGGCTCCATTTACACCGAGTCACGTGCTCGTCTCGTGTGGGGAGTGGTGGTGTAGCTGTTAGTATGAATTTTAGTATGTATGCATGGAGGGGGGAGGAGGGGTTAACCCAAATGCGTACGCTTGTGTATGGGGGGTCCACTGACAATGTGTAAGCCGACTCAACGGCATGAATCTGCCCATCGCAGTGACATGGGGAAGTAATTGCTTCCGACAAAGGCGTTCATTGACCTTTTAAATCGTACTCAGGTTTGAGAACGGGGACAGTTTGCATTCATGATCCTGAATCATGACAATTCCTTGACTCTCCGGCAGTGGTGAATCGTTCCAACCATCAGTAGGAATCGTGTATATGTGTGTACGTGTATGCACAGCTGTACCCATTGGCTTCTGTTATGGTCATGTACGTTTATTTTTTATTTCGTGGAATTTCACTTGCTGTACTCCACGCGGTGAGTGCTTTGTGTAGATAGGAATCATCTTATGTAGAGAATATAAATCTAATTCAGTACCTCTATATGTCTCCCACAGACGAGCGGGGAGACAGCAGCCAGGCGGTGAGCCGGCACTCCCAACAATCGCCCAAGATCTGCGGTTCTCTTTACATTCCGATATTTGCAGCCACTTACTGAGTGTTTACATGTGGGGGGAAACCAGTACACTCGCAGAAAACGAACGAATGTGAGCAAGGGGGCAACGTTCTATCCCGTGCAGATGGAACAGATTCCACAGTTGTGTTCCACTGCCTCCTGGCAAGCCAGGGTATGACTCATCCTCGATGTCCACCGGAAGGGAGATTGCACACTTGCAATTGAATTCTCTGAGATTATGTATATCATGGGGTAGGCAGTGACAAAGCCCCTGACTCACTTAACACGAACATGCGGTCCAGTGCATTGTACGTGCAAGGATACTTGCTTTCCAAAATGTATGAATGTGTGTTGAACTTGAATCTTGACTTGAAGCTTTCGTGACTGCAGGAATTCATATTTTTTGGGTCTTTCGGTAAAGTCACGTAGATAGAACAATAAACTAATAAAAATAAAGTGAATACGAAATAATAATAAAATTATCACGACGTTTCGATCGCAACACAAGCAATCGTCTTCATTTTTCTCCTGATGACGATTGCTTGTGTTGTGATCGAAACGTCGTGATATATTTTACTTTTTTATTCACTTTATTTTTATTATTTTATTGTTCTATCTACGTGACTTTACGGGAAGACCCAAAGAATATGTGTTGAACTTTTTTCGCAGTGTGCGTATCCAACCGTGCTAATCTGTGGTACATTAACACCTTGCCACAAATGCCCTGTTGCTCATGAGCACAGCGACTCAAATGAATCAGGCGCAAGGTTTGCATGATTAATTCTTACAAAGTGGGGTCTATAATGAACAATATGGCTGAAGCTCGAGTTCTATTCATTTAAAACCAAACGTGTTTCTTACCAACCATACCTGGTGTTTGCACACAGATACAGATTCTGGGCGATGCGTTCTACACCATTTGGAATGCGCTGTTGCAATGTGCAGCTACAGCTGCTGCAAAAATATTTGTCTCGGTTTGATCCACTGAACAATATCCACTGACCACACCGCACGCGCAACAATGATATAACTACAAACAAAAATATAATAAATTAGGATGGTTTATTAAATATATTGCACGTAAGAAAATACAGCAATAGACGTAAAAATACATGGCAGTTTAACACGTAGGCTTTCGCGACAAATATCCATAATACAGGTTTTATGGGTTGGATCGCGTAAATATGTAAATGTGTCATTATGAGACCTCCTTTGCCAGTAGCAAGATATAGTAATAGGTTTTTACCGTTTTATCTGGCACCAAAACTGACACCTTTATACAAGGGATCATGTTTGCATCATCTGGTCCGACACCAGTGGAGACTAGGCTCTAAGAAAAGCCGTCTCGGGTGTGGACCAATCAACTTCAAGGACAATGTATATTACTATCAGAGTTGTCTCTTTTTGTTTGCATTTTGATTGCTTGTCTTGTGGTTATTGCAAACATGATCCCTTGTATAAAGGTGTCAGTTTTGGTGCCATATAAAAGGGTAAAAACCTATTACAATATAAATGTGTCGTTAAACCCGCCACCACCCGACAGCCAACTAGTAAGGGTTGTCACGTAAACAGAACATGCCAATTCATCACTAGTACAGCACACCGGTGTGTGGTGTGTTGGAGAGCCAAGCCACCACATTTACCATTGGAGTACGACGTTTCAGTAATTACAACTAGCTTCATCAGGCAACAGCAATATTTGGGAGAAGTCCACCTGTTTCATTCCTTGTATAGAGGCGTAGATGTGATGACAACACTTGTGCGCTCTTTGAGCGCAAAGTAGGGGGGGGGGGGATTAATGAATCAACGTACATTATACATGCACATTATCCTAGGCCATTGATCTTGTACTTAGTGTCCATTGTGTGTACTAAAATAGCCGTACAAACGGTAATTTGATGATTCTCTTCCATGCAGAAACTAAGTCGGTAGCTATCCAAACGATTACAATTATTTTTATTTATTTTTATTTCGATAGATTCTGTAATTAGTCTTGGCCAGTAGTAACTAATTTTGCACAGAACTTCACCATTATCAAAATCAATTGAGTGTCTTTGTGGGCACGCGTGTTCTGCTACTGCTGACAGTTGTATTTGTGAGCATTTCATATTTCTGTGGTGTTCTTTTAGTCTCGTGCTGATCATTCATCCTGTTTGCCCTACATAGAATTTGCCACAAGTGCAATTAATCCGGTACACACCTTCTGTTGATAGCTTCAGTAATAGAACAGCAAATAAATACCCAATAGTCCTTTTCGTAGGTTTCCATATGCCTTCTGAATTTGCCTGGCTGATCAAAGTTTCGACCGCAGATGCCATTGGTCAGGGGTCTCTTTATCCGTTCTCATGTGGGACTCTAGGCATGATGGCAGTTGGAATGCTTTCCCACAGACTTGGCAAGACATTTGTTTTCTCACTCTAGTGACTATGTGAGTGAGGTGGAGTCGAGATGGGCGCTGGTCAGGCGTGGCGTTTCCCAGCAGGCGCCTTCGTTCCATGCGCGGTCGCTGTGATAGCAATAACTTCGTTGCACGCAGGTGCGCCCTTTGCAGAAGGTGGCATTGTTTGCAACTCTGCCTCCTCACCACCAGGACTCGACAAGCTGCTGCTGCTGTTGCTGGTGCCATCCATGGCAAAGGCAATTCTTCCAGCACCATGACTCGCAGCCGAGTAGCTCTGACACACCTTCACCACCGCATTGACAAAATTGCCGTCATTCACCATGCCACGTGCGCCCCTTGAGTTCTTTCCGTGGGTCTCCATATGCCTTCTGAGTTTGTAGGGCTGATCAAAGCTTTGATCGCAGATGTTGCAGCTTTGACCACCGGTCTTGTGCATTCTCATGTGGGACTCTAGGCACCATGCCAGTTGGAATGTTTTCCTGCAGACGTCGCAAGAGATTCGTTTTCTCACTCTAGTGACTCTATCGGATTCTAGTGACTATCGGATTCAACGCCGCATTGGCAAAACTGCCGTTGTTCACCAAGCCTGCTGCACCCTTTATCATGTAATCCTTTTCGTGGGTCTTCATATGCCTTTTGAATTTTCATGGCTGATCAAAGCTTCGTCCACATAAGCCGCACCATTGCTCACGGGTCTCCTTGTGCGTTCTTACGTGGGCTTCTAGGCACCACGCCAGTTGGAATTTTTTCCCACAGACGTCACAAGAGATGAGTTTTTTCGCTCTTGTAACTCTACCGGATTGAGGTGGGGTCGAGATGGGTGCTGGTGAAGTGCCATCGATGGTAAAGGCAATTCTTCCAGCACCACCATGACTCGCAGCGGAGTTGCTCTCGCACATCTGAAACAAAAGACAAAGGTCACGCGCATGACACCCGTGTCACGAGTGCACTCACAAAGGCATACTTAAGGTGACGTAAGATTCATTACAACAGATTCATTATAACAGAACTCCTCAATAGTGCAGATCCTATCATCTACTATTTCACTCCTTATCCACCCAACTAAGTACTCTTTGGTTCTTTCGGTAAAGTCACGTAGGTAGGAAAAATAAAATAAAAAATAATATATCACGACCATAAATGACGCCACGCGATTTTTGACCCCCCCCCTCGTCACACGGCGTCACAAAAAGTCAGACCCCCCCCCCTCAAGTATGACGTCACAAAGCTCTGCCCCCCCCCCCCAACCATATTTTCATTTTGAAAATAAAACATGTTCCAAATCGCTTTAAACTATTGTCATTGTATTTAATGTGGCGCTGCACTCTGATGTTGTAGGAGAAAACATTTATTAAAAAGTTTTATTTAACTAAATAGAACATGTTGTCTATATTTAAAGTTGCGCATTTTGACGTGACGTCACATTTCTCAAACCCCATCCCCCCTCGTCACAAATGTCTGACCCCCCCTCCCCAGGTGTGTGACGTCATTTATGGACGGCCCCCATCGCCTTAAAACGCGAACTCGCGCTTGCAAACTGAAACCGCGGAAATTTTTTTGTTCAGCAGCGCGATCCTCCGCGAGATGTAATGAGTCGGCCTCGCACTGTGAGTGAGTGTGAGTGAGACAGCATCGTCCTCCACTCCTCCTGATGTCGAGGGTAAATGGGCGAGGTTTAGGTCTGTGACTCATGCAGCTGCAATGGCTGCTTTGTGTACGCGGTCCAGACCTCCCCAGAGACCCTGGCTGACAGAGGAGGTGTTCAGGATGTTTGAGAAAAAGCGACAGGCCCACTCTAATCGTCTACAGCATCCCACGTCAGAGAATGAGGAGGCTTACCGCAGCCTTCGCTCGGAGGATCGGAGAGCCGTGAGGCGCTGCAAGGATGGGTGGTGGTCGCGGGTTGCTGAGGAGATGGAGTCTGCCTCAATTGCCCGCGATCACAAATCCCTATTTAACTCCATCAAAAAAGTAACTTACAGCGCCACACCTATTACCATTGTAGGGGTAATCGTCACTCACCACTCTGTGGGCTGGTAGCTTCCCCTTATCGTCAATAGGGGGCGGAAGCGCTATCACGCCAGGGCTAATGTCCATGGCCCAAAAAGGGGCCAACGACAAACCCTAGCAAACGGATCCTGGGACACACTCCCCGGGGCCCCGGGAGGAGGGAACTGGGGGATGATGTCACCTTCCAGAACGTTCTAGAAGGGAAGCGTGGCTAGGGCGGAGCAAGCCACGAACCATAAGCCGAACCTCTCAGAGGTCTGGCTCAGTCATCTGCAAGCTGACGAACGAAGACCTGGGCTGAAGATAGGACTCTGGACCCCAAGCTCCGTTGTCCTTCTAAGGGCTGGAGCTCAGTGAGGCCAGTGGTCAGGACCCACGGACCGGGTACGGTCAGGTCAAATAGCCTCTCCTAGGGTCCCAGCCGGAGCACGAAGGGTAACGGGGTACCTAGTGATAGGGCCCGCATAATCCGGAGGCCATACCTCCCCAGGTATCGGGTAAAGGGACCGATATACCCTTTGTGTTAGAGACTTGTAAGGAAGACAATAAATATCGTGTTGCCTCATCAGAAGTTTATTCGTCAATTTATACCCACTACACCACCATTAGGGGAACGAAGGGTGATCCAATCTCCGACCCCAGGGACAGGTTTGCAGATTTGCTGAGCATTTCTGTGAGGTCCTGGGGGAGGGGGAATCCCTCAGCCTGGAAAACATCATGGGACAAAGTGGGGATGACCCTGCTGAGGATGCGGTGCCTCAAATATTAGAGGAGGAAGTCACCCCCTGTGAGTGGCTGGCTGAGGTACCATCCATTGAGGAAGTACTGAGGGCGATCCAGAGTCTGAGACCAGGAAAGGCACCGAGCAGAGATGATCTCCCAAGCGAAATGCTGAGGGAGGGTTGCGTTTGTGCGTAGACTGACCTACATGACATCATAACAACAGTCTGGGCCACTGGATGGGTTCCGCAGGATTGGAAGGATGCCCTGGTGGTCCCCCTCTTTATGAAGGGGGACCGCACAGACTGTAACAACTACAGGGGCATCTCACTCAGTGTGCTGGGAAAGGTCCTGGCAAGGATTATTCAACATCGCCTTGCTAGGTACGCTGAGCAGAGGCTTGCGGAGCCCCAATGCGGTTTCAGGAAAGGGCGGTCCTGCACAGATGTCATATTTTCTGTCCGTCTGCTACAGCAGAGGTGGAGGGAATTCCAACAAGACCTACATCTCTGCTTTATTGACCTGGTCAAGGCCTATGATACCATCAGTAGGCCTGGGCTCTGGGTTTTTCTTCGTGCTTTCAGAGTCCCTGACCCTCTGCTCACACTCATTAAGGACCTTCATGATGGTGAGCAGGCCCGGGTAAAACTACGTAGCCGGGAGTCAGAGCCATTCCCTGCGACAGGGATGTCCTCTGGCTCCAACATTTAACATCTATTTCGACCACATAGTTCGTGAAGCCTTCAGTAGCTGTACCAGAGCAATTTACGTCTGGTACAGATATAATGGGAGGCTGATCGATGCCCGGGTGCGGTCAAGGGATGGCTCCCTATTGGTCAACCACATTATGTATGCCGACGACCTGGTAATTGCTGCTCATTCAGAGGAAGAGTTGGAGGCGCTGCTGCTGAAACTGGAGTGTGCCACTAAGAGGTGGGGCCTTACCATCAGCCCCACCAAAACGAAGCACCTGCCTGGGTATTTTGTGCCATCGGGCACTCCACCCCCACAACTCCCAATCGGTGATGGGGCAGTTGGGAAGAGAGTGGAGAGTTTCCCATACCTGAGCAGTGTGCTCATGATCGGCTCCGGTTTAACAACAGAGGTCTCACTCCGAATTAGTCGAGCGGCATTATCTTTTCATCGGTTGTGTAACGTGTGGAAGCTACCTGGTCTGTCGCTCCGCATGAAGCTTCGGGTCTTCTCGGCCACAGTCATTCCCTCCCTCTACACTTGCGAAACGTGGACCCCCCTAATGCAGCATCTTCACCGGTTAGAAACATTTAGGCTGGCCTGCCTACTATCAATCCTAGGTTTAACCAGGCTGGATTGTGTGAGGAGCTCACAAATTCTCGAAAGATCTGGACAAAGTCCCATCGGCGAGCTCCTCCAGCAGGCAAGGCTGTGTTGGCTGGGCATGTAGCCCGCATGCCCAATCACCGCATGCCCAAACAGCTTTTGTTCGGCCGGATTGATGGAGCTAAACGGGCGTGGCACGGACTTGAGAAGAGATGGAGTGATGTGGTACAGGAGGATGTGGAGCTGAGTGGACTTGCCGATGACTGGTACCAGCGGTGTCAAGATCAGCCTCTGTGGAGGAGGCTTGTGAAGGACGCTACTGGGCAGTTGGAGGCAGTCGCCCTCCAACAACAACGGAGGGCGGAGGAGCGACGCTCAGAAAAACGAGCGGAGCGTCGGGTGGCTAAAGCTCAGCAAGTTGGCACAGTAGGGGGCACAGGTGGTGCATCAGCCAGTCATCTCAGTCATGTCAGTCAGTCGACCATTGGCACCTGGGTCTGCCCCGTGACCTCTTGCCAGCCGGCGATCGACACTTCATGTGGCCTCAAGGTGCACATGGCCTGGCACAAGCGTCGTGGTGACGTCACCACCACTTAGTGGCGAATTGCGGTTGTTTTGAGACAGTAAGAGAGTGTGAGGTCGACTCAGCCTCAGATGAGTACCTGGTGCGGTGTGTCGTAAACATCGCTACTGGGGGAGACAAAGGCCGCCGTGGAGGAGAATCCTAAAATAATAAAAGCTTTTATTATAATAAAAACTTTGATTGTAATATTTTATTAATATTATAATAAAAGCTATACTTAAAGCTTTTATTATAATCAAATTTCAATTTGTTATGAAAAGAAATACAAATAATAAATTTAAAATAATAAAAGCTTTGATTATTTCCAATTTATTATTTTATTATTTTTTATTTTGCTGCCACCTGCCGGCCACCAACGTGGCGTGTAGATTCTGCCAAATTAAAAAGTTACTAATAAAAATAAGAAATTGAAAATAATAAGCAAAAACCCAGATTCATATTCTTGGTTGCTTCGGTAAAGTCACGTAGATAGAAATAAAACTAAAATAATAACATAACATTTATTTTTTTAAATTAAAAATACAAAAAATAAATTTTAAATAATGAAAGCTTTTATTATTTTCAATTTATTATTTAATTTTTTTAATTGGCAGAATCTATACGCCATATTCTTGGTTCTTCAGGTAAAGTAACGTAGATTTGAAATAAAAATAATTCAATTTAATTCAAAAATATAAATTATATATTGAAACTAATAAAAGCTTTTATTATTTTAAATTTATTGTTTATTTTTTTTAAATTGGCAGAATCTACACGCCATATTCTTGGTTCTTCAGGTAAAGTCACGTAGATTTGAAAATAAAAATAATTCAATTCAATTGAAAAATATAAATTATATATTGAAACTAATAAAAGCTTTTATTATTTTAAATTTATTCTTGAAAATTTAAAATATAAAAAAATAAAATAGAAATAATAAATTGAAAATAATAAAAGCATTTATTATTTTATAATAAATTGAAAATAAGAAAAGCTTTTATTATTTTCAATTTATTATTTTAATTTTATTATAACTTTACCGAAGGAAGCAATAATCTGGCGTGTAGATGCTGCCATCTGGTGGCCACCAACGTTGGCAGGTGGCAGCATCTACACGCCATATTCTTGGTTCTTTGGGTAAAATATAAATAATAAAGAAAAGTAAAAAACTAACAATTCATGATTTAGTATTTTTTCATTTAATTCTATTATTTTCATTTTCAAATCTACGTTACTTTACCAAAAGAACCAAGAATATGGCGTATAGATTCTGCCAATTTAAAAAAATTAAAATAAATTGAAAATAATAAAAGCTTTCATTATTTTCCATTTATTTTTTGTATTTTTTTAATTTAATTTTATTATTTTTATTTTCAACCTACATGGCTTTACCGAAAGAACCAAGAATATGAATCTGGATTTTTGATTATTATTTTCAATCTATTCTAATTTTTAAATTGGCAGCATCTACACGCCATATTCTTGGTTCTATCGGTAAAGTCACGTTGATAGAAAAAAAAATCAAATCAAATAAAAAGTGTGAAATTGAAAATAATTAAAGCAAAAAACCCACATTCATATTCTTGGTTCTTTCGGTAAAGTCACAGAGATAAAAAAAATGAAACAAAATTTGGATTTTAAAATAATAAATTGACAATAATAAAAGCTTTTATTATTTTCCATTTATTTTTTTGTATTTTTAAATTGGCAGAATCTACACGCCATTTTCTTGGTTCTTTGGGTAAAGTCACGTAGATAGAAAATATAAATAATAAAAGAAAAGTAAAAATTTTAACAATATTTTTTAAAATATTTTTATTATTTTATTGTTTCCCTTCTACGTGACTTTACTGAAAGAACCAATAATATGAATCCCTGCAGTCACGAAAGCTTTAAATCAAAATTTAATAATAACAATTCATGATTTTTCATTTAATTCTTACATTTTCATTTTCAAATCTACGTGACTTTACCGAAAGAACCAAGAATACGGCGTGTAGATGCTGCCATCTGCCGGCCACCAAGGTGGCGTGTAGATTCTGCCAATTTAAAAATTACAAATAAAAGTCATAAATTGAAAATAATAAAAGCTTTTATTATTTCCGATTTATTTTGTTTTAAATTTATTTGATTATTTTTAAATCTACATGACTTTACCGAAAAAACCAAGAATATGAATCTGGATTTTTGCTTATTATTTTCAATTTATTATTTTCATTTTTCAATTGGCAGAATCTACACGCCACGTTGGTGGCCGGCAGATGGCAGCATCTACACGCCATAATCTTGGTTCTTTCGGTAAAGTCACGTAGAATGAGAATAAAATAATAAATTGATAAAATAAAATGACACAATAAAATTATCACGACGTTTCGGCCACAACACAAGCGGCCTTCATCAGGTGAAGGGACGAGACTGTCTGGAGGACAGCGCTGGAGCGAACAAAGCCAAGCTCAGATCGCGACCTTTAAGCTGTGTGAGAAGAAACAGAGCACCTTGACAAAGGAATTATCATAGAATTTAGCATTGAAATAGCTGAGTGATTAGCTTGTGACTGGTCACAGAAATGGCTATGTTAAAGTCAAAGCATACACATCCACAGAGGCACCCCTTGACAAAGGAATTATCATAGAATTTAGCATTGAAATAGCTGAGTGATTAGCTTGTGACTGGTCACAGAAATAGCTATGTTAAAGTCAAA
Organism: Petromyzon marinus; assembly: GCF_048934315.1. Classification (NCBI taxonomy): domain Eukaryota; kingdom Metazoa; phylum Chordata; class Hyperoartia; order Petromyzontiformes; family Petromyzontidae; genus Petromyzon; species Petromyzon marinus. The sequence goes on from NC_133683.1 coordinate 1,468,426, forward strand.
GCATACACATTCACAGAGGCACCTAGTACAAATCAAACAGGAGAATTTAGCATTGAAATAACTAGGAGAATTTAGCATTGAAATAACTGAGTGATTAGCTTGTGACTGGTCACAGAAATGGCTATGTTAAAGTCAAAGCCTACACATCTGAGCTATTCACCGTAACTGGGTATACACTACACTACATAATGAATACTACATAATAAACCAATAAAAACTAAAATATAAATTACCTCAATGTTATCAATAAACTCTATATATTCTCCAATCAGCTAAGCTACCACACAATAAGTCGTTATATATCACAATGCTATATGGCGAAAAAATTGGTGGATTCTTACCGTTAACTTTAGCACCACGGACAGCTACGAGCCCCGTTCAGACGGACGAGTTCATCCATGGTCGGAACAGAGGAGGGGTAGAGAGACAGCTGCGAGGCGCTGTTATACTCCATGTTGTATATAGTATTCATTATTTAGTGTAGTGTATACCCAGTTACTGTTAATAGCTCAGATGTGTAGGCTTTGACTTTAACATAGCCATTTCTGTGACCAGTCACAAGCTAATCACTCAGCTATTTCAATGCTAAATTCTATGATAATTCCTTTGTCAAGGCGCTCTGTTTCTTCTCACACAGCTTAAAGGTCGCGATCTGAGCTTGGCTTTGTTCGCTCCAGCGCTGTTCTCCAGACAGTCTCGTCCCTTCACCTGCTGAAGGCGCTTGTGTTGTGGCTGAAACGTCGTGAGAATTTTATTGTTATTTTATTTTATCAATTTATTATTTTATTCTCATTCTACGTGACTTTACCGAAAGAACCAAAGAAGATGAATCCTTGCAGTCACGAAAGCTTTAAATCGAAAAATATTCTCGGTTCTTTCGGTAAAGTCACGTAGATTTGAAAATAAAATAATCGAATTTAATTAAAAAAAAATTTTTTTATTATTTTAAATTTAAAAATACAAATGATAAATTGAAAATAATAAAAGCTTTTATTATTTTGAAAATAATAATAAAAGCTTTTATTATTTTCAATTTTATTTAATTATTTGTATTTTCTATCGACGTGACATTACCGACATAACCAAGAATACGGCGTGTAGATGCTGCCACCTGCCGGCCACCAACGTGGCGTGCAGATGCTGCCAGGTGTGATTTGAGAGGTGATTGGGTTGGTGATGTTGGTGAGTTGCATGGTGAGTGTGTCGGTGAGCACCTGGAGGATTCGCCTCCACGGTCGCCTTTGTCTCCCCCAGTAGCGATGTTCACTCCACACCGCACCAGGAACTCATCTGAGGCTGAGTCGACCTCACACTCTCTCACTGTCTCACAACAACAACAACAACCGCCATTCGCCACTAAGTGTCGGTGACGTCACCACGACGCTTGTGCCAGGCCATGTGCACCTTGAGGCTACGTCAAGTGTCGAACGCCCGCTGGCATGAGGTCACGGGGCAGACCCAAGGGTGCCACTGGTCGACTGACTGAGATGACTGAGATGACTGGCTGATGCACCACCTGTGCCCCCTCCTCACACTCACGCGCACTCACTCACAAGCGCGAGTTCGCGTTTTCAGGCGATATAAAATAATTTATATTTCATGCCAGTTGGTTCTGAAGGGCGGCTGTTTGTAATTTGGGCGTTCGTAAGTCGAGGACTGCCTGTAAATAAAGATTCCGATTGTGGATGTGGGGCTTTCACCGTGGGGTGAGCTTGGCCCGATCTGCGGGGGCGTGGCTTGCACGACAGTGGGCGGGGCACAGCCGCGACAGGCGTGGCTTATCCAGGAAGTGGGAGGAGGAGTCTCGAGCCTACGTGGGGGCGTGCAATAACAAAGGGGACGTGGAGTGTCACCCTGGGTGACGCCTGCGCTGACCAATCGCAAAGGAGACCGCGATCACCGGACTGCAAGCCAGAGAGAAGCGCGCTCCTTTTAAAGTTAACAACAACATTGTTAAATGTAAGTAGCGCCTCTCTACTTTATTATTGTTTTCTTTGTTTAATACATTACTTGTGGTGCCGTGAGTCGAGTGAAATGAGTCAATAACCTTGCTAGACATGGCTAAGCTTTTAATAAGGGGTGCCGCGGTGTCGAGATGTTAACTACCTCGCCAGGCCTACAGCAGCGTGGAGGTTCCATCCAGACCCTGACGCCTGCTCTGTATTTGTTTATTTTTTTTCCCTGTGGTCACGTAGATTCTTCTCCTGGTCCTTCGGTTTTCCCCTCCACATTTAGAAACGTGAGTTCAGAGTACTTGGCTGCTATAAATGTCCACATGATAAGCCACTTTTGTTGAGCTATCATTTGTGTCCAGGTCGCTTCTGATAAGAGTTATATAGCTCAGTGGGCCTTACCTGGTAAATATAAATAGTTTATAGTTTAGTTTATAGTTCATAAGAACTCGTGACAAGGGTCAGTGTCTACTTCAAATATTGTTCAGGCTCTGGAGACCTCCAAAGTTATTCGTGATGTTATACATTTGGTTCGTTTTGAGCATAATCGCGACCTTATATAATTATTACGTGATACACACGCTGAATATACGCACACAAACATCGTGTACACGTGTGTCGTGCCCTCTATTGTCCACATAGACGGCTTGTGCTGACGAGAGAACGGTCTTAACGTACAATGTCGTGACATGTATCAGCCCTTTGTCGATCCAGCGTTTTGATAGAGGCCTCCCCCACACCATGTCGTTCGTGGGAGTTGTTTAACCATACTTCACCATGCCGGTCAATGCGGGTTTGGTGAAGTGAGGAGGCCCAGAAACTTGCATATGCAGATACGAGTTTGCCTGTGCTTGCATCTGCAGAATTACATTCTCACACATCTTCAAGTATAGTTTAATACTTATAAAAATGCATTAATTCTTGAGGATTCCATAAAGTACTGTGGTAAAAATAAAACAACTTGATTTGAATAAATTTCGATTTAAAGCGTTCGTGACTGCAGGGATTCATCTTCTTGGTTCTTTCGGTAAAGTCACGTAGAAGGGAAATAATAACATAATAAAATCAAAACATAATAAAATTCTCACAACGTTTTGGCCACAACACAAGTAGCCTTCCTCAGGTGAAGAAACAGAACTGTCGGAAAGACAGCGCTCCAATGAACACTGTTAAGCTTGGCAGCGTATTTAAGCTGGGTGGGAGGAGCAGAGCTCCTTGACAAAGGAGTTTACATATCAACAGAAGAATTTAGCATTGAAGTAGCTGTGTTAATGTGATAGATTAGCAGGATGTTAAAGTCAGAAATTAGCATGTAACTGGGAGATTAGCATGATGTTAATGTGAGGAATTAGCATGTAACTGGTGACAGAAGTAGCTATGTTAAAGTCAGAGTTTACATATCAACAGAGGCATTTAGTATATTGACGCTAAAGAACTGCAACTACCCAACTATCATACAATAAACCGATGTGAAAGAACTAAATATAAACTACATCAATATAAATTTTGATTTAAAGCTTTCGTGACTGCAGTAATTCATATTCTTAGTTTTTTCGGTAAAGTCACGTTGAAGAGAAACAAACAAAATAATATAATATATATAAAACAATAAAAATTATCACGACGTTTCGACCATAACTCAAACGGTCATCTTCACACCTGAAGACCTGAAGATGACCGTTTGAGTTGAAACGTCGTGAGAATTTTTATTGTTTTATATATATTATATTATTTTGTTTGTTTATCTTCAACGTGACTTTACCGAAAAAACTAAGAATATACATCAATATAATCAATGTACTCAATATATTCTCCACTAAGCTGAGCTACTAACAATAAGTTATTATACATTACACTTCTATGTCGCAAAAAATATTATAATATGCCTCCAAATAATATTTTTTATTATAAACTGCCATAGACAGACCCGAACATTGAATTATACACTGCGTTACTATACACTACCCTATACGTTAGATTATAATAATATTAGACTTGTAATATTACACTATGTATTATTTTACCAACCCTACTGTATACCTCACTGCTGTAGATTCACTATACAATTACGATACTGTATATTACCAAATAAATTATATTAAACATTACACTGAGTACTTTGTTGAACAGGGAATGCTTTGAGCTTGTGGGTTGAATCCATCTGTGTGGAGTTGTGTTATTTCGCAATATGCAAGGTGGGGTCTCTCTGGGTTCCACTCACGCAAACATCTCAATGCAATGGGACCTTTCTGAAAATGCAGTACTTAGACGCAATGAAGCTTTCCTGGGTAACTAGTTAACATTGTAATAATTAGCATGAGAGATAATGACGTTCCCTTATAAGTGCCATTAGTAGTACTATCCTGTACTTTTAATGAAGACTATTTTACGTAGTTGTTTGTAAAAAAGTGTCCATTCCCAAAACTTCTTGACGGGCCCTCATACAGAAATGATATTACAATCTTACATGGAGATTGCGAGTCAGAGTGTTGTGAATAGTGGAGTGAACGTGTGGTGCAATCATTATATTGTTGGTGTGTATATACAGAAAGACCTATTTGGTGGGTAACATTAGGAAAATGGAGGTAGTTAGTCATTGTTGTTTAGAAACAAAATATTACTTGGGTGGATAAGAGGAGTAAAATCGTACATGATAGGAACTGCAATATTGTGGAGTTCCGGTATAATGAGTTATAGTATATATGAATCTTACGTCACCTTAAGTATGCCTGTGCGAGTACACTCGTGACACGGGTGTCATGCGCGTGACCTTTGTCTTTTGTTTCAGATGTGCGAGAGCAACTCCGCTGCGAGTCATGGTGGTGCTGGGAGAATTGCCTTCACCATCGATGGCACTTCACCAGCACCCGTCTCAACCCCACCTCAATCCGGTAGAGTTACACGAGCGAAAAAACGTATCTCTTGTGACGTCTGTGGGAAAAAAATCCAACTGGCATGGTGCCTAGAAGCCCACGTAAGAATGCATAAGGAGACCCGTGAGCAATGGTGCGGCATATGTGGACAAAGGTTTAATCAGCCAGGAAAATTTAAAAGGCACATGAAGACCCATGAAAAGGATTATATGATAAAGGGTGCACCAGGTTTGGTGAATAACGGCAGTTTTGCCAATGCGGTGTTGAATCCACCATCGCCCTATGAGATGTGCTCAGTCTGCGGATTTTTAAGTCCTATTGAAATCCTGAAAACTCATGAAAGTCTTCACGCACAGTTCTTGTACAGACCGAAGCCTGAACATGATTACACTTCGACAAAAGATAGCGGCGTTAAGATAAATGACATGAAATCCAAATTTCTTGAATGCTTTGGCCTAGTTCCACGTCAACAAACTGCTTCACCAGTCAGTGAGAATAAACCATACGCTGCTCTCGATCCTTTTATGAGCATGAAAGTGTTGATGACCTTGCAGCAGAAGAAGGAAAAGCGAAGTAGACCTAAGTCCATTAAAAGAAAGAAGACCACCACCAGTGTCACCAATTGCAGCAGTAGCAACAGCCAGAATTCGGACATCAAGAGGATGGACTGCACGGAAGCAGGAGGCTGCGTGGAGCAGAGCATCCCCAAGGTGGATGAATCCAACCTGGCACCTTTAGGTACGTCCTAGTAATGCACACACTACATTTCATTTGGATGTAATTCATAATTTCACAAATTAGTTAATGTACGCATATGTTGACCATATCTGTATGCCTGCGCTGAGGAGTCTAGAGATCTGATGTGGTGCTACTCGGATGTTGGGTTAAACCGTGAAACTCTGGGTTTTCTGTCACCGAACCACGATTAAATTGGCTTCTCATTGATGGTCTTATCCAGTTACCAAACACTTCTTCCAGCAAACACTTGGACCTACAGCCCCAGAGCCCACTTGGACTCTTTGATGAATACCTCGAGATGGGTACAATGAGCTCAGAGGATCACACTACGGAGTCAACGCGTTTTACTTTATTATAAAAAAAACACACAATTGGGTATCATTTGATTTTATTGGCACGTGTGGACGGCCCCTGTGTATCTGTCGGACATTGTTGTGGGAGGGAAATTACCCACACTTCGGGTTGTTGAAGGCAGGGAGCACAGATGTAAGAGCTTAGATGTACAATACAACAATGTAATTTGCTGCACTGTCCTCTGCTGCTCACAACCCCACAATAACTATTGCATGGTCACCCATCCAACCAATTTTCAGGCTCAGCTCTCCTTAACTTCTGGGATCTGATTAAATCTGACGCATACTGGGTGATTTGGCCATAGGCACCAATCTATGGATATACTGTAACACAATTGTCTTTGAGCATGCGCATATGTGCATATGTACGGAGTTAAGTTTTAGAAACAATAGGAGCACATATTTGCTCCTCTTGTCTGCTAACCAATGCAGCTACATTGGTCAGCTTGGATTGACGTTTTTCCCCCTTACTATTTATTTAAAACTCTTGTGCATCATGTCCACTGTGGTTAACTGCTGTGATTTGTTGGCATTTCAGCCACAGTGCATATGCCTAAAAATGTGTGGTACGGTTAATGGAGTCCTCAATACAGGATGTGATGTAGTTATTATAGCCACCTAGTGGTGGAAAATGGTGCAAAAGAAACCCAGGTGAACCAGAGCTGAGCATTAAAGATGGTAGTGGCTGATCGCATCTTAGTGGCCAATGTAATGGACACGATAATTTTGTGAACAAATGACACGAAAATGTGACCATATTTTGGGGTCTCCTTTGACTAAAACACATTCAATGCATTGAAAACATGTTTTGTTTGCTTAAAGTAATCACAACATAACAGCATTAAGAGTGTATGTCTATATCCTGTTTCACTCATTATCCTATCCTTGCCCCCCTACCCATTCTCAAAATATACCCCAGTTATCCATATTCGGGTTTTCCACTCTCTTCGTGGCATCATTTCCACTTGCGCCATTGCTCGCACTGCTCAACAACATCATCGAAGTGCGGGTCGACGCGTGGAAGCTCGTAACAAAGATGAGGAGGCCTGTGGTTTCGCAAGCAAGAGGAATTGGAGCCTGGGCCGACATTCTGAGTATCGTTGCCACCCTCTCTGTAATCACCAATGTAAGTCGCCAGATTGTCTGCTCGCTTTCTCGCTCAATATCCCATCTTATGAGTGACATAACATGTCATGTTAGCCATGTGGGTTCTTTTTACCATAATTCACCATTCTGGTCCTGGCAGGTTTGAGAAGAGGTGTAGTGGGGGACCAGGAGCGGTTCGGGTATCACTCGTCACTGATGTTAGTCGTAGCTGGAAGTCAATTGCATGTGTGCTGAATTCAAAGTGCAGTGCATGAATCACTGCACCACCGCTCCTATCCACTCTCTCCCAAAATCGCAAAAGGTAAAGCCTTGCAATTGCTTGCTCATGTCACTGCTGGCAGAAGGGCCTCAACTAAAGGTAGCTCTAGAGAACCCCTCTACACGGTATTTGGCCTACTCTTCCATGATGACCAGACATGTTGTAAGATGTGGAATTACCTGCGCTAAAACAGTGATGAACCCATTTATATTGCTAATTGGACAGAGGTGGGGGAGATTTAAGAAAATGATCCATTGCTTCAACTGTTGTGTCAGGAGACTGAACTGACGACTGCCAGATTGCAAGTCCTTATATGGTAACCATTTCACTCTGGCAGCAACCCCCCAAATTGTATTTGTGAAAATTAATGTAATTGCCAAGGTAAGATGTTCAGAAGCCTTGGTCAAATCATTGCATGCTCAGTGACCGCTATCGCTGTGCCTCCGTATGCTAATTCCACAGTCATGCATCTTGGCATTCACAACGGACATCATCCCACGCCTGGTGTATTATTATGGATACTCAGCAGAGTATGGCACAGGTTCGCCTACAATGCATGGGTACACGGAGGACAGCCTTTCAATTTTCAAGATCAGCGACTTCAAGGAGCAAAATCATCCCAACATCCTGCCAGCCTGGTTTGATCCGGCATTCCACACAACCTGCAGGTTTGTGCCATTCAGTGTCATGCCCAGCTATCGGGGGTGCCGTCCCTGCGAATGTGATGCACTGATCTCTGGGTGTGTTGTCCAGGTAGATGCGACATCCTTCTGGGTGTGGTGTCCTCCTGGCTCCGCCCCTTCCTGATTAGTCTGGTTCTCTTCCTCTTTTCACTCCGTGACTTTCCTTTTAAGACCCACACTTCCCCTAGGCCCCACCTCTGTTTAGGCCCTGCCCCTTACCCTGGACACAGGGTTTGGCTTAGTTGGGTAGTAAGGGGTTGTGGTAGGGTTGGGGGAGGAGTGTGCGTGGTGGGCGGGGACAGTAAAGGGGGTGGGGGGGGGGGAATTGGAGGGGGGGAGCAGTGGGTACGGGTGGGATGGCTTCACAACCAAAGTCCCACTTAGAGAAATATAATAATAGATTGATATAAATTATAGCTCATTGTTACCCTGCTAAAGAGTAATGTTACTTATTTATCTATCTATCGATCCACGACTGCTTAATTGAGTCTCAAGATCCCTTTTCAGGAAGACCGTGCATTGGGATTCCAGTTTAAGGTGGTTTTATGCATGTGGGATGCAATAAGAGGTCCTGGAGAACCCATGGTAATGAAATGAAGCTTAAAGGTCCACACAGACATGAAACCACTTGCTCTACAGCCATCTTCTGGTCTCCTCACCGCACAGTTAGTTAGGAAATTGATGCGATCTACCAACCCTTTTCTGTAACGTTTTTGAATTGCTGGCATACACAACTATAATCAATATAACCATATTGATCGATATTTAATATAACCTTACTTGACTATGACCAAATCACCACGAATACAGCTAATCTTAGATTCCGGAAGTCAAGCAGGCTTGAGCCTTGTTCGTACTTAGATTGATGAACACCATGCACAATGCAGGTACAGTAGGCGACTTTGGAGCTAGGTTGTCAGCAGTGGGTAGTTCAGAAAAATTAATAGTTGTGCTATATTGTTCTCCCATTATCTGAACTCCCTACCTTCACCAACCTGGTACGGACCAGCGTGAACCATGGTCAATAGAGCCCCCACAAGCTGCACGTTGTGGGAAGGCCCTCTTTCAGAAGCGGATTTTTTAAAGGGCTGTGAACGCATATACCGTTTGTACAAAACCACTTGTTCAATTTAGCGCCAACTCTACTTTCGAGGCACTTTGCTCAATATAGTCCATGCGTGCTTGTGGTTGTATGTGTGTAGGTATCCAGGTTATCGCTACCCGCCGGATCATCCCCAAGCCTACTCCGTCACCAAGCAGTACTGGCAAGTACTGACGGCAAAGCTGGCCTTCGTCATTGCCATGCAGGTACACATCAACATGCACACACACACATTCATAAACCCATTGAAAGATAAAGGTACAGCCCTCCAATTACTTGCTCATGTCACTGATGGCAAAAGGGCTCCTGCTATAGGGAGCTCACGAGAGACCCTTAAGATGTATTTGAACTGCTCTTCCACACTGGTCAGACGTCTTGGGAAGAGCTGGGAGTTCCCGCACTGAACAGCACCAAACTCAGCCGACCAATTGACTGGATGTATTCCATTTACACTGCTAGGTGGATAGAGGCAGTGGAATGTAAAAAAAAAACTTTCACCATTGTTTACACTGCCACGATCAAAGATCAATTCACACCCGCGACCTCTGGATTGCAAGTCTAGTGTGCAAAGCCTTACACTACTGCACCATCGTATAGACTCATCTGTGAGCAGTTGTTAAGGTCAGCAGAGCAAACCGTGATCATTGTCAATGGGTCATTACAGATAATGCCAGTAATGCTATTACACCTCACAATTGCACAGTATTTCTGAGATCACAAATAATAGTGGTAATACAATACGCTCTGTCATCATGCAGCAGACGATCCATGTTGTTTATGACATTTGTCACACGTAAGCATGTGTGCGTGTGGGAAGGGGAGCGGCTGCGTAGTTGTTCGTGAACTGCGCTACCAATCCTGTGTGACCGGAGTACTATTTCTGGCCACAGCCAACAACAGTGGAAAATATTAGAACCAGTGTTGAGCTTCCCTTAAGTTGATTCTGTCTTAAAATGAGTACTTGATGAAGTGTGTGAAAATCATCACTGGCGAGATAAAGGTGCACACCACCCCCGCAGGCACTGTGCCACCCTTCATAGATGCACTTGTCTCAGTCTGTGAAAGGCTACACAGGGAATCTTTGTAGTGGTGACATGGCCGAGTGTAAGTGTTTGCTGATTGTTGCGATAAATTTGCGGCTGCCCAGGTGAATACTGTGGGTGCATTAACTGCACATCAGAAATGTTGACTGCTGCATAGTGAACGTAAAAAACCCATTAAGTAATTCAAAAAGTGCCTCGGTATAATTTGCCAAATGTTCAAAAATTACTCAAATGACTTAATTTAATTGGGAAAAACGACGTAACAATATAATATCCCTAGGCTTCAGGTCCCCGGAATAGTTGACCTGAGATGTAAAGCACTTTGAGATGCTGCCATATTATATTTAGTAAGCACCCTTTACATGCAAATCCTGAAACTGAAAATCCTTTACCTGTGTGTGGACGTGTGCAGCACGTGGTGTTACTCACGAAGGCCTGCATTGCATACATCATCCCGGACACGCCATCCCATGTGCGCGCCTGCATGCGCCGCGAGCGCTTCGTCGTACAGACGATTCTGCAGCAGGCAGAGCTGGGCCGTCTCCGTAACACCCTCCTCACCGATGCCCCCAGCTCACCGCCATCGCCTCAATTCCACGTTGAGGATGAGCAGGCAGAGATGGGCCTGCTTCGCTGCTCGCTGCATAAGGAGTCTCCTGGCGTATTGCACCCACCCCAGCGGTGCCACATGGAGAATGAGCAGGCAGAGAAGACTGGTGACGACTCACTGCTGAAGGGATCCGAGGAGGAATCAAGCAACGAGGATTCGTCAACTGTCTTCTACAGCGTATAAATCTACTCTGACTTTTAAAGGAGGCTGCTATCCTAACTCTGTTTGCACGTGGACAAGGACATTGCAGTCGAGGACTATCTGTATATATATTAATAAATACGTTTATGATTTAACATGTCTCAATCATCTCACGTCTTTTCATACGAATCACGATGTGAATGAGGAAAACTAGAAATTATTGTTATTTTGTATATATTTTAAATTTTGGTTTAACATGTAGGCTTTCGCGCCCAATATCATCCATAGAGGTGTTTTTTGGATTAGATCGCATACATATATAAACGTGTCGTTAAAACCCGCCACCACTCGACACAGCCAACTAGTAGGGTTGTCACGGAAACAGAACAAGCCAATTCGTCACTGGTACTTTGGAGAGCCAAGCCACAACATTTACAATCGGAGTACGACGTTTTGCCAGTAATTACAACTAGCTTCATCAGGCGACAGCCAGATTTGTGGCCCTCTCGCGCAAAGTGGGGGGGGGGGGGGGGGAGATTACCGAGTCAACGTACATTCTGCATGTGCATTATGAGAGCCCTTTGATCTTGTCCTTCCTGTCTATTGTGTATTAAAATAGCCGTACCAATGGTAATCCCTATTGAAGTATGCTGCCCTTTATCGGCATGCATTTAAATAATGTATTATTTGTTGGCACCCATGTTCAGCAGTAGCAGAACACACGTGCCAACAAGGACACTCAGTTGATTTTAATGTTGAAATTCTGTGCAAAACTAGCTACTACTGCCCAAGAATAATTCGAGAATCTATCGAAATTGGAAGAAAAATTTACAGTTCGGATAGCTACCGCCTTTCTGCTGTGTAGAAGCGACTCATCAAATAGTACATTAGATGAAACTCCGAGTACCCACTCAGGAGGTATAGTGGTAAAGCAGTGGAGGAAAAAAAGCAATTTTTTAAATTTGCCCTTGTTGAATGATAGAGCCGATACACACAGCAAGCGAGATTAAGAAAGCGCATCGGAAGAAATAACGGAGGAGAGAGAGAAGACAATTGCTTGCTGGAGAAGGAAAACCATTCCTACCGAGGGAGACAAGTTGACAAAGATTTTGATAATGGGAACCGGTGGCGTGGCTCGATCTTCCCTATGTACGCAACATGCTACCGAAAGAAAACAGAAAATCCTATTCAAAGGCTAAAATAAGCTCCATTTTTTGTATAAGAGCCCGATAAACAATAACCCCATCCATAGACTGAGGAAGAGAGGGAAGAGCCTGAACAAAGGGGAGGAGATTACGACGGAGATGGGTTGGAGGTGGAGAGAAGGGGAGAGGGGAGGCCGTAAAGGCAGCTGCACATTCAAGGAAAGCGGTGTAGAAAGAGTTGAACGGGGACATGGAGACAGTAGAGACAAGGGTGGAGAAAGAGGAAGGGAGGATCTTTCAGTGCTCGCTACAGGAAACCCACAAAACTGAATTTCCTAAACTCGTGTCGCCTCCGTGACAGCAGCACCACCAACGCCACAGACTCACCCTCCTCAAATCGACAATACCATCTCCATTGCCGACCAGCCACGAGATGGCTGCTCTCAACACCTCGGTCGTGGTGTAAGCAGCAAAAGACTTCCGGCTGGTGAGCAACCGGCCATTGCGAGGGTTGGAAAGAAACTGAAGCACGGGGCGACTCCCACAACCTTCGGGTATTTCCAAACTGGATGACGTCTTGGGATGAAGCTAGAAGTAAGCCAAATCTGCACTCAATAAATGGGACAAAGATTCCAGAGAAGCCTCCAGAAATGTCACAGGAGGCTCGGGTGTGAGAAACCAGACTCCATGTGGGGTCCTCCAGACCTTTGCCCTCCAGTTCATCAACATTTGTAAAAGCAGGACGTCTCAAAGGTACGTAGCATGGGTGAGGTAAGAGGTTGAGAACCACGTTCCGAGATTAGGCGCTTTGACAGGTTGGGGTCCGAGTTAACGTTTAATGGAGCTCACCCTACGACATTATGGATAGAAGGGTAGTGTGCCGGCACAATCCGGACACCCTGCTACACCGAAACACTCTGCTGCACCAAACTCCCTGGTACAGCTAAACACTGGCACGATTGCGCTCAAATACACACAAACTCTCGCTCGGCCAGTTGGTACACAGGTTGTCAGTTGTGGGGGACGCGGGCCCCCGGCTCCCCCCCCCGGGGGAGGGCTGATCTCGAGAGGGCTGCGGGCTCCGGACTCCTCGCTCGAGTGAGAGCAGCCGCTACTCGACTCCTCGCTCGCGGTGAGAGGGCTGCCGCTCTCCGGCTCCTCTCCTCGCGCCGCAGCCCCTCGGGTCCGCGGGTCCTGTTTGTGGGGCATAGCTCGGGGCTGGCACGTGGCTGCCTGGAATCAATCCGTCGCTTCTCAGCCACTCAAACGCGACGTCTCCGCTCACACAACCCCGCGCACCACTCACACGAACTGAACGGGGGGTCAGGGGTCAGAGGGCAATGACGTCCTTCGCACACGCGTTGCCGCCGATGCCGGGCAATGGAGATTGTTTAAAGGGCTGCGGGGCGGGGATTTGGAGTCAGTTTTAGAGCGACACACCAATCGCACGTGCGGGACGGGGGGGTCGGGGGTTAGAGGGCAGGGACGTCACTCATACACGCATAGTCGATTGGGGGGCTGTATTGGAGATTATTTAAAGGCTGTGGGGGCGGATATTCGGGATTGGTGTTAGTCCGCAGTCACGAAAGCTTTAAATCGAAATTTATGTTAAGTGTAATGTGTTGGTGTTAATAAATAGTGTTGCCTCCCAAGAAGTTGTGTGCGCCTATCTCAGCCCATTACATATAAGTGTAGACATGATTATGTAATTCTTGTGTTCATACAAGTGTAGTGACACAGCGCTGACTGCTGTCCAGCAGCGGCAACTGCAGTGGAAAGTTTGCACACACGCCGTTGAGCATATATACGGGTATGCCGGCCGGGCAGAGGAATTGGGGCAAGGGTCATGGAAGACCTCATAGGGAAGCCTCTGGAACCCTCTGGTCGGTTCGAGAAGGGAGGCGTGGATAGGGCAGAGCCAAGCCGCGCCGAGTAGAATATAGAATATAATATAAGCAGCGGAGAGCGAGAGCTCCGGGCTGCCGGTTCTGGGAGTGGACTCGTCTCGTCGTCGCTGTCGTTGCCACCGCATTCGCCCAATCATTGCGTGGCCAGACAGTAGCTGGCCTTCTCGGTCGACGCCGTCGGTGCAACACGGACAGGGTCGTGTCTAGGCCGGGCTCTATGGCAACGTGGTCGAGTGAGGCCGGAGTTGGTGTGAACAAGATAATAAAGAGACGGTGTCTCCTGCAACTACCTCGTCTTCGACAGTGTGTGCGACACACACCACACGTCGGAAGGAGAACACTTCACAAGTATAAATGCTGCCTGTCAGTCGAGTCAAATTTGCTCTAATTTATTTTGGTGACCTAAGACAGGAGAAGCAAAATGCACTTCTTCAGGAAGTGATATTTTTTTCATAATGCAGAGGCTGTGCCTGATACACATCTTTCATGTGTTGTTTGGCAACCCTGGTGCCCAGTAAACGCCATATGGCCAGATCTTTGCATTGAATTCCAAGTATTAATTCCTCCATACTTGTGCACAGTTGAGTTTTTATTCCATTCCCTTCATGAACCATGTCTTTGAACTTTACATCATAGTAAGATAGTACATGCCGATGAATAATTAATAGATGCTTGAAAACATCTATCCCCAACCATCTGCCTGTGTTTGGCCTAAAACCCAATCACCCAGAATGCCCAAATTCACCTTACATACTCTAGGAATGTAAGCAGGTTAATGCTTGTATATCCATCACAATCATCACCCCCAAATGTGAAGACATGTCACGAGACTCGCTGACTTTTCTTAAAATACTTGAGAAATACAAATCATAGCTGAATATTTTCAATTCCATGTGTATAAGCCTTTGTCTCAGATTTATTGTAAAATAAATATACATGTACAATATAAACATTCAAATATCAGAAAATATTTAATGTATGTTGAATTTCTTTCACACTGTACATAACCAACCATGCTAAACAAGACATGATAAAAACAATCCAAGTCATGGGTTGCATACAATATGCAACTTTGGTTTATTGATTACAAGTTACATAAAAGGTTCTGAAATTTTACAATACAGGTATAGTGCAATCTAAATAAGCAAATGTACTTTTACAGTGATTTCCCAAATGTTTATAACTACACAAATACTAGCATGTATGTTCCCAATAAAGTAGTCTCCTTCCAAAATGGATAAAACCAAAATAAGTTTAGTTGTGCTCACAATATTTTTCACATATCCGTTCTCTTTCAAGTGACATTTGAGTCTGCATGGATTTGCTGTGCAAAATACTGCTGCAACCATTCACTAACTCCAACCCTGAACGAACTTCATCACATTTTTCCAATACTTTGTTGTGGCACTTCCATTAACAGGGCAATTACTGTGCCCCATGGGCCCCACAAGTTCACAAGTAATTGCGATTCACACCACAGCACCTGAAGTACCATTGATGTTTAACAACCATGAATTAGCAGGACCAAGCGAACATATCCTTCTGAGTACAAACCTCGACCACCGCCTTAAAATGCAGCCATCCTTGTTCTCCTTGATGGTGTCAACCAGCTCTTTCAGACGCGACAGGTGGTACACGGCCCTGAGAAGAGAAACGATTGAGAGAAAATTACTTGGTTGACTTATTATCATGGTGGAAGCCAGAAAAATCTCACCAAGTCTCAGGCGGGTTTGGCAGTGATATTTTGCAAATTTCATCAGCGAGTGGTATGTGAGAGGAAATCGGAGAACCCGGTGAAAACAGAGGGAGTAAAATGCAAAACTCCGGATATAGATTCAAGATTCCATTGCTGTATTACTAACTCCTGGTTACCTAGCAGCCAAAATCTATAATATATGCTATTACCAAATAGTCTCCCATCCAAGTAATAACAAGGCTTACCTGCTTAGCTTATAACATTCATAATCTGACATCATACTTAGAGGCGGTGCAACCTCTATGCTGTGCGTGAGTGTGAATATAAAGATAAATTCACAATGGCGTGGAGGGGTTTTCCCAGGGACGATCAGCCCCTAGGAAGACGTCCGTGTTGAAGCTGCCCGGGGAGGGGGCCTCCAAGCCGGGGGATTCCAACTCCATGCGCGCCCTGCTCAGCAGCTCCTCCAATGAGGCTGTGCATCAAGAATCACGCATCGCACGTCACAACCACATGGGTGGCCGCTCAGTCGTCTCTGTGAGAAAAGACTGAATATGTACCTGAAAACATAGGAAATGTCATCTGCTATATACAGACTATATATATACACACACACACCTAGGGATCTAAGGTCCTCTGACACGGGCTCCTCGTTGGCTACATTCGTAAGGCCGGAGATGTCCAAATCTTTGAGCCACTCTGGGTACTTTGGTCTGCTTTGCGGGCTCTGAGCGGCACCTGCTCTCTTCGTGCTAGTATCCGTCTCGTGGCTGCTGGTCTGGGAGTCCACATCGCAGTCACGCAGCCAGGCCGGGTACCTGAGCTCAGGAATGCTCGTGATCCCCGACACATCCAGCTCATCCTTTTGGCTTGTCAACCACCTGGGATAGGTACTTGTCGCACAGCCGCCGTTCGGCAAGTGCTCACGCCTAGTTGCTTCACTGCTCCGTAAGTACAACAAAACATTCTTCTGGTTAGAAAAGAAATAATTTTTGGGCTTTGCCGACTCATTTAATGGCATCAGGGCCTTGTTGCTTCTCGCTGTTGAGCTCAACCGTTCAGTTGGCTTATTGCCCCTCACCAATGATGCGCCGAGGCTGTGCGCGGTGACCCCGAGAGATGACCGCTTGCCTCTGTGCGACACTGCCTTGCCTCTGTGCGACACTGCGAGGTCTCGGTGGGCGCCAGGCGAGCGGAACAAGGACTTGGAGGAACCGTCAACTGGCGCCTCTAGGAACTGGTCCGTGGTTAGACTGACCGTCGGGCTATAAGCCATGACCGCTGCAGCGCAGCAGTGAGGCTGCACGTGCCCGAGATGAGGTCCTCCACAGGCAGCATGCCACCTGCAATGTAAGACCCACAGACATTTTACTGGTACACAATGAATTTGCTCTCCCCTAGATTCCTTGACCCCTGAACGGCAATCCTGCAATGTTGCCTTACTTTGCACCATCAGTAACTAATGATGTTATCCGTTTGTGGAGTTTGTGAGAATATGGGATAAATCAGTGCATGAGCTGTTATTGTTTAAACTTCAGATGTGTCCAGTCTAGGATCTGCAAATTTTGACACAAAGGTTGGAGGATCACTTAGATTTCACAAACTTTACAAACTCGATAATCAGTGAAGTTGCTGGAAGATGACAGGAGAAAGAAATGCATGCTCCGACCTATCTGTTCAGACCTATGCTATCCTCTCATATGCGTGTGCTTACTGTGGATAGTTTTCTCTGACATAAAATGAACTCATTAATGGAATTTGCCAAGCATCCCAGTGTGGGATTCTCACGAAAATGTATCTTTAGACCTTATTAAGGGTTTTTTTTCTAGGGGAATTGCATTACATTCATGATAGCATAGCATAATTGACAAGCACCCAGTACAAGCAAATAAATGGGGTTCTCCTCTCCAATTATCCCCCTCCAGTCAACTAGCTTCGATACCTTATGAGACCTCCTTTGCCAGTAACAAGATATAGTAATAGGTTTTTACCCTTTTATCTGGCACAACAACTGACACCTTTATACAAGGGATCATGTTTGCGATAACCACAACGCAAGTAGTCAAAATGCAAACAAGAAGACGCTAAGAATAAGAAGACGCCTTTTTGCATCTTCTGGTCCAACACCAGTGGAGACTGGGATCTCAGAAAAGCCATCTCGGGTATGGACCAATCAAATTCAAGGACAGTGCATATTATCAGAGTTGTCTTTTTTGTTTGCATTTTGACTACTTGTGTTGTGGTTACTGCAAACATGATCCCTTGTATAAAGGTGTCAGTTTTTGTGCCAGATAAAAGGGTAAAAACCTATTACTATAGCTTCAATACCATTGCACCGCGTGCACACTCGATAGCCACTCGAGTGCAAGCACCACGGAGCGATTCCTCGCGTGGCGAGAGGCGCAACCCACCTTCATCCACACTGTGCATCCTCCTCTCCTCCGCGCGTCTCCGCTCCGCCATGCTGCGCGGCGCTGTGCTCTGCACGTATCCTGGGTGGCGGTGACGCACAGATTCCGCTCTGCTCAAAGTCCTCGATGTAGGCGTCCAGCGCACCGCTCGCCTACGAGCAGCACTGCTCTCCGCACACCACAGGGCTGCGCTAGCCCCCGCTTCCGGTCCGGAGCAGCGTGCTGCCCAGGCTGCCGCGAGGGCTTGTGTCCGTCACCGTGCTGTCGCCCGAAGGGCTGTTTGTCTCACCACCGTTGCAGTACATTGTGTACGATTTGGGATGCCTGGACCGGATGGGGCCAGGGAGAGGAATGGCTGTGGCTACAAGGTCACCACTGGTCCTGGTATGGGGGGCACCATGAGGAGCTGCTGTGTGCGGAAAGTGGGTCCGCTGTCGCAACGCGATCGCATGGGCCAGTGTCGACCACTTCGCGTTAGGTCTCTTAAGCTACTGTGGCTGTTGTCCTTTTTTCAACAAAAATTCCAGCCTTTCCCATGGTTTCCTTCATCACACCTGCAAGCTCTATGTACAATTGAAGTGTCATAAATGCACTACCTGCCTACTACTACATTATGAATGATATACATTTAAGAATTAGCTGGAGACAACTCCATGTTTAAAACACACTGTATTCAAAAGAGAAGGCTTAACATTTAACATTGGTTAACGTTTGGCATGCACACCTGCATATAAAAAAATTACCGTACTACTAATACAATGAATGCTAAATATTAAGTGGTATTACAGTAGTATGACTACTTATATTTATATATTATCGCACCTCCGAAGAGCACGGTTGGCTTTGTACGATGCGAAAGAGGTTCAACACACATACAGAATACAATACTTTCCGAGCACATTATGCGTACCGAACCTCCAAGTTCCTTACCCTACCCTGAATAAGAATGTGTGCGGAGTACAGCTCCTTTTTAAATCCATTGCTGGCTGACAGCTGTCCCATGCTATGCAGCTCCCAGGGGGAGGGGTTATTTACCATACTTCACCACGCTGGTCAGTGTGAGTTTGGTGATGGCAGGGGGCTATAGAAGTGCATTACAACCATGTACTGAATATTGCTGCACTGATGCTCGCCACGTGAGAGCCACACAGCAGGACAATGCTATACTGTACAATATTGAAATGATTCTCCTACAAATACTAAACATTATTGTCTTAACAATCAATACTACTTTTAACATGAACAATAACTAATAAATGCACGCGTAGTAATCGCCGTGCTAACCCTTAGCGTGCAATGTGAGCAGAACTTGTGTTGTAAGTCGTACCCAGTCCATTACCGCGCCACACACTCCCATTAACAAACCAACGACATTTACTGAATGTCCTCCTCCTTTACACGGCACAACCAGACAACACTTTGCACACCGAAGTGTCCAAGCCGCGTGCTGAGTGAGGCAAACCCCATTCACTCTGCGCTCAGCGTTCAACAAAGTTGAACCTGGCTCGCCCTCACGCCTGCCCATCTCTCTCCGTCTCTCACCGGAGATTATTCCATTGATCGTCTTCGCCTTGCCGTCCAGAGATCCGTGTGGATTATCCGTGAGGGTAGTTAAAGGTCGCGGTTATTCGGAGAAGTTTTTTTTATTAATTTTCCCGCCACAACCGCCGCGTCGCCAACGGCCGCTGAAGGCGATGTCCGAGACGCGCGGCCTGCGCATGCGCACTGAGGGTTGAGAGAAACCTGCGGGGAGGGGCAGCGGGGGGCGGGGAAGCCGCCGCCGTTGGCCACACCCACATTCTGGCCACGCCTATATTGAACCGACGTCACGGTGACATCATTCTGGGTCGGACTTTATCGTGGGCTGGCTGTGCACGCGAGGAGCTCCTGACTTCTGACTCTGAATTCGAGAAAAAATCAAAGATTCACGATGTCTACCTTCGTCGAGATAGGTAAAGTTTAACGTTAGTGTTAGAGATGTGTGTTTGTGTTAAATGTTGAGCCTGTGGACAAAACTGCTGGGGATGTGCCAGATGTCTCCATCTAACGTTAAGGAGGTTGGAGCCTGGATAGTGCATACCAGGTGTTACAGGCTACATGATGGGAAGCAGAAGGCATTCTAGTAAAATAGGTTTTTGTTTGTACGTTAATGCTCCTCCTTTTCCTTTACCAACCCATACTCACCGGCATGGTGAAGTATGTGCAAATAACCAACACGATTCGTGCGATCGTCAAGAGGCTCTCCAGCAGGGGATTGGCAGAAGGCCGTACTGGAGCAGTTTTGTGAAAAATCATTGATTCTTTCATAATGTACATCTATGATTTATTATTATTGTTCATGTGGGTAACCTCGGCGAGGGGGGAAGCAAGGTCGGGAAGAGCGGGGGATGGGGCCGCTTTTGACCACGCCCATATTTAGGTGACGTCACGCCCTTTTGCTGTGACGTCACTATAGCAGGGAGTTATCCTTGGCTGGCTGTGCATGAGGAGCTCCCGAGTTATAACTCACAAGATCTGAGATTAGACCAAAGATTCATGATGTCCACATTTGTTGAGATAGGTAAAGTGTAATGTTCGTGCTATGACGGGGCTTTGGGCCAGTTTTAAATATTGAGATCTCGTCAGTGTTTTAATCGGACGCTCAGCAGGGTTTGAGCCAGGATAGTGCATAACAGGTCTAAAAGTGTGGTGTCGGGCTACATGGTGGGCAGCAAAGGGCAGTCCATCAAAATTGGTTGTACTATACATACTATACGTCTTCACCAACCCACATTAACCAGAGTGGTGAAATGTGGATTTGAAGCTTTCGTGACTGCAAGGATCCATACTCTTTGGTCCCTTCACCTGATGAAGGCCACTTGTTTTGTGGCCGAAACGTCGTGATTGTTGTTCATTTTATTTATTTATTTTTCCCTACGTGACTTTACCGAATAGAACCAAAGAGTACATATGTTATCTCCCGCGCAATATGGTATCTCCCTCGCAAGATGTTATCTCCCGCACAAGATGTTATCTCCCTGACAAGATATTATCTCCCTCACAAGATGTTATCTCCCTGACACGATGTTATCTCCATGACAAGATATTATCTCCCTCGCAAGATGTTATCTCCCTCGCCTCGTATGCAGGAAGTCCGTGAGTTCGATCCAAATTGTGACGCCTGTAATATTTGGAGTTTGCGTGTCTCTCTGTCTTCTCGTGGCCGCGTGGATTATTCCCTGGGTCCTCCGGTTGTTCCTTTAACATTTAGAATCAACGTGCTTTCAGAGTTATTTGGCTGCTATAAATTTCCACGTGATGCGAATTATTTTCCACCTCGCTACCAAGCCGCGCCAGGGCAGTGCCGAGCCAGCCCCGTGTGGCTCTCAAGGCACCAAGTTATGTTTCCACTGCGGAACCCGAGCCGTGCCACGGACGTCACGTGTGACGAGCGCGTCGAGACGCATGTGGGTGGTGTAGTGCAGTAATTTTCTTTTTTTTTTTACTCGGGGGTACGCGGACCCCTGGGGGCTATGTGGCAATGCCCCAGGGTGTACGTGAGATAATGTATAAATATGTGAAATCATATCGGACATGAGTCATTGGTGAATAGTCATGTATGAATCGGACAATGTAAAGTAACTACGATACAATTTGTATCCACGTGGTAACCTGGAACGATATGAAAGCACTTTCTAAACTCACTGATCGTACACAATGCGGGTTTACAAGAGCAGCCAGGGAACTAATGACGTCTCGCGTGCAGAGCGTTCGTTTAATTTGTTTTTATTCGCTTGCAGTTACTAGCAGCTGGTTAGGATATACCTCTCACAAAGTGGACAATTGGTTAAAATATTGACGTTCATTATTCACACGTTGATTTCTCAGAACCACGTTGGGTCAAGGGGGGAGTGGGGGGGGCTACTCGGTTTAAACTAAATTCAACAACGAGGGGGGGCACCGGTAGCCAACAACGGTTGAGAACCACTGGTGTGATGTGCGCTGGTGTCCTTACCGTGCACTCACCGAATGTCACGCACAATGTACGCGTCATTATCCCCGCCCCTGGCCCTGCTTGGCCCCAAGCCATATTCAGACACCGCGTGAGGTTAGCGTATCCCGGTTTTTGGTTCTAGCGCAACATGGAAAACGGCCAGTGGAGAACCAGGCAATAGAAATGTGGGAGGCACTGTTGGCACGTCCATATAAAACTGCACATGTTATCCCGTGGATACAAAATGCAGGTTAAGAGGGAGAATCGAGGCACGGTGATAAAAAAAAACGTGATAACCCAGCAGGGTTTGAGCCAGGATAGTGCATAACAGGTCTAAAAGTGTGGTGTCGGGCTACATGGTGGGCAGCAAAGGGCAGTCCATCAAAATTGGTTGTACTATACATACTATACGTCTTCACCAACCCACATTAACCAGAGTGGTGAAATGTGGATTTGAAGCTGTCGTGACTGCAAGGATCCATACTCTTTGGTTCTATTGGGTAAAGTCACGTAGGTAAAAAATAAACCAACAAAAATCACGACGTTTTGGCCACAACACAAGTGGCCTTCTTCAGGTGAAGGAACAGAACTGTCGGGACGACAGCACTTCAATTGAAATGTGGTCAAGTAACCACCATGATCTGTGTGGTCACGGGGAAGCTCTCGCAGAAGCTGACAAGCTTCCATCTTGGCAGTAATCATGTTGCCTCTTTTTTACTCTCAGCGTCTCTGCAGCGCTTGCAGCGCTCGCACTCCTCGCCCCATGCACCCCCCACCCTCCCCCTCTCTGACTTATTTAACTGCCCTAACCCTGGTTTCTCTCCCACTTCAGTAAAACAGTTTCCTTGCTGTGGTTGTCACACCTGATGATGAGTGCTTGTGTTGCATTCGAAACGTCGTGATTTATTTCTATTTCTATTTTTTTTCACCTACGTGACTTTACCGAAAGAACCAAAGAGTATAGCTGACAAGCTGTCAGGGCAAAAATGACTTTGCATATTCCAACTAATATTTTTTGCCCTGGTTTGTGTCTGACCATGCTGGGCACGGCTTTGTTAAAGTGTACGATATTCAATGGGGTAAAAGTCCCCTAATGGTAATACAACTTTATACCACAGGTGTACTCACACTGGAGCAGCGTCGACATTTATGAGAAAGCTTTACACATGAGTACCATGTGCGGTTCTTTACCGACATTCCCATCCCTGCACCTGCCTCCCCTGTCCCTAATGCAATGAACCCTCTACCCCCACATTACCTATGCAGAGCTCGTGGAGAGAATGAATGAGGAGGAGGGAGCGGAGGGGCATGAGGCTCAGCCTTCAACGGTGCCGCAAGACTTTTCGACGTCATCATTTCAATCTACCCTGGCCCAGGTACGATGCGGCACAACGTGGATTTGCACTGCCTATAAATTAGCTTGGCTAATGTCAAAGATGGGAGATTCCTGGTATTTACAGATTTAGTTGTTGTTTGCATTCGCCAACTAATGGGCCCCAAAGTGTAGACATGGCTGCTCCTCATTTATAGATTTGCAGCCTTTGCAGCAGTGCGTTTTGGTGACTATACAGTGCTGATGAGTCCGAATGAGGATGACACCGGTCCACAGTTGCATATCACTGCATCACTGCTGCTGTTAGTCTGTCACATTTGCTCAACTTTATTTTGATGGTGGTTTAAGATAGCATTACCACAATGCACTTTAGAAAATACTGATGTTTTTTGTATAATGCACAGGGGCTAGATGCTTTGTGTACACATTTCTCCAGGTCTCTGGTTTCCTCCCATAGCTAAATGACACAGTGTAACTGGTATTGGCCAAACGTACCAATGCTGAAAAAATACATGCAAATTATTCAATTGGAATTAAACTAAGCAACTTCGTTCTCGACTGCAAAAAAACAGAACTTGGTAGGACCCTCCTTAAAAATAAAAATGTAAACTCATTGAGGTTTTCCTGGGTAAACAAGTACATCATCATAGCAATAAACAACTTGCATACAAATAGCAGATTAACTTATGTCCTGATACATGTATCATGAGCTTATGAATAAATATACATTTCATGCATAAGCTATTACATCTCTCATATTCGTGTGTGTGCTTGCCTTTGCGTGTAGGACACTATCTACTTTTGCGATGGAGTCCGTCGGATCGATTTCATCCTCGCGTTCGATGATGAGGTCCATTCTCAGGACGCCATCAACAATCAGGTGAGAACGAGGAACCTACAAATAATGCTCCACCTTCCTGCACCCAGCATTATCACCCCTCCCCACGTGCAACACCACACGCCTCTAAACCTAGGTTTGACGCAGTGGTGCCAGCTCAGCTCTCTGACTGCTGAGTCACCCTGCCACCTCCATACGAGTCTTTAAATCCACACTATACATCCTTTATCAAACTGTATCGTCAACTGCAGACCACACTAGTCAATGAACGCTAGACTCCCATCACTCAACTCGCACATCCATACCCTGAACCATACGCCTCACTGCTTTGGCGAACAACAATCAGTTATCGTTACGTATCACACTCCATCCACAACTCCTCAATAAATACACCACTTTCATATTGCACACACCGACACCCAGACATAACTTACAGGATATATGTAATATCCACATTCTAACTGCCAAATGGAAAACTATTATAACAGTGCTGAAGTACCCAGTATGCATTCTCTGCAATATTGATGTTTTTGTTTATTTTGTTGCTATTGTACCCACGCACAATGGATCTATCTCCCTTGTAAAATAGCAAAGCAACTAGCTAAGTGAGACCATCCCTGTAACAAATAAGGTAAACTCAAAGAGTTGATTGACAAAGAGCTGTGCAAATTTTTATTTTATTAAGGTCTGCTGAAGTGACACCGACTGAAGCAGTTCAGTGATGCTACTTTGCAGAGCCGTTCTCTGATTGATTCCCATGTGAGGCTCTACTCACTGTAAGAGTTCAAGAAGTTTCCTCACCTCTTGACTTGACTCCCACAGTGACACAACTGAGAACAATGTATAACACAGATGGTCAATTTTGTTTGACAGAAGAAGAGGACCGAATATCAGGCAAGCCTGATGAAGATGGGGCTAGATCTCGAGATTGAACCCAAGGAGGTAAGTTTCCTGCGTGTCTCTCTGCTATAGATGACAGACACTGTATACAAATAAAAAGGTGTTAGACTGTGATTGCTTCATAATTTCACTGCTGGCATACATTCCTTGAGTAGGAGCGCTAAAGATCCCCGCTGGAGGGTATATGGCCTACTCTTCTCTGCTTGCCAGACGTCTTGAAAGAGATAGCGAATACCCATACTTTACCCCACCATGCACAATCTTAAGATGGATTAATTGTGGCTTACCCATTTATACTGGAGGGTATAACAGTCTCCACCTTAATGTGGCATGCCAGATATTTATACTGTAGTAATAAGTGTTCGATAACTGCACGTACGTTATGCAATTTGCTTTTGGGTTGTGCCACACGTTGATCGGCACGAGGTGCTAACAACACGTGACACAAGCACGAAAATCCACGCGGCCGTGGACACTCTTCCAAATGAGACCATCCTGTTCCCTTGAACTCTCACCTGGTCAAACAAAGTCTAATAAATACAACTAAATGCACTCATCTAGAGTCTGACGATGAACTTCGTGCCATCCACTAGGAGTCGGTGAGCGGACGCACCACCTTTGTGAAAGTACACGCGCCATGGAACCCACTCACCACCTATGCCGAGATTCTACACATCCAGGCAAGATTCTGATGGTCATTGTAATGATGATCATGATGATGCCGATGATTGTGATGATGATTGTGGTGATGATTGTGATTATGATGGTGATAATGAATGTGATGACAATAATGTTTGTGAAGATTCATCATGGTTGTGATGATAATTGCGATGATCATGCATGTGATACAGAGTATGATGGTGAGGGTGATGATTGTGATGATTATAATTTATGACGTTCAACGATAATAATCGTAGCACTGCCATTACGAGATATCGAGAGACGTAAATATACAAACGGATTAGAAAAACGTACATTTGGAAAAATATGCATATTAGCAACATATTGACTCTTTTTAGAAAAGTGAATGGGCTCGGGAAGGGCACGTTGCTTGAAGGGATGATGTCTGCTGGCCGAAAATGACATTGGAGTGGCAGCAGAAGGAGAGAACGTGCCCAAGATGATGTATATCATAGAGATGGCGAGATAAGATTGGCTCATGTGCGTGTGCTCATGACTGGGGATATTGGTGGGACAACTTGAAGAGTGGGTGGGATATGCAGTGGAGGCTTTTGGCATATTAATTGTTGCATTATAGGACTTGTTGTATTATAGGACTTGTTGTATTATAGGACTTGTATTATAGGATTTGTATAGAATGTTGTATTATAGAACTTGTTGTATTATAGGACTTGTTGTATTATAGGACTTGTTGTATTATAGGACTTGTATTATAGGACTTGTTGTATTATAGGACTTGTTGTATTATAGGACTTGTATTATTATAGGACTTGTTGTATTATAGGACTTGTTGTATTATAGGACTTGTTGTATTATAGGACTTGTATTATTATAGGACTTGTTGTATTGTTGGACTTGTATTATAGGACTTGTTGTATTATAGGACTTGTTGTATTATAGGAATTGTTGTATTATAGGACTTGTATTAGAGGACTTGTTGTATTATAGGACTTGTTGTATTATAGGACTTGTATAGAACGTTGTATTATAGGACTTGTTGTATTATAGGATTTGTTGTATTATAGGACTTGTTGTATTAAAGGACTTGTTGTATTATCGGACTTGTTGTATTATAGGACTTGTATAGATTGCAACAACTTGGGGAGACCTTCATCCATTCGTGGACTGATTTTGGCTGATGATGATTCCATGTGCTCGAGGCAAAGGGTTTAATACATTTAAAATCAAACAGGTGCCACTCAAGGAGAGCGACCTCCCCCAGGTGTCAGGCTCAGACAGTGGGCCTCTTCACTACCTGGGAAATATTCACCACCTGAAGCCGGGAGCCGTGCCCAAACAACCGGACTATTTCACGGCACCCTACCGGCGTTCGCAGCAGGACATCTATCCTATAAAAGATCATGACGTCCTCATCCCACCGGCCGTACGCAGCCAAATCGTACGTTTGTATCAATGCTGTATAAATAATGCCAGAATGGGGTGGTTTTTTTGCAAAAACATGTTAATTTAAAAGGGTTTTGTCGTGTTTTTATCATTTTAATTACAGTTTTCAGCTCTGTATCGCAACTTGCGATCTCTGAGTGACATGTGGTTAGAAGTGTAAATCATTATGGTTTATTAAGAATGCCTGGATTTATGATTTATGGGTTGTGGTAATATGTGTCCCTGTAGAGAAAGCTACCAAATTTTTGGGATGCTTAACCAGGAGACATGGTGAGCTAGCAGCCCCACCCTTTGTAAGTCCTGCCCACATTATATAACCACGTCCCCTCAATCACTCTCCCCTGCACAACAAAAGAATGAAAGACTACTGTTGATATGGTTCTTGGTGAGCAGGTATCCTGTCGAGCCAATATTGTGGGAATTTGGGGTTTTGATAGTATTGTATTCTGAATAAATTGCCTTTGTGCATGGAAAGCATGCATAAAATGTCTCCTTGAAATCTGGATATTGTACTTGCTGAAATCGGTACATATCTGCTTCAGTTTTTGGGGTGTTCTATGGACCTTTCCGAGTCGGGACTCAATAAGAGTTGTGGGCCCATTATAACTGTGTAGGCTGGTGGTGGTTGGAGAGGGGGAAACATTTCAGAGTGGAGTGAGTCAATAATAGCTTATCCACCCAGCCCTATGTTTCATGCATGTTATGTTTGTCATGTGTGTCATGTGTGCTCACACAGGTTCACTACATGCTGCAAAACCCCATGCCACAAGACAGCACGAACATATTAAATATCAACCAAATGATTGAAAATGGCTGCTATACTGCAGCCTATCCACTGCATGACGTAAGTTGTTGGGGGGGTAGGGGGTGGAGGGCACACTGACACCCTACGGGAGGCCCAGGTACGACACCTGAATTGCACACCTGTATAGGACGCTATAGCATAGTCTAAAGCTTACCACATACTTAACATTAGTGTCCCACAGAGATGCGCCGCATAGGTGTCCAGGTTCCCCAGCTCACTAAACACACCTCTGATTTGCATGGTTGGCTACATACGGTGCAAAAGAAGTTCAATATCCATGCATTGGAAAGGACTCCACGAGCACTCTAGAGAGCCATTCTCAAGGGTAGTTGGCCGACTATTTCACGTGGGACAGAAGTCTTTGGAAGAATTAGAAGTACCCACACTTCATCCCACAACACGTGAACAACCAATAGATTAACTGTGGGTGCACCCATTTACACTGCTTGCTGGGAAGAAGCAGCGTGATTAAGAAACGTGGTCATTGTTTTAACTGTCGTTCCCATGAAATCAAATGGGCGACCTCTAACTTTGCAAGTCCAGTGCAGTGTGCAACACCATTACACCACAGCAGCGCCACGGCAGAGTTTTGGGGGGGTGGAGCTGGTAATTTGTGAATGTCCATGCAGTGTTTGTGACTAACAATTGCTTTCCCCATGTCAGAGTGAGTCTGTTCATCCCACCAAAAACCCGAACACGCTGGGCGACCGCAACACGCTGCGACGGGAGTGGGCGAGAGCCGGGCGCTCTTTCAAGGAGCAGCCTCTTGACCTTGTGCGGTAAGTTCATGCCCTATCCACTGCTGGATGAAGACTTCCCCAAGCCTTCGCCATCTCTCCCAGTCTCCTGATGCAACGATCCATGTGGCTCCTGCACACATGCTGATTTCATTACTTAAATCTCTGTGGTGCACATCCTCTCAGACGCATTCCTTCTCTTGACTGCCACATCATTCTTAGTCTCGACCACAGGCCATCGTACCTCTTAGGGACGTGCCCTGTCCAGAAAGGTCCTAAGGCTGGACTTGAATGCTAGCTGGGAGTTGATAGCACAGACGGCTGGGGAAATGGAGTTCCAGAATAGCATTTGCCCATGCCTTCCCTGCTCTTCACATTTCCCTCCAGCCCATGGTCCTTGCTTACATATTCGATAGCTACACCACTGGTGCCATGTGCGGTTGGTGATGTTTGCGCTGTGTGTGCGAGTGATGTTGTCGGCACAGGTCATACTTCGGGGAGCAAGTGGGGCTCTATTTTGCATGGCTCGGCTTCTACACAAAGATGCTGATCTTCGCTGCAATCGTCGGCCTGATCTCCTTTTTCTTTGGAGTATTCAGCAATGACCGTGACATCACTAGGTACTGGCCCGACACATGCATACAGACAAATGCATACAAACACACACACACATACACTCATGTGTCAGATGTAGAACTCACACAGATCTCCTGTATAGCAATACAGACTGAACAATGAGTATCAGCAAGCACCTACTAAGGCTATACACAAGTACATATACACGTAAAGTACATATAGACATACATATACACTTATATACAATCCCATGGGATGCTGCCATGGCGTAATAGTTACATTTCTAGAATTGCAGTTTATAGATTTCCAGTGCGATCGCCTGGCATGGCAGCTGAAATAATGGCTAGGTTTCTTCAGTTATCCCACATATGCTCAGCAGTATAAACGGAGACACCGCAGTTAGATGATTGGCAGTTCAGATGTGATGGGGTAAAATGTGGGTACTCCCACCGTGTCCAAGACGTCTGGCCATCATGGACGAGTAGGCCAAATATCATCTCGAGGGGCAATCTAGAGCATTCTTTAGTGGAGGACCTTCCACCAGCAGTGGCATGAGCAAGCAATTTCAGGGCCACATCTTTAACATTTCACTATTAAAGTACATATGCACATATATACAATCTCATACAGTTTATATACATATACAGTACAAATATAGTACATTCAATATATTGTATATGTATATATGTTCCAAATGTCTCTGTTTCTAAAAGTAAATCCAAAAAATCAAGCCTAGCTACAATATTTCGGACAATCCAGGGAAAATTAAACATTGTTTTGGATTGCTCAGAAAACATGACATCGCCCATTGTGACGTCACTCACGACGACACGTATCACGTGGCATCGGGTTTCGTCACTCTTGTTCACATGAATATATTGTACATTCTTACGAATTGTAAATAATCCGAAAATCAAAAGCAAAAAATATTCAAATCCAAAATGTTTAAATGTGAAACGTATCCTTATAATACGACTTACACACATAGACTCTTTGGAGCTGCATGACGGACAGCGGGGAGCAAGTGCAGGAAATACATTGCTGTACTCTGTGTCTGGAGTCTTCGCTTCCCATATTCAACCCGTACTGACCAGTGTGGGATGACTAGAATTAAATAGCCCTCATGACCCACGAGGTGTGGGGAGGCCCTCAGCCAGAAGTCGATTGATAAAAGGGCTGTAAACACCCCTGGAAATCAATACATAGAGATGTTACACCACTGATATCAACGAAAATTATAATTAAACATCAGCAAATACCTTCTTTGGTTCTTTCGGTAAAGTCATGTAGAATGAGAATAAAATAATAAATTGATAAAATAAAATAACACAATAATATTCTCACGACGTTTCGGCCACAACACAAGCGGCCTTCATCAGGTGAAGGGACGAGACTGTCTGGTAGGACAGCGCTGGAGTGAAACAGCCACGTTCAGATCACGGCCTTTAAGCTGTGTGAGAGGAACAAAGCGCCTTGACAAAGGAATTAGCATATAATTTAGCATTGAAATGGCTGAATGATTAGCTTGTGACTGGTCACAGAAATAGCTATGTTAAAAGTTAAAGCATACACATCCGCAGAGGCACCCCTTGATAAAGGAATTAGCATAGAATTTAGCATTTAAATAGCTAAGTTAAAGCATACACATCCGCAGAGGCACCCCTTGACAATGGAATTAGCATAGAATTTAGCATTGAAATAGCTGAGTGATTAGCTTGTAACTGCTCACAGAAATAGCTACGTTAAAGTCAGAGCATACACATTCACCGAGGCACTTAGTACAAATCAAACAGGAGAATTTAGCATTGAAATAACTAGGTGAATTTAGCATTGAAATAACTGAGTGATTAGCTAGTGACTGATCACAGAAATGACTATGTTGAAGTCAAGGCCTACACATCTGAGCTATTCACAGTACTATATAGTGAACCAATAAGAAAACGTGCCAGTTTGTAGGTGGGGAAGTTGATAGTAGCTGCCATTGTTGAGAACTACTCAACGATGGCAGCTATACAAAAATAAAAAGAGATCCCACCAACAGCCTGGTCACCAAAACGAACAAAATCATCTCTGATTCAACAGCATTAATTGATGAGATCAAACAGTTCTCGTTGAAACCCTCTGCTGCCAGACCACCAAGATTATATGGCCTTCCAAAGATACACAAAGAAGATACACCCCTTCGTCCCATCGTCTCTACTATCAACTCCCCCACCTACAAACTGGCACGTTTTCTTGCTGATATACTGCGACCTTTCACTGGAAAAACCACCTCTGCGGTACTAAATTCTACTCACCTGGTATCGACAATCAAAGGCATTTCCCTGTCCCCAAACGACCTGCTTGTCAGTTTTGATGTGGTGTCCTTGTTCACCAAAGTCCTGGTACCTGACACCATCGCTATCATTGAAGACCTGGTTCATCAAGGACTGCATACTGATGTACCCCCCCTGGTGAGACATTGCTTAACCAACACATACTTCACCTGGAATGGAACTTTCTACAAACAAACTGAGGGCACCCCAATGGGCTCCCCCCTATCTCCGGTTGTAGCCAACGTATTCATGGAAAAATTTGAAACTGACGCCATCCAGACTGCCACTCTACGCCCGACCTTATGGAAGAGGTACGTTGATGACACCTTTGTCATCTGGCCACATGGCCAGCCTGCTCTAGACCAATTCCGCGACCACATCAATTCCATACACCCAGCAATCAGATTTACCATGGAGGTCGAAAAAGATGGCAAACTACCCTTTTTGGATGTCTTAATTAAAAGGAGACATGATGGTTCAATGAGCCACTCTGTCTACAGGAAAGCTACCCATACAGATGCTTACTTGAAACCGGATTCCCACCACCATCCATTCCAGAAGAACTCCCTCATCAAGACTCTATACCATAGAGCCCAATGCATTTCCGACCAGGAACACATTACCAGTGAACTCAAGCACGTACACCAGGCTCTCAGGGCTAATGGCTACTCCGACTACACAATCCGCAAAGCCATCACTCCAGTCATGAAGAAG
The DNA here is from genome assembly GCF_048934315.1 of Petromyzon marinus. NCBI lineage: Eukaryota > Metazoa > Chordata > Hyperoartia > Petromyzontiformes > Petromyzontidae > Petromyzon > Petromyzon marinus. Next base: position 1,500,722 of record NC_133683.1, read on the forward strand.
GATCCTCTTGTGGAGCCACTCAAAACCATCACCTTACCCTACATTGCAGGGGTCACTAAAAAGATCTCCAAAATCCTGAATAAACACAAGATCCAGGTCCGATTCAACACAGTACATAAAATCCGTGATTTAGTTCCATCTGTAAAAGATGCTGTTCCAGACATACAATACCCGGGCGTTTACAAACTAAAGTGCCTCTGTGGTAGTAGCTACATTGGAGAAACCAAAAGACATATCTCGGACCGCATCCGCGAACATAAAGCAGACTTGAAACACGGTAGGACGAACTCCTCTGCCGTGGCAGATCACTGTTATAATTCAGTGTGCTCACATGACATTGACTTCTCCAAGACGGAGGTTCTTTGCAAACCAACCGGCTACCATGAGAGATTCGTTCATGAGGCCATTCACATATACAAGCACAGAGACAATTTCAACCGAGAAGATGGATTCTGGCTTAGTAACCACTGGAAAGATGTTTTAAACCATTTCTGTTCTTAATTAATTGTATTTTTACGATGACCTTCAGACCGCAGCTCTTTCGCCAGCATTGACTCTTAATACCTCTCACACCACGGTTAATGGTATGGTTTTACAACATGGAGTATAATAGCGCCTCGCAGCTGTCTCTCTCCCCCTCCTCTGTTCCGACCATGGACGAACTCGTCCGTCTGAACGGGGCCCGTAGCTATCCGTGGTGCTAAAGTTGAGGGTAAAAATCCACCCATTTTTTCGCCATATAGCATTGTGATATATAACGACTTATTGTTGGTAGCTTAGCTGATTGGAGAATATAGAGTTTATTGATAACATTAAGGTAATTTATATTTTAGTTTTTTATTGGTTCACTATATAGTACTGTGAATAGCTCAGATGTGTAGGCCTTGACTTCAACATAGTCATTTCTGTGACCAGTCACTAGCTAATCACTCAGTTATTTCAATGCTAAATTCACCTAGTTATTTCAATGCTAAATTCTCCTGTTTGATTTGTACTAAGTGCCTCGGTGAATGTGTATGCTCTGACTTTAACGTAGCTATTTCTGTGAGCAGTTACAAGCTAATCACTCAGCTATTTCAATGCTAAATTCTATGCTAATTCCATTGTCAAGGGGTGCCTCTGCGGATGTGTATGCTTTAACTTAGCTATTTCAATGCTAAATTCTATGCTAATTCCTTTATCAAGGGGTGCCTCTGCGGATGTGTATGCTTTAACTTTTAACATAGCTATTTCTGTGACCAGTCACAAGCTAATCATTCAGCCATTTCAATGCTAAATTATATGCTAATTCCTTTGTCAAGGCGCTTTGTTCCTCTCACACAGCTTAAAGGCCGTGATCTGAACGTGGCTGTTTCACTCCAGCGCTGTCCTACCAGACAGTCTCGTCCCTTCACCTGATGAAGGCCGCTTGTGTTGTGGCTGAAACGTCGTGAGAATATTATTGTGTTATTTTATTTTATCAATTTATTATTTTATTCTCATTCTACGTGACTTTACCGAAAGAACCAAAGAAGATGAATCATTGCAGTCACGAAAGCTTTAAATCGAAATCAGCAAATACATTTTACTTTGGAAAATGCTTGATGTTGGAACCCATAATTTAGTCTGACTTTGTTTAAAGGGAGGGTATGACACATTCAAAGGTGGCATGACCTTTAGGCAAATTATATTTCTCATCCAAGTGTACTATGCCCATTAGTGTGTTTATGTTCGTGCGTGTCTATGTGTTCAGTGGAGAAATATGCAACAACACCATCGGAGGATCCCTGGTCATGTGTCCCCAGTGTGACCAAAAATGCACCTTTTGGAGGCTAAATGATACCTGCGAGACTGCGAAGGTATCACACAAATACACCATCGATGTTCCCTCTAAATAAGGATACTTATTGGTTTTTGGTGCTGTGCATCATTATCACAAAGCCAACTCACGTTGCTGAGATTGTATCATTAACATTAACCATGATCACTAGATTGCAGCACATCATGCTAAACACTATGCTGCCATTCGTGTGGGTGTTAAAAAATGTTATACTAATAATACACGTGTGATCATTTTTAAGGTAGTTAGTTATAGTTTTAGCAAATAGGGCATTTTAATGGACTACGTCGATGGTTAGACAAATACATGAAAATGAATGCATCGTCACATCCCAGCGGGAGTGCAAAAGTTACTTTGTCTGAGTAAATCCGACACGATGTATTTCATGAGTATTTCTCCACGATCAATACAAGTGGACAAAGTATTTTGAAATCTGAATTTCAGTGCTAATTAGTTGACATGTCATGCCGAAATAATGATTATTCACTTTAAAGTGTCAGAAATGTATGTCCACAATCATGGAACTGCCCATTGCTTATTTTGCTCTTTCTGTCACATTTATACAGATTTGTTTGATGCATGAATAGCGCTATAATATCAGACATTGTAGAGCATTGTCATCTCCACAATTTAATGTATGTTTCATGAGTGATTAATCTATTTTAACTTAAAAATCAATCGATGCATCATTACTTTCCTGCTGTTGATATTGAAAAGACGTGGATGCTAAGATTTAAGGTTTAATTGTGACTAACACCTCTGATTGTGCCGTTGCAGACTTCACACATGTATGAAAATCCGGTCACCATATTCTTCGCAGTTTTCATGGGACTTTGGGGTAAGTGATGCTAAGCATTGGCACACATTGTCCAGACACAGTGACAAGTATCAACATGTTTGCAATGATGATGAGCACATTTGGCCACATACAGTGTTAAAGAAGTTCAACATACATACGTACAACCATATACAGTACCATCATGTCTTGCAATGTTCGTATGCAGTGATCCTGACAGTCCTATTATGAACCCACTGCTCAATGAGGGCAAATTTGGACCATGACTTGCACACATTGTCCTACTCTTACGAATGATAACCGATAATCTTTAATGTCCACTGTGAAGCAGATGGTGTGTATTTTTGTGTAATTAATACACGGGCAATATTAATCAGGGCAGCCACATAATTTGAACCACGAACCTCTGCAACAAGCAACGAATGCGGTACCCCAAGGCGATTCCATGAAAAATGCAAAGTGGCCAAGTGGCTCAGAGTTCAGAGTGCTGCGTTGCCGCCGCTGAGATTCTGTGTTGAAATGAAAGTGGCCACCTGCGATTAAACCAGTTTCTCAATTATAGCAAGATGATGGTCTCAACTCAGTCACCGATATCTGCACAACAAATACAAAAAATCCATAATGTTAAAGTTGGTTCTGTACTTAATTAGGCTACATTCCAGCTCTGAGAATAAAAATGTTAGCTTGACTATCACGTAACAAACGCTCATCTCCGTGGCAAAGCATTTGGGAAAGAGCTACCCCTACTGTGTGGACCAGAGATCACAGAGGTAGCTCTGTGACATTCACTTTTGTGTAACGTTTTGTAACACGAAGAGCAGCACTGCTCTGTTATAGATCCAAAGGAAAACTCAATCTCATGCCATGCCACTCAGTGCAAGTGGGATAAAATTGTGGCAATGTACCAAAAAAAGCCAATAAAGGTATTTATGAAAGAAAAAAAAAGTACTAATGAAGTTACTTTGAACATTACATTTAACAGACTACATTAGGTAACCTTTGAACCCTTGAGCAATCGATAGTGAAATTACTTTTCTAAGTAAATCCTCCCCGTGTGGTGTGTCGCAACAGCCACGGTGTTCCTGGAATTTTGGAAGCGTCGCCAGGCATCGCTCGCATACCGCTGGGACTTGACGGCAGCGGCGGAGGAAGGAGACCCCATCCGGCCCGAGTACCTGGCTCGCTGCACGACCACGAAATGTAACATCATCACCATGGTAATGCTTTTTGCTGTCACCACGGCGACTACCTCATTGCACACACACACCTCTGTTTTGTAATGTTGCATGTGTAACTGTTCACTGTTTTCCTAGTTTTTCTTCTAACATATTTGTTGGCCTTTGGTCAATTGTGTTTTCCTCCCAATATTATCCCGATTGTCCTATCGGCATCGTTATGAAACAATGTCCATTTGGAACTCTATGTTATGGAAAGGTTTGCTGAAGCAGATGTTACATAATTACTTATAAGATCCCTTCAAGTGAACACACACTAGAGGGTGGCCCTTTCGCATCAGCCCTGCTACAAAGAAATGTTCATGATGGTCAAACTCATCTTTTTTAATTCTGAAAGGTGAAATTTGTCCAAATTAAGAAAAGAAACAAATGTAATATTGGTGACCAGGCTGATCGGCTTACTACTTGGTTTTATTGGAGGCAGCTGCCTGGGTTAAAACCAAGAAATATCAGCGCTGCCAGCTCAACTCTCAGACATCAGGACCATCAAATCCATTCCTTTATATCATCGCATGCTTAACTAGTAGTGGGGAAAACAAATAATAGTTCATCAGTCAACCTTAACGGCTCACACTAACATTGGTCACTCCGACAGACTAATCTATATACAAATGCTTTTCCGTCTGTGTCCGTGCATTGTGAGTGCAGAAGGAGGAGCCTCATATGCCTAAGAGGATACTGAGGTTCCGATACTGCCTCTCCGGGATCATGGTGTTGTTCTGGGTGAGTCCGCCAACTCAACAGCAACATTGAACCCCTTCTCCTGATCCAGTGAGCTATGGCCAAGTCACCTGCTATGTGCCTCATCTTGGAGGCGAAGCAGGTTTTGAGCCTGGGTACTGCACGAATGGGTAACCATCATGCACAAAATGGACTGTAGGCTGCTGCAGAGCTACCTTGTGGCCAACAGAGAACTGCATTCTTTTGCTTCCATCCTTTACCAACCTGTACTGGTGTGCATGGTGAAGTATGGGAAAATAACCCTGACAATCTGCGCAGGGTTGGGAAGGCCATCATCCAGCAGTGGATTCATATACGGGTTATACACATATATATATTTTTACTTGACCCAATCCTAACCTCCACACTCTGCTCCACCAGTCAGAATCGCTCTCAAACTATGTTGTTCCTCCTGTGTGATCCATTGAGTGATTACAAGTGGGGGTATAGATACATGCATAATTATATAACTTACAGCCCTTTGTCAATCCAATCACCTGAAATATCTACAGGTGGCCCAAGGCAATGAATACATCATGAGCCGTATCATGTTATCCACCTGCTCCTGTCAACCTCGATTTGGGTTTCTCGAGACTAGTCCTCGGCCTTAAGGCCAGATGGAAAAGATTTCCTCAGCTCCTTGGCCTTGAGTGTGTGGCCTCAGTCCGAGGAGTTTTACTAGAGGTACCGACCTTGACACTGGCCTCATACTAGCGCACCCAACCTTGAGTGACCTTGACACTGATTGTGCCCTAAAAAGCTGCCGCCTTGGCCTCACCTTGGCCCTGTGGCTTTTGGTCTCAACTTCACATCTGAACGTGGCTCGAGGTCAAGCAGGGCCAGGGATAGTAATTCCTTTCATAACCTTGCATCATTTTCTACAATTGACCACGTGACGTTACCATTACACGTTCATTGTGTGTGATGTTAGCGAAACAGCTCAGGTTTTGTTTAACATGTAGGCTTTTCGCGACCAATATCATCCATAATATTTTTTTTGGATTAGATTGCGTAAATATGTGTCATTAAACCCACCACCACCCGACAAAGCCAATTAGTAAAGTTGTTCACGTAAACAGAACATGCCAATTCATTACTAGTATAGCAAATTCACAATATCTACAATCTGAGTACGACGTTTTGCCAGTCATTTGGTTCTGCTGTAGACAAACGAACTGGCACCTCCTGAGCCACACCAGGCTAGCTCGGCACAGCTAACTCACGGCTTGGTTATATAGTGGAAAAGAGCTACAAGACTGTAAATCTCACCCACCTCTGTGTTTCTTGTGTTACTGGCAGATCCTCCTGATTCTTTCTGCAATTTTGGGTGTGGTTGTTTACCGCCTGACCATCTTTGGCATACTCTCCTCGAGTATCCCCAATCATGTGACCAAGATCAAGGTGATCGGTGCCCTACTCACACCTGATATGGTTACCACCATCACGGCCTCCATCCTCAACATCGTAATCATATTACTACTCAACAAAGGTTACGACAAGCTGGCCCTCGTCCTCACTGATCTGGGTAGGTGTCATCACCATCACGGTTTGCATATGTTTATTTTATTATACGCCACAAGAGAACACATGTAAATTTGAAGCTTGGATAAATGTTGTGCATGGTAAATAATGTCGCTGTAAAAATGTCATCATGATTTTAACCTTGCACCATGGGGCCATGAATAGCAGCATCAGTGCATCATCCAGTCACTTGTTCAACTACTGCCTGTTTTTGTCAGAACTTTCTTAAATTTTTCCTCCAGTTTCATTCCGATTGGGCTATCAGAATCGTGTCTTGAGATGAAGTATCCAATGGGATCTCTTGTAGACCAGTGCAACCCTTAATGTCATGAAATGGCCCTAGAAGTGAATATCACTGAGCTACCTCTGAGACCCTTCATTCAAGTGAACTCTGGTTCACACATTAGGGGGAAGCACTTTTCAATCCACACTACTACGGAATATAATGTTAATCTCGTAACAGTCAAATTGCTCATTCTCACAACTAGAATTTCACCAAATTTAGTGATGAACCAAATGGTGTATGTTACAAATGTATATGCCATCATTAGTAACCGTCCTGAAGCCATCAATTCACTGCACTTGAGAACACATGTTACCAGAGGCCGCTGCCTGGATTTAAACCCAGGATCTCAATGGTGCCAACTTAGCACTCTGATTTCACCTCTCGATCCATTGAATCACTGAATGTAATTGTGGGCTGACCCTCACTGCTGCATTGCTACCTTCTAGTCAGCTGTCAGCTATCTGCTTGTGTTGCTCATGTTGCCAGCTACTGAGCCCTTTATTAGTAATTTATCCTGCTGAAGCCTGCACCCCCTCTGAAAGGTGACCCATGATAATTACTAAGATACACCTTATAGATATTTGAGAATCAAGTGCACTGGCTTTCAGACATCATACGGACAGTGTAAATGGCTTAATTGCAAATGGAGACTGAAGGACACTCCACAGGGCGAATGTGGTGAACAACACCTGGTAAACAACTTGTGCACTGTCACTCATTCCCCAGCAACATCTTTGAAATTAACTTTTGATCTTCAAATTCATTTTAATGGATATCAAAGCACGTTACATTGTGAAATGTTGCTATTCCTCAATGCGGCATAATTATCAGTGGCTTCTCGTAGCCTGTGTGCCAGAAACTATGAAAGTAACATCAAATCTGATTGCCCTGTTTGATGTTTGTGTCCATGTGTGCCTTTGTATCACACCCACAGAGATGCCCAAGACGCAAGGAGAATATGAGTATCGGCTGACGTTCAAGAAATTCTTATTTCAGTTCGTCAACTTCTACTCGGCGTCTTTCTACATTGCATTTTTCAAGGGGAAATTAATCGGCTTCCCCGGAAGCTACACTTACTTTGGAAAATGGAGAATCGAGGAGGTGTGTAGATCTGAGGGGTTGGCCCCTCTGTTTTCTATGCTGTTTGTACAACATTTTTATGTTTTACTTTTGTAGTTGATATTTTTCCCAACAATTGTCTTCACACCGTGCTGTTGGTGAAATGTCAAAATAAGGACTCTTTCTTTTGGAACTCTAAAAGGCCTCATTGTCTTCACACCTGGTCACCAGCTCTAGCATTAACACAGTCTCCGGAGTAAAACAGTTTTCGAAACCAGACTTGAGAGAGCACGAGGTCACCACGAGCAGAACACGTGTTAGACTGATGCAATTGGTAACCCAGTTAACTTGAGGGTGTTAGTTTATCACATATTTTGCAAGTAGTACCCTTGTGGTCTCTCATTGGACATTTTCAATTATATACCGTATTTATCAAACGCCATTTATTTAAAATTATATATTTGATCATCCTTAAAAATGTACAGTATTTCAGCCCCCCTCAAGGATATGTTTAGCCACTACCTATGACTCACTGTGGCGCAGTGGAGCACGTTGTGTTAGAGAACGGCCCCGTAATATGATATCAAGAACGAATTCTGGAGTAAGGAATTAAGCAGCATTGCGTTGTGCACACGTTAAATAAATGTCATTAAGACAGTGTTAATGACACGTAGTTTAACATTTACATAATTGCCATTCAGAGTCACCCTGAGTATTTGCAGTCACTCTATGCTTGGAAGAAAGTCCATTGCCCAAAATGTGCACCTGTTGCTCATGTTTCTGTTTGAAGGCAGACTTGTTGACACATGAGATGATTATAATGAGTACATTTGGTGTTATATTAAGGTGCCTACTTCTCCTGCTGCAGATTTGTAGGAAATCGTCACGAGGGCGATTCATTGATTGATATCCTCTCAAAAACAATACACATAAAGGATAAAGAATACAGCTTATTATTTAAGTGCCTCTGTGTTTTCTACCAACTTAATTTCATGTTTTACGATTATTATATTTACTAGACGATGCTCTGCAATTAAACTCACCTGATACTAAACACCAACTGCAGTATGCATGTTGTGTGTTGAACTTATTTTGCACCGTACACAGCCTGCATCGGATGTGTGGGGGAAGGACAACAAACAAAACATTATCAGATGCGCCACCATTTTCTTTATTTAAAATACATGAGGGGGAGGGGGAAAGTGTTTCTTATAATCTGGAGAATATTGATATTCTTAATCACTGTCCCCTCTAACATATGGAGCCGTCAGTTTTGCAGTGTGCAATTGACTGAAGAGAAGAATGTGAGAGGATCATTAGAAATGATGTGTGGTATCCATATATGTATTACCCAATATTTCATATCTTCAGTGTTTAACCTGAATCTATTCTCCACCTCATCCCCCCTCCAGTGTCCCCCAAACGGCTGTCTCTTTGAACTGACTTCTCAACTCACTGTCATCATGGTAGTGAAGCAGATGGTTGGCAATTTTCAGGAGGTCATCATCCCGTAAGTATCGCATGAACACATGATAGCTGTGAAGTCTGATTACGGCGTTTCCTCGTGTAACGCGGTAGATGCGTTCCTGAAAATTTCCGCATGAAGTAAAAACGCGCAAGGAAGGAATTACTAAGTTAATCACATTTGCACAGTAAAATCAACCTGCAGTCATCCCATGGTGGGATAAATAACTCAGGCTAGGCTGCCGTGTTACTGTATCATTCGGCATGCTTTATCAAACTGCTCAGCCGCGCAACTCAAGACAGTCGTTCATCGTCGACTGCTCAGGAAAGCATTATAATGGCCGCGTTCAGCGTTTTAACAGTGTGCATTCCACATTATAATGGACACGTTCCACGTTGTGTGAAAAGTTTTCCCAAATATAGGAACCATGTTACAATGAAAATGTGTTGTGTGAAAACGCATTCAGCGAAAAGTCATGTCGACAGCTTGTTAGCAGTGTGCACTGGTTAAGCAGTGAACACCAGCCAACTGGACAAAGTTCACCTCGTTAGTATCATGTGATATTCCGATCAGACGCTTCGTACATAGTTTCATAATATTAGACAAGCAACTCCCATGACTGAAAGAGTGTAGTGGATTGACAACGGGCTAAATGAAAAACAGCTACTACTTAGGTTTTAGCAGTTGTTTTGTACAGCTCTCTGACATGTTTTGTGTCATACCGCATATTGTTTGGCATGTCTTGACGTTTCGCTCCACGTGCTTGGGATATTCACATGATACAACCTGAAAACGCAGTGGAAAGCTATGAAATAGCAAACCTAGAGTTGATGAACAAATGGATATGCACGTGTGTAAGGGTGTCTCTGTGTCTGCACATGCGTACCTCCCCCCTCAATTCCCCAGATGGTTCAGCAATTGGTGGGCCCAGCGTCGGGCCAAGCTAAGGCCTGAGGCTGTCTACACGCGCTGGGAGCAAGACATGGACCTACAGCCCCAGAGCCCACTTGGACTCTTTGATGAATACCTCGAGATGGGTACAATGAGCTCAGAGGATCACACTACGGAGTCAACGCGTTTTACTTTATTATTAAAAAAAACACACACAATTGGGTATCATTTGACTATATAGGCACGTGTGTACGGCCCCTGGGTATCTGTCGGACATTGTTGTGGGAGGGAAATTACCCACACTTCGGGTTGTTGAAGGCAGGGAGCACAGATGTAAGAGCTTAGATGTACAATACAACAATGTAATTTGCTGCACTGTCCTCTGCTGCTCACAACCCCACAATAACTATTGCATGGTAACCCATGCAACCAATTTTCAGGCTCAGCTCTCCTTAACTTCTGGGATCTGATTAAATCTGACGCGTACTGGGTGATTTGGCCATAGGCACCAATCTATGGATATACTATAACACAATTGTCTTTGAGCATGCGCGTATGTGCATATGTACGGAGTTAAGTTTTAGAAACAATAGGAGCACATATTTGCTCCTCTTGTCTGCTAACCAATGCAGCTACATTGGTCAGCTTGGGTTGACGTTTCTCCCCTTTACTATTTTTTTAAAACTCTTGTGCATCATGTCCACTGCGGTTAACTGCTGTGATTTGTTGGCATTTCAGCCACAGTGCATATGCCTAAAAATGTGTGGTACGGTTAATGGAGTCCTCAATACAGGATGTGATCTAGTTATTATAGCCACCTAGTGGTGGAAAATGGTGCGAAAGAAACCCAGGTGAACCAGAGCTGAGCATTAAAGATGGTAGTGGCTGGTCGCATCTCAGTGGCCAATGTAATGGACACGATAATTTTGTGAACAAATGATACGAAAATGTGATCATATTTTGGGGTCTCCTTTGACTAAAACACATTCAATGTATTGAAAACATGTTTTGTTTGCTTAAAGTAATCACAACATAACAGCATTAAGAGTGTGTGTCTATATCCTGTTTCACTCATTATCCTATCCTTGCCCCCCTACCCATTCTCAAAATATACCCCAGTTATCCAATTCGGGTTTGTCACTCTCTTCGTGGCATCATTTCCACTTGCGCCATTGCTCGCACTGCTGAACAACATCATCGAAGTGCGGGTCGACGCGTGGAAGCTCGTAACGAAGATGAGGAGGCCTGTGGTTTCGCGAGCAAGAGGAATTGGAGCCTGGGCCGACATTCTGAGTTTCATTGCCACCCTCTCTGTAATCACCAATGTAAGTCGCCAGATTGTCCGCTCGCTTTCTCGCTCAGTATCCCATCTTATGAGTGACATAACATGTCATGTTAGCCGTGTGGGTTCTTTTTACCATACTTCACCATTCTGGTCATGGCAGGTTTGAGAAGAGGTGTAGTGGGGGACCAGGAGCGGTTCGGGTATCACTCGTCACTGATGTTAGTCGTAGCTGGAAGTCAATTGCATGTGTGCTGAATTCAAAGTGCAGTGCACGAATCACTGCACCACCGCTCCTATCCACTCTCTCCCAAAATCGCAAAAGGTAAAGCCTTGCAATTGCTTGCTCATGTCACTGCTGGCAGAAGGGCCTCAACTAAAGGTAGCTCTAGAGAACCCCTCTACACGGTATTTGGCCTACTCTTCCATGATGACCAGACATGTTGTAAGATGTGGAATTACCTGCGCTAAAACAGTGATGAACCCATTTATATTGCTAATTGGACAGAGGTGGGGGAGATTTAAGAAAATGATCCATTGCTTCAACTGTTGTGTCAGGAGACTGAACTGACGACTGCCAGATTGCAAGTCCTTATATGGTAACCATTTCACTCTGGCAGCAACCCCCCAAATTGTATTTGTGAAAATTAATGTAATTGCCAAGGTAAGATGTTCAGAAGCCTTGGTCAAATCATTGCATGCTAAGTGACCGCTATCGCTGTGCCTCCGTATGCTAATTCCACAGTCATGCATCTTGGCGTTCACAACGGACATCATCCCACGCCTGGTGTATTATTATGGATACTCAGCAGAGTATGGCACAGGTTCGCCTACAATGCATGGGTACACGGAGGACAGCTTTTCAATTTTCAAGATCAGCGACTTCAAGGAGCAAAATTATCCCAACATCCTGCCAGCCTGGTTTGATCCGGCAATCCACACAACCTGCAGGTTTGTGCCATTCAGTGTCATGCCCAGCTATCGGGGGTGCCGTCCCTGCGAATGTGATGCACTGATGTCTGGGTGTGTTGTCCAGGTAGATGCGACATCCTTCTGGGTGTGGCGTCCTCCTGGCTCCGCCCCTTCCTGATTAGGCTCGTTTTCTTCCTCTTTTCACTCCGTGACTTTCCTTTTAAGACCCACACTTCCCCTAGGCCCCACCTCTGTTTATGCCCTGCCCCTTACCGTGGACACAGGGTTTGGCTTAGTTGGGTAGTAAGGGGTTGTGGTAGGGTTGGGGGAAGAGTGTGCATGGTGGGTGGGGACAGTAAAGGGGGTGGGGGGGGGAATTGGAGGGGGGGAGCAGTGGGTACGGGTGGGATGGCTTCACAACCAAAGTCCCACTTAGAGAAATATAATAATAGATTGATATAAATTCTAGCTCATTGTTACCTTGCTAAAGAGTAATGTTATTTATTTATCTATCGATCCACGACTGCTTAATTGAGTCTCAAGATCCCTTTGCAGGAAGACCGTGCATTGGGATTCCAGTTTAAGGTGGTCTTATGCATGTGGGATGCAATAAGAGGTCCTGGAGAACCCATGATATTGAAATGAAGCTTAAAGGTTTACACAGACATGAAACCACTTGGTCTACAGCCATCTTCTGGTCACCTCAGCACAGATAGTTAAGAAATTGATGCGATCTACCAACCCTTTTCTCTAACGTTTTTGAATTGCTGGCATACACAACTATAATCAATATAACCATATTGATCGATATTTAATATAACCTTACTTGACTATGATCAAATCACCACGAATGCAGCTGATCTTAGACTATGATCAAATCACCACGAATGCAGCTGATCTTAGATTCCGGAAGTCAAGCCGGCTTGAGCCTTGTTCGTGCTTAGATTGATGATCACCATGCACAATGCAGGTGCAGTAGGCGACTGTGGAGCTAGGTTGTCAGCAGTGGGTAGTTCAGCAAAATTAACAGTTGTGCTATATTGCTCTCCCATTATCTGTACTCCCTGCCTTCGCCAACCTGGCATGGACCAGCGTGAACCATTGTCAAAAGAGCCCCCACAAGCTGCACGTTGTGGGAAGGCCCTCTTTCAGAAGCGGATTTTTTTAAGGGCTGTGAACGCATATACCGTTTGTGCACAACCATACTTGTTCAATTTAGCGCCAACTCTACTTTCGAGGCACTTTGCTCAATATAGTCCATGCGTGTTTGTGGTTGTACGTGTGTAGGTATCCAGGTTATCGCTACCCGCCGGATCATCCCCAAGCCTACTCCGTCACCAAGCAGTACTGGCAAGTACTGACGGCAAAGCTGGCCTTCGTCATTGCCATGCAGGTACACATCAACATGCACACACACACACACACATTCATAAACCCATTGAAAGATAAAGGTACAGCCCTCCAATTACTTGCTCATGTCACTGATGGCAAAAGCGCTCCTGCTATAGGGAGCTCAAGAGAGACCCTTAAGATGTATTTTTACTGCTCTTCCACACTGGTCAGACGTCTTGGGAAGATGTGGGAGTTCCCACACTGGACAGAACCAAACTCAGCCGACCAATTGACTGGATGTATTCCATTTACACTGCTAGGTGGATAGAGGCAGTGGAATGTAAAAAAAAACTTTCACCATTGTTTACACTCCCACGACCAAAGATCAATTCACACCCGTGACCTCTGGATTGCAAGTCTAGTGTGCAAAGCCTTACACTACTGCACCATCGTATAGACTCATCTGTGAGCAGTTGTTAAGGTCAGCAGAGCAAACCGTGATCATTGTCAATGGGTCATTACAGATAATGCCAGTAATGCTATTACACCTCACAATTGCACAGTAATTCTGAGATCACAAATAATAGTGGTAATACAATACTTTCATCATGCAGCAGACGATTCATGTTGTTGATGCAATTTGTCACACGTAAGCATGTGTGCTTGTGGGAAGGGGAGCGGCTGCGTTGTTGTTTGTGAACTGCGCTACCAATCCTGTGTGACCGGAGTACTATTTCTGGCCACAGCCAACAACAGTGGAAAATATTAGAACCAGTGTTGAGCTTCCCTTAAGTTGATTCTGTCTTAAAATGAGTACTTGATGAAGTGTGTGAAAATCATCACTGGCGAGATAAAGGTGCACACCACCCCCACAGGCACTGTGCGAACCTTCATAGATGCACTTGTCTCAGTCTGTGAAAGGCTACACAGGGAATCTTTGTAGTGGTGACATGGCCGAGTGTAAGTGTTTGTTGATTGTTGCGGTAATTTGCGGCTGCCCAGGTGAATACTGTGGGTGCATTAACTGCACATCATAAATGTTGCCTGCTGCATAGTGAACGTAAAAAACCCATTAAGTAATTCAAAAAAAGTGCCTCGGTATAATTTGCCAAATGTTCAAAAATTACTCAAATGACTTAATTTAATTTGGGAAAAACGACGTAACAATATAATATCCCTAGGCTGCAGGTCCCCGGAATAGTTGACCTGAGATGTAAAGCACTTTGAGATGCTGCCATATTATATTTAGTAAGCACCCTTTACATGCAAATCCTGAAACTGAAAATCCTTTACCTGTGTGTGGACGTGTGCAGCACGTGGTGTTACTCACGAAGGCCTGCATTGCATACATCATCCCGGACACGCCATCCCATGTGCGCGCCTGCATGCGCCGCGAGCGCTTCGTCGTACAGACGATTCTGCAGCAGGCAGAGCTGGGCCGTCTCCGTAACACCCTCCTCACCGATGCCCCCAGCTCACCGCCATCGCCTCAATTCCACGTTGAGGATGAGCAGGCAGAGATGGGCCTGCTTCGCTGCTCACTGCATAAGGAGTCTCCTGGCGTATTGCACCCACCCCAGCGGTGCCACATGGAGAATGAGCAGGCAGAGAAGACTGGTGACGACTCACTGCTGAAGGGATCCGAGGAGGAATCAAGCAGCGAGGATTCGTCAACTGTCTTCTACAGCATATAAACTACTCAGACTTTTAAAGGAGGCTGCTATCCTAACGCTGTTTGCACGTGGACAAGGACATTGCAGTCGAGGACTATCTGTATATATATATTAATAAATAGTTTATGATTTAACATGTCTCAATCATCTCATGTCTTTTCATACGAATCACGATGTGAATGAGGAAAACTAGAAATTATTGTTATTTTGTAAATATTTTTTTATTTTGGTTTAACACGTAGGCTTTCGGGCCCAATATCATCCATAGAGGTGTGTTTTGGGTTAGATCGCGTACATATATAAACGTGTCGTTAAAACCCACCACCACTCGATACAGCCAACTAGTAAGGGTTGTCATGGAAACAGAACAAGCCAATTCGTCACTGGTACTTTGGAGAGCCAAGCCACAACATTTATAATCGGAGTACGACGTTTTGCCAGTAATTACAACTAGCTTCATCAGGCGACAGCCAGATTTGTGACACTCTCGCGCAAAGTGGGGGGGGGGAGATTACCGAGTCAACGTACATTATGCATGTGTATAATGAGAGCATTTTGATCTTGTCCTTCCTGTCTATTGTGTATTAAAATAGCCGTACCAATGGTAATCCCTATTGAAGTATGGTGCCCTTTATAGGCATGCATTTAAATAATTTATTATTTTTTGGCACCCGTGTTCAGCAGTAGCAGAGCACACGTGCCAACAAGGACACTCAGTTGATTTTAATGTTGAAGTTCTGTGCAAAACTAGCTACTGCTGGCCAAGAATAATTCGAGAATCTATCGAAATTGAAAGAAAAATTTACCGTTCGGATAGCTACTGCCTTTGTGCTGTGTGGAAGCGACCCATCAAATAGTACATTAGATGAAACTCCGAGTACCCACTCAGGAGGTATAGTGGTAAAGCAGTGGAGGAAAAAAAAGCAAATTTTTAAATTTGCCCTTGTTGAATGATAGAGTCGAGACACACAGCAAGCGAGATTAAGAAAGCGCATCGGAAGAAATAATGGAGGTGAGAGAGAGAAACAATTGCCTCCTGGAGAAGGAAAGGCATTCCTACCGAGGGAGACAAGTTGACAAAGATTTTGATAATGGGAACCGGTGGCGTGGCTCGATCTTCCCTAGGTGCGCAACACGCTACCGAAAGAAAACTAAATCCTATTCAAAGGCTAAAATAAGCTCCATTTTTTGTATAAGAGCCGGATAAACAATAACCCCATCCATAGACTGAGGAAGAAAGGGAAGAGCCTGAACAAAGGGGAGGAGATTACGACGGAGATGGGTTGGAGGTGGAGAGAAGGGGAGAGGGGAGGCCGTAAAGGTGGCTGCACATTCAAGGAAAGCGGCGTAGAAAGAGTTGAACGGGGACATGGAGACAGTAGAGACAAGGGTGGAGAAAGAGGAAGGGAGGATCTTTCAGTGCTCGCTACAGGAAACCCACAAAACTGAATTTCCTAAACTCGCGTCGCCTCCGTGACAGCAGCACCACCAACGCCACAGACTCACGCTCCCCTAATCGATAATACCATCTCCATTGCCGACCAGCCACGAGATGGCTGCTCTCTACACCTCGGTCGTGGTGTATGCAGCAAAAGACTTCCGGCTGGTGAGCATCCGGCCATTGCGAGGGTTGGAAATAAACTGAAGCACGGGGCGACTCCCACAACCTTCGGGTATTTCCCAACTGGATGACGTCTTGGGACGAAGCCAGAAGTAAGCCAAATACGCACTCAATAAATGGGACAAAGATCCCAGAGAAGCCTCCAGAAATGTCACAGGAGGCTCGGGTGTGAGAAACCAGACTCCATGTGGGGTCCTCCAGACCTCTGCCCTCCAGTTCATCAACATTTGTAAAAGCAGGACGTCTCAAAGGTACGTAGCATGGGTGAGGGACGATGTTGAGAACCACGTTCCATGATTAGGCGCTTTGACAGGTTGGGATCCGAGTAAACTTTTAATGGACCTCACCCTACGACATTACGGATAGAAGGATAGTGTGCCGGCACAATCCGGACACCCTGCTACACCGAAACACTCTGCTGCATCAAACTCCCTGGTACAGCTAAACACTGGCACGATTACGCTCAAATACACACAAACTCTCGCTCAGCCAGTTGGTACACAGGTTGTCAGTTGTGGGGGACGCGGGCCCCCGGCTCCCCACCCGGGGGAGGGCTGATCTCGAGAGGGCTGCGGGCTCCGGACTCCTCGCTCGAGTGAGAGCAGCCGCTACTCGACTCCTCGCTCGCGGGGAGAGGGCTGCCGCTCTCCGGCTCCTCTCTGTGGCTCCAGATCCACCCAGGACAGAGATCACAACCCCAGTCTCCTCCAACAGCTACCACAGACACAACAAATCCGTCAACATCAGTTGGTTGACACCGAGGCGACCGCAAGGCAAACACCGGCTTAAAGCTAAACGATACGCATGGAGCTGCATCTCACAATGCAGTGCACGAAAACTGATTAAATAATACAGATTTAAGTTTGCAAATTAACACAAAATTCGTTCTCAATTTTAGTTTTCCAAATGCGCTATCGGCGTAATGTCAAGAGACAAATAAATCATCCATTCGTAAATCTCGCATAGCCGTGCAGGCCCTGTGTCATAAAATGCGGTGGGTGGCCTTTTATCTTGTACACAATAGGAGCCAACACTTTCACATTAGCTGTGTTATGAGATTGTGTGGCGCACGAGAGTCAAGCTGAAATTGTTATTCTCAGAGATGGAATTAGGAAAATGAAGTGCAAAACCCAAGTTTAATGAGACTGTAATTTTGTGCAGTCGCTGGTGACAGGGCTCGGACGATCGACTTGATAAGACCTGAGACCTCGGTTTCAACCCAAGCGGTCAAAATCCAGATTCAAGCCCAGAATCTCATTATTGCCAAATCACCGCTTTGATCTCTGAGCCACCCGTCCACTTTGCATATATAGTGTTATCATATATTTTATCTGAATGTCACCGCTGTACACTCAATTTTAACGGTGATTTTCAATATCTACCTTTGGGAT
Source organism: Petromyzon marinus (assembly GCF_048934315.1). Lineage (NCBI taxonomy): Eukaryota > Metazoa > Chordata > Hyperoartia > Petromyzontiformes > Petromyzontidae > Petromyzon > Petromyzon marinus. The sequence continues at coordinate 1,518,725 of NC_133683.1, forward strand.
GTTTGCCAAATTCACAGATATTTTTTAAGAGTTACAAGAGAAAACCCATGCATCTTACGTGACACTTTGTTGTGCTCTGCATTGGCAGTGATTGAATAACGCTTAAACGTATTTGAGTTATCGACAAATGAGTTTTAAGTTGGTAATAATAAACTAATATTACCGCGCACAATTTTGGAAACAAACTTAACATTGAGCGCCACTCGGAGGCGATAAGTACACTCAAACTTTGCACGGGCAGTGTCGTACACCTACTTGCTGTACTGCCTCTTACCAGCTGGAGGCGGGTGGGCTCACGCACGCCACGTACGCACCTGTGCGTTGCGATGGAGGATGTCCAAGAAGGAGCCGAGGCCCAGGCTGGGGAGGTTGCGCGAGTCAAAAGCTCGGCAAGCTGCTTCTCCACGCGTGACAGCGCGGGTAGGCCCAGGGGCTCTGCCATCTTACTTGCGTGGCTCAGCAGACGGACCAGATGCTTGGCTACCGCCTCTGCGAAGGAGACAAGCAATGCCATTGCAGGAGAGGACAACGATGCTGTAACTCGCTCCAATAGGCTCAACAACTGCAACTCTCTCTCTGCCCTCCCACCCCCCACGTCTCATCTACGGCCTCCCGATAAGTTTCATCATCACTCTCCAGATGACTCAAAAAACAAGTTTAACACGAAGGCCTTCGCGACCAATATTACCCATAATAGAGATTTTTGGGTTAGGTCACATAAATAGTGCATATTAAAGCGTATTATTGAGTGCATGTTTACATGATCTAACCCAAAAATCTAGATGGACTAAAAAAACCACTGGCAGACTTCTCGCACCCGTATGCAAGACGATATCGCCCCAATATTCGAATTGTTCAACTATCCCCCGAACCAGTCCAGGATTAATTTCAAGATCACACTCAGCATTCTGAAGGTCCTCCGTGGTCTGACCCCCTATGTACAATACAAGAAACTACATTTTATTCAGATTGTGCTTTCGATATCGTGTAATGAGACGGAGTATCCACTCGGATCTCTCACGGAGCAGCGGAACCCGTCCTATTGGAGAATGGCCCGCAGAAGAGAACATCACAAAGCTACCTCTGACATTGCTTCTAGTGACCTCTGGTCCACAGAGTAAAGGGAAGCACATTCCCACCCACTCTGTTGAGCCGATATTGGACTTGGTCAAATTAAGTGCATAGCCATTTATTTAGTATGTCTTGGGTTTTTTTGACAGTCATTAATGACCGAGCTGAGACCATCAACTGGCTGCACTTGACAAAAGCAAGTTTAATCACAGGTGGTTACCCAGATTCGAACCCAGGATCTCAGCGTTTCCAGTTCAATGCTAATAATCTCTCTCAGCCACCCGGGTCATCTCGACGTAAATTTGACAAACTGATGCGTCGTGATATGCCAAACTCTTACTAATGCATTAGTAATAATCGAGACGAGATGTGAAATAAGGTGTTTAGAGAAGCTACGACAATTCAGCGCGCGTGCAATCCAGTAGACTCTTGATTATCCGTGTGCGGTTTATCTGATTTGCGGATTAACCACGCACATGAGATTTTTACTTATTAATAACTCATGGATTTTCCCTTAGGCCCAAATTAATAATCTAAAAATAGTTATACATTGTAATTCTTGGAAATGTTTGTTACAAGTCACGTGCTTATATCGAGCAAATATGTGCGCCCATGAATCCGAAATCTACGTGATCACTTCGACAGTACAGTAGTTGCATATCTTTACAACAGTGGGTGGAGTTTGATTGATGGTGATTGGCGTGGCTCTGCTATCCACTTAGAGGGCCGAGTCTTCTGCTCGGGAGCAGGAAAGTTTTATCACCGACCACGTGCATCGATCGGTTGATCGTTAGTTTGTGGCATAGAGATCCACAGAAAATAGATATCTTTGGATCATCCGAGATTTTTTATCATCCGCAGCCATCTTCCCCGTAATTAGCGCGGATAATCGAGAGTCTACTGTATGTGAAAATTTGTCTCCTTACTCCCCGGAAGAAGCGGCGGTCTGGTGTCGGGAGTGCTGATGTTGCCGAGAAACGCGGCCGGTTTCTCCTTGACCACGAGGTCGCGAGGAGTCTCGAGGGAGCCACAGCACAGAGCCAACTGAAACAGCTTCCCGGCCAGCGTGTCCCCTTTCACCTGCCCCAGGAAGTCCTGCACACACTGTTGGTGGAAACAATAAAGGACCCAAACCACTTGCAGCCATATCACACTGTTGGGACAAATAGAGGGTGACACATGCATAGATGTCCGACCAATTTCAATGCCCCCCCTTACTTTTGTCTCAACGTGTGACTGAATTTTGTGAAAGCGATGGCCCTAAATATTATAGAGGAGAGTTAATTCAGTGGTAGAGAAAGTTTTTTGATAATGGTGGAAGTATCCACAGACTTGAAACGTATGGCGATTATCACTCATTAAATAATTCCGAGGACAAATGTATTATGGAAAATCTTTGACAAATGTACGCAAATGCATGAACTTTCTCGCACGGTAATTTTGTTGCATTAAGTCCAGACGCCATGGCCCCCACCTTCTTCAGCTTATTCACAAAGATGTCATCGGCGTTCTGGAAGACCTGCAGCACCATCTCGGTCGCCGGCTGTGTCGTGAACTGTCGGCGAAGATCGGCGCTCGTCCCTGGCAAGGGGAACGACTCCAACAGGTATTTCTTGATCTTGTGTGGCCGGCCCTCCACCTCCTGCTTGATGTCACACTCAATGCGAGCCAGCCCACGGTCCATCGCCTCCCGCTCGCCTTTCTGGGCCTTGCCGATCACCTAAACAAACAACACAATGTTAGCAACTGTGGCGGCCACAGGTGCAGGGCAGTGCTGTAGTTGCGATGATGGAACACGTGATGGACGAGTGGTTCAACAGCGAATGCAAGGTGTGCTGCTAATGCACGATTGCAATCGAGAGATGGGATTGGTGGATCATCCTAGCAGCAGTGGCTTTTGGCAAGCCATCGAACAAAGACAGTTACCCCATCACTCGCTTTCAGATGGGCTTCTGCGGCCAACTGGAATGCTCTTCCTTCCGATATTAGGAAGCCATTGGAGCTATGCACTTTTAAATCTAGATTGAAAACAATTTCTTTAGAACTGCTTTTTGTGTTCAGTTTGTTGCCCTCCACACCTCCGATTAGCACAGTTGGCTACGTACAGTGCGAAAGAAGTTCAACATATATACTTGTGGTTTTACCCAATCCAGTAATTTCTGAGTACTTGTTTAGATTTGCAAATTTTGATTCTGACGCCGGCACACATGTCCTCCTCATTCATTAATAACAACACGGAATTTTTTTTTACATTATTTGTGAAGCATATAGAAATGCAGTTTTGGATAATACACCCGCAATATTAACTAGGGCGACTCCTGGGATCGAATCGCGAACCTCTGAAACAAGCGACAAATGCACAAAGACTCGGGAAAGAATATTTCTGTAAGGAACGGTACAGTGAAATAGGCCTCAGCCTTCAATACGATATATATTAACATGATGTACTTACACGAGCAGTTACTTCAGTGCTCTTGTCGCAGCACTGCACTCCCAAAACTGAAGTCGTGTTGGAAGTCTGTCTCAGACTGCATGACAAAAGGATACACCACATTCACTTGACAGGGAGACAGGTGTGAAACTTGTGTGCCTGAGCAACTGAGGATAGCTCAGCATTGTGGCCGTGTAAGGCAAACGCAGGGGCGGGGGAATATTGGTAAAAGGCTGATGCAGTGTCACTCTCAGGTGTGAACACAGCGACACGTACGTTGTGGCTGTGTGTCAGCAATTCCAGAACGCATTTAATTCAGAAAGTAAACCCCCTCAAGGGCAACAACAATACATACTTGAGGCAATCTTGATTTGAAGCTTTCTCGACTGCAGGAATCCACACTCTTTGGTTCTTTCGGTAAAGTCACGTAAAATCGAGGAGGAGGCCGCTTTCCTACCTGACAGTTACACGCTAATTTCTCACGTTAACATCACTAGCCCTGGACACTTCTTTATGACCCATGGGCTACACACATTTCAAACCATTTAAAACAGTCTGCCTCAGTAGCACACCAAGGCTTTATCACCTGATGACGGACGCTTGTGTCGCACCCGAAACGTCGTGATTTATTTTATTTTATACCTACGTGACTTTACCGAAAGAACCAAAGAGTATAACTTGAGGCATCCAATAATAATACAATTCGCAGTCAACAAGCGACGCAATGCATACACACGTACACACACACACACGCTCGTACACGCAGGCACGGCACGTACGGAAATGCCCAGAGGTATGCTGGTGATACGGATGCCCAGATCGTGAATATCCGGAGCCCCGTATCGTTCCATGAGATGCTTCAGCAAGTCCGGCACCTTGAAGCGTGCCATCACTCCTTTGCCTCGGGAGCTGCGGCTCTTGGCCACGAAGGTCCTAAACTCTGCCGCAAACAACAACAACAACACGAGCGGGTTACGCAGAGCGCATGCTAGGGGAGCAACGACGACGCATTGATTCGGACGTGATCATTCATCCTGAAGATCGCGATATGCACACCGGATCGCGTGCGTAAGAATTTATGTTTTAGATTTGTATACGTTGCGTGTCATTGTTTCACATTGTCCAACACCCACCCACTCCAGTCACTAGAGCCGGCTGTGTTCACGTTTTAAAACAAGGCGTTGAATCTAGAATTTATTCACGAGCCCTCAATCGCGATAATCGATTGATTCGCGACATGGGTGGCTGGGGTGGCGCGTATCGCTTCTGTTTATGTCTGCAAGGAATCACTTGCTGAGCCTTCGTATCATTTCAAATACCAAACAAATTCATGCATCAGTAGCACTGGGGCCTTGAAAAAGGGAAAAAAAATCCGATAAGCGACGTTTCGGGCAATGACCCTTCTTCATATTGCATAGAAAGGCCAGAGAGATTGAGTGAACAATAAGAATTGGAAACTGCACTTCACAGCGATTACCGTGTTTCAAAAGTTATTAGGTAACCATTCATATGAACCTTATGGCGGGACCCCGGGGTCTCATAAGTCCCCGGCTCTTGCATAAACATTATATTATATATTATATATAATGTAAACATTATATTCTATATAATGTAAACATTGTGTTATAATGTAAACATAAACTTTGCTTTTTTTCACCAATGGGTTTGAAGGATGGTGGCAAGTGTTGTCTTGTTAAACTATGCCTTTAAAACTGAAAACTACTTACCTACAGTAGCTCTATTTACATACACTATCTAAAAAATAATTTACTCCCCTCGTCAATCATCGTGTTTCTCAGTGTGGATTTGTAAACACACTTGTTAAACAATACATAAAATAGTACGCGTTTTCAATGCGCTGTTCATATTGTAAAATGCGTTTTTACAAATGTGACTCTACAGCAGTTGCAGAGCCGCACTTTTATATAATTCAGGTCAAAGCCAGATAAACAGTGGAGGATAAACATCGCATGAAGGCGGGGCAATTGTTGTGCAATCATTTCAGGTCAAATTTACAGGTGCGTTTTATTCATGCCACACAGGTAGAGAGTTGAGAGTGAAACCTGGCCCACTGGCATCGTGAATCATGGATCATGAGTCACCCGGACTTGTTGTGTTTGTTTATGGTTGCTATACAAGCCATCAAATCTACACCACGAAGAGAGTTGATGAACAAGTAGGAGAGTGTGTAACTGGATTACATTCATGTGCACAGGCGTTTCACATGTGAATATAAAATAAATAACGTCGACTCAAACGCCACTCTTTAGGATTTGGCACACTCAATAACATTTTAATTGATAAATTAAGACCAACAAACCATAATCAAATGGGTCATGCATCGATGTACCAATTGTGGTTACGGACTGCTAAAGAAGAAAATGATGAATGCAGATTCGAAGTGAGTTTAAACGTGAATCTACACCATTTAAATAAATTTTAAACAACCCGTTGCAAACATGACAGTAATTTGAAATGTAGCACTGTACATCAGAACAATTTGAAAGACGTTAGAGATTTGAAACTGTCCAAAAAGAAAGGAGGAAAATAAATGTATTTTTACATAATACAGGTTTTTTGGGTAAGATTGCATAAATATAAAAATATGTCGGTAAACCCACCACCACCCGACACAGCCAATTAGTAAGGTTTGTCACTTAAACAGAACATGCCAATTCGTTACTAGTACAGCACACCGGTTGTGTGTTAGAGAGCAAAGCCACAACATTAACAATCTGAGTACGTCGTTTCGCCAGTAATTACAACCAGCATCATCAGGAGGCAGCCAGAATTGTGGATTTTAAAATGTAGATTTATTTAAATCTAAATTAAAAAAACATATAGAGAAACTGGAACATTATTATTACAGAATTTGGTGAGACATGTCGAAAAGAGAATGACTCCAGCTTAGCTTGCAAGAACTAAGAGACACAGTGTGGCCATGTGGCCTTAATGAGAGAGACTGACTCCAGCTTAGCTTGCAAGAACTAAGAGACACAGCGTGGCCATGTGGCCTTAATGAGAGAGACTGACTCCAGCTTAGCTTGCAAGAACTAAGTGACACTGTGTGGCCGTGTGGCCTTAATGAGAGACTCACTCCAGCTTAGCTTGCAAGAACCAAGAGACACAGTGTGGCCACGTGGCCTTAATGAGAGAGACTGACTCGAGCTTAGCTTGCAAGAACTAAGAGACACAGTGTGGCCATGTGGCCTTAATGAGAGAGACTGACTCCAGCTTAGCTTGCAAGAACTTAGAGACACAGTGTGGCCATGTGGCCTTAATGAGAGACTCACTCCAGCTTAGCTTGCAAGAACTAAGAGACAGTGTGGCCATGTGGCCTTAATGAGAGAGACTGACTCCAGCTTAGCTTGCAATAACTAAGAGACACAGTGTGGCCATGTGGCCTTAATGAGAGAGACTGACTCCAGCTTAGCTTGCAAGAAATAAGAGACACAGTGTGGCCATGTGGCCTTAATGAGAGACTCACTCCAGCTTAGCTTGCAAGAACTAAGAGACACAGTGTGGCCATGTGGCCTTAATGAGAGAGACTCACTCCAGCTTAGCTTGCAAGAACTAAGAGACAGTATGGCCATGTGGCCTTAATGAGAGAGACTGACTCCAGCTTAGCTTACAAGAACTAAGAGACACAGTGTGGCCATGTGGCCTTAATGAGAGAGACTCACTCCAGCTTAGCTTGCAAGAACTAAGAGACACAGTGTGGCCATGTGGCCTTAATGAGAGAGACTGACTCCAGCTTAGCTTGCAAGAACTAAGAGACACAGTGTGGCCATGTGGCCTTAATGAGAGAGACTGACTCCAGCTTAGCTTGCAAGAACTAAGAGACACAGTGTGGCCATGTGGCCTTAATGAGAGAGACTGACTCCAGCTTAGCTTGCAAGAACTAAGAGACACAGTGTGGCCATGTGGCTTTAATGAGAGAGACTGACTCCAGCTTAGCTTGCAAGAACTAAGAGACACAGTGTGGCCATGTGGCCTTAATGAGAGAGACTGACTCCAGCTTAGCTTGCAAGAACTAAGAGACACAGTGTGGCCATGTGGCCTTAATGAGAGAGACTTACTCCAGCTTAGCTTGCAAGAACTAAAAGACACAGTGTGGCCATGTGGCCTTAATGAGAGACTGACTCCAGCTTAGCTTGCAAGAACTAAGAGACACAGTGTGGCCATGTGGCCTTAATGAGAGAGACTTACTCCAGCTTAGCTTGCAAGAACTAAGAGACACAGTGTGGCCATGTGGCCTTAATGAGAGACTGACTCCAGCTTAGCTTGCAAGAACTAAGAGACACAGTGTGGCTCAGAAAGCGCGTTGTGACGGAGCGCGTTCCGCGTTGTGCGAAAAGCGTTCCCTAAATTAAAGAAAACGCGTTGTAGTGAAAACGCGTTATCGTGTGAACACTTGGGACAGACCCAGGTGTTGTGGGTTAACTCCCCGAGGTAAACTTTCTTCCAAATTTGTGTTTTATACGCCTTGTGCTCCGCCAATAATTGTTGTGAGTGTCGCTCCTCTGCCCTCTGTTGTTCATGGAGAGAGACTGCACCCTAGTGCCCAGTATCCTCCTCCGCGAGCCTCTTCAAAATGCTGATCTTGACACCGCTGGAAGCAGTCATCGGCCTTGACCTCACCCCACAACAGTGCAATTTTAACAGCTCAACATCAAAACACGATGATGGGTCGCTTGCACCAATCGCACAGCACCACAGCATTGACTCTCAGCTGTTACTTGTGTAGAGGGGGTCACGTGTGTCACCATAATTGCCCTAATCCTGAAACTCGTGCTGCGTAATATTTTCCTTGCCATATTATCTGTGACACACATAATGAGGACAACCGGTAAGTCAAACGAAACCAGAGGTGGGAAACCTGTTCTTAATATTATTAATTTCAGGCAATGTGAACACGACTTTTAGAAACACCGATGCAGCTATACACATGCCAGATTGTCCAGAAATTCAGTTGATACTAATAGGGTTTATTTGCCAGTATTGTACATTATTTAAATTACATTTGTTTGGGCGGCAGGGTGGTGCAGTGGTCACGCCCGTGCATGACATCTTCTGAAGGACTGCCTGGCTTCGCTTTTCTAATTATGGTCCCTTTCTCTGTATGGGTTTACTCCCATGGCAAAACAACAACAACATACAATGTAACTGGTACTAGCCAAACATCCAAATTACTCCTGCGAAAAGTTGGCAGGCCCCTCCTGAACAAGAGTCTTGAGACTCAGTGAGATTGCTTGTGTGGCGATCGAAACGTCGTGATCCATTATTATTTTTTCTACCTACGTGACTTTACCGAAAGAACCAAAGAGTAAGGATTCCTGCAGTCACGAAAGCTTCAAATCAAGATTAATGAGTGTTTACATGTGGGAGGAAATCGGAGCACCTGGAGAAATCCAAGCAAATGGGGGGGGGCTAACGCTCTATCACAAATCTACAGATGGAACAGGCGGAGTCCACATTATTCGACACCGCCTTCTCTACCTCCTTGACGACCAAGGGGTGGGAGTTGTCGCAATATTTTTGTAATCCACCAACCCTCACCTCTACGCAGTCGTGGATTACAGGCATACATAGCCACCACAACCACCCGGCTAAAGTAGCTGTAATGCACATCTAAAATTCTACAAAAGTTGATGGGGCAAAGGTCGTAGGTCAATTGGTTTGATTCCTATGCGCATTAACCAGTCTCTAACGTATGCACATTTAGATTCGCATTCAGCCGCCAATGGAACAGGTGGAGTCCAAAAGCTAAGTGGATGTACTGATTGTATCTTCATTGCGGGACTCATCCAGCAGTGGATTGACATGGGCTTCAGGTATCCACGTGTGGACGGGCAATAAACACTGGGGCCACCTGGCGGTAAATGTTTGCCGGTGCACATTGGGACCGGCTCACACGTCGCTGGCCCCAGGCAGCCCCCAGCCACTGGCGTGCAACACAGCGAAGGGAATCTCCCACCAATGAGAACCACGCACAACCCATGGTGCAGTCCTATAACTTGGACTCCTAAACACAACAAAACCCATAGCCGCCAACCCACACGGTTTACCCGTATTCTGTTGGGGGAAAGTGAGTGTGTTTATCCCTTGTGATGGGACTTTGTAGGATGGACGTTGAGATTTATAAGGGGCACGGGGTGACCAACAAGGTCTGAATTGGTCTGTAATAAGGAAGGCACTGATAAGGGGTTGACAGCGATGCAAACCCCACACAATACAAAACGGCAAGCGGCCAGCAACAACAAAAAATTATAATACATAACTGTCCAATGAGTAATTAGATCATTAAGATCAAAGAAACGTGTTCCTTAAATTGATCAAGTTTATTGTTGCAAGAGTTTGGGAAAACAGGAAGACCGGGTGTGGATTCCAGAGTGGAGCAGTGCAAACTGATAAATCTGAAAAGAAGAGTGAGGTGACCTGCATGGTGGTGAGCGGGTGGGTGAGTAAATGGGTGAGTGTTTGAGTAAACGAGTGGAGGAGTGAGTGATAGGGTGATTGAGTCAGTGACCGGATGCGTGAGTGACTGGATGCGTGGGTGACTGGATGCGTAGGTGATAGGATGATTGCGTGGGTGACTGAATGAGTGGGTGACTGAATGAGTGGGTGAGTGGATGAGTGCGTGATTGAATGGGTGACTGGATGAGTGGGTGACTGGATGAGTGGGTGACTGGATGAATGGGTGACTGGATGAGTGGGTGATTGGATGAGTGTGTAATAGGATGATTGACTGAGTGACTAGCTGAGTGTGTGATTGAATTAGTGACGAGATGAGTGTGTGATAGGGTGATTGAGTTAGTGGGTGACTGGATGATAGGGTGATTGCGTGGGTGACTGGATGCGTGGGTGACTGGATGAGTGTGTGATAGGGTGATTGAGTTAGTGACTGGATGAGTGGGTGACCGAGTTGTTTAGTTGAGTGCGTTCTTGTGACCTGCAGTGAGGCGCGGTGGTTGAACGCGGAGTGGATGAGATGAAGCGGTCAAAGTGTCTGGTAGACCGAGTCCCTTAACGTGGGTGGAGGGGGGAATCAACGAGGGGAAGTTCACTGCAACATTCACCACGGTGGTGCTAGTAGTCGCAGCGAAAAAAAAGTGATACAGGGCTGAATGAATGAAGGTAGAGGCGAGGATGCAAGATGGTGTAGAGGAGGCAAAGTGGAGGGTACAGGAGGTGAGGTGTTGAGGTGGCGTAGTGAGGAGGCGTAGAGGAGGTGTAGAGGAGGCGTAGAGGAGGGTGCCCCGCTCTTGGCGTTGATCTTGGTGAACACGTGTCCGCGCCCCGTCTCGTAGCTCTGCCCGGTGCTGATGCAGCCTCCACCGGCCGAAGCGCCCAGCGTCCTCGCTGAGTCCGTGCCCAGCTCCGCTCTGAGCAAGCTCTCCATTGCACGCCGTCTGCTCGCAGCAACAGACACAACAATAAACTCCCCCCCCCCCCCCCCCCCCCGGTCCCGTGTGGCCTCTAAATACTTATTTCCTTGGGAGAGGTGATTTATCGGACGAGGCCTAAATTGTAAAATAACACACACAGCGTTTACCAAAAGGGAACGCATACTGATGCCTATCTGAATGCATATTCGCATCATCACCCCGTACAGAATACCTCTCATCAAGATGCTCATACATCTGGCTAAAACAGTGTCAGATTTGTGAAAGTCTGAGGAGAGATTAAACATGTCAAAGAAATGCGACGATTGAATGTCTACAATAATGCTCAAATTAACAGAGCAGTGAATGCCAAACCAAGATTGAGCAGCAATACTGCTGAAAGTGAACAGGTTATTAAACAATTAAAATACCACATATTATGGGAGTGGCTGACAAATTAGCGCGAGTTTTGGAAAAGCAAAAAGCTAAAAATCTAAGTACGATTTGGCACGGTACACAAAATTCAAAAAATTGTAACTCGTACTAAAGATTGATTGCTTAAGTCATCAACAGATGGTATGTATCGGATTAATTGCTTGCGTGGCAGATGTTATATTGGCCAGACGGGATGTAACATTAGAGCAAGACTAAAAGAACACCAAATAAATATTAAACACTCTCAAACATAACTGTTGGAAGTTGCAGTACATGCTTGCCAACAAGGACACTTAATTGATTTTGATAACGATGAAGTGTTGTGTAAAACTAATTATTACTGTTGATTTAAAGCTTTCGTGACTGCAGTAATTCATATTCTTAGTTCTTTCGGTAAAGTCACGTTGAAGGGAATCAACAAAATAATAAAATATATAAAAAACAATAAAAATTCTCACGACGTTTCGACCATAACACAAACGGTCGTCTTCAGGTGTGTCGGTTTGCATACATTTATTTATTTATTTTAAAGCGGTGTATCTGCTTATTTATTTATTTTTTGAAAACGCTAGCGCCACGCGCAGCGATTTGACAATTTATTTAGACGGACTAGTCCATCTATGTTCTGAAAAGAGGAGGGAGTCAAAATTTTTAAATAAATAAATAAATACCCCGTTTAAAAATAAATACATTTATGCAAACCGACACACCTGAAGACGACCGTTTGTGTTATGGTCGAAACGTCGTGAGAATTTTTATTGTTTATATATATTTTATTATTTCGTTGTTTCCCTTCAACGTGACTTTACTGAAAGAACTAAGATTATAATTATTACTGGCCAAGACTAATTTGAGAATCCATTGAAACTGAGAAAAATGTAATTATTTTAACCGCTCTGACAGCTACAGGCTTAGTGCGGCCTGGAAGCGTATTATTAAGTAATTGTGATTGTAAGATGAGGAGATGAAGGCAGAAGAAGAAGACGTGGGGCAATGTGGTGATGCGGTCGAACGTGGTGGCCCGAGGAACGGAGGGAGAGATGGCACGGGACGGGGCGGTGTGGAGAAGGTGGCAAGGACGGCGAACCCCACGTGAGTGGAACAAACGCGTGGAGGAAGAAGACATCTCACATTTATCATTACTTATAGAGGAAACATACTAATTAAATGATTACTAATCAATTATATAATTTCAATAATCCCCCTCCCCGCCTCTGATTTCTGCACCTGATGGGTTCAGTGATGACATCGCCTTTCTCTATTTAAGACCGGAAGCAGGTGGATGGCTTCACTATTCTGGCAAATCGCCCGATGATGCTGGATGTAATTACCAGTGAAACGTCGTACTCATCTTGTGGATTTACTCTCCAAAACACCGGTGGGCTGAAGTAGTAACTAAAAGTGGAGTTTTGTTTACGTGACAAATTCCTTACTAATTGGCTGTGTCAGGTGGTGTAGGGTTATGACACATTTATACTTACACGATCTAACCCAAAAACCTTTGTTATGAAATTAGGACAATTTATGAAATATATTGTATACCAGAAAATACAGCAATTGACTAAAAATATACGGCAATAGATGTAACCTCGCAGCAGTGAACGTGACGAAATTTAATCATGGAAATGTCCGCTGCACAAAACCTTGAGTTCATCGCCCCACACGTGGTACCTCAGCCTCAGGATGAAATAAATCATCAGGGAGTTCTCCGTGAGCATCGTGCGCGCTCCAAATCTAGAGTTGAGCCGTGGTCTCGGCACCCAGCCAGCCGCCTTCTATTCTTGGGGCAGTCGGAGTCCAGCGCGCTATCGAAGGGCACGTGGTGAACGCTCAGGACGTGTCTCTTGAGCTTCGACTTCTGCGTCGCTCCGTACGAGCAGTCACTGCACGGGAAGGGCTTTTCCTCTGGAACACAAGACATCCACCGTTGAGCACACGCACGCGCTAATACATAATTTATTTATCACCATGCAGTGGATGCCATAGCATTACTATGTATATGGGACGTTTTATCAATCACGGTTGCTGACCACAGGCCCAAAGGCCCAAAATGCCAAATGGCCAGCAACAAATACCTCCGATTAGCACGGTTGGCTACGTATGGTACGAAAGAAGTTCAACATACGTACAAATAGTAGAAAAGCAAGATACTGATTTCCTGAAAAATATCATAATACATTTTTGAGGCTTATTTTGAAGCCCCAACATTTTGCACTTCTTCGTGTGGTTGATGTTGATGCAGAGCAACAACTATAATTTAACATCGAGGTGGTTGAGCCAGATTATTCTATTACAGCTCATTAATTACACAATAATTACCTGCAATAGAACGAGTAAATACACATGGAAGTTAGGTGTTAGTACAATGAAGAGGAAATTCCCATTGTGGAAATGACTCGATCTATACATTCAAAAATGTTCCCTAAATTTACCCACTTGTTTAAGTAAAATTTACCCCGGTTAAGAAATAGATACTCTTTGGAATTTGTCAAGCAATGCATTTTGCTCAGTTTCCTTCCAATGGTGCTATTGGCTCCATGTCATGAGATGAAGGATCCCTGTGCAACTCTCACACAGCAGTGAACCACCTCATGTAAGAGAACAGCTCGTGGAAGGAGATATCATTGCAGATATCAGGCAGAATAGACCTGGGATGGGACCGAGATTGGTTCAGATACTCGTCACCGATGTTGGCCGTGAGTGGGAATAGAACTCGGGTCGCCGGATCCCGTCGCACAGTGCGCTAACCACTTCGGCACCGCTCCCCATGTAATCCTCACTTCAAGCACACACCTCATCACCGACACAGCTTCCACATCGTCATATCCACCACTCCTCCCCCAGCCCCATCGCTTACAACACTCTCACCCCTTCCCTCTCCACAATGCCGATGCACCTCACACTCCCCATACCTCCCATGCTCCCACCAGCAGCTTCCACTCCCGATGACGCCTCCTCACAATACCCCTTCACTCCCTCCCATCGGACCGCCATTCTCAAACTATAACTTTTAAACTAAACTATATTTTGATTTAAAGCTTTCGTTACTGCAGGGATTCATATCCTTGGTTCTTTCGGTAAAGTCACGTAGAAGGGAAACAATAAAATAATAAAAATATAAGACAATAAAATTATCCCGACGTTTCGACTGCAACACAAGCAATCATCAGGTGATGATGATCATCAGGTGATGTTGCAGTCGAAACCTCGTGAGAATTTTATTGTTTTATATTTTTATTATTTTATTGTTTCCCTTCTACGTGACTTTACCGAAAGAACCAAGAATATAAACTATATTTTTTATTTTACCAGTTGGAGGCCCCACTGAGCTATGGAGCTATTTTTCAGAAGCAACCTGGCTATCACAAATGTTATCTTCAACGAAGTGGCTTATCCCGTGGAAATTTATAGAGGCCAAATACTCTAAACGCGTGATGTTTATTCTAAATGTAGTGAGAGAGACATGCAACCTCAAAATATACAGCAGGCGACGGGGTCGGGATTGAATCCACGGCCTCCTGCGTACCAGGCGAGGTAGTTAACATATTGCCACTGTGGTGCCCTGTGGTCACGTGAGGCCTACCACTTCTGAATGGCTTGTGATGCATATTTGAATATTACTGCAAGCGTCTTAGCCTCATTCATTAGTCAGGTATTCGAAGGGAATATTGTCATTTGGTAACGCTATTTCAAATATCGCTCATTAAACGTTCAATTTTAATGCAATGCAATTGAGGGACTTTGTAGAGTCTTGTCGTGGTCTGGAGCTGTGGTTGTTGTGTTGCTACCTTGCCCAAGCTTGCATTTGTTGACAAATTGGCAGGAATGTATGTACTTTGTATTTTTAGCAATTTGCTTACATTTTCTCCATCTTGCCTCTCATCGGTTTTGGAAATAGCTCGCTGACCCTCCCCTACTGGATATATGTGAAAAAGATCTTCATAGCTCATCGTATTCCTCCAGGATATAAAATAGATTCTGATTCTGATTAATCAGTGGCGCTGCGAACAACCTATTCCCTCTATTGCTGCGGGAATCTGCATCCACACATGATCAAGCACCCCTGTCTAATGCAATAGACATGGTTCCTTTGTCATAGGCATGTAATTCTGCAAATGTGCAGAAATGTCTACCGTATGCGACTTACTCCAGACAAGGTTAGACTATTAAACGTGACCTGTTGTGACACGTCTAATGTGTATTGTGTGGTCGTTAGCACAGAAAGATGCATCTGGTAATGTCCTAATGGACCAAAAATAGTAAAAAGGAGGCTGGGTCTGTGTTGTTCAGAGTGACCACCATATACAGACTCTTGTACGTACAAACGAGTTCGGTTCCATAGGTCTGTTCGTAAGTCGATTTGTTCGTGAGTCCAACTTTACTCCCGTCGATTTCAAACACGTTTTACGACTTGTACACTAAACACGGGGAATAGCTTTAACAGTTGCCTCTGGTTCTTCACGTTCTGCAGATGTAGATGCCACCATGAACTTGTGACTCTCGGTCCAAACAGGAAACTGGACATACGGACAGGTTTGATCATATCTCTGAAAGTTCGTAAGTCGAATGTTCGTAAGTAGAGGAGTCCCTGTGTAGTGGCATAGAATCGTAATGTAACAGCATAGCGCCTGCTGCTGGCAGGGAAAGGGATCTGAGGCTTACGGCCCTGACGTCAGCAGGCCAAGTTATACACAAGAGGGGGATCTAGGGAAAGGTCGCAGAAGGGGCACTGAATTCATAATGATACAATAATTCAGTAACACTGTACAAGTGTACAGCACGTCAGATCATTACATGGCCTAACCCTGGTTGGAAACACCGTGGGAGTGAAGAAGAAGATGGATTTCTAATCATTATTTACATTTGTAAGGTGCATTTTATCCGTATGCCACCAGACTTAACTTGGAGTGTCTAAATTCCCTTTGCCCACCAGAATGAATAGACCTCATCTTTCCCACCCCTGCAGACTTGGTATTAAAGTAGATACATGCTAATGTTTACAAAGTAACGGGCTCTTGACCAATTTCATTTCCACATAAATCAATCATTTGGAAATAGGCCCCACTATACCCCACCGACTACAGCACTCTAATCTTGCCTCCTCGTTTTGCCTCTTCCACCTGCCTCATGCTCGTCAGCACCGCCTTTCGTGCAGCCATGCGGGTGTGAAGTCATCATCACGAGAGGCCGTGCACTTCATCGTTCGCACGCGGCGGAGGAACCACTGAAGTCAAACGTTTACATACGTGCGGTTTAGTGGGGTCATTTCCGAGCGAACTCGGTTTTAGAAGTGTTTATCGTTGAATGTGGAAGGGTTTGGGTTAGTTTTCGGGTTACCACCTTTTCCACTATGGAGATCAAACCCAGACCTATGTTTCAGTCTGTCTAGGTCTGTCAACAACCATGCAGTAGTAAAGTTCAGCACAGTACCGGTACCAGATCTCGGTACAAATTAATTCATGCCACCCAAACACAGATGCCAATTCACAGACTGTCTCGGCTGGACCGGGACAGGAGGTAACCCAAGGGTAGTGGGAGGATAACCGCTTTGTGAGCTATTTGTAAGTAATGCGTTTAGAGTATTTGGCTACTATAAATTTCCACGTGATAAGCCACTTCGTTAAGCTATAATTTGTGGCCAGGTCGCTTCTGAAAAAGAGCTATATAGCTCTCAATGGGCCTTACCTGGTAAATAAAAAATATTTCACTTTAATGGTATACATACTTGAATTTTACTGCGGATGTTTTAAAACATGTCCTGTCTAACTGTCAACTTTGTTTGAATTTCAGTGGGAGAAGATGCTTCTCACACAGACGTTAAAGCAGGTACCAGAGTCCACCTGAAGCTTCTGCAGTGTGCACCTCATAGGATTCCATCCATTACTGTTGGTGCGATGGTTTGGATTTTCAAGTTGAAATCTCCTAGTTCATTTTATTTTTACCCAGGCGGCAACTCAATTGTCAAGGGTAGTCCTGTTTGGATAAGGCATCCTTGTCTCTTGAGTTCCACATCTTGGAGAGGATGTGATTAGTCAGCATCGATGCCATTTTAGTTGGTGTCACGCATCATGCGTGCATTCTTAAATTACTGACGCCGACTGAAGACTGAAGATGCAAGTGTGCCATCTGACAATGAAAGTTATGAAGCCATTTTTTGTCATTGCCAATCTTCCTTTGTGCTCTGTCAGAGTCTGGGATAACACGGCCTTGGTGAAGTCCACTGGACTTGTGTCATTTCTGTATCAATTTTTTTTGTTTCATTTTGAAATCTCTGCTCGACTTCCTTCAATTGCATCCATCTCCACCTCCGATTAGCACGGCTGGCTGACGTATGGCGCGAAAGAGGTTCAACGCACATACCTACAAGGAGTGTAAATTCATACGGTGCCAGAAACTCTGCACGAGTTCGTGCCGCGTTCTCCCGATGTTGCCGTCGATGTTTGTCCAGCGACAAGCCATTCGTTGCCACGCGTGAACCTGTCTCACCTCCACAATCACAGGGCCGAGTGCGTGACGTGTCCGGCAAGCCGTGTGATGTGTCTGCGGATGATAATCTTCAGCAGAGGCCTGTGCCTTCTCCCACAGACGCCGCGCAACTGACGCCGCTCCCAGCGCCGCCGACCTCTGCTTCCCCGGCCACGGCCCCGAGGAGTTCCTCTCCTCTGCTGGACACCCCGTGTGCTGGACCTGCTGCTCCACCACACTTGCCTGCCCACTACACAGGCACAAAGAGGTACGGGCAGAACTAATTTATAAACGCTTTCAACATAAGTTGGAGAGAGCTGAGCCTTTCTAGGAATTCGGCAATGCTTTCCCACCTGTGACTGCTCCCGATATATGACTCGAGAGCATGTAGGTTTTGCTTGCAGGCCACACACACTCACAAACATGAATGATGTGTTTGGTATTATCTCATGGAAAATAATAAGTTGCACAAGGGCCAGGGTCATGCCCCATTCATTCTGAACGATTAAACAAAACTGACCCACGTTCACACACGAGAGCAGAGAGGTTGGCTGCAGGGTGACGCATGCGAAGAACGCGTCCCTGTGAAAGAGTTAGAAGGTTCCCCTTCGTACCTTCTTACTCTCCCTCCCACCCCCCTCCTTCCGGTCAGGTGATTTTGAAGTGTCGTCGTCGTCACAAGAGGACGTTGACCAAGACAGCGCGTGGAACCAGTGGCTGCGCTCCAAGATCCCGGGGCTCTTCCTGCTGGCCCTGCACACACTTACCGTGAGTCGGCGCAGATGTGGCCTCGCGACTGGGGCTGCCACCTGTCCGCGTTTGACCCCCGGACAGTGTTCGGGTGGCAGCAGGAATTGATTTGTGCCGAGATCTGGTACCCCGGGTATGGCTATGGTTGAATTTTATCACCGTGAACTGCACAGTTTTAACAATAGACCTGGGCTCGCTGAGAAATGTGCCTGGGTTTGCTCTGTCGTAGAAATGGTGGCAACTGTACTTGGGGCATCGGCACGTTTATTCGCGCTCCGGCTCCATTTACACCGAGAGTCACGTGCTTGTCTCGTGTGAGGAGTGGTGGTGTGGCTGTTAAGGGGGCATCCATTTAGTATGTATGCATGGAGGGGGGAGGAGGGGTTAACCCAAATGCGTACGCTTGCGTATGGGGGGGTCTACTGACAATGTGTAAGCCGACTGCAATTGCATGAATCTGCCCATCGCAGTGACATGGGGAAGTAATTGCTTCCGACAAAGGCGTTCTATGACCTTTTAAATCGTACTCAGGTTTGAGAACGGGGACAGTTTGCATTCATGATCCTGAATCATGACAATTCTTTGACTCTCCGGCAGTGGTGAATCGTTCCAACCATCAGTAGGAATCGTGTATATGTGTGTATGTGTATGCACAGCTGCACCCATTGGCTTCTGTTATGGTCATGTACGTTTATTTTTTATTTCGTGGAATATCACTTGCTGTACTCCACGCGGTGAGTGCTTTGTGTAGATAGGAATCATGTTATGTAGAGAATATAAATCTAATTCAGTACCTCTATATGTCTCCCACAGACGAGCGGGGAGACAGCAGCCAGGCGGTGAGCCGGCACTCCCAACAATCGCCCAAGCTCTGCGGTTCTCTTTACATTCCGATATTTGCAGCCACTTACTGAGTGTTTACATGTGGGGGGAAACCAGTACACTCGCAGAAAACGAAAGAATGTGAGCAAGGAGGCAACGTTCTATCCCGTGCAGATGGAAAGGATTCCACAGTTGTGTTCCACTGCCTCCTGGCAAGCCAGGGTATGACTCATCCTCGATGCCCACCGGAAGGGAGATTGCACACTTGCAATTGAATTCCCTGAGATTATTTATATCATGGGGTAGGCAGTGACAAAGCCCCTGAATCACTTAACACGAACATGCGGTCCAGTGCATTGTACGTGCAAGGATGCTCGCTTTACAAAATGTATTGAGAGCTCGGGGTAAGAATTTACATTATGAGACCTCCTTTGCCAATAGCAAGATATAGTAATAGGTTTTTACCCTTTTATCTGGCACCAAAACTGACACCTTTATACAAGGGATCATGTTTGCATAAAGGTGTCAGTTTTGGTGCCAGATAAAAGGGTAAAAACCTATTACAATTTAAATGTGTCGTTAAACCCGCCACCACCCGACAGCCCACTAGTAAGGGTTGTCACGTAAACAGAACATGCCAATTCATCACTAGTACAGCACACCGGTGTGTGGTGTGTTGGAGAGCCAAGCCACAACATTTACCATCGGAGTACGGCGTTTCAGTAATTACAACTAGCTTCATCAGGCAACAGCAAGGTTTGGGAGAAGTCCACCTGTTTAATTCCTTATATAGAGGCGTAGATGTGGTGACAACACTTGTGCACTCTTTGATCGCAAACTGGGGGGGGATTAATGAATCAACATACATTATACATGCGCATTATGCTAGCCCATTGATCTTGTACTTAGTGTCCATTGTGTGTATTAAAATAGCCGTACAAATGGTAATTTGATGATTCTCTTCCATGCAGCACTAAGTCGGTAGCTATCCAAACGATTATAATTATTTTTATTTCTTTAAATTTCGATAGATTCTGGAATTAGTCTTGGCCAGTAGTAACAAGTTTTGCACAGAACTTCAACATTATCAAAATCAATTGAGTGTCCTTGTGGGCACGTGTGTTCTGCTACTGCTGACAGTTGTATTTGTGAGCATTTCATATTTCTGTGGTGTTCTTATAGTCTTGTGCTGATCATTCATCCTGTTTGCCCAACATAGCATTCCACAAGTGCAATTAATCCGGTACACACCTTCTGTTGATAGCTTCAGTAATAGAACAGCAAAGAAATATCCAATAGTCCTTTTCGTAGGTTTCCATATGCCTTCTGAATTTGCCTGGCTGATCAAAGTTTCGACCGCAGATGCCATTGGTCAGGGGTCTCTTTGTCCGTTCTCATGTGGGACTCTAGGCATGATGGCAGTTGGAATGCTTTCCCACAGACTTGGCAAGACATTTGTTTTCTCACTCTAGTGACTATGGGAGTGAGGTGGAGTCGAGACGGGCGCTGGTCAGCGTGGCGTTTTCCAGCAGGCGCCTTCGTTCCATGCGTGATCGCTGTGATAGCAATAACTTCGTTGCACGCAGGTGCGCCCTTTGCAGAAGGTGGCATTGTCTGCAACTCTGCCTCCTCACCACCAGGACTCGACAAGCTGCTGCTGCTGGAGCTGCTGGTGCCATCCATGGCAAAGGCAATTCTTTCAGCACCATGACTCGCAGCCGAGTAGCTCTGACACACCTTTAACACCGCATTGGCAAAATTGCCGTCATTCACCATGCCACGTGCGCCCCTTGAGTTCTTTCCGTGGGTCTCCATATGCCTTCTGAGTTTGTAGGGCTGATCAAAGCTTTGATCGCAGATGTGGCAGCTTTGACCACCGGTCTTGTGCATTCTCATGTGGGACTCTAGGCACCATGCCAGTTGGAATGTTTTCCTGCAGACGTCGCAAGAGATTCGTTTTCTCACTCTAGTGACTCTATCGGATTCCAGTGGCTCTATCAGATTCAACACCGCATTGGCAAAACTGCCGTTATTCACCAAGCCTGGTGCACCCTTTATCATGTAATACTTTTCGTGGGTCTTCATATGCCTTTTGAATTTCCCTGGCTGATCAAAACTTCGTCCGCATATGCCGCACCATTGATCACGGGTCTCCTTGTGCGTTCTTACGTGGGATTCTAGGCACCATGCCAGTTGGAATTTTTTCCCACAGACGTCACAAGAGATGAGTTTTTTCGCTCTTGTAACTCTACCGGATTGAGGTGGGGTCGAGACGGGTGCTGGTGAAGTGCCATCGATGGTAAAGGCAATTCTCCCAGCACCACCATGACTCGCAGCGGAGTTGCTCTCGCACATCTGATACAAAAGACAAAGGTCACGCGCATGACACCCGTGTCACGAGTGTACTCACAAAGGCATACTTAAGGTGACATAAGATTCATTACAACAGATTCATTATAACAGAACTCCTCAATAGTGCAGATCCTATCATCTAATATTTTACTCCTTATCCACCCAACTAAGTACTCTTTGGTTCTTTCAGTAAAGTCACGTAGGTAGGAAAAATAAAATAAAAAATAATATATCACGACCATAAATGACGTCACGCGATTTTGGACGATTTTTGACCCCCCCCCCTCGTCACACGGCGTCACAAAAAGTCAGACCCCCCCCTCAAGTATGACGTCACAAAGCTCTGCCCCCCCCCCCCAAACCATATTTTCATTTTGAAAATAAAACATGCTTCAAATCGCTTTAAACTATTGTCATTGTATTTAATGTGGCGCTGCACTCTGATGTTGTAGGAGAAAACATTTATTAAAAAGTCTATTTAACTAAATAGAACGTGTCGTCTATATTTATTTAAAGTTGCGCATTTTGACGTGACGTCACATTTCTCAAACCCCCCCTCCTCGTCACAAATGTCTGACCCCCCCTCCCTAGGTGTGTGACGTCATTTATGGACGGCCCCCATCGCCTTAAAACGCGAACTCGCGCTTGCAAACTGAAACGCGGAACTTTTTTTGTTCAGCAGCGCGATCCTCCGCGAGATGTAATGAGTCGGCCTCGCGCTGTGAGTGAGTGTGAGTGAGACAGCATCGTCCCCCACTCCTGATGTCGAGGGTAAATGGGCGAGGTTTAGGTCTGTGACTCATGCAGCTGCAATGGCTGCTTTGTGTACGCGGTCCAGACCGCCCCAGAGACCCTGGCTGACAGAGGAGGCGTTCAGGATGGTTGAGAAAAAGCAACAAGCCCACTATAATCGTCTACAGCATCCCACGTCAGAGAATGAGGAGGCTTACCGCAGCCTTCGGTCGGAGGTTCGGAGAGACGTGAGGCGCTGCAAGGATGGGTGGTGGTCGCGGGTTACTGAGGAGATGGAGTCTGCCTCAATGGCCCGCGATCACAAATCCCTATTTAACTCCATTAAAAAAGTAACCTACAGCGCCACACCTATTACCATTGTAGGGGTAATCGTCACTCACCACTCTGTGGGCTGGTAGCTTCCCCTTATCGTCAATAGGGGGCGGAAGCGCTATCACGCCAGGGCTAATGTCCATGGCCCAAAAAGGGGCCAAGACAATAAATATCGTGTTGCCTCATCAGAAGTTTCTTCGTCAATTTATACCCACTACACCATCATTAGGGGAACGAAGGGTGATCCAATCTCCGACCCCCAGCGACAGGTTTGCAGATTTGCTGAGCATTTCTGTGAGGTTCTGGGGGAGGGGGAATCCCTCAGCCTGGAAAACATCATGGGACAAAGTGGGGATGACTCTGCTGAGGATGCGGTGCCTCAAATATTGGAGGAGGAAGTCACCCTCTGTGAGTGGCTGGCTGAGGTACCATCCGTTGAGGAAGTACTGAGGGCGATCCAGAGTCTGAGAACAGGAAAGGCACGGAGCAGAGATGATCTCCCAAGCGAAATGCTGAGGGAGGGTGGCGTTTGTGCGTAGACTGCCCTACATGACATCATAACAACAGTCTGGGCCACTGGACGGGTTCCGCAGGATTGGAAGGATGCCCTGGCGGTCCCCCTCTTTAAGAAGGGGGACCGCACAGACTGTAACAACAGGGGCATCTAACTCCTCAGTGTGCCGGGAAAGGTCCTGGCAAAGATTATTCAACATCGCCTTGCTAGGTACGCTAAGGAGAGGCTTGCGGAGCCCCAATGCGGTTTCAAGAAAGGGCGGTCCTGCAAAAATGTCATATTTTCTGTCCGTCTGCTACAGCAGACGTTGAGGGAATTCCAACTAGACCTACATCTCTGCTTTATTGACCTGGTTAAGGCCTATGATACCATCAGTAGGCCTGGGCTCTGGGTTGTTCTTCGTGCTTTCAGAGTCCCTGACCCTCTGCTCACACTCATTAAGGACCTTCATGATGGTGAGCAGACCCGAGTAAAACTACATAGCCGGGAGTCAGAGCCATTCCCTGCGACAGGGATGTCCTCTGGCTCCAACATTATTTAACATCTATTTCGACCACATAGTTCGTGAAGCCTTCAGTAGCTGTACCAGAGGAATTTACGTTTGGTACAGATACAATGGGAGGCTGATCGATGCCCAGGTGCGGTCAAGGGATGTCTCCCTATTGGTCAACCACATTATGTATGCCGACGACCTGGTAATTGCTGCTCATTCAGAGGAGGAGTTGGAGGCGCTGCTGCTGAAACTGGAGTGTGCCACTAAGAGGTGGGGCCTTACCATCAGCCCCACCAAAACGAAGCACCTGCCTGGGTATTTTATGCCATCGGGCACTCTACCCCCACAACTCCCAATCGGTGATGGGGCAGTTGGGGAGAGAGTGGAGAGTTTTCCATACCTGGGCAGTGTGCTCATGATCGGCTCCGGTTTAATAGCAGAGGTCTCACTCCGAATTAGTCGAGCGGCATTATCTTTTCATCAGTTGTGTAACGTTGTGTGGAAGCTACCTGGTCTGTCGCTCCGCATGAAGCTTCGGTTCTTCTCGGCCACAGTCATTCCCTCCCTTCTGTACGCTTGCAAAACGTGGACCCCCCTAATGCAGCATCTTCACCGGTTAGAAACATTTAGGCTGGCCTGCCTACGATCAATCCTGGGTTTAACCAGGCTGGATTGTGTGAGGAGCTCACAAATCCTCGAAAGATCTGGACAAAGTCCCATCGGTGAGCTCCTCCAGCAGGCAAGGCTGCGTTGGCTGGGCCATGTAGCCCGCATGCCCAATCACCGCATGCCCAAACAGCTTTTGTTCGGCCGGATCGAGGGAGCTAAACGGGCGTGGCACGGACTAGAGAAGAGATGGAGTGATGTGGTACAGGAGGATGTGGAGCTGAGTGGACTTGCCAATGACTGGTACCAGCGGTGTCTCTACTGGGCAGTTGGAGGCAGTCGCCCTCCAACAACAACGGAGGGCGGAGGAGCGACGCTCAGAAAAACGAGCGGAGCGTCGGGTGGCTAAAGCTCAGCAAGTTGGCACAGTAGGGGGCACAGGTGGTGCATCAGCCAGTAATCTCAGTCATCTCAGTCAGTCGACCAGTGGCACCTGGGTCTGCCCCGTGACCTCCTGCCAGCCGGCGATCGACACTTCACGTAGCCTCAAGGTGCACATAGCCTGGCATAAGCGTCGTGGTGACGTCACCGCCACTTAGTGGCGCATGGCGGTTGTTGTTTTGAGACAGTAAGAGAGTGTGAGGTCGACTCAGCCTCAGATGAGTACCTGGTGCGGTGTGTCGTAAACATTGCTACTGGGGGAGACAAAGGCCGCCGTGGAGGAGAATCCTAAAATAATTAAAGCTTTTATTATAATAATAATAAAAGCTTTGATTATAATATTATGATATTATAATAAAAGCTATACTAAAAGCTTTTTAAATTAAAAATACAAAATTTTTTGAAATAATGAAAGCTTTTATTATTTAAAATTTATTATTTAATTTTATAATTGGCAGAATCTACACGCCATATTCTTGGTTCTTCAGGTAAAGTCACGTAGATTTGAAAATAAAAATAATTACATTTAATTTAAAAATATAAATTTTAATATTTAAACTAATAAAAGCTTTATCATTTTCAATTTATTATTTGAAATTTTAAAATACAAAAAAATAAAATACAAATAATAAATTGAAAATAATAAAAGCTTGTATTATTTTATATTAAATTGAAAATAAAAGCTTTTATTATTTTCAATTTATTATTTTAATTGTATTAACAGGTCCCTGCAGGGTGGGCTGGTAGGGCAAGTCTCTGCGCTGCCTATTGCTGATTTTACACCCAACAGCACGAGATTTCACTTCGTTAAAGTATTGAAAGGGGACGGACGGACACATTAATCTATTGCAGGCTGGTACACTCAGTTTACAACTTCGTTCCAACCAGTATTATGACTTTACCGAAGGAAGCAATAATCTGGCGTGTAGATGCTGCGTCTGCTGGCCACCATTGTTGGGTGTAGATTGTGACTTAAAACTTTCGTGACTTCAGGAATTCATATTCTTGGTTCTTTCGGTAAAGTCACGTCCATAGAAAATAAAAAAAATATCAAATCAAATAAAAATGTGAAATTTTAAATAATAAAAGCAAAAAACCCACATTCATATTCTTGGTTCTTTCGGTAAAGTCACGGAGATAAAAAAATACAATTTTAAAATAATCAATTGAATAAAAGCTTTTAATATTATTTAAAAGTAAAGTCACGGAGATAAAAAAATACAATTTTAAAATAATCAATTGAATAAAAGCTTTTCATATTATTTAAGCTTTTGTTATATTCAATTTATTATTTTAATTTTTAAATTGGCAGAATCTACACGCCACGTTGGTGGCCGGCAGGTGGCAACATCTACACGCCGAATTCTTGTTTTTTTCGTTAAAGTCACGTAGATTTTAAAATAAAAATAATAGAATTTGATTTAAAAATACAAATAATAAATTGAAAATAATAAAAACTTTCATAATTTTCATTTTTTAATTTAATTATTATTTTCTATCTCCATTACTTTACCGAAGGAAGCAATAATATGGCGTGTAGATGCTGCCATTTGGTGGCCAACAACGTTGGCAGGTGGCAGCATCTACACGCCAGATTCTTGGTTCTTTGGGTAAAATAGAAATAATAAAGAAAAGTAAAAAAATAATAATTCATGATTTAGTATTTTTTCATTTAATTCTATTATTTTCATTTTCAAATCTACGTTACTTTACGGAAAGAACCAAGAATATGGCGTGTAGATTCTGCCAATTTTAAAAAAATTACAAATTAAAATAATAAATTTAAAATAATAAAAGCTTTCATTATTTTCCATTTATCTTTTGTATTTTTCATTTAATTGTATTATTTTTATTTTCAACCTAAATGGCTTTACCGAAAGAACCAAGAATATGAATCTGGATTTTGATTATTATTTTCAATCTATTTTAATTTTTAAATTGGCAGCATCTACACGCCATATTCTTGGTTCTATCGGTAAAGTCACGTCGATAGAAAATAAAAAAATAATCAAATCAAATAAAAAGTGTGAAATGGAAAATAATAAAAGCAAAAAACCCACATTCATATTCTTGGTTCTTTCGGTAAAGTCACAGAGATAAAAAAAATGAAACAAAATTTTGATTTAAAATAATAAATTGAAAATAATAAAAGCTTTTATTATTTTCCATTTATTTTTTTGTATTTTAAAAGTGGCAGAATCTACACGCTATATTCTTAGTTCTTTGGGTAAAGTCACGTAGATAGAAAATATAAATAATAAAAGAAAAGTAAAAATTTTAATAATATTTTAAAAAATATTTATTTTATTTTATTGTTTCCCTTCTACGTGACTTTACTGAAAGAACCAATAATATGAATCACTGCAGTCACGAAAGCTTTAAATCAAAATATAATAATAACAATTCATGATTTTCATTTAATTATTTTCTTTTTATTTTCAAATCTACGTGACTTTACCGAAAGAACCAAGAATATGGCGTGTAGATTATGCCAATTGAAAAATTACAAATAAAAGTAATTTTATTATTTCCGATTTATTTTGTATTTAAATTTATTTAATTATTTTTAAATCTACGTGACTTTACCGAAAGAACCAAGAATATGAATCTGGATTTTTGCTTATTATTTTCAATTTATTATTTTAATTTTTCAATTTGCAGAATCTACACGCCACGTTGGTGGCCGGCAGATGGCAGCATCTACACGCCATATTCTTGGTTCATCTTCTTTGGTTCTTTCGGTAAAGTCACGTAGCATGAGAATAAAATAATAAATTGAAAAAATAAAATAACACAATAAAATTCTCACGACGTTTCGGCCACAAGACAAGCGGCCTTCATCAGGTGAAGGGACGAGACTGTCTGGAGGACAGCGCTGGAGCGAACAAAGCCAAGCTCAGATCGAGACCTTTAAGCTGTGTGAGAAGAAACAAAGCGCCTTGACAAAGGAATTAGCATTTAATTTAGCATTGAAATGGCTGAGTGATTAGCTTGTGACTGGTCACAGATATGGCTATGTTAAAGTCAAAGCATACACATCCACAGAGGCACCCCTTGACAAAGGAATTAGCATAGAATTTAGCATTGAAATAGCTGAGTGATTAGCTTGTGACTGGTCACAGAAATGGCTATGTTAAAGTCAAAGCCTACACATCTGAGCTATTAATAGTAACTGGGTCAGTGTCTACTTCAAATATTGTTCAGGCTCAGGAGACTTCCAAAGTTATTCGTGATGTTATACATTTGGTTCTTTTTGAGCATAATCGCGACCTTATATAATTATTACGTGATACACACGCTGAATATACGCACACAAACATCGTGTACACGTGTGTCGTGTCCTCTATTGTCCACATAGACGGCTTGTGCTGATGAGAGAACGATCTTAACGTACAATGTCGTGACATGTATCAGCCCTTTGTCGATCCAGCGTTTTGATAGAGGCCTCCCCCACACCATGTCGTTCGTGGGAGTTGTTTAACCATACTTCACCATGCCGGTCAATGCGGGTTTGGTGAAGTGAGGAGGCCCAGAAACTTGTATATGCAGATACGAGTTTGCCTGTGCTTGCATCTGCAGAATTACATTCTCACACATCTTCAAGTGTAGTTTAATACTTCTAAAAATGCATTTATTCTTGAGGATTCCATAAAGTACTGTGGTAAAAAGAAAACAACTTGATTTGAATAAATTTCGATTTAAAGCTTTCGTGACTGCAGAGATTCATCTTCTTGGTTCTTTCGGTAAAGTCACGTAGAAGGGAAATAATAAAATAAAACATAATAAAATAAAATTCTCACGACGTTTCGGCCACAACACAAGCAGCCGTCCTCAGGTGAAGAAACAGAACTGTCGGAAAGACAGCGCTCCAATGAACACTGCTAAGCTTGGCAGCATATTTTAAGCTGGGTGGGAGGAGCAGAGCGCCTTGCCAAAAGAGTTTACATATCAACAGAATAATTTAGCATTGAAGTAGCTGTGTTAATGTGATAGATTAGCAGGATGTTAAAGTCAGAAATTAGCATGTAACTGGGAGATCAGCATGATGTTAATGTGAGGAATTAGCATGTAACTGGTCACGGAAGTAGCTATGTTAAAGTCAGAGTTTACATATCAACAGAGGCATTTAGTATATTGACGCTAAAGAACTGCAACTACCCAACTATCATACAATAAACCGATGTGAAAGAACTAAATATAAACTACATCAATATAATCAATGTACTCAATATATTCTCCACTAAGCTGAGCTACTAACAATAAGTTATTATACATTAAACTTCTATGTCGCAAAAAATATTATAATATGCCTCCAAATAATATTTTTATTATAAACTGGCATAGACAGACCACAACATTGAATTATACACTGAGTTACTATACACTACCCTATACGTTAGATTATAATAATATTAGACTTGTAATATTACACTATGTATTATTTTACCAACCCTACTGTATACCACACTGCTATATATTGACTATACAATTACGATACTATATATTACCAAATAAATTATATTAAACATTACACTGAATACTTTGTTAAACAAGGAATGCTTTGAGCTTGTGGGTTGAATCCATCTGTGTGAAGTTGTGTTATTTCCCCATATGCAAGGTGGGGTCTCTCTGGGTTCCACTCACACAAACATCTCAATGCAATGGGACCTTTCTGAAAATGCAGTACTTAGACTCAATGAAGCTTTCCTGGGTAACTAGTTAACATTGTAATAATTAGCATGAGAGATAATGACGTTCAGTTATAAGGGCCATTAATAGTACTATACTGTACTTTTATTGAAGACTATTTTACGTAGTTGTTTGTAAAAAAAAGTGTCCATTCTCAAAACTTTTTGACGGGCCCTCGTACAGAAATGATATTACAATCTTATATGGAGATTGCGAGTCAGAGTGTTGTGAATAGTGGAGTGAACGTGTGGTGCCATCATTATATTGTTGGTGTGTATATACAGAAAGGCCTATTTGGTGGGTAACATTAGGAAAATGGAGGTAGTTCGTCATTGTTGTTAAACAAAATCTTATTTGGGTGGATAAGAGGAGTAAAATCGTACATGATAGGAACTGCAATATTGTGGAGTTCTGGTATAATGAGTTGTAGTATATATGAATCTTATGTCACCTTAAGTATGCCTGTGTGAGTACACTCGTGACACGGGTGTCATGCGCGTGACCTTTGTCTTTTGTTTCAGATGTGCGAGAGCAACTCCGCTGCGAGTCAAGGTGGTGCTGGGAGAATTGCCTTCACCATTGATGGCACTTCACCAGCACCCATCTCAACCCCACCTCAATCCGGTAGAATTACAAGAACGAAAAAACTTATCTCTTGTGACGTCTGTGGGAAAAAATTCCAGCTGGCATGGTGCCTAGAAGCCCACGTAAGAACGCACAAGGAGACCCGTGATCAATGGTGCGGCATATGCGGAAAAAGGTTTGATCAGCTAGGAAAATTAAAAAGGCATTTGAAGACCCATGAGAAGGATTACATGATAAAGGGTGCACCAGGCTTGGTGATTAACGGCAGTTTTGCCAATGCGGT
This sequence comes from Petromyzon marinus, assembly GCF_048934315.1. Classification (NCBI taxonomy): domain Eukaryota; kingdom Metazoa; phylum Chordata; class Hyperoartia; order Petromyzontiformes; family Petromyzontidae; genus Petromyzon; species Petromyzon marinus. The sequence goes on from NC_133683.1 coordinate 1,549,112, forward strand.
GTTGAATCCACCGTCGCCCTATGAGATATGCTCAGTCTGCGGATTTTTAAGTCCTATTGAAATCCTGAAAACTCATGAAATGTCTTCACGCACAGTTATTGTACAGACCGAAGCCTGAACATGATTACACTTCGACAAAAGATAGCGGCGTTAAGATAAATGACATGAAATCCAATTTTCTTGAATGCTTTGGCCTAGTTCCACGTCAACAAACTGCTTCACCAGTCAGTGAGAATAAACCATACGCTGCTCTCGATCCTATGACGAGCATGAAAGTGTTGATGGCCTTGCAGCAGAAGAAGAAGGAAAAGCGAAGTAGACCTAAGCCCATTAAAAGAAAGAAGACCACCACCAGCGTCACCAATTGCAGCAGTAGCAACAGCCAGAATTCGGACATCAAGAGGATGGACTGCACGGAAGCAAGAGGCTGCGTGGAGCAGAGCATCCCCAAGGTGGACGAACCCAACCTGGCACCTTTAGGTACGTCCTAGTAATGCACACACTACATTTCATTTGGATGTAATTCATAATTTCACAAATTAGTTAATGTATGCATATGTTGACCATATCTGTATGCCTGCGCTGAGGAGTCTAGAGATCTAATGTGGTGCTGCTCGGATGTTGGGTTAAACCGTGAAACTCTGGGTTTCAGTCACCGAGCCATGATTAAACTGGCTTCTCATTGATGGTCTTATCCAGTTACCAAACACTTCTTCCAGCAAACACTTCTGATGTCGCGTGATGTGTAGGAAATTGCAATGAACTCCTAGTGGATAAAAAACGGTCACGAAGGGATGTCATGAGCAGTGCAATGATATCTCCTTCCACGAGCTGTTCCCTTACATGAGGTGGTTCACTGCTGTGTGAGAGTTGCACAGGGATCCTTCATCTCATGACATGGAGCCAATAGCACCATTGGAAGGAAACTAAGCAAAATACATTGCTTGACAAATTCCAAAAAGTATCAATTTCTTAACCGGGGTAAATATTATTTAAACAAATGGGTCAATTTGGGGAACATTTTTGAATGTATAGACCGAGTCATTTCCACAATGGGAATTTCCTCTTCATTGTACTAACACCTAACTTCCATGTGTATTTACTCGTTCTATTGCAGGTAATTATTGTGTAATTAATGAGCTGTAATAGAATAATCTGGCTCAACCACCTCAATGTTAAATTATAGTTGTTGCTCTGCATCAACATCAACCACACGAAGAAGTGCAAAATGTTGGGGCTTCAAAATAAGCCCCAAAAATGTGTTCTTCTGGTATTCTTCAGGAAATCAGTATCTTGCTTTTCTACTATTTGTACGTATGTTGAACTTCTTTAGTACCATACGTAGCCAACCGTGCTAATCGGGCCTGAGGTCAGCAACCGTGATTGATAAAAACGTCCCATATACATAGTGATGCTATGGCATCCACTGCATGGTGATGAATAAATTATGTATTAGCGCGTGTGTGTGCTCAACGGTGGATGTCTTGTGTTCCAGAGGAAAAGCCCTTCCCGTGCAGTGACTGCTCGTACGGAGCGACGCAGAAGTCGAAGCTCAAGAGACACGTCCTGAGCGTTCACCACGTGCCCTTCGATAGCGCGCTGGACTCCGACTGCCCCAAGAAGAGAAGGCGGCTGGCTGGGTGCCGAGACCGCGGCTCAACTCTGGATTTGGAGCGCGCACGATGCTCACGGAGAACTCCCTGATGATTTATTTCATCCTGAGGTACCACGTGTGGGGCGATGAACTCAAGGTTTTGTGCAGCAGACATTTCCATGATGAACTTTCGTCACGTTCACTGCTGCGAGGTTACATCTATTGCTGTATATTTTTAGTCAATTGCTGTATTTTCTAATATACAATATATTTAATAAATTGTCCTAATTTTATAACAAAGGTTTTTGGGTTAGATCGTGTAAGTATAAATGTGTCATAATCCTCCACCACCTGACACAGCCAATTAGTAAGGAATTTGTCACGTAAACAAAACTCCACTTAGTTACTACTTCAGCCCACCGGTGTTTTGGAGAGTAAATCCACAAGATGAGTACGACGTTTCACTGGTAATTACATCCAGCATCATCGGGCGATTTGCCAGAATAGTGAAGCCATCCACCTGCTTCCTTTCTTAAATGGAGAAAGGCGATGTCATCACTGAACCCATCAGGTGCAGAAATCAGAGGCGGGGAGGGGGATTATTGAAATTATATAATTGATTAGTAATAATTTAATTAGTATGTTTCCTCTATAAGTAATGATAAATGTAAGATGTCTTCTTCCTCCACGCGTTTGTTCCACTCACGTGGGGTCCGCCGTCCTTGCCACCTTCTCCACACCGCCCCGTCCCGCGCCATCTCTCCCTCCGCTCCTCGGGCCACCACGTTCGACCGCATCACCACATCGCCCCACGTCTTCTTCTGCCTTCATCTCCTCATCTTACAATCACAATTACTTAATAATACGCTTCCAGGCCGCACTAAGCCTGTAGCTGTCAGAGAGGTTAAAATAATACAAATTTTCTCAGTTTCAATGGATTCTCGAATTAGTCTTGGCCAGTAATAATGAGTTTTACACAACACTTCATCGTTATCAAAATACATGAAGTGTTCTTGTTGGCAAGCATGTACTGCAACTTCCGACAGTTATGTTTGAGAGTGTTTAATATGTATTTGGTGTTCCTTTAGTCTTACGCTAATGTTACATCCCATCTGTCCAATATAACATCTGCCACATAAGCCATTAATCCGATACACACCATCCGTTGACAACTTAGGCAATTCATCTAAGTACAAGATACTATTTTTTGAATTTTGTGTACCGTGCCAAATCTTACTTAGATGTTTAGCTTTTTGCTTTTCCAAAACTCGAGCTAATTTCTCAATTACTCCCACGATATATGGTCTTTTAATTGTTTAATAACCTGATTCAGCAGTATTGCTGTTTGATCTTGGTTTAGCATTCATTGCTGTTAATTATTTGAGCATTATTGTAGACATTCAATCGTAGCGTTTCTTTGACATGTTCAATCTCTCTCCCCAGATAAATCGGACGATAAATCGGACGATAAATCGTCCGATTTATCGATCCATAAATCATCTCTCCAAAGGAAATAAGTATTTAGAAGCCACACGGAACCGGGGGGGGGGGGGGGGGGAGTTTATCGTTGTGTCTGTTGCTGCGAGCAGATAGCGCGCAATGGAGAGCTTGCTCAGAGCGGAGCTGGGCACGGACTCGGCGAGGACGCTGGGCGCTTCGGCCGGTGGAGGCTGCATCAGCACCGGGCAGAGCTACGAGACGGGGCACGGACACGTGTTCACCAAGATCAACGCCAAGAGCGGGGCACCCTCCTCTACGCCTCCTCACCACCTCACCCCCTCTACCCTCCTCTTCGCCTCCTCTACACCACCTTGCATCCTCGCCTCAACCTTCATTCAGTCAGCCCTGTATCACTTTTTTTCGCTGCGACTACTAGCACCACCATGATGAATGTTGCAGTGAACTTCCCCTCGTTGATTCCCCCCTCCACCCACGTTAAGGGACTTGGTCTACCAGACACTTTGACCGCTTCGTCTCATCCACTCCGCGTTCAACCACCGCGCCTCACTGCAGTTCACAACAACGCACTCAACTAAACAACTCGGTCACCCACTCATCCAGTCACTAACTCAATCGCCCTATCACACATTCATCCAGTCACTAACTCATCCAGTCACTAACTCAATCACCCTATCACCCACTCATCCAGTTAACCACTCATCCAGTCACCCACTCATTCAGTCACCCACTCATCCAGTCACCCACTCATTCAGTCACCCACTCAATCACCCTATCACCCACTCATCAAATCAGCCACGCATCCAGTCACCCACTCATCCAGTCATCCACGCAATCACCCTATAACCCACTCATCCACTAATCCAGTCACCCACTCAATCACCCTATCACATACTCATCTAGTCACTAATTAAATCACCCTATCACCCACTCATCCAGTCACCCACTCATCTAGTCACCCACTCATCTAGTCACCCACTCAATCACCCACTCATCTAATCACCCACGCATCCAGTCACCCACGCATCCAGTCACCCACTCATTCGGTCACTGACTCAATCACCCTATCACACACTCCTCGTTTACTCAAACACTCACCCATTTACTCACCCACCCGCTCACCACCATGCAGGTCACCTCACTCTTCTTTTCAGATTTATCAGTTTGCACTGCTCCACTCTGGAATCCACACCCGGTCTTCCTGTTTTCCCAAACTCTTGCAACAATAAACTTGATCAATTTAAGGAACGCGTTTCTTTGATCTTAATTATCTAATTACTCATTGGACAGTTATGTATTATTATTTTTTGTTGTTACTGGCCGTTTGGCGTTTTGTATTGTGTGGGGTTTACATCGCTGCCAACCCCTCATCAGTGCCTACCTTATTACAGAACAATTCAGACCTTGTTGGTCACCCCGTGCCCCTTATAAGTCCCATGACAAGGGAGAAACACACAAATAAACTTAACAAAAATGTTGCCCGTATTGAAACGGCCGTGTGCCGTATGGACCTGACAACTCACTTTCCCCCAACAGAATACGGGTAAACCGTGTGGGTTGGCGGCTATGGGTTTTGTTGTGTTTGCGAGTCCAAGTTATAGGACTGCACCCTGGGTTGTGCGTGGTCCTCATTGGTGGGAGATTCCCTTCGCTGTGTTGCACGCCAGTGGCTGGGGGCTGCCTGGGGCCAGTGACGTGTGAGCCGGTGTCAATGTGCACCGGCAAACATTTACCGCCAGGTGGCCCCAGTGTTTATTGCCCGTCCACACGTGGATACCTGAAGCCCATGTCAATCCACTGCTGGATGAGTCCCGCAATGAAGATACAATCAGTACATCCACTTTGCTTTTGCACTCCACCTGTTCCATTGGCGGCCGAATGCGAATCTAAATGTGCATAGAAATCAAACCAATTGACCTACAACCTTTGCCCCATCAACTTTTGTAGAATTTTAGATGTGCATTACAGCTACTTTAGCCGGGTGGTTGTGGTGGCTATGTATGCCTGTAATCCACGACTGCGTGGAGGTGAGGGTTGTTGGATTACAAAAATGTTGCGACAACTCCCACCCCTTGGTCGTCAAGGAGGTAGAGAAGGCGGTGTGGAATAATGTGGACTCCGCTTGTTCCATCTGTAGATTTGTGATAGAGCATTTGCTTGGATTTCTCCAGGTGCTCCGATTTCCTCCCACATGTAAACACTCATTAATATTGATTTGAAGCTGTCGTGACTGCAGGAATCCTTACTCTTTGGTTCTTTCGGTGAAGTCGCGTAGGTAGAAAAAACTAATTTAAAAAAAAATCGTCGATTGCTTGTGTGGCGATCGAAACGTCGTGATCCATTATTATTTGTTCTACCTACGCGACTTTACCTAAACAACCAAAGGGTACAAACTCTCATTAATTGTCCGATAACATCTTTATGTAAAGAGGACAACAGAGCATGGGCAGGAGTGGTGGGGGGGGATTTGTTGACAGCTGCTCACCATTTGACTGCTGCTGTCCCTCGTCTGTAGTTCCTCGCGCCAAAGTGAAGGGATACTGTGTGCCAGTTACAATTATCACTTGAACGTAACTTGATGTTTCAATGAAAACAGCCACTGAGATTTAATACTGAAAATCTTTATTTTTCACATGCAGTGAAACAATGTTGTTAATAGGCTTGTTTCCCTGGGAAAGCCTCACTGAGTCTCAAGACTCTTTTTCAGGAGGGGCCTGCCAACTTTTCGCAGGAGTAATTTGGATGTTTGGCTAGTACCAGTTACATTGTATGTTGTTGTTTTGCCATGGGAGTAAACCCATACAGAGAAAGGGACCAGAATGAGGAAAGCGAAGCCAGGCAGTCCTTCAGAAGATGTCATGTACGGGCGTGACCACTGCACCACCCTGCCGCCCAAACAAATGTAATTTAAATAATGTACAATACTGGCAAATAAACCCTATTAGTATCAACTGAATTTCTGGACAATGTGGCACGTGTAGAGCTGCATCGGTGTTTCTAAAAGTCGTGTTCAAATTGCCTGCTATTAATAATATTTTAAAGTACAGGTTTCCCACCTCTGGTTTCATTTGACTTACCGGTTGTCCTCATTATGTGTGTCACAGGTAATATGGCAAGGAAAATATTACACAGCACGAGTTGCAGGATTAGGGCAATCATGGTTACACACTTGACCCCCTCTACACAAGTAACAGCTGAGAGTCAATGCTGGGATGTTGTGCGATTGATGCAAGCGACCCATCATTGTGTTTTGATGTTGAGCTGTTAAAATTGCACTGTTGTGGGGTGAGGTCAAGGCCGATGACTGCTTCCAGCGGTGTCAAGATCAGCATTTTGAAGAGGCTCGCGGAGGATGATACTGGGCACTAGGGTGCAGTCTCCCTCCATGAACAACAGAGGGCAGAGGAGCGACGCTCACAACAACAATTATTGGCGGAGCGCCGGGCGTATAAAACACAAAGTTGGAAGAGAGTTTATCTCGGGGAGTTAACCCACAACACCTGGGTCTGTCCCGCGTGTTCACACGATAACGCGTTTTCACTACAACGCGTTTTCTTTAATTTAGGGAACGCTTCTTGCACAACGCGGAACGCGCTCCGTCACAACGCGCTTACTGAGCCACAGTGTGTCTCTTAGTTCTTGCAAGCTAAGCTGGAGTGAGTCTCTCTCATTAAGGCTACATGGCCACACTGTGTCTCTTAGTTCTTGCAAGCTAAGCTGGAGTCAGTCTCTCTCATTAAGGCTACATGGCCACACTGTGTCTCTTAGTTCTTGCAAGCTAAGCTGGAGTGAGTCTCTCTCATTAAGACCACATGGCCACACTGTGTCTCTTAGTTCTTGCAAGCTAAGCTGGAGTCAGCCTCTCTCATTAAGGCCACATGGCCACACTGTGTCTCTTAGTTCTTGCAAGCTAAGCTGGAGTCAGTCTCTCTCATTAAGGCCACATGGCCACACTGTGTCTCTTAGTTCTTGCAAGCTAAGCTTGAGTCAGTCTCTCTCATTAAGGCCACATGGCCACACTGTGTCTCTTAGTTCTTGCAAGCTAAGCTGGAGTCAGTCTCTCTCATTAAGGCCACATGGCCACACTGTGTCTCTTAGTTCTTGCAAGCTAAGCTGGAGTCAGTCTCTCTCATTAAGGCCACGTGGCCACACTGTGTCTCTTAGTTCTTGCAAGCTAAGCTGGAGTCAGTCTCTCTCATTAAGGCCACATGGCCACACTGTGTCTCTTAGTTCTTGCAAGCTAAGCTGGAGTCACTCTCTTTTCGTCATATGTCCCACCAAATTCTGTAATAATAATGTTCCAGTTCTCTATATGTTTTTAAATTTAAATAAATCTACATTTTAAAATCCACAAATCTGGCTGCCTCCTGATGATGCTGGTTGTAATTACTGGCGAAACGTCGTACTCAGATTGTTAATGTTGTGGCTTTGCTCTCTAACACACAACCGGTGTGCTGTACTAGTAACGAATTGGCATGTTCTGTTTAAGTGACAAACCTTACTAATTGGCTGTGTCGGGTGGTGGTGGGTTTACCGACATATTTTTATATTTACGTGGTCTCACCCAAAAAACCTGCATTATGTAAAAATATGTTTATTTCCCCCCTTTATTTTTGGACAGTTTTAAATCTCTAACGTCTTTCAAATTGTTCTGATGTACAGTGCTACATTTCAAATTACTGTCATGCTTGCAACGGGTTGTTTAAAATATATTTAAATGGTGTAGATTCACGTTTAAACTCGCTTCGAATCTGCATTCATCATTTTCTTCTTAAGCAGTCCGTAACCACAATTGGTACATCGATGCATGACCCATTTGATTATGGTTTGTTGATCTTAATTTATCAAATAAAATGTTATTGAGTGTGCCAAATCCTAAAGAGTGGCGTTTGAGTCGACCTTATTTATTTTATATTCACATGTGAAACGCCTGTGCACATGAATGTAATCCAGTTACACACTCTCCTACTTGTTCATCAACTCTCTTCGTGGTGCAGATTTGATGGCTTGTCTTGCAACCATAAACAAACACAAGTCCGGGTGACTCATGATCCATGACTCACGATGCCAGTGGGCCAGGTTTCACTCTCAACTCTCTACCTGTGTGGCATGAATAAAACGCACCTGTAAATTTGACCTGAAATGATTGCACAACAATTGCCCCGCCTTCATGCGATGTTTATCCTCCACTGTTTATCTAGCTTTGACCTGAATTATATAAAAGTGCGGCTCTGCAACTGCTGTAGAGTCACATTGGTATAAACACATTTTACAATATGAACAGCGCATTGAAAACGCGTACTCTTTTATGTATTGTTTAACAAGTGTGTTCACAAATCCACACTGAGAAACACGATGATTGACAGAGGTGAGTAAATTATGTTTTCGATAGTGTATTTAAATAGAGCTACTGTAGGTAAGTAGTTTTCAGTTTTAAAGGCATAGTTTAACAAGACAACACTTGCCACCACCCTTCAAACCCATTGGTGAAAAAGAGCAAAGTTTATGTTAACATTATAAAATAATGTTTATATAATATATATTATATATAATGTTTACATTATATTATATATAATATAATGTTTATATAATATATAATATAATGTTTATGCAAGAGCCGCCATAAGGTTCATATGAATGGTTACCTAATAGCTTTTGAAACACGGTAATCGCTGTGAAGTGTAGTTTCCAATTCTTATTGTTCACTCAATCTCTCTGGCCTTTCTATGCAATATGAAGAAGGGTCATTGCCCGAAACGTCGCTTATCGGATTTTTTTCCTTTTTCAAGGCCTCAGTGCTACTGATGCATGAATTTGTTTGGTATTTGAAATGATACGAAGGCTCAGCAAGTGATTCCTTGCAGACATAAACAGAAGCGATACGCGCCACCCCAGCCACCTATGTCGCGAATCAATCGATTATCGCGATTGAGGGCTCGTGAATAAATTCTAGATTCAACGCCTTGTTTTAAAACGTGAACACAGCCGGCTCTAGTGACTGGAGTGGGTGGGTGTTGGATAATGTGAAACAATGACACGCAACGTATACAAATCTAAAACATAAATTCTTACGCACACGATCCGGTGTGCATATCGCGATCTTCAGGATGAATGATCACGTCCGAATCAATGCGTCGTCGTTGCTCCCCTAGCATGCGCTCTGCGTAACCCGCTCGTGTTGTTGTTGTTTGCGGCAGAGTTTAGGACCTTCGTGGCCAAGAGCCGCAGCTCCCGAGGCAAAGGAGTGATGGCACGCTTCAAGGTGCCGGACTTGCTGAAGCATCTCATGGAACGATACGGGGCTCCGGATATTCACGATCTGGGCATCCGTATCACCAGCATACCTCTGGGCATTTCCGTACGTGCCGTGCCTGCGTGTACGAGCGTGTGTGTGTGTGTGTACGTGTGTATGCATTGCGTCGCTTGTTGACTGCGAATTGTATTATTATTGGATGCCTCAAGTAGACTCTTTGGTTCTTTCGGTAAAGTCACGTAGGTATAAAATAAAATAAATTAAGACGTTTCGGGCGCGACACAAGCGTCCGTCTTCAGGTGGGAAAGCCTTGGTGTGCTGCTGAGGCAGACTGTTTTAAATGGTTTGAAATGTGTGTAGCCCATGGGTCATAAAGAAGTGGCCAGGGCTAGTGATGTTAACGTGAGAAATTAGCGTGTAACTGTAAGGTAGGAAAGCGGCCTCCTCCTCGATTTTACGTGACTTTACCGAAAGAACCAAAGAGTGTGGATTCCTGCAGTCGCGAAAGCTTCAAATCAAGATTGCCTCAAGTATGTATTGTTGTTGCCCTTGAGGGGGTTTACTTTCTGAATTAAATGCGTTCTGGAATTGCTGACACACAGCCACAACGTACGTGTCGCTGTGTTCACACCTGAGAGTGACACTGCATCAGCCTTTTACCAATATTCCCCCTCCCCTGCGTTTGCCTTACACGGCCACAATGCTGAGCTATCCTCAGTTGCTCAGGCACACAAGTTTCACACCTGTCTCCCTGTCAAGTGAATGTGGTGTATCCTTTTGTCATGCAGTCTGAGACAGACTTCCAACACGACTTCAGTTTTGTGGGTGCAGTGCTGCGACAAGAGCACTGAAGTAACTGCTCGTGTAAGTACATCATGTTACTATATATCGTATTGAAGGCTGAGGCCTATTTTACTGTACCGCTCCTTACAGAAATCTTCTTTCCCGAGTGGTTGTGCATTTGTCGCTTTTTTCAGAGGTTCGCGATTCGATCCCAGAAGTCGCCCTAGTTAATATTGCGGGTGTATTATCCAAAACTGCATTTCTATATGCTTCACAAATAATGTAAAAAAAAATCCCGTGTTGTTATTAATGAATGAGGAGGACATGTGTGCCGGCGTCAGAATCAAAATTTGCAAATCTAAACAAGTACTCAGAAATGACTGGATTGGGTAAAACCACATGTATATATGTTCAACTTCTTTCGCACTGTACGTAGCCAACTGTGCTTATCGGAGGTGTGGAGGACAACAAACTGAACACAAAAAGCAGTTCTAAAGAAATTGTTTTCAATATAGATTTAAAAGTGCATAGCTCCAATGGCTTCCTGATATCGGAAGGAAGAGCATTCCAGTTGGCCGCAGAAGCCCATCTGAAAGCGAGTGATGCGGTGACTGTCTTTGTTCGATGGCTTGCCAAAAGCCACTGCTGCTAGGATGATCCACCAATCCCATCTCTCGATTGCAATCGTGCATTAGCAGCACACCTTGCATTCGCTGTTGAACCACTCGTCCATCACGTGTTCCATCATCGCAACTACAGCACTGCCCTGCACCTGTGGCCGCCACAGTTGCTAACATTGTGTTGTTTGTTTAGGTGATCGGCAAGGCCCAGAAAGGCGAGCGGGAGGCGATGGACCGTGGGCTGGCTCGCATCGAGTGCGACATCAAGCAGGAGGTGGAGGGCCGGCCACACAAGGTCAAGAAATACCTGGTGGAGTCGTTCCCCTTGCCAGGGACGAGCGCCGATCTTCGCCGACAGTTCACGACACAGCCGGCGGCCGAGATGGTGCTGCAGGTCTTCCAGAACGCCGAGGACATCTTTGTGAATAAGCTGAAGAAGTTGGGGGCCATGGCGTCTGGACTTAATGCAACAAAATTACCGTGCGAGAAAGTTCATGCATTTGCTTACATTTGTCAAAGATTTTCCATAAAATTTGTCCTCGGAATTATTTAATGAGTGATAATCGCCATACGTTTCAAGTCTGTGGATGCTTCCACCATTATCAAAAAACTTTCTCTACCACTGATTTAACTCTCCTCTATAATATTTAGGGCCATCGCTTTCACAAAATTCAGTCACACGTTGAGACAAAAGTAAGGGGGGGCATTGAAATTGGTCAGACATCTATGAATGTGTCACCCTCTATTTGTCCCAACAGAGTGATATGGCTGCACGTGGTTTGGGTCCTTTGTTGTTTCCACCAACAGTGTGTGCAGGACTTCCTGGGGCAGGTGAAAGGGGACACGCTGGCCCGGAAGCTGTTTCAGTTGGCCCTGTGCTGTGGCTCCCTCAAGACTCCTCGCGACCTCGTGGTCAAGGAGAAACCGGCCGCGTTTCTCGGCAACATCAGCACTCCCGACACCAGACCGCCGCTTCTTCCGGGGAGTAAGGAGACAAATTTTCACATACAGTAGACTCTCGATTATCCGCGCTAATTACGGGGAAGATGGCTGCGGATGATAAAAAATCTCGGATGATCCAAAGATATCTATTTTCTGCGGATCTCTATGCCACAAACTAACGATCAACCGATCGATGCACGTGGTCGGTGATAAAACTTTCCTGCTCCCGAGCAGAAGACTCGGCCCTCTAAGTGGATAGCAGAGCCACGCCAATCACCATCAATCAAACTCCACCCACTGTTGTAAAGATATGCAACTACTGTACTGTCGAGGTGATCACGTAGATTTCGGATTCATGGGCGCACATATTTGCTCGATATAAGCACGTGACTTGTAACAAACATTTCCAAGAATTACAATGTATAACTATTTTTAGATTATTAATTTGGGCCTAAGGGAAAATCCATGAGTTATTAATAAGTAAAAATCTCATGTGCGTGGTTAATCCGCAAATCAGATAAACCGCACATGGATAATCAAGAGTCTACTGGATTGCACGCGTGCTGAATTGTCGTAGCTTCTCTAAACACCTTCACATCTCGTCTCGATTATTACTAATGCATTAGTAAGAGTTTGGCATATCACGACGCACTAGTTTGTCAAATTCACGTCGAGATGACCCGGGTGGCTGAGAGAGATTATTAGCATTGAGCTGGAAACGCTGAGATCCTGGGTTCGAATCTGGGTAACCACCTGTGATTAAACTTGCTTTTGTCAAGTGCAGCCAGTTGATGGTCTCAGCTCGGTCATTAATGACTGTCAAAAAAACCCAAAACATACTAAATAAATGGCTATGCACTTAATTTGACCAAGTCCAATATCGGCTCAACAGAGTGGGTGGGAATGTGCTTCCCTTTACTCTGTGGACCAGAGGTCACTAGAAGCAATGTCAGAGGTAGCTTTGTGATGTTCTCTTCTGCGGGCCATTCTCCAATAGGACGGGTTCTGCTGCTCCGTGAGAGATCCGAGCGGATACTCCGTCTCATGACACGATATCGAAAGCACAATCTGAATAAAATGTAGTTTCTTGTATTGTACATAGGGGGTCAGACCACGGAGGACCTTCAGAATGCTGAGTGTGATCTTGAAATTAATCCTGTACTGGTTCGGGGGATAGTTGAACAATTCGAATATTGGGGCGATATCGTCTTGCATACGGGTGTGAGAAGTTTGCCAGTGGTTTTTTTAGTCCATCTAGATTTTTGGGTTAGATCATGTAAACATGCACTCAATAATACGCGTTAATATGCACTTTTTACGTGACCTAACCCAAAAATCTCTATTATGGATAATATTGGTCGCGAAGGCCTTCGTGTTAAACTTGTTTTTTGAGTCATCTGGAGAGTGATGATGAAACGTATCGGGAGGCCGTAGATGAGACGTGGGGGTGGGGGGGCAGAGAGAGAGAGTTGCAGTTGTTGAGCCTATTGGAGCGAGTTACAGCATCGTTGTCTTCTCCTACAATGGCATTGCTTCTCTCCTTCGCAGAGGCGGTAGCCGAGCATCTGGTCCGTCTGCTGAGCCACGCAAGTAAGATGGCAGAGCCCCTGGGCCTATCCGCTCTGTCACGCGTGGAGAAGCAGCTTGCCGAGCTTTTGACTCGCGCGACCTCCCCAGCCTGGGCCTCGGCTCCTTCTTGGACATCCTCCATCGCAACGCCCAGGTGCGTACGTGGCGTGCGTGAGCCCACCCGCCTCCAGCTGGTAAGAGGCAGTACAGCAAGTAGGTGTACGACACTGCCCGTGCAAAGCTTGAGTGTACTTATCGCCTCCGAGTGGCGCTCAATGTTAAGTTTGTTTCCAAAATTGTGCGCGGTAATATTAGTTTATTATTACGAACTTAAAACTCATTTGTCGATAACTCAAATACGTTTAAGCGTTATGTTATCACTGCCAATGCAGAGCACAACAAAGTGTCACGTAAGATGCATGGGTTTTCTCTTGTAACTCTTAAAAAATATCTGTGAATTTGGCAAACATCCCAAAGGTAGATATTGAAAATCAACGTTAAAATTGAGTGTACAGCGGTGACATTCAGATAAAATATATGATAACACTATATATGCAAAGTGGCCAGGTGGCTCAGAGATCAAAGCGGAGCATTGGCAATAACGAGATTCTGGGCTTGAATCTGGATTTTGACCGCTTGGGTTGAAACCGAGGTCTCAAGTCTTATCAAGTCGATCGTCCGAGCCCATTCACCAGCGACTGCACAAAATTACAGTCTCATTAAACTTGGGTTTTGCACTTCATTTTCCTAATTCCATCTCTGAGAATAACAATTTCAGCTTGACTCTCGTGCGCCGCACAATCTCATAACACAGCTAATGTGAAAGTGTTGGCTCCTATTGTGTACAAGATAAAAGGCCACCCACCGCATTTTATGACACAGGGCCTGCACGGCTATGCGAGATTTACGAATGGATGATTTATTTGTCTCTTGACATTACGCCGATAGCGCATTTGGAAAACTAAAATTGAGAACGAATTTTGTGTTAATTTGCAAACTTAAATCTGTAATATTTAATCAGTTTTCGTGCACTGCATTGTGAGATGCAGCTCCATGCGTATCGTTTAGCTTTAAGCCGGTGTTTGCCTTGCGGTCGCCTCGGTGTCAACCAACTGATGTTGACGGATTTGTTGTATCTGTGGTAGCTGTTAGAGGAGACTGGGGTTGTGATCTCTGCCCTGGGTGGATCTGGAGCCACAGCGGGAAGCTTCTGCCCAAAGCGCGACGAGCTGCATGGAGTTCATCCACCAGTGCGGCAGCCTCGACACCGCAGCGGTGAGACACGGGCCCCAGTAGGGGCCACAGGGGCGGCTCAGAGATGGGGATAAGGATTTGGAGATTTAGGGCGCTCGCGGAAATAAACTCTTCAACTCAAAGCGCCTTACAACAGCGTCTCATCTCAACCATTCCATTGCTCTGCGGCAGTCTACCCGAGGGGACCCCCCCACCCCAATGGCAGCTGTTCCTATTTGGCACGTGGTGCACGCACTACCGGCCTGTGAATGGACATGTCTGCCATTTGGGAGCGATGTTTGAGTTTCCTACGTGGTTTTTTCCCCGATAACGTAATTTGCAAGTACTTGATCTGATTTGGCAAATTTGCAACATGATGCGGTTACACGTGGCCAATTCTTTTTTTTTATACAGCGTCACAGGATTATTATCATACATTGTGAAACAGATCTCTTTGTTTGTGGTGAATAAACTGGCAACATTAACCAGAGCGGATGCTGGGCTTGAACCGAGAACCACCACTCGGCCATGTTTCCATAAATTTGTGCAGTCACATTAACGCTGTTCACGTCGTACGCAATGGACACTTTATTATTAGCACCACCTCTGGACCTGTTTGGCCCCTGGTCCATCTTGAGTGGTCTTGTAAGGGCGGCGTATACAGTTTGATTTTATATCGGCACAGCAAATAGCCAATGGAAAACCACCCGTTCCGTGGGGGTGCTACGCGCTGGCACGGATCGGATGCGCCAGTGCAAAAGGGCTGCTAGCAACTCGGCCGCCTCCAAACGAAAGAGAGAGGGTTCCAGGTCTCTGTTGTTGGCTGTGTGCTCTGCAGCTGCCGGCCGTGGACTGCGCTGTGGGGCAGCACTACGGCGTGCATTCCTGCCGCAACCTTGGGCACGGCCCCGTGGCCAACCTGGTGAAACTGGCGCAGAAGGCCAAGCCCGGTGGCAGCAGCGGCGGTGCCCATCGGTGCGCCGTCTTGTACGAGACGGCGCTGTGTGCTCGCGACTCGAGGTTTGGCAGCCCCCTCCAAAGTGCCCTCCTCCTCACCCCTCTGCTCACCTCGTGATCTGCCTGACCGCCACGGGTCGCTCCTCAAAATTGTTGAGTCGGCGACAGACACTTGGGGTTCTTTAATCTTTCACATCAAAGGGTCAGTGAGCCACACCAATATGCCATTGGTAATGTAACTTAAGGATTCAATGTTCAAGGCAAGTGATTGTCGAGACAAACTGATGATTGTGTGTGTAACACCCCTCTGGCAGTCAACTGCCTGATGATGGCCTTGCCACGTTGCTTTGGTCATGGGGGTTGTTGCACCAAACTTTACCACGCTTGGTGAAGGGGGCGGGGATTAGGTTCAGGACTGGTTCAGATATCAGTCACCACTGACGTTAGCCATGGCTAGGAATCCAACTCGGATCGCCGCGTTAGTATCGCAGTGCACCAAACATTGCAGCAGTGCTTCAGAAATCATTCCGAAGTTGCTTGATATTGCACACAGTTTGAATAAACCATCGTTACTTCAGGACATATTTTTAATTAAAATTTTACTTTGTACATGCTGTGATCGTAATAAAGAGTTGTGCTAGTTAGTAGTAACAGCGCGATACATCGGTTAAATCGATTAATATTTATTATTCAGCTGACAATTCATGTATTGAATTGCACGTGTAAGAATCAACTTCTAAAAAATTGTATCGCTTTTTATTTTAATAGTTTCACATTGCCACTGCAGAGAGTCGACATGATCAGCGTAAGTTCAAAAGAACTGACACACCTTGTGAAAAACCCAACGCAGAAGATCCCTGGGTTTGATATTCGACGAAGATCATGGTCCCCCTAAACCGCATCTGCACAAAACATGGCAGATGCGGATACCTGATGCACAAATGGAAAATTTTAAACTATCCAGTGTTTGACTGTGGTCATCCAGAACAGATCGTACAACGTGAAACGACGCAATAGAAAATTAAAGTCAAGCCACAGTGCGATTGTGACCATCCAACCCAAGCTATTCACGATATTGTGAACCACAGTCGTTTGTGCTCCTTCAACGGAGTAGTTTTAGTTTAGTTTAGTTTTCATTTATTTGGTTTAGCCCTGTGAGCCATTCGGCTCTTGAATCGGGTGCAACCTCAACAAACAAAAAAGACAAAAACATGAACAAGAAAACATCTTAAAGTGACTTTGTGCATGTGCAAACAGAAAATCCAGGAAAAAACGTCAAAATATTCCTGATATAGCACCGTACACCAACGCTGTGTGCAAAAATCCCAGTGGGATGCAAGACAAACAACAACAAGAAGAAAACTTAGATTAAGGCCATCAGTCTAACTCCGTACTACAATAAACAAAAACATGGCCAAACCAAAAAACTTTTAGAAATCACCAAAATAAAGCTATAAATGCAATGTAACAGTGATCATGGGAACTGTGACCGAATTTTTAACAATAAACTACATAAATAACATGTATCACCAAACCCTAGAGCCACAGCTGGCTGCATGAGTCACTCCACAAACAACAGGAGGAGCTGGAATAGTAACCCTACATGAAGCCCTCTCGTCATGACCAGCAGACCTTGGACATTGGCTTATGGCTCCTGAACATGTTGCCCTCATGCGCAGGAATAGAATAGCTCAGGGATTGGCAATCTGCGTCTCCCGGTGCTGCATGCTGCTATTTAAAGACTGTTTGGTGATGTTATTTATGAAGGACCACTGTCTCGTATTCACCACAGTGCATTGCGCCTCTTGAAATATTGAGTTGAGTAATCCCGGTAGTTGAGAAACTAAGGTAGTTGAGTACCCCAGGAACACGCTGTGGTTCGTGTCGCGTTAATAGCTCCGTACCGTGCCGTGTAACTCACTAAGCAGCCGATTGCTCGCGTGCAGTGGTAGTGCCGTGTTCATTGATAACACTGCACACTCCGTGCAGTGGTAGTGCCGTGTTCATTGATAACACTGCACACTCCGTGCAGTGGTAATGCCGTGTTCATTGATAACACTGCACACTCCGTGCAGTGGTAGTGCCGTGTTCATTGATAACGCTGCACACTCTGTGCAGTGGTAGTGCCGTGTTCATTGATAACGCTGCACACTCTGTGCAGTGGTAGTGCCGTGTTCATTGATAACGCTGCACACTCCATGCAGTGGTAGTGCCGTGTTCATTGATAACGCTGCACACTCCATGCAGTGGTAGTGCCGTGTTCATTGATAACACTGCACACTCCGTGCAGTGGTAGTGCCGTGTTCATTGATAACACTGCACACTCGGTGCAGTGGTAGTGCCGTGTTCATTGATAACACTGCACACTCCGTGCAGTGGTAGTGCCATGTTCATTGATAACGCTGCACACTCTGTGCAGTGGTAGTGCCGTGTTCATTGATAACGCTGCACTCTCCGTGCAGTGGTAGTGCCGTGTTTATTGATAACGCTGCACACTCCGTGCAGCGTTGTGTGAGGATGGCTCACTAAATGAAAGGGGAGTCGTAGCTATCGCACTGTGGGGTGGTCATCGCCCTCCTCCCCCTGGGCATGTGCCGTGTGTGTTGTGTGCGTCGTGAGTCGTGGCGATGTAAACCCGGGGTAGCTCCTCTCTCCGTCTCTTCGTTTGTTGCTGTCCCGGCGAAGCTCGAGTTGGTGAGCGCAACGCGTGGCAGATCCGGCTTCACCCGTTCCCACTCCTCCCAGTCAGCGACTCCCAAACCCCCACTCAATAATCGCAGATCACTACCCAGGTCCTTATCAACCAAATGATTTTTAACTAAACTAGTTTTTGTATTCTTAATGTATCAACAGTTCAGTTTTAAAGTATAATTTTACCGAGGCACTGTATGTTTTCCTGGTGTGGACTGTGGCTGTTTTTGCTATTGTTTTACTGCCTTTCTCAAGCTTGGAAATGTATATATGAATGAAATTGGAACTTATATACTTCATTTATTTATTAATTGACAAACTATTTTTATTTTACCAGGTAAGGCCCACTGAGCATATATAGCAGTTTTTCAGAAGCGACCTGGCCATCGCAAATGATAGCTCAACGAAGTGGCTTATCGTCATGTGGACATTTATAGCAGACAAATATACAGCATGCGTCAGGGTTGGGATGGAACCCACGACCTCCTGCGTACCAAGGGAGGTAGTTAACATCTCCCAGCCACCGTGGTGCCCTGTGGTCACGTGAGGCCTTCCACTTCTGAATGGCTTGCGATGCATATTTGAACATTACTGCAAGCGTCTTAGCCTCGTTCATTCGGTATTCGAGGGGAATATTGCCATTTAGTAACTTTGTTTCAAATATCGCGCATTGAACTTTCGATTTTAATTTGCAATGTAATTGAGGGACTGTGCATTGTCTTGTCGTGGTCTGGTGCTGTTGTATTGCTGAATTGCCCAAACTTGCATTTGTTGACAAATCGGCAGGAATCTATGTACTTTGTATTTTTAGCAACATGCTTACATTTTCTCCGTCTTGCCTCTCATATCGTTTTTGAACATACCTCGCTGACCCGCCCCTACTGGACATATGTGAAAAGAGCTTCATAGCTCATTGGATTCCTCCAGGATGAAAAAAAGATTCTAATTAATCAGTGGCACTGCCAACAACCTGCATCCACACACGACTAAGCACCCCTTGTAATGCCATACACATGGTTTCTTTCCCACAGACATGTAATTCTGCAAATTTTCAGAAATATCTGCCGTATGCGAATTACTACAGACAAGTTTAGAGTATTAAACGTGACCTATTGTGACTCGTCTAATGTGTATCGCGTGGTCGTTAGCACAGAAAGATGCGTCTGGTAACGTCCTAATGGACCAAACATCGTAAAAAGGAGGCTGGGTCTGCGTTGTTCAGAGTGACCACCATATACAGGGACTTTTCTACTTACGGACGAGTTAGGTTCCAGAAGTCTGTTCGTAAGTCCAACTTTACTCCTGTCGATTCCAAACATGTTGTACGGCGTGTACACTAAACACAGGGAATGGCTTTAAGAGTTGTATAATCTCCTGTAGACGTAGACGCCACTGGTTCTTCACGTTGTGTAGATGTAGATGCCACCACCACCATCTATTGCGTGGCGATTAAACTTATGAATCTCAGTACAAACAGGCAACTGGACATATGGACAGGTTTCTTCGTATCTCTGAGACTTTCTAAGTTGAATGGTTGTAAGTGAAGGAGTCCCCGTAAATATTTTTGAGGACCACTGGGATCTTCAGTTTAAACCGTGAGTCTTGGAGTCATTAGACCAGAAAGAAGTGAGACAAAATCGACAGTAACATTGAAAAATATGTACACAGGGCAGGGAGGGCCCAGCCGCATGACAGAATTTATTCAGCGGTATCGTCACGGTAACAGAAACAGTGCTCCCGAATGAATCGCAGAATCCCCCGAATATTCCGCCTCAGGCGGGAGAATCTCTGTCCAGGCCCGCGTGACGCCTTTGGTCCAATCTTGTCGACGGCATCATCATCATCATTCTCCTCGTTGTTGTTGTTGCCTGGTTGGAGAGCAGGGCCCCGCCTGGCAAATGGACGCACGCGCCATCGTTAGCACGGTCGGCTACAGTTAGCACGGTCGGCTACAGTTAGCACGATCGGCTACGTACGCGTTCAAAATTATTTCAACGTACAGACATGCGCGTATTCATTATGCCACCGTCTGCCCCATCATGCATTCTCGGCTGTGCTTACACTGGTTGCTGCAGTGCACCTCATATGTGTCCGGCCGCTCAAATGCGAGGTAGGAGGATGCCACACATCTCTCACTATGGCCAGTAGCGGAATGCTACATTCCTATAACAGGAGCCAATGGTGGTGTATAATAGGATCACCGCTGTTGACTTCCCACAAAATGGGATTCATTATTTGACTATAGCTCAGGTTGATAAATAAGCTGTTAACCTTCGTGACCTGGATTTTGAACTCACAAGCGTGCAGTGATCATGGAGTGCTCTAACCGCAGCACCTCCAAGTGGGATGCAGTGCAATTCATATATTTATAATTAATATATATTTTTTACTAGGAATGCATTTAGCTGCAGATTGGTGGAGATGAGGTTAGGGATAAGATATTACATCCTTTGGAGCCCTGGGATATAGTGAGATGAACTAAAGAGGTGAATGCAATTACAGAATCCTCATTTCACAACTCCTCATGAAACAGATTCCCCGTTCTTACAATACAGAACTTGTCTCATCTGATACAGAACCCAAATCTCATGTGTCCTCAATATTTTTTACTTCCTCTCAATCGTGAATACCACATTGTGGGAATCAACAGTGGTTGTAATATAAATAGACTTGCCCTTGCTATAGGAATGTGTAATTTACTCAAGTAACTAATTTATGATGATCGATGGTGTTTGCTATATGCTAATTTATATCAGGAGACACGTTGTCTGAATGACCTCCCCAATACACATTTTTCTCAAGGTGCACTTCTGCGTGGAGGCTCACTCTTGTCTCGTAGCCGAATCCATCTCCTCCTCCGCGATGACGTCATTGGTGCCACCACTTTGATTGGGGAATTTTTCAGACAGGCGTGTTACCACACAGTCACCTGCTGACTCCACTCCCCAATCCGAGTTTGAAGCCCACTCGCTCCCAGAAACTGAGCCTGCAGTATTCTGATTTGTCCAAGTGGACTCCGAAGTCTGCTCGCTTGCAGCAGTGACTTGGAAATCTCCCTCACAGAGACAGGGGATTGCCGAGAGGCTGCAGGCCACCATCGGCTCCATTTCCTCTTCAACGATGACGTCATTGGTGCTGTCACGTTGATCGAAGAGTTTTTCAGACAGGCGTGTTACCGCACAGTCACCTGCCGACTCCACTCCCCACTCCGACTCCATTCCCAAATCCGAGTTCGAAGCCCACTCGCTCACAGAAACTGAGCCTGCAGTATTCTGATTTGACCAAGTGGACTCCGAAGTCTGCCTCTTTACAGCAGGGACTTGGCAATCTCCCTGGCTGAGACGGGGGACTGCCGAGAAGCTGCAGGCCGCCACCGGCTCCGTGTCCATGGCTGGGCAAGGCGGGAAGTTCGCTTGCGGTGGCACGGCCCTGCCGCCCCACAATAATGGGTGGTTGAGGGCCTCCGTGGGTGTGAGGCGACGTTGGGGATCCCACCTGCCAAGGAGGCAAACGGAGGGAGTCAGGTGCCTGTTGCATTCTAAAATCGCTTCATTGAATCGTGGTCTGGGGTGAAATGCGCAATTCTATCCTCAACACTTTTGTCAGAAACGATATTTATTTTAAAAAGCGACGAGATGAAGAAACGATGCCCCGGTGTGACACAAAACTTTGCAGTCCTAGCCCAAACGACACGTGAGGTCTAAGATCGTTTCCAGTAATGTTGATGGTAGACGCAAAGTGATTTATATTTAATTATTTGTACGAGGTGAAATGTAGACAATAGTAACAAGTCTCTTACTGAAGGCACTCGCGGAGAAAATTGATGAACTTTTGATTGCGGGTTCCCAGAACCGCCTTCAAAGACACGGAGCACGGGACGATCCGTTTCCCGTTGACGACGGGGCGATTCTTTTTGTCTGTTTATCGGAGAGAGAAAAAGAGAGAAACACTGAATTAGTTGTGGCGATCAGTACAATGCGGGGGCGGTCCTTAACCCTCCAATTGCGATCTTTGCAAATATGATTCCATGTTGGCGGTCGACTACAGCCTGTCATCCCTCCAGGGTCGATCAAATTTGTAACCGTTTGTGAGACGTTTGCAGTAGTCGTGTGGAAAGGATGGCTCCTAAGCGTGAAAGTGAAATTCCCACTCTCAACTCTGGGCCACCGGAGGAGACGAGAACCTCCTGATACTTGTTTGAGCAAGGAGACACTTTGATGTTTATTTTAGTATTATATTATTATTTGCATCACTTGGAGAGGATGGTAATTTGTTGTACAAGCGTGCTTTTCAGCATAATCTATTTCTCAATCAAGGACCCACAGTTTGTGTGGAGGGTTGTTCTCTGTGGTTGTTTTGTACTATGGTAGAACTGCTCTATGCTGATTTAGGATACCGTCACATCTGCCACACAATTTTTAAAAATTGTGCTAAGTCATGCTGAAATTAAAAAAAAAACGGCCACTCATCTTTATTAAAAATGTGATGGCCAGAATTCCATGTAATTAATACACACGTCCTCTGTTGGATTGCAAATCCCTATAAGGTTTTCCAAATATACTCTGCTACCTAAACATAACCGTTCCTTTTAAAGTATTTTTTCATAAGACTCCTTACTGTCACACTAATTCAACACGTACTGACGAGTACGTTGCCAAGACCGTTGTGACTTTTAAACCCAAATAAAGCACAGTTCATTTTTAAATTACGCGAAGCAGTTTCCATGCCTTTCTATTCAAGCACAGAGCACGAGACACGCGGCTGCACGGCCACGATTCTCCGGGCAGTGACAGCAGCAGCAGCAACAGCTACGAACTCCAACACCACCACCTCACCACCCCCCCTATCCACTCACCAAAGGAGATAATGTTGTGGGTCGAGGCGTCAATCATGGCTTTGGGTGGGAGCCCCAACATCTGAAACCAAGATCACAAGAGGGATGAGTTGGATGAGGTCCGTCGCTCGAGTGAACAGAGCGTGCATATGCTGCACTTTGTCTCATTGAAACGTCGATGAACAATGAACTTTGCCTGCTCTTGTACATACTGTTTGCAGATATTTATCTCTATCATCAGGCGAAGCATACATATTTGGTCTTTAATCGATGACGTGGTTACTACGTGCGGCTTCGTTGCTCTCCAACACAGGCTCTGAAAGCCTCGGGGATTAACAACAAACCACAATAATCATAACAATAGTAATCATTCCGAAGGACATCTGCCTGACGCTCTGATTATCTGGTATTACCGATGATCCCGAAATCTCTCTTTACTTCTTTACTCATGGAAATGGTGCGTGATCACGCAGTGAACACGTCCACTCCTCTCCCGTGTACCGGCAGCTGAGCGACATTTTTTGACAAGTGAAAGGCCCAGAGGATGACGACAGCCCTGCACGTAACCAGCTTTGTCGCATGAGCCATCGCACAGCGGGTCTGTACGCTGGTGGATCGTCGTGCGCCATCAGTCATAACTAACCCCCTGCTGCTGCTGCTGTTGTTGTTTATCGTGGACTCCATCGTTGGTTCAAATTCGAATTAAACCCTCTCTCCTCCTTTATATGGCGCAGTTGGAACGGTCCCATGGGAAATATGACGCCCGGTTTGGTGGTGCCGTATCGGGCTCGAGGTTTGTTACAATAAAAATTATAGAATTCATCAGTATGTATATATTTTAAAAATGTATACTTGTAAGGCGCATTTAATCCGATGATCCCAATGCGGGCGCGTGTATGGAAAGCAGGGAAATGAGACGACCAAAACGAGGAAATGAGACGACCAAAACTATGGGGAATAGGCCACTTTACCGAGTGAGTTTTCATGGTGAGAATTAAATAGCTTTAAAAATTATGTCTTGTTATCAGAGGCCAACGCGTTCCATAGTCTTGGAGCTGCACTGGCAAAAAGCCCGATCGCCCCCAGGAATTGAGACTTGACCTCAGAAAACTGAGTAGGAGATCAGAAGATCTCAAGGACCTCATTGGTGTACATGAGTGAATCAGCTCCTGTAAGTATTGTGGGGCTAACCCACTGACAGCCTTGTAGCTCAACAGCAGGACCTTATAACCAACTGGATATATATGCAGTGGTGTTTTCCTACGCGTCAGATACCTGGATGAGATAGCCGATGTGGTCTTCCGAGCTTGTCTTGAAGAGCGGGTTCCCGAGGAGCATCTCGGCCACCACACATCCGAGTGACCACATGTCCGCGCTGCATGTGACCGGGAGCCCAAAGTACATTTCGGGGGCCATGTACCACATCGAGCCAAGACACCAAGCTCCTAGCAGCACACGGACAGACAGGTGACCAAACAAGGTGGCACTTGCACATTATTCACCTGTACTTGTGAAGTGCAGAATAGATGAGGGTATGCACACGCAGTCACGTATGGCACTCAAAATACGCACAATGACAAAGATCGCCCACGTAAATGCGTGTATCAGCTGGGTAGCACTTAGAAATGTAAATTATTTTCATTACACTGGTGCCAGCTATCATAGAGTGCAGCTGTCGTGTCGCGAGAGTTCTCTGCGGTGAGTAACAACTTCTTTAAATGCAACGGCGCTGCGACGCCTCTCTGAATAAAATTAACGCCGAGCCGCTTTGCGCGTTTCAAGATTCAGTGATGAACCGGGGACACCTACCACCACCCTGTAACGTGCAGACGTCTCGGAACGGGAAAAGGTTAAGTGAGGAATGAGGACAAAGGACCTTAGGGCTGCCATGCGATCTGTACATTTGCAAACGTAAATCACATGTAAATCACACGTAAATCAGCCATCCGCGACGAAAATTCCAATGGGATTGGCTACTGGCTCCAGACTTGTTACCGGTTTACTGGTTCTTGTTTGACAACTACCCTCCTCAAAACTGGGAGGTTGAGAGTTGAAAACCTGGCCAAATGATTGACGAAATGTAACGTTTGAAGGGTATCAGTGTCACTACCACACTTTGTTTAAGCGGTGCTAACCACCACGCCACCACAGCACGAAGACAAAGACCCCCCATATAGCTTAAACAGGCTCGTAGCGCAGCGTGCTAACTGTTAACACCACCGCTCCCCACAAACACTGTGACACGCACACACACACATGCTGCTACACACGTACACACACACAGGGCAGCTAGATCACTCACTTGGGCAGGTCTCGCTGATGCTGAGGCCAAAATCCGTGAGCCTGATATTGCCACTGATGTGGTCTTTGACCAAGATGTTTGCCTGCAAAAATGACAGAGTGGTTGTCAGTGAAACTCGTGGTGTGTCGGTGAGATTGCGTCTTGTTGAATTGGTTCATGGCGGTTTACTCAAAGATTTCATGTACTCATTTTTGTTGAACACTTACTGCTCTTTGAAAATGTAATAATGCTTGAAGATCTCCCTACCCCATGCCGTGTTAATAAAGGGGGTTGTATGGCCATACCTCACCATGCTGCTCAGGGGGCTGTTGAAGGCAATGGGATCCAGGACCAGTTCAGATATCGCCCAAACCCTGGTTTTAGCCGTGGCCAGAAATCGAATTCGGGTCATTAACCTCTGAGTGCAGTTTGCGAACTACCCCACCACTGCTACGCCCATCATTTAGCTTTGGCATTCGGAATTGTTGCTTAGGGCAGTGGTCGTTGTTGTTTAATGCAAATTAGAAAATATTAAATGTTCCGCGGAGCGTTGGTTGTTGAGAGCAAACAGAGATCCACGTGAAAAGTTGTATTTCTATGCAAGTTTTGGCTATCTGTGTTTATGAAATAGCAAGTCGTGGCATGAGTGTTGTTGCGGTGTAGAATAAGATATCTCGAAATCCTGTTACTAAGGTTTACAATAGTGTTCTCATATTCTTAGTTCTTTCGGTAAGAAAGAACTAAGAATATGAATTACTGGAGTCACGAAAGCTTTAAATCAAAATTTAAGAGTGTTCTCATTTTCTGCAACTGCACGAACTGAGGCACTAACTCCATACTGACGGACAAAAGACGCAGCGGGCTGCTTAGTTTACTAACCGGCTTCAGATCCGCGTGAATGATGTGCATCGCCTTCAGCTTTGCCAGGGCCCGCAGCATGGAGCCCACGTACGGCTTCAATTCCGTCATGTATAAGCCATAGGTCTCGTCCAGCTTCTGGAGGAGGTCTCCGCTGCGTGACGGCACAAAACGTGAACGGTTACAGTTTCTTCCTGCTTGTGACCCATTCCCTGATTGGCCCCTTGAACGGGAGCACACGTGCTTGACTGAGGCGAAGCCGCACGGAGTAACCATACAGGGTTGCCGCTCAACTCAAAAGATAGTCAATGAGGCAGGAAGGCATTATAAAGAGTTATGTCTGACCATGGAGCCGTGTACAAAGACAATAATTCTAGGGCAGGGGTCGGGAACCTTTTTGACTAAGAGAGCCATGAAAGCAAAAAATTTGGAAATTTATTTCAGTGAGAGCCATATAATATATTTTAAAAGTGAATTCAACTAAATGTCAGTATAATAAGCCTCTGAATTTATTCTTTTAAATAATGTTGTTATAACACTCACCATTAATGCGACTTCTGGTGCTGCATGGATTTGCTGATGTCTTTGTAGTCGGGTTGGTACTTGGTGAGGTTAAGCTTCATGCAAGCGTTGAGGCTTTCATCCGTTAAACGTGATCGTAGGTTGGACTTAATGTTTTTAAGATGTGAGAATGACTGCTCACATGCATACGTAGATCCAAACATGGTCAATACAGCAATACTCACACGCTGCAGTGTGTGGTATGTGACAGGAAGCGCGTTCCAAGTTTTGAGAATCAGCTGGTCTTCGGGTTGGAGTTTTTTCATTTCTGTCCACATGTGCTTGCTCGCCAACTCCGCTTTCTGTCGTGTGATTCTTTCCAAATCTTCATTCAGTGACTTGAACTTATTCACGCAGATGTCTGAGGCCTTCAGGTCAGCCACTTCTGCTTCAAAATCTCTGACGGAGACACCAGGGATGTAATTCAGGTCGGCTGTGTTCAGTGAACACTCGTTTGGATGGGTGATGAACTTAAAAAGACGAGTGTGCTCACGAAATTCTCCAAAGCGTGCTTTGAAGGACTGTAGGAGACTGGATGTGCAGCCAGCTAGCTGGTGGAGATCAAGGTTTTGAATGGGCTCACTTGCTGTGCATGCATCTTTAAATTGGCTCAGTTTTTCAAAATGTAGTAAACGACCTGTTTCAAGATCCGTGATGAAAAGCTCCAGCTTGTTTTCAAAAGCAAATACAGCTTGTTGAAGGGATAACACTGTATTTCCAATGCCTTGCATTTTCACGTTGAGCTGGTTCAGATGTTCAGTCAGATCTACGAGATAGTAAAACTTGAGGAGCCACTCGGTGTCGGCTAGCTCAGGATGCCCGACGCCTTTCATTTCAAGGAAAGTCCGGATTTCGTTCAGGCAAGCCGCAAAACGGCTAAGCACCTTCCCTCTTGACAACCAACGCACATTGCTGTGCAAAAGCAGACCAGGATAGTTATTTACAACTTCATCCAGCAGTGTTTTAAACTGGCGATCATTTAAGGCTCGGGCAACAATAAAGTTGATCACACGAATGACCAGCGACATCACTTCGCCAAACTGCCTGTCACACATCTGAGCACAAAGTGCCTCCTGGTGTATAATGCAATGGAAACTTAGGATGGGTCTATTTTCATGTTCACGGAGAAGCGCCACAAATCCTTTGTTTTTCCCCACCATACACGGAGCACCATCAGTACACACTGAGAGAAGTTTATCCATAGGTAGACTTTTTTCTTGAGCAAACTCCATGAAAGACTTGAATAAATCCTCACCTCTTGTGGACCCTTTTAATGGCAGAACAGCAAGACTTTCTTCGCGCAGTGTGTCACCAACAGCATATCTTGCAATCACGCTGAACTGCGACAAATGGCTCACGTCTGTTGACTCATCCAAAGCCAGAGAAAAGAACGGCGCTGCATTTATGTCCTTCACTTGCGTTTCCTCCACTTTGTTTGCCATCACGATGGTACGATCATGAACAGTTCTTGCCGACAGAGGCATGTCTTGTATCCGTTTGATTATCTTGTCTTTGTTCGGAAGATCATCAAAAAGTTCATTGGCTACATCCAGCATGAACGTTTTAGCATACTCGCCATCTGTGAATGGTTTTCCGTTCCTCACTATTGCTAAAGAACCAGCAAAGCTAGCCGAATTATAGTCACCTTGCCGGGTCCATACGCGGAGTTGCTGCTGGCTAGCTTGCACCCTGCTCAGAAGCTCTTGGCACGCTTTCTTTCTGCTGTCTCCCGCAGGGTATTTTGATGCAAAGGTAGCGTGGCGCGTGTCGAAGTGCCGCTTTACATTCGACCGTTTCAACGATGTAATTTTGTCATTGCAAATTAGACACACCGCAGAACCCGCTCTCTCCACAAAGGCGAATTCTTCGGTCCATTCGTCCTGAAATGTACGATACTCGTCGTCTTTTTTTCTTTTCGCCATCTTCTTCGTCGAAGGGTTAGCTTTGAGCTAATGACCGAGCAGACGCAGTCTCAGACTGATTCAAAAGGGGGCGTTTACCTGTTTTACCCAGCAACGGCAAACGTAGGCCAGTATCATCCAATTAAAATAATGGACAATTGCTCCTGCAGCCCTGAACAGGACATGCGCAGTGAAAAATCGATGGATGGATTAAAACAAGTGAGAATATTTTGTTTTATCTGCGAGCCATATGCAATCATCAAAAGAGCCACATCTGGCTCGCGAGCCATAGGTTCCCGACCCCTGTTCTAGGGCATTCTGAAAGCCTACGGACATTTATTCTACATCCAAATGACTCATGTGTGTGAACACACGGACGCATCGGTGTTTGGGGGAGCGGTGGTGCGGCGTTTAGCGCGTTGCTCTACAATTCCCGCTCACGGCCAAGACCGGTGACGATTATTTGAACCAATCCTGGGCCTCCCCTAGATCGACTCAGCCTCAAATGAGTACCTGGTGCGGTGTGTAAACATCGCCACTGGGGAGACAAAGGCTGCCGGGCGTGGTGCTGCCCACCCACCTCCTCGTGTGCCTTGCCCGTCTTCATAGGCGCTACTTGCTAACAGCACTTGCCCCAACAATCTTCTCAGGCTATACTGGTTAATCTTTGTCTTTGGATCGGTGTTCATCGGACACCATGACACTCACCTGATGAGCTCCAGGACGACGCAGTTGTGTCCCCGGAAGGTGAAGTTGTCCAGGAGGGTGACGATGTTGTTGTTGTCAGGGTCCCCCTTGCTCTGCAGGATCTTCATGATCTCCAACTCCAGCTGCTGTCTCTTGTTGTTGATGCTGTGGGGTGGGGGGGGGAGAACGCACGGAATGAGAGTTGTCACCTCGCTCTGAGCATCGCAACACGCAGGGGCGGAGGCAATGCTCATTCACCCTCCATGAGTGGTCCTAAGCCAAGAGTGTGAATCCCAATGGCTGAGGGAACCATTAAACACACCGTCAACACGCTGTTTGTGTTTAGTTTGTTGCCCTTCCTCTGCACCTCCGATTAGCATGGTCGGTTACATACGGTGCGAAAGAAGTTCAACATTACATACTTACAATGAATGTCAGAATCGGCATGTGTATTTATACTGGAGGAATTTGATGAGCTACAAAGAACTTTTTCACAGACGTCCAGTAGGGGCGGGTGAGAACGTTACAACAACAAACAATACAAAAATACGATAGCAGTGCAAAGTACAAGAAAGGTAAAAAAATTACCCAAACGCATGTAAATAAAAACAATCCTTCATAATAAAGGTTTTTGGGTTAGATCGCGTTTATTTATAAATGTGTCGTAACCCTCCACCACCCGACACGGCCAATTAGCAAAAAAAGTGTCTTTTCGTATTCCTCCAGGATATAAAAAAGATTCTGATTCTGATTAATCAGTGGCTCTGCGAACAACCTATTCCCTGTATTGCTGCGGGAATCTGCATCCACACATGATCAAAACACCTGTGTAATGCAATACACATGGTTCCTTTATCATTGACATGTAATTCTGCAAATGTGCAGAAATGTCTACCATATGCGACTTACTCCAGACAAGTTTAGACTATTAAACGTGACCTGTTGTGACACGTCTAATGTGGATTGTGTGGTCGTTAGCACAGAAAGATGGGTCTGGTAATGTCCTAATGGACCAAAAATAGTAAAAAGGAGGCTGGGTCTGTGTTGTTCAGAGTGACCACCATATACAGACTCTTGTACGTACAAACGAGTTCGGTTCCATAGGTCTGTTCGTAAGTCGATTTGTTCGTGAGTCCAACTTTACTCCCGTCGATTTCAAACACGTTTTACGGCTTGTACACTAAACACGGGGAATGGCTTTAATAGTTGCCTCTGGTTCTTCACGTTCTGCAGATGTAGATGCCACCATCACCACCTATTGTGCGGCAGTTGAACTTACGACTCTCGGTCCGAACAGGAAACTGGACATACGGACAGGTTTGATCATATCTCTGAAAGTTCGTAAGTTGAATGATCGTAAGTAGAGGATTCCCTGTGTTTTGGCATAGAATCGTAATGTAACAGTATAGCGCTGGCTGCTGGCAGGGAAAGGGATCTGCGGCTTACGGCCCTGACGTCAGCAGGCCAGGTTATACACCAGAGGGGTATCTAGGGAAAGGTCGCAGAAGGGGCACTGAATTCATAATGATACAATAATTCAGTAACACTGTACAAGTGTACAGCACGTCAGATCATTACATGGCCTAACCCTGGTTGGAACACCGTGGGAGTGAAGAAGAAGATTGATTAATAATCATTATTATTTACATTTGTAAGGTGCATTTCATCCTTATGCCACCAGACTTGGAGTGTCTAAATTACCTTTGCCCACCAGAATGAACAGACCTCATCTTTCCCACCCCTGCAGACTTGGTATTAAAGTAGATACATGCTAATGTTTACAAAGTAACGGACTCTTGACCAATTTCATTTCCGCATAAATCAATCATTCGGAAATAGGCCCCACTATACCCCACCGACTACAGCACTCTAATCTTGCCTCCTCGTTTTGCCTCTTCCACCTGCCTCATGCTCGTCAGCACCGCCTTTCGTGCAGCCATGCGGGTGTGAGGTCATCATCACGAGAGGCCGTGCACTTCATCGTTCGCACGCGGCGGAGGAACCACTGAAGTCAAACGTTTACATACGTGCGGTTTAGTGGGGTCATTTCCGAGCGAACTCGGTTTGAAAGTGTTTATCGTTGAATGTGGAAGGGGTTGGGTTAGTTTTCGGGTTACCACCTTTTCCACTATGGAGATCAAACCCAGACCTATGTTTCAGTCTGTCTAGGTCTGTCAACAACCATGCAGTAGTAAAGTTCAGCACAGTACCGGTACCAGATCTCGGTACAAATTAATTCATGCCACCCAAACACAGATGCCAATTCACAGACTGTCTCGGCTGGACCGGGACAGGAGGTAACCCAAGGGTAGTGGGAGGATAACCGCTTTGTGACCTATTTGTAAGTAATGCGTTTAGAGTATTTGGCTACTATAAATTTCCACGTGATAAGCCACTTCGTTAAGCTATAATTTGTGGCCAGGTCGCTTCTGAAAAAGAGCTTAATAGCTCTCAATGGGCCTTACCTGGTAAATAAAAAATAGTTTACTTTAATGGTATACATACTTGAATTTTACTGTGGATGTTTTAAAACATGTCCTGTCTAACTGTCAACTTTGTTTGAATTTCAGTGGGAGAAGATGCTTCTCACACAGACGTTAAAGCAGGTACCAGAGTCCACCTGAAGCTCCTGCAGTGTGCGCCTTATATAGGATTCCGTCCATTACTGTTGGTGCGATGGTTTGGATTTTCAAGTTGAAATCTCCTAGTTCATTTTATCTTTACCCAGGCGACAACTCAATTGTCAAGGGTAGTCCTGTTTGGAAGAGGCATCCATGTCTCTTGAGTTCCACATCTTGGAGAGGATGTGATTAGTCAGCATCGATGCCATTTTAGTTGGTGTCACGCATCATGCGTGCATTCTTAAATTACTGACGCCGACTGAAGACTGAAGGTGCAAGTGTGCCATCTGACAATGATAGTTATGAAGCCATTTTTTGCCATTGCCAGTCTTCTTTTGTGCTCTGTCAGAGTCTGCGATAACACGGCCTTGGTGAAGTCCCCTGGACTTGTATAATTTCTGTATCAATTTCTTTTGTTTCATTTTGAAATCTCTGCTCCACTTCCTTCAATTGCATCCATCTGCACCTCCGATTAGCACGGCTGGCTGACGTACGGCGCGAAAGAGGTTCAACGTACATACCTACAAGGAGTGTAAATTCATACGGTGCCAGAAACTCTGCACGAGTTCGTGCCGCGTTCTCCCAATGTTGCCGTCGATGTTTGTCCAGCGACAAGCCATTCGTTGCCACGCGCGAACCTGTCTCACCTCCATAATCACAGGGCCGAGTGTGTGACGTGTCCGGCAAGCCGTGTGATGTGTCTGCGGATGATATTCTTCAGCAGAGGCCTGTGCCTTCTCCCACAGACGCCGCGCAACTGACGCCGCTCCCAGCGCCGCCGACCTCTGCTTCCCCGGCCACGGCCACGGGGAGTTCCTCTCCTCTGCTGGACACCCCGTGTGCTGGACCTGCTGCTCCACCACACTTGCCTGCCCACTACACAGGCACAAAGAGGTACGGGCAGAACTAATGCATACAGTGAGGGAAAAAAAGTCTTTGATCCCCTGCTGCTTTTGTACGTTTGCCCACTGACAAAGAAATGATCAGTCTATATTTTTAATGGTAGGTTTATTTGAACAGTGAGAGACAGAATAACAACAAAAAAATCCAGAAAAACGCATGTGGAAAATGTTATAAATTGATTTGCATTTTAATGAGGGAAATAAGTATTTGACCCCTTGTTGGCAATCACAGAGGTCAGACGTTTTGCTTGCAGGCCACACACACACACACACATGAATGATGTGTTTGGTATTATCTCATGGAAAATAATAAATTGCACAAGGGCCAGGGTCATGCCCCATTCATTCTGAACGATTAAACCAAACTGACCCACGTTCACACACGAGAGCAGAGAGGTTGGCTGCAGGGTGACGCACGCGACGAACGCGTCACTGTGAAAGAGTTATAAGGTTCCCCTTCGTACCTTCTTACTCTCCCTCCCACCCCCCTCCTTCCGGTCAGGTGATTTTGAAGTGTCGTCGTCACGCGAGGACGTGGACCGAGACAGCGCGTGGAACCAGTGGCTGCGCTCCGAGATCCCGGGGCTCTTCCTGCTGGCCCTGCACACGTTTACCGTGAGTCGGTGCAGATGTGGCCTCGCGACTGGGGCTGCCACCTGTCTGTGTTTGACCCCCGGACAGTGTTCGGGTGGCAGCAGGAATTAATTTGTGTCGAGATCTGGTACCCCGGGTATGGCTATGGTTGAATTTTATCACCGTGAACTGCACAGTTTTAACAATAGACCTCGGCTCGCTGAGAAATGTGCCTGGGTTTGCTCTGTCGTAGGAATGGTGGCAACTGTACTTGGGGCATCGGCACGTTTATTCGCGCTCCGGCTCCATTTACACCGAGAGTCACGTGCTTGTCTCGTGCGGGGAGTGGTGGTGTAGCTGTCAGGGGGCATCCATTTAGTATGTATGCATGGAGGGGGGAGGAGGGGTTAACCCAAATGCGTACGCTTGCGTACTACTGACAATGTGTAAGCCGACTGCAATGGCATGAATCTGCCCATCGCAGTGACATGGGGAAGTAATTGCTTCCGACAAAGGCGTTCTACGACCTTTTCAATCATACTCAGGTTTGAGAACGGGGACAGTTTGCATTCATGATCCTGAATCATGACAATTCCTTGACTCTCCGGCAGTGGTGAATCGTTCCATCAGTAGGAATCGTGTATATGTGTGTACGTGTATGCACAGCTGTACCCATTGGCTTCTGTTATGGTCATGTACGTTTATTTTTTATTTCGTGGAATATCACTTGCTGTACTCCACGCGGTGAGTGCTTTGTGTAGATAGGAATCATGTTATGTAGAGAATATAAATCTAATTCAGTACCTCTATATGTCTCCCACAGACGAGCGGGGAGACAGCAGCCAGGCGGTGAGCCGGCACTACCAACAATCGCCCAAGATCTGCGGTTCTCTTTACATTCCGATATTTGCAGCCACTTACTGAGTGTTTACATGTGGGGGGAAACCAGTACACTCGCAGAAAACGAACGAATGTGAGCAAGGGGGCAACGTTCTATCCCGTGCATATGGAAAGGATTCCACAGTTGTGTTCCACTGCCTCCTGGCAAGCCAGGGTATGACTCATCCTCGATGCCCACCGGAAGGGAGATTGCACACTTGCAATTGAATTCCCTGAGATTATTTATATCATGGGGTAGGCAGTGACAAATCCCCTGAATCACTTAACACGAACATGCGGTCCAGTGCATTGTACGTGCAAGGATACTCGCTTTACAAAATGTATGAATGTATGTTGAACTTGAATCTTGACTTAAAGCTTTCGTGACTGCAGGAATTCATATTCTTTGGGTCTTTCGGTAAAGTCACGTAGATAGAACAATAAAATAATAAAAATAAAGTGAATACAAAATAATAATACAAATATCACGACGTTTTGATCACAACACAAGCAATCGTTATCATTTTTCTCCTGATGACGATTGCTTGTGTTGCGATCGAAACGTCGTGATATATTTTACTTTTTTATTCACTTTATTTTCATTCTTTTATTGTTCTATCTACGTGACTTTACGGAAAGACCCAAAGAATATGTGTTGAAATTCTTTCGCAGTGTACGTAGCCAACCGTGCTAATCTGTGATACATTAACACCTTGCCACAAATGCCCTGTTGCTCATGAGCACACCGACTCAAATGAATCAGGCGCAAGGTTTGCGTGATTAATGCTTACAAAGTGGGGTCTATAATGAACAATATGGCTGAAGCTCGAGTTCTATTCATTTAAAACCAAACGTGTTTCTTACCAACCATACCTGGTGTTTGCACACAGATACAGATTCTGGGCGATGCGTTCTACACCATTCGGAATGCGCTGTTGCAATGTGCAGCCACAGCTGCTGCAAAAATATTTGTCTCGGTTTGATCCACTAAACAATATCCACTGACCACACCGCACGCGCAACAATGATATAACTATGAACAAAAATATGAATAAATTAGGATGGTTTATTAAATATATTGCACGTAAGAAAATACAGCAATAGACGTAAAAATACATGGCAGTTTAACACGTAGGCTTTCGCGACAAATATCCATAATACAGGTTTTATGGGTTGGATCGCGTAAATATATAAATGTGTCATAAGACCTCCTTTGCCAGTAGCAAGATATAGTAATAGGTTTTTACCCTTTTATCTGGCACCAAAACTGACACCTTTATACAAGGGATCATGTTTGCAATAACCACAACAAAAGCAGTCAAAATGCAAACAAAAAGAGACAACTCTGATAATGATATACACTGTCCTTGAAGCTGATTGGTCCACACCCGAGACGGCTTTTCTTAGAGCCTAGTCTCCACTGGTGTTGGACCAGATGACGCCAAAAGGCATACAACTCAAAAACAGCGCACTATCAGAGTATTGAGAGCTCGGGGTAAGAATTTACATTATGAGACCTCCTTTGCCAGTAGCAAGATATAGTAATAGGTTTTTACCCTTTTATCTGGCACCAAAACTGACACCTTTATACAAGGGATCATGTTTCCATAAAGGTGTCAGTTTTGGTGCCAGATAAAAGGATAAAAACCTATTACAATTTAAATGTGTCGTTAAACCCGCCACCACCCGACAGCCCACTAGTAAGGGTTGTCACGTAAACAGAACATGCCAATTCATCACTAGTACAGCACACCGGTGTGTGGTGTGTTGGAGAGCCAAGCCACAACATTTACCATCGGAGTACGGCGTTTCAGTAATTACAACTAGCTTCATCAGGCAACAGCAAGGTTTGGGAGAAGTCCACCTGTTTAATTCCTTATATAGAGACGTAGATGTGGTGACAACACTTGTGCACTCTTTGAGCGCAAAGTGGGGGGGATTAATGAATCAACATACATTATACATGCACATTATGCTAGCCCATTGATCTTGTACTTAGTGTCCATTGTGTGTATTAAAATAGCCGTACAAACGGTAATTTGATGATTGTCTTCCATGCAGCACTAAGTCGGTAGCTATCCAAACGATTACAATTATTTTTATTTCTTTAAATTTCGATAGATTCTGTAATTAGTCTTGGCCAGTAGTAACAAGTTTTGCACAGAACTTCAACATTATCAATTGAGTGTCCTTGTGGGCACGTGTGTTCTGCTACTGCTGACAGTTGTATTTGTGAGCATTTCATATTTCTGTGGTGTTCTTATAGTCTTGTGCTGATCATTCATCCTGTTTGCCCAACATAGCATTCCACAAGTGCAATTAATCCGGTACACACCTTCTGTTGATAGCTTCAGTAATAGAACAGCAAAGAAATATCCAATAGTCCTTTTCGTAGGTTTCCATATGCCTTCTGAATTTGCCTGGCTGATCAAAGTTTCGACCGCAGATGCCATTGGTCAGGGGTCTCTTTGTCCGTTCTCATGTGGGACTCTAGGCATGATGGCAGTTGGAATGCTTTCCCACAGACTTGGCAAGACATTTGTTTTCTCACTCTAGTGACTATGGGAGTGAGGTGGAGTCGAGACGGGCGCTGGTCAGGCGTGGCGTTTCCCAGCAGGCGCCTTCGTTCCATGCGTGGTCGCTGTGATAGCAATAACTTTGTTGCATGCAGGTGCGCCCTTTGCAGAAGGTGGCATTGTCTGCAACTCTGCCTCCTCACCACCAGGACTCGACAAGCTGCTGCTGGAGCTGCTGGTGCCATCCATGGCAAAGGCAATTCTTCCAGCACCATGACTCGCAGCCGAGTAGCTCTGACACACCTTCAACACCGCATTGGCAAAATTGCCGTCATTCACCGTGCCACGTGCGCCCCTTGAGTTCTTTCCGTGGGTCTCCATATGCCTTCTGAGTTTGTAGGGCTGATCAAAGCTTTGATCGCAGATGTGGCAGCTTTGACCACCGGTCTTGTGCATTCTCATGTGGGACTCTAGGCACCATGCCAGTTGGAATGTTTTCCTGCAGACGTCGCAAGAGATTTGTTTTCTCACTCTTGTGACTCTATCAGATTCTAGTGACTCTATCGGATTCAACACCGCATTGGCAAAACTGCCGTTATTCACCAAGCCTGGTGCACCCTTTATCATGTAATCCTTTTCATGGGTCTTCATATGCCTTTTGAATTTTCCTGGCTGATCAAAACTTTGTCCGCATATGCCGCCCCATTGATCACGGGTCTCCTTGTACATTCTTACGTGGGATTCTAGGCACCATGCCAGTTGGAATTTTTTCCCACAGACGTCACAAGAGATGAGTTTTTTCGCTCTTGTAACTCTACCGGATTGAGGTGGGGTCGAGACGGGTGCTGGTGAAGTACCATCGATGGTAAAGGCAATTCTCCCAGCACCACCATGACTCGCAGCAGAGTTGCTCTCGCACATCTGATACAAAAGACAAAGTTCACGCGCATGACACCCGTGTCACGGGTGTACTCACAAAGGCATACTTAAGGTGA
The DNA here is from genome assembly GCF_048934315.1 of Petromyzon marinus. Taxonomy (NCBI): domain Eukaryota; kingdom Metazoa; phylum Chordata; class Hyperoartia; order Petromyzontiformes; family Petromyzontidae; genus Petromyzon; species Petromyzon marinus. The sequence goes on from NC_133683.1 coordinate 1,586,820, forward strand.
CATGAAATTCATTACAACAGATTCATTATAACAGAACATAAGTACTCTTTTGTTCTTTCGGTAAAGTCACGTAGGTAGGAAAAATAAAATAAATGACGTCACGCGATTTTGGACGATTTTTGACCCCCCCCCCCCTCGTCACACGGCGTCACAAAAAGTCAGACCCCCCCCCTCAAGTATGACGTCACAAAGCTCTGCCCCCCCCCCAAAACCATATTTTCATTTTGAAAATAAAACATGCTTCAAATCGCTTTAAACTATTGTCATTGTATTTAATGTGGCGCTGCACTCTGATGTTGTAGGAGAAAACATTTATTAAAAAGTCTATTTAACTAAATAGAACGTGTTGTCTATATTTATTTAAAGTTGCGCATTTTGACGTGACGTCACATTTCTCAAACCCCCCCCCTTGTCACAAATGTCTGACCCCCCCCTCCCCAGGTGCGTGACGTCATTTATGGACGGCCCCCATCGCCTTAAAACGCGAACTCGCGCTGGCAAACTGAAACCGCGGAACTTTTTTTGTTCAGCAGCGCGATCCTCCGCGAGATGTAATGAGTCGGCCTCGCGCTGTGAGTGAGTGTGAGTGAGACAGCACCGTCCCCCACTCCTCCTGATGTCGAGGGTAAATGGGCGAGGTTTAGGTCTGTGACTCATGCAGCTGCAATGGCTGCTTTGTGTACGCGGTCCAGACCTCCCCAGAGACCCTGGCTGACAGAGGAGGTGTTCAGGATGTTTGAGAAAAAGCGACAGGCTCACTCTAATCGTCTACAGCATCCCACGTCAGAGAATGAGGAGGCTTACCGCAGCCTTCGGTCGGAGGTTCGGAGAGACGTGAGGCGCTGCAAGGATGGGTGGTGGTCGCGGGTTGCTGAGGAGATGGAGTCTGCCTCAGTGGCCCGCGATCACAAATCCCTATTTAACTCCATTAAAAAAGTAACCTACAGCGCCACACCTATTACCATTGTAGGGGTAATCGTCACTCACCACTCTGTGGGCTGGTAGCTTCCCCTTATCGTCAATAGGGGGCGGAAGCGCTATCACGCCAGGGCTAATGTCCATGGCCCAAAAAGGGGCCAAGACAATAAATATCGTGTTGCCTCATCAGAAGTTTCTTCGTCAATTTATACCCACTACACCATCATTAGGGGAACGAAGGGTGATCCAATCTCCGACCCCCAGCGACAGGTTTGCAGATTTGCTGAGCATTTCTGTGAGGTCCTGGGGGAGGGGGAATCCCTCAGCCTGGAAAACATCATGGGACAAAGTGGGGATGACTCTGCTGAGGATGCGGTGCCTCAAATATTGGAGGAGGAAGTCACCCTCTGTGAGTGGCTGGCTGAGGTACCATCCGTTGAGGAAGTACTGAGGGCGATCCAGAGTCTGAGAACAGGAAAGGCACGGAGCAGAGATGATCTCCCAAGCGAAATGCTGAGGGAGGGTGGCGTTTGTGCGTAGACTGCCCTACGTGACATCATAACAACAGTCTGGGCCACTGGACGGGTTCCGCAGGATTGGAAGGATGCCCTGGCGGTCCCCCTCTTTAAGAAGGGGGACCGCACAGACTGTAACAACAACAGGGGCATCTAACTCCTCAGTGTGCCGGGAAAGGTCCTGGCAAGGATTATTCAACATCGCCTTTCTAGGTACGCTAAGGAGAGGCTTGCGGAGCCCCAATGCGGTTTCAAGAAAGGGCGGTCCTGCAAAAATGTCATATTTTCTGTCCGTCTGCTACAGCAGAGGTTGAGGGAATTCCAACTAGACCTACATCTCTGCTTTATTGACCTGGTTAAGGCCTATGATACCATCAGTAGGCCTGGGCTCTGGGTTGTTCTTCGTGCTTTCAGAGTCCCTGACCCTCTGCTCACACTCATTAAGGACCTTCATGATGGTGAGCAGACCCGAGTAAAACTACATAGCCGGGAGTCAGAGCCATTCCCTGCGACAGGGATGTCCTCTGGCTCCAACATTATTTAACATCTATTTCGACCACATAGTTCGTGAAGCCTTCAGTAGCTGTACCAGAGGAATTTACGTCTGGTACAGATACAATGGGAGGCTGATCGATGCCCAGGTGCGGTCAAGGGATGTCTCCCTATTGGTCAACCACATTATGTATGCCGACGACCTGGTAATTGCTGCTCATTCAGAGGAGGAGTTGGAGGCGCTGCTGCTGAAACTGGAGTGTGCCACTAAGAGGTGGGGCCTTACCATCAGCCCCACCAAAACGAAGCACCTGCCTGGGTATTTTGTGCCATCGGGCACTCTACCCCCACAACTCCCAATCGGTGATGGGGCAGTTGGGGAGAGAGTGGAGAGTTTTCCATACCTGGGCAGTGTGCTCATGATCGGCTCCGGTTTAACAGCAGAGGTCTCACTCCGAATTAGTCGAGCGGCATTATCTTTTCATCAGTTGTGTAACGTTGTGTGGAAGCTACCTGGTCTGTCGCTCCGCATGAAGCTTCGGTTCTTCTCGGCCACAGTCATTCCCTCCCTTCTCTACGCTTGCAAAACGTGGACCCCCCTAATGCAGCATCTTCACCTGTTAGAAACATTTAGGCTGGCCTGCCTACGATCAATCCTGGGTTTAACCAGGCTGGATTGTGTGAGGAGCTCACAAATCCTCGAAAGATCTGGACAAAGTCCCATCGGTGAGCTCCTCCAGCAGGCAAGGCTGCGTTGGCTGGGCCATGTAGCCCGCATGCCCAATCACCGCATGCCCAAACAGCTTTTGTTCGGCCGGATCGAGGGGGCTAAACGGGCGTGGCACGGACTAGAGAAGAGATGGAGTGATGTGGTACAGGAGGATGTGGAGCTGAGTGGACTTGCCAATGACTGGTACCAGCGGTGTCTCTACTGGGCAGTTGGAGGCAGTCGCCCTCCAACAACAACGGAGGGCGGAAGAGCGACGCTCAGAAAAACGAGCGGAGCGTCGGGTGGCTAAAGCTCAGCAAGTTGGCACAGTAGGGGGCACAGGTGGTGCATCAGCCAGTAATCTCAGTCATCTCAGTCAGTCGACCAGTGGCACCTGGGTCTGCCCCGTGACCTCCTGCCAGCCGGCGATCGACACTTCACGTAGCCTCAAGGTGCACATAGCCTGGCATAAGCGTCGTGGTGACGTCACCGCCACTTAGTGGCGCATGGCGGTTGTTGTTTTGAGACAGTAAGAGAGTGTGAGGTCGACTCAGCCTCAGATGAATACCTGGTGCGGTGTGTCGTAAACATTGCTACTGGGGGAGACAAAGGCCGCCGTGGAGGAGAATCCTAAAATAATTAAAGCTTTTATTATAATAAATAATAAATAATAAAAGCTTTGATTATAATATGATATTATAATAAAAGCTATACTAAAAGCTTTTTAAATTAAAAATACAAAAAAATTTGAAATAATGAAAGCTTTTAATAATTAAAATTTATTATTTAATTTTTTAATTGGCAGAATCTACACGCCATATTCTTGGTTCTTCAGGTAAAGTCACGTAGATTTGAAAATAAAAATAATTACATTTAATTTAAAAATATAAATTTTAATATTTAAACTAATAAAAGCTTTATCATTTTCAATTTATTATTTGAAATTTTAAAACACAAAAAAATAAAATACAAATAATAAATTGAAAATAATAAAAGCTTGTATTATTTTATAATAAATTGAAAATAAAAGCTTTTATTATTTTCAATTTATTATTTTAATTGTATTAACAGGTCCCTGCAGGGTGGGCTGGTAGGGCAAGTCTCTGCGCTGCCTATTGCTGATTTTACACCCAACAGCACGAGATTTCATTTCGTTAAAGTATTGAAAGGGGACGGACGGACACATTAATCTATTGCAGGCTGGTACACTCAGTTTACAACTTCGTTCCTACCAGTATTATGACTTTACCGAAGGAAGCAATAATCTGGCGTGTAGATGCTGCCATCTGCTGGCCACCATTGTTGGGTGTAGATTGTGACTTAAAACTTTCGTGACTTCAGGAATTCATATTCTTGGTTCTTTCGGTAAAATCACGTCCATAGAAAATAAAAAAAATATCAAATCAAATAAAAATGTGAAATTTTAAATAATAAAAGCAAAAAACCCACATTCATATTCTTGGTTCTTTCGGTAAAGTCACGGAGATAAAAAAATACAATTTTAAAATAATCAATTGAATAAAAGCTTTTAATATTAGTTAAGCTTTTGTTATATTCAATTTATTATTTTAATTTTTAAATTGGCAGAATCTACACGCCATATTCTTGGTTCTTCAGGTAAAGTCACGTAGATTTGAAAATAAAAATAATTAAATTTAATTTAAAAATATAAATTTTAATATTTAAACTAATAAAAGCTTTATCATTTTCAATTTATTATTTGAAATTTTAAAATACAAAAAAATAAAATACAAATAATAAATTGAAAATAATAAAAGCTTGTATTATTTTATAATAAATTGAAAATAAAAGCTTTTATTATTTTCAATTTATTATTTTAATTGTATTAACAGGTCCCTGCAGGGTGGGCTGGTAGGGCAAGTCTCTGCGCTGCCTATTGCTGATTTTACACCCAACAGCACGAGATTTCACTTCGTTAAAGTATTGAAAGGGGACGGACGGACACATTAATCTATTGCAGGCTGGTACACTCAGTTTACAACTTCGTTCCTACCAGTATTATGACTTTACCGAAGGAAGCAATAATCTGGCGTGTAGATGCTGCCATCTGCTGGCAACCATTGTTGGGTGTAGATTGTGACTTAAAACTTTCGTGACTTCAGGAATTCATATTCTTGGTTCTTTCGGTAAAGTCACGTCCATAGAAAATAAAAAAAATATCAAATCAAATAAAAATGTGAAATTTTAAATAATAAAAGCAAAAAACCCACATTCATATTCTTGGTTCTTTCGGTAAAGTCACGGAGATAAAAAAATACAATTTTAAAATAATCAATTGAATAAAAGCTTTTAATATTAGTTAAGCTTTTGTTATATTAAATTTATTATTTTAATTTTTAAATTGGCAGAATCTACACGCCATATTCTTGGTTCTTCAGGTAAAGTCACGTAGATTTGAAAATAAAAATAATTAAATTTAATTTAAAAATATAAATTTTAATATTTAAACTAATAAAAGCTTTATCATTTTCAATTTATTATTTGAAATTTTAAAATACAAAAAAATAAAATACAAATAATAAATTGAAAATAATAAAAGCTTGTATTATTTTATAATAAATTGAAAATAAAAGCTTTTATTATTTTCAATTTATTATTTTAATTGTATTAACAGGTCCCTGCAGGGTGGGCTGGTAGGGCAAGTCTCTGCGCTGCCTATTGCTGATTTTACACCCAACAGCACGAGATTTCACTTCGTTAAAGTATTGAAAGGGGACGGACGGACACATTAATCTATTGCAGGCTGGTACACTCAGTTTACAACTTCGTTCCTACCAGTATTAAGACTTTACCGAAGGAAGCAATAATCTGGCGTGTAGATGCTGCCATCTGCTGGCAACCATTGTTGGGTGTAGATTGTGACTTAAAACTTTCGTGACTTCAGGAATTCATATTCTTGGTTCTTTCGGTAAAGTCACGTCCATAGAAAATAAAAAAAATATCAAATCAAATAAAAATGTGAAATTTTAAATAATAAAAGCAAAAAACCCACATTCATATTCTTGGTTCTTTCGGTAAAGTCACGGAGATAAAAAAAATAAAATTTTAAAATAATCAATTGAATAAAAGCTTTTAATATTATTTAAAAGTAAAGTCACGGAGATAAAAAAAAATACAATTTTAAAATAATCAATTGAATAAAAGCTTTTCATATTATTTAAGCTTTTGTTATATTCAATTTATTATTTTAATTTTTAAATTGGCAGAATCTACACGCCACGTTGGTGGCCGGCAGGTGGCAACATCTACACGCCGAATTCTTGTTTTTTTCGTTAAAGTCACGTAGATTTTAAAATAAAAATAATAGACTCCCCAGTAAAAATTGTAGAGTCCTTCCGCTTCCTGGGCACTATTCTCTCCCGGGACCTCAAGTGGGAATTGAACATCAGCTCCCTCACCAAGAAAGCTCAACAGAGGATGTACTTTCTACGGCAGCTGAAGAAATTCAACCTGCCAAAGACAATGATGGTGCAATTCTATACAGCGATCATTGAATCCATCCTCACCTCCTCCATAACCGTCTGGTACGCTGCTGCCACTGCCAAGGACAAGAGCAGACTGCAGCGTATCATCCACACTGCTGAGAAGGTAATTGCCTGCAATCTACCGACCCTCGAGGACCTGCACACGACAAGGTCTATGAGGCGAGCGAGGAAGATTATGGCCGATTTCTCCCACCCTGGACACTCTCTGTTTCAGCTACTCCCCTCCGGCAGAAGGCTTCGGTCCATCAGGACCAAAACCTCACGCCATAAAAACAGTTTCTTCCCATCTGCTGCTGGCCTGTTAAACAAGGCCAAGGGCTAACACTGTTTTTAACATTTGATCTACATAACGACACGTTGCTGATATTAACTATGTTTCCCTATTTGTATTTTTAAATTATATCTTAAAGCTATTTTATATTCGATATTTATTTAATTTTATATACTTCAGCCCCTTAGTGTTAGACTTTTAACCCTTATTATAGTAAGACTTGTTTAAAACTTATTTAAGATTTTAGATTCCTATATGTTGAATGTATGCACCATCCTGCCAAAGTAAATTCCGTGTCGGTGTGAACTTACATGGCGAATAAAACCCTTTCTGATTCTGATAAAAGCTTTCATAATTTTCATTTTTTAATTTTATTATTATTTTCTATCTCCGTTACTTTACCGAAGGAAGCAATAATATGGCGTGTAGATACTGCCATCTGGTGGCCAACAACGTTGGCAGGTGGCAGCATCTACACGCCAGATTCTTGGTTCTTTGGGTAAAATAGAAATAATAAAAAAAGTAAAAAATATAATTCATGATTTAGTATTTTTTCATTTAATTCTATTATTTTCAAATCTACATTACTTTACCGAAAGAACCAAGAATATGGCGTGTAGATTCTGCCAATTTTAAAAAAATACAAATTAAAATAATAAATTTAAAATAATAAAAGCTTTCATTATTTTCCATTTATCTTTTGTATTTTTCATTTAATTTTATTATTTTTATTTTCAACCTACATGGCTTTACCGAAAGAACCAATAATATGAATCTGGATTTTGATTATTATTTTCAATCTATTTTATTTTTTAAATTGGCAGCATCTACACGCCATATTCTTGGTTCTATCGGTAAAGTCACGTCGATAGAAAATAAAAAAATAATCAAATCAAATAAAAAGTGTGAAATGGAAAATAATAAAAGCAAAAAATTCGCATTCATATTCTTGGTTCTTTCGGTAAAGTCACAGAGATAAAAAAAATGAAACAAAATTTTGATTTTAAAATAAATTGAAAATAATAAAAGCTTTTATTATTTTCCATTTATTTTTTTGTATTTTAAAATTGGCAGAATCTACACGCTATATTCTTAGTTCTTTGGGTAAAGTCACGTAGATAGAAAATATAAATAATAAAAGAAAAGTAAAAATTTAAATAATATTTTAAAAAATATTTATTTTATTTTATTGTTTCCCTTCTACGTGACTTTACTGAAAGAACCAATAATATGAATCACTGCAGTCACGAAAGCTTTAAATCAAAATATAATAATAACAATTCATGATTTTCATTTAATTATTTTCTTTTTATTTTCAAATCTACGTGACTTTACCGAAAGAACCAAGAATATGGCGTGTAGATTATGCCAATTGAAAAATTACAAATAAAAGTAATTTTATTATTTCCGATTTATTTTGTATTTAAATTTATTTAATTATTTTTAAATCTACGTGACTTTACCGAAAGAACCAAGAATATGAATCTGGATTTTTGCTTATTATTTTCAATTTATTATTTTAATTTTTCAATTTGCAGAATCTACACGCCACGTTGGTGGCCGGCAGATGGCAGCATCTACACGCCATAATCTTGGTTCATCTTCTTTGGTTCTTTCGGTAGTGTTACGTAGCATGAGAATAAAATAATACATTGAAAAAAGAAAATAACACAATAAAATTCTCACGACGTTTCGGCCACAACACAAGCGGCCTTCATCAGGTGAAGGGACGAGACTGTCTGGAGGACAGCGCTGGAGCGAACAAAGCCAAGCTCAGATCGAGACCTTTAAGCTGTGTGAGAAAGAACAAAGCGCCTTGACAAAGGAATTAGCATTGAATTTAGCATTGAAATGGCTGAGTGATTAGCTTGTGACTGGTCACAGATATGGCTATGTTAAAGTCAAAGCATACACATCCACAGAGGCACCCCTTGACAAAGGAATTAGCATAGAATTTAGCATTGAAATAGCTGAGTGATTAGCTTGTGACTGGTCACAGAAATGGCTATGTTAAAGTCAAAGCATACACATTCACAGAGGCACCTAGTAAAAATCAAACAGGAAAATTTAGCATTGAAATAACTGAGTGATTAGCTTGTGACTGGTCACAGAAATGGCTATGTTAAAGTCAAAGCCTACACATCTGAGCTATTAATAGTAACTGGGTCAGTGTCTACTTCAAATATTGTTCAGGCTCAGGAGACTTCCAAAGTTATTCGTGATGTTATACATTTGGATCGTTTTGAGCATAATCGCGACCTTATATAATTATTACGTGATACACACGCTGAATATACGCACACAAACATCGTGTACACGTGTGTCGTGTCCTCTATTGTCCACATAGACGGCTTGTGCTGACGAGAGAACGATCTTAACGTACAATGTCGTGACATGTATCAGCCCTTTGTCGATCCAGCGTTTTGATAGAGGCCTCCCCCACACCATGTCGTTCGTGGGAGTTGTTTAACCATACTTCACCATGCCGGTCAATGCGGGTTTGGTGAAGTGAGGAGGCCCAGAAACTTGTATATGCAGATACGAGTTTGCCTGTGCTTGCATCTGCATAATTACATTCTCACACATCTTCAAGTGTAGTTTAATACTTCTAAAAATGCATTTATTCTTGAGGATTCCATAAAGTACTGTGGTAAAAAGAAAACAACTTGATTTGAATAAATTTCGATTTAAAGCTTTCGTGGCTGCAGAGATTCATCTTCTTGGTTCTTTCGGTAAAGTCACGTAGAAGGGAAATAATAAAATAAAACATAATAAAATAAAATTCTCACGACGTTTCGGCCACAACACAAGCAGCCGTCCTCAGGTGAAGAAACAGAACTGTCGGAAAGACAGCGCTCCAATGAACACTGCTAAGCTTGGCAGCGTATTTTAAGCTGGGTGGGAGGAGCAGAGCGCCTTGCCAAAAGAGTTTACATATCAACAGAATAATTTAGCATTGAAGTAGCTGTGTTAATGTGATAGATTAGCAGGATGTTAAAGTCAGAAATTAGCATGTAACTGGGAGATTAGCATGATGTTAATGTGAGGAATTAGCATGTAACTGGTCACGGAAGTAGCTATGTTAAAGTCAGAGTTTACATATCAACAGAGGCATTTAGTATATTGACGCTAAAGAACTGCAACTACCCAACTATCATACAATAAACCGATGTGAAAGAACTAAATATAAACTACATCAATATAATCAATGTACTCAATATATTCTCCACTAAGCTGAGCTACTAACAATAAGTTATTATACATTAAACTTCTATGTCGCAAAAAATATTATAATATGCCTCCAAATAATATTTTTATTATAAACTGGCATAGACAGACCACAACATTGAATTATACACTGAGTTACTATACACTACCCTATACGTTAGATTATAATAATATTAGACTTGTAATATTACACTATGTATTATTTTACCAACCCTACTGTATACCACACTGCTATATATTGACTATACAATTACGATACTATATATTACCAAATAAATTATATTAAACATTACACTGAATACTTTGTTAAACAAGGAATGCTTTGAGCTTGTGGGTTGAAGCCATCTGTGTGAAGTTGTGTTATTTCCCCATATGCAAGGTGGGGTCTCTCTGGGTTCCACTCACACAAACATCTCAATGCAATGGGACCTTTCTGAAAATGCAGTACTTAGACTCAATGAAGCTTTCCTGGGTAACTAGTTAACATTGTAATAATTAGCATGAGAGATAATGACGTTCAGTTATAAGGGCCATTAATAGTACTATACTGTATTTTTATTGAAGACTATTTTACGTAGTTGTTTGTAAAAAAAAGTGTCCATTCTCAAAACTTTTTGACGGGCCCTCGTACAGAAATGATATTACAATCTTATATGGAGATAGCGAGTCAGAGTGTTGTGAATAGTGGAGTGAACGTGTGGTGCCATCATTATATTGTTGGTGTGTATATACAGAAAGGCCTATTTGGTGGGTAACATTAGGAAAATGGAGGTAGTTCGTCATTGTTGTTAAACAAAATCTTATTTGGGTGGATAAGAGGAGTAAAATCGTACATGATAGGAACTGCAATATTGTGGAGTTCTGGTATAATGAGTTGTAGTATATATGAATCTTATGTCACCTTAAGTATGCCTGTGTGAGTACACTCGTGACACGGGTGTCATGCGCGTGACCTTTGTCTTTTGTTTCAGATGTGCGAGAGCAACTCCGCTGCGAGTCAAGGTGGTGCTGGGAGAATTGCCTTCACCATTGATGGCACTTCACCAGCACCCATCTCAACCCCACCTCAATCCGGTAGAATTACAAGAACGAAAAAACTTATCTCTTGTGACGTCTGTGGGAAAAAATTCCAGCTGGCATGGTGCCTAGAAGCCCACGTAAGAACGCACAAGGAGACCCGTGATCAATGGTGCGGCATATGCGGAAAAAGGTTTGATCAGCTAGGAAAATTAAAAAGGCATTTGAAGACCCATGAGAAGGATTACATGATAAAGGGTGCAACAGGCTTGGTGATTAACGGCAGTTTTGCCAATGCGGTGTTGAATCCACCGTCGCCCTATGAGATATGCTCAGTCTGCGGATTTTTAAGTCCTATTGAAATCCTGAAAACTCATGAAAGTCTTCACGCACAGTTCTTGTACAGACCGAAGCCTGAACATGATTACACTTCGACAAAAGATAGCGGCGTTAAGATAAATGACATGAAATCCAATTTTCTTGAATGCTTTGGCCTAGTTCCACGTCAACAAACTGCTTCACCAGTCAGTGAGAATAAACCATACGCTGCTCTCGATCCTATGACGAGCATGAAAGTGTTGATGGCCTTGCAGCAGAAGAAGAAGGAAAAGCGAAGTAGACCTAAGCCCATTAGAAGAAAGAAGACCACCACCAGCGTCACCAATTGCAGCAGTAGCAACAGCCAGAATTCGGACATCAAGAGGATGGACTGCACGGAAGCAAGAGGCTGCGTGGAGCAGAGCATCCCCAAGGTGGATGAACCCAACCTGGCACCTTTAGGTACGTCCTAGTAATGCACACACTACATTTCATTTGGATGTAATTCATAATTTCACAAATTAGTTAATGTATGCATATGTTGACCATATCTGTATGCCTGCGCTGAGGAGTCTAGAGATCTAATGTGGTGCTGCTCGGATGTTGGGTTAAACCGTGAAACTCTGGGTTTCAGTCACCGAGCCATGATTAAACTGGCTTCTCATTGATGGTCTTATCCAGTTACCAAACACTTCTTCCAGCAAACACTTCTGATGTCGCGTGATGTGTAGGGAATTGCAATAACCTCCTAGTGGATAAAAAACGGTCACGAAGGGATGTCATGAGTAGTGCAATGATATCTCCTTCCACGAGCTGTTCTCTTACATGAGGTGGTTCACTGCTGTGTGAGAGATGCACAGGGATACTTCATCTCATGACATGGAGCCAATAGCACCATTGGAAGGAAACTGAGCAAAATAAATTGCTTGACAAATTCCAAAAAGTATCTATTTCTTAACCGGGGTAAATATTACTTAAACAAGTGGGTAAATTTAGAGAACATTTTTGAATGTATAGACCGAGTCATTTCCACAATGGGAATTTCCTCTTCATTGTACTAACACCTAACTTCCATGTGTATTTACTCGTTCTATTGCAGGTAATTATTGTGTAATTAATGAGCTGTAATAGAATAATCTGGCTCAACCACCTCAATGTTAAATTATAGTTGTTGCTCTGCATCAACATCAACCACACGAAGAAGTGCAAAATGTTGGGGCTTCAAAATAAGCCCCAAAAATGTATTATGATATTTTGCAGGAAATCAGTATCTTGCTTTTCTACTATTTGTACGTATGTTGAACTTCTTTCGTACCATACGTAGCCAACCGTGCTAATCGGAGGTATTTGTTGCTGGCCATTTGGCATTTTGGGCCTTTGGGTATGTGGTCAGCAACCGTGATTGATAAAACGTCCCATATACATAGTAATGCTATGGCATCCACTGCATGGTGATAAATAAATTATGTATTAGCGCGTGCGTGTGCTCAACGGTGGATGTCTTGTGTTCCAGAGGAAAAGCCCTTCCCGTGCAGTGACTGCTCGTACGGAGCGACGCAGAAGTCGAAGCTCAAGAGACACGTCCTGAGCGTTCACCACGTGCCCTTCGATAGCGCGCTGGACTCCGACTGTCCCAAGAAGAGAAGACGGCTGGCTGGGTGCCGAGACCACGGCTCAACTCTGGATTTGGAGCGCGCACGATGCTCACGGAGAACTCTCTGATGATTTATTTCATCCTGAAGCTGAGGTACCACGTGTGGGGCGATGAACGCAAGGTTTTGTGCAGCGGACATTTCCATGATGAAATTTCGTCACGTTCACTGCTGCGAGGTTACATCTATTGCCGTATATTTTTAGTCAATTGCTGTATTTTATGGTATACAATATATTTAATAAATTGTCCTAATTTAATAACAAAGGTTTTTGGGTTAGATCGTGTAAGTATAAATGTGTCATAACCCTACACCACCTGACACAGCCAATTAGTAAGGAATTTGTCACGTAAACAAAACTCCACTTAGTTACTACTTCAGCCCACCGGTGTTTTGGAGAGTAAATCCACAAGATGAGTACGACGTTTCACTGGTAATTACATCCAGCATCATCGGGCGATTTGCCAGAATAGTGAAGCCATCCACCTGCTTCCGATCTTAAATAGAGAAAGGCGATGTCATCACTGAACCCATCAGGTGCAGAAATCAGAGGCGGGGAGGGGGATTATTGAAATGATATAATTGATTAGTAATCATTTAATTAGTATGTTTCCTCTATAAGTAATGATAAATGTGAGATGTCTTCTTCCTCCACGCGTTTGTTCCACTCACGTGGGGTCCGCCGTCCTTGCCACCTTCTCCACACCGCCCCGTCCCGCGCCATCTCTCCCTCCGCTCCTCGGGCCACCACGTTCGACCGCATCACCACATCGCCCCACGTCTTCTTCTGCCTTCATCTCCTCATCTTACAATCACAATTACTTAATAATACGCTTCCAGGCCGCACTAAGCCTGTAGCTGTCAGAGAGGTTAAAATAATACAAATTTTCTCAGTTTCAATGGATTCTCGAATTAGTCTTGGCCAGTAATAATGAGTTTTACACAACACTTCATCGTTATCAAAATACATGACGTGTTCTTGTTGGCAAGCATGTACTGCAACTTCCGACAGTTATGTTTGAGAGTGTTTAATATTTATTTGGTGTTCCTTTAGTCTTACGCTAATGTTACATCCCATCTGTCCAATATAACATCTGCCACATAAGCCATTAATCCGATACACACCATCCGTTGACAACTTAGGCAATTCATCTTAAGTACAAGATACTATTTTTTTAATTTTGTGTACCGTGCCAAATCTTACTTAGATGTTTAGCTTTTTGCTTTTCCAAAACTCGAGCTAATTTCTCAATTACTCCCACGATATATGGTATTTTAATTGTTTAATAACCTGATTCAGCAGTATTGCTGTTCGATCTTGGTTTAGCATTCACTGCTCTGTTAATTTGAGCATTATTGTAGACATTCAATCGTAGCTTTTCTTTGACATGTTTAATCTCTCTCCTCAGACTTTGACCATCTGACACTGTTTTAGCTAGATGTATGAGCATCTTGTTGAGAAAGGATTTATGTGCGGGGTGATGATGCCAATCTGCATTCAGATAGGCATCAGTATGTGTTCCCTTTCGGTAAACGCTGTGTGTGTTACTTTACCATTTAGGCCTCATCCGAGCAAAATATCCAGGAAAGGGAGTGTGTTATTCACCTCCATTTCCATGGTGAAATGGATGGCCGGTTTTTTTTAATTGAGATGATTTAGACATTCATTCATTAAGTGTATCCTTACCATGTCGCCAGACAACCAAAGTGTCATCTACATATCTACACCAAAAAGTGGGTTTTAATGTACTTGAAGCAAGTGCTCTTGCAACCCGTGGGTTGAGGACCCCTGTGTTAGAGGCCACACGGGACGGGGGGGGGGGGAGTTTATCGTTGCGTTTGTCGCTGCGAGCAGACAGCGTGCAATGGAGAGCTTGCTCAGAGCAGAGCTGAGCACGGACTCGGCGAGGCCGCTGGGCGCTGCGGCCGGTGGAGGCTGCATCAGCACCGGGCAGAGCTACGAGACGGGGCGCGGACACGTGTCCTCTACCCTCCTCTTCGCCTCCTCTACACCACCTTGCTTCCTCGCCTCAACCTTCATTCATTCAGCCCTGTATCACTTTTTTTCGCTGCGACTACTAGCACCACCGTGGTGAATGTTGCAGTGAACTTCCCCTCGTTGATTCCCCCCTCCACCCACGTTAAGGGACTCGGTCTACCAGACACTTTGACCGCTTCGTCTCATCCACTCCGCGTTCAACCACTGCGCCTCGCTGTAGTTCACAACAACGCACTCAACTAAACAACTCGGTCACCCACTCATCCAGTCACTAACTCAATCACCCTATCACACATTCATCCAGTCACTAACTCATCCAGTCACTAACTCAATCACCCTATCACACACTATCTCGTCACTAATTCAATCACCCTATCACCCACTCATCCAGTTAACCACTCATCCAGTCACCCATTCATTCAGTCACCCACTCATCCAGTCACCCACTCATTCAGTCACCCACTCAATCACCCTATCACCCACTCATCAAATCAGCCACGCATCCAGTCACCCACTCATCCAGTCATCCACGCAATCACCCTATAACCCACTCATCCACTCATCCAGTCACCCACTCAATCACCCTATCACATACTAATCTAGTCACTAATTAAATCACCCTATCACCCACTCATCCAGTCACCCACTCATCTAGTCACCCACTCATTTAGTCCCCCACTCAATCACCCACTCATCTAATCACCCACGCATTCAGTCACCCACGCATCCAGTCACCCACTCATCCGGTCACTGACTCAATCACCCTATCACACACTCCTCCACTCGTTTACTCAAACACTCACCCATTTACTCACCCACCTGCTCACCACCATGCAGGTCACCTCACTCTTATTTTCAGATTTATCAGTTTGCACTGCTCCACTCTGGAATCCACACCCGGTCTTCCTGTTTTCCCAAACTCTTGCAACAATAAACTTGATCAATTTAAGGAACGCGTTTCTTTGATCTTAATTATCTAATTACTCATTGGACAGTTATGTATTATTTTTTGTATTGTTACTGGCCGTTTGGCGTTTTGTATTGTGTGGGGTTTGCATCGCTGTCAACCCCTCATCAGTGCCTACCTTATTACAGAACAATTCAGACCTTGTTGGTCACCCCGTGCCCCTTATAAGTCCCATGACAAGGGAGAAACACACAAATAAACTTAACAAAAATGTTGCCCGTATTGAAACGGCCGTCTGCCGTATGGACCTGACAACTCACTTTCCCCCAACAGAATACGGGTAAACCGTGTGGGTTGGCGGCTATGGGTTTTGTTGTGTTTGCGAGTCCAAGTTATAGGACTGCACCCTGGGTTGTGCGTGATTCTCATTGGTGGGAGATTCCCTTCGCTGTGTTGCACGCCAGTGGCTGGGGGCTGCCTGGGGCCAGTGACGTGTGAGCCGGTCCCAATGTGCACCGGCAAACATTTACCGCCAGGTGGCCCCAGTGTTTATTGCCCGTCTCCACGTGGATACCTGAAACCCATGTCAATCCACTGCTGGATGAGTCCCGCAATGAAGATACAATCAGTACATCCACTTTGCTTTTGGACTCCACCTGTTCCATTGGCGGCCGAATGCGAATCTAAATGTGCATACGTTAGAGACTGGTTAATGCGCATAGAAATCAAACCAATTGACCTACAACATTTGCCCCATCAACTTTTGTAGAATTTTAGATGTGCATTACAGCTACTTTAGCCGGATGGTTGTGGTGGCTATGTATGCCTGTAATCCACGACTACGTGGAGGTGAGGGTTGGTGGATCACAAAAATGTTGCGACAACTCCCACCCCTTGGTCGTCAAGGAGGTAGAGAAGGCGGTGTGGAATAATGTGGACTCCGCCTGTTCCATCTGTAGATTTGTGATAGAGCATTTGCTTGGATTTCTCCAGGTGCTCCGATTTCCTCCCACATGTAAACACTCATTAATCTTGATTTGAAGCTTTCGTGACTGCAGGAATCCTTACTCTTTGGTTCTTTCGGTAAAGTCACGTAGGTAGAAAAAATAATAAGGGATCACGACGTTTCGATCGCCACACAAGCAATCTCACTGAGTCTCAAGACTCTTGTTCAGGAGGGCCTGCCAACTTTTCGCAGGAGTAATTTGGATGTTTGGCTAGTACCAGTTACATTGTATGTTGTTGTTTTCCCATGGGAGTAAACCCATACAGAGAAAGGGACCAGAATGAGGAAAGCGAAGCCAGGCAGTCCTTCAGAAGATGTCATGCACGGGCGTGACCACTGCACCACCTTGCCGCCCAAACAAATGTAATTTAAATAATGTACAATACTGGCAAATAAACCCTATTAGTATCAACTGAATTTCTGGACAATGTGGCACGTGTATAGCTGCATCGGTGTTTCTAAAAGTCGTGTTCACATTGCCTGAAATTAATAATATTATAAAGTACAGGTTTCCCACCTCTGGTTTCGTTTTACTTACTGGTTGTCCTCATTATGTGTGTCACAGGTAATATGGCAAGGAAAATATTACGCAGCACGAGTTGTAGGATTAGGGCAATTATGGTGACACACGTGACCCCCTCTACACAAG
Source organism: Petromyzon marinus (assembly GCF_048934315.1). Taxonomy (NCBI): domain Eukaryota; kingdom Metazoa; phylum Chordata; class Hyperoartia; order Petromyzontiformes; family Petromyzontidae; genus Petromyzon; species Petromyzon marinus. Next base: position 1,604,007 of record NC_133683.1, read on the forward strand.
AAACAGCTGAGAGTCAATGCTGTGGTGTTGTGCGATTGGTGCAAGCGACCCATCATTGTGTTTTGATGTTGAGCTGTTAAAATTGCACTGTTGTGGGGTGAGGTCAAGGCCGATGACTTCTTCCAGCGGTGTCAAGATCAGCATTTTGAAGAGGCTCGCGGAGGATGATACTGGGCACTAGGGTGCAGTCTCCCTCCATGAACAACAGAGGGCAGAGGAGCGACGGTCACAACAATTATTGGCGGAGCACTGGGCGTATAAAACACAAAGTTGGAAGAAAGTTTATCTCGGGGAGTTAACCCACAACACCTGGGTCTGTCCCGCGTGTTCACACGATAACGCGTTTTCACTACGTTGAGATTTATAAGGGCACGGGGTGACCAATAAAGTCTGAATTGGTCTGTAATAAGCTCGGCCCTGATAAGGGGTTGACAGATATGAAATAATCGAGCAGACAGACACGGGCCTGACTTCATCCACAGATGCCTTGTTGAGTCTCTAATTTTTAGGATTCTGCTTGAGATGTCTTGCCAATTCCTCACCAAATAATATGTACGTGTGAGTAACCAGACCTACCTGAGATCTCACGCCTCGTAAAGAGCCAAAATAAATATCGTACGTTTATAGATTGCTCGGTAACCTCCGTTCCATGCTGCCAACGACTGGCCAAGAATGTGACCTGTAGATGCTGCCATCTGCTGGCCACTGATGTAGATGGCAGCATCTAAGGTGGTGAATTGCGGTCTTTGAGATGAGTTTTGATTGGTGAGATGAGTGAGGTTGGTGCAGTGGATGAGATGGGTGCAGTCAGTCTGGTGACTGTGTGGTTGGTGTGGTGAATGTAGTGGTTGGTGTGGTGAATGTAGTGGTTGGTGTGGTGAATGTAGTGGTTGGTGTGGTGAATGTAGTGGGTGGTGTGGTGACTGTGTGGTTGGTGTGGTGAATGTAGTGGGTGGTGTGGTGAATGTAGTGGTTGGTGTGGTGAATGTAGTGGTTGGTTTGGTGAATGTAGTGGGTGGTGTGGTGAATGTAGTGGGTGAGATGAGTGTAGTAGGTGTGATGAGTGCCATTTGTGCGGTTAGTGGAGTTGGTGTTTGGTGAGTGAGGTGAGTGTGGTGTGATTGGTGAGGTGTAATTGGTGAGGTTAGGTTTGTGAGGTGTAATTGGGGTGGTGAGGTGGGTGAGGTGTAATTGGTGAGGTAAAGTTGGTGAGTGTATCAGTGAGCACCTGGAGGATTCTCCTCCACGGTCGCCTTTGTCTCCCCCAGTAGCGATGTTCACTCCACACCGCACCAGGAACTCATCTGAGGCTGAGTCGACCTCACACTCTCTCACTGTCTCACAACAACAACAAACACCATTCGCCACTAAGTGGCGGTGACGTCACCACGACGCTTGTGCCAGGCCATGTGCACCTTGAAGCCACGTGAAGTGTCGAACGCCCGCTGGCAGGTCACGGGGCAGACCCAGGTGGTGCCACGGGTCGACTGACTGAGATGACTGAGATGACTGGCTGATGCACCACCTGTGCCCCCTGCTCAAACTCACGCACGCGCACTCACTCACAAGCGCGAGTTCGCGTTTTCAGGCGATATAAAATAATTTCTATTTCATGCCAGTTGGTTCTGAAGGGCGGCTGTTTGTAATTTGGGCGTTCGTAAGTCGAGGACTGTCTGTAAATAAAGATTCCGATTGTGGGGCTTTCACCGTGGGATGAGCTTGGCCCGATCCGCGGGGGCGTGGCTTGCACGACAGTGGGCGGGGCATAGCCGCGACGGGCGTGGCTTATCCAGGAAGTGGAGACCGCGATCGCCGGACTGCAAGCCAGACAGAAGCGCGCTCCTTTTAAAGTTAACAACAACATTGTTAAATGTAAGTAGCGCCTCTCTACTTTATTATTGTTTTATTTGTTTAATACATTACTTGTGGTGCCGTGAGTCGAGTGAAATGAGTCAATAACCTTGCTAGACATGGCTAAGCTTTTAATAAGGGGCGCCGCGGTGTCGAGATGTTAACTACCTCGCTAGGCCTACAGCAGCGTGGAGGTTCCATCGAGACCCTGACGCCTACTCTGTATTTGTTTATTTTTTCCCCCTGTGGTCGCGTAGATTCTTCTCCTGGTCCTTCGGTTTTCCCCTCCACATTTAGAAACGTGAGTTTAGAGTACTTGACTGCTATAAATGTCCACATGATAAGCCACTTTCGTTGAGCTATCATTTGTGTCCAGGTCGCTTCTGATAAGAGTTATATAGCTCAGTGGGCCTTACCTGGTTAAATAAAAATAGTTTATAGTTTAGTTTATAGTTCATAAGAACTCGTGACAAGGGTCAGTGTCTACTTCAAATATTGTTCAGGCTCTGGAGACCTCCAACGTTATTCGTGATGTTATACATTTGGTTCGTTTTGAGAATAATCGCGACCTTATATGATTATTGCGTGATACACACGCTGAATATACGCACACAAACATCGTGTACACATGTGTCGTGCCCTCTATTGTCCACATAGACGGCTTGTGCTGACGAGAGAACGATCTTAACGTACAATGTCGTGACATATATTGAATAAATTTCGATTTAAAGCTTTCGTGACTGCAGGGATTCATCTTCTTGGTTCTTTCGGTAAAGTCACGTAGAAGGGAAATAATAAACTAATAAAAATAAAACATAATATAAGAAAATTCTCACGACGTTTCGGCCACAACACAAGTAGCCTTCCTCAGGTGAAGAAACAGAACTGTCGGAAAGACAGCGCTCCAATGAACACTGCTAAGCTTCGCAGCGTATTTTAAGCTGGGTGGGAGGAGCAGAGCGCCTTGCCAAAAGAGTTTACATATCAACAGAATAATTTAGCATTGAAGTAGCTGTGTTAATGTGATAGATTAGCAGGATGTTAAAGTCATAAATTAGCATGTAACTGTGAGATTAGCATGATGTTAATGTGAGGAATTAGCATGTAACTGGTGACGGAAGTAGCTATGTTAAAGTCAGAGTTTACATATCAACTGAGGCATTTAGTATATTGACGCTAAAGAACTGCAACTACCCAACTATCATACAATAAACCGATGTGAAAGAACTAAATATAAACTACATCAATATAATCAATGTACTCAATATATTCTCCACTAAGCTGAGCTACTAACAATACATCATTATACATTACACTTCTATGTCGCAAAAATTATTATAATATGCCTCCAAATAATGTTTTATTATAAACTGCCATAGACAGACCCCAACATTGAATTATACGCAGCGTTACTATACACTACCCTATACCTTAGATTATAATAGTATTACACTGTATTATTTTACCAACCCTACTGTATACCACACTGCTATATATTGACTATACAATTACGATACTATATATTACCAAATAAATTATATTAAACATTACACTGAATACTTTGTTAAACAAGGAATGCTTTGAGCTTGTGAGTTGAATCCATCTGTGTGAAGTTGTGTTATTTCCCCATATGCAAGGTGGGGTCTCTCTGGGTTCCACTCACACAAACATCTCAATGCAATGGGACCTTTCTGAAAATGCAGTACTTAGACTCAATGAAGCTTTCCTGGGTAACTAGTTAACATTGTAATAATTAGCATGAGAGATAATGACGTTCAGTTATAAGTGCCATTAATAGTACTATACTGTACTTTTATTGAAGACTATTTTACGTAGTTGTTTGTAAAAAAAAGTGTCCATTCTCAAAACTTTTTGACGGGCCCTCGTACAGAAATGATATTACAATCTTATATGGATATTGCGAGTCAGAGTGTTGTGAATAGTGGAGTGAACGTGTGGTGTCATCATTATATTGTTGGTGTGTATATACAGAAAGGCCTATTTGGTGGGTAACATTAGGAAAATGGAGGTAGTTCGTCATTGTTGTTAAACAAAATCTTATTTGGGTGGATAAGAGGAGTAAAATCGTACATGATAGGAACTGCAATATTGTGGAGTTCTGGTATAATGAGTTGTAGTATATATGAATCATATGTCACCTTAAGTATGCCTGTGTGAGTACACTCGTGACACGGGTGTCATGCGCGTGACCTTTGTCTTTTGTTTCAGATGTGCGAGAGCAACTCCGCTGCGAGTCAAGGTGGTGCTGGGAGAATTGCCTTCACCATTGATGGCACTTCACCAGCACCCATCTCAACCCCACCTCAATCCGGTAGAATTACAAGAACGAAAAAACTTATCTCTTGTGACGTCTGTGGGAAAAAATTCCAGCTGGCATGGTGCCTAGAAGCCCACGTAAGAACGCACAAGGAGACCCGTGATCAATGGTGCGGCATATGCGGAAAAAGGTTTGATCAGCTAGGAAAATTAAAAAGGCATTTGAAGACCCATGAGAAGGATTACATGATAAAGGGTGCACCAGGCTTGGTGAATAACGGCAGTTTTGCCAATGCGGTGTTGAATCCACCGTCGCCCTATGAGATGTGCTCAGTCTGCGGATTTTTAAGTCCTATTGAAATCCTGAAAACTCATGAAAGTCTTCACGCACAGTTCTCGTACAGACCGAAGCCTGAACATGATTACACTTCAACAAAAGATAGCGGCGTTAAGATAAATGACATGAAATCCAATTTTCTTGAATGCTTTGGCCTAGTTCCACGTCAACAAACTGCTTCACCAGTCAGTGAGAATAAACCATACGCTGCTCTCGATCCTATGACGAGCATGAAAGTGTTGATGGCCTTGCAGCAGAAGAAGAAGGAAAAGCGAAGTAGACCTAAGCCCATTAAAAGAAAGAAGACCACCACCAGCGTCACCAATTGCAGCAGTAGCAACAGCCAGAATTCGGACATCAAGAGGATGGACTGCACGGAAGCAGGAGGCTGCGTGGAGCAGAGCATCCCCAAGGTGGATGAACCCAACCTGGCACCTTTAGGTACGTCCTAGTAATGCACACACTACATTTCATTTGGATGTAATTCATGATTTCACAAATTAGTTAATGTACGCATATGTTGACCATATCTGTATGCCTGCGCTGAGGAGTCTAGAGATCTGATGTGGTGCTGCTCGGATGTTGGGTTAAACCGTGAAACTCTGGGTTTCAGTCACCGAGCCATGATTAAACTGGCTTCTCATTGATGGACTTATCCAGTTACCAAACACTTCTTCCAGCAAACACTTCTGATGTCGCGTGATGTGTAGGAAATTGCAATAACCTAAAAATTATAGTTGTTGCTCTGCATCAACATCAACCACACGAAGAAGTGCAAAATGTTGGGGCTTCAAAATAAGCCCCAAAAATGTGTTCTTCTGATATTTTTCAGGAAACCAGTATCTTGCTTTTCTACTATTTGCACACATGTTGAACTTCTTTCGTACCATACGTAGCCAACCGTGCTAATCGGAGGTATTTGTTGCTGGCCATTTGGCATTTTAGGCCTTTGGGCCTTTGGGCCTGTGGTCAGCAACCGTGATTGATAAAACGTCCCATATACATAGTAATGCTATGGCATCCACTGCATGGTGATAAATAAATTATGTATTAGCGCGTGCGTGTGCTCAACGGTGGATGTCTTGTGTTCCAGAGGAAAAGCCCTTCCCGTGCAGTGACTGCTCGTACGGAGCGACGCAGAAGTCGAAGCTCAAGAGACACGTCCTGAGCGTTCACCACGTGCCCTTCGATAGCGCGCTGGACTCCGACTGCCCCAAGAAGAGAAGGCGGCTGGCTGGGTGCCGAGACCACGGCTCAACTCTGGATTTGGAGCGCGCACGATGCTCACGGAGAACTCCCTGATGATTTATTTCATCCTGAGGCTGAGGTACCACGTGTGGGGCGATGAACGCAAGGTTTTGTGCAGCGGACATTTCCATGATGAAATTTCGTCACGTTCACTGCTACGAGGTTACATCTATTGCCGTATATGTTTAGTCAATTGCTGTATTTTCTGGTATACAATATATTTAATAAATTGTCCTAATTTCATAACAAAGGTTTTTGGGTTAGATCGTGTAAGTATAAATGTGTCATAACCCTACACCACCTGACACAGCCAATTAGTAAGGAATTTGTCACGTAAACAAAACTCCACTTAGTTACTACTTCAGCCCACCGGTGTTTTGGAGAGTAAATCCACAAGATGAGTACGACGTTTCACTGGTAATTACATCCAGCATCATCGGGCGATTTGCCAGAATAGTGAAGCCATCCACCTGCTTCCGGTCTTAAATAGAGAAAGGCGATGTCATCACTGAACCCATCAGGTGCAGAAATCAGAGGCGGGGAGGGGGATTATTGAAATTATATAATTGATTAGTAATAATTAAATTAGTATGTTTCCTCTATAAGTAATGATAAATGTGAGATGTCTTCTTCTTCCACGCGTTTGTTCCACTCACGTGGGGTCCGCCGTCCTTGCCACCTTCTCCACACCGCCCCGTCCCGCGCCATCTCTCCCTCCGCTCCTCGGGCCACCACGTTCAACCGCATCACCACATCGCCCCACGTCTTCTTCTGCCTTCATCTCCTCATCTTACAATCACAATTACTTAATAATACGCTTCCAGGCCGCACTAAGCCTGTAGCTGTCAGAGAGGTTAAAATAAGACAAATTTTCTCAGTTTCAATGGATTCTCGAATTAGTCTTGGCCAGTAATAATGAGTTTTACACAACACTTCATCGTTATCAAAATACATGAAGTGTTCTTGTTGGCAAGCATGTACTGCAACTTCCGACAGTTATGTTTGAGAGTGTTTAATATTTATTTGGTGTTCCTTTAGTCTTACGCTAATGTTACATCCCATCTGTCCAATATAACATCTGCCACATAAGCCATTAATCCAATACACACCATCCGTTGACAGCTTAGGCAATTCATCTTAAGTACAAGATACTATTTTTTTAATTTTGTGTACCGTGCCAAATCTTACTTAGATGTTTAGCTTTTTGCTTTTCCAAAACTCGAGCTAATTTCTCAATTACTCCCACGATATATGGTATTTTAATTGTTTAATAACCTGATTCAGCAGTATTGCTGTTCGATCTTGGTTTAGCATTCATTGCTGTTAATTATTTGAGCATTATTGTAGACATTCAATCGTAGCGTTTCTTTGACATGTTCAATCTCTCTCCCCAGACATTCACCATCTGACACTGTTTTAGCCAGATGTATGAGCATCTTGATGAGAGAGTTTTCTGTACGGGGTGATGATGCGAATCTGCATTCAGATAGGCATCAGTATGGGTTTCCTTTTGGTAAACGCTGTGTGTGTTATTTTACCATTTAGGCCTCATCCGATAAATCACCTCTCCCAAGGAAATAAGTATTTAGAGGCCACACGGGACCGGGGGGGGGGGGGGGAGTTTATCGTTGTGTCTGTTGCTGCGAGCAGATAGCGCGCAATGGAGAGCTTGCTCAGAGCGGAGCTGGGCACGGACTCGGCGAGGCCGCTGGGCGCTTCGGCCGGTGGAGGCTGCATCAGCACCGGGCAGAGCTACGAGACGGGGCGCGGACACGTGTTCACCAAGATCAACGCCAAGAGCGGGGCACCCTCCTCTACGCATCCTCTACGCCTCCTCACCACCTCACCTCCTCTTCCCTTATCCTCGCCTCCTCTACGCTCCTCACCACGCCACCTCACCACGCCACCTCACCTCCTCACCACGCCACCTCACCTCCTCACCACGCCACCTCACCTCACCACGCCACCTCAACACCTCACCACCTCACCTCCTCTACCCTCCTCTTCGCCTCCTCTACACCACCCCGCATCCTTGCCTCAACCTTCATTCAGCCCTGTCATTAATGTATCACTTTTTTTTAGCTGCGACTACTAGCTAATTTGTCAGTTACTCCCACGAAATATGGTATTTTAATTGTTTAATAACCTGATTCAGCAGTATTGCTGTTTGATCTTGGTTTAGAATTCACTGCTCTGTTAATTTGAGCATTATTGTAGACATTCAATCGTAGCGTTTCTTTGACATGTTTAATCTCTCTCCTCAGACTTTGACCATCTGACACTGTTTCAGCCAGATGTATGAGCATCTTGTTGAGAAAGGATTTATGTGCGGGGTGATGATGCCAATCTGCATTCAAATAGGCATCAGTATGTGTTCCCTTTCGGTAAACGCTGTGTGTGTTACTTTACCATTTAGGCCTCGTCCGAGCAAAATATCCAGGAAAGGGAGTGTGTTATTCACCTCCATTTCCATGGTGAACTGGATGGCCGTTTTTTGTGAATTGAGATGATTTAGACATTCATTCATTAAGTGTATCCTTCCCATGTCGCCAGACAACCAAAGTGTCATCTACATATCTACACCAAAAAGTGGGTTTTAATGTACTTGAAGCAAGTGCTCTTGCAACCCGGGGGTTGAGGACCCCTGTGTTAGAGGCCACACGGGACGGGGGGGGTGGGGAAGTTTAACGTTGTGTTTGTCGCTGCGAGCAGACAGCGTGCAATGGAGAGCTTGCTCAGAGCGGAGCTGTGCACGGACTCGGCGAGGCCGCTGGGCGCTGCGGCCGGTGGAGGCTGCATCAGCACCGGGCAGAGCTACGAGACGGGGCGCGGACACGTGTTCACCAAGATCAACGCCAAGAGCGGGGCACCCTCCTCTACGCCTCCTCACCACCTCACCTCCTCTACCCTCCTCTTCGCCTCCTCTACACCACCTTGCATCCTCGCCTCAACCTTCATTCAGTCAGCCCTGTATCACTCTTTTTTCGCTGCGACTACTAGCACCACCATGGTGAATGTTGCAGTGAACTTCCCCTCGTTGATTCCCCCCTCCACCCACGTTAAGGGACTCGGTCTACCAGACACTTTGACCGCTTCGTCTCATCCACTCCGCGTTCAACCACCGCGCCTCACTGCAGTTCACAACAACGCACTCAACTAAACAACTCGGTCACCCACTCATCCAGTCACTAACTCAATCACCCTATCACACATTCATCCAGTCACTAACTCATCCAGTCACTAACTCAATCACCCTATCATCCAGTCACCCACTAACTCAATCACCCTATCACACACTCATCTCGTCACTAATTCAATCACCCTATCACCCACTCATCCAGTCACCCACTCATTCAGTCACCCACTCATTCAGTCACCCACTCATCCAGTCACCCACTCATTCAGTCACCCACTCAATCACCCTATCACCCACTCATCAAATCAGCCACGCATCCAGTCACCCACTCATCCAGTCATCCATGCAATCACCCTATAACCCACTCATCCAGTCACCCACTCAATCACCCTATCACATACTCATCTAGTCACTAATTAAATCACCCTATCACCCACTCATCTAGTCACCCACTCATCTAGTCACCCACTAATTTAGTCACCCACTCAATCACCCACTCATCTAATCACCCACGCATTCAGTCACCCACGCATCCAGTCACCCACTCATCCGGTCACTGACTCAATCACCCTATCACACACTCCTCCACTCGTTTAGTCAAACACTCACCCATTTACTCACCCACCCACTCACCACCATGCAGGTCACCTCACTCTTCTTTTCAGATTTATCAGTTTGCACTGCTCCACTCTGGAATCCACACCCGGTCTTCCTGTTTTCCCAAACTCTTGCAACAATAATCTTGATCAATTTAAGGAACGCGTTTCTTTGATCTTAATTATCTAATTACTCATTGGACAGTTATGTATTATTATTTTTTATTGTTACTGGCCGTTTGGCGTTTTGTATTGTGTGGGGTTTGCATCGCTGTCAACCCCTCATCAGTGCCTACCTTATTACAGAACAATTCAGACCTTGTTGGTCACCCCGTGCCCCTTATAAGTCCCATGACAAGGGAGAAACACACAAATAAACTTAACAAAAATGTTGCCCGTATTGAAACGGCCGTCTGCCGTATGGACCTGACAACTCACTTTCCCCCAACAGAATACGGGTAAACCGTGTGGGTTGGCGGCTATGGGTTTTGTTGTGTTTGCGAGTCCAAGTTATAGGACTGCACCCTGGGTTGTGCGTGGTTCTCATTGGTGGGAGATTCCCTTCGCTGTGTTGCACGCCAGTGGCTGGGGGCTGCCTGGGGCTAGTGACGTGTAAGCCGGTCCCAATGTGCACCGGCAAACATTTACCGCCAGGTGGCCCCAGTGTTTATTGCCCGTCTCCACGTGGATACCTGAAACCCACGTCAATCCACTGCTGGATGAGTCCCGCAATGAAGATACAATCAGTACATCCACTTTGCTTTTGGACACCACCTGTTCCATTGGCGGCCGAATGCGAATCTAAATGTGCATACGTTAGAGACTGGTTAATGCGCATAGAAATCAAACCAATTGACCTACGACATTTGCCCCATCAACTTTTGTAGAATTTTAGATGTGCATTACAGCTACTTTAGCCGGATGGTTGTGGTGGCTTTGTATGCCTGTAATCCACGACTACGTGGAGGTGAGGGTTGGTGGATCACAAAAATGTTGCGACAACTCCCACCCCTTGGTCGTCAAGGAGGTAGAGAAGGCGGTGTGGAATAATGTGGACTCCGCCTGTTCCATCTGTAGATTTGTGATAGAGCGTTGGCCCCCCATTTGCTTGGATTTCTCCAGGTGCTCCGATTTCCTCCCACATGTAAACAATCATTAATCTTGATTTGAAGCTTTCGTGACTGCAGGAATCCTTACTCTTTGGTTCTTTCGGTAAAGTCACGTAGGTAGAAAAAATAATAATGGATCACGACGTTTCGATCGCCACACAAGCAATCTCACTGAGTCTCAAGACTCTTGTTCAGGAGGGGCCTGACAACTTTTCGCAGGAGTAATTTGGATGTTTGGCTAGTACCAGTTACATTGTATGTTGTTGTTGTTTTGCTGTGGGAGTAAACCCATACAGAGAAAGGGACCAGAATGAGGAAAGCGAAGCCAGGCAGTCCTTCAGAAGATGTCATGCACGGGCGTGACCACTGCACCACCCTGCCGCCCAAACAAATGTAATTTAAATAATGTACAATACTGGCAAATAAACCCTATTAGTATCAACTGAATTTGTGGACAATGTGGCACGTGTATAGCTGCATCGGTGTTTCTAAAAGTCGTGTTCAAATTGCTTATTAAAAATATTATAAAGAACAGGTTTCTCACCTCTGGTTTCATTTGACTTACCGGTTGTCCTCATTATGTGTGTCACAGGTAATATGGCAAGGAAAATATTATGCAGCACGAGTTGTAGGATTAGGGCAATTATCGTGACACACGTGACCCCCTCTACACAAGTAACAGCTGAAAGTCAATGCTGGGATGTTTTGCGATTGGTGCAAGCGACACATCATTGTGTTTTGATGTTGAGCTGTTAAAATTGCACTGTTGTGAGGTGAGGTCAAGGCAGATAACTGCTTCCAGCGGTGTCAAGATCAGCATTTTGAAGAGGCTCGCGGAGGATGATACTGGGCACTGGGGTGCAGTCTCCCTCCATGAACAACAGAGGGCAGAGGAGCGACGCTCACAACAATAATTGGCGGAGCGCCGGGCGTATAAAAGACAAAGTTGGAAGAAAGTTTATCTCGGGGAGGTAACCCACAACACCTGGGTCTGTCCCGCGTGTTCACACGATAACGCGTTTTCACTACGTTGAGATTTATAAGGGCACGGGGTGACCAATAAAGTATGAATTGGTCTGTGATAAGCTCGGCCCTGATAAGGGGTTGACAGATATGAAATAATCGAGCAGACAGACACGGGCCTGACTTCATCCACAGATGCCTTGTTGAGTCTCTAATTTTTAGGATTCTGCTTGGGATGTCTTGCCAATTCCTCAGCAAATAATGTGTACGTGTGAGTAACCAGACCTACCTGAGATCTCACGCCTCGTAGAGAGCCAAAATAAATATCGTACGTTTATAGATTGCTCGGTAACCTCCGTTCCATGCTGCCATCGACTGGCCAAGAATGTGGCCTGTAGATGCTGCCATCTGCTGGCCACTGATGTAGATGGCAGCATGTAATGTGGTGAATTGCGGTCGTTGAGATGAGTTTTGATTGGTGAGATGAGTGAGGTTGGTGCAGTGGATGAGATGGGTGCAGTCAGTATGGTGACTGTGTGGTTGGTGTGGTGAATGTAGTGGGTGGTGTGGTGAATGTAGTGGTTGGTGTGGTGAATGTAGTGGGTGAGATGAGTGTAGTAGGTGTGATGAGTGCCATTTGTGCGGTGAGTGGAGTTGGTGTTTGGTGAGTGAGGTGAGTGTGGTGTGATTGGTGAGGTGTAATTGGGGTGGTGAGGTGGGTGAGGTGTCATTGGTGAGGTAAAGTTGGTGAGTGTATCAGTGAGCACCTGGAGGATTCTCCTCCACGGTCGCCTTTGTCTCCCCCAGTAGCGGTGTTCACTCCACTCCTCACCAGGAACTCATCTGAGGCTGAGTCGACCTCACACTCTCTCACTGTCTCACAAAAACAACAACAACCGCCATTCGCCACTAAGTGGCGGTGACGTCACCACGACGCTTGTGCCAGGCCATGTGCACCTTGAGGCCACGTGAAGTGTCGAACGCCCGCTGGCAGGAGGTCACGGGGCAGATCCAGGTGGTGCCACGGGTCGACTGACTGAGATGACTGAGATGACTGGCTGATGCACCACCTGTGCCCCCTGCTCACACTCACGCACGCGCACTCACTCACAAGCGCGAGTTCGCGTTTTCAGGAGATATAAAATAATTTATATTTCATGCCAGTTGGTTCTGAAGGGCGGCTGTTTGTAATTTGGGCGTTCGTAAGTCGAGGACTGTCTGTAAATAAAGATTCCGATTGTGGGGCTTTCACCGTGGGATGAGCTTGGCCCGATCCGCAGGGGCGTGGCTTGCACGACAGTGGGCGGGGCATAGCCGCGACGGGCGTGGCTTATCCAGGAAGTGGAGACCGCGATCGCCGGACTGCAAGCCAGACAGAAGCGCGCTCCTTTTAAAGTTAACAACAACATTGTTAAATGTAAGTAGCGCCTCTCTACTTTATTATTGTTTTATTTGTTTAATACATTACTTGTGGTGCCGTGAGTCGAGTGAAATCAGTCAATAACCTTGCTAGACATGGTTAATCTTTTAATAAGGGGCGCCGCGGTGTCGAGATGTTAACTACCTCGCTAGGCCTACAGCAGCGTGGAGGTTCCATCGAGACCCTGACGCCTGCTCTGTATTTGTTTATTTTTTTTCCCCTGTGGTCGCGTAGATTCTTCTCCTGGTCCTTCGGTTTTCCCCTCCACCTTTAGAAACGTGAGTTTAGAGTACTTGACTGCTATAAATGTCCACATGATAAGCCACTTTCGTTGAGCTATCATTTGTGTCCAGGTCGCTTCTGATAAGAGTTATATAGCTCAGTGGGCCTTACCTGGTTAAATAAAAATAGTTTACAGTTTAGTTTATAGTTCATAAGAACTCGTGACAAGGGTCAGTGTCTACTTCAAATATTGTTCAGGCTCTGGAGACCTCCAAAGTTATTCGTGATGTTATACATTTGGTTCGTTTTGAGCATAATCGCGACCTTATATAATTATGACGTGATGCACACGCTGAATATACGCACACAAACATCGTGTACACGTGTGTCGTGCCCTCTATTGTCCACATAGACGGCTTGTGCTGACGAGAGAACGGTCTTAATGTACAATGTCGTGACATGTATCAGCCCTTTGTCGATCCAGCGTTTTGATAGAGGCCTCCCCCACACCATGTCGTTCGTGGGAGTTGTTTAACCATACTTCACCATGCCGGTCAATGCGGGTTTGGTGAAGTGAGGAGGCCCAGAAACTTGTATATGCAGATACGAGTTTACCTGTGCTTGCATCTGCAGAATTACATTCTCACACATCTTCAAGTATAGTTTAATACTTCTAAAATGCATTAATTATTGAGGATTCCATAAAGTACTGTGGTAAAAAGAAAATAACTTGATTTGAATACTTTGTTGAACAGGGATGCTTTGAGTTTGTGGGTTGAATCCATTAGTGCGGAGTTGTGTTATTTCCCCATTTGCAAGGTGGGGTCTCTCTGGGTTCCACTCACACAAACATCTCAATGCAATGGGACCTTTCTGAAAATGCAGTACTTAGACTCAATGAAGCTTTCCTGGGTAACTATTTAACATTGTAATAATTAGCATGAGAGATAATGACGTTCACGTATAAGTGCCATTAATAGTACTATACTGTACTTTTATTGAAGACTATTTTACGTAGTTGTTTGTAAAAAAAGTGTCCATTCACAAAACTTTTTAACTGGCCCTCGTACATAAATGATATTACAATCTTTATGGAGATTGCAAGTCAGAGTGTTGTGAATAGTGGAGTGAACGTGTGGTGCAATCATTATATTGTTGGTGTGTATATACAGAAAGGCCTATTTGGTGGGTAACATTAGGAAAATGGAGGTAGTTGGTCATTGTTGTTTAGAAACAAAATATTATTTGGGTGGATAAGAGGAGTAAAATCGTACATGATAGGAACTGCAATATTGTGGAGTTCTGGTATAATGAGTTGTAGTATATATGAATCTTATGTCACCTTAAGTATGCCTTTGTGAGTACACTCGTGACACGGGTGTCATGCGCGTGACCTTTGTCTTTGTTTCAGATGTGCGAGAGCAACTCCGCTGTGAGTCATGGTGGTGCTGGGAGAATTGCCTTTACCATCGATGGCACTTCATCAGCACCCGTCTCAACCCCACCTCAATCCGGTAGAGTTACAAGACCGAAAAAACTTATCTCTTGTGACGTCTGTGGGAAAAAATTCCAACTGGCATGGTGCCTAGAAGCCCACGTAACAACGCACAAAGAGACCCATGACCAATGGTGCCGCATATGTGGACAAAGGTTTGAACAGCTAGGAAAATTTAAAAGGCATGTGAAGACCCACGAGAAGGATTACGTGATAAAGGGTGCACCAGGCTTGGTGAATAACGGCAGTTTTGCCAATGCGGTGTTGAATCCACCATCGCCCTATGAGATGTGCTCAGCCTGCGGAGTTTTATGTCCTATTGAAATCCTGAAAACTCATGAAAGTCTTCACGCACAGTTCTTGTACAGACCGAAGCCTGAACATGATTACGCTTCGACAAAAGATAGCGGCGTTAAGATAAATGACATGAAATCCAATTTTCCTGAATGCTTTGGCCTAGTTCCACATCAACAAACTGCTTCACCAGTCAGTGAGAATAAACCATACGCTGCTCTCGATCCTATTACGAGCATGAAAGTGTTGATGGCCTTGCAGCAGAAGAAGAAGGAAAAGCGACGTAGACCTAAGTCCATTAAAAGAAAGAAGACCACCACCAGCGTCACCAATTGCAGCAGTAGCAACAGCCAGAATTCGGACATCAAGAGGATGGACTGCACGGAAGCAGGAGGCTGCGTGGAGCGGAACATCCCCAAGGTGGATGAACCCAACCTGGCACCTTTCGGTACGTCCGAGTAATGCACACACTACATTTCATTTGGATGTAATTCATAATTTCACAAATTAGTTAATGTACGCATATGTTGACCATATCTGTATGCCTGCGCTGAGGAGTCTAGAGATCTGATGTGGTGCTGCTCGGATGTTGGGTTAAACCATGAAACTCTGGGTTTCAGTCACCGAGCCATGATTAAACTGGCTTCTCATTGATGGTCTTATCCAGTTACCAAACACTTCTTCCAGCAAACACTTCTGATGTCGCGTGATGTGTAGGAAATTGCAATAACCTCCTAGTGGATAAAAAACGGTCACGAAGGGATGTCATGAGCAGTGCAATGATATCTCCTTCCACGAGCAGTTCCCTTACATGAGGTGGTTCACTGCTGTGTGAGAGTTGCACAGGGATACTTCATCTCATGACATGGAGCCAATAGCACCATTGGAAGGAAACTGAGAAAAATACATTGCTTGACAAATTCCAAAAATTATCTATTTCTTAACCGGGGTAAATTTTACTTAAACAAGTGGGTAAATTTAGGGAACATTTTTGAATGTATAGACCGAGTCATTTCCACGATGGGAATTTCCTCTTCATTGTACTCACACCTAACTTCCATGTGTATTTACTCGTTCTATTGCAGGTAATTATTGTGTAATTAATGAGCTGTAATAGAATAATCTGGCTCAACCACCTCAATGTTAATTATAGTTGTTGCTCTGCATCAACATCAACCACACGAAGAAGTGCAAAATGTTGGGGCTTCAAAATAAGCCCCAAAAATGTATTATGATATTTTTCAGGAAATCAGTATCTTGCTTTTCTACTATTTGTACGTATGTTGAACTTCTTTCGTACCATACGTAGCCAACCGTGCTAATCGGAGGTATTTGTTGCTGGCCATTTGGCATTTTGGGCCTTTGGGCCTGTGCTCAGCAACCGTGATTGATAAAACGTCCCATATACATAGTAATGCTATGGCATCCACTGCATGGTGATAAATAAATTATGTATTAGCGCGTGCGTGTGCTCAACGGTGGATGTCTTGTGTTCCAGAGGAAAAGCCCTTCCCGTGCAGTGACTGCTCGTACGGAGCGATGCAGAAGTCGAAGCTCAAGAGACACGTCCTGAGCGTTCACCACGTTCCCTTCGATAGCGCGCTGGACTCCGACTGCCCCAAGAAGAGAAGGCGTCTGGCTGGGTGCCGAGACCACGGCTCAACTCTGGATTTGGAGCGCGCACGATGCTCACGGAGAACTCCCTGATGATTTATTTCATCCTGAGGCTGAGGTACCACGTGTGGGGCGATGAACTCAAGGTTTTGTGCAGCGGACATTTCCATGATGAAATTTCGTCACGTTCACTGCTGCGAGGTTACATCTATTGCCGTATATTTTTAGTCAATTGCTGTATTTTATGGTATACAATATATTTAATAAATTGTCCTAATTTCATAACCCATCAGGTGCAGAAATCAGAGGCGGGGAGGGGGATTATTGAAATTATATAATTGATTAGTAATCATTTAATTAGTATGTTTCCTCTATAAGTAATGATAAATGTGAGATGTCTTCTTCTTCCACGCGTTTGTTCCACTCACGTGGGGTCCGCCGTCCTTGCCACCTTCTCCACACCGCCCCGTCCCGCGCCATCTCTCCCTCCGCTCCTCGGGCCACCACGTTCGACCGCATCACCACATCGCCCCACGTCTTCTTCTTCTGCCTTCATCTCCTCATCTTACAATTACAATTACTTAATAATACGCTTCCAGGCCGCACTAAGCCTGTAGCTGTCAGAGAGGTTAAAATAATACAAATTTTCTCAGTTTCAATGGATTCTCGAATTAGTCTTGACCAGTAATAATGAGTTTTACACAACACTTCATCGTTATCAAAATACATTAAGTGTTCTTGTTGGCAAGCATGTACTGCAACTTCCGACAGTTATGTTTGAGAGTGTTTAATATTTATTTGGTGTTCCTTTAGTCTTACGCTAATGTTACGTCCCATCTGTCCAATGTAACATCTGCCACATAAGCCATTAATCCGATACACACCATCCGTTGACAACTTAGGCAATTCATCTTAAGTACAAGATACTATTTTTTGAATTTTGTGTACCGTGCCAAATCTTACTTAGATGTTTAGATTTTTGCTTTTCCAAAACTCGAGCTAATTTCTCAATTACTCCCACGATATATGGTATTTTAATTGTTTAATAACCTGATTCAGCAGTATTGCTGTTCGATCTTGGTTTAGCATTCATTGCTGTTAATTATTTGAGCATTTTCTTTGGTTCTTTCGGTAAAGTCACGTAGAATGAGAATAAAATAATAAATTGATAAAATATCAATTTATTATTTGATAAAATATCAATTTATTATTTTATTCTCATTCTACGTGACTTTACCGAAAGAACCAAAGAAGATGAATCATTGCAGTCACGAAAGCTTTAAATCGATATTTGAGCATTATTGTAGACATTCAATCGTAGCGTTTCTTTGACATGTTCAATCTCTCTCCCCAGACATTCACCATCTGACACTGTTTTAGCCAGATGTATGAGCATCTTGATGAGAGAGGTTTTCTGTACGGGGTGATGATGCGAATCTGCATTCAGATAGGCATCAGTATGCGTTCCCTTTTGGTAAACGCTGTGTGTGTTATTTTACCATTTAGGCCTCGTCCGATAAATCACCTCTCCCAAGGAAATAAGTATTTAGAGGCCACACGGGACCGGGGGGGGGGGGAGTTTATCGTTGTGTCTGTTGCTGAGAGCAGATAGCGCGCAATGGAGAGCTTGCTCAGAGCGGAGCTGGGCACGTACTCGGCGAGGACGCTGGGCGCTTCGGCCAGTGGAGGCTGCATCAGCACCAGGCAGAGCTACGAGACGGGGCGCGGACACTTGCTCACCAAGATCAACGCCAAGAGCGGGGCACCCTCCTCTACGCCTCCTCTACGCCTCCTCACCACCTCACCTCCTCTACCCTTCTCCTCGCCTCCTCTACGCCTCCTCACTACGCCACCTCACCACGCCAGCTCACCTCCTCACCACGCCACCTCACCTCCTCACGCCACCTCACCTCCTCACCACGCCACCTCACCTCCTCACCACGCCACCTCAACACCTCACCACCTCACCTCCTCTACCCTCCTCTTCGCCTCCTCTACACCACCCTGCATTCTTGCCTCAACCTTCATTCATTCAGCCCTGTCATTAATGTATCACTTTTTTTTAGCTGCGACTACTAGCTAATTTGTCAGTTACTCCCACGATATATGGTATTTTAATTATTTAATAACCTGATTCAGCAGTATTACTGTTTGATCTTGGTTTAGCATTCACTGCTCTGTTAATTTGAGCATTATTGTAGACATTCAATCGTAGCGTTTCTTTGACATGTTTAATCTCTCTCCTCAGACTTTGACCATCTGACACTGTTTTAGCCAGATGTATGAGCATCTTGTTGAGAAAGGATTTCTGTTCGGGGTGATGATGCCAATCTGCATTCAGATAGGCATCAGTATGTGTTCCCTTTCGGTAAATGCTGTGTGTGTTACTTTACCATTTAGGCCTCGTCCGAGCAAAATATCCAGGAAAGGGAGTGTGTTATTCACCTCCATTTCCATGGTGAACTGGATGGCCGTTTTTTGTGAATTGAGATGATTTAGACATTCATTCATTAAGTGTATCCTTACCATGTCGCCAAACAACCAAAGTGTCATCTACATATCTACACCAAAAAGTGGGTTTTAATGTACTTGAAGCAAGTGCTCTTGCAACCCGGGGGTTGAGGACCCCTGTGTTAGAGGCCACACGGGACGGGGGGGGTGGGGAAGTTTAACGTTGTGTTTGTCGCTGCGAGCAGACAGCGTGCAATGGAGAGCTTGCTCAGAGCGGAGCTGGGCACGGACTCGGCGAGGCCGCTGGGCGCTGCGGCCCGTGGAGGCTGCATCAGCACCGGGCAGAGCTACGAGACGGGGCGCGGACACGTGTTCACCAAGATCAACGCCAAGAGCGGGGCACCCTCCTCTACGCCTCCTCACCACCTCACCTCCTCTACCCTCCTCTTCGCCTCCTCTACACCACCTTGCATCCTGGCCTCAACCTTCATTCAGTCAGCCCTGTATCACTTTTTTTCGCTGCGACTACTAGCACCACCGTGGTGAATGTTGCAGTGAACTTCCCCTCGTTGATTCCCCCCTCCACCCACGTTAAGGGACTCGGTCTACCAGACACTTTGACCGCTTCGTCTCATCCACTCCGCGTTCAACCACCGCGCCTCACTGCAGTTCACAACAACGCACTCAACTAAACAACTCGGTCACCCACTCATCCAGTCACTAACCCAATCACCCTATCACACATTCATCCAGTCACTAACTCATCCAGTCACTAACTCAATCACCCTATCACACACTCATCTCGTCACTAATTCAATCACCCTATCACCCACTCATCCAGTTAACCACTCATCCAGTCACCCACTCATTCAGTCACCCACTCATTCAGTCACCCACTCATTCAGTCACCCACTCATTCAGTCACCCACTCATCCAGTCACCCACTCATTCAGTCACCCACTCAATCACCCTATCACCCACTCATCAAATCAGCCACGCATCCAGTCACCCACTCATCCAGTCATCCACGCAATCACCCTATAACCCACTCATCCAGTCACCCACTCAATCACCCTATCACATACTCATCTAGTCACTAATTAAATCACCCTATCACCCACTCATCCAGTCACCCACTCATCTAGTCACCCACTCATTTAGTCACCCACTCAATCACCCACTCATCTAATCACCCACGCATTCAGTCACCCACGCATCCAGTCACCCACTCATCCGGTCACTGACTCAATCACCCTATCACACACTCCTCCACTCGTTTACTCAAACACTCACCCATTTACTCACCCACCCACTCACCACCATGCAGGTCACCTCACTCTTCTTTTCAGATTTATCAGTTTGCACTGCTCCACTCTGGAATCCACTCCCGGTCTTCCTGTTTTCCCAAACTCTTGCAACAATAAACTTGATCAATTTAAGGAACGCGTTTCTTTGATCTTAATTATCTAATTACTCATTGGACAGTTATGTATTATTATTTTTTATTGTTACTGGCCGTTTGGCGTTTTGTATTGTGTGGGGTTTGCATCGCTGTCAACCCCTCATCAGTGCCTACCTTATTACAGAACAATTCAGACCTTGTTGGTCACCCCGTGCCCCTTATAAGTCCCATGACAAGGGAGAAACACACAAATAAACTTAACAAAAATGTTGCCCGTATTGAAACGGCCGTCTGCCGTATGGACCTGACAACTCACTTTCCCCCAACAGAATACGGGTAAACCGTGTGGGTTGGCGGCTATGGGTTTTGTTGTGTTTGCGAGTCCAAGTTATAGGACTGCACCCTGGGTTGTGCGTGGTTCTCATTGGTGGGAGATTCCCTTCGCTGTGTTGCACGCCAGTGGCTGGGGGCTGCCTGGCAAATGGACGCACGCGCCATCGTTAGCACGGTCGGCTACAGTTAGCACGGTCGGCTATGGTTAGCACAATCGGCTACGTACGGGTGCAAAATTATTTCAACGTACACACATTCGCTTATTCATTATGCCACCGTCTGCCCCATCGTGCATTCTCGGCTGTGCTTACACTGGTTGCTGTACTGCACCTCATATGTGTTCGGCCACTCAAATGCGAGGTAGGAGGATGCCACACATCTCTCACTATGGCCAGTAGCGGAATGCTACATTCCTATAACAGGAGCCAATGGTGGTGTATAATTGGATGACCGCTGTTGACTTCCCACAAAATGGGATTCATTATTTGACTATAGCTCGGGTTGATAAATAAGCTGTTAACCTTCTTGACCTGGATTTTGAACTCGCAAGCGTGCAGTGATCGTGGAGTGCTCTAACCGCAGCACCTCCAAGTGGAATGCAGTGCAATTCATATATTTATAATTAAGATATAGATTTTTTTTTTACTAGGAATGCATTTAGCTGCAGTTTGGTGGAGATGAGATTAGGGATAAGATATTACATCCTGTGGAGCCCTGGGATATTTACATCTTCAAGTGAGATGAACTAAAGAGGTGAATGCCATTACAGAATCCTCATTTCACAACTCCTCATGAAACAGATTCCCCGTTCTTACAATACAGAACTTGTCTCATCTGATACAGAACCCAAATCTCATGTGTCCTCAATATTTTTTACTTCCTCTCAATCGTGAATACCACATTGTGGGAATCAACAGTGGTTGTAATATGAATAGACTTGCCCTTGCTATAGGAATGTGTGATTTACTCAAATAACTAATTTATGATGATCAATGGTGTTTGCTATATGCTAATTTATATCAGGAGACACTTTGTCTGAATGACCTCCCCAATACATATTTTTCTCAAGGTGCACTTCTGCGTGGAGACTCACTCTTGTCTCGTGGCCGACTCCATCTCCTTCTCCTCCGCGATGACGTCATTGGTGCTACCACTTTGATTGGGGAATTTTTCAGACAGGCGTGTTACCACGCAGTCACCCACCGACTCCACTCCCCGCTCCGACTTCATTCCCCAATCCGAGTTCGAATCCCACTCGCTCACAGAAACTGAGCCTGCAGTATTCTGATTTGACCAAGTGGACTTCGAAGTCTGCTCGCTTGCAGCAGGGACTTGGCAATCTCCCTGGCTGAGACGGAGGACTGCCGAGAGGCTGCAGGCCGCCACCGGCTCCGTGTCCATGGCTGGGCAAGGCGGGAAGTTCGCTTGTGGTGGCACGGCCCTGCCGCCCCACAATAATGGGTGGTTGAGGGCCTCCGTGGGTGTGAGGCGAAGTTGGGGATCCCACCTGCCAAGGAGGCAAACATTGCAAACATGATGCCTTGAATAAAGGTGTCAGTTTTTGTGCCAGTTAAAAGGGTAAAACCTATTCCTATCGCTTCATTGAATCGTGGTCTGGGGTGAAATGAGCAATTCCATCCTCAACACTTTTGTCAGAAACGATATTTATTATAAAAAGCGACGAGATGAAGAAACGATGCCCGGTGTGACACAAAACTTTGTAGTCCTAGCCCAAACGACACGTGAGGTCTAAGATCGTTTCCAGTAATGTTGATGGAAGACGCAAAGTGATTTATATTTAATCATTTGTACGAGGTGAAATGTAGACAAGAGTAACAAGTCTCTTACTGAAGGCACCCGCGGAGAAAATTGATGAACTTTTGATTGCGGGTTCCCAGAACCGCCTTCAAAGACATGGAGCACGGGACGATCCGTTTCCCGTTGACGACGGGGCGATTCTTTTTGTCTGTTTATCGGAGAGAGAAAAAGAGAGAAACACTGAATTAGTTGTGGCGATCAGTACAATGCGGCGGCGGTCCTTAACCTTCCAATTGCGATGTTTGCAAATATGATTCCATGTTGGCGGTCGACTACAGCCTGTCATCCCTCCAGGGTCGATAAAATTTGTAACCGTTTGTGAGACGTTTGCAGTAGTCGTGTGGAAAAGATGACTCCTAAGCGTGAAAGTGAAAGTCCCACTCTCAACTCTGGGCCACCGGAGGAGACGAGAACCTCCTGATACTTGTTTGAGCAAGGAGACACTTTGATGTTTATTTTAGAATTATATTATTATTTGCATCACTTGGAGAGGATGGTAATTTGTTGTACAAGCGTGCTTTTAAGCATAATATATTTCTCAATCAAGGACCCACAGTTTGTGTGGAGGGTTGTCCTCTGTGGTTGTTTTATACTATGGTAGAACTGCTCTATGCTGATTTAGGAAACCGTCGCATCTGCCACACAATTTTTAAAAATTGTGCTAAGTCATGCTGAAATAAAAAAAACGGCCACTCATCTTCATGAAAAATGTGATGGCCAGAATTCCATGTAATTAATACACACGTCCTCTTTTGGATTGCAAATCCCTATGGGTTTTCCAAATTTACTGTGCTACCTAAACATTACCGTTCCTTTAAAGTATTTTTTATAAGACTCCTTGCTGTCGCACTAATTCAACACGTACTGACAAGTACGTTGCCAAGACCGTTGTGACTTTTAAACCCAAATAAAGCACAGTTCATTTTTAAATTACGCGAAGCAGTTTCCATGCCTTTCTATTCAAGCACAGAGCACGAGACACGCGGCTGCACGGCCACGACTCTCCGGGCAGTGACAGCAGCAGCAACAGCTACGAACTCCAACACCACCACCTCACCACCCCCCCTGTCCACTCACCAAAAGAGATAATGTTGTGGGTCGAGGCGTCAATCATGGCTTTGGGTGGGAGCCCCAACATCTGAAACCAAGATCACAAGAGGGATGAGTTGGATGAGGTCCGTCGCTCGAGTGAACAGAGCGTACATACGCTGCACTTTGTCTCATTGGAACGTCGATGTACAATGAACTTTGCCTGCTCTTGTACATACTGTTTGCAGATATTTATCTCTATCATCAGGCGAAGCATACATATTTGGTCTTTAATTGATGACGTGGTTACTACGTGCGGCTTCGTTGCTCTCCAACACAGGCTCTGAAAGCCTCGGGGATTAACAAAAAACTACAATAATCATAACAATAGTAATCATTCCGAAGGACATCAGCCTGACGCTCTGATTATCTGGTATTACCGATGAACCCGAAATCTCTCTTTACTTCTTTACTCATGCAAATGGTGCGTGATCACGCAGTGAACACGTCCACTCCTCTCCCGTGTACCGGCAGCTGAGCGACATTTTGTGACCAGTGAAAGGCCCAGAGGATGACGACAGCCCTGCACGTAACCAGCTTTGTCGCATGAGCCATCGCACAGCGGGTCTGTACGCTGGTGGATCGTCGTGCGCCATCAGTCATAACCAACCCCCTGCTGCTGCTGCTGTTGTTGTTTATCGTGGACTCCATCGTTGGTTCAAATTCGAATTAAACCCTCCCTCCTCCTTTATATGGCGCAGTTGGAACGGTCCTATGGGAAATATGACGCCCGGTTTGGTGGTGCCGTATCGGGCTCGAGGTTTGTTACAATAATAATATAATTCATCAGTATGTATATATTATAATAATTAATATTTGTAAGGCGCATTTAATCCGATGATCCCAATGCGCCCGGTGTATGGAAAGCAGGGAATTGAGACGACCAAAACGAGGAAATGAGACGACCAAAACTATGGGGAATAGGCCATTTTACCGAGGTGAGTTTCCATGGCGAGATTTAAATAGCTTTAAAAATTCTGTCTTGTTATCAGAGGCCAACGTGTTCCATAGTCTCGGAGCTGCACTGGCAAAAAGCCCGATCGCCCCCAGGAATTGAGACTTGACCTCAGAAAACTGAGTAGGAGATCAGAAGATCTCACGGACCTCATTGGTGTACATGAGTGGATCAGCTCCTGTAAGTATTGTGGGGCTAACCCACTGACAGCCTTGTAGCTCAACAGCAGGACCTTATAACCAACTGGATATATATGCAATGGTGTTTTCCTACGCGTCAGATACCTGGATGAAATAGCCGATGTGGTCTTCCGAGCTTGTCTTGAAGAGCGGGTTCCCGAGGAGCATCTCGGCCACCACACATCCGAGTGACCACATGTCCGCGCTGCATGTGACCGGGAGCCCAAAGTACATTTCGAGGGCCATGTACCACATCGAGCCAAGACACCAAGCTCCTAGCAGCACACGGACATACAGGTGACCAAACAAGGTGGCACTTGCACATTATTCACCTGTACTTGTGAAGTGCAGAATAGATGAGGGTATGCACACGCAGTCACGTATGGCACTCAAAATACGCACAATGACAAAGATCGCCCACGTAAATGCGTGTATCAGCTGGGTAGCACTTAGAAATGTAAATTATTTTCATTACACTGGTGCCAGCTATCATAGAGTGCAGCTGTCATGTCGCGAGAGTTCTCTGCGGTGAGTAACAACTTCTTTAAAAGCAACGGCGCTGCGACGCCTCTCTGAATAAAATTAACGCCGAGCCGCTTTGCGCGTTTCAAGATTCAGTGATGAACTGGGGACACCTACCACCACCCTGTAATGTGCAGACGTCTCGGAACGGGAAAAGGTTAAGTGAGGAATGAGGACATAGGAACTTAGGGCTGCCATGCGATCTGTACATTTGCAAACGTAAATCACATGTAAATCACACGTAAATCAGCCATCCGCGACGAAAATTCCAATGGGATTGGCTACTGGCTCCAGACTTTCAATACCAGCAATCGATTATGAAAATTGTTACTGGTTTACTGGCTCTTGTTTGACAACTACCCTCCTCAAAACTGGGAGGTTGAGAGTTGAAATCCTGGCCAAATGATTGACGAAATGTAACGTTTGAAGGGTATCAGTGTCACTACCACGCTTTGTTTAAGCGGTGCTAACCACCACGCCACCACAGCACGAAGACAAAGACCCCCCATATAGCTTAAACAGACTCGTAGCGCAGCGTGCTAACCGTTAACACCACCGCTCCCCACAAACACTGTGACACGCACACACACACATGCTGCTACACACGTACACACACACAGGGCAGCTAGATCACTCACTTGGGCAGGTCTCGCTGATGCTGAGGCCAAAATCCGTGAGCCTGATATTGCCACTGATGTGGTCTTTGACCAAGATGTTTGCCTGCAAAAAAGACAGTGGTTGTCAGTGAAACTCGTGGTGTGTCGGTGAGATTGCGTCTTGTTGAATTGGTTCATGGCGGTTTACTCAAAGATTTCATGTACTCATTTTTGTTGAACACTTACTGCCCTTTGAAAATGTAATCATGCTTGAAGATCTCCCTACCCCATGCCGTGTTAATCAAGGCGGTTGTATGGCCATACCTCACCATGCTGCTTAGGGGGCTTTTGAAGGCAATGGGATCCAGGACAGGTTCAGATATCGCCCAAACCCTTGTTTTAGCCGTGGCCAGAAATCGAATTCGGGTCATTAACTTCTGAGTGCAGTTTGCGAACTACTACACTGCTACGCCCATCATTTAGCTTTGGCATTCGGAATTGTTGCTTAGGGCAGTGGTCGTTGTTTAACGCAAATTAGAAAATATTAAATGTTCCGCGGAGCGTTGGTTGTTGAGAGCAAACAGAGATCCACATGAAAAGTTGTATTTCTATGCAAGTTTTGGCTATCTGTGTTTATGAAATAGCAAGTCGTGGCATGTGTTGTTGCAGTGTAGAATAAGATATCTCGAAATCCTGTTACTAAGGTTTACAAGAGTGTTCTCATTTTCTACAACTGCACGAACTGAGGCACTAATTCCATACTGACGGACAAAAGTCGCAGCGTATAAGCCATAGGTCTCGTCCAGCTTCTGGAGCAGGTCTCCGCTGTGTGACGGCACAAAACGTGAACGGTTACAGTTTCTTCCTGCTTGTGACCCATTCCCTGATTGGCCCCTTGAACGGGAGCACACGTGCTTGACTGAGGCGAAGCCGCACGGAGTAACCATACACGGTTGCCGCTCAACTCAAAAGATAGTCAATGAGGCAGGAAGGCATTATAAACAGTTATGTCTGACCATGGAGCCGCGTACAAAGACAATAATTCTAGGGAATTCTGAAAGCCTACGGACATTTATTCTACATCCAAATGATTCATGTGTGTGAACACACGGACGCATCGGTGTTTGGGGGAGCGGTAGTGCAGCATTTAGCGCGTTGCTCTACAATTCCCGCTCACAGCCAAGACCAGTGACGATTATCTGAACCAATCCTGGGCCTCCCCTAGGTCGACTCAGCCTCAAATGAGTACCTGGTTGCGGTGTGTAAACATCGCCAATAGGGGAGACAAAGGCGGCCGGGCGTGGTGCTGGCCACCCACCCCCTCGTGTGCCGTGCCGGCCTTCGTAGGTGCTCGCTAACAGCACTTGCCCCTACAGTCTGTTAAGGGTTCACTGGGGATCTTTGTTTTTGTTTGTTAGTCTGTGTGAGTGAGTTACTTTGTGAGTTCATGTGAGTTACTCCGAGTCTGTGAGTGTGTTACCCGGTGAGACTGAGTTGAGTGGGAGTGACTGTGAGTTACTGTGTAAGTCTGTGAGTGTGTGAGTTACTCTGAGTCTGTGTGAGTCTGAGTGAGTCTCCGAGTGTCTGAGTGAGTGACTCTGTGAGTCTCTGAGTGAGTGACTCTGTGAGTCTCTGAGTGAGTGACTCCGTGCGTCTCTGAATGTGGCTCTGTGAGTCTGTGGCTCTGAGTCTCTGAGTGAGTGACTTTGTGAGTCTCTGAGTGAGTGACTGAGCGTGAGTCTCTGAGTGTGGCTCTGAGTCTCTGAGTGAGTGACTGGATCTCTGAGTGTGGCTTTGTGAGTGCGTGCGAGTTTCTGAGTGAGTGACTGTGAGTCCCTGAGTGAGTGACTGAGCGTAACTCTGTGAGTCTCTGAGTGCGTGTTACTCTGCGAGTCTGTGTGTGTGTCAGAACTAGTATGTGAGTGTGAGTCTGTGTGTGAGTTACTCTGTGAGTCTGTGTGAGTGAGTCTGTGAGTGAGTCTGTGGGTCTCCTTGAGTGAGTGTGAGTCTGTGTGAGTGACTGTGATTCTCGGAGTGACTCTGTCAGTCTCTTGAGTGTGGCTCTGTGAGTCTGAGTGAGTGACTCTGTGAGTCTCTGAGTGTGGCTCTGTGAGTCTGAGTGAGTGACTCTGTGAGTCTCTGAGTGTGGCTCTGTGAGTCTGAGTGAGTGACTGTGAGTCTCTGAGTGTGGCTGTGAGTCTGTGGCTCTGTGAGTCTGAGTGAGTGACTGTGAGTCTCTTGAGTGTGGCTGTGAGTCTCTTGAGTGTGGCTCTGTGATTCTAAGTGAGTGACTGTGAGTCTCTGAGTGTGGCTCTGTGAGTCTAAGTGAGTGACTGTGAGTCTCTGAGTGTGGCTCTGTGAGTCTGAGTGAGTGACTCGTCATCACCATCGTCATCAACATCATCATCACCGTCGTCACCATCTTCATCACCACCTCCATTACCCAGGTGCCATGGGGTCGACACGCTGAGATGGGATGGGTGGCCAGCACCACGCCTGGCCGCCTTTGTCTCCTCACATTCACCGAACCTGGATACTCATTTTAAGGCAGAATAGACCTGGGATGGGACCGAGATTGGTTCAGATACTCGTCACCGATGTTGGCCGTGAGTTGGAATAGAACTCGGGTCGCCGGATCCCGTCGCACGGTGCGCTAACCACTTCGGCACCGCTCCCCATGTAATCCTCACTTCAAGCACACACCTCATCACCGACACAGCTTCCACATCGTCATATCCACCACTCCTCCCCCAGCCCCATCGCTTACAACACTCTCACCCCTTCCCTCTCCACAATGCCGATGCACCTCACACTCCCCACACCTCCCATGCTCCCACCAGCAGCTTCCACTCCCGATGACGCCTCCTCACAATACCCCTTCACTCCCTCCCATTGGACCGCCGTTCTCAAACTATAACTTTTAAACTAAACTATATTTTGATTTAAAGCTTTCGTGAATGCAGGGATTCATATTCTTGGTTCTTTCGGTAAAGTCACGTAGAAGGGAAACAATAAAATAATAAAAATATAAAACAATAAAATTCTCACGACGTTTCGACTGCAACACAAGCAATCATCAGGTGATGATGATCATCAGGTGATGATGATTGCTTGTGTTGCAGTCGAAACGTCGTGAGAATTGTATTGTTTTATATTTTTATTATTTCATTGTTTCCCTTCTACGTGACTTTACCGAAAGAACCAAGAACATAAACAATATTTTTTATTTTACCAGTTTGAGGCCCCACTGAGCTATGGAGCTATTTTTCAGAAGCAACCTGGCTATCACAAATGTTATCTTCAACGAAGTGGCTTATCCCGTGGAAATTTATAGAGGCCAAATACTCTAAACGCGTGATGTTTATTCTAAATGTAGTGAGAGAGACATGCAACCTCAAAATATACAGCAGGCGACAGGGTCCGGATTGAATCCACGGCCTCCTGCGTACCAGACGAGGTAGTTAACATATTGCCACTGTGGTGCCCTGTGGTCACGTGAGGCCTACCACTTCTGAATGGCTTGTGATGCATATTTGAACATTACTGCAAGCGTCTTAGCCTCAGTCATTAGTCAGGTATTCGAAGGGAATATTGTCATTTGGTAACGCTATTTCAAATATCGTTCATTAAACGTTCAATTTTAATGCAATGCAATTGAGGGACTTTGTGGAGTCTTGTCGTGGTCTGGAGCTGTGGTTGTTGTGTTGCTACCTTGCCCAAGCTTGCATTTGTTGACAAATTGGCAGGAATGTATGTACTTTGTATTTTTAGCAATTTGCTTACATTTTCTCCATCTTGCCTCTCATCGGTTTTGGAAATAGCTCGCTGACCCTCCCCTACTGGACATATGTGAAAAAGATCATCATAGCTCATCGGATTCCTCCAGGATATAAAATAGATTCGGATTCTGATTAATCAGTGGCGCTGCGAACAACCTATTCCCTCTATTGCTGCGGGAATCTGCATCCACACATGATCAAGCACCCCTGTCTAATGCAATAGACATGGTTCCTTTGTCATAGACATGTAATTCTGCAAATGTGCAGAAATGTCTTCCGTATGCGACTTACTCCAGACAAGTTTAGACTATTAAACGTGACCTGTTATGACTCGTCTAATGTGTATTGTGTGGTCGTTAGCACAGAAAGATGTGTCTGGTAATGTCCTAATGGACCAAAAATAGTAAAAAGGAGGCTGGGTTTGTGTTGTTCAGAGTGACCACCATATACAGACTCTTGTACGTACAAACGAGTTCGGTTCCAGAGGTCTGTTCGTAAGTCGATTTGTTCGTGAGTCCACCTTTACTCCCGTCGATTTCAAACACGTTTTACGGCTTGTACACTAAACACGGGGAATGGCTTTAAAAGTTGCCTCAGGTTCTTCACGTTCTGCAGATGTAGATGCCACCATGAACTTGCGACTCTCGGTCCAAACAGGAAACTGGACATACGGACAAGTTTGATCATATCTCTGTATGTTCGTAAGTCGAATGTTCGTAAGTAGAGGAGTCCCTGTGTAGTGGCATACAGCCCTGACGTCAGCAGGCCAGGTTATACACCAGAGGGGGATCTAGGGAAAGGTCGCAGAAGGGGCACTGAATTCATAATGATACAATAATTAAGTAACACTGTACAAGTGTACAGCACGTCAGATCATTACATGGCCTAACCCTGGTTGGAAACACCGTGGGAGTGAAGAAGAAGATGGATTAATAATCATAATTATTTACATTTGTAAGGTGCATTTCATCCGTATGCCACCAGACTTAACTTGGAGTGTCTAAATTATCTTTGCCCACCAGAATGAACAGACCTCATCTTTCCCACCCCTGCAGACTTGGTATTAAAGTAGATACATGCTAATGTTTACAAAGTAACGGACTCTTGACCAATTTCATTTCCACATAAATCAATCATTCGGAAATAGGCCCCACTATACCCCACCGACTACAGCACTCTAATCTTGCCTCCTCGTTTTGCCTCTTCCACCTGCCTCAGGCTCGTCAGCACCGCCTTTCGTGCAGCCATGCGGGTGTGAGGTCATCATCACGAGAGGCCGTGCACTTCATCGTTCGCACGCGGCGGAGGAAGCACTGAAGTCAAACGTTTAAATACGTGCGGTTTAGTGGGGTCATTTCCGAGCGAACTCGGTTTTAGAAGTGTTTATCGTTGAATGTGGAAGGGTTTGGGTTAGTTTTCGGGTTACCACCTTTTCCACTATGGAGATCAAACCCAGACCTATGTTTCAGTCTGTCTAGGTCTGTCAACAACCATGCAGTAGTAAAGTTCAGCACAGTACCGGTACCAGATCTCGGTACAAATTAATTCATGCCACCCAAACACAGATGCCAATTCACAGACTGTCTCGGCTGGACCGGGACAGGAGGTAACCCAAGGGTAGTGGGAGGATAACCGCTTTGTGAGCTATTTGTAAGTAATGCGTTTAGAGTATTTGGCTACTATAAATTTCCACGTGATAAGCCACTTCGTTAAGCTATAATTTGTGGCCAGGTCGCTTCTGAAAAAGAGCTATATAGCTCTCAATGGGCCTTACCTGGTAAATAAAAAAATATTTTACTTTAATGGTATACATACTTGAATTTTACTGCACATGTTTTAAAACATGTCCTGTCTAACTGTCAACTTTGTTTGAATTTCAGTGGGAGAAGATGCTTCTCACACAGACGTTAAAACAGGTACCAGAGTCCACCTGAAGCTACTGCAGTGTGCGCCTCATATAGGATTCCATCCATTACTGTTGGTGCGATGGTTTGGATTTTCAAGTTGAAATCTCCTAGTTCATTTTATTTTTACCCAGGCGACAACTCAATTGTCAAGGGTAGTCCTGTTTGGAAGAGGCTATCCTCGTCTCTTGAGTTCCACATCTTGGAGAGGATGTGATTAGTCAGCATCGATGCCAGTTTAGTTGGTGTCACGCATCATGCGTGCATTCTTAAATTACTGACGCTGACTGAAGACTGAAGATGCAAGTGTGCCATCTGACAATGATAGTTATGAAGCCATTTTTTGCCATTGCCAATCTTCCTTTGTGCTCTGTCAGAGTCTGGGATAACACGGCCTTGGTGAAGTCCCCTGGACTTGTGTAATTTCTGTATCAATTTTTTTTGTTTCATTTTGAAATCTCTGCTCCACTTCCTTCAATTGCATCCATCTGCACCTCCGATTAGCACGGCTGGCTGACGTACGGCGCGAAAGAGGTTCAACGCACATACCTACAAAGAGTGTAAATTCATACGGTGCCAGAAACTCTGCACGAGTTCGTGCCGCGTTCTCCCGATGTTGCCGTCGATGTTTGTCCAGCGACAAGCCATTCGTTGCCACGCGCGAACCTGTCTCACCTCCACAATCACAGGGCCGAGTGTGTGACGTGTCTGCCAAGCCGTGTGATGTGTCTGCAGATGATAATCTTCAGCAGAGGCCTGTGCCTTCTCCCACAGACGCCGCGCAACTGACGCCGCTCCCAGCGCCACCGACCTCTGCTTCCCCGGCCACGGCTCCGGGGAGTTCCTCTCCTCTGCTGGACACCCCGTGTGCTGGACCTGCTGCTCCACCACACTTGCCTGCCCACTACACAGGCACAAAGAGGTACGGGCAGAACTAATGCATAAACGCTTTCAAAATAAGTTGGAGAGAGCTGAGCCTTTCTAGGAATTCGGCAATGCTTTCCCACCGGTGACTGTTCCCGATATATGACTCGAGAGCATGTAGGTTTTGCTTGCAGGCCACACACACACAAACATGAATGATGTGTTTGGTATTATCTCATGGAAAATAATAAGTTGCACAAGGGCCAGGGTCATGCCCCATTCATTCTGAACGATTAAACCAAACTGACCCACGTTCACACACGAGAGCAGAGAGGTTGGCTGCAAGGTGATGCGCGCGAAGAACGCGTTACTGTGAAAGTGTTAGAAGGTTCCCCTTCGTACCTTCTTACTCTCCCTCCCACCTCCCTCCTTCCGGTCAATGTGCCTGGGTTTGCTCTGTCGTGGAAATGGTGGCAACTGTACTTGGGGCATCGGCACGTGTATTCGCGCTCCGGCTCCATTTACACCGAGAGTCACGTGCTTGTCTAGTGTGGGGAGTGGTGGTGTAGCTGTTAGGGGGCATCCATTTAGTATGTATGCATGGAGGGGGGAGGAGGGGTTAACCCAAATGCGTACGCTTGCGTATGGGGGGGTCTACTGACAATATGTAAGCCGACTGCAATTGCATGAATCTGCCCATCGCAGTGACATGCGGAAGTAATTGCTTCCGACAAAGGCGTTCTATGACCTTTTAAATCGTACTCAGGTTTGAGAACGGGGACAGTTTGCATTCATGATCCTGAATCATGACAATTCCTTGACTCTCCGGCAGTGGTGATACGTTCCATCAGTAGGAATCGTGTATATGTGTGTACGTGTATGCACAGCTGTACCCATTGGCTTCTGTTATGGTCATGTACGTTTATTTTTTATTTCGTGGAATATCACTTGCTGTACTCCACGCGGTGAGTGCTTTGTGTAGATAGGAATCATGCTATGTAGAGAATATAAATCTAATTCAGTACCTCTATATGTCTCCCACAGACGAGCGGGGAGACAGCAGCCAGGCGGTGAGCCGGCACTACCAACAATCGCCCAAGATCTGCGGTTCTCTTTACATTCCGATATTTGCAGCCACTTACTGAGTGTTTACATGTGGGGGGAAACCAGTACACTCGCAGAAAACGAACGAATGTGAGCAAGGGGGCAACGTTCTATCCCGTGCATATGGAAAGGATTCCACAGTTGTGTTCCACTGCCTCCTGGCAAGCCAGGGTATGACTCATCCTCGATGCCCACCGGAAGGGAGATTGCACACTTGCAATTGAATTCCCTGAGATTATTTATATCATGGGGTAGGCAGTGACAAATCCCCTGAATCACTTAACACGAACATGCGGTCCAGTGCATTGTACGTGCAAGGATACTCGCTTTACAAAATGTATGAATGTATGTTGAACTTGAATCTTGACTTAAAGCTTTCGTGACTGCAGGAATTCATATTCTTTGGGTCTTTCGGTAAAGTCACGTAGATAGAACAATAAAATAATAAAAATAAAGTGAATACAAAATAATAATACAAATATCACGACGTTTTGATCACAACACAAGCAATCGTTATCATTTTTCTCCTGATGACGATTGCTTGTGTTGCGATCGAAACGTCGTGATATATTTTACTTTTTTATTCACTTTATTTTCATTCTTTTATTGTTCTATCTACGTGACTTTACGGAAAGACCCAAAGAATATGTGTTGAAATTCTTTCGCAGTGTACGTAGCCAACCGTGCTAATCTGTGATACATTAACACCTTGCCACAAATGCCCTGTTGCTCATGAGCACACCGACTCAAATGAATCAGGCGCAAGGTTTGCGTGATTAATGCTTACAAAGTGGGGTCTATAATGAACAATATGGCTGAAGCTCGAGTTCTATTCATTTAAAACCAAACGTGTTTCTTACCAACCATACCTGGTGTTTGCACACAGATACAGATTCTGGGCGATGCGTTCTACACCATTCGGAATGCGCTGTTGCAATGTGCAGCCACAGCTGCTGCAAAAATATTTGTCTCGGTTTGATCCACTAAACAATATCCACTGACCACACCGCACGCGCAACAATGATATAACTATGAACAAAAATATGAATAAATTAGGATGGTTTATTAAATATATTGCACGTAAGAAAATACAGCAATAGACGTAAAAATACATGGCAGTTTAACACGTAGGCTTTCGCGACAAATATCCATAATACAGGTTTTATGGGTTGGATCGCGTAAATATATAAATGTGTCATAAGACCTCCTTTGCCAGTAGCAAGATATAGTAATAGGTTTTTACCCTTTTATCTGGCACCAAAACTGACACCTTTATACAAGGGATCATGTTTGCAATAACCACAACAAAAGCAGTCAAAATGCAAACAAAAAGAGACAACTCTGATAATGATATACACTGTCCTTGAAGCTGATTGGTCCACACCCGAGACGGCTTTTCTTAGAGCCTAGTCTCCACTGGTGTTGGACCAGATGACGCCAAAAGGCATACAACTCAAAAACAGCGCACTATCAGAGTATTGAGAGCTCGGGGTAAGAATTTACATTATGAGACCTCCTTTGCCAGTAGCAAGATATAGTAATAGGTTTTTACCCTTTTATCTGGCACCAAAACTGACACCTTTATACAAGGGATCATGTTTCCATAAAGGTGTCAGTTTTGGTGCCAGATAAAAGGATAAAAACCTATTACAATTTAAATGTGTCGTTAAACCCGCCACCACCCGACAGCCCACTAGTAAGGGTTGTCACGTAAACAGAACATGCCAATTCATCACTAGTACAGCACACCGGTGTGTGGTGTGTTGGAGAGCCAAGCCACAACATTTACCATCGGAGTACGGCGTTTCAGTAATTACAACTAGCTTCATCAGGCAACAGCAAGGTTTGGGAGAAGTCCACCTGTTTAATTCCTTATATAGAGACGTAGATGTGGTGACAACACTTGTGCACTCTTTGAGCGCAAAGTGGGGGGGATTAATGAATCAACATACATTATACATGCACATTATGCTAGCCCATTGATCTTGTACTTAGTGTCCATTGTGTGTATTAAAATAGCCGTACAAACGGTAATTTGATGATTGTCTTCCATGCAGCACTAAGTCGGTAGCTATCCAAACGATTACAATTATTTTTATTTCTTTAAATTTCGATAGATTCTGTAATTAGTCTTGGCCAGTAGTAACAAGTTTTGCACAGAACTTCAACATTATCAATTGAGTGTCCTTGTGGGCACGTGTGTTCTGCTACTGCTGACAGTTGTATTTGTGAGCATTTCATATTTCTGTGGTGTTCTTATAGTCTTGTGCTGATCATTCATCCTGTTTGCCCAACATAGCATTCCACAAGTGCAATTAATCCGGTACACACCTTCTGTTGATAGCTTCAGTAATAGAACAGCAAAGAAATATCCAATAGTCCTTTTCGTAGGTTTCCATATGCCTTCTGAATTTGCCTGGCTGATCAAAGTTTCGACCGCAGATGCCATTGGTCAGGGGTCTCTTTGTCCGTTCTCATGTGGGACTCTAGGCATGATGGCAGTTGGAATGCTTTCCCACAGACTTGGCAAGACATTTGTTTTCTCACTCTAGTGACTATGGGAGTGAGGTGGAGTCGAGACGGGCGCTGGTCAGGCGTGGCGTTTCCCAGCAGGCGCCTTCGTTCCATGCGTGGTCGCTGTGATAGCAATAACTTTGTTGCATGCAGGTGCGCCCTTTGCAGAAGGTGGCATTGTCTGCAACTCTGCCTCCTCACCACCAGGACTCGACAAGCTGCTGCTGGAGCTGCTGGTGCCATCCATGGCAAAGGCAATTCTTCCAGCACCATGACTCGCAGCCGAGTAGCTCTGACACACCTTCAACACCGCATTGGCAAAATTGCCGTCATTCACCGTGCCACGTGCGCCCCTTGAGTTCTTTCCGTGGGTCTCCATATGCCTTCTGAGTTTGTAGGGCTGATCAAAGCTTTGATCGCAGATGTGGCAGCTTTGACCACCGGTCTTGTGCATTCTCATGTGGGACTCTAGGCACCATGCCAGTTGGAATGTTTTCCTGCAGACGTCGCAAGAGATTTGTTTTCTCACTCTTGTGACTCTATCAGATTCTAGTGACTCTATCGGATTCAACACCGCATTGGCAAAACTGCCGTTATTCACCAAGCCTGGTGCACCCTTTATCATGTAATCCTTTTCATGGGTCTTCATATGCCTTTTGAATTTTCCTGGCTGATCAAAACTTTGTCCGCATATGCCGCCCCATTGATCACGGGTCTCCTTGTACGTTCTTACGTGGGATTCTAGGCACCATGCCAGTTGGAATTTTTTCCCACAGACGTCACAAGAGATGAGTTTTTTCGCTCTTGTAACTCTACCGGATTGAGGTGGGGTCGAGACGGGTGCTGGTGAAGTGCCATCGATGGTAAAGGCAATTCTCCCAGCACCACCATGACTCGCAGCAGAGTTGCTCTCGCACATCTGATACAAAAGACAAAGTTCATGCGCATGACACCCGTGTCACGGGTGTACTCACAAAGGCATACTTAAGGTGACATGAAATTCATTACAACAGATTCATTATAACAGAACATAAGTACTCTTTTGTTCTTTCGGTAAAGTCACGTAGGTAGGAAAAATAAAATAAATGACGTCACGCGATTTTGGACGATTTTTGACCCCCCCCCCCCCCTCGTCACACGGCGTCACAAAAAGTCAGACCCCCCCCCTCAAGTATGACGTCACAAAGCTCTGCCCCCCCCCCAAAACCATATTTTCATTTTGAAAATAAAACATGCTTCAAATCGCTTTAAACTATTGTCATTGTATTTAATGTGGCGCTGCACTCTGATGTTGTAGGAGAAAACATTTATTAAAAAGTCTATTTAACTAAATAGAACGTGTTGTCTATATTTATTTAAAGTTGCGCATTTTGACGTGACGTCACATTTCTCAAACCCCCCCCCTTGTCACAAATGTCTGACCCCCCCCTCCCCAGGTGCGTGACGTCATTTATGGACGGCCCCCATCGCCTTAAAACGCGAACTCGCGCTGGCAAACTGAAACCGCGGAACTTTTTTTGTTCAGCAGCGCGATCCTCCGCGAGATGTAATGAGTCGGCCTCGCGCTGTGAGTGAGTGAGACAGCATCGTCCCCCACTCCTCCTGATGTCGAGGGTAAATGGGCGAGGTTTAGGTCTGTGACTCATGCAGCTGCAATGGCTGCTTTGTGTACGCGGTCCAGACCTCCCCAGAGACCCTGGCTGACAGAGGAGGTGTTCAGGATGTTTGAGAAAAAGCGACAGGCTCACTCTAATCGTCTACAGCATCCCACGTCAGAGAATGAGGAGGCTTACCGCAGCCTTCGGTCGGAGGTTCGGAGAGACGTGAGGCGCTGCAAGGATGGGTGGTGGTCGCGGGTTGCTGAGGAGATGGAGTCTGCCTCAATGGCCCGCGATCACAAATCCCTATTTAACTCCATTAAAAAAGTAACCTACAGCGCCACACCTATTACCATTGTAGGGGTAATCGTCACTCACCACTCTGTGGGCTGGTAGCTTCCCCTTATCGTCAATAGGGGGCGGAAGCGCTATCACGCCAGGGCTAATGTCCATGGCCCAAAAAGGGGCCAAGACAATAAATATCGTGTTGCCTCATCAGAAGTTTCTTCGTCAATTTATACCCACTACACCATCATTAGGGGAACGAAGGGTGATCCAATCTCCGACCCCCAGCGACAGGTTTGCAGATTTGCTGAGCATTTCTGTGAGGTCCTGGGGGAGGGGGAATCCCTCAGCCTGGAAAACATCATGGGACAAAGTGGGGATGACTCTGCTGAGGATGCGGTGCCTCAAATATTGGAGGAGGAAGTCACCCTCTGTGAGTGGCTGGCTGAGGTACCATCCGTTGAGGAAGTACTGAGGGCGATCCAGAGTCTGAGAACAGGAAAGGCACGGAGCAGAGATGATCTCCCAAGCGAAATGCTGAGGGAGGGTGGCGTTTGTGCGTAGACTGCCCTACGTGACATCATAACAACAGTCTGGGCCACTGGACGGGTTCCGCAGGATTGGAAGGATGCCCTGGCGGTCCCCCTCTTTAAGAAGGGGGACCGCACAGACTGTAACAACAACAGGGGCATCTAACTCCTCAGTGTGCCGGGAAAGGTCCTGGCAAGGATTATTCAACATCGCCTTGCTAGGTACGCTAAGGAGAGGCTTGCGGAGCCCCAATGCGGTTTCAAGAAAGGGCGGTCCTGCAAAAATGTCATATTTTCTGTCCGTCTGCTACAGCAGAGGTTGAGGGAATTCCAACTAGACCTACATCTCTGCTTTATTGACCTGGTTAAGGCCTATGATACCATCAGTAGGCCTGGGCTCTGGGTTGTTCTTCGTGCTTTCAGAGTCCCTGACCCTCTGCTCACACTCATTAAGGACCTTCATGATGGTGAGCAGACCCGAGTAAAACTACATAGCCGGGAGTCAGAGCCATTCCCTGCGACAGGGATGTCCTCTGGCTCCAACATTATTTAACATCTATTTCGACCACATAGTTCGTGAAGCCTTCAGTAGCTGTACCAGAGGAATTTACGTCTGGTACAGATACAATGGGAGGCTGATCGATGCCCAGGTGCGGTCAAGGGATGTCTCCCTATTGGTCAACCACATTATGTATGCCGACGACCTGGTAATTGCTGCTCATTCAGAGGAGGAGTTGGAGGCGCTGCTGCTGAAACTGGAGTGTGCCACTAAGAGGTGGGGCCTTACCATCAGCCCCACCAAAACGAAGCACCTGCCTGGGTATTTTGTGCCATCGGGCACTCTACCCCCACAACTCCCAATCGGTGATGGGGCAGTTGGGGAGAGAGTGGAGAGTTTTCCATACCTGGGCAGTGTGCTCATGATCGGCTCCGGTTTAACAGCAGAGGTCTCACTCCGAATTAGTCGAGCGGCATTATCTTTTCATCAGTTGTGTAACGTTGTGTGGAAGCTACCTGGTCTGTCGCTCCGCATGAAGCTTCGGTTCTTCTCGGCCACAGTCATTCCCTCCCTTCTCTACGCTTGCAAAACGTGGACCCCCCTAATGCAGCATCTTCACCTGTTAGAAACATTTAGGCTGGCCTGCCTACGATCAATCCTGGGTTTAACCAGGCTGGATTGTGTGAGGAGCTCACAAATCCTCGAAAGATCTGGACAAAGTCCCATCGGTGAGCTCCTCCAGCAGGCAAGGCTGCGTTGGCTGGGCCATGTAGCCCGCATGCCCAATCACCGCATGCCCAAACAGCTTTTGTTCGGCCGGATCGAGGGAGCTAAACGGGCGTGGCACGGACTAGAGAAGAGATGGAGTGATGTGGTACAGGAGGATGTGGAGCTGAGTGGACTTGCCAATGACTGGTACCAGCGGTGTTTCTACTGGGCAGTTGGAGGCAGTCGCCCTCCAACAACAACGGAGGGCGGAAGAGCGACGCTCAGAAAAACGAGCGGAGCGTCGGGTGGCTAAAGCTCAGCAAGTTGGCACAGTAGGGGGCACAGGTGGTGCATCAGCCAGTAATCTCAGTCATCTCAGTCAGTCGACCAGTGGCACCTGGGTCTGCCCCGTGACCTCCTGCCAGCCGGCGATCGACACTTCACGTAGCCTCAAGGTGCACATAGCCTGGCATAAGCGTCGTGGTGACGTCACCGCCACTTAGTGGCGCATGGCGGTTGTTGTTTTGAGACAGTAAGAGAGTGTGAGGTCGTCTCAGCCTCAGATGAATACCTGGTGCGGTGTGTCGTAAACATTGCTACTGGGGGAGACAGGCCGCCGTGGAGGAGAATCCTAAAATAATTAAAGCTTTTATTATAATAAATAATAAATAATAAAAGCTTTGATTATAATATGATATTATAATAAAAGCTATACTAAAAGCTTTTTAAATTAAAAATACAAAAAAATTTGAAATAATGAAAGCTTTTATTATTTAAAATTTATTATTTAATTTTTTAATTGGCAGAATCTACACGCCATATTCTTGGTTCTTCAGGTAAAGTCACGTAGATTTGAAAATAAAAATAATTAAATTTAATTTAAAAATATAAATTTTAATATTTAAACTAATAAAAGCTTTATCATTTTCAATTTATTATTTGAAATTTTAAAATACAAAAAAATAAAATACAAATAATAAATTGAAAATAATAAAAGCTTGTATTATTTTATAATAAATTGAAAATAAAAGCTTTTATTATTTTCAATTTATTATTTTAATTGTATTAACAGGTCCCTGCAGGGTGGGCTGGTAGGGCAAGTCTCTGCGCTGCCTATTGCTGATTTTACACCCAACAGCACGAGATTTCATTTCGTTAAAGTATTGAAAGGGGACGGACGGACACATTAATCTATTGCAGGCTGGTACACTCAGTTTACAACTTCGTTCCTACCAGTATTATGACTTTACCGAAGGAAGCAATAATCTGGCGTGTAGATGCTGCCATCTGCTGGCCACCATTGTTGGGTGTAGATTGTGACTTAAAACTTTCGTGACTTCAGGAATTCATATTCTTGGTTCTTTCGGTAAAGTCACGTCCATAGAAAATAAAAAAAATATCAAATCAAATAAAAATGTGAAATTTTAAATAATAAAAGCAAAAAACCCACATTCATATTCTTGGTTCTTTCGGTAAAGTCACGGAGATAAAAAAATACAATTTTAAAATAATCAATTGAATAAAAGCTTTTAATATTAGTTAAGCTTTTGTTATATTCAATTTATTATTTTAATTTTTAAATTGGCAGAATCTACACGCCATATTCTTGGTTCTTCAGGTAAAGTCACGTAGATTTGAAAATAAAAATAATTAAATTTAATTTAAAAATATAAATTTTAATATTTAAACTAATAAAAGCTTTATCATTTTCAATTTATTATTTGAAATTTTAAAATACAAAAAAATAAAATACAAATAATAAATTTAAAATAATAAGAGCTTGTATTATTTTATAATAAATTGAAAATAAAAGCTTTTATTATTTTCAATTTATTATTTTAATTGTATTAACAGGTCCCTGCAGGGTGGGCTGGTAGGGCAAGTCTCTGCGCTGCCTATTGCTGATTTTACACCCAACAGCACGAGATTTCACTTCGTTAAAGTATTGAAAGGGGACGGACGGACACATTAATCTATTGCAGGCTGGTACACTCAGTTTACAACTTCGTTCCTACCAGTATTATGACTTTACCGAAGGAAGCAATAATCTGGCGTGTAGATGCTGCCATCTGCTGGCAACCATTGTTGGGTGTAGATTGTGACTTAAAACTTTCGTGACTTCAGGAATTCATATTCTTGGTTCTTTCGGTAAAGTCACGTCCATAGAAAATAAAAAAAATATCAAATCAAATAAAAATGTGAAATTTTAAATAATAAAAGCAAAAAACCCACATTCATATTCTTGGTTCTTTCGGTAAAGTCACGGAGATAAAAAAAAATACAATTTTAAAATAATCAATTGAATAAAAGCTTTTAATATTATTTAAAAGTAAAGTCACGGAGATAAAAAAAATACAATTTTAAAATAATCAATTGAATAAAAGCTTTTCATATTATTTAAGCTTTTGTTATATTCAATTTATTATTTTAATTTTTAAATTGGCAGAATCTACACGCCACGTTGGTGGCCGGCAGGTGGCAACATCTACACGCCGAATTCTTGTTTTTTTCGTTAAAGTCACGTAGATTTTAAAATAAAAATAATAGACTCCCCAGTAAAAATTGTAGAGTCCTTCCGCTTCCTGGGCACTATTCTCTCCCGGGACCTCAAGTGGGAATTGAACATCAGCTCCCTCACCAAGAAAGCTCAACAGAGGATGTACTTTCTACGGCAGCTGAAGAAATTCAACCTGCCAAAGACAATGATGGTGCAATTCTATACAGCGATCATTGAATCCATCCTCACCTCCTCCATAACCGTCT
Organism: Petromyzon marinus; assembly: GCF_048934315.1. Taxonomy (NCBI): domain Eukaryota; kingdom Metazoa; phylum Chordata; class Hyperoartia; order Petromyzontiformes; family Petromyzontidae; genus Petromyzon; species Petromyzon marinus. Next base: position 1,646,462 of record NC_133683.1, read on the forward strand.
GGTACGCTGCTGCCACTGCCAAGGACAAGAGCAGACTGCAGCGTATCATCCACACTGCTGAGAAGGTAATTGCCTGCAATCTACCGACCCTCGAGGACCTGCACACGACAAGGTCTATGAGGCGAGCGAGGAAGATTATGGCCGATTTCTCCCACCCTGGACACTCTCTGTTTCAGCTACTCCCCTCCGGCAGAAGGCTTCGGTCCATCAGGACCAAAACCTCACGCCATAAAAACAGTTTCTTCCCATCTGCTGCTGGCCTGTTAAACAAGGCCAAGGGCTAACACTGTTTTTAACATTTGATCTACATAACGACACGTTGCTGATATTAACTATGTTTCCCTATTTGTATTTTTAAATTATATCTTAAAGCTATTTTATATTCGATATTTATTTAATTTTATATACTTCAGCCCCTTAGTGTTAGACTTTTAACCCTTATTATAGTAAGACTTGTTTAAAACTTATTTAAGATTTTAGATTCCTATATGTTGAATGTATGCACCATCCTGCCAAAGTAAATTCCGTGTCGGTGTGAACTTACATGGCGAATAAAACCCTTTCTGATTCTGATAAAAGCTTTCATAATTTTCATTTTTTAATTTTATTATTATTTTCTATCTCCGTTACTTTACCGAAGGAAGCAATAATATGGCGTGTAGATACTGCCATCTGGTGGCCAACAACGTTGGCAGGTGGCAGCATCTACACGCCAGATTCTTGGTTCTTTGGGTAAAATAGAAATAATAAAAAAAGTAAAAAATATAATTCATGATTTAGTATTTTTTCATTTAATTCTATTATTTTCAAATCTACGTTACTTTACCGAAAGAACCAAGAATATGGCGTGTAGATTCTGCCAATTTAAAAAAAATACAAATTAAAATAATAAATTTAAAATAATAAAAGCTTTCATTATTTTCCATTTATCTTTTGTATTTTTCATTTAATTTTATTATTTTTATTTTCAACCTACATGGCTTTACCGAAAGAACCAATAATATGAATCTGGATTTTGATTATTATTTTCAATCTATTTTATTTTTTAAATTGGCAGCATCTACACGCCATATTCTTGGTTCTATCGGTAAAGTCACGTCGATAGAAAATAAAAAAATAATCAAATCAAATAAAAAGTGTGAAATGGAAAATAATAAAAGCAAAAAACCCGCATTCATATTCTTGGTTCTTTCGGTAAAGTCACAGAGATAAAAAAAATGAAACAAAATTTTGATTTTAAAATAATAAATTGAAAATAATAAAAGCTTTTATTATTTTCCATTTATTTTTTTGTATTTTAAAATTGGCAGAATCTACACGCTATATTCTTAGTTCTTTGGGTAAAGTCACGTAGATAGAAAATATAAATAATAAAAGAAAAGTAAAAATTTAAATAATATTTTAAAAAATATTTATTTTATTTTATTGTTTCCCTTCTACGTGACTTTACTGAAAGAACCAATAATATGAATCACTGCAGTCACGAAAGCTTTAAATCAAAATATAATAATAACAATTCATGATTTTCATTTAATTATTTTCTTTTTATTTTCAAATCTACGTGACTTTACCGAAAGAACCAAGAATATGGCGTGTATATTATGCCAATTGAAAAATTACAAATAAAAGTAATTTTATTATTTCCGATTTATTTTGTATTTAAATTTATTTAATTATTTTTAAATCTACGTGACTTTACCGAAAGAACCAAGAATATGAATCTGGATTTTTGCTTATTATTTTCATTTTATTATTTTAATTTTTCAATTTGCAGAATCTACACGCCACGTTGGTGGCCGGCAGATGGCAGCATCTACACGCCATAATCTTGGTTCATCTTCTTTGGTTCTTTCGGTAGTGTTACGTAGCATGAGAATAAAATAATACATTGAAAAAAGAAAATAACACAATAAAATTCTCACGACGTTTCGGCCACAACACAAGCGGCCTTCATCAGGTGAAGGGACGAGACTGTCTGGAGGACAGCGCTGGAGCGAACAAAGCCAAGCTCAGATCGAGACCTTTAAGCTGTGTGAGAAAGAACAAAGCGCCTTGACAAAGGAATTAGCATTGAATTTAGCATTGAAATGGCTGAGTGATTAGCTTGTGACTGGTCACAGATATGGCTATGTTAAAGTCAAAGCATACACATCCACAGAGGCACCCCTTGACAAAGGAATTAGCATAGAATTTAGCATTGAAATAGCTGAGTGATTAGCTTGTGACTGGTCACAGAAATGGCTATGTTAAAGTCAAAGCATACACATTCACAGAGGCACCTAGTAAAAATCAAACAGGAAAATTTAGCATTGAAATAACTGAGTGATTAGCTTGTGACTGGTCACAGAAATGGCTATGTTAAAGTCAAAGCCTACACATCTGAGCTATTAATAGTAACTGGGTCAGTGTCTACTTCAAATATTGTTCAGGCTCAGGAGACTTCCAAAGTTATTCGTGATGTTATACATTTGGATCGTTTTGAGCATAATCGCGACCTTATATAATTATTACGTGATACACACGCTGAATATACGCACACAAACATCGTGTACACGTGTGTCGTGTCCTCTATTGTCCACATAGACGGCTTGTGCTGACGAGAGAACGATCTTAACGTACAATGTCGTGACATGTATCAGCCCTTTGTCGATCCAGCGTTTTGATAGAGGCCTCCCCCACACCATGTCGTTCGTGGGAGTTGTTTAACCATACTTCACCATGCCGGTCAATGCGGGTTTGGTGAAGTGAGGAGGCCCAGAAACTTGTATATGCAGATACGAGTTTGCCTGTGCTTGCATCTGCATAATTATATTCTCACACATCTTCAAGTGTAGTTTAATACTTCTAAAAATGCATTTATTCTTGAGGATTCCATAAAGTACTGTGGTAAAAAGAAAACAACTTGATTTGAATAAATTTCGATTTAAAGCTTTCGTGACTGCAGAGATTCATCTTCTTGGTTCTTTCGGTAAAGTCACGTAGAAGGGAAATAATAAAACAAAACATAATAAAATAAAATTCTCACGACGTTTCGGCCACAACACAAGCAGCCGTCCTCAGGTGAAGAAACAGAACTGTCGGAAAGACAGCGCTCCAATGAACACTGCTAAGCTTGGCAGCGTATTTTAAGCTGGGTGGGAGGAGCAGAGCGCCTTGCCAAAAGAGTTTACATATCAACAGAATAATTTAGCATTGAAGTAGCTGTGTTAATGTGATAGATTAACAGGATGTTAAAGTCAGAAATTAGCATGTAACTGGGAGATTAGCATGATGTTAATGTGAGGAATTAGCATGTAACTGGTCACGGAAGTAGCTATGTTAAAGTCAGAGTTTACATATCAACAGAGGCATTTAGTATATTGACGCTAAAGAACTGCAACTACCCAACTATCATACAATAAACCGATGTGAAAGAACTAAATATAAACTACATCAATATAATCAATGTACTCAATATATTCTCCACTAAGCTGAGCTACTAACAATAAGTTATTATACATTAAACTTCTATGTCGCAAAAAATATTATAATATGCCTCCAAATAATATTTTTATTATAAACTGGCATAGACAGACCACAACATTGAATTATACACTGAGTTACTATACACTACCCTATACGTTAGATTATAATAATATTAGACTTGTAATATTACACTATGTATTATTTTACCAACCCTACTGTATACCACACTGCTATATATTGACTATACAATTACGATACTATATATTACCAAATAAATTATATTAAACATTACACTGAATACTTTGTTAAACAAGGAATGCTTTGAGCTTGTGGGTTGAATCCATCTGTGTGAAGTTGTGTTATTTCCCCATATGCAAGGTGGGGTCTCTCTGGGTTCCACTCACACAAACATCTCAATGCAATGGGACCTTTCTGAAAATGCAGTACTTAGACTCAATGAAGCTTTCCTGCGTAACTAGTTAACATTGTAATAATTAGCATGAGAGATAATGACGTTCAGTTATAAGTGCCATTAATAGTACTATACTGTACTTTTTTTGAAGACTATTTTACGTAGTTGTTTGTAAAAAAAAGTGTCCATTCTCAAAACTTTTTGACGGGCCCTCGTACAGAAATGATATTACAATCTTATATGGAGATTGCGAGTCAGAGTGTTGTGAATAGTGGAGTGAACGTGTGGTGCCATCATTATATTGTTGGTGTGTATATACAGAAAGGCCTATTTGGTGGGTAACATTAGGAAAATGGAGGTAGTTCGTCATTGTTGTTAAACAAAATCTTATTTGGGTGGATAAGAGGAGTAAAATCGTACATGATAGGAACTGCAATATTGTGGAGTTCTGGTATAATGAGTTGTAGTATATATGAATCTTATGTCACCTTAAGTATGCCTGTGTGAGTACACTCGTGACACGGGTGTCATGCGCGTGACCTTTGTCTTTTGTTTCAGATGTGCGAGAGCAACTCCGCTGCGAGTCAAGGTGGTGCTGGGAGAATTGCCTTCACCATTGATGGCACTTCACCAGCACCCATCTCAACCCCACCTCAATCCGGTAGAATTACAAGAACGAAAAAACTTATCTCTTGTGACGTCTGTGGGAAAAAATTCCAGCTGGCATGGTGCCTAGAAGCCCACGTAAGAACGCACAAGGAGACCCGTGATCAATGGTGCGGCATATGCGGAAAAAGGTTTGATCAGCTAGGAAAATTAAAAAGGCATTTGAAGACCCATGAGAAGGATTACATGATAAAGGGTGCAACAGGCTTGGTGATTAACGGCAGTTTTGCCAATGCGGTGTTGAATCCACCGTCGCCCTATGAGATATGCTCAGTCTGCGGATTTTTAAGTCCTATTGAAATCCTGAAAACTCATGAAAGTCTTCACGCACAGTTCTTGTACAGACCGAAGCCTGAACATGATTACACTTCGACAAAAGATAGCGGCGTTAAGATAAATGACATGAAATCCAATTTTCTTGAATGCTTTGGCCTAGTTCCACGTCAACAAACTGCTTCACCAGTCAGTGAGAATAAACCATACGCTGCTCTCGATCCTATGACGAGCATGAAAGTGTTGATGGCCTTGCAGCAGAAGAAGAAGGAAAAGCGAAGTAGACCTAAGCCCATTAGAAGAAAGAAGACCACCACCAGCGTCACCAATTGCAGCAGTAGCAACAGCCAGAATTCGGACATCAAGAGGATGGACTGCACGGAAGCAAGAGGCTGCGTGGAGCAGAGCATCCCCAAGGTGGATGAACCCAACCTGGCACCTTTAGGTACGTCCTAGTAATGCACACACTACATTTCATTTGGATGTAATTCATAATTTCACAAATTAGTTAATGTATGCATATGTTGACCATATCTGTATGCCTGCGCTGAGGAGTCTAGAGATCTAATGTGGTGCTGCTCGGATGTTGGGTTAAACCGTGAAACTCTGGGTTTCAGTCACCGAGCCATGATTAAACTGGCTTCTCATTGATGGTCTTATCCAGTTACCAAACACTTCTTCCAGCAAACACTTCTGATGTCGCGTGATGTGTAGGGAATTGCAATAACCTCCTAGTGGATAAAAAACGGTCACGAAGGGATGTCATGAGTAGTGCAATGATATCTCCTTCCACGAGCTGTTCTCTTACATGAGGTGGTTCACTGCTGTGTGAGAGATGCACAGGGATACTTCATCTCATGACATGGAGCCAATAGCACCATTGGAAGGAAACTGAGCAAAATAAATTGCTTGACAAATTCCAAAAAGTATCTATTTCTTAACCGGGGTAAATATTACTTAAACAAGTGGGTAAATTTAGAGAACATTTTTGAATGTATAGACCGAGTCATTTCCACAATGGGAATTTCCTCTTCATTGTACTAACACCTAACTTCCATGTGTATTTACTCGTTCTATTGCAGGTAATTATTGTGAAATTAATGAGCTGTAATAGAATAATCTGGCTCAACCACCTCAATGTTAAATTATAGTTGTTGCTCTGCATCAACATCAACCACACGAAGAAGTGCAAAATGTTGGGGCTTCAAAATAAGCCCCAAAAATGTATTATGATATTTTGCAGGAAATCAGTATCTTGCTTTTCTACTATTTGTACGTATGTTGAACTTCTTTCGTACCATACGTAGCCAACCGTGCTAATCGGAGGTATTTGTTGCTGGCCATTTGGCATTTTGGGCCTTTGGGTATGTGGTCAGCAACCGTGATTGATAAAACGTCCCATATACATAGTAATGCTATGGCATCCACTGCATGGTGATAAATAAATTATGTATTAGCGCGTGCGTGTGCTCAACGGTGGATGTCTTGTGTTCCAGAGGAAAAGCCCTTCCCGTGCAGTGACTGCTCGTACGGAGCGACGCAGAAGTCGAAGCTCAAGAGACACGTCCTGAGCGTTCACCACGTGCCCTTCGATAGCGCGCTGGACTCCGACTGTCCCAAGAAGAGAAGACGGCTGGCTGGGTGCCGAGACCACGGCTCAACTCTGGATTTGGAGCGCGCACGATGCTCACGGAGAACTCTCTGATGATTTATTTCATCCTGAAGCTGAGGTACCACGTGTGGGGCGATGAACGCAAGGTTTTGTGCAGCGGACATTTCCATGATGAAATTTCGTCACGTTCACTGCTGCGAGGTTACATCTATTGCCGTATATTTTTAGTCAATTGCTGTATTTTATGGTATACAATATATTTAATAAATTGTCCTAATTTAATAACAAAGGTTTTTGGGTTAGATCGTGTAAGTATAAATGTGTCATAACCCTACACCACCTGACACAGCCAATTAGTAAGGAATTTGTCACGTAAACAAAACTCCACTTAGTTACTACTTCAGCCCACCGGTGTTTTGGAGAGTAAATCCACAAGATGAGTACGACGTTTCACTGGTAATTACATCCAGCATCATCGGGCGATTTGCCAGAATAGTGAAGCCATCCACCTGCTTCCGATCTTAAATAGAGAAAGGCGATGTCATCACTGAACCCATCAGGTGCAGAAATCAGAGGCGGGGAGGGGGATTATTGAAATGATATAATTGATTAGTAATCATTTAATTAGTATGTTTCCTCTATAAGTAATGATAAATGTGAGATGTCTTCTTCCTCCACGCGTTTGTTCCACTCACGTGGGGTCCGCCGTCCTTGCCACCTTCTCCACACCGCCCCGTCCCGCGCCATCTCTCCCTCCGCTCCTCGGGCCACCACGTTCGACCGCATCACCACATCGCCCCACGTCTTCTTCTGCCTTCATCTCCTCATCTTACAATCACAATTACTTAATAATACGCTTCCAGGCCGCACTAAGCCTGTAGCTGTCAGAGAGGTTAAAATAATACAAATTTTCTCAGTTTCAATGGATTCTCGAATTAGTCTTGGCCAGTAATAATGAGTTTTACACAACACTTCATCGTTATCAAAATACATGACGTGTTCTTGTTGGCAAGCATGTACTGCAACTTCCGACAGTTATGTTTGAGAGTGTTTAATATTTATTTGGTGTTCCTTTAGTCTTACGCTAATGTTACATCCCATCTGTCCAATATAACATCTGCCACATAAGCCATTAATCCGATACACACCATCCGTTGACAACTTAGGCAATTCATCTTAAGTACAAGATACTATTTTTTTAATTTTGTGTACCGTGCCAAATCTTACTTAGATGTTTAGCTTTTTGCTTTTCCAAAACTCGAGCTAATTTCTCAATTACTCCCACGATATATGGTATTTTAATTGTTTAATAACCTGATTCAGCAGTATTGCTGTTCGATCTTGGTTTAGCATTCACTGCTCTGTTAATTTGAGCATTATTGTAGACATTCAATCGTAGCTTTTCTTTGACATGTTTAATCTCTCTCCTCAGACTTTGACCATCTGACACTGTTTTAGCTAGATGTATGAGCATCTTGTTGAGAAAGGATTTATGTGCGGGGTGATGATGCCAATCTGCATTCAGATAGGCATCAGTATGTGTTCCCTTTCGGTAAACGCTGTGTGTGTTACTTTACCATTTAGGCCTCATCCGAGCAAAATATCCAGGAAAGGGAGTGTGTTATTCACCTCCATTTCCATGGTGAAATGGATGGCCGGTTTTTTTTAATTGAGATGATTTAGACATTCATTCATTAAGTGTATCCTTACCATGTCGCCAGACAACCAAAGTGTCATCTACATATCTACACCAAAAAGTGGGTTTTAATGTACTTGAAGCAAGTGCTCTTGCAACCCGTGGGTTGAGGACCCCTGTGTTAGAGGCCACACAGGACGGGGGGGGGGGAGTTTATCGTTGCGTTTGTCGCTGCGAGCAGACAGCGTGCAATGGAGAGCTTGCTCAGAGCGGAGCTGGGCACGGACTCGGCGAGGCCGCTGGGCGCTGCGGCCGGTGGAGGCTGCATCAGCACCGGGCAGAGCTACGAGACGGGGCGCGGACACGTGTCCTCTACCCTCCTCTTCGCCTCCTCTACACCACCTTGCTTCCTCGCCTCAACCTTCATTCATTCAGCCCTGTATCACTTTTTTTCGCTGCGACTACTAGCACCACCGTGGTGAATGTTGCAGTGAACTTCCCCTCGTTGATTCCCCCCTCCACCCACGTTAAGGGACTCGGTCTACCAGACACTTTGACCGCTTCGTCTCATCCACTCCGCGTTCAACCACTGCGCCTCGCTGTAGTTCACAACAACGCACTCAACTAAACAACTCGGTCACCCACTCATCCAGTCACTAACTCAATCACCCTATCACACATTCATCCAGTCACTAACTCATCCAGTCACTAACTCAATCACCCTATCACACACTATCTCGTCACTAATTCAATCACCCTATCACCCACTCATCCAGTTAACCACTCATCCAGTCACCCATTCATTCAGTCACCCACTCATCCAGTCACCCACTCATTCAGTCACCCACTCAATCACCCTATCACCCACTCATCAAATCAGCCACGCATCCAGTCACCCACTCATCCAGTCATCCACGCAATCACCCTATAACCCACTCATCCACTCATCCAGTCACCCACTCAATCACCCTATCACATACTAATCTAGTCACTAATTAAATCACCCTATCACCCACTCATCCAGTCACCCACTCATCTAGTCACCCACTCATTTAGTCCCCCACTCAATCACCCACTCATCTAATCACCCACGCATTCAGTCACCCACGCATCCAGTCACCCACTCATCCGGTCACTGACTCAATCACCCTATCACACACTCCTCCACTCGTTTACTCAAACACTCACCCATTTACTCACCCACCTGCTCACCACCATGCAGGTCACCTCACTCTTATTTTCAGATTTATCAGTTTGCACTGCTCCACTCTGGAATCCACACCCGGTCTTCCTGTTTTCCCAAACTCTTGCAACAATAATCTTGATCAATTTAAGGAACGCGTTTCTTTGATCTTAATTATCTAATTACTCATTGGACAGTTATGTATTATTTTTTGTATTGTTACTGGCCGTTTGGCGTTTTGTATTGTGTGGGGTTTGCATCGCTGTCAACCCCTCATCAGTGCCTACCTTATTACAGAACAATTCAGACCTTGTTGGTCACCCCGTGCCCCTTATAAGTCCCATGACAAGGGAGAAACACACAAATAAACTTAACAAAAATGTTGCCCGTATTGAAACGGCCGTCTGCCGTATGGACCTGACAACTCACTTTCCCCCAACAGAATACGGGTAAACCGTGTGGGTTGGCGGCTATGGGTTTTGTTGTGTTTGCGAGTCCAAGTTATAGGACTGCACCCTGGGTTGTGCGTGATTCTCATTGGTGGGAGATTCCCTTCGCTGTGTTGCACGCCAGTGGCTGGGGGCTGCCTGGGGCCAGTGACGTGTGAGCCGGTCCCAATGTGCACCGGCAAACATTTACCGCCAGGTGGCCCCAGTGTTTATTGCCCGTCTCCACGTGGATACCTGAAACCCATGTCAATCCACTGCTGGATGAGTCCCGCAATGAAGATACAATCAGTACATCCACTTTGCTTTTGGACTCCACCTGTTCCATTGGCGGCCGAATGCGAATCTAAATGTGCATACGTTAGAGACTGGTTAATGCGCATAGAAATCAAACCAATTGACCTACAACATTTGCCCCATCAACTTTTGTAGAATTTTAGATGTGCATTACAGCTACTTTAGCCGGATGGTTGTGGTGGCTATGTATGCCTGTAATCCACGACTACGTGGAGGTGAGGGTTGGTGGATCACAAAAATGTTGCGACAACTCCCACCCCTTGGTCGTCAAGGAGGTAGAGAAGGCGGTGTGGAATAATGTGGACTCCGCCTGTTCCATCTGTAGATTTGTGATAGAGCATTTGCTTGGATTTCTCCAGGTGCTCCGATTTCCTCCCACATGTAAACACTCATTAATCTTGATTTGAAGCTTTCGTGACTGCAGGAATCCTTACTCTTTGGTTCTTTCGGTAAAGTCACGTAGGTAGAAAAAATAATAAGGGATCACGACGTTTCGATCGCCACACAAGCAATCTCACTGAGTCTCAAGACTCTTGTTCAGGAGGGCCTGCCAACTTTTCGCAGGAGTAATTTGGATGTTTGGCTAGTACCAGTTACATTGTATGTTGTTGTTTTCCCATGGGAGTAAACCCATACAGAGAAAGGGACCAGAATGAGGAAAGCGAAGCCAGGCAGTCCTTCAGAAGATGTCATGCACGGGCGTGACCACTGCACCACCTTGCCGCCCAAACAAATGTAATTTAAATAATGTACAATACTGGCAAATAAACCCTATTAGTATCAACTGAATTTCTGGACAATGTGGCACGTGTATAGCTGCATCGGTGTTTCTAAAAGTCGTGTTCACATTGCCTGAAATTAATAATATTATAAAGTACAGGTTTCCCACCTCTGGTTTCGTTTTACTTACTGGTTGTCCTCATTATGTGTGTCACAGGTAATATGGCAAGGAAAATATTACGCAGCACGAGTTGTAGGATTAGGGCAATTATGGTGACACACGTGACCCCCTCTACACAAGAAACAGCTGAGAGTCAATGCTGTGGTGTTGTGCGATTGGTGCAAGCGACCCATCATTGTGTTTTGATGTTGAGCTGTTAAAATTGCACTGTTGTGGGGTGAGGTCAAGGCCGATGACTTCTTCCAGCGGTGTCAAGATCAGCATTTTGAAGAGGCTCGCGGAGGATGATACTGGGCACTAGGGTGCAGTCTCCCTCCATGAACAACAGAGGGCAGAGGAGCGACGGTCACAACAATTATTGGCGGAGCACTGGGCGTATAAAACACAAAGTTGGAAGAAAGTTTATCTCGGGGAGTTAACCCACAACACCTGGGTCTGTCCCGCGTGTTCACACGATAACGCGTTTTCACTACGTTGAGATTTATAAGGGCACGGGGTGACCAATAAAGTCTGAATTGGTCTGTAATAAGCTCGGCCCTGATAAGGGGTTGACAGATATGAAATAATCGAGCAGACAGACACGGGCCTGACTTCATCCACAGATGCCTTGTTGAGTCTCTAATTTTTAGGATTCTGCTTGAGATGTCTTGCCAATTCCTCACCAAATAATATGTACGTGTGAGTAACCAGACCTACCTGAGATCTCACGCCTCGTAGAGAGCCAAAATAAATATCGTACGTTTATAGATTGCTCGGTAACCTCCGTTCCATGCTGCCAACGACTGGCCAAGAATGTGACCTGTAGATGCTGCCATCTGCTGGCCACTGATGTAGATGGCAGCATCTAAGGTGGTGAATTGCGGTCTTTGAGATGAGTTTTGATTGGTGAGATGAGTGAGGTTGGTGCAGTGGATGAGATGGGTGCAGTCAGTCTGGTGACTGTGTGGTTGGTGTGGTGAATGTAGTGGTTGGTGTGGTGAATGTAGTGGTTGGTGTGGTGAATGTAGTGGTTGGTGTGGTGAATGTAGTGGGTGGTGTGGTGACTGTGTGGTTGGTGTGGTGAATGTAGTGGGTGGTGTGGTGAATGTAGTGGTTGGTGTGGTGAATGTAGTGGTTGGTTTGGTGAATGTAGTGGGTGGTGTGGTGAATGTAGTGGGTGAGATGAGTGTAGTAGGTGTGATGAGTGCCATTTGTGCGGTTAGTGGAGTTGGTGTTTGGTGAGTGAGGTGAGTGTGGTGTGATTGGTGAGGTGTAATTGGTGAGGTTAGGTTTGTGAGGTGTAATTGGGGTGGTGAGGTGGGTGAGGTGTAATTGGTGAGGTAAAGTTGGTGAGTGTATCAGTGAGCACCTGGAGGATTCTCCTCCACGGTCGCCTTTGTCTCCCCCAGTAGCGATGTTCACTCCACACCGCACCAGGAACTCATCTGAGGCTGAGTCGACCTCACACTCTCTCACTGTCTCACAACAACAACAACCGCCATTCGCCACTAAGTGGCGGTGACGTCACCACGACGCTTGTGCCAGGCCATGTGCACCTTGAAGCCACGTGAAGTGTCGAACGCCCGCTGGCAGGTCACGGGGCAGACCCAGGTGGTGCCACGGGTCGACTGACTGAGATGACTGAGATGACTGGCTGATGCACCACCTGTGCCCCCTGCTCAAACTCACGCACGCGCACTCACTCACAAGCGCGAGTTCGCGTTTTCAGGCGATATAAAATAATTTATATTTCATGCCAGTTGGTTCTGAAGGGCGGCTGTTTGTAATTTGGGCGTTCGTAAGTCGAGGACTGTCTGTAAATAAAGATTCCGATTGTGGGGCTTTCACCGTGGGATGAGCTTGGCCCGATCCGCGGGGGCGTGGCTTGCACGACAGTGGGCGGGGCATAGCCGCGACGGGCGTGGCTTATCCAGGAAGTGGAGACCGCGATCGCCGGACTGCAAGCCAGACAGAAGCGCGCTCCTTTTAAAGTTAACAACAACATTGTTAAATGTAAGTAGCGCCTCTCTACTTTATTATTGTTTTATTTGTTTAATACATTACTTGTGGTGCCGTGAGTCGAGTGAAATGAGTTAATAACCTTGCTAGACATGGCTAAGCTTTTAATAAGGGGCGCCGCGGTGTCGAGATGTTAACTACCTCGCTAGGCCTACAGCAGCGTGGAGGTTCCATCCAGACCCTTACGCCTGCCCTGTATTTGTTTATTTTTTTCCCCTGTGGTCGCGTAGATTCTTCTCCTGGTCCTTCGGTTTTCCCCTCCACATTTAGAAACGTGAGTTTAGAGTACTTGACTGCTATAAATGTCCACATGATAAGCCACTTTCGTTGAGCTATCATTTGTGTCCAGGTCGCTTCTGATAAGAGTTATATAGCTCAGTGGGCCTTACCTGGTTAAATAGAAATAGTTTATAGTTTAGTTTATAGTTCATAAGAACTCGTGACAAGGGTCAGTGTCTACTTCAAATATTGTTCAGGCTCTGGAGACCTCCAAAGTTATTCGTGATGTTATACATTTGGTTCGTTTTGAGCATAATCGCGACCTTAAATAATTATTACGTGATACACACGCTGAATATACGCACACAAACATCGTGTACACGTGTGCCGTGCCCTCTATTGTCCACATAGACGGCTTGTGCTGACGAGAGAACGATCTTAACGTACAATGTCGTGACATGTATCAGCCCTTTGTCGATCCAGCGTTTTGATAGAGGCCTCCCCCACACCATGTCGTTCGTGGGAGTTGTTTAACCATACTTCACCATGCCGGTCAATGCGGGTTTGGTGAAGTGAGGAGGCCCAGAAACTTGTATATGCAGATACGAGTTTGCCTGTGCTTGCATCTGCAGAATTACATTCTCACACATCTTCAAGTGTAGTTTAATACTTCTAAAAATGCATTTATTCTTCAGGATTCCATAAAGTACTGTGGTAAAAAGAAAACAACTTGATTTGAATAAATTTCGATTGAAAGCTTTCGTGACTGCAGGGATTCATCTTCTTGGTTCTTTCGGTAAAGTCACGTCGAAGGGAAATAATAAAATAATTAAAATTAAACAATAAAATTCTCACGACGTTTCGGCCACAACACAAGTAGCCTTCCTCAGGTGAAGAAACAGAACTGTCGGAAAGACAGCGCTCCAATGAACACTGCTAAGCTTGGCAGCGTATTTTAAGCTGGGTGGGAGGAGCAGAGCGCCTTGACAAAGGAGTTTACATATCAACAGAATAATTTAGCATTGAAGTAGATGTGTTAATGTGAGATATTAGCAGGATGTTAACGTCAGAAATTAGCATGTAACTGGGAGATTAGCATGATGTTAATGCGAGGAATTAGCATGTAACTTGTCACGGAAGTAGCTATGTTAAAGTCAGAGTTTATATATCAACAGAGGCATTTAGTATATTGACGCTAAAGAACTGCAACTACCCAACTATCATACAACAAACCGATGTGAAAGAACTAAATATAAACTACATCAATATAATCATGTACTCAATATATTCTCCACTAAGCTGAGCTACTAACAATACGTCATTATACATTACACTTCTATGTCGCAAAAATTATTATAATATGCCTCCAAATAATGTTTTATTATAAACTGCCATAGACAGACCCCAACATTGAATTATACGCAGCGTTACTATACACTACCCTATACCTTAGATTATAATAATATTACACTGTATTATTTTACCAACCCTACTGTATACCACACTGCTATATATTGACTATACAATTACGATACTATATATTACCAAATAAATTATATTAAACATTACACTGAATACTTTGTTAAACAAGGAATGCTTTGAGCTTGTGGGTTGAATCCATCTGTGTGAAGTTGTGTTATTTCCCCATATGCAAGGTGGGGTCTCTCTGGGTTCCACTCACACAAACATCTCAATGCAATGGGACCTTTCTGAAAATGCAGTACTTAGACTCAATGAAGCTTTCCTGCGTAACTAGTTAACATTGTAATAATTAGCATGAGAGATAATGACGTTCAGTTATAAGTGCCATTAATAGTACTATACTGTACTTTTTTTGAAGACTATTTTACGTAGTTGTTTGTAAAAAAAAGTGTCCATTCTCAAAACTTTTTGACGGGCCCTCGTACAGAAATGATATTACAATCTTATATGGAGATTGCGAGTCAGAGTGTTGTGAATAGTGGAGTGAACGTGTGGTGCCATCATTATATTGTTGGTGTGGATATACAGAAAGGCCTATTTGGTGGGTAACATTAGGAAAATGGAGGTAGTTCGTCATTGTTGTTAAACAAAATCTTATTTGGGTGGATAAGAGGAGTAAAATCGTACATGATAGGAACTGCAATATTGTGGAGTTCTGGTATAATGAGTTGTAGTATATATGAATCTTATGTCACCTTAAGTATGCCTGTGTGAGTACACTCGTGACACGGGTGTCATGCGCGTGACCTTTGTCTTTTGTTTCAGATGTGCGAGAGCAACTCCGCTGTGAGTCAAGGTGGTGCTGGGAGAATTGCCTTCACCATTGATGGCACTTCACCAGCACCCATCTCAACCCCACCTCAATCCGGTAGAATTACAAGAACGAAAAAACTTATCTCTTGTGACGTCTGTGGGAAAAAATTCCAGCTGGCATGGTGCCTAGAAGCCCACGTAAGAACACACAAGGAGACCCGTGATCAATGGTGCGGCATATGCGGAAAAAGGTTTGATCAGCTAGGAAAATTAAAAAGGCATTTTAAGACCCATGAGAAGGATTATATGATAAAGGGTGCACCAGGCTTGGTGAATAACGGCAGTTTTGCCAATGCGGTGTTGAATCCACCGTCGCCCTATGAGATGTGCTCAGTCTGCGGATTTTTAAGTCCTATTGAAATCCTGAAAACTCATGAAAGTCTTCACGCACAGTTCTTGTACAGACCGAAACCTGAACATGATTACACTTCGACAAAAGATAGCGGCGTTAAGATAAATGACATGAAATCCAATTTTCTTGAATGCTTTGGCCTAGTTCCACGTCAACAAACTGCTTCACCAGTCAGTGAGAATAAACCATACGCTGCTCTCGATCCTATGACGAGCATGAAAGTGTTGATGGCCTTGCAGCAGAAGAAGAAGGAAAAGCGAAGTAGACCTAAGCCCATTAAAAGAAAGAAGACCACCACCAGCGTCACCAATTGCAGCAGTAGCAACAGCCAGAATTCGGACATCAAGAGGATGGACTGCACGGAAGCAGGAGGCTGCATGGAGCAGAGCATCCCCAAGGTGGATGAACCCAACCTGGCACCTTTAGGTACGTCCGAGTAATGCACACACTACATTTCATTTGGATGTAATTGATAATTTCACAAATTAGTTAATGTACGCATATGTTGACCATATCTGTATGCCTGCACTGAGGAGTCTAGAGATCTGATGTGGTGCTGCTCGGATGTTGGGTTAAACCGTGAAACTCTGGGTTTCAGTCACCGAGCCATGATTAAACTGGCTTCTCATTGATGGTCTTATCCAGTTACCAAACACTTATTCCAGCAAACACTTCTGATGTCGCGTGATGTGTAGGAAATTGCAATAACCTCCTAGTGGATAAAAAACGGTCACGAAGGGATGTCATGAGTAGTGCAATGATATCTCCTTCCACGAGCTGTTCCCTTACATGAGGTGGTTCACTGCTGTGTGAGAGTTGCACAGGGATACTTCATCTCATGACATGGAGCCAATAGCACCATTGGAAGGAAACTGAGTAAAATACATTGCTTGACAAATTCCAAAAAGTATCTATTTCTTAACCGGGGTAAATTTTGCTTAAACAAGTGGGTAAATTTAGGGAACATTTTTGAATGTATAGACCGAGTCATTTCCACAATGGGAATTTCCTCTTCATTGTACTAACACCTAACTTCCATGTGTATTTACTCGTTCTATTGCAGGTAATTATTGTGTAATTAATGAGCTGTAATAGAATAATCTGGCTCAACCACCTCAATGTTAATTATAGTTGTTGCTCTGCATCAACATCAACCACACGAAGAAGTGCAAAATGTTGGGGCTTCAAAATAAGCCCCAAAAATGTGTTCTTCTGATATTTTTCAGGAAATCAATATCTTGCTTTTCTACTATTTGCACGCATGTTGAACTTCTTTCGTACCATACGTAGCCAACCGTGCTAATTGGAGGTATTTGTTGCTGGCCATTTGGCATTTTAGGCCTTTGGGCCTTTGGGCCTGGGGTCAGCAACCGTGATTGATAAAACGTCCCATATACATAGTAATGCTATGGCATCCACTGCACGGTGATAAATAAATTATGTATTAGCGCGTGCGTGTGCTCAACGGTGGATGTCTTGTGTTCCAGATGAAAAGCCCTTCCCGTGCAGTGACTGCTCGTACGGAGCGACGCAGAAGTCGAAGCTCAAGAGACACGTCCTGAGCGTTCACCACGTGCCCTTCGATAGCGCGCTGGACTCCGACTGCCCCAAGAAGAGAAGGCGGCTGGCTGGGTGCCGAGACCACGGCTCAACTCTGGATTTGGAGCGCGCACGATGCTCACGGAGAACTCCCTGATGATTTATTTCATCCTGAGGCTGAGGTACCACGTGTAGGGCGATGAACTCAAGGTTTTGTGCAGCGGACATTTCCATGATGAAATTTCGTCACGTTCACTGCTGCGAGGTTACATCTATTGCCGTATATGTTTAGTCAATTGCTGTATTTTCTGGTATACAATATATTTAATAAATTGTCCTAATTTCATAACAAAGGTTTTTGGGTTAGATCGTGTAAGTATAAATGTGTCATAACCCTACACCACCTGACACAGCCAATTAGTAAGGAATTTGTCACGTAAACAAAACTCCACTTAGTTACTACTTCAGCCCACCGGTGTTTTGGAAAGTAAATCCACAAGATGAGTACGACGTTTCACTGGTAATTACATCCAGCATCATCGGGCGATTTGCCAGAATAGTGAAGCCATCCACCTGCTTCCGGTCTTAAATAGAGAAAGGCGATGTCATCACTGAACCCATCAGGTGCAGAAATCAGAGGCGGGGAGGGGGATTATTGAAATTATATAATTGATTAGTAATAATTAAATTAGTATGTTTCCTCTATAAGTAATGATAAATGTGAGATGTCTTCTTCTTCCACGCGTTTGTTCCACTCACGTGGGGTCCGCCGTCCTTGCCACCTTCTCCACACCGCCCCGTCCCGCGCCATCTCTCCCTCCGCTCCTCGGGCCACCACGTTCGACCGCATCACCACATCGCCCCACGTCTTCTTCTGCCTTCATCTCCTCATCTTACAATCACAATTACTTAATAATACGCTTCCAGGCCGCACTAAGCCTGTAGCTGTCAGAGAGGTTAAAATAATACAAATTTTCTCAGTTTCAATGGATTCTCGAATTAGTCTTGGCCAGTAATAATGAGTTTTACACAACACTTCATCGTTATCAAAATACATGAAGTGTTCTTGTTGGCAAGCATGTACTGCAACTTCCGACAGTTATGTTTGAGAGTGTTTAATATTTATTTGGTGTTCCTTTAGTCTTACGCTAATGTTACATCCCATCTGTCCAATATAACATCTGCCACATAAGCCATTAATCCGATACACACCATCCGTTGACAACTTAGGCAATTCATCTTAAGTACAAGATACTATTTTTTGAATTTTGTGTACCGTGCCAAATCTTACTTAGATGTTTAGCTTTTTGCTTTTCCAAAACTCGAGCTAATTGCTCAATTACTCCCACGATATATGGTATTTTAATTGTTTAATAACCTGATTCAGCAGTATTGCTGTTCGATCTTGGTTTAGCATTCATTGCTGTTAATTATTTGAGCATTATTGTAGACATTCAATCGTAGCGTTTCTTTGACATGTTCAATCTCTCTCCCCAGACGTTCACCATCTGACACTGTTTTAGCCAGATGTATGAGCATCTTGATGAGAGAGGTTTTCTGTACGGGGTGATGATGCGAATCTGCATTCAGATAGGCATCAGTATGCGTTCCCTTTTGGTAAACGCTGTGTGTGTTATTTTACCATTTAGGCCTCATCCGATAAATCACCTCTCCCAAGGAAATAAGTATTTAGAGGCCACACGGGACCGGGGGGGGGGGGGGGAGTTTATCGTTGTGTCTGTTGCTGCGAGCAGATAGCGCGCAATGGAGAGCTTGCTCAGAGCGGATCTGGGCACGGACTCGGCGAGGCCGCTGGGCGCTTCGGCCGGTGGAGGCTGCATCAGCACCGGGCAGAGCTACGAGACGGGGCGCGGACACGTGTTCACCAAGATCAACGCCAAGAGCGGGGCACCCTCCTCTACGCCTCCTCTACGCCTCCTCACCACCTCACCTCCTCTACCCTTCTCCTCGCCTCCTCTACGCCTCCTCACCACGCCACCTCACCAAGCCACCTCACCTCCTCACCACGCCACCTCACCTCCTCACCACGCCACCTCACCTCCTCACCACGCCACCTCAACACCTCACCACCTCACCTCCTCTACCCTCCTCTTCGCCTCCTCTACACCACCCCGCATCCTTGCCTCAACCTTCATTCATTCAGCCCTGTCATTAATGTATCACTTTTTTTTTAGCTGCGACTACTAGCTAATTTGTCAGTTACTCTCACGATATATGGTATTTTAATTGTTTAATAACCTGATTCAGCAGTATTGCTGTTTGATCTTGGTTTAGAATTCACTGCTCTGTTAATTTGAGCATTATTGTAGACATTCAATCGTAGCGTTTCTTTGACATGTTTAATCTCTCTCCTCAGACTTTGACCATCTGACACTGTTTTAGCCAGATGTATGAGCATCTTGTTGAGAAAGGATTTCTGTGCGGGGTGATGATGCCAATCTGCATTCAGATAGGCATCAGTATGTGTTCCCTTTCGGTAAACGCTGTGTGTGTTACTTTACCATTTAGGCCTCGTCCGAGCAAAATATCCAGGAAAGGGAGTGTGTTATTCATCTCCATTTCCATGGTGAACTGGATGGCCGTTTTTTGTGAATTGAGATGATTTAGACATTCATTCATTAAGTGTATTCTTCCCATGTCGCCAGACAACCAAAGTGTCATCTACATATCTACACCAAAAAGTGGGTTTTAATGTACTTGAAGCAAGTGCTCTTGCAACCCGGGGGTTGAGGACCCCTGTGTTAGAGGCCACACGGGGGGGGGGGGGGGGGGGGGGGAGTTTAACGTTGTGTTTGTCGCTGCGAGCAGACAGCGTGCAATGGAGAGCTTGCTCAGAGCGGAGCTGGGCACGGACTCGGCGAGGACGCTGGGCGCTGCAGCCGGTGGAGGCTGCATCAGCACCGGGCAGAGCTACGAGACGAGGCGCGGACACGTGTTCACCAAGATCAACGCCAAGAGCGGGGCACCCTCCTCTACGCCTCCTCACCACCTCACCTCCTCTACCCTCCTCTTCGCCTCCTCTACACCACCTTGCATCCTCGCCTCAACCTTCATTCAGTCAGCCCTGTATCACTCTTTTTTCGCTGCGACTACTAGCACCACCGTGGTGAATGTTGCAGTGAACTTCCCCTCGTTGATTCCCCCCTCCACCCACGTTAAGGGACTCGGTCTACCAGACACTTTGACCGCTTCGTCTCATCCACTCCGCGTTCAACCACCGCGCCTCACTGCAGTTCACAACAACGCACTCAACTAAACAACTCGGTCACCCACTCATCCAGTCACTAACTCAATCACCCTATCACACATTCATCCAGTCACTAACTCATCCAGTCACTAACTCAATCACCCTATCACACACTTATCTCGTCACTAATTCAATCACCCTATCACCCACTCATCCAGTCACCCACTCATTCAGTCACCCACTCAATCACCCTATCACCCACTCATCAAATCAGCCACGCATCCAGTCACCCACTCATCCAGTCATCCACGCAATCACCCTATAACCCGCTCATCCAGTCACCCACTCAATCACCCTATCACATACTCATCTAGTCACTAATTAAATCACCCTATCACCCACTCATCCAGTCACCCACTCATCTAGTCACCCACTCATTTAGTCACCCACTCAATCACCCACTCATCTAATCACCCACGCATTCAGTCACCCACGCATCCAGTCACCCACTCATCCGGTCACTGACTCAATCACCCTATCACACACTCCTCCACTCGTTTACTCAAACACTCACCCATTTACTCACCCACCCACTCACCACCATGCAGGTCACCTCACTCTTCTTTTCAGATTTATCAGTTTGCACTGCTCCACTCTGGAATCCACACCCGGTCTTCCTGTTTTCCCAAACTCTTGCAACAATAAACTTGATCAATTTAAGGAACGCGTTTCTTTGATCTTAATTATCTAATTACTCATTGGACAGTTATGTATTATTTTTTATTGTTACTGGCCGTTTGGCGTTTTGTATTGTGTGGGGTTTGCATCGCTGTCAACCCCTCATCAGTGCCTACCTTATTACAGACCAATTCAGACCTTGTTGGTCACCCCGTGCCCCTTATAAATCCCAACGTCCATCCTACAAAGTCCCATGACAAGGGAGAAACACACAAATAAACTTAACAAAAATGTTGCCCGTATTGAAACGGCCGTCTGCCGTATGGACCTGAAAACTCACTTTCCCCCAACAGAATACGAGTAAACCGTGTGGGTTGGCGGCTATGGGTTTTGTTGTGTTTGCGAGTCCAAGTTCTAGGACTGCACCCTGGGTTGTGCGTGGTCCTCATTGGTGGGAGATTCCCTTCGCTGTGTTGCACGCCAGTGGCTGGGGGCTGCCTGGGGCCAGTGACGTGTGAGCCGGTCCCAATGTGCACCGGCAAACATTTACCGCCAGGTGGCCCCAGTGTTTATTGCCCGTCTACACGTGGATACCTGAAACCCATGTCAATCCACTGCTGGATGAGTCCCGCAATGAAGATACAATCAGTACATCCACTTTGCTTTTGGACACCACCTGTTCCATTGGCGGCCGAATGCGAATCTAAATGTGCATACGTTAGAGACTGGTTAATGTGCATAGAAATCAAACCAATTGACCTACGACCCCATCAACTTTTGTAGAATTTTAGACGTGCATTACAGCTACATTAGCCGGATGGTTGTGGTGGCTATATATCCCTGTAATCAACGACTACGTGGAGGTGAGGGTTGGTGGATCACAAAAATGTTGCGACAACTCCCACCCCTTGGTCGTCAAGGAGGTAGAGAAGGCGGTGTCGAATAATGTGGACTCCGCCTGTTCCATCTGTAGATTTGTGATAGAGCATTTGCTTGGATTTCTCCAGGTGCTCCGATTTCCTCCCACATGTAAACACTCATTAATCTTGATTTGAAGCTGTCGTGACTGCAGGAATCCTTACTCTTTGGTTCTTTCGGTAAAGTCACGCAAGTAGAAAAAACTAATTTAAAAAATCGTGGATTGCTTGTGTGGCGATCGAAACGTCGTGATCCATTATTATTTGTTCTACCTACGCGACTTTACCTAAACAACCAAAGGGTACAAAGTCTCATTAATTGGCCGATAACATCTTTATATAAAGAGGACAACAGAGCATGGGCAGGAGTGGTGGGGGGGGGATTTGTTGCCAGCTGCTCACCATTTGACTGCCGCCTTCCCTCATCTGTAGTTCCTCGCGCCAAAGTGAAGGAATACTGTGTGCCAGTTACAATTATCACTTGAACGTAACTTGATGTTTCAATGAAAACAGCCACTGAGATTTAATACTGAAAATCTTTATTTTTCACATGCAGTGAAACAATGTTGTTAGTAGGCTTGTTTCCCTGGGAAAGCCTCACTGAGTCTCAAGACTCTTTTCAGGAGGGGCCTGCCAACTTTTCGCAGGAGTAATTTGGATGTTTGGCTAGTACCAGTTACATTGTATGTTGTTGTTTTGCTATGGGAGTAAACCCATACAGAGAAAGGGACCAGAATGAGGAAAGCGAAGCCAGGCAGTCCTTCAGAAGATGTCATGCACGGGCGTGACCACTGCACCACCCTGCCACCCAAACAAATGTAATTTAAATAATGTACAATACTTGCAAATAAACCCTATTAGCATCAACCGAATTTCTGGACATTCTGGCACGTGTATAGCTGCATCGGTGTTTCTAAAAGTCGTGTTCAAATTGCTTATTAATAATATTATAAAGAACAGGTTTCCCACATCTGGTTTCATTTGACTTACCGGTTGTCCTCATTATGTGTGTCACAGGTAATATGGCAAGGAAAATATTACCCAGCACGAGTTGTAGGATTAGGGCAATTATGGTGACACACGTGACCCCCTCTACACAAGTAACAGCTGAGAGTCAATGCTGGGATGTTGTGCGATTGGTGCAAGCGACCCATCATTGTGTTTTGATGTTGAGCTGTTAAAATTGCACTGTTGTGAGGTGAGGTCAAGGCCGATGACTGCTTCCAGCGGTGTCAAGATCAGCAATTTGAAGAGGCTCGCGGAGGATGATACTGGGCACTAGGGTGCAGTCTCTCTCCATGAACAACAGAGGGCAGAGGAGCTACGCTCACAACAATTATTGGCGGAGCACCGGGCGTATAAAACACAAAGTTGGAAGAAAGTTTATCTCGGGGAGTTAACCCACAACACCTGGGTCTGTCCCGCGTGTTCACACGATAACGCGTTTTCACTACAACGTGTTTTCTTTACTTTAGGGAACGCTTCTCGCACAACGCGGAACGCGCTCCGTCACAACGCGCTTTCTGAGCGGACTACTTTCTTGAGCAGTGAAATTAATTAAAATCTTTTGCTCTGCCATTTGATTTTAAATTACGACTCTTCAAAGAGCTTTGGTTGTAGTAAGCAATATTTGAATTTGTTTAAGCGACCTGTATTCTCTTACAACATGTTTTATATTCCTAGGCATTAAATGTGTACTAAAGATTCAGACTAATTGTAAATCTAATGGGACCACTTTAATCGATGTCCGTTAATATATGTAGGCGTGGTAAGGTTTCGAGACGCACTCGGCGATGCGTGAAACGCAGTCCGTGTCCTTCCTCGTCCATTTGTCTTCATTCCAACGTCAACTTTGTTCTGCCGGTCTCTCTCATTAAGGCCACATGGCCACACTGTGTCTCTTAGTTCTTGCAAGCTAAGCTGGAGTCAGTCTCTCTCATTAAGGCCACATGGCCACACTGTGTCTCTTAGTTCTTGCAAGCTAAGGTGGAGTCAGTCTCTCTCATTAAGGCCGCATGGCCACACTATGTCTCTTAGTTCTTGCAAGCTAAGCTGGAGTCAGTCTATCTCATTAAGGCCGCATGGCCACACTATGTCTATTAGTTCTTGCAAGCTAAGCTGGAGTCATTCTCTTTTTGACATATGTCCCACCAAATTCTGTAATAATAATGTTCCAGTTTCTCTATATGTTTTTAAATGTAGATTTATTTAAATAAATCTACATTTAAAAATCCACAAATCTGGCTGCCTCCTGATGACGCTGGTTGTAATTACTGGCGAAACGACGTACTCAGATTGTTAATGTTGTGGCTTTGCTCTCTAACACACAACCGGTGTGCTGTACTAGTAACGAATTGGCATGTTCTGTTTAAGTGACAAACCTTACTAATTGGCTGTTTCGGGTGGTGGTGGGTTTACCGACATTTTTATATTTACGTGATCTTACCTAAAAAACCTGTATTATGTAAAAATACATTTATTTTCCTCCTTTCTTTTTGGACAGTTTCAAATCTCTAACGTCTTTCAAATTGTTCTGATGTACAGTGCTACATTTCAAATTACTGTCATGTTTGCAACGGGTTGTTTAAAATATATTTAAATGGTGTAGATTCATGTTTAAACTCGCTTCGAATCTGCATTCATCATTTTCTTCTTAAGCAGTCCGTAACCACAATTGGTGCATCGATGCATGACCCATTTGATTATTGTTTGTTGGTCTTAATTTATCAATTAAAATGTTGAGTGTGCCAAATCCTAAAGAGTGGCGTTTGAGTCGACCTTATTTATTTTATATTCACATCTGAAACGCCTGTGCACATGAATGTAATCCAATTACACACTCTCCTACTTGTTCATCAACTCTCTTCGTGGTGTAGATTTGATGGCTTGTATAGCAACCATAAACAAACACAACAAATCCGGGTGACTCATGATCCATGACTCACGATGCCAGTGGGCCAGGTTTCACTCTCAACTCTCTACCTGTGTGGCATGAATAAAACGCACCTGTAAATTTGACCTGAAATGATTGCACAACAATTGCCCCGCCTTCATGCGATGTTTATCCTCCACTGTTTATCTGGCTTTGACCTGAATTATATAAAAGTGCGGCTCTGCAACTGCTGTAGAGTCATATTGGTATAAACACATTTTACAATATGAACAGCGCATTGAAAACGCGTACTATTTTATGTATTGTTTAACAAGTGTGTTCACAAATCCACACTGAGAAACACGATGATTGGCAGAGGGGAGTAAATTATGTTTTCGATAGTGTATTTAAATAGAGCTTATGTAGGTAAGTAGTTTTCAGTTTTAAAGGCGTAGTTTAACAAGACAACACCTGCCACCATCCTTCAAACCCATTGGTGAAAAAGAGCAAAGTTTATGTTTACATCATAATATAAACGTTATATTTATTATATTATATAATGTAAACATTATATAATATAATGTTTTTCATTATATATAATATATAATATGTTTACATTATAACATAATGTTTATATATAATATAATGTTTACATTATATATAATATAATGTTTATATTATATAATATATAATATAATGTTTATGCAAGAGCCGGGGACTTATGGGACCCCGGGGTCCCACCATAAGGTTCATATGAATGGTTACCTAATAACGTTTGAAACACGGTAATCGCTATGAAGTGCAGTTTCCAATTCTTATTGTTCAATCAATCTCCCTGGCCTTTCTATGCAATATGAAGAAGGGTCATTGCCCGAAAAGTCGCTTATCGGATTTTTTTTCCTTTTTCAAGGCCCCAGTACTACTGATGCATGAATTTGTTTGGTATTTGAAATGATACGAAGGCTCAGCAAGTGATTCCTTGCAGACATAAACAGAAGCGATACTCGCCACCCCAGCCACCCATGTCGCGAATCAATCGATTATCGCGATTGAGGGCTCGTGAATAAATTCTAGATTCAACGCCTTGTTTTAAAACGTGAACACAGCCGGCTCTAGTGACTGGAGTGGGTGGGTGTTGGACAATGTGAAACAATGACACGCAACGTATACAAATCTAAAACATAAATTCTTACGCACGCGATCCGGTGTGCATATCGCGATCTTCAGGATGAATGATCACGTCCGAATCAATGCGTCGTCGTTGCTCCCCTAGCATGCGCTCTGCATAACCCGCTCGTGTTGTTGTTGTTGTTTGCGGCAGAGTTTAGGACCTTCATGGCCAATAGCCGCAGCTCCCGAGGCAAAGGAGTGATGGCACGCTTCAAGGTGCCGGACTTGCTGAAGCATCTCATGGAACGATACGGGGCTCCGGATATTCACGATCTGGGCATCCGTATCACCAGCATACCTCTGGGCATTTCCCTACGTGCCGTGCCTGCGTGTACGAGCGTGTGTGTGTGTACGTGTGTATGCATTGCGTCGCTTGTTGACTGCGAATTGTATTATTTTTGGATGCCTCAAGTTATACTCTTTGGTTCTTTCGGTAAAGTCACGTAGGTATAAAATAAAATAAATCACGACGTTTCGGGCGCGACACAAGCGTCCGTCATCAGGTGATAAAGCCTTGGTGTGCTACTGAGGCAGACTGTTTCAAATGGTTTGAAATGTGTGTAGCCCATGGATCATAAAGAAGTGTCCAGGGCTAGTGATGTTAACGTGAGAAATTAGCGTGCAACTGTAAGGTAGGAAAGCGGACTCCTCCTCGATTGTTAATGTTGTGGCTTTGCTCTCTAACACACAACCGGTGTGCTGTACTAGTAACGAATTGGCATGTTCTGTTTAAGTGACAAACCTTACTAATTGGCTGTGTCGGGTGGTGGTGGGTTTACCGACATTTTTATATTTACGTGATCTTACCTAAAACACCTGTATTATGTAAAAATACATTTATTTTCCTCCTTTCTTTTTGGACAGTTTCAAATCTCTAACGTCTTTCAAATTGTTCTGATGTACAGTGCTACATTTCAAATTACTGTCATGTTTGCAACGGGTTGTTTAAAATATATTTAAATGGTGTAGATTCATGTTTAAACTCGCTTCGAATCTGCATTCATCATTTTCTTCTTAAGCAGTCCGTAACCACAATTGGTGCATCGATGCATGACCCATTTGATTATTGTTTGTTGGTCTTAATTGATCAATTACAATGTTGAGTGTGCCAAATCCTAAAGAGTGGCGTTTGAGTCGACCTTATTTATTTTATATTCACATCTGAAACGCCTGTGCACATGAATGTAATCCAGTTACACACTCTCCTACTTGTTCATCAACTCTCTTCGTGGTGTAGATTTGATGGCTTGTATAGCAACCATAAACAAACACAACAAGTCCGGGTGACTCATGATCCATGACTCACGATGCCAGTGGGCCAGGTTTCACTCTCAACTCTCTACCTGTGTGGCATGAATAAAACGCACCTGTAAATTTGACCTGAAATGATTGCACAACAATTGCCCCGCCTTCATGCGATGTTTATCCTCCACTGTTTATCTGGCTTTGACCTGAATGATATAAAAGTGCGGCTCTGCAACTGCTGTAGAGTCACATTGGTATAAACGCATTTTACATTATAACATAATGTTTATATATAATATAATGTTTATATTATATAATATATAATATAATGTTTATGCAAGAGCCGGGGACTTATGGGACCCCGGGGTCCCACCATAAGGTTCATATGAATGGTTACCTAATAACGTTTGAAACACGGTAATCGCTATGAAGTGCAGTTTCCAATTCTTATTGTTCACTCAATCTCCCTGTCCTTTCTATGCAATATGAAGAAGGGTCATTGCCCGAAACGTCGCTTATCGGATTTTTTTTTCCTTTTTCAAGGCCCCAGTGCTACTGATGCATGAATTTGTTTGGTATTTGAAATGATACGAAGGCTCAGCAAGTGATTCCTTGCAGACATTAACAGAAGCGATACGCGCCACCCCAGCCACCCATGTCGCGAATCAATCGATTATCGCGATTGAGGGCTCGTGAATAAATTCTAGATTCAACGCCTTGTTTTAAAACGTGAACACAGCCGGCTCTAGTGACTGGAGTGGGTGGGTGTTGGACAATGTGAAACAATGACACGCAACGTATACAAATCTAAAACATAAATTCTTACGCACGCGATCCGGTGTGCATATCGCGATCTTCAGGATGAATGATCACGTCCGAATCAATGCGTCGTCGTTGCTCCCCTAGCATGCGCTCTGCGTAACCCGCTCGTGTTGTTGTTGTTGTTTGCGGCAGAGTTTAGGACCTTCGTGGCCAAGAGCCGCAGCTCCCGAGGCAAAGGAGTGATGGCACGCTTCAAGGTGCCGGACTTGCTGAAGCATCTCATGGAACGATACGGGGCTCCGGATATTCACGATCTGGGCATCCGTATCACCAGCATACCTCTGGGCATTTCCC
Organism: Petromyzon marinus; assembly: GCF_048934315.1. Lineage (NCBI taxonomy): Eukaryota > Metazoa > Chordata > Hyperoartia > Petromyzontiformes > Petromyzontidae > Petromyzon > Petromyzon marinus. The sequence continues at coordinate 1,674,962 of NC_133683.1, forward strand.
TACGTGCCGTGCCTGCGTGTACGAGCGTGTGTGTGTACGTGTGTATGCATTGCGTCGCTTGTTGACTGCGAATTGTATTATTATTGGATGCCTCAAGTTATACTCTTTGGTTCTTTCGGTAAAGTCACGTAGGTATAAAATAAAATAAATCACGACGTTTCGGGCGCGACACAAGCGTCCGTCATCAGGTGATAAAGCCTTGGTGTGCTACTGAGGCAGACTGTTTCAAATGGTTTGAAATGTGTGTAGCCCATGGGTCATAAAGAAGTGTCCAGGGCTAGTGATGTTAACGTGAGAAATTAGCGTGTTACTGTAAGGTAGGAAAGCGGCCTCCTCCTCGATTGTTAATGTTGTGGCTTTGCTCTCTAACACACAACCGGTGTGCTGTACTAGTAACGAATTGGCATGTTCTGTTTAAGTGACAAACCTTACTAATTGGCTGTGTCGGGTGGTGGTGGGTTTACCGACATTTTTATATTTACGTGATCTTACCTAAAACACCTGTATTATGTAAAAATACATTTATTTTCCTCCTTTCTTTTTGGACAGTTTCAAATCTCTAACGTCTTTCAAATTGTTCTGATGTACAGTGCTACATTTCAAATTACTGTCATGTTTGCAACGGGTTGTTTAAAATATATTTAAATGGTGTAGATTCATGTTTAAACTCGCTTCGAATCTGCATTCATCATTTTCTTCTTAAGCAGTCCGTAACCACAATTGGTGCATCGATGCATGACCCATTTGATTATTGTTTGTTGGTCTTAATTTATCAATTAAAATGTTGAGTGTGCCAAATCCTAAAGAGTGGCGTTTGAGTCGACCTTATTTATTTTATATTCACATCTGAAACGCCTGTGCACATGAATGTAATCCAGTTACACACTCTCCTACTTGTTCATCAACTCTCTTCGTGGTGTAGATTTGATGGCTTGTATAGCAACCATAAACAAACACAACAAGTCCGGGTGACTCATGATCCATGACTCACGATGCCAGTGGGCCAGGTTTCACTCTCAACTCTCTACCTGTGTGGCATGAATAAAACGCACCTGTAAATTTGACCTGAAATGATTGCACAACAATTGCCCCGCCTTCATGCGATGTTTATCCTCCACTGTTTATCTGGCTTTGACCTGAATTATATAAAAGTGCGGCTCTGCAACTGCTGTAGAGTCACATTGGTATAAACACATTTTACAATATGAACAGCGCATTGAAAACGCGTACTATTTTATGTATAGTTTAACAAGTGTGTTCACAAATCCACACTGAGAAACACGATGATTGGCAGAGGGGAGTAAATTATGTTTTCGATAGTGTATTTAAATAGAGCTTATGTAGGTAAGTAGTTTTCAGTTTTAAAGGCGTAGTTTAACAAGACAACACCTGCCACCATCCTTCAAACCCATTGGTGAAAAGAGCAAAGTTTATGTTTACATCATAATATAAACGTTATATTTATTATATTATATAATATATATAATATGTTTACATTATAACATAATGTTTATATATAATATAATGTTTACATTATATATAATATAATATAATGTTTATATTATATAATATAATGTTTATGCAAGAGCCGGGGACTTATGGGACCCCGGGGTCCCACCATAAGGTTCATATGAATGGTTACCTAATAACGTTTGAAACACGGTAATCGCTGTGAAGTGCAGTTTCCAATTCTTATTGTTCACTCAATCTCCCTGGCCTTTCTATGCAATATGAAGAAGGGTCATTGCCCGAAACGTCGCTTATCGGATTTTTTTTCCTTTTTCAAGGCCCCAGTACTACTGATGCATGAATTTGTTTGGTATTTGAAATGATACGAAGGCTCAGCAAGTGATTCCTTGCAGACATAAACAGAAGCGATACTCGCCACCCCAGCCACCCATGTCGCGAATCAATCGATTATCGCGATTGAGGGCTCGTGAATAAATTCTAGATTCAACGCCTTGTTTTAAAACGTGAACACAGCCGGCTCTAGTGACTGGAGTGGGTGGGTGTTGGACAATGTGAAACAATGACACGCAACGTATACACATCTAAAACATAAATTCTTACGCACGCGATCCGGTGTGCATATCGCGATCTTCAGGATGAATGATCACGTCCGAATCAATGCGTCGTCGTTGCTCCCCTAGCATGCGCTCTGCATAACCCGCTCGTGTTGTTGTTGTTGTTTGCGGCAGAGTTTAGGACCTTCATGGCCAAGAGCCGCAGCTCCCGAGGCAAAGGAGTGATGGCACGCTTCAAGGTGCCGGACTTGCTGAAGCATCTCATGGAACGATACGGGGCTCCGGATATTCACGATCTGGGCATCCGTATCACCAGCATACCTCTGGGCATTTCCCTACGTGCCGTGCCTGCGTGTACGAGCGTGTGTGTGTGTGTACGTGTGTATGCATTGCGTCGCTTGTTGACTGCGAATTGTATTATTTTTGGATGCCTCAAGTTATACTCTTTGGTTCTTTCGGTAAAGTCACGTAGGTATAAAATAAAATAAATCACGACGTTTCGGGCGCGACACAAGCGTCCGTCATCAGGTGATAAAGCCTTGGTGTGCTACTGAGGCAGACTGTTTCAAATGGTTTGAAATGTGTGTAGCCCATGGATCATAAAGAAGTGTCCAGGGCTAGTGATGTTAACGTGAGAAATTAGCGTGCAACTGTAAGGTAGGAAAGCGGACTCCTCCTCGATTGTTAATGTTGTGGCTTTGCTCTCTAACACACAACCGGTGTGCTGTACTAGTAACGAATTGGCATGTTCTGTTTAAGTGACAAACCTTACTAATTGGCTGTGTCGGGTGGTGGTGGGTTTACCGACATTTTTATATTTACGTGATCTTACCTAAAACACCTGTATTATGTAAAAATACATTTATTTTCCTCCTTTCTTTTTGGACAGTTTCAAATCTCTAACGTCTTTCAAATTGTTCTGATGTACAGTGCTACATTTCAAATTACTGTCATGTTTGCAACGGGTTGTTTAAAATATATTTAAATGGTGTAGATTCATGTTTAAACTCGCTTCGAATCTGCATTCATCATTTTCTTCTTAAGCAGTCCGTAACCACAATTGGTGCATCGATGCATGACCCATTTGATTATTGTTTGTTGGTCTTAATTGATCAATTACAATGTTGAGTGTGCCAAATCCTAAAGAGTGGCGTTTGAGTCGACCTTATTTATTTTATATTCACATCTGAAACGCCTGTGCACATGAATGTAATCCAGTTACACACTCTCCTACTTGTTCATCAACTCTCTTCGTGGTGTAGATTTGATGGCTTGTATAGCAACCATAAACAAACACAACAAGTCCGGGTGACTCATGATCCATGACTCACGATGCCAGTGGGCCAGGTTTCACTCTCAACTCTCTACCTGTGTGGCATGAATAAAACGCACCTGTAAATTTGACCTGAAATGATTGCACAACAATTGCCCCGCCTTCATGCGATGTTTATCCTCCACTGTTTATCTGGCTTTGACCTGAATGATATAAAAGTGCGGCTCTGCAACTGCTGTAGAGTCACATTGGTATAAACGCATTTTACATTATAACATAATGTTTATATATAATATAATGTTTATATTATATAATATATAATATAATGTTTATGCAAGAGCCGGGGACTTATGGGACCCCGGGGTCCCACCATAAGGTTCATATGAATGGTTACCTAATAACGTTTGAAACACGGTAATCGCTATGAAGTGCAGTTTCCAATTCTTATTGTTCACTCAATCTCCCTGTCCTTTCTATGCAATATGAAGAAGGGTCATTGCCCGAAACGTCGCTTATCGGATTTTTTTTTCCTTTTTCAAGGCCCCAGTGCTACTGATGCATGAATTTGTTTGGTATTTGAAATGATACGAAGGCTCAGCAAGTGATTCCTTGCAGACATTAACAGAAGCGATACGCGCCACCCCAGCCACCCATGTCGCGAATCAATCGATTATCGCGATTGAGGGCTCGTGAATAAATTCTAGATTCAACGCCTTGTTTTAAAACGTGAACACAGCCGGCTCTAGTGACTGGAGTGGGTGGGTGTTGGACAATGTGAAACAATGACACGCAACGTATACAAATCTAAAACATAAATTCTTACGCACGCGATCCGGTGTGCATATCGCGATCTTCAGGATGAATGATCACGTCCGAATCAATGCGTCGTCGTTGCTCCCCTAGCATGCGCTCTGCGTAACCCGCTCGTGTTGTTGTTGTTGTTTGCGGCAGAGTTTAGGACCTTCGTGGCCAAGAGCCGCAGCTCCCGAGGCAAAGGAGTGATGGCACGCTTCAAGGTGCCGGACTTGCTGAAGCATCTCATGGAACGATACGGGGCTCCGGATATTCACGATCTGGGCATCCGTATCACCAGCATACCTCTGGGCATTTCCCTACGTGCCGTGCCTGCGTGTACGAGCGTGTGTGTGTACGTGTGTATGCATTGCGTCGCTTGTTGACTGCGAATTGTATTATTATTGGATGCCTCAAGTTATACTCTTTGGTTCTTTCGGTAAAGTCACGTAGGTATAAAATAAAATAAATCACGACGTTTCGGGCGCGACACAAGCGTCCGTCATCAGGTGATAAAGCCTTGGTGTGCTACTGAGGCAGACTGTTTCAAATGGTTTGAATGTGTGTAGCCCATGGGTCATAAAGAAGTGTCCAGGGCTAGTGATGTTAACGTGAGAAATTAGCGTGTTACTGTAAGGTAGGAAAGCGGCCTCCTCCTCGATTGTTAATGTTGTGGCTTTGCTCTCTAACACACAACCGGTGTGCTGTACTAGTAACGAATTGGCATGTTCTGTTTAAGTGACAAACCTTACTAATTGGCTGTGTCGGGTGGTGGTGGGTTTACCGACATTTTTATATTTACGTGATCTTACCTAAAACACCTGTATTATGTAAAAATACATTTATTTTCCTCCTTTCTTTTTGGACAGTTTCAAATCTCTAACGTCTTTCAAATTGTTCTGATGTACAGTGCTACATTTCAAATTACTGTCATGTTTGCAACGGGTTGTTTAAAATATATTTAAATGGTGTAGATTCATGTTTAAACTCGCTTCGAATCTGCATTCATCATTTTCTTCTTAAGCAGTCCGTAACCACAATTGGTGCATCGATGCATGACCCATTTGATTATTGTTTGTTGGTCTTAATTTATCAATTAAAATGTTGAGTGTGCCAAATCCTAAAGAGTGGCGTTTGAGTCGACCTTATTTATTTTATATTCACATCTGAAACGCCTGTGCACATGAATGTAATCCAGTTACACACTCTCCTACTTGTTCATCAACTCTCTTCGTGGTGTAGATTTGATGGCTTGTATAGCAACCATAAACAAACACAACAAGTCCGGGTGACTCATGATCCATGACTCACGATGCCAGTGGGCCAGGTTTCACTCTCAACTCTCTACCTGTGTGGCATGAATAAAACGCACCTGTAAATTTGACCTGAAATGATTGCACAACAATTGCCCCGCCTTCATGCGATGTTTATCCTCCACTGTTTATCTGGCTTTGACCTGAATTATATAAAAGTGCGGCTCTGCAACTGCTGTAGAGTCACATTGGTATAAACACATTTTACAATATGAACAGCGCATTGAAAACGCGTACTATTTTATGTATAGTTTAACAAGTGTGTTCACAAATCCACACTGAGAAACACGATGATTGGCAGAGGGGAGTAAATTATGTTTTCGATAGTGTATTTAAATAGAGCTTATGTAGGTAAGTAGTTTTCCGTTTTAAAGGCGTAGTTTAACAAGACAACACCTGCCACCATCCTTCAAACCCATTGGTGAAAAAGAGCAAAGTTTATGTTTACATCATAATATAAACGTTATATTTATTATATTATATATAATATATAATATGTTTACATTATAACATAATGTTTATATATAATATGATGTTTACATTATATATAATATAATGTTTATATTATATAATATAATGTTTATGCAAGAGCCGGGGACTTATGGGACCCCGGGGTCCCACCATAAGGTTCATATGAATGGTTACCTAATAACGTTTGAAACACGGTAATCGCTGTGAAGTGCAGTTTCCAATTCTTATTGTTCACTCAATCTCCCTGGCCTTTCTATGCAATATGAAGAAGGGTCATTGCCCGAAACGTCGCTTATCGGATTTTTTTTCCTTTTTCAAGGCCCCAGTACTACTGATGCATGAATTTGTTTGGTATTTGAAATGATACGAAGGCTCAGCAAGTGATTCCTTGCAGACATAAACAGAAGCGATACTCGCCACCCCAGCCACCCATGTCGCGAATCAATCGATTATCGCGATTGAGGGCTCGTGAATAAATTCTAGATTCAACGCCTTGTTTTAAAACGTGAACACAGCCGGCTCTAGTGACTGGAGTGGGTGGGTGTTGGACAATGTGAAACAATGACACGCAACGTATACAAATCTAAAACATAAATTCTTACGCACGCGATCCGGTGTGCATATCGCGATCTTCAGGATGAATGATCACGTCCGAATCAATGCGTCGTCGTTGCTCCCCTAGCATGCGCTCTGCGTAACCCGCTCGTGTTGTTGTTGTTGTTTGCGGCAGAGTTTAGGACCTTCGTGGCCAAGAGCCGCAGCTCCCGAGGCAAAGGAGTGATGGCACGCTTCAAGGTGCCGGACTTGCTGAAGCATCTCATGGAACGATACGGGGCTCCGGATATTCACGATCTGGGCATCCGTATCACCAGCATACCTCTGGGCATTTCCCTACGTGCCGTGCCTGCGTGTATGAGCGTGTGTGTGTGTACGTGTGTATGCATTGCGTCGCTTGTTGACTGCGAATTGTATTATTATTATTGGATGCCTCAAGTAGACTCTTTGGTTCTTTCGGTAGTCACGTAGGTATAAAATAAAATAAATCACGACGTTTCGGGCGCAACACAAGCGTCCGTCATCAGGTGGGAAAGCCTTGGTGTGCTGCTGAGGCAGACTGTTTTAAATGGTTTGAAATGTGTGTAGCCCATGGGTCATAAAGAAGTGGCCAGGGCTAGTGATGTTAACGTGAGAAATTAGCGTGTAACTGTAAGGTAGGAAAGCGGCCTCCTCCTCGATTTTACGTGACTTTACCGAAAGAACCAAAGAGTGTGGATTCCTGCAGTCGCGAAAGCTTCAAATCAAGATTGCCTCAAGTATGTATTGTTGTTGCCCTTGAGGGGGTTTACTTTCTGAATTAAATGCGTTCTGGAATTGCTGACACACAGCCACAACGTACGTGTCGCTGTGTTCACACCTGAGAGTGACACTGCATCAGCCTTTTACCAATATTCCCCCGCCCCTGCGTTTGCCTTACGCGGCCACAATGCTGAGCTATCCTCAGTTGCTCAGGCACACAAGTTTCACACCTGTCTCCCTGTCAAGTGAATGTGGTGTATCCTTTTGTCATGCAGTCTGAGACAGACTTCCAACACGACTTCAGTTTTGTGGGTGCAGTGCTGTGACAAGAGCACTGAAGTAACTGCTCGTGTAAGTACATCATGTTACTATATATCGTATAGAAGGCTGAGGCCTATTTTACTGTACCACTCCTTACAGAAATCTTCTTTCCCGAGTGGTTGTGCATTTGTCGCTTGTTTCAGAGGTTCGCGATTCGATCCCAGGAGTCGCCCTAGTTAATATTGCGGGTGTATTATCCAAAACTGCATTTCTATATGCTTCACAAATAATGTAAAAAAAAATCCCGTGTTGTTATCAATGAATGAGGAGGACATGTGTGCCGGCGTCAGAATCAAAATTTGCAAATCTAAACAAGTACTCAGAAATGACTGGATTGGGTAAAACCACATGTATATATGTTGAACTTCTTTCGCACTGTACGTAGCCAACTGTGCTAATCGGAGGTGTGGAGGACAACAAACTGAACACAAAAAGCAGTTCTAAAGACATTGTTTTCAATCTAGATTTAAAAGTGCTGTTGTATATGTGGGTGTGTGAAAATTGATGAAAAATAATTAAAATTAAATGAAATTCGAAATTTGCATAATTAATCCGAAATTATGCTAATTCGTGTAATTATGCGTGTAACTATGCTAATTAGAGAGGTAATCGTATTCATTTATACGAGTGGGTGTGGTTGTGTTAATGATTGATAACCCCGCCTCGTTGACGAGGTGGGGTTATCAATCAGGATAACGCAATCAATCGTGTGCAGTTACGCTAGTGTCAATTCGGCCTCGTTGTCTAACTTCGTATTATTGATCAGCATAATACAATGATTCTCGCTTTAACACTCCCCGAGTGTTCATATTTTAGGTCCCAAGTTCATATCATTCGCTTTAAAGTTTAATGAGTGTGGATTGGTGTGTTTATAGTTTAGGTTCCCGAGTTCATATCTCGTCGCAGGATACAGATCTTATGCAAAAATTTCAGGAAAGAATCACACGACCACTTCTGTATTAATCAATTTATTTTCTAATTAAACCTTAAGTATAATATGTATGTGAACTCTCAATCTCGGAACTTCAACACGGTATCCACACGGTATCAAGACAGTATCATCAACGACTGTACGATTTCACTTTGATAACACATGGACCCCGCATAAAGCGATTGCTGTTAGTGAGAGAGTCAGGACATGCAAATGCTATGCTACACAAAAGCTTATACATTATAATATGAACGATCATTATGCTTGAAATGGTCAGCACATTATCACAGGCGATTGATTAACATGCCACGGTATTCATATAAAAAGACAATCAAACAGTTATTATTTCCAAAGGCATAAATGTAACAACAGATCCACCGGACAGACTATAAGATTACCGAAATGGCTTAGTGTGAGGGTATGCGGTGGAACGTGTTATCTCACGGGATATTAATTAATTAATTCGTGAATAAGATTGTATGATCAGAAAATCGGTTTAGCACGATTCCTCCGCGGGAGCGTAGCTCCGTGGCGAAGGCTCCAAGGGTTAATTCGTATTGATGGATCGGTTGGTAACTTATGCGATTAGAAGTACAGTCCAAAACAAAATATTAAAGAGGGAAATTATGAATATACTTATAAATGTCAGACTGTTATCACACGATCGATGCTTCCACAGCCAGATGGTTCACGGACTTGAGTGTTCGCCTCTGGTTAAGGACCCATGTATGTTTGAGTGATATGAATTGTTTTGAATAGTCAGTGTTTGGAATTCTTTGCGTTGCCATACGCTGAAGTTGGCATCGCTTGTAGAAGTAGCCTCGCTCCCTTTAGAGCGGTGAGGTGTGTGAGAGTTGTGCATCATACGTATCGGCGTTCCCTCCTCCACACAGCAGCCAGCCTCTGTCCACGGGGGAGAGTTGCTTGATCGCTCTCAGTTCTGCTCAGTGGACACCTCTCTCCACTGCTGGATGAGCTGCGCGATCACGCTCGTGCTGGTTCGCTGACAGCAGTTTCTCTCCGCTGTTGGATGAGCTGCATCGGCACGCTCCCTCTCTCTGGGTGGAGAACTCGAACGTGCTCGTTGCTGGTTTGCTGAAAGCAGGTTTTTCTCCACTGCTGGATGACTCAAGTCGCACGTGCTCTTGCTCTGGTTTGCAGAAGCTCTTGCTTGGTGCGTCGGTCGCTCTGCAGCTGGACTCAATGTAGAATAATCTTTCAGCAATACTCTGTCTTTCAGCTCTTGGAAATCACACTAGGTGACGCCTCACTACCCTGCGAGTCTTGCCAACGTCAGTGGGTAGCGACGGGGCCACTTTGGCTTCTGCTCGCCGCCCCCTGCTCTGCAGCTCGCCGGCTGGCGACCTGTTGCTCTCGTTCCCGATTGGAACGGCTCCTGAGCCGACCCACTGGTCGAACTCCCCGCGTTCCGACCTCCTCCGAGTCGAACTCCCCGAGTTCCGACCCCCCTGGTCGAACTGTTCCGAGTTGCTCCTCCGAGTCAAACTGTCTCCCGAGAGTCGACCCCCCGGTCGAACTCTGGTGAGCCGACCCCCCCCGGGTCGAACTCTGGTGAGCCGACCCACTCCTGTCGAACTGATGTTTCAATGCTCATGATCCTCTTTTTATGCCCAAAAATCCCTTCACTCGGATCCTGCCCACAAGGCGGGGTTTCTTTCGATTTTTGCTGTGTCAGGATTTGTCCGTATGTATCTGTGTCCGTGTGTGTCCGTACGTGTGTCAGTGTGTGTCCTTGTGCATCACCCACGGTATATTCCGTTGTCATACTCCTACCATAAAACCCACAAGTAAAACAATCAAATGTTATAAATTGTCTCGAAGGCGCCTCTCTGTCTGGGTGCACAACCTGGAGGGAGGGGCGATATTCCCTCCGACTTTCACCGACGCACAAAGAAATGGTTAAAAAGTTTTAAGTTAACATTTCATTTCATCAGAGTTCAATAGTTATGATTCTGTATTAATCCAAGGTCTGAGTCAGCTTCTCGTTGTGGTGTTTGACTCGTGTTTCCCCAAGCGTATACACACTCCTACCCCGCGCTGCAGGGATACAAAGACGGCCGGGATTTCCCTTTCTCTCCGACCCTGGGTTTAACATCGCCCTTTGCTTACGTTGCAGTTTTGCTGTGCGCTTGCATTCCTTTTCCTCTCTACTCTTACTTTAACCCTGCTTATTATTTGTGTATGGGTGGAGGCTAGAGCATTTATGTTGACTTAGGAAAACCTGATTGTTATAGGCTTCGGGTCAAGTCGTATAGAAATTATTAAAATATGGAAATACATTTCATATTAAATTAATAGACGGTTGATGGTTACATTGATGTAGCTATTGGCAGGGTTCAATTGAAGTTGGTGTGAAGATCAATAACTTTAGCCTACCCTGTCGTTGAATTCCGATTTTAAGTTACTTTAATAGTAATGTAGAACCAATCAGCTTTTTGACTGAACTATATCTAGGCTAACGCAAACTCCCAGTGACCCTGGCTTGGTGTGTTTACGTCAGCCCCTGGCAATCCGCTGTGCTCTGCTCTCTATCTGCTCCCGCTGACCCTGGGAGGGCTCTTAATGTCAAAATCGTGTTAGTGGGTCATGGTAAAGATAACCTCCACATGCCATGCGGAGGCCTGGTTTGGTGTTTTTATTCATTATTATTTTAAAAAACCCAATAGAAACATGTATCTATATGTATCGGAAAATTACCTGTTAACATTAAGATGGAAAAGGGGCCTAGATACAACAGTGCATAGCTCCAATGGCTTCCTAATATCGGAAGGAAGAGCATTCCAGTTGGCCGCAGAAGCCCATCTGAAAGCGAGTGATGCGGTGACTGTCTTTGTTCGATGGCTTGCCAAAAGCCACTGCCGCTAGGATGATCCACCAATCCCATCTCTCGATTGCAATCGTGCATTAGCAGCACACCTTGCATTCGCTGTTGAACAACTCATCCATCACGTGTTCCATCATCGCAACTACAGCACTGCCCTGCACCTGTGGCCGCCACAGTTGCTAACATTGTGTTGTTTAAATTTTGATTTAAAGCTTTCGTGACTGCAGTAATTCATATTCTTAGTTTTTTTTCGGTAAAGTCACGTTGAAGAGAAACAACAAAATAATAAAATATATAAAACAATAAAAAAATTCTCACGACGTTTCGACCGTTTGAGTTATGGTCGAAACGTCGTGAGAATTTTTTATTGTTTTATATATATTTTATTATTTTGTTGTTTCTCTTCAACGTGACTTTACCGAAAAAAAAAAAACTAAGAATATTGTGTTGTTTGTTTAGGTGATCGGCAAGGCCCGGAAAGGCGAGCGGGAGGCGATGGACCGTGGGCTGGCTCGCATTGAGTGTGACATCAAGCAGGAGGTGGAGGGCCGGCCACACAAGATCAAGAAATACCTGTTGGAGTCATTCCCCTTGCCAGGGACGAGCGCCGATCTTCGCCAACAGTTCACGACACAGCCGGCGGCCGAGATGGTGCTGCAGGTCTTCCAGAACGCCGAGGACATCTTTGTGAATAAGCTGAAGAAGGTGGGGCCATGGCGTCTGAACTTAATGCAACAAAATTACCGTGCGAGAAAAATCATGCATCTGCTTAGATTTGTCAAAGATTTTCCAAAATACATTTGTTCTCGGAATTATTTAATGAGTGATAATCGCCATACGTTTCAAGTCTGTCGATACTTCCACCAGTATCAATGACTTGCTCTACCACTGAATTAACTCTCCTCTATAATATTTAGGGCCATCGCTTTCACAAAATTCAGTCACACATTGAGACAAAAGTAAGGGGGGCATTGAAATCGGTAGGACATCTATGCATGTGTCACCCTCTATTTGTCCCAACAGAGTGATATGGCTGCACGTGGTTTGGGTCCTTTGTTGTCTCCACCAACAGTGTGTGCAGGACTTCCTGGGGCAGGTGAAAGGGGACACGCTGGCCCGGAAGCTGTTTCAGTTGGCCCTGTGCTGTGGCTCCCTCGAGACTCCTTGCGACCTCGTGGTCAAGGAGAAACCGGCCGCGTTTCTCGGCAACATCAGCACTCCCGACACCAGACCGCCGCCTCCTCCGGGGAGTAAGGAGACAAATTTGCATATACAGTAGACTCTCGATTGTCCGCGCTAATGACGTGGAGGATGGCTGCGGATAATTAAAATGACGGATGATCCAAAGATATCTATTTTTTGCGGCTCTCTATGCCACAAACTAACGATCAACCGATCGATGCACGTGGTCAGTGATAACACTTTCCTGCTAATTTGACCAAGTCCAATATCGGCTCAACTTTCATGTGACGGACGTTACTCTCACGTTCAGAGTGGGTTGGAATGTGCTTCCCTTTACTCTGTGGACCAGAGGTCACTAGAAGCAATGTCAGAGGTAGCTTTGTGATGTTCTCTTCTGCGGGCCATTCTCCAATAGGACGGGTTCCACTGCTCCGTGAGAGATCCGAGTGGATACTCCGTCTCATGACACGATATCGAAAGTACAATCTGAATAAAATGTAGTTTCTTGTATTGTACATAAGGGGTCAGACCACGGAGGACCTTCAGAATGCTGAGTGTGATCTTGAAATTAATCCTGGACTGGTTCGGGGGATAGTTGAACAATTCGAATATTGGGGCGATATTGTCTTGCATACGGGTGTGAGTGAGAAGTCTGCCAGTGGTTTTTTGAGTCCATCATCTAAATTTTTGGGTTAGATCATGTAAACATGCACTCAATAATACGCGTTAAAATGCGCTTTTTATGTGACCTAACCCAAAAATCTCTATTATGGATAATATTGGTCGCGAAGGCCTTCGTGTTAAACTTGTTTTTTGAGTCATCTGGAGAGTGATGATGAAACTTATCGGGAGGCCGTAGATGAGACGTGGGGGTGGGGGGGCAGAGAGAGAGAGTTGCAGTTGTTGAGCCTATTGGAGCGAGTTACAGCATCGTTGTCCTCTCCTACAATGGCATTGCTTCTCTCCTTCGCAGAGGCGGTAGCCGAGCATCTGGTCCGTCTGCTGAGCCACGCAAGTAAGATTGCAGAGCCCCTGGGCCTACCCGCGCTGTCACGCGTGGAGAAGCAGCTTGCCGAGCACTTTGACTCGCGCGACCTCCCCAGCCTGGGCCTCGGCTCCTTCTTGGACATCCTCCATCGCAACGCCCAGGTGCGTACGTGGCGTGCGTGAGCCCACCCGCCTCCAGCTGGTAAGAGGCAGTACAGCAAGTAGGTGTACGACACTGCCCGTGCAAAGTTTGAGTGTACTTATCGCCTCCGAGTGGCGCTCAATGTTAAGTTTGTTTCCAAAATTGTGCGGGGTAATATTAGTTTATTATTACGAACTTAAAACTAATTTATCGATAACTCGAATACGTTTAAGCATCATGTAATCACTGCGAATGCAGAGCGCAACAAAGTGTCACGTAAGATGCATGGGTTTTCTCTTGTCACTCTTAAAAAATATCTGTGAATTTGGCAAACATCCCAAAGGTATAGGTATAAAAATCCCAAAGGTAGATATTGAAAATCACCGTTAAAATTGAGTGTGCAGCGGTGACATTCAGATAACATATATGATAACACTATATATGCAAAGCGGCCAGGTGGCTCAGATATCAAAGCGGTGCGTTGGCAATAATCAGATGCTGGGCTTGAATCTGGATTTTGACCGCTTGGATGGAAACCGAGGTCTCAAGTCTTATGAAGTCGATCATCCAAGCCCAGTCACCAGCGACTGCACAAAATTACAGTCTCATTAAACTTGGGTTTTGCACTTCATTTTCCTAATTCCATCTCTGAGAATAACAATTTCAGCTTGACTCTCGTGCGCCGCACAATCTCATAACACAGCTCATGTGAAAGTGTTGGCTCCTATTGTGTACAAGATCAAAGGCCACCCACTGCATTTTATGACACAGGGCCTGCACGGCTATGCGAGATTTACGAATGGATGATTTATTTGTCTCTTGACATTACGCCGATAGCGCATTTGGAAAACTAAAATTGAGAACAAATTTTGTGTTAATTTGCAAACTTAAATCTGTAATATTTAATCAGTTTTCGTGCACTGCATTGTGAGATGCAGCTCCATGCGTATCGTTTAGCTTTAAGCCGGTGTTTGCCTTGCGGTCGCCTCGGTGTCAACCAACTGATGTTGACGGATTTGTAGTGTCTGTGGTAGCTGTTGGAGGAGACTGGGGTTGTGATCTCTGCCCTGGGTGGATCTGGAGCCACAGCGGGAAGCTTCTGTTCATCCACCAGTGCGGCAGCCTCGACACCGCAGCGGTGAGACACGGGCCCCAGTAGGGGCCACAGGGGCGGCTCAGAGATGGGGATAAGGATTTGGAGATTTAGGGCGCTCGTGGAAATAAACTCTTCAACTCAAAGCGCCTTACAGCAGCGTCTCATCTCAACCATTCCATTGCTCTGCGGCAGTCTACCCGAGGGGACCCCCCCCCCCATTGGCAGCTGTTCCTATTTGGCACGTGGTGCACGCACTACCGGCCTGTGAATGGACATGTCTGCCATTCGGGAGCGATGTTTGATTTTCCTACGTGGTTTTTCACCGATAAAGTAATTTGCAAGTATTTTATCTGATTTAGCAAATTTGGAACATGATGCGGTTACACGTGGCCAATTCTATTTTTTTAATACAGCGTCACAGGATTATTATCATACATTGTGAAACAGATCTCTTTGTTTGTGGTGAATAAACTGCCAACATTAACCAGGGCGGATGCTGGGCTTGAACCGAGAACCACCACTCGACCATGTTTCCATAAATTTGTGCAGTCACATTAACGCTGTTCACGTCGTACGCAATGGACACTTTATTATTAGCACCACCTCTGGACCTGTTTGGCCCCTGATCCATCTTGAGAGGTCTTGTAAGGGCGGCGTATTACAGTTTGATTTTATATCGGCACAGCAAACAGCCAATGGAAAACCACCCGTTCCGTGGGGGTGCTACACGCTGGCACGGATCGGATGCGCCAGTGGAAAAGGGCTGCTAGCAACTCGGCCGCCTCCAAACGAAAGAGAGAGGGTTCCTGGTCTCTGTTGTTGGCTGTGTGCTCTGCAGCTGCCGGCCGTGGACTGCGCTGTGGGGCAGCACTACGGCGTGCATTCCT
The DNA here is from genome assembly GCF_048934315.1 of Petromyzon marinus. Classification (NCBI taxonomy): domain Eukaryota; kingdom Metazoa; phylum Chordata; class Hyperoartia; order Petromyzontiformes; family Petromyzontidae; genus Petromyzon; species Petromyzon marinus. The sequence continues at coordinate 1,690,522 of NC_133683.1, forward strand.
GCCGCAACCTTGGGCTCGGCCCCGTGGCCAACCTGGTAAAACTGGCGCAGAAGGCCAAGCCCGGTGGCAGCAGCGGCGGTGCCCATCGGTGCGCCGTCTTGTACGAGGAGACGGCGCTGTGTGCTCGCGACTCGAGGTTTGGCAGCCCCCTCCAAAGTGCCCTCCTCCTCACCCCTCTGCTCACCTCGTGATCTGCCTGACCGCCACGGGTCGCTCCTCAAAATTGTTGAGTCAGCGACAGACACTTGGGGTTCTTTAATCTTTCACATCAAAGGGTCAGTGAGCCACACCAATATGCCATTGGTAATGTAACTTAAGGATTCAATGTTCAAGGCAAGTGATTGTCGAGACAAACTGATGATTGTGTGTGTTACACCCCTCTGGCAGTCCACTGCCTGATGAAGGCCTCTCCACGTTGCTTTGGTCATGGGGGTTGTTGCACCAAACTTTACCACGCTTGGTGAAGGGGGCGGGGATTAGGTTCAGGACTGGTTCAGATATCAGTCACCACTGACGTTAGCCATGGCTAGGAATACAACTCGGATCGCCGCGTTAGTATCGCAGTGCACCAAACATTGCAGCAGTGCTTCAGAAATCATTCCGAAGTTGCTTGATATTGCACACAGTTTGAATTAACCATCATTACTTCAGGACATATTTTTAATTAAAATTTTACTTTGTACATGCTGTGATCGTAATAAAGAGTTGTGCTAGTTAGTAGTAACAGCGCGATACATCGGTTAAATCGATTAATATTTATTATTAAGCTGACAATTCATGTATTGAATTGCACGTGTAAGAATCAACTTCTAAAAAATTGTATCGCTTTTTATTTTAATAGTTTCACATTGCCACTGCAGAGAGTCGACATGATCAGTGTAAGTTCAAAAGAACTGACACACCTTGTGAAAAACCCAACGCAGAAGATCCCTGGGCTTGATATTCCACGAAGATCATGGTCCCCCTAAACCGCATCTGCACAAACCATGGCAGATGCGGATACCTGATGCACAAATGGAAAATTAAGAACTCTCCAGTGTTTGACTGTGGTCATCCAGAACAGATCGTACAACGTGAAACGACGCAATAGAAAATTAAAGTCAAGCCACAGTGCGATTGTGACCATCCAACCCAAGCTATTCACGATATTGTGAACCACAGTCGTTTGTGCTCCTTCAACGGAGTAGTTTTAGTTTAGTTTTCATTTATTTGGTATAGCCCTGTGAGCCATTCGGCTCTTGAATCGGGTGCAACCTCAACAAACAAAAAAGACAAAAACATGAACAAGAAAACATCTTAAAGTGACTTTGTGCATGTGCAAACAGAAAATCCAGGAAAAAACGTCAAAATATTCCTGATATAGCACCGTACACCAACGCTGTGTGCAAAAATCCCAGTGGGATGCAAGACAAACAACAACAACAAGAAAACTTAGATTAAGGCCATCAGTCTAACTCCGTACTACAATAAACAAAAACATGGCCAAACCAAAACACTTTTAGAAATCACCAAAATAAAGCTATAAATGCAATGTAACAGTGATCATAGGAACTGTGACCGAATTTTTAACAATAAACTACATAAATAACATGTATCACCAAACCCTAGAGCCACAGCTGGCTGCATGAGTCACTGCACAAACAACAGGAGGAACAGGAATAGTAACCCTACATGAAGCCCTCTCGTCGTGACCAGCAGACCTCGGACATTGGCTTATGGCTCCTGAACATGTTGCCCTCATGCGCAGGAATAGAATAGCTCAGGGGTTGGCAATCTGCGTCTCCCGGTGCCGCATGCTGCTCTTTAAAGACTGTTTGGTGATGTTGTTTATGAAGGACCACTGTCTCGTATTCACCACAGTGCATTGCGCCTCTTGAAATATTGAGTTGAGTAGTCCCGGTAGTTGAGAAACTAAGGTAGTTGAGTACCCCGGGAACACGCTGTGGTTCGTGTCGCATTAATAGCTCCGTACCGTGCCGTGTAACTCACTAAGCAGCCGATTGCTCGCGTGCAGTGGTAGTGCCGTGTTCATTGATAACACTGCACACTCCGTGCAGTGGTAGTGCCGTGTTCATTGATAACACTGCACACTCTGTGCAGTGGTAGTGCCGTGTTCATTGATAACGCTGCACACTCCGTGCAGCGTTGTGTGAGGATGGCTCACTAAATGAAAGGGGAGTCGTAGCTATCGCACTGTGGGGTGGTCATCGTCCTCCTCCCCCTGGGCATGTGCCGTGTGTGTTGTGTGCGTCGTGAGTCGTGGCGATGTAAACCCGGGGTAGCTCCTCTCTCCGTCTCTTCGTTTGTTGCTGTCCCGGCGAAGCTCGAGTTGGTGAGCGCAACGCGTGGCAGATCCGGCTTCACCCGTTCCCACTCCTCCCAGTCAGCGACTCCCAAACCCCCACTCAATAATCGCAGATCACTACCCAGGTCCTTATCAACAAAATGATTTCTAACTAAACTATTTTTTGTATTCTTAACAATGTATCCACAGTTCAATTTTAAAGTACAATTTTACCGAGGCACTGTATGTTGTCTTGGTGTGGACTGTGGCTGTTTTTGCTATTGTTTTACTGCCTTTCCCAAGCTTGGAAATGTATGTATGAATGCAATTGTAACTTATATACTTCATTTATTTACTAATTGACAAACTATTTTTATTTTACCAGGTAAGGCCCACTGAGCATATATAGCAGTTTTTCAGAAGCGACCTGGCCATCGCAAATGATAGCTCAACGAAGTGGCTTATCGTCACGTGGACATTTATAGCAGACAAATATACAGCATGCGTGAGGGTTGGGATGGAACCCACGACCTCCTGCGTACCAGGGGAGGTAGTTAACATCTCCCAGCCACCGTGGTGCCCTGTGGTCACGTGAGGCCTTCCACTTCTGAATGGCTTGCGATGCATATTTGAACATTACTGCAAGCGTCTTAGCCTCGTTCATTCGGTATTCAAGGGGAATATTGCCATTTAGTAACGCTGTTTCAAATATTGCGCATTGAACTTTCGATTTTAATTTGCAATGTAATTACATTTGCAATGTAATTGTTGTCTTGTCGTGGTCTGGTGCTTTGTTGTGTTGCTGCCTTGCCCAAACTTGCATTTGGTGACAAATCGGCAGGAATCTATGTACTTTGTATTTTTAGCAACATGCTTACATTTTCTCCATCTTGCCTCTCATATCGTTTTTGTACATACCTCGCTGACCCGCCCCTACTGGACATATGTGAAAAGAGCTTCATAGCTCATTGGATTCCTCCAGGATGAAAAAAAAGATTCTGATTAATCAGTGGCACTGCCAACAGCCTGCATCCACACACGACCAAGCACCCCTTGTAATGCCATACACATGGTTCCTTTCCCATGGACATGTAATTCTGCAAATGTGCAGAAATGTCTGCCGTATGCAAATTACTCCAGACAAGTTTAGAGTATTAAACGCGACCTGTTGTGACTCGTCTAATGTGTATCGCGTGGTCGTTAGCACAGAAAGATGCGTCTGGTAACGTCCTAATGGACCAAACATCGTAAAAAGGAGGCTGGGTCTGCGTTGTTCAGAGTGACCACCATATACGTGGACTCTTCTACTTGCGGACGAGTTAGGTTCCAGAAGACTGTTCGTAAGTCCAACTTTACTCCTGTCGATTCCAAACATGTTGTACGGCGTGTACACTAAACACAGGGAATGGCTTTAAGAGTTGTATAATCTCCTGTAGACGTAGACGCCACTGGTTCTTCACGTTGTGTAGATGTAGATGCCAACACCACCATCTATTGCGTGGCAGTTGAACTTATGAATCTCGGTACAAACAGGCAACTGGACATATGGACAGGTTTCTTTGTATCTCTGAGACTTTCTAAGTTGAATGTTTTTTAAGTGAAGAAGTCCCCGTAAATATTTTTGAGGACCACTGGGATCTTCAGTTTAAACCGTGAGTCTTGGAGTCATTGGACCAGAAAGAAGTGAGATAAAAACGACAGTAACATTGAAAAATATGTACACAGGGCAGGGAGGGCCCAGCCGCATGACAGGATTTATTCAGCGGTATCGTCACGGTAACAGAAACAGTGCTCCCGAATGAATTGCAGAATCCCCCGAATATTCCGCCTCAGGCGGGAGAATCTCCGTCCAGGCCCGCGTGACGCCTTTGGCCCAATCTTGTCGACGGCATCATCATCATCCTCCTCGTTGTTGTTGTTGCCTGGTTGGAGAGCAGGGCCCCGCCTGGCAAATGGACGCACGCGCCATCGTTAGCACGGTCGGCTACGGTTAGCACGATCGGCTACGTACGCGTTCAAAATTATTTCAACGTACACACATGCGCGTATCCATTACGCCACCGTCTGCCCCATAATGCATTCTCGGCTGTGCTTACACTGGTTGCTGCAGTGCACCTCATATGTGTCCGACCGCTCAAATGCGAGGTAGGAGGATGCCACACATCTCTCACTATGGCCAGTAACGGAATGCTACATTCCTATAACAGGAGCCAATGTTGGTGTATAATAGGATGACCGCTGTTGACTTCCCACAAAATGGGATTTATTATTTGACTATAGCTCGGGTTGATAAATAAGCTGTTAACCTTCTTCACCTGGATTTTGAACTCGCAAGTGTACAGTGATCGTGGAGTGCTCTAACCGCAACACCTCCAAGTGGGATGCAGTGCAATTCATATATTTATAATTAAGATATATATTTTTTACTAGGAATGCATTTAGCTGCAGATTGGTGGAGATGAGGTTAGGGATAAGATATTACATTCTGTGGAGCCCTGGGATATTTACATCTTCAAGTGAGATGAACTAAAGAGGTGAATGCCATTACAGAATCCTCATTTCACAACTCCTCATGAAACATATTCCCCGTTTTTACAATACAGAACTTGTCTCATCTGATACAGAACCCAAATCTCATGTGTCCTCAATATTTTTTACTTCCTCTCAATCGTGAATACCACATTGTGGGAATCAACAGTGGTTGTAATATGAATCGACTTGCCCTTGCTATAGGAATGTGTGATTTACTCAAATAACTAATTTCTGATGATCGATGGTGTTTGCTATATGCTAATTTATATCAGGAGACACTTTGTCGGAATGACCTCCCCAATACACATTTTTCTCAAGGTGCATTTCTGCGTGGAGACTCACTCTTGTCTCGTGGCCGACTCCATCTCCTCCTCCGCGATGACGTCATTGGTGCCACCACTTTGATTGGGGAATTTTTCAGACAGGCGTGTTACCGCACAGTCACCCAACGACTCCACTCCCCGCTCCGACTCCATTCCCCAATCCGAGTTCGAAGCCCACTCGCTCCCAGAAACTGAGCCTGCAGTATTCTGATTTGACCAAGTGGACTCCGAAGTCTGCTCGCTTGCAGCAGGGACTTGGCAATCTCCCTGGCTGAGACGGGGGACTGCCGAGAGGCTGCAGGCCGCCACCGGCTCCGTGTCCATGGCTGGGCAAGGCGGGAAGTTCGCTTGCGGTGGCACGGCCCTGCTGCCCAACAATAATGGGTGGTTGAGGGCCTCCGTGGGTGTGAGGCGACGTTGGGGATCCCACCTGCCAAGGAGGCAAACGGAGGGAGTCAGGTGCCTGTTGCATTCTAAAATCGCTTCATTGAATCGTGGTCTGGGGTGAAATGCGCAATTCTATCCTCAACACTTTTGTCAGAAACGATATTTATTTTAAAAAGCGATGAGATGAAGAAACGATGCCCCGGTGTGACACAAAACTTTGCAGTCCTAGCCCAAACGACACGTGAGGTCTAAGATCGTTTCCAGTAATGTTGATGGTAGACGCAAAGTGATTTATATGTAATTATTTGTACGAGGTGAAATGTAGACAATAGTAACAAGTCTCTTACTGAAGGCACCCGCGGAGAAAATTGATGAACTTTTGATTGCGGGTTCCCAGAACCGCCTTCAAAGACACGGAGCACGGGACGATCCGTTTCCCGTTGACGACGGGGCGATTCTTTTTGTCTGTTTATCGGAGAGAGAAAAAGAGAGAAACACTGAATTAGTTGTGGCGATCAGTACAATGCGGCGGCGGTCCTTAACCCTCCAATTGCGATGTTTGCAAATATGATTCCATGTTGGCGGTCGACTACAGCCTGTCATACCTCCAGGGTCGATAAAATTTGTAACCGTTTGTGAGACGTTTGCAGTAGTCGTGTGGAAAGGATGGCTCCTAAGCGTGAAAGTGAAATTCCCACTCTCAACTCTGGGCCACCGGAGGAGACGAGAACCTCCTGATACTTGTTTGAGCAAGGAGACACTTTGATGTTTATTTTAGAATTATATTATTATTTGCATCACTTGGAGAGGATGGTAATTTGTTGTACAAGCATGCTTTTAAGCATAATATATTTCTCAATCAAGGACCCACAGTTTGTGTGGAGGGTTGTTCTCTGTGGTTGTTTTGTACTATGGTAGAACTGCTCTATGCTGATTTAGGATACCGTCGCATCTGCCACACAATTTTAAAAAATTGTGCTAAGTCATGCTGAAATAAAAAAAAAACGGCCACTCATCTTCATGAAAAATGTGATGGCCAGAATTCCATGTAATTAATACACACGTCCTCTGTTGGATTGCAAATCCCTATGGGTTTTCCAAATATACTGTGCTACCTAAACATTACCGTTCCTTTTAAAGTATTTTTTTCATAAGACTCCTTACTGTCACACTAATTCAACACGTACTGACGAGTACGTTGCCAAGACCGTTGTGACTTTTAAACCCAAATAAAGCACAGTTCATTTTTACATTACGCGAAGCAGTTTCCATGCCTTTCTATTCAAGCACAGAGCACGAGACGCGCGGCTGCATGGCCACGACTCTCCGGGCAGTGACAGCAGCAGCAGCAGCAACAGCTACGAACTCCAACACCACCACCTCACCACCCCCCCTGTCCACTCACCAAAGGAGATAATGTTGTGGGTCGAGGCGTCAATCATGGCTTTGGGTGGGAGTCCCAACATCTGAAACCAAGATCACAAGAGGGATGAGTTGGATGAGGTCCGTCGCTCGAGTGAACAGAGCGTACGTACGCTGCATTTTGTCTCATTGAAACGTCGATGAACAATGAACTTTGCCTGCTCTTGTACATACTGTTTGCAGATATTTATCTCTATCATCAGGCGAAGCATACATATTTGGTCTTTAATTGATGACGTGGTTACTACGTGCGGCTTCGTTGCTCTCCAACACAGGCTCTGAAAGCCTCGGGGATTAACAACAAACCACAATAATCATAATAATAGTAATCATTCCGAAGGACATCAGCCTGACGCTCTGATTATCTGGTATTACCGATGAACCCGAAATCTCTCTTTCCTTCTTTACTCATGCAAATGGTGCGTGATCACGCAGTGAACACGTCCACTCCTCTCCCGTGTACCGGCAGCTGAGCGACATTTTTTGACCAGTGAAAGGCCCAGAGGATGACGACAGCCCTGCACGTAACCAGCTTTGTCGCATGAGCCATCGCACAGCGGGTCTGTACGCTGGTGGATCGTCGTGCGCCATCAGTCATAACCAACCCCCTGCTGCTGCTGCTGTTGTTTATCGTGGACTCCATCGTTGCTTCAAATTCGAATTAAACCGTCCCTCCTCCTTTATATGGCGCAGTTGGAACGGTCCCATGGGAAATATGACGCCCGGTTTGGTGGTGCCGTATCGGGCTCAAGGTTTGTTACAATAAAAATTATAGAATTCATCAGTATGTATATGTTATAATAATTAATATTTGTAAGGCGCATTTAATCCGATGATCCCAATGTGCCCCGTGTATGGAAAGCAGGGAAATGAGACGACCAAAACGAGGAAATGAGACGACCAAAACTATGGGGAATTGGCCATTTTACCTAGGTGAGTTTTCATGGCGAGATTTAAATAGCTTTAAAAATTCTGTCTTGTTATCAGAGGCCAACGCGTTCCATCGTTTTGGAGCTGCACTGGCAAAAAGCCCGATCGCCCACAGGAATTGAGACTTGACCTCAGAAAACTGAGTAGGAGATCAGAAGATCTCAAGGACCTCATTGGTGTACATGAGTGGATCAGCTCCTGTAAGTATTGTGGGGCTAACCCACTGACAGCCTTGTAGCTCAACAGCAGGACCTTATAACCAACTGGATATATATGCAGTGGTGTTTTCCTACGCATCAGATACCTGGATGAGATAGCCGATGTGGTCTTCCGAGCTTGTCTTGAAGAGCGGGTTCCCGAGGAGCATCTCGGCCACCACACATCCGAGTGACCACATGTCCGCGCTGCATGTGATCGGGAGCCCAAAGTACATTTCGGGGGCCATGTACCACATCGAGCCAAGACACCAAGCTCCTAGCGGCACACGGACAGACAGGTGACCAAACAAGGTGGCACTTGCACATTATTCACCTGTACTTGTGAAGTGCAGAATAGATGAGGGTATGCACACGCAGTCACGTATGGCACTCAAAATACGCACAATGACAAAGATCGCCCACGTAAATGCGTGTATCAGCTGGGTAGCACTTAGAAATGTAAATTATTTTCATTACACTGGTGCCAGCTATCATAGAGTGCAGCTGTCGTGTCGCGAGAGTTCTCTGCGGTGAGTAACAACTTCTTTAAAAGCAACGGCGCTGCGACGCCTCTCTGAATAAAATTAACGCCGAGCCGCTTTGCGCGTTTCAAGATTCAGTGATGAACCGGGGACACCTACCACCACCCTGTAACGTGCAGACGTCTCGGAACGGGAAAAGGTTAAGTGAGGAATGAGGACAAAGGTACTTATTGCTGCCATGCGATCTGTACATTTGCAAATGTAAATCACATGTAAATCACACGTAAATCAGCCATCCGCGACGAAAATTCCAATGGGATTGGCTACTGACTCCAGACTTTCAATTCCAGCAATCGATTATGAAAATTGTTACCGGTTTACTGGTTCTTCTTTGACAACTACCCTCCTCAAAACTGGGAGGTTGAGAGTTGAAATCCTGGCCAAATGATTGACGAAATGTAACGTTTGAAGGGTATCAGTGTCACTACCACACTTTGTTTAAGCGGTGCTAACCACCACGCCACCACAGCACGAAGAAAAAGACCTCCCATATAGCTTAAACAGGCTCGTAGCGCAGCGTGCTAACTGTTAACACCACCGCTCCCCACAAACACTGTGACACGCACACACACATGCTGCTACACACGTACACACACACAGGGCAGCTAGATCACTCACTTGGGCAGGTCTCGCTGATGCTGAGGCCAAAATCCGTGAGCCTGATATTGCCACTGATGTGGTCTTTGACCAAGATGTTTGCCTGCAAAAAAGACAGTGGTTGTCAGTGAAACTCGTGGTGTGTCGGTGAGATTGCGTCTTGTTGAATTGGTTCATGGCGGTTTACTCAAAGATTTCATGTACTCATTTTTGTTGAACACTTAATGCCCTTTGTAAATGTCATCATGCTTAAAGATCTCCCTACCCCATGCCGTGTTAATCAAGGGGGTTGTATGGCCATACCTCACCATGCTGCTCAGGGGGCTTTTGAAGGCAATGGGATTCAGATATCGCCCAAACCCTGGTTTTAGCCGTGGCCAGAAATCGAATTCGGGTCATTAACCTCTGAGTGCAGTTTGCGAACTACCCCACCACTGCTACGCCCATCATTTAGCTTTAGCATTCGGAATTGTTGCTTAGGGCAGTGGTCGTTGTTGTTTAACGCAAATTAGAAAATATTAAATGTTCCGCGGAGCGTTGGTTGTTGAGAGCAAACAGAGATCCACGTGAAAAGTTGTATTTCTATGCAAGTTTTGGCTATCTGTGTTTATGAAATAGCAAGTCGTGGCATGAGTGTTGTTGCGGTGTAGAATAAGATATCTCGAAATCCTGTTACTAAGGTTTACAAGAGTGTTCTCATTTTCTACAACTGCACGAACTGAGGCACTAACTCCATACTGACGGACAAAAGACGCAGCGGGCTGCTTAGTTTACTAACCGGCTTCAGGTCCGCGTGAATGATGTGCATCGCCTTCAGCTTTGCCAGGGCCCGCAGCATGGAGCCCACGTACGGCTTCAATTCCGTCATGTATAAGCCATAGGTCTCGTCCAGCTTCTGGAGGAGGTCTCCGCTGCGTGACGGCACAAAACGTGAACGGTTACAGTTTCTTCCTGCTTGTGACCCATTCCCTGATTGGCCCCTTGAACGGGAGCACACGTGCTTGACTGAGGCGAAGCCGCACGGAGTAACCATACAGGGTTGCCGCTCAACTCAAAAGATAGTCAATGAGGCAGGAAGGCATTATAAAGAGTTATGTCTGACCATGGAGCCGTGTACAAAGACAATAATTCTAGGGCATTCTGAAAGCCTACGGACATTTATTCTACATCCAAATGACTCATGTGTGTGAACACACGGATGCATCGGTGTTTGGGGGAGCGGTGGTGCGGCGTTTAGCGCGTTGCTCTACAATTCCCGCTCACGGCCAAGACCGGTGACGATTATTTGAACCAATCCTGGGCCTCCCCTAGATCGACTCAGCCTCAAATGAGTACCTGGTGCGGTGTGTAAACATCGCCACTGGGGAGACAAAGGCTGCCGGGCGTGGTGCTGCCCACCCACCTCCTCGTGTGCCTTGCCCGTCTTCATAGGCGCTACTTGCTAACAGCACTTGCCCCAACAATCTTCTCAGGCTATACTGGTTAATCTTTGTCTTTGGATCGGTGTTCATCGGACGCCATGACACTCACCTGATGAGCTCCAGGACGACGCAGTTGTGTCCCCGGAAGGTGAAGTTGTCCAGGAGGGTGACGATGTTGTTGTTGTCAGGGTCCCCCTTGCCCTGCAGGATCTTCATGATCTCCAACTCCAGCTGCTGTCTCTTGTTGTTGATGCTGTGGGGTGGGGGGGGAGAACGCACGGAATGAGAGTTGTCACCTCGCTCTGAGCATCGTAACACGCAGGGGCGGAGGCAATGCTCATTCACCCTCCATGAGTGGTCCTAAGCCAAGAGTGTGAATCCCAATGGCTGAGGGAACCATTAAACACACCGTCAACACGCTGTTTGTGTTTAGTTTGTTGCCCTTCCTCTGCACCTCCGATTAGCATGGTCGGTTACATACGGTGCGAAAGAAGTTCAACATTACATACTTACAATGAATGTCAGAATCGGCATGTGTATTTATACTGGAGGAATTTGATGAGCTACAAAGAACTTTTTCACAGACGTCCAGTAGGGGCGGGTGAGAACGTTACAACAACAAACAATAAAAAAATACGATAGCAGTGCAAAGTACAAGAAAGGTAAACAAATTACCCAAACGCATGTAAATAAAAACAATCCTTCATAATAAAGGTTTTTGGGTTAGATCGCGTTTATTTATAAATGTGTCGTAACCCTCCACCACCCGACACGGCCAATTAGCAAAAAAGTGTCTTTTCGTATTCCTCCAGGATAAAAAAAGATTCTGATTCTGATTAATCAGTGGCTCTGCGAACAACCTATTCCCTGTATTGCTGCGGGAATCTGCATCCACACATGATCAAAACACCTGTGTAATGCAATACACATGGTTCCTTTATCACTGACATGTAATTCTGCAAATGTGCAGAAATGTCTACCATATGCGACTTACTCCGGACAAGTTTAGACTATTAAACGTGACCTGTTGTGACACGTCTAATGTGTATTGTGTGGTCGTTAGCACAGAAAGATGGGTCTGGTAATGTCCTAATGGACCAAAAATAGTAAAAAGGAGGCTGGGTCTGTGTTGTTCAGAGTGACCACCATATACAGACTCTTGTACGTACAAACGAGTTCGGTTCCAGAGGTCTGTTCGTAAGTCGATTTGTTCGTGAGTCCAACTTTACTCCCGTCGATTTCAAACACGTTTTACGGCTTGTACACTAAACACGGGGAATGGCTTTAATAGTTGCCTCTGGTTCTTCACGTTCTGCAGATGTAGATGCCACCATCACCACCTATTGTGCGGCAGTTGAACTTACGACTCTCGGTCCGAACAGGAAACTGGACATACGGACAGGTTTGATCACATCTCTGAAAGTTCGTAAGTTGAATGATCGTAAGTAGAGGATTCCCTGTATTTTGGCATAGAATCGTAATGTAACAGTATAGCGCTGGCTGCTGGCAGGGAAAGGGATCTGCGGCTTACGGCCCTGACGTCAGCAGGCCAGGTTATACACCAGAGGGTATCTAGGGAAAGGTCGCAGAAGGGGCACTGAATTCATAATGATACAATAATTCAGTAACACTGTACAAGTGTACAGCACGTCAGATCATTACATGGCCTAACCCTGGTTGGAACACCTTGGGAGTGAAGAAGATGATTGATTAATAATCATTATTATTTACATTTGTAAGGTGCATTTCATCCTTATGCCACCAGACTTAACTTGGAGTGTCTAAATTACCTTTGCCCACCAGAAAGAACAGACCTCATCTTTCCCACCCCTGCAGACTTGGTATTAAAGTAGATACATGCTAATGTTTACAAAGTAACGGACTCTTGACCAATTTCATTTCCGCATAAATCAATCATTCGGAAATAGGCCCCACTATACCCCACCGACTACAGCACTCTAATCTTGCCTCCTCGTTTTGCCTCTTCCACCTGCCTCATGCTCGTCAGCACCGCCTTTCGTGCAGCCATGCGGGTGTGAGGTCATCATCACGAGAGGCCGTGCACTTCATCGTTCGCACGCGGCGGAGGAACCACTGAAGTGAAACGTTTACATACGTGCGGTTTAGTGGGGTCATTTCCGAGCGAACTCGGTTTTAAAGTGTTTATCGTTGAATGTAGAAGGGTTTGGGTTAGTTTTCGGGTTACCACCTTTTCCGCTATGGAGATCAAACCCAGACCTATGTTTCAGTCTGTCTAGGTCTGTCAACAACCATGCAGTAGTAAAGTTCAGCACAGTACCGGTACCAGATCTCGGTACAAATTAATTCATGCCACCCAAACACAGATGCCAATTCACAGACTGTCTCGGCTGGACCGGGACAGGAGGTAACCCAAGGGTAGTGGGAGGATAACCGCTTTGTGAGCTATTTGTAAGTAATGCGTTTAGAGTATTTGGCTACTATAAATTTCCACGTGATAAGCCACTTCGTTAAGCTATAATTTGTGGCCAGGTCGCTTCTGAAAAAGAGCTTAATAGCTCTCAATGGGCCTTACCTGGTAAATAAAAAATAGTTTACTTTAATGGTATACATACTTGAATTTTACTGCGGATGTTTTAAAAAATGTCCTGTATAACTGTCAACTTTGTTTGAATTTCAGTGGGAGAAGATGCTTCTCACACAGACGTTAAAGCAGGTACCAGAGTCTACCTGAAGCTCCTGCAGTGTGCGCCTTACATAGGATTCCGTCCATTACTGTTGGTGCGATGGTTTGGATTTTCAAGTTGAAATCTCCTAGTTCATTTTATCTTTACCCAGGCGACAACTCAATTGTCAAGGGTAGTCCTGTTTGGAAGAGGCATCCATGTCTCATGAGTTCCACATCTTGGAGAGGATGTGATTAGTCAGCATCGATGCCATTTTAGTGGGTGTCACACATCATGCGTGCATTCTGAAATTACTGACGCCGACTGAAGACTGAAGGTGCAAGTGTGCCATCTGACAATGATAGTTATGAAGCCATTTTTTGCCATTGCCAGTCTTCTTTTGTGCTCTGTCAGAGTCTGCGATAACACGGCCTTGGTGAAGTCCCCTGGACTTGTATAATTTCTGTATCAATTTCTTTTGTTTCATTTTGAAATCTCTGCTCCACTTCCTTCAATTGCATCCATCTGCACCTCCGATTAGCACGGCTGGCTGACGTACGGCGCGAAAGAGGTTCAACGTACATACCTACAAGTAGTGTAAATTCATACGGTGCCAGAAACTCTGCACGAATTCGTGCCGCGTTCTCCCGATGTTGCCGTCGATGTTTGTCCAGCGACAAGCCATTCGTTGCCACGCGCGAACCTCTCTCACCTCCACAATCACAGGGCCGAGCGTGTGACGTGTCCGGCAAGCCGTGTGATGTGTCTGCGGATTATATTCTTCAGCAGAGGCCTGTGCCTTCTCCCACAGACGCCGCGCAACTGACGCCGCTCCCAGCGCCGCCGACCTCTGCTTCCCCGGCCACGGCCACGGGGAGTTCCTCTCCTCTGCTGGACACCCCGTGTGCTGGACCTGCTGCTCCACCACACTTGCCTGCCCACTACACAGGCACAAAGAGGTACGGGCAGAACTAATGCATACAGTGAGGGAAAAAAGTCTTTGATCCCCTGCTGCTTTTGTACGTTTGCCCACTGACAAAGAAATGATCAGTCTATATTTTTAATGGTAGATTTATTTGAACAGTGAGAGACAAAATAACAACAAAAAAATCCAGAAAAACGCATGTGAAAAATGTTATAAATTGATTTGCATTTTAATGAGGGAAATAAGTATTTGACCCCTTGTTGGCAATCACAGAGGTCAGACGTTTTGCTTGCAGGCCACACACACACACACACATGAATGATGTGTTTGGTATTATCTCATGGAAAATAATAAATTGCACATGGGCCAGGGTCATGCCCCATTCATTCTGAACAATTAAACCAAACTGACCCACGTTCACACACGAGAGCAGAGAGGTTGGCTGCAGGGTGACGCACGCGAAGAACGCGTCACTGTGAAAGAGTTAGAAGGTTCCCCTTCGTACCTTCTTACTCTCCCTCCCACCCCCCTCCTTCCGGTCAGGTGATTTTGAAGTGTCGTCGTCACGCGAGGACGTGGACCGAGACAGCGCGTGGAACCAGTGGCTGCGCTCCGAGATCCCGGGGCTCTTCCTGCTGGCCCTGCACACGTTTACCGTGAGTCGGTGCAGATGTGGCCTCGCGACTGGGGCTGCCACCTGTCTGTGTTTGATCCCCGGACAGTGTTCGGGTGGCAGCAGGAATTAATTTGTGTCGAGATCTGGTACCCCGGGTATGGCTATGGTTGAATTTTATCACCGTGAACTGCACAGTTTTAACAATAGACCTCGGCTCGCTGAGAAATGTGCCTGGGTTTGCTCTGTCGTAGGAATGGTGGCAACTGTACTTGGGGCATCGGCACGTTTATTCGCGCTCCGGCTCCATTTACACCGAGAGTCACGTGCTTGTCTCGTGCGGGGAGTGGTGGTGTAGCTGTCAGGGGGCATCCATTTAGTATGTATGCATGGAGGGGGGAGGAGGGGTTAACCCAAATGCATACGCTTGCGTACTACTGACAATGTGTAAGCCGACTGCAATGGCATGAATCTGCCCATCGCAGTGACATGGGGAAGTAATTGCTTCCGACAAAGGCGTTCTACGACCTTTTCAATCGTACTCAGGTTTGAGCACGGGGACAGTTTGCATTCATGATCCTGAATCATGACAATTCCTTGACTCTCCGGCAGTGGTGAATCGTTCCATCAGTAGGAATCGTGTATATGTGTGTACGTGTATGCACAGCTGTACCCATTGGCTTCTGTTATGGTCATGTACGTTTATTTTTTATTTCGTGGAATATCACTTGCTGTACTCCACGCGGTGAGTGCTTTGTGTAGATAGGAATCATGTTATGTAGAGAATATAAATCTAATTCAGTACCTCTATATGTCTCCCACAGACGAGCGGGGAGACAGCAGCCAGGCGGTGAGCCGACACTACCAACAATCGCCCAAGATCTGCGGTTCTCTTTACATTCCGATATTTGCAGCCACTTACTGAGTGTTTACATGTGGGGGGAAACCAGTACACTCTCAAAAAACGAACGAATGTGAGCAAGGGGGCAACGTTCTATCCCGTGCAGATGGAAAGGATTCCACAGTTGTGTTCCACTGCCTCCTGGCAAGCCAGGGTATGACTCATCCTCGATGCCCACCGGAAGGGAGATTGCACACTTGCAATTGAATTCCCTGAGATTATTTATATCATGGGGTAGGCAGTGACAAAGCCCCTGAATGACTTAACACGAACATGCGGTCCAGTGCATTGTACGTGCAAGGATACTCGCTTTACAAAATGTATGAATGTATGTTGAACTTGAATCTTGACTTAAAGCTTTCGTGACTGCAGGAATTCATATTCTTTGGGTCTTTCGGTAAAGTCACGTAGATAGAACAATAAAATAATAAAAATAAAGTGAATACAAAATAATAATAAAAATATCACGACGTTTTGATCTCAACACAAGCAATCTTCATCATTTTTCTCCTGATGACGATTGCTTGTGTTGCGATCGAAACGTCGTGATATATTTTACTTTTTTATTCACTTTATTTTCATTATTTTATTGTTCTATCTACGTCACTTTACGGAAAGACCCAAAGAATATGTGTTGAACTTCTTTCGCAGTGTACGTAGCCAACCGTGCTAATCTGTGGTACATTAACACCTTGCCACAAATGCCCTGTTGCTCATGAGCACACCGACTCAAATGAATCAGGCGCAAGGTTTGCGTGATTAATTCTTACAAAGTGGGGTCTATAATGAACAATATGGCTGAAGCTCGAGTTCTATTCATTTAAAACCAAACGTGTTTCTTACCAACCATACCTGGTGTTTGCACACAGATACAGATTATGGGCGATGGGTTCTACACCATTCGGAATGCGCTGTTGCAATGTGCAGCTACAGCTGCTGCAAAAATATGTCTCGGTTTGATCCACTGAACAATATCCACTGACCACACCGCACGGGCAACAATGATATAACTACGAACAACAATATGAATAAATTAGGATGGTTTATTAAATATATTGTACGTAAGAAAATACAGCAATAGACGTAAAAATACATGGCAGTTTAACACGTAGGCTTTCACGACAAATATCCATAATACAGGTTTTACGGGTTGGATCGCGTAAATTTGTCGTTAAACCCGCCACCACCCGACAGCCAACTAGTAAGGGTTGTCACGTAAACAGAACATGCCAATTCATCACTAGTACAGCACACCGGTGTGTGGTGTGTTGGAGAGCCAAGCCACAACATTTACCATCAGAGTACGACGTTTCAGTAATTACAACTAGCTTCATCAGGCAACAGCAAGGTTTGGGAGAAGTCCACCTGTTTAATTCCTTGTATAGAGGCGTAGATGTGGTGACAACACTTGTGCGCTCTTTGAATGCAAAGTAGGGGGGGATTAATGAATCAACGTACATTATACATGCACATTATCCTAGCCCATTGATCTTGTACTTAGTGTCCATTGTGTGTACTAAAATAGCCGTACAAACGGTAATTTGATAATTCTCTTCCATGCAGAAACTAAGTCAGTAGCTATCCAAACGATTACAATTATTTTTATTTATTTTTATTTCAATAGATTCTGTAAATAGTCTTGGCCAGTAGTAACTAATTTTGCACAGAACTTCAACATTATCAAAATCAATTGAGTGTCTTTGTGGGCACGCGTGTTCTGCTACTGCTGGCAGTTGTATTTGTGAGCATTTCATATTTCTGTGGTGTTCTTTTAGTCTCGTGCTGATCATTCATCCTGTTTGCCCTACATAGCATTCCACAAGTGCAATTAATCCAGTACACACCTTCTGTTGATAGCTTCAGTAATAGAACAGCAAAGAAATATCCAATAGTCCTTTTCGTAGGTTTCCATATGCCTTCTGAATTTGCCTGGCTGATCAAAGTTTCGACCGCAGATGCCATTGGTCAGGGGTCTCTTTGTCCGTTCTCATGTGGGACTCTCGGCATGATGGCACTTGGAATTCTTTCTCACAGACTTGCCAAGACATTTGTTTTCTCACTCTAGTGACTATGGGAGTGAGGTGGAGTCGAGACGGGCGCTGGTCAGGCGTGGCGTTTCCCAGCAGGTGCCTTCGTTCCATGCACGGTTGCTGTGATAGCAATAACTTCGTTGCATGCAGGTGCGCCCTTTGCACAAGGTGGCATTGTCTGCAACTCTGCCTCCTCACCACCAGTACTCGACAAGCTGCTGCTGGTGCCATCCATGGCAAAGGCAATTCTTCTAGCACCATGACTCGCAGCTGAGTAGCTCTGACACACCTTCAACACCGCATTGGTAAAATTGCCGTCATTCACCATGCCACGTGCGCCCCTTGAGTTCTTTCCGTGGGTTACTCCATATGCCTTCTGAGTTTGTAGGGCTGATCAAAGCTTTGATCGCAGATGTGGCAGCTTTCACCACCGGTCTTGTGAATTCTCATGTGGGACTCTAGACACCATGCCAGTTGGGATGTTTTCCTGCAGACGTCGCAAGAGATTCGTTTTCTCACTCTAGTCACTCTATCGGATTCTAGTGACTCTATCGGATTCAACACCGCATTGGCAAAACTGCCGTTATTCACCAAGCCTGGTGCACCCTTTATCATGTAATCCTTTTCATGGGTCTTCATATGCCTTTTCAATTTTCCTGGCTGATCAAAGCTTCGTCCGCATATGCCGCACCATTGGTCACAGGTCTCCTTGTGCGTTCTTACGTGGGATTCTAGGCACCATGCCAGTTGGAATTTTTTCCCACAGACGTCACAAGAGATGAGTTTTTTCGCTCTTGTAACTCTACCGGATTGAGGTGGGGTCGAGACGGGTGCTGGTGAAGTGCCATCGATGGTAAAGGCAATTCTCCCAGCACCACCATGACTCGCAGTGGAGTTGCTCTCGCACATCTGAAACAAAAGATAAAGGTCAAGCGCATTACACCTGTGTCATATGTGGACTCACAAAGGCATACATAATGTGACAAGATTCATTATAACAGATTCATTATAACAAGTCCTCAATAGGGCAGATCTTATCATCTTCTATTTTACTCCTTATCCACCCAAATAAGTCCTCTTTGGTTCTTTCAGTAATGTCACGTACGTAGAAAAATAAAATAAAAACAACATTACGACGTTTCGATCGCAACACAAGTGGTCGTCGTCAGGCGGAAAAAATAATCCAGCGGTAAAACTGCTGAACCAGCGAGAGAGCTGTTAAAACAAGAGGTTATATACGTGGTGAAGGGCAAGCAGGTGGGGTCTGAGCTGGAAAGGAATTCCATCCCCGGATGCAAGCACGTCAGTTGTGTTAATGGGGGAGATTAGGGAGAGAGATTAGCATGAAATGAGCTTCCGTCGCCGCATAAGAGTCTCGTCCTCGCATATGCGCACAACAGCAGTGTTAATGGGAGATCAGCACTATGTTGACGAGAGAGATTATTTTTGTATATACACAACAGCAAGCTAATTATGGCACCATACGTTCAGTCCCTATTCATGACACACTTGACTCCCAATCCCCATGTCAGATTGCAATATAATTTCTGCATGAGGGCCCGTAAAAAAGTGTTGAGAATGGACACTTTTTCCAAAAAACTACGTAAAGTAGTCTTAATTAAAAGTCCAGTATAGTACTATTCGTGGCACTCATAAGTGAACTTCATTATTGCTCATGTTAATTATTACAATATTAACTATTTACCCAGGAAAGCCTCATTGAGTTTAAAGACTGATTTTTTTTCAGAAGTTTCCCATTGCATTGAGATCTTTGGCAATTACATTAATGAGCGTTTGGCTCTGTGTGAGTAGAACCCAGAGAGACCCCCACCTTGCACATGGGGAAAGAGCACAACTCTGCACAGATTCTACCCACACTCGATAAATAGTTCAAACCGATCTTGATTTGAAGCTTTTGTGACTATCTTCTTTGGTTATTTCGGTAAAGTCACATAGAATGAGAATAGAATAATAAATTGATAAAATAAAATAACACAATAATATTCTCACGACGTTTCGGCCACAACACAAGCGGCCTTCATCAGGTGAAGGGACGAGACTGTCTGGTAGGACAGCGCTGGAGTGAAAAAGCACGTTCAGATCACGACCTTTAAGCTGTGTGAGAGGAAACAAAGCGCCTTGACAAAGGAATTAGCATATAATTTAGCATTGAAATGGCTGAGTGATTAGCTTGTGACTGGTCACAGAAATGGCTATGTTAAAAGTTAAAGCATACACATCCGCAGAGGCACCCCTTGACAAAGGAATTAGCATAGAATTTAGCATTGAAATAGCTGAGAGATTAGCTTGTAACTGGTCACAGAAATAGCTATGTTAAAGTCAGAGCATACACATTCACCGAGGCACTTAGTACAAATCAAACGGGAGAATTTAGCATTGAAATAACTAGGCGAATTTAGCATTGAAATAACTGAGTGATTAGCTAGTGACTGGTCACAGAAATGGCTATGTTGAAGTCAAGGCTTACACATCTGAGCTATTCACAGTACTATATAGTGAACCAAAAAAAACCTAAAATATAAATTACCTTAATGTTATCAATAGACTCTATATTCTCCAATCAGCTAAGCTACCAACAATAAGTCGTTATATATCACAATGCTATATGGCGAAAAAATGGGTGGATTCTTACCCTCAACTTTAGCAACACGGATAGCTACGGGCCCCGTTCAGATGGACGAGTTCATCCATGGTCGGAACAGAGGAGGGGGAGAGAGACAGCTGCGAGGCGCTGATGTAGAGGTGTTAACTACGCGCTGTTGCGTAACCTGCGTTGCCACCAGGGCAGTGCAGCATTACCCCTGGGTACAACGGTTGGGGTCAGTCGAGGTGAAACGGTTCGTGGCCAGGGTTTGGTGCGAACCAATTAGACGGTTCCACATGGGAATGTATGATTGGTTCTACCTGGCCACGAAGGGGTATAAGACGGGTGACCCAACGGACCTCGGAGAGTTCTCTCCCTGCACGAAGATAGAAGACTGGGCTGAAGCCTAGCTAGGACCCTGGACCAGCCTCCCAGCCCTTCTAAGGGCTAAGGCTCGGCATACCCAGTGGTCAGGACCCACCGGGCCAGCGGTGGGTCAGATAGCCTCCCCTAGGTCCTAGCCGGAGGACTAGGATAGCGGTAGACGTGTGAGTCCCGCCAAGTCCGGAGGTTGTACCTCCTTAGGTATCAAGGAGGTTAGCGGTAGACGTGTGAGTCCCGCCAAGTCCGGAGGTTGTACCTCCTTAGGTATCAAGGAGGTTAGCGGTAGACGTGTGAGTCCTGCCAGGTCCGGAGGCTGTACCTCCCTAGGGTATCGGGTGAGGGGACCGAATATCCCTCTGTGTGTGTTAAGCGTTGTATAAGGAAATAATACAATAAACAGAGTGTGCCTCCTAAAGAAGTCTGCTCGTCCTTACAACACTACAACTGGAGTCAGAAGTGGTTGGAAATGGAAACCAGAAGTTCAGCCCATGCGCGGAGCCAGAACGAAGATAACGCTGTCTCACCTGCAAGCACCGCCAGCTCCGCTGAAAACGCTGCCGCGTTGACGGCCGCCCAGCCACCGGTTGAGCAGCCGGTTGCTCCCCCTGCCATGGGGGACGGACTCAGGGCAGCACACGGCCGTCTCGCTCAACTCCTACACGCCGCGGCCTCCATTCTCGAAGAGATCAACTTGGAGGTTGCGGGCAGGCCGAGTCAACCGCCGGCAGACGTTCCCGCCATCGGCCGGGGCAGACATTTTGATTTTCCCGCCGGGGAACCACGTGATTCCGCCGGAAGCGGAAGCCAGGGGCATCCTGGGAACGCGGGGGGCCAATCACAACCCGCAACGTCATCAGCACGCGACGCTGCGAATTCAACTTCCTCAGCGGACGCCGCATCATCACTGTACCGACACGGTACAGTAGACTCTATCGGCCGGGAAATCGCCGATCTCCGGCTCGAGACGGTACAAGCTGAGGGGGAGACGACGTCCGCCCTCCAACAACGCCTGCCCATCTTCCGAGAATTCACATCTGAAGGGGGCGACTGGGCGGCGTTCCAGCGTCGCTTCCTGAGCCACCAAGAGATGGTGGGCTGGTCGGACGCACAGGCGCTCCGAGCACTACCAGCCACTTTGGACGACGACGCTCTCGCCTCGCTCCTCACCATCCCCAGGCAACAAAGGGCGACTCTTCAATCGGCCCTCCGACGGATGTCCGACGTGTACGGGCCTCCATCCGACGTCCGCAGCCGATTTTACGACAGGCGACGCCGCCCTAAAGAATCTCCGTTGGCATTCCGGACCGCTCTACTGGCGATGGCAAGAGCGGGTTACCCTCGCATGGACGACGAGGCCATCGATGCCATCGTTCTCCAGAAGATGCTGGAGCTGGCGCGCGAGCTGCGCATCGTCATCCAAGCGGTGGACGACGACAGTATGTGCTCGCTACGAGCCGCTCGGTGCATCCACGCACATCTGCTGCTCCACATGGAATCGACCATCGCTGCCTCGGCTTCGATGTCGGAGCCTGCCAGCAGGGACGCCGAGTTCTCCCCCGACCGGGCCTTCATGGCGACCAGGTCAACGGGCCGGCGACCGTCCGACCACGGTGGTTGCCGCAACGACCAGCAGCGGGGACGGCCTGCTCCACGCGGCGACGTGACGTGCTTCAACTGTGGCCGACGAGGCCACATCTCCTCTGACTGCCGTGCGCCTCGACGACGCCCCTCCGCATCCCAGGGCCAGGACTACAGGACGTCCACGGCATCGCGGCAAAACCAGGCAAGTCGCGACGCCTCTCACGCTCGGCCCTCATTCACACCATACACACTGCAATGCACCATAAGAAGGGCTCGCGATTCGGCGTGTGATGGGGGGTATTCTGGCGTTTGTTCGCGGCCACTCGGACCTGGGCAGTGGTCTGAGTTGGCCCATAGGGTAGTCGCGGCGACGGCAGGTTCGTCCGTGGTTGTCGGATCAATTGAGGGTGTGGAATTTCGCGTGTTGGTCGATACTGGTGCGTCGGCTACGATCATTTCGGATCTGATTTACAATATACTGCCCGTACGATGCCGCCCCTTGGAACGGGTTTCTATCCCGTGTTTCGCCGCTAATGGCAGTTCACTTGGCATTATTGGGCAAATTCGGGCGCAAATTTCGATTGGAGACATTAAATTGGCAGGGCCTATTTTGGTCTCTTCTTCCCTCGCCGTGCCGTGTTTGTTAGGCACTGATTTTCTCGCAAAAATGCCTATTAAGATCCTTGTAGATCAAGGCTGCATCGAACTCCCGTCGGGTCGACGGATGGCGTTCTTGCCCACACCCTCACATCCGCGCATGGCTAGTGCCTCGGTGCAGGGGTTTGTTGCGAGCACAGTCCGCATTCCGCCAGGGACACAAATGCTCGTGCCCTTGCAACTTAAAAAACCGCTAGCCCCGGAGGCCTCGGCACATGGCATTTTGCTGGGGCCTTCAAACGTAGCTGCTAAGGGGTTAGATTTGGTGGCTGCACAGACCCTCGTAGCAGCCGACAGGGAGCCGTTCTTGCAGGTTTTGAATGTCGGATTGTCCACAACCGTCATTCCGCAAGGAACTGTGCTCGCTCACGCGACCCCGGTGCCGTTGGGGACCGCAGTCGTGGGACACGTGCATGACACGCCGCAGGTCCCACCTCCTTCCGAATTGGACGAAAGATGGTTGGACGCGCTCTGCACAGACACGGGTGATCTGTCTCATTCGCAGCGAATTAAATTGCGCGCTCTTCTGCGAGAATTTTCCGATGTCTTTAGTAAATGTAAATTTGATATTGGCTGCACCAAGCTGCTGCGTCACCACATTGATACTGGTGACGCTGCCCCGATTCGACAAAACCCGTTTCGGCTTAGCCCGGCGGAGAAACAGCATGTTAAATCGGCTGTGGACAACATGCTGAAGGCCGATATAATTTCTCCCTCCACTAGTCCCTGGGGTGCTCCAATAGTGCTGGTCAAAAAGCACGATGACAGTCTCCGTTTTTGCGTTGATTTTCGGCGCCTAAATAAAATCTCGGTAGCGGACGCCTACCCTCTCCCTCGTATGGACGAGTCATTGGATGCCCTGGCAGGGGCGCACTATTTCTCCACCTTGGACCTTCTGTCGGGGTTTTGGCAACTCCCCCTCGACGAATCGTCAAAACCTAAGACTGATTTTCGGACACCACAGGGCCTTTTCGAGTTTAATAGATTGCCCATGGGTCTCCACTCGGCGCCAGCGACGTTCCAGAGGCTCATGGAGCTGGTCCTCGCTGGGCTCCAGTGGGACTCATGTCTCATTTATCTTGACGACGTCATCGTCTTTAGCAGCACGTTCGGCGAATACATCGAACGGTTGCGTGCTGTCTTCTTGAAAATGCGGGCCGCTAACTTGAAATTCAAGCCGCAGAAGTGTCACCTTCTGCGTGAGTCTGTGCGCTATCCGGGCCACATAGTTAGCCGCTCGGGCATCTCTACCGACCCTGAAAAAACCAAATGTGTTCAACATTGGCCGACCCCTACATCTGTGGGCGATGTTCGTAGTTTTATTGGTTTTGCGTCGTACTACCGCCGGTTTGTTGCTGGCTTCGCGACGATTGCCAAGCCGCTCCACGCCCTTACGTCAAAAGGGGTGGCGTTTCATTGGGGGGACGCAGAACAGGCTGCGTTCGACTCCTTGCGGAACGCGCTCGTGACGGCACCGTCCCTTGCGTACCCCGATTTTTCCATGCCATTCGTGTTGGACACCGACGCTAGCAATACGGGGATTGGGGGTGTTCTGTCCCAAAAAGTTGATGGCATTGAAAGGGTTGTTGCCTATGGTAGCAGAGTCTTGTCTCTTGCTGAACAAAGATACTGTGTGACCAGACGTGAGCTGCTGGCCATTGTTTTTTTTATTCAGCAATACAGGCCGTACCTGTATGGTCAGCATTTTACCGTGCGATCTGATCATTCGGCTTTACAGTACGCTCTGCGGGTTGACCAACCGTCCGGGCAGCTTTCTCGGTGGCTCGAAGTCCTTCAGGACTACGATTTCAATGTCACTTACCGTAGGGGTGCACAACACACGAATGCCGATGCGTTGTCTCGCCTTCCGCTGGCTCAAAAATGTGCGTGTTTTTTGGGCTCGGGCCGTTGTAAGCCGCCACTGCCTGCGCAGGTCGCACCTCTCACAACGGTGTCAGCCGCACTTCCCGCCGCCTCAGCGCCGATGTTGGATCATGCAGATCCAATGGCCAGTGACGATTTGCTGGGGCTAACTTTGGCCGAATGGGGTCGGCACCAGGGCGAGGACATGTCGTTATTGAGGTTGCGTCGCCACGCGAATAATGCGGTTCCAAGACAGGGCAAATTTAATTCATTTGTCATGAAGCGCGGCTTGTTGATGCATTGGGATGCTGACTCGTGTCAACATAAAATCGTCGTGCCATCCGCCTTGCGATGCAGGGCCGTATGGGCGGCGCATGAGCGTTTATTGCACCTGGGTGTTCATAAGACCATTGGGTTGTTGCGGTTGCAATTTTTCTGGCCGGGCATGCTGCGCGACGTCACTGACATTTTGCTGGGATGCACCCAATGTGCGCAACGTAAACCGCCGGCTAAACCGGCATGTCCACCCCTCAACCCATTTCGGTCTCTCGTATAAATGAGTTGGTGGCTCTCGATATTTTGGGCCCTTTTCCTACTACGCCACGGGGTAATAAGTACCTTCTGGTTGGGGTAGAGTATTTTACACGGTGGCCTATGGCCTGGGCCCTCCCCAACCAGTCGGCGGCGGCCGTTGTGGACGCCTTTGTTCAAGGCTATGTCCTGGACAAGGGCGCACCAGAACGGTTGCTGACCGATCAGGGAAGAAATTTTTCGGGAGCCTTGCTGACTGATGTGTGCCGCCTGTTGGGCACTAAGAAAGTGCGTACTTCGCCCTACCATTCCCAGACCGACAGCATGGTGGAGCGCCTTCATAGAACTCTCACCGCTATGTTATGCCATCAGGTCGATGAATCCCACCTCGATTGGGACTTGCAGGTTCCGGGGGTCCTCGCCGCATACCGTATGGCACCTCACGCGGCGACGGGATTTTCCCCGTTTTTCTAATGTACGGCAGGGATGCCTTTCCTCCCGCCGACGTTCGGCTGGAAATCGAACAGCCACCGCAAAAGTCAAAGCTCGTTGACCACTTGCGATTCAACCTCCGTAAGTTGGCCGAGGCACGGGAGGCCGCCATTGAAAATTCGGCTTCCCGCCAACGGGCGAATTTGCAACTGCGGGACCCTCGGTCGTACACGCATCGGTGGGCACCGGGAGACAGGGCATGGCTCCACTGCCCCCAGGTGCCGGTGTCCACGTCGGCCAAACTCCTCAGACCATGGCGAGGCCCGGTTGAGGTAGTGGAAGTCCTGCGTCCCCAATGTGTTAAAATTAGCTGGGGACGGCGTCGCTGGTGCGTTCACCCCTCTCGGTTAAAACCCTTCGTCACGCCACGCGTCCCTCCACAACACACACGACATGGGGGCCGAGTGTGCGACGCGTCCGACGAGCCGGATGTTGCCCCGTTGGTGCCTAACCCGCAGCGCAGGCATGTCATTCCTCCTGCAGATGACGTGGGAGTGACGGCTCCATGCAGGCCACGTTCGGCCTCAATGGACCGTGGAGCAGCAGGTGTCCCCGTGGAGATGCCTAAAGACCCACCGGATGCTCTGGCTCATCCTCCTCCTTCCCTTGTGCCGCCAACAAAGCCTGCCATCCCCTACGATGGTCCCGCGAAACGCACGCGCGCGAAATCTCGCCGGTTGTTATAATGTTTTTTTGGCATGTCTAGTGCCTTGTACATACGTTATGTTGTTAAGGGGGGTATTTATAGGGGTTTAATTGTTCTTGTTGTTCGTGAGGCACACTCACAATTCTTCTACCGTTGGTAATTTCGGAGTTTCCCATTGTTGCAGCCGGGACGGCTGGAGCTTCCGAAGGTGTTAACTATGCGCTGTTGCGTAACCTGCGTTGCCACCAGGGCAGTGCAGCATTACCCCTGGGTACAACGGTTGGGGTCAGTCGAGGTGAAACGGATCGTGGCCAGGGTTTGGTGCGAACCAATCAGACGGTTCCACGTGGGAATGTATGATTGGTTCTACCTGGCCACGAAAGGGTATAAGACGGGTGACCCAACGGACCTCGGAGAGTTCTCTCCCTGCACGAAGATAGAAGACTGGGCTGAAGCCTAGCTAGGACCCTGGACCAGCCTCCCAGCCCTTCTAAGGGCTAAGGCTCGGCATACCCAGTGTCAGGACCCACCGGGCCAGCGGTGGGTCAGATAGCCTCCCCTAGGTCCTAGCCGGAGGACTAGGATAGCGGTAGACGTGTGAGTCCCGCCAAGTCCGGAGGTTGTACCTCCTTAGGTATCAAGGAGGTTAGCGGTAGACGTGTGAGTCCCGCCAAGTCCGGAGGTTGTACCTCCTTAGGTATCAAGGAGGTTAGCGGTAGACGTGTGAGTCCCGCCAGGTCCGGAGGCTGTACCTCCCTAGGGTATCGGGTGAGGGGACCGAATATCCCTCTGTGTGTGTTAAGCGTTGTATAAGGAAATAATACAATAAACAGAGTGTGCCTCCTAAAGAAGTCTGCTCCTCCTTACAACACTACACTATTATACTCCATGTTGTAAACCATACCATTAACCGTGGTGTGAGAGGTATTAAGAGTCAATGCTGGCGAAAGAGCTGCGGTCTGAAGGTCATCGTAAAATACAATTAATTAAGAACAGAAATGGTTTAAAACATCTTTCCAATGGTTACTAAGTCAGAATCCATCTTCTCGGTTGAAATTGTCTCTGTGCTTGTATATGTGAATGGCCTCATGAACGAATCTCTCATGGTAGCCGGTTGGTTTGCAAAGATTCTATGCTAATTCCTTTGTCAAGGGGTGCCTCTGCGGATGTGTATGCTTTAACTCAGGGGTCGGGAACCTATGGCTCGCGAGCCAGATGTGGCTCTTTTGATGATTGCATATGGCTCGCAGATAAAACAAAATATTCTCACTTGTTTTAATCCATCCATCGATTTTTCACTGCGCATGTCCTGTTCAGGGCTGCAGGAGCAATTGTCCATTATTTTAATTGGATGATACTGGCCTACGTTTGCCGTTGCTGGGTAAAACAGGTAAACGCCCCCTTTTGAATCAGTCTGAGACTGCGTCTGCTCGGTCATTAGCTCAAAGCTAACCCTTCGACGAAGAAGATGGCGAAAAGAAAAAAAGACGACGAGTATCGTACATTTCAGGACGAATGGACCGAAGAATTCGCCTTTGTGGAGAGAGCGGGTTCTGCGGTGTGTCTAATTTGCAATGACAAAATTACATCGTTGAAACGGTCGAATGTAAAGCGGCACTTCGACACGCGCCACGCTACCTTTGCATCAAAATACCCTGCGGGAGACAGCAGAAAGAAAGCGTGCCAAGAGCTTCTGAGCAGGGTGCAAGCTAGCCAGCAGCAACTCCGCGTATGGACCCGGCAAGGTGACTATAATTCGGCTAGCTTTGCTGGTTCTTTAGCAATAGTGAGGAACGGAAAACCATTCACAGATGGCGAGTATGCTAAAACGTTCATGCTGGATGTAGCCAATGAACTTTTTGATGATCTTCCGAACAAAGACAAGATAATCAAACGGATACAAGACATGCCTCTGTCGGCAAGAACTGTTCATGATCGTACCATCGTGATGGCAAACAAAGTGGAGGAAACGCAAGTGAAGGACATAAATGCAGCGCCGTTCTTTTCTCTGGCTTTGGATGAGTCAACAGACGTGAGCCATTTGTCGCAGTTCAGCGTGATTGCAAGATATGCTGTTGGTGACACACTGCGCGAAGAAAGTCTTGCTGTTCTGCCATTAAAAGGGTCCACAAGAGGTGAGGATTTATTCAAGTCTTTCATGGAGTTTGCTCAAGAAAAAAGTCTACCTATGGATAAACTTCTCTCAGTGTGTACTGATGGTGCTCCGTGTATGGTGGGGAAAAACAAAGGATTTGTGGCGCTTCTCCGTGAACATGAAAATAGACCCATCCTAAGTTTCCATTGCATTATACACCAGGAGGCACTTTGTGCTCAGATGTGTGACAGGCAGTTTGGCGAAGTGATGTCGCTGGTCATTCGTGTGATCAACTTTATTGTTGCCCGAGCCTTAAATGATCGCCAGTTTAAAACACTGCTGGATGAAGTTGTAAATAACTATCCTGGTCTGCTTTTGCACAGCAATGTGCGTTGGTTGTCAAGAGGGAAGGTGCTTAGCCGTTTTGCGGCTTGCCTGAACGAAATCCGGACTTTCCTTGAAATGAAAGGCGTCGGGCATCCTGAGCTAGCCGACACCGAGTGGCTCCTCAAGTTTTACTATCTCGTAGATCTGACTGAACATCTGAACCAGCTCAACGTGAAAATGCAAGGCATTGGAAATACAGTGTTATCCCTTCAACAAGCTGTATTTGCTTTTGAAAACAAGCTGGAGCTTTTCATCACGGATCTTGAAACAGGTCGTTTACTACATTTTGAAAAACTGAGCCAATTTAAAGATGCATGCACAGCAAGTGAGCCCATTCAAAACCTTGATCTCCACCAGCTAGCTGGCTGCACATCCAGTCTCCTACAGTCCTTCAAAGCACGCTTTGGAGAATTTCGTGAGCACACTCGTCTTTTTAAGTTCATCACCCATCCAAACGAGTGTTCACTGAACACAGCCGACCTGAATTACATCCCTGGTGTCTCCGTCAGAGATTTTGAAGCAGAAGTGGCTGACCTGAAGGCCTCAGACATGTGGGTGAATAAGTTCAAGTCACTGAATGAAGATTTGGAAAGAATCACACGACAGAAAGCGGAGTTGGCGAGCAAGCACATGTGGACAGAAATGAAAAAACTCCAACCCGAAGACCAGCTGATTCTCAAAACTTGGAACGCGCTTCCTGTCACATACCACACACTGCAGCGTGTGAGTATTGCTGTATTGACCATGTTTGGATCTACGTATGCATGTGAGCAGTCATTCTCACATCTTAAAAACATCAAGTCCTACTTACGATCACGTTTAACGGATGAAAGCCTCAACGCTTGCATGAAGCTTAACCTCACCAAGTACCAACCCGACTACAAAGACATCAGCAAATCCATGCAGCACCAGAAGTTGCGTTAATGTTGAGTGTTATAACATCATTATTTAAAAGAATAAATTCAGAGGCTTATTATACTGACATTTAGTTGAATTCACTTTTAAAATATATTATATGGCTCTCACTGAAATAAATTTCCAAATTTTTTGCTTTCATGGCTCTCTTAGTCAAAAAGGTTCCCGACCCCTGCTCTAGTGACTATGGGAGTGAGGTGGAGTCGAGACGGGCGCTGGTCAGGCGTGGCGTTTCCCAGCAAGCGCCTTCGTTCCATGCGCGGTCGCTGTGATAGCAATAACTTCGTTGCACGCAGGTGCGCCCTTTGCAGAAGGTGGCATTGTCTGCAACTCTGCCTCCTCACCACCAGGACTCGACAAGCTGCTGGAGCTGCTGGTGCCATCCATGGCAAAGGCAATTCTTCCAGCACCATGACTCGCAGCCGAGTAGCTCTGACACACCTTCAACACCGCATTGGCAAAATTGCCGTCATTCACCATGCCACGTGCGCCCCTTGAGTTCTTTCCATGGGTCTCCATATGCCTTCTGAGTTTGTAGGGCTGATCAAAGCTTTGATCGCAGATGTTGCAGCTTTGACCACCGGTCTTGTGCATTCTCATGTGGGACTCTAGGCACCATGCCAGTTTTTTCGCTCTTGTAACTCTACCGGATTGAGGTGGGGTCGAGACGGGTGCTGGTGAAGTGCCATCGATGGTAAAGGCAATTCTCCCAGCACCACCATGACTCGCAGCAGAGTTGCTCTCAAACATCTGATACAAAAGACAAAGTTCACGCGCATGACACCCGTGTCACGAGTGTACTCACAAAAGCATACTTAAGGTGACATAAGATTCATTACAACAGATTCATTATAACAGAACTCCTCAATAGTGCAGATCCTATCATCTACTATTTTACTCCTTATCCACCAAAATAAGTACTCTTTGGTTCTTTCGGTAAAGTCACGTAGGTAGGAAAAATAAAATAAAAAATAATATATCACGACCATAAATGACGTCACGAGATTTTGGACGATTTTTTACCCCCCCCCCCCTCGTCACACGGCGTCACAAAAAGTCAGACCCCCCCACCTCAAGTATGACGTCACAAAGCTCTGCCCCCCCCCCCAAAACCATATTTTCATTTTGAAAATAAAACATGCTTCAAATCGCTTTAAACTATTGTCATTGTATTTAATGTGGCGCTGCACTCTGATGTTGTAGGAGAAAACATGTATTAAAAAGTCTATTTAACTAAATAGAACGTGTTGTCTATATTTATTTAAAGTTGCGCATTTTGACGTGACGTCACATTTCTCAAACCCCCCCCCCCCCGTCACAAATGTCTGACCCCCCCCCTCCCCAGGTGCGTGACATCATTTATGGATGGCCCCCATCGCCTTAAAACGCGAACTCGCGCTTGCAAACTGAAACCGCGGAACTTTTTTTGTTCAGCAGCGCGATCCTCCGCGAGATGTAATGAGTCGGCCTCGCGCTGTGAGTGAGTGTGAGTGAGACAGCATCGTCCCCCACTCCTTATGTCGAAGGTAAATGGGCGAGGTTTAGGTCTGTGACTCATGCAGCTGCAATGGCTGCTTTGTGTACGCGGTCCAGACCTCCCCAGAGACCCTGGCCGACAGAGCAGATGTTCAGGATGTTTGAGAAAAAGCGACAGGCCCACTATAATCGTCTACAGCATCCCACGTCAGAGAATGAGGAGGCTTACCGCAGCCTTTGCTCGGAGGTTCGGAGAGCCGTGAGGCGCTGCAAGGATGGGTGGTGGTCGCGGGTTGCTGAGGAGATGGAGTCTGCCTCAATGGCCCGCAATCACAAATCCCTATTTAACTCTATCAAAAAAGTAACCTACAGCGCCACACCTATTACCATTGTAGGGGTAATCGTCACTCACCACTCTGTGGGCTGGTAGCGTCCCCTTATCGTCAATAGGGGGCGGAAGCGCTATTACGCCAGGGCTAATGTCCATGGCCCAAAAAGGGGCCAACGACAAACCCTAGCAAACGGATCCTGGGACACATTCCGCGTTCTAGAAGGGAAGCGTGGCTCGGGCGGAGCAAGCCACGAACCATAAGCCGGACCTCTCAGAGGTCTGGCTCAATCATCTGCAAGCTGACGAACGAAGACCTGGGCTGAAGATAGGACTCTGGACCCCAAGCTCCGTTGTCCTTCTAAGGGCCGGAGCTCAGTGAGGCCAGTGGTCAGGACCCACGGACCGGGTACGGTCAGGTCAAATAGCCTCTCCTAGGGTCCCAGCCGGAGGACGAAGGGTAACGGGGTACCTAGTGATAGGGCCCGCATAATCCCGAGGCCATACCTCCCCAGGTATCGCGTAAAGGGACCGATATACCCTTTGTGTTAGAGACTTGTAAGGAACACAATAAATATCGTGTTGCCTCATCAGAAGTTTATTCGTCAATTTATACCCACTACACCACCATTAGGGGAACGCAGGGTGATCCAATCTCCGACCCCCAGGGACAGGTTTGCAGATTTGCTGAGCATTTCTGTGAGGTCCTGGGGGAGGGGGAATCCCTCAGCCTGGAAAACATCATGGGACAAAGTGGGGATGACCCTGCTGAGGATGCGGTGCCTCAAATATTAGAGGAGGAAGTCACCCCCTGTGAGTGGCTGGCTGAGGTACCATCCATTGAGGAAGTACTGAGGGCGATCTACAGTCTGAGACCAGGAAAGGCACCGAGCAGAGATGATCTCCCAAGCGAAATGCTGAGGGAGGGTTGCGTTTGTGCGTAGACTGCCCTACATGACGTCATAACAACAGTCTGGGCCACTGGATGGGTTCCGCAGGATTGGAAGGATGCCCTGGTGGTCCCCCTCTTTATGAAGGGGGACCGCACAGACTGTAACAACTACAGGGGCATCTCACTCAGTGTGCCGGGAAAGGTCCTGGCAAGGATTATTCAACATCGCCTTGCTAGGTACGCTGAGCAGAGGCTTGCGGAGCCCCAATGCGGTTTCAGGAAAGGGCGGTCCTGCACAGATGTCATATTTTCTGTCCGTCTGCTACAGCAGA
Source organism: Petromyzon marinus (assembly GCF_048934315.1). NCBI lineage: Eukaryota > Metazoa > Chordata > Hyperoartia > Petromyzontiformes > Petromyzontidae > Petromyzon > Petromyzon marinus. The sequence continues at coordinate 1,723,455 of NC_133683.1, forward strand.
GATGGAGGGAATTCCAACGAGACCTACATCTCTGCTTTATTGACCTGGTCAATGCCTATGATACCATCAGTAGGCCTGGGCTCTGGGTTTTTCTTCGTGCTTTCAGAGTCCCTGACCCTCTGCTCACACTCATTAAGGACCTTCATGATGGTGAGCAGGCCCGGGTTAAACTACGTAGCCGGGAGTCAGAGCCATTCCCTGCGACAGGGATGTCCTCTGGCTCCAACATTATTTAACATCTATTTCGACCACATAGTTCGTGAAGCCTTCAGTAGCTGTACCAGAGCAATTTACGTCTGGTACAGATATAATGGGAGGCTGATCGATGCCCGGGTGCGGTCAAGGGATGGCTCCCTATTGGTCAACCACATTATGTATGCCGACGACCTGGTAATTGCTGCTCATTCAGAGGAAGAGTTGGAGGCGCTGCTGCTGAAACTGGAGTGTGCCATTAAGAGGTGGGGCCTTACCATCAGCCCCACCAAAACGAAGCACCTGCCTGGGTATTTTGTGCCATCGGGCACTCCACCCCCACAACTCCCAATCGGTGATGGGGCAGTTGGGGAGAGAGTGGAGAGTTTCCCATACCTGGGCAGTGTGCTCATGATCGGCTCAGGTTTAACAACAGAGGTCTCACTCCGAATTAGTCGAGCGGCATTATCTTTTCATCGGTTGTGTAACGTGTGGAAGCTACCTGGTCTGTCGCTCCGCATGAAGCTTCAGGTCTTCTCGGCCACAGTCATTCCCTCCCTTCTCTACGCTTGCAAAACGTGGACCCCCCTAATGCAGCATCTTCACCGGTTAGAAACATTTTGGATGGCCTGCCTACGATCAATCCTAGGTTTAACCAGGCTGGATTGTGTGAGGAGCTCACAAATTCTCGAAAGATCTGGACAAAGTCCCATCGGCGAGCTCCTCCAGCAGGCAAGGCTGTGTTGGCTGGGCATGTAGCCCGCATGCCCAATCACCGCATGCCAAAACAGCTTTTGTTCGGCCGGATTGATGGAGCTAAACGGGCGTGGCACGGACTTGAGAAGAGATGGAGTGATGTGGTACAGGAGGATGTGGAGCTGAGTGGACTTGCCGATGACTGGTACCAGCGGTGTCAAGATCAGCCTCTGTGGAGGAGGCTTGTGAAGGACGCTACTGGGCAGTTGGAGGCAGTCGCCCTCCAACAACAACGGAGAGCGGAGGAGCGACGCTCAGAAAAACGAGCGGAGCGTCGGGTGGCTAAAGCTCAGCAAGTTGGCACAGTAGGGGGCACAGGTGGTGCATCAGCCAGTCATCTCAGTCATCTCAGTCAGTCGACCATTGGCACCTGGGTCTGCCCCGTGACCTCCTGCCAGCCGGCGATCGACACTTCACGTGGCCTCAAGGTGCACATGGCCTGGCACAAGCGTCGTGGTGACGTCACCACCACTTAGTGGCAAATGGCGGTTGTTTTGAGACAGTAAGAGAGTGTGAGGTCGACTCAGCCTCAGATGAGTACCTGGTGCGGTGTGTCGTAAACATCGCTACTGGGGGAGACAAAGGCCGCCGTGGAGGAGAATCCTAAAATAATAAAAGCTTTTATTATAATAAAAACTTTGAGTGTAATATTATATTAATATTATAATAAAAGCTATACTTAAAGCTTTTATTATAATAAAATTTCAATTTGTTATGAAAAGAAATACAAATAATAAATTGAAAATAATAAAAGCTTTGATTATTTACAATTTATTATTTTATTATTTTTATTTTGCTGCCACCTGCCGGCCACCAACGTGGCGTGTAGATTCTGCAAAATTAAAAAGTTACAAATAAAAATAAGAAATTGAAAATAATAAGCAAAAACCCAGATTCATATTCTTGGTTGCTTCGGTAAAGTCACGTAGATAGAAATAAAACTAAAATAAATTAAAATAAATTGAAAATAAGTAAAGCTTTCATTATTTTCCATTTATTTTTTGTATTTTTTATTTAATTTTATTATTTTTATTTTCAACCTACATGGCTTTACCGAAAGAACCAAGAATATGAATCTGGATTTTTGATTATTATTTTCAATCTATTCTAATTTTTAAATTGGCAGCATCTACATGCCATATTCTTGGTTCTATCGGTAAAGTCACGTTGATAGAAAAAAAAATCAAATAAAAAGTGTGAAATTGAAAATAATAAAAGCAAAAAACCCACATTCATATTCTTGGTTCTTTCGGTAAAGTCACAGAGATAAAAAAAATGAAACAAAATTTTGATTTTAAAATAATAAATTGAAAATAATAAAAGCTTTTATTATAATAAAAGCTTTTATTATTTTCCATTTATTTTTTTGTATTTTTAAATTGGCAGAATCTACACGCCATTTTCTTGGTTCTTTGGGTAAAGTCACGTAGATAGAAAATATAAATAATAAAAGAAAAGTTAAATTTGTAACAATATTTTTAAAAATATTTGTATTATTTTATTGTTTCCCTTCTACGTGACTTTACTGAAAGAACCAATAATATGAATCCCTGCAGTCACGAAAGCTTTAAATCAAAATTTAATAATAACAATTCATGATTTTTCATTTAATTCTTTTATTTTTATTTTCAAATCTACGTGACTTTACCGAAAGAACCAAGAATACGGCGTGTAGATGCTGCCATCTGCCGGCCAACAAGGTGGCGTGTAGATTCTGCCAATTTAAAAATTACAAATAAAAGTCATAAATTGAAAATAATAAAAGATTTTATTATTTCCAATTTATTTTGTTTTAAATTTATTTGATTATTTTTAAATCTACATGACTTTACCGAAAGAACCAAGAATATGAATCTGGATTTTTGCTTATTATTTTCAATTTATTATTTTCATTTTTCAATTGGCAGAATCTACACGCCACGTTGGTGGCCGGCAGATGGCAGCATCTACACGCCATATTCTTGGTTATTTCGGTAAAGTCACGTAGAATGAGAATAAAATAATAAATTGATCAAATAAAATGACACAATAAAATTATCACGACGTTTCGGCCACAACACAAGCGGCCTTCATCAGGTGAAGGGACGAGACTGTCTGGAGGACAGCGCTGGAGCGAACAAAGCCAAGCTCAGATCGCGACCTTTAAGCTGTGTGAGAAGAAACAGAGCACCTTGACAAAGGAATTATCATAGAATTTAGCATTGAAATAGCTGAGTGATTAGCTTGTGACTCACTGTTTAACCAATACATACTTCACTTGGAATGGAACTTTCCAGAAGAACTCCCTCATCAAGACTCTATACCATAGAGCCCAATGCATTTCCGACCAGGAACACATTACCAGTGAACTCAAGCACGTACACCAGGCTCTCAGGGCTAATGGCTACTCCGACTACACAATCCGCAAAGCCATCACTCCAGTCATGAAGAAGGATCCTCTTGTGGAGCCACTCAAAACCATCACCTTACCCTACATTGCAGGGGTCACTAAAAAGATCTCCAAAATCCTGAACAAACACAAGATCCAGGTCCGATTCAACACAGTACATAAAATCCGTGATTTAGTTCCATCTGTAAAAGATGCTGTTCCAGACATACAGTACCCGGGCGTTTACAAACTAAAGTGCCTCTGTGGTAGTAGCTACATTGGAGAAACCAAAAGACATATCTCGGACCGCATCCGCGAACACAAAGCAGACTTGAAACACGGTAGGACGAACTCCTCTGCCGTGGCAGATCACTGTTATAATTCAGTGGGCTCACATGACATTGACTTCTCCAAGACGGAGGTTCTTTGCAAACCAACCGGCTACCATGAGAGATTCGTTCATGAGGCCATTCACATATAAAAGCACAGAGACAATTTCAACCGAGAAGATGGATTCAGGCTTAGTAACCACTGGAAAGATGTTTTAAATCATTTCTGTTCGTAATTAATTGTATTTTTACGATGACCTTCAGACCGCAGCTCTTTCGCCAGCATTGCCTCTTAATACCTCTCACACCACGGTTAATGGTATAGTTTTACAACATGGAGCATACTAGGGACTCGCAGCTGTCTCTCTCCCCCTCCTCTGTTCCGACCATGGACAAACTCGTCCGTCTGAACGGGGCCCGTAGCTATCCGTGGTGCTGAAATTTGAGGGTAAGAATCCACCCATTTTTCGCCATATAGCATTGTGATATATAACGACTTATTGTTGGTAGCTTAGCTGATTGGAGAATATAGAGTTTATTGATAACATGAAGGTAATTTATATTTTAGTTTTTATTGGTTCACTATATAGTACTGTGAATAGCTCAGATGTGTAGTAATTTCTGTGACCAGTCACTAGCTAATCACTCAGTTGTTTCAATGCTGGATTCGCCTAGTTATTTCAATGTTAAATTCTCCTGTTTGATTTGTACTAAGGGCCTCGGTGAATGTGTATGCTCTGACTTTAACGTAGCTATTTCTGTAGCAGGTACAAGCTCTATTTCTGCAGCAGGTACAAGCTAATCATTATATTGTTGGTGTGTATATACAGAAAGACCTATTTGGTGGGCAACATTAGGAAAATGGAGGTAGTTAGTCATTGTTGTTTAGAAACAAAATATTACTTGGGTGGATAAGAGGGTAAAATCGTACATGATAGGAACTGCAATATTGTGGAGTTCTGGTATAATGAGTTGTAGTATTTATGAATCTTATGTCACCTTAATTATGCCTTTGTGAGTACACTCGTGACACGGGTGTCATGCGCGTGACCTTTGTCTTTTGTTTCAGATGTGCGAGAGCAACTCCGCTGCGAGTCATGGTGGTGCTGGGAGAATTGCCTTCACCATCGATGGCACTTCACCAGCACCCGTCTCAACCCCACCTCAATCCGGTAGAGTTACAAGAGCGAAAAAACTTATCTCTTGTGACGTCTGTGGGAAAAAATTCCAACTGGCATGGTGCCTAGAAGCCCACGTAAGAACGCATAAGGAGACCCGTGAGCAATGGTGCGGCATATGTGGACAAAGGTTTAATCAGCCAGGAAAATAAAAAAGGCACATGAAGACCCATGAAAAGGATTATATGATAAAGGGTGCACCAGGTTTGGTGAATAACGGCAGTTTTGCCAATGCGGTGTTGAATTCACCGTCGCCCTATGAGATGTGCTCAGTCTGCGGATTTTTAAGTCCTTTTGAAATCCTGAAAACTCATGAAAGTCTTCACGCACAGTTCTTGTACAGACCGAAGCCTGAACATGATTACACTTCGACAAAAGATAGCGGCGTTAAGATAAATGACATGAAATCCAAATTTCTTGAATGCTTTGGCCTAGTTCCACGTCAACAAACTGCTTCACCAGTCAGTGAGAATAAACCATACGCTGCTCTCGATCCTATTACGAGCATGAAAGTGTTGATGACCTTGCAGCAGCAGAAGAAGGAAAAGCGAAGTAGACCTAAGTCCATTAAAAGAAAGAAGACCACCACCAGTGTCACCAATTGCAGCAGTAGCAACAGCCAGAATTCGGACATCAAGAGGATGGACTGCACGGAAGCAGGAGGCTGCGTGGAGCAGAGCATCCCCAAGGTGGATGAACCCAACCTGGCACCTTTAGGTACGTCCTAGTAATGCACACACTACATTTCATTTGGATGTAATTCATAATTTCACAAATTAGTTAATGTACGCATATGTTGACCATATCTGTATGCCTGCGCTGAGGAGTCTAGAGATCTGATGTGGTGCTGCTCGGATGTTGGGTTAAACCGTGAAACTTTGGGTTTTCTGTCACCGAACCACGATTAAACTGGCTTCTCATTGATGGTCTTATCCAGTTACCAAACACTTCTTCCAGCAAACACTTGGACCTACAGCCCCAGAGCCCACTTGGACTCTTTGATGAATACCTCGAGATGGGTACAATGAGCTCAGAGGATCACACTACGGAGTCAACGCGTTTTACTTTATTATAAAAACACACAATTGGGTATCATTTGACTATATAGGCACGTGTGTACGGCCCCTGTGTATCTGTCGGACATTGTTGTGGGAGGGAAATTACCCACACTTCGGGTTGTTGAAGGCAGGGAGCACAGATGTAAGAGCTTAGATGTACAATACAACAATGTAATTTGCTGCACTGTCCTCTGCTGCTCACAACCCCACAATAACTATTGCATGGTCACCCAGCCAACCAATTTTCAGGCTCAGCTCTCCTTAACTTCTGGGATCTGATTAAATCTGACGCATACTGGGTGATTTGGCCATAGGCACCAATCTATGGATATACTGTAACACAATTGTCTTTGAGCATGCGCGTATGTGCATATGTACGGAGTTAAGTTTTAGAAACAATAGGAGCACATATTTGCTCCTCTTGTCTGCTAACCAATGCAGCTACATTGGTCAGCTTGGATTGACGTTTTTCCCCCATACTATTTATTTAAAACTCTTGTGCATCATGTCCACTGTGGTTAACTGCTGTGATTTGTTGGCATTTCAGCCACAGTGCATATGCCTAAAAATGTGTGGTACGGTTAATGGAGTCCTCAATACAGGATGTGATCTAGTTATTATAGCCACCTAGTGGTGGAAAATGGTGCAAAAGAAACCCAGGTGAACCAGAGCTGAGCATTAAAGATGGTAGTGGCTGGTCGCATCTCAGTGGCCAATGTAATGGACACGATAATTTTGTGAACAAATGACACGAAAATGTGACCATATTTTGGGGTCTCCTTTGACTAAAACACATTCAATGCATTGAAAACATGTTTTGTTTGCTTAAAGTAATCACAACATAACAGCATTAAGAGTGTATGTCTATATCCTGTTTCACTCATTATCCTATCCTTGTCCCCCTACCCATTCTCAAAATATACCCCAGTTATCCAATTCGGGTTTGTCACTCTCTTCGTGGCATCATTTCCACTTGCGCCATTGCTCGCACTGCTGAACAACATCATCGAAGTGCGGGTCGACGCGTGGAAGCTTGTAACAAAGATGAGGAGGCCTGTGGTTTCGCGAGCAAGAGGAATTGGAGCCTGGGCCGACATTCTGAGTATCGTTGCCACCCTCTCTGTAATCACCAATGTAAGTCGCCAGATTGTCCGCTCGCTTTCTCGCTCAATATCCCATCTTATGAGTGACATAACATGTCATGTTAGCCGTGTGGGTTCTTTTTACCATACTTCACCATTCTGGTCATGGCAGGTTTGAGAAGAGGTGTAGTGGGGGACCAGGAGCGGTTCGGGTATCACTCGTTACTGATGTTAGTCGTAGCTGGAAGTCAATTGCATGTGTGCTGAATTCAAAGTGCAGTGCACGAATCACTGCACCACCGCTCCTATCCACTCTCTCCCAAAATCGCAAAAGGTAAAGCCTTGCAATTGCTTGCTCATGTCACTGCTGGCAGAAGGGCCTCAACTAAAGGTAGCTCTAGAGAACCCCTCTACACGGTATTTGGCCTACTCTTCCATGATGACCAGACATGTTGTAAGATGTGGAATTACCTGCGCTAAAACAGTGATGAACCCATTTATATTGCTAATTGGACAGAGGTGGGGGAGATTTAAGAAAATGATCCATTGCTTCAACTGTTGTGTCAGGAGACTGAACTGACGACTGCCAGATTGCAAGTCCTTATATGGTAACCATTTCACTCTGGCAGCAACCCCCCAAATTGTATTTGTGAAAATTAATGTAATTGCCAAGGTAAGATGTTCAGAAGCCTTGGTCAAATCATTGCATGCTAAGTGACCGCTATCGCTGTGCCTCCGTATGCTAATTCCACAGTCATGCATCTTGGCGTTCACAACGGACATCATCCCACGCCTGGTGTATTATTATGGATACTCAGCAGAGTATGGCACAGGTTCGCCTACAATGCATGTGTAGTGTTGTAAGGACGAGCAGACTTCTTTAGGAGGCATACTCTGTTTATTGTATTATTTCCTTATACAACGCTTAACACACACAGAGGGATATTCGGTCCCCTCACCCGATACCCTAGGGAGGTACAGCCTCCGGACCTGGCGGGACTCACACGTCTACCGCTAACCTCCTTGATACCTAAGGAGGTACAACCTCCGGACTTGGCGGGACTCACACGTCTACCGCTATCCTAGTCCTCCGGCTAGGACCTAGGGGAGGCTATCTGACCCACCGCTGGCCCGGTGGGTCCTGACCACCGAGTATGCCGAGCCTTAGCCCTTAGAAGGGCTGAAAGGCTGGTCCAGGGTCCTAGCTAGGCTTCAGCCCAGTCTTCTGTCTTCGTGCAGGGAGAGAACTCCTCGAGGTCCGTTGGGGCACCCGTCTTATACCCCTTCGTGGCCAGGTAGAACCAATCATACATTCCCACGTGGAACCGTCTGATTGGTTCGCACCAAACCCTGGCCACGATCCGTTTCACCTCGACTGACCCCAACCGTTGTACCCAGGGGTAATGCTGCACCGCCCTGGTGGCAACGCAGGTTACGCAACAGCGCTTAGTTAACACCTCTACATCACCCCCTCCTTCGGAAGCTCCAGCCGTCCCGGCTGCAACAATGGGAAACTCCGAAATTACCAACGGTAGAAGAATTGTGAGTGTGCCTCACGAACAACAAGAACAATTAAACCCCTATAAATATCCCCCCTTAACAACATAACGTATGTACAAGGCACAAGACATGCCAAAAAAACATTATAACAACCGGCGAGATTTCGCGCGCGTGCGTTTCGCGGGGCCATCGTAGGGGATGGCAGGCTTTGTTGGCGGCACAAGGGAAGGAGGAGGATGAGCCAGAGCATCCGGTGGGCCTTTAGGCATCTCCACGGGGACACCTGCTGCTCCACGGTCCATTGAGGCCGAACGTGGCCTGCATGGAGCCGTCACTCCCACGTCATCTGCAGGAGGAATGACACGCCTGCGCTGTGGGTTAGGCACCAACGGGGCAACATCCGGCTCGTCGGACGCGTCGCACACTCGGCCCCCATGTCGTGTGTGTTGTGGAGGGACGCGTGGCGTGACGAAGGGTTTTAACCGAGAAGGGTGAACGCACCAGCGACGCCGTGCCCAGCTAATTTTAACACATTGGGGACGCAGGACTTCCACTACCTCAACCGGGCCTCGCCATGGTCTGAGGAGTTTGGCCGACGTGGACACCGGCACCTGGGGGCAGTGGAGCCATGCCCTGTCTCCCGGTGCCCACCGATGCGTGTACGACCGAGGGTCCCGCAGTCGCAAATTCGCCCATTGGCGGGAAGCAGAATTTTCAATGGCGGCCTCCCGTGCCTCGGCCAACTTACGGAGGTTGAATCGCAAGTGGTCAACGAGCTTTGACTTTTGCGGTGGCTGTTCGATTTCCAGCCGAACGTCGGCGGGAGGAAAGGCATCCCTGCCGTACATTAGAAAGAACGGGGAAAATCCCGTCGCCGCGTGAGGTGCCATACGGTATGCGGCGAGGACCCCCGGAACCTGCAAGTCCCAATCGAGGTGGGATTCATCGACCTGATGGCATAACATAGCGGTGAGAGTTCTATGAAGGCGCTCCACCATGCCGTCGGTCTGGGGATGGTAGGGCGAAGTGCGCACTTTCTTAGTGCCCAACAGGCGGTACACATCAGTCAGCAAGGCTCCTGAAAAATTTCTTCCCTGATCGGTCAGCAACCGTTCTGGTGCGCCCTTGTCCAGGACGTAGCCTTGAACAAAGGCGTCCACAACGGCCGCCGCCGACTGGTTGGGGAGGGCCCAGGCCATAGGCCACCGTGTAAAATACTCTACCCGAACCAGAAGGTACTTATTACCCCGTGGCGTAGTAGGAAAAAGGCCCAAAATATCGAGAGCCACCAACTCATTTATACGAGAGACCGAAATGGGTTGCAGGGGTGGGCATGCCGGTTTAGCCGGCGGTTTACGTTGCGCACAATGGGTGCATCCCAGCAAAATGTCAGTGACGTCGCGCAGCATGCCCGGCCAGAAAAATTGCAACCGCAACAACCCAATGGTCTTATGAACACCCAGGTGCAATAAACGCTCATGCGCCGCCCATACGGCCTTGCATCGCAAGGCGGATGGCACGACGATTTTATGTTGACACGAGTCAGCATCCCAATGCATCAATAAGCCGCGCTTCATGACAAATGAATAAAATTTGCCCTGTCTTGGAACCGCATTATTCGCGTGGCGACGCAACCTCAATAACGACATGTCCTCGCCCTGGTGCCGACCCCATTCGGCCAAAGTTAGCCCCAGCAAATCGTCACTGGCCATTGGATCTGCATGATCCAACATCGGCGCTGAGGCGGCGGGAAGTGCGGCTGACACCGTTGTGAGAGGCGCGACCTGCGCAGGCAGTGGCGGCTTACAACGGCCCGAGCCCAAAAAACACGCACATTTTTGAGCCGGCGGAAGGCGAGACAACGCATCGGCATTCGTGTGTTGTGCACCCCTACGGTAAGTGACATTGAAATCGTAGTCCTGAAGGACTTCGAGCCACCGAGAAAGCTGCCCGGACGGTTGGTCAACCCGCAGAGCGTACTGTAAAGCCGAATTATCAGATCGCACGGTAAAATGCTGACCATACAGGTACGGCCTGTATTGCTGAATAAAAAAAACAATGGCCAGCAGCTCACGTCTGGTCACACAGTATCTTTGTTCAGCAAGAAACAAGACTCTGCCACCATAGGCAACAACCCTTTCAATGCCATCAACTTTTTTGGGACAGAACACCCCCAATCCCCGTATTGCTAGCGTCGGTGTCCAACACGAATGGCACAGAAAAATCGGGGTACGCAAGGGACGGTGCCGTCACGAGCGCGTTCCGCAAGGAGTCGAACGCAGCCTGTTCTGCGTCCCCCCAATGAAACGCCACCCCTTTTGACGTAAGGGCGTGGAGCGGCTTGGCAATCGTTGCGAAGCCAGCAACAAACCGCCGGTAGTACGACGCAAAACCAATAAAACTACGAACATCGCCCGCAGATGTAGGGGTCGGCCAATGTTGAACACATTTGGTTTTTTCAGGGTCGGTAGAGATGCCCGAGCGGCTAACTATGTGGCCCAGATAGCGCACAGACTCACGCAGAAGGTGACACTTCTGCGGCTTGAATTTCAAGTTAGCGGCCCGCATTTTCAAGAAGACAGCACGCACCCGTTCGATGTGTTCGCCGAACGTGCGGCTAAAGACGATGACGTCGTCAAGATAAATGAGACATGAGTCCCACTGGAGCCCAGCGAGGACCAGCTCCATGAGCCTCTGGAACGTCGCTGGGGCCGAGTGGAGACCCATGGGCAATCTATTAAACTCGAAAAGGCCCTGTGGTGTCCGAAAAGCAGTCTTAGGTTTTGATGATTCGTCGAGGGGGAGTTGCCAAAACCCCGACAGAAGGTCCAAGGTGGAGAAATAGTGCGCCCCTGCCAGGGCATCCAATGACTCGTCCATACGAGGGAGAGGGTAGGCGTCCGCTACCGAGATTTTATTTAGGCGCCGAAAATCAACGCAAAAACGGAGACTGCCATCGTGCTTTTTGACCAGCACTATTGGAGCACCCCAGGGACTAGTGGAGGGAGAAATTATATCGGCCTTCAGCATGTCATCCACAGCCGATTTAACATGCTATTTCTCCGCCGGGCTAAGCCGAAACGGGTTTTGTCGAATCGGGGCAGCGTCACCAGTATCAATGTGGTGACGCAGCAGCTTGGTGCAGCCAATATCAAATTTAGATTTACTAAAGACATCGGCAAATTCTCGCAGAAGAGCGCGCAATTTAAATCGCTGCGAATGAGACAGATCACCCGTGTCTTTGCAGAGCGCGTCCAACCATCTCTCTTCCGATTCGGAAGGAGGTAGGACCTGCGGCGTGGCATGCACGTGTCCCGCGACTCCGGTCCCCAACGGCACCGGGGTCGCGTGAGCGAGCACAGTTCCTTGCGGAATGACGGTTGTGGACAATCCGACATTCAAAACCTGCAAGAACGGCTCCCTGTCGGCTGCTACGAGGGTCTGTGCAGCCACCAAATCTAACCCCTTAGCAGCTGCGTTTGAAGGCCCCAGCAAAATGCCATGTGCCGAGGCCTCCGGGGCTAGCGGTTTTTTAAGTTGCAAGGGCACGTGCATTTGTGTCCCTGGCGGAATGCGGACTGTGCTCGCAACAAACGCCTGCACCGAGGCACTAGCCATGCACGGATGTGAGGGTGTGGGCAAGAACGCCATCCGTCGACCCGACGGGAGTTCGATGCAGCCTTGATCTACAAGGATCTTAATAGGCATTTTCGCGAGAAAATCAGTGCCTAACAAACACGGCACGGCGAGGGAAGAAGAGACCAAAATAGGCCCTGCCAATTTAATGTCTTCAATCGAAATTTGCGCCCGAATTTGCCCAATAATGCCAAGTGAACTGCCATTAGCGGCGAAACACGGGATAGAAACCCGTTCCAAGGGGCGGCATCGTACGGGCAGTATATTGTAAATCAGATCCGAAATGATCGTAGCCGACGCACCATTATCGACCAACACGCGAAATTCCACACCCTCGATTGATCCGACAACCACGGACGAACCTGCCGTTGCCGCGACTACCCTATGGGCCAACTCAGACCACTGCCCAGGTTTGAGTGGCCGCGAACAAACGCCAGAATACCCCCCATCACACGCCGAATCGCGAGCCCTTCTTATGGTGCGTTGCAGTGTGTATGGTGTGAATGAGGGCCGAGCGTGAGAGGCGTCGCGACTTGCCTGGTTTTGCCGCGATGCCGTGGACGTCCTGTAGTCCTGGCCCCGGGATGCGGAGGGGCGTCGTCGAGGCGCACGGCAGTCAGAGGAGATGTGGCCTCGTCGGCCACAGTTGAAGCACGTCAAGTCGCCGCGTGGAGCAGGCCGTCCCCGCTGCTGGTCGTTGCGGCGACCAGCGTGGTCGGACGATCGCCGGCCCGTTGACCTGGTCGCCATGAAGGCCCGGTCGGGGGAGAACTCGGCGTCCCTGCTGGCAGGCTCCGACGTCGAAGCCGAGGCGGTGATGGTCGATTCCGTGTGGAGCAGCAGATGTGCGTGGATGCACCTAGCGGCTCGTAGCGAGCACATACTGTCGTCGTCCACCGCTTGGATGACGATGCGCAGCTCGCGCGCCAGCTCCAGCATCTTCTGTAGAACGATGGCATCGATGGCCTCGTCGTCCATGCGAGGGTAACCCGCTCTTGCCATCGCCAGTAGAGCGGTCCGGAATGCCAACGGAGACTCTTTAGGGCGGCGTCGTCTGTCGTAAAATCGGCTGCGGACGTAGGATGGAGGCCCGTACACGTCGGACATCCGTCGGAGGGCCGATTGAAGAGTCGCCCTTTGTTGCCTGGGGATGGTGAGGAGCGAGGCGAGAGCGTCGTCATCCAAAGTGGCCGGTAGTGCTCGGAGCGCCTGTGCGTCTGACCAGCCCACCATCTCTTGGTGGCTCAGGAAGCGACGCTGGAACGCCGCCCAGTCGCCCCCTTCAGATGTGAATTCTCGGAAGATGGGCAGGCGTTGTTGGAGGGCGGACGTCGTCTCCCCCTCAGCTTGTACCGTCTCGAGCCAGAAATCGGCGATTTCCCGGCCGATGGCGGGAACGTCCGCCGGCGGCTGACTCGGCCCGCCCGCAACCTCCAAGTTGATCTCTTCGAGAATGGAGGCCGCGGCGTGTAGGAGTTGAGCGAGACGGCCGTGTGCTGCCCTGAGTCCGTCCCCCATGGCAGGGGGAGCAACCGGCTGCTCAACCGGTGGCTGGGCGGCCGTCAACACGGCAGCGTTTTCAGTGGAGCTGGTGGTGCTTGCAGGTGAGACAGCGTTATCTTCGTTCTGGCTCCGCGCGTGGGCTGAACTTCTGGTTTCCATTTCCAACCACTTCTGACTCCAGTTGTAGTGTTGTAAGGACGAGCAGACTTCTTTAGGAGGCACACTCTGTTTATTGTATTATTTCCTTATACAACGCTTAACACACACAGAGGGATATTCGGTCCCCTCACCCGATACCCTAGGGAGGTACAGCCTCCGGACCTGGCGGGACTCACACGTCTACCGCTAACCTCCTTGATACCTAAGGAGGTACAACCTCCGGACTTGGCGGGACTCACACGTCTACCGCTATCCTAGTCCTCCGGCTAGGACCTAGGGGAGGCTATCTGACCCACCGCTGACCCGGTGGGTCCTGACCACCGGGTATGCCGAGCCTTAGCCCTTAGAAGGGCTGAAAGGCTGGTCCAGGGTCCTAGCTAGGCTTCAGCCCAGTCTTCTGTCTTCGTGCAGGGAGAGAACTCCTCGAGGTCCGTTGGGTCACCCGTCTTATACCCCTTCGTGGCCAGGTAGAACCAATCATACATTCCCACGTGGAACCGTCTGATTGGTTCGCACCAAACCCTGGCCACGATCCGTTTCACCTCGACTGACCCCAACCGTTGTACCCAGGGGTAATGCTGCACCGCCCTGGTGGCAACGCAGGTTACGCAACAGCGCTTAGTTAACACCTCTACACATGGGTACACGGAGGACAGCTTTTCAATTTTCAAGATCAGCGACTTCAAGGAGCAAAATTATCCCAACATCCTGCCAGCCTGGTTTGATCCGGCAATCCACACAACCTGCAGGTTTGTGCTATTCAGTGTCATGCCCAGCTATCGGGGGTGCCGTCCCTGCGAATGTGATGCACTGATGTCTGGGTGTGTTGTCCAGGTAGATGCGACATCCTTCTGGGTGTGGCGTCCTCCTGGCTCCGCCCCTTCCTGATTAGGCTCGTTTTCTTCCTCTTTTCACTCCGTGACTTTCCTTTTAAGACCCACACTTCCCCTAGGCCCCACCTCTATTTATGCCCTGCCCCTTACCGTGGACACAGGGTTTGGCTTAGTTGGGTAGTAAGGGGTTGTGGTAGGGTTGGGGGAAGAGTGTGCATGGTGGGTGGGGACAGTAAAGGGGGTGGGGGGGGGGGTGGAATTGGATGTGGAGAGCAGTGGGTACGGGTGGGATGGCTTCACAACCAAAGTCCCACTTATAGAAATATAATAATAGATTGATATAAATTCTAGCTCATTGTTACCTTGCTAAAGAGTAATGTTATTTATTTATCTATCGATCCACGACTGCTTAATTGAGTCTCAAGATCCCTTTGCAGGAAGACCGTGCATTGGGATTCCAGTTTAAGGTGGTCTTATGCATGTGGGATGCAATAAGAGGTCCTGGAGAACCCATAATAATGAAATGAAGCTTAAAGGTTCACACAGACATGAAACCACTTGCTCTACAGCCATCTTCTGGTCACCTCAGCACAGATAGTTAAGAAATTGATGCGATCTACCAACCCTTTTCTCTAACGTTTTTGAATTGCTGGCATACACAACTATAATCAATATAACCATATTGATCGATATTTAATATAACCTTACTTGACTATGATCAAATCACCACGAATACAGCTGATCTTAGATTCCGGAAGTCAAGCAGGCTTGAGCCTTGTTCGTGCTTAGATTGATGATCACCATGCACAATGCAGGTGCAGTAGGCGACTGTGGAGCTAGGTTGTCAGCAGTGGGTAGTTCAGCAAAATTAACAGTTGTGCTATATTGTTCTCCCATTATCTGTACTCCCTGCCTTCACCAACCTGGCATGGACCAGCGTGAACCATTGTCAAAAGAGCCCCCACAAGCTGCACGTTGTGGGAAGGCCCTATTTCAGAAGCGGATTTTTTAAAGGGCTGTGAACGCATATACCGTTTGTACACAACCATACTTGTTCAATTTAGCGCCAACTCTACTTTCGAGGCACTTTGCTCAATATAGTCCATGCGTGCTTGTGGTTGTACGTGTGTAGGTATCCAGGTTATCGCTACCCGCCGGATCATCCCCAAGCCT
Organism: Petromyzon marinus; assembly: GCF_048934315.1. Taxonomy (NCBI): domain Eukaryota; kingdom Metazoa; phylum Chordata; class Hyperoartia; order Petromyzontiformes; family Petromyzontidae; genus Petromyzon; species Petromyzon marinus. The sequence continues at coordinate 1,739,222 of NC_133683.1, forward strand.
ACTCCGTCACCAAGCAGTACTGGCAAGTACTGACGGCAAAGCTGGCCTTCGTCATTGCCATGCAGGTACACATCAACATGCACACACACACACATTCATAAACCCATTGAAAGATAAAGGTACAGCCCTCCAATTACTTGCTCATGTCACTGATGGCAAAAGCGCTCCTGCTATAGGGAGCTCAAGAGAGACCCTTAAGATATATTTTTACTGCTCTTCCACACTGGTCAGACGTCTTGGGAAGATGTGGGAGTTCCCACACTGGACAGAACCAAACTCAGCCGACCAATTGACTGGATGTATTCCATTTACACTGCTAGGTGGATAGAGGCAGTGGAATGTAAAAAAACTTTCACCATTGTTTACACTCCCACGACCAATTCACACCTGTGACCTCTGTATTGCAAGTCTAGTGTGCAAAGCCTTACACTACTGCACCATCGTATAGACTCATCTGTGAGCAGTTGTTAAGGTCAGCAGAGCAAACCGTGATCATTGTCAATGGGTCATTACAGATAATGCCAGTAATGCTATTATACCTCACAATTGCACAGTATTTCTGAGATCACAAATGATAGTGGTAATACAATACTCACTTTCATCATGCAGCAGACGATTCATGTTGTTGATGCAATTTGTCACACGTAAGCATGTGTGCGTGTGGGAAGGGGAGCGGCTGCGTTGTTGTTTGTGAACTGCGCTTCCAATCCTGTGTGACCGGAGTACTATTTCTGGCCACAGCCAACAACAGTGGAAAATATTAGAACCAGTGTTGAGCTTCTCTTAAGTTGATTCTGTCTTAAAATGAGTACTTGATTAAGTGTGTGAAAATCATCACTGGCGAGATAAAGGTGCACACCACCCCCACAGGCACTGTGCCACCCTTCATAGATGCACTTGTCTCAGTCTGTGAAAGTCTACACAGGGAATCTTTGTAGTGGTGACATGGCCGGGTGTAAGTGTTTGCTGATTGTTGCGGTAATTTGCGGCTGCCCAGGTGAATACGGTGGGTGCATTAACTGCACATCATAAATGTTGCGTGCTGCATAGTGAACGTAAAAAACCCATTAAGTAATTCAAAAAAAGTTCCTCGGTATAATTTGCCAAATGTCCAAAAATTACTCAAATGACTTAATTTAATTGGGAAAAACGACGTAACAATATAATATCCCTAGGCTGCAGGTCCCCGGAATAGTTGACCTGAGATGTAAAGCACTTTGAGATGCTGCCCTATTATATTTATTAAGCACCCTTTACATGCAAATCCTGAAACTGAAAATCCTTTACCTGTGTGTGGACGTGTGCAGCACGTGGTGTTACTCACGAAGGCCTGCATTGCATACATCATCCCGGACACGCCATCCCATGTGCGCGCCTGCATGCGCCGCGAGCGCTTCGTCGTACAGACGATTCTGCAGCAGGCAGAGCTGGGCCGTCTCCGTAACACCCTCCTCACCGATGCCCCCAGCTCACCGCCATCGCCTCAATTCCACGTTGAGGATGAGCAGGCAGAGATGGGCCTGCTTCGCTGCTCGCTGCATAAGCAGTCTCCTGGCGTATCGCACCCACCCCAGCGGTGCCACATGGAGAATGAGCAGGCAGAGAAGACTGGTGACGATTCACTGCTGAAGGGATCCGAGGAGGAATCAAGCAGCGAGGATTCGTCTACTGTCTTCTACAGCGTATAAATCTACTCTGACTTTTAAAGGAGGCTGCTATCCTAACTTTGTTTGCATGTGGACAAGGACATTGCAGTCGAGGACTATCTGTATATATATTAATAAATAGTTTATGATTTAACATGTCTCAATCATCTCATGTCTTTTCATACGAATCACGATGTGATTGAGGAAAACTAGAAATTATTGTTATTTTGTATATATTTTTAATTTTGGTTTAGCACGTAGGCTTTCGGGCCCAATATCATCCATAAAGGTGTTTTTTTGGGTTAGATCGCGTACATATATAAACGTGTCGTTAAAACCCCTCCACCACTCGACACAGCCAACTAGTAAGGGTTGTCACGGAAACAGAACAAGCCAATTCGTCACTGGTACTTTGGAGAGCCAAGCCACAACATTTACAATCGGAGTACGACGTTTTGCCAGTAATTACAACTAGCTTCATCAGGCGACAGCCAGATTTGTGACACTCGCGCAAAGTGGGGGGGGGGGGGAGATTACCGAGTCAACGTACATTATGCATGTGCATTATGAGAGCCCTTTGATCTTGTCCTTCCTGTCCATTGTGTATTAAAATAGCCGTACCAATGGTAATCCCTATTGAAGTATGCTGCCCTTTATAGGCATGCATTTAAATAATGTATTATTTGTTGGCACCCGTGTTCAGCAGTAGCAGAACACACGTGCCAACAAGGACACTCAGTTGATTTTAATGTTGAAGTTCTGTGCAAAACTAGCTACTACTGCCCAAGAATAATTCGAGAATCTATCGAAATTGGAATAAAAATTTACAGTTTGGATAGCTACCGCCTTTCTGCTGTGTGGAAGCGACTCATCAAATAGTACATATGATGAAACTCCGAGTACCCACTCAGGAGGTATAGTGGTAAAGCAGTGGAGGAAAAAAAAGCAAGTTTTTTAATTTGCCCTTGTTGAATGATAGAGTCGATACACACAGCAAGCGAGATTAAGAAAGCGCATCGGAAGAAATACCGGAGGAGAGAGAGAAGACAATTGCTTGCTGGAGAAGGAAAGGCATTCCTACCGAGGGAGACAAGTTGGCAAAGATTTTGATAATGGGAACCGGTGGCGTGGCTCGATCTTCCCTATGTGCGCAACACGCTACCGAAAGAAAACAGAAAATCCTATTCAAAGGCTAAAATAAGCTCCATTTTTTGTATAAGAGCCCGATAAACAATAACCCCATCCATAGACTGAGGAAGAGAGGGAAGAGCCTGAACAAAGGGGAGGAGATTACGACGGAGATGGGTTGGAGGTGGAGAGAAGGGGAGAGGGGAGGCCGTAAAGGCAGCTGCACATTCAAGGAAAGCGGTGTAGAAAGAGTTGAACGGGGACATGGAGACAGCAGAGACAAGGGTGGAGAAAGAGGAAGGGAGGATCTTTCAGTGCTCGCTACAGGAAACCCACAAAACTGAATTTCCTAAACTCGTGTCGCCTCCGTGACAGCAGCACCACGAACGCCACAGACTCACGCTCCCCAAATCGACAATACCATCTCCATTGCCGACCAGCCACGAGATGGCTGCTCTCAACACCTCGGTCGTGGTGTAAGCAGCAATAGACTTCCGGCTGGTGAGCAACCAGCCATTGCGAGGGTTGGAAAGAAACTGAAGCACGGGGCGACTCCCACAACCTTCGGGTATTTCCAAACTGGATGACGTCTTGGGATGAAGCTAGAAGTAAGCCAAATCTGCACTCAATAAATGGGACATAGATTCCAGAGAAGCCTCCAGAAATGTCACAGGAGGCTCGGGTGTGAGAAACCAGACTCCATGTGGGGTCCTCCAGACCTTTGCCCTCCAGTTCATCAACATTTGTAAAAGCAGGACGTCTCAAAGTTACGTAGCATGGGTGAGGTAAGAGGTTGAGAACTACGTTCCGAGATTAGGCGCTTTAACAGGTTGGGGTTCGAGTTAACGTTTAATGGAGCTCACCCTACGACATTATGGATAGAAGGGTAGTTTGCCGGCACAAACCGGACACCCTACTACACCGAAACACTCTGCTGCACCAAACTCCCTGGTACAGCTAAACACTGGCACGATTGCGCTCAAATACACACAAACTCTCGCTCGGCCAGTTGGTACACAGGTTGTCAGTTGTGGGGGACGCGGGCCCCCGGCTCCCCCCCCCGGGGGAGGGCTGATCTCGGGAGGGCAGCGGGCTCCGGACTCCTCGCTCGAGTGAGAGCAGCCTCTACTCGACTCCTCGCTTGCGGTGAGAGGGCTGCCGCTCTCCGGCTCCTCTCCTCGCGCCGCAGCCCCTCGGGTCCGCGGGTCCTGTTTGTGGGGCATAGCTCGGGGCTGGCATGTGGCTGCCTGGAATCAATCCGTCGCTTCTCAGCCACTCAAACGCGACGTCTCCGCTCACACAACCCCGCGCACCACTCACACGAACTGAACGGGGGGTCAGGGGTCAGAGGGCAATGACGTCCTTCGCACACGCGTTGCCGCCGATGCCGGGCAATGGAGATTGTTTAAAGGCCTGCGGGGCGGGGATTTGGAGTCGGTTTTAGAGCGACACACCAATCGCACGCGCGGGACGGGGGGGTCGGGGGTCAGAGGGCAGGGACGTCACTCGTACACGCGTAGCCGATTGGGGGGCTGTATTGGAGGTTATTTAAAGGGCTGTGGGGGCGGATATTCGGGATTGGTGGTAGCCCGCAGTCACAAAAGCTTAAAATAGATATTTATGTTAAGTGTAATGTGTTGGTGTTAATAAATAGTGTTGCCTCCCAAGTTGTGTGCGCCTATCTCAGCCCATTACATATAAGTGTAGATGTGATTATGTAATTCTTGTGTTCATACAAGTGTAGTGACACAGCGCTGACTGCTGTCCAGCAGCGGCAACTGCAGTGGAAAGTTTGCGCACACGCCGTTGAGCATATATACGGGTATGCCGGCCGGGCAGAGGAATTGGGGCAAGGGTCATGGAAGACCTCATAGGGAAGCCTCTGGAACCCTCTGGTCGGTTCGAGAAGGGAGGCGTGGATTGGGCAGAGCCAAGCCGCGCCGAGTAGAATATAATATAAGCAGCGGAGAGCGAGAGCTCCGGGCTGCCGGTTCTGGGAGTGGACTCGTCTCGTCATCGCTGTCGTTGCCACCGCATTCGCCCAATCATTGCGTGGCCAGACAGTAGTTGGCCTTCTCGGTCGACGCCGTCGGTGCAACACGGACAGGGTCGTGTCTAGGCCGGGCTCTATGGCAACGTGGTCGAGTGAGGCCGGAGTTGGTGTGAACAAGATAATAAAGAGACGATGTCTCCTGCAACTACCTCGTCTCCGACAGTGTGTGCGACACACACCACACGTCGGAAGGAGAACACTTCACAAGTATAAATGCTGCCTGTGTCAGTCGAGTCACATTTGCTCTAATTTATTTTGATGACCTAAGACAGGAGAAGCAAAATGCACTTCTTCAGGAAGTGATATTTTTTTCATAATGCAGACGCTGTGCCTGATACACATCTTTCATGTGTTGTTTGGCAACCCTGGTGCCCAGTAAACGCCATATGGCCAGATCTTTGCATTGAATTCCAAGTATTAATTCCTCCATACTTGTGCACAGTTGAGTTTTTATTCCATTCCCTTCATGAACCATGTTTTTGAACTTTACATCATAGTAAGATAGTACATGCCGATGAATAATTAATAGATGCTTGAAAACATCTAGCCCCAACCATCTGCCTGTGTTTGGCCTAAAACCCCATCACCCAGAATGCCCAAATTCACCTTACATATTCTAGGAATGTAAGCAGGTTAATGACTGTATATCATCACAATCATCACCCCCAAATGTGAAGACATGTCACGAGACTCGCTGACTTTTCTTAAAATACTTGAGAAATACAAATCATAGCTGAATATTTTCAATTCCATGTGTATAAGCCTTTGTCTCAGATTTATTGTAAAATAAATATACATGTACAATATAAACATTCAAATATCAGAAAATATTTAATGTATGTTGAATTTCTTTCACATTGTACATAACCAACCATGCTAAACAAGACATGATAAAAACAATCCAAGTCATGGGTTGCATACAATATGCAACTTTGGTTTATTGATTACAAATTACATAAAAGGTTCTGAAATTTTACAATACAGGTATAGTGCAATCTAAATAAGCAAATGTACTTTTACAGTGATTTCCCAAATGTTTATAACTACACAAATACTAGCATGTATGTTCCCAATAAAGTAGTCTCCTTCCAAAATGACTAAAACCAAAAGAAGTTTAGTTGTGCTCACAATATTGTTCACATATCCGTTCTCTTTCAAGTGACATTTGAGTCTGTATGGATTTGCTGTGCAAAATACTGCTGCAACCATTCACTAACTCCAACCCTGAACGAACTTCATCACATTTTTCCAATACTTTGTTGTGGCACTTCCATTAACAGGGCAATTACTGTACCCCATGGGCCCCACAAGTTCACAAGTAATTGCGATTCACACCACAGCACCTGAAGTACCATTGATGAATTAGCAGGACCAAGCAAACGTATCCTTCTGAGTACAAACCTCGACCACCGCCATAAAATGCAGCCATCCTTGTTCTCCTTGATGGTGTTAACCAGCTCTTTCAGATGCGACAGGTGGTACACGGCCCTGAGAAGAGACACGATTGAGAGAAAATTACTTGGTTGACTTATTATCATGGTGGAAGCCAGAAAAATCTCACCAAGTCTCAGGATGGTTTGGCAGTGATATTTTGCAAATTTCATCAGCGAGTGGTATGTGAGAGGAAATCGGAGAACCCGGTGAAAACAGAGGGAGTAAAATGCAAAACTCCGGATATAGATTCAAGATTCCATTGCTGTATTACTAACTCCTGGTTACCTAGCAGCCAAAATCTATAATATATGCTATTTCCAAATAGTCTCCCATCCAAGTAATAACCAGGCTTACCTGCTTAGCTTATAACATTCATAATCTGACATCATACTTAGAGGCGGTGCAGCCTCTATGCTGTGCGTGAGTGTGAATATAAAGATAAATTCACAATGGCGTGGAGGGGTTTTCCCAGGGACGATCAGCCCCTAGGAAGACGTCCGTGTTGAAGCTGCCCGGGGAGGGGGCCTCCAAGCCGGGGGATTCCAACTCCATGCGCGCCCTGCTCAGCAGCTCCTCCAATGAGGCTGTGCATCAAGAATCACGCATCGCATGTCACAACCACATGGGTGGCCGCTCAGCCGTCTCTGTGAGAAAAGACTGAATATGTACCTGAAAACATATGAAATGTCATCTGCTATATACAGACTATGTATATATACACACACCTAGGGATCTAAGGTCCTCTGACACGGGCTCCTCGTTGGCTACATTCGTAAGGCCGGAGATGTCCAAATCTTTGAGCCACTCTGGGTACTTTGGTCTGCTTTGCGGGCTCTGAGCGGCACCTGCTCTCTTCGTGCTGGTATCCGTCTCGTGGCTGCTGGTCTGGGAGTCCACATCGCAGTCACGCAGCCAGGCCGGGTACCTGAGCTCAGGAATGCTCGTGATCCCCGACACATCCAGCTCATCCTTTTGGCTTGTCAACCACCTGGGATAGGTACTTGTCGCACAGCCGCCGTTCGGCAAGTGCTCACGCCTAGTTGCTTCACTGCTCCATAAGTACAACAAAACATTCTTCTGGTTAGAAAAGAAATAATTTTTGGGCTTTGCCGACTCATTTAATGGCACCAGGGCCTTGTTGCTTCTCGCTGTTGAGCTCAACCGTTCAGTTGGCTTATTGCCCCTCACCAATGATGCGCCGAGGCTGTGCGCGGTGACCCCGAGAGATGACCGCTTGCCTCTGTGCGACACTGCGAGGTCTCGGTGGGCGCCAGGCGAGCGGAGCAAGGACTTGGAGGAACCGTCAACTGGCGCCGCTAGGAGCTGGTCCGTGGTTAGACTGACCGTCGGGCTATGAGCCACGACCGCTGCAGCGCAGCAGTGAGGCAGCACGTGCCCGAGATGAGGTCCTCCACAAGCAGCATGCCACCTGCAATGTAAGACCCACAGACATTTTACTGGTACACAATGAATTTGCTCTCCCCTAGATTCCTTGACCCCTGAATGGCAATCCTGCAATGTTGCCTTACTTTGCACCATCAGTAACTAATGATGTTATCCATTTGTGGAGTTTGTGAGAATATGGGATAAATCAGTGCATGAGCTGTTATTGTTTAAACTTCAGATGTGTCCAGTCTAGGATCTGCAAATTTTGACACAAAGGTTGGAGGATCACTTAGATTTCACAAACTTTACAAACTCGATAATTAGTGAAGTTGCTGGAAGATGACAGGAGAAAGAAATGCATGCACCGACCTATCTGTTCAGACCTATGCTATCCTCTCTTATGCGTGTGCTTACTGTGGATAGTTTTCTCTGACATAAAATGAACTCATTAATGGAATTTGCCAAGCATCCCAGTGTGGGACTCTCACGAAAATGTATCTTTAGACCTTATTAAGGGTTTTTTTTTCTAGGGGAATTACATTACATTCATGATAGCATAGCATAATTGACAAGCACCCAGTACAAGCAAATAAATGGGGTTCTCCTCTCCAATTATCCCCCCTCCAGTCAACTAGCTTCGATACCTTGTGAGACCTCCTTTGCCAGTAACAAGATATAGTAATAGGTTTTTACCCTTTTATCTGGCACAAAAACTGACACCTTTATACAAGGGATCATGTTTGCGATAACCACAACGCAAGTAGTCAAAATGCAAACAAGAAGACGCTAAGAATAAGAAGACGCCTTTTGGCGTCTTCTTATTCTAACACCAGTGGAGACTGGGATCTCAGAAAAGCCGTCTCGGGTGTGGACCAATCAAATTCAAGGACAGTGCATATTATCAGAGTTGTCTTTTTTGTTTGCATTTTGACTACTTGTGTTGTGGTTATTGCAAACATGATCCCTTGTATAAAGGTGTCAGTGTTTGTGCCAGATAAAAGGGTAAAAACCTATTACTATAGCTTCGATACCATTGCACCGCGTGCACTCGATAGCCACTCGAGCGCAAGCACCACGGAGCGATACCTCGCGTGGCGAGAGGCGCAACCCACCCTCATCCACACTGTGCATCCTCCTCTCCTCCGCGCGTCTCCGCTCCGCCATGCTGCGCGGCGCTGTGCTCTGCACGTATCCTGGGTGGCGGTGACGCACAGATTCCGCTCTGCTCAAAGTCCTCGATGTAGGCGTCCAGCGCACCGCTCGCCTACGAGCAGCACCGCTCTCCGCACACCACAGGGCTGCGGTAGCCGCCGCTTCCGGTCCGGAGCAGCGAGCTGCCCAGGCTGCCGCGAGGGCTTGTGTCCGTCAAAGTGCTGTCGCCCGAAGGGCTGTTTGTCTCACCACCGTTGCTGTACATTTTGTACGATTTGGGATGCCCGGACCGGATGGGGCCAGGGAGAGGAATGGCTGTGGCTACCAGGTCACCACTGGTCCTGGTATGGGGGGCACCATGAGGAGCTGCTGTGTGCGGAAAGTGGGTCCGACGTCGCAACGCGATCGCATGGGCCAGTGTCGACCACTTCGCGTTAGGTCTCTTAAGCTACTGTGGCTGTTGTCCTTTTTTCAACAAAAATTCCTGCCTTTCCCATGGTTTCCTTCATCACACCTGCAAGCTATATGTACAATTGAAGTGTCATAAATGCACTACCTGCCTACTACTACATTATGAATGATATACATTTAAGAATTAGCTGGAGACAACTCCATGTTTAAAACACACTGTATTCAAAAGAGAAGGTTTAACATTTAACATTGGTTAACGTTTGGCATGCACACCTGCATATCAAAAAATTACCGTACTACTAATACAATGAATGCTAAATATTAAGTGGTATTACAGTAGTATGACTACTTATATTTACATATTATCGCATCTCCGAAGAGCACGGTTGGCTTTGTATGATGCGAAAGAGGTTCAACACACATACAGAATACAATACTTTTCGAGCACATTATGTGTACCGAACCTCCAAGTTCCTTACCCTACCCTGAATAACAACGTGTGCGGAGTACAGCTCCTTTTTAAATCCATTGCTGGCTGACAGCTGTCCCATGCTATGCAGCTCCCAGGGGGAGGGGTTATTTACCATACTTCACCACGCTGGTCAGTGTGAGTTTGGTGATGGCAGGGGGCTATAGAAGTGCATTACAACCATGTACTGAATATTGCTGCACTGATGGCAGGGGGCTATAGAAGTGCATTACAACCACGTACTGAATATTGCTGCACCGGTGGCAGGGGGCTATAGAAGTTCATTACAACCACGTACTGAATATTGCTGCACTGGTGGCAGGGGGCTATAGAAGTTCATTACAACCACGTACTGAATATTGCTGAACTGGTGGCAGGGGGCTATAGAAGTGCATTACAACCACGTACTGAATATTGCTGAACTGGTGGCAGGGGGCTATAGAAGTACATTACAACCACGTACTGAATATTGCTGCACTTGAAGCAGGGGGCTATAGAAGTACATTACAACCACGTACTGAATATTGCTGCACTGGTGGCAGGGGGCTATAGAAGTACATTACAACCACGTACTGAATATTGCTGCACTTGTAGCAGGGGGCTATAGAAGTACATTACAACCACGTACTGAATATTGCTGCACTGGTGGCAGGGGGCTATAGAAGTACATTACAACCACGTACTGAATATTGCTGCACTTGTAGCAGGGGGCTATAGAAGTACATTACAACCACGTACTGAATATTGCTGCACTGGTGGCAGGGGGCTATAGAAGTACATTACAACCACGTACTGAATATTGCTGCACTGATGCTCGCCACCTGAGAGCCACACAGCAGGACAATGCTATACTGTACAATATTGAAATTATTCACCTACAAATACTAAACATTATTGTCTTAACAATCAATACTACTTTTAACATAAACAATAACTAATAAATGCACACAGTAATCGCCGTGCTAACCCTTAGCGTGCAATGTGAGCAGAACTTGTGTTGTAAGTCGTACCCAGTCCATTACCGCGCCACACACTCCCATTAACAAACCAACGACATTTACTGAATGTCTCCTCCTTTACACGGCACAACCAGACAACACTTTGCACACCGAAGTGTCCAAGCCGCGTGCTGAGTGAGGCAAACCCCATTCACTCTGCGCTCAGCGTTCAACAAAGTTGAACCTGGCTCGCCCTCACGCCTGCCCATCTCTCTCCGTCTCTCACCGGAGATTATTCCATTGATCGTCTTCGCCTTGCCGTCCAGAGATCCGTGTGGATTATCCGTGAGGGTAGTTAAAGGTCGCGGTTATTCGGAGAAGTTTTTTTTATTAATTTTCCCGCCACAACCGCCGCGTCGCCAACGGCCGCTGAAGGCGATGTCCGAGACGCGCGGCCTGCGCATGCGCACTGAGGGTTGAGAGAAACCTGCGGGGAGGGGCAGCGGGGGGCGGGGAAGCCGCCGCCGTTGGCCACACCCACATTCTGGCCACGCCTATATTGAACCGACGTCACGGTGACATCATTCTGGGTCGGACTTTATCGTGGGCTGGCTGTGCACGCGACGAGCTCCTGACTTCTGACTCTGAATTCGAGAAAAAATCAAAGATTCACGATGTCTACCTTCGTCGAGATAGGTAAAGTTTAACGTTAGTGTTAGAGATGTGTGTTTGTGTTAAATGTTGAGCCTGTGGACAAAACTGCTGGGGATGTGCCAGATGTCTCCATCTAACGTTAAGGAGGTTGGAGCCTGGATAGTGCATACCAGGTGTTACAGGCTACATGATGGGAAGCAGAAGGCATTCTAGTAAAATAGGTTTTTGTTTGTACGTTAATGCTCCTCCTTTTCCTTTACCAACCCATACTCACCGGCATGGTGAAGTATGTGCAAATAACCAACACGATTCGTGCGATCGTCAAGAGGCTCTCCAGCAGGGGATTGGCAAAAGGCCGTACAGGAGCAGTTTCGTGAAAAATCATTGATTCTTTCATAATGTACATCTATGATTTATTATTATTGTTCATGTGGGTAACCTCGGCGAGGGGGGAAGCAAGGTCGGGAAGAGCGGGGGATGGGGCCGCTTTTGACCACGCCCATATTTAGGTGACGTCACGCCCTTTTGCTGTGACGTCACTATAGCAGGGAGTTATCCTTGGCTGGCTGTGCATGAGGAGCTCCCGAGTTATAACTCACAAGATCTGAGATTAGACCAAAGATTCATGATGTCCACATTTGTTGAGATAGGTAAAGTGTAATGTTCGTGCTATGACGGGGCTTTGGGCCAGTTTTAAATATTGAGATCTCGTCAGTGTTTTAATCGGACGCTCAGCAGGGTTTGAGCCAGGATAGTGCATAACAGGTCTAAAAGTGTGGTGTCGGGCTACATGGTGGGCAGCAAAGGGCAGTCCATCAAAATTGGTTGTACTATACATACTATACGTCTTCACCAACCCACATTAACCAGAGTGGTGAAATGTGGATTTGAAGCTTTCGTGACTGCAAGGATCCATACTCTTTGGTCCCTTCACCTGATGAAGGCCACTTGTTTTGTGGCGGAAACGTCGTGATTGTTGTTCATTTTGTTTATTTATTTATTTTCCCCTATGTGACTTTACCGAATAGAACCAAAGAGTACATATGTTATCTCCCGCGCAATATGGTATCTCCCTCGCAAGATGTTATCTCCCGCGCAAGATGTTATCTCCCTGACAAGATATTATCTCCCTCACAAGATGTTATCTCCCTGACACGATGTTATCTCCATGACAAGATATTATCTCCCTCGCAAGATGTTATCTCCCTCGCCTCGTATGCAGGAAGTCCGTGAGTTCGATCCAAATTGTGACGCCTGTAATATTTGGAGTTTGCGTGTCTCTCTCTCTGTCTTCTCGTGGCCGCGTGGATTATTCCCTGGGTCCTCCGGTTGTTCCTTTAACATTTAGAATCAACGTGCTTTCAGAGTTATTTGGCTGCTATAAATTTCCACGTGATGCGAATTATTTTCCACCTCGCTACCAAGCCGCGCCAGGGCAGTGCCGAGCCAGCCCCGTGTGGCTCTCAAGGCACCAAGTTATGTTTCCACTGCGGAACCCGAGCCGTGCCACGGACGTCACGTGTGACGAGCGCGTCGAGACGCATGTGGGTGGTGTAGTGCAGTAATTTTTTTTTTTTTACTCGGGGGTACGCGGACCCCTGGGGGCTATGTGGCAATGCCCCAGGGTGTACGTGAGATAATGTATAAATATGTGAAATCATATCGACATGAGTCATTGGTGAATAGTCATGTATGAATCGGACAATGTAAAGTAACTACGATACAATTTGTATCCACGTGGTAACCTGGAACGATATGAAAGCACTTTCTAAACTCACTGATCGTACACAATGCGGGTTTACAAGAGCAGCCAGGGAACTAATGACGTCTCGCGTGCAGAGCGTCCGTTTAATTTGTTTTTATTCGCTTGCAGTTACTAGCAGCTGGTTAGGATATACCTCTCACAAAGTGGACAATTGGTTAAAATATTGACGTTCATTATTCACACGTTGATTTCTCAGAACCACGTTGGGTCAAGGGGGGAGTGGGGGGGGCTACTCGGTTTAAACTAAATTCAACAACGAGGGGGGGCACCGGTAGCCAACAACGGTTGAGAACCACTGGTGTGGTGTGCGCTGGTGTCCTTACCGTGCACTCACCGAATGTCACGCACAATGTACGCGTCATTATCCCCGCCCCTGGCCCTGCTTGGCCCCAAGCCATATTCAGACACCGCGTGAGGTTAGCGTATCCCGGTTTTTGGTTCTAGCGCAACATGGAAAACGGCCAGTGGAGAACCAGGCAATAGAAATGTGGGAGGCACTGTTGGCACGTCCATATAAAACTGCACATGTTATCTCGTGGATACAAAATGCAGGTTAAGAGGAAGAATCGAGGCACGGTGATAAAAAAAAACGTGATAACCCAGCAGGGTTTGAGCCAGGATAGTGCATAACAGGTCTAAAAGTGTGGTGTCGGGCTACATGGTGGGCAGCAAAGGGCAGTCCATCAAAATTGGTTGTACTATACATACTATACGTCTTCACCAACCCACATTAACCAGAGTGGTGAAATGTGGATTTGAAGCTGTCGTGACTGCAAGGATCCATACTCTTTGGTTCTATTGGGTAAAGTCACGTAGGTGAAAATTGTTATTTTATTTTCACCTACGTGACTTTACCCAATAGAACCAAAGAGTATAAACCCCATTCACTCTGCGCTCAGCGTTCAACGAAGTTGAACCTGGCTCGCCCTCACGCCTGCCCATCTCTCTCCGTCTCTCACCGGAGATTATTCCATTGATCGTCTTCGCCTTGCCGTCCAGAGATCCGTGTGGATTATCCGTGAGGGTAGTTAAAGGTCGCGGTTATTCGGAGAAGTTTTTTTAATTAATTTTCCCGCCACAACCGCCGCGTCGCCAACGGCCGCTGAAGGCGATGTCCGAGACGCGCGGCCTGCGCATGCGCACTGAGGGTTGAGAGAAACCTGCGGGGGAGGGGCAGCGGGGGGCGGGGAAGCCGCCGCCGTTGGCCACACCCACATTCTGGCCACGCCTATATTGAAACGACGTCACGGTGACATCATTCTGGGTCGGACTTTATCGTGGGCTGGCTGTGCACGCGACGAGCTCCTGACTTCTGACTCTGAATTCGAGAAAAAATCAAAGATTTACGATGTCTACCTTCGTCGAGATAGGTAAAGTTTAACGTTAGTGTTAGAGATGTGTGTTTGTGTTAAATGTTGAGCCTGTGGACAAAACTGCTGGGGATGTGCCAGATGTCTCCATCTAACGTTAAGGAGGTTGGAGCCTGGATAGTGCATACCAGGTGTTACAGGCTGCATGATGAGAAGCAGAAGGCATTCTAGTAAAATAGGTTTTTGTTTGTACGTTAATGCTCCTCCTTTTCCTTTACCAACCCATACTCACCGGCATGGTGAAGTATGTGCAAATAACCAACACGATTCGTGCGATCGTCAAGAGGCTCTCCAGCAGGGGATTGGCAAAAGGCCGTACAGGAGCAGTTTCGTGAAAAATCATTGATTCTTTCATAATGTACATCTATGATTTATTATTATTGTTCATGTGGGTAACCTCGGCGAGGGGGGAAGCAAGGTCGGGAAGAGCGGGGGATGGGGCCGCTTTTGACCACGCCCATATTTAGGTGACGTCACGCCCTTTTGCTGTGACGTCACTATAGCAGGGAGTTATCCTTGGCTGGCTGTGCATGAGGAGCTCCCGAGTTATAACTCACAAGATCTGAGATTAGACCAAAGATTCATGATGTCCACATTTGTTGAGATAGGTAAAGTGTAATGTTCGTGCTATGACGGGGCTTTGGGCCAGTTTTAAATATTGAGATCTCGTCAGTGTTTTAATCGGACGCTCAGCAGGGTTTGAGCCAGGATAGTGCATAACAGGTCTAAAAGTGTGGTGTCGGGCTACATGGTGGGCAGCAAAGGGCAGTCCATCAAAATTGGTTGTACTATACATACTATACGTCTTCACCAACCCACATTAACCAGAGTGGTGAAATGTGGATTTGAAGCTTTCGTGACTGCAAGGATCCATACTCTTTGGTCCCTTCACCTGATGAAGGCCACTTGTTTTGTGGCGGAAACGTCGTGATTGTTGTTCATTTTGTTTATTTATTTATTTTCCCCTACGTGACTTTACCGAATAGAACCAAAGAGTACATATGTTATCTCCCGCGCAATATGGTATCTCCCTCGCAAGATGTTATCTCCCGCGCAAGATGTTATCTCCCTGACAAGATATTATCTCCCTCACAAGATGTTATCTCCCTGACACGATGTTATCTCCATGACAAGATATTATCTCCCTCGCAAGATGTTATCTCCCTCGCCTCGTATGCAGGAAGTCCGTGAGTTTGATCCAAATTGTGACGCCTGTAATATTTGGAGTTTGCGTGTCTCTCTCTCTGTCTTCTCGTGGCCGCGTGGATTATTCCCTGGGTCCTCCGGTTGTTCCTTTAACATTTAGAATCAACGTGCTTTCAGAGTTATTTGGCTGCTATAAATTTCCACGTGATGCGAATTATTTTCCACCTCGCTACCAAGCCGCGCCAGGGCAGTGCCGAGCCAGCCCCGTGTGGCTCTCAAGGCACCAAGTTATGTTTCCACTGCGGAACCCGAGCCGTGCCACGGACGTCACGTGTGACGAGCGCGTCGAGACGCATGTGGGTGGTGTAGTGCAGTATTTTTTTTTTTTACTCGGGGGTACGCGGACCCCTGGGGGCTATGTGGCAATGCCCCAGGGTGTACGTGAGATAATGTATAAATATGTGAAATCATATCGACATGAGTCATTGGTGAATAGTCATGTATGAATCGGACAATGTAAAGTAACTACGATACAATTTGTATCCACGTGGTAACCTGGAACGATATGAAAGCACTTTCTAAACTCACTGATCGTACACAATGCGGGTTTACAAGAGCAATCAGGGAACTAATGACGTCTCGCGTGCAGAGCGTCCGTTTAATTTGTTTTTATTCGCTTGCAGTTACTAGCAGCTGGTTAGGATATACCTCTCACAAAGTGGACAATTGGTTAAAATATTGACGTTCATTATTCACACGTTGATTTCTCAGAACCACGTTGGGTCAAGGGGGGAGTGGGGGGGGCTACTCGGTTTAAACTAAATTCAACAACGAGGGGGGGCACCGGTAGCCAACAACGGTTGAGAACCACTGGTGTGGTGTGCGCTGGTGTCCTTACCGTGCACTCACCGAATGTCACGCACAATGTACGCGTCATTATCCCCGCCCCTGGCCCTGCTTGGCCCCAAGCCATATTCAGACACCGCGTGAGGTTAGCGTATCCCGGTTTTTGGTTCTAGCGCAACATGGAAAACGGCCAGTGGAGAACCAGGCAATAGAAATGTGGGAGGCACTGTTGGCACGTCCATATAAAACTGCACATGTTATCTCGTGGTTACAAAATGCAGGTTAAGAGGAAGAATCGAGGCACGGTGATAAAAAAAAAACGTGATAACCCAGCAGGGTTTGAGCCAGGATAGTGCATAACAGGTCTAAAAGTGTGGTGTCGGGCTACATGGTGGGCAGCAAAGGGCAGTCCATCAAAATTGGTTGTACTATACATACTATACGTCTTCACCAACCCACATTAACCAGAGTGGTGAAATGTGGATTTGAAGCTGTCGTGACTGCAAGGATCCATACTCTTTGGTTCTATTGGGTAAAGTCACGTAGGTGAAAATTGTTATTTTATTTTCACCTACGTGACTTTACCCAATAGAACCAAAGAGTATAAACCCCATTCACTCTGCGCTCAGCGTTCAACGAAGTTGAACCTGGCTCGCCCTCACGCCTGCCCATCTCTCTCCGTCTCTCACCGGAGATTATTCCATTGATCGTCTTCGCCTTGCCGTCCAGAGATCCGTGTGGATTATCCGTGAGGGTAGTTAAAGGTCGCGGTTATTCGGAGAAGTTTTTTTAATTAATTTTCCCGCCACAACCGCCGCGTCGCCAACGGCCGCTGAAGGCGATGTCCGAGACGCGCGGCCTGCGCATGCGCACTGAGGGTTGAGAGAAACCTGCGGGGAGGGGCAGCGGGGGGCGGGGAAGCCGCCGCCGTTGGCCACACCCACATTCTGGCCACGCCTATATTGAACCGACGTCACGGTGACATCATTCTGGGTCGGACTTTATCGTGGGCTGGCTGTGCACGCGACGAGCTCCTGACTTCTGACTCTGAATTCGAGAAAAAATCAAAGATTCACGATGTCTACCTTCGTCGAGATAGGTAAAGTTTAACGTTAGTGTTAGAGATGTGTGTTTGTGTTAAATGTTGAGCCTGTGGACAAAACTGCTGGGGATGTGCCAGATGTCTCCATCTAACGTTAAGGAGGTTGGAGCCTGGATAGTGCATACCAGGTGTTACAGGCTACATGATGGGAAGCAGAAGGCATTCTAGTAAAATAGGTTTTTGTTTGTACGTTAATGCTCCTCCTTTTCCTTTACCAACCCATACTCACCGGCATGGTGAAGTATGTGCAAATAACCAACACGATTCGTGCGATCGTCAAGAGGCTCTCCAGCAGGGGATTGGCAAAAGGCCGTACAGGAGCAGTTTCGTGAAAAATCATTGATTCTTTCATAATGTACATCTATGATTTATTATTATTGTTCATGTGGGTAACCTCGGCGAGGGGGGAAGCAAGGTCGGGAAGAGCGGGGGATGGGGCCGCTTTTGACCACGCCCATATTTAGGTGACGTCACGCCCTTTTGCTGTGACGTCACTATAGCAGGGAGTTATCCTTGGCTGGCTGTGCATGAGGAGCTCCCGAGTTATAACTCACAAGATCTGAGATTAGACCAAAGATTCATGATGTCCACATTTGTTGAGATAGGTAAAGTGTAATGTTCGTGCTATGACGGGGCTTTGGGCCAGTTTTAAATATTGAGATCTCGTCAGTGTTTTAATCGGACGCTCAGCAGGGTTTGAGCCAGGATAGTGCATAACAGGTCTAAAAGTGTGGTGTCGGGCTACATGGTGGGCAGCAAAGGGCAGTCCATCAAAATTGGTTGTACTATACATACTATACGTCTTCACCAACCCACATTAACCAGAGTGGTGAAATGTGGATTTGAAGCTTTCGTGACTGCAAGGATCCATACTCTTTGGTCCCTTCACCTGATGAAGGCCACTTGTTTTGTGGCGGAAACGTCGTGATTGTTGTTCATTTTGTTTATTTATTTATTTTCCCCTACGTGACTTTACCGAATAGAACCAAAGAGTACATATGTTATCTCCCGCGCAATATGGTATCTCCCTCGCAAGATGTTATCTCCCGCGCAAGATGTTATCTCCCTGACAAGATATTATCTCCCTCACAAGATGTTATCTCCCTGACACGATGTTATCTCCATGACAAGATATTATCTCCCTCGCAAGATGTTATCTCCCTCGCCTCGTATGCAGGAAGTCCGTGAGTTCGATCCAAATTGTGACGCCTGTAATATTTGGAGTTTGCGTGTCTCTCTCTCTGTCTTCTCGTGGCCGCGTGGATTATTCCCTGGGTCCTCCGGTTGTTCCTTTAACATTTAGAATCAACGTGCTTTCAGAGTTATTTGGCTGCTATAAATTTCCACGTGATGCGAATTATTTTCCACCTCGCTACCAAGCCGCGCCAAGGCAGTGCCGAGCCAGCCCCGTGTGGCTCTCAAGGCACCAAGTTATGTTTCCACTGCGGAACCCGAGCCGTGCCACGGACGTCACGTGTGACGAGCGCGTCGAGACGCATGTGGGTGGTGTAGTGCAGTATTTTTTTTTTTACTCGGGGGTACGCGGACCCCTGGGGGCTATGTGGCAATGCCCCAGGGTGTACGTGAGATAATGTATAAATATGTGAAATCATATCGACATGAGTCATTGGTGAATAGTCATGTATGAATCGGACAATGTAAAGTAACTACGATACAATTTGTATCCACGTGGTAACCTGGAACGATATGAAAGCACTTTCTAAACTCACTGATCGTACACAATGCGGGTTTACAAGACCAATCAGGGGAATAATGACGTCTCGCGTGCAGAGCGTCCGTTTAATTTGTTTTTATTCGCTTGCAGTTACTAGCAGCTGGTTAGGATATACCTCTCACAAAGTGGACAATTGGTTAAAATATTGATGTTCATTATTCACACGTTGATTTCTCAGAACCACGTTGGGTCAAGGGGGGAGTGGGGGGGGCTACTCGGTTTAAACTAAATTCAACAACGAGGGGGGGCACCGGTAGCCAACAACGGTTGAGAACCACTGGTGTGGTGTGCGCTGGTGTCCTTACCGTGCACTCACCGAATGTCACGCACAATGTACGCGTCATTATCCCCGCCCCTGGCCCTGCTTGGCCCCAAGCCATATTCAGACACCGCGTGAGGTTAGCGTATCCCGGTTTTTGGTTCTAGCGCAACATGGAAAACGGCCAGTGGAGAACCAGGCAATAGAAATGTGGGAGGCACTGTTGGCACGTCCATATAAAACTGCACATGTTATCTCGTGGTTACAAAATGCAGGTTAAGAGGAAGAATCGAGGCACGGTGATAAAAAAAAAAAACGTGATAACCCAGCAGGGTTTGAGCCAGGATAGTGCATAACAGGTCTAAAAGTGTGGTGTCGGGCTACATGGTGGGCAGCAAAGGGCAGTCCATCAAAATTGGTTGTACTATACATATTATACGTCTTCACCAACCCACATTAACCAGAGTGGTGAAATGTGGATTTGAAGCTGTCGTGACTGCAAGGATCCATACTCTTTGGTTCTATTGGGTAAAGTCACGTAGGTGAAAATTGTTATTTTATTTTCACCTACGTGACTTTACCCAATAGAACCAAAGAGTATAAACCCCATTCACTCTGCGCTCAGCGTTCAACGAAGTTGAACCTGGCTCGCCCTCACGCCTGCCCATCTCTCTCCGTCTCTCACCGGAGATTATTCCATTGATCGTCTTCGCCTTGCCGTCCAGAGATCCGTGTGGATTATCCGTGAGGGTAGTTAAAGGTCGCGGTTATTCGGAGAAGTTTTTTTAATTAATTTTCCCGCCACAACCGCCGCGTCGCCAACGGCCGCTGAAGGCGATGTCCGAGACGCGCGGCCTGCGCATGCGCACTGAGGGTTGAGAGAAACCTGCGGGGAGGGGCAGCGGGGGGCGGGGAAGCCGCCGCCGTTGGCCACACCCACATTCTGGCCACGCCTATATTGAACCGACGTCACGGTGACATCATTCTGGGTCGGACTTTATCGTGGGCTGGCTGTGCACGCGACGAGCTCCTGACTTCTGACTCTGAATTCGAGAAAAAATCAAAGATTCACGATGTCTACCTTCGTCGAGATAGGTAAAGTTTAACGTTAGTGTTAGAGATGTGTGTTTGTGTTAAATGTTGAGCCTGTGGACAAAACTGCTGGGGATGTGCCAGATGTCTCCATCTAACGTTAAGGAGGTTGGAGCCTGGATAGTGCATACCAGGTGTTACAGGCTACATGATGGGAAGCAGAAGGCATTCTAGTAAAATAGGTTTTTGTTTGTACGTTAATGCTCCTCCTTTTCCTTTACCAACCCATACTCACCGGCATGGTGAAGTATGTGCAAATAACCAACACGATTCGTGCGATCGTCAAGAGGCTCTCCAGCAGGGGATTGGCAAAAGGCCGTACAGGAGCAGTTTCGTGAAAAATCATTGATTCTTTCATAATGTACATCTATGATTTATTATTATTGTTCATGTGGGTAACCTCGGCGAGGGGGGAAGCAAGGTCGGGAAGAGCGGGGGATGGGGCCGCTTTTGACCACGCCCATATTTAGGTGACGTCACGCCCTTTTGCTGTGACGTCACTATAGCAGGGAGTTATCCTTGGCTGGCTGTGCATGAGGAGCTCCCGAGTTATAACTCACAAGATCTGAGATTAGACCAAAGATTCATGATGTCCACATTTGTTGAGATAGGTAAAGTGTAATGTTCGTGCTATGACGGGGCTTTGGGCCAGTTTTAAATATTGAGATCTCGTCAGTGTTTTAATCGGACGCTCAGCAGGGTTTGAGCCAGGATAGTGCATAACAGGTCTAAAAGTGTGGTGTCGGGCTACATGGTGGGCAGCAAAGGGCAGTCCATCAAAATTGGTTGTACTATACATACTATACGTCTTCACCAACCCACATTAACCAGAGTGGTGAAATGTGGATTTGAAGCTTTCGTGACTGCAAGGATCCATACTCTTTGGTCCCTTCACCTGATGAAGGCCACTTGTTTTGTGGCGGAAACGTCGTGATTGTTGTTCATTTTGTTTATTTATTTATTTTCCCCTACGTGACTTTACCGAATAGAACCAAAGAGTACATATGTTATCTCCCGCGCAATATGGTATCTCCCTCGCAAGATGTTATCTCCCGCGCAAGATGTTATCTCCCTGACAAGATATTATCTCCCTCACAAGATGTTATCTCCCTGACACGATGTTATCTCCATGACAAGATATTATCTCCCTCGCAAGATGTTATCTCCCTCGCCTCGTATGCAGGAAGTCCGTGAGTTCGATCCAAATTGTGACGCCTGTAATATTTGGAGTTTGCGTGTCTCTCTCTCTGTCTTCTCGTGGCCGCGTGGATTATTCCCTGGGTCCTCCGGTTGTTCCTTTAACATTTAGAATCAACGTGCTTTCAGAGTTATTTGGCTGCTATAAATTTCCACGTGATGCGAATTATTTTCCACCTCGCTACCAAGCCGCGCCAAGGCAGTGCCGAGCCAGCCCCGTGTGGCTCTCAAGGCACCAAGTTATGTTTCCACTGCGGAACCCGAGCCGTGCCACGGACGTCACGTGTGACGAGCGCGTCGAGACGCATGTGGGTGGTGTAGTGCAGTATTTTTTTTTTTACTCGGGGGTACGCGGACCCCTGGGGGCTATGTGGCAATGCCCCAGGGTGTACGTGAGATAATGTATAAATATGTGAAATCATATCGACATGAGTCATTGGTGAATAGTCATGTATGAATCGGACAATGTAAAGTAACTACGATACAATTTGTATCCACGTGGTAACCTGGAACGATATGAAAGCACTTTCTAAACTCACTGATCGTACACAATGCGGGTTTACAAGACCAATCAGGGGAATAATGACGTCTCGCGTGCAGAGCGTCCGTTTAATTTGTTTTTATTCGCTTGCAGTTACTAGCAGCTGGTTAGGATATACCTCTCACAAAGTGGACAATTGGTTAAAATATTGATGTTCATTATTCACACGTTGATTTCTCAGAACCACGTTGGGTCAAGGGGGGAGTGGGGGGGGCTACTCGGTTTAAACTAAATTCAACAACGAGGGGGGGCACCGGTAGCCAACAACGGTTGAGAACCACTGGTGTGGTGTGCGCTGGTGTCCTTACCGTGCACTCACCGAATGTCACGCACAATGTACGCGTCATTATCCCCGCCCCTGGCCCTGCTTGGCCCCAAGCCATATTCAGACACCGCGTGAGGTTAGCGTGTCCCGGTTTTTGGTTCTAGCGCAACATGGAAAACGGCCAGTGGAGAACCAGGCAATAGAAATGTGGGAGGCACTGTTGGCACGTCCATATAAAACTGCACATGTTATCTCGTGGATACAAAATGCAGGTTAAGAGGAAGAATCGAGGCACGGTGATAAAAAAAACGTGATAACCCAGCAGGGTTTGAGCCAGGATAGTGCATAACAGGTCTAAAAGTGTGGTGTCGGGCTACATGGTGGGCAGCAAAGGGCAGTCCATCAAAATTGGTTGTACTATACATACTATACGTCTTCACCAACCCACATTAACCAGAGTGGTGAAATGTGGATTTGAAGCTGTCGTGACTGCAAGGATCCATACTCTTTGGTTCTATTGGGTAAAGTCACGTAGGTAAAAAATAAACCAACAAAAATCACGACGTTTTGGCCACAACACAAGTGGCCTTCTTCAGGTGAAGGAACAGAACTGTCGGGACGACAGCACTTCAATTGAAATGTGGTCAAGTAACCACCATGATCTGTGTGGTCACGGGGAAGCTCTCGCAGAAGCTGACAAGCTTCCATCTTGGCAGTAATCATGTTGCCTCTTTTTTACTCTCAGCGTCTCTGCAGCGCTTGCCGCGCTCGCACTCCTCGCCCCATTCACCCCCACCCTCCCCCTCTCTGACTTATTTAACTGCCCTAACCCTGGTTTCTCTCCCACTTCAGTAAAACAGTTTCCTTGCTGTGGTTGTCACACCTGATGATGAGTGCTTGTGTTGCATTCGAAACGTCGTGATTTATTTCTATTTCTATTTTTTTTCACCTACGTGACTTTACCGAAAGAACCAAAGAGTATAGCTGACAAGCTGTCAGGGCAAAAATGACTTTGCATATTCCAACTAATATTTTTTGCCCTGGTTTGTGTCTGACCATGCTGGGCACGGCTTTGTTAAAGTGTACGATATTCAATGGGGTAAAAGTCCCCTAATGGTAATACAACTTTATACCACAGGTGTACTCACACTGGAGCAGCGTCAACATTTATGAGAAAGCTTTACACATGAGTACCATGTGCGGTTCTTTACCGACATTCCCATCCCTGCACCTGCCTCCCCTGTCCCTAATGCAATGAACCCTCTACCCGCACATTACCTATGCAGAGCTCGTGGAGAGAATGAATGAGGAGGAGGGAGCGGAGGGGCATGAGGCTCAGCCTTCAACGGTGCCGCAAGACTTTTCGACGTCATCATTTCAATCTACCCTGGCCCAGGTACGATGCGGCACAACGTGGATTTGCACAGCCTATAAATTAACTTGGCTAATGTAAAAGATGGGAGATTCCTGGTATTTACAGATTTAGTTGTTGTTTGCATTCGCCAACTAATGGGCCCCAAAGTGTAGACATGGCTGCTCCTCATTTATAGATTTGCAGCCTTTGCAGCAGTGCGTTTTGGTGACTATACTGTGCTGATGAGTCCGAATGAGGATTACACCGGTCCACAGTTGCATATCACTGCATAACTGCTGCTGTTAGTCTGTCACATTTGCTCAACTTTATTTTGATGGTGGTTTAAGATAGCATTACCACAATGCACTTTAGAAAATACTGATGTTTTTTGTATAATGCACAGGGGCTAGATGCTTTGTGTACACATTTCTCCAGGTCTCTGGTTTCCTCCCATAGCTAAATGACACAGTGTAACTGGTATTGGCCAAACGTACCAATGCTGAAAAAATACATGCAAATTATTCAATTGGAATTAAACTAAGCAACTTCGTTCTCGACTGCAAAAAAACAGAACTTGGTAGGACCCTCCTTGAAAATAAAAATGTAAACTCATTGAGGTTTTCCTGGGTAAACAAGTACATCATCATAGCAATAAACAACTTGCATACAAATAGCAGATTAACTTATGTCCTGATACATGTATCATGAGCTTATGAATAAATATACATTTCATGCATAAGCTATTACATCTCTCATATTCGTGTGTGTGCTTGCCTTTGCGTGTAGGACACTATCTACTTTTGCGATGGAGTCCGTCGGATCGATTTCATCCTCGCGTTCGATGATGAGGTCCATTCTCAGGACGCCATCAACAATCAGGTGAGAACGAGGAACCTACAAATAATGCTCCACCTTCCTGCACCCAGCATTATCACCCCTCCCCACGTGCAACACCACACGCCTCTAAACCTAGGTTTGACGCAGTGGTGCCAGCTCAGCTCTCTGACTGCTGAGTCACCCTGCCACCTCCATACGAGTCTTTAAATCCACAGTATACATCCTTTATCAAACTGTATCGTCAACTGCAGACCACGCTAGTCAATGAACGCTAGACTCCCATCACTCAACTCGCACATCCATACCCTGAACCATACGCCTCACTGCTTTGGCGAACAACAATCAATTATCGTTACGTATCACACTCCATCCACAACTCCTCAATAAATACACCACTTTCATATTGCACACACCGACACCCAGACATAACTTACAGGATATATGTAATATCCACATTCTAACTGCCAAATGGAAAACTATTATAACAGTGCTGAAGTACCCAGTATGCATTCTCTGCAATATTGATGTTTTTGTTTATTTTGTTGCTATTGTACCCACGCACAATGGATCTATCTCCCTTGTAAAATAGCAAAGCAACTAGCTAAGTGAGACCATCCCTGTAACAAATAAGGTAAACTCAAAGAGTTGATTGACAAAGAGCTGTGCAAATTTTTATTTTATTAAGGTCTGCTGAAGTGACACCGACTGAAGCAGTTCAGTGATGCTACTTTGCAGAGCCGTTCTCTGATTGATTCCCATGTGAGGCTCTACTCACTGTAAGAGTTCAAGAAGTTTCCTCACCTCTTGACTTGACTCCCACAGTGACACAACTGAGAACAATGTATAACACAGATGGTCAATTTTGTTTGACAGAAGAAGAGGACCGAATATCAGGCAAGCCTGATGAAGATGGGGCTAGATCTCGAGATTGAACCCAAGGAGGTAAGTTTCCTGCGTGTCTCTCTGCTATAGATGACAGACACTGTATACAAATAAAAAGGTGTTAGACTGTGATTGCTTCATAATTTCACTGCTGGCATACATTCCTTGAGTAGGAGCGCTAAAGATCCCCGCTGGAGGGTATATGGCCTACTCTTCTCTGCTTGCCAGACGTCTTGAAAGAGATAGCGAATACCCATACTTTACCCCACCATGCACAATCTTAAGATGGATTAATTGTGGCTTACCCATTTATACTGGAGGGTATAACAGTCTCCACCTTAATGTGGCATGCCAGCTATTTATACTGTAGTAATAAGTGTTCGATAACTGCACGTACGTTATGCAATTTGCTTTTGGGTTGTGCCACACGTTGATCGGCACGAGGTGCTAACAACACGTGACACAAGCACGAAAATCCACGCGGCCGTGGACACTCTTCCAAATGAGACCATCCTGTTCCCTTGAACTCTCACCTGGTCAAACAAAGTCTAATAAATACAACTAAATGCACTCATCTAGAGTCTGACGATGAACTTCGTGCCATCCACTAGGAGTCGGTGAGCGGACGCACCACCTTTGTGAAAGTACACGCGCCATGGAACCCACTCACCACCTATGCCGAGATTCTACACATCCAGGCAAGATTCTGATGGTCATTGTAATGATGATCATGATGATGCCGATGATTGTGATGATGATTGTGGTGATGATTGTGATTATGATGGTGATAATGAATGTGATGACAATAATGTTTGTGAAGATTCATCATGGTTGTGATGATAATTGCGATGATCATGCATGTGATACAGAGTATGATGGTGAGGGTGATGATTGTGATGATTATAATTTATGACGTTCAACGATAATAATCGTAGCACTGACATTGCGAGATATCGAGAGACGTAAATATACAAACGGATTAGAAAAACGTACATTTGGAAAAATATGCATATTAGCAACATATTGACTCTTTTTAGAAAAGTGAATGGGCTCGGGAAGGGCACGTTGCTTGAAGGGATGATGTCTGCTGGCCGAAAATGACATTGGAGTGGCAGCAGAAGGAGAGAACGTGCCCAAGATGATGTATATCATAGAGATGGCGAGATAAGATTGGCTCATGTGCGTGTGCTCATGACTGGGGATATTGGTGGGACAACTTGAAGAGTGGGTGGGATATGCAGTGGAGGCTTTTGGCATATTAATTGTTGCATTATAGGACTTGTTGTATTATAGGACTTGTTGTATTATAGGACTTGTATTATAGGATTTGTATTGAATGTTGTATTATAGAACTTGTTGTATTATAGGACTTGTTGTATTATAGGACTTGTTGTATTATAGGACTTGTTGTATTATAGGACTTGTTGTATTATAGGACTTGTTGTATTATAGGACTTGTTGTATTATAGGACTTGTATTATTATAGGACTTGTTGTATTATAGGACTTGTTGTATTATAGGACTTGTTGTATTATAGGACTTGTATTATTATAGGACTTGTTGTATTGTTGGACTTGTATTATAGGACTTGTTGTATTATAGGACTTGTTGTATTATAGGAATTGTTGTATTATAGGACTTGTATTAGAGGACTTGTTGTATTATAGGACTTGTTGTATTATAGGACTTGTATAGAACGTTGTATTATAGGACTTGTTGTATTATAGGATTTGTTGTATTATAGGACTTGTTGTATTAAAGGACTTGTTGTACTATCGGACTTGTTGTATTATAGGACTTGTATAGATTGCAACAACTTGGGGAGACCTTCATCCATTCGTGGACTGATTTTGGCTGATGATGATTCCATGTGCTCGAGGCAAAGGGTTTAATACATTTAAAATCAAACAGGTGCCACTCAAGGAGAGCGACCTCCCCCAGGTGTCAGGCTCAGACAGTGGGCCTCTTCACTACCTGGGAAATATTCACCACCTGAAGCCGGGAGCCGTGCCCAAACAACCGGACTATTTCACGGCACCCTACCGGCGTTCGCAGCAGGACATCTATCCTATAAAGGATCATGACGTCCTCATCCCACCGGCCGTACGCAGCCAAATCGTACGTTTGTATCAATAATGCTGTATAAATAATGCCAGAATGAGGTGGTTTTTTTGCAAAAACAAGTTAATTTAATAGGGTTTTGTCGTGTTTTTATCATTTTAATTAAAGTTTTCAGCTCTGTATCGCAACTTGCGATCTCTGAGTGACATGTGGTTAGAAGTGTAAATCATTATGGTTTATTAAGAATGCCTGGATTTATGATTTAGGGGTTGTGGTAATATGTGTCCCTGTAGAGAAAGCTACCAAATTTTTGGGATGCTTAACCAGGAGACATGGTGAGCTAGCTGCCCCACCCTTTGTAAGTCCTGCCCACATTATATAACCACGTCCCCTCAATCACTCTCCCCTGCACAACAAAAGAATGAAAGACTACTGTTGATATGGTTCTTGGTGAGCAGGTATCCTGTCGAGCCAATATTGTGGGCATTTGGGGTTTTGATAGTATTGTATTCTGAATAAATTGCCTTTGTGCATGGAAAGCATGCATAAAATGTCTCCTTGAAATCTGGATATTGTACTTGCTGAAATCGGTACATATCTGCTTCAGTTTTTGGGGTGTTCTATGGACCTTTCCGAGTCGGGACTCAATAAGAGTTGTGGGCCCATTATAACTGTGTAGGCTGGTGGTGGTTGGAGAGGGGGAAACATTTCAGAGTGGAGTGAGTCAATAATAGCTTACCCACCCAGCCCTATGTTTCATGCATGTTATGTTTGTCATGTGTGTCATGTGTGCTCACACAGGTCCACTACATGCTGCAAAACCCCATGCCACAAGACAGCACGAACATATTAAATATCAACCAAATGATTGAAAATGGCTGCTATACTGCAGCCTATCCACTGCATGACGTAAGTTGTTGGGGGGGTAGGGGGTGGAGGGCACACTGACACCCTACGGGAGGCCCAGGTACGACACCTGAATTGCACACCTGTATAGGACGCTATAGCATAGTCTAAAGCTTACCACATACTTAACATTAGTGTCCCACAGAGATGCGCCGCATAGGTGTCCAGGTTCCCCAGCTCACTAAACACACCTCTGATTTGCATGGTTGGCTACATACGGTGCAAAATAAGTTCAATATCCATGCATTGGAAAAGACTCCACGAGCACTCTAGAGAGCCATTCTCAAGGGTATTTGGCCGACTATTTCACGTGGGACAGAAGTCTTTGGAAGAATTAGAAGTACCCACACTTCATCCCACAACACGTGAACAACCAATAGATTAACTGTGGGTGCACCCATTTACACTGCTTGCTGGGAAGAAGCAGCGTGATTAAGAAACGTGGTCATTGTTTTAACTGTCGTTCCCATGAAATCAAATGGGCGACCTCTAACTTTGCAAGTCCAGTGCAGTGTGCAACACCATTACACCACAGCAGCGCCACAGCAGAGTTTTGGGGGGGTGGAGCTGGTAATTTGTGAATGTCCATGCAGTGTTTGTGACTAACAATTGCTTTCCCCATGTCAGAGTGAGTCTGTTCATCCCACCAAAAACCCGAACACGCTGGGTGACCGCAACACGCTGCGACGGGAGTGGGCGAGAGCCGGGCGCTCTTTCAAGGAGCAGCCTCTTGACCTTGTGCGGTAAGTTCATGCCCTATCCACTGCTGGATGAAGACTTCCCCAAGCCTTCGCCATCTCTCCCAGTCTCCTGATGCAACGATCCATGTGGCTCCTGCACACATGCTGATTTCATTACTTAAATCTCTGTGGTGCACATCCTCTCAGACACATTCCTTCTCTTGACTGCCACATCATTCTTAGTCTCGACCACAGGCCATCGTACCTCTTAGGGACGTGCCCTGTCCAGAAAGGTCCTAAGGCTGGACTTGAATGCTAGCTGGGAGTTGATAGCACAGACGGCTGGGGAAATGGAGTTCCAGAACAGCATTTGCCCATGCCTTCCCTGCTCTTCACATTTCCCTCCAGCCCATGGTCCTTGCTTACATATTCGATAGCTACACCACTGGTGCCATGTGCGGTTGGTGATGTTTGCGCTGTGTGTGCGAGTGATGTTGTCGGCACAGGTCATACTTCGGGGAGCAAGTGGGGCTCTATTTTGCATGGCTCGGCTTCTACACAAAGATGCTGATCTTCGCTGCAATCGTCGGCCTGATCTCCTTTTTCTTTGGAGTATTCAGCAATGACCGTGACATCACTAGGTACTGGCCCGACACATGCATACAGACAAATGCATACAAACACACACACACATACACTCATGTGTCAGATGTAGAACTCACACAGATCTCCTGTATAGCAATACAGACTGAACAATGAGTATCAGCAAGCACCTACTAAGGCTATACACAAGTACATATACACGTAAAGTACATATAGACATACATATACACTTATATACAATCCCATGGGATGCTGCCATGGCGTAATAGTTACATTTCTAGAATTGCAGTTTATAGATTTCCAGTGCGATCGCCTGGCATGGCAGCTGAAATAATGGCTAGGTTTCTTCAGTTATCCCACATATGCTCAGCAGTATAAACGGAGACACCGCAGTTAGATGATTGGCAGTTCAGATGTGATGGGGTAAAATGTGGGTACTCCCACCGTGTCCAAGACGTCTGGCCATCATGGACGAGTAGGCCAAATATCATCTCGAGGGGCAATCTAGAGCATTCTTTAGTGGAGGACCTTCCACCAGCAGTGGCATGAGCAAGCAATTTCAGGGCCACATCTTTAACATTTCACTATTAAAGTACATATGCACATATATACAATCTCATACAGTTTATATACATATACAGTACAAATATAGTACATTCAATATATTGTATATGTATATATGTTCCAAATGTCTCTGTTTCTAAAAGTAAATCCAAAAAATCAAGCCTAGCTACAATATTTCGGACAATCCAGGGAAAATTAAACATTGCTTTGGATTGCTCAGAAAACATGACATTGCCCATTGTGACGTCACTCACGACGACACGTATCACGTGGCATCGGGTTTCGTCACTCTTGTTCACATGAATATATTGTACATTCTTACGAATTGTAAATAATCCGAAAATCAAAAGCAAAAAATATTCAAATCCAAAATGTTTAAATGTGAAACGTATCCTTATAATACGACTTACACACATAGACTCTTTGGAGCTGCATGACGGACAGCGGGGAGCAAGTGCAGGAAATACATTGCTGTACTCTGTGTCTGGAGTCTTCGCTTCCCATATTCAACCCGTACTGACCAGTGTGGGATGACTAGAATTAAATAGCCCTCATGACCCACGAGGTGTGGGGAGGCCCTCAGCCAGAAGTCGATTGATAAAAGGGCTGTAAACACCCCTGGAAATCAATACATAGAGATGTTACACCACTGATATCAACGAAAATTATAATTAAACATCAGAAAATACCTTCTTTGGTTCTTTCGGTAAAGTCATGTAGAATGAGAATAAAATAATAAATTGATAAAATAAAATAACACAATAATATTCTCACGACGTTTCGGCCACAACACAAGCGGCCTTCATCAGGTAAAGGGACGAGACTGTCTGGTAGGACAGCGCTGGAGTGAAAGAGCCACGTTCAGATCACGGCCTTTAAGCTGTGTGAGAGGAACAAAGCGCCTTGACAAAGGAATTAGCATATAATTTAGCATTGAAATGGCTGAATGATTAGCTTGTGACTGGTCACAGAAATAGCTATGTTAAAAGTTAAAGCATACACATCCGCAGAGGCACCCCTTGATAAAGGAATTAGCATAGAATTTAGCATTGAAATAGCTAAGTTAAAGCATACACATCCGCAGAGGCACCCCTTGACAATGGAATTAGCATAGAATTTAGCATTGAAATAGCTGAGTGATTAGCTTGTAACTGCTCACAGAAATAGCTACGTTAAAGTCAGAGCATACACATTCACCGAGGCACTTAGTACAAATCAAACAGGAGAATTTAGCATTGAAATAACTAGGCGAATTTAGCATTGAAATAACTGAGTGATTAGCTAGTGACTGATCACAGAAATGACTATGTTGAAGTCAAGGCCTACACATCTGAGCTATTCACAGTACTATATAGTGAACCAATAAGAAAACGTGCCAGTTTGTAGGTGGGGGAGTTGATAGTAGCTGCCATCGTTGAGAACTACTCAACGATGGCAGCTATACAAAAATAAAAAGAGATCCCACCAACAGCCTGGTCACCAAAACGAACAAAATCATCTCTGATTCAACAGCATTAATTGATGAGATCAAACAGTTCTCGTTGAAACCCTCTGCTGCCAGACCACCAAGATTATATGGCCTTCCAAAGATACACAAAGAAGATACACCCCTTCGTCCCATCGTCTCTACTATCAACTCCCCCACCTACAAACTGGCACGTTTTCTTGCTGATATACTGCGACCTTTCACTGGAAAAACCACCTCTGCGGTACTAAATTCTACTCACCTGGTATCGACAATCAAAGGCATTTCCCTGTCCCCAAACGACCTGCTTGTCAGTTTTGATGTGGTGTCCTTGTTCACCAAAGTCCCGGTACCTGACACCATCGCTATCATTGAAGACCTGGTTCATCAAGGACTGCATACTGATGTACCCCCCCTGGTGAGACATTGCTTAACCTACATATACTTCACCTGCAATGGAACTTTCTACAAACAAACTGAGGGCACCCCAATGGGCTCCCCCCTATCTCCGGTTGTAGCCAACGTATTCATGGAAAAATTTGAAACTGACGCCATCCAGACTGCCACTCTACGCCCGACCTTATGGAAGAGGTACGTTGATGACACCTTTGTCATCTGGCCACATGGCCAGCCTGCTCTAGACTAATTCCGCGACCACATCAATTCCATACACCCAGCAATCAGATTTACCATGGAGGTCGAAAAAGATGGCAAACTACCCTTTTTGGATGTCTTAATTAAAAGGAGACATGATGGTTCAATGAGCCACTCTGTCTACAGGAAAGCTACCCATACAGATGCTTACTTGAAACCGGATTCCCACCACCATCCATTCCAGAAGAACTCCCTCATCAAGACTCTATACCATAGAGCCCAATGCATTTCCGACCAGGAACACATTACCAGTGAACTCAAGCACGTACACCAGGCTCTCAGGGCTAATGGCTACTCCGACTACACAATCCGCAAAGCCATCACTCCAGTCATGAAGAAGGATCCTCTTGTGGAGCCACTCAAAACCATCACCTTACCCTACATTGCAGGGGTCACTAAAAAGATCTCCAAAATCCTGAATAAACACAAGATCCAGGTCCGATTCAACACAGTACATAAAATCCGTGATTTAGTTCCATCTGTAAAAGATGCTGTTCCAGACATACAATACCCGGGCGTTTACAAACTAAAGTGCCTCTGTGGTAGTAGCTACATTGGAGAAACCAAAAGACATATCTCGGACCGCATCCGCGAACATAAAGCAGACTTGAAACACGGTAGGACGAACTCCTCTGCCGTGGCAGATCACTGTTATAATTCAGTGGGCTCACATGACATTGACTTCTCCAAGACGGAGGTTCTTTGCAAACCAACCGGCTACCATGAGAGATTCGTTCATGAGGCCATTCACATATACAAGCACAGAGACAATTTCAACCGAGAAGATGGATTCTGGCTTAGTAACCACTGGAAAGATGTTTTAAACCATTTCTGTTCTTAATTAATTGTATTTTTACGATGACCTTCAGACCGCAGCTCTTTCGCCAGCATTGACTCTTAATACCTCTCACACCACGGTTAATGGTATGGTTTTACAACATGGAGTATAATAGCGCCTCGCAGCTGTCTCTCTCCCCCTCCTCTGTTCCGACCATGGACGAACTCGTCCGTCTGAACGGGGCCCGTAGCTATCCGTGGTGCTAAAGTTGAGGGTAAGAATCCACCCATTTTTTCGCCATATAGCATTGTGATATATAACGACTTATTGTTGGTAGCTTAGCTGATTGGAGAATATAGAGTTTATTGATAACATTAAGGTAATTTATATTTTAGTTTTTTATTGGTTCACTATATAGTACTGTGAATAGCTCAGATGTGTAGGCCTTGACTTCAACATAGTCATTTCTGTGACCAGTCACTAGCTAATCACTCAGTTATTTCAATGCTAAATTCACCTAGTTATTTCAATGCTAAATTCTCCTGTTTGATTTGTACTAAGTGCCTCGGTGAATGTGTATGCTCTGACTTTAACGTAGCTATTTCTGTGAGCAGTTACAAGCTAATCACTCAACTATTTCAATGCTAAATTCTATGCTAATTGCATTGTCAAGGGGTGCCTCTGCGGATGTGTATGCTTTAACTTAGCTATTTCAATGCTAAATTCTATGCTAATTCCTTTATCAAGGGGTGCCTCTGCGGATGTGTATGCTTTAACTTTTAACATAGCTATTTCTGTGACCAGTCACAAGCTAATCATTCAGCCATTTCAATGCTAAATTATATGCTAATTCCTTTGTCAAGGCGCTTTGTTCCTCTCACACAGCTTAAAGGCCGTGATCTGAACGTGGCTCTTTCACTCCAGCGCTGTCCTACCAGACAGTCTCGTCCCTTCACCTGATGAAGGCCGCTTGTGTTGTGGCCGAAACGTCGTGAGAATATTATTGTGTTATTTTATTTTATCAATTTATTATTTTATTCTCATTCTACGTGACTTTACCGAAAGAACCAAAGAAGATGAATCATTGCAGTCACGAAAGCTTTAAATGGAAATCAGCAAATACATTTTACTTTGGAAAATGCTTGATGTTGGAACCCATAATTTAGTCTGACTTTGTTTAAAGGGAGGGTATGACACATTCAAAGGTGGCATGACCTTTAGGCAAATTATATTTCTCATCCAAGTGTACTATGCCCATTAGTGTGTTTATGTTCGTGCGTGTCTATGTGTGCAGTGGAGAAATATGCAACAACACCATCGGAGGATCCCTGGTCATGTGTCCCCAGTGTGACCAAAAATGCACCTTTTGGAGGCTAAATGATACCTGCGAGACTGCGAAGGTATCACACAAATACACCATCGATGTTCCCTCTAAATAAGGATACTTATTGGTTTTTGGTGCTGTGCATCATTATCACAAAGCCAACTCACGTTGCTGAGATTGTATCATTAACATTAACCATGATCACTAGATTGCAGCACATCATGCTAAACACTATGCTGCCATTCGTGTGGGTGTTAAAATTTTTTATACTAATAATACACGTGTGATCATTTTTAAGGTAGTTAGTTATAGTTTTAGCAAATAGGGCATTTTAATGGACTAAGTCGATGGTTAGACAAATACATGAAAATGAATGCATCGTCACATCCCAGCGGGAGTGCAAAAGTTACTTTGTCTGAGTAAATCCGACACGATGTATTTCATGAGTATTTCTCCACGATCAATACAAGTGGACAAAGTATTTTGAAATCTGAATTTCAGTGCTAATTAGTTACCATGTCATGCCGAAATAATGATTATTCACTTTAAAGTGTCAGAAATGTATGTCCACAATCATGGAACTGCCCATTGCTTATTTTGCTCTTTCTGTCACATTTATACAGATTTGTTTGATACATGAATAGCGCTATAATATCAGACATTGTAGAGCATTGTCATCTCCACAATTTAATGGATGTTTCATGAGTGATTAATCTATTTTATATTAAAAATCAATCGATGCATCATTACTTTCCTGCTGTTGATATTGAAAAGACGTGGATGCTAAGATTTAAGGTTTAATTGTGACTAACACCTCTGATTGTGCCGTTGCAGACTTCACACATGTATGAAAATCCGGTCACCATATTCTTCGCAGTTTTCATGGGACTTTGGGGTAAGTGATGCTAAGCATTGGCACACATTGTCCAGACACAGTGACAAGTATCAACATGTTTGCAATGATGATGAGCACATTTGGCCACATACAGTGTTAAAGAAGTTCAACATACATACGTACAACGATATACAGTACCATCATGTCTTGCAATGTTCGTATGCAGTGATCCTGACAGTCCTATTATGAACCCACTGCTCAATGAGGGCAAATTTGGACCATGACTTGCACACATTGTCCTACTCTTACGAATGATAACCGATAATCTTTAATGTCCACTGTGAAGCAGATGGTGTGTATTTTTGTGTAATTAATACACGGGCAATATTAATCAGGGCAGCCACATAATTTGAACCACGAACCTCTGCAACAAGCAACGAATGCGGTACCCCAAGGCGATTCCATGAAAAATGCAAAGTGGCCAGGTGGCTCAGAGTTCAGAGTGCTGCGTTGCCGCCGCTGAGATTCTGTGTTGAAATGAAAGTGGCCACCTGCGATTAAACCAGTTTCTCAATTATAGCAAGATGATGGTCTCAACTCAGTCACCGATATCTGCACAACAAATACAAAAAATCCATAATGTTAAAGTTGGTTCTGTACTTAATTAGGCTACATTCCAGCTCTGAGAATAAAAATGTTAGCTTGACTATCACGTAACAAACGCTCCTCTCCGTGGCAAAGCATTTGGGAAAGAGCTACCCCTACTGTGTGGACCAGAGATCACAGAGGTAGCTCTGTGACATTCACTTTTGTGTAACGTTTTGTAACACGAAGAGCAGCACTGCTCTGTTATAGATCCAAAGGAAAACTCAATCTCATGCCATGCCACTCAGTGCAAGTGGGATAAAATTGTGGCAATGTACCAAAAAAAGCCAATAAAGGTATTTATGAAAGAAAAAAAAGTACTAATGAAGTTACTTTGAACATTACATTTAACAGACTACATTAGGTAACCTTTGAACCCTTGAGCAATCGATAGTGAAATTACTTTTCTAAGTAAATCCTCCCCGTGTGGTGTGTCGCAACAGCCACGGTGTTCCTGGAATTTTGGAAGCGTCGCCAGGCATCGCTCGCATACCGCTGGGACCTGACGGCAGCGGCGGAGGAAGGAGACCCCATCCGGCCCGAGTACCTGGCTCGCTGCACGACCACGAAATGTAACATCATCACCATGGTAATGCTTTCTGCCGTCACCACGGCGACTACCTCATTGCACACACACACCTCTATTTTGTAATGTTGCATGTGTAACTGTTCACTGTTTTCCTAGTTTTTCTTCTAACATATTTGTTGGCCTTTGGTCAATTGTGTTTTCCTCCCAATATTATCCCGATTGTCCTATCGGCATCGTTATGAAACAATGTCCATTTGGAACTCTATGTTATGGAAAGGTTTGCTGAAGCAGATGTTACATAATTACTTATAAGATCCCTTCAAGTGAACACACACTAGAGGGTGGCCCTTTCGCATCAGCCCTGCTACAAAGAAATGTTCATGATGGTCAAACTCATCTTTTTTTAATTCTGAAAGGTGAAATTTGTCCAAATTAAGAAAATAAACAAATGTAATATTGGTCACCAGGCTGATCGGCTTACTACTTGGTTTTATTGGAGGCAGCTGCCTGGATTAAAACCAAGAAATCTCAGCGCTGCCAGCTCAACTCTCAAACATCAGGACCATCAAATCCATTCCTTTATATCATCGCATGCTTAACTAGTAGTGGGGAAAACAAATAATAGTTCATCAGTCAACCTTAACGGCTCACACTAACATTGGTCACTCCGACAGACTAATCTATATACAAATGCTTTTCCGTCTGTGTCCGTGCATTGTGAGTGCAGAAGGAGGAGCCTCATATGCCTAAGAGGATACTGAGGTTCCGATACTGCCTCTCCGGGATCATGGTGTTGTTCTGGGTGAGTCCGCCAACTCAACAGCAACATTGAACCCCTTCTCCTGATCCAGTGAGCTATGGCCAAGTCACCTGCTATGTGCCTCATCTTGGAGGCGAAGCAGGTTTTGAGCCTGGGTACTGCACGAATGGGTAACCATCATGCACAAAATGGACTGTAGGCTGCTGCAGAGCTACCTTGTGGCCAACAGAGAACTGCATTCTTTTGCTTCCATCCTTTACCAACCTGTACTGGTGTGCATGGTGAAGTATGGGAAAATAACCCTGACAATCTGTGCAGGGTTGGGAAGGCCATCATCCAGCAGTGGATTGATATACGGGTTATACACATATATATATATTTTTACTTGACCCAATCCTAACCTCCACACTCTGCTCCACCAGTCAGAATCGCTCTCAAACTATGTTGTTCCTCCTGTGTGATCCATTGAGTGATTACAAGTGGGGGTATAGATACATGCATAATTATATAACTTACAGCCCTTTGTCAATCCAATCACCTGAAATATCTACAGGTGGCCCAAGGCAATGAATACATCATGAACCATATCATGTTATCCACCTGCTCCTGTCAACCTCGATTTGGGTTTCTCGAGACTAGTCCTCGGCCTTAAGGCCAGATGGAAAAGATTTCCTCAGCTCCTTGGCCTTGAGTGTGTGGCCTCAGTCCGAGGAGTTTTACTAGAGGTACCGACCTTGACACTGGCCTCATACTAGCGCACCCAACCTTGAGTGACCTTGACACTGATTGTGGCCTAAAAAGCTGCCGCCTTGGCCTCACCTTGGCCCTGTGGCTTTTGGTCTCAACTTCACATCTGAACGTGGCTCGAGGTCAAGCAGGGCCAGGGATAGTAATTCCTTTCATAACCTTGCATCATTTTCTACAATTGACCACGTGACGTTACCATTACACGTTCATTGTGTGTGATGTTAGCGAAACAGCTCAGGTTTTGTTTAACATGTAGGCTTTTCGCGACCAATATCATCCATAATATTTTTTTTGGATTAGATCGCGTAAATATGTGTCATTAAACCCACCACCACCCGACAAAGCCAATTAGTAAAGTTGTTCACGTAAACAGAACATGCCAATTCATTACTAGTATAGCAAATTCACAATATCTACAATCTGAGTACGACGTTTTGCCAGTCATTTGGTTCTGCTGTAGACAAACGAACTGGCACCTCCTGAGCCACACCAGGCTAGCTCGGCACAGCTAACTCACGGCTTGGTTATATAGTGGAAAAGAGCTACAAGACTGTAAATCTCACCCACCTCTGTGTTTCTTGTGTTACTGGCAGATCCTCCTGATTCTTTCTGCAATTTTGGGTGTGGTTGTTTACCGCCTGACCATCTTTGGCATACTCTCCTCGAGTATCCCCAATCATGTGACCAAGATCAAGGTGATCGGTGCCCTACTCACACCTGATATGGTTACCACCATCACGGCCTCCATCCTCAACATCGTAATCATATTACTACTCAACAAAGGTTACGACAAGCTGGCCCTCGTCCTCACTGATCTGGGTAGGTGTCATCACCATCACGGTTTGCATATATTTATTTTATTATACGCCACAAGAGAACACATGTAAATTTGAAGCTTGGATAAATGTTGTGCATGGTAAATAATGTCGCTGTAAAAATGTCATCATGATTTTAACCTTGCACCATGGGGCCATGAATAGCAGCATCAGTGCATCATCCAGTCACTTGTTCAACTACTGCCTGTTTTTGTCAGAACTCTCTTAAATTTTTCCTCCAGTTTCATTCCGATTGGGCTATCAGAATCGTGTCTTGAGATGAAGTATCCAATGGGATCTCTTGTAGACCAGTGCAACCCTTAATGTCATGAAATGGCCCTAGAAGTGAATATCACTGAGCTACCTCTGAGACCCTTCATTCAAGTGAACTCTGGTTCACACATTAGGGGGAAGCACTTTTCAATCCACACTACTACGGAATATAATGTTAATCTCGTAACAGTCAAATTGCTCATTCTCACAACTAGAATTTCACCAAATTTAGTGATGAACCAAATGGTGTATGTTACAAATGTATATGCCATCATTAGTAACCGTCCTGAAGCCATCAATTCACTGCACTTGAGAACACATGTTACCAGAGGCCGCTGCCTGGATTTAAACCCAGGATCTCAATGGTGCCAACTTAGCACTCTGATTTCACCTCTCGATCCATTGAATCACTGAATGTAATTGTGGGCTGACCCTCACTGCTGCATTGCTACCTTCTAGTCAGCTGTCAGCTATCTGCTTGTGTTGCTCATGTTGCCAGCTACTGAGCCCTTTATTAGTAATTTATCCTGCTGAAGCCTGCACCCCCTCTGAAAGGTGACCCATGATAATTACTAAGATACACCTTATAGATATTTGAGAATCAAGAGCACTGGCTTTCAAACATCATACGGACAGTGTAAATGGCTTAATTGCAAATGGAGACTGAAGGACACTCCACAGGGCGAATGTGGTGAACAACACCTGGTAAACAACTTGTGCACTGTCACTCATTCCCCAGCAACATCTTTGAAATTAACTTTTGATCTTCAAATTCATTTTAATGGATATCAAAGCACGTTACATTGTGAAATGTTGCTATTCCTCAATGCGGCATCATTATCAGTGGCTTCTCGTAGCCTGTGTGCCAGAAACTATGAAAGTAACATCAAAACTGATTGCCCTGTTTGATGTTTGTGTCCATGTGTGCCTTTGTATCACACCCACAGAGATGCCCAAGACGCAAGGAGAATATGAGTATCGGCTGACGTTCAAGAAATTCTTATTTCAGTTCGTCAACTTCTACTCGGCGTCTTTCTACATTGCATTTTTCAAGGGGAAATTCATCGGCTTCCCCGGAAGCTACACTTACTTTGGAAAATGGAGAATCGAGGAGGTGTGTAGATCTGAGGGGTTGGCCCCTCTGTTTTCTATGCTGTTTGTACAACATTTTTATGTTTTACTTTTGTAGTTGATATTTTTCCCAACAATTGTCTTCACACCGTGCTGTTGGTGAAATGTCGAAATAAGGACTCTTTCTTTTGGAACTCTAAAAGGCCTCATTGTCTTCATACCTGGTCACCAGCTCTAGCATTAACACAGTCTCCGGAGTAAAACAGTTTTCGAAACCAGACTTGAGAGAGCACGAGGTCACCACG
Source organism: Petromyzon marinus (assembly GCF_048934315.1). Taxonomy (NCBI): domain Eukaryota; kingdom Metazoa; phylum Chordata; class Hyperoartia; order Petromyzontiformes; family Petromyzontidae; genus Petromyzon; species Petromyzon marinus. Next base: position 1,779,899 of record NC_133683.1, read on the forward strand.
AGCAGAACACGTGTTAGACTGATGCAATTGGTAACCCAGTTAACTTGAGGGTGTTAGTTTATCACATATTTTGCAAGTAGTACCCTTGTGGTCTCTCATTGGACATTTTCAATTATATACCGTATTTATCAAACGCCATTTATTTAAAATTATATATTTGATCATCCTTAAAAATGTACAGTATTTCAGCCCCCCTCAAGGATATGTTTAGCCACTACCTATGACTCACTGTGGCGCAGTGGAGCACGTTGTGTTAGAGAACGGCCCCGTAATATGATATCAAGAACGAATTCTGGAGTAAGGAATTAAGCAGCATTGCGTTGTGCACACGTTAAATCAATGTCATTAAGACAGTGTTAATGACACGTAGTTTAACATTTACATAATTGCCATTCAGAGTCACCCTGAGTATTTGCAGTCACTCTATGCTCGGAAGAAAGTCCATTGCCCAAAATGTACACCTGTTGCTCATGTTTCTGTTTGAAGGCAGACTTGTTGACACATGAGATGATTATAATGAGTACATTTGGTGTTATATTAAGGTGCCTACTTCTCCTGCTGCAGATTTGTAGGAAATCGTCACGAGGGCGATTCATTGATTGATATCCTCTCAAAAACAATACACATAAAGGATAAAGAATAGAGCTTATTATTTAAGTGCCTCTGTGTTTTCTACCAACTTAATTTCATGTTTTACGATTATTATATTTACTAGACGATGCTCTGGAATTAAACTCACCTGATACTAAACACCAACTGCAGTATGCATGTTGTGTGTTGAACTTATTTTGCACCGTACACAGCCTGCATCGGATGTGTGGGGGAAGGACAACAAACAAAACATTATCAGATGCGCCACCATTTTCTTTATTTAAAATACATGAGGGGGAGGGGGAAAGTGTTTCTTATAATCTGGAGAATATTGATATTCTTAATCACTGTCCCCTCTAACATATGGAGCCGTCAGTTTTGCAGTGTGCAATTGACTGAAGAGAAGAATGTGAGAGGATCATTAGAAATGATGTGTGGTATCCATATATGTATTACCCAATATTTCATATCTTCAGTGTTTAACCTGAATCTATTCTCCACCTCATCCCCCCTCCAGTGTCCCCCAAACGGCTGTCTCTTTGAACTGACTTCTCAACTCACTGTCATCATGGTAGTGAAGCAGATGGTTGGCAATTTTCAGGAGGTCATCATCCCGTAAGTATCGCATGAACACATGATAGCTGTGAAGTTTGATTATGGCGTTTCCTCGTGTAACGCGGTAGATGCGTTCCTGAAAATTTCCGCATGAAGTAAAAACGCGCAAGGAAGGAATTACTAAGTTAATCACATTTGCACAGTAAAATCAACTTGCAGTCATCCCATGGTGGGATAAATAACTCAGGCTAGGCTGCCGTGTTACTGTATCATTCGGCATCCTTTATCAAACTGCTCAGCCGCGCAACTCAAGACAGTCGTTCATCGTCGACTGCTCAGGAAAGCATTATAATGGCCGCGTTCGGCGTTTTAACAGTGTGCATTCCACATTATAATGGACACGTTCCACGTTGTGTGAAAAGTTTTCCCAAATATAGGAACCATGTTACAATGAAAATGTGTTGTGTGAAAACGCATTCAGTGAAAAGTCGTGTCGACAGCTTGTTAGCAGTGTGCACTGGTTAAGCAGTGAACACCAGTCAACTGGACAAAGTTCACCTCGTTAGTATCATGCGAGATTCCGATCAGACGCTTCGTACATAGTTTCATAATATTAGACAAGCAACTCCCATGACTGAAAGAGTGTAGTGGATTGACAACGGGCTAAATGAAAAACAGCTACTACTTAGGTTTTAGCAGTTGTTTTGTACAGCTCTCTGACATGTTTTGTGTCATACCGCATATTGTTTGGCATGTCTTGACGTTTCGCTCCACGTGCTTGGGATATTCACATGATACAACCTGAAAACGCAGTGGAAAGCTATGAAATAGCAAACCTAGAGTTGATGAACAAATGGATATGCACGTGTGTAAGGGTGTCTCTGTGTCTGCACATGCGTACCTCCCCCCTCAATTCCCCAGATGGTTCAGCAATTGGTGGGCCCAGCGTCGGGCCAAGCTAAGGCCTGAGGCTGTCTACACGCGCTGGGAGCAAGACATGGACCTACAGCCCCAGAGCCCACTTGGACTCTTTGATGAATACCTCGAGATGGGTACAATGAGCTCAGAGGATCACACTACGGAGTCAACGCGTTTTACTTTATTATTTTAAAAAAACACACAATTGGGTATCATTTGACTATATAGGCACGTGTGTACGGCCCCTGTGTATCTGTCGGACATTGTTGTGGGAGGGAAATTACCCACACTTCGGGTTGTTGAAGGCAGGGAGCACAGATGTAAGAGCTTAGATGTACAATACAAAAATGTAATTTGCTGCACTGTCCTCTGCTGCTCACAACCCCACAATAACTATTGCATGGTCACCCATCCAACCAATTTTCAGGCTCAGCTCTCCTTAACTTCTGGGATCTGATTAAATCTGACACGTACTGGGTGATTTGGCCATAGGCACCAATCTATGGATATACTGTAACACAATTGTCTTTGAGCATGCGCGTATGTGCATATGTACGGAGTTAAGCTTTAGAAACAATAGGAGCACATATTTGCTCCTCTTGTCTGCTAACCAATGCAGCTACATTGGTCAGCTTGGGTTGACGTTTCTCCCCCTTACTATTTATTTAAAACTCTTGTGCATCATGTCCACTGTGGTTAACTGCTGTGATTTGTTGGCATTTCAGCCACAGTGCATATGCCTAAAAATGTGTGGTACGGTTAATGGAGTCCTCAATACAGGATGTGATCTAGTTATTATAGCCACCTAGTGGTGGAAAATGGTGCGAAAGAAACCCAGGTGAACCAGAGCTGAGCATTAAAGATGGTAGTGGCTGGTCGCATCTCAGTGGCCAATGTAATGGACACGATAATTTTGTGAACAAATGATACGAAAATGTGATCATATTTTGGGGTCTCCTTTGACTAAAACACATTCAATGCATTGAAAATATGTTTTGTTTGCTTAAAGTAATCACAACATAACAGCATTAAGAGTGTGTGTCTATATCCTGTTTCACTCATTATCCTATCCTTGCCCCCCTACCCATTCTCAAAATATACCTCAGTTATCCAATTCGGGTTTGTCACTCTCTTCGTGGCATCATTTCCACTTGCGCCATTGCTCGCACTGCTGAACAACATCATCGAAGTGCGGGTCGACGCGTGGAAGCTCGTAACGAAGATGAGGAGGCCTGTGGTTTCGCGAGCAAGAGGAATTGGAGCCTGGGCCGACATTCTGAGTTTCATTGCCACCCTCTCTGTAATCACCAATGTAAGTCGCCAGATTGTCCGCTCGCTTTCTCGCTCAGTATCCCATCTTATGAGTGACATAACATGTCATGTTAGCCGTGTGGGTTCTTTTTACCATACTTCACCATTCTGGTCATGGCAGGTTTGAGAAGAGGTGTAGTGGGGGACCAGGAGCGGTTCGGGTATCACTCGTCACTGATGTTAGTCGTAGCTGGAAGTCAATTGCATGTGTGCTGAATTCAAAGTGCAGTGCACGAATCACTGCACCACCACTCCTATCCACTCTCTCCCAAAATCGCAAAAGGTAAAGCCTTGCAATTGCTTGCTCATGTCACTGCTGGCAGAAGGGCCTCAACTAAAGGTAGCTCTAGAGAACCCCTCTACACGGTATTTGGCCTACTCTTCCATGATGACCAGACATGTTGTAAGATGTGGAATTACCTGCGCTAAAACAGTGATGAACCCATTTATATTGCTAATTGGACAGAGGTGGGGGAGATTTAAGAAAATGATCCATTGCTTCAACTGTTGTGTCAGGAGACTGAACTGACGACTGCCAGATTGCAAATCCTTATATGGTAACCATTTCACTCTGGCAGCAACCCCCCAAATTGTATTTGTGAAAATTAATGTAATTGCCAAGGTAAGATGTTCAGAAGCCTTGGTCAAATCATTGCATGCTAAGTGACCGCTATCGCTGTGCCTCCGTATGCTAATTCCACAGTCATGCATCTTGGCGTTCACAACGGACATCATCCCACGCCTGGTGTATTATTATGGATACTCAGCAGAGTATGGCACAGGTTCGCCTACAATGCATGGGTACACGGAGGACAGCTTTTCAATTTTCAAGATCAGCGACTTCAAGGAGCAAAATTATCCCAACATCCTGCCAGCCTGGTTTGATCCGGCAATCCACACAACCTGCAGGTTTGTGCCATTCAGTGTCATGCCCAGCTATCGGGGGTGCCGTCCCTGCGAATGTGATGCACTGATGTCTGGGTGTGTTGTCCAGGTAGATGCGACATCCTTCTGGGTGTGGCGTCCTCCTGGCTCTGCCCCTTCCTGATTAGGCTCGTTCTCTTCCTCTTTTCACTCCGTGACTTTCCTTTTAAGACCCACACCTCCCCTAGGCCCCACCTCTGTTTATGCCCTGCCCCTTACCGTGGACACAGGGTTTGGCTTAGTTGGGTAGTAAGGGGTTGTGGTAGGGTTGGGGGAAGAGTGTGCATGGTGGGTGGGGACAGTAAAGGGGGTTGGGGGGGAATTGGAGGGGGGGAGCAGTGGGTACGGGTGGGATGGCTTCACAACCAAAGTCCCACTTAGAGAAATATAATAATAGATTGATATAAATTCTAGCTCATTGTTACCTTGCTAAAGAGTAATGTTATTTATTTATCTATCGATCCACGACTGCTTAATTGAGTCTCAAGATCCCTTTGCAGGAAGACCGTGCATTGGGATTCCAGTTTAAGGTGGTCTTATGCATGTGGGATGCAATAAGAGGTCCTGGAGAACCCATGATATTGAAATGAAGCTTAAAGGTTCACACAGACATGAAACCACTTGGTCTACAGCCATCTTCTGGTCACCTCAGCACAGATAGTTAAGAAATTGATGCGATCTACCAACCCTTTTCTCTAACGTTTTTGAATTGCTGGCATACACAACTATAATCAATATAACCATATTGATCGATATTACTTGACTATGATCAAATCACCACGAATACAGCTGATCTTAGATTCCGGAAGTCAAGCCGGCTTGAGCCTTGTTCGTGCTTAGATTGATGATCACCATGCACAATGCAGGTGCAGTAGGCGACTGTGGAGCTAGGTTGTCAGCAGTGGGTAGTTCAGCAAAATTAACAGTTGTGCTATATTGCTCTCCCATTATCTGTCCTCCCTGCCTTCACCAACCTGGCACGGACCAGCGTGAACCATGGTCAAAAGAGCCCCCACAAGCTGCACGTTGTGGGAAGGCCCTCTTTCAGAAGCGGATTTTTTTAAGGGCTGTGAACGCATTTACCGTTTGTGCACAACCATACTTGTTCAATTTAGCGCCAACTCTACTTTCGAGGCACTTTGCTCAATATAGTCCATGCGTGCTTGTGGTTGTACGTGTGTAGGTATCCAGGTTATCGCTACCCGCCGGATCATCCCCAAGCCTACTCCGTCACCAAGCAGTACTGGCAAGTACTGACGGCAAAGCTGGCCTTCGTCATTGCCATGCAGGTACACATCAACATGCACACACACACACACACATTCATAAACCCATTGAAAGATAAAGGTACAGCCCTCCAATTACTTGCTCATGTCACTGATGGCAAAAGCGCTCCTGCTATAGGGAGCTCAAGAGAGACCCTTAAGATGTATTTTTACTGCTCTTCCACACTGGTCAGACGTCTTGGGAAGATGTGGGAGTTCCCACACTGGACAGAACCAAACTCAGCCGACCAATTGACTGGATGTATTCCATTTACACTGCTAGGTGGATAGAGGCAGTGGAATGTAAAAAAAAAACTTTCACCATTGTTTACACTCCCACGACCAAAGATCAATTCACACCCGTGACCTCTGGATTGCAAGTCTAGTGTGCAAAGCCTTACACTACTGCACCATCGTATAGACTCATCTGTGAGCAGTTGTTAAGGTCAGCAGAGCAAACCGTGATCATTGTCAATGGGTCATTACAGATAATGCCAGTAATGCTATTACACCTCACAATTGCACAGTATTTCTGAGATCACAAATAATAGTGGTAATACAATACTTTCATCATGCAGCAGACGATTCATGTTGTTGATGCAATTTGTCACACGTAAGCATGTGTGCTTGTGGGAAGGGGAGCGGCTGCGTTGTTGTTTGTGAACTGCGCTACCAATCCTGTGTGACCGGAGTACTATTTCTGGCCACAGCCAACAACAGTGGAAAATATTAGAACCAGTGTTGAGCTTCCCTTAAGTTGATTCTGTCTTAAAATGAGTACTTGATGAAGTGTGTGAAAATCATCACTGGCGAGATAAAGGTGCACACCACCCCCACAGGCACTGTGCGAACCTTCATAGATGCACTTGTCTCAGTCTGTGAAAGGCTACACAGGGAATCTTTGCAGTGGTGACATGGCCGAGTGTAAGTGTTTGCTGATTGTTGCGGTAATTTGCGGCTGCCCAGGTGAATACGGTGGGTGCATTAACTGCACATCATAAATGTTGCCTGCTGCATAGTGAACGTAAAAAATCCATTAAGTAATTCAAAAAAAGTGCCTCGGTATAATTTGCCAAATGTTCAAAAATTACTCAAATGACTTAATTTAATTTGGGAAAAACGACGTAACAATATAATATCCCTAGGCTGCAGGTCCCCGGAATAGTTGACCTGAGATGTAAAGCACTTTGAGATGCTGCCATATTATATTTAGTAAGCACCCTTTACATGCAAATCCTGAAACTGAAAATCCTTTACCTGTGTGTGGACGTGTGCAGCACGTGGTGTTACTCACGAAGGCCTGCATTGCATACATCATCCCGGACACGCCATCCCATGTGCGCGCCTGCATGCGCCGCGAGCGCTTCGTCGTACAGACGATTCTGCAGCAGGCAGAGCTGGGCCGTCTCCGAAACACCCTCCTCACCGATGCCCCCAGCTCACCGCCATCGCCTCAATTCCACGTTGAGGATGAGCAGGCAGAGATGGGCCTGCTTCGCTGCTCACTGCATAAGGAGTCTCCTGGCGTATTGCACCCACCCCAGCGGTGCCACATGGAGAATGAGCAGGCAGAGAAGACTGGTGACGACTCACTGCTGAAGGGATCCGAGGAGGAATCAAGCAGCGAGGATTCGTCAACTGTCTTCTACAGCATATAAATCTACTCAGACTTTTAAAGGAGGCTGCTATCCTAACGCTGTTTGCACGTGGACAAGGACATTGCAATCGAACACTATCTGTATATATTAATAAATAGTTTATGATTTAACATGTCTCAATCATCTCATGTCTTTTCATACGAATCACGATGTGAATGAGGAAAACTAGAAATTATTGTTATTTTGTAAATATTTTTTATTTTGGTTTAACACGTAGGCTTTCGGGCCCAATATCATCCATAGAGGTGTTTTTTGGGTTAGATCGCGTACATATATAAACGTGTCATTAAAACCCGCCACCACTCGATACAGCCAACTAGTAAGGGTTGTCACGGAAACAGAACAAGCCAATTCGTCACTGGTACTTTGGAGAGCCAAGCCACAACATTTACAATCGGAGTACGACGTTTTGCCAGTAATTACAACTAGCTTCATCAGGCGACAGCCAGATTTGTGACACTCTCGCGCAAAGTGGGGGGGGGGGGGGGAGATTACCGAGTCAACGTACATTATGCATGTGCATAATGAGAGCATTTTGATCTTGTCCTTCCTGTCTATTGTGTATTAAAATAGCCGTACCAATGGTAATCCCTATTGAAGTATGGTGCCCTTTATAGGCATGCATTTAAATAATGTATTATTTGTTGGCACCCGTGTTCAGCAGTAGCAGAGCACACGTGCCAACAAGGACACTCAGTTGATTTTAATGTTGAAGTTCTGTGCAAAACTAGCTACTGCTGGCCAAGAATAATTCGAGAATCTATCGAAATTGAAAGAAAAATGTACCGTTCGGATAGCTACCGCCTTTGTGCTGTGTGAAAGCGACCCATCAAATAGTACATTAGATGAAACTCCAAGTACCCACTCAGGAGGTATAGTGGTAAAGCAGTGGAGGAAAAAAAAGCAAATTTTTAAATTTGCCCTTGTTGAATGATAGAGTCGAGACACACAGCAAGCGAGATTAAGAAAGCGCATCGGAAGAAATAACGGAGGTGAGAGAGAGAAACAATTGCCTCCTGGAGAAGGAAAGGCATTCCTACCGAGGGAGACAAGTTGACAAAGATTTTGATAATGGGAACCGGTGGCGTGGCTCGATCTTCCCTAGGTGCGCAACACGCTACCGAAAGAAAACAAAATCCTATTCAAAGGCTAAAATAAGCTCCATTTTTTGTATAAGAGCCGGATAAACAATAACCCCATCCATAGACTGAGGAAGAAAGGGAAGAGCCTGAACAAAGGGGAGGAGATTACGACGGAGATGGGTTGGAGGTGGAGAGAAGGGGAGAGGGGAGGCCGTAAAGGCGGCTGCACATTCAAGGAAAGCGGCGTAGAAAGAGTTGAACGGGGACATGGAGACAACAGACAAAGGGTGGAGAAAGAGGAAGGCAGGATCTTTCAGTGCTCCCTACAGGAAACCCACAAAACTGAATTTCCTAAACTCGTGTCGCCTCCGTGACAGCAGCACCACCAACGCCACAGACTCACGCTCCCCTAATCGATAATACTATCTCCATTGCCGACCAGCCACGAGATGGCTGCTCTCAACACCTCGGTCTTAGTGTAAGCAGCAAAAGACTTCCGGCTGGTGAGCAACCGGCCATTGCGAGGGTTGGAAAGAAACTGAAGCACGGGGCGACTCCCACAACCTTCGGGTATTTCCAAACTGGATGACGTCTTGGGATGAAGCTAGAAGTAAGCCAAATCTGCACTCAATAAATGGGACAAAGATTCCAGAGAAGCCTCCAGAAATGTCACAGGAGGCTCGGGTGTGAGAAACCAGACTCCATGTGGGGTCCTCCAGACCTTTGCCCTCCAGTTCATCAACATTTGTAAAAGCAGGACGTCTCAAAGGTACGTAGCATGGGTGAGGTAAGAGGTTGAGAACCACGTTCCGAGATTAGGCGCTTTGACAGGTTGGGGTCCGAGTTAACGTTTAATGGAGCTCACCCTACGACATTATGGATAGAAGGGTAGTGTGCCGGCACAATCCGGACACCCTGCTACACCGAAACACTCTGCTGCACCAAACTCCCTGGTACAGCTAAACACTGGCACGATTGCGCTCAAATACACACAAACTCTCGCTCGGCCAGTTGGTACACAGGTTGTCAGTTGTGGGGGACGATGGCCCCGGCTCCCCCCCCGGGGGAGGGCTGATCTCGAGAGGGCTGCGGGCTCCGGACTCCTCGCTCAAGTGAGAGCAGCCGCTACTCGACTCCTCGCTCGCGGTGAGAGGGCTGCCGCTCTCCGGCTCCTCTCCTCGCGCCGCAGCCCCTCGGGTCCGCGGGTCCTGTTTGTGGGGCATAGCTCGGGGCTGGCACGTGGCTGCCTGGAATCAATCCGTCGCTTCTCAGCCACTCAAACGCGACGTCTCCGCTCACACAACCCCGCGCACCACTCACACGAACTGAACGGGGGGTCAGGGGTCAGAGGGCAATGACGTCCTTCGCACACGCGTTGCCGCCGATGCCGGGCAATGGAGATTGTTTAAAGGGCTGCGGGGCGGGGATTTGGAGTCAGTTTTAGAGCGACACACCAATCGCACGCGCGGGACGGGGGGGTCGGGGGTTAGAGGGCAGGGACGTCACTCATACACGCATAGCCGATTGGGGGGCTGTATTGGAGATTATTTAAAGGGCTGTGGGGGCGGATATTCGGGATTGGTGTTAGCCCGCAGTCACGAAAGCTTTAAATCGAAATTTATGTTAAGTGTAATGTGTTGGTGTTAATAAATAGTGTTGCCTCCCAAGAAGTTGTGTGCGCCTATCTCAGCCCATTACATATAAGTGTAGACATGATTATGTAATTCTTGTGTTCATACAAGTGTAGTGACACAGCGCTGACTGCTGTCCAGCAGCGGCAACTGCAGTGGAAAGTTTGCACACACGCCGTTGAGCATATATACGGGTATGCCGGCCGGGCAGAGGAATTGGGGCAAGGGTCATGGAAGACCTCATAGGGAAGCCTCTGGAACCCTCTGGTCGGTTCGAGAAGGGAGGCGTGGATAGGGCAGAGCCAAGCCGCGCCGAGTAGAATATAGAATATAATATAAGCAGCGGAGAGCGAGAGCTCCGGGCTGCCGGTTCTGGGAGTGGACTCGTCTCGTCGTCGCTGTCGTTGCCACCGCATTCGCCCAATCATTGCGTGGCCAGACAGTAGCTGGCCTTCTCGGTCGACGCCGTCGGTGCAACACGGACAGGGTCGTGTCTAGGCCGGGCTCTATGGCAACGTGGTCGAGTGAGGCCGGAGTTGGTGTGAACAAGATAATAAAGAGACGGTGTCTCCTGCAACTACCTCGTCTTCGACAGTGTGTGCGACACACACCACACGTCGGAAGGAGAACACTTCACAAGTATAAATGCTGCCTGTGTCAGTCGAGTCACATTTGCTCTAATTTATTTTGGTGACCTAAGACAGGAGAAGCAAAATGCACTTCTTCAGGAAGTGATATTTTTTTCATAATGCAGAGGCTGTGCCTGATACACATCTTTCATGTGTTGTTTGGCAACCCTGGTGCCCAGTAAACGCCATATGGCCAGATCTTTGCATTGAATTCCAAGTATTAATTCCTCCATACTTGTGCACAGTTGAGTTTTTATTCCATTCCCTTCATGAACCATGTCTTTGAACTTTACATCATAGTAAGATAGTACATGCCGATGAATAATTAATAGATGCTTGAAAACATCTATCCCCAACCATCTGCCTGTGTTTGGCCTAAAACCCAATCACCCAGAATGCCCAAATTCACCTTACATACTCTAGGAATGTAAGCAGGTTAATGCTTGTATATCCATCACAATCATCACCCCCAAATGTGAAGACATGTCACGAGACTCGCTGACTTTTCTTAAAATACTTGAGAAATACAAATCATAGCTGAATATTTTCAATTCCATGTGTATAAGCCTTTGTCTCAGATTTATTGTAAAATAAATATACATGTACAATATAAACATTCAAATATCAGAAAATATTTAATGTATGTTGAATTTCTTTCACACTGTACATAACCAACCATGCTAAACAAGACATGATAAAAACAATCCAAGTCATGGGTTGCATACAATATGCAACTTTGGTTTATTGATTACAAGTTACATAAAAGGTTCTGAAATTTTACAATACAGGTATAGTGCAATCTAAATAAGCAAATGTACTTTTACAGTGATTTCCCAAATGTTTATAACTACACAAATACTAGCATGTATGTTCCCAATAAAGTAGTCTCCTTCCAAAATGGCTAAAACCAAAATAAGTTTAGTTGTGCTCACAATATTTTTCACATATCCGTTCTCTTTCAAGTGACATTTGAGTCTGCATGGATTTGCTGTGCAAAATACTGCTGCAACCATTCACTAACTCCAACCCTGAACGAACTTCATCACATTTTTCCAATACTTTGTTGTGGCACTTCCATTAACAGGGCAATTACTGTGCCCCATGGGCCCCAAAAGTTCACAAGTAATTGCGATTCACACCACAGCACCTGAAGTACCATTGATGTTTAACAACCATGAATTAGCAGGACCAAGCGAACGTATCCTTCTGAGTACAAACCTCGACCACCGCCTTAAAATGCAGCCATCCTTGTTCTCCTTGATGGTGTCAACCAGCTCTTTCAGACGCGACAGGTGGTACACGGCCCTGAGAAGAGACACGATTGAGAGAAAATTACTTGGTTGACTTATTATCATGGTGGAAGCCAGAAAAATCTCACCAAGTCTCAGGCGGGTTTGGCAGTGATATTTTGCAAATTTCATCAGCGAGTGGTATGTGAGAGGAAATCGGAGAACCCGGTGAAAACAGAAGGAGTAAAATGCAAAACTCCGGATATAGATTCAAGATTCCATTGCTGTATTACTAACTCCTGGTTACCTAGCAGCCAAAATCTATAATATATGCTATTACCAAATAGTCTCCCATCCAAGTAATAACCAGGCTTACCTGCTTAGCTTATAACATTCATAATCTGACATCATACTTAGAGGCGGTGCAGCCTCTATGCTGTGCGTGAGTGTGAATATAAAGATAAATTCACAATGGCGTGGAGGGGTTTTCCCAGGGACGATCAGCCCCTAGGAAGACGTCCGTGTTGAAGCTGCCCGGGGAGGGGGCCTCCAAGCCGGGGGATTCCAACTCCATGCGCGCCCTGCTCAGCAGCTCCTCCAATGAGGCTGTGCATCAAGAATCACGCATCGCACGTCACAACCACATGGGTGGCCGCTCAGTCGTCTCTGTGAGAAAAGACTGAATATGTACCTGAAAACATATGAAATGTCATCTGCTATATACAGACTATATATATACACACACACACCTAGGGATCTAAGGTCCTCTGACACGGGCTCCTCGTTGGCTACATTCGTAAGGCCGGAGATGTCCAAATCTTTGAGCCACTCTGGGTACTTTGGTCTGCTTTGCGGGCTCTGAGCGGCACCTGCTCTCTTCGTGCTGGTATCCGTCTCGTGGCTGCTGGTCTGGGAGTCCACATCGCAGTCACGCAGCCAGGCCGGGTACCTGAGCTCAGGAATGCTCGTGATCCCCGACACATCCAGCTCATCCTTTTGGCTTGTCAACCACCTGGGATAGGTACTTGTCGCACAGCCGCCGTTCGGCAAGTGCTCACGCCTAGTTGCTTCACTGCTCCGTAAGTACAACAAAACATTCTTCTGGTTAGAAAAGAAATAATTTTTGGGCTTTGCCGACTCATTTAATGGCATCAGGGCCTTGTTGCTTCTCGCTGTTGAGCTCAACCGTTCAGTTGGCTTATTGCCCCTCACCAATGATGCGCCGAGGCTGTGCGCGGTGACCCCGAGAGATGACCGCTTGCCTCTGTGCGACACTGCGAGGTCTCGGTGGGCGACAGGCGAGCGGAACAAGGACTTGGAGGAACCGTCAACTGGCGCCTCTAGGAACTGGTCCGTGGTTAGACTGACCGTCGGGCTATAAGCCATGACCACTGCAGCGCAGCAGTGAGGCTGCACGTGCCCGAGATGAGGTCCTCCACAGGCAGCATGCCACCTGCAATGTAAGACCCACAGACATTTTACTGGTACACAATGAATTTGCTCTCCCCTAGATTCCTTGACCCCTGAACGGCAATCCTGCAATGTTGCCTTACTTTGCACCATCAGTAACTAATGATGTTATCCGTTTGTGGAGTTTGTGAGAATATGGGATAAATCAGTGCATGAGCTGTTATTGTTTAAACTTCAGATGTGTCCAGTCTAGGATCTGCAAATTTTGACACAAAGGTTGGAGGATCACTTAGATTTCACAAACTTTACAAACTCAATATTCAGTGAAGTTGCTGGAAGATGACAGGAGAAAGAAATGCATGCTCCGACCTATCTGTTCAGACCTATGCTATCCTCTCATATGCGTGTGCTTACTGTGGATAGTTTTCTCTGACATAAAATGAACTCATTAATGGAATTTGCCAAGCATCCCAGTGTGGGACTCTCACGAAAATGTATCTTTAGACCTTATTAAGGGTTTTTTTTCTAGGGGAATTACATTACATTCATGATAGCATAGCATAATTGACAAGCACCCAGTACAAGCAAATAAATGGGGTTCTCCTCTCCAATTATCCCCCCTCCAGTCAACTAGCTTCGATACCTCATGAGACCTCCTTTGCCAGTAACAAGATATAGTAATAGGTTTTTACCCTTTTATCTGGCACAAAAACTGACACCTTTATACAAGGGATCATGTTTGCGATAACCACAACGCAAGTAGTCAAAATGCAAACAAGAAGACGCTAAGAATAAGAAGACGCCTTTTTGCGTCTTCTGGTCCAACACCAGTGGAGACTGGGATCTCAGAAAAGCCATCTCGGGTATGGACCAATCAAATTCAAGGACAGTGCATATTATCAGAGTTGTCTTTTTTGTTTGCATTTTGACTACTTGTGTTGTGGTTATTGCAAACATGATCCCTTGTATAAAGGTGTCAGTTTTTGTGCCAGATAAAAGGGTAAAAACCTATTACTATAGCTTCAATACCATTGCACCGCGTGCACACTCGATAGCCACTCGAGTGCAAGCACCACGGAGCGATTCCTCGCGTGGCGAGAGGCGCAACCCACCTTCATCCACACTGTGCATCCTCCTCTCCTCCGCGCGTCTCCGCTCCGCCATGCTGCGCGGCGCTGTGCTCTGCACGTATCCTGGGTGGCGGTGACGCACAGATTCCGCTCTGCTCAAAGTCCTCGATGTAGGCGTCCAGCGCACCGCTCGCCTACGAGCAGCACTGCTCTCCGCACACCACAGGGCTGCGCTAGCCCCCGCTTCCGGTCCGGAGCAGCGTGCTGCCCAGGCTGCCGCGAGGGCTTGTGTCCGTCACCGTGCTGTCGCCCGAAGGGCTGTTTGTCTCACCACCGTTGCAGTACATTTTGTACGATTTGGGATGCCTGGACCGGATGGGGCCAGGGAGAGGAATGGCTGTGGCTACAAGGTCACCACTGGTCCTGGTATGGGGGGCACCATGAGGAGCTGCTGTGTGCGGAAAGTGGGTCCGCTGTCGCAACGCGATCGCATGGGCCAGTGTCGACCACTTCGCGTTAGGTCTCTTAAGCTACTGTGGCTGTTGTCCTTTTTTCAACAAAAATTCCAGCCTTTCCCATGGTTTCCTTCATCACACCTGCAAGCTCTATGTACAACTGAAGTGTCATAAATGCACTACCTGCCTACTACTACATTATGAATGATATACATTTAAGAATTAGCTGGCGACAACTCCATGTTTAAAACACACTGTATTCAAAAGAGAAGGCTTAACATTTAACATTGGTTAACGTTTGGCATGCACACCTGCATATAAAAAAATTACCGTACTACTAATACAATGAATGCTAAATATTAAGTGGTATTACAGTAGTATGACTACTTATATTTATATATTATCGCACCTCCGAAGAGCACGGTTGGCTTTGTACGATGCGAAAGAGGTTCAACACACATACAGAATACAATACTTTCCGAGCACATTATGCGTACCGAACCTCCAAGTTCCTTACCCTACCCTTTTTAAATCCATTGCTGGCTGACAGCTGTCCCATGCTATGCAGCTCCCAGGGGGAGGGGTTATTTACCATACTTCACCACGCTGGTCAGTGTGAGTTTGGTGATGGCAGGGGGCTATAGAAGTGCATTACAACCATGTACTGAATATTGCTGCACTGATGGCAGGGGGCTATAGAAGTGCATTACAACCACGTACTGAACATAGCTGCATTGGTGGCAGGGGGCTATAGAAGTTCATTACAACCACGTACTGAATATTGCTGCATGGATGGCAGGGGGCTATAGAAGTACATTACAACCACGTACTGAATATTGCTGCACTGGTGGCAGGGGGCTATAGAAGTTCATTACAACCACGTACTGAATATTGCTGAACTGGTGGCAGGGGGCTATAGAAGTGCATTACAACCACGTACTGAATATTGCTGCACTGATGGCAGGGGGCTATAGAAGTACATTACAACCACGTACTGAAAATTGCTGCACTTGTGGCAGGGGGCTATAGAAGTACATTACAACCACGTACTGAATATTGCTGCACTGATGGCAGGGGGCTATAGAAGTACATTACAACCACGTGCTGAATATTGCTGCACTGGTGGCAGGGGGCTATAGAAGTACATTACAACCACGTACTGAATATTGCTGCATTGATGGCAGGGGGCTATAGAAGTGCATTACAACCACGTACTGAATATTGCTGCACTGGTGGCAGGGGGCTATAGAAGTGCATTACAACCACGTACTGAATATTGCTGCACTGATGGCAGGGGGCTATAGAAGTACATTACAACCACGTACTGAATATTACTGCACTGGTGGCAGGGGGCTATAGAAGTGCATTACAACCACGTGCTGAATATTGCTGCACTGGTGGCAGGGGGCTATAGAAGTGCATTACAACCACGTACTGAATATTGCTGCACTGATGCTCGCCACGTGAGAGCCACACAGCAGGACAATGCTATACTGTACAATATTGAAATGATTCTCCTACAAATACTAAACATTATTGTCTTAACAATCAATACTACTTTTAACATGAACAATAACTAATAAATGCACGCGTAGTAATCGCCGTGCTAACCCTTAGCGTGCAATGTGAGCAGAACTTGTGTTGTAAGTCGTACCCAGTCCATTACCGCGCCACACACTCCCATTAACAAACCAACGACATTTACTGAATGTCCTCCTCCTTTACACGGCACAACCAGACAACACTTTGCACACCGAAGTGTCCAAGCCGCGTGCTGAGTGAAGCAAACCCCATTCACTCTGCGCTCAGCGTTCAACAAAGTTGAACCTGGCTCGCCCTCACGCCTGCCCATCTCTCTCCGTCTCTCACCGGAGATTATTCCATTGATCGTCTTCGCCTTGCCGTCCAGAGATCCGTGTGGATTATCCGTGAGGGTAGTTAAAGGTCGCGGTTATTCGGAGAAGTTTTTTTTATTAATTTTCCCGCCACAACCGCCGCGTCGCCAACGGCCGCTGAAGGCGATGTCCGAGACGCGCAGCCTGCGCATGCGCACTGAGGGTTGAGAGAAACCTGCGGGGAGGGGCAGCGGGGGGCGGGGAAGCCGCCGCCGTTGGCCACACCCACATTCTGGCCACGCCTATATTGAACCGACGTCACGGTGACATCATTCTGGGTCGGACTTTATCGTGGGCTGGCTGTGCACGCGAGGAGCTCCTGACTTCTGACTCTGAATTCGAGAAAAAATCAAAGATTCACGATGTCTACCTTCGTCGAGATAGGTAAAGTTTAACGTTAGTGTTAGAGATGTGTGTTTGTGTTAAATGTTGAGCCTGTGGACAAAACTTTTGGGGATGTGCCAGATGTCTCCATCTAACGTTAAGGAGGTTGGAGCCTGGATAGTGCATACCAGGTGTTACAGGCTACATGATGGGAAGCAGAAGGCATTCTAGTAAAATAGGTTTTTGTTTGTACGTTAATGCTCCTCCTTTTCCTTTACCAACCCATACTCACCGGCATGGTGAAGTATTTGCAAATAACCAACACGATTCGCGCGATCGTCAAGAGGCTCTCCAGCAGGGGATTGGCAAAAGGCCGTACAGGAGCAGTTTTGTGAAAAATCATTGATTCTTTCATAATGTACATCTATGATTTATTATTATTGTTCATGTGGGTAACCTCGGCGAGGGGGGAAGCAAGGTCGGGAAGAGCGGGGGATGGGGCCGCTTTTGACCACGCCCATATTTAGGTGACGTCACGCCCTTTTGCTGTGACGTCACTATAGCAGGGAGTTATCCTTGGCTGGCTGTGCATGAGGAGCTCCCGAGTTATAACTCACAAGATCTGAGATTAGACCAAAGATTCATGATGTCCACATTTGTTGAGATAGGTAAAGTGTAATGTTCGTGCTATGACGGGGCTTTGGGCCAGTTTTAAATATTGAGATCTCGTCAGTGTTTTAATCGGACGCTCAGCAGGGTTTGAGCCAGGATAGTGCATAACAGGTCTAAAAGTGTGGTGTCGGGCTACATGGTGGGCAGCAAAGGGCAGTCCATCAAAATTGGTTGTACTATACATACTATACGTCTTCACCAACCCACATTAACCAGAGTGGTGAAATGTGGATTTGAAGCTTTCGTGACTGCAAGGATCCATACTCTTTGGTCCCTTCACCTGATGAAGGCCACTTGTTTTGTGGCCGAAACGTCGTGATTGTTGTTCATTTTATTTATTTATTTTTCCCTACGTGACTTTACCGAATAGAACCAAAGAGTACATATGTTATCTCCCGCGCAATATGGTATCTCCCTCGCAAGATGTTATCTCCCGCGCAAGATGTTATCTCCCTGACAAGATATTATCTCCCTCACAAGATGTTATCTCCCTGACACGATGTTATCTCCATGACAAGATATTATCTCCCTCGCAAGATGTTATCTCCCTCGCCTCGTATGCAGGAAGTCCGTGAGTTCGATCCAAATTGTGACGCCTGTAATATTTGGAGTTTGCGTGTCTCTCTCTCTGTCTTCTCGTGGCCGCGTGGATTATTCCCTGGGTCCTCCGGTTGTTCCTTTAACATTTAGAATCAACGTGCTTTCAGAGTTATTTGGCTGCTATAAATTTCCACGTGATGCGAATTATTTTCCACCTCGCTACCAAGCCGCGCCAGGGCAGTGCCGAGCCAGCCCCGTGTGGCTCTCAAGGCACCAAGTTATGTTTCCACTGCGGAACCCGAGCCGTGCCACGGACGTCACGTGTGACGAGCGCGTCGAGACGCATGTGGGTGGTGTAGTGCAGTAATTTTCTTTTTTTTTTTACTCGGGGGTACGCGGACCCCTGGGGGCTATGTGGCAATGCCCCAGGGTGTACGTGAGATAATGTATAAATATGTGAAATCATATCGGACATGAGTCATTGGTGAATAGTCATGTATGAATCGGACAATGTAAAGTAACTACGATACAATTTGTATCCACGTGGTAACCTGGAACGATATGAAAGCACTTTCTAAACTCACTCATCGTACACAATGCGGGTTTACAAGAGCAGCCAGGGAACTAATGACGTCTCGCGTGCAGAGCGTCCGTTTAATTTGTTTTTATTCGCTTGCAGTTACTAGCAGCTGGTTAGGATATACCTCTCACAAAGTGGACAATTGGTTAAAATATTGACGTTCATTATTCACACGTTGATTTCTCAGAACCACGTTGGGTCAAGGGGGGAGTGGGGGGGGCTACTCGGTTTAAACTAAATTCAACAACGAGGGGGGGCACCGGTAGCCAACAACGGTTGAGAACCACTGGTGTGATGTGCGCTGGTGTCCTTACCGTGCACTCACCGAATGTCACGCACAATGTACGCGTCATTATCCCCGCCCCTGGCCCTGCTTGGCCCCAAGCCATATTCAGACACCGCGTGAGGTTAGCGTATCCCGGTTTTTGGTTCTAGCGCAACATGGAAAACGGCCAGTGGAGAACCAGGCAATAGAAATGTGGGAGGCACTGTTGGCACGTCCATATAAAACTGCACATGTTATCCCGTGGATACAAAATGCAGGTTAAGAGGAAGAATCGAGGCACGGTGATAAAAAAAAACGTGATAACCCAGCAGGGTTTGAGCCAGGATAGTGCATAACAGGTCTAAAAGTGTGGTGTCGGGCTACATGGTGGGCAGCAAAGGGCAGTCCATCAAAATTGGTTGTACTATACATACTATACGTCTTCACCAACCCACATTAACCAGAGTGGTGAAATGTGGATTTGAAGCTGTCGTGACTGCAAGGATCCATACTCTTTGGTTCTATTGGGTAAAGTCACGTAGGTAAAAAATAAACCAACAAAAATCACGACGTTTTGGCCACAACACAAGTGGCCTTCTTCAGGTGAAGGAACAGAACTGTCGGGACGACAGCACTTCAATTGAAATGTGGTCAAGTAACCACCATGATCTGTGTGGTCACGGGGAAGCTCTCGCAGAAGCTGACAAGCTTCCATCTTGGCAGTAATTATGTTGCCTCTTTTTTACTCTCAGCGTCTCTGCAGCGCTTGCCGCGCTCGCACTCCTCGCCCCATTCACCCCCACCCTCCCCCTCTCTGACTTATTTAACTGCCCTAACCCTGGTTTCTCTCCCACTTCAGTAAAACAGTTTCCTTGCTGTGGTTGTCACACCTGATGATGAGTGCTTGTGTTGCATTCGAAACGTCGTGATTTATTTCTATTTCTATTTTTTTTCACCTACGTGACTTTACCGAAAGAACCAAAGAGTATAGCTGACAAGCTGTCAGGGCAAAAATGACTTTGCATATTCCAACTAATATTTTTTGCCCTGGTTTGTGTCTGACCATGCTGGGCACGGCTTTGTTAAAGTGTACGATATTCAATGGGGTAAAAGTCCCCTAATGGTAATACAACTTTATACCACAGGTGTACTCACACTGGAGCAGCGTCGACATTTATGAGAAAGCTTTACACATGAGTACCATGTGCGGTTCTTTACCGACATTCCCATCCCTGCACCTGCCTCCCCTGTCCCTAATGCAATGAACCCTCTACCCCCACATTACCTATGCAGAGCTCGTGGAGAGAATGAATGAGGAGGAGGGAGCGGAGGGGCATGAGGCTCAGCCTTCAACGGTGCCGCAAGACTTTTCGACGTCATCATTTCAATCTACCCTGGCCCAGGTACGATGCGGCACAACGTGGATTTGCACTGCCTATAAATTAGCTTGGCTAATGTCAAAGATGGGAGATTCCTGGTATTTACAGATTTAGTTGTTGTTTGCATTCGCCAACTAATGGGCCCCAAAGTGTAGACATGGCTGCTCCTCATTTATAGATTTGCAGCCTTTGCAGCAGTGCGTTTTGGTGACTATACTGTGCTGATGAGTCCGAATGAGGATTACACCGGTCCACAGTTGCATATCACTGCATAACTGCTGCTGTTAGTCTGTCACATTTGCTCAACTTTATTTTGATGGTGGTTTAAGATAGCATTACCACAATGCACTTTAGAAAATACTGATGTTTTTTGTATAATGCACAGGGGCTAGATGCTTTGTGTACACATTTCTCCAGGTCTCTGGTTTCCTCCCATAGCTAAATGACACAGTGTAACTGGTATTGGCCAAACGTACCAATGCTGAAAAAATACATGCAAATTATTCAATTGGAATTAAACTAAGCAACTTCGTTCTCGACTGCAAAAAAACAGAACTTGGTAGGACCCTCCTTGAAAATAAAAATGTAAACTCATTGAGGTTTTCCTGGGTAAACAAGTACATCATCATAGCAATAAACAACTTGCATACAAATAGCAGATTAACTTATGTCCTGATACATGTATCATGAGCTTATGAATAAATATACATTTCATGCATAAGCTATTACATCTCTCATATTCGTGTGTGTGCTTGCCTTTGCGTGTAGGACACTATCTACTTTTGCGATGGAGTCCGTCGGATCGATTTCATCCTCGCGTTCGATGATGAGGTCCATTCTCAGGACGCCATCAACAATCAGGTGAGAACGAGGAACCTACAAATAATGCTCCACCTTCCTGCACCCAGCATTATCACCCCTCCCCACGTGCAACACCACACGCCTCTAAACCTAGGTTTGACGCAGTGGTGCCAGCTCAGCTCTCTGACTGCTGAGTCACCCTGCCACCTCCATACGAGTCTTTAAATCCACAGTATACATCCTTTATCAAACTGTATCGTCAACTGCAGACCACGCTAGTCAATGAACGCTAGACTCCCATCACTCAACTCGCACATCCATACCCTGAACCATACGCCTCACTGCTTTGGCGAACAACAATCAATTATCGTTACGTATCACACTCCTTCCACAACTCCTCAATAAATACACCACTTTCATATTGCACACACCGACACCCAGACATAACTTACAGGATATATGTAATATCCACATTCTAACTGCCAAATGGAAAACTATTATAACAGTGCTGAAGTACCCAGTATGCATTCTCTGCAATATTGATGTTTTTGTTTATTTTGTTGCTATTGTACCCACGCACAATGGATCTATCTCCCTTGTAAAATAGCAAAGCAACTAGCTAAGTGAGACCATCCCTGTAACAAATAAGGTCAACTCAAAGAGTTGATTGACAAAGAGCTGTGCAAATTTTTATTTTATTAAGGTCTGCTGAAGTGACACCGACTGAAGCAGTTCAGTGATGCTACTTTGCAGAGCCGTTCTCTGATTGATTCCCATGTGAGGCTCTACTCACTGTAAGAGTTCAAGAAGTTTCCTCACCTCTTGACTTGACTCCCACAGTGACACAACTGAGAACAATGTATAACACAGATGGTCAATTTTGTTTGACAGAAGAAGAGGAGCGAATATCAGGCAAGCCTGATGAAGATGGGGCTAGATCTCGAGATTGAACCCAAGGAGGTAAGTTTCCTGCGTGTCTCTCTGCTATAGATGACAGACACTGTATACAAATAAAAAGGTGTTAGACTGTGATTGCTTCATAATTTCACTGCTGGCATACATTCCTTGAGTAGGAGCGCTAAAGATCCCCGCTGGAGGGTATATGGCCTACTCTTCTCTGCTTGCCAGACGTCTTGAAAGAAATAGCGAATACCCATACTTTACCCCACCATGCACAATCTTAAGATGGATTAATTGTGGCTTACCCATTTATACTGGAGGGTATAACAGTCTCCACCTTAATGTGGCATGCCAGCTATTTATACTGTAGTAATAAGTGTTCGATAACTGCACGTACGTTATGCAATTTGCTTTTGGGTTGTGCCACACGTTGATCGGCACGAGGTGCTAACAACACGTGACACAAGCACGAAAATCCACGCGGCCGTGGACACTCTTCCAAATGAGACCATCCTGTTCCCTTGAACTCTCACCTGGTCAAACAAAGTCTAATAAATACAACTAAATGCACTCATCTAGAGTCTGACGATGAACTTCGTGCCATCCACTAGGAGTCGGTGAGCGGACGCACCACCTTTGTGAAAGTACACGCGCCATGGAACCCACTCACCACCTATGCCGAGATTCTACACATCCAGGCAAGATTCTGATGGTCATTGTAATGATGATCATGATGATGCCGATGATTGTGATGATGATTGTGGTGATGATTGTGATTATGATGGTGATAATGAATGTGATGACAATAATGTTTGTGAAGATTCATCATGGTTGTGATGATAATTGCGATGATCATGCATGTGATACAGAGTATGATGGTGAGGGTGATGATTGTGATGATTATAATTTATGACGTTCAACGATAATAATCGTAGCACTGACATTACGAGATATCGAGAGACGTAAATATACAAACGGATTAGAAAAACGTACATTTGGAAAAATATGCATATTAGCAACATATTGACTCTTTTTAGAAAAGTGAATGGGCTCGGGAAGGGCACGTTGCTTGAAGGGATGATGTCTGCTGGCCGAAAATGACATTGGAGTGGCAGCAGAAGGAGAGAACGTGCCCAAGATGATGTATATCATAAAGATGGCGAGATAAGATTGGCTCATGTGCGTGTGCTCATGACTGGGGATATTGGTGGGACAACTTGAAGAGTGGGTGGGATATGCAGTGGAGGCTTTTGGCATATTAATTGTTGCATTATAGGACTTGTTGTATTATAGGACTTGTTGTATTATAGGACTTGTATTATAGGATTTGTATTGAATGTTGTATTATAGAACTTGTTGTATTATAGGACTTGTTGTATTATAGGACTTGTTGTATTATAGGACTTGTTGTATTATAGGACTTGTTGTATTATAGGACTTGTTGTATTATAGGACCTGTTGTATTATAGGACTTGTATTATTATAGGACTTGTTGTATTATAGGACTTGTTGTATTATAGGACTTGTTGTATTATAGGACTTGTATTATTATAGGACTTGTTGTATTGTTGGACTTGTATTATAGGACTTGTTGTATTATAGGACTTGTTGTATTATAGGAATTGTTATATTATAGGACTTGTATTAGAGGACTTGTTGTATTATAGGACTTGTTGTATTATAGGACTTGTATAGAACGTTGTATTATAGGACTTGTTGTATTATAGGATTTGTTGTATTATAGGACTTGTTGTATTAAAGGACTTGTTGTACTATCGGACTTGTTGTATTATAGGACTTGTATAGATTGCAACAACTTGGGGAGACCTTCATCCATTCGTGGACTGATTTTGGCTGATGATGATTCCATGTGCTCGAGGCAAAGGGTTTAATACATTTAAAATCAAACAGGTGCCACTCAAGGAGAGCGACCTCCCCCAGGTGTCAGGCTCAGACAGTGGGCCTCTTCACTACCTGGGAAATATTCACCACCTGAAGCCGGGAGCCGTGCCCAAACAACCGGACTATTTCACGGCACCCTACCGGCGTTCGCAGCAGGACATCTATCCTATAAAGGATCATGACGTCCTCATCCCACCGGCCGTACGCAGCCAAATCGTACGTTTGTATCAATAATGCTGTATAAATAATGCCAGAATGGGGTGTTTTTTTTGCAAAAACATGTAAATTTAAAAGGGTTTTGTCGTGTTTTTATCATTTTAATTAAAGTTTTCAGCTCTGTATCGCAACTTGCGATCTCTGAGTGACATGTGGTTAGAAGTGTAAATCATTATGGTTTATTAAGAATGCCTGGATTTATGATTTATGGGTTGTGGTAATATGTGTCCCTGTAGAGAAAGCTACCAAATTTTTGGGATGCTTAACCAGGAGACATGGTGAGCTAGCAGCCCCACCCTTTGTAAGTCCTGCCCACATTATATAACCACGTCCCCTCAATCACTCTCCCCTGCACAACAAAAGAATGAAAGACTACTGTTGATATGGTTCTTGGTGAGCAGGTATCCTGTCGAGCCAATATTGTGGGCATTTGGGGTTTTGATAGTATTGTATTCTGAATAAATTGCCTTTGTGCATGGAAAGCATGCATAAAATGTCTCCTTGAAATCTGGATATTGTACTTGCTGAAATCGGTACATATCTGCTTCAGTTTTTGGGGTGTTCTATGGACCTTTCCGAGTCGGGACTCAATAAGAGTTGTGGGCCCATTATAACTGTGTAGGCTGGTGGTGGTTGGAGAGGGGGAAACATTTCAGAGTGGAGTGAGTCAATAATAGCTTACCCACCCAGCCCTATGTTTCATGCATGTTATGTTTGTCATGTGTGTCATGTGTGCTCACACAGGTCCACTACATGCTGCAAAACCCCATGCCACAAGACAGCACGAACATATTAAATATCAACCAAATGATTGAAAATGGCTGCTATACTGCAGCCTATCCACTGCATGACGTAAGTTGTTGGGGGGGTAGGGGGTGGAGGGCACACTGACACCCTACGGGAGGCCCAGGTACGACACCTGAATTGCACACCTGTATAGGACGCTATAGCATAGTCTAAAGCTTACCACATACTTAACATTAGTGTCCCACAGAGATGCGCCGCATAGGTGTCCAGGTTCCCCAGCTCACTAAACACACCTCTGATTTGCATGGTTGGCTACATACGGTGCAAAAGAAGTTCAATATCCATGCATTGGAAAGGACTCCACGAGCACTCTAGAGAGCCATTCTCAAGGGTATTTGGCCGACTATTTCACGTGGGACAGAAGTCTTTGGAAGAATTAGAAGTACCCACACTTCATCCCACAACACGTGAACAACCAATAGATTAACTGTGGGTGCACCCATTTACACTGCTTGCTGGGAAGAAGCAGCGTGATTAAGAAACGTGGTCATTGTTTTAACTGTCGTTCCCATGAAATCAAATGGGCGACCTCTAACTTTGCAAGTCCAGTGCAGTGTGCAACACCATTACACCACAGCAGCGCCACGGCAGAGTTTTGGGGGGGTGGAGCTGGTAATTTGTGAATGTCCATGCAGTGTTTGTGACTAACAATTGCTTTCCCCATGTCAGAGTGAGTCTGTTCATCCCACCAAAAACCCGAACACGCTGGGCGACCGCAACACGCTGCGACGGGAGTGGGCGAGAGCCGGGCGCTCTTTCAAGGAGCAGCCTCTTGACCTTGTGCGGTAAGTTCATGCCCTATCCACTGCTGGATGAAGACTTCCCCAAGCCTTCGCCATCTCTCCCAGTCTCCTGATGCAACGATCCATGTGGCTCCTGCACACATGCTGATTTCATTACTTAAATCTCTGTGGTGCACATCCTCTCAGACGCATTCCTTCTCTTGACTGCCACATCATTCTTAGTCTCGACCACAGGCCATCGTACCTCTTAGGGACGTGCCCTGTCCAGAAAGGTCCTAAGGCTGGACTTGAATGCTAGCTGGGAGTTGATAGCACAGACGGCTGGGGAAATGGAGTTCCAGAATAGCATTTGCCCATGCCTTCCCTGCTCTTCACATTTCCCTCCAGCCCATGGTCCTTGCTTACATATTCGATAGCTACACCACTGGTGCCATGTGCGGTTGGTGATGTTTGCGCTGTGTGTGCGAGTGATGTTGTCGGCACAGGTCATACTTCGGGGAGCAAGTGGGGCTCTATTTTGCATGGCTCGGCTTCTACACAAAGATGCTGATCTTCGCTGCAATCGTCGGCCTGATCTCCTTTTTCTTTGGAGTATTCAGCAATGACCGTGACATCACTAGGTACTGGCCCGACACATGCATACAGACAAATGCATACAAACACACACACACATACACTCATGTGTCAGATGTAGAACTCACACAGATCTCCTGTATAGCAATACAGACTGAACAATGAGTATCAGCAAGCACATACTAAGGCTATACACAAGTACATATACACGTAAAGTACATATAGACATACATATACACTTATATACAATCCCATGGGATGCTGCCATGGCGTAATAGTTACATTTCTAGAATTGCAGTTTATAGATTTCCAGTGCGATCGCCTGGCATGGCAGCTGAAATAATGGCTAGGTTTCTTCAGTTATCCCACATATGCTCAGCAGTATAAACGGAGACACCGCAGTTAGATGATTGGCAGTTCAGATGTGATGGGGTAAAATGTGGGTACACCCACCGTGTCCAAGACGTCTGGCCATCATGGACGAGTAGGCCAACTATCATCTCGAGGGGCAATCTAGAGCATTCTTTAGTGGAGGACCTTCCACCAGCAGTGGCATGAGCAAGCAATTTCAGGGCCACATCTTTAACATTTCACTATTAAAGTACATATGCACATATATACAATCTCATACAGTTTATATACATATACAGTACAAATATAGTACATTCAATATATTGTATATGTATATATGTTCCAAATGTCTCTGTTTCTAAAAGTAAATCCAAAAAATCAAGCCTAGCTACAATATTTCGGACAATCCAGGGAAAATTAAACATTGTTTTGGATTGCTCAGAAAACATGACATTGCCCATTGTGACGTCACTCACGACGACACGTATCACGTGGCATCGGGTTTCGTCACTCTTGTTCACATGAATATATTGTACATTCTTACGAATTGTAAATAATCCGAAAATCAAAAGCAAAAAATATTCAAATCCAAAATGTTTAAATGTGAAACGTATCCTTATAATACGACTTACACACATAGACTCTTTGGAGCTGCATGACGGACAGCGGGGAGCAAGTGCAGGAAATACATTGCTGTACTCTGTGTCTGGAGTCTTCGCTTCCCATATTCAACCCGTACTGACCAGTGTGGGATGACTAGAATTAAATAGCCCTCATGACCCACGAGGTGTGGGGAGGCCCTCAGCCAGAAGTCGATTGATAAAAGGGCTGTAAACACCCCTGGAAATCAATACATAGAGATGTTACACCACTGATATCAACGAAAATTATAATTAAACATCAGCAAATACCTTCTTTGGTTCTTTCGGTAAAGTCATGTAGAATGAGAATAAAATAATAAATTGATAAAATAAAATAACACAATAATATTCTCACGACGTTTTGGCCACAACACAAGCGGCCTTCATCAGGTGAAGGGACGAGACTGTCTGGTAGGACAGCGCTGGAGTGAAAGAGCCACGTTCAGATCACGGCCTTTAAGCTGTGTGAGAGGAACAAAGCGCCTTGACAAAGGAATTAGCATATAATTTAGCATTGAAATGGCTGAATGATTAGCTTGTGACTGGTCACAGAAATAGCTATGTTAAAAGTTAAAGCATACACATCCGCAGAGGCACCCCTTGATAAAGGAATTAGCATAGAATTTAGCATTGAAATAGCTAAGTTAAAGCATACACATCCGCAGAGGCACCCCTTGACAATGGAATTAGCATAGAATTTAGCATTGAAATAGCTGAGTGATTAGCTTGTAACTGCTCACAGAAATAGCTACGTTAAAGTCAGAGCATACACATTCACCGAGGCACTTAGTACAAATCAAACAGGAGAATTTAGCATTGAAATAACTAGGCGAATTTAGCATTGAAATAACTGAGTGATTAGCTAGTGACTGATCACAGAAATGACTATGTTGAAGTCAAGGCCTACACATCTGAGCTATTCACAGTACTATATAGTGAACCAATAAGAAAACGTGCCAGTTTGTAGGTGGGGGAGTTGATAGTAGCTGCCATCGTTGAGAACTACTCAACGATGGCAGCTATACAAAAATAAAAAGAGATCCCACCAACAGCCTGGTCACCAAAACGAACAAAATCATATCTGATTCAACAGCATTAATTGATGAGATCAAACAGTTCTCGTTGAAACCCTCTGCTGCCAGACCACCAAGATTATATGGCCTTCCAAAGATACACAAAGAAGATACACCCCTTCGTCCCATCGTCTCTACTATCAACTCCCCCACCTACAAACTGGCACGTTTTCTTGCTGATATACTGCGACCTTTCACTGGAAAAACCACCTCTGCGGTACTAAATTCTACTCACCTGGTATCGACAATCAAAGGCATTTCCCTGTCCCCAAACGACCTGCTTGTCAGTTTTGATGTGGTGTCCTTGTTCACCAAAGTCCCGGTACCTGACACCATCGCTATCATTGAAGACCTGGTTCATCAAGGACTGCATACTGATGTACCCCCCCTGGTGAGACATTGCTTAACCAACACATACTTCACCTGGAATGGAACTTTCTACAAACAAACTGAGGGCACCCCAATGGGCTCCCCCCTATCTCCGGTTGTAGCCAACGTATTCATGGAAAAATTTGAAACTGACGCCATCCAGACTGCCACTCTACGCCCGACCTTATGGAAGAGGTACGTTGATGACACCTTTGTCATCTGGCCACATGGCCAGCCTGCTCTAGACCAATTCCGCGACCACATCAATTCCATACACCCAGCAATCAGATTTACCATGGAGGTCGAAAAAGATGGCAAACTACCCTTTTTGGATGTCTTAATTAAAAGGAGACATGATGGTTCAATGAGCCACTCTGTCTACAGGAAAGCTACCCATACAGATGCTTACTTGAAACCGGATTCCCACCACCATCCATTCCAGAAGAACTCCCTCATCAAGACTCTATACCATAGAGCCCAATGCATTTCCGACCAGGAACACATTACCAGTGAACTCAAGCACGTACACCAGGCTCTCAGGGCTAATGGCTACTCCGACTACACAATCCGCAAAGCCATCACACCAGTCATGAAGAAGGATCCTCTTGTGGAGCCACTCAAAACCATCACCTTACCCTACATTGCAGGGGTCACTAAAAAGATCTCCAAAATCCTGAATAAACACAAGATCCAGGTCCGATTCAACACAGTACATAAAATCCGTGATTTAGTTCCATCTGTAAAAGATGCTGTTCCAGACATACAATACCCGGGCGTTTACAAACTAAAGTGCCTCTGTGGTAGTAGCTACATTGGAGAAACCAAAAGACATATCTCGGACCGCATCCGCGAACATAAAGCAGACTTGAAACACGGTAGGACGAACTCCTCTGCCGTGGCAGATCACTGTTATAATTCAGTGGGCTCACATGACATTGACTTCTCCAAGACGGAGGTTCTTTGCAAACCAACCGGCTACCATGAGAGATTCGTTCATGAGGCCATTCACATATACAAGCACAGAGACAATTTCAACCGAGAAGATGGATTCTGGCTTAGTAACCACTGGACAGATGTTTTAAACCATTTCTGTTCTTAATTAATTGTATTTTTACGATGACCTTCAGACCGCAGCTCTTTCGCCAGCATTGACTCTTAATACCTCTCACACCACGGTTAATGGTATGGTTTTACAACATGGAGTATAATAGCGCCTCGCAGCTGTCTCTCTCCCCCTCCTCTGTTCCGACCATGGACGAACTCGTCCGTCTGAACTGGGCCCGTAGCTATCCGTGGTGCTAAAGTTGAGGGTAAGAATCCACCCATTTTTTCGCCATATAGCATTGTGATATATAACGACTTATTGTTGGTAGCTTAGCTGATTGGAGAATATAGAGTTTATTGATAACATTAAGGTAATTTATATTTTAGTTTTTTATTGGTTCACTATATAGTACTGTGAATAGCTCAGATGTGTAGGCCTTGACTTCAACATAGTCATTTCTGTGACCAGTCACTAGCTAATCACTCAGTTATTTCAATGCTAAATTCACCTAGTTATTTCAATGCTAAATTCTCCTGTTTGATTTGTACTAAGTGCCTCGGTGAATGTGTATGCTCTGACTTTAACGTAGCTATTTCTGTGAGCAGTTACAAGCTAATCACTCAACTATTTCAATGCTAAATTCTATGCTAATTCCATTGTCAAGGGGTGCCTCTGCGGATGTGTATGCTTTAATTTAGCTATTTCAATGCTAAATTCTATGCTAATTCCTTTATCAAGGGGTGCCTCTGCGGATGTGTATGCTTTAACTTTTAACATAGCTATTTCTGTGACCAGTCACAAGCTAATCATTCAGCCATTTCAATGCTAAATTATATGCTAATTCCTTTGTCAAGGCGCTTTGTTCCTCTCACACAGCTTAAAGGCCGTGATCTGAACGTGGCTCTTTCACTCCAGCGCTGTCCTACCAGACAGTCTCGTCCCTTCACCTGATGAAGGCCGCTTGTGTTGTGGCCGAAACGTCGTGAGAATATTATTGTGTTATTTTATTTTATCAATTTATTATTTTATTCTCATTCTACGTGGCTTTACCGAAAGAACCAAAGAAGATGAATCATTGCAGTCACGAAAGCTTTAAATCGAAATCAGCAAATACATTTTACTTTGGAAAATGCTTGATGTTGGAACCCATAATTTAGTCTGACTTTGTTTAAAGGGAGGGTATGACACATTCAAAGGTGGCATGACCTTTAGGCAAATTATATTTCTCATCCAAGTGTACTATGCCCATTAGTGTGTTTATGTTCGTGCGTGTCTATGTGTGCAGTGGAGAAATATGCAACAACACCATCGGAGGATCCCTGGTCATGTGTCCCCAGTGTGACCAAAAATGCACCTTTTGGAGGCTAAATGATACCTGCGAGACTGCGAAGGTATCACACAAATACACCATCGATGTTCCCTCTAAATAAGGATACTTATTGGTTATTGGTGCTGTGCATCATTATCACAAAGCCAACTCACGTTGCTGAGATTGTATCATTAACATTAACCATGATCACTAGATTGCAGCACATCATGCTAAACACTATGCTGCCATTCGTGTGGGTGTTAAAAATTTTTATACTAATAATACACGTGTGATCATTTTTAAGGTAGTTAGTTATTGTTTTAGCAAATAGGGCATTTTAATGGACTAAGTCGATGGTTAGACAAATACATGAAAATGAATGCATCGTCACATCCCAGCGGGAGTGCAAAAGTGACTTTGTCTGAGTAAATCCGACACGATGTATTTCATGAGTATTTCTCCACGATCAATACAAGTGGACAAAGTATTTTGAAATCTGAATTTCAGTGCTAATTAGTTGACATGTCATGCCGAAATAATGATTATTCACTTTAAAGTGTCAGAAATGTATGTCCACAATCATGGAACTGCCTATTGCTTATTTTGCTCTTTCTGTCACATTTATACAGATTTGTTTGATACATGAATAGCGCTATAATATCAGACATTGTAGAGCATTGTCATCTCCACAATTTAATGGATGTTTCATGAGTGATTAATCTATTTTAACTTAAAAATCAATCGATGCATCATTACTTTCCTGCTGTTGATATTGAAAAGACGTGGATGCTAAGATTTAAGGTTTAATTGTGACTAACACCTCTGATTGTGCCGTTGCAGACTTCACACATGTATGAAAATCCGGTCACCATATTCTTCGCAGTTTTCATGGGACTTTGGGGTAAGTGATGCTAAGCATTGGCACACATTGTCCAGACACAGTGACAAGTATCAACATGTTTGCAATGATGATGAGCACATTTGGCCACATACAGTGTTAAAGAAGTTCAACATACATACGTACAACCATATACAGTACCATCATGTCTTGCAATGTTCGTATGCAGTGATCCTGACAGTCCTATTATGAACCCACTGCTCAATGAGGGCAAATTTGGACCATGACTTGCACACATTGTCCTACTCTTACGAATGATAACCGATAATCTTTAATGTCCACTGTGAAGCAGATGGTGTGTATTTTTGTGTAATTAATACACGGGCAATATTAATCAGGGCAGCCACATAATTTGAACCACGAACCTCTGCAACAAGCAACGAATGCGGTACCCCAAGGCGATTCCATGAAAAATGCAAAGTGGCCAGGTGGCTCAGAGTTCAGAGTGCTGCGTTGCCGCCGCTGAGATTCTGTGTTGAAATGAAAGTGGCCACCTGCGATTAAACCAGTTTCTCAATTATAGCAGAATGATGGTCTCAACTCAGTCACCGATATCTGCACAACAAATACAAAAAATCCATGATGTTAAAGTTGGTTCTGTACTTAATTAGGCTACATTCCAGCTCTGAGAATAAAAATGTTAGCTTGACTATCACGTAACAAACGCTCCTCTCCGTGGCAAAGCATTTGGGAAAGAGCTACCCATACTGTGTGGACCAGAGATCACAGAGGTAGCTCTGTGACATTCACTTTTGTGTAACGTTTTGTAACACGAAGAGCAGCACTGCTCTGTTATAGATCCAAAGGAAAACTCAATCTCATGCCATGCCACTCAGTGCAAGTGGGATAAAATTGTGGCAATGTACCAAAAAAAGCCAATAAAGGTATTTATGAAAGAAAAAAAAAGTACTAATGAAGTTACTTTGAACATTACATTTAACAGACTACATTAGGTAACCTTTGAACCCTTGAGCAATCGATAGTGAAATTACTTTTCTAAGTAAATCCTCCCCGTGTGGTGTGTCGCAACAGCCACGGTGTTCCTGGAATTTTGGAAGCGTCGCCAGGCATCGCTCGCATACCGCTGGGACTTGACGGCAGCGGCGGAGGAAGGAGACCCCATCCGGCCCGAGTACCTGGCTCGCTGCACGACCACGAAATGTAACATCATCACCATGGTAATGCTTTTTGCTGTCACCACGGCGACTACCTCATTGCACACACACACCTCTGTTTTGTAATGTTGCATGTGTAACTGTTCACTGTTTTCCTAGTTTTTCTTCTAACATATTTGTTGGCCTTTGGTCAATTGTGTTTTCCTCCCAATATTATCCCGATTGTCCTATCGGCATCGTTATGAAACAATGTCCATTTGGAACTCTATGTTATGGAAAGGTTTGCTGAAGCAGATGTTACATAATTACTTATAAGATCCCTTCAAGTGAACACACACTAGAGGGTGGCCCTTTCGCATCAGCCCTGCTACAAAGAAATGTTCATGATGGTCAAACTCATCTTTTTTAATTCTGAAAGGTGAAATTTGTCCAAATTAAGAAAAGAAACAAATGTAATATTGGTGACCAGGCTGATCGGCTTACTACTTGGTTTTATTGGAGGCAGCTGCCTGGGTTAAAACCAAGAAATATCAGCGCTGCCAGCTCAACTCTCAGACATCAGGACCATCAAATCCATTCCTTTATATCATCGCATGCTTAACTAGTAGTGGGGAAAACAAATAATAGTTCATCAGTCAACCTTAACGGCTCACACTAACATTGGTCACTCCGACAGACTAATCTATATACAAATGCTTTTCCGTCTGTGTCCGTGCATTGTGAGTGCAGAAGGAGGAGCCTCATATGCCTAAGAGGATACTGAGGTTCCGATACTGCCTCTCCGGGATCATGGTGTTGTTCTGGGTGAGTCCGCCAACTCAACAGCAACATTGAACCCCTTCTCCTGATCCAGTGAGCTATGGCCAAGTCACCTGCTATGTGCCTCATCTTGGAGGCGAAGCAGGTTTTGAGCCTGGGTACTGCACGAATGGGTAACCATCATGCACAAAATGGACTGTAGGCTGCTGCAGAGCTACCTTGTGGCCAACAGAGAACTGCATTCTTTTGCTTCCATCCTTTACCAACCTGTACTGGTGTGCATGGTGAAGTATGGGAAAATAACCCTGACAATCTGCGCAGGGTTGGGAAGGCCATCATCCAGCAGTGGATTCATATACGGGTTATACACATATATATATTTTTACTTGACCCAATCCTAACCTCCACACTCTGCTCCACCAGTCAGAATCGCTCTCAAACTATGTTGTTCCTCCTGTGTGATCCATTGAGTGATTACAAGTGGGGGTATAGATACATGCATAATTATATAACTTACAGCCCTTTGTCAATCCAATCACCTGAAATATCTACAGGTGGCCCAAGGCAATGAATACATCATGAGCCGTATCATGTTATCCACCTGCTCCTGTCAACCTCGATTTGGGTTTCTCGAGACTAGTCCTCGGCCTTAAGGCCAGATGGAAAAGATTTCCTCAGCTCCTTGGCCTTGAGTGTGTGGCCTCAGTCCGAGGAGTTTTACTAGAGGTACCGACCTTGACACTGGCCTCATACTAGCGCACCCAACCTTGAGTGACCTTGACACTGATTGTGCCCTAAAAAGCTGCCGCCTTGGCCTCACCTTGGCCCTGTGGCTTTTGGTCTCAACTTCACATCTGAACGTGGCTCGAGGTCAAGCAGGGCCAGGGATAGTAATTCCTTTCATAACCTTGCATCATTTTCTACAATTGACCACGTGACGTTACCATTACACGTTCATTGTGTGTGATGTTAGCGAAACAGCTCAGGTTTTGTTTAACATGTAGGCTTTTCGCGACCAATATCATCCATAATATTTTTTTTGGATTAGATTGCGTAAATATGTGTCATTAAACCCACCACCACCCGACAAAGCCAATTAGTAAAGTTGTTCACGTAAACAGAACATGCCAATTCATTACTAGTATAGCAAATTCACAATATCTACAATCTGAGTACGACGTTTTGCCAGTCATTTGGTTCTGCTGTAGACAAACGAA
The DNA here is from genome assembly GCF_048934315.1 of Petromyzon marinus. Taxonomy (NCBI): domain Eukaryota; kingdom Metazoa; phylum Chordata; class Hyperoartia; order Petromyzontiformes; family Petromyzontidae; genus Petromyzon; species Petromyzon marinus. The sequence continues at coordinate 1,815,001 of NC_133683.1, forward strand.
CTGGCACCTCCTGAGCCACACCAGGCTAGCTCGGCACAGCTAACTCACGGCTTGGTTATATAGTGGAAAAGAGCTACAAGACTGTAAATCTCACCCACCTCTGTGTTTCTTGTGTTACTGGCAGATCCTCCTGATTCTTTCTGCAATTTTGGGTGTGGTTGTTTACCGCCTGACCATCTTTGGCATACTCTCCTCGAGTATCCCCAATCATGTGACCAAGATCAAGGTGATCGGTGCCCTACTCACACCTGATATGGTTACCACCATCACGGCCTCCATCCTCAACATCGTAATCATATTACTACTCAACAAAGGTTACGACAAGCTGGCCCTCGTCCTCACTGATCTGGGTAGGTGTCATCACCATCACGGTTTGCATATGTTTATTTTATTATACGCCACAAGAGAACACATGTAAATTTGAAGCTTGGATAAATGTTGTGCATGGTAAATAATGTCGCTGTAAAAATGTCATCATGATTTTAACCTTGCACCATGGGGCCATGAATAGCAGCATCAGTGCATCATCCAGTCACTTGTTCAACTACTGCCTGTTTTTGTCAGAACTTTCTTAAATTTTTCCTCCAGTTTCATTCCGATTGGGCTATCAGAATCGTGTCTTGAGATGAAGTATCCAATGGGATCTCTTGTAGACCAGTGCAACCCTTAATGTCATGAAATGGCCCTAGAAGTGAATATCACTGAGCTACCTCTGAGACCCTTCATTCAAGTGAACTCTGGTTCACACATTAGGGGGAAGCACTTTTCAATCCACACTACTACGGAATATAATGTTAATCTCGTAACAGTCAAATTGCTCATTCTCACAACTAGAATTTCACCAAATTTAGTGATGAACCAAATGGTGTATGTTACAAATGTATATGCCATCATTAGTAACCGTCCTGAAGCCATCAATTCACTGCACTTGAGAACACATGTTACCAGAGGCCGCTGCCTGGATTTAAACCCAGGATCTCAATGGTGCCAACTTAGCACTCTGATTTCACCTCTCGATCCATTGAATCACTGAATGTAATTGTGGGCTGACCCTCACTGCTGCATTGCTACCTTCTAGTCAGCTGTCAGCTATCTGCTTGTGTTGCTCATGTTGCCAGCTACTGAGCCCTTTATTAGTAATTTATCCTGCTGAAGCCTGCACCCCCTCTGAAAGGTGACCCATGATAATTACTAAGATACACCTTATAGATATTTGAGAATCAAGTGCACTGGCTTTCAGACATCATACGGACAGTGTAAATGGCTTAATTGCAAATGGAGACTGAAGGACACTCCACAGGGCGAATGTGGTGAACAACACCTGGTAAACAACTTGTGCACTGTCACTCATTCCCCAGCAACATCTTTGAAATTAACTTTTGATCTTCAAATTCATTTTAATGGATATCAAAGCACGTTACATTGTGAAATGTTGCTATTCCTCAATGCGGCATAATTATCAGTGGCTTCTCGTAGCCTGTGTGCCAGAAACTATGAAAGTAACATCAAAACTGATTGCCCTGTTTGATGTTTGTGTCCATGTGTGCCTTTGTATCACACCCACAGAGATGCCCAAGACGCAAGGAGAATATGAGTATCGGCTGACGTTCAAGAAATTCTTATTTCAGTTCGTCAACTTCTACTCGGCGTCTTTCTACATTGCATTTTTCAAGGGGAAATTCATCGGCTTCCCCGGAAGCTACACTTACTTTGGAAAATGGAGAATCGAGGAGGTGTGTAGATCTGAGGGGTTGGCCCCTCTGTTTTCTATGCTGTTTGTACAACATTTTTATGTTTTACTTTTGTAGTTGATATTTTTCCCAACAATTGTCTTCACACCGTGCTGTTGGTGAAATGTCGAAATAAGGACTCTTTCTTTTGGAACTCTAAAAGGCCTCATTGTCTTCACACCTGGTCACCAGCTCTAGCATTAACACAGTCTCCGGAGTAAAACAGTTTTCGAAACCAGACTTGAGAGAGCACGAGGTCACCACGAGCAGAACACGTGTTAGACTGATGCAATTGGTAACCCAGTTAACTTGAGGGTGTTAGTTTATCACATATTTTGCAAGTAGTACCCTTGTGGTCTCTCATTGGACATTTTCAATTATATACCGTATTTATCAAACGCCATTTATTTAAAATTATATATTTGATCATCCTTAAAAATGTACAGTATTTCAGCCCCCCTCAAGGATATGTTTAGCCACTACCTATGACTCACTGTGGCGCAGTGGAGCACGTTGTGTTAGAGAACGGCCCCGTAATATGATATCAAGAACGAATTCTGGAGTAAGGAATTAAGCAGCATTGCGTTGTGCACACGTTAAATAAATGTCATTAAGACAGTGTTAATGACACGTAGTTTAACATTTACATAATTGCCATTCAGAGTCACCCTGAGTATTTGCAGTCACTCTATGCTTGGAAGAAAGTCCATTGCCCAAAATGTGCACCTGTTGCTCATGTTTCTGTTTGAAGGCAGACTTGTTGACACATGAGATGATTATAATGAGTACATTTGGTGTTATATTAAGGTGCCTACTTCTCCTGCTGCAGATTTGTAGGAAATCGTCACGAGGGCGATTCATTGATTGATATCCTCTCAAAAACAATACACATAAAGGATAAAGAATACAGCTTATTATTTAAGTGCCTCTGTGTTTTCTACCAACTTAATTTCATGTTTTACGATTATTATATTTACTAGACGATGCTCTGCAATTAAACTCACCTGATACTAAACACCAACTGCAGTATGCATGTTGTGTGTTGAACTTATTTTGCACCGTACACAGCCTGCATCGGATGTGTGGGGGAAGGACAACAAACAAAACATTATCAGATGCGCCACCATTTTCTTTATTTAAAATACATGAGGGGGAGGGGGAAAGTGTTTCTCATAATCTGGAGAATATTGATATTCTTAATCACTGTCCCCTCTAACATATGGAGCCGTCAGTTTTGCAGTGTGCAATTGACTGAAGAGAAGAATGTGAGAGGATCATTAGAAATGATGTGTGGTATCCATATATGTATTACCCAATATTTCATATCTTCAGTGTTTAACCTGAATCTATTCTCCATCTCATCCCCCCTCCAGTGTCCCCCAAACGGCTGTCTCTTTGAACTGACTTCTCAACTCACTGTCATCATGGTAGTGAAGCAGATGGTTGGCAATTTTCAGGAGGTCATCATCCCGTAAGTATCGCATGAACACATGATAGCTGTGAAGTCTGATTACGGCGTTTCCTCGTGTAACGCGGTAGATGCGTTCCTGAAAATTTCCGCATGAAGTAAAAACGCGCAAGGAAGGAATTACTGAGTTAATCACATTTGCACAGTAAAATCAACCTGCAGTCATCCCATGGTGGGATAAATAACTCAGGCTAGGCTGCCGTGTTACTGTATCATTCGGCATGCTTTATCAAACTGCTCAGCCGCGCAACTCAAGACAGTCGTTCATCGTCGACTGCTCAGGAAAGCATTATAATGGCCGCGTTCAGCGTTTTAACAGTGTGCATTCCACATTATAATGGACACGTTCCACGTTGTGTGAAAAGTTTTCCCAAATATAGGAACCATGTTACAATGAAAATGTGTTGTGTGAAAACGCATTCAGCGAAAAGTCATGTCGACAGCTTGTTAGCAGTGTGCACTGGTTAAGCAGTGAACACCAGTCAACTGGACAAAGTTCACCTCGTTAGTATCATGTGATATTCCGATCAGACGCTTCGTACATAGTTTCATAATATTAGACAAGCAACTCCCATGACTGAAAGAGTGTAGTGGATTGACAACGGGCTAAATGAAAAACAGCTACTACTTAGGTTTTAGCAGTTGTTTTGTACAGCTCTCTGACATGTTTTGTGTCATACCGCATATTGTTTGGCATGTCTTGACGTTTCGCTCCACGTGCTTGGGATATTCACATGATACAACCTGAAAACGCAGTGGAAAGCTATGAAATAGCAAACCTAGAGTTGATGAACAAATGGATATGCACGTGTGTAAGGGTGTCTCTGTGTCTGCACATGCGTACCTCCCCCCTCAATTCCCCAGATGGTTCAGCAATTGGTGGGCCCAGCGTCGGGCCAAGCTAAGGCCTGAGGCTGTCTACACGCGCTGGGAGCAAGACATGGACCTACAGCCCCAGAGCCCACTTGGACTCTTTGATGAATACCTCGAGATGGGTACAATGAGCTCAGAGGATCACACTACGGAGTCAACGCGTTTTACTTTATTATTAAAAAAAACACACACAATTGGGTATCATTTGACTATATAGGCACGTGTGTACGGCCCCTGGGTATCTGTCGGACATTGTTGTGGGAGGGAAATTACCCACACTTCGGGTTGTTGAAGGCAGGGAGCACAGATGTAAGAGCTTAGATGTACAATACAACAATGTAATTTGCTGCACTGTCCTCTGCTGCTCACAACCCCACAATAACTATTGCATGGTCACCCATGCAACCAATTTTCAGGCTCAGCTCTCCTTAACTTCTGGGATCTGATTAAATCTGACGCGTACTGGGTGATTTGGCCATAGGCACCAATCTATGGATATACTATAACACAATTGTCTTTGAGCATGCGCGTATGTGCATATGTACGGAGTTAAGTTTTAGAAACAATAGGAGCACATATTTGCTCCTCTTGTCTGCTAACCAATGCAGCTACATTGGTCAGCTTGGGTTGACGTTTCTCCCCCTTACTATTTATTTAAAACTCTTGTGCATCATGTCCACTGTGGTTAACTGCTGTGATTTGTTGGCATTTCAGCCACAGTGCATATGCCTAAAAATGTGTGGTACGGTTAATGGAGTCCTCAATACAGGATGTGATCTAGTTATTATAGCCACCTAGTGGTGGAAAATGGTGCGAAAGAAACCCAGGTGAACCAGAGCTGAGCATTAAAGATGGTAGTGGCTGGTCGCATCTCAGTGGCCAATGTAATGGACACGATAATTTTGTGAACAAATGATACGAAAATGTGATCATATTTTGGGGTCTCCTTTGACTAAAACACATTCAATGTATTGAAAACATGTTTTGTTTGCTTAAAGTAATCACAACATAACAGCATTAAGAGTGTGTGTCTATATCCTGTTTCACTCATTATCCTATCCTTGCCCCCCTACCCATTCTCAAAATATACCCCAGTTATCCAATTCGGGTTTGTCACTCTCTTCGTGGCATCATTTCCACTTGCGCCATTGCTCGCACTGCTGAACAACATCATCGAAGTGCGGGTCGACGCGTGGAAGCTCGTAACGAAGATGAGGAGGCCTGTGGTTTCGCGAGCAAGAGGAATTGGAGCCTGGGCCGACATTCTGAGTTTCATTGCCACCCTCTCTGTAATCACCAATGTAAGTCGCCAGATTGTCCGCTCGCTTTCTCGCTCAGTATCCCATCTTATGAGTGACATAACATGTCATGTTAGCCGTGTGGGTTCTTTTTACCATACTTCACCATTCTGGTCATGGCAGGTTTGAGAAGAGGTGTAGTGGGGGACCAGGAGCGGTTCGGGTATCACTCGTCACTGATGTTAGTCGTAGCTGGAAGTCAATTGCATGTGTGCTGAATTCAAAGTGCAGTGCACGAATCACTGCACCACCGCTCCTATCCACTCTCTCCCAAAATCGCAAAAGGTAAAGCCTTGCAATTGCTTGCTCATGTCACTGCTGGCAGAAGGGCCTCAACTAAAGGTAGCTCTAGAGAACCCCTCTACACGGTATTTGGCCTACTCTTCCATGATGACCAGACATGTTGTAAGATGTGGAATTACCTGCGCTAAAACAGTGATGAACCCATTTATATTGCTAATTGGACAGAGGTGGGGGAGATTTAAGAAAATGATCCATTGCTTCAACTGTTGTGTCAGGAGACTGAACTGACGACTGCCAGATTGCAAGTCCTTATATGGTAACCATTTAACTCTGGCAGCAACCCCCCAAATTGTATTTGTGAAAATTAATGTAATTGCCAAGGTAAGATGTTCAGAAGCCTTGGTCAAATCATTGCATGCTAAGTGACCGCTATCGCTGTGCCTCCGTATGCTAATTCCACAGTCATGCATCTTGGCGTTCACAACGGACATCATCCCACGCCTGGTGTATTATTATGGATACTCAGCAGAGTATGGCACAGGTTCGCCTACAATGCATGGGTACACGGAGGACAGCTTTTCAATTTTCAAGATCAGCGACTTCAAGGAGCAAAATTATCCCAACATCCTGCCAGCCTGGTTTGATCCGGCAATCCACACAACCTGCAGGTTTGTGCCATTCAGTGTCATGCCCAGCTATCGGGGGTGCCGTCCCTGCGAATGTGATGCACTGATGTCTGGGTGTGTTGTCCAGGTAGATGCGACATCCTTCTGGGTGTGGCGTCCTCCTGGCTCCGCCCCTTCCTGATTAGGCTCGTTTTCTTCCTCTTTTCACTCCGTGACTTTCCTTTTAAGACCCACACTTCCCCTAGGCCCCACCTCTGTTTATGCCCTGCCCCTTACCGTGGACACAGGGTTTGGCTTAGTTGGGTAGTAAGGGGTTGTGGTAGGGTTGGGGGAAGAGTGTGCATGGTGGGTGGGGACAGTAAAGGGGGTGGGGGGGGGAATTGGAGGGGGGGAGCAGTGGGTACGGGTGGGATGGCTTCACAACCAAAGTCCCACTTAGAGAAATATAATAATAGATTGATATAAATTCTAGCTCATTGTTACCTTGCTAAAGAGTAATGTTATTTATTTATCTATCGATCCACGACTGCTTAATTGAGTCTCAAGATCCCTTTGCAGGAAGACCGTGCATTGGGATTCCAGTTTAAGGTGGTCTTATGCATGTGGGATGCAATAAGAGGTCCTGGAGAACCCATGATATTGAAATGAAGCTTAAAGGTTTACACAGACATGAAACCACTTGGTCTACAGCCATCTTCTGGTCACCTCAGCACAGATAGTTAAGAAATTGATGCGATCTACTAACCCTTTTCTCTAACGTTTTTGAATTGCTGGCATACACAACTATAATCAATATAACCATATTGATCGATATTTAATATAACCTTACTTGACTATGATCAAATCACCACGAATGCAGCTGATCTTAGACTATGATCAAATCACCACGAATGCAGCTGATCTTAGATTCCGGAAGTCAAGCCGGCTTGAGCCTTGTTCGTGCTTAGATTGATGATCACCATGCACAATGCAGGTGCAGTAGGCGACTGTGGAGCTAGGTTGTCAGCAGTGGGTAGTTCAGCAAAATTAACAGTTGTGCTATATTGCTCTCCCATTATCTGTACTCCCTGCCTTCGCCAACCTGGCATGGACCAGCGTGAACCATTGTCAAAAGAGCCCCCACAAGCTGCACGTTGTGGGAAGGCCCTCTTTCAGAAGCGGATTTTTTTAAGGGCTGTGAACGCATATACCGTTTGTGCACAACCATACTTGTTCAATTTAGCGCCAACTCTACTTTCGAGGCACTTTGCTCAATATAGTCCATGCGTGTTTGTGGTTGTACGTGTGTAGGTATCCAGGTTATCGCTACCCGCCGGATCATCCCCAAGCCTACTCCGTCACCAAGCAGTACTGGCAAGTACTGACGGCAAAGCTGGCCTTCGTCATTGCCATGCAGGTACACATCAACATGCACACACACACACACATTCATAAACCCATTGAAAGATAAAGGTACAGCCCTCCAATTACTTGCTCATGTCACTGATGGCAAAAGCGCTCCTGCTATAGGGAGCTCAAGAGAGACCCTTAAGATGTATTTTTACTGCTCTTCCACACTGGTCAGACGTCTTGGGAAGATGTGGGAGTTCCCACACTGGACAGAACCAAACTCAGCCGACCAATTGACTGGATGTATTCCATTTACACTGCTAGGTGGATAGAGGCAGTGGAATGTAAAAAAAAACTTTCACCATTGTTTACACTCCCACGACCAAAGATCAATTCACACCCGTGACCTCTGGATTGCAAGTCTAGTGTGCAAAGCCTTACACTACTGCACCATCGTATAGACTCATCTGTGAGCAGTTAAGGTCAGCAGAGCAAACCGTGATCATTGTCAATGGGTCATTACAGATAATGCCAGTAATGCTATTACACCTCACAATTGCACAGTATTTCTGAGATCACAAATAATAGTGGTAATACAATACTTTCATCATGCAGCAGACGATTCATGTTGTTGATGCAATTTGTCACACGTAAGCATGTGTGCTTGTGGGAAGGGGAGCGGCTGCGTTGTTGTTTGTGAACTGCGCTACCAATCCTGTGTGACCGGAGTACTATTTCTGGCCACAGCCAACAACAGTGGAAAATATTAGAACCAGTGTTGAGCTTCCCTTAAGTTGATTCTGTCTTAAAATGAGTACTTGATGAAGTGTGTGAAAATCATCACTGGCGAGATAAAGGTGCACACCACCCCCACAGGCACTGTGCGAACCTTCATAGATGCACTTGTCTCAGTCTGTGAAAGGCTACACAGGGAATCTTTGTAGTGGTGACATGGCCGAGTGTAAGTGTTTGTTGATTGTTGCGGTAATTTGCGGCTGCCCAGGTGAATACTGTGGGTGCATTAACTGCACATCATAAATGTTGCCTGCTGCATAGTGAACGTAAAAAACCCATTAAGTAATTCAAAAAAAGTGCCTCGGTATAATTTGCCAAATGTTCAAAAATTACTCAAATGACTTAATTTAATTTGGGAAAAACGACGTAACAATATAATATCCCTAGGCTGCAGGTCCCCGGAATAGTTGACCTGAGATGTAAAGCACTTTGAGATGCTGCCATATTATATTTAGTAAGCACCCTTTACATGCAAATCCTGAAACTGAAAATCCTTTACCTGTGTGTGGACGTGTGCAGCACGTGGTGTTACTCACGAAGGCCTGCATTGCATACATCATCCCGGACACGCCATCCCATGTGCGCGCCTGCATGCGCCGCGAGCGCTTCGTCGTACAGACGATTCTGCAGCAGGCAGAGCTGGGCCGTCTCCGTAACACCCTCCTCACCGATGCCCCCAGCTCACCGCCATCGCCTCAATTCCACGTTGAGGATGAGCAGGCAGAGATGGGCCTGCTTCGCTGCTCACTGCATAAGGAGTCTCCTGGCATATTGCACCCACCCCAGCGGTGCCACATGGAGAATGAGCAGGCAGAGAAGACTGGTGACGACTCACTGCTGAAGGGATCCGAGGAGGAATCAAGCAGCGAGGATTCGTCAACTGTCTTCTACAGCATATAAACTACTCAGACTTTTAAAGGAGGCTGCTATCCTAACGCTGTTTGCACGTGGACAAGGACATTGCAGTCGAGGACTATCTGTATATATATATTAATAAATAGTTTATGATTTAACATGTCTCAATCATCTCATGTCTTTTCATACGAATCACGATGTGAATGAGGAAAACTAGAAATTATTGTTATTTTGTAAATATTTTTTATTTTGGTTTAACACGTAGGCTTTCGGGCCCAATATCATCCATAGAGGTGTGTTTTGGGTTAGATCGCGTACATATATAAACGTGTCGTTAAAACCCACCACCACTCGATACAGCCAACTAGTAAGGGTTGTCATGGAAACAGAACAAGCCAATTCGTCACTGGTACTTTGGAGAGCCAAGCCACAACATTTATAATCGGAGTACGACGTTTTGCCAGTAATTACAACTAGCTTCATCAGGCGACAGCCAGATTTGTGACACTCTCGCGCAAAGTGGGGGGGGGGAGATTACCGAGTCAACGTACATTATGCATGTGCATAATGAGAGCATTTTGATCTTGTCCTTCCTGTCTATTGTGTATTAAAATAGCCGTACCAATGGTAATCCCTATTGAAGTATGGTGCCCTTTATAGGCATGCATTTAAATAATGTATTATTTGTTGGCACCCGTGTTCAGCAGTAGCAGAGCACACGTGCCAACAAGGACACTCAGTTGATTTTAATGTTGAAGTTCTGTGCAAAACTAGCTACTGCTGGCCAAGAATAATTCGAGAATCTATCGAAATTGAAAGAAAAATTTACCGTTCGGATAGCTACCGCCTTTGTGCTGTGTGGAAGCGACCCATCAAATAGTACATTAGATGAAACTCCGAGTACCCACTCAGGAGGTATAGTGGTAAAGCAGTGGAGGAAAAAAAAGCAAATTTTTAAATTTGCCCTTGTTGAATGATAGAGTCGAGACACACAGCAAGCGAGATTAAGAAAGCGCATCGGAAGAAATAATGGAGGTGAGAGAGAGAAACAATTGCCTCCTGGAGAAGGAAAGGCATTCCTACCGAGGGAGACAAGTTGACAAAGATTTTGATAATGGGAACCGGTGGCGTGGCTCGATCTTCCCTAGGTGCGCAACACGCTACCGAAATCCTATTCAAAGGCTAAAATAAGCTCCATTTTTTGTATAAGAGCCGGATAAACAATAACCCCATCCATAGACTGAGGAAGAAAGGGAAGAGCCTGAACAAAGGGGAGGAGATTACGACGGAGATGGGTTGGAGGTGGAGAGAAGGGGAGAGGGGAGGCCGTAAAGGTGGCTGCACATTCAAGGAAAGCGGCGTAGAAAGAGTTGAACGGGGACATGGAGACAGTAGAGACAAGGGTGGAGAAAGAGGAAGGGAGGATCTTTCAGTGCTCGCTACAGGAAACCCACAAAACTGAATTTCCTAAACTCGTGTCGCCTCCGTGACAGCAGCACCACCAACGCCACAGACTCACGCTCCCCTAATCGATAATACCATCTCCATTGCCGACCAGCCACGAGATGGCTGCTCTCTACACCTCGGTCGTGGTGTATGCAGCAAAAGACTTCCGGCTGGTGAGCATCCGGCCATTGCGAGGGTTGGAAATAAACTGAAGCACGGGGCGACTCCCACAACCTTCGGGTATTTCCCAACTGGATGACGTCTTGGGACGAAGCCAGAAGTAAGCCAAATACGCACTCAATAAATGGGACAAAGATCCCAGAGAAGCCTCCAGAAATGTCACAGGAGGCTCGGGTGTGAGAAACCAGACTCCATGTGGGGTCCTCCAGACCTCTGCCCTCCAGTTCATCAACATTTGTAAAAGCAGGACGTCTCAAAGGTACGTAGCATGGGTGAGGGACGATGTTGAGAACCACGTTCCATGATTAGGCGCTTTGACAGGTTGGGATCCGAGTAAACTTTTAATGGACCTCACCCTACGACATTACGGATAGAAGGATAGTGTGCCGGCACAATCCGGACACCCTGCTACACCGAAACACTCTGCTGCATCAAACTCCCTGGTACAGCTAAACACTGGCACGATTACGCTCAAATACACACAAACTCTCGCTCAGCCAGTTGGTACACAGGTTGTCAGTTGTGGGGGACGCGGGCCCCCGGCTCCCCACCCGGGGGAGGGCTGATCTCGAGAGGGCTGCGGGCTCCGGACTCCTCGCTCGAGTGAGAGCAGCCGCTACTCGACTCCTCGCTCGCGGGGAGAGGGCTGCCGCTCTCCGGCTCCTCTCTCTGGCTCCAGATCCACCCAGGATGGAGATCACAACCCCAGTCTCCTCCAACAGCTACCACAGACACAACAAATCCGTCAACATCAGTTGGTTGACACCGAGGCGACCGCAAGGCAAACACCGGCTTAAAGCTAAACGATACGCATGGAGCTGCATCTCACAATGCAGTGCACGAAAACTGATTAAATAATACAGATTTAAGTTTGCAAATTAACACAAAATTCGTTCTCAATTTTAGTTTTCCAAATGCGCTATCGGCGTAATGTCAAGAGACAAATAAATCATCCATTCGTAAATCTCGCATAGCCGTGCAGGCCCTGTGTCATAAAATGCGGTGGGTGGCCTTTTATCTTGTACACAATAGGAGCCAACACTTTCACATTAGCTGTGTTATGAGATTGTGTGGCGCACGAGAGTCAAGCTGAAATTGTTATTCTCAGAGATGGAATTAGGAAAATGAAGTGCAAAACCCAAGTTTAATGAGACTGTAATTTTGTGCAGTCGCTGGTGACAGGGCTCGGACGATCGACTTGATAAGACCTGAGACCTCGGTTTCAACCCAAGCGGTCAAAATCCAGATTCAAGCCCAGAATCTCATTATTGCCAAATCACCGCTTTGATCTCTGAGCCACCCGTCCACTTTGCATATATAGTGTTATCATATATTTTATCTGAATGTCACCGCTGTACACTCAATTTTAACGGTGATTTTCAATATCTACCTTTGGGATGTTTGCCAAATTCACAGATATTTTTTAAGAGTGACAAGAGAAAACCCATGCATCTTACGTGACACTTTGTTGTGCTCTGCATTGGCAGTGATTGAATAACACTTAAACGTATTTGAGTTATCGACAAATGAGTTTTAAGTTGGTAATAATAAACTAATATTACCGCGCACAATTTTGGAAACAAACTTAACATTGAGCGCCACTCGGAGGCGATAAGTACACTCAAACTTTGCACGGGCAGTGTCGTACACCTACTTGCTGTACTGCCTCTTACCAGCTGGAGGCGGGTGGGCTCACGCACGCCACGTACGCACCTGTGCGTTGCGATGGAGGATGTCCAAGAAGGAGCCGAGGCCCAGGCTGGGGAGGTTGCGCGAGTCAAAAGCTCGGCAAGCTGCTTCTCCACGCGTGACAGCGCGGGTAGGCACAGGGGCTCTGCCATCTTACTTGCGTGGCTCAGCAGACGGACCAGATGCTTGGCTACCGCCTCTGCGAAGGAGACAAGCAATGCCATTGCAGGAGAGGACAACGATGCTGTAACTCGCTCCAATAGGCTCAACAACTGCAACTCTCTCTCTGCCCTCCCACCCCCCACGTCTCATCTACGGCCTCCCGATAAGTTTCATCATCACTCTCCAGATGACTCAAAAAACAAGTTTAACACGAAGGCCTTCGCGACCAATATTACCCATAATAGAGATTTTTGGGTTAGGTCACATAAATAGTGCATATTAAAGCGTATTATTGAGTGCATGTTTACATGATCTAACCCAAAAATCTAGATGGACTAAAAAAACCACTGGCAGACTTCTCGCACCCGTATGCAAGACGATATCGCCCCAATATTCGAATTGTTCAACTATCCCCCGAACCAGTCCAGGATTAATTTCAAGATCACACTCAGCATTCTGAATGTCCTCCGTGGTCTGACCCCCTATGTACAATACAAGAAACTACATTTTATTCAGATTGTGCTTTCGATATCGTGTAATGAGACGGAGTATCCACTCGGATCTCTCACGGAGCAGCGGAACCCGTCCTATTGGAGAATGGCCCGCAGAAGAGAACATCACAAAGCTACCTCTGACATTGCTTCTAGTGACCTCTGGTCCACAGAGTAAAGGGAAGCACATTCCCACCCACTCTGTTGAGCCGATATTGGACTTGGTCAAATTAAGTGCATAGCCATTTATTGAGTATGTTTTGGGTTTTTTTGACAGTCATTAATGACCGAGCTGAGACCATCAACTGGCTGCACTTGACAAAAGCAAGTTTAATCACAGGTGGTTACCCAGATTCGAACCCAGGATCTCAGCGTTTCCAGTTCAATGCTAATAATCTCTCTCAGCCACCCGGGTCATCTCGACGTAAATTTGACAAACTGATGCGTCGTGATATGCCAAACTCTTACTAATGCATTAGTAATAATCGAGACGAGATGTGAAATAAGGTGTTTAGAGAAGCTACGACAATTCAGCGCGCGTGCAATCCAGTAGACTCTTGATTATCCGTGTGCGGTTTATCTGATTTGCGGATTAACCACGCACATGAGATTTTTACTTATTAATAACTCATGGATTTTCCCTTAGGCCCAAATTAATAATCTAAAAATAGTTATACATTGTAATTCTTGGAAATGTTTGTTACAAGTCACGTGCTTATATCGAGCAAATATGTGCGCCCATGAATCCGAAATCTACGTGATCACTTCGACAGTACAGTAGTTGCATATCTTTACAACAGTGGGTGGAGTTTGATTGATGGTGATTGGCGTGGCTCTGCTATCCACTTAGAGGGCCGAGTCTTCTGCTCGGGAGCAGGAAAGTTTTATCACCGACCACGTGCATCGATCGGTTGATCGTTAGTTTGTGGCATAGAGATCCACAGAAAATAGATATCTTTGGATCATCCGAGATTTTTTATCATCCGCAGCCATCTTCCCCGTAATTAGCGCGGATAATCGAGAGTCTACTGTATGTGAAAATTTGTCTCCTTACTCCCCGGAAGAAGCGGCGGTCTGGTGTCGGGAGTGCTGATGTTGCCGAGAAACGCGGCCGGTTTCTCCTTGACCACGAGGTCGCGAGGAGTCTCGAGGGAGCCACAGCACAGAGCCAACTGAAACAGCTTCCCGGCCAGCGTGTCCCCTTTCACCTGCCCCAGGAAGTCCTGCACACACTGTTGGTGGAAACAATAAAGGACCCAAACCACTTGCAGCCATATCACACTGTTGGGACAAATAGAGGGTGACACATGCATAGATGTCCGACCAATTTCAATGCCCCCCCTTACTTTTGTCTCAACGTGTGACTGAATTTTGTGAAAGCGATGGCCCTAAATATTATAGAGGAGAGTTAATTCAGTGGTAGAGAAAGTTTTTTGATAATGGTGGAAGTATCCACAGACTTGAAACGTATGGCGATTATCACTCATTAAATAATTCCGAGGACAAATGTATTATGGAAAATCTTTGACAAATGTACGCAAATGCATGAACTTTCTCGCACGGTAATTTTGTTGCATTAAGTCCAGACGCCATGGCCCCCACCTTCTTCAGCTTATTCACAAAGATGTCATCGGCGTTCTGGAAGACCTGCAGCACCATCTCGGTCGCCGGCTGTGTCGTGAACTGTCGGCGAAGATCGGCGCTCGTCCCTGGCAAGGGGAACGACTCCAACAGGTATTTCTTGATCTTGTGTGGCCGGCCCTCCACCTCCTGCTTGATGTCACACTCAATGCGAGCCAGCCCACGGTCCATCGCCTCCCGCTCGCCTTTCTGGGCCTTGCCGATCACCTAAACAAACAACACAATGTTAGCAACTGTGGCGGCCACAGGTGCAGGGCAGTGCTGTAGTTGCGATGATGGAACACGTGATGGACGAGTGGTTCAACAGCGAATGCAAGGTGTGCTGCTAATGCACGATTGCAATCGAGAGATGGGATTGGTGGATCATCCTAGCAGCAGTGGCTTTTGGCAAGCCATCGAACAAAGACAGTTACCCCATCACTCGCTTTCAGATGGGCTTCTGCGGCCAACTGGAATGCTCTTCCTTCCGATATTAGGAAGCCATTGGAGCTATGCACTTTTAAATCTAGATTGAAAACAATTTCTTTAGAACTGCTTTTTGTGTTCAGTTTGTTGCCCTCCACACCTCCGATTAGCACAGTTGGCTACGTACAGTGCGAAAGAAGTTCAACATATATACTTGTGGTTTTACCCAATCCAGTAATTTCTGAGTACTTGTTTAGATTTGCAAATTTTGATTCTGACGCCGGCACACATGTCCTCCTCATTCATTAATAACAACACGGGATTTTTTTTTACATTATTTGTGAAGCATATAGAAATGCAGTTTTGGATAATACACCCGCAATATTAACTAGGGCGACTCCTGGGATCGAATCGCGAACCTCTGAAACAAGCGACAAATGCACAAAGACTCGGGAAAGAATATTTCTGTAAGGAACGGTACAGTGAAATAGGCCTCAGCCTTCAATACGATATATATTAACATGATGTACTTACACGAGCAGTTACTTCAGTGCTCTTGTCGCAGCACTGCACTCCCAAAACTGAAGTCGTGTTGGAAGTCTGTCTCAGACTGCATGACAAAAGGATACACCACATTCACTTGACAGGGAGACAGGTGTGAAACTTGTGTGCCTGAGCAACTGAGGATAGCTCAGCATTGTGGCCGTGTAAGGCAAACGCAGGGGCGGGGGAATATTGGTAAAAGGCTGATGCAGTGTCACTCTCAGGTGTGAACACAGCGACACGTACGTTGTGGCTGTGTGTCAGCAATTCCAGAACGCATTTAATTCAGAAAGTAAACCCCCTCAAGGGCAACAACAATACATACTTGAGGCAATCTTGATTTGAAGCTTTCTCGACTGCAGGAATCCACACTCTTTGGTTCTTTCGGTAAAGTCACGTAAAATCGAGGAGGAGGCCGCTTTCCTACCTGACAGTTACACGCTAATTTCTCACGTTAACATCACTAGCCCTGGACACTTCTTTATGACCCATGGGCTACACACATTTCAAACCATTTAAAACAGTCTGCCTCAGTAGCACACCAAGGCTTTATCACCTGATGACGGACGCTTGTGTCGCACCCGAAACGTCGTGATTTATTTTATTTTATACCTACGTGACTTTACCGAAAGAACCAAAGAGTATAACTTGAGGCATCCAATAATAATACAATTCGCAGTCAACAAGCGACGCAATGCATACACACGTACACACACACACACGCTCGTACACGCAGGCACGGCACGTAGGGAAATGCCCAGAGGTATGCTGGTGATACGGATGCCCAGATCGTGAATATCCGGAGCCCCGTATCGTTCCATGAGATGCTTCAGCAAGTCCGGCACCTTGAAGCATGCCATCACTCCTTTGCCTCGGGAGCTGCGGCTCTTGGCCACGAAGGTCCTAAACTCTGCCGCAAACAACAACAACAACACGAGCGGGTTACGCAGAGCGCATGCTAGGGGAGCAACGACGACGCATTGATTCGGACGTGATCATTCATCCTGAAGATCGCGATATGCACACCGGATCGCGTGCGTAAGAATTTATGTTTTAGATTTGTATACGTTGCGTGTCATTGTTTCACATTGTCCAACACCCACCCACTCCAGTCACTAGAGCCGGCTGTGTTCACGTTTTAAAACAAGGCGTTGAATCTAGAATTTATTCACGAGCCCTCAATCGCGATAATCGATTGATTCGCGACATGGGTGGCTGGGGTGGCGCGTATCGCTTCTGTTTATGTCTGCAAGGAATCACTTGCTGAGCCTTCGTATCATTTCAAATACCAAACAAATTCATGCATCAGTAGCACTGGGGCCTTGAAAAAGGGAAAAAAAATCCGATAAGCGACGTTTCGGGCAATGACCCTTCTTCATATTGCATAGAAAGGCCAGAGAGATTGAGTGAACAATAAGAATTGGAAACTGCACTTCACAGCGATTACCGTGTTTCAAAAGTTATTAGGTAACCATTCATATGAACCTTATGGCGGGACCCCGGGGTCTCATAAGTCCCCGGCTCTTGCATAAACATTATATTATATATTATATATAATGTAAACATTATATTCTATATAATGTAAACATTGTGTTATAATGTAAACATAAACTTTGTTTTTTTTCACCAATGGGTTTGAAGGATGGTGGCAAGTGTTGTCTTGTTAAACTATGCCTTTAAAACTGAAAACTACTTACCTACAGTAGCTCTATTTACATACACTATCTAAAAAATAATTTACTCCCCTCGTCAATCATCGTGTTTCTCAGTGTGGATTTGTAAACACACTTGTTAAACAATACATAAAATAGTACGCGTTTTCAATGCGCTGTTCATATTGTAAAATGCGTTTTTACAAATGTGACTCTACAGCAGTTGCAGAGCCGCACTTTTATATAATTCAGGTCAAAGCCAGATAAACAGTGGAGGATAAACATCGCATGAAGGCGGGGCAATTGTTGTGCAATCATTTCAGGTCAAATTTACAGGTGCGTTTTATTCATGCCACACAGGTAGAGAGTTGAGAGTGAAACCTGGCCCACTGGCATCGTGAATCATGGATCATGAGTCACCCGGACTTGTTGTGTTTGTTTATGGTTGCTATACAAGCCATCAAATCTACACCACGAAGAGAGTTGATGAACAAGTAGGAGAGTGTGTAACTGGATTACATTCATGTGCACAGGCGTTTCACATGTGAATATAAAATAAATAACGTCGACTCAAACGCCACTCTTTAGGATTTGGCACACTCAATAACATTTTAATTGATAAATTAAGACCAACAAACCATAATCAAATGGGTCATGCATCGATGTACCAATTGTGGTTACGGACTGCTAAAGAAGAAAATGATGAAAGCAGATTCGAAGTGAGTTTAAACGTGAATCTACACCATTTAAATATATTTTAAACAACCCGTTGCAAACATGACAGTAATTTGAAATGTAGCACTGTACATCAGAACAATTTGAAAGACGTTAGAGATTTGAAACTGTCCAAAAAGAAAGGAGGAAAATAAATGTATTTTTACATAATACAGGTTTTTTGGGTAAGATTGCATAAATATAAAAATATGTCGGTAAACCCACCACCACCCGACACAGCCAATTAGTAAGGTTTGTCACTTAAACAGAACATGCCAATTCGTTACTAGTACAGCACACCGGTTGTGTGTTAGAGAGCAAAGCCACAACATTAACAATCTGAGTACGTCGTTTCGCCAGTAATTACAACCAGCATCATCAGGAGGCAGCCAGAATTGTGGATTTTAAAATGTAGATTTATTTAAATCTAAATTAAAAAAACATATAGAGAAACTGGAACATTATTATTACAGAATTTGGTGAGACATGTCGAAAAGAGAATGACTCCAGCTTAGCTTGCAAGAACTAAGAGACACAGTGTGGCCATGTGGCCTTAATGAGAGAGACTGACTCCAGCTTAGCTTGCAAGAACTAAGAGACACAGCGTGGCCATGTGGCCTTAATGAGAGAGACTGACTCCAGCTTAGCTTGCAAGAACTAAGTGACACTGTGTGGCCGTGTGGCCTTAATGAGAGACTCACTCCAGCTTAGCTTGCAAGAACCAAGAGACACAGTGTGGCCACGTGGCCTTAATGAGAGAGACTGACTCGAGCTTAGCTTGCAAGAACTAAGAGACACAGTGTGGCCATGTGGCCTTAATGAGAGAGACTGACTCCAGCTTAGCTTGCAAGAACTTAGAGACACAGTGTGGCCATGTGGCCTTAATGAGAGACTCACTCCAGCTTAGCTTGCAAGAACTAAGAGACAGTGTGGCCATGTGGCCTTAATGAGAGAGACTGACTCCAGCTTAGCTTGCAATAACTAAGAGACACAGTGTGGCCATGTGGCCTTAATGAGAGAGACTGACTCCAGCTTAGCTTGCAAGAAATAAGAGACACAGTGTGGCCATGTGGCCTTAATGAGAGACTCACTCCAGCTTAGCTTGCAAGAACTAAGAGACACAGTGTGGCCATGTGGCCTTAATGAGAGAGACTCACTCCAGCTTAGCTTGCAAGAACTAAGAGACAGTATGGCCATGTGGCCTTAATGAGAGAGACTGACTCCAGCTTAGCTTACAAGAACTAAGAGACACAGTGTGGCCATGTGGCCTTAATGAGAGAGACTCACTCCAGCTTAGCTTGCAAGAACTAAGAGACACAGTGTGGCCATGTGGCCTTAATGAGAGAGACTGACTCCAGCTTAGCTTGCAAGAACTAAGAGACACAGTGTGGCCATGTGGCCTTAATGAGAGAGACTGACTCCAGCTTAGCTTGCAAGAACTAAGAGACACAGTGTGGCCATGTGGCCTTAATGAGAGAGACTGACTCCAGCTTAGCTTGCAAGAACTAAGAGACACAGTGTGGCCATGTGGCCTTAATGAGAGAGACTGACTCCAGCTTAGCTTGCAAGAACTAAGAGACACAGTGTGGCCATGTGGCCTTAATGAGAGAGACTGACTCCAGCTTAGCTTGCAAGAACTAAGAGACACAGTGTGGCCATGTGGCCTTAATGAGAGAGACTTACTCCAGCTTAGCTTGCAAGAACTAAGAGACACAGTGTGGCCATGTGGCCTTAATGAGAGACTGACTCCAGCTTAGCTTGCAAGAACTAAGAGACACAGTGTGGCCATGTGGCCTTAATGAGAGAGACTTACTCCAGCTTAGCTTGCAAGAACTAAGAGACACAGTGTGGCCATGTGGCCTTAATGAGAGACTGACTCCAGCTTAGCTTGCAAGAACTAAGAGACACAGTGTGGCTCAGAAAGCGCGTTGTGACGGAGCGCGTTCCGCGTTGTGCGAAAAGCGTTCCCTAAATTAAAGAAAACGCGTTGTAGTGAAAACGCGTTATCGTGTGAACACTTGGGACAGACCCAGGTGTTGTGGGTTAACTCCCCGAGGTAAACTTTCTTCCAAATTTGTGTTTTATACGCCTTGTGCTCCGCCAATAATTGTTGTGAGTGTCGCTCCTCTGCCCTCTGTTGTTCATGGAGAGAGACTGCACCCTAGTGCCCAGTATCCTCCTCCGCGAGCCTCTTCAAAATGCTGATCTTGACACCGCTGGAAGCAGTCATCGGCCTTGACCTCACCCCACAACAGTGCAATTTTAACAGCTCAACATCAAAACACGATGATGGGTCGCTTGCACCAATCGCACAGCACCACAGCATTGACTCTCAGCTGTTACTTGTGTAGAGGGGGTCACGTGTGTCACCATAATTGCCCTAATCCTGAAACTCGTGCTGCGTAATATTTTCCTTGCCATATTATCTGTGACACACATAATGAGGACAACCGGTAAGTCAAACGAAACCAGAGGTGGGAAACCTGTTCTTAATATTATTAATTTCAGGCAATGTGAACACGACTTTTAGAAACACCGATGCAGCTATACACATGCCAGATTGTCCAGAAATTCAGTTGATACTAATAGGGTTTATTTGCCAGTATTGTACATTATTTAAATTACATTTGTTTGGGCGGCAGGGTGGTGCAGTGGTCACGCCCGTGCATGACATCTTCTGAAGGACTGCCTGGCTTCGCTTTTCTAATTATGGTCCCATTCTCTGTATGGGTTTACTCCCATGGCAAAACAACAACAACATACAATGTAACTGGTACTAGCCAAACATCCAAATTACTCCTGCGAAAAGTTGGCAGGCCCCTCCTGAACAAGAGTCTTGAGACTCAGTGAGATTGCTTGTGTGGCGATCGAAACGTCGTGATCCATTATTATTTTTTCTACCTACGTGACTTTACCGAAAGAACCAAAGAGTAAGGATTCCTGCAGTCACGAAAGCTTCAAATCAAGATTAATGAGTGTTTACATGTGGGAGGAAATCGGAGCACCTGGAGAAATCCAAGCAAATGGGGGGGGGCTAACGCTCTATCACAAATCTACAGATGGAACAGGCGGAGTCCACATTATTCGACACCGCCTTCTCTACCTCCTTGACGACCAAGGGGTGGGAGTTGTCGCAATATTTTTGTAATCCACCAACCCTCACCTCTACGCAGTCGTGGATTACAGGCATACATAGCCACCACAACCACCCGGCTAAAGTAGCTGTAATGCACATCTAAAATTCTACAAAAGTTGATGGGGCAAAGGTCGTAGGTCAATTGGTTTGATTCCTATGCGCATTAACCAGTCTCTAACGTATGCACATTTAGATTCGCATTCAGCCGCCAATGGAACAGGTGGAGTCCAAAAGCTAAGTGGATGTACTGATTGTATCTTCATTGCGGGACTCATCCAGCAGTGGATTGACATGGGCTTCAGGTATCCACGTGTGGACGGGCAATAAACACTGGGGCCACCTGGCGGTAAATGTTTGCCGGTGCACATTGGGACCGGCTCACACGTCGCTGGCCCCAGGCAGCCCCCAGCCACTGGCGTGCAACACAGCGAAGGGAATCTCCCACCAATGAGAACCACGCACAACCCATGGTGCAGTCCTATAACTTGGACTCCTAAACACAACAAAACCCATAGCCGCCAACCCACACGGTTTACCCGTATTCTGTTGGGGGAAAGTGAGTGTGTTTATCCCTTGTGATGGGACTTTGTAGGATGGACGTTGAGATTTATAAGGGGCACGGGGTGACCAACAAGGTCTGAATTGGTCTGTAATAAGGAAGGCACTGATAAGGGGTTGACAGCGATGCAAACCCCACACAATACAAAACGGCAAGCGGCCAGCAACAACAAAAAATTATAATACATAACTGTCCAATGAGTAATTAGATCATTAAGATCAAAGAAACGTGTTCCTTAAATTGATCAAGTTTATTGTTGCAAGAGTTTGGGAAAACAGGAAGACTGGGTGTGGATTCCAGAGTGGAGCAGTGCAAACTGATAAATCTGAAAAGAAGAGTGAGGTGACCTGCATGGTGGTGAGCGGGTGGGTGAGTAAATGGGTGTGTGTTTGAGTAAACGAGTGGAGGAGTGAGTGATAGGGTGATTGAGTCAGTGACCGGATGCGTGAGTGACTGGATGCGTGGGTGACTGGATGCGTAGGTGATAGGATGATTGCGTGGGTGACTGAATGAGTGGGTGACTGAATGAGTGGGTGAGTGGATGAGTGCGTGATTGAATGGGTGACTGGATGAGTGGGTGACTGGATGAGTGGGTGACTGGATGAATGGGTGACTGGATGAGTGGGTGATTGGATGAGTGTGTAATAGGATGATTGACTGAGTGACTAGCTGAGTGTGTGATTGAATTAGTGACGAGATGAGTGTGTGATAGGGTGATTGAGTTAGTGGGTGACTGGATGATAGGGTGATTGCGTGGGTGACTGGATGCGTGGGTGACTGGATGAGTGGGCGACTGGATGCGTGGGTGACTGGATGAGTGTGTGATAGGGTGATTGAGTTAGTGACTGGATGAGTTAGTGACTGGATGAGTGGGTGACCGAGTTGTTTAGTTGAGTGCGTTCTTGTGACCTGCAGTGAGGCGCGGTGGTTGAACGCGGAGTGGATGAGATGAAGCGGTCAATGTGTCTGGTAGACCGAGTCCCTTAACGTGGGTGGAGGGGGGATTCAACGAGGGGAAGTTCACTGCAACATTCACCACGGTGGTGCTAGTAGTCGCAGCGAAAAAAAAGTGATACAGGGCTGAATGAATGAAGGTTGAGGCGAGGATGCAAGATGGTGTAGAGGAGGCAAAGTGGAGGGTACAGGAGGTGAGGTGTTGAGGTTGCGTAGTGAGGAGGCGTAGAGGAGGTGTAGAGGAGGCGTAGAGGAGGGTGCCCCGCTCTTGGCGTTGATCTTGGTGAACACGTGTCCGCGCCCCGTCTCGTAGCTCTGCCCGGTGCTGATGCAGCCTCCACCGGCCGAAGCGCCCAGCGTCCTCACCGAGTCCGTGCCCAGCTCCGCTCTGAGCAAGCTCTCCATTGCGCGCTATCTGCTCTCAGCAACAGACACAACAATAAACTCCCCCCCCCCCCCCGGTCCCGTGTGGCCTCTAAATACTTATTTCCTTAGGAGAGGTGATTTATCGGACGAGGCCTAAATTGTAAAATAACACACACAGCGTTTACCAAAAGGGAACGCATACTGATGCCTATCTGAATGCATATTCGCATCATCACCCCGTACAGAATACCTCTCATCAAGATGCTCATACATCTGGCTAAAACAGTGTCAGATTTGTGAAAGTCTGAGGAGAGATTAAACATGTCAAAGAAATGCGACGATTGAATGTCTACAATAATGCTCAAATTAACAGAGCAGTGAATGCCAAACCAAGATTGAGCAGTAATACTGCTGAAAGTGAACAGGTTATTAAACAATTAAAATACCACATATTATGGGAGTGGCTGACAAATTAGCGCGAGTTTTGGAAAAGCAAAAAGCTAAAAATCTAAGTACGATTTGGCACGGTACACAAAATTCAAAAAATTGTAACTCGTACTAAAGATTGATTGCTTAAGTCATCAACAGATGGTATGTATCGGATTAATTGCTTACGTGGCAGATGTTATATTGGCCAGACGGGATGTAACATTAGAGCAAGACTAAAAGAACACCAAATAAATATTAAACACTCTCAAACATAACTGTTGGAAGTTGCAGTACATGCTTGCCAACAAGGACACTTAATTGATTTTGATAACGATGAAGTGTTGTGTAAAACTAATTATTACTGTTGATTTAAAGCTTTCGTGACTGCAGTAATTCATATTCTTAGTTCTTTCGGTAAAGTCACGTTGAAGGGAATCAACAAAATAATAAAATATATAAAACACAATAAAAATTCTCACGACGTTTCGACCATAACACAAACGGTCGTCTTCAGGTGTGTCGGTTTGCATACATTTATTTATTTATTTTAAAGCGGTGTATCTACTTATTTATTTATTTTTTAAAAACGCTAGCGCCACGCGCAGCGATTTGACAATTTATTTAGACGGACTAGTTCATCTATGTTCTGAAAAGAGGAGGGAGTCAAAATTTTCAAATAAATAAATAAATACCCCGTTTAAAAATAAATACATTTATGCAAACCGACACACCTGAAGACGACCGTTTGTGTTATGGTCGAAACGTCGTGAGAATTTTTATTGTTTATATATATTTTATTATTTCGTTGTTTCCCTTCAACGTGACTTTACTGAAAGAACTAAGATTATAATTATTACTGGCCAAGACTAATTTGAGAATCCATTGAAACTGAGAAAAATGTAATTATTTTAACCGCTCTGACAGCTACAGGCTTAGTGCGGCCTGGAAGCGTATTATTAAGTAATTGTGATTGTAAGATGAGGAGATGAAGGCAGAAGAAGAAGACGTGGGGCGATGTGGTGATGCGGTCGAACGTGGTGGCCCGAGGAACGGAGGGAGAGATGGCACGGGACGGGGCGGTGTGGAGAAGGTGGCAAGGACGGCGAACCCCACGTGAGTGGAACAAACGCGTGGAGGAAGAAGACATCTCACATTTATCATTACTTATAGAGGAAACATACTAATTAAATGATTACTAATCAATTATATAATTTCAATAATCCCCCTCCCCGCCTCTGATTTCTGCACCTGATGGGTTCAGTGATGACATCGCCTTTCTCTATTTAAGACCGGAAGCAGGTGGATGGCTTCACTATTCTGGCAAATCGCCCGATGATGCTGGATGTAATTACCAGTGAAACGTCGTACTCATCTTGTGGATTTACTCTCCAAAACACCGGTGGGCTGAAGTAGTAACTAAAAGTGGAGTTTTGTTTACGTGACAAATTCCTTACTAATTGGCTGTGTCAGGTGGTGTAGGGTTATGACACATTTATACTTACACGATCTAACCGAAAAACCTTTGTTATGAAATTAGGACAATTTATGAAATATATTGTATACCAGAAAATACAGCAATTGACTAAAAATATACGGCAATAGATGTAACCTCGCAGCAGTGAACGTGACGAAATTTAATCATGGAAATGTCCGCTGCACAAAACCTTGAGTTCATCGCCCCACACGTGGTACCTCAGCCTCAGGATGAAATAAATCATCAGGGAGTTCTCCGTGAGCATCGTGCGCGCTCCAAATCTAGAGTTGAGCCGTGGTCTCGGCACCCAGCCAGCCGCCTTCTATTCTTGGGGCAGTCGGAGTCCAGCGCGCTATCGAAGGGCACGTGGTGAACGCTCAGGACGTGTCTCTTGAGCTTCGACTTCTGCGTCGCTCCGTACGAGCAGTCACTGCACGGGAAGGGCTTTTCCTCTGGAACACAAGACATCCACCGTTGAGCACACGCACGCGCTAATACATAATTTATTTATCACCATGCAGTGGATGCCATAGCATTACTATGTATATGGGACGTTTTATCAATCACGGTTGCTGACCACAGGCCCAAAGGCCCAAAATGCCAAATGGCCAGCAACAAATACCTCCGATTAGCACGGTTGGCTACGTATGGTACGAAAGAAGTTCAACATACGTACAAATAGTAGAAAAGCAAGATACTGATTTCCTGAAAAATATCATAATACATTTTTGAGGCTTATTTTGAAGCCCCAACATTTTGCACTTCTTCGAGTGGTTGATGTTGATGCAGAGCAACAACTATAATTTAACATCGAGGTGGTTGAGCCAGATTATTCTATTACAGCTCATTAATTACACAATAATTACCTGCAATAGAACGAGTAAATACACATGGAAGTTAGGTGTTAGTACAATGAAGAGGAAATTCCCATTGTGGAAATGACTCGATCTATACATTCAAAAATGTTCCCTAAATTTACCCACTTGTTTAAGTAAAATTTACCCCGGTTAAGAAATAGATACTCTTTGGAATTTGTCAAGCAATACATTTTGCTCAGTTTCCTTCCAATGGTGCTATTGGCTCCATGTCATGAGATGAAGGATCCCTGTGCAACTCTCACACAGCAGTGAACCACCTCATGTAAGAGAACAGCTCGTGGAAGGAGATATCATTGCAGATATCAGGCAGAATAGACCTGGGATGGGACCGAGATTGGTTCAGATACTCGTCACCGATGTTGGCCGTGAGTGGGAATAGAACTCGGGTCGCCGGATCCCGTCGCACGGTGCGCTAACCACTTCGGCACCGCTCCCCATGTAATCCTCACTTCAAGCACACACCTCATCACCGACACAGCTTCCACATCGTCATATCCACCACTCCTCCCCCAGCCCCATCGCTTACAACACTCTCACCCCTTCCCTCTCCACAATGCCGATGCACCTCACACTCCCCATACCTCCCATGCTCCCACCAGCAGCTTCCACTCCCGATGACGCCTCCTCACAATACCCCTTCACTCCCTCCCATCGGACCGCCATTCTCAAACTATAACTTTTAAACTAAACTATATTTTGATTTAAAGCTTTCGTTACTGCAGGGATTCATATCCTTGGTTCTTTCGGTAAAGTCACGTAGAAGGGAAACAATAAAATAATAAAAATATAAGACAATAAAATTATCCCGACGTTTCGACTGCAACACAAGCAATCATCAGGTGATGATGATCATCAGGTGATGTTGCAGTCGAAACCTCGTGAGAATTTTATTGTTTTATATTTTTATTATTTTATTGTTTCCCTTCTACGTGACTTTATCGAAAGAACCAAGAATATAAACTATATTTTTTATTTTACCAGTTGGAGGCCCCACTGAGCTATGGAGCTATTTTTCAGAAGCAACCTGGCTATCACAAATGTTATCTTCAACGAAGTGGCTTATCCCGTGGAAATTTATAGAGGCCAAATACTCTAAACGCGTGATGTTTATTCTAAATGTAGTGAGAGAGACATGCAACCTCAAAATATACAGCAGGCGACGGGGTCGGGATTGAATCCACGGCCTCTTGCGTACCAGGCGAGGTAGTTAACATATTGCCACTGTGGTGCCCTGTGGTCACGTGAGGCCTACCACTTCTGAATGGCTTGTGATGCATATTTGAATATTACTGCAAGCGTCTTAGCCTCATTCATTAGTCAGGTATTCGAAGGGAATATTGTCATTTGGTAACGCTATTTCAAATATCGCTCATTAAACGTTCAATTTTAATGCAATGCAATTGAGGGACTTTGTAGAGTCTTGTCGTGGTCTGGAGCTGTGGTTGTTGTGTTGCTACCTTGCCCAAGCTTGCATTTGTTGACAAATTGGCAGGAATGTATGTACTTTGTATTTTTAGCAATTTGCTTACATTTTCTCCATCTTGCCTCTCATCGGTTTTGGAAATAGCTCGCTGACCCTCCCCTACTGGACATATGTGAAAAAGATCTTCATAGCTCATCGTATTCCTCCAGGATATAAAATAGATTCTGATTCTGATTAATCAGTGGCGCTGCGAACAACCTATTCCCTCTATTGCTGCGGGAATCTGCATCCACACATGATCAAGCACCCCTGTCTAATGCAATAGACATGGTTCCTTTGTCATAGGCATGTAATTCTGCAAATGTGCAGAAATGTCTACCGTATGCGACTTACTCCAGACAAGGTTAGACTATTAAACGTGACCTGTTGTGACACGTCTAATGTGTATTGTGTGGTCGTTAGCACAGAAAGATGCATCTGGTAATGTCCTAATGGACCAAAAATAGTAAAAAGGAGGCTGGGTCTGTGTTGTTCAGAGTGACCACCATATACAGACTATTGTACGTACAAACGAGTTCGGTTCCATAGGTCTGTTCGTAAGTCGATTTGTTCGTGAGTCCAACTTTACTCGCGTCGATTTCAAACACGTTTTACGACTTGTACACTAAACACGGGGAATGGCTTTAACAGTTGCCTCTGGTTCTTCACGTTCTGCAGATGTAGATGCCACCATCACCACCTATTGTGCGGTGGTTGAACTTGCGACTCTCGGTCCGAACAGGAAACTGGACATACGGACAGGTTTGATCATATCTCTGAAAGTTCGTAAGTCGAATGTTCGTAAGTAGAGGAGTCCCTGTGTAGTGGCATAGAATCGTAATGTAACAGCATAGCGCCTGCTGCTGGCAGGGAAAGGGATCTGAGGCTTACGGCCCTGACGTCAGCAGGCCAAGTTATACACAAGAGGGGGATCTAGGGAAAGGTCGCAGAAGGGGCACTGAATTCATAATGATACAATAATTCAGTAACACTGTACAAGTGTACAGCACGTCAGATCATTACATGGCCTAACCCTGGTTGGAAACACCGTGGGAGTGAAGAAGAAGATGGATTTCTAATCATTATTTACATTTGTAAGGTGCATTTTATCCGTATGCCACCAGACTTAACTTGGAGTGTCTAAATTCCCTTTGCCCACCAGAATGAATAGACCTCATCTTTCCCACCCCTGCAGACTTGGTATTAAAGTAGATACATGCTAATGTTTACAAAGTAACGGGCTCTTGACCAATTTCATTTCCACATAAATCAATCATTTGGAAATAGGCCCCACTATACCCCACCGACTACAGCACTCTAATCTTGCCTCCTCGTTTTGCCTCTTCCACCTGCCTCATGCTCGTCAGCACCGCCTTTCGTGCAGCCATGCGGGTGTGAGGTCATCATCACGAGAGGCCGTGCACTTCATCGTTCGCACGCGGCGGAGGAACCACTGAAGTCAAACGTTTACATACGTGCGGTTTAGTGGGGTCATTTCCGAGCGAACTCGGTTTTAGAAGTGTTTATCGTTGAATGTGGAAGGGTTTGGGTTAGTTTTCGGGTTACCACCTTTTCCACTATGGAGATCAAACCCAGACCTATGTTTCAGTCTGTCTAGGTCTGTCAACAACCATGCAGGAGTAAAGTTCAGCACAGTACCGGTACCAGATCTCGGTACAAATTAATTCATGCCACCCAAACACAGATGCCAATTCACAGACTGTCTCGGCTGGACCGGGACAGGAGGTAACCCAAGGGTAGTGGGAGGATAACCGCTTTGTGAGCTATTTGTAAGTAATGCGTTTAGAGTATTTGGCTACTATAAATTTCCACGTGATAAGCCACTTCGTTAAGCTATAATTTGTGGCCAGGTCGCTTCTGAAAAAGAGCTATATAGCTCTCAATGGGCCTTACCTGGTAAATAAAAAATATTTCACTTTAATGGTATACATACTTGAATTTTACTGCGGATGTTTTAAAACATGTCCTGTCTAACTGTCAACTTTGTTTGAATTTCAGTGGGAGAAGATGCTTCTCACACAGACGTTAAAGCAGGTACCAGAGTCCACCTGAAGCTTCTGCAGTGTGCACCTCATAGGATTCCATCCATTACTGTTGGTGCGATGGTTTGGATTTTCAAGTTGAAATCTCCTAGTTCATTTTATTTTTACCCAGGCGGCAACTCAATTGTCAAGGGTAGTCCTGTTTGGATAAGGCATCCTTGTCTCTTGAGTTCCACATCTTGGAGAGGATGTGATTAGTCAGCATCGATGCCATTTTAGTTGGTGTCACGCATCATGCGTGCATTCTTAAATTACTGACGCCGACTGAAGACTGAAGATGCAAGTGTGCCATCTGACAATGAAAGTTATGAAGCCATTTTTTGTCATTGCCAATCTTCCTTTGTGCTCTGTCAGAGTCTGGGATAACACGGCCTTGGTGAAGTCCACTGGACTTGTGTCATTTCTGTATCAATTTTTTTTGTTTCATTTTGAAATCTCTGCTCGACTTCCTTCAATTGCATCCATCTCCACCTCCGATTAGCACGGCTGGCTGACGTATGGCGCGAAAGAGGTTCAACGCACATACCTACAAGGAGTGTAAATTCATACGGTGCCAGAAACTCTGCACGAGTTCGTGCCGCGTTCTCCCGATGTTGCCGTCGATGTTTGTCCAGCGACAAGCCATTCGTTGCCACGCGTGAACCTGTCTCACCTCCACAATCACAGGGCCGAGTGCGTGACGTGTCCGGCAAGCCGTGTGATGTGTCTGCGGATGATAATCTTCAGCAGAGGCCTGTGCCTTCTCCCACAGACGCCGCGCAACTGACGCCGCTCCCAGCGCCGCCGACCTCTGCTTCCCCGGCCACGGCCCCGAGGAGTTCCTCTCCTCTGCTGGACACCCCGTGTGCTGGACCTGCTGCTCCACCACACTTGCCTGCCCACTACACAGGCACAAAGAGGTACGGGCAGAACTAATTCATAAACGCTTTCAACATAAGTTGGAGAGAGCTGAGCCTTTCTAGGAATTCGGCAATGCTTTCCCACCTGTGACTGCTCCCGATATATGACTCGAGAGCATGTAGGTTTTGCTTGCAGGCCACACACACTCACAAACATGAATGATGTGTTTGGTATTATCTCATGGAAAATAATAAGTTGCACAAGGGCCAGGGTCATGCCCCATTCATTCTGAACGATTAAACAAAACTGACCCACGTTCACACACGAGAGCAGAGAGGTTGGCTGCAGGGTGACGCATGCGAAGAACGCGTCCCTGTGAAAGAGTTAGAAGGTTCCCCTTCGTACCTTCTTACTCTCCCTCCCACCCCCCTCCTTCCGGTCAGGTGATTTTGAAGTGTCGTCGTCGTCACAAGAGGACGTTGACCAAGACAGCGCGTGGAACCAGTGGCTGCGCTCCAAGATCCCGGGGCTCTTCCTGCTGGCCCTGCACACACTTACCGTGAGTCGGCGCAGATGTGGCCTCGCGACTGGGGCTGCTACCTGTCCGCGTTTGACCCCCGGACAGTGTTCGGGTGGCAGCAGGAATTGATTTGTGCCGAGATCTGGTACCCCGGGTATGGCTATGGTTGAATTTTATCACCGTGAACTGCACAGTTTTAACAATAGACCTGGGCTCGCTGAGAAATGTGCCTGGGTTTGCTCTGTCGTAGAAATGGTGGCAACTGTACTTGGGGCATCGGCACGTTTATTCGCGCTCCGGCTCCATTTACACCGAGAGTCACGTGCTTGTCTCGTGTGAGGAGTGGTGGTGTGGCTGTTAAGGGGGCATCCATTTAGTATGTATGCATGGAGGGGGGAGGAGGGGTTAACCCAAATGCGTACGCTTGCGTATGGGGGGGTCTACTGACAATGTGTAAGCCGACTGCAATTGCATGAATCTGCCCATCGCAGTGACATGGGGAAGTAATTGCTTCCGACAAAGGCGTTCTATGACCTTTTAAATCGTACTCAGGTTTGAGAACGGGGACAGTTTGCATTCATGATCCTGAATCATGACAATTCTTTGACTCTCCGGCAGTGGTGAATCGTTCCAACCATCAGTAGGAATCGTGTATATGTGTGTATGTGTATGCACAGCTGTACCCATTGGCTTCTGTTATGGTCATGTACGTTTATTTTTTATTTCGTGGAATATCACTTGCTGTACTCCACGCGGTGAGTGCTTTGTGTAGATAGGAATCATGTTATGTAGAGAATATAAATCTAATTCAGTACCTCTATATGTCTCCCACAGACGAGCGGGGAGACAGCAGCCAGGCGGTGAGCCGGCACTCCCAACAATCGCCCAAGCTCTGCGGTTCTCTTTACATTCCGATATTTGCAGCCACTTACTGAGTGTTTACATGTGGGGGGAAACCAGTACACTCGCAGAAAACGAAAGAATGTGAGCAAGGAGGCAACGTTCTATCCCGTGCAGATGGAAAGGATTCCACAGTTGTGTTCCACTGCCTCCTGGCAAGCCAGGGTATGACTCATCCTCGATGCCCACCGGAAGGGAGATTGCACACTTGCAATTGAATTCCCTGAGATTATTTATATCATGGGGTAGGCAGTGACAAAGCCCCTGAATCACTTAACACGAACATGCGGGCCAGTGCATTGTACGTGCAAGGATGCTCGCTTTACAAAATGTATGAATGTATGTTGAACTTGAATCTTGACTTAAAGCTTTCGTGACTGCAGGAATTCATATTCTTTGGGTCTTTCGGTAAAGTCACGCAGATAGAACAATAAAATAATAAAAATAAAGTGAATACAAAATAATAATACAAATATCACGACGTTTTGATCACAACACAAGCAATCGCTATCATTTTTCTCCTGATGACGATTGCTTGTGTTGCGATCGAAACGTCGTGATATATTTTACTTTTTTATTCAATTTATTTTCATTATTTTATTGTTCTATCTACGTGACTTTACGGAAAAACCCAAAGAATATGTGTTGAACTTCTTTCGCAGTGTACGTAGCCAACCGTGCTAATCTGTGGTACATTAACACCTTGCCACAAATGCCCTGTTGCTCATGAGCACACCGACTCAAATGAATCAGGCGCAAGGTTTGCGTGATTAATGCTTACAAAGTGGGGTCTATAATGAACAATATGGCTGAAGCTCGAGTTCTATTCATTTAAAACCAAACGTGTTTCTTACCAACCATACCTGGTGTTTGCACACAGATACAGATTCTGGGCGATGCGTTCTACACCATTCGGAATGCGCTGTTGCAATGTGCAGCCACAGCTGCTGCAAAAATATTTGTCTCGGTTTGATCCACTGAACAATATCCACTGACCACACCGCACGCGCAACAATGATATAACTACGAACAAAAATATGAATAAATTAAGATCGTTTATTAAATATATTGCACGTAAGAAAATACAGCAATAGACGTAAAAATACATGGCAGTTTAACACGTAGGCTTTCGCGACAAATATCCATAATACAGGTTTTATGGGTTGGATCGCGTAAATATATGTGCCATTATGAGACCTTTGCCAGTAGCAAGATATAGTAATAGGTTTTTACCCTTTTATCTGGCACCAAAACTGACACCTTTATACAAGGGATCATGTTTGCAATAACCACAACACAAGCAGTCAAAATGCAAACAAAAAGAGACAACTCTGATAATGATATACACTGTCCTTGAAGCTGATTGGTGCACACCCGAGACGGCTTTTCTTAGAGCCTAGTCTCCACTGGTGTTGGACCAGATGACGCCAAAAGGCATACAACTCAAAAACAGCGCACTATCAGAGTATTGAGAGCTCGGGGTAAGAATTTACATTATGAGACCTCCTTTGCCAGTAGCAAGATATAGTAATAGGTTTTTACCCTTTTATCTGGCACCAAAACTGACACCTTTATACAAGGGATCATGTTTGCATAAAGGTGTCAGTTTTGGTGCCAGATAAAAGGGTAAAAACTTATTACAATTTAAATGTGTCGTTAAACCCGCCACCACCCGACAGCCCACTAGTAAGGGTTGTCACGTAAACAGAACATGCCAATTCATCACTAGTACAGCACACCGGTGTGTGGTGTGTTGGAGAGCCAAGCCACAACATTTACCATCAGAGTACGGCGTTTCAGTAATTACAACTAGCTTCATCAGGCAACAGCAAGGTTTGGGAGAAGTCCACCTGTTTAATTCCTTATATAGAGGCGTAGATGTGGTGACAACACTTGTGCACTCTTTGATCGCAAACTGGGGGGGGATTAATGAATCAACATACATTATACATGCGCATTATGCTAGCCCATTGATCTTGTACTTAGTGTCCATTGTGTGTATTAAAATAGCCGTACAAATGGTAATTTGATGATTCTCTTCCATGCAGCACTAAGTCGGTAGCTATCCAAACGATTATAATTATTTTTATTTCTTTAAATTTCGATAGATTCTGGAATTAGTCTTGGCCAGTAGTAACAAGTTTTGCACAGAACTTCAACATTATCAAAATCAATTGAGTGTCCTTGTGGGCACGTGTGTTCTGCTACTGCTGACAGTTGTATTTGTGAGCATTTCATATTTCTGTGGTGTTCTTATAGTCTTGTGCTGATCATTCATCCTGTTTGCCCAACATAGCATTCCACAAGTGCAATTAATCCGGTACACACCTTCTGTTGATAGCTTCAGTAATAGAACAGCAAAGAAATATCCAATAGTCCTTTTCGTAGGTTTCCATATGCCTTCTGAATTTGCCTGGCTGATCAAAGTTTCGACCGCAGATGCCATTGGTCAGGGGTCTCTTTGTCCGTTCTCATGTGGGACTCTAGGCATGATGGCAGTTGGAATGCTTTCCCACAGACTTGGCAAGACATTTGTTTTCTCACTCTAGTGACTATGGGAGTGAGGTGGAGACGAGACGGGCGCTGGTCAGCGTGGCGTTTCCCAGCAGGCGCCTTCGTTCCATGCGCGGTTGCTGTGATAGCAATAACTTCGTTGCATGCAGGTGCGCCCTTTGCAGAAGGTGGCATTGTCTGCAACTCTGCCTCCTCACCACCAGGACTCGACAAGCTGCTGCTGCTGCTGGAGCTGCTGGTGCCATCCATGGCAAAGGCAATTCTTTCAGCACCATGACTCGCAGCCGAGTAGCTCTGACACACCTTTAACACCGCATTGGCAAAATTGCCGTCATTCACCATGCCACGTGCGCCCCTTGAGTTCTTTCCGTGGGTCTCCATATGCCTTCTGAGTTTGTAGGGCTGATCAAAGCTTTGATCGCAGATGTGGCAGCTTTGACCACCGGTCTTGTGCATTCTCATGTGGGACTCTAGGCACCATGCCAGTTGGAATGTTTTCCTGCAGACGTCGCAAGAGATTCGTTTTCTCACTCTAGTGACTCTATCGGATTCCAGTGGCTCTATCAGATTCAACACCGCATTGGCAAAACTGCCGTTATTCACCAAGCCTGGTGCACCCTTTATCATGTAATACTTTTCGTGGGTCTTCATATGCCTTTTGAATTTCCCTGGCTGATCAAAACTTCGTCCGCATATGCCGCACCATTGATCACGGGTCTCCTTGTGCGTTCTTACGTGGGATTCTAGGCACCATGCCAGTTGGAATTTTTTCCCACAGACGTCACAAGAGATGAGTTTTTTCGCTCTTGTAACTCTACCGGATTGAGGTGGGGTCGAGACGGGTGCTGGTGAAGTGCCATCGATGGTAAAGGCAATTCTCCCAGCACCACCATGACTCGCAGCGGAGTTGCTCTCGCACATCTGATACAAAAGACAAAGGTCACGCGCATGACACCCGTGTCACGAGTGTACTCACAAAGGCATACTTAAGGTGACATAAGATTCATTACAACAGATTCATTATAACAGAACTCCTCAATAGTGCAGATCCTATCATCTAATATTTTACTCCTTATCCACCCAACTAAGTACTCTTTGGTTCTTTCAGTAAAGTCACGTAGGTAGGAAAAATAAAATAAAAAATAATATATCACGACAATAAATGACGTCACGCGATTTTGGACGATTTTTGACCCCCCCCCTCGTCACACGGCGTCACAAAAAGTCAGACCCCCCCCTCACGTATGACGTCACAAAGCTCTGCCCCCCCCCCCAAACCATATTTTCATTTTGAAAATAAAACATGCTTCAAATCGCTTTAAACTATTGTCATTGTATTTAATGTGGCGCTGCACTCTGATGTTGTAGGAGAAAACATTTATTAAAAAGTCTATTTAACTAAATAGAACGTGTCGTCTATATTTATTTAAAGTTGCGCATTTTGACGTGACGTCACATTTCTCAAACCCCCCCTCCTCGTCACAAATGTCTGACCCCCCCTCCCTAGGTGTGTGACGTCATTTATGGACGGCCCCCATCGCCTTAAAACGCGAACTCGCGCTTGCAAACTGAAACGCGGAACTTTTTTTGTTCCGCAGCGCGATCCTCCGCGAGATGTAATGAGTCGGCCTCGCGCTGTGAGTGTGAGTGAGACAGCATCGTCCCCCACTCCTCCTGATGTCGAGGGTAAATGGGCGAGGTTTAAGCCTGTGACTCATGCAGCTGCAATGACTGCTTTGTGTACGCGGTCCAGACCTCCCCAGAGACCCTGGCTGACAGAGGAGGTGTTCAGGATTGTTGAGAAAAAGCGACAGGCTCACTCTAATCGTCTACAGCATCCCACGTCAGAGAATGAGGAGGCTTACCGCAGCCTTCGCTCGGAGGTTCGGAGAGCCGTGAGGCGCTGCAAGGATGGGTGGTGATCGCGGGTTGCTGAGGAGATGGAGTCTGCCTCAATGGCCCGCGATCACAAATCCCTATTTAACTCCATCAAAAAAGTAACCTACAGCGCCACACCTATTACCATTGTAGGGGTAATCGTCACTCACCACTCTGTGGGCTGGTAGCTTCCCCTTATCGTCAATAGGGGGCGGAAGCGCTATCACGCCAGGGCTAATGTCCATGGCCCAAAAAGGGGCCAACGACAAACCCTAGCAAACGGATCCTGGGACACATTCCCCGGGGCCCCGGGAGGGGGGAACCGGGGGATGATGTCACCTTCCAGAACGTTCTAGAAGGGAAGCGTGGCTAGGGCGGAGCAAGCCACGAACGATAAGCCGGACCTCTCAGAGGTCTGGCTCAGTCATCTGCAAGCTGAAGAACGAAGACCTGGGCTGAAGATAGGACTCTGGACCCCAAGTACCATTGTCCTTCTAAGGGCCGGAGCTCAGTGAGGCCAGTGGTCAGGACCCACGGACCGGGTACGGTCAGGTCAAATAGCCTCTCCTAGGGTCCCAGCCGGAGGAAGGGTAACGGGATACCCAGTGATAGGGCCCGCATAATCCGGAGGCCATACCTCCCCAGGTATCGGGTAAAGGGACCGATATACCCTTTGTGTTAGAGACTTGTAAGGAAGACAATAAATATCGTGTTACCTCATCAGAACTTTATTCGTCAATTTATACCCACTACACCACCATTAGGGGAACGAAGGGTGATCCAAGCTCCGACCCCCAGGGACAGGTTTGCAGATTTGCTGAGCATTTCTGTGAGGTCCTGGGGGAGGGGGAATCCCTCAGCCTGGAAAACATCATGGGACAAAGTGGGGATGACCCTGCTGAGGATGCGGTACCTCAAATATTAGAGGAGGAAGTCACCCCCTGTGAGTGGCTGGCTGAGGTACCATCCATTGAGGAAGTACTGAGGGCGATCCAGAGTCCGAGAACAGGAAAGGCACCGAGCAGAGATGATCTCCAAAGCGAAATGCTGAGGGAGGGTGGCGTTTGTGCGTAGACTGCCCTACATGACATCATAACAACAGTCTGGGCCACTGGACGGGTTCCGCAGGATTGGAAGGATGCCCTGGCGGTCCCCCACTTTAAGAAGGGGGACCGCACAGACTGTAACAACTACAGGGGCATCTAACTCCTCAGTGTGCCGGGAAAGGTCCTGGCAAGGATTATTCAACATCGCCTTGCTAGGTACGCTAAGGAGAGGCTTGCGGAGCCCCAATGCGGTTTCAAGAAAGGGCGGTCCTGCAAAAATGTCATATTTTCTGTCCGTCTGCTACAGCAGAGGTGGAGGGAATTCCAACTAGACCTACATCTCTGCTTTATTGACCTGGTTAAGGCCTATGATACCATCAGTAGGCCTGGGCTCTGGGTTGTTCTTCGTGCTTTCAGAGTCCCTGACCCTCTGCTCACACTCATTAAGGACCTTCATGATGGTGAGCAGACCCGAGTAAAACTACATAGCCGGGAGTCAGAGCCATTCCCTGCGACAGGGATGTCCTCTGGCTCCAACATTATTTAACATCTATTTCGACCACATAGTTCGTGAAGCCTTCAGTAGCTGTACCAGAGGAATTTACGTCTGGTACAGATACAATGGGAGGCTGATCGATGCCCAGGTGCGGTCAAGGGATGTCTCCCTATTGGTCAACCACATTATGTATGCGACGACCTGGTAATTGCTGCTCATTCAGAGGAGGAGTTGGAGGCGCTGCTGCTGAAACTGGAGTGTGCCACTAAGAGGTGGGGCCTTACCATCAGCCCCACCAAAACGAAGCACCTGCCTGGGTATTTTGTGCCATCGGGCACTCTACCCCCACAACTCCCAATCGGTGATGGGGCAGTTGGGGAGAGAGTGGAGAGTTTTCCATACCTGGGCAGTGTGCTCATGATCGGCTCCGGATTAACAGCAGAGGTCTCACTCCGAATTAGTCGAGCGGCATTATCTTTTCATCGGTTGTGTAACGTTGTGTGAAAGCTACCTGGTCTGTCGCTCCGCATGAAGCTTCGGTTCTTCTCGGCCACAGTCATTCCCTCCCTTCTCTACGCTTGCAAAACGTGGACCCCCCCTAATGCAGCATCTTCACCGGTTAGAAACATTTAGGCTGGCCTGCCTACGATCAATCCTGGGTTTAACCAGGCTGGATTGTGTGAGGAGCTCACAAATCCTCGAAAGATCTGGACAAAGTCCCATCGGTGAGCTCCTCCAGCAGGCAAGGCTGCGTTGGCTGGGCCATGTAGCCCGCATGCCCAATCACCGCATGCCCAAACAGATCGAGGGAGCTAAACGGGCGTGGCACGGACTAGAGAAGAGATGAGTGATGTGGTACAGGAGGATGTGGAGCTGAGTGGACTTGCCAATGACTGGTACCAGCGGTGTCTCTACTGGGCAGTTGGAGGCAGTCGCCCTCCAACAACAACGGAGGGCGGAGGAGCGACGCTCAGAAAAACGAGCGGAGCGTCGGGTGGCTAAAGCTCAGCAAGTTGGCACAGTAGGGGGCACAGGTGGTGCATCAGCCAGTAATCTCAGTCATCTCAGTCAGTCGACCAGTGGCACCTGGGTCTGCCCCGTGACCTCCTGCCAGCCGGCGATCGACACTTCACGTAGCCTCAAGGTGCACATAGCCTGGCATAAGCGTCGTGGTGACGTCACCGCCACTTAGTGGCGCATGGCGGTTGTTGTTTTGAGACAGTAAGAGAGTGTGAGGTCGACTCAGCCTCAGATGAGTACCTGGTGCGGTGTGTCGTAAACATCGCTACTGGGGGAGACAAAGGCCGCCGTGGAGGAGAATCCTAAAATAATAAAAGCTTTGATTATAATAAAAGCTTTGATTATAATATTATGATATTATAATAAAAGCTATACTAAAAGCTTTTAAATTAAAAATACAAAACATTTTGAAATAATGAAGGCTTTTATTATTAAAAATGTATTATTTAATTTTTAAATTGGCAGAATCTACACGCCATATTCTTGGTTCTTCAGGTAAAGTCACGCAGATTTGAAAATAAAAATAATTAAATTTAATTTAAAAATATAAATTATAATATTTAAACTAATAAAAGCTTTATTATTTTCAAGTTATTATTTTAAATTTTAAAATACAAAAAAATAAAATACAAATAATAAATTGAAAATAATAAAGGTTTTATTATTTTATAATAAATTTAAAATAAAAGCTTTTATTATTTTCAATTTATTATTTTAATTTTATCAACAGGTCCCTGCAGGGTGGGCTGGTAGGGCAAGTCTCTGCGCTGCCTATTGCTGATTTTACACCCAACAGCACGAGATTTCACTTCGTTAAAGTATTGAAAGGGGACGGACGGACACATTAATATATTGCAGGCTGGTACACTCAGTTTACAACTTCGTTCCTACCAGTATTATGACTTTACCGAAGGAAGCAATAATCTGGCGTGTAGATGCTGCCATCTGCTGG
This sequence comes from Petromyzon marinus, assembly GCF_048934315.1. Taxonomy (NCBI): domain Eukaryota; kingdom Metazoa; phylum Chordata; class Hyperoartia; order Petromyzontiformes; family Petromyzontidae; genus Petromyzon; species Petromyzon marinus. The sequence goes on from NC_133683.1 coordinate 1,854,628, forward strand.
CCACCATTGTTGGGTGTAGATTGTGACTTGAAACTTTCGTGACTTCAGGAATTCATATTCTTGGTTCTTTCGGTAGTCACGTCCATAGAAAATAAAAAAAATATCAAATCAAATAAAAATGTGAAATTTTAAATAATAAAAGCAAAAAACCCACATTCATATTCTTGGTTCTTTCGGTAAAGTCACGGAGATAAAAAAAAAATACAATTTTAAAATAATCAATTGAATAAAAGCTTTTAATATTATTTAAGCTTTTGTTATATTCAATTTATTATTTTAATTTTTAAATTGGCAGAATCTACACGCCACGTTGGTGGCCGGCAGGTGGCAACATCTACACGCCGAATTCTTGTTTTTTTCGTTAAAGTCACGTAGATTTTAAAATAAAAATAATATAATTTAATTTAAAAATACAAATAATAAATTGAAAATAATAAAAGCTTTCATAATTTTAATTTTTTAATTTTATTATTATTTTCTATCTACGTGACTTTACCGAAGGAAGCAATAATATGGCGTGTAGATGCTGCCATCTGGTGGCCAACAACGTTGGCAGGTGGCAGCATCTACACGCCAGATTCTTGGTTCTTTGGGTAAAATATAAATAATAAAGAAAAGTAAAAAAATAATAATTCATGATTTAGTATTTTTTCATTTAATTCTATTATTTTCATTTTCAAATCTACGTTACTCTACCGAAAGAACCAAGAATATGGCGTGTAGATTCTGCCAATTAAAAAAAAAAAATTACAAATTAAAATAATAAATTTAAATAATAAAAGCTTTCATTATTTTCCATTTATCTTTTGTATTTTTTATTTAATTTTATTGTTTTTATTTTCAACCTACATGGCTTTACCGAAAGAACCAAGAATATTAATCTGGATTTTGATTATTATTTTCAATCTATTTTAATTTTTAAATTGGCAGCATCTACACGCCATATTCCTGGTTCTATCGGTAAAGTCACGTCGATAGAAAATAAAAAAATAATCAAATCAAATCAAATTAAAAGTGTGAAATGGAAAATAATAAAAGCAAAAAACCCACATTCATATTCTTGGTTCTTTCGGTAAAGTCACAGAGAAAAAAAAAATGAAACAAAATTTTGATTTTAAAATAATACATTGAAAATAATAAAAGCTTTTATTATTTTCCATTTATTTTTTTGTATTTTTAAATTGGTAGAATCTACACGCTACATTCTTAGTTATTTGGGTAAAGTGACGTAGATAGAAAATATAAATAATAAAAGAAAAGTAAAAATTTAAATATTTTAAAAAATATTTATTTTATTTTATTGTTTCCCTTCTACGTGACTTTACTGAAAGAACCAATAATATGAATCACTGCAGTCACGAAAGCTTTAAATCAAAATATAATAATAACAATTCATGATTTTCATTTAATTATTTTCTTTTTATTTTCAAATCTACGTGACTTTACCGAAAGAACCAAGAATATGGCGTGTAGATTATGCCAATTGAAAAATTACAAATAAAAGTAATTTTATTATTTCCGTTTTTTTCATTCAATTTATTTAATTATTTTTAAATATACGTGACTTTACCGAAAGAACCAAGAATATGAATCTGGATTTTTGCTTATTATTTTCAATTTATTATTTTAATTTTTCAATTTGCAGAATCTACACGCCACGTTGGTGGCCGGCAGATGGCAGCATCTACACGCCATAATCTTGGTTCATCTTCTTTGGTTCTTTCGGTAAAGTCACGTAGCATGAGAATAAAATAATAAATTGATCAAATAAAATAACACAATAAAATTCTCACGACGTTTCGGCCACAACACAAGCGGCCTTCATCAGGTGAAGGGACGAGACTGTCTGGAGGACAGCGCTGGAGCGAACAAAGCCAAGCTCAGATCGAGACCTTTAAGCTGTGTGAGAAGAAACAAAGCGCCTTGACAAAGGAATTAGCATTGAATTTAGCATTGAAATGGCTGAGTGATTAGCTTGTGACTGGTCACAGATATGGCTATGTTAAAGTCAAAGCCTACACATCCACAGAGGCACCCCTTGACAAAGGAATTAGCATAGAATTTAGCATTGAAATAGCTGAGTGATTAGCTTGTGACTGGTCACAGAAATGGCTATGTTAAAGTCAAAGCATACACATTCACAGAGGCACCTAGTAAAAATCAAACAGGAAAATTTAGCATTGAAATAACTAGGAGAATTTAGCATTGAAATGGCTGAGTGATTAGCTTGTGACTGGTCACAGATATGGCTATGTTAAAGTCAAAGCATACACATCCACATAGGCACCCCTTGACAAAGGAATTAGCATAGAATTTAGCATTGAAATAGCTGAGTGATTAGCTTGTGACTGGTCACAGAAATGGCTATGTTAAAGTCAAAGCATACACATTCACAGAGGCACCTAGTAAAAATCAAACAGGAAAATTTAGCATTGAAATAACTAGGAGAATTTAGCATTGAAATAACTGAGTGATTAGCTTGTGACTGGTCACAGATATGGCTATGTTAAAGTCAAAGCATACACATCCACAGAGGCACCCCTTGACAAAGGAATTAGCATAGAATTTAGCATTGAAATAGCTGAGTGATTAGCTTGTGACTGGTCACAGAAATGGCTATGTTAAAGTCAAAGCATACACATTCACAGAGGCACCTAGTAAAAATCAAACAGGAAAATTTAGCATTGAAATAACTAGGAGAATTTAGCATTGAAATAACTGAGTGATTAGCTTGTGACTTGTCACAGAAATGGCTATGTTAAATTCAAAGCCTACACATCTGAGCTATTAATAGTAACTGGGTCAGTGTCTACTTCAAATATTGTTCAGGCTCTGGAGACTTCCAAAGTTATTCGTGATGTTATACATTTGGTTCGTTTTGAGCATAATCGCGACCTTATATAATTATGACGTGATACACACGCTGAATATACGCACACAAACATCGTGTACACGTGTGTCGTGCCCTCTATTGTCCACATAGACGGCTTGTGCTGACTAGAGAACGATCTTAACGTACAATGCCGTGACATGTATCAGCCCTTTGTCGATCCAGCGTTTTGATAGAGGCCTCCCCCACACCATGTCGTTCGTGGGAGTTGTTTAACCATACTTCACCATGCCGGTCAATGCGGGTTTGGTGAAGTGAGGAGGCCCAGAAACTTGTATATGCAGATACGAGTTTGTCTGTGCTTGCATCTGCAGAATTACATTCTCACACATCTTCAAGTGTAGTTTAATACTTCTAAAAATGCATTTATTCTTCAGGATTCCATAAAGTACTGTGGTAAAAAGAAAACAACTTGATTTGAATAAATTTCGATTTAAAGCTTTCGTGACTGCAGAGATTAATCTTCTTGGTTCTTTCGGTAAAGTCACGTAGAAGGGAAATAATAAACTAATAAAAATAAAACATAATAAAATAAAATTCTCACGACGTTTCGGCCACAACACAAGCAGCCGTCCTCAGGTGAAGCAACAGAACTGTCGGAAAGACAGCGCTCCAATGAACACTGCTAAGCTTGGCAGCGTATTTTAAGCTGGGTGGGAGGAGCAGAGCGCCTTGCCAAAAGAGTTTACATATCAACAGAATAATTTAGCATTGAAGTAGCTGTGTTAATGTGATAGATTAGCAGGATGTTAAAGTCAGAAATTAGCATGTAACTGGGAGATTAGCATGATGTTAATGTGAGGAATTAGCATGTAACTGGTCACGGAAGTAGCTATGTTAAAGTCAGAGTTTACATATCAACAGAGGCATTTAGTATATTGACGCTAAAGAACTGCAACTACCCAACTATCATACAATAAACCGATGTGAAAGAACTAAATATAAACTACATCAATATAATCAATGTACTCAATATATTCTCCACTAAGCTGAGCTACTAACAATAAGTTATTATACATTACACTTCTATGTCGCAAAAAATATTATAATATGCCTCCAAATAATATTTTTATTATAAACTGGCATAGACAGACCACAACATTGAATTATACACTGAGTTACTATACACTACCCTATACGTTAGATTATAATAATATTAGACTTGTAATATTACACTATGTATTATTTTACCAACCCTACTGTATACCACACTGCTGTAGATTCACTATACAATTACGATACTATATATTACCAAATAAATTATATTAAACATTACACTGAGTACTTTGTTGAACAGGGAATGCTTTGAGCTTGTGGGTTGAATCCATCTGTGTGAAGTTGTGTTATTTCCCAATATGCAAGGTGGTGTCTCTCTGGGTTCCACTCACACAAACATCTCAATGCAATGGGACCTTTATGAAAATGCAGTACTTAGACTCAATGAAGCTTTCCTGGGTAACTAGTTAACATTGTAATATTAGCATGAGAGATAATGACGTTCACTTATAAGTGCCATTAATAGTACTATACTGTACTTTTAATGAAGACTATTTTACGTAGTTTTTTGTAAAAAAGCGTCCATTCTCAAAACTTTTTGATCGGCCCTCGTACAGAAATTATATTTCAATCTTATATGCAGATTGCGAGTCAGAGTGTTGTGAATAGTGGAGTGAACGTGTAGTGCCATCATTATATTGTTGGTGTGTATATACAGAAAGGCCTATTGGGTGGGTAACATTAGGAAATTGTAGGTAGATAGTCATTGTTGTTTAGAAACAAAATATTACTTGGGTGGATAAGAGGGTAAAATCGTACATGATAGGAACTGCAATATTGTGGAGTTCTGGTATAATGAGTTGTGGTATATATGAATCTTATGCCACCTTAAGTATGCCTGTGTGAGTACACTCGTGACACGGGTGTCATGCGCGTGACCTTTGTCTTTTGTATCAGATGTGCGAGAGCAACTCCGCTGCGAGTCATGGTGGTGCTGGGAGAATTGCCTTCACCATTGATGGCACTTCACCAGCACCCGTCTCAACCCCACCTCAATCCGGTAGAGTTACAAGAGCTAAAAAACTCATCTCTTGTGACGTCTGTGGGAAAAAATTCCAGCTGGCATGGTGCCTAGAAGCCCACGTAAGAACGCATAAGGAGATCCGTGAGCAATGGTGCGGCATATGTGGACAAAGGTTTGATCAGCCAGGAAAATTCAAAAGGCATTTGAAGAGCCACAAAAAGGGTGCACCAGGCTTGGTGAATAACAGCAGTTTTGCCAATGCGGTGTTGAATCCACCGTCGCCCTATGAGATGTGCTCAGTCTGCGGATTTTTAAGTCCTATTGAAATCCTGAAAACTCATGAAAGTCTTCAAGCACAGTTCTTGTACAGAGCGAAGCCTGAACATGATTACACTTCGACAAAAGATAGCGGCGTTAAGATAAATGACATGAAATCCAATTTTCTTGAATGCTTTGGCCTAGTTCCACATCAACAAACTGCTTCACCAGTCAGTGAGAATAAACCATACGCTGCTCTTGATCCTATTACGAGCATGAAAGTGTTGATGGCCTTGCAGCAGAAAAAGAAGGAAAAGCGAAGTAGACCTAAGCCCATTAAAATAAAGAAGACCACCACCAGCGTCACCAATTGCAGCAGTAGCAACAGCCAGAATTCGGACATCAAGAGGATGGACTGCACGGAAGCAGGAGGCTGCGTGGAGCAGAGCATCCCCAAGGTGGATGAACCCAACCTGGCACCTTTAGGTACGTCCTAGTAATGCACACACTACATTTCATTTGGATGTAATTCATAATTTCACAAATTTGTTAATGTACGAATATGTTGACCATATTTGTATGCCTGCGCTGAGGAGTCTAGAGATCTGATGTGGTGTTGCTCGGATGTTGGGTTAAACCGTGAACCGGGAACCGGGAAAATGTTCCCGGTTAAACCGGGAACATTTTTGAATGTATAGACCGAGTCATTTCCACAATGGGAATTTCCTCTTCATTGTACTAACACCTAACTTCCATGCACATTTACTCATTCTTTTGCAGGTTATTATTGTGTAATAAATGAGCTGTAATAGAATAATCTGGCTCAACCACCTCAATGTTAAATTATAGTTGTTGCTCTGCATCAACATCAACCACACGAAGAAGTGCAAAATGTTGGGGCTTCAAAATATGCCCCAAAAATGTGTTCTTCTGATATTTTGCAGGAAATCAGTATCTTGCTTTTCTACTATTTGTACATATGTTGAACTTCTTTCGTACCATACATAGCCACCCGTGCTAATCGGAGGTATTTGTTGCTGGCCATTTGGCATTTTGGGCCTTTGGGCCTGTGGTTAGCAACCGTGATTGATAAAACGTCCCATATACATAGTGATGCAATGGCATCCACTGCATGGTGATGAATAAATTATGTATTAGCACGTGCATGTGCTCAACGGTGGATGTCTTGTGTTCCAGAGGAAAAGCCCTTCCCGTGCAGTGACTGCTCGTACGGAGCGACACAGAAGTCAAAGCTCAAGAGACACGTCCTGGGCGTTCACCACGTGCCCTTCGATAGCGCGCTGGACTCCGACTGCCCCAAGAAGAGAAGGCGGCTGGCTGGGTGCCGAGACCGCGGCTCAACTCTGGATTTGGAGCGCGCACGATGCTCACGGAGAACTCCCTGATGATTTATTTCATCCTGAGGCTGAGGTACCACATGTGGGGCGATGAACTCAAGGTTTTGTGCAGCGGACATTTCCATGATTAAATTTCGTCACGTTCACTGCTGCGAGGTTACATCTATTGCCGTATATTTCTAGTCAATTGCTGTATTTTCTTGTATTCAATATATTTAATAAATTGTCCTAATTTCATAACAAAGGTTTTTGGGTTAGATCGTGTAAGCATAAATGTGTCATAACTCTCCACCACCTGACACAGCCAATTAGTAAGGAATTTGTCACGTAAACAAAACTCCACTTAGTTACTACTTCAGCCCACCGGTGTTTTGGAGAGTAAATCCACAAGATGAGTACGACGTTTCACTGGTAATTACATCCAGCATCATCGGGCGATTTGCCAGAATAGTGAAGCCATCCCCCTGCTTCCGGTCTTAAATAGAGAAAGGCGATGTCATCACTGAACCCATCAGGTGCAGAAATCAGAAGCGGGGAGGGGGATTATTGAAATTATATAATTGATTAGTAATAATTAAATTAGTATGTTTCCTCTATAAGTAATGATAAATGTGAGATGTCTTCTTCCTCCACGCGTTTGTTCCAATCACGTGGGGTCCGCCGTCCTTGCCACCTTCTCCACACCGCCCCGTCCCGCGCCATCTCTCCCTCCGCTCCTCGGGCCACCACGTTCGACCGCATCACCACATCGCCCCACGTCTTCTTCTTCTGCCTTCATCTCCTCATCTTACAATCACAATTACTTAATAATACGCTTCCAGGCCGCACTAAGCCTGTAGCTGTCAGAGAGGTTAAAATAATACAAATTTTCTCAGTTTCAATGGATTCTCGAATTAGTCTTGGCCAGTAATAATGAGTTTTACACAACACTTCATCGTTATCAAAATACATTAAGTGTTCTTATTGGCAAGCATGTACTGCAACTTCCGACAGTTATGTTTGAGAGTGTTTAATATTTATTTGGTGTTCTTTTAGTCTTGCGCTGTTACATCCCGTCTGTGCAATGTAACATCTGCCACGTAAGGCATTAATCCGATACACACCATCCGTTGATGACTTAAGCAATCAATCTTTAGTACAAGATACAATTTTTTGAATTTTGTGTACCGTGCCAAATCGTACTTAGATTTTTAGCTTTTTGCTTTTCCAAAACTCGCGCTAATTTGTCAGTTACTCCCATGATATGTGGTATTTTAATTGTTTAATAACCTGATCACTTTCAGCAGTATTGCTGCTCGATCTTGGTTTGGCATTCACTGCTCTGTTAATTTGAGCATTATTGTAGACATTCAATCGTCGCATTTCTTTGACATGTTTAATCTCTCTCCTCAGACTTTCACCATCTGACACTGTTTTAGCCAGATGTATGAGCATCTTGATGAGAGAGGTTTTCTGTGCGGGGTGATGATGCGAATCTGCATTCAGATAGGCATCAGTGTGTGTTATACCATTTAGGCCTCGTCCGAGAAATCACCTCTCCAAAGGAAATAAGTATTTAGAGGCCACACGGGACCCGGGGAGGGGGGGGGAGTTTATTGTTGTGTCTGTTGCTGAGAGCAGATAGCGCGCAATGGAGAGCTTGCTCAGAGCGGAGCTGGGCACGGACTCGGTGAGGACGCTGGGCGCTTCGGCCGGTGGAGGCTGCATCAGCACCGGGCAGAGCTACGAGACGGGGCACGAACACGTGTTCACCAAGATCAACACCAAGAGCGGGGCACCCTCCTCTACGCCTCCTCACCACGCCACCTCAACACCTCACCTCCTGTACCCTCCTCTTTGCCTCCTCTACACCATCTTGCATCCACGCCTCAACCTTCATTCATTCAGCCCTGTATCACTTTTTTTTCACTGCGACTACTAGCACCACCGTGGTGAATGTTGCAGTGAACTTCACCTCGTTGATTCCCCCCTGCACCCACGTTAAGGGACTCGGTCTACCAGAAACTTTGACCACTTCGTCTCATTCACTCCGCGTTCAACCACCGCGCCTCACTGCAGGTCACAACAACGCACTCAACTAAACAACTCGGTCACCCACTCATCCAGTCACTAACTCAATCACCCTATCACACATTCATCCAGTCACTAACTCATCCAGTCACTAACTCAATCACCCTATCACACATTCATCCAGTCACTAACTCATCCAGTCACTAACTCAATCACCCTATCACACACTCATCCAGTCGCCCACTCATCCAGTCACCCACGCATCCAGTCACCCACGCAATCACCCTATCATCCAGTCACCCACTAACTCAATCACCCGATCACACATTCATCTCGTCACTAATTCAATCACACACTCAGCTAGTCACTCAGTCAATCATCCTATCACACACTCATCCAATCACCCACTCATCCAGTCACCCATTCATCCAGTCACCCATTCAATCACGCACTCATCCACTCACCCACTCATTCAGTCACCCACTCATTCAGTCACCCACTCATTCAGTCACCCACGCAATCATCCTATCACCTACGCATCCAGTCACCCACTCATCTAATCACCTACGCATCCAGTCACCCACGCATCCAGTCACTCACGCATCCGGTCACTGACTCAATCACCCTATCACTCACTCCTCCACTCGTTTACTCAAACACTCACCCATTTACTCACCCACCCGCTCACCACCATGCAGGTCACCTCACTCTTCTTTTCAGCTTCATTAGTTTGCACTGCTCCACTCTGGAATCCACACCCGGTCTTCCTGTTTTCCCAAACTCTTGCAACAATAAACTTGATCAATTTAAGGAACGCGTTTCTTTGATCTTAATTATCTAATTACTCATTGGACAGTTATGTATTATTATTTTTGTTGTTGCTGGCCGCTTGGCGTTTTGTATTGTGTGGGGTTTGCATCGCTGTCAACCCCTTATCAGTGCCTTCCTTATTACAGGACAATTCAGACCTTGTTGGTCACCCCGTGCCCCTTATAAGTCCCATGACAAGGGAGAAACACACAAATAAACTTAACAAAAATGTTGCCCGTATTGAAACGGCCGTGTGCCGTATGGACCTGACAACTCACTTTCCCCCAACAGAATACGGGTAAACCGTGTGGGTTGGCGGCTATGGGTTTTGTTGTGTTTGCAAGTCCAAGTTATAGGACTGCACCATGGGTTGTGCGTGGTTCTTATTGGTGGGAGATTCCCTTCGCTGTGTTGCACGCCAGTGGCTGGGGGCTGCCTGGGGCCAGTGAAGTGTGAGCCGGTCCCAATGTGCACCGGCAAACATTTACCGCCAGGTGGCCCCAGTCCACACGTGGACACCTGAAGCCCTTGGATTTCTCCAGGTGCTCCGATTTCCTCCCACATGTAAACACTCATTGATCTTGATTTGAAGCTTTCGTGACTGCAGGAATCCTTACTCTTTGGTTCTTTCGGTAAAGTCACGTAGGTAGAAAAAATAATAATGGATCACGACGTTTCGATCGCCACACAAGCAATCTCACTGAGTTTCAAGACTCTTGTTCAGGAGGGGCCTGCCAACTTTTCGCTGGAGTAATTTGAATGTTTGGTTAGTACCAGTTACATTGTATGTTGTTGTTTTGCTATGGGAGTAAATCCACACAGAGAAAGGGACCAGAATGAGGAAAGCGAAGCCAGGCAGTCCTTCAGAAGATGTCATGCACGGGCGTGACCACTGCACCACCCTGCCGCCCAAACAAAAGTAATTTAAATAATGTACAATACTGGCATATAAACCCTATTAGTATCAACTGAATTTCTGGACAATGTGGCACGTGTATAGCTGCATCGGTGTTTCTAAAAGTCGTGTTCACATTGCCTGAAATTAATCATATTATAAAGTACAGGTTTCCCACCTCTGGTTTCGTTTTACTTACTGGTTGTCCTCATTATGTGTGTCACAGGTAATATGGCAAGGAAAATATTACGCAGCACGAGTTGTAGGATTAGTACAATTATGGTGACACACGTGACCCCCTCTACACAAGAAACAGCTGAGAGTCAATGCTGTGGTGTTGTGCGATTGGTGCAAGCGACCCATCATTGTGTTTTGATGTTGAGCTGTTAAAATTGCACTGTTGTGAGGTGAGGTCAACGCCGATGACTTCTTCCAGCGGTGTCAAGATCAGCATTTTGAAGAGGCTCGCGGAGGATGATACTGGGCACTAGGGTGCAGTCTCCCTCCATGAACAACAGAGGGCAGAGAAGCGACACTCACAACAATTATTGGCGTAGCACTGGGCGTATAAAACACAAAGTTGGAAGAAAGTTTATCTCGGGGAGTTAACCCACAACACCTGGGTCTGTCCCGCGTGTTCACACGATAACGCGTTTTCACTACGTTGAGATTTATAAGGGCACGGGGTGACCAATAAAGTCTGAATTGGTCTGTAATAAGCTCGGACCTGATAAGGGGTTAACAGATATGAAATAATCGAGCAGACAGACACGGGCCTGACTTCATCCACAGATGCCTTGTTGAGTCTCTAATTTTTAGGATTCTGCTTGAGATGTCTTGCCAATTCCTCACCAAATAATATGTACGTGTGAGTAACCAGACCTACCTGAGATCTCACGCCTCGTAGAGAGCCAAAATAAATATCGTACGTTTATAGATTGCTCGGTAACCTCCGTTCCATGCTGCCATCGACTGGCCAAGAATGTGGCCTGTAGATGCTGCCATCTGCTGGCCACTGATGTAGATGGCAGCATGGAAGGTGGTGAATTGCGGTCGTTGAGATGAGTTTTGATTGGTGAGATGAGTGAGGTTGGTGCTGTGGATGAGATGGGTGCAGTCAGTATGGTGACTGTGTGGTTAGTGTGGTGAATGTAGTGGTTGGTGTGATGAATGTAGTGGTTGGTGTGGTGAATGTAGCGGTTGGTGTGGTGAATGTAGTGGTTGGTGTGGTGAATGTAGTGGGTGGTGTGGTGAATGTGGTGGTTGGTGTGGTGAATGTAGTGGTTGGTGTGGTGAATGTAGTGGTTGGTGTGGTGAATGTAGTGGTTGGTGTGGTGAATGTAGTGGGTGGTGTGGTGAATGTAGTGGTTGGTGTGGTGAATGTAGTGGTTGGTGTGGTGAATGTAGTGGGTGGTGTGGTGAATGTAGTGGTTGGTGTGGTGAATGTAGTGGTTGGTGTGGTGAATGTAGTGGGTGGTGTGGTGAATGTAGTGGTTGGTGTGGTGAATGTAGTGGGTGGTGTGGTGACTGTGTGGTTGGTGTGGTGAATGTAGTGGTTGGTGTGGTGAATGTAGTGGGTGGTGTTGTGACTGTGTGGTTGGTGTGGTGAATGTAGTGGGTGGTGTGGTGAATGTAGTGGGTGGTGTGGTGAATGTAGTGGGTGGTGTGGTGAATGTAGTGGTTGGTGTGGTGAATGTAGTGGTTGGTGTGGTGAATGTAGTGGTTGGTGTGGTGAATGTAGTGGTTGGTTTGGTGAATGTAGTGGGTGGTGTGGTGAATGTAGTGGGTGGTGTGGTGAATGTAGTGGTTGGTGTGGTGAATGTAGTGGGTGGTGTTGTGACTGTGTGGTTGGTGTGGTGAATGTAGTGGGTGGTGTGGTGAATGTAGTGGGTGGTTTGGTGAATGTAGTGGGTGGTGTGGTGAATGTAGTGGGTGAGATGAGTGTAGTAGGTGTGATGAGTGCCATTTGTGCGGTTAGTGGAGTTGGTGTTTGGTGAGTGAGGTGAGTGTGGTGTGATTGGTGAGGTGTAATTGGTGAGGTTAGGTTTGTGAGGTGTAATTGGGGTGGTGAGGTGGGTGAGGTGTAATTGGTGAGGTAAAGTTGGTGAGTGTATCAGTGAGCACCTGGAGGATTCTCCTCCACGGTCGCCTTTGTCTCCCCCAGTAGCGATGTTCACTCCACACCGCACCAGGAACTCATCTGAGGCTGAGTCGACCTCACACTCTCTCACTGTCTCACAACAACAACAACCGCCATTCGCCACTAAGTGGCGGTGACGTCACCACGACGCTTGTGCCAGGCCATGTGCACCTTGAGGCCACGTGAAGTGTCGAACGCCCGCTGGCAGGTCACGGGGCAGACCCAGGTGGTGCCACGGGTCGACTGACTGAGATGACTGAGATGACTGGCTGATGCACCACCTGTGCCCCTGCTCACACTCACGCACGCGCACTCACTCACAAGCGCGAGTTCGCGTTTTCAGGCGATATAAAATAATTTATATTTCATGCCAGTTGGTTCTGAAGGGCGGCTGTTTGTAATTTGGGCGTTCGTAAGTCGAGGACTGTCTGTAAATAAAGATTCCGATTGTGGGGCTTTCACCGTGGGATGAGCTTGGCCCGATCCGCAGGGGCGTGGCTTGCACGACAGTGGGCGGGGCATAGCCGCGACGGGCGTGGCTTATCCAGGAAGTGGAGACCGCGATCGCCGGACTGCAAGCCAGACAGAAGCGCGCTCCTTTTAAAGTTAACAACAACATTGTTAAATGTAAGTAGCGCCTCTCTACTTTATTACTGTTTTATTTGTTTAATACATTACTTGTGGTGCCGTGAGTCGAGTGAAATGAGTCAATAACCTTGCTAGACATGGCTAAGCTTTTAATAAGGGGCGCCGCGGTGTCGAGATGTTAACTACCTCGCTAGGCCTACAGCAGCGTGGAGGTTCCATCGAGACCCTGACGCCTGCTCTGTATTTGTTTATTTTTTTCCCCTGTGGTCGCGTAGATTCTTCTCCTGGTCCTTCGGTTTTCCCCTCCACATTTAGAAACGTGAGTTTAGAGTACTTGACTGCTATAAATGTCCACATGATAAGCCACTTTCGTTGAGCTATCATTTGTGTCCAGGTCGCTTCTGATAAGAGTTATATAGCTCAGTGGGCCTTACCTGGTTAAATAGAAATAGTTTATAGTTTAGTTTATAGTTCATAAGAACTCGTGACAAGGGTCAGTGTCTACTTAAAATATTGTTCAGGCTCTGGAGACCTCCAAAGTTATTCGTGATGTTATACATTTGGTTCGTTTTGAGCATAATCGCGACCTTGTATAATTATGACGTGATACACACGCTGAATATACGCACACAAACATCGTGTACACGTGTGTCGTGCCCTCTATTGTCCACATAGACGGCTTGTGCTGACGAGAGAACGATCTTAACGTACAATGTCGTGACATGTATCAGCCCTTTGTCGATCCAGCGTTTTGATAGAGGCCTCCCCCACACCATGTCGTTCGTGGGAGTTGTTTAACCATACTTCACCATGCCGGTCAATGCGGGTTTGGTGAAGTGAGGAGGCCCAGAAACTTGTATATGCAGATACGAGTTTGCCTGTGCTTGCATCTGCAGAATTACATTCTCACACATCTTCAAGTGTAGTTTAATACTTCTAAAAATGCACTTATTCTTGAGGATTCCATAAAGTACTGTGGTAAAAAGAAAACAACTTGATTTGAATAAATTTCGATTTAAAGCTTTCGTGACTGCAGAGATTCATCTTCTTGGTTCTTTCGGTAAAGTCACGTAGAAGGGAAATAATAAAATAAAACATAATAAAATTAAATTCTCACGACGTTTCGGCCACAACACAAGCAGCCGTCCTCAGGTGAAGAAACAGAACTGTCGGAAAGACAGCGCTCCAATGAACACTGCTAAGCTTGGCAGCGTATTTTAAGCTGGGTGGGAGGAGCAGAGCGCCTTGCCAAAAGAGTTTACATATCAACAGAATAATTTAGCATTGAAGTAGCTGTGTTAATGTGATAGATTAGCAGGATGTTAAAGTCAGAAATTAGCATGTAACTGGGAGATTAGCATGATGTTAATGTGAGGAATTAGCATGTAACTGGTCACGGAAGTAGCTATGTTAAAGTCAGAGTTTACATATCAACAGAGGCATTTAGTATATTGACGCTAAAGAACTGCAACTACCCAACTATCATACAATAAACCGATGTGAAAGAACTAAATATAAACTACATCAATATAATCAATGTACTCAATATATTCTCCACTAAGCTGAGCTACTAACAATAAGTTATTATATATTACACTTCTATGTCGCAAAAAATATTATAATATGCCTCCAAATAATATTTTTTATTATAAACTGGCATAGACAGACCACAACATTGAATTATACACTGAGTTACTATACACTACCCTATACGTTAGATTATAATAATATTAGACTTGTAATATTACACTATGTATTATTTTACCAACCCTACTGTATACCACACTGCTGTAGATTCACTATACAATTACGATACTATATATCACCAAATAAATTATATTAAACATTACACTGAGTACTTTGTTGAACAGGGAATGCTTTGAGCTTGTGGGTTGAATCCATCTGTGTGGAGTTGTGTTATTTCCCAATATGCAAGGTGGGGTCTCTCTGGGTTCCACTCACACAAACATCTCAATGCAATGGGACCTTTCTGAAAATGCAGTACTTAGACTCAATGAAGCTTTCCTGGGTAACTAGTTAACATTGTAATTTTAGCATGAGAGATAATGACGTTCACTTATAAGTGCCATTAATAGTACTATACTGTACTTTTAATGAAGACTATTTTACGTAGTTTTTTGTAAAAAAGTGTCCATTCTCAAAACTTTTTGACGGGCCCTCGTACAGAAATTATATTACAATCTTATATGGAGATTGCGAGTGTTGTGAATAGTGGAGTGAACGTGTGGTGCCATCATTATATTGTTAGTGCGTATATACAGAAAGGCCTATTGGGTGGGTAACATTAGGAAATTGGAGGTAGTTAGTCATGTTGTTTAGAAACAAAATATTACTTGGGTGGATAAGAGGGTAAAATCGTACATGATAGGAACTGCAATATTGTGGAGTTCTGGTATAATTAGTTGCAGTATATATGAATCTTATGTCACCTTAAGTATGCCTTTGTGAGTACACTCGTGACACGGGTGTCATGCGCGTGACCTTTGTCTTTTGTTTCAGATGTGTGAGAGCAATTCGGCGGCGAGTCATGGTGGTGCTGGGAGAATTGCCTTTACCAGCGATGGCACTTCACCAGCACCCGTCTCAACCCTACCTCAATCTGGTAGAGTTACGAGAGCTAAAAAACTAATCTCTTGTGACGTCTGTGGGAAAAAATTCCAGCTGGCATGGTGCCTAGAAGCCCACGTAAGAACGCATAAGGAGACCCGTGAGCAATGGTGCGGCATATGTGGACAAAGGTTTGATCAGCCAGGAAAATTCAAAAGGCATTTGAAGAGCCACGAAAAGGATTATATGATCAAGGGTGCACCAGGCTTGGTGAATAACAGCAGTTTTGCCAATGCGGTGTTGAATCCACCGTCGCCCTATGAGATGTGCTCAGTCTGCGGATTTTTAAGTCCTATTGAAATCCTGAAAACTCATGAAAGTCTTCACGCACAGTTCTTGTACAGACCGAAGCCTGAACATGATTACACTTCGACAAAAGATAGCGGCGTTAAGATAAATGACATGAAATCCAATTTTCTTGAATGCTTTGGCCTAGTTCCACATCAACAAACTGCTTCACCAGTCAGTGAGAATAAACCATACGCTGCTCTCGATCCTATTACGAGCATGAAAGTGTTGATGGCCTTGCAGCAGAAGAAGAAGGAAAAGCGAAGTAGACCTAAGTCCATTAAAAGAAAAAAGACCACCACCAGCGTCACCAATTGCAGCAGTAGCAACAGCCAGAATTCGGACATCAAGAGGATGGACTGCACGGAAGCAGGAGGCTGCGTGGAGCAGAGCATCCCCAAGGTGGATGAACCCAACCTGGCACCTTTAGGTACGTCCTAGTAATGCACACACTACATTTCATTTGGATGTAATTCATAATTTCACAAATTAGTTAATGTACGCATATGTTGACCATATCTGTATGCCTGCGCTGAGGAGTCTAGAGATCTGATGTGGTGCTGCTCGGATGTTGGGTTAAACCGTGAAACTCTGGGTTTCAGTCACCGAGCCATGATTAAACTGGCTTCTCATTGATGGTCTTATCCAGTTACCAAACTTCTTCCAGCAAACACTTCTGATGTCGCGTGATATTTTTCAGGAAATCAGTATCTTGCTTTTCTACTATTTGTACGTATGTTGAACTTCTTTCGTACCATACGTAGCCAACCGTGCTAATCGGAGGTATTTGTTGCTGGCCATTTGGCATTTTGGGCCTTTGGGCCTGTGGTCAGCAACCGTGATTGATAAAACGTCCCATATACATAGTAATGCTATGGCATCCACTGCATGGTGATAAATAAATTATGTATTAGCACGTGCGTGTGCTCAACGGTGGATGTCTTGTGTTCCAGAGGAAAAGCCCTTCCCGTGCAGTGACTGCTCGTACGGAGCGACGCAGAAGTCGAAGCTCAAGAGACACGTCCTGAGCGTTCACCACGTGCCCTTCGATAGCGCGCTGGACTCCGACTGCCCCAAGAAGAGAAGGCGGCTGGCTGGGTGCCGAGACCACGGCTCAACTCTGGATTTGGAGCGCGCACGATGCTCACGGAGAACTCCCTGATGATTTATTTCATCCTGAGGCTGAGGTACCACGTGTGGGGCGATGAATGCAAGGTTTTGTGCAGCGGACATTTCCATGATTAAATTTCGTTACGTTCACTGCTGCGAGGTTACATCTATTGCCGTATATTTTTAGTCAATTGCTGTATTTTCTGGTATACAATATATTTAATAAATTGTCCTAATTTCATAACAAAGGTTTTTGGGTTAGATCGTGTAAATATAAATGTGTCATAACCCTACACTACCTGACACAGCCAATTAGTAAGGAATTTGTCACGTAAACAAAACTCCACTTAGTTACTACTTCAGCCCACCGGTGTTTTGGAGAGTAAATCCACAAGATGAGTACGACGTTTCACTGGTAATTACATCCAGCATCATCGGGCGATTTGCCAGAATAGTGAAGCCATCCCCCTGCTTCAGGTCTTAAATAGAGAAAGGCGATGTCATCACTGAACCCATCAGGTGCAGAAATCAGAGGCGGGGAGGGGGATTATTGAAATTATATAATTGATTAGTAATCATTTAATTAGTATGTTTCCTCTATAAGTAATGATAAATGAGAGATGTCTTCTTCCTCCACGCGTTTGTTCCACTCACGTGGGGTCCACCGTCCTTGCCACCTTCTCCACACCGCCCCGTCCCGCGCCATCTCTCCCTCCGCTCCTCGGGCCACCACGTTCGACCGCATCACCACATCGCCTAATGTCTTCTTCTTCTGCCTTCATCTCCTCATCTTACAATCACAATAACTTAATAATACGCTTCCAGGCCGCACTAAGCCTGTAGCTGTCAGAGAGGTTAAAATAATACAAATTTTCTCAGTTTCAATGGATTCTCGAATTAGTCTTGGCCAGTAATAATGAGTTTTACACAACACTTCATCGTTATCAAAATACATTAGGTGTCCTTGTTGGCAAACATGTTCTGCAACTTCCAACAGTTATGTTTGAGAGTGTTTAATATTTATTTGGTGTTCTTTTAGTCTTACGCTAATGTTACGTCTCATCTGTCCAATATAACATCTGCCACATAAGCCATTAATCCGATACACACCATCCGTTGACAACTTAGGCAATTCATCTTAAGTACAAGATACTATATTTTGAATTTTGTGTACCATGCCAAATCTTACTTAGATGTTTAGCTTTTTGCTTTTCCAAAACTCGCGCAAATTTCTCAATTACTCCCACGATATATGGTATTTTAATTGTTTAATAACCTGATTCAGCAGTATTGCTGTTCGATCTTGGTTTAGCATTCATTGCTGTTAATTTGAGCATTATTGTAGACATTCAATCGTAGCGTTTCTTTGACATGTTCAATCTCTCTCCCCAGACATTCACCATCTGACACTGTTTTAGCCAGATGTATGAGCATCTTGATGAGAGAGGTTTTCTGTACGGGGTGATGATGCGAATCTGCATTCAGATAGGCATCAGTATGCGTTCCCTTTTGGTAAACGCTGTGTGTGTTATTTTACCATTTAGACCTCGTCCGATAAATCACCTCTCCTAAGGAAATAAGTATTTAGAGGCCACACGGGACCGGGGGGGGGGGGGGGGAGTTTATCGTTGTGTCTGTTGCTGCGAGCAGATAGCGCGCAATGGAGAGCTTGCTCAGAGCGGAGCTGGGCACGGACTCGGCGAGGACGCTGGGCGCTTCGGCCGGTGGAGGCTGCATCAGCACCGGGCAGAGCTACGAGACGGGGCGCGGACACGTGTTCACCAAGATCAACGCCAAGAGCGGGGCACCCTCCTCTACGCCTCCTCTACGCCTCCTCACCACCTCACCTCCTCTACCCTTCTCCTCGCCTCCTCTACGCCTCCTCACCACGCCACCTCACCACGCCACCTCACCTCCTCACCATGCCACCTCACCTCCTCACCATGCCACCTCACCTCCTCACCACGCCACCTCACCTCCTCACCACGCCACCTCAACACCTCACCACGCCACCTCAACACCTCACCACCTCACCTCCTCTACCCTCCTCTTCGCCTCCTCTACACCACCGTGCATCCTTGCCTCAACCTTCATTCATTCAGCCCTGTCATTAATGTATCACTTTTTTTTTAGCTGCGACTACTAGCTAATTTGTCAGTTTCTCCCACGATATATGGTATTTTAATTGTTTAATAACCTGATTCAGCAGTATTGCTGTTTGATCTTGGTTTAGCATTCACTGCTCTGTTAATTTGAGCATTTTTGTAGACATTCAATCGTAACGTTTCTTTGACATGTTTAATCTCTCTCCTCAGACTTTGACCATCTGACACTGTTTTAGCCAGATGTATGAGCATCTTGTTGAGAAAGGATTTCTGTGCGGGGTGATGATGCCAATCTGCATTCAGATAGGCATCAGTATGTGTTCCCTTTCGGTAAACGCTGTGTGTGTTACTTTACCATTTAGGCCTCGTCCGAGCAAAATATCCAGGTCAGGGAGTGTGTTATTCACCTCCATTTCCATGGTGAACTGGATGGCCGGTTTTTGTGAATTGAGATGATTTAGACATTCATTCATTAAGTGTATCCTTACCATGTCGCCAGACAACCAAAGTGTCATCTACATATCTACACAAAAAAGTGGGTTTATATGTACTTGAAGCAAGTGCTCTTGCAACCCGGGGGTTGAGGACCCCTGTGTTAGAGGCCACTCGGGACGGGGGGGGGGGAGTTTAACGTTGTGTTTGTCGCTGCGAGCAGACAGCGTGCAATGGAGAGCTTGCTCAGAGCGGAGCTGGGCACGGACTCGGCGAGGCCGCTGGGCGCTGCGGCCGGTGGAGGCTGCATCAGCACCGGGCAGAGCTACGAGACGGGGCGCGGACACGTGTTCACCAAGATCAACGCCAAGAGCGGGGCACCCTCCTCTACGCCTCCTCACCACCTCACCTCCTCTACCCTCTTCGCCTCCTCTACACCACCTTGCATCCTCGCCTCAACCTTCATTCAGTCAGCCCTGTATCACTTTTTTTCGCTGCGACTACTAGCACCACCGTGGTGAATGTTGCAGTGAACTTCCCCTCGTTGATTCCCCCCTCCACCCACCTTAAGGGACTCGGTCTACCAGACACTTTGACCGCTTCGTCTCATCCACTCCGCGTTCAACCACCGCGCCTCCCTGCAGTTCACAAGAACGCACTCAACTAAACAACTCGGTCACCCACTCATCCAGTCACTAACTCAATCACCCTATCACACACTCATCCAGTCACCCACGCATCCAGTCGCCCACGCAATCACCCTATCATCCAGTCACCCACTCACTCAATCACCCTATCACACACTCATCTCGTCACTAATTCAATCACACACTCAGCTAGTCACTCAGTAAATCATCCTATCACTCACTCATCCAATCACCCACTCATTCAGTCACCCATTCATCCAGTCACCCACTCATCCAGTCACCCATTCATCCAGTCACCCACTCATCCAGTCACCCACTCATCCAGTCACCCATTCAATCACGCACTCATCCACTCACCCACTCATTCAGTCACCCACTCATCCAGTCAACCACACAATCATCCTATCACCTACGCATCCTCTCACCCACTCATCCAGTCACCCACTCATCCAGTCACCCACTCATCCAGTCACTCACGCATCTGATCACTGACTCAATCACCCTATCACACACTCCTCAACTCTTTTACTCAAACACTCACCCATTTACTCACCCACCCGCTCACCACTATGCAGGTCACCTCACTCTTCTTTTCAGCTTTATCAGTTTGCACTGCTCCACTCTGGAATCCACACCCGGTCTTCCTGTTTTCCCAAACTCTTGCAACAATAAACTTGATCAATTTAAGGAACGCGTTTCTTTGATCTTAATTATCTAATTACTCATTGGACAGTTATGTATTATTATTTTTTATTGTTGCTGGCCGCTTGGCGTTTTGTATTGTGTGGGGTTTGCATCGCTGTCAACCCCTCATCAGTGCCTACCTTATTACAGAACAATTCAGACCTTGTTGGTCACCCCGTGCCCCTTATAAGTCCCATGACAAGGGAGAAACACACAAATAAACTTAACAAAAATGTTGCCCGTATTGAAACGGCCGTCTGCCGTATGGACCTGACAACTCACTTTCCCCCAACAGAATACGGGTAAACCGTGTGGGTTGGCGGCTATGGGTTTTGTTGTGTTTGCAAGTCCAAGTTATAGGACTGCACCCTGGGTTGTGCGTGGTTCTCATTGGTGGGAGATTCCCTTCGCTGTGTTGCACGCCAGTGGCTGGGGGCTGCCTGGGGCCAGTGACGTGTGAGCCGGTCCCAATGTGCACCGGCAAACATTTACCGCCAGGTGGCCCCAGTGTTCATTGCCCGTCCACACGTGGATACCTGAAGCCCATGTCAATCCACTGCTGGATGAGTCCCGCAATGAAGATACAATCAGTACATCCACTTTGCTTTTGGACACCACCTGTTCCATTGGCGGCCGAATGCGAATCTAAATGTGCATACGTTAGAGACTGGTTAATGCGCATAGAAATCAAACCAATTGACCGACCTTTACCCCATCAACTTTTGTAGAATTTTAGATGTGCATTACAGCTACTTTAGCCGGATGGTTGTGGTGGCTATGTATGCCTGTAATCCACGACTACGTGGAGGTGAGGGTTGGTGGATCACAACAATGTTGCGACAACTCCCACCCCTTGGTCGTCAAGGAGGTAGAGAAGGCGGTGTCGAATAATGTGGACTCCGCCTGTTCCATGTGTAGATTTGTGATAGAGCGTTGGCCCCTCATTTGCTTGGATTTCTCCAGATGCTCCGATTTCCTCCCACATGTAAACACTCATTAATCTTGATTTGAAGCTGTCGTGACTGCAGGAATCCTTACTCTTTGGTTCTTTCGGTAAAGTCACGTAAGTAGAAAAAACTAATAAAAAATAATCATCGATTGCTTGTGTGGCGATCGAAACGTCGTGATCCATTATTATTTGTTCTACCTACGCGACTTTACCTAAACAACCAAAGAGTACAAACTCTCATTAATTGTCCAATAACATCTTTATATAAAGAGGACCACAGAGCATGGGCAGGAGTGGTGGGGGGGGATTTGTTGCCAGCTGCTCACCATTTGACTGCCGCCTTCCCTCGTCTGTAGTTCCTCGCGCCAAAGTGAAGGAATTCTGTGTGCCAGTTACAATTATCACTTGAATGTAACTTGATGTTTCAATGTAAACAGCCACTGAGATTTAATCCTGAAAATCTTTATTTTTCACATGCAGTGAAACAATGTTGTTAGTAGGCTTGTTTCCCTGGGAAAGCCTCACTGAGTCTCAAGACTCTTTTTCAGGAGGGGCCTGCCAACTTTTCGCAGGAGTAATTTGGATGTTTGGCTAGTACCAGTTACATTGTATGTTGTTGTTGTTTTGCCATGGGAGTAAACCCATGCAGAGAAAGGGACCAGAATGAGGAAAGCGAAGCCAGGCAGTCCTTCAGAAGATGTCATGCACGGGCGTGACCACTGCACCACCCTGCCGCCCAAACAAAAGTAATTTAAATAATGTACAATACTGGCAAATAAACCCTATTAGTATCAACTGAATTTCTGGCCAATATGGCACGTGTATAGCTGCATCGGTGTTTCTAAAAGTCGTGTTCACATTGCCTGAAATTAATAATATAAAGAACAGAATTCCCACCTCTGGTTTCATTTGGATTACCGGTTGTCCTCATTATGTGTGTCACAGGTAATATGGAAAGGAAAATATTACGCAGCACGAGTTGTAGGATTAGGGCAATTATGGTGACACACGTGACCCCCTCTACACAAGAAACAGCTAAGATTCATATTCTTGGTTCTTTCGGGAAAGTCACCTCGAAGGGAAACAATAAAATAATACAAATATAAAACAATAAAATTCTCACGACCTTTTGACTGCAACACAAGCAATCATCATCAGGTGTGAAAACCACAACAAGAAAATTTGAAAGAACCAAGAATATGAATCTCTGCAGTCACTAAAGCTTTAAATCAAAATTTAACAGCTGAGAGTCAATGCTGGGATGTTGTGCGATTGGTGCAAGCGACCCATCATTGTGTTTTGATGTTGAGCTGTTAAAATTGCACTGTTGTGAGGTGAGGTCAAGGCCGATGACTGCTTCCAGCGGTGTCAAGATCAGCATTTTGAAGAGGCACGCGGAGGATGATACTGGGCACTAGGGTGCAGTCTCCCTCCATGAACAACAGAGGGCAGAGGAGCGACGCTCACAACAATTATTGGCGGAGCGCCGGGCGTATGAAACGCAAATTTGGAAGAAAGTTTATCTCGGGGAGTTAACCCACAACACCTGGGTCTGTCCCGCGTGTTCACACGATAACGCGTTTTCACTACAACGCGTTTTCTCCGTCACAACGCGCTTTCTGAGCGGACTACTTTCTTGAGCTGCGCGGTTGAGCGAGATGAGACGGTAACGCGGCGGCGGCGGCGTCCCCTCAAGTTATTTGGACCCCCATCTTACCGTGCGTGGACATTATTATTTACGGGAGGAAAATAGTTTCCGCTTAACGCGGCACTTTTCAGGAACGCATCTACCGCGTTAAACGAGGACTCGCCGCGTACAGGTGCCGCGCACACTGTATCGACCCTGGAGAAATCCGAAGCGCTATGAAGCTCTTGTTCACAGACGTCCAGTAAGGGGCGGGTGGTGTTGGTGGTGTGGGCGTCACCACGTGACACACAGCTTGTCCGTGGAGTCGATCGTGAGGGTGCCGACGTCGCCTAGGCAACGCCGCCCCCCCTCTGGCTCTGCTGCTGCTGCTGCCTCGCTCTGTGCACGCGAGGCGCCAATCCGTGACGCGAGCACTGTACGCGTTGCGTCACCGTTCACCTTGGGGGGGGCGGGGCCTCAGTTACGTCACGTCGTGTACAGTGGCACATTAATATTGACACTTTTACTCGTGTTTATGTGCCTCGTTATTAAAGGTGAGTTTAATAATAATCATGCTGCTGCTACACAATGTGTGCATTGATATATACGTACAGTTTATGTGTTTAAACGCGATTGTAGTTTATGGGCCCTTGAGGGATTTTTCGCCTCGTGTGAGGTTTTTATGCGCAACCTTAATTATTGCGCTTTTGTTAATCGTTAACATTTGGTCAGGAATAATGCACTTAAGATAAATGTTCTGGCGACGATATTTTGCAAAACAGACGATGGCAAAATTTCGATTTAAAGCTTTCGTGACTGCAAGGATTCATCTTCTTTGGTTCTTTCGGTAAAGTCACGTAGAATGAGAATAAAATAATAAATTGATAAAATAACACAATAATATTCTCACGACGTTTCGGCCACAACACAAGCGGCCTTCATCAGGTGAAGGGGACGAGACTGTCTGATGAAGGCCACTTGTGTTGTGGCCGAAACGTCGTGAGAATATTATTATTTTATTTTATCAATTTATTATTTTATCTTATTCTACGTGACTTTACCGAAATAACCAAAGAAGATGGCAAAATTGTGTATATATTGTGCGATATGTGCCACTGAAACGGCAAGAAGTCAATAACAATGACTCGTGTTGAGTGTTTAATATGCAAGCAATGGGCCCACCACAGGTTCGTTAATGTTATAATGGAAGCAGTGAAATTAATTAAAATCTTTTGCTCTGCCATTTGATTTTAAATTACGACTCTTCAATGAGCTTTGGTTGTAGTAAGCAATATTTGAATTTGTTTAAACGACCTGTATTCTCTTACAACATGTTTTATATTCCTAAGCATTAAATGTGTACTAAAGATTCAGACTAATTGTAAATCTAATGGGACCACTTTAATCGATGTCCGTTAATATATGTAGGCGTGGTAAGGTTTCGAGACGCACTCGGCGATGCGTGAAACGCAGTCCGTGTCCTTCCTCGTCCATTTGTCTTCATTCCAACGTCAACTTTGTTCTGCCGGTCTCTCTCATTAAGGCCACATGGCCACACTGTCTCTTAGTTCTTGCAAGCTAAGCTGGAGTCAGTCTCTCTCATTAAGGCCACATGGCCACACTGTGTCTCTTAGTTCTTGCAAGCTAAGCTGGAGTCAGTCTCTCTCATTATGGCCACACTGTGTCTCCTAGTTCTTGCAAGCTAAGCTGGAGTCAGTCTCTCTCATTAAGGCCACATGGCCACACTGTCTCTTAGTTCTTGCAAGCTAAGCTGGAGTAAGTCTCTCTCATTAAGGCCACATGGCCACACTGTCTCTTAGTTCTTGCAAGCTAAGCTGGAGTCAGTCCCTCTCATTAAGGCCACATGGCCACACTGTGTCTCTTAGTTCTTGCAAGCTAAGCTGGAGTCGGTCTCTCTCATTAAGGCCACATGGCCACACTGTGTCTCTTAGTTCTTGCAAGCTAAGCTGGAGTCAGTCTCTCTCATTAAGGCCACATGGCCACACAGCGTCTCTTAATTCTTGCAAGCTAAGCTGGAGTCAGTCTCTCTCATTAAGGCCACATGGCCACACTGTGTCTCTTAGTTCTTGCAAGCTAAGCTGGAGTGAGTCTCATTAAGGCCACATGGCCACACTGTGTCTCCTAGTTCTTGCAAGCTAAGCTGGAGTCAGTCTCTCTCATTAAGGCCACATGGCCACACTATGTCTCTTAGTTCTTGCAAGCTAAGGTGGAGTCAGTCTCTCTCATTAAGGCCACATGGCCACACTATGTCTCTTAGTTCTTGCAAGCTAAGCTGGAGTGAGTCTCTCTCATTAAGGCCACATGGCCACACTGTGTCTCCTAGTTCTTGCAAGCTAAGCTGGAGTCAGTCTCTTTTCGACATATGTCCCACCAAATTCTGTAATAATAATGTTCCAGTTTCTCTATATGTTTTTAAATGTAGATTTAAATAAATCTACATTTAAAAATCCACAAATCTGGCTGCCTCCTGATGACGCTGGTTGTAATTACTGGCGAAACGTCGTACTCAGATTGTTAATGTTGTGGCTTTGCTCTCTAACACACAGCCGGTGTGCTGTACTAGTAACGAATTGGCATGTTCTGTTTAAGTGACAAACCTTACTAATTGGCTGTTTCGGGTGGTGGTGGGTTTTCCGACATTTTTATATTTACGTGATCTTACCTAAAAAACCTGTATTATGTAAAAATACATTTATTTTCCTCCTTTCTTTTTGGACAGTTTCAAATCTCTAACGTCTTTCAAATTGTTCTGATGTACAGTGCTACATTTCAAATTACTGTCATGTTTGCAACGGGTTGTTTAAAATATATTTAAATGGTGTAGATTCATGTTTAAACTCGCTTCGAATCTGCATTCATCATTTTCTTCTTAAGCAGTCCGTAACCACAATTGGTGCATCGATGCATGACCCATTTGATTATTGTTTGTTGGTCTTAATTTATCAATTAAAATGTTGAGTGTGCCAAATCCTAAAGAGTGGCGTTTGAGTCGACCTTATTTATTTTATATTCACATCTGAAACGCCTGTGCACATGAATGTAATCCAGTTACACACTCTCCTACTTGTTCATCAACCCTCTTCGTGGTGTAGATTTGATGGCTTGTATAGCAACCATAAACAAACACAACAAGTCCGGGTGACTCATGATCCATGACTCACGATGCCAGTGGGCCAGGTTTCACTCTCAACTCTCTACCTGTGTGGCATGAATAAAACGCACCTGTAAATTTGACCTGAAATGATTGCACAACAATTGCCCCGCCTTCATGCGATGTTTATCCTCCACTGTTTATCTGGCTTTGACCTGAATTATATAACAGTGCGGCTCTGCAACTGCTGTAGAGTCACATTGGTATAAACACATTTTACAATATGAACAGCGCATTGAAAACGCGTACTATTTTATGTATTGTTTAACAAGTGTGTTCACAAATCCACACTGAGAAACACGATGATTGGCAGAGGGGAGTAAATTATGTTTTCGATAGTGTATTTAAATAGAGCTACTGTAGGTAAGTAGTTTTCATTTTTAAAGGCATAGTTTAACAAGACAACACTTGCCACCATCCTTCAAACCCATTGGTGAAAAAGACCACAGTTTATGTTTACATTATAATATGTTTACATTATATATAATATATAATATAATGTTTATATTATAATATAATGTTTACATTATATATATAATATAATGTTTATATATAATATAATGTTTACATTATAATACAATGTTTACATTATATATAATATAATGTTTATGCAAGAGCCGGGGACTTATGGGACCCCGGGGTCCCACCATAAGGTTCATATGAATGGTTACCTAATAACTTTTGAAACACGGTAATCACTGTGAAGTGCAGTTTCCAATTCTTATTGTTGACTCAATCTCTCTGGCCTTTCTATGCAATATGAAGAAGGGTCATTGCCCGAAACGTCGCTTATTGGATGTTTTCCCTTTTTCAAGGCCCCAGTCCTACTGATGCATGAATTTGTTTCGTATTTGAAATGATACGAAGGCTCAGCAAGTGATTCCTTGCAGACATAAACAGAAGCGATACGCGCCACCCCAGCCACCCATGTCGCGAATCAATCAATTATCGCGATTGAGGGCTCGTGAATAAATTCTAGATTCAACGCCTTGTTTTAAAACGTGAACACAGCCGGCTCTAGTGACTGGAGTGGGTGGGTGTTGGACAATGTGAAACAATGACACGCAACGTATACAAATCTAAAACATAAATTCTTACGCACGCGATCCGGTGTGCATATCGCGATCTTCAGGATGAATGATCACGTCCGAATCAATGCGTCGTCGTTGCTCCCCTAGCATGCGCTCTGCGTAACCCGCTCGTGTTGTTGTTGTTTGCGGCAGAGTTTAGGACCTTCGTGGCCAAGAGCCGCAGCTCCCGAGGCAAAGGAGTGATGGCACGCTTCAAGGTGCCGGACTTGCTGAAGCATCTCATGGAACGATACGGGGCTCCGGATATTCACGATCTGGGCATCCGTATCACCAGCATACCTCTGGGCATTTCCGTACGTGCCGTGCCTGCGTGTACGAGCGTGTGTGTGTGTGTGTACGTGTGTATGCATTGCGTCGCTTGTTGACTGCGAATTGTATTATTATTGGATGCCTCAAGTTATACTCTTTGGTTCTTTCGGTAAAGTCACGTAGGTATAAAATAATATAAATCACGACGTTTCGGGCGCGACACAAGCGTCCGTCATCAGGTGATAAAGCCTTGGTGTGCTGCTGAGGCAGACTGTTTTAAATAGTTTGAAATGTGTGTAGCCCATGGGTCATAAAGAAGTGGCCAGGGCTAGTGATGTTAACGTGAGAAATTAGCGTGTAACTGTAAGGTAGGAAAGCGGCCTCCTCCTCGATTTTACGTGACTTTACCGAAAGAACCAAAGAGTCTGGATTCCTGCAGTCACGAAAGCTTCAAATCAAGATTGCCTCAAGTATGTATTGTTGTTGCCCTTGAGGGGGTTTACTTTCTGAATTAAATGCGTTCTGGAATTGCTGACACACAACCACAACGTACGTGTCGCTGTGTTCACACCTGAGAGTGACACTGCATCAGCCTTTTACCAATATTCCCCCGCCCCTGCGTTTGCCTTACACGGCCACAATGCTGAGCTATCCTCAGTTGCTCAGGCACACAAGTTTCACACCTGTCTCCCTGTCAAGTGAATGTGGTGTATCCTTTTGTCATGCAGTCTGAGACAGACTTCCAACACGACTTCAGTTTTGTGGGTGCAGTGCTGCGACAAGAGCACTGAAGTAACTGCTCGTGTAAGTACATCATGTTAATATATATCGTATTGAAGGCTGAGGCCTATTTTACTGTACCGCTCCTTACAGAAATCTTCTTTCCCGAGTGGTTGTGCATTTGTCGCTTGTTTCAGAGGTTCGCGATTTGATCCCAGGAGTCGCCCTAGTTAATATTGCGGGTGTATTATCCAAAACTGCATTTCTATATTCTTCACAAATAATGTAAAAAAAAAATCCCGTGTTGTTATTAATGAATGAGGAGGACATGTGTGCCGGCATCAGAATCAAAATTTGCAAATCTAAACAAGTACTCAGAAATGACTGGATTGGGTAAAACCACATGTATATATGTTGAACTTCTTTCGCACTGTACGTAGCCAACTGTACCAATCAGAGGTGTGGAGGACAACAAACTGAACACAAAAAGCAGTTCTAAAGAAATTGTTTTCAATCTAGATTTTAAAGTGCAAAGCTCCAATGGCTTCCTAATATCGGAAGGAAGAGCATTCCAGTTGGCCGCAGAAGCCCATCTGAAAGCGAGTGATGCGGTGACTGTCTTTGTTCGATGGCTTTCCAAAAGCCACTGCTGCTAGGATGATCCACCAATCCCATCTCTCGATTGCAATCGTGCATTAGCAGCACACCTTGCATTCGCTGTTGAACCACTCGTCCATCACGTGTTCCATCATCGCAACTACAGCACTGCCCTGCACCTGTGGCCGCCACAGTTGCTAACATTGTGTTGTTTGTTTAGGTGATCGGCAAGGCCCAGAAAGGCGAGCGGGAGGCGATGGACCGTGGGCTGGCTCGCATCGAGTGTGACATCAAGCAGGAGGTGGAGGGCCGGCCACACAAGATCAAGAAATACCTGTTGGAGTCGTTCCCCTTGCCAGGGACGAGCGCCGATCTTCGCCGACAGTTCACGACACAGCCGGCGGCCGAGATGGTGCTGCAGGTCTTCCAGAACGCCGAGGACATCTTTGTGAATAAGCTGAAGAAGGTGGGGGCCATGGCGTCTGGACTTAATGCAACAAAATTACCGTGCGAGAAAGTTCATGCATTTGCTTACATTTGTCAAAGATTTTACATAATACATTTGTCCTCGGAATTATTTAATGAGTGATAATCGCCATACGTTTCAAGTCTGTGGATACTTCCACCATTATCAAAAAACTTTCTCTACCACTGAATTAACTCTCCTCTATAATATTTAGGGCCATCGCTTTCACAAAATTCAGTCACACGTTGAGACAAAAGTAAGGGGGGGCATTGAAATTGGTCGGACATCTATGCATGTATCAGCCTCTATTTGTCCCAACAGAGTGCAATGGCTGCACGTGGTTTGGGTCCTTTGTTGATTCCACCAACAGTGTGTGCAACACTTCCTGGGGCAGGTGAAAGGGGACACGCTGGCCCGGAAGCTGTTTCAGTTGGCCCTGTGCTGTGGCTCCCTCGAGACTCCTCGCGACCTCGTGGTCAAGGAGAAACCGGCCGCGTTTTTCGGCAACATCAGCACTCCCGACACCAGACTGCCGCTTCTTCCGTGGAGTAAGGAGACAAATTTTCACATACATTAGACTCTCGATTATCCGCGCTAATTACGGGGAAGATGGCTGCGGATGATAAAAAATCTCGGATGATCCAAAGATATCTATTTTCTGCGGATCTCTATGCCACAAACTAACGATCAACCGATCGATGCACGTGGTCGGTGATAACACTTTCCTGCTCCCGAGCAGAAGACTCGGCCCTCTAAGTGGATAGCAGAGCCACGCCAATCACCATCAATCAAACTCCACCCACTGTTGTAAAGATATGCAACTACTGTACTGTCGAGGTGATCACGTAGATTTCGGATTCATGGGCGCACATATTTGCTCGATATAAGCACGTGACTTGTAACAAACATTTACAAGAATTACAATGTATAACTATTTTTAGATTATTAATTTGGACCTAAGGGAAAATCCGTGAGTTATTAATAAGTAAAAATCTCATGTGCGTGGTTAATCCGCAAATCAGATAAACCGCACACGGATAATCAAGAGTCTACTGGATTGCACGCGCGCTGAATTGTCGTAGCTTCTCTAAACACCTTATTTCACATCTCGTCTCGATTATTACTAATGCATTAGTAAGAGTTTGGCATATCACGACGCATCAGTTTGTCAAATTTACGTCGAGATGACCCGGGTGGCTGAGAGAGATTATTAGCATTGAGCTGGAAACGCTGAGATCCTGGGTTCGAATCTGGGTAACCACCTGTGATTAAACTTGCTTTTGTCAAGTGCAGCCAGTTGAAGGTCTCAGCTCGGTCATTAATGACTGTCAAAAAAAGCCAAAACTTACTAAATAAATGGCTATGCACTTAATTTGACCAAGTCCAATATCGGCTCAACAGAGTGGGTGGGAATGTGCTTCCCTTTACTCTGTGGACCAGAGGTCACTAGAAGCAATGTCAGAGGTAGCTTTGTGATGTTCTCTTCTGCGGGCCATTCTCCAATAGGACGGGTTCCGCTGATCCGTGAGAGATCCGAGTGGATACTCCGTCTCATGACACGATATCGAAAGCACAATCTGAATAAAATGTAGTTTCTTGTATTGTACATAGGGGGTCAGACCACGGAGGACCTTCAGAATGTTGAGTGTGATCTTGAAATTAATCCTGGACTGGTTCGGGGGATAGTTGAACAATTCGAATATTGGGGCGATATCGTCTTGCATACGGGTGTGAGAAGTTTGCCAGTGGTTTTTTTACTCCATCTAGATTTTTGGGTTAGATCATGTAAACATGCACTCAATAATACGTGTTAATATGCACTATTTACGTGACCTAACCCAAAAATCTCAATTATGGATAATATTGGTCGCGAAGGCCTTCGTGTTAAACTTGTTTTTTGAGTCATCTGGAGAGTGATGATGAAACTTATCGGGAGGCCGTAGATGAGACGTGGGGGTGGGGGGGCAGAGAGAGAGTTGCAGTTGTTGAGTCTATTGGAGCGAGTTACAACATCGTTGTCCTCTCCTACAATGGCATTGCTTCTCTCCTTCGCAGAGGCGGTAGCCGAGCATCTGGTCCGTCTGCTGAGCCACGCAAATAAGATGGCAGAGCCCCTGGGCCTACCCGCGCTGTCACGCGTGGAGAAGCAGCTTGCCGAGCTTTTGACTCGCGCGACCTCCCCAGCCTGGGCCTCGGCTCCTTCTTGGACATCCTCCATCGCAACGCCCAGGTGCGTACGTGGCATGCGTGAGCCCACCCGCCTCCAGCTGGTAAGAGGCAGTACAGCAAGTAGGTGTACGACACTGCCCGTGCAAAGTTTGAGTGTACTTATCGCCTCCGAGTGGCGCTCAATGTTAAGTTTGTTTTCAAAATTGAGCCCGGTAATATTAGTTTATTATTACGAACTTAAAACTCATTTGTCGATAACACAAATACGTTTAAGCGTTATGTAATCACTGCCAATGCAGAGCACAACAAAGTGTCACGTAAGATGCATGGGTTTTCTCTTGTCACTCTTAAAAAATATCTGTGAATTTGGCAAACATCCCAAAGGTAGATATTGAAAATCACCGTTAAAATTGAGTGTACAGCGGTGACATTCAGATAAAATATATGATAACACTATATATGCAAAGTGGACGGGTGGCTCAGAGATCAAAGCGGTGATTTGGCAATAATGAGATTCTGGGCTTGAATCTGGATTTTGACCGCTTGGGTTGAAACCGAGGTCTCAAGTCTTATCAAGTCGATCGTCCGAGCCCTGTCACCAGCGACTGCACAAATTTACAGTCTCATTAAACTTGGGTTTTGCACTTCATTTTCCTAATTCCATCTTTGAGAATAACAATTTCAGCTTGACTCTCGTGCGCCGCACAATCTCATAACACAGCTAATGTGAAAGTGTTGGCTCCTATTGTGTACAAGATTAAAGGCCACCCACCGCATTTTATGACACAGGGCCTGCACGGCTATGCGAGATTTACGAATGGATGATTTATTTGTCTCTTGACATTACGCCGATAGCGCATTTGGAAAACTAAAATTGAGAACAAATTTTGTGTTAATTTGCAAACTTAAATCTGTAATATTTAATCAGTTTTCGTGCAATGCATTGTGAGATGCAGCTCCATGCGTATCGTTTAGCTTTAAGCCGGTGTTTGCCTTGCGGTCGCCTCGGTGTCAACCAACTGATGTTGACGGATTTGTTGTGTCTGTGGTAGCTGTTGGAGGAGACTGGGGTTGTGATCTCTGCCCTGGGTGGATCTGGAGCCACAGTGGGGAACTTCTGTCCAAAGCGCGACGAGCTGCATGGAGTTCATCCACCAGTGCGGCAGCCTCGACACCGCAGCGGTGAGACACGGGCCCCAGTAGGGGCCACAGGGGCGGCTCAGAGATGGGGATAAGGATTTGGAGATTTAGGGCGCTCGCGGAAATAAACTCTTCAACTCAAAGCGCCTTACAGCAACGTCTCATCTCAACCATTCCATTGCTCTGCGGCAGGCTATCCGAGGGGACCCCCCCCCCCCCAATGGCAGCTGTTCCTATTTGGCACGTGGTGCGCGCACTACCGGCCTGTGAATGGACATGTCTGCCATTCGGGAGTGATGTTTCAGTTTCCTACATGGTTTTTTCCCCGATAAAGTAATTTGCAAGTACTTGATCTGATTTGGCAAATTTGCAACATGATGCGGTTACACGTGGCCAATTCTTTTTTTTTTAATACAGCGTCACAGGATTATTATCATACATTGTGAAACAGATCTCTTTGTTTATGGTGAATAAACTGGCAACATTAACCAGGGCGGATGCTGGGCTTGAACCGAGAACCACCACTCGGCCATGTTTCCATGAATTTGTGCAGTCACATTAACGCTGTTCACGTCGTACCCAATGGACACTTTATTATTAGCACCACCTCTGGACCTGTTTGGCCCCTGGTCCATCTTGAGTGGTCTTGTAAGGGCGACGTATTACAGTTTGATTTTATATCGGCACAGCAAATAGCCAATGGAAAACCACCCGTTCCGTGGGGGTGCTACGCGCTGGCACGGATCGGATGTGCCAGTGGAAAAGGGCTGCTAGCAACTCGGCCGCCTCCAAACGAAAGAGAGAGGGTTCCAGGTCTCTGTTGTTGGCTGTGTGCTCTGCAGCTGCCGGCCGTGGACTGCGCTGTGGGGCAGCACTACGGCGTGCATTCCTGCCGCAACCTTGGGCACGGCCCCGTGGCCAACCTGGTAAAACTGGCGCAGAAGGCCAAGCCCGGTGGCAGCAGCGGCGGTGCCCATCGGTGCGCCGTCTTGTACGAGGAGACGGCGCTGTGTGCTCGCGACTCGAGGTTTGGCAGCCCCCTCCAAAGTGCCCTCCTCCTCACCCCTCTGCTCACCTCGTGATCTGCCTGACCGCCACGGGTCGCTCCTCAAAATTGTTGAGTCGGCGACAGACACTTGGGGTTCTTTAATCTTTCACATCAAAGGGTCAGTGAGCCACACCAATATGCCATTGGTAATGTAACTTAAGGATTCAATGTTCAAGGCAAGTGATTGTCGAGACAAACTGATGATTGTGTGTGTTACACCCCTCTGGCAGTCCACTGCCTGATGAAGGCCTCTCCACGTTGCTTTGGTCATGGGGGTTGTTGCACCAAACTTTACCACGCTTGGTGAAGGGGGCGGGGATTAGGTTCAGGACTGGTTCAGATATCAGTCACCACTGACGTTAGCCATGGCTAGGAATCCAACTCGGATCGCCGCGTTAGTATCGCAGTGCACCAAACATTGCAGCAGTGCTTCAGAAATCATTCCGAAGTTGCTTGATATTGCACACAGTTTGAATTAACCATCATTACTTCAGGACATATTTTTAATTAAAATTTTACTTTGTACATGCTGTGATCGTAATAAAGAGTTGTGCTAGTTAGTAGTAACAGCGCGATACATCGGTTAAATCGATTAATATTTATTATTAAGCTGACAATTCATGTATTGAATTGCACGTGTAAGAATCAACTTCTAAAAAATTGTATCGCTTTTTATTTTAATAGTTTCACATTGCCACTGCAGAGAGTCGACATGATCAGTGTAAGTTCAAAAGAACTGACACACCTTGTGAAAAACCCAACGCAGAAGATCCCTGGGCTTGATATTCCACGAAGATCATGGTCCCCCTAAACCGCATCTGCACAAACCATGGCAGATGCGGATACCTGATGCACAAATGGAAAATTAAGAACTCTCCAGTGTTTGACTGTGGTCATCCAGAACAGATCGTACAACGTGAAACGACGCAATAGAAAATTAAAGTCAAGCCACAGTGCGATTGTGACCATCCAACCCAAGCTATTCACGATATTGTGAACCACAGTCGTTTGTGCTCCTTCAACGGAGTAGTTTTAGTTTAGTTTTCATTTATTTGGTATAGCCCTGTGAGCCATTCGGCTCTTAAATCGGGTGCAACCTCAACAAACAAAAAAGACAAAAACATGACCAAGAAAACATCTTAAAGTGACTTTGTGCATGTGCAAACAGAAAATCCAGGAAAAAACGTCAAAATATTCCTGATATAGCACCATACACCAACGCTGTGTGCAAAAATCCCAGTGGGATGCAAGACAAACAACAACAACAAGAAAACTTAGATTAAGGCCATCAGTCTAACTCCGTACTACAATAAACAAAAACATGGCCAAACCAAAACACTTTTAGAAATCACCAAAATAAAGCTATAAATGCAATGTAACAGTGATCATAGGAACTGTGACCGAATTTTTAACAATAAACTACATAAATAACATGTATCACCAAACCCTAGAGCCACAGCTGGCTGCATGAGTCACTCCACAAACAACAGGAGGAGCAGGAATAGTAACCCTACATGAAGCCCTCTCGTCATGACCAGCAGACCTCGGACATTGGCTTATGGCTCCTGAACATGTTGCCCTCATGTGCAGGAATAGAATAGCTCAGGGGTTGGCAATCTGCGTCTCCCGGTGCCGCATGCTGCTCTTTAAAGACTGTTTGGTGATGTTGTTTATGAAGGACCACTGCCTCGTATTCACCACAGTGCATTGCGCCTCTTGAAATATTGAGTTGAGTAATCCCGGTAGTTGAGAAACTAAGGTAGTTGAGTACCCCAGGAACACGCTGTGGTTCGTGTCGCGTTAATAGCTCCGTACCGTGCCGTGTAACTCACTAAGCAGCCGATTGCTCGCGTGCAGTGGTAGTGCCGTGTTAATTGATAACACCGCACACTCCGTGCAGTGTTAGTGCCGTGTTCATTGATAACACTGCACACTGTGCAGTGGTAGTGCCGTGTTCATTGATAACGCTGCACAATCCGTGCAGTGTTAGTGCCGTGTTCATTGATAACACTGCACACTCCGTGCAGCGTTGTGTGAGGATGGCTCACTAAATGAAAGGGGAGTCGTAGCTATCGCACTGTGGGGTGGTCATCGCCCTCCTCCCCCTGGGCATGTGCCGTGTGTGTTGTGTGCGTCGTGAGTCGTGGCGATGTAAACCCGGGGTAGCTCCTCTCTCCGTCTCTTCGTTTGTTGCTGTCCCGGCGAAGCTCGAGTTGGTGAGCGCAACGCGTGGCAGATCCGGCTTCACCCGTTCCCACTCCTCCCAGTCAGCGACTCCCAAACCCCCACTCAATAATCGCAGATCACTACCCAGGTCCTTATCAACCAAATGATTTTTAACTAAACTCTTTTTTGTATTCTTAACAATGTATCCACAGTTCAGTTTTTAAGTACAATTTTGCCGGCGCACTGTATGTTTTCCTGGTGTGGACTGTGGCTGTTTTTGCTATTGTTTTACTGCCTTTTCCAAGCTTGGAAATGTATGTATGAATGAAATTGGAACTTATATACTTCATTTATTTACTAATTGACAAACTATTTATATTTTACCAGGTAAGGCCCACTGAGCATATATAGCAGTTTTTCAGAAGCGACCTGGCCATCGCAAATGATAGCTCAACGAAGTGGCTTATCGTCACGTGGACATTTATAGCAGACAAATATACAGCATGCGTCAGGGTTGGGATGTAACCCACGACCTCCTGCGTACCAGGGGAGGTAGTTAACATCTCCCAGTCACCGTGGTGCCCTGTGGTCACGTGAGGCCTTCCACTTCTGAATGGCTTGCGATGCATATTTGAACATTACTGCAAGCGTCTTAGCCTCGTTCATTCGGTATTCGAGGGGAATATTGCCATTTAGTAACGCTGTTTCAAATATCGCGCATTGAACTTTCGATTTTAATTTGCAATGTAATTGAGGGACTGTGCGTTGTCTTGTCGTGGTCTGGTGCTGTTGTTGTGTTGCTGCCTTGCCCAAACTTGCATTTGTTGACAAATCGGCAGGAATCTATGTACTTTGTATTTTTAGCAACATGCTTACATTTTCTCCGTCTTGCCTCTCATATCGTTTTTGAACATACCTCGCTGACCCGCCCCTACTGGACATATGTGAAAAGAGCTTCATAGCTCATTGGATTCCTCCAGGATGAAAAAAAGATTCTGATTAATCAGTGGCACTGCCAACAGCCTACATCCACACACGACCAAGCACCCCTTGTAATGCCATACACATGGTTCCTTTCCCATAGACATGTAATTCTGCAAATGTGCAGAAATGTCTGCCGTATGCGAATTACTCCAGACAATTCTTAGTTTTTTCGGTAAAGTCACGTTGAAGGGAAACAACAAAATAATAAAATATATATAAACCAATAAAAAAAATTCTCACGACGTTTCGACCATAACTCAAACGGTCATATATATTATATTATTATTTTGTTGTTTCCTTCAACGTGACTTTACCGAAAAAACTAAGAATATGAATTACTGCAGTCACGAAAGCTTTAAATCAAAATTTACTCCAGACAAGTTTAGAGTATTAAACGTGACCTGTTGTGACTCGTCTAATGTGTATCGCGTGGTCGTCAGCACAGAAAGATGCGTCTGGTAACGTCCTAATGGACCAAACATCGTAAAAAGGAGGCTGGGTCTGCGTTGTTCAGTGACCACCATATACAGGGACTCTTCTACTTACGGACGAGTTAGGTTCCAGAAGTCTGTTCGTAAGTCCAACTTTACTCCTGTCGATTCCAAACATGTTGTACGGCGTGTACACTAAACACAGGGAATGGCTTTAAGAGTTGTATAATCTCCTGTAGACGTAGACGCCACTGGTTCTTCACGTTGTGTAGATGTAGATGCCACCACCACCATCTATTGCGTGGCGGTTGAACTTATGAATCTCGGTACAAACAGGCAACTGGACATATGGACAGGTTTCTTTGTATCTCTGAGACTTTCTAAGTTGAATGTTTTTTAAGTGAAGGAGTCCCCATAAGTATTTTTGAGGACCACTGGGATCTTTAGTTTAAACCGTGAGTCTTGGAGTCATTGGACCAGAAAGAAGCGAGATAAAAACGACAGTAACATTGAAAAATATGTACACAGGGCAGGGAGGGCCCAGCCGCATGACAGGATTTATTCAGCGCTATCGTCACGGTAACAGAAACAGTGCTCCCGAATGAATCGCAGAATCCCCCGAATATTCCGCCTCAGGCGGGAGAATCTCCGTCCAGGCCCGCGTGACGCCTTTGGCCCAATCTTGTCGACGGCATCATCATCATCCTCCTCGTTGTTGTTGTTGCCTGGTTGGAGAGCAGGGCCCCGCCTGGCAAATGGACGCACGCGCCATCGTTAGCACGGTCGGCTACGGTTAGCACGATCGGCTACGTACGCGTTCAAAATTATTTCAACGTACAGACATGCGCGTATCTATAATGCCACCGTCTGCCCCATCGTGCATTCTCGGCTGTGCTTACACTGGTTGCTGCAGTGCACCTCACATGTGTCCGGCCGCTCAAATGCGAGGTAGGAGGATGCCACACATCTCTCACTATGGCCAGTAGCGGAATGCTACATTCCTATAACAGGAGCCAATGGTGGTGTATAATAGGATCACCGCTGTTGACTTCCCACAAAATGGGATTCATTATTTGACTATAGCTCGGGTTGATAAATAAGCTGTTAACCTTCTTGACCTGGATTTTGAACTCGCAAGCGTACAGTGATCGTGGAGTACTCTAACCGCAGCACCTCCAAGTGGGATGCAGTGCAATTCATATATTTATAATTAAGATATATATTTTTACTAGGAATGCATTTAGCTGCAGATTGGTGGAGATGAGGTTAGGGATAAGATATTACATCCTGTGGAGCCCTGGGATATTTACATCTTCAAGTGAGATGAACTAAAGAGGTGAATGCCATTACAGAATCCTCATTTCACAACTCCTCATGAAACAGATTCCCCGTTCTTACAATACAGAACTTGTCTCATCTGATACAGAACCCAAATCTCATGTTTCCTCAATATTTTTTTCTTCCTCTCAATCGTGAATACTACATTGTGGGAATCAACAGTGGTTGTAATATAAATAGACTTGCCCTTGCTATAGGAATGTGTAATTTACTCAAATAACTAATTTATGATGATGATGGTGTTTGCTATATGCTAATTTATATCAGGAGACACTTTGTCTGAATGACCTCCCCAATACACATGTTTCTCAAGGTGCACTTCTGCGTGGAGACTCACTCTTGTCTCGTGGCCAACTCCATCTCCTCCTCCTCCGCGATGACGTCATTGGTGCCACCACTTTGGGGAATTTTTCAGACAGGCGTGTTACCACACAGTCACCCGCCGACTCCACTCCCCACTCCGACTCCATTCCCCAATCAGAGTTTGAAGCCCACTCGCTCACAGAAACTGAGCCTGCAGTATTCTGATTTGACCAAGTGGACTCCGAAGTCTGCTCGCTTGCAGCAGGGACTTGGAAATCTCCCTCACAGAGACAGGGGATTGCCGAGAGGCTGCAGGCCACCATCGGCTCCATTTGCTCTTCAACGATGACGTCATTGGTGCTGTCACGTTGATCGAATAGTTTTTCAGACAGGCGTGTTACCGCACAGTCACCTGCCGACTCCACTCCCCACTCCGACTCCATTCCCCAATCAGAGTTTGAAGCCCACTCGCTCCCAGAAACTGAGCCTGCAGTATTCTGATTTGACCAAGTGGACTCCGAAGTCTGCCTCCTTGCAGCAGGGACTTGGCAATCTCCCTGGCTGAGACGGGGGACTGCCAACAGGCTGCAGGCCGCCACCGGCTCCGTGTCCATGGCTGGGCAAGGCGGGAAGTTCGCTTGCGGTGGCACGGCCCTGCCGCCCAACAATAATGGGTGGTTGAGGGCCTCCGTGGGTGTGAGGCGACGTTGGGGATCCCACCTGCCAAGGAGGCATACGGAGGGAGTCAGGTGCCTGTTGCATTCTAAAATCGCTTCATTGAATCGTGGTCTGGGGTGAAATGAGTAATTCTATCCTCAACACTTTTGTCAGAAACGATATTTATTTGAAAAAGCGACGAGATGAAGAAACGATGCCCCGGTGTGACACAAAACTTTGCAGTCCTAGCCCAAACGACGCGTGAGGTCTAAGATCGTTTCCAGTAATGTTGATGGTAGACGCAAAGTGATTTATATTTTATTATTTGTACGAGGTGAAATGTAGACAATAGTAACAAGTCTCTTACTGAAGGCACCCGCGGAGAAAATTGATGAACTTTTGATTGCGGGTTCCCAGAACCGCCTTCAAAGACACGGAGCACGGGACGATCCGTTTCCCGTTGACGACGGGGCGATTCTTTTTGTCTGTTTATTGGAGAGAGAAAAAGAGAGAAACACTGAATTAGTTGTGGCGATCAGTACAATGCGGGGGCGGTCCTTAACCCTCCAATTGCGATGTTTGCAAATATGATTCCATGTTGGCGGTCGACTACAGCCTGTCATCCCTCCAGGGTCG
The DNA here is from genome assembly GCF_048934315.1 of Petromyzon marinus. Taxonomy (NCBI): domain Eukaryota; kingdom Metazoa; phylum Chordata; class Hyperoartia; order Petromyzontiformes; family Petromyzontidae; genus Petromyzon; species Petromyzon marinus. Next base: position 1,895,234 of record NC_133683.1, read on the forward strand.
ATAAAATTTGTAACCGTTTGTGAGACGTTTGCAGTAGTCGTGTGGAAAGGATGGCTCCTAAGCGTGAAAGTGAAATTCCCACTCTCAACTCTGGGTCACCGGAGGAGACGAGAACCTCCTGATACTTGTTTGAGCAAGGAGACACTTTGATGTTTATTTTAGTATTATATTATTATTTGCATCACTTGGAGAGGATGGTAATTTGTTGTACAAGCGTGCTTTTAAGCATAATCTATTTCTCAATCAAGGACCCACAGTTTGTGTGGAGGGTTGTTCTCTGTGGTTGTTTTGTACTATGGTAGAACTGCTCTATGCTGATTTAGGATACCGTCGCATCTGCCACACAATTTTTTAAAATAGTGCTAAGTCATGCTGAAATAAAAAAAAACGGCCACTCATCTTTATAAAAAATGTGATGGCCAGAATTCCATGTAATTAATACACACGTCCTCTGTTGGATTGCAAATCCCTATAAGGTTTTCCAAATATACTCTGCTACCTAAACATAACCGTTCCTTTTAAAGTATTTTTTCATAAGACTCCTTACTGTCACACTAATTCAACACGTACTGACGAGTACGTTGCCAAGACCGTTGTGACTTTTAAACCCAAATAAAGCACAGTTCATTTTTACATTACGCGAAGCAGTTTCCATGCCTTTCTATTGAAGCACAGAGCACGAGACACGCGGCTGCACGGCCACGACTCTCCGGGCAGTGACAGCAGCAGCAGCAGCTACGAACTCCAACACCACCACCTCACCACCCCCTCGGTCCATTCACCAAAGGAGATAATGTTGTGGGTCGAGGCGTCAATCATGGCTTTGGGTGGGAGCCCCAGCATCTGAAACCAAGATCACAAGAGGGATGAGTTGGATGAGGTCCGTCGCTCGAGTGAACAGAGCGTACATACGCTGCTCTTTGTCTCATTGAAACGTCGATGAACAATTAACTTTGCCTGCTCTTGTACATACTGTTTGCAGATATTTATCTCTATCATCAGGCGAAGCATACATATTTGGTCTTTAATTTATGACGTGGTTACTACGTGTGGCTTCGTTGCTCTCCAACACAGGCTCTGAAAGCCTTGGGGATTAACAACAAACCACAATAATCATAACAATAGTAATCATTCCGAAGGACATCAGCCTGACGCTCTGATTATTTGGTATTACCGATGATCCCGAAATCTCTCTTTACTTCTTTACTCATGCAAATGGTGCGTGATCACGCAGTGAACACGTCCACTCCTCTCCCGTGTACCGGCAGCTGAGCGACATTTTGTGACCAGTGAAAGGCCCAGAGGATGACGACAGCCCTGCACGTAACCAGCTTTGTCGCATGAGCCATCGCACAGCGGGTCTGTACGCTGGTGGATCGTCGTGCGCCATCAGTCATAACCAACCCCCTGCTGCTGCTGCTGTTGTTGTTTATCGTGGACTCCATCGTTGGTTCAAATTCGAATTAAACCCTCCCTCCTCCTTTATATGGCGCAGTTGGAACGGTCCCATCGGAAATACGACGCCCGGTTTGGTGGTGCCGTATCGGGCTCGAGGTTTGTTACAATAAAAATTATAGAATTCATCAGTATGTATATGTTATAATAATTAATATTTGTAAGGCGCATTTAATCCGATGATCCCAATGCGCCCCGTGTATGAAAAGCAGGGAAATGAGACGAACAAAACGAGGAAATGAGACGACCAAAACAATGGGGAATAGGCCATTTTACCGAGGTGAGTTTTCATGGCGAGATTTAAATAGCTTTAAAAATTCTGTCTTGTTATCAGAGGCCAACGCGTTCCATCGTCTTGGAGCTGCACTGGCAAAAAGCCCGATCGCCCCCAGGAATTGAGACTTGACCTCAGAAAACTGAGTAGGAGATCAGAAGATCTCAAGGACCTCATTGGTGTACATGAGTGGATCAGCTCCTGTAAGTATTGTGGGGCTAACCCACTGACAGCCTTGTAGCTCAACAGCAGGACCTTATAACCAACTGGATATATATGCAATGGTGTTTTCCTACGCGTCAGATACCTGGATGAGATAGCCGATGTGGTCTTCCGAGCTTGTCTTGAAGAGCGGGTTCCCGAGGAGCATCTCGGCCACCACAAATCCGAGTGACCACATGTCCGCGCTGCATGTCACCGGGAGCCCAAAGTACATTTCGGGGGCCATGTACCACATCGAGCCAAGACACCAAGCTCCTAGCAGCACACGGACAGACAGGTGACCAAACAAGGTGGCACTTGCACATTATTCACCTGTACTTGTGAAGTGCTGAATAGATGAGGGTATGCACACGCAGTCACGTATGGCACTCAAAATACGCACAATGACAAAGATCGCCCACGTAAATGCGTGTATCAGCTGGGTAGCACTTAGAAATGTAAATTATTTTCATTACACTGGTGCCAGCTATCATAGAGTGCAGCTGTCGTGTCGCGAGAGTTCTCTGCGGTGAGTAACAACTTCTTTAAAAGCAACGGCGCTGCGACGCCTCTCTGAATAAAATTAACGCCGAGCCACTTTGCACGTTTCAAGATTCAGTGATGAACCGGGGACACCTACCACCACCCTGTAACGTGCAGACGTCTCGGAACGGGAAAAGGTTACGTGAGGAATGAGGACAAAGGTACTTAGGGCTGCCATGCGATCTGTACATTTGCAAACGTAAATCACATGTAAATCACACGTTAATCAGCCATCCGCGATGAAAATTCCAATGGGATTGGCTACTGGCTCCAGACTTTCAATACCAGCAATCGATTATGAAAATTGTTACCGGTTTACTGGTTATTGTTTGACAACTACCCTCCTCAAAACTGGGAGGTTGAGAGTTGAAATCCTGGCCAAATGATTGACGAAATGTAACGTTTGAAGGGTATCAGTGTCATTACCACACTTTGTTTAAGCGGTGCTAACCACCACACCACCACAGCACGAAGACAAAGACCCCCCCATATAGCTTAAACAGGCTCGTAGCGCAGCGTGCTAACCGTTAACACCACCGCTCCCCACAAACTCTGTGACACGCACACACACATGCTGCTACACACGTACACACACACAGGGCAGCTAGATCACTCACTTGGACAGGTCTCGCTGATGCTCAGGCCAAAATCCGTGAGCCTGATATTGCCACTGATGTGGTCTTTGACCAAGATGTTTGCCTGCAAAAATGACAGAGTGGTTGTCAGTGAAACTCGTGGTGTGTCGGTGAGATTGCGTCTTGTTGAATTGGTTCATGGCGGTTTATTCAAGGATTTCATGTACTCATTTTTGTTGAACACTTAATGCCCTTTGTAAATGTAATCATGCTTAAAGATCTCCCTACCCCATGCCGTGTTAATCAAGGGGGTTGTATGGCCATACCTCACCATGCTGCTCAGGGACTGTTGAAGGCAATGGGATCCAGGACCGGTTCAGATATCGCCCAAACCCTGGTTTTAGCCGTGGCCAGAAATCGAATTCGGGTCATTAACCTCTGAGTGCAGTTTGCGAACTACCCCACCACTGCTACGCCCATCATTTAGCTTTGGCATTCGGAATTGTTGCTTAGGGCAGTGGTCGTTGTTGTTTAACGCAAATTAGAAAATATTAAATGTTCCGCGGAGCGTTGGTTGTTGAGAGCAAACAGAGATCCACGTGAAAAGTTGTATTTCTATGCAAGTTTTGGCTATCTGTGTTTATGAAATAGCAAGTCGTGGCATGAGTGTTGTTGCGGTGTAGAATAAGATATCTCGAAATCCTGTTACTAAGGTTTACAAGAGTGTTCTCATTTTCTACAACTGCACGACCTGAGGCACTAACTCCATACTGACGGACAAAAGACGCAGCGGGCTGCTTAGTTTACTAACCGGCTTCAGATCCGCGTGAATGATGTGCATCGCCTTCAGCTTTGCCAGGGCCCGCAGCATGGAGCCCACGTACGGCTTCAATTCCGTCATGTATAAGCCATAGGTCTCGTCCAGCTTCTGGAGGAGGTCTCCGCTGCGTGACGGCACAAAACGTGAACGGTTACAGTTTCTTCCTGCTTGTGACCCATTCCCTGATTGGCCCCTTGAACGGGAGCACACGTGCTTGACTGAGGCGAAGCCGCACGGAGTAACCATACAGGGTTGCCGCTCAACTCAAAAGATAGTCAATGAGGCAGGAAGGCATTATAAAGAGTTATGTCTGACCATGGAGCCGTGTACAAAGACAATAATTCTAGGGCATTCTGAAAGCCTACGGACATTTATTCTACATCCAAATGACTCATGTGTGTGAACACACGGACGCATCGGTGTTTGGGGGAGCGGTGGTGCGGCGTTTAGCGCGTTGCTCTACAATTCCCGCTCACGGCCAAGACCGGTGACGATTATTTGAACCAATCCTGGGCCTCCCCTAGATCGACTCAGCCTCAAATGAGTACCTGGTGCGGTGTGTAAACATCGCCACTGGGGAGACAAAGGCTGCCGGGCGTGGTGCTGCCCACCCACCTCCTCGTGTGCCTTGCCCGTCTTCATAGGCGCTACTTGCTAACAGCACTTGCCCCAACAATCTTCTCAGGCTATACTGGTTAATCTTTGTCTTTGGATCGGTGTTCATCGGACGCCATGACACTCACCTGATGAGCTCCAGGACGACGCAGTTGTGTCCCCGGAAGGTGAAGTTGTCCAGGAGGGTGACGATGTTGTTGTTGTCAGGGTCCCCCTTGCTCTGCAGGATCTTCATGATCTCCAACTCCAGCTGCTGTCTCTTGTTGTTGATGCTGTGGGGTGGGGGGGGGAGAACGCACGGAATGAGAGTTGTCACCTCGCTCTGAGCATCGCAACACGCAGGGGCGGAGGCAATGCTCATTCACCCTCCATGAGTGGTCCTAAGCCAAGAGTGTGAATCCCAATGGCTGAGGGAACCATTAAACACACCGTCAACACGCTGTTTGTGTTTAGTTTGTTGCCCTTCCTCTGCACCTCCGATTAGCATGGTCGGTTACATACGGTGCGAAAGAAGTTCAACATTACATACTTACAATGAATGTCAGAATCGGCATGTGTATTTATACTGGAGGAATTTGATGAGCTACAAAGAACTTTTTCACAGACGTCCAGTAGGGGCGGGTGAGAACGTTACAACAACAAACAATACAAAAATACGATAGCAGTGCAAAGTACAAGAAAGGTAAACAAATTACCCAAACGTATGTAAATAAAAACAATCCTTCATAATAAAGGTTTTTGGGTTAGATCGCGTTTATTTATAAATGTGTCGTAACCCTCCACCACCCGACACGGCCAATTAGCAAAAAAAGTGTCTTTTCGTATTCCTCCAGGATATAAAAAAAGATTCTGATTCTGATTAATCAGTGGCTCTGCGAACAACCTATTCCCTGTATTGCTGCGGGAATCTGCATCCACACATGATCAAAACACCTGTGTAATGCAATACACATGGTTCCTTTATCATTGACATGTAATTCTGCAAATGTGCAGAAATGTCTACCATATGCGACTTACTCCAGACAAGTTTAGACTATTAAACGTGACCTGTTGTGACACGTCTAATGTGTATTGTGTGGTCGTTAGCACAGAAAGATGCATCTGGTAATGTCCTAATGGACCAAAAATAGTAAAAAGGAGGCTGGGTCTGTGTTGTTCAGAGTGACCACCATATACAGACTCTTGTACGTACAAATGAGTTCGGTTCCAGAGGTCTGTTCGTAAGTCGATTTGTTCGTGAGTCCAACTTTACTCCCGTCGATTTCAAACACGTTTTACGGCTTGTACACTAAACACGGGGAATGGCTTTAATAGTTGCCTCTGGTTCTTCACGTTCTGCAGATGTAGATGCCACCATCACCACCTATTGTGCGGCAGTTGAACTTACGACTCTCGGTCCGAACAGGAAACTGGACATACGGACAGGTTTGATCATATCTCTGAAAGTTCGTAAGTTGAATGATCGTAAGTAGAGGATTCCCTGTGTTTTGGCATAGAATCGTAATGTAACAGTATAGCGCTGGCTGCTGGCAGGGAAAGGGATCTGCGGCTTACGGCCCTGACGTCAGCAGGCCAGGTTATACACCAGAGGGGTATCTAGGGAAAGGTCGCAGAAGGGGCACTGAATTCATAATGATACAATAATTCAGTAACACTGTACAAGTGTACAGCACGTCAGATCATTACATGGCCTAACCCTGGTTGGAACACCGTGGGAGTGAAGAAGAAGATTGATTAATAATCATTATTATTTACATTTGTAAGGTGCATTTCATCCTTATGCCACCAGACTTGGAGTGTCTAAATTACCTTTGCCCACCAGAATGAACAGGCCTCATCTTTCCCACCCCTGCAGACTTGGTATTAAAGTAGATACATGCTAATGTTTACAAAGTAACGGACTCTTGACCAATTTCATTTCCGCATAAATCAATCATTCGGAAATAGGCCCCACTATACCCCACCGACTACAGCACTATAATCTTGCCTCCTCGTTTTGCCTCTTCCACCTGCCTCATGCTCGTCAGCACCGCCTTTCGTGCAGCCATGCGGGTGTGAGGTCATCATCACGAGAGGCCGTGCACTTCATCGTTCGCACGCGGCGGAGGAACCACTGAAGTGAAACGTTTACATACGTGCGGTTTAGTGGGGTCATTTCCGAGCGAACTCGGTTTGAAAGTGTTTATCGTTGAATGTGGAAGGGTTTGGGTTAGTTTTCAGGTTACCACCTTTTCCACTATGGAGATCAAACCCAGACCTATGTTTCAGTCTGTCTAGGTCTGTCAACAACCATGCAGTAGTAAAGTTCAGCACAGTACCGGTACCAGATCTCGGTACAAATTAATTCATGCCACCCAAACACAGATGCCAATTCACAGACTGTCTCGGCTGGACCGGGACAGGAGGTAACCCAAGGGTAGTGGGAGGATAACCGCTTTGTGAGCTATTTGTAAGTAATGCGTTTAGAGTATTTGGCTACTATAAATTTCCACGTGATAAGCCACTTCGTTAAGCTATAATTTGTGGCCAGGTCGCTTCTGAAAAAGAGCTTAATAGCTCTCAATGGGCCTTACCTGGTAAATAAAAAATAGTTTACTTTAATGGTATACATACTTGAATTTTACTGCGGATGTTTTAAAACATGTCCTGTCTAACTGTCAACTTTGTTTGAATTTCAGTGGGAGAAGATGCTTCTCACACAGACGTTAAAGCAGGTACCAGAGTCCACCTGAAGCTCCTGCAGTGTGCGCCTTATATAGGATTCCGTCCATTACTGTTGGTGCGATGGTTTGGATTTTCAAGTTGAAATCTCCTAGTTCATTTTATCTTTACCCAGGCGACAACTCAATTGTCAAGGGTAGTCCTGTTTGGAAGAGGCATCCATGTCTCTTGAGTTCCACATCTTGGAGAGGATGTGATTAGTCAGCATCGATGCCATTTTAGTTGGTGTCACGCATCATGCGTGCATTCTTAAATTACTGACGCCGACTGAAGACTGAAGGTGCAAGTGTGCCATCTGACAATGATAATTATGAAGCCATTTTTTGCCATTGCCAGTCTTCTTTTGTGCTCTGTCAGAGTCTGCGATAACACGGCCTTGGTGAAGTCCCCTGGACTTGTATAATTTCTGTATCAATTTCTTTTGTTTCATTTTGAAATCTCTGCTCCACTTCCTTCAATTGCATCCATCTGCACCTCCGATTAGCACGGCTGGCTGACGTACGGCGCGAAAGAGGTTCAACGTACATACCTACAAGTAGTGTAAATTCATACGGTGCCAGAAACTCTGCACGAGTTCGTGCCGCGTTCTCCCGATGTTGCCGTCGATGTTTGTCCAGCGACAAGCCATTCGTTGCCACGCGCGAACCTGTCTCACCTCCACAATCACAGGGCCGAGTGCGTGACGTGTCCGGCAAGCCGTGTGATGTGTCTGCGGATGATATTCTTCAGCAGAGGCCTGTGCCTTCTCCCACAGACGCTGCGCAACTGACGCCGCTCCCAGCGCCGCCGACCTCTGCTTCCCCGGCCACAGCCACGGGGAGTTCCTCTCCTCTGCTGGACACCCCGTGTGCTGGACCTGCTGCTCCACCACACTTGCCCGCCCACTACACAGGCACAAAGAGGTACGGGCAGAACTAATGCATACAGTGAGGGAAAAAAAGTCTTTGATCCCCTGCTGCTTTTGTACGTTTGCCCACTGACAAAGAAATGATCAGTCTATATTTTTAATGGTAGGTTTATTTGAACAGTGAGAGACAGAATAACAACAAAAAAATCCAGAAAAACGCATGTGAAAAATGTTATAAATTGATTTGCATTTTAATTAGGGAAATAAGTATTTGACCCCTTGTTGGCAATCACAGAGGTCAGACGTTTTGCTTGCAGGCCACACACACACACACATGAATGATGTGTTTGGTATTATCTCATGGAAAATAATAAATTGCACAAGGGCCAGGGTCATGCCCCATTCATTCTGAACGATTAAACCAAACTGACCCACGTTCACACACGAGAGCAGAGAGGTTGGCTGCAGGGTGACGCACGCGAAGAACGCGTCACTGTGAAAGAGTTAGAAGGTTCCCCTTCGTACCTTCTTACTCTCCCTCCCACCCCCCTCCTTCCGGTCAGGTGATTTTGAAGTGTCGTCGTCACGCGAGGACGTGGACCGAGACAGCGCGTGGAACCAGTGGCTGCGCTCCGAGATCCCGGGGCTCTTCCTGCTGGCCCTGCACACGTTTACCGTGAGTCGGTGCAGATGTGGCCTCGCGACTGGGGCTGCCACCTGTCTGTGTTTGACCCCCGGACAGTGTTCGGGTGGCAGCAGGAATTAATTTGTGTCGAGATCTGGTACCCCGGGTATGGCTATGGTTGAATTTTATCACCGTGAACTGCACAGTTTTAACAATAGACCTCGGCTCGCTGAGAAATGTGCCTGGGTTTGCTCTGTCGTAGGAATGGTGGCAACTGTACTTGGGGCATCGGCACGTTTATTCGCGCTCCGGCTCCATTTACACCGAGAGTCACGTGCTTGTCTCGTGCGGGGAGTGGTGGTGTAGCTGTCAGGGGGCATCCATTTAGTATGTATGCATGGAGGGGGGAGGAGGGGTTAACCCAAATGCGTACGCTTGCGTACTACTGACAATGTGTAAGCCGACTGCAATGGCATGAATCTGCCCATCGCAGTGACATGGGGAAGTAATTGCTTCCGACAAAGGCGTTCTACGACCTTTTCAATCATACTCAGGTTTGAGAACGGGGACAGTTTGCATTCATGATCCTGAATCATGACAATTCCTTGACTCTCCGGCAGTGGTGAATCGTTCCATCAGTAGGAATCGTGTATATGTGTGTACGTGCATGCACAGCTGTACCCATTGGCTTCTGTTATGGTCATGTACGTTTATTTTTTATTTCGTGGAATATCACTTGCTGTACTCCACGCGGTGAGTGCTTTGTGTAGATAGGAATCATGTTATGTAGAGAATATAAATCTAATTCAGTACCTCTATATGTCTCCCACAGACGAGCGGGGAGACAGCAGCCAGGCGGTGAGCCGGCACTACCAACAATCGCCCAAGATCTGCGGTTCTCTTTACATTCCGATATTTGCAGCCACTTACTGAGTGTTTACATGTGGGGGGAAACCAGTACACTCGCAGAAAACGAACGAATGTGAGCAAGGGGGCAACGTTCTATCCCGTGCATATGGAAAGGATTCCACAGTTGTGTTCCACTGCCTCCTGGCAAGCCAGGGTATGACTCATCCTCGATGCCCACCGGAAGGGAGATTGCACACTTGCAATTGAATTCCCTGAGATTATTTATATCATGGGGTAGGCAGTGACAAATCCCCTGAATCACTTAACACGAACATGCGGTCCAGTGCATTGTACGTGCAAGGATACTCGCTTTACAAAATGTATGAATGTATGTTGAACTTGAATCTTGACTTAAAGCTTTCGTGACTGCAGGAATTCATATTCTTTGGGTCTTTCGGTAAAGTCACGTAGATAGAACAATAAAATAATAAAAATAAAGTGAATACAAAATAATAATACAAATATCACGACGTTTTGATCACAACACAAGCAATCGTTATCATTTTTCTCCTGATGACGATTGCTTGTGTTGCGATCGAAACGTCGTGATATATTTTACTTTTTTATTCACTTTATTTTCATTATTTTATTGTTCTATCTACGTGACTTTACGGAAAGACCCAAAGAATATGTGTTGAAATTCTTTCGCAGTGTACGTAGCCAACCGTGCTAATCTGTGATACATTAACACCTTGCCACAAATGCCCTGTTGCTCATGAGCACACCGACTCAAATGAATCAGGCGCAAGGTTTGCGTGATTCATGCTTACAAAGTGGGGTCTATAATGAACAATATGGCTGAAGCTCGAGTTCTATTCATTTAAAACCAAACGTGTTTCTTACCAACCATACCTGGTGTTTGCACACAGATACAGATTCTGGGCGATGCGTTCTACACCATTCGGAATGCGCTGTTGCAATGTGCAGCCACAGCTGCTGCAAAAATATTTGTCTCGGTTTGATCCACTAAACAATATCCACTGACCACACCGCACGCGCAACAATGATATAACTATGAACAAAAATATGAATAAATTAGGATGGTTTATTAAATATATTGCACGTAAGAAAATACAGCAATAGACGTAAAAATACATGGCAGTTTAACACGTAGGCTTTCGCGACAAATATCCATAATACAGGTTTTATGGGTTGGATCGCGTAAATATATAAATGTGTCATAAGACCTCCTTTGCCAGTAGCAAGATATAGTAATAGGTTTTTACCCTTTTATCTGGCACCAAAACTGACACCTTTATACAAGGGATCATGTTTCCATAAAGGTGTCAGTTTTGGTGCCAGATAAAAGGATAAAAACCTATTACAATTTAAATGTGTCGTTAAACCCGCCACCACCCGACAGCCCACTAGTAAGGGTTGTCACGTAAACAGAACATGCCAATTCATCACTAGTACAGCACACCGGTGTGTGGTGTGTTGGAGAGCCAAGCCACAACATTTACCATCGGAGTACGGCGTTTCAGTAATTACAACTAGCTTCATCAGGCAACAGCAAGGTTTGGGAGAAGTCCACCTGTTTAATTCCTTATATAGAGACGTAGATGTGGTGACAACACTTGTGCACTCTTTGAGCGCAAAGTGGGGGGGGATTAATGAATCAACATACATTATACATGCACATTATGCTAGCCCATTGATCTTGTACTTAGTGTCCATTGTGTGTATTAAAATAGCCGTACAAACGGTAATTTGATGATTCTCTTCCATGCAGCACTAAGTCGGTAGCTATCCAAACGATTACAATTATTTTTATTTCTTAAAATTTCGATAGATTCTGTAATTAGTCTTGGCCAGTAGTAACAAGTTTTGCACAGAACTTCAACATTATCAATTGAGTGTCCTTGTGGGCACGTGTGTTCTGCTACTGCTGACAGTTGTATTTGTGAGCATTTCATATTTCTGTGGTGTTCTTATAGTCTTGTGCTGATCATTCTGTTTGCCCAACATAGCATTCCACAAGTGCAATTAATCCGGTACACACCTTCTGTTGATAGCTTCAGTAATAGAACAGCAAAGAAATATCCAATAGTCCTTTTCGTAGGTTTCCATATGCCTTCTGAATTTGCCTGGCTGATCAAAGTTTCGACCGCAGATGCCATTGGTCAGGGGTCTCTTTGTCCGTTCTCATGTGGGACTCTAGGCATGATGGCAGTTGGAATGCTTTCCCACAGACTTGGCAAGACATTTGTTTTCTCACTCTAGTGACTATGGGAGTGAGGTGGAGTCGAGACGGGCGCTGGTCAGGCGTGGCGTTTCCCAGCAGGCGCCTTCGTTCCATGCGTGGTCGCTGTGATAGCAATAACTTTGTTGCATGCAGGTGCGCCCTTTGCAGAAGGTGGCATTGTCTGCAACTCTGCCTCCTCACCACCAGGACTCGACAAGCTGCTGCTGGAGCTGCTGGTGCCATCCATGGCAAAGGCAATTCTTCCAGCACCATGACTCGCAGCCGAGTAGCTCTGACACACCTTCAACACCGCATTGGCAAAATTGCCGTCATTCACCGTGCCACGTGCGCCCCTTGAGTTCTTTCCGTGGGTTACTCCATATGCCTTCTGAGTTTGTAGGGCCGATCAAAGCTTTGATCGCAGATGTGGCAGCTTTGACCACCGGTCTTGTGCATTCTCATGTGGGACTCTAGGCACCATGCCAGTTGGAATGTTTTCCTGCAGACGTCGCAAGAGATTCGTTTTCTCACTCTAGTGACTCTATCGGATTCTAGTGACTCTATCGGATTCAACACCGCATTGGCAAAACTGCCGTTATTCACCAAGCCTGGTGCACCCTTTATCATGTAATCCTTTTCGTGGGTCTTCATATGCCTTTTGAATTTTCCTTGCTGATCAAAGCTTCGTCCGCATATGCCGCACCATTGGTCATGGGTCTCCTTGTGCGTTCTTACGTGGGCTTCTAGGCACCATACCAGTTGGAATTTTTTTCCACAGACGTCACAAAAGATGAGTTTTTTCGCTCTTGTAACTCTACCGGATTGAGGTGGGGTCGAGACGGGTGCTGGTGAAGTGCCATCGATGGTAAAGGCAATTCAGCGTAAGAACGGCTGGCGGGAGAGAGAGAGAGAGAATGTGTTTTAATGAGAGAAGCATGTAAAAGTTAATGAAAAAATTAGTAAGTTAATGTCAGTCTATGTGTAACCAAGAGTGGCATGTTAAAGTTAAAGAGAAAAGCATGTAAAAGTACATGAACGAAGTCAATGAGAATATCATGTTGAAGGCAATGAGAGATAAGCAAGTCGATGCAGTCATGCCGGTGGTAGCATGTCCACGTGTGACAAAAGCAGCCGTGTTAGCGATCCAAAAGATGGCCGTGCCAACGCGTTCGGGTGCGGAGCTCGCTCCCGCCACGGAGCTCGCTCCCGTCACGGAGCTCGCTACCGCTAGGAGCTCGCTCCCGCTAGGAGCTCGTTCCCGCCGCGGAGCTCGCTCCCGCCGCGGAGCTCGCTCCCGCCGCGGAGCTCGCTGACGTCACAAAGCTCTGCCCCCCCCCCCAAAACCATATTTCCATTTTGAAAATAAAACATGCTTCAAATCGCTTTAAACTATTGTCATTGTATTTAATGTGGCGCTGCACTCTGATGTTGTAGGAGAAAACATTTATTAAAAAGTCTATTTAACTAAGTAGAACATGTTGTCTATATTTATTTTAAGTTGCGCATTTTGACGTGACGTCACATTTCTCAACCCCCCCCCCCTCGTCACAAATGTCTGACCCCCCCCCTCCCCAGGTGCGTGATGTCATTTATGGACGGCCCCCATCGCCTTAAAACGCGAACTCACGCTTGCAAACTGAACCCGCGGAACTTTTTTTGTTCAGCAGCGCGATCATCCGCGAGATGTAATGAGTCGGCCTCGCGCTGTGAGTGAGTGTGAGTGAGAGAGCATCGTCCCCCACTCCTCCTGATGTCGAGGGTAAATGGGGGAGGTTTAGGCCTGTGACTCATGCAGCTGCAATGACTGCTTTGTGTACGCGGTCCAGACCTCCCCAGAGACCCTGGCTGACAGAGGAGGTGTTCAGGATTGTTGAGAAAAAGCGACAGGCCCACTCTAATCGTCTACAGCATCCCACGTCAGAGAATGAGGAGGCTTACCGCAGCCTTCGCTCGGAGGTTCGGAGAGCCGTGAGGCGCTGCAAGGATGGGGGGTGGTCGCGGGTTGATGAGGAGATGGAGTCTGCCTCAATGGCCCGCGATCACAAATTCCTATTTAACTCCATCAAAAAAGTAACCTACAGCGCCACACCTATTACCATTGTAGAGGTAATCGTCACTCACCACTCTGTGGGCTGGTAGCTTCCCCTTATCGTCAATAGGGGGCGGAAGCGCTATCACGCCAGGGCTAATGTCCATGGCCCAAAAAGGGGCCAAGACAATACATATCGTGTTGCCTCAGAAGTTTATTCGTCAATTTATACCCACTACACCATCATTAGGGGAACGAAGGGTGATCCAATCTCCGACCCCCAGCGACAGGTTTGCAGATTTGCTGAGCATTTCTGTGAGGTCCTGGGGGAGGGGGAATCCCTCAGCCTGGAAAACATCATGGGACAAAGTGGGGATGACCCTGCTGAGGATGCGGTGCCTCAAATATTGGAGGAGGAAGTCGCCCTCTGTGAGTGGCTGGCTGAGGTACCATCCGTTGAGGAAGTACTGAGGGCGATCCAGAGTCCGAGAACAGGAAAGGCACCGAGCAGAGATGATCTCCAAAGCGAAATGCTGAGGGAGGGTGGCGTTTGTGCGTAGACTGCCCTACATGACATCATAACAACAGTCTGGGCCACTGGACGGGTTCCGCAGGATTGGAAGGATGCCCTGGCGGTCCCCCTCTTTAAGAAGGGGGACCGCACAGACTGTAACAACTACAGGGGCATCTAACTCCTCAGTGTGCCGGGAAAGGTCCTGGCAAGGATTATTCAACATCGCCTTGCTAGGTACGCTAAGGAGAGGCTTGCGGAGCCCCAATGCGGTTTCAAGAAATGGCGGTCCTGCAAAAATGTCATATTTTCTGTCCGTCTGCTACAGCAGAGGTAGAGGGAATTCCAACTAGACCTACATCTCTGCTTTATTGACCTGGTTAAGGCCTATGATACCATCAGTAGGCCTGGGCTCTGGGTTGTTCTTCGTGCTTTTAGAGTCCCTGACCCTCTGCTCACACTCATTAAGGACCTTCATGATGGTGAGCAGACCCGAGTAAAACTACATAGCCGGGAGTCAGAGCCATTCCCTGCGACAGGGATGTCCTCTGGCTCCAACATTATTTAACATCTATTTCGACCACATAGTTCGTGAAGCCTTCAGTAGCTGTACCAGAGGAATTTACGTCTGGTACAGATACAATGGGAGGCTGATCGATGCCCAGGTGCGGTCAAGGGATGTCTCCCTATTGGTCAACCACATTATGTATGCCGACGACCTAGTAATTGCTGCTCATTCAGAGGAGGAGTTGGAGGCGCTGCTGCTGAAACTGGAGTGTGCCACTTAGAGGTGGGGCCTTACCATCAGCCCAACCAAAACGAAGCACCTGCCTGGGTATTTTGTGCCATCGGGCACTCTACCCCCACAACTCCCAATCGGGGATGGGGCAGTTGGGGAGAGAGTGGAGAGTTTTCCATACCTGGGCAGTGTGCTCATGATCGGCTCCGGTTTAACAGCAGAGGTCTCACTCCGAATTATCTTTTCATCGGTTGTGTAACGTTGTGTGGAAGCTACCTGGTCTGTCGCTCCGCATGAAGCTTCGGTTCTTCTCGGCCACAGTCATTCCCTCCCTTCTCTACGCTTGCAAAACGTGGACCCCCCTAATGCAGCATCTTCACCGGTTAGAAACATTTAGGCTGGTCTGCCTACGATCAATCCTGGGTTTAACCAGGCTGGATTGTGTGAGGAGCTCACAAATCCTCAAAAGATCTGGACAAAGTCCCATCGGTGAGCTCCTCCAGCAGGCAAGGCTGCGTTGGCTGGGCAATGTAGCCCGCATGCCCAATCACCGCATGCCCAAACAGCTTTTGTTCGGCCGGATCGAGGGAGCTAAACGGGCGTGGCACGGACTAGAGAAGAGATGGAGTGATGTGGTACAGGAGGATGTGGAGCTGAGTGGACTTGCCAATGACTGGTACCAGCGGTGTCTCTACTGGGCAGTTGGAGGCAGTCGCCCTCCAACAACAACGGAGGGCGGAGGAGCGACGCTCAGAAAAACGAGCGGAGCGTCGGGTGGCTAAAGCTCAGCAAGTTGGCACAGTAGGGGGCACAGGTGGTGCATCAGCCAGTAATCTCAGTCATCTCAGTCAGTCGACCAGTGGCACCTGGGTCTGCCCCGTGACCTCCTGCCAGCCGGCGATCGACACTTCACGTAGCCTCAAGGTGCACATAGCCTGGCATAAGCGTCGTGGTGACGTCACCGCCACTTAGTGGCGCATGGCGGTTGTTGTTTTGAGACAGTAAGAGAGTGTGAGGTCGACTCTGCCTCAGATGAGTACCTGGTGCGGTGTGTCGTAAACATCGCTACTGGGGGAGAGAAAGGCCGCCGTGGAGGAGAATCCTAAAATAATAAAAGCTTTGATTATAATATTATGATATTATAATAAAAGCTATACTAAAAGCTTTTTAAATTAAAAATACACAAAATTTTGAAATAATGAAAGCTTTTATTATTTAAAATTTATTATTTAATTTTTAAATTGGCAGAATCTACACGCCATATTCTTGGTTCTTCAGGTAAGTCACGTAGATTTGAAAATAAAAATAATTAAATTTAATTTAAAAATATAAATTATAATATTTAAACTAATCAAAGCTTTATTATTTTCAATTTATTATTTGAAATGTTAACATACAAAAAAATATAATACAAATAATAAATTGAAAATAATAAAAGCTTTTATTATTTTAACATAAATTGAAAATAAAAGCTTTTATTATTTTCAATTTATTATTAAAATTTTATTAACAGGTCCCTGCAGGGTGGGCTGGTAGGGCAAGTCTCTGCGCTGCCTATTGCTGATTTTACACCCAACAGCACGAGATTTCACTTCGTTAAAGTATTGAAAGGGGACGGACGGACACATTAATCTATTGCAGGCTGGTACACTCAGTTTACAACTTCGTTCCTACCAGTATTATGACTTTACCGAAGGAAGCAATAATCTGGCGTGTAGATGCTGCCATCTGCTGGCCACCATTGTTGGGTGTAGATTGTGACAAACTTACGTGACTTCAGGAATTCATATTCTTGGTTCTTTCGGTAAAGTCACGTCCATAGAAAATAAAAAAAATATCAAATCAAATAAAAATGTGAAATTTTAAATAATAAAAGCAAAAAACCCACATTCATATTCTTGGTTCTTTCGGTAAAGTCACGGAGATAAAAAAAATACTATTTTAAAATAATCAATTGAATAAAAGCTTTTAATATTATTTAAGCTTTTGTTATATTCAATTTATTTTTTTAATTTTTAAATTGGCAGAATCTACACGCCACGTTGGTGGCCGGCAGGTGGCAACATCTGCACGCCGAAATCTTGGTTTTTTCGTTAAAGTCACGTAGATTTTAAAATAAAAATAATATATTTAAAAATACAAATAATAAATTGAAAATACTAAAAGCTTTCATAATTTTCATTTTTTTAATTTTATTATTATTTTCTATCTACGTGACTTTACCGAAGGAAGCAATAATATGGCGTGTAGATGCTGCCATCTGGTGGCCAACAACGTTGGCAGGTGGCAGCATCTACACGCCAGATTCTTGGTTCTTTGGGTAAAATATAAATAATAAAGAAAAGTAAAAAAAAATCATGATTTAGTATTTTTTCATTTAATTCTATTATTTTCATTTTCAAATCGACGTTACTTTACCGAAAGAACCAAGAATATGGCGTGTAGATTCTGCCAATTTAAAAAAAAATACAAATTAAAATAATAAATTAAAAATAATAAAAGCTTTCATTATTTTCCATTTATCTTTTGTATTTTTTAATTTAATTTTATTATTTTTATTTTCAACCTACATGGCTTTACCGAAAGAACCAAGAATATGAATCTGGATTTTGATTATTATTTTCAATCTATTTTAATTTCTAAATTGGCAGCATCTACACGCCATATTCTTGGTTCTATCGGTAAAGTCACGTCGATAGAAAATAAAAAAAATAATCAAATCAAATCAAATAAAAAGTGTGAAATGGAAAGTAATAAAAGCAAAAAACCCACATTCATATTCTTGGTTCTTTCGGTAAAGTCACAGAGATTAAAAAAAAATGAAACAAAATTTTGATTTTATAATAATAAATTGAAAATAATAAAAGCTTTTATTATTTTCCATTAATTTTTTTGTATTTTTAAATTGGCAGAATCTACACGCTAAATTCTTAGTTCTTTGGGTAAAGTCACGTAGATAGAAAATATAAATAATTAAACAAAAGTAAAAATTTAAATAATATTTTTAAAAATATTTATTTTATTTTATTGTTTCCCTTCTACGTGACTTTACTGAAAGAACCAATAATATGAATCACTGCAGTCACGAAAGCTTTAAATCAAAATATAATAATAACAATTCATGATTTTCATTTAATTATTTTATTTTTATTTTCAAATCGACGTCACTTTACCGAAAGAACCAAGAATATGGCGTGTAGATTATGCCAATTTAAAAATTACAAATAAAAGTAATTTTATTATTTCCGATTTATTTTTTATTAAAATTATTTCATTATTTTTAAATCTACGTGACTTTTCCGAAAGAACCAAGAATATGAATCTGGATTTTTGCTTATTATTTTCAATTTATTATTTTAATTTTTCAATTTGCAGAATCTACACGCCACGTTGGTGGCCGGCAGATGGCAGCATCTACACGCCATATTCTTGGTTCATCTTCTTTGGTTCTTTCGGTAAAGTCACGTAGCATGAGAATAAAATAATAAATTGAAAAAATAAAATAACACAATAAAATTCTCACGACGTTTCGGCCACAACACAAGCGGCCTTCATCAGGTGAAGGGACGAGACTGTCTGGAGGACAGCGCTGGAGCGAACAAAGCCAAGCTCAGATCGAGACCTTTAAGCTGTGTGAGAAGGAACAAAGTGCCTTGACAAAGGAATTAGCATTGAATTTAGCATTGAAATGGCTGAGTGATTAGCTTGTGACTGGTCACAGATATGGCTATGTTAAAGTCAAAGCATACACATCCACAGAGGCACCCCTTGACAAAGGAATTAGCATAGAATTTAGCATTGAAATAGCTGAGTGATTAGCTTGTGACTGGTCACAGAAATGGCTATGTTAAAGTCAAAGCATACACATTCACAGAGGCACCTAGTAAAAATCAAACAGGAAAATTTAGCATTGAAATAACTAGAAGAATTTAGCATTGAAATAACTGAGTGATTAGCTTGTGACTGGTCACAGAAATGGATGTGTTAAAGTCAAAGCCTACACATCTGAGCTATTAATAGTAACTGGGTCAGTGTCTACTTCAAATATTGTTCAGGCTCTGGAGACTTCCAAAGTTATTCGTGATGTTATACATTTGGTTCGTTTTGAGCATAATCGCGACCTTATATAATTATTACGTGATACACACGCTGAATATACGCACACAACCATCGTGTACACGTGTGTCGTGCCCTCTATTGTCCACATAGACGGCTTGTGCTGACTAGAGAACGATCTTAACGTACAATGTCGTGACATGTATCAGCCCTTTGTCGATCCAGCGTTTTGATAGAGGCCTCCCCCACACCATGTCGTTCGTGGGAGTTGTTTAACCATACTTCACCATGCCGGTCAATGCGGGTTTGGTGAAGTGAGGAGGGCCAGAAACTTGTACATGCAGATACGAGTTTGCCTGTGCTTGCATCTGCAGAATTACATTCTCACACATCTTCAAGTATAGTTTAATACTTATAAAAATGCATTTATTCTTCAGGATTCCATAAAGTACTGTGGTAAAAATAAAACAACTTGATTTGAATACATTTCGATTTAAAGCTTTCGTGACTGCATGGATTCATCTTCTTGGTTCTTTCGGTAAAGTCACGTAGAAGGGAAATAATAAAATAATAAAAATAAAACATGATAAAATAAATATAATCTCCACTAAGCTGAGCTACTAACAATAAGTCATTATACATTCCACTTCTATGTCGCAAAAATTATTATAATATGCCTCCAAATAATGTTTTATTATAAACTGCCATAGACAGACCCCAACATTGAATTATACGCTGCGTTACTATACACTACCCTATACCTTAGATTATAATAATATTACACTGTATTATTTTACCAACCCTACTGTATACCACACTGCTGTATATTGACTATACAATTACGATACTATATATTACCCAATAAATTATATTAAACATTACACTGAATACTTTGTTGAACAAGGCATGCTTTGAGCTTGTGGGTTGAATCCATCTGTGTGAAGTTGTGTTATTTCCCCATATGCAAGGTGGGGTCTCTCTGGGTTCCACTCACACAAACGTCTCAATGCAATGGGACCTTTCTGAAAATGCAGTACTTAGACTCAATGAAGCTTTCCTGGGTAACTAGTTAACATTGTAAATATTAGCATGAGAGATAATGACGTTCAGTTATAAGTGCCATTAATAGTACTATACTGTACTTTTATTGAAGACTATTTTACGTAGTTGTTTGTAAAAAAAAGTGTCCATTATCAAAACTTTTTGACGGGCCCTCGTACAGAAATGATGTTACAGTCTTATATGGAGAATGCAAGTCAGAGTGTTGTGAATAGTGGACTGAACGTGTGGTGCCATCATTATATTGTTGGTGTGTACATACAGAAAGGCCTATTTGGTGGGTAACATTAGGAAAATGGAGGTAGTTCGTCATTGTTGTTAAACAAAATCTTATTTGGGTGGATAAGAGGAGTAAAATCGTACATGATAGGAACTGCAATATTGTGGAGTTCTGGTATAATGAGTTGTAGTATATATGAATCTTATGTCACCTTAAGTATGCCTTTGTGAGTACACTCGTGACACGGGTGTCATGCGCGTGACCTTTGTCTTTTGTTTCAGATGTGCGAGAGCAACTCCGCTGCGAGTCAAGGTGGTGCTGGGAGAATTGCCTTCACCATTGATGGCACTTCACCAGCACCCATCTCAACCCCACCTCAATCCGGTAGAATTACAAGAACGAAAAAACTTATCTCTTGTGACGTCTGTGGGAAAAAATTCCAGCTGGCATGGTGCCTAGAAGCCCACGTAAGAACGCACAAGGAGACCCGTGATCAATGGTGCGGCATATGCGGAAAAAGTTTGATCAGCTAGGGAAATTAAAAAGGCATTTGAAGACCCATGAGAAGGATTACATGATAAAGGGTGCACCAGGCTTGGTGAATAACGGCAGTTTTGCCAATGCGGTGTTGAATCCACCGTCGCCCTATGAGATGTGCTCAGTCTGCGGATTTTTAAGTCCTATTGAAATCCTGAAAACTCATGAAAGTCTTCACGCACAGTTTTTGTACAGACCGAAGCCTGAACATGATTACACTTCGACAAAAGATAGCGGCGTTAAGATAAATGACATGAAATCCAATTTTCTTGAATGCTTTGGCCTAGTTCCACGTCAACAAACTGCTTCACCAGTCAGTGAGAATAAACCATACGCTGCTCTCGATCCTATGACGAGCATGAAAGTGTTTATGGCCTTGCAGCAGAAGAAGAAGGAAAAGCGAAGTAGACCTAAGCCCATTAAAAGAAAGAAGACCACCACCAGCGTCACCAATTGCAGCAGTAGCAACAGCCAGAATTCGGACATCAAGAGGATGGACTGCACGGAAGCAGGAGGCTGCGTGGAGCAGAGCATCCCCAAGGTGGATGAACCCAACCTGGCACCTTTAGGTACGTCCTAGTAATGCACACACTACATTTCATTTGGATGTAATTCATAATATCACAAATTAGTTAATGTACGCATATGTTGACCATATCTGTATGCCTGCGCTGAGGAGTCTAGAGATCTGATGTGGTGCTGCTCGGATGTTGGGTTAAACCGTGAAACTCTGGGTTTCAGTCACCGAGCCATGATTAAACTGGCTTCTCATTGATGGTCTTATCCAGTTACCAAACTTCTTCCAGCAAACACTTCTGATGTCGCGTGATGTGTAGGAAATTGCAATAACCTCCTAGTGGATAAAAAACGGTCACGAAGGGATGTCATGAGCAGTGCAATGATATCTTCTTCCACGAGCTGTTCTCTTACATGAGGTGGTTCACTGCTGTGTGAGAGTTGCACAGGGATACTTCATCTCATGACATGGAGCCAATAGCACCATTGGAAGGAAACTGAGCAAAATACATTGCTTGACAAATTCCAAAAAGTATCTATTTCTTAACCGGGGTAAATTTTACTTAAACAAGTGGGTAAATTTAGGGAACATTTTTGAATGTATAGACCGAGTCATTTCCACAATGGGAATTTCCTCTTCATTGTACTAACACCTAACTTCCATGTGTATTTACTCGTTCTATTGCAGGTAATTATTGTGTAATTAATGAGCTGTAATAGAATAATCTGGCTCAACCACCTGCATCAACATCAACCACACGAAGAAGTGCAAAATGTTGGGGCTTCAAAATAAGCCCCAAAAATGTATTATGATATTTTTCAGGAAATCAGTATCTTGCTTTTCTACTATTTGTACGTATGTTGAACTTCTTTCGTACCATACGTAGCCAACCATGCTAATCAAAGGTATTTGTTGCTGGCCATTTGGCATTTTGGGCCTTTGGGCCTGTGGTCATCAACCGTGATTGATAAAACGTCCCATATACATTGTAATGCTATGGCATCCACTGCATGGTGATAAATAAATTATGTATTAGCGCGTGCGTGTGCTCAACGGTGGATGTCTTGTGTTCCAGAGGAAAAGCCCTTCCCGTGCAGTGACTGCTCGTACGGAGCGACGCAGAAGTCGAAGCTCAAGAGACACGTCCTGAGTGTTCACCACGTGCCCTTCGATAGCGTGCTGGACTCCGACTGCCCCAAGAAGAGAAGGCAGCTGGCTGGGTGCCGAGACCACGGCTCAACTCTGGATTTGGAGCGCGCACGATGCTCACGGAGAACTCCCTGATGATTTATTTCATCCTGAGGCTGAGGTACCACGTGTGGGGCGATGAACGGAAGGTTTTGTGCAGCGGACATTTCCATGATGAAATTTCGTCACGTTCACTGCTGCGAGGTTACATCTATTGCCGTATATGTTTAGTCAATTGCTGTTTTTTCTGGTATACAATATATTTAATAAATTGTCCAAATTTCATAACAAAGGTTTTTGGGTTAGATCGTGTAAGTATAAATGTGTCATAACCCTACACCCCCTGACACAGCCAATTAGTAAGGAATTTGTCACGTAAACAAAACTCCACTTAGTTACTACTTCAGCCCACCGGTGTTTTGGAGAGGAAATCCACAAGATGAGTACGACGTTTCACTGGTAATTACATCCAGCATCATCGGGCGATTTGCCAGAATAGTGAAGCCATCCACCTGCTTCCGGTCTTAAATAGAGAAAGGCGATGTCATCACTGAACCCATCAGGTGCAGAAATCAGAGGCGGGGAGGGGGATTATTGAAATTATATAATTGATTAGTAATAATTAAATTTGTATGTTTCCTCTATAAGTAATGATAAATGTGAGATGTCTTCTTCTTCCACGCGTTTGTTCCACTCACGTGGGGTCCGCCGTCCTTGCCACCTTCTCCACACCGCCCCGTCCCACGCCATCTCTCCCTCCGCTCCTCGGGCCACCACGTTCGACCGCATCACCACATCGCCCCACGTCTTCTTCTTCTGCCTTCATCTCCTCATCTTACAATCACAATAACTTAATAATACGCTTCCAGGCCGCACTAAGCCTGTAGCTGTCAGAGAGGTTAAAATAATAACATTTTTCTCAGTTTCAATGAATTCTCAAATTAGTCTTGGCCAGTAATAATTAGTTTTACACAACATCTTCTTTGGTTCTTTCGGTAAAGTCACGTACAATGAGAATAAAATAATAAATTGATAAAATAAAATAACACAATAATATTATTTTATCAATTTATTATTTTATTCTCATTCTATGTGACTTTACCGAAAGAACCAAAGAAGATGAATCATTGCAGTCACGAAAGCTTTAAATCGAAATTTTACACAACACTTCATCGTTATCAAAATCAATTAAGTGTTCTTGTTGGCAAGCATGTACTGCAACTTCCAACAGTTATGTTTGAGAGTGTTTAATATTTATTTGGTGTTCTTTTAGTCTTGCGCTAATGTTACATCCCGTCTGTGCAATATAACATCTGCCACATAAGCAATTAATCCGATACATACCATCTGTTGATGACTTAGGCAATTCATCTTTAGTACAAGATACAATTTTTTGAATTTTGTGTACCGTGCCAAATCGTACTTAGATTTTTAGCTTTTTGCTTTTCCAAAAGTCGAGCTAATTTGTCAGTCACTCCCACGATATATGGTATTTTAATTGTTTAATAACCTGATCACTTTCAGCAGTATTGCTGCTCGATGTTGGTTTGGCATTCACTGCTCTGTTAATTTGAGCATTATTGTAGAAATTCAATCCTAGATTTGAAGCTTTCGTGACTGCAAAGATCCATACTCTTTTGTTCTATTCGGTAAAGTCACGTAGGTAAAAAAAATAAAGCAATGAAAAAATCAAATAAAGCAATAAAAACAAATTATAATGCTTTCTTTTATTTGTTTACCTATGTTACTTTACCGAATAGAACCAAAGAGTATAGAAATTCAATCGTCGCATTTCTTTGACATGTTTAATCTCTCTCCTCAGACTTTCACCATCTGACACTGTTTTAGCCAGATGTATGAGCATCGTGATGAGAGAGGTTTTCTGTGCGGGGTGATGATCCGAATCTGCATTCAGATAGGCATCAGTATGCATTCCCTTTCGGTAGATGCTGTGTGTGTTATTTTACCATTTAGACTTCGTCCGATAAATCACCTCTCCCAAGGAAATAAGTATTTAGAGGCCACACTGGACCGGGTGGGGGGGGGGGGGGAGTTTATCGTTGTGTCTGTTGCTGCGAGCAGACGGCGCGCAATGGAGAGCTTGCTCAGAGCGGAGCTGGGCGCGGACTCGGCGAGGCCGCTGGGCGCTTCGGCCGGTGGAGGCTGCATCAGCACCGGGCAGAGCTACGAGACGGGGCGCGGACACGTGTTCACCAAGATCAACGCCAAGAGCGGGGCACCCTCCTCTACGCCTCCTCTACACCTCCTCTACGCCTCCTCACTACGCCACCTCAACACCTCACCTCCTGTACCCTCCTCTTTGCCTCCTCTACACCATCTTGCATCCTCGCCTCAACCTTCATTCATTCAGCCCTGTATCACTTTTTTTTCGCTGCGACTACTAGCACCACCGTGGTGAATGTTGCAGTGAACTTCCCCTCGTTGATTCCCCCCTCCACCCACGTTAAGGGACTCGGTCTACCAGACACTTTGACCGCTTCG
The DNA here is from genome assembly GCF_048934315.1 of Petromyzon marinus. Classification (NCBI taxonomy): domain Eukaryota; kingdom Metazoa; phylum Chordata; class Hyperoartia; order Petromyzontiformes; family Petromyzontidae; genus Petromyzon; species Petromyzon marinus. Next base: position 1,920,362 of record NC_133683.1, read on the forward strand.
TCTCATCCACTCCGCGTTCAACCACCGCGCCTCACTGCAGGTCACAAGAACGCACTCAACTAAACAACTCGGTCACCCACTCATCCAGTCACTAACTCAATCACCCTATCACACATTCATCCAGTCACTAACTCATCCAGTCACTAACTCAATCACCCTATCACACACTCATCCAGTCACCCACGCATCCAGTCGCCCACTCATCCAGTCACCCACGCATCCAGTCACCCACGCAATCACCCTATCATCCAGTCACCCACTAACTCAATCACCCTATCACACACTCATCTCGTCACTAATTCAATCACACACTCAGCTGGTCACTCAGTCAATCATCCTATCACACACTCATCCAATCACCCACTCATCCAGTCACCCATTCATCCAGTCACCCACTCATCCAGTCACCCACTCATCCAGTCACCCATTCAATCACGCACTCATCCACTCACCCACTCATTCAGTCACCCACTCATTCAGTCACCCACGCAATCATCCTATCACCTACGCATCCAGTCACCCACGCATCCAGTCACTCACGCATCCGGTCACTGACTCAATCACCCTATCACTCACTCCTCCACTCGTTTACTCAAACACTCACCCATTTACTCACCCACCCACTCACCACCATGCAGGTCACCTCACTCTTCTTTTCAGATTAATCAGTTTGCACTGCTCCACTCTGGAATCCACACCCGGTCTTCCTGTTTTCCCAAACTCTTGCAACAATAAACTTGATCCATTTAAGAAACACGTTTCTTTGATCTTAATGATCTAATTACTCATTGGACAGTTATGTATTATAATTTTTTGTTGTTGCTGGCCGCTTGCCGTTTTGTATTGTGTGGGGTGTGCATCGCTGTCAACCCCTTATCAGTGCCTACCTTATTACAGACCAATTCAGACCTTGTTGGTCACCCCGTGCCCCTTATAAATCTCAACGTTCATCCTACAAAGTCCCATCACAAGGGAGAAACACACTCATTTTCCCCCAACAGAATGCGGGTAAACCGTGTGGGTTGGCGGCTATGGGTTTTGTTGTGTTTAGGAGTCCAAGTTATAGGACTGCACCATGGGTTGTGCGTGGTTCTCATTGGTGGGAGATTCCCTTCGCTGTGTTGCACGCCAGTGGCTGGGGGCTGCCTGGGGCCAGAGACGTGTGAGCCGGTCCCAATGTGCACCGGCAAACATTTACCGCCAGGTGGCCCCAGTGTTTATTGCCCGTCCACACGTGGATACCTGAAGCCCATGTCAATCCACTGCTGGATGAGTCCCGCAATGAAGATACAATCAGTACATCCACTTAGCTTTTGGACTCCACCTGTTCCATTGGCGGCTGAATGCGAATATAAATGTGCATACGTTAGAGACTGGTTAATGCGCATAGAAATCAAACCAATTGACCTACGACCTTTGCCCCATCAACTTTTGTAGAATTTTAGATGTGCATTACAGCTACTTTAGCCGGGTGGTTGTGGTGGCTATGTATGCCTGTAAACCACCACTACGTGGAGGTGAGGGTTGGTGGATTACAAAAATATTGCGACAACTCCCACCCCTTGGTCGTCAAGGAGGTAGAGAAGGCGGTGTCGAATAATGTGGACTCCGCCTGTTCCATCTGTAGATTTGTGATAGAGCGTTGGCCCCCCCATTTGCTTGGATTTCTCCAGGTGCTCCGATTTCCTCCCACATGTAAACACTCATTAATCTTGATTTGAAGCTTTCGTGACTGCAGGAATCCTTACTCTTTGGTTCTTTCTGTAAAGTCACGTAGGTAGAAAAAATAATAATGGATCACGACGTTTCTATCGCCACACAAGCAATCTCACTGAGTCTCAAGACTCTTGTTCAGGAGGGGCCTGCCACCTTTTCGCAGGAGTAATTTGGATGTTTGGCTAGTACCAGTTACATTGTATGTTGTTGTTGTTTTGCCATGGGAGTAAACCCATACAGAGAAAGGGACCATAATTAGAAAAGCGAAGCCAGGCAGTCCTTCAGAAGATGTCATGCACGGGCGTGACCACTGCACCACCCTGCCGCCCAAACAAATGTAATTTAAATAATGTACAATACTGGCAAATAAACCCTATTAGTATCAACTGAATTTCTGGACAATCTGGCATGTGTATAGCTGCATCGGTGTTTCTAAAAGTCGTGTTCACATTGCCTGAAATTAATAATATTAAGAACAGGTTTCCCACCTCTGGTTTCGTTTGACTTACCGGTTGTCCTCATTATGTGTGTCACAGATAATATGGCAAGGAAAATATTACGCAGCACGAGTTTCAGGATTAGGGCAATTATGGTGACACACGTGACCCCCTCTACACAAGTAACAGCTGAGAGTCAATGCTGTGGTGCTGTGCGATTGGTGCAAGCGACCCATCATCGTGTTTTGATGTTGAGCTGTTAAAATTGCACTGTTGTGGGGTGAGGTCAAGGCCGATGACTGCTTCCAGCGGTGTCAAGATCAGCATTTTGAAGAGGCTCGCAGAGGAAGATACTGGGCACTAGGGTGCAGTCTCTCTCCATGAGCAACAGAGGGCAGAGGAGCGACACTCACAACAATTATTGGCGGAGCACAAGGCGTATAAAACACAAATTTGGAAGAAAGTTTACCTCGGGGAGTTAACCCACAACACCTGGGTCTGTCCCGCGTGTTCACACGATAACGCGTTTTCACTACAACGCGTTTTCTTTAATTTAGGGAACGCTTTTCGCACAACGCGGAACGCGCTCCGTCACAACGCGCTTACTGAGCCACACTGTGTCTCTTAGTTCTTGCAAGCTAAGCTGGAGTCAGTCTCTCATTAAGGCTACATGGCCACACTGTGTCTCTTAGTTCTTGCAAGCTAAGCTGGAGTGAGTCTCTCTCATTAAGGCCACATGGCCACACTGTGTCTCTTAGTTCTTGCAAGCTAAGCTGGAGTCAGTCTCTCTCATTAAGGCTACATGGCCACACTGTGTCTCTTAGTTCTTGCAAGCTAAGCTGGAGTCAGTCTCTCTCATTAAGGCCACATGGCCACACTGTGTCTCTTAGTTCTTGCAAGCTAAGCTGGAGTCAGTCTCTCTCATTAAGGCCACATGGCCACACTGTGTCTCTTAGTTCTTGCAAGCTAAGCTGGAGTCAGTCTCTCTCATTAAGGCCACATGGCCACACTGTGTCTCTTAGTTCTTGCAAGCTAAGCTGGAGTGAGTCTCTCTCATTAAGGCCACATGGCCACACTGTGTCTCTTAGTTCTTGCAAGCTAAGCTGGAGTCAGTCTCTCTCATTAAGGCCACATGGCCACACTGTGTCTGTTAGTTCTTGCAAGCTAAGCTGGAGTGAGTCTCTCATTAAGGCCACATGGCCACACTGTGTCTCTTAGTTCTTGCAAGCTAAGCTGGAGTAAGTCTCTCTCATTAAGGCCACATGGCCACACTGTGTCTCTTAGTTCTTGCAAGCTAAGCTGGAGTCAGTCTCTCTCATTAAGGCCACATGGCCACACTGTGTCTCTTAGTTCTTGCAAGCTAAGCTGGAGTCAGTCTCTCTCATTAAGGCCACATGGCCACACTGTGTCTCTTAGTTCTTGCAAGCTAAGCTGGAGTGAGTCTCTCTCATTAAGGCCACATGGCCACACTGTGTCTCTTAGTTCTTGCAAGCTAAGCTGGAGTCAGTCTCTCTCATTAAGGCCACATGGCCACACTGTGTCTCTTAGTTCTTGCAAGCTAAGCTGGAGTGAGTCTCTCTCATTAAGGCCACATGGCCACACTGTGTCTCTTAGTTCTTGCAAGCTAAGCTGGAGTCAGTCTCTTTCATTAAGGCCACATGGCCACACTCTGTCTCTTAGTTCTTGCAAGCTAAGCTGGAGTGAGTCTTTCATTAAGGCCACATGGCCATACTGTGTCTCTTAGTTCTTGCAAGCTAAGCTGGAGTGAGTCTCTCATTAAGGCCACATGGCCACACTGTGTCTCTTATTTCTTGCAAGCTAAGCTGGAGTCAGTCTCTCTCATTAAGGCCACATGGCCACACTGTGTCTCTTAGTTATTGCAAGCTAAGCTGGAGTGAGTCTCTCTCATTAAGGCCACATGGCCACACTGTCTCTTAGTTCTTGCAAGCTAAGCTGGAGTGAGTCTCTCATTAAGGCCACATGGCCACACTGTGTCTCTAAGTTCTTGCAAGCTAAGCTGGAGTCAGTCTCTCTCATTAAGGCCACATGGCCACACTGTGTCTCTTAGTTCTTGCAAGCTAAGCTCGAGTCAGTCTCTCTCATTAAGGCCACGTGGCCACACTGTGTCTCTTAGTTCTTGCAAGCTAAGCTGGAGTGAGTCTCTCATTAAGGCCACATGGCCACACAGTGTCACTTAGTTCTTGCAAGCTAAGCTGGAGTCAGTTTCTCTCATTAAGGCCACATGGCCACGCTGTGTCTCTTAGTTCTTGCAAGCTAAGCTGGAGTCAGTCTCTCTCATTAAGGCCACATGGCCACACTGTGTCTCTTAGTTCTTGTAAGCTAAGCTGGAGTCATTCTCTTTTCGACATGTCTCACCAAATTCTGTAATAATAATGTTCCAGTTTCTCTATATGTTTTTTTAATTTAGATTTAAATAAATCTACATTTTAAAATCCACAATTCTGGCTGCCTCCTGATGATGCTGGTTGTAATTACTGGCGAAACGACGTACTCAGATTGTTAATGTTGCGGCTTTGCTCTCTAACACACAACCGGTGTGCTGTACTAGTAACGAATTGGCATGTTCTGTTTAAGTGACAAACCTACTAATTGGCTGTGTCGGGTGGTGGTGGGTTTACCGACATATTTTTATATTTATGCAATCTTACCCAAAAAACCTGTATTATGTAAAAATACATTTATTTTCCTCCTTTCTTTTTGGACAGTTTCAAATCTCTAACGTCTTTCAAATTGTTCTGATGTACAGTGCTACATTTCAAATTACTGTCATGTTTGCAACGGGTTGTTTAAAATATATTTAAATGGTGTAGATTCACGTTTAAACTCGCTTCGAATCTGCATTCATCATTTTCTTCTTTAGCAGTCCGTAACCACAATTGGTACATCGATGCATGACCCATTTGATTATGGTTTGTTGGTCTTAATTTATCAATTAAAATGTTATTGAGTGTGCCAAATCCTAAAGAGTGGCGTTTGAGTCGACGTTATTTATTTTATATTCACATGTGAAACGCCTGTGCACATGAATGTAATCCAGTTACACACTCTCCTACTTGTTCATCAACTCTCTTCGTGGTGTAGATTTGATGGCTTGTATAGCAACCATAAACAAACACAACAAGTCCGGGTGACTCATGATCCATGATTCACGATGCCAGTGGGCCAGGTTTCACTCTCAACTCTCTACCTGTGTGGCATGAATAAAACGCACCTGTAAATTTGACCTGAAATGATTGCACAACAATTGCCCCGCCTTCATGCGATGTTTATCCTCCACTGTTTATCTGGCTTTGACCTGAATTATATAAAAGTGCGGCTCTGCAACTGCTGTAGAGTCACATTTGTAAAAACGCATTTTACGATATGAACAGCGCATTGAAAACGCGTACTATTTTATGTATTGTTTAACAAGTGTGTTTACAAATCCACACTGAGAAACACGATGATTGACAGAGGGGAGTAAATTATTTTTTAGATAGTGTATGTAAATAGAGCTACTGTAGGTAAGTAGTTTTCAGTTTTAAAGGCATAGTTTAACAAGACAACACTTGCCACCATCCTTCAAACCCATTGGTGAAAAAAAGCAAAGTTTATGTTTACATTATAACACAATGTTTACATTATATATAATATAATGTTTACATTATATATAATATATAATATAATGTTTATGCAAGAGCCGGGGACTTATGAGACCCCGGGGTCCCGCCATAAGGTTCATATGAATGGTTACCTAATAACTTTTGAAACACGGTAATCGCTGTGAAGTGCAGTTTCCAATTCTTATTGTTCACTCAATCTCTCTGGCCTTTCTATGCAATATGAAGAAGGGTCATTGCCCGAAACGTCGCTTATCGGATTTTTTTTCCCTTTTTCAAGGCCCCAGTGCTACTGATGCATGAATTTGTTTGGTATTTGAAATGATACGAAGGCTCAGCAAGTGATTCCTTGCAGACATAAACAGAAGCGATACGCGCCACCCCAGCCACCCATGTCGCGAATCAATTGATTATCGCGATTGAGGGCTCGTAAATAAATTCTAGATTCAACGCCTTGTTTTAAAACGTGAACACAGCCGGCTCTAGTGACTGGAGTGGGTGCGTGTTGGACAATGTGAAACAATGACACGCAACGTATACAAATCTAAAACATAAATTCTTACGCACGCGATCCGGTGTGCATATCGCGATCTTCAGGATGAATGATCACGTCCGAATCAATGCGTCGTCGTTGCTCCCCTAGCATGCGCTCTGCGTAACCCGCTCGTGTTGTTGTTGTTGTTTGCGGCAGAGTTTAGGACCTTCGTGGCCAAGAGCCGCAGCTCCCGAGGCAAAGGAGTGATGGCACGCTTCAAGGTGCCGGACTTGCTGAAGCATCTCATGGAACGATACGGGGCTCCGGATATTCACGATCTGGGCATCCGTATCACCAGCATACCTCTGGGCATTTCCGTACGTGCCGTGCCTGCGTGTATGAGCGTGTGTGTGTGTGTGTACGTGTGTATGCATTGCGTCGCTTGTTGACTGCGAATTGTATTATTATTATTATTGGATGCCTCAAGTAGACTCTTTGGTTCTTTCGGTAGAGTCACGTAGGTATAAAATAAAATAAATCACGACGTTTCGGGCGCAACACAAGCGTCCGTCATCAGGTGGGAAAGCCTTGGTGTGCTGCTGAGGCAGACTGTTTTAAATGGTTTGAAATGTGTGTAGCCCATGGGTCATAAAGAAGTGTCCAGGGCTAGTGATGTTAACGTGAGAAATTAGCGTGTAACTGTAAGGTAGGAAAGCGGCCTCCTCCTCGATTTTACGTGACTTTACCGAAAGAACCAAAGAGTGTGGATTCCTGCAGTCGCGAAAGCTTCAAATCAAGATTGGCTCAAGTATGTATTGTTGTTGCCCTTGAGGGGGTTTACTTTCTGAATTAAATGCGTTCTGGAATTGCTGACACACAGCCACAACGTACGTGTCGCTGTGTTCACACCTGAGAGTGACACTGCATCAGCCTTTTACCAATATTCCCCCGCCCCTGCGTTTGCCTTACACGGCCACAATGCTGAGCTATCCTCAGTTGCTCAGGCACACAAGTTTCACACCTGTCTCCCTGTCAAGTGAATGTGGTGTATCCTTTTGTCATGCAGTCTGAGACAGACTTCCAACACGACTTCAGTTTTGGGGGTGCAGTGCTGTGACAAGAGCACTGAAGTAACTGCTCGTGTAAGTACATCATGTTAATATATATCGTATTGAAGGCTGAGGCCTATTTTACTTTACCGTTCCTTACAGAAATATTCTTTCCCGAGTCTTTGTGCATTTGTCGCTTGTTTCAGAGGTTCGCGATTCGATCCCAGGAGTCGCCCTAGTTAATATTGCGGGTGTATTATCCAAAACTGCATTTCTATATGCTTCACAAATAATGTAAAAAAAAAATCCCGTGTTGTTATTAATGAATGAGGAGGACATGTGTGCCGGCGTCAGAATCAAAATTTGCAAATCTAAACAAGTACTCAGAAATGACTGGATTGGGTAAAACCACAAGTATATATGTTGAACTTCTTTCGCACTGTACGTAGCCAACTGTGCTAATCGGAGGTGTGGAGGGCAACAAACTGAACACAAAAAGCAGTTCTAAAGAAATTATTTTCAATCTAGATTTAAAAGTGCATAGCTCCAATGGCTTCCTAATATCGGAAGGAAGAGCATTCCAGTTGGCCGCAGAAGCCCATCTGAAAGCGAGTGATGCGGTAACTGTCTTTGTTCGATGGCTTGCCAAAAGCCACTGCTGCTAGGATGATCCACCAATCCCATCTCTCGATTGCAATCGTGCATTAGCAGCACACCTTGCATTCGCTGTTGAACCACTCGTCCATCACGTGTTCCATCATCGCAACTACAGCACTGCCCTGCACCTGTGGCCGCCACAGTTGGTAACATTGTGTTGTTTGTTGAGGTGATCGGCAAGGCCCAGAAAGGCGAGTGGGAGGTGATGGACCGTGGGCTGGCTCGCATCGAGTGTGACATCAAGCAGGAGGTGGAGGGCCGGCCACACAAGATCAAGAAATACCTGTTGGAGTCGTTCCCCTTGCCAGGGACGAGCGCCGATCTTCGCCGACAGTTCACGACACAGCCGGCGACCGAGATGGTGCTGCAGGTCTTCCAGAATGCCGAGGACATCTTTGTGAATAAGCTGAAGAAGGTGGGGCCCATGGCGTCTGGACTTAATGCAACAAAATTACCGTGCGAGAAAGTCCATGCATTTGCTTACATTTGTCAAAGATTTTCCATAATACATTTGTCCTCGGAATTATTTAATGTGTGATAATCGCCATACGTTTCAAGTCTGTGGATACTTCCACCATTATCAAAAAAACTTTCTCTACCACTGAATTAACTCTCCTCTATAATATTTAGGGCCATCGCTTTCACAAAATTCAGTCACACGTTGAGACAAAAGTAAGGGGGGGCATTGAAATTGGTCGGACATCTATGCATGTGTCACCCTCTATTTGTCCCAACAGAGTGATATGGCTGCAAGTGGTTTGGGTCCTTTATTGTTTCCACCACCAGTGTGTGCAGGACTTCCTGGGGCAGGTGAAAGGGGACACGCTGGCCGGGAAGCTGTTTCAGTTGGCTCTGTGCTGTGGCTCCCTCGAGACTCCTCGCGACCTCGTGGTCAAGGAGAAACCGGCCGCGTTTCTCGGCAACATCAGCACTCCCGACACCAGACCGCCGCTTCTTCCGGGGAGTAAGGAGACAAACTTGCATATACAGTAGACTCTCGATTATCCACGCTAATTACGGGGAAGATGGCTGCGGATGATAAAAAATCTCGGATGATCCAAAGATGTCTATTTTCTGCGGATCTCTATGCCACAAACTAACGATCAACCGATCAATGCACGTGGTCGGTGATAAAACTTTCCTGCTCCCGAGCAGAAGACTCGGCCCTCTAAGTGGATAGCAGAGCCACGCCAATCACCATCAATCAAACTCCACCCACTGTTGTAAAGATATGCAACTACTGTACTGTCGAGGTGATCACGTAGATTTCGGATTCATGGGCGCACATATTTGCTCGATATAAGCACGTGACTTGTAACAAACATTTCCAAGAATTACAATGTATAACTATTTTTAGATTATTAATTTGGGCCTAAGGGAAAATCCATGAGTTATTAATAAGTAAAAATCTCATGTGCGTGGTTAATCCGCAAATCAGATAAACCGCACACGGATAATCAAGAGTCTACTGGATTGCACGCGCGCTGAATTGTCGTAGCTTCTCTAAACACCTTATTTCACATCTCGTATCGATTATTACTAATGCATTAGTAAGAGTTTGGCATATCACGACGCATCAGTTTGTCAGATCTACATCGAGATGACCCGGGTGGCTGAGAGAGATTATTAGCATTGAGCTGGAAACGCTGAGATCCTGGGTTCGAATCTGGGTAACCACCTGTGATTAAACTTGCTTTTGTCAAGTGCAGCCAGTTGATGGTCTCAGCTCGGTCATTAATGACTGTCAAAAAAACCCAAGACATACTAAATGGCTATGCACTTAATTTGACCAAGTCCAATATCGGCTCAACAGAGTGGGTGGGAATGTGCTTCCCTTTACTCTGTGGACCAGAGGTCACTAGAAGCAATGTCAGAGGTAGCTTTGTGATGTTCTCTTCTGCGGGCCATTCTCCAATAGGACGGGTTCCGCTGCTCCGTGAGAGATCCGAGTGGATACTCCGTCTCATTACACGATATCGAAAGCACAATCTGAATAAAATGTAGTTTCTTGTATTGTACATAGGGGGTCAGACCACGGAGGACCTTCAGAATGCTGAGTGTGATCTTGAAATTAATCCTGGACTGGTTCGGGGGATAGTTGAACAATTCGAATATTGGGGTGATATCGTCTTGCATACGGGTGCGAGAAGTCTGCCAGTGGTTTTTTTAGTCCATCTAGATTTTTGGGTTAGATCATGTAAACATGCACTCAATAATACGCTTTAATATGCACTATTTATGTGACCTAACCCAAAAATCTCTATTATGGGTAATATTGGTCGCGAAGGCCTTCGTGTTAAACTTGTTTTTTGAGTCATCTGGAGAGTGATGATGAAACTTATCGGGAGGCCGTAGATGAGACGTGGGGGGTGGGAGGGCAGAGAGAGAGTTGCAGTTGTTGAGCCTATTGGAGTGAGTTACAGCATCGTTGTCCTCTCCTACAATGGCATTGCTTGTCTCCTTCGCAGAGGCGGTAGCCGAGCATCTGGTCCGTCTGCTGAGCCACGCAAGTAAGATGGCAGAGCCCCTGGGCCTACCCGCGCTGTCACGCGTGGAGAAGCAGCTTGCCGAGCTTTTGACTCGCGCAACCTCCCCAACCTGGGCCTCGGCTCCTTCTTGGACATCCTCCATCGCAACGCACAGGTGCGTACGTGGCGTGCGTGAGCCCACCCGCCTCCAGCTGGTAAGAGGCAGTACAGCAAGTAGGTGTACGACACTGCCCGTGCAAAGTTTGAGTGTACTTATCGCCTCCGAGTGGCGCTCAATGTTAAGTTTGTTTCCAAAATTGTGCGCGGTAATATTAGTTTATTATTACCAACTTAAAACTCATTTGTCGATAACTCAAATACGTTTAAGCGTTATTCAATCACTGCCAATGCAGAGCACAACAAAGTGTCACGTAAGATGCATGGGTTTTCTCTTGTCACTCTTAAAAAATATCTGTGAATTTGGCAAACATCCCAAAGGTAGATATTGAAAATCACCGTTAAAATTGAGTGTACAGCGGTGACATTCAGATAAAATATATGATAACACTATATATGCAAAGTGGACGGGTGGCTCAGAGATCAAAGCGGTGCGTTGGCAATAATGAGATTCTGGGCTTGAATCTGGATTTTGACTGCTTGGGTTGAAACCGAGGTCTCAAGTCTTATCAAGTCGATCGTCCGAGCCCCGTCACCAGCGACTGCACAAAATTACAGTCTCATTAAACTTGGGTTTTGCACTTCATTTTCCTAATTCCATCTCTGAGAATAACAATTTCAGCTTGACTCTCGTGCGCCGCACAATCTCATAACACAGCTAATGTGAAAGTGTTGGCTCCTATTGTGTACAAGATAAAAGGCCACCCACCGCATTTTATGACACAGGGCCTGCACGGCTATGCGAGATTTACGAATGGATGATTTATTTGTCTCTTGACATTACGCCGATAGCGCATTTGGAAAACTAAAATTGAGAACGAATTTTGTGTTAATTTGCAAACTTAAATCTGTATTATTTAATCAGTTTTCGTGCACTGCATTGTGAGATGCAGCTCCATGCGTATCGTTTAGCTTTAAGCCGGTGTTTGCCTTGCGGTCGCCTCGGTGTCAACCAACTGATATTGACGGATTTGTTGTGTCTGTGGTAGCTGTTGGAGGAGACTGGGGTTGTGATCTCCGTCCTGGGTGGATCTGGAGCCAGAGAGAGGAGCCGGAGAGCGGCAGCCCTCTCCCCGCGAGCGAGGAGTCGAGTAGCGGCTGCTCTCACTCGAGCGAGGAGTCCTTGAGCCCGCAGCCCTCTCGAGATCAGCCCTCCCCCGGGGGGGGAGCCGGGGGCCCACGTCCCCCACAACTGACAACCTGTGTACCAACTGGCTGAGTGAGAGTTTGTGTGTATTTGAGCGTAATCGTGCCAGTGTTTAGCTGTACCAGGGAGTTTGATGCAGCAGAGTGTTTCGGTGTAGCAGGGTGTCTGGATTGTGCCGGCACACTATCCTTCTATCCGTAATGTCGTAGGGTGAGGTCCATTAAAAGTTTACTCGGACCCCAACCTGTCAAAGCGCCTAATCATGGAACGTGGTTCTCAACATCGTCCCTCACCCATGCTACGTACCTTTGAGACGTCCTGCTTTTACAAATGTTGATGACCTGGAGGGCAAAGGTCTGGAGGACCCCACATGGAGTCTGGTTTCTCACACCCAAGCCTCCTGTGACATTTCTGGAGGCTTCTCTGGGATCTTTGTCCCATTTATTGAGTGCGTATTTGGCTTACTTCTGGCTTCGTCCCAAGACGTCATCCAGTTGGGAAATACCCGAAGGTTGTGGGAGTCGCCCCGTGCTTCAGTTTATTTCCAACCCTCGCAATGGCCGGATGCTCACCAGCCGGAAGTCTTTTGCTGCATACACCACGACCGAGGTGTTGAGAGCAGCCATCTCGTGGCTGGTCGGCAATGGAGATGGTATTATCGATTAGGGGAGCGTGAGTCTGTGGCGTTGGTGGTGCTGCTGTCACGGAGGCGACACGAGTTTAGGAAATTCAGTTTTGTGGGTTTCCTGTAGGGAGCACTGAAAGATCCTCCCTTCCTCTTTCTCCACCCTTTGTCTGTTGTCTCCATGTCCCCGTTCAACTCTTTCTACGCCGCTTTCCTTGAATGTGCAGCCGCCTTTACGGCCTCCCCTCTCCCCTTCTCTCCACCTCCAACTCATCTCCGTCGTAATCTCCTCCCCTTTGTTCAGGCTCTTCCCTTTCTTCCTCAGTCTATGGATGGGGTTATTGTTTTTCCGGCTCTTATACAAAAAATGGAGCTTATTTAGCCTTTGAATAGGATTTTGTTTTCTTTCGGTAGCGTGTTGCGCACCTAGGGAAGATCGAGCCACGCCACCGGTTCCCATTATCAAAATCTTTGTCAACTTGTCTCCCTCGGTAGGAATGCCTTTCCTTCTCCAGGAGGCAATTGTTTCTCTCTCTCACCTCCGTTATGTCTTCCGATGCGCTTTCTTAATCTCGCTTGCTGTGTGTCTCGACTCTATCATTCAACAAGGGCAAATTTAAAAATTTGCTTTTTTTTCCTCCACTGCTTTACCACTATACCTCCTGCGTGGGTACTCGGAGTTTCATCTAATGTACTATTTGATGGGTCGCTTCCACACAGCACAAAGGCAGTAGCTATCCGAACGGTAAATATTTCTTTCAATTTCGATAGATTCTCGAATTATTCTTGGCCAGCAGTAGCTAGTTTTGCACAGAACTTCAACATTAAAATCAACTGAGTGTCCTTGTTGGCACGTGTGCTCTGCTACTGCTGAACACGGGTGCCAACAAATAATACATTATTTAAATGCATGCCTATAAAGGGTACCATATTTCAATAGGGATTACCATTGGTACGGCTATTTTAATACACAATAGACAGGAAGGACAAGATCAAAATGCTCTCATTATGCACATGCATAATGTACGTTGACTCGGTAATCTCCCCCCCCCCCACTTTGCGCGAGAGTGCCACAAATCTGGCTGTCGCCTGATGAAGCTAGTTGTAATTACTGGCAAAACGTCGTACTCCGATTATAAATGTTGTGGCTTGGCTCTCCAAAGTACCAGTGACGAATTGGCTTGTTCTGTTTCCGTGACAACCCTTACTAGTTGGCTGTATCGAGTGGTGGCGGGTTTTAACGACACGTTTATATATGTACGCGATCTAACCCAAAAAACACCTCTATGGATGATATTGGGCCCGAAAGCCTACGTGTTAAACCAAAATAAAAAAAATATTTACAAAATAACAATAATTTCTAGTTTTCCTCATTCACATCGTGATTCGTATGAAAAGACATGAGATGATTGAGACATGTTAAATCATAAACTATTTATTAATATATATACAGATAGTCCTCGACTGCAATGTCCTTGTCCACAAGCAAACAGCGTTAGGATAGCAGCCTCCTTTAAAAGTCTGAGTAGATTTATATGCTGTAGAAGACAGTTGACGAATCCTCGCTGCTTGATTCCTCCTCGGATCCCTTCAGCAGTGAGTCGTCACCAGTCTTCTCTGCCTGCTCATTCTCCATGTGGCACCGCTGGGGTGGGTGCAATACGCCAGGAGACTCCTTATGCAGTGAGCAGCGAAGCAGGCCCATCTCTGCCTGCTCATCCTCAACGTGGAATTGAGGCGATGGCGGTGAGCTGGGGGCATCGGTGAGGAGGGTGTTACGGAGACGGCCCAGCTCTGCCTGCTGCAGAATCGTCTGTACGACGAAGCGCTCGCGGCGCATGCAGGCGCGCACATGGGATGGCGTGTCCGGGATGATGTATGCAATGCAGGCCTTCGTGAGTAACACCACGTGCTGCACACGTCCACACACAGGTAAAGGATTTTCAGTTTCAGGATTTGCATGTAAAGGGTGCTTACTAAATATAATATGGCAGCATCTCAAAGTGCTTTACATCTCAGGTCAACTATTCCGGGGACCTGCAGCCTAGGGATATTATATTGTTACGTCGTTTTTCCCAAATTAAATTAAGTCATTTGAGTAATTTTTGAACATTTGGCAAATTATACCGAGGCACTTTTTTTGAATTACTTAATGGATTTTTTACGTTCACTATGCAGCAGGCAACATTTATGATGTGCAGTTAATGCACCAACCGTATTCACCTGGGCAGCCGCAAATTACCGCAACAATCAGCAAACACTTACACTCGGCCATGTCACCACTACAAAGATTCCCTGTGTAGCCTTTCACAGACTGAGACAAGTGCATCTATGAAGGTTCGCACAGTGCCTGTGGGGGTGGTGTGCACGTTTATCTCGCCAGTGATGATTTTCACACACTTCATCAAGTACTCATTTTAAGACAGAATCAACTTAAAGGAAGCTCAACACTGGTTCTAATATTTTCCACTGTTGTTGGCTGTGGCCAGAAATAGTACTCCGGTCACACAGGATTGGTAGCGCAGTTCACAAACAACAACGCAGCCGCTCCCCTTCCCACAAGCACACATGCTTACGTGTGACAAATTGCATCAACAACATGAATCGTCTGCTGCATGATGAAAGTATTGTATTACCACTATTATTTGTGATCTCAGAAATACTGTGCAATTGTGAGGTGTAATAGCATTACTGGCATTATCTGTAATGACCCATTGACAATGATCACGGTTTGCTCTGCTGACCTTAACAACTGCTCACAGATGAGTCTATACGATGGTGCAGTAGTGTAAGGCTTTGCACACTAGACTTGCAATCCAGAGGTCACCGGTGTGAATTGATCTTTGGTCGTGGGAGTGTAAACAATGGTGAAAGTTTTTTTTTACATTCCACTGCCTCTATCCACCTAGCAGTGTAAATGGAATACATCCAGTCAATTGGTCGGCTGAGTTTGGTTCTGTCCAGTGTGGGAACTCCCACATCTTCCCAAGACGTCTGACCAGTGTGGAAGAGCAGTAAAAATACATCTTAAGGGTCTCTCTTGAGCTCCCTATAGCAGGAGCGCTTTTGCCATCAGTGACATGAGCAAGTAATTGGAGGGCTGTACCTTTATCTTTCAATGGGTTTATGAATGTGTGTGTGTCTGTGTGTGCATGTTGATGTGTACCTGCATGGCAATGACGAAGGCCAGCTTTGCCGTCAGTACTTGCCAGTACTGCTTGGTGACGGAGTAGGCTTGGGGATGATCCGGCGGGTAGCGATAACCTGGATACCTACACACGTACAACCACAAGCACGCATGGACTATATTGAGCAAAGTGCCTAGAAAGTAGAGTTGGCGCTAAATTGAACAAGTATGGTTGTGCACAAACGGTAAATGCGTTCACAGCCCTTAAAAAAATCCGCTTCTGAAAGAGGGCCTTCCCACAACGTGCAGCTTGTGGGGGCTCTTTTGACAATGGTTCACGCTGGTCCATGCCAGGTTGGTGAAGGCAGGGAGTACAGATAATGGGAGAGCAATATAGCACAACTGTTAATTTTGCTGAACTACCCACTGCTGACAACCTAGCTCCACAGTCGCCTACTGCACCTGCATTGTGCATGGTGATCATCAATCTAAACATGAACAAGGCTCAAGCCGGCTTGACTTCCGGAATCTAAGATCAGCTGTATTCGTGGTGATTTGATCATAGTCAAGTAAGGTTATATTAAATATCGATCAATATGGTTATATTGATTATAGTTGTGTATGCCAGCAATTCAAAAACGTTAGAGAAAAGGGTTGGTAGATCGCATCAATTTCTTAACTATCTGTGCTGAGGTGACCAGAAGATGGCTGTAGACCAAGTGGTTTCATGTCTGTGTGAACCTTTAAGCTTCATTTCAATATCATGGGTTCTCCAGGACCTCTTATTGCATCCCACATGCATAAAACCACCTTAAACTGGAATCCCAATGCACGGTCTGCCTGCAAAGGGATCTTGAGACTCAATTAAGCAGTCGTGGATCGATAGATAAATAAATAACATTACTCTTTAGCAAGGTAACAATGAGCTAGAATTTATATCAATCTATTATTATATTTCTCTAAGTGGGACTTTGGTTGTGAAGCCATCCCACCCGTACCCACTGCTCCCCCCCTCCAATTCCCCCCCCACCCCCTTTACTGTCCCCACCCACCATGCACACTCTTCCCCCAACCCTACCACAACCCCTTACTACCCAACTAAGCCAAACCCTGTGTCCACGGTAAGGGGCAGGGCATAAACAGAGGTGGGGCCTAGGGGAAGTGTGGGTCTTAAAAGGAAAGTCACGGAGTGAAAAGAGGAAGAGAACGAGCCTAATCAGGAAGGGGCGGAGCCAGGAGGACGCCACACCCAGAAGGATGTCGCATCTACCTGGACAACACACCCAGACATCAGTGCATCACATTCGCAGGGACGGCACCCCCGATAGCTGGGCATGACACTGAATGGCACAAACCTGCAGGTTGTGTGGATTGCCGGATCAAACCAGGCTGGCAGGATGTTGGGATAATTTTGCTCCTTGAAGTCGCTGATCTTGAAAATTGAAAAGCTGTCCTCCGTGTACCCATGCATTGTAGGCGAACCTGTGCCATACTCTGCTGAGTATCCATAATAATACACCAGGCGTGGGATGATGTCCGTTGTGAACGCCAAGATGCATGACTGTGGAATTAGCATACGGAGGCACAGCGATAGCGGTCACTTAGCATGCAATGATTTGACCAAGGCTTCTGAACATCTTACCTTGGCAATTACATTAATTTTCACAAATACAATTTGGGGGGTTGCTGCCAGAGTGAAATGGTTACCATATAAGGACTTGCAATCTGGCAGTCGTCAGTTCAGTCTCCTGACACAACAGTTGAAGCAATGGATCATTTTCTTAAATCTCCCCCACCTCTGTCCAATTAGCAATATAAATGGGTTCATCACTGTTTTAGCGCAGGTAATTCCACAACTTACAACATGTCTGGTCATCATGGAAGAGTAGGCCAAATACCGTGTAGAGGGGTTCTCTAGAGCTACCTTTAGTTGAGGCCCTTCTGCCAGCAGTGACATGAGCAAGCAATTGCAAGGCTTTACCTTTTGCGATTTTGGGAGAGAGTGGATAGGAGCGGTGGTGCAGTGATTCGTGCACTGCACTTTGAATTCAGCACACATGCAATTGACTTCCAGCTACGACTAACATCAGTGACAAGTGATACCCGAACCGCTCCTGGTCCCCCACTACACCTCTTCTCAAACCTGCCATGACCAGAATGGTGAAGTATGGTAAAAAGAACCCACACGGCTAACATGACATGTTATGTTGAGCGAGAAAGCGAGCGGACAATCTGGCGACTTACATTGGTGATTACAGAGAGGGTGGCAATGATACTCAGAATGTCGGCCCAGGCTCCAATTCCTCTTGCTCGCGAAACCACAGGCCTCCTCATCTTTGTTACGAGCTTCCACGCGTCGACCCGCACTTCGATGATGTTGTTCAGCAGTGCGAGCAATGGCGCAAGTGGAAATGATGCCACGAAGAGAGTGACAAACCCGAATTGGATAACTGGGGTATATTTTGAGAATGGGTAGGGGGGCAAGGATAGGATAATGAGTGAAACAGGATATAGACACACACTCTTAATGCTGTTATGTTGTGATTACTTTAAGCAAACAAAACATGTTTTCAATGCATTGAATGTGTTTTAGTCAAAGGAGACCCCAAAATATGATCACATTTTCGTATCATTTGTTCACAAATTATCGTGTCCATTACATTGGCCACTGAGATGCGACCAGCCACTACCATCTTTAATGCTCAGCTCTGGTTCACCTGGGTTTCTTTTGCACCATTTTCCACCACTAGGTGGCTATAATAACTAGATCACATCCTGTATTGAGGACTCCATTAACCGTACCACACATTTTTAGGCATATGCACTGTGGCTGAAATGCCAACAAATCACAGCAGTTAACCACAGTGGACATGATGCACAAGAGTTTTAAATAAATAGTAAGGGGGAGAAACGTCAACCCAAGCTGACCAATGTAGCTGCATTGGTTAGCAGACAAGAGGAGCAAATATGTGCTCCTATTGTTTCTAAAACTTAACTCCGTACATATGCACATACACGCATGCTCAAAGACAATTGTGTTACAGTATATCCATAGATTGGTGCCTATGGCCAAATCACCCAGTATGCGTCAGATTTAATCAGATCCCAGAAGTTAAGGAGAGCTGAGCCTGAAAATTGGTTGGATGGGTGACCATGCAATAGTTATTGTGGGGTTGTGAGCAGCATAGGACAGTGCAGCAAGTTACATTGTTGTATTGTACATCTAAGCTCTTACATCTGTTCTCCCTGCCTTCAACAACCCGAAGTGTGGGTAATTTCCCTCCCACAACAATGTCCGACAGATACACAGGGGCCGTACACACATGCCTATATAGTCAAATGATACCCAATTGTGTGTTTTTTTTTATAATAAAGTAAAACGCGTTGACTCCATAGTGTGATCCTCTGAGCTCATTGTACCCATCTCGAGGTATTCATCAAAGAGTCCAAGTGGGCTCTGGGGCTGTAGGTCCATGTCTTGCTCCCAGCGCGTGTAGACAGCCTCAGGCCTTAGCTTGGCCCGACGCTGGGCCCACCAATTGCTGAACCATCTGGGGAATTGTGGAGGGAGGTACGCATGTGCAGACACAGAGACACCCTTACACACGTGCATATCCATTTGTTCATCAACACTAGGTTTGCTATTTCATAGCTTTCCACTGCGTTTTCAGGTTGTATCATGTGAATATCCCAAGCACGTGGAGCGAAACGTCAAGACATGCCAAACAATATGCGGTATGACACAAAACATGTCAGAGAGCTGTACAAAACAACTGCTAAAACCTAAGTAGTAGCTGTTTTTCATTTAGCCCGTTGTCAATCCACTACACTCTTTCAGTCATGGGAGTTGCTTGTCTAATATTATGAAACTATGTACGAAGCGTCTGATCGGAATATCGCATGATACTAACGAGGTGAACTTTGTCCACTTGACTGGTGTTCACTGCTTAACCAGTGCACACTGCTAACAAGCTGTCGACCCGACTTTTCGCTGAATGCGTTTTCACACAACACATTTGCATTGTAACATGGTTCTTATATTTGGGAAAACTTTTCACACAACGTGGAACGTGTCCATTATAATGTGGAATGCACACTGTTAAAACGCCGAACGCGGCAATTATAATGCTTTCCTGAGCAGTCGACGATGAACGACTGTCTTGAGTTGCGCGGCTGAGCAGTTTGATACAGGATGCCGAATGATACAGTAACACGGCAGCCTAGCCTGAGTTGTTTATCCCACTTTGGAATGACTGCAGGTTGAATGTACTGTGAAAATGTGATTAACTCAGTAATTCCTTGCTTTGCGCGTTTTTACTTCAGGCGGAAATTTTCAGGAACGCATCTACCGCGTTACACGAGGAAACGCCGTAATCAGACTTCACAGCTTTCATGTGTTCATGCGATACTTACGGGATGATGACCTCCTGAAAATTGCCAACCATCTGCTTCACTACCATGATGACAGTGAGTTGAGAAGTCAGTTCAAAGAGACAGCCGTTTGGGGGACACTGGAGGGGGGATGGGGTGGAGAATAGATTCAGGTTAAACACTGAAGATATGAAATATTGGGTAATACATATATGGATACCACACATCATTTCTAATGATCCTCTCACATTCTTCTCTTCAGTCAATTGCACACTGCAAAAGTGACGGCTCCATATGTTAGAGGGGACAGTGATTAAGAATATCAATATTCTCCAGATTATAAGAAACACTTTCCCCCTCCCCCTCATGTATTTTAAATAAAGAAAATGGTGGCGCATCTGATAATGTTTTGTTTGTTGTCCTTCCCCCACACATCCGATGCAGACTGTGTACGGTGCAAAATAAGTTCAACACACAACATGCATACTGCAGTTGGTGTTTAGTATCAGGTGAGTTTAATTCCAGAGCATCGTCTAGTAAATATAATAATCGTAAAACATGAAATTAAGTTGGTAGAAAACACAGAGGCACTTAAATAATAAGCTCTATTCTTTATCCTTTATGTGTATTGTTTTTGAGAGGATATCAATCAATGAATCGCCCTCGTGACGATTTTCTGCAAATCTGCAGCAGAAGTAGGCACCTTAATATAACACCAAATATACTCATAATAATAATCTCATGTGTCAACAAGTCTGCCTTCAAACAGAAACATGAGCAACAGGGGCACATTTTGGGCAATGGACTTTCTTCCGAGCATAGACTGCAAATACTCAGGGTGACTCTGAATGGCAATTATGTAAATGTTAAACTACGTGTCATTAACACTGTCTTAATGACATTGATTTAACGTGTGCACAACGCAATGCTGCTTAATTCCTTACTCCAGAATTCGTTCTTGATATATTACGGGGCCGTTCTCTAACACAACGTGCTCCACTGCGCCACAGTGAGTCATAGGTAGTGGCTAAATATATCCTTGAGGGGGTCTGAAATACTGTACATTTTTAAGGATGATCAAATATATAATTTTAAATAAATGGCGTTTGATAAATACGGTATATAATTGAAAATGTCCAATGAGAGACCACAAGGGTAGTACTTGCAAAGTATGTGATAAACTAACACCCTAAAGGTAACTGGGTTACCAATTGCATCAGTCTAACACGTGTTCTGCTCGTGGTGACCTCGTGCTCTCTCAAGTCTGGTTTCGAAAACTTTTTTACTCCGGAGACTGTGTTAATGCTAGAGCTGGTAACCAGGTGTGAAGACAATGAGGCCTTTTAGAGTTCCAAAAGAAAGAGTCCTTATTTCGACATTTCACCAACAGCACGGTGTGAAGAGAATTGTTGGGAAAAATATCAACTACAAAAGTAAAACATAAAAATGTTGTACAAACAGCATAGAAAAGACAGGGCCAACCCCTCAGATCTACACACCTCCTCGATTCTCCATTTTCCAAAGTAAGTGTAGCTTCCGGGGAAGCCGATGAATTTCCCTTTGAAAAATGCAATGTAGAAAGACGCCGAGTAGAAGTTGACGAACTGAAATAAGAATTTCTTGAACGTCAGCCGATACTCATATTCTCCTTGCGTCTTGGGCATCTCTGTGGGTGTGATACAAAGGCACACAGGGACACAGACATCAAACAGGGCAATCAGTTTTGATGTTACTTACATAGTTTCTGGCACACAGGCTACGAAAAGCCACTGATAATGATGCCGCATTGAGGAATAGCAACATTTCACAATGTGACGTGCTTTGATATCCATTAAAATGAATTTGAAGATCAAAAGTGAATTTCAAAGATTTTGCTGGGGAATGAGTGACAGTGGACAAGTTGTTTAACAGGTGTTGTTCACCACATTCACCCTGTGGAGTGTCCTTCAGTCTCCATTTGCAATTAAGCCATTTACACTGTCCGTATGATGTCTGAAAGCCAGTGCACTTGATTTTCAAATATCTTTAAGGTGTATTAAATTTCGATTTAAAGCTTTCGTGACTGCAAGGATTCATTTTCTTTGGTTCTTTCGGTAAAGTCACGTAGAATGAGAATAAAATAATAAATTGATAAAATAAAATAACACAATAATATTCTCACGACGCTTCGGCCACAACACAAGCGGCCTTCATCAGGTGAAGGGACGAGACTGTCTGGAGGACAGCGCTAATTATCATGGGTCACCTTTCAAAGGGGGTGCAGGCTTCAGCAGGATAAATTACTAATAAAGGGCTCAGTAGCTGGCAACATGACCAACACAAGCAGAGAGCTGTTTGCTGGCTAGAAGGTAGCAATGCAGCAGTGAGGGTCAGCCCACAATTACATTCAGTGATTTAATGGATCGAGAGGTGAAATCAGAGCGCTAAGTTGGCACCATTGAGATCCTGGGTTTAAATCCAGGCAGCGGCCTCTGGTAACATGTGTTCTCAAGTGCAGTAAATTAATGGCTTCAGGACGATTACTAATGATGGCATTACATCTGTAACATACACCATTTGGTTCATCACTTAATTTGGTGAAATTTTAGTTGTGAGAATGAGCAATTTGACTGTTACGAGATTAACATTATATTCCGTAGCAGTGTGGATTGAAAAGTGCTTCCCTCTAATGTGTGAACCAGAGTTCACTTGAATGAAGGGTCTCAGAGGTAGCTCACTTCTAGGGCCATTTCATGACATTAAGGGTTGCACTGGTCTACAAGAGATCCCATTGGATACTTCATCTCAAGACACGATTCTGATAGCCCAATCGGAATGAAACTGGAGGAAAAATTTAACAGAGTTCTGACAAAAACAGGCAGTAGTTGAACAAGTGATTGGATGATGCACTGATGCTGCTATTCATGGCCTCATGGTGCAAGGTTAAAATCATGATGACATTTTACAGCGACAATATTTACCATGCACAACATTTATCCAATCTTCAAATTTACATGTGTTCTCTGGTGGCGTATAATAAAATAAACATATGCAAACCGTGATGGTGATGACACCTACCCAGATCAGTGAGGACGAGGGCCAGCTTGTCGTAACCTTTGTTGAGTAGTAGTATGATTACGATGTTGAGGATGGAGGCCGTGATGGTGGTAACCATATCAGGTGTGAGTAGGGCACCGATCACCTTGATCTTGGTCACATGATTGGGGATACTCGCGGAGAGTATGCCAAAGATGGACAGGCGGTAAACAACCACACCCAAAAGTGCAGCAAGAATCAGGAGGATCTGCCAGTAACACAAGAAACACAGAGGTGGGTGAGATTTACAGTCTTGTAGCTCTTTTCCACTGTATAACCAAGCCGTGAGTTAGCTGTGCCAAGCTAGCCTGGTGTGACTCAGGAGGTGCCAGTTCGTTTGTCTACTGCAGAACCAAATGACTGGCAAAACGTCGTACTCAGATTGTAGATATTGTGGATTTGCTGTACTAGTAACGAATTGGCATGTTCTGTTTACGTGAACAACTTTACTAATTGGCTGTGTCGGGTGGTGGTGGGTTTCATGGCATATATTTACGCGATCTAACCCAAAAAAAATATTATGGATGATATTGGTCGCGAAAAGCTTACATGTTAAAGAGAACCTGAGCTGTTTCGCTAACATCACACACAATGAACGTGTAATGGTAACGTCACTTGGTCAAATGTAGAAAATGATGCAATGTTATGAAAGGAATTACTATCCCTGGCCCTGCTAGACCTCGAGCCAGGTTCAGATGTGAAGTTGAGACCAAAAGCTACAAGGCCAAGGTGAGGCCAAGGCGGCAGCTTTTTAGGCCACAATCAGTGTCAAGGTCACTCAAGGTTGGGTGCGCTAGTATGAGGCCAGTGTCAAGGTCGGTACCTCTAAGAAACCTCCTCGGACTGAGGCCACACACTCAAGGCCAAGGAGCTGAGGACATGTTTTTCATCTGGCCTTAAGGCCGAGTACTGGTCTCGAGAAACCCAAATCGAGGTTGACAGGAGCAGGTGGATAACATGATATGGCTCATGAGGTATTCATTGCCTTGGGGCAGCAGTAGATATTTCAGGTGATTGGATTGACAAAGGGCTGTAAGTTATATGATTATGCATGTATCTATACCCCCACTTGTAATCACTCAATGGATCACACAGGAGGAACAACATAGTTTGAGAGCGATTCTGACTGGGGGAGCAGCGTGTGGAGGTTGGGATTGGGTCAAGTAAAAATATATATGTATAACCCGTATATGAATCCACTGCTGGATGGTGGCCTCCCCAAACCTGTGCAGGTTGTCAGGGTTATTTTCCCATACTTCACCATGCACACCAGTACAGGTTGGTAAAGGATGGAAGCATGAGAATGCAGTTCTCTGTTGGCCACAAGGTAGCTCTGCAGCAGCCTACAGTCCATTTTGTGCATGATGGTTACCGATTCGTGCAGTACCCAGGCTCAAAACCTGCTTCGCCTCCAAGATGAGGCACATAGCAGGTGACTTGACCATAGCTCACTGGATCAGGAGAAGGGGTTCAATGTTGCTGTTGAGTTGGCGGACTCACCCAGAACAACACCATGATCCCAGAGAGGCAGTAACGGAACCTCAGTATCCTCTTAGGCATATGAGGCTCCTCCTCCTGCACTCACAATGCACGGACATAGACGGAAAAGCATTTGTATATAGATTAGTCTGTAGGAGTGACCAATGTTAGTGTGAGCCGTTAAGGTTGACTGATGAACCATTATTTGTTTTCCCCACTACTAGTTAAGCATGCGATGATATAAAGGAATGGATTTGATGGTTCTGATGTCTGAGAGTTGAGCTGGCAGCGCTGAGATTCATTGGCTTGAATCCAGGCAGCTGCCTACAATTAAACTAAGTAGTAAGCCGATCAGCCTGGTCACCAATATTACATTTGTTTCTTTTCTTAATTTGGCCAAATTTCACCTTTCAGAATAAAAAAAGATTAGTTTGACCATCATGAACATTTCTTTGTAGCAGGGCTGATGGGAAAGGGCCACCCTCTAGTGTGTGTTCACTTGAAGGGATCTTAGAAGTAATTATGTAACATCTGCTTGAGCAAACCTTTCCATAACATAGAGTTCCAAATGGACATTGTTTCATAACGATTCCGATAGTACAATCGGGATAATATTGGGAGGAAAACAAAATTGACCAAAGGCCAACAAATATGTTAGAAGAAAAACTAGGAAAACAGTGAACAGTTACACATGCAACATTACAAAACAGAGGTGTGTGTGTGCAATGAGGTAGTCGCCGTGGTGACAGCAAAAAGCATTACCATGGTGATGATGTTACATTTCGTGGTCGTGCAGCGAGCCAGGTACTCGGGCCGGATGGGGTCTCCCTCCTGCGCCGCTGCCGTCAGGTCCCAGCGGTACGCGAGCGATGCCTGGCGACGCTTCCAAAATTCCAGGAACACCGTGGCTGTTGCGACACACCACACGGGGAGGATTTACTTAGAAAAGTAATTTCACTATCGATTGCTCAAGGGTTCAAAGGTTACCTAATGTAGTCTGTTAAATGTAATGTTCAAAGTAACTTCATTAGTATTTTTTTTTGTCTTTCATAAATACCTTTATTGGCTTTTTTTGGTACATTGCCACAATTTTATCCCACTTGCACCATGAGTGGCATGGCATGAGATTGAGATTTCTTTTGGATCTATAACAGAGCAGTGCTGCTCTTCGTGTTACAAAACGTTACACAAAAGCGAATGTCACAGAGCTACCTCTGTGATCTCTGATCCACATAGTAGGGGTAGCTCTTTCCCAACTGCTTTGCCACGGAGAGGAGCGTTTGTTACGTGATAGTCAAGCTAACATTTTTATTCTCAGAGCTGGAATGTAGCCAAATTAAGTACAGACGCAACTTCAACATTATGGATTTTTTCTATTTGTTGTGCAGATATCGGTGATTGAGTTGAGACCATCATCTCGCTATAATTGAAAAACTTGTTTAATCGCAGGTGGCCACTTTCATTTCAACACAGAATCTCAGCGGCGGCAACGCAGCACTCTGAACTCTGAGCCACCTGGCCACTTTGTATTTTTCATGGAATCGCCTTGGGGTAGCGCATTCGTTGCTTGTTGCAGAGGTTCGTGGTTCAAATTATGTGGCTGCCCTGATTAATATTGCCGGTGTATTAATTACACAAAAATACACACCATCTGCTTCACAGTGGACATTAAAGATTATCGGTTATCATTCGTAAGAGTAGGACAATGTGTACAAGTCATGGTCCAAATGTGCCCTCATTGAGCAGTGGGTTCATAATAGGACTGTCAGGATCACTGCATACGAACATTGCAAGACATGATGGTACTGTATATGGTTGTACGTATGTATGTTGAACTTCTTTAACACTGTACGTGGCCAAATGTGCTCATCATCATTGCAAACATGTTGATACTTGTCACTGTGTCTGGACAATGTGTGCCAATGCTTAGAATCACTTACCCCAAAGTCCCATGAAAACTGCGAAGAATATGGTGACCGGATTTTCATACATGTGTGAAGTCTGCAACGGCACAATCAGAGGTGTTAGTCACAATTAAACCTTAAATCTTAGCATCCACGTCTTTTCAATATCAACAGCAGGAAAGTAACGATGCATCGATTGATTTTTAAGTTAAAATAGATTAATCACTCATGAAACATCCATTAAATTGTGGAGATGACAATGCTCTACAATGTCTGATATTATAGTGCTATTCATGTATCAAACAAATCTGTATAAATGTGACAGAAAGAGCAAAATAAGCAATGGGCAGTTCCATGATTGTGGACATACATTTCAGACACTTTAAAGTGAATAATCATTATTTCGGCATGACATGTCAACTAATTAGCACTGAAATTCAGATTTCAAAATACTTTGTCCACTTGTATTGATCGTGGAGAAATACTCATGAAATACATCGTGTCGGATTTACTCAAAGTAACTTTTGCACTCCCGCTGGGATGTGACGATGCATTCATTTTCATGTATTTGTCTAACCATCGACTTAGTCCATTAAAATACCCTATTTGCTAAAACTATAACTAACTACCTTCAAAATGATCACACGTGTATTATTAGTATAATATTTTTTTAACACCCACACGAATGGCAGCATAGTGTTTAGCATGATGTGCTGCAATCTAGTGATCATGGTTAATGTTAATGATACAATCTCAGCAACGTGAGTTGGCTTTGTGATAATGATGCACATCACCAATAACCAATAAGTATCCTTATTTAGAGGGAACATCGATGGTGTATTTGTGTGATACCTTCGCAGTCTCGCAGGTATCATTTAGCCTCCAAAAGGTGCATTTTTGGTCACACTGGGGACACATGACCAAGGATCCTCCGATGGTGTTGTTGCATATTTCTCCACTGCACACATAGACACGCACGAACATAAACACACTAATGGGCATAATACACTTGGATGAGAAATATAATTTGCCTAAAGGTCATGCCACCTTTGAATGTGTCATACCCTCCCTTTAAACAAAGTCAGACTAAATTATGGGTTCCAACGTCGAGCATTTTCCAAAGTAAAATGTATTTCCTGATGTTTAATTATAATTTTCGTTGATATCAGTGGTGTAACATCTCTATGTATTGATTTCCAGGGGTGTTTACAGCCCTTTTATCAATCCACTTCTGGCTGAGGGCCTCCCCACACCTCGTGGGTCATGAGGGCTATTTAATTCTAGTCATCCCACACTGGTCAGTACGGGTTGAATATGGGAAGCGAAGACTCCAGACACAGAGTACAGCAATGTATTTCCTGCACTTGCTCCCCGCTGTCCGTCATGCAGCTCCACAGAGTCTATGTGTGTAAGTCGTATTATAAGGATACGTTTCACATTTAAACATTTTGGATTTGAATATGTTTTGCTTTTGATTTTCGGATTATTTACAATTCGTAAGAATGTACAATATATTCATGTGAACAAGAGTGACGAAACCCGATGCCACGTGATACGTGTCGTCGTGAGTGACGTCACAATGGGCGATGTCATGTTTTCTGAGCAATCCAAAACAATGTTTAATTTTCCCTGGATTGTCCGAAATATTGTAGCTAGGCTTGATTTTTTGGATTTACTTTTAGAAACAGAGACATTTGGAACATATATACATATACAATATATTGAATGTACTATATTTGTACTGTATATGTATATAAACTGTAGGAGATTGTATATATGTGCATATGTACTTTAATAGTGAAATGTTAAAGATGTGGCCCTGAAATTGCTTGCTCATGCCACTGCTGGTGGAAGGTCCTCCACTAAAGAATGCTCTAGATTGCCCATCGAGATGATATTTGGCCTACTCGTCCATGATGGCCAGACGTCTTGGACACGGTGGGAGTACCCACATTTTACCCCATCACATCTGAACTGCCAATCATCTAACTGCGGTGTCTCCGTTTATACTGCTGAGCATATGTGGGATAATTGAAGAAACCTAGCCATTATTTCAGCTGCCATGCCAGGCGATCGCACTGGAAATCTATAAACTGCAATTCTAGAAATGTAACTATTACACCATGGCAGCATCCCATGGGATTGTATATAAGTGTATATGTATGTCTATATGTACTTTTTGTGTATATGTACTTGTGTATAGCCTTAGTAGGTGCTTTCTGATACTCATTGTTCAGTCTGTATTGCTATACAGGAGATCTGTGTGAGTTCTACATCTGACACATGAGTGTATGTGTGTGTGTGTTTGTATGCATTTGTCTGTATGCATGTTTTGGGCCAGTACCTAGTGATGTCACGGTCCTTGCTGAATACTCCAAAGAAAAAGGAGATCAGGCCGACGATTGCAGCGAAGATCAGCATCTTTGTGTAGAAGCCGAGCCATGCAAAATAGAGCCCCACTTGCTCCCCGAAGTATGACCTGTGCCGACAACATCACTCGCACACACAGCGCAAACATCACCAACCGCACATGGCACCAGTGGTGTAGCTATCGAATATGTAAGCAAGGACCATGGGCTGGAGGGAAATGTGAAGAGCAGGGAAGGCATGGGCAAATGCTATTCTGGAACTCCATTTCCCCAGCCATCTGTGCTATCAACTCCCAGCTAGCATTCAAGTCCAGCCTTAGGACCTTTCTGGACAGAGCACGTCCCTAAGAGGTACGATGGCCTGTGGTCGAGACTAAGAATGATGTGGCAGTCAAGAGAAGGAATGCGTCTGAGAGGATGTGCACCACAGAGATTTAAGTAATGAAATCAGCATGTGTGCAGGAGCCACATGGATTGTTGCATCAGGAGACTGGGAGAGATGGCGAAGGCTTGGGGAAGTCTTCATCCAGCAGTGGATAGGGCATGAACTTACCGCACAAGGTCAAGAGGCTGCTCCTTGAAAGAGCGCCCGGCTCTCGCCCACTCCCGTCGCAGCGTGTTGCGGTCGCCCAGCGTGTTCGGGTTTTTGGTGGGATGAACAGACTCACTCTGACATGGGGAAAGCAATTGTTAGTCACAAACACTGCATGGACATTCACAAATTACCAGCTCCACCCCCCCAAAACTCTGCCGTGGCGCTGCTGTGGTGTAATGGTGTTGCACACTTGCACACTGCACTGGACATGGGAACGACAGTTAAAACAATGACCACGTTTCTTAATCACGCTGCTTCTTCCCAGCAAGCAGTGTAAATGGGTGCACCCACAGTTAATCTATTGGTTGTTCACGTGTTGTGGGATGAAGTGTGGGTACTTCTAATTCTTCCAAAGACTTCTGTCCCACGTGAAATAGTCGGCCAAATACCCTTGAGAATGGCTCTCTAGAGTGCTCGTGGAGTCCTTTCCAATGCATGGATATTGAACTTCTTTTGCACCGTATGTAGCCAACCATGCAAATCAGAGGTGTGTTTAGTGAGCTGGGGAACCTGGACACCTATGCGGCGCATCTCTGTGGGACACTAATGTTAAGTATGTGGTAAGCTTTAGACTATGCAATAGCGTCCTAAACAGGTGTGCAATTCAGGTGTTGTACATAGGCCTCCCGTAAGGTGTCAGTGTGCCCTCCACCCCCTACCCCCCCAACAACTTACGTCATGCAGTGGATAGGCTGCAGTATAGCAGCCATTTTCAATCATTTGGTTGATATTTAATATGTTCGTGCTGTCTTGTGGCATGGGGTTTTGCAGCATGTAGTGGACCTGTGTGAGCACACATGACACACATGACAAACATTACATGCATGAAACATAGGGCTGGGTGGGTAAGCTATTATTGACTCACTCCACTCTGAAATGTTTCCCCCTCTCCAACCACCACCAGCCTACACAGTTATAATGGGCCCACAACTCTTATTGAGTCCCGACTCGGAAAGGTCCATAGAACACTCCAAAAACTGAAGCAGATATGTACCGATTTCAGCAAGTACAATATCCAGATTTCAAGGAGACATTTTATGCATGCTTCCCATGCACAAAGGCAATTTATTCAGAATACAATACTATCAAAACCCCAAATGCCCATAATATTGGCTCGACAGGATACCTGCTCACCAAGAACCATATCAACAGTAGTCTTTCATTCTTTTGTTGTGCAGGGGAGAGTGATTGAGGGGACGTGGTTATATAATGTGGGCAGGACTTACAAAGGGTGGGGCTGCTAGCTCACCATGTCTCCTGGTTAAGCATCCCAAAAATTTGGTAGCTTTCTCTACAGGGACACATATTACCACAACCCCTAAATCATAAATCCAGGCATTCTTAATAAACCATAATGATTTACACTTCTAACCACATGTCACTCAGAGATCGCAAGTTGCGATACAGAGCTGAAAACTTTAATTAAAATGATAAAAACACGACAAAACCCTATTAAATTAACTTGTTTTTGCAAAAAAACCACCTCATTCTGGCATTATTTATACAGCATTATTGATACAAACGTACGATTTGGCTGCGTACGGCCGGTGGGATGAGGACGTCATGATCCTTTATAGGATAGATGTCCTGCTGCGAACGCCGGTAGGGTGCCGTGAAATAGTCCGGTTGTTTGGGCACGGCTCCCGGCTTCAGGTGGTGAATATTTCCCAGGTAGTGAAGAGGCCCACTGTCTGAGCCTGACACCTGGGGGAGGTCGCTCTCCTTGAGTGGCACCTGTTTGATTTTAAATGTATTAAACCCTTTGCCTCGAGCACATGGAATCATCATCAGCCAAAATCAGTCCACGAATGGATGAAGGTCTCCCCAAGTTGTTGCAATCTATACAAGTCCTATAATACAACAAGTCCTTTAATACAACAAGTCCTATAATACAACAAATCCTATAATACAACAAGTCCTATAATACAACGTTCTATACAAGTCCTATAATACAACAAGTCCTATAATACAACAAGTCCTTTAATACAAGTCCTATAATACAACAATTCCTATAATACAACAAGTCCTATAATACAACAAGTCCTATAATACAAGTCCAATAATACAACAAGTCCTATAATACAACAAGTCCTATAATACAAGTCCTATAATACAACAAGTCCTATAATACAACAAGTCCTATAATACAACAAGTCCTATAATACAACATTCTATACAAGTCCAATAATACAACAAGTCCTATAATAATACAAGTCCTATAATACAACAAGTCCTATAATACAACAAGTCCTATAATACAACAAGTCCTATAATAATACAAGTCCTATAATACAACAAGTCCTATAATACAACAAGTCCTATAATACAACAAGTCCTATAATACAACATTCTATACAAGTCCTATAATACAAGTCCTATAATACAACAAGTCCTATAATACAACAAGTCCTATAATGCAACAATTAATATGCCAAAAGCCTCCACTGCATATCCCACCCACTCTTCAAGTTGTCCCACCAATATCCCCAGTCATGAGCACACGCACATGAGCCAATCTTATCTCGCCATCTCTATGATATACATCATCTTGGGCACGTTCTCTCCTTCTGCTGCCACTCCAATGTCATTTTCGGCCAGCAGACATCATCCCTTCAAGCAACGTGCCCTTCCCGAGCCCATTCACTTTTCTAAAAAGAGTCAATATGTTGCTAATATGCATATTTTTCCAAATGTACGTTTTTCTAATCCGTTTGTATATTTACGTCTCTCGATATCTCGTAATGTCAGTGCTACGATTATTATCGTTGAACGTCATAAATTATAATCATCACAATCATCACCCTCACCATCATACTCTGTATCACATGCATGATCATCGCAATTATCATCACAACCATGATGAATCTTCACAAACATTATTGTCATCACATTCATTATCACCATCATAATCACAATCATCACCACAATCATCATCACAATCATCGGCATCATCATGATCATCATTACAATGACCATCAGAATCTTGCCTGGATGTGTAGAATCTCGGCATAGGTGGTGAGTGGGTTCCATGGCGCGTGTACTTTCACAAAGGTGGTGCGTCCGCTCACCGACTCCTAGTGGATGGCACGAAGTTCATCGTCAGACTCTAGATGAGTGCATTTAGTTGTATTTATTAGACTTTGTTTGACCAGGTGAGAGTTCAAGGGAACCGGATGGTCTCATTTGGAAGAGTGTCCACGGCCGCGTGGATTTTCGTGCTTGTGTCACGTGTTGTTAGCACCTCGTGCCGATCAACGTGTGGCACAACCCAAAAGCAAATTGCATAATGTACGTGCAGTTATCGAACACTTATTACTACAGTATAAATAGCTGGCATGCCACATTAAGGTGGAGACTGTTATACCCTCCAGTATAAATGGGTAAGCCACAATTAATCCATCTTAAGATTGTGCATGGTGGGGTAAAGTATGGGTATTCGCTATCTCTTTCAAGATGTCTGGCAAGCATAGAAGAGTAGGCCATATACCCTCCAGCGGGGATCTTTAGCGCTCCTACTCAAGGAATGTATGCCAGCAGTGATATTATGAAGCAATCACAGTCTAACACCTTTTTATTTGTATACAGTGTCTGTCATCTATAGCAGAGAGACACGCAGGAAACTTACCTCCTTGGGTTCAATCTCGAGATCTAGCCCCATCTTCATCAGGCTTGCCTGATATTCGGTCCTCTTCTTCTGTCAAACAAAATTGACCATCTGTGTTATACATTGTTCTCAGTTGTGTCACTGTGGGAGTCAAGTCAAGAGGTGAGGAAACTTCTTGAACTCTTACAGTGAGTAGAGCCTCACATGGGAATCAATCAGAGAACGGCTCTGCAAAGTAGCATCACTGAACTGCTTCAGTCGGTGTCACTTCAGCAGACCTTTATAAAATAAAAATTTGCACAGCTCTTTGTCAATCAACTGTTTGAGTTCACCTTATTTGTTACAGGGATGGTCTCACTTAGCTAGTTGCTTTGCTATTTTACAAGGGAGATAGATCCATTGTGCGTGGGTACAATAGCAACAAAATAAACAAAAACATCAATATTGCAGAGAATGCATACTGGGTACTTCAGCACTGTTGTAATAGTTTTCCATTTGGCAGTTAGAATGTGGATATTACATGTATCCTGTAAGTTATGTCTGGGTGTCGGTGTTTGCAATATGAAAGTGGTGTATTTATTTAGGAGTTGTGGATGGAGTGTGATACGTAACGATAATTGATTGTTGTTCGCCAAAGCAGTGAGGTGTATGGTTCAGGGTATGGATGTGCGAGTTGAGTGATGGGAGTCTAGCGTTCATTGACTAGCGTGGTCTGCAGTTGACGATACAGTTTGATAAAGGATGTATACTGTGGATTTAAAGACTCGTATGGAGGTGGCAGGGTGACTCAGCAGTCAGAGAGCTGAGCTGGCACCACTGCGTCAAACCTAGGTTTAGAGGCGTGTGGTGTTGCACGTGGGGAGGGGTGATAATGCTGGGTGCAGGAAGGTGGAGCATTATTTGTAGGTTCCTCGTTCTCACCTGATTGTTGATGGCGTCCTGAGAATGGACCTCATCATCGAACGCGAGGATGAAATCGATCCGACGGACTCCATCGCAAAAGTAGACAGTGTCCTACACGCAAAGGCAAGCATACACACGAATATGAGAGATGTAATAGCTTATGCATGAAATGTATATTTATTCATAAACTCATGATACATGTATCAGGACATAAGTTAATCTGCTATTTGTATGCAAGTTGTTTATTGCTATGATGATGTACTAGTTTACCCAGGAAAACCTCAATGAGTTTACATTTTTATTTTCAAGGAGGGTCCTACCAAGTTCTGTTTTTTTGCAGTCGAGAACGAAGTTGCTTAGTTTAATTCCAATTGAATAATTTGCATGTATTTTTTCAGCATTGGTACGTTTGGCCAATACCAGTTACACTGTGTCATTTAGCTATGGGAGGAAACCAGAGACCTGGAGAAATATGTACACAAAGCATCTAGTCCCTGTGCATTATACAAAAAACATCAGTATTTTCTAAAGTGCATTGTGGTAATGCTATCTTAAACCACCATCAAAATAAAGTTGAGCAAATGTGACAGACTAACAGCAGCAGTGATGCAGTGATATGCAACTGTGGACCGGTGTAATCCTCATTCGGACTCATCAGCACAGTATAGTCACCAAAACGCACTGCTGCAAAGGCTGGAAATCTATAAATGAGGAGCAGCCATGTCTACACTTTGGGGCCCATTAGTTGGCGAATGCAAACAACTAAATCTGTAAATACCAGGAATCTCCCATCTTTGACATTAGCCAAGTTAATTTATAGGCTGTGCAAATCCACGTTGTGCCGCATCGTACCTGGGCCAGGGTAGATTGAAATGATGACGTCGAAAAGTCTTGTGGCACCGTTGAAGGCTGAGCCTCATGCCCCTCCGCTCCCTCCTCCTCATTCATTCTCTCCACGAGCTCTGCATAGGTAATGTGGGGGTAGAGGGTTCATTGCATTAGGGACAGGGGAGGCAGGTGCAGGGATGGGAATGTCGGTAAAGAACCGCACATGGTACTCATGTGTAAAGCTTTCTCATAAATGTCGACGCTGCTCCAGTGTGAGTACACCTGTGGTATAAAGTTGTATTACCATTAGGGGACTTTTACCCCATTGAATATCGTACACTTTAACAAAGCCGTGCCCAGCATGGTCAGACACAAACCAGGGCAAAAAATATTAGTTGGAATATGCAAAGTCATTTTTGCCCTGACAGCTTGTCAGCTATACTCTTTGGTTCTTTCGGTAAAGTCACGTAGGTGGAAAAAAAAATAGAAATAGAAATAAATCACGACGTTTCGAATGCAACATAAGCACTCATCATCAGGTGTGACAACCACAGCAAGGAAACTGTTTTACTGAAGTGGGAGAGAAACCAGGGTTAGGGCAGTTAAATAAGTCAGAGAGGGGGAGAGTGGGGGGTGAATGGGGCGAGGAGTGCGAGCGCTGCAAGCGCTGCAGAGACGCTGAGAGTAAAAAAAGAGGCAACATAATTACTGCCAAGATGGAAGCTTGTCAGCTTCTGCGAGAGCTTCCCCGTGACCACACAGATCATGGTGGTTACTTGACCACATTTCAATTGAAGTGCTGTCGTCCCGACAGTTCTGTTCCTTCATCTGAAGAAGGCCACTTGTGTTGTGGCCAAAACGTCGTGATTTTTGTTGTTTTATTTTTTACCTACGTGACTTTACCCAATAGAACCAAAGAGTATGGATCCTTGCAGTCACGAAAGCTTCAAATCCACATTTCACCACTGGTTAATGTGGGTTGGTGAAGACGTATAGTATGTATAGTACAACCAATTTTGATGGACTGCCCTTTGCTGCCCACCATGTAGCCCGACACTACACTTTTAGACCTGTTATGCACTATCCTGGCTCAAACCCTGCTGAGCGTCCGATTAAAACACTGACGAGATCTCAATATTTAAAAGTGGCCCAAAGCCCCGTCATAGCACGAACATTACACTTTACCTATCTCAACAAATGTGGACATCATGAATCTTTGGTCTAATCTCAGATCTTGTGAGTTAGAACTCGGGGGCTCCTCATGCACAGCCAGCCAAGGATAACTCCCCGCTATAGTGACGTCACAGGAAAAGGACGTGACGTCACCTAAATATGGGCGTGGTCAAAAGCGGCCCCATCCCCCGCTCTTCCCGACCTTGCTTCCCCCCTTGCCGAGGTTACCCACATGAACAATAATAATAAATCATAGATGTACATTATGAAAGAATCAATTATTTTTCACAAAACTGCTCCTGTACGACCTTTTGCCAATCCCCTTCTGGAGAGCCTCTTGACGATTGCACGAATCGTGTTGGTTATTTGCACATACTTCACCATGCCGGTGAGTATGGGTTGGTAAAGGAAAAGGAGGAGCATTAACGTACAAACAAAAACCTATTTTACTAGAATGCCTTCTGCTTCCCATCATGTAGCCTGTAACACCTGGTATGCGCTATCCAGACTCCAACCTCCTTAACGTTAGATGGAGACATCTGGCACATCCCCAGCAGTTTTGTCTACAGGCTCAACATATAACACAAACACACCTCCCTAACACTAACGTTAAACTTTACCTATCTCGACGAAGGTAGACATCGTGAATCTTTGATTTTTTTCGAATTCAGAGTCAGAAGTCAGGAGCTCCTCGCGTGCACAGGCAGCCCACGATAAAGTCCGACCCAGAATGATGTCACCGTGACGTCAGTTAAATATGGGCGTGGCCTGAATGTGGGTGTGGCCAACAGCGGCGGCTTCCCCGCCCCCCGCTGCCCCTCCCCGCAGGTTTCTCTCAACCCTCAGTGCGCATGCGCGGGCGGCATGTCTCGGACATCGCCTTCAGCGGCCTTTGGCGACGCGGTGGTTGTGGCGGGAAAATTAATAAAAAAAACTTCTCCGAATAACCGCGACCTTTAACTACCCTCACGGATAATCCACACGGATCTCTGGACGGCAAGGCGAAGACGATCAATGGAATAATCTCCGGTGAGAGACGGAGAGAGATGGGCAGGCGTGAGGGCGAGCCAGGTTCAACTTTGTTGAACGCTGAGCGCAGAGTGAATGGGGTTTATACTCTTTGGTTCTATTGGGTAAAGTCACGTAGGTGAAAATAAAATAACAATTTTCACCTACGTGACTTTACCCAATAGAACCAAAGAGTATGGATCCTAGCAGCCACGAAAGCTTTAAATCTAGAATTGAATGGGGTTTGCTTCACTTAGCACGCGACTTGGACACTTCGGTGTGCAAAGTGTTGTCTGGTTGTGCCGTGTAAAGGAGGAGGACATTCAGTAAATGTCGTTGGTTTGTTAATGGGAGTGTGTGGCGCGGTAATGGACTGGGTACGACTTACAACACAAGTTCTGCTCACATTGCACGCTAAGGGTTAGCACGGCGATTACTACGTGTGCATTTATTAGTTATTGTTTATGTTAAAAGTAGTATTGATTGTTAAGACAATAATGTTTAGTATTTGTAGGTGAATCATTTCAATATTGTACAGTATAGCATTGTCCTGCTGTGTGGCTCTCACGTGGCGAGCATCAGTGCAGCAATATTCAGTACGTGGTTGTAATGTACTTCTATAGCCCCCTGCCACCAGTGCAACAGTATTCAGTACGTGGTTGTAATGTACTTCTATAGCCCCCTGCCACCAGTGCAACAGTATTCAGTACGTGGTTGTAATGCACTTCTATAGCCCCCTGCCATCAGTGCAGCAATATTCAGTACGTGGTTGTAATGCACTTCTATAGCCCCCTGCCACAAGTGCAGCAATATTCAGTACATGGTTGTAATGCACTTCTATAGCCCCCTGCCACCGGTGCAGCAATATTCAGTACATGGTTGTAATGTACTTCTATAGCCCCCTGCCACCAGTGCAGCAATATTCAGTACATGGTTGTAATGCACTTCTATAGCCCCCTGCCACAAGTGCAGCAATATTCAGTACGTGGTTGTAATGTACTTCTATAGCCCCCTGCCACCAGTGCAGCAATATTCAGTACGTGGTTGTAATGAACTTCTATAGCCCCCTGCCACCGGTGCAGCAATGTTCAGTACGTGGTTGTAATGCACTTCTATAGCCCCCTGCCACCAGTGCAGCAATATTCAGTACGTGGTTGTAATGTACTTCTATAGCCCCCTGCCATCAGTGCAGAAATATTCAGTATGTGGTTGTAATGCACTTCTATAGCCCCCTGCCACCAGTGCAGCAATATTCAGTACATTGTTGTAATCCACTTCTATAGCCCCCTGCCACCAGTGCAGCCATATTCAGTACGTGGTTGTAATGCACTTCTATAGCCCCCTGCCACCAGTGCAGCAATATTCAGTACGTGGTTGTAATGTACTTCTATAGCCCCCTGCCATCAGTGCAGAAATAT
Source organism: Petromyzon marinus (assembly GCF_048934315.1). Taxonomy (NCBI): domain Eukaryota; kingdom Metazoa; phylum Chordata; class Hyperoartia; order Petromyzontiformes; family Petromyzontidae; genus Petromyzon; species Petromyzon marinus. The sequence goes on from NC_133683.1 coordinate 1,958,587, forward strand.
TCAGTATGTGGTTGTAATGCACTTTTATAGCCCCCTGCCACCAGTGCAGCAATATTCAGTACATGGTTGTAATGTACTTCTATAGCCCCCTGCCACCAGTGCAGCAATATTCAGTACGTGGTTGTAATGCACTTCTATAGCCCCCTGCCATCAGTGCAGCAATATTCAGTGCATGGTTGTAATGCACTTCTATAGCCCCCTGCCATCAGTACAGCAATATTCAGTACATGGTTGTAATGTACTTCTATAGCCCCCTGCCACCAGTGCAGCAATATTCAATACGTGGTTGTAATGCACTTCTATAGCCCCCTGCCATCAGTGCAGCAATATTCAGTACATGGTTGTAATGTACTTCTATAGCCCCCTGCCACCAGTGCAGCAGTATTCAGTACGTGGTTGTAATGCACTTCTATAGCCCCCTGCCATCAGTGCAGCAATATTCAGTACGTGGTTGTAATGTACTTCTATAGCCCCCTGCCACAAGTGCAGCAATATTCAGTACATGGTTGTAATGCACTTCTATAGCCCCCTGCCACCGGTGCAGCAATATTCAGTACGTGGTTGTAATGCACTTCTATAGCCCCCTGCCATCAGTGCAGCAATATTCAGTACGTGGTTGTAATGTACTTCTATAGCCCCCTGCCACAAGTGCAGCAATATTCAGTACATGGTTGTAATGCACTTCTATAGCCCCCTGCCACCGGTGCAGCAATATTCAGTACATGGTTGTAATGTACTTCTATAGCCCCCTGCCACCAGTGCAGCAATATTCAGTACATGGTTGTAATGCACTTCTATAGCCCCCTGCCACAAGTGCAGCAATATTCAGTACGTGGTTGTAATGTACTTCTATAGCCCCCTGCCACCAGTGCAGCAATATTCAGTACGTGGTTGTAATGAACTTCTATAGCCCCCTGCCACCGGTGCAGCAATGTTCAGTACGTGGTTGTAATGCACTTCTATAGCCCCCTGCCACCAGTGCAGCAATATTCAGTACGTGGTTGTAATGTACTTCTATAGCCCCCTGCCATCAGTGCAGAAATATTCAGTATGTGGTTGTAATGCACTTCTATAGCCCCCTGCCACCAGTGCAGCAATATTCAGTACATTGTTGTAATCCACTTCTATAGCCCCCTGCCACCAGTGCAGCCATATTCAGTACGTGGTTGTAATGCACTTCTATAGCCCCCTGCCACCAGTGCAGCAATATTCAGTACGTGGTTGTAATGTACTTCTATAGCCCCCTGCCATCAGTGCAGAAATATTCAGTATGTGGTTGTAATGCACTTTTATAGCCCCCTGCCACCAGTGCAGCAATATTCAGTACATGGTTGTAATGTACTTCTATAGCCCCCTGCCACCAGTGCAGCAATATTCAGTACGTGGTTGTAATGCACTTCTATAGCCCCCTGCCATCAGTGCAGCAATATTCAGTGCATGGTTGTAATGCACTTCTATAGCCCCCTGCCATCAGTACAGCAATATTCAGTACATGGTTGTAATGTACTTCTATAGCCCCCTGCCACCAGTGCAGCAATATTCAATACGTGGTTGTAATGCACTTCTATAGCCCCCTGCCATCAGTGCAGCAATATTCAGTACATGGTTGTAATGTACTTCTATAGCCCCCTGCCACCAGTGCAGCAGTATTCAGTACGTGGTTGTAATGCACTTCTATAGCCCCCTGCCATCAGTGCAGCAATATTCAGTACGTGGTTGTAATGTACTTCTATAGCCCCCTGCCACAAGTGCAGCAATATTCAGTACATGGTTGTAATGCACTTCTATAGCCCCCTGCCACCGGTGCAGCAATATTCAGTACGTGGTTGTAATGCACTTCTATAGCCCCCTGCCATCAGTGCAGCAATATTCAGTACGTGGTTGTAATGTACTTCTATAGCCCCCTGCCACAAGTGCAGCAATATTCAGTACATGGTTGTAATGCACTTCTATAGCCCCCTGCCACCGGTGCAGCAATATTCAGTACATGGTTGTAATGTACTTCTATAGCCCCCTGCCACCAGTGCAGCAATATTCAGTACATGGTTGTAATGCACTTCTATAGCCCCCTGCCACAAGTGCAGCAATATTCAGTACGTGGTTGTAATGTACTTCTATAGCCCCCTGCCACCAGTGCAGCAATATTCAGTACGTGGTTGTAATGAACTTCTATAGCCCCCTGCCACCGGTGCAGCAATATTCAGTACGTGGTTGTAATGCACTTCTATAGCCCCCTGCCACCAGTGCAGCAATATTCAGTACGTGGTTGTAATGTACTTCTATAGCCCCCTGCCATCAGTGCAGAAATATTCAGTATGTGGTTGTAATGCACTTCTATAGCCCCCTGCCACCAGTGCAGGAATATTCAGTACATTGTTGTAATCCACTTCTATAGCCCCCTGCCACCAGTGCAGCCATATTCAGTACGTGGTTGTAATGCACTTTTATAGCCCCCTGCCACCAGTGCAGCAATATTCAGTACATGGTTGTAATGTACTTCTGTAGCCCCCTGCCACCAGTGCAGCAATATTCAGTACGTGGTTGTAATGCACTTCTATAGCCCCCTGCCACAAGTGCAGCAATATTCAGTACGTGGTTGTAATGTACTTCTATAGCCCCCTGCCACCAGTGCAGCAATATTCAGTACGTGGTTGTAATGAACTTCTATAGCCCCCTGCCACCAGTGCAGCAATATTCAGTACGTGGTTGTAATGCACTTCTATAGCCCCCTGCCATCAGTGCAGCAATATTCAGTGCATGGTTGTAATGCACTTCTATAGCCCCCTGCCACAAGTGCAGCAATATTCAGTACGTGGTTGTAATGTACTTCTATAGCCCCCTGCCACCAGTGCAGCAATATTCAGTACGTGGTTGTAATGAACTTCTATAGCCCCCTGCCACCAGTGCAGCAATATTCAGTACGTGGTTGTAATGCACTTCTATAGCCCCCTGCCACCAGTGCAGCAATATTCAGTACGTGGTTGTAATGTACTTCTATAGCCCCCTGCCATCAGTGCAGAAATATTCAGTATGTGGTTGTAATGCACTTCTATAGCCCCCTGCCACCAGTGCAGCAATATTCAGTACATTGTTGTAATCCACTTCTATAGCCCCCTGCCACCAGTGCAGCCATATTCAGTACGTGGTTGTAATGCACTTTTATAGCCCCCTGCCACCAGTGCAGCAATATTCAGTACGTGGTTGTAATGAACTTCTATAGCCCCCTGCCACCGGTGCAGCAATATTCAGTATGTGGTTGTAATGCACTTCTATAGCCCCCTGCCACCAGTGCAGCAATATTCAGTACATTGTTGTAATCCACTTCTATAGCCCCCTGCCACCAGTGCAGCCATATTCAGTACGTGGTTGTAATGCACTTTTATAGCCCCCTGCCACCAGTGCAGCAATATTCAGTACATGGTTGTAATGTACTTCTGTAGCCCCCTGCCACCAGTGCAGCAATATTCAGTACGTGGTTGTAATGCACTTCTATAGCCCCCTGCCACCAGTGCAGCAATATTCAGTACATTGTTGTAATCCACTTCTATAGCCCCCTGCCACCAGTGCAGCCATATTCAGTACGTGGTTGTAATGCACTTTTATAGCCCCCTGCCACCAGTGCAGCAATATTCAGTACGTGGTTGTAATGAACTTCTATAGCCCCCTGCCACCGGTGCAGCAATATTCAGTACGTGGTTGTAATGCACTTCTATAGCCCCCTGCCACCAGTGCAGCAATATTCAGTACGTGGTTGTAATGTACTTCTATAGCCCCCTGCCATCAGTGCAGAAATATTCAGTATGTGGTTGTAATGCACTTCTATAGCCCCCTGCCACCAGTGCAGCAATATTCAGTACATTGTTGTAATCCACTTCTATAGCCCCCTGCCACCAGTGCAGCCATATTCAGTACGTGGTTGTAATGCACTTTTATAGCCCCCTGCCACCAGTGCAGCAATATTCAGTACATGGTTATAATGTACTTCTGTAGCCCCCTGCCACCAGTGCAGCAATATTCAGTACGTGGTTGTAATGCACTTCTATAGCCCCCTGCCACAAGTGCAGCAATATTCAGTACGTGGTTGTAATGTACTTCTATAGCCCCCTGCCACCAGTGCAGCAATATTCAGTACGTGGTTGTAATGAACTTCTATAGCCCCCTGCCACCGGTGCAGCAATATTCAGTACGTGGTTGTAATGCACTTCTATAGCCCCCTGCCATCAGTGCAGCAATATTCAGTGCATGGTTGTAATGCACTTCTATAGCCCCCTGCCACAAGTGCAGCAATATTCAGTACGTGGTTGTAATGTACTTCTATAGCCCCCTGCCACCAGTGCAGCAATATTCAGTACGTGGTTGTAATGTACTTCTATAGCCCCCTGCCATCAGTGCAGAAATATTCAGTATGTGGTTGTAATGCACTTTTATAGCCCCCTGCCACCAGTGCAGCAATATTCAGTACATGGTTGTAATGTACTTCTATAGCCCCCTGCCACCAGTGCAGCAATATTCAGTACGTGGTTGTAATGCACTTCTATAGCCCCCTGCCATCAGTGCAGCAATATTCAGTGCATGGTTGTAATGCACTTCTATAGCCCCCTGCCATCAGTACAGCAATATTCAGTACATGGTTGTAATGTACTTCTATAGCCCCCTGCCACCAGTGCAGAAATATTCAGTATGTGGTTGTAATGCACTTCTATAGCCCCCTGCCACCAGTGCAGCAATATTCAGTACATTGTTGTAATCCACTTCTATAGCCCCCTGCCACCAGTGCAGCCATATTCAGTACGTGGTTGTAATGCACTTTTATAGCCCCCTGCCACCAGTGCAGCAATATTCAGTACATTGTTGTAATCCACTTCTATAGCCCCCTGCCACCAGTGCAGCCATATTCAGTACGTGGTTGTAATGCACTTTTATAGCCCCCTGCCACCAGTGCAGCAATATTCAGTACATGGTTGTAATGTACTTCTGTAGCCCCCTGCCACCAGTGCAGCAATATTCAGTACGTGGTTGTAATGCACTTCTATAGCCCCCTGCCACCAGTGCAGCAATATTCAGTACATTGTTGTAATCCACTTCTATAGCCCCCTGCCACCAGTGCAGCCATATTCAGTACGTGGTTGTAATGCACTTTTATAGCCCCCTGCCACCAGTGCAGCAATATTCAGTACGTGGTTGTAATGAACTTCTATAGCCCCCTGCCACCGGTGCAGCAATATTCAGTACGTGGTTGTAATGCACTTCTATAGCCCCCTGCCACCAGTGCAGCAATATTCAGTACGTGGTTGTAATGTACTTCTATAGCCCCCTGCCATCAGTGCAGAAATATTCAGTATGTGGTTGTAATGCACTTCTATAGCCCCCTGCCACCAGTGCAGCAATATTCAGTACATTGTTGTAATCCACTTCTATAGCCCCCTGCCACCAGTGCAGCCATATTCAGTACGTGGTTGTAATGCACTTTTATAGCCCCCTGCCACCAGTGCAGCAATATTCAGTACATGGTTATAATGTACTTCTGTAGCCCCCTGCCACCAGTGCAGCAATATTCAGTACGTGGTTGTAATGCACTTCTATAGCCCCCTGCCACAAGTGCAGCAATATTCAGTACGTGGTTGTAATGTACTTCTATAGCCCCCTGCCACCAGTGCAGCAATATTCAGTACGTGGTTGTAATGAACTTCTATAGCCCCCTGCCACCGGTGCAGCAATATTCAGTACGTGGTTGTAATGCACTTCTATAGCCCCCTGCCATCAGTGCAGCAATATTCAGTGCATGGTTGTAATGCACTTCTATAGCCCCCTGCCACAAGTGCAGCAATATTCAGTACGTGGTTGTAATGTACTTCTATAGCCCCCTGCCACCAGTGCAGCAATATTCAGTACGTGGTTGTAATGTACTTCTATAGCCCCCTGCCATCAGTGCAGAAATATTCAGTATGTGGTTGTAATGCACTTTTATAGCCCCCTGCCACCAGTGCAGCAATATTCAGTACATGGTTGTAATGTACTTCTATAGCCCCCTGCCACCAGTGCAGCAATATTCAGTACGTGGTTGTAATGCACTTCTATAGCCCCCTGCCATCAGTGCAGCAATATTCAGTGCATGGTTGTAATGCACTTCTATAGCCCCCTGCCATCAGTACAGCAATATTCAGTACATGGTTGTAATGTACTTCTATAGCCCCCTGCCACCAGTGCAGCAATATTCAATACGTGGTTGTAATGCACTTCTATAGCCCCCTGCCATCAGTGCAGCAATATTCAGTACATGGTTGTAATGTACTTCTATAGCCCCCTGCCACCAGTGCAGCAGTATTCAGTACGTGGTTGTAATGCACTTCTATAGCCCCCTGCCATCAGTGCAGCAATATTCAGTACGTGGTTGTAATGTACTTCTATAGCCCCCTGCCACAAGTGCAGCAATATTCAGTACATGGTTGTAATGCACTTCTATAGCCCCCTGCCACCGGTGCAGCAATATTCAGTACGTGGTTGTAATGCACTTCTATAGCCCCCTGCCATCAGTGCAGCAATATTCAGTACGTGGTTGTAATGTACTTCTATAGCCCCCTGCCACAAGTGCAGCAATATTCAGTACATGGTTGTAATGCACTTCTATAGCCCCCTGCCACCGGTGCAGCAATATTCAGTACATGGTTGTAATGTACTTCTATAGCCCCCTGCCACCAGTGCAGCAATATTCAGTACATGGTTGTAATGCACTTCTATAGCCCCCTGCCACAAGTGCAGCAATATTCAGTACGTGGTTGTAATGTACTTCTATAGCCCCCTGCCACCAGTGCAGCAATATTCAGTACGTGGTTGTAATGAACTTCTATAGCCCCCTGCCACCGGTGCAGCAATATTCAGTACGTGGTTGTAATGCACTTCTATAGCCCCCTGCCACCAGTGCAGCAATATTCAGTACGTGGTTGTAATGTACTTCTATAGCCCCCTGCCATCAGTGCAGAAATATTCAGTATGTGGTTGTAATGCACTTCTATAGCCCCCTGCCACCAGTGCAGCAATATTCAGTACATTGTTGTAATCCACTTCTATAGCCCCCTGCCACCAGTGCAGCCATATTCAGTACGTGGTTGTAATGCACTTTTATAGCCCCCTGCCACCAGTGCAGCAATATTCAGTACATGGTTGTAATGTACTTCTGTAGCCCCCTGCCACCAGTGCAGCAATATTCAGTACGTGGTTGTAATGCACTTCTATAGCCCCCTGCCACAAGTGCAGCAATATTCAGTACGTGGTTGTAATGTACTTCTATAGCCCCCTGCCACCAGTGCAGCAATATTCAGTACGTGGTTGTAATGAACTTCTATAGCCCCCTGCCACCGGTGCAGCAATATTCAGTACGTGGTTGTAATGCACTTCTATAGCCCCCTGCCATCAGTGCAGCAATATTCAGTGCATGGTTGTAATGCACTTCTATAGCCCCCTGCCACAAGTGCAGCAATATTCAGTACGTGGTTGTAATGTACTTCTATAGCCCCCTGCCACCAGTGCAGCAATATTCAGTACGTGGTTGTAATGAACTTCTATAGCCCCCTGCCACCAGTGCAGCAATATTCAGTACGTGGTTGTAATGCACTTCTATAGCCCCCTGCCACCAGTGCAGCAATATTCAGTACGTGGTTGTAATGTACTTCTATAGCCCCCTGCCATCAGTGCAGAAATATTCAGTATGTGGTTGTAATGCACTTCTATAGCCCCCTGCCACCAGTGCAGCAATATTCAGTACATTGTTGTAATGCACTTTTATAGCCCCCTGCCACCAGTGCAGCAATATTCAGTACGTGGTTGTAATGAACTTCTATAGCCCCCTGCCACCGGTGCAGCAATATTCAGTATGTGGTTGTAATGCACTTCTATAGCCCCCTGCCACCAGTGCAGCAATATTCAGTACATTGTTGTAATCCACTTCTATAGCCCCCTGCCACCAGTGCAGCCATATTCAGTACGTGGTTGTAATGCACTTTTATAGCCCCCTGCCACCAGTGCAGCAATATTCAGTACATGGTTGTAATGTACTTCTGTAGCCCCCTGCCACCAGTGCAGCAATATTCAGTACGTGGTTGTAATGCACTTCTATAGCCCCCTGCCACCAGTGCAGCAATATTCAGTACATTGTTGTAATCCACTTCTATAGCCCCCTGCCACCAGTGCAGCCATATTCAGTACGTGGTTGTAATGCACTTTTATAGCCCCCTGCCACCAGTTCAGCAATATTCAGTACGTGGTTGTAATGAACTTCTATAGCCCCCTGCCACCGGTGCAGCAATATTCAGTACGTGGTTGTAATGCACTTCTATAGCCCCCTGCCACCAGTGCAGCAATATTCAGTACGTGGTTGTAATGTACTTCTATAGCCCCCTGCCATCAGTGCAGAAATATTCAGTATGTGGTTGTAATGCACTTCTATAGCCCCCTGCCACCAGTGCAGCAATATTCAGTACATTGTTGTAATCCACTTCTATAGCCCCCTGCCACCAGTGCAGCCATATTCAGTACGTGGTTGTAATGCACTTTTATAGCCCCCTGCCACCAGTGCAGCAATATTCAGTACATGGTTATAATGTACTTCTGTAGCCCCCTGCCACCAGTGCAGCAATATTCAGTACGTGGTTGTAATGCACTTCTATAGCCCCCTGCCACAAGTGCAGCAATATTCAGTACGTGGTTGTAATGTACTTCTATAGCCCCCTGCCACCAGTGCAGCAATATTCAGTACGTGGTTGTAATGAACTTCTATAGCCCCCTGCCACCGGTGCAGCAATATTCAGTACGTGGTTGTAATGCACTTCTATAGCCCCCTGCCATCAGTGCAGCAATATTCAGTGCATGGTTGTAATGCACTTCTATAGCCCCCTGCCACAAGTGCAGCAATATTCAGTACGTGGTTGTAATGTACTTCTATAGCCCCCTGCCACCAGTGCAGCAATATTCAGTACGTGGTTGTAATGAACTTCTATAGCCCCCTGCCACCGGTGCAGCAATATTCAGTACGTGGTTGTAATGCACTTCTATAGCCCCCTGCCACCAGTGCAGCAATATTCAGTACGTGGTTGTAATGTACTTCTATAGCCCCCTGCCATCAGTGCAGAAATATTCAGTATGTGGTTGTAATGCACTTCTATAGCCCCCTGCCACCAGTGCAGCAATATTCAGTACATTGTTGTAATCCACTTCTATAGCCCCCTGCCACCAGTGCAGCCATATTCAGTACGTGGTTGTAATGCACTTTTATAGCCCCCTGCCACCAGTGCAGCAATATTCAGTACATGGTTGTAATGTACTTCTGTAGCCCCCTGCCACCAGTGCAGCAATATTCAGTACGTGGTTGTAATGCACTTCTATAGCCCCCTGCCATCAGTGCAGCAATATTCAGTGCATGGTTGTAATGCACTTCTATAGCCCCCTGCCACCAGTGCAGCAATATTCAGTACGTGGTTGTAATGCACTTCTATAGCTCCCTGCCACCAGTTCAGCAATATTCAGTACGTGGTTGTAATGTACTTCTATAGCCCCCTGCCACCAGTGCAGCAATATTCAGTACGTGGATGTAATGTACTTCTATAGCCCCCTGCCACCAGTGCAGCAATATTCAGTACGTGGTTGTAATGCACTTCTATAGCCCCCTGCCACCAGTTCAGCAGTATTCAGTACGTGGTTGTAATGCACTTCTATAGCCCCCTGACATTGTGCAGCAATGTTCAGTACATTGTTGTAATGCACTTCTATAGCCCCCTGCCACCACCAAATTCACACTGACCAGCGTGGTGAAGTACGGTAAATAACCCCTCCCCCTGGGAGCTGCATAGCATGGGACAGCTGTCAGCCAGCAATGGATTGAAAAAGGAGCTGTACTCTGCACACGTTGTTATTCAGGGTAGGGTAAGGAACTTGGAGGTTCGGTATGCATAATGTGCTCGGAAAGTATTGTATTCTGTATGTGTGTTGAATCTCTTTCGCACCGTACCAAGCCCACTGTGCTCTTCGGAGGTGCGATAATATATAAATATAAGTAGTCATACTACTGTAATACCACTATTAATATGTAGCATTCATTTTATTAGTAGTACTGTAATTTGTTGATATGCAGGTGTACATGCCAAACGTTAACCAATGTTAAATGTTAAGCCTTCTCTTTTGAATACAGTGTGTTTTAAACATGGAGTTGTCTCCAGCTAATTCTTAAATGTATATCATTCATAATGTAGTAGTAGGCAGGTAGAGCATTTATGACACTTCAATTGTACATAGAGCTTGCAGGTGTGATGAAGGAAAGCATGGGAAAGGCTGGAATTTTTGTTGAAAAAAGGACAACAGCCACAGTAGCTTAAGAGACCTAACGCTGAAGCTGCTAACGCGAAGTGGTCGACGCTGGCCCATGCGTTGTGACGTCGGACCCACTTTCCGCACACAGCAGCTCCTCATGGTGCCCCCCATACCAGGACCAGTGGTGACCTGGTAGCCACAGCGATTCCTCTCCCTGGCCCCATTCGGTTCGGGCATCCCAAATCGTACAAAATGAACTGCAACGGTGGTGAGACAAACAGCCCTTCGGGCGACAGCACGGTGACGGACACAAGCCCTCGCGGCAGCCAGGGCAGCTCGCTGCTCCGGACCGGAAGCGGGGGCTAGCACAGCCCTGTGGTGTGCGGAGAGCAGTGCTGCTCGTAGGCGAGCGGTGCGCTGGACGCCTACATCGAGGACTTTGAGCAGAGCGGAATCTGTGCGTCACCGCTACCCAGGATACGTGCAGAGCACAGCACCGCGCAGCATGGCGGAGCGGAGACGCGCGGAGGAGAGGAGGATGCACAGTGTGGATGAGGGTGGGTTGCGCCTCTCGCCACGCGAGGAATCGCTCCGTGGTGCTTGCGCTCGAGTGGCTATCGAGTGTGCAGGCGGTGCAATGGTATCGAAGCTATAGTAATAGGTTTTTACCCTTTTATCTGGCACAAACACTGACACCTTTATACAAGGGATCATGTTTGCAATAACCACAACACAAGTAGTCAAAATGCAAACAAAAAAGACAACTGATAATATGCACTGTCCTTGAATTTGATTGGTCCACACCCGAGACGGCTTTTCTGAGATCCCAGTCTCCACTGGTGTTGGACCAGAAGACGCAAAAAGGCGTCTTCTTATTCTTAGCGTCTTCTTGTTTGCATTTTGACTACTTGCGTTGTGGTTATCGCAAACATGATCCCTTGTATAAAAGTGTCAGTTTTTGTGCCAGATAAAAGGGTAAAAACCTATTACTATATCTTGTTACTGGCAAAGGAGGTCTCATAAGGTATCGAAGCTAGTTGACTGGATGGGGGATAATTGGAGAGGAGAACCCCATTTTTTTTGCTTGTACTGGGTGCTTGTCAATTATGCTATGCTATCATGAATGTAATGTAATTCCCCTAGAAAAAAAACCCTTAAGGTCTAAAGATACATTTTCGTGAGAGTCCCACACTGGGATGCTTGGCAAATTCCATTAATGAGTTCATTTTATGTCAGAGAAAACTATCCACAGTAAGCACACGCATATGAGAGGATAGCATAGGTCTGAACAGATAGGTCGGTGCATGCATTTCTTTCTCCTGTCATCTTCCAGCAACTTCACTGATTATCGAGTTTGTAAAGTTTGTGAAATCTAAGTGATCCTCCAACCTTTGTGTCAAAATTTGCAGATCCTAGACTGGACACATCTGAAGTTTAAACAATAACAGCTCATGCACTGATTTATCCCATATTCTCACAAACTCCACAAACGGATAACATCATTAGTTACTGATGGTGCAAAGTAAGGCAACATTGCAGGATTGCCGTTCAGGGGTCAAGGAATCTAGGGGAGAGCAAATTCATTGTGTACCAGTAAAATGTCTGTGGGTCTTACATTGCAGGTGGCATGCTGCTTGTGGAGGACCTCATCTTGGGCACGTGCAGCCTCACTGCTGCGCTGCAGCGGTCGTGGCTCATAGCCCGACGGTCAGTCTAACCACGGACCAGCTCCTAGCGGCGCCAGTTGACGGTTCCTCCAAGTCCTTGCTCCGCTCGCCTGGCGCCCACCGAGACCTCACAGTGTCGCACAGAGGCAAGCGGTCATCTCTCGGGGTCACCGCGCACAGCTTCGGCGCATCATTGGTGAGGGGCAATAAGCCAACTAAACGGTTGAGCTCAACAGCGAGAAGCAACAAGGCCGTGATGCCATTAAATTTGTCGGCAAAGCCCGAAAATTATTTCTTTTCTAACCAGACGAATGTTTTGTTGTACTTATGGAGCAGTGAAGCAACTAGGCGTGAGCACTTGCCGAACGGCGGCTGTGCGACAAGTACCTATCTCAGGTGGTTGACAAGCCAAAAGGATAAGCTGGATGTGTCAGGGATCACGAGCATTCCTGAGCTCAGGTACCCGGCCTGGCTGCGTGACTGCGATGTGGACTCCCAGACCAGCAGCCACGAGACGGATACCAGCACAAAGAGAGCAGGTGCCGCTCAGAGCCCGCAAAGCAGACCAAAGTACCCAGAGTGGCTCAAAGTTTTGGATATCTCCGGCCTTACGAATGTAGCCAACGAGGAGCCCGTGTCAGAGGACAATAGATCCCTAGGTGTGTGTATATATATAGTCTGTATATAGCAGATGACATTTCATATGTTTTCAGGTACATATTCAGTCTTTTCTCACAGAGACGGCTGAGCGGCCACCCATGTGGTTGTGACGTGCGATGCGTGATTCTTGATGCACAGCCTCATTGGAGGAGCTGCTGAGCAGGGCGCACATGGAGTTGGACTCCCCCGGCTTGGAGGCCCCCTCCCCGGGCAGCTTCAACACGGACGTCTTTCTAGGGGCTGATCGTCCCTGGGAAAACCCCTCCACGCCATTGTGAATTTATCTTTATATCCACACTCACGCACAGCATAGAGGCTGCACCGCCTCTAAGTATGATGTCAGATTTTGAATGTTATAAGCTAAGCAGGTAAGCCTGGTTATTACTTGGATGGGAGACTGTTTTGAAATAGCATATATTATAGATTTTGGCTGCTAGGTAACCAGGAGTTAGTAATACGGCAATGGAATCTTGAATCTATATCCGGAGTTTTGCATTTTACTCCCTCTGTTTTCACCGGGTTCTCCGTTTTCCTCTCACATACCACTCGCTGATGAAATTTGCAAAATATCACTGCCAAACCCTCCTGAGACTTGGTGAGATTTTTCTGGCTTCCACCTTGATAATAAGTCAACCAAGTAATTTTCTCTCAATCGTGTCTCTTCTCAGGGCCGTGTACCACCTGTCGCGTCTGAAAGAGCTGGTTGACACCATCAAGGAGAACAAGGATGGCTGACTACCCGTGATGTAGAAAGCCCGAAAGCATTTTATGGCGGTGGTCGAGGTTTCTACTCAGAAGGATACGTTCGCTTGGTCATGCTAATTCATGGTTGTTAAACATCAATGGTACTTCAGGTGCTGTGGTGTGAATCGCAATTACTTGTGAACTTGTGGGGCCCATGGGGCACAGTAATTGCCCTGTTAATGGAAGTGCCACAACAAAGTATTGGAAAAATGTGATAAAGTTCGTTCAGGGTTGGAGTTATTGAATGGTTGCAGCAGTATTTTGCACAGCAAATCCATACAGACTCAAATGTCACTTGAAATAGAACGGATATGTGAACAATATTGTGAGCACAACTAAACTAATTTTGGTTTTAGCCATTTTGGAAGGAGACTACTTTATTGGGAACATACATGCTAGTATTTGTGTAGTTATAAACATTTGGGAAATCACTGTAAAAGTACATTTGCTTATTTAGATTGCACTATACCTGTATTGTAAAATTTCAGAACCTTTTATGTAATTTGTAATCAATAAACCAAAGTTGCATATTGTATGCAACCCATGACTTGGATTGTTTTTATCATGTCTTGTTTAGCATGGTTGGTTATGTACAGTGTGAAAGAAATTCAACATACATTAAATATTTTCTGATATTTGAATGTTTATATTGTACATGTATATTTATTTTACAATAAATCTGAGACAAAGGCTTATACACATGGAATTGAAAATATTCAGCTATGATTTGTATTTCTCAAGTATTTTAAGAAAAGTCAGCGAGTCTCGTGACATGTCTTCACATTTGGGAGTGATGATTGTGATGGATATACAGGCATTAACCTGCTTACATTCCTAGAGTATGTAAGGTGAATTTGGGCATTCTGGGTGATTGGGTTTTAGGCCAAACACAGGCAGATGGTGGGGGATAGATGTTTTCAAGCATCTATTAATTATTCATCGGCATGTACTATCTTACTATGATGTAAAGTTCAAAAACATGGTTCATGAAGGGAATGGAATAAAAACTCAACTGTGCACAAGTATGGAGGAATTAATACTTGGAATTCAATGCAAAGATCTGGCCATATGGCGTTTACTGGGCACCAGGGTTGCCAAACAACACGTGAAAGATGTGTATCAGGCACAGCCTCTGCATTATGAAAAAAATATCACTTCCTGAAGAAGTGCATTTTGCTTCTCCTGTCTTAGGTCACCATCAAAATAAATTAGAGCAAATGTGACTCGACTGACACAGGCAGCATTTATACTTGTGAAGTGTTCTCCTTCCGACGTGTGGTGTGTGTCGCACACACTGTCGGAGACGAGGTAGTTGCAGGAGACATCGTCTCTTTATTATCTTGTTCACACCAACTCCGGCCTCACTCTCTCGACCACGTTGCCATAGAGCCCGGCCTAGACACGACCCTGTCCGTGTTGCACCGACGGCGTCGACCGAGAAGGCCAACGACTGTCTGGCCACGCAATGATTGGGCGAATGCGGTGGCAACGACAGCGACGTCGAGACGAGTCCACTCCCAGAACCGGCAGCCCGGAGCTGTCGCTCTCCGCTGCTTATATTATATTCTATATTCTACTCGGTGCGGCTTGGCTCTGCCCTATCCACGCCTCCCTTCTCGAACCGACCAGAGGGTTCCAGAGGCTTCCCTATGAGGTCTTCCATGACCCTTGCCCCAATTCCTCTGCCCGGCCGGCACACCCGTATATATGCTCAACGGCGTGTGCGCAAACTTTCCACTGCAGTTGCCGCTGCTGGACAGCAGTCAGCGCTGTGTCACTACACTTGTATGAACACAAGAATTACATAATCACATCTACACTTATATGTAATGGGCTGAGATAGGCGCACACAACTTCTTGGGAGGCAACACTATTTATTAACACCAACACATTACACTTAACATAAATTTCGATTTAAAGCTTTCGTGACTGCGGGCTAACACCAATCCCGAATATCCGCCCCCACAGCCCTTTAAATAACCTCCCATACAGCCCCCCAATCGGCTATGCGTGTATGAGTGACGTCCCTGCCCTCTAACCCCCGACCCCCCCCGTCCCGCGCGTGCGATTGGTGTGTCGCTCTAAAACCGACTCCAAATCCCCGCCCCGCAGCCCTTTAAACAATCTCCATTGCCCGGCATCGGCGGCAACGCGTGTGCGAAGGACGTCATTGCCCTCTGACCCCTGACCCCCCGTTTAGTTTGTGTGAGTGGTGCGCGGGGTTGTGTGAGCGGAGACGTCGCGTTTGAGTGGCTGAGAAGCGACGGATTGATTCCAGGCAGCCACGTGCCAGCCCCGAGCTATGCCCCACAAACAGGACCCGCGGACCCGAGGGGCTGCGCCGTGAGGAGAGTAGCCGGAGAGCGGCAGCCCTCTCACCGCGAGCGAGGAGTCGAGTAACGGCTGCTCTCACTTGAGCGAGGAGTCCGGAGCCCGCAGCCCTCTCGAGATCAGCCCTCCCCCAGGGGGGGAGCCGGGGGCCCGCATCCCCCACAACTGACAACCTGTGTACCAACTGGCCGAGCGAGAGTTTGTGTGTATTTGAGCACAATCGTGCCAGTGTTTAGCTGTACCAGGGAGTTTGATGCAGCAGATTGTTTCGGTGTAGCAGGGTGTCCGGATTGTGCCGGCACACTATCCTTCTATCTGTAATGTCGTAGGGTGAGCTCCATTAAAAGTTTACTCGGACCCCAACCTGTCAAAGCGCCTAATCTCGGAACGTGGTTCTCAACCTCGTACCTCACCCATGCTACGTACCTTTGAGACGTCCTGCTTTTACAAATGTTGATGAACTGGAGGGCAAAGGTCTGGAGGACCCCACATGGAGTCTGGTTTCTCACACCCGCGCCTCCTGTGACATTTCTGGAGGCTTCTCTGGAATCTTTGTCCCATTTATTGAGTGCAGATTTGGCTTACTTCTAGCTTCATCCCAAGACGTCATCCAGTTTGGAAATACCCGAAGGTTGTGGGAGTCGCCCCGTGCTTCAGTTTCTTTCCAACCCTCGTAATGGCCGGATGCTCACCAGCCGGAAGTCTTTTGCTGCTTACACTACGACCGAGGTGTTGAGAGCAACCATCTCGTGGCTGGTCGGCAATGGAGATGGTATTGTCGATTTGGGGAGCGTGAGTCTGTGGCGTTCGTGGTGCTGCTGTCACGGAGGCGACACGAGTTTAGGAAATTCAGTTTTGTGGGTTTCCTGTAGCGAGCACTGAAAGATCCTCTCTTCCTCTTTCTCCACCCTTGTCTCTGCTGTCTCCATGTCCCCGTTCAACTCTTTCTACACCGCTTTCCTTGAATGTGCAGCTGCCTTTACGGCCTCCCCTCTCCCCTTCTCTCCACCTCCAACCCATCTCCGTCGTAATCTCCTCCCCTTTGTTCAGGCTCTTCCCTTTCTTCCTCAGTCTATGGATGGGGTTATTGTTTATCGGGCTCTTATACAAAAAATGGAGCTTATTTTAGCCTTTGAATAGGATTTTCTGTTTTCCTTCGGTAGCGTGTTGCGCACATAGGGAAGATCGAGCCACGCCACCGGTTCCCATGATCAAAATCTTTGTCAACTTGTCTCCCTCGGTAGGAATGCCTTTCCTTCTGCAGCAAGCAATTGTCTTCTCTCTCTCCTCCGGTATTTCTTCCGATGCGCTTTCTTAATCTCGCTTGCTGTGTGTATCGACTCTATCATTCAACAAGGGCAAATAAAAAAAAAATGCTTTTTTTTCCTCCACTGTTTTACCACTATACCTCCTCAGTGGGTACTCGGAGTTTCATCTAATGTACTATTTGATGAGTCGCTTCCACACAGCACAAAGGCGGTAGCTATCCGAACTGTAAATTTTTCTTCCAATTTCGATAGATTCTCGAATTATTCTTGGGCAGTAGTAGCTAGTTTTGCACAGAACTTCAACATTAGAATCAACTGAGTGTCCTTGTTGGCACGTGTGTTCTGCTACTGCTGAACACGGGTGCCAACAAATAATACATTATTTAAATGCATGCCTATAAAGGGCAGCATACTTCAATAGGGATTACCATTGGTACGGCTATTTTAATACACAATAGACAGGAAGGACAAGATCAAAGGGCTCTCATAATGCACATGCATAATGCACGTTGACTCGGTAATCTCCCCCCCCCCCCCCCCCCCACTTTGCGCGAGAGTGCCACAAATCTGGCTGTCGCCTGATGAAGCTAGTTGTAATTACTGGCAAAACGTCGTACTCCGATTGTAAATGTTGTGGCTTGGCTCTCCAAAGTACCAGTGACGAATTGGCTTGTTCTGTTTCCGTGACAACCCTTACTAGTTGGCTGTGTCGAGTGGTGGCGGGTTTTAACGACACGTTTATATATGTATGCGATCTAATCCAAAAAACACCTCTATGGATGATATTGGGCGCGAAAGCCTACATGTTAAACCAAAATTTAAAATATATACAAAATAACAATAATTTCTAGTTTTCCTCATTCACATCGTGATTCGTATGAACAGACATGAGATGATTGAGACATGTTAAATCATAAACGTATTTATTAATATATATATACAGATAGTCCTCGACTGCAATGTCCTTGTCCACGTGCAAACAGAGTTAGGATAGCAGCCTCCTTTAAAAGCCAGAGTAGATTTATACGCTGTAGAAGACAGTTGATGAATCCTCGTTGCTTGATTCCTCCTCGGATCCCTTCAGCAGTGAGTCGTCACCAGTCTTCTCTGCCTGCTCATTCTCCATGTGGCACGGCTGGGGTGGGTGCAATACGCCAGGAGACTCCTTATGCAGCGAGCAGCGAAGCAGGCCCATCTCTGCCTGCTCATCCTCAACGTGGAATTGAGGAGATGGCGGTGAGCTGGGGGCATCGGTGAGGAGGGTGTTACGGAGACGGCCCAGCTCTGCCTGCTGCAGAATCGTCTGTACGACGAAGCGCTCGCGGCGCCTGCAGGCGCGCACATGGGATGGCGTGTCCGGGATGATGTATGCAATGCAGGCCTTCGTGAATAACACCACGTGCTGCACACGTCCACACACAGGTAAAGGATTTTCAGTTTCAGGATTTGCATGTAAAGGGTGCTTACTAAATATAATATGGCAGCATCTTAAAGTGCTTTACATCTCAGGTCAACTATTCCGGGGACCTGAAGCCCAGGGATATTATATTGTTACGTCGTTTTTCCCAATTAAATTAAGTCATTTGAGTAATTTTTGAACATTTGGCAAATTATACCGAGACACTTTTTTTGAATTACTTAATGGGTTTTTTACGTTCACTATGCAGCAGGCAACATTTATGATGTGCAGTTAATGCACCCACAGTATTCACCTGGGCAGCCGCAAATTACCGCAACAATCAGCAAACACTTACACTCGGCCATGTCACCACTACAAAGATTCCCTGTGTAGCCTTTCACAGACTGAGACAAGTGCATCTATGAAGGGTGGCACAGTGCCTGTGGGGGTGGTGTGCACCTTTATCTCGCCAGTGATGATTTTCACACACTTCATCAAGTACTCATTTTAAGACAGAATCAACTTAAGGGAAGCTCAACACTGGTTCTAATATTTTCCACTGTTGTTGGCTGTGGCCAGAAATAGTACTCCGGTCACACAGGATTGGTAGCGCAGTTCACAAACAACAACGCAGCCGCTCCCCTTCCCACACGCACACATGCTTACGTGTGACAAATTGCATCAAAAACATGAATCGTCTGCTGCATGATGAAAGTGAGTATTGTATTACCACTATTATTTGTGATCTCAGAAATACTGTGCAATTGTGAGGTGTAATAGCATTACTGGCATTATCTGTAATGACCCATTGACAATGATCACGGTTTGCTCTGCTGACCTTAACAACTGCTCACAGATGAGTCTATACGATGGTGCAGTAGTGTAAGGCTTTGCACACTAGACTTGCAATCCAGAGGTCACGGGTGTGAATTGATCTTTGATCGTGGGAGTGTAAACAACGGTGAAAGGTTTTTTTTTACATTCCACTGCCTCTATCCACCAAGCAGTGTAAGTGGAATACATCCAGTCAATTGGTCGGCTGAGTTTGGTGCTGTTCAGTGCGGGAACTCCCAGCTCTTCCCAAGACGTCTGTCCAGTGTGGAAGAGCAGTTCAAATACATCTTAAGGGTCTCTCTTGAGCTCCCTATAGCAGGAGCCCTTTTGCCATCAGTGACATGAGCAAGTAATTGGAGGGCTGTACCTTTATCTTTCAATGGGTTTATGAATGTGTGTGTGTGTGCATGTTGATGTGTACCTGCATGGCAATGGCGAAGGCCAGCTTTGCCGTCAGTACTTTCCAGTACTGCTTGGTGACGGAGTAGGCTTGGGGATGATCCGGCGGGTAGCGATGACCTGGATACCTACACACATACAACCACAAGCACGCATGGACTATATTGAGCAAAGTGCCTCGAAAGTAGAGTTGGCGCTAAATTGAACAAGTATGGTTGTGCACAAACGGTATATGCGTTCACAGCCCTTTAAAAAATCCGCTTCTGAAAGAGGGCCTTCCCACAACGTGCAGCTTGTGGGGGCTCTATTGACCATGGTTCACGCTGGTCCGTACCAGGTTGGTGAAGGTAGGGAGTACAGATAATGGGAGAACAATATAGCACAACTATTCATTTTTCTGATCTACCCACTGCTGACAACCTAGCTCCAAAGTCGCCTACTGCACCTGCATTGTGCATGGTGTTCATCAATCTAAGCACGAACAAGGCTCAAGCCTGCTTGACTTCCGGAATCTAAGATTAGCTGTATTCGTGGTGATTTGGTCATAGTCAAGTAAGGTTATATTAAATATCGATCAATATGGTTATATTGATTATAGTTGTGTATGCCAGCAATTCAAAAACGTTACAGAAAAGGGTTGGTAGATCGCATCAATTTCCTAACTAACTGTGCTGTGAGGTGACCAGAAGATGGCTGTAGAGCAAGTGGTTTCATGTCTGTGTGGACCTTTAAGCTTCATTTCATTATCATGGGTTCTCCAGGACCTCTTATTGCATCCCACATGCATAAGACCACCTTAAACTGGAATCCCAATGCACGGTCTTCCTGAAAAGGGATCTTGAGACTCAATTAAGCAGTCGTGGATCGATAGATAAATAAATAACATTACTCTTTAGCAAGGTAACAATGAGCTGTAATTTATATCAATCTATTATTATATTTCTCTAAGTGGGACTTTGGTTGTAAAGCCATCCCACCCGTACCCACTGCTCCCCCCCTCCAATTCCCCCCCCACCCCCTTTACTGTCCCCACCCACCATGCACACTCTTCCCCCAACCCTACCACAACCTCTTACTACCCAACTAAGCCAAACCCTGTGTCCACGGTAAGGGGCAGGGCATAAACAGAGGTGGGGCCTAGGGGAAGTGTGGGTCTTAAAAGGAAAGTCACGGAGTGAAAAGAGGAAGAAAACGAGCATAATCAGGAAGGGGCGGAGCCAGGAGGACGCCACACCCAGACATCAGTGCATCACATTCGCAGGGACGGCACCCCCGATAGCTGGGCATGACACTGAATGGCACAAACCTGCAGGTTGTGTGGATTGCCGGATCAAACCAGGCTGGCAGGATGTTGGGATAATTTTGCTCCTTGAAGTTGCTGATCTTGAAAATTGAAAAGCTGTCCTCCGTGTACCCATGCATTGTAGGCGAACCTGTGCCATACTCTGCTGAGTATCCATAATAATACACCAGGCGTGGGATGATGTCCGTTGTGAATGCCAAGATGCATGACTGTGGAATTAGCATACGGAGGCACAGCGATAGCGGTCACTTAGCATGCAATGATTTGACCAAGGCTTCTGAACATCTTACCTTGGCAATTACATTAATTTTCACAAATACAATTTGGGGGGTTGCTGCCAGAGTGAAATGGTTACCATATAAGGACTTGCAATCTGGCAGTCGTCAGTTCATTCTCCTGACACAACAGTTGAAGCAATGGATCATTTTCTTAAATCTCCCCCACCTCTGTCCAATTAGCAATATAAATGGGTTCATCACTGTTTTAGCGCAGGTAATTCCACATCTTACAACATGTCTGGTCATCATGGAAGAGTAGGCCAAATACCGTGTAGAGGGGTTCTCTAGAGCTACCTTTAGTTGAGGCCCTTCTGCCAGCAGTGACATGAGCAAGCAATGGCAAGGCTTTACCTTTTGCGATTTTGGGAGAGAGTGGATAGGAGCGGTGGTGCAGTGATTTGTGCACTGCACTTTGAATTCAGCACACATGCAATTGACTTCCAGCTACGACTAACATCAGTGACGAGTGATACCCGAACCGCTCCTGGTCCCCCACTACACCTCTTCTCAAACCTGCCAGGACGAGAATGGTGAAGTATGGTAAAAAGAACCCACATGGCTAACATGACATGTTATGTCACTCATAAGATGGGATATTGAGCGAGAAAGCGAGCGGACAATCTGGCGACTTACATTGGTGATTACAGAGAGGGTGGCAACGATACTCAGAATGTCGGCCCAGGCTCCAATTCCTCTTGCTCGTGAAACCACAGGCCTCCTCATCTTTGTTACGAGCTTCCACGCGTCGACCCGCACTTCGATGATGTTGTTGAGCAGTGCGAGCAATGGCGCAAGTGGAAATGATGCCACGAAGAGAGTGACAAACCCGAATTGGATAACTGGGGTATATTTTGAGAATGGGTAGGGGGGCAAGGATAGGATAATGAGTGAAACAGGATATAGACATACACTCTTAATGCTGTTATGTTGTGATTACTTTAAGCAAACAAAACATGTTTTCAATGCATTGAATGTGTTTTAGTCAAAGGAGACCCCAAAATATGGTCACATTTTCGTGTCATTTGTTCACAAAATTATCGTGTCCATTACATTGGCCACTGAGATGCGACCAGCCACTACCATCTTTAATGCTCAGCTCTGGTTCACCTGGGTTTCTTTTGCACCATTTTCCACCACTAGGTGGCTATAATAACTAGATCACATCCTGTATTGAGGACTCCATTAACCGTACCACACATTTTTAGGCATATGCACTGTGGCTGAAATGCCAACAAATCACAGCAGTTAACCACAGTGGACATGATGCACAAGAGTTTTAAATAAATAGTAAGGGGGAAAACCGTCAATCCAAGCTGACCAATGTAGCTGCATTGGTTAGCAGACAAGAGGAGCAAATATGTGCTCCTATTGTTTCTAAAACTTAACTCCGTACATATGCACATACGCGCATGCTCAAAGACAATTGTGTTACAGTATATCCATAGATTGGTGCCTATGGCCAAATCACCCAGTATGCGTCAGATTTAATCAGATCCCAGAAGTTAAGGAGAGCTGAGCCTGAAAATTGGTTGGATGGGTGACCATGCAATAGTTATTGTGGGGTTGTGAGCAGCAGAGGACAGTGCAGCAAATTACATTGTTGTATTGTACATCTAAGCTCTTACATCTGTGCTCCCTGCCTTCAACAACCCGAAGTGTGGGTAATTTCCCTCCCACAACAATGTCCGACAGATACACAGGGGCCGTACACACGTGCCTATATAGTCAAATGATACCCAATTGTGTGTGTTTTTTTATAATAAAGTAAAACGCGTTGACTCCGTAGTGTGATCCTCTGAGCTCATTGTACCCATCTCGAGGTATTCATCAAAGAGTCCAAGTGGGCTCTGGGGCTGTAGGTTCAAGTGTTTGCTGGAAGAAGTGTTTGGTAACTGGATAAGACCATCAATGAGAAGCCAGTTTAATCGTGGTTCGGTGACAGAAAACCCAGAGTTTCACGGTTTAACCCAACATCCGAGCAGCACCACATCAGATCTCTAGACTCCTCAGCGCAGGCATACAGATATGGTCAACATATGCGTACATTAACTAATTTGTGAAATTATGAATTACATCCAAATGAAATGTAGTGTGTGCATTACTAGGACGTACCTAAAGGTGCCAGGTTGGGTTCATCCACCTTGGGGATGCTCTGCTCCACGCAGCCTCCTGCTTCCGTGCAGTCCATCCTCTTGATGTCCGAATTCTGGCTGTTGCTACTGCTGCAATTGGTGACACTGGTGGTGGTCTTCTTTCTTTTAATGGACTTAGGTCTACTTCGCTTTTCCTTCTTATTCTGCTGCAAGGTCATCAACACTTTCATGCTCGTAATAGGATCGAGAGCAGCGTATGGTTTATTCTCACTGACTGGTGAAGCAGTTTCTTGACGTGGAACTAGGCCAAAGCATTCAAGAAATTTGGATTTCATGTCATTTATCTTAACGCCGCTATCTTTTGTCGAAGTGTAATCATGTTCAGGCTTCGGTCTGAACAAGAACTGTGCGTGAAGACTTTCATGAGTTTTCAGGATTTCAATAGGACTTAAAAATCCGCAGACTGAGCACATCTCATAGGGCGATGGTGGATTCAACACCGCATTGGCAAAACTGCCGTTATTCACCAAACCTGGTGCACCCTTTATCATATAATCCTTTTCATGGGTCTTCATGTGCCTTTTAATTTTCCTGGCTGATTAAACCTTTGTCCACATATGCCGCACCATTGCTCACGGGTCTCCTTATGTGTTCTTACGTGGGCTTCTAGGCACCATGCCAGTTGGAATTTTTTTCCCACAGACGTCACAAGAGATAAGTTTTTTCGCTCTTGTAACTCTACCGGATTGAGGTGG
This sequence comes from Petromyzon marinus, assembly GCF_048934315.1. Lineage (NCBI taxonomy): Eukaryota > Metazoa > Chordata > Hyperoartia > Petromyzontiformes > Petromyzontidae > Petromyzon > Petromyzon marinus. Next base: position 1,982,617 of record NC_133683.1, read on the forward strand.
GGTTGAGACGGGTGCTGGTGAAGTGCCATCGATGGTGAAGGCAATTCTCCCAGCACCACCATGACTCACAGCGGAGTTGCTCTCGCACATCTGAAACAAAAGACAAAGGTCACGCACATGACACCCGTGTCACGAGTGTACTCACAAAGGCATACTTAAGGTGACATAAGATTCATATATACTACAACTCATTATACCAGAACTCCACAATATTGCAGTTCCTATCATGTACGATTTTACCCTCTTATCCACCCAAGTAATATTTTGTTTCTAAACAACAATGACTAACTACCTCCAATTACCTAATGTTACCCACCCAATAGGCCTTTCTGTATATACACACCAACAATATAATGATGGCACCACACGTTCACTCCACTATTCACAACACTCTGACTGGCAATCTCCATATAAGATTGTAATATAATTTCTGTACGAGGGCCGGTCAAAAAGTTTTGAGAATGGACACTTTTTTACAAAAAACTACGCAAAATAGTCTTCATTAAAAGTACAGTATAGTACTATTAATGGCACTTATAAGTGAACGTCATTATCTCTCATGCTAATATTACAATGTTAACTAGTTACCCAGGAAAGCTTCATTGAGTCTAAGTACTGCATTTTCAGAAAGGTCCCATTGCATTGAGATGTTTGTGTGAGTGGAACCCAGAGAGACCCCACCTTGCATATTGGAAAATAACACAACTCCACACAGATGGATTCAACCCACAAGCTCAAAGCATTCCCTGTTCAACAAAGTACTCAGTGTAATGTTTAATATAATTTATTTGGTAATATATAGTATCGTAATTGTATAGTGAATCTACAGCAGTGTGGTATACAGTAGGGTTGGTAAAATAATACATAGTGTAATATTACAAGTCTAATATTATTATAATCTAACGTATAGGGTAGTGTATAGTAACTCAGTGTATAATTCAGTGTTGTGGTCTGTCTATGCCAGTTTATAATAAAAATATTATTTGGAGGCATATTATAATATTTTTTGCGACATAGAAGTGTAATGTATAATAACTTATTGTTAGTAGCTCAGCTTAGTGGAGAATATATTGAGTACATTTATTAAATTGATGTAGTTTATATTTAGTTCTTTCACATCGGTTTGTTGTATGATAGTTGGGTAGTTGCAGTTCTTTAGCGTCAATATACTAAATGCCTCTGTTGATATGTAAACTCTGACTTTAACATAGCTACTTCCGTGACCAGTTACATGCTAATTCCTCACATTAACATCATGCTAATCTGCCAGTTACATGCTAATTTCTGACTTTAACATCCTACTAATATCTCACATTAACACAGCTACTTCAATGCTAAATTATTCTGTTGATATGTAAACTCTTTTGGCAAGGCGCTCTGCTCCTCCCACCCAGCTTAAAATACGCTGCCAAACTTAGCAGTGTTCATTGGAGCGCTGTCTTTCCGACAGTTCTGTTTCTTCACCTGAGGACGGCTGCTTGTGTTGTGGCCGAAACGTCGTGAGAATTTTATTTTATTATGTTTTATTTTAATATTTCCCTTCTATGTGACTTCACCGAAAGAACCAAGAAGATGAATCTCTGCAGTCACGAAAGCTTTAAATCGAAATTTATTCAAATCAAGTTGTTTTCTTTTTACCACAGTACTTTATGGAATCCTCAAGAATAAATGCATTTTTAGAAGTATTAAACTACACTTGAAGATGTGTGAGAATGTAATTCTGCAGATGCAAGCACAGGCAAACTCGTATCTGCAAATACAAGTTTCTGGGCCTCCTCACTTCAGCAAACCCGCATTGACCGGCATGGTGAAGTATGGTTAAACAACTCCCACGAACGACATGGTGTGGGGGAGGCCTCTATCAAAACGCTGGATCGACAAAGGGCTGATACATGTCACGACATTGTACTTTAAGATCGTTCTCTCGTCAGCACAAGCCGTCTATGTGGACAATAGTGGGCACGACACACGTGTACACGATGTTTGTGTGCGTATATTCAGCGTGTGTATCACGTAATAATTATATAAGGTCGCGATTATGCTCAAAACGAACCAAATGTATAACATCACGAATAACTTTGGAAGTCTCCAGAGCCTGAACAATATTTGAAGTAGACACTGACCCAGTTACTATTAATAGCTCAGATGTGTAGGCTTTGACTTTAACATATCCATTTCTGTGACCAGTCACAAGCTAATCACTCAGTTATTTCAATGCTAAATTCTCCTAGTTATTTCAATGCTAAATTTTCCTGTTTGATTTTTACTAGGTGCCTCTGTGAATGTGTATGCTTTGACTTTAACATAGCTATTTCTGTGACCAGTCACAAGCTAATCACTCAGCTATTTCAATGCTAAATTCTATGCTAATTCCTTTGTCAAGGGGTGCCTCTGTGGATGTGTATGCTTTGACTTTAACATAGCCATATCTGTGACCAGTCACAAGCTAATCACTCAGCCATTTCAATGCTAAATTCAATGCTAATTCCTTTGTCAAGGCGCTTTGTTCCTTCTCACACAGCTTAAAGGTCTCGATCTGAGCTTGGCTTTGTTCGCTCCAGCGCTGTCCTCCAGACAGTCTCGTCCCTTCACCTGATGAAGGCCGCTTGTGTTGTGGCCGAAACGTCGTGAGAATTTTATTGTGTTATTTTATTTTTCCAATTTATTATTTTATTCTCATGCTACGTGACTTTACCGAAAGAACCAAAGAAGATGAACCAAGAATATGGCGTGTAGATGCTGCCATCTGCCGGCCACCAATGTGGCGTGTAGATTCTGCAAATTGAAAAATTAAAATAATAAATTGAAAATAATAAGCAAAAATCCAGATTCATATTCTTGGTTCTTTCGGTAAAGTCACGTAGATTTAAAAATAATGAAATAAATTAAATAAAAAAATAATCGTAAATAATAAAATTACTTTTCTTTGTAATTTTGAAATTGACATAATCTACACGCCATAATCTTGGTTCTTTCGGTAAAGTCACGTAGATTTGAAAATAAAAAGAAAATAATTAAACGAAAATCATGAATTGTTATTATTATATTTTGATCTAAAGCTTTCGTGACTGCAGTGATTCATATTATTGGTTCTTTCAGTAAAGTCACGTAGAAGGGAAACAATAAAATAAAATAAATATTTTTTTAAATATTATTTAAATTTTAACTTTTCTTTTATTATTTATATTTTCTATCTACGTGACTTTACCCAAAGAACTAAGAATATAGCGTGTAGATTCTGCCAATTTAAAAATACAAAAAAATAAATGGAAAATAATAAAAGCTTTTATTATTTTCAATTTATTATTTTAAAATAAAAATTTTGTTTCATTTCTTTAATCTCTGTGACTTTACCGAAAGAACCAAGAATATGAATGTGGGTTTTTGCTTTTATTATTTTCCATTTCACACTTTTTATTTGATTTGATTTGATAATTTTTTTATTTTCTATCGACGTGACTTTACCGATAGAACCAAGAATATGGCGTGTAGATGCTGCCAATTTAAAAATTAAAATAGATTGAAAATAATAATCAAAATCCAGATTCATATTCTTGGTTATTTCGGTAAAGCCATGTAGGTTCAAAATAAAAATAATAAAATTAAATAAATAAAAAAATACAAAAGATAAATGGAAAATAATGAAAGCTTTTATTATTTTAAATTTATTATTTTAATTTGTATTTTTTTTTTAAAATTGGCAGAATCTACACGCCATATTCTTGGTTCTTTCGGTAAAGTAACGTAGATTTGAAAATGAAAATAATAGAATTAAATGAAAAAATACTAAATCATGATTTTTTTTACTTTTCTTTATTATTTATATTTTACCCAAAGAACCAAGAATCTGGCGTGTAGATGCTGCCACCTGCCAACGTTGTTGGCCACCAGATGGCAGCATCTACACGCCATATTATTGCTTCCTTCGGTAAAGTCACGTAGATAGAAAATTATTTGTATTTTTAAATTAAATTATATTATTTTTATTTTAAAATCTACGTGACTTTAACGAAAAAAACAAGAATTCGGCGTGTAAATGTTGCCACCTGCCGGCCACCAACGTGGCGTGTAGATTCTGCCAATTTAAAAATTAAAATAATAAATTGAATATAACAAACGCTTAAATAATATTAAAAGCTTTTATTCAATCGATTATTTTAAAATTGTATTTTTTTTATCTCCGTGACTTTACCGAAAGAACCAAGAATATGAATGTGGGTTTTTTGTTTTTATTATTTAAAATTTCACATTTTTATTTGATTTGATAATTTTTTTATTTTGTATGGACGTGACTTTACCGAAAGAACCAAGAATATGAATTCCTGAAGTCACGAAAGTTTTAAGTCACAATCTACACCCAACAATGGTGGCCAGCAGATGGCAGCATCTACACGCCAGATTATTGCTTCCTTCGGTAAAGTCATAATACTGGTAGGAACCAAGTTGTAAACTGAGTGTACCAGCCTGCAATAGATTAATGTGTCCGTCCGTGCCCTTTCAATACTTTAACGAAGTGAAATCTCGTGCTGTTGGGTGTAAAATCAGCAATAGGCAGTGCAGAGACTTGCCCTACCAGCCCACCCTCCAGGGACCTGTTAATAAAATTAAAATAATAAATTGAAAATAATAAAAGCTTTTATTTTCAATTTATTATAAAATAATAAAAGCTTTTATTATTTTCAATTTATTATTTGTATTTTATTTTTTTGTATTTTAAAATTTCAAATAATAAATTTAAAATAATCAAGCTTTTATTAGTTTAAATATTATTATTTATATTTTTAAATTAAATTTAATTATTTTTATTTTCAAATCTACGTGACTTTACCTGAAGAACCAAGAATATGGCGTGTAGATTCTGCCAATTTAAAAATTAAATAATACATTTTTTATAATAAAAGCTTACATTATTTCTAAAAAAATTGTATTTTTAATTTAAAAAGCTTTTAGTATAGCTTTTATTATAATATCATAATATTATAATCAAAGCTTTTATTATAATAAAAGCTTTTATTATTTTAGGATTCTCCTCCACGGCGGCCTTTGTCTCCCCCAGTAGCGATGTTTACGACACACCGCACCAGGTACTCATCTGAGGCTGAGTCGACCTCACACTCTCTTACTGTCTCAAAACAACAACCGCCATGCGCCACTAAGTGGCGGTGACGTCACCACGACGCTTATGCCAGGCTATGTGCACCTTGAGGCTACGTGAAGTGTCGATCGCCGGCTGGCAGGAGGTCACGGGGCAGACCCAGGTGCCACTGGTCGACTGACTGAGATGACTGAGATTACTGGCTGATGCACCACCTGTGCCCCCTACTGTGCCAACCTGCTGAGCTTTAGCCACCCGACGCTCCGCTCGTTTTTCTGAGCGTCGCTCCTCCGCCCTCCGTTGTTGTTGGAGGGCGACTGCCTCCAACTGCCCAGTAGAGACATCGCTGGTACCAGTCATTGGCAAGTCCACTCAGCTCCACATCCTCCTGTACCACATCACTCCATCTCTTCTCTAGTCCGTGCCACGCCCGTTTAGCTCCCTCGATCCGGCCAAACAAAAGCTGTTTGGGCATGCGGTGATTGGGCATGCGGGCTACATGGCCCAGCCAACGCAGCCTTGCCTGCTGGAGGAGCTCACCGATGGGACTTTGTCCAGATCTTTCGAGGATTTGTGAGCTCCTCACACAATCCAGCCTGGTTAAACCCAGGATTGATCGTAGGCAGGCCAGCCTAAATGTTTCTAACCGGTGAAGATGCTGCATTAGGGGGGTCCACGTTTTGCAAGCGTAGAGAAGGGAGGGAATGACTGTGGCCGAGAAGAACCGAAGCTTCATGCGGAGCGACAGACCAGGCAGCTTCCACACAACGTTACACAACCGATGAAAAGATAATGCCGCTCGACTAATTCGGAGTGAGACCTCTGCTGTTAAACCGGAGCCGATCATGAGCACACTGCCCAGGTATGGAAAACTCTCCACTCTCTCCCCAACTGCCCCATCACCGATTAGGAGTTGTGGGGGTAGAGTGCCCGATGGCACAAAATACCCAGGCAGGTGCTTCGTTTTGGTGGGGCTGATGGTAAGGCCCCACCTCTTAGTGGCACACTCCAGTTTCAGCAGCAGCGCCTCCAACTCCTCCTCTGAATGAGCAGCAATTACCAGGTCGTCGGCATACATAATGTGGTTGACCAATAGGGAGACATCCCTTGACCGCACCTGGGCATCGATCAGCCTCCCATTGTATCTGTACCGGACGTAAATTCCTCTGGTACAGCTACTGAAGGCTTCACGAACTATGTGGTCGAAATAGATGTTAAATAATGTTGGAGCCAGAGGACATCCCTGTCGCAGGGAATGGCTCTGACTCCCGGCTATGTAGTTTTACTCGGGTCTGCTCACCATCATGAAGGTCCTTAATGAGTGTGAGCAGAGGGTCAGGGACTCTGAAAGCACGAAGAACAACCCAGAGCCCAGGCCTACTGATGGTATCATAGGCCTTAACCAGGTCAATAAAGCAGAGATGTAGGTCTAGTTGGAATTCCCTCCACCTCTGCTGTAACAGACGAACAGAAAATATGACATTTTTGCAGGACCGCCCTTTCTTGAAACCGCATTGGGACTCCGCAAGCCTCTCCTTAGTGTACCTAGCAAGGCGATGTGGAATAATCCTTGCCAGGACCTTTCCCGGCACACTGAGGAGTTAGATGCCCCTGTAGTTGTTACAGTCTGTGCGGTCCCCCTTCTTAAAGAGGGGGACCGCCAGGGCATCCTTCCAATCCTGCAGAACCCGTCCAGTGGCCCAGACTGTTGTTATGATGTCATGTAGGGCAGTCTGCGCACAAACGCAACCCTCCCTCAGCATTTCTCTTTGGAGATCATCTCTGCTCCGTGCCTTTCCTGTTCTCGGACTCTGGATCGCCCTCAGTACTTCCTCAACGGATGGTACCTCAGCCAGCCACTCACAGAGGGTGACTTCCTCCAATATTTGAGGCACCGCATCCTCAGCAGGGTCATCCCCACTTTGTCCCATGATGTTTTCCAGGCTGAGGGATTCCCCCTCCCCCAAGACCTCACAGAAATGCTCAGCAAATCTGCAAACCTGTCGCTGGGGGTCGGAGATTGGATCACCCTTCGTTCCCCTAATGATGGTGTAGTGGGTATAAATTGACGAATAAACTTCTGATGAGGCAACACGATATTTATTGTCTTGGCCCCTTTTTGGGCCATGGACATTAGCCCCGGCGTGATAGCGCTTCCGCCCCCTATTGACGATAAGGGGAAGCTACCAGCCCACAGAGTGGTGAGTGACGATTACCTCTACAATGGTAATAGGTGTGGCGCTGTAGGTTACTTTTTTAATGGAGTTAAATAGGGATTTGTGATCGCGGGCCATTGAGGCAGACTCCATCTCCCAGCAACCCGCGACCACCACCCATCCTTGCAGCGCCTCACGTCTCTCCGAACCTCCGAGCGAAGGCTGCGGTAAGCCTCCTCATTCTCTGACGTGGGATGCTGTAGACGATTAGAATGGGCCTGTTGCTTTTTCTCAACAATCCTGAACACCTCCTTTGTCAGCCAGGGTCTCTGGGGAGGTCTGGACCACGTACACAAAGCAGCCATTGCAGCTGCATGAGTCACAGGCCTAAACCTCGCCCATTTACCCTCGACATCAGGAGGAGTGGGCGACGATGCTGTCTCACTCACACTCACTCACAGCGCGAGGACGACTCATTACATCTCGCGGAGGATCGCGCTGCCGAACAAAAAAAGTTCCGTGGTTTCAGTTTGCAAGCGCGAGTTCGCGTTTTAAGGCGATGGGGGCCGTCCATAAATGACATCACGCACCTGGGGAGGGGGGGGTCAGACATTTGTGACGAGGGGGGGGGTTGAGAAATGTGACGTCACATCGAAATGCGCAACTTAAAATAAATATAGACAACACGTTCTATTTAGTTAAATAGACTTTTTAATTAATGTTTTCTCCTACAACATCAGAGTGCAGCGCCACATAAAATACAATGACAATAGTTTAAAGCGATTTGAAGCATGTTTTATTTTCAAAATGGAAATTTGGTTTTGGGGGGGGGGGGCAGAGCTTTGTGACGTCAGCGAGCGCCGTGGCGGGAGCGAGCTCCGCAGCGGGAGCGAGCTCCGCGGCGGGAGCGAGCTCCGTAACGGGAGCGAGCTCCTAGCGGGAGCGAGCTCCTAGCGGGAGCGAGCTCCGTAACGGGAGCGAGCTCCGCGGCGGGAGCGAGCTCCGCACCCGAACGCGTTGGCACGGCCATCTTTTGGATCGCTAACACGGCTGCTTTTGTCACACGTGGACATGCTACCACCGGCATGACTGCATCGACTTGCTCATCTCTCATTGCCTTCAACATGATATTCTCATTGACTTCGTTCATGTACTTTTACATGCTTTTCTCTTTAACTTTAACATGCCACTCTTGGTTACACATAGACTGACATTAACTTACTAATTTTTTCATTAACTTTTACATGCTTCTCTCATTAAAACACATTCTCTCTCTCTCCCGCCAGCCGTTCTTATGCTAAGTTCATTAACTTTAACATACCACGCTATTTATTACACGTAGACTGACATCGACTTGCTCATCTCTCATTGACTTTAACATGATATTCTCATTAACTTCGCTCATTGACTTTGACATACTTTTCTCATCAACTTTAACATGCTATTCTTGGTTACACATAGACTGACATTAACTTGCTATTTTTTTCACTAACTTTTACATGCATCTCTTATCAAAATACATATGCTAATCCTACATGCTAATCTGAACTCTTCTGCGCTACGGAAGCAAATTGACTTTGCACTATAATCCAACATGCTAATCTAAGTTCATTTCCTTTAACATGGCACGCTATTTATTACCTTTACACTATAATACCCCATTAGCACTACTTTGGCTACCTTTGTTCTCAAAAACTTATACAAACTCTTGCTGGTAACAGCTTCTCTTCACAAGGCAGCAGACATCGTGCTGCTCGCAGCAGACATCGCGGCTGTCGCGATTTTCACCTGAAGACGATGGCTTGTGTTGCTATCGAAACGTCGTGATTTATTTTGTTTTATTTCAAGCAAAGTGACTTTACCGAAAGAACCAAAGAGTATGGATTCCTGCAGTCACAAAAGCTTCAAATCAAGATCGGTTTGAATTATTTATCGAGTGTGGGTAGAATCTGTGCAGAGTTGTGCTGTTTCCCCATGTGCAAGGTGGGGGTCTCTCTGGGTTCAACTCACACAGAGCCAAACGCTCATTAATGTAATTGCCAAATATCTCATTGCAATGAGAAACTTCTGACAAAAAATCAGTCTTTAGACTCAATGAGGCTTTCCTGGGTAAATAGTTAATATTGTAATAATTAACATGAGCAATAATGAAGTTCACTTATGAGTGCCACGAATAGTACTATACTGGACTTTTAATTAAGACTACTTTACGTAGTTTTTTGGAAAAAGTGTCCATTCTCAACACTTTTTGACGGGCCCTCATGCAGAAATTATATTGCAATCTTACATGAGGATTGGGAGTCAAGTGTGTCATGAATAGGGATTGAACGTATGGTGCCATAATTCGCTTGCTGTTGTGTATATACAAAAAGTATCTCTGGTGGGTAACATTTGGAAAATGGAGATAGTCATTGTTGTTCATATACAAAATCTTATTTGGGTGATGATTTGAAGCTTATGTGACTGCAGAAATCCATACTCTTTGGTTCTTTCAGGAAAGTCACGTAGGTAGAAAAATAAAAGAAAAAATAACATATAACGATGTTTCTATCGCAACACAAGCGGTCGTCCTCAGGTGGAAAAAATAATCCGCTGCATCTCCGACCAGCGCCACCTAGCCAGTGAACTGGAGCACATATGAAGTGGGTAAATAATCGGCGGAGAACTTCTTGCGAGGCAACACGATATTTAACACTATTTTACAGGGTCCCTAACACAAAGGGGTAGCGGCCCCTTCACCCGATACCTGGAGAGGTATGGCCTCCGGACTACACGGGCCCTAACACTGGGAACCCGTTAATTCCCCGTCCTCCGGCTGGGGGCCCTAGGGGAGGCTATGCTGACCCGACCGTGCCAGGGTCTTCGGGTCCTGACCATTGGCCTCACTGAGCTCCGACCCTTGGAAGGACGACGGAGCTTGGGGTCCAGGGTCCTAACTTCAGCCCAGGTCTACAGTCTTCGGCTTGGAGATGCCTGAGCCGGACCCTTGAGAGGTCCGGCTTATATACTGGTTCGTGGCTTGCTCCGCCCTAGCCACGCCTCCCTTCCAAAACTTTCTGGAAGGTGACATCATCCCCCAGTCCCCCCTCCCGAGGTCCGGGGAATGTGTCTCAGGATCCACTTCCCAGGGATTGTCGTTGGCCCCTTGGGCCATAGTCATTAACAGTGGCGTGATAGCGCTTCCACCCCCTGTTGAAGAGAAGGGGGAGCTACTCGCTAACAGGATGGGCAGTGCCGATTAATGCCTCTACACATACACCAAGCCCTCAAGATGAATGGATACTCAGACCGCACAATCCGCAAAGCTGTATCTCCAGCTATGGGGAGACAACCATCTGAGGGCCCAATCAAAACCATCACCTTGCCATACATAGCAGGTGTTACCAAAAATATTTCCAAAATCTAAACAAACACAAGATCCAGGTCCGATTCAATACAGAACACAAAATCCATGATTTTATCCCACCTGTGAAGGATGTCATTCCTGACATGCATACCCAGGCGTCTACAAACTAAGCTGTGTCTGCGGCAGCAGTTATATTGGGGAAACGAAACGACATGTCTCGGACCGTGTTCGCGAACACAAGGCAGATTTGAAACATGGCAGAACCAATACCTCTGCCGTGGATGATCATTGTTATAACGCAGTGGGCGCGCACGATATTATTTTTTCCGAGACCAAGGTACTCTGCAAACCTTCGGGCTACCATAAAAGATTTGTCCATGAAGCCATCCAGAAAAATAAACACGGAGACAATTTCAACCGAGAAGATGGGTATAAGCTGAGCAATCATTGGAAGGACGTTATTAACCAAGCAAAGTCGTAACTTGCTGTGGCGCTCCCATTCGTTCCTGCCGTTTGGCTGTTGTCTCCGACTCTCTGAGTTGCATTGCCCTGTTAGGTGCCTCTGCATTAATGGGCTGGGGTCTCACTAACATGGCCACCTCTCAATTAAAAGCTTTCGTGACTGCAAGGATTCATCTTCAAGATGAAATAAATCATCAGGGAGTTCTCCGTGAGCATCGTGCGCGCTCCAAATCTAGAGTTGAGCCGTGGTCTCGGCACCCAGCCAGCCGCCTTCTCTTCTTGGCGCAGTCCGAGTCCAGCGCGCTATCGAAGGGCACGTGGTGAACGCTCAGGACGTGTCTCTTGAGCTTCGACTTCTGCGTCGCTCCGTACGAGCAGTCACTGCACGGGAAGGGCTTTTCCTCTGGAACACAAGACATCCACCGTTGAGCACACGCACGCGCTAATACATAATTTATTTATCACCATGCAGTGGATGCCATAGCATCACTATGCATATGGGACGTTTTATCAATCACGGTTGCTGACCACAGGCACAAAGGCCCAAAGGCCTAAAATGCCAAATGGCCAGCAACAAATACCTCCGATTAGCACGGTTGGCTACGTATGGTATAAAATAAGTTCAACATATTCTTGGTTCTTTTGGTAAAGTCACGTAGAATGAGAATAAAATAATAAATTGATAAAATAAAATAACACAATAATATTCTCACGACGTTTCGGCCACAACACAAGCGGCCTTCATCAGGTGAAGGGACGAGACTGTCTGGAGGACAGCACTGGAGTGAAAAAAGCCACGCTCAGATCACGACCTTTAAGCTGTGTGAGAAGAAACAAAGCGCCTTGACAAAGGAATTAGCATATAATTTAGCATTGAAATGGCTGAGTGATTAGCTTGTGACTGGTCACAGAAATGGCTATGTTAAAGTTATTTAAAGTTGCACATTTTGATGTGACGTCACATTTCTTAAACCCCCCCCCCTCCTCGTCACACATCGTCACAAATGTCTGACCCCCCCTCCCCAGGTGCGTGACGTCATTTATGGATGGCCCCCATCGCCTTAAAACGCGAACTCGCACTTGCAAACTGAAACCGCGGAACTTTTTTTGTTCAGCAGCGCGATCCTCCGCGAGATGTAATGAGTCGGCCTCGCGCTGTGAGTGAGTGTGAGTGAGACAGCATCGTCCCCCACTCCTCCTGATGTCGAGGGTAAATGGGCGAGGTTTAGGTCTGTGACTCATGCAGCTGCAATGACTGCTTTGTGTACGCGGTCCAGACCTCCCCAGAGACCCTGGCTGACAGAGGAGGTGTTCAGGATGGTTGAGAAAAAGCGACAGGCCCACTCTAATCGTCTACAGCATCCCACGTCAGAGAATGAGGAGGCTTACCGCAGCCTTCGCTCGGAGGTTCGGAGAGCCGTGAGGCGCTGCAAGGATGGGTGGTGGTCGCGGGTTGCTGAGGAGATGGAGTCTGCCTCAGTGGCCCGCGATCACAAATCCCTATTTAACTCCATTAAAAAAGTAACCTACAGCACCACACCTATTACCATTGTAGGGGTAATCGTCACTCACCACTCTGTGGGCTGGTAGCTTCCCCTTATCGTCAATAGGGGGCGGAAGCGCTATCACGCCAGGGCTAATGTCCATGGCCCAAAAAGGGGCCAACGACAAACCCTAGCAAATGGATCCTGGGACACATTCCCCGGGGCCCCGGGAGGGGGGAACCGGGGGATGATGTCACCTTCCAGAACGTTCTAGAAGGGAAGCGTGGCTAGGGCGGAGCAAGCCACGAACCATAAGCCGGACCTCTCAGAGGTTTGGCTCAGTCATCTGCAAGCTGAAGAACGAAGACCTGGGCTGAAGATAGGACTCTGGACCCCAAGCTCCGTTGTCCTTTTAAGGGCCGGAGCTCAGTGAGGCCAGTGGTCAGGACCCACGGACCGGGTACGGTCAGGTCAAATAGCCTCTCCTAGGGTCCCAGCCGGAGGACGAAGGGTAACGGGGTACCTAGTGATAGGGCCCGCATAATCCGGAGGCCATACCTCCCCAGGTATCGGGTAAAGGGACCGATATACCCTTTGTGTTAGAGACTTGTAAGGAAGACAATAAATATCGTGTTGCCTCATCAGAAGTGTATTCGTCAATTTATACCCACTACACCACCATTAGGGAAACGAAGGGTGATCCAATCTCCGACCCCAAGGGACAGGTTTGCAGATTTGCTGAGCATTTCTGTGAGGTCCTGGGGGAGGGGGAATCCCTCAGCCTGGAAAACATCATGGGACAAAGTGGGGATGACCCTGCTGAGGATGCGGTGCCTCAAATATTAGAGGAGGAAGTCACCCCCTGTGAGTGGCTGGCTGAGGTACCATCCATTGAGGAAGTACTGAGGGCGATCCAGAGTCTGAGACCAGGAAAGGCACCGAGCAGAGATGATCTCCCAAGCGAAATGCTGAGGGAGGGTTGCGTTTGTGCGTAGACTGCCCTACATGACATCATAACAACAGTCTGGGCCACTGGATGGGTTCCGCAGGATTGGAAGGATGCCCTGGTGGTCCCCCTCTTTATGAAGGGGGACCGCACAGACTGTAACAACTACAGGGGCATCTCACTCAGTGTGCCGGGAAAGGTCCTGGTAAGGATTATTCAACATCGCCTTGCTAGGTACGCTGAGCAGAGGCTTGCGGAGCCCCAATGCGGTTTCAGGAAAGGGCGGTCCTGCACAGATGTCATATTTTCTGTCCGTCTGCTACAGCAGAGGTGGAGGGAATTCCAACAAGACCTACATCTCTGCTTTATTGACCTGGTCAAGGCCTATGATACCATCAGTAGGCCTGGGCTCTGGGTTTTTCTTCGTGCTTTCAGAGTCCCTGACCCTCTGCTCACACTCATTAAGTACCTTCATGATGGTGAGCAGGCCCGGGTAAAACTACGTAGCCGGGAGTCAGAGCCATTCCCTGCGACAGGGATGTCCTCTGGCTCCAACATTATTTAACATCTATTTCGACCACATAGTTCGTGAAGCCTTCAGTAGCTGTACCAGAGCAATTTACGTCTGGTACAGATATAATGGGAGGCTGATCGATGCCCGGGTGCGGTCAAGGGATGGCTCCCTATTGGTCAACCACATTATGTATTCCGACGACCTGGTAATTGCTGCTCATTCAGAGGAAGAGTTGGAGGCGCTGCTGCTGAAACTGGAGTGTGCCACTAAGAGGTGGGGCCTTACCATCAGCCCCACCAAAAGAAGCACCTGCCTGGGTATTTTGTGCCATCGGGCACTCCACCCCCACAACTCCCAATCGGTGATGGGGCAGTTGGGAAGAGAGTGGAGAGTTTCCCATACCTGGGCAGTGTGCTCATGATCGGTTCCGGTTTAACAACAGAGGTCTCACTCCGAATTAGTCGAGCGGCATTATCTTTTCATCGGTTGTGTAACGTGTGGAAGCTACCTGGTCTGTCGCTCCGCATGAAGCTTCGGGTCTTCTCGGCCACAGTCATTCCCTCCCTTCTCTACGCTTGCGAAACGTGGACCCCCCCTAATGCAGCATCTTCACCGGTTAGAAACATTTAGGCTGGCCTGCCTACGATCAATCCTAGGTTTAACCAGGCTGGATTGTGTGAGGAGCTCACAAATTCTCGAAAGATCTGGACAAAGTCCCATCGGCGAGCTCCTCCAGCAGGCAAGGTTGTGTTGGCTGGGCATGTAGCCCCCATGCCCAATCACCGCATGCCCAAACAGCTTTTGTTCGGCCGGATTGATGGAGCTAAACGGGCGTGGCACGGACTTGAGAAGAGATGGAGTGATGTGGTACAGGAGGATGTGGAGCTGAGTGGACTTGCCGATGACTGGTACCAGCGGTGTCAAGATCAGCCTCTGTGGAGGAGGCTTGTGAAGGACGCTACTGGGCAGTTGGAGGCAGTCGCCCTCCAACAACAACGGAGGGCGGAGGAGCGACGCTCAGAAAAACGAGCGGAGCGTCGGGTGGCTAAAGCTCAGCAAGTTGGCACAGTAGGGGGCACAGGTGGTGCATCAGCCAGTCATCTCAGTCATGTCAGTCAGTCGACCATTGGCACCTGGGTCTGCCCCGTGACCTCCTGCCAGCCGGCGATCGACACTTCACGTGGCCTCAAGGTGCACATGGCCTGGCACAAGCGTCGTGGTGACGTCACCACCACTTAGTGGCGAATGGCGGTTGTTTTGAGACAGTAAGAGAGTGTGAGGTCGACTCAGCCTCAGATGAGTACCTGGTGCGGTGTGTCGTAAACATCGCTACTGGGGGAGACAAAGGCCGCCGTGGAGGAGAATCCTAAAATAATAAAAGCTTTTATTATAATAAAAACTTTGATTGTAATATTATATTAATATTATAATAAAAGCTATACTTAAAGCTTTTATTATAATAAAATTTCAATTTGTTATGAAAAGAAATACAATAATAAATTTAAAATAATAAAAGCTTTGATTATTTACAATTTATTATTTTATTATTTTTATTTTGCTGCCACCTGCCGGCCACCAACGTGGCGTGTAGATTCTGCCAAATTAAAAAGTTACTAATAAAAATAAGAAATTGAAAATAATAAGCAAAAACCCAGATTCATATTCTTGGTTGCTTCGGTAAAGTCACGTAGATAGAAATAAAACTAAAATAATAACATACAATTTATTTTTTTAAATTAAAAATACAAAAAATAAATTTTAAATAATGAAAGCTTTTATTATTTTCAATTTATTATTTAAGTTTTTAAATTGGCAGAATCTACACGCCATATTCTTGGTTCGTCAGGTAAAGTAACGTAGATTTGAAATAAAAATAATTCAATTTAATTAAAAAATATAAATTATATGTTGAAACTTATAAAAGCTTTTATTATTTTCAATTTATTGTTTAAGTTTTTTAAATTGGCAGAATCTACACGCCATATTCTTGGTTCTTCAGGTAAAGTCACGTAGATTTGAAAATAAAAATAATTCAATTCAATTGAAAAATATAAATTATATATTGAAACTAATAAAAGCTTTTATTATTTTCAATTTATTACTTGAAATTTTAAAATATAAAAAAATAAAATACAAATAATAAATTTAAAATAATAAAAGCTTTTATTATTTTATAATAAATTGAAAATAAGAAAAGATTTTATTATTTTCAATTTATTATTTTAATTTTATTATAACTTTACCGAAGGAAGCAATAATCTGGCGTGTAGATGCTGCCATCTGGTGGCCACAAACGTTGGCAGGTGGCAGCATCTACACGCCATATTCTTGGTTCTTTGGGTAAAATATAAATAATAAAGAAAAGTAAAAAACTAACAATTCATGATTTAGTATTTTTTCATTTAATTCTATTATTTTAATTTTCAAATCTACGTTACTTTACCAAAAGAACCAAGAATATGGCGTGTATATTCTGCCAATTAAAAAAAATTACAAATTAAAATAAATTGAAAATAATAAAAGCTTTCATTATTTTCCATTTATTTTTTGTATTTTTTATTTAATTTTATTATTTTTATTTCCAACCTACATGGCTTTACCGAAAGAACCAAGAATATGAATCTGGATTTTTGATTATTATTTTCAATCTATTCTAATTTTTAAATTGGCAGCATCTACACGCCATATTCTTGGTTCTATCGGTAAAGTCACGTTGATAGAAAAAAAAATCAAATCAAATCAAAAGTGTGAAATTGAAAATAATAAAAGCAAAAAACCCACATTCATATTCTTGGTTCTTTCGGTAAAGTCACAGAGATAAAAAAATGAAACAAAATTTTTATTTTAAAATAATAAATTGACAATAATAAAAGCTTAAATTTTGATTTAAAGCTTTCGTGACTACAGTAATTCATATTCTTAGTTTTTTCGGTAAAGTCACGTTGAAGAGAAACAACAAAATAACAAAATATATATAAAACAATAAAAAATTCTCACGACGTTTCGACCATAACTCAAACGGTCATCATCAGGTGTGTCGGTTTGCATAAATTTATTTTGAAAACGGCATATTTATTTATTTATATATATATAAAAATAACGTTTGCGTCACGCGCAGCGATTGGCAGTTTGCCCAGGACTAGTCCATCTATTTTTTGAAAAGAGGAGGGGGGAGACGAAATTTGTTTTTAAGTATGCTGTCTGAAAGCCACTGTAAGCGTGAACAATCAATCAAGAACTGAAATGATTTATCAAATCTTTCCAATGATTGCTAAGATAGAATCCATCTTCTCGGTTGAAATTGTCTCTGTGCTTGTATATGTGGATAGCCTCATGAACGAATCTCTCATGGAAGCCAGATGGCTTACAAAGAACCTCCGTCTTGGAAAAGTCAATGGCATGTGAGCCTACTGAATTAGAACAATGATCTGCTACGGCCGAGGTGTTGTTGTTTCTCTTCAACGTGACTTTACCGAAAAAACTAAGAATATAATAATAAAAGCTTTTATTATTTTCCATTTATTTTTTTGTATTTTTAAATTGGCAGAATCTACACGCCATTTTCTTGGTTCTTTGGGTAAAGTCACGTAGATAGAAAATATAAATAATAAAAGAAAAGTACAATTTTTTACAATATTTTTAAAAATATTTTTAATTATTTTATTGTTTCCCTTCTACGTGACTTTACTGAAAGAACCAATAATATGAATCCCTGCAGTCACGAAAGCTTTAAATCAAAATTTAATAATAACAATTCATGATTTTTCATTTAATTATTTTATTTTTATTTTCAAATCTACGTGACTTTACCGAAAGAACCAAGAATATGGCGTGTAGATTATGCCAATTTAAAAATTACAAATAAAAGTAATAAATTGAAAATAATAAAAGCTTTTATTATTTCGATTTATTTTGTTTTAAATTTATTTGATTATTTTTAAATCTACATGACTTTACCGAAAGAACCAAGAATATGAATCTGGATTTTTGCTTATTATTTTCAATTTATTATTTTCATTTTTCAATTGGCAGAATCTACACGCCACGTTGGTGGCCGGCAGATGGCAGCATCTACACGCCATAATCTTGGTTCTTTCGGTAAAGTCACGTAGAATGAGAATAAAATAATAAATTGATAAAATAAAATGACACAATAAAATTATCACGATGTTTCGGCCACAACACAAGCGGCCTTCATCAGGTGAAGGGACGAGACTGTCTGGAGGACAGCGCTGGAGCGAACAAAGCCAAGCTCAGATCGCGACCTTTAAACTGTGTGAGAAGAAACAGAGCACCTTGACAAAGGAATTATCATAGAATTTAGCATTGAAATAGCTGAGTGATTAGCTTGTGACTGGTCACAGAAATGGCTATGTTAAAGTCAAAGCCTACACATCTGAGCTATTCACAGTAACTGGGTATATACTACACTACATAATGAATACTACATAGTAAACCAATAAAAAACTAAAATATAAATTACCTCAATGTTATCAATAAACTATATATATTCTCCAATCTGCTAAGCTACCACACAATAAGTCGTTATATATCACAATGCTATATGGCGAAAAAATTGGTGGATTCTTACCCTTAACTTTAGCACCACGGACAGCTACGAGCCCCGTTCAGACGGACGAGTTCATCCATGGTCGGAACAGAGGAGGGGTAGAGAGACAGCTGCGAGGCGCTGTTATACTCCATGTTGTATATAGTATTCATTATTTAGTGTAGTGTATACCCAGTTACTGTTAATAGCTCAGATGTGTAGGCTTTGACTTTAACATAGCCATTTCTGTGACCAGTCACAAGCTAATCACTCAGCTATTTCAATGCTAAATTCTATGATAATTCCTTTGTCAAGGCGCTCTGTTTCTTCTCACACAGCTTAAAGGTCGCGATCTGAGCTTGGCTTTGTTCGCTCCAGCGCTGTTCTCTAGACAGTCTCGTCCCTTCACCTGATGAAGGCGCTTGTGTTGTGGCCGAAACGTCGTGAGAATTTTATTGTTATTTTATTTTATCAATTTATTATTTTATTCTCATTCTACGTGACTTTACCGAAAGAACCAAAGAAGATGAATCCTTGCAGTCACGAAAGCTTTAAATCGAAAAATATTCTCGGTTCTTTCGGTAAAGTCACGTAGATTTGAAAATAAAATAATCGAATTTAATAAAAAAATTTTTTTTATTATTTTACATTTAAAAATACAAATGATAAATTGAAAATAATAAAAGCTTTTATTATTTTGAAAATAATAATAAAAGCTTTTATTATTTTCAATTTTATTTAATTATTTGTATTTTCTATCGACGTGACATTACCGACATAACCAAGAATACGGCGTGTAGATGCTGCCACCTGCCGGCCACCAACGTGGCGTGCAGATGCTGCCAGGTGTGATTTGAAAGGTGATTGGGTTGGTGATGTTGGTGAGTTGCATAGTGAGTGTGTCGGTGAGCACCTGGAGGATTCGCCTCCACGGTCGCCTTTGTCTCCCCCAGTAGCGATGTTCACTCCACACCGCACCAGGAACTCATCTGAGGCTGAGTCGACCTCACACTCTCTCACTGTCTCACAACAACAACCGCCATTCGCCACTAAGTGTCGGTGACGTCACCACAACGCTTGTGCCAGGCCACGTGCACCTTGAGGCCACGTCAAGTGTCGAACGCCCGCTGGCATGAGGTCACGGGGCAGACCCAAGGGTGCCACTGGTCGACTGACTGAGATGACTGAGATGACTGGCTGATGCACCACCTGTGCCCCCTCCTCACACTCACGCATGCAGACTCACTCACAAGCGCGAGTTCGCGTTTTCAGGCGATATAAAATAATTTATATTTCATGCCAGTTGGTTCTGAAGTGCGGCTGTTTGTAATTTGGGCGTTCGTAAGTCGAGGACTGCCTGTAAATAAAGATTCCGATTGTGGATGTGGGGCTTTCACCGTGGGGTGAGCTTGGCCCGATCCGCGGGGGCGTGGCTTGCACGACAGTGGGCGGGGCACAGCCGCGACAGGCGTGGCTTATCCAGGAAGTGGGAGGAGGAGTCTCGAGCCTACGTGGGGGCGTGCAATAACAAAGGGGGCGTGGAGTGTCACCCTGGGTGACGCCTGCGCTGACCAATCGCAAAGGAGACCGCGATCGCCGGACTGCAAGCCAGAGAGAAGCGCGCTCCTTTTAAAGTTAACAACAACATTGTTAAATGTAAGTAGCGCCTCTCTACTTTATTATTGTTTTATTTGTTTAATACATTACTTGTGGTGCCGTGAGTCGAGTGAAATGAGTCAATAACCTTGCTAGACATGGCTAAGCTTTTAATAAGGGGCGCCGCGGTGTCGAGATGTTAACTACCTCGCCAGGCCTACAGCAGCGTGGAGGTTCCATCCAGACCCTGACGCCTGCTCTGTATTTGTTTATTTTTTTCCCCTGTGGTCACGTAGATTCTTCTCCTGGTCTTTCGGTTTTCCCCTCCACATTTAGAAACGTGAGTTCAGAGTACTTGGCTGCTATAAATGTCCACATGATAAGCCACTTTTGTTGAGCTATCATTTGTGTCTAGGTCGCTTCTGATAAGAGTTATATAGCTCAGTGGGCCTTACCTGGTAAAATAGAAATAGTTTATAGTTTAGTTTATAGTTCATAAGAACTCGTGACAAGGGTCAGTGTCTACTTCAAATATTGTTCAGGCTCTGGAGACCTCCAAAGTTATTCGTGATGTTATAAATTTGGTTCGTTTTGAGCATAATCGCGACCTTATATAATTATTACGTGATACACACGCTGAATATACGCACACAAACATCGTGTACACGTGTGTCGTGCCCTCTATTGTCCACATAGACGGCTTGTGCTGACTAGAGAACGATCTTAACGTACAATGTCGTGACATGTATCAGCCCTTTGTCGATCCAGCGTTTTGATAGAGGCCTCCCCCACACCATGTCGTTCGTAGGAGTTGTTTAACCATACTTCACCATGCCGGTCAATGCGGGTTTGGTGAAGTGAGGAGGCCCAGAAACTTGTATATGCAGATACGAGTTTGCCTGTGCTTGCATCTGCAGAATTACATTCTCACACATCTTCAAGTATAGTTTAATACTTATAAAAATGCATTTATTCTTCAGGATTCCATAAAGTACTGTGGTAAAAATAAAACAACTTGATTTGAATAAATTTCGATTTAAAGCTTTCGTGACTGCAGGGATTCATCTTCTTGGTTCTTTCGGTAAAGTCACGTAGAAGGGAAATAATAACATAATAAAATCAAAACATAACAAAATTCTCACGACGTTTTGGCCACAACACAAGTAGCCTTCCTCAGGTGAAGAAACAGAACTGTCGGAAAGACAGCGCTCCAATGAACACTGCTAAGCTTGGCAGCATATTTTAAGCTGGGTGGGAGGAGCAGAGCTCCTTGACAAAGGAGTTTACATATCAACAGAAGAATTTAGCATTGAAGTAGCTGTGTTAATGTTATAGATTAGCAGGATGTTAAAGTCAGAAATTAGCATGTAACTGTGAGATTAGCATGATGTTAATGTGAGGAATTAGCATGTAACTGGTGACAGAAGTAGCTATGTTAAAGTCAGAGTTTACATATCAACAGAGGCATTTAGTATATTGACGCTAAAGAACTGCAACTACCCAACTATCATACAATAAACCGATGTGAAAGAACTAAATATAAACTACATCAATATAATCAATGTACTCAATATATTCTCCACTAAGCTGAGCTACTAACAATAAGTTATTATACATTACACTTCTATGTCGCAAAAAATATTATGATATGCCTCCAAATAATATTTTTTATTATAAACTGCCATAGACAGACCCCAACATTGAATTATACACTGCGTTACTATACACTACCCTATACGTTAGATTATAATAATATTAGACTTGTAATATTACACTATGTATTATTTTACCAACCCTACTGTATACCTCACTGCTGTAGATTCACTATACAATTACGATACTGTATATTACCAAATAAATTATATTAAACATTACACTGAGTACTTTGTTGAACAGGGAATGCTTTGAGCTTGTGGGTTGAATCCATCTGTGTGGAGTTGTGTTATTTCCCAATATGCAAGGTGGGGTCTCTCTGGGTTCCACTCACGCAAACATCTCAATGCAATGGGACCTTTCTGAAAATGCAGTACTTAGACGCAATTAAGCTTTCCTGGGTAACTAGTTAACATTGTAATAATTAGCATGAGAGATAATGACGTTCCCTTATAAGTGCCATTAGTAGTACTATCCTGTACTTTTAATGAAGACTATTTTACGTAGTTGTTTGTAAAAAAGTGTCCATTCCCAAAACTTCTTAACGGGCCCTCATACAGAAATGATATTACAATCTTACATGGAGATTGCGAGTCAGAGTGTTGTGAATAGTGGAGTGAACGTGTGGGGCAATCATTATATTGTTGGTGTGTATATACAGAAAGACCTATTTGGTGGGTAACATTAGAAAAATGGAGGTAGTTAGTCATTGTTGTTTAGAAACAAAATATTACTTGGGTGGATAAGAGGGTAAAATCGTACATGATAGGAACTGCAATATTGTGCAGTTCTGGTATAATGAGTTGTAGTATATATGAATCTTATGTCACCTTAAGTATGCCTTTGTGAGTACACTCGTGACACGGGTGTCATGCGCGTGACCTTTGTCTTTTGTTTCAGATGTGCGAGAGCAACTCCGCTGCGAGTCATGGTGGTGCTGGGAGAATTGCCTTCACCATCGATGGCACTTCACCAGCACCCGTCTCAACCCCACCTCAATCCGGTAGAGTTACAAGAGCGAAAAAACTTTTCTCTTGTGACGTCTGTGGGAAAAAATTCCAACTGGCATGGTGCCTAGAAGCCCACGTAAGAACGCATAAGGAGACCCGTGAGCAATGGAGCGGCATATGTGGACAAAGGTTTAATCAGCCAGGAAAATTAAAAAGGCACATGAAGACCCATGAAAAGGATTATATGATAAAGGGTGCACCAGGTTTGGTGAATAACGGCAGTTTTGCCAATGCGGTGTTGAATCCACCATCGCCCTATGAGATGTGCTCAGTCTGCGGATTTTTAAGTCCTATTGAAATCCTGAAAACTCATGAAAGTCTTCACGCACAGTTTTTGTACAGACCGAAGCCTGAACATGATTACACTTCGACAAAAGATAGCGGCGTTAAGATAAATGACATGAAATCCAAATTTCTTGAATGCTTTGGCCGAGTTCCACGTCAACAAACTGCTTCACCAGTCAGTGAGAATAAACCATACGCTGCTCTCGATCCTATTACGAGCATGAAAGTGTTGATGACCTTGCAGCAGAAGAAGAAGGAAAAGCGAAGTAGACCTAAGTCCATTAAAAGAAAGAAGACCACCACCAGTGCCACCAATTGCAGCAGTAACAACAGCCAGAATTCGGACATCAAGAGGATGGACTGCACGGAAGCAGGAGGCTGCGTGGAGCAGAGCATCCCCAAGGTGGATGAACCCAACCTGGCACCTTTAGGTACGTCCTAGTAATGCACACACTACATTTAATTTGGATGTAATTCATAATTTCACAAATTAGTTAATGTACGCATATGTTGACCATATCTGTATGCCTGAGCTGAGGAGTCTAGAGATCTGATGTGGTGCTGCTCGGATGTTGGGTTAAACCGTGAAACTCTGGGTTTTCTGTCACCGAACCATGATTAAACTGGCTTCTCATTGATGGTCTTATCCAGTTACCAAACACTTCTTCCAGCAAACACTTGGAACTACAGCCCCAGAGCCCACTTGGACTCTTTGATGAATACCTCGAGATGGGTACAATGAGCTCAGAGGATCACACTACGGAGTCAACGCGTTTTACTTTATTATAACAAAAAAAAACACAATTGGGTATCATTTGACTATATAGGCACGTGTGTACGGCCCCTGTGTATCTGTCGGACATTGTTGTGGGAGGGAAATTACCCACACTTCGGGTTGTTGAAGGCAGGGAGCACAGATGTAAGAGCTTAGATGTACAATACAACAATGTAATTTTCTGCACTGTCCTCTGCTGCTCACAACCCCACAATAACTATTGCATGGTCACCCATCCAACCAATTTTCAGGCTCAGCTCTCCTTAACTTCTGGGATCTGATTAAATCTGACGCATACTGGGTGATTTGGCCATAGGCACCAATCTATGGATATACTGTAACACAATTGTCTTTGAGCATGCGCGTATGTGCATATGTACGGAGTTAAGTTTTAGAAACAATAGGAGCACATATTTGCTCCTCTTGTCTGCTAACCAATGCAGCTACATTGGTCAGCTTGGATTGACGTTTTTCCCCCTTACTATTTATTTAAAACTCTTGTGCATCATGTCCACTGTGGTTAACTGCTGTGATTTGTTGGCATTTCAGCCACAGTGCATATGCCTAAAAATGTGTGGTACGGTTAATGGAGTCCTCAATACAGGATGTGATCTAGTTATTATAGCCACCTAGTGGTGGAAAATGGTGCAAAAGAAACCCAGGTGAACCAGAGCTTAGCATTAAAAGATGGTAGTGGCTGGTCGCATCTCAGTGGCCAATGTAATGGACACGATAATTTTGTGAACAAATGACACGAAAATGTGACCATATTTTGGGGTCTCCTTTGACTAAAACACATTCAATGCATTGAAAACATGTTTTGTTTGCTTAAAGTAATCACAACATAACAGCATTAAGAGTGTATGTCTATAACCTGTTTCACTCATTATCCTATCCTTGCCCCCCTACCCATTCTCAAAATATACCCCAGTTATCCAATTCGGGTTTGTCACTCTCTTCGTGGCATCATTTCCACTTGCGCCATTGCTCGCACTGCTGAACAACATCATCGAAGTGCGGGTCGACGCGTGGAAGCTCGTAACAAAGATGAGGAGGCCTGTGGTTTCGCGAGCAAGAGGAATTGGAGCCTGGGCCGACATTCTGAGTATCGTTGCCACCCTCTCTGTAATCACCAATGTAAGTCGCCAGATTGTCCGCTCGCTTTCTCGCTCAATATCCCATCTTATGAGTGACATAACATGTCATGTTAGCCGTGTGGGTTCTTTTTACCATACTTCACCATTCTGGTCCTGGCAGGTTTGAGAAGAGGTGTAGTGGGGGACCAGGAGCGGTTCGGGTATCACTCGTCACTGATGTTAGTCGTAGCTGGAAGTCAATTGCATGTGTGCTGAATTCAAAGTGCAGTGCACGAATCACTGCACCACCGCTCCTATCCACTCTCTCCCAAAATCGCAAAAGGTAAAGCCTTGCCATTGCTTGCTCATGTCACTGCTGGCAGAAGGGCCTCAACTAAAGGTAGCTCTAGAGAACCCCTCTACACGGTATTTGGCCTACTCTTCCATGATGACCAGACATGTTGTAAGATGTGGAATTACCTGCGCTAAAACAGTGATGAACCCATTTATATTGCTAATTGGACAGAGGTGGGGGAGATTTAAGAAAATGATCCATTGCTTCAACTGTTGTGTCAGGAGAATGAACTGACGACTGCCAGATTGCAAGTCCTTATATGGTAACCATTTCACTCTGGCAGCAACCCCCCAAATTGTATTTGTGAAAATTAATGTAATTGCCAAGGTAAGATGTTCAGAAGCCTTGGTCAAATCATTGCATGCTAAGTGACCGCTATCGCTGTGCCTCCGTATGCTAATTCCACAGTCATGCATCTTGGCATTCACAACGGACATCATCCCACGCCTGGTGTATTATTATGGATACTCAGCAGAGTATGGCACAGGTTCGCCTACAATGCATGGGTACACGGAGGACAGCTTTTCAATTTTCAAGATCAGCAACTTCAAGGAGCAAAATTATCCCAACATCCTGCCAGCCTGGTTTGATCCGGCAATCCACACAACCTGCAGGTTTGTGCCATTCAGTGTCATGCCCAGCTATCGGGGGTGCCGTCCCTGCGAATGTGATGCACTGATGTCTGGGTGTGTTGTCCAGGTAGATGCGACATCCTTCTGGGTGTGGCGTCCTCCTGGCTCCGCCCCTTCCTGATTAGGCTCGTTCTCTTCCTCTTTTCACTCCGTGACTTTCCTTTTAAGACCCACACTTCCCCTAGGCCCCACCTCTGTTTATGCCCTGCCCCTTACCGTGGACACAGGGTTTGGCTTAGTTGGGTAGTAAGGGGTTGTGGTAGGGTTGGGGGAAGAGTGTGCATGGTGGGTGGGGACAGTAAAGGGGGTGGGGAGGGAATTGGAGGGGGGGAGCAGTGGGTACGGGTGGGATGGCTTCACAACCAAAGTCCCACTTAGAGAAATATAATAATAGATTGATATAAATTACAGCTCATTGTTACCTTGCTAAAGAGTAATGTTATTTATTTATCTATCTATCGATCCACGACTGCTTAATTGAGTCTCAAGATCCCTTTTCAGGAAGACCGTGCATTGGGATTCCAGTTTAAGGTGGTCTTATGCATGTGGGATGCAATAAGAGGTCCTGGAGAACCCATGATAATGAAATGAAGCTTAAAGGTCCACACAGACATGAAACCACTTGCTCTACAGCCATCTTCTGGTCACCTCACAGCACAGTTAGTTAGGAAATTGATGCGATCTACCAACCCTTTTCTGTAACGTTTTTGAATTGCTGGCATACACAACTATAATCAATATAACCATATTGATCGATATTTAATATAACCTTACTTGACTATGACCAAATCACCACGAATACAGCTAATCTTAGATTCCGGAAGTCAAGCAGGCTTGAGCCTTGTTCGTGCTTAGATTGATGAACACCATGCACAATGCAGGTGCAGTAGGCGACTTTGGAGCTAGGTTGTCAGCAGTGGGTAGATCAGAAAAATTAATAGTTGTGCTATATTGTTCTCCCATTATCTGTACTCCCTACCTTCACCAACCTGGTACGGACCAGCGTGAACCATGGTCAATAGAGCCCCCACAAGCTGCACGTTGTGGGAAGGCCCTCTTTCAGAAGCGGATTTTTTAAAGGGCTGTGAACGCATATACCGTTTGTGCACAACCATACTTGTTCAATTTAGCGCCAACTCTACTTTCGAGGCACTTTGCTCAATATAGTCCATGCGTGCTTGTGGTTGTATGTGTGTAGGTATCCAGGTCATCGCTACCCGCCGGATCATCCCCAAGCCTACTCCGTCACCAAGCAGTACTGGAAAGTACTGACGGCAAAGCTGGCCTTCGTCATTGCCATGCAGGTACACATCAACATGCACACACACACACATTCATAAACCCATTGAAAGATAAAGGTACAGCCCTCCAATTACTTGCTCATGTCACTGATGGCAAAAGGGCTCCTGCTATAGGGAGCTCAAGAGAGACCCTTAAGATGTATTTGAACTGCTCTTCCACACTGGACAGACGTCTTGGGAAGAGCTGGGAGTTCCCGCACTGAACAGCACCAAACTCAGCCGACCAATTGACTGGATGTATTCCACTTACACTGCTTGGTGGATAGAGGCAGTGGAATGTAAAAAAAAACCTTTCACCGTTGTTTACACTCCCACGATCAAAGATCAATTCACACCCGTGACCTCTGGATTGCAAGTCTAGTGTGCAAAGCCTTACACTACTGCACCATCGTATAGACTCATCTGTGAGCAGTTGTTAAGGTCAGCAGAGCAAACCGTGATCATTGTCAATGGGTCATTACAGATAATGCCAGTAATGCTATTACACCTCACAATTGCACAGTATTTCTGAGATCACAAATAATAGTGGTAATACAATACTCACTTTCATCATGCAGCAGACGATTCATGTTGTTGATGCAATTTGTCACACGTAAGCATGTGTGCTTGTGGGAAGGGGAGCGGCTGCGTAGTTGTTTGTGAACTGCGCTACCAATCCTGTGTGACCGGAGTACTATTTCTGGCCACAGCCAACAACAGTGGAAAATATTAGAACCAGTGTTGAGCTTCCCTTAAGTTGATTCTGTCTTAAAATGAGTACTTGATGAAGTGTGTGAAAATCATCACTGGCGAGATAAAGGTGCACACCACCCCCACAGGCACTGTGCCACCCTTCATAGATGCACTTGTCTCAGTCTGTGAAAGGCTACACAGGGAATCTTTGTAGTGGTGACATGGCCGAGTGTAAGTGTTTGCTGATTGTTGCGGTAATTTGCGGCTGCCCAGGTGAATACTGTGGGTGCATTAACTGCACATCATAAATGTTGCCTGCTGCATAGTGAACGTAAAAAACCCATTAAGTAATTCAAAAAAAGTGTCTCGGTATAATTTGCCAAATGTTCAAAAATTACTCAAATGACTTAATTTAATTGGGAAAAACGACGTAACAATATAATATCCCTGGGCTTCAGGTCCCCGGAATAGTTGACCTGAGATGTAAAGCACTTTAAGATGCTGCCATATTATATTTAGTAAGCACCCTTTACATGCAAATCCTGAAACTGAAAATCCTTTACCTGTGTGTGGACGTGTGCAGCACGTGGTGTTACTCACGAAGGCCTGCATTGCATACATCATCCCGGACACGCCATCCCATGTGCGCGCCTGCAGGCGCCGCGAGCGCTTCGTCGTACAGACGATTCTGCAGCAGGCAGAGCTGGGCCGTCTCCGTAACACCCTCCTCACCGATGCCCCCAGCTCACCGCCATCTCCTCAATTCCACGTTGAGGATGAGCAGGCAGAGATGGGCCTGCTTCGCTGCTCGCTGCATAAGGAGTCTCCTGGCGTATTGCACCCACCCCAGCCGTGCCACATGGAGAATGAGCAGGCAGAGAAGACTGGTGACGACTCACTGCTGAAGGGATCCGAGGAGGAATCAAGCAACGAGGATTCGTCAACTGTCTTCTACAGTGTATAAATCTACTCTGGCTTTTAAAGGAGGCTGCTATCCTAACTCTGTTTGCACGTGGACAAGGACATTGCAGTCGAGGACTATCTGTATATATATTAATAAATACGTTTATGATTTAACATGTCTCAATCATCTCATGTCTGTTCATACGAATCACGATGTGAATGAGGAAAACTAGAAATTATTGTTATTTTGTATATATTTTAAATTTTGGTTTAACATGTAGGCTTTCGCGCCCAATATCATCCATAGAGGTGTTTTTTGGATTAGATCGCATACATATATAAACGTGTCGTTAAAACCCGCCACCACTCGACACAGCCAACTAGTAAGGGTTGTCACGGAAACAGAACAAGCCAATTCGTCACTGGTACTTTGGAGAGCCAAGCCACAACATTTACAATTGGAGTACGACGTTTTGCCAGTAATTACAACTAGCTTCATCAGGCGACAGCCAGATTTGTGGCACTCTCGCGCAAAGTGGGGGGGGGGGGGAGATTACCGAGTCAACGTACATTATGCATGTGCATTATGAGAGCCCTTTGATCTTGTCCTTCCTGTCTATTGTGTATTAAAATAGCCGTACCAATGGTAATCCCTATTGAAGTATGCTGCCCTTTATAGGCATGCATTTAAATAATGTATTATTTGTTGGCACCCGTGTTCAGCAGTAGCAGAACACACGTGCCAACAAGGACACTCAGTTGATTCTAATGTTGAAGTTCTGTGCAAAACTAGCTACTACTGCCTAAGAATAATTCGAGAATCTATCGAAATTGGAAGAAAAATTTACAGTTCGGATAGCTACCGCCTTTGTGCTGTGTGGAAGCGACTCATCAAATAGTACATTAGATGAAACTCCGAGTACCCACTCAGGAGGTATAGTGGTAAAACAGTGGAGGAAAAAAAAGCATTTTTTTTATTTGCCCTTGTTGAATGATAGAGTCGATACACACAGCAAGCGAGATTAAGAAAGCGCATCGGAAGAAATACCGGAGGAGAGAGAGAAGACAATTGCTTGCTGCAGAAGGAAAGGCATTCCTACCGAGGGAGACAAGTTGACAAAAATTTTGATCATGGGAACCGGTGGCGTGGCTCGATCTTCCCTATGTGCGCAACATGCTACCGAAGGAAAACAGAAAATCCTATTCAAAGGCTAAAATAAGCTCCATTTTTTGTATAAGAGCCCGATAAACAATAACCCCATCCATAGACTGAGGAAGAAAGGGAAGAGCCTGAACAAAGGGGAGGAGATTACGACGGAGATGGGTTGGAGGTGGAGAGAAGGGGAGAGGGAGGCCGTAAAGGCAGCTGCACATTCAAGGAAAGCGGTGTAGAAAGAGTTGAACGGGGACATGGAGACAGCAGAGACAAGGGTGGAGAAAGAGGAAGAGAGGATCTTTCAGTGCTCGCTACAGGAAACCCACAAAACTGAATTTCCTAAACTCGTGTCGCCTCCGTGACAGCAGCACCACGAACGCCACAGACTCACGCTCCCCAAATCGACAATACCATCTCCATTGCCGACCAGCCACGAGATGGTTGCTCTCAACACCTCGGTCGTGGTGTAAGCAGCAAAAGACTTCTGGCTGGTGAGCATCCGGCCATTACGAGGGTTGGAAAGAAACTGAAGCACGGGGCGACTCCCACAACCTTCGGGTATTTCCAAACTGGATGACGTCTTGGGATGAAGCTAGAAGTAAGCCAAATCTGCACTCAATAAATGGGACAAAGATTCCAGAGAAGCCTCCAGAAATGTCACAGGAGGCTCGGGTGTGAGAAACCAGACTCCATGTGGGGTCCTCCAGACCTTTGCCCTCCAGTTCATCAACATTTGTAAAAGCAGGACGTCTCAAAGGTACGTAGCATGGGTGAGGTACGAGGTTGAGAACCACGTTCCGAGATTAGGCGCTTTGACAGGTTGGGGTCCGAGTAAACTTTTAATGGAGCTCACCCTACGACATTACAGATAGAAGGATAGTGTGCCGGCACAATCCGGACACCCTGCTACACCGAAACAATCTGCTGCATCAAACTCCCTGGTACAGCTAAACACTGGCACGATCGCGCTCAAATACACACAAACTCTCGCTCGGCCAGTTGGTACACAGGTTGTCAGTTGTGGGGGATGCGGGGCCCCGGCTCCCCCCCTGGGGGAGGGCTGATCTCGAGAGGGCTGCGGGCTCCGGACTCCTCGCTCGAGTGAGAGCAGCCGCTACTCGACTCCTCGCTCGCGGTGAGAGGGCTGCCGCTCTCCGGCTACTCTCCTCACGGCGCAGCCCCTCGGGTCCGCGGGTCCTGTTTGTGGGGCATAGCTCGGGGCTGGCACGTGGCTGCCTGGAATCAATCCGTCGCTTCTCAGCCACTCAAACGCGACGTCTCCGCTCACACAACCCCGTGCACCACTCACACGAACTAAACGGGGGGTCAGGGGTCAGAGGGCAATGACGTCCTTCGCACACGCGTTGCCGCCGATGCCGGGCAATGGAGATTGTTTAAAGGGCTGCGGGGCGGGGATTTGGAGTCGGTTTTAGAGCGACACACCAATCGCACGCGCAGGACGGGGGGGTCGGGGGTCAGAGGGCAGGGACGTCACTCGTACACGCGTAGCCGATTGGGGGGCTGTATGGGAGGTTATTTAAAGGGCTGTGGGGGCGGATATTCGGGATTGGTGTTAGCCCGCAGTCACGAAAGCTTTAAATCGAAATTTATGTTAAGTGTAATGTGTTGGTGTTAATAAAGTGTTGCCTCCCAAGAAGTTGTGTGCGCCTATCTCAGCCCATTACATATAAGTGTAGATGTGATTATGTAATTCTTGTGTTCATACAAGTGTAGTGACACAGCGCTGACTGCTGTCCAGCAGCGGCAACTGCAGTGGAAAGTTTGCGCACACGCTGTTGAGCATATATACGGGTGTGCCGGCCGGGCAGAGGAATTGGGGCAAGGGTCATGGAAGACCTCATAGGGAAGCCTCTGGAACCCTCTGGTCGATTCGAGAAGGGAGGCGTGGATAGGGCAGAGCCAAGCCGCACCGAGTAGAATATAGAATATAATATAAGCAGCGGAGAGCGACAGCTCCGGGCTGCCGGTTCTGGGAGTGGACTCGTCTCGACGTCGCTGTCGTTGCCACCGCATTCGCCCAATCATTGCGTGGCCAGACAGTCGTTGGCCTTCTCGGTCGACGCCGTCGGTGCAACACGGACAGGGTCGTGTCTAGGCCGGGCTCTATGGCAACGTGGTCGAGAGAGTGAGGCCGGAGTTGGTGTGAACAAGATAATAAAGAGACGATGTCTCCTGCAACTACCTCGTCTCCGACAGTGTGTGCGACACACACCACACGTCGGAAGGAGAACACTTCACAAGTATAAATGCTGCCTGTGTCAGTCGAGTCACATTTGCTCTAATTTATTTTGATGGTGACCTAAGACAGGAGAAGCAAAATACACTTCTTCAGGAAGTGATATTTTTTTCATAATGCAGAGGCTGTGCCTGATACACATCTTTCACGTGTTGTTTGGCAACCCTGGTGCCCAGTAAACGCCATATGGCCAGATCTTTGCATTGAATTCCAAGTATTAATTCCTCCATACTTGTGCACAGTTGAGTTTTTATTCCATTCCCTTCATGAACCATGTTTTTGAACTTTACATCATAGTAAGATAGTACATGCCGATGAATAATTAATAGATGCTTGAAAACATCTATCCCCCACCATCTGCCTGTGTTTGGCCTAAAACCCAATCACCCAGAATGCCCAAATTCACCTTACATACTCTAGGAATGTAAGCAGGTTAATGCCTGTATATCCATCACAATCATCACTCCCAAATGTGAAGACATGTCACGAGACTCGCTGACTTTTCTTAAAATACTTGAGAAATACAAATCATAGCTGAATATTTTCAATTCCATGTGTATAAGCCTTTGTCTCAGATTTATTGTAAAATAAATATACATGTACAATATAAACATTCAAATATCAGAAAATATTTAATGTATGTTGAATTTCTTTCACACTGTACATAACCAACCATGCTAAACAAGACATGATAAAAACAATCCAAGTCATGGGTTGCATACAATATGCAACTTTGGTTTATTGATTACAAATTACATAAAAGGTTCTGAAATTTTACAATACAGGTATAGTGCAATCTAAATAAGCAAATGTACTTTTACAGTGATTTCCCAAATGTTTATAACTACACAAATACTAGCATGTATGTTCCCAATAAAGTAGTCTCCTTCCAAAATGGCTAAAACCAAAATTAGTTTAGTTGTGCTCACAATATTGTTCACATATCCGTTCTATTTCAAGTGACATTTGAGTCTGTATGGATTTGCTGTGCAAAATACTGCTGCAACCATTCAATAACTCCAACCCTGAACGAACTTTATCACATTTTTCCAATACTTTGTTGTGGCACTTCCATTAACAGGGCAATTACTGTGCCCCATGGGCCCCACAAGTTCACAAGTAATTGCGATTCACACCACAGCACCTGAAGTACCATTGATGTTTAACAACCATGAATTAGCAGGACCAAGCGAACGTATCCTTCTGAGTAGAAACCTCGACCACCGCCATAAAATGCTTTCGGGCTTTCTACATCATGGGTAGTCAGCCATCCTTGTTCTCCTTGATGGTGTCAACCAGCTCTTTCAGACGCGACAGGTGGTACACGGCCCTGAGAAGAGACACGATTGAGAGAAAATTACTTATTCTTAGTTTTTTCGGTAAAGTCACGTTGAAGAGAAACAACAAAATAACAAAATATATATAAAACAATAAAAAATTCTCACGACGTTTCGACCATAACTCAAACGGTCATCATCAGGTGTGTCGGTTTGCATAAATTTATTTTGAAAACGGCATATTTATTTATATATATAAAAATAACGTTTGCGTCACGCGCAACGATGGCAGTTTGCCAGGACTAGTCCATCTATTTTTTGAAAAGAGGAGGGGGGAGACGAAATTTGTTTTTATGTATGCTGTCTGAAAGGCACTGTAAGCGTGAACAATCAATCAAGAACTGAAATGATTTATCAAATCTTTCCAATGATTGCTAAGATAGAATCCATCTTCTCGGTTGAAATTGTCTCTGTGTTTGTATATGTGGATAGCCTCATGAACGAATCTCTCATGGAAGCCAGATGGCTTACAAAGAACCTCCGTCTTGGAAAAGTCAATGGCATGTGAGCCTACTGAATTAGAACAATGATCTGCTACGGCCGAGGTGTTGGTCCTACCGTGTTTAAGGTCTGCTTTATGTTCACGAATGCGGTCCGAGATATGGCGTTTGGTTTCTCCAATGTAACTACTACCACAGAGGCAACTTAGTTTGTAGACACCAGGGTATTGTATGTCCGGAATCACATCTTTTACAGACGGAACCAGATCACGGATTTTATGTAATGTGTTGAAACGGACCTGGATCTTGTGTTTATTCAAGATTTTGGAGATCTTTTTTGTGATCCCAGCAATGTAGGGTAAAGTGATGGTTTTGAAAGGCTCCTCAAGAGGGTTCTTCTTCATGGTTTGAGTGATAGCTTTGCGGATTGTATAGTCGGAGTAACCATTAGCCCTAAGAGCTTGGTGTACGTGCTTGAGTTCACTGCTTATGTGTTCCTGGTCGGATATGCATTGGGCTCTATGATACAGAGTCTTGATGAGAGAATTCTTCTGTGATGGATGGTGGTGGGAATCCGGTTTCAGATAAGCATCCGTATGGGTAGCTTTCCTGTAGACAGAGTGGCTCATTGAACCATCAGGTCTCTTTTTAATTAGGACATCCAAAAAAGGTATCTTGCCATCTATTTCGACTTCCATGGTAAATCTGATGGCTGGGTGTATGGAATTGATGTGGTCGAAGAATTTGTCTAGAGCAGGCCGGCCATGTGGCCAGATGACAAAAGTGTCATCCACGTACCTCTTCCATAAGGTTGGGCGCAGAGTGGCAGTCTATTTTGTTGTTTCTCTTCAACGTGACTTTACCGAAAAAACTAAGAATATGAATTACTGCAGTCACGAAAGCTTTAAATCAAAAAGAAAATTACTTGGTTGACTTATTATCAAGGTGGAAGCCAGAAAAATCTCACCAAGTCTCAGGAGGGTTTGGCAGTGATATTTTGCAAATTTCATCAGCGAGTGGTATGTGAGAGGAAAACGGAGAACCCGGTGAAAACAGAGGGAGTAAAATGCAAAACTCCGGATATAGATTCAAGATTCCATTGCCGTATTACTAACTCCTGGTTACCTAGCAGCCAAAATCTATAATATATGCTATTTCAAAACAGTCTCCCATCCAAGTAATAACCAGGCTTACCTGCTTAGCTTATAACATTCAAAATCTGACATCATACTTAGAGGCGGTGCAGCCTCTATGCTGTGCGTGAGTGTGGATATAAAGATAAATTCACAATGGCGTGGAGGGGTTTTCCCAGGGACGATCAGCCCCTAGAAAGACGTCCGTGTTGAAGCTGCCCGGGGAGGGGGCCTCCAAGCCGGGGGAGTCCAACTCCATGTGCGCCCTGCTCAGCAGCTCCTCCAATGAGGCTGTGCATCAAGAATCACGCATCGCACGTCACAACCACATGGGTGGCCGCTCAGCCGTCTCTGTGAGAAAAGACTGAATATGTACCTGAAAACATATGAAATGTCATCTGCTATATACAGACTATATATATACACACACCTAGGGATCTATTGTCCTCTGACACGGGCTCCTCGTTGGCTACATTCGTAAGGCCGGAGATATCCAAAACTTTGAGCCACTCTGGGTACTTTGGTCTGCTTTGCGGGCTCTGAGCGGCACCTGCTCTCTTTGTGCTGGTATCCGTCTCGTGGCTGCTGGTCTGGGAGTCCACATCGCAGTCACGCAGCCAGGCCGGGTACCTGAGCTCAGGAATGCTCGTGATCCCCGACACATCCAGCTTATCCTTTTGGCTTGTCAACCACCTGAGATAGGTACTTGTCGCACAGCCGCCGTTCGGCAAGTGCTCACGCCTAGTTGCTTCACTGCTCCGTAAGTACAACAAAACATTCGTCTGGTTAGAAAAGAAATAATTTTCGGGCTTTGCCGACAAATTTAATGGCATCACGGCCTTGTTGCTTCTCGCTGTTGAGCTCAACCGTTTAGTTGGCTTATTGCCCCTCACCAATGATGCGCCGAGGCTGTGCGCGGTGACCCCGAGAGATGACCGCTTGCCTCTGTGCGACACTGCGAGGTCTCGGTGGGCGCCAGGCGAGCGGAGCAAGGACTTGGAGGAACCGTCAACTGGCGCCGCTAGGAGCTGGTCCGTGGTTAGACTGACCGTCGGGCTATGAGCCACGACCGCTGCAGCGCAGCAGTGAGGCTGCACGTGCCCGAGATGAGGTCCTCCACAAGCAGCATGCCACCTGCAATGTAAGACCCACAGACATTTTACTGGTACACAATGAATTTGCTCTCCCCTAGATTCCTTGACCCCTGAACGGCAATCCTGCAATGTTGCCTTACTTTGCACCATCAGTAACTAATGATGTTATCCGTTTGTGGAGTTTGTGAGAATATGGGATAAATCAGTGCATGAGCTGTTATTGTTTAAACTTCAGATGTGTCCAGTCTAGGATCTGCAAATTTTGACACAAAGGTTGGAGGATCACTTAGATTTCACAAACTTTACAAACTCGATAATCAGTGAAGTTGCTGGAAGATGACAGGAGAAAGAAATGCATGCACCAACCTATCTGTTCAGACCTATGCTATCCTCTCATATGCGTGTGCTTACTGTGGATAGTTTTCTCTGACATAAAATGAACTCATTAATGGAATTTGCCAAGCATCCCAGTGTGGGACTCTCACGAAAATGTATCTTTAGACCTTATTAAGGGTTTTTTTTCTAGGGGAATTACATTACATTCATGATAGCATAGCATAATTGACAAGCACCCAGTACAAGCAAAAAAAATGGGGTTCTCCTCTCCAATTATCCCCCATCCAGTCAACTAGCTTCGATACCTTATGAGACCTCCTTTGCCAGTAACAAGATATAGTAATAGGTTTTTACCCTTTTATCTGGCAAAAAAACTGACACTTTTATACAAGGGATCATGTTTGCGATAACCACAACGCAAGTAGTCAAAATGCAAACAAGAAGACGCTAAGAATAAGAAGACGCCTTTTGGCGTCTTCTGGTCCAACACCAGTGGAGACTGGGATCTCAGAAAAGCCGTCTCGGGTGTGGACCAATCAAATTCAAGGACAGTGCATATTATCAGTTGTCTTTTTTGTTTGCATTTTGACTACTTGTGTTGTGGTTATTGCAAACATGATCCCTTGTATAAAGGTGTCAGTGTTTGTGCCAGATAAAAGGGTAAAAACCTATTACTATAGCTTCGATACCATTGAACCGCCTGCACACTCGATAGCCACTCGAGCGCAAGCACCACGGAGCGATTCCTCGCGTGGCGAGAGGCGCAACCCACCCTCATCCACACTGTGCATCCTCCTCTCCTCCACGCGTCTCCGCTCCGCTATGCTGCGCGGCGCTGTGCTCTGCACGTATCCTGGATGGCGGTGACGCACAGATTCCGCTCTGCTCAAAGTCCTCGATGTAGGCGTCCAGCGCACCGCTCGCCTACGAGCAGCACTGCTCTCCGCACACCACAGGGCTGTGCTAGCCCCCGCTTCCGGTCCGGAGCAGCGAGCTGCCCTGGCTGCCGCGAGGGCTTGTGTCCGTCACCGTGCTGTCGCCCGAAGGGCTGTTTGTCTCACCACCGTTGCAGTTCATTTTGTACGATTTGGGATGCCCGAACCGGATGGGGCCAGGGAGAGGAATCGCTGTGGCTACCAGGTCACCACTGGTCCTGGTATGGGGGGCACCATGAGGAGCTGCTGTGTGCGGAAAGTGGGTCCGACGTCACAACGCATGGGCCAGTGTCGACCACTTCGCGTTAGCAGCTTCAGCGTTAGGTCTCTTAAGCTACTGTGGCTGTTGTCCTTTTTTCAACAAAAATTCCAGCCTTTCCCATGCTTTCCTTCATCACACCTGCAAGCTCTATGTACAATTGAAGTGTCATAAATGCTCTACCTGCCTACTACTACATTATGAATAATATACATTTAAGAATTAGCTGGAGACAACTCCATGTTTAAAACACACTGTATTCAAAAGAGAAGGCTTAACATTTAACATTGGTTAACGTTTGGCATGTACACCTGCATATCAACAAATTACAGTACTACTAATAAAATGAATGCTACATATTAATAGTGGTATTACAGTAGTATGACTACTTATATTTACATATAATCGCACCTCCGAAGAGCACGGTGGGCTTGGTACGGTGCGAAAGAGATTCAACACACATACAGAATACAATACTTTCCGAGCACATTATGCATACCGAACCTCCAAGTTCCTTACCCTACCCTGAATAACAACGTGTGCAGAGTACAGCTCCTTTTTCAATCCATTGCTGGCTGACAGCTGTCCCATGCTATGCAGCTCCCAGGGGGAGGGGTTATTTACCGTACTTCACCACGCTGGTCAGTGTGAATTTGGTGATGGCAGGGGGCTATAGAAGTGCATTACAACAATGTACTGAACATTGCTGCACAATGTCAGGGGGCTATAGAAGTGCATTACAACCACGTACTGAATACTGCTGAACTGGTGGCAGGGGGCTATAGAAGTGCATTACAACCACGTACTGAATATTGCTGCACTGGTGGCAGGGGGCTATAGAAGTACATTACAACCACGTACTGAATATTGCTGAACTGGTGGCAGGGAGCTATAGAAGTGCATTACAACCACGTACTGAATATTGCTGCACTGGTGGCAGGGGGCTATAGAAGTACATTACAACCATGTACTGAATATTGCTGCACTGATGGCAGGGGGCTATAGAAGTGCATTACAACCACGTATTGAATATTGCTGCACTGATGGCAGGGGGCTATAGAAGTGCATTACAACCACGTACTGAATACTGCTGCACTGGTGGCAGGGGGCTATAGAAGTACATTACAACCACGTACTGAATATTGCTGCACTGGTGGCAGGGGGCTATAGAAGTACATTACAACCACGTACTGAATATTGCTGCACTGGTGGCAGGGGGCTATAGAAGTGCATTACAACCACGTACTGAATATTGCTGCACTGGTGGCAGGGGGCTATAGAAGTACATTACAACCACGTACTGGATATTGCTGCACTGATGCCCGCCACGTGAGAGCCACACAGCAGGACAATGCTATACTGTACAATATTGAAATGATTCACCTACAAATACTAAACATTATTGTCTTAACAATCAATACTACTTTTAACATAAACAATAACTAATAAATGCACACGTAGTAATCGCCGTGCTAACCCTTAGCGTGCAATGTGAGCAGAACTTGTGTTGTAAGTCGTACCCAGTCCATTACCGTGCCACACACTCACATTAACAAACCAAAAACATTTACTGAATGTCCTCCTCCTTTACACGGCACAACCAGACAACACTTTGCACACCGAAGTGTCCAAGTCGCGTGCTGAGTGAAGCAAACCCCATTCAATTCTAGATTTAAAGCTTTCGTGGCTGCTAGGATCCATACTCTTTGGTTCTATTGGGTAAAGTCACGTAGGTGAAAATTGTTATTTTATTTTCACCTACGTGACTTTACCCAATAGAACCAAAGAGTATAAACCCCATTCACTCTGCGCTCAGCGTTCAACAAAGTTGAACCTGGCTCGCCCTCACGCCTGCCCATCTCTCTCCGTCTCTCACCGGAGATTATTCCATTGATCGTCTTCGCCTTGCCGTCCAGAG
Organism: Petromyzon marinus; assembly: GCF_048934315.1. Taxonomy (NCBI): domain Eukaryota; kingdom Metazoa; phylum Chordata; class Hyperoartia; order Petromyzontiformes; family Petromyzontidae; genus Petromyzon; species Petromyzon marinus. The sequence goes on from NC_133683.1 coordinate 2,022,292, forward strand.
ATCCGTGTGGATTATCCGTGAGGGTAGTTAAAGGTCGCGGTTATTCGGAGAAGTTTTTTTAATTAATTTTCCCGCCACAACCACCGCGTCGCCAACGGCCGCTGAAGGCGATGTCCGAGACATGCCGCCCGCGCATGCGCACTGAGGGTTGAGAGAAACCTGCGGGGAGGGGCAGCGGGGGGCGGGGAAGCCGCCGCTGTTGGCCACACCCACATTCAGGCCACGCCCATATTTAACTGACGTCACGGTGACATCATTCTGGGTCGGACTTTATCGTGGGCTGCCTGTGCACGCGAGGAGCTCCTGACTTCTGACTCTGAATTCGAAAAAAATCAAAGATTCACGATGTCTACCTTCGTCGAGATAGGTAAAGTTTAACGTTAGTGTTAGAGATGTGTGTTTGTGTTATATGTTGAGCCTGTAGACAAAACTGCTGGGGATGTGCCAGATGTCTCCATCTAACGTTAAGGAGGTTGGAGTCTGGATAGCGCATACCAGGTGTTACAGGCTACATGATGGGAAGCAGAAGGCATTCTAGTAAAATAGTTTTTTGTTTGTACGTTAATGCTCCTCCTTTTCCTTTACCAACCCATACTCACCGGCATGGTGAAGTATGTGCAAATAACCAACACGATTCGTGCGATCGTCAAGAGGCTCTCCAGCAGGGGATTGGCAAAAGGTCGTACAGGAGCAGTTTTGTGAAAAATAATTGATTCTTTCATAATGTACATCTATGATTTATTATTATTGTTCATGTGGGTAACCTCGGCAAGGGGGGAAGCAAGGTCGGGAAGAGCGGGGGATGGGGCCGCTTTTGACCACGCCCATATTTAGGTGACGTCACGTCCTTTTCCTGTGACGTCACTATAGCGGGGAGTTATCCTTGGCTGGCTGTGCATGAGGAGCCCCCGAGTTCTAACTCACAAGATCTGAGATTAGACCAAAGATTCATGATGTCCACATTTGTTGAGATAGGTAAAGTGTAATGTTCGTGCTATGACGGGGCTTTGGGCCACTTTTAAATATTGAGATCTCGTCAGTGTTTTAATCGGACGCTCAGCAGGGTTTGAGCCAGGATAGTGCATAACAGGTCTAAAAGTGTAGTGTCGGGCTACATGGTGGGCAGCAAAGGGCAGTCCATCAAAATTGGTTGTACTATACATACTATACGTCTTCACCAACCCACATTAACCAGAGTGGTGAAATGTGGATTTGAAGCTTTCGTGACTGCAAGGATCCATACTCTTTGGTTCTATTGGGTAAAGTCACGTAGGTAAAAAATAAAACAACAAAAATCACGACGTTTTGGCCACAACACAAGTGGCCTTCTTCAGATGAAGGAACAGAACTGTCGGGACGACAGCACTTCAATTGAAATGTGGTCAAGTAACCACCATGATCTGTGTGGTCACGGGGAAGCTCTCGCAGAAGCTGACAAGCTTCCATCTTGGCAGTAATTATGTTGCCTCTTTTTTTACTCTCAGCGTCTCTGCAGCGCTTGCAGCGCTCGCACTCCTCGCCCCATTCACCCCCCACTCTCCCCCTCTCTGACTTATTTAACTGCCCTAACCCTGGTTTCTCTCCCACTTCAGTAAAACAGTTTCCTTGCTGTGGTTGTCACACCTGATGATGAGTGCTTATGTTGCATTCGAAACGTCGTGATTTATTTCTATTTCTATTTTTTTTTTCCACCTACGTGACTTTACCGAAAGAACCAAAGAGTATAGCTGACAAGCTGTCAGGGCAAAAATGACTTTGCATATTCCAACTAATATTTTTTGCCCTGGTTTGTGTCTGACCATGCTGGGCACGGCTTTGTTAAAGTGTACGATATTCAATGGGGTAAAAGTCCCCTAATGGTAATACAACTTTATACCACAGGTGTACTCACACTGGAGCAGCGTCGACATTTATGAGAAAGCTTTACACATGAGTACCATGTGCGGTTCTTTACTGACATTCCCATCCCTGCACCTGCCTCCCCTGTCCCTAATGCAATGAACCCTCTACCCCCACATTACCTATGCAGAGCTCGTGGAGAGAATGAATGAGGAGGAGGGAGCGGAGGGGCATGAGGCTCAGCCTTCAACGGTGCCACAAGACTTTTCGACGTCATCATTTCAATCTACCCTGGCCCAGGTACGATGCGGCACAACGTGGATTTGCACAGCCTATAAATTAACTTGGCTAATGTCAAAGATGGGAGATTCCTGGTATTTACAGATTTAGTTGTTTGCATTCGCCAACTAATGGGCCCCAAAGTGTAGACATGGCTGCTCCTCATTTATAGATTTGCAGCCTTTGCAGCAGTGCGTTTTGGTGACTATACTGTGCTGATGAGTCCGAATGAGGATTACACCGGTCCACAGTTGCATATCACTGCATAACTGCTGCTGTTAGTCTGTCACATTTGCTCAACTTTATTTTGATGGTGGTTTAAGATAGCATTACCACAATGCACTTTAGAAAATACTGATGTTTTTTGTATAATGCACAGGGGCTAGATGCTTTGTGTACACATTTCTCCAGGTCTCTGGTTTCCTCCCATAGCTAAATGACACAGTGTAACTGGTATTGGCCAAACGTACCAATGCTGAAAAAATACATGCAAATTATTCAATTGGAATTAAACTAAGCAACTTCGTTCTCGACTGCAAAAAAACAGAACTTGGTAGGACCCTCCTTGAAAATAAAAATGTAAACTCATTGAGGTTTTCCTGGGTAAACTAGTACATCATAGCAATAAACAACTTGCATACAAATAGCAGATTAACTTATGTCCTGATACATGTATCATGAGCTTATGAATAAATATACATTTCATGCATAAGCTATTACATCTCTCATATTCGTGTGTGTGCTTGCCTTTGCGTGTAGGATACTGTCTACTTTTGCGATGGAGTCCGTCGGATCGATTTCATCCTCGCGTTCGATGATGAGGTCCATTCTCAGGACGCCATCAACAATCAGGTGAGAACGAGGAACCTACAAATAATGCTCCACCTTCCTGCACCCAGCATTATCACCCCTCCCCACGTGCAACACCACACGCCTCTAAACCTAGGTTTGACGCAGTGGTGCCAGCTCAGCTCTCTGACTGCTGAGTCACCCTGCCACCTCCATACGAGTCTTTAAATCCACAGTATACATCCTTTATCAAACTGTATCGTCAACTGCAGACCACGCTAGTCAATGAACGCTAGACTCCCATCACTCAACTCGCACATCCATACCCTGAACCATACGCCTCACTGCTTTGGCGAACAACAATCAATTATCGTTACGTATCACACTCCATCCACAACTCCTAAATAAATACACCACTTTCATATTGCAAACACCGACACCCAGACATAACTTACAGGATATATGTAATATCCACATTCTAACTGCCAAATGGAAAACTATTACAACAGTGCTGAAGTACCCAGTATGCATTCTCTGCAATATTGATGTTTTTGTTTATTTTGTTGCTATTGTACCCACGCACAATGGATCTATCTCCCTTGTAAAATAGCAAAGCAACTAGCTAAGTGAGACCATCCCTGTAACAAATAAGGTAAACTCAAAGAGTTGATTGACAAAGAGCTGTGCAAATTTTTATTTTATTAAGGTCTGCTGAAGTGACACTGACTGAAGCAGTTCAGTGATGCTACTTTGCAGAGCCGTTCTCTGATTGATTCCCATGTGAGGCTCTACTCACTGTAAGAGTTCAAGAAGTTTCCTCACCTCTTGACTTGACTCCCACAGTGACACAACTGAGAACAATGTATAACACAGATGGTCAATTTTGTTTGACAGAAGAAGAGGACCGAATATCAGGCAAGCCTGATGAAGATGGGGCTAGATCTCGAGATTGAACCCAAGGAGGTAAGTTTCCTGCGTGTCTCTCTGCTATAGATGACAGACACTGTATACAAATAAAAAGGTGTTAGACTGTGATTGCTTCATAATATCACTGCTGGCATACATTCCTTGAGTAGGAGCGTTAAAGATCCCCGCTGGAGGGTATATGGCCTACTCTTCTATGCTTGCCACACGTCTTGAAAGAGATAGCGAATACCCATACTTTACCCCACCATGCACAATCTTAAGATGGATTAATTGTGGCTTACCCATTTATACTGGAGGGTATAACAGTCTCCACCTTAATGTGGCATGCCAGCTATTTATACTGTAGTAATAAGTGTTCGATAACTGCACGTACATTATGCAATTTGCTTTTGGGTTGTGCCACACGTTGATCGGCACGAGGTGCTAACAACACGTGACACAAGCACGAAAATCCACGCGGCCGTGGACACTCTTCCAAATGAGACCATCCGGTTCCCTTGAACTCTCACCTGGTCAAACAAAGTCTAATAAATACAACTAAATGCACTCATCTAGAGTCTGACGATGAACTTCGTGCCATCCACTAGGAGTCGGTGAGCGGACGCACCACCTTTGTGAAAGTACACGCGCCATGGAACCCACTCACCACCTATGCCGAGATTCTACACATCCAGGCAAGATTCTGATGGTCATTGTAATGATGATCATGATGATGCCGATGATTGTGATGATGATTGTGGTGATGATTGTGATTATGATGGTGATAATGAATGTGATGACAATAATGTTTGTGAAGATTCATCATGGTTGTGATGATAATTGCGATGATCATGCATGTGATACAGAGTATGATGGTGAGGGTGATGATTGTGATGATTATAATTTATGACGTTCAACGATAATAATCGTAGCACTGACATTACGAGATATCGAGAGACGTAAATATACAAACGGATTAGAAAAACGTACATTTGGAAAAATATGCATATTAGCAACATATTGACTCTTTTTAGAAAAGTGAATGGGCTCGGGAAGGGCACGTTGCTTGAAGGGATGATGTCTGCTGGCCGAAAATGACATTGGAGTGGCAGCAGAAGGAGAGAACGTGCCCAAGATGATGTATATCATAGAGATGGCGAGATAAGATTGGCTCATGTGCGTGTGCTCATGACTGGGGATATTGGTGGGACAACTTGAAGAGTGGGTGGGATATGCAGTGGAGGCTTTTGGCATATTAATTGTTGCATTATAGGACTTGTTGTATTATAGGACTTGTTGTATTATAGGACTTGTATTATAGGACTTGTATAGAATGTTGTATTATAGGACTTGTTGTATTATAGGACTTGTTGTATTATAGGACTTGTTGTATTATAGGACTTGTTGTATTATAGAACTTGTTGTATTATAGGACTTGTTGTATTATAGGACTTGTATTATTATAGGACTTGTTGTATTATAGGACTTGTTGTATTATAGGACTTGTTGTATTATAGGACTTGTATTATAGGACTTGTTGTATTATAGGACTTGTTGTATTATTGGACTTGTATTATAGGACTTGTTGTATTATAGGACTTGTTGTATTATAGGAATTGTTGTATTATAGGACTTGTATTAAAGGACTTGTTGTATTATAGGACTTGTTGTATTATAGGACTTGTATAGAACGTTGTATTATAGGACTTGTTGTATTATAGGATTTGTTGTATTATAGGACTTGTTGTATTAAAGGACTTGTTGTATTATAGGACTTGTATAGATTGCAACAACTTGGGGAGACCTTCATCCATTCGTGGACTGATTTTGGCTGATGATGATTACATGTGCTCGAGGCAAAGGGTTTAATACATTTAAAATCAAACAGGTGCCACTCAAGGAGAGCGACCTCCCCCAGGTGTCAGGCTCAGACAGTGGGCCTCTTCACTACCTGGGAAATATTCACCACCTGAAGCCGGGAGCCGTGCCCAAACAACCGGACTATTTCACGGCACCCTACCGGCGTTCGCAGCAGGACATCTATCCTATAAAGGATCATGACGTACTCATCCCACCGGCCGTACGCAGCCAAATCGTACGTTTGTATCAATAATGCTGTATAAATAATGCCAGAATGAGGTGTTTTTTTTGCAAAAACAAGTTAATTTAATAGGGTTTTGTCGTGTTTTTATCATTTTAATTAAAGTTTTCAGCTCTGTATCGCAACTTGCGATCTCTGAGTGACATGTGGTTAGAAGTGTAAATCATTATGGTTTATTAAGAATTCCTGGATTTATGATTTAGGGGTTGTGGTAATATGTGTCCCTGTAGAGAAAGCTACCAAATTTTTGGGATGCTTAACCAGGAGACATGGTGAGCTAGCAGCCCCACCCTTTGTAAGTCCTGCCCACATTATATAACCACGTCCCCTCAATCACTCTCCCCTGCACAACAAAAGAATGAAAGACTACTGTTGATATGGTTCTTGGTGAGCAGGTATCCTGTCGAGCCAATATTATGGGCATTTGGGGTTTTGATAGTATTGTATTCTGAATAAATTGCCTTTGTGCATGGGAAGCATGCATAAAATGTCTCCTTGAAATCTGGATATTGTACTTGCTGAAATCGGTACATATCTGCTTCAGTTTTTGGAGTGTTCTATGGACCTTTCCGAGTCGGGACTCAATAAGAGTTGTGGGCCCATTATAACTGTGTAGGCTGGTGGTGGTTGGAGAGGGGGAAACATTTCAGAGTGGAGTGAGTCAATAATAGCTTACCCACCCAGCCCTATGTTTCATGCATGTAATGTTTGTCATGTGTGTCATGTGTGCTCACACAGGTCCACTACATGCTGCAAAACCCCATGCCACAAGACAGCACGAACATATTAAATATCAACCAAATGATTGAAAATGGCTGCTATACTGCAGCCTATCCACTGCATGACGTAAGTTGTTGGGGGGGGTAGCGGGTGGAGGGCACACTGACACCTTACGGGAGGCCTATGTACAACACCTGAATTGCACACCTGTTTAGGACGCTATTGCATAGTCTAAAGCTTACCACATACTTAACATTAGTGTCCCACAGAGATGCGCCGCATAGGTGTCCAGGTTCCCCAGCTCACTAAACACACCTCTGATTTGCATGGTTGGCTACATACGGTGCAAAAGAAGTTCAATATCCATGCATTGGAAAGGACTCCACGAGCACTCTAGAGAGCCATTCTCAAGGGTATTTGGCCGACTATTTCACGTGGGACAGAAGTCTTTGGAAGAATTAGAAGTACCCACACTTCATCCCACAACACGTGAACAACCAATAGATTAACTGTGGGTGCACCCATTTACACTGCTTGCTGGGAAGAAGCAGCGTGATTAAGAAACGTGGTCATTGTTTTAACTGTCGTTCCCATGTCCAGTGCAGTGTGCAAGTGTGCAACACCATTACACCACAGCAGCGCCACGGAAGAGTTTTGGGGGGGTGGAGCTGGTAATTTGTGAATGTCCATGTAGTGTTTGTGACTAACAATTGCTTTCCCCATGTCAGAGTGAGTCTGTTCATCCCACCAAAAACCCGAACACGCTGGGCGACCGCAACACGCTGCGACGGGAGTGGGCGAGAGCCGGGCGCTCTTTCAAGGAGCAGCCTCTTGACCTTGTGCGGTAAGTTCATGCCCTATCCACTGCTGGATGAAGACTTCCCCAAGCCTTTGCCATCTCTCCCAGTCTCCTGATGCAACGATCCATGTGGCTCCTGCACACATGCTGATTTCATTACTTAAATCTCTGTGGTGCACATCCTCTCAGACGCATTCCTTCTCTTGACTGCCACATCATTCTTAGTCTCGACCACAGGCCATCGTACCTCTTAGGGACGTGCTCTGTCCAGAAAGGTCCTAAGGCTGGACTTGAATGCTAGCTGGGAGTTGATAGCACAGATGGCTGGGGAAATGGAGTTCCAGAATAGCATTTGCCCATGCCTTCCCTGCTCTTCACATTTCCCTCCAGCCCATGGTCCTTGCTTACATATTCGATAGCTACACCACTGGTGCCATGTGCGGTTGGTGATGTTTGCGCTGTGTGTGCGAGTGATGTTGTCGGCACAGGTCATACTTCGGGGAGCAAGTGGGGCTCTATTTTGCATGGCTCGGCTTCTACACAAAGATGCTGATCTTCGCTGCAATCGTCGGCCTGATCTCCTTTTTCTTTGGAGTATTCAGCAAGGACCGTGACATCACTAGGTACTGGCCCGACACATGCATACAGACAAATGCATACAAACACACACACACATACACTCATGTGTCAGATGTAGAACTCACACAGATCTCGTGTATAGCAATACAGACTGAACAATGAGTATCAGCAAGCACCTACTAAGGCTATACACAAGTACATATACACGTAAAGTACATATAGACATACATATACACTTATATACAATCCCATGGGATGCTGCCATGGTGTAATAGTTACATTTCTAGAATTGCAGTTTATAGATTTCCAGTGTGATCGCCTGGCATGGCAGCTGAAATAATGGCTAGGTTTCTTCAATTATCCCACATATGCTCAGCAGTATAAACGGAGACACCGCAGTTAGATGATTGGCAGTTCAGATGTGATGGGGTAAAATGTGGGTACTCCCACCGTGTCCAAGACGTCTGGCCATCATGGACGAGTAGGCCAAATATCATCTCGATGGGCAATCTAGAGCATTCTTTAGTGGAGGACCTTCCACCAGCAGTGGCATGAGCAAGCAATTTCAGGGCCACATCTTTAACATTTCACTATTAAAGTACATATGCACATATATACAATCTCATACAGTTTATATACATATACAGTACAAATATAGTACATTCAATATATTGTATATGTATATATGTTCCAAATGTCTCTGTTTCTAAAAGTAAATCCAAAAAATCAAGCCTAGCTACAATATTTCGGACAATCCAGGGAAAATTAAACATTGTTTTGGATTGCTCAGAAAACATGACATCGCCCATTGTGACGTCACTCACGACGACACGTATCACGTGGCATCGGGTTTCGTCACTCTTGTTCACATGAATATATTGTACATTCTTACGAATTGTAAATAATCCGAAAATCAAAAGCAAAACATATTCAAATCCAAAATGTTTAAATGTGAAACGTATCCTTATAATACGACTTACACACATAGACTCTGTGGAGCTGCATGACGGACAGCGGGGAGCAAGTGCAGGAAATACATTGCTGTACTCTGTGTCTGGAGTCTTCGCTTCCCATATTCAACCCGTACTGACCAGTGTGGGATGACTAGAATTAAATAGCCCTCATGACCCACGAGGTGTGGGGAGGCCCTCAGCCAGAAGTGGATTGATAAAAGGGCTGTAAACACCCCTGGAAATCAATACATAGAGATGTTACACCACTGATATCAACGAAAATTATAATTAAACATCAGGAAATACATTTTACTTTGGAAAATGCTCGACGTTGGAACCCATAATTTAGTCTGACTTTGTTTAAAGGGAGGGTATGACACATTCAAAGGTGGCATGACCTTTAGGCAAATTATATTTCTCATCCAAGTGTATTATGCCCATTAGTGTGTTTATGTTCGTGCGTGTCTATGTGTGCAGTGGAGAAATATGCAACAACACCATCGGAGGATCCTTGGTCATGTGTCCCCAGTGTGACCAAAAATGCACCTTTTGGAGGCTAAATGATACCTGCGAGACTGCGAAGGTATCACACAAATGCACCATCGATGTTCCCTCTAAATAAGGATACTTATTGGTTATTGGTGATGTGCATCATTATCACAAAGCCAACTCACGTTGCTGAGATTGTATCATTAACATTAACCATGATCACTAGATTGCAGCACATCATGCTAAACACTATGCTGCCATTCGTGTGGGTGTTAAAAAATATTATACTAATAATACACGTGTGATCATTTTGAAGGTAGTTAGTTATAGTTTTAGCAAATAGGGTATTTTAATGGACTAAGTCGATGGTTAGACAAATACATGAAAATGAATGCATCGTCACATCCCAGCGGGAGTGCAAAAGTTACTTTGAGTAAATCCGACACGATGTATTTCATGAGTATTTCTCCACGATCAATACAAGTGGACAAAGTATTTTGAAATCTGAATTTCAGTGCTAATTAGTTGACATGTCATGCCGAAATAATGATTATTCACTTTAAAGTGTCTGAAATGTATGTCCACAATCATGGAACTGCCCATTGTTTATTTTGCTCTTTCTGTCACATTTATACAGATTTGTTTGATACATGAATAGCACTATAATATCAGACATTGTAGAGCATTGTCATCTCCACAATTTAATGGATGTTTCATGAGTGATTAATCTATTTTAACTTAAAAATCAATCGATGCATCGTTACTTTCCTGCTGTTGATATTGAAAAGACGTGGATGCTAAGATTTAAGGTTTAATTGTGACTAACACCTCTGATTGTGCCGTTGCAGACTTCACACATGTATGAAAATCCGGTCACCATATTCTTCGCAGTTTTCATGGGACTTTGGGGTAAGTGATTCTAAGCATTGGCACACATTGTCCAGACACAGTGACAAGTATCAACATGTTTGCAATGATGATGAGCACATTTGGCCACGTACAGTGTTAAAGAAGTTCAACATACATACGTACAACCATATACAGTACCATCATGTCTTGCAATGTTCGTATGCAGTGATCCTGACAGTCCTATTATGAACCCACTGCTCAATGAGGGCACATTTGGACCATGACTTGTACACATTGTCCTACTCTTACGAATGATAACCGATAATCTTTAATGTCCACTGTGAAGCAGATGGTGTGTATTTTTGTGTAATTAATACACCGGAAATATTAATCAGGGCAGCCACATAATTTGAACCACGAACCTCTGCAACAAGCAACGAATGCGCTACCCCAAGGCGATTCCATGAAAAATACAAAGTGGCCAGGTGGCTCAGAGTTCAGAGTGCTGCGTTGCCGCCGCTGAGATTCTGTGTTGAAATGAAAGTGGCCACCTGCGGTTAAACAAGTTTTTCAATTATAGCGAGATGATGGTCTCAACTCAATCACCGATATCTGCACAACAAATAGAAAAAATCCATAATGTTGAAGTTGCTTCTGTACTTAATTTGGCTACATTCCAGCTCTGAGAATAAAAATGTTAGCTTGACTATCACGTAACAAACGCTCCTCTCCGTGGCAAAGCAGTTGGGAAAGAGCTACCCCTACTATGTGGATCAGAGATCACAGAGGTAGCTCTGTGACATTCGCTTTTGTGTAACGTTTTGTAACACGAAGAGCAGCACTGCTCTGTTATAGATCCAAAAGAAATCTCAATCTCATGCCATGCCACTCATGGTGCAAGTGGGATAAAATTGTGGCAATGTACCAAAAAAAGCCAATAAAGGTATTTATGAAAGACAAAAAAAATACTAATGAAGTTACTTTGAACATTACATTTAACAGACTACATTAGGTAACTTTTGAACCCTTGAGCAATCGATAGTCAAATTACTTTTCAAAGTAAATCCTCCCCGTGTGGTGTGTCGCAACAGCCACGGTGTTCCTGGAATTTTGGAAGCGTCGCCAGGCATCGCTCGCGTACCGCTGGGACCTGACGGCAGCGGCGCAGGAGGGAGACCCCATCCGGCCCGAGTACCTGGCTCGCTGCACGACCACGAAATGTAACATCATCACCATGGTAATGCTTTCTGCCGTCACCACGGCGACTACCTCATTGCACACACACACACCTCTGTTTTGTAATGTTGCATGTGTAACTGTTCACTGTTTTCCTAGTTTTTCTTCTAACATATTTGTTGGCCTTTGCTCAATTTTGTTTTCCTCCCAATATTATCCCGATTGTACTATCGGAATCGTTATGAAACAATGTCCATTTGGAACTCTATGTTATGGAAAGGTTTGCTCAAGCAGATGTTACATAATTACTTCTAAGATCCCTTCAAGTGAACACACACTAGAGGGTGGCCCTTTCCCATCAGCCCTGCTACAAAGAAATGTTCATGATGGTCAAACTAATCTTTTTTTATTCTGAAAGGTGAAATTTGGCCAAATTAAGAAAAGAAACAAATGTAATATTGGTGACCAGGCTGATCGGCTTACTACTTGGTTTAATTGGAGGCAGCTGCCTGGATTCAAGCCAATGAATCTCAGCGCTGCCAGCTCAACTCTCAGACATCAGGACCATCAAATCCATTCCTTTATATCATCGCATGCTTAACTAGTAGTGGGGAAAACAAATAATGGTTCATCAGTCAACCTTAACGGCTCACACTAACATTGGTCACTCCTACAGACTAATCTATATACAAATGCTTTTCCGTCTATGTCCGTGCATTGTGAGTGCAGGAGGAGGAGCCTCATATGCCTAAGAGGATACTGAGGTTCCGTTACTGCCTCTCTGGGATCATGGTGTTGTTCTGGGTGAGTCCGCCAACTCAACAGCAACATTGAACCCCTTCTCCTGATCCAGTGAGCTATGGCCAAGTCACCTGCTATGTGCCTCATCTTGGAGGCGAAGCAGGTTTTGAGCCTGGGTACTGCACGAATCGGTAACCATCATGCACAAAATGGACTGTAGGCTGCTGCAGAGCTACCTTGTGGCCAACAGAGAACTGCATTCTTATGCTTCCATCCTTTACCAACCTGTACTGGTGTGCATGGTGAAGTATGGGAAAATAACCCTGACAACCTGCACAGGTTTGGGGAGGCCATCATCCAGCAGTGGATTCATATACGGGTTATACATATATATTTTTACTTGACCCAATCCCAACCTCCACACGCTGCTCCCCCAGTCAGAATCGCTCTCAAACTATGTTGTTCCTCCTGTGTGATCCATTGAGTGATTACAAGTGGGGGTATAGATACATGCATAATCATATAACTTACAGCCCTTTGTCAATCCAATCACCTGAAATATCTACTGCTGCCCCAAGGCAATGAATACCTCATGAGCCATATCATGTTATCCACCTGCTCCTGTCAACCTCGATTTGGGTTTCTCGAGACCAGTACTTGGCCTTAAGGCCAGATGAAAAACATGTCCTCAGCTCCTTGGCCTTGAGTGTGTGGCCTCAGTCCGAGGAGGTTTCTTAGAGGTACCGACCTTGACACTGGCCTCATACTAGCGCACCCAACCTTGAGTGACCTTGACACTGATTGTGGCCTAAAAAGCTGCCGCCTTGGCCTCACCTTGGCCTTGTAGCTTTTGGTCTCAACTTCACATCTGAACCTGGCTCGAGGTCTAGCAGGGCCAGGGATAGTAATTCCTTTCATAACATTGCATCATTTTCTACATTTGACCAAGTGACGTTACCATTACACGTTCATTGTGTGTGATGTTAGCGAAACAGCTCAGGTTCTGTTTAACATGTAAGCTTTTCGCGACCAATATCATCCATAATATTTTTTTTGGGTTAGATCGCGTAAATATATGCCATGAAACCCACCACCACCCGACACAGCCAATTAGTAAAGTTGTTCACGTAAACAGAACATGCCAATTCGTTACTAGTACAGCAAATCCACAATATCTACAATCTGAGTACGACGTTTTGCCAGTCATTTGGTTCTGCAGTAGACAAACGAACTGGCACCTCCTGAGTCACACCAGGCTAGCTTGGCACAGCTAACTCACGGCTTGGTTATACAGTGGAAAAGAGCTACAAGACTGTAAATCTCACCCACCTCTGTGTTTCTTGTGTTACTGGCAGATCCTCCTGATTCTTGCTGCACTTTTGGGTGTGGTTGTTTACCGCCTGTCCATCTTTGGCATACTCTCCGCGAGTATCCCCAATCATGTGACCAAGATCAAGGTGATCGGTGCCCTACTCACACCTGATATGGTTACCACCATCACGGCCTCCATCCTCAACATCGTAATCATACTACTACTCAACAAAGGTTACGACAAGCTGGCCCTCGTCCTCACTGATCTGGGTAGGTGTCATCACCATCACGGTTTGCATATGTTTATTTTATTATACGCCACCAGAGAACACATGTAAATTTGAAGATTGGATAAATGTTGTGCATGGTAAATATTGTCGCTGTAAAATGTCATCATGATTTTAACCTTGCACCATGAGGCCATGAATAGCAGCATCAGTGCATCATCCAATCACTTGTTCAACTACTGCCTGTTTTTGTCAGAACTCTGTTAAATTTTTCCTCCAGTTTCATTCCGATTGGGCTATCAGAATCGTGTCTTGAGATGAAGTATCCAATGGGATCTCTTGTAGACCAGTGCAACCCTTAATGTCATGAAATGGCCCTAGAAGTGAGCTACCTCTGAGACCCTTCATTCAAGTGAACTCTGGTTCACACATTAGAGGGAAGCACTTTTCAATCCACACTGCTACGGAATATAATGTTAATCTCGTAACAGTCAAATTGCTCATTCTCACAACTAAAATTTCACCAAATTAAGTGATGAACCAAATGGTGTATGTTACAGATGTAATGCCATCATTAGTAATCGTCCTGAAGCCATTAATTTACTGCACTTGAGAACACATGTTACCAGAGGCCGCTGCCTGGATTTAAACCCAGGATCTCAATGGTGCCAACTTAGCGCTCTGATTTCACCTCTCGATCCATTAAATCACTGAATGTAATTGTGGGCTGACCCTCACTGCTGCATTGCTACCTTCTAGCCAGCAAACAGCTCTCTGCTTGTGTTGGTCATGTTGCCCGCTACTGAGCCCTTTATTAGTAATTTATCCTGCTGAAGCCTGCACCCCCTTTGAAAGGTGACCCATGATAATTAGCGCTGTCCTCCAGACAGTCTCGTCCCTTCACCTGATGAAGGCCGCTTGTGTTGTGGCCGAAGCGTCGTGAGAATATTATTGTGTTATTTTATTTTATCAATTTATTATTTTATTCTCATTCTACGTGACTTTACCGAAAGAACCAAAGAAAATGAATCCTTGCAGTCACGAAAGCTTTAAATCGAAATTTAATACACGTTAAAGATATTTGAAAATCAAGTGCACTGGCTTTCAGACATCATACGGACAGTGTAAATGGCTTAATTGCAAATGGAGACTGAAGGACACTCCACAGGGTGAATGTGGTGAACAACACCTGTTAAACAACTTGTCCACTGTCACTCATTCCCCAGCAAAATCTTTGAAATTCACTTTTGATCTTCAAATTCATTTTAATGGATATCAAAGCACGTCACATTGTGAAATGTTGCTATTCCTCAATGCGGCATCATTATCAGTGGCTTTTCGTAGCCTGTGTGCCAGAAACTATGTAAGTAACATCAAAACTGATTGCCCTGTTTGATGTCTGTGTCCCTGTGTGCCTTTGTATCACACCCACAGAGATGCCCAAGACGCAAGGAGAATATGAGTATCGGCTGACGTTCAAGAAATTCTTATTTCAGTTCGTCAACTTCTACTCGGCGTCTTTCTACATTGCATTTTTCAAAGGGAAATTCATCGGCTTCCCCGGAAGCTACACTTACTTTGGAAAATGGAGAATCGAGGAGGTGTGTAGATCTGAGGGGTTGGCCCTGTCTTTTCTATGCTGTTTGTACAACATTTTTATGTTTTACTTTTGTAGTTGATATTTTTCCCAACAATTCTCTTCACACCGTGCTGTTGGTGAAATGTCGAAATAAGGACTCTTTCTTTTGGAACTCTAAAAGGCCTCATTGTCTTCACACCTGGTTACCAGCTCTAGCATTAACACAGTCTCCGGAGTAAAAAAGTTTTCGAAACCAGACTTGAGAGAGCACGAGGTCACCACGAGCAGAACACGTGTTAGACTGATGCAATTGGTAACCCAGTTACCTTTAGGGTGTTAGTTTATCACATACTTTGCAAGTACTACCCTTGTGGTCTCTCATTGGACATTTTCAATTATATACCGTATTTATCAAACGCCATTTATTTAAAATTATATATTTGATCATCCTTAAAAATGTACAGTATTTCAGACCCCCTCAAGGATATATTTAGCCACTACCTATGACTCACTGTGGCGCAGTGGAGCACGTTGTGTTAGAGAACGGCCCCGTAATATATCAAGAACGAATTCTGGAGTAAGGAATTAAGCAGCATTGCGTTGTGCACACGTTAAATCAATGTCATTAAGACAGTGTTAATGACACGTAGTTTAACATTTACATAATTGCCATTCAGAGTCACCCTGAGTATTTGCAGTCTATGCTCGGAAGAAAGTCCATTGCCCAAAATGTGCCCCTGTTGCTCATGTTTCTGTTTGAAGGCAGACTTGTTGACACATGAGATTATTATTATGAGTATATTTGGTGTTATATTAAGGTGCCTACTTCTGCTGCAGATTTGCAGAAAATCGTCACGAGGGCGATTCATTGATTGATATCCTCTCAAAAACAATACACATAAAGGATAAAGAATAGAGCTTATTATTTAAGTGCCTCTGTGTTTTCTACCAACTTAATTTCATGTTTTACGATTATTATATTTACTAGACGATGCTCTGGAATTAAACTCACCTGATACTAAACACCAACTGCAGTATGCATGTTGTGTGTTGAACTTATTTTGCACCGTACACAGTCTGCATCGGATGTGTGGGGGAAGGACAACAAACAAAACATTATCAGATGCGCCACCATTTTCTTTATTTAAAATACATGAGGGGGAGGGGGAAAGTGTTTCTTATAATCTGGAGAATATTGATATTCTTAATCACTGTCCCCTCTAACATATGGAGCCGTCACTTTTGCAGTGTGCAATTGACTGAAGAGAAGAATGTGAGAGGATCATTAGAAATGATGTGTGGTATCCATATATGTATTACCCAATATTTCATATCTTCAGTGTTTAACCTGAATCTATTCTCCACCCCATCCCCCCTCCAGTGTCCCCCAAACGGCTGTCTCTTTGAACTGACTTCTCAACTCACTGTCATCATGGTAGTGAAGCAGATGGTTGGCAATTTTCAGGAGGTCATCATCCCGTAAGTATCGCATGAACACATGAAAGCTGTGAAGTCTGATTACGGCGTTTCCTCGTGTAACGCGGTAGATGCGTTCCTGAAAATTTCCGCCTGAAGTAAAAACGCGCAAAGCAAGGAATTACTGAGTTAATCACATTTTCACAGTACATTCAACCTGCAGTCATTCCAAAGTGGGATAAACAACTCAGGCTAGGCTGCCGTGTTACTGTATCATTCGGCATCCTGTATCAAACTGCTCAGCCGCGCAACTCAAGACAGTCGTTCATCGTCGACTGCTCAGGAAAGCATTATAATTGCCGCGTTCGGCGTTTTAACAGTGTGCATTCCACATTATAATGGACACGTTCCACGTTGTGTGAAAAGTTTTCCCAAATATAAGAACCATGTTACAATGCAAATGTGTTGTGTGAAAACGCATTCAGCGAAAAGTCGGGTCGACAGCTTGTTAGCAGTGTGCACTGGTTAAGCAGTGAACACCAGTCAAGTGGACAAAGTTCACCTCGTTAGTATCATGCGATATTCCGATCAGACGCTTCGTACATAGTTTCATAATATTAGACAAGCAACTCCCATGACTGAAAGAGTGTAGTGGATTGACAACGGGCTAAATGAAAAACAGCTACTACTTAGGTTTTAGCAGTTGTTTTGTACAGCTCTCTGACATGTTTTGTGTCATACCGCATATTGTTTGGCATGTCTTGACGTTTCGCTCCACGTGCTTGGGATATTCACATGATACAACCTGAAAACGCAGTGGAAAGCTATGAAATAGCAAACCTAGTGTTGATGAACAAATGGATATGCACGTGTGTAAGGGTGTCTCTGTGTCTGCACATGCGTACCTCCCTCCACAATTCCCCAGATGGTTCAGCAATTGGTGGGCCCAGCGTCGGGCCAAGCTAAGGCCTGAGGCTGTCTACACGCGCTGGGAGCAAGACATGGACCTACAGCCCCAGAGCCCACTTGGACTCTTTGATGAATACCTCGAGATGGGTACAATGAGCTCAGAGGATCACACTATGGAGTCAACGCGTTTTACTTTATTATAAAAAAAACACACAATTGGGTATCATTTGACTATATAGGCATGTGTGTACGGCCCCTGTGTATCTGTCGGACATTGTTGTGGGAGGGAAATTACCCACACTTCGGGTTGTTGAAGGCAGGGAGAACAGATGTAAGAGCTTAGATGTACAATACAACAATGTAACTTGCTGCACTGTCCTATGCTGCTCACAACCCCACAATAACTATTGCATGGTCACCCATCCAACCAATTTTCAGGCTCAGCTCTCCTTAACTTCTGGGATCTGATTAAATCTGACGCATACTGGGTGATTTGGCCATAGGCACCAATCTATGGATATACTGTAACACAATTGTCTTTGAGCATGCGTGTATGTGCATATGTACGGAGTTAAGTTTTAGAAACAATAGGAGCACATATTTGCTCCTCTTGTCTGCTAACCAATGCAGCTACATTGGTCAGCTTGGGTTGACGTTTCTCCCCCTTACTATTTATTTAAAACTCTTGTGCATCATGTCCACTGTGGTTAACTGCTGTGATTTGTTGGCATTTCAGCCACAGTGCATATGCCTAAAAATGTGTGGTACGGTTAATGGAGTCCTCAATACAGGATGTGATCTAGTTATTATAGCCACCTAGTGGTGGAAAATGGTGCAAAAGAAACCCAGGTGAACCAGAGCTGAGCATTAAAGATGGTAGTGGCTGGTCGCATCTCAGTGGCCAATGTAATGGACACGATAATTTGTGAACAAATGATACGAAAATGTGATCATATTTTGGGGTCTCCTTTGACTAAAACACATTCAATGCATTGAAAACATGTTTTGTTTGCTTAAAGTAATCACAACATAACAGCATTAAGAGTGTGTGTCTATATCCTGTTTCACTCATTATCCTATCCTTGCCCCCCTACCCATTCTCAAAATATACCCCAGTTATCCAATTCGGGTTTGTCACTCTCTTCGTGGCATCATTTCCACTTGCGCCATTGCTCGCACTGCTGAACAACATCACCGAAGTGCGGGTCGACGCGTGGAAGCTCGTAACAAAGATGAGGAGGCCTGTGGTTTCGCGAGCAAGAGGAATTGGAGCCTGGGCCGACATTCTGAGTATCATTGCCACCCTCTCTGTAATCACCAATGTAAGTCGCCAGATTGTCCGCTCGCTTTCTCGCTCAACATAACATGTCATGTTAGCCGTGTGGGTTCTTTTTACCATACTTCACCATTCTGGTCATGGCAGGTTTGAGAAGAGGTGTAGTGGGGGACCAGGAGCGGTTCGGGTATCACTTGTCACTGATGTTAGTCGTAGCTGGAAGTCAATTGCATGTGTGCTGAATTCAAAGTGCAGTGCACGAATCACTGCACCACCGCTCCTATCCACTCTCTCCCAAAATCGCAAAAGGTAAAGCCTTGCAATTGCTTGCTCATGTCACTGCTGGCAGAAGGGCCTCAACTAAAGGTAGCTCTAGAGAACCCCTCTACACGGTATTTGGCCTACTCTTCCATGATGACCAGACATGTTGTAAGTTGTGGAATTACCTGCGCTAAAACAGTGATGAACCCATTTATATTGCTAATTGGACAGAGGTGGGGGAGATTTAAGAAAATGATTCATTGCTTCAACTGTTGTGTCAGGAGACTGAACTGACGACTGCCAGATTGCAAGTCCTTATATGGTAACCATTTCACTCTGGCAGCAACCCCCCAAATTGTATTTGTGAAAATTAATGTAATTGCCAAGGTAAGATGTTCAGAAGCCTTGGTCAAATCATTGCATGCTAAGTGACCGCTATCGCTGTGCCTCCGTATGCTAATTCCACAGTCATGCATCTTGGCGTTCACAACGGACATCATCCCACGCCTGGTGTATTATTATGGATACTCAGCAGAGTATGGCACAGGTTCGCCTACAATGCATGGGTACACGGAGGACAGCTTTTCAATTTTCAAGATCAGCGACTTCAAGGAGCAAAATTATCCCAACATCCTGCCAGCCTGGTTTGATCCGGCAATCCACACAACCTGCAGGTTTGTGCCATTCAGTGTCATGCCCAGCTATCGGGGGTGCCGTCCCTGCGAATGTGATGCACTGATGTCTGGGTGTGTTGTCCAGGTAGATGCGACATCCTTCTGGGTGTGGCGTCCTCCTGGCTCCGCCCCTTCCTGATTAGGCTCGTTCTCTTCCTCTTTTCACTCCGTGACTTTCCTTTTAAGACCCACACTTCCCCTAGGCCCCACCTCTGTTTATGCCCTGCCCCTTACCGTGGACACAGGGTTTGGCTTAGTTGGGTAGTAAGGGGTTGTGGTAGGGTTGGGGGAAGAGTGTGCATGGTGGGTGGGGACAGTAAAGGGGGTGGGGGGGGAATTGGAGGGGGGGAGCAGTGGGTACGGGTGGGATGGCTTCACAACCAAAGTCCCACTTAGAGAAATATAATAATAGATTGATATAAATTCTAGCTCATTGTTACCTTGCTAAAGAGTAATGTTATTTATTTATCTATCGATCCACGACTGCTTAATTGAGTCTCAAGATCCCTTTGCAGGCAGACCGTGCATTGGGATTCCAGTTTAAGGTGGTTTTATGCATGTGGGATGCAATAAGAGGTCCTGGAGAACCCATGATATTGAAATGAAGCTTAAAGGTTCACACAGACATGAAACCACTTGGTCTACAGCCATCTTCTGGTCACCTCAGCACAGATAGTTAAGAAATTGATGCGATCTACCAACCCTTTTCTCTAACGTTTTTGAATTGCTGGCATACACAACTATAATCAATATAACCATATTGATCGATATTTAATATAACCTTACTTGACTATGATCAAATCACCACGAATACAGCTGATCTTAGATTCCGGAAGTCAAGCCGGCTTGAGCCTTGTTCATGTTTAGATTGATGATCACCATGCACAATGCAGGTGCAGTAGGCGACTGTGGAGCTAGGTTGTCAGCAGTGGGTAGTTCAGCAAAATTAACAGTTGTGCTATATTGCTCTCCCATTATCTGTACTCCCTGCCTTCACCAACCTGGCATGGACCAGCGTGAACCATTGTCAAAAGAGCCCCCACAAGCTGCACGTTGTGGGAAGGCCCTCTTTCAGAAGCGGATTTTTTTAAGGGCTGTGAACGCATTTACCGTTTGTGCACAACCATACTTGTTCAATTTAGCGCCAACTCTACTTTCTAGGCACTTTGCTCAATATAGTCCATGCGTGCTTGTGGTTGTACGTGTGTAGGTATCCAGGTTATCGCTACCCGCCGGATCATCCCCAAGCCTACTCCGTCACCAAGCAGTACTGGCAAGTACTGACGGCAAAGCTGGCCTTCGTCATTGCCATGCAGGTACACATCAACATGCACACACAGACACACACACATTCATAAACCCATTGAAAGATAAAGGTACAGCCCTCCAATTACTTGCTCATGTCACTGATGGCAAAAGCGCTCCTGCTATAGGGAGCTCAAGAGAGACCCTTAAGATGTATTTTTACTGCTCTTCCACACTGGTCAGACGTCTTGGGAAGATGTGGGAGTTCCCACACTGGACAGAACCAAACTCAGCCGACCAATTGACTGGATGTATTCCATTTACACTGCTAGGTGGATAGAGGCAGTGGAATGTAAAAAAAAACTTTCACCATTGTTTACACTCCCACAACCAAAGATCAATTCACACCGGTGACCTCTGGATTGCAAGTCTAGTGTGCAAAGCCTTACACTACTGCACCATCGTATAGACTCATCTGTGAGCAGTTGTTAAGGTCAGCAGAGCAAACCGTGATCATTGTCAATGGGTCATTACAGATAATGCCAGTAATGCTATTACACCTCACAATTGCACAGTATTTCTGAGATCACAAATAATAGTGGTAATACAATACTTTCATCATGCAGCAGACGATTCATGTTGTTGATGCAATTTGTCACACGTAAGCATGTGTGCTTGTGAGAAGGGGAGCGGCTGCGTTGTTGTTTGTGAACTGCGCTACCAATCCTGTGTGACCGGAGTACTATTTCTGGCCACAGCCAACAACAGTGGAAAATATTAGAACCAGTGTTGAGCTTCCTTTAAGTTGATTCTGTCTTAAAATGAGTACTTGATGAAGTGTGTGAAAATCATCACTGGCGAGATAAACGTGCACACCACCCCCACAGGCACTGTGCGAACCTTCATAGATGCACTTGTCTCAGTCTGTGAAAGGCTACACAGGGAATCTTTGTAGTGGTGACATGGCCGAGTGTAAGTGTTTGCTGATTGTTGCGGTAATTTGCGGCTGCCCAGGTGAATACGGTTGGTGCATTAACTGCACATCATAAATGTTGCCTGCTGCATAGTGAACGTAAAAAATCCATTAAGTAATTCAAAAAAAGTGCCTCGGTATAATTTGCCAAATGTTCAAAAATTACTCAAATGACTTAATTTAATTTGGGAAAAACGACGTAACAATATAATATCCCTAGGCTGCAGGTCCCCGGAATAGTTGACCTGAGATGTAAAGCACTTTGAGATGCTGCCATATTATATTTAGTAAGCACCCTTTACATGCAAATCCTGAAACTGAAAATCCTTTACCTGTGTGTGGACGTGTGCAGCACGTGGTGTTACTCACGAAGGCCTGCATTGCATACATCATCCCGGACACGCCATCCCATGTGCACGCCTGCATGCGCCGCGAGCGCTTCGTCGTACAGACGATTCTGCAGCAGGCAGAGCTGGGCCGTCTCCGTAACACCCTCCTCACCGATGCCCCCAGCTCACCGCCATCGCCTCAATTCCACGTTGAGGATGAGCAGGCAGAGATGGGCCTGCTTCGCTGCTCACTGCATAAGGAGTCTCCTGGCGTATTGCACCCACCCCAGCGGTGCCACATGGAGAATGAGCAGGCAGAGAAGACTGGTGACGACTCACTGCTGAAGGGATCCGAGGAGGAATCAAGCAGCGAGGATTCGTCAACTGTCTTCTACAGCATATAAATCTACTCAGACTTTTAAAGGAGGCTGCTATCCTAACGCTGTTTGCTTGTGGACAAGGACATTGCAGTCGAGGACTATCTGTATATATATTAATAAATAGTTTATGATTTAACATGTCTCAATCATCTCATGTCTTTTCATACGAATCACGATGTGAATGAGGAAAACTAGAAATTATTGTTATTTTGTAAATATTTTTTTTATTTTGGTTTAACACGTAGGCTTTCGGGCCCAATATCATCCATAGAGGTGTTTTTTGGGTTAGATCGCGTACATATATAAACGTGTCGTTAAAACCCGCCACCACTCGATACAGCCAACTAGTAAGGGTTGTCACGGAAACAGAACAAGCCAATTCGTCACTGGTACTTTGGAGAGCCAAGCCACAACATTTATAATCGGAGTACGACGTTTTGCCAGTAATTACAACTAGCTTCATCAGGCGACAGCCAGATTTGTGACACTCTCGCGCAAAGTGGGGGGGGGGGAGATTACCGAGTCAACGTACATTATGCATGTGCATAATGAGAGCATTTTGATCTTGTCCTTCCTGTCTATTGTGTATTAAAATAGCCGTACCAATGGTAATCCCTATTGAAATATGGTACCCTTTATAGGCATGCATTTAAATAATGTATTATTTGTTGGCACCCGTGTTCAGCAGTAGCAGAGCACACGTGCCAACAAGGACACTCAGTTGATTTTAATGTTGAAGTTCTGTGCAAAACTAGCTACTGCTGGCCAAGAATAATTCGAGAATCTATCGAAATTGAAAGAAATATTTACCGTTCGGATAGCTACTGCCTTTGTGCTGTGTGGAAGCGACCCATCAAATAGTACATTAGATGAAACTCCGAGTACCCACGCAGGAGGTATAGTGGTAAAGCAGTGGAGGAAAAAAAAGCAAATTTTTAAATTTGCCCTTGTTGAATGATAGAGTCGAGACACACAGCAAGCGAGATTAAGAAAGCGCATCGGAAGACATAACGGAGGTGAGAGAGAGAAACAATTGCCTCCTGGAGAAGGAAAGGCATTCCTACCGAGGGAGACAAGTTGACAAAGATTTTGATAATGGGAACCGGTGGCGTGGCTCGATCTTCCCTAGGTGCGCAACACGCTACCGAAAGAAAACAAAATCCTATTCAAAGGCTAAATAAGCTCCATTTTTTGTATAAGAGCCGGAAAAACAATAACCCCATCCATAGACTGAGGAAGAAAGGGAAGAGCCTGAACAAAGGGGAGGAGATTACGACGGAGATGAGTTGGAGGTGGAGAGAAGGGGAGAGGGGAGGCCGTAAAGGCGGCTGCACATTCAAGGAAAGCGGCGTAGAAAGAGTTGAACGGGGACATGGAGACAACAGACAAAGGGTGGAGAAAGAGGAAGGGAGGATCTTTCAGTGCTCCCTACAGGAAACCCACAAAACTGAATTTCCTAAACTCGTGTCGCCTCCGTGACAGCAGCACCACCAACGCCACAGACTCACGCTCCCCTAATCGATAATACCATCTCCATTGCTGACCAGCCACGAGATGGCTGCTCTCAACACCTCGGTCGTGGTGTATGCAGCAAAAGACTTCCGGCTGGTGAGCATCCGGCCATTGCGAGGGTTGGAAATAAACTGAAGCACGGGGCGACTCCCACAACCTTCGGGTATTTCCCAACTGGATGATGTCTTGGGACGAAGCCAGAAGTAAGCCAAATACGCACTCAATAAATGGGACAAAGATCCCAGAGAAGCCTCCAGAAATGTCACAGGAGGCTTGGGTGTGAGAAACCAGACTTCATGTGGGGTCCTCCAGACCTTTGCCCTCCAGGTCATCAACATTTGTAAAAGCAGGACGTCTCAAAGGTACGTAGCATGGGTGAGGGACGATGTTGAGAACCACGTTCCATGATTAGGCGCTTTGACAGGTTGGGGTCCGAGTAAACTTTTAATGGACCTCACCCTACGACATTACGGATAGAAGGATAGTGTGCCGGCACAATCCAGACACCCTGCTACACCGAAACACTCTGCTGCATCAAACTCCCTGGTACAGCTAAACACTGGCACGATTACGCTCAAATACACACAAACTCTCGCTCAGCCAGTTGGTACACAGGTTGTCAGTTGTGGGGGACGCGGGCCCCCGGCTCCCCACCCGGGGGAGGGCTGATCTCGAGAGGGCTGCGGGCTCCGGACTCCTCGCTCGAGTGAGAGCAGCCGCTACTCGACTCCTCGCTCGCGGGGAGAGGGCTGCCGCTCTCCGGCTCCTCTCTCTGGCTCCAGATCCACCCAGGACGGAGATCACAACCCCAGTCTCCTCCAACAGCTACCACAGACACAACAAATCCGTCAATATCAGTTGGTTGACACCGAGGCGACCGCAAGGCAAACACCGGCTTAAAGCTAAACGATACGCATGGAGCTGCATCTCACAATGCAGTGCACGAAAACTGATTAAATAATACAGATTTAAGTTTGCAAATTAACACAAAATTCGTTCTCAATTTTAGTTTTCCAAATGCGCTATCGGCGTAATGTCAAGAGACAAATAAATCATCCATTCGTAAATCTCGCATAGCCGTGCAGGCCCTGTGTCATAAAATGCGGTGGGTGGCCTTTTATCTTGTACACAATAGGAGCCAACACTTTCACATTAGCTGTGTTATGAGATTGTGCGGCGCACGAGAGTCAAGCTGAAATTGTTATTCTCAGAGATGGAATTAGGAAAATGAAGTGCAAAACCCAAGTTTAATGAGACTGTAATTTTGTGCAGTCGCTGGTGACGGGGCTCGGACGATCGACTTGATAAGACTTGAGACCTCGGTTTCAACCCAAGCAGTCAAAATCCAGATTCAAGCCCAGAATCTCATTATTGCCAACGCACCGCTTTGATCTCTGAGCCACCCGTCCACTTTGCATATATAGTGTTATCATATATTTTATCTGAATGTCACCGCTGTACACTCAATTTTAACGGTGATTTTCAATATCTACCTTTGGGATGTTTGCCAAATTCACAGATATTTTTTAAGAGTGACAAGAGAAAACCCATGCATCTTACGTGACACTTTGTTGTGCTCTGCATTGGCAGTGATTGAATAACGCTTAAACGTATTTGAGTTATCGACAAATGAGTTTTAAGTTGGTAATAATAAACTAATATTACCGCGCACAATTTTGGAAACAAACTTAACATTGAGCGCCACTCGGAGGCGATAAGTACACTCAAACTTTGCACGGGCAGTGTCGTACACCTACTTGCTGTACTGCCTCTTACCAGCTGGAGGCGGGTGGGCTCACGCACGCCACGTACGCACCTGTGCGTTGCGATGGAGGATGTCCAAGAAGGAGCCGAGGCCCAGGTTGGGGAGGTTGCGCGAGTCAAAAGCTCGGCAAGCTGCTTCTCCACGCGTGACAGCGCGGGTAGGCCCAGGGGCTCTGCCATCTTACTTGCGTGGCTCAGCAGACGGACCAGATGCTCGGCTACCGCCTCTGCGAAGGAGACAAGCAATGCCATTGTAGGAGAGGACAACGATGCTGTAACTCACTCCAATAGGCTCAACAACTGCAACTCTCTCTCTGCCCTCCCACCCCCCACGTCTCATCTACGGCCTCCCGATAAGTTTCATCATCACTCTCCAGATGACTCAAAAAACAAGTTTAACACGAAGGCCTTCGCGACCAATATTACCCATAATAGAGATTTTTGGGTTAGGTCACATAAATAGTGCATATTAAAGCGTATTATTGAGTGCATGTTTACATGATCTAACCCAAAAATCTAGATGGACTAAAAAAACCACTGGCAGACTTCTCGCACCCGTATGCAAGACGATATCGCCCCAATATTCGAATTGTTCAACTATCCCCCGAACCAGTCCAGGATTAATTTCAAGATCACACTCAGCATTCTGAAGGTCCTCCGTGGTCTGACCCCCTATGTACAATACAAGAAACTACATTTTATTCAGATTGTGCTTTCGATATCGTGTAATGAGACGGAGTATCCACTCGGATCTCTCACGGAGCAGCGGAACCCGTCCTATTGGAGAATGGCCCGCAGAAGAGAACATCACAAAGCTACCTCTGACATTGCTTCTAGTGACCTCTGGTCCACAGAGTAAAGGGAAGCACATTCCCACCCACTCTGTTGAGCCGATATTGGACTTGGTCAAATTAAGTGCATAGCCATTTAGTATGTCTTGGGTTTTTTTGACAGTCATTAATGACCGAGCTGAGACCATCAACTGGCTGCACTTGACAAAAGCAAGTTTAATCACAGGTGGTTACCCAGATTCGAACCCAGGATCTCAGCGTTTCCAGCTCAATGCTAATAATCTCTCTCAGCCACCCGGGTCATCTCGATGTAGATCTGACAAACTGATGCGTCGTGATATGCCAAACTCTTACTAATGCATTAGTAATAATCGATACGAGATGTGAAATAAGGTGTTTAGAGAAGCTACGACAATTCAGCGCGCGTGCAATCCAGTAGACTCTTGATTATCCGTGTGCGGTTTATCTGATTTGCGGATTAACCACGCACATGAGATTTTTACTTATTAATAACTCATGGATTTTCCCTTAGGCCCAAATTAATAATCTAAAAATAGTTATACATTGTAATTCTTGGAAATGTTTGTTACAAGTCACGTGCTTATATCGAGCAAATATGTGCGCCCATGAATCCGAAATCTACGTGATCACCTCGACAGTACAGTAGTTGCATATCTTTACAACAGTGGGTGGAGTTTGATTGATGGTGATTGGCGTGGCTCTGCTATCCACTTAGAGGGCCGAGTCTTCTGCTCGGGAGCAGGAAAGTTTTATCACCGACCACGTGCATTGATCGGTTGATCGTTAGTTTGTGGCATAGAGATCCGCAGAAAATAGATATCTTTGGATCATCCGAGATTTTTTATCATCCGCAGCCATCTTCCCCGTAATTAGCGCGGATAATCGAGAGTCTACTGTATATGCAAGTTTGTCTCCTTACTCCCCGGAAGAAGCGGCGGTCTGGTGTCGGGAGTGCTGATGTTGCCGAGAAACGCGGCCGGTTTCTCCTTGACCACGAGGTCGCGAGGAGTCTCGAGGGAGCCACAGCACAGAGCCAACTGAAACAGCTTCCCGGCCAGCGTGTCCCCTTTCACCTGCCCCAGGAAGTCCTGCACACACTGGTGGTGGAAACAATAAAGGACCCAAACCACTTGCAGCCATATCACTCTGTTGGGACAAATAGAGGGTGACACATGCATAGATGTCCGACCAATTTCAATGCCCCCCCTTACTTTTGTCTCAACGTGTGACTGAATTTTGTGAAAGCGATGGCCCTAAATATTATAGAGGAGAGTTAATTCAGTGGTAGAGAAAGTTTTTTTGATAATGGTGGAAGTATCCACAGACTTGAAACGTATGGCGATTATCACACATTAAATAATTCCGAGGACAAATGTATTATGGAAAATCTTTGACAAATGTAAGCAAATGCATGGACTTTCTCGCACGGTAATTTTGTTGCATTAAGTCCAGACGCCATGGGCCCCACCTTCTTCAGCTTATTCACAAAGATGTCCTCGGCATTCTGGAAGACCTGCAGCACCATCTCGGTCGCCGGCTGTGTCGTGAACTGTCGGCGAAGATCGGCGCTCGTCCCTGGCAAGGGGAACGACTCCAACAGGTATTTCTTGATCTTGTGTGGCCGGCCCTCCACCTCCTGCTTGATGTCACACTCGATGCGAGCCAGCCCACGGTCCATCACCTCCCACTCGCCTTTCTGGGCCTTGCCGATCACCTCAACAAACAACACAATGTTACCAACTGTGGCGGCCACAGGTGCAGGGCAGTGCTGTAGTTGCGATG
This sequence comes from Petromyzon marinus, assembly GCF_048934315.1. Taxonomy (NCBI): domain Eukaryota; kingdom Metazoa; phylum Chordata; class Hyperoartia; order Petromyzontiformes; family Petromyzontidae; genus Petromyzon; species Petromyzon marinus. The sequence continues at coordinate 2,050,962 of NC_133683.1, forward strand.
ATGGAACACGTGATGGACGAGTGGTTCAACAGCGAATGCAAGGTGTGCTGCTAATGCACGATTGCAATCGAGAGATGGGATTGGTGGATCATCCTAGCAGCAGTGGCTTTTGGCAAGCCATCGAACAAAGACAGTTACCGCATCACTCGCTTTCAGATGGGCTTCTGCGGCCAACTGGAATGCTCTTCCTTCCGATATTAGGAAGCCATTGGAGCTATGCACTTTTAAATCTAGATTGAAAAGAATTTCTTTAGAACTGCTTTTTGTGTTCAGTTTGTTGCCCTCCACACCTCCGATTAGCACAGTTGGCTACGTACAGTGCGAAAGAAGTTCAACATATATACTTGTGGTTTTACCCAATCCAGTCATTTCTGAGTACTTGTTTAGATTTGCAAATTTTGATTCTGACGCCGGCACACATGTCCTCCTCATTCATTAATAACAACACGGGATTTTTTTTTTACATTATTTGTGAAGCATATAGAAATGCAGTTTTGGATAATACACCCGCAATATTAACTAGGGCGACTCCTGGGATCGAATCGCGAACCTCTGAAACAAGCGACAAATGCACAAAGACTCGGGAAAGAATATTTCTGTAAGGAACGGTAAAGTAAAATAGGCCTCAGCCTTCAATACGATATATATATTAACATGATGTACTTACACGAGCAGTTACTTCAGTGCTCTTGTCACAGCACTGCACCCCCAAAACTGAAGTCGTGTTGGAAGTCTGTCTCAGACTGCATGACAAAAGGATACACCACATTCACTTGACAGGGAGACAGGTGTGAAACTTGTGTGCCTGAGCAACTGAGAATAGCTCAGCATTGTGGCCGTGTAAGGCAAACGCAGGGGCGGGGGAATATTGGTAAAAGGCTGATGCAGTGTCACTCTCAGGTGTGAACACAGCGACACGTACGTTGTGGCTGTGTGTCAGCAATTCCAGAACGCATTTAATTCAGAAAGTAAACCCCCTCAAGGGCAACAACAATACATACTTGAGCCAATCTTGATTTGAAGCTTTCGCGACTGCAGGAATCCACACTCTTTGGTTCTTTCGGTAAAGTCACGTAAAATCGAGGAGGAGGCCGCTTTCCTACCTTACAGTTACACGCTAATTTCTCACGTTAACATCACTAGCCCTGGACACTTCTTTATGACCCATGGGCTACACACATTTCAAACCATTTAAAACAGTCTGCCTCAGCAGCACACCAAGGCTTTCCCACCTGATGACGGACGCTTGTGTTGCGCCCGAAACGTCGTGATTTATTTTATTTTATACCTACGTGACTCTACCGAAAGAACCAAAGAGTCTACTTGAGGCATCCAATAATAATAATAATACAATTCGCAGTCAACAAGCGACGCAATGCATACACACGTACACACACACACACACGCTCATACACGCAGGCACGGCACGTACGGAAATGCCCAGAGGTATGCTGGTGATACGGATGCCCAGATCGTGAATATCCGGAGCCCCGTATCGTTCCATGAGATGCTTCAGCAAGTCCGGCACCTTGAAGCGTGCCATCACTCCTTTGCCTCGGGAGCTGCGGCTCTTGGCCACGAAGGTCCTAAACTCTGCCGCAAACAACAACAACAACACGAGCGGGTTACGCAGAGCGCATGCTAGGGGAGCAACGACGACGCATTGATTCGGACGTGATCATTCATCCTGAAGATCGCGATATGCACACCGGATCGCGTGCGTAAGAATTTATGTTTTAGATTTGTATACGTTGCGTGTCATTGTTTCACATTGTCCAACACGCACCTACTCCAGTCACTAGAGCCGGCTGTGTTCACGTTTTAAAACAAGGCGTTGAATCTAGAATTTATTTACGAGCCCTCAATCGCGATAATCAATTGATTCGCGACATGGGTGGCTGGGGTGGCGCGTATCGCTTCTGTTTATGTCTGCAAGGAATCACTTGCTGAGCCTTCGTATCATTTCAAATACCAAACAAATTCATGCATCAGTAGCACTGGGGCCTTGAAAAAGGGAAAAAAAATCCGATAAGCGACGTTTCGGGCAATGACCCTTCTTCATATTGCATAGAAAGGCCAGAGAGATTGAGTGAACAATAAGAATTGGAAACTGCACTTCACAGCGATTACCGTGTTTCAAAAGTTATTAGGTAACCATTCATATGAACCTTATGGCGGGACCCCGGGGTCTCATAAGTCCCCGGCTCTTGCATAAACATTATATTATATATTATATATAATGTAAACATTATATTATATATAATGTAAACATTGTGTTATAATGTAAACATAAACTTTGCTTTTTTTCACCAATGGGTTTGAAGGATGGTGGCAAGTGTTGTCTTGTTAAACTATGCCTTTAAAACTGAAAACTACTTACCTACAGTAGCTCTATTTACATACACTATCTAAAAAAGAATTTACTCCCCTCTGTCAATCATCGTGTTTCTCAGTGTGGATTTGTAAACACACTTGTTAAACAATACATAAAATAGTACGCGTTTTCAATGCGCTGTTCATATCGTAAAATGCGTTTTTACAAATGTGACTCTACAGCAGTTGCAGAGCCGCACTTTTATATAATTCAGGTCAAAGCCAGATAAACAGTGGAGGATAAACATCGCATGAAGGCGGGGCAATTGTTGTGCAATCATTTCAGGTCAAATTTACAGGTGCGTTTTATTCATGCCACACAGGTAGAGAGTTGAGAGTGAAACCTGGCCCACTGGCATCGTGAATCATGGATCATGAGTCACCCGGACTTGTTGTGTTTGTTTATGGTTGCTATACAAGCCATCAAATCTACACCACGAAGAGAGTTGATGAACAAGTAGGAGAGTGTGTAACTGGATTACATTCATGTGCACAGGCGTTTCACATGTGAATATAAAATAAATAACGTCGACTCAAACGCCACTCTTTAGGATTTGGCACACTCAATAACATTTTAATTGATAAATTAAGACCAACAAACCATAATCAAATGGGTCATGCATCGATGTACCAATTGTGGTTACGGACTGCTAAAGAAGAAAATGATGAATGCAGATTCGAAGCGAGTTTAAACGTGAATCTACACCATTTAAATATATTTTAAACAACCCGTTGCAAACATGACAGTAATTTGAAATGTAGCACTGTACATCAGAACAATTTGAAAGACGTTAGAGATTTGAAACTGTCCAAAAAGAAAGGAGGAAAATAAATGTATTTTTACATAATACAGGTTTTTTGGGTAAGATTGCATAAATATAAAAATATGTCGGTAAACCCACCACCACCTGACACAGCCAATTAGTAGGTTTGTCACTTAAACAGAACATGCCAATTCGTTACTAGTACAGCACACCGGTTGTGTGTTAGAGAGCAAAGCCGCAACATTAACAATCTGAGTACGTCGTTTCGCCAGTAATTACAACCAGCATCATCAGGAGGCAGCCAGAATTGTGGATTTTAAAATGTAGATTTATTTAAATCTAAATTAAAAAAACATATAGAGAAACTGGAACATTATTATTACAGAATTTGGTGAGACATGTCGAAAAGAGAATGACTCCAGCTTAGCTTACAAGAACTAAGAGACACAGTGTGGCCATGTGGCCTTAATGAGAGAGACTGACTCCAGCTTAGCTTGCAAGAACTAAGAGACACAGCGTGGCCATGTGGCCTTAATGAGAGAAACTGACTCCAGCTTAGCTTGCAAGAACTAAGTGACACTGTGTGGCCATGTGGCCTTAATGAGAGACTCACTCCAGCTTAGCTTGCAAGAACTAAGAGACACAGTGTGGCCACGTGGCCTTAATGAGAGAGACTGACTCGAGCTTAGCTTGCAAGAACTAAGAGACACAGTGTGGCCATGTGGCCTTAATGAGAGAGACTGACTCCAGCTTAGCTTGCAAGAACTTAGAGACACAGTGTGGCCATGTGGCCTTAATGAGAGACTCACTCCAGCTTAGCTTGCAAGAACTAAGAGACAGTGTGGCCATGTGGCCTTAATGAGAGAGACTCACTCCAGCTTAGCTTGCAATAACTAAGAGACACAGTGTGGCCATGTGGCCTTAATGAGAGAGACTGACTCCAGCTTAGCTTGCAAGAAATAAGAGACACAGTGTGGCCATGTGGCCTTAATGAGAGACTCACTCCAGCTTAGCTTGCAAGAACTAAGAGACACAGTATGGCCATGTGGCCTTAATGAAAGACTCACTCCAGCTTAGCTTGCAAGAACTAAGAGACAGAGTGTGGCCATGTGGCCTTAATGAGAGAGACTGACTCCAGCTTAGCTTGCAAGAACTAAGAGACACAGTGTGGCCATGTGGCCTTAATGAGAGAGACTCACTCCAGCTTAGCTTGCAAGAACTAAGAGACACAGTGTGGCCATGTGGCCTTAATGAGAGAGACTGACTCCAGCTTAGCTTGCAAGAACTAAGAGACACAGTGTGGCCATGTGGCCTTAATGAGAGAGACTCACTCAAGCTTAGCTTGCAAGAACTAAGAGACACAGTGTGGCCATGTGGCCTTAATGAGAGAGACTGACTCCAGCTTAGCTTGCAAGAACTAAGAGACACAGTGTGGCCATGTGGCCTTAATGAGAGAGACTGACTCCAGCTTAGCTTGCAAGAACTAAGAGACACAGTGTGGCCATGTGGCCTTAATGAGAGAGACTTACTCCAGCTTAGCTTGCAAGAACTAAGAGACACAGTGTGGCCATGTGGCCTTAATGAGAGACTCACTCCAGCTTAGCTTGCAAGAACTAACAGACACAGTGTGGCCATGTGGCCTTAATGAGAGAGACTGACTCCAGCTTAGCTTGCAAGAACTAAGAGACACAGTGTGGCCATGTGGCCTTAATGAGAGAGACTCACTCCAGCTTAGCTTGCAAGAACTAAGAGACACAGTGTGGCCATGTGGCCTTAATGAGAGAGACTGACTCCAGCTTAGCTTGCAAGAACTAAGAGACACAGTGTGGCCATGTGGCCTTAATGAGAGAGACTGACTCCAGCTTAGCTTGCAAGAACTAAGAGACACAGTGTGGCCATGTGGCCTTAATGAGAGAGACTGACTCCAGCTTAGCTTGCAAGAACTAAGAGACACAGTGTGGCCATGTAGCCTTAATGAGAGAGACTGACTCCAGCTTAGCTTGCAAGAACTAAGAGACACAGTGTGGCCATGTGGCCTTAATGAGAGAGACTCACTCCAGCTTAGCTTGCAAGAACTAAGAGACACAGTGTGGCCATGTAGCCTTAATGAGAGACTGACTCCAGCTTAGCTTGCAAGAACTAAGAGACACAGTGTGGCTCAGTAAGCGCGTTGTGACGGAGCGCGTTCCGCGTTGTGCGAAAAGCGTTCCCTAAATTAAAGAAAACGCGTTGTAGTGAAAACGCGTTATCGTGTGAACACGCGGGACAGACCCAGGTGTTGTGGGTTAACTCCCCGAGGTAAACTTTCTTCCAAATTTGTGTTTTATACGCCTTGTGCTCCGCCAATAATTGTTGTGAGTGTCGCTCCTCTGCCCTCTGTTGCTCATGGAGAGAGACTGCACCCTAGTGCCCAGTATCTTCCTCTGCGAGCCTCTTCAAAATGCTGATCTTGACACCGCTGGAAGCAGTCATCGGCCTTGACCTCACCCCACAACAGTGCAATTTTAACAGCTCAACATCAAAACACGATGATGGGTCGCTTGCACCAATCGCACAGCACCACAGCATTGACTCTCAGCTGTTACTTGTGTAGAGGGGGTCACGTGTGTCACCATAATTGCCCTAATCCTGAAACTCGTGCTGCGTAATATTTTCCTTGCCATATTATCTGTGACACACATAATGAGGACAACCGGTAAGTCAAACGAAACCAGAGGTGGGAAACCTGTTCTTAATATTATTAATTTCAGGCAATGTGAACACGACTTTTAGAAACACCGATGCAGCTATACACATGCCAGATTGTCCAGAAATTCAGTTGATACTAATAGGGTTTATTTGCCAGTATTGTACATTATTTAAATTACATTTGTTTGGGCGGCAGGGTGGTGCAGTGGTCACGCCCGTGCATGACATCTTCTGAAGGACTGCCTGGCTTCGCTTTTCTAATTATGGTCCCTTTCTCTGTATGGGTTTACTCCCATGGCAAAACAACAACAACATACAATGTAACTGGTACTAGCCAAACATCCAAATTACTCCTGCGAAAAGGTGGCAGGCCCCTCCTGAACAAGAGTCTTGAGACTCAGTGAGATTGCTTGTGTGGCGATAGAAACGTCGTGATCCATTATTATTTTTTCTACCTACGTGACTTTACCGAAAGAACCAAAGAGTAAGGATTCCTGCAGTCACGAAAGCTTCAAATCAAGATTAATGAGTGTTTACATGTGGGAGGAAATCGGAGCACCTGGAGAAATCCAAGCAAATGGGGGGGCCAACGCTCTATCACAAATCTACAGATGGAACAGGCGGAGTCCACATTATTCGACACCGCCTTCTCTACCTCCTTGACGACCAAGGGGTGGGAGTTGTCGCAATATTTTTGTAATCCACCAACCCTCACCTCCACGTAGTGGTGGTTTACAGGCATACATAGCCACCACAACCACCCGGCTAAAGTAGCTGTAATGCACATCTAAAATTCTACAAAAGTTGATGGGGCAAAGGTCGTAGGTCAATTGGTTTGATTTCTATGCGCATTAACCAGTCTCTAACGTATGCACATTTATATTCACATTCAGCCGCCAATGGAACAGGTGGAGTCCAAAAGCTAAGTGGATGTACTGATTGTATCTTCATTGCGGGACTCATCCAGCAGTGGATTGACATGGGCTTCAGGTATCCACGTGTGGACGGGCAATAAACACTGGGGCCACCTGGCGGTAAATGTTTGCCGGTGCACATTGGGACCGGCTCACACGTCTCTGGCCCCAGGCAGCCCCCAGCCACTGGCGTGCAACACAGCGAAGGGAATCTCCCACCAATGAGAACCACGCACAACCCATGGTGCAGTCCTATAACTTGGACTCCTAAACACAACAAAACCCATAGCCGCCAACCCACACGGTTTACCCGCATTCTGTTGGGGGAAAATGAGTGTGTTTCTCCCTTGTGATGGGACTTTGTAGGATGAACGTTGAGATTTATAAGGGGCACGGGGTGACCAACAAGGTCTGAATTGGTCTGTAATAAGGTAGGCACTGATAAGGGGTTGACAGCGATGCACACCCCACACAATACAAAACGGCAAGCGGCCAGCAACAACAAAAAAATATAATACATAACTGTCCAATGAGTAATTAGATCATTAAGATCAAAGAAACGTGTTCCTTAAATGGATCAAGTTTATTGTTGCAAGAGTTTGGGAAAACAGGAAGACCGGGTGTGGATTCCAGAGTGGAGCAGTGCAAACTGATTAATCTGAAAAGAAGAGTGAGGTGACCTGCATGGTGGTGAGTGGGTGGGTGAGTAAATGGGTGAGTGTTTGAGTAAACGAGTGGAGGAGTGAGTGATAGGGTGATTGAGTCAGTGACCGGATGCGTGAGTGACTGGATGCGTGGGTGACTGGATGCGTAGGTGATAGGATGATTGCGTGGGTGACTGAATGAGTGGGTGACTGAATGAGTGGGTGAGTGGATGAGTGCGTGATTGAATGGGTGACTGGATGAGTGGGTGACTGGATGAGTGGGTGACTGGATGAATGGGTGACTGGATGAGTGGGTGATTGGATGAGTGTGTGATAGGATGATTGACTGAGTGACCAGCTGAGTGTGTGATTGAATTAGTGACGAGATGAGTGTGTGATAGGGTGATTGAGTTAGTGGGTGACTGGATGATAGGGTGATTGCGTGGGTGACTGGATGCGTGGGTGACTGGATGAGTGGGCGACTGGATGCGTGGGTGACTGGATGAGTGTGTGATAGGGTGATTGAGTTAGTGACTGGATGAGTGGGTGACCGAGTTGATTAGTTGAGTGCGTTCTTGTGACCTGCAGTGAGGCGCGGTGGTTGAACGCGGAGTGGATGAGATGAAGCGGTCAAAGTGTCTGGTAGACCGAGTCCCTTAACGTGTGTGGAGGGGGGAATCAACGAGGGGAAGTTCACTGCAACATTCACCACGGTGGTGCTAGTAGTCGCAGCGAAAAAAAAGTGATACAGGGCTGACTGAATGAAGGTTGAGGCGAGGATGCAAGATGGTGTAGAGGAGGCAAAGAGGAGGGTACAGGAGGTGAGGTGTTGAGGTGGCGTAGTGAGGAGGCGTAGAGGAGGTGTAGAGGAGGCGTAGAGGAGGGTGCCCCGCTCTTGGCGTTGATCTTGGTGAACACGTGTCCGCGCCCCGTCTCGTAGCTCTGCCCGGTGCTGATGCAGCCTCCACCGGCCGAAGCGCCCAGCGTCCTCGCCGAGTCCGTGCACAGCTCCGCTCTGAGCAAGCTCTCCATTGCGCGCCGTCTGCTCGCAGCAACAGACACAACGATAAACTCCCCCCCCCCCCCACCCGGTCCGGTGTGGCCTCTAAATACTTATTTCCTTGGGAGAGGTGATTTATCGGACGAAGTCTAAATGGTAAAATAACACACACAGCATCTACCGAAAGGGAATGCATACTGATGCCTATCTGAATGCAGATTCGGATCATCACCCCGCACAGAAAACCTCTCTCATCACGATGCTCATACATCTGGCTAAAACAGTGTCAGATGGTGAAAGTCTGAGGAGAGAGATTAAACATGTCAAAGAAATGCGACGATTGAATTTCTATACTCTTTGGTTCTATTCGGTAAAGTAACATAGGTAAACAAATAAAAGAAAGCATTATAATTTGTTTTTATTGCTTTATTTGATTTTTTCATTGCTTTATTTTTTTTACCTACGTGACTTTACCGAATAGAACAAAAGAGTATGGATCTTTGCAGTCACGAAAGCTTCAAATCTAGGATTGAATTTCTACAATAATGCTCAAATTAACAGAGCAGTGAATGCCAAACCAACATCGAGCAGCAATACTGCTGAAAGTGATCAGGTTATTAAACAATTAAAATACCATATATCGTGGGAGTGACTGACAAATTAGCTCGACTTTTGGAAAAGCAAAAAGCTAAAAATCTAAGTACGATTTGGCACGGTACACAAAATTCAAAAAATTGTATCTTGTACTAAAGATGAATTGCCTAAGTCATCAACAGATGGTATGTATCGGATTAATTGCTTATGTGGCAGATGTTATATTGCACAGACGGGATGTAACATTAGCGCAAGACTAAAAGAACACCAAATAAATATTAAACACTCTCAAACATAACTGTTGGAAGTTGCAGTACATGCTTGCCAACAAGAACACTTAATTGATTTTGATAACGATGAAGTGTTGTGTAAAATTTCGATTTAAAGCTTTCGTGACTGCAATGATTCATCTTCTTTGGTTCTTTCGGTAAAGTCACATAGAATGAGAATAAAATAATAAATTGATAAAATAATATTATTGTGTTATTTTATTTTATCAATTTATTATTTTATTCTCATTGTACGTGACTTTACCGAAAGAACCAAAGAAGATGTTGTGTAAAACTAATTATTACTGGCCAAGACTAATTTGAGAATTCATTGAAACTGAGAAAAATGTTATTATTTTAACCTCTCTGACAGCTACAGGCTTAGTGCGGCCTGGAAGCGTATTATTAAGTTATTGTGATTGTAAGATGAGGAGATGAAGGCAGAAGAAGAAGACGTGGGGCGATGTGGTGATGCGGTCGAACGTGGTGGCCCGAGGAGCGGAGGGAGAGATGGCGTGGGACGGGGCGGTGTGGAGAAGGTGGCAAGGACGGCGGACCCCACGTGAGTGGAACAAACGCGTGGAAGAAGAAGACATCTCACATTTATCATTACTTATAGAGGAAACATACTAATTTAATTATTACTAATCAATTATATAATTTCAATAATCCCCCTCCCCGCCTCTGATTTCTGCACCTGATGGGTTCAGTGATGACATCGCCTTTCTCTATTTAAGACCGGAAGCAGGTGGATGGCTTCACTATTCTGGCAAATCGCCCGATGATGCTGGATGTAATTACCAGTGAAACGTCGTACTCATCTTGTGGATTTCCTCTCCAAAACACCGGTGGGCTGAAGTAGTAACTAAGTGGAGTTTTGTTTACATGACAAATTCCTTACTAATTGGCTGTGTCAGGTGGTGTAGGGTTATGACACATTTATACTTACACGATCTAACCCAAAAACCTTTGTTATGAAATTTGGACAATTTATTAAATATATTGTATACCAGAAAAAACAGCAATTGACTAAACATATACGGCAATAGATGTAACCTCGCAGCAGTGAACGTGACGAAATTTCATCATGGAAATGTCCGCTGCACAAAACCTTCCGTTCATCGCCCCACACGTGGTACCTCAGCCTCAGGATGAAATAAATCATCAGGGAGTTCTCCGTGAGCATCGTGCGCGCTCCAAATCCAGAGTTGAGCCGTGGTCTCGGCACCCAGCCAGCTGCCTTCTCTTCTTGGGGCAGTCGGAGTCCAGCACGCTATCGAAGGGCACGTGGTGAACACTCAGGACGTGTCTCTTGAGCTTCGACTTCTGCGTCGCTCCGTACGAGCAGTCACTGCACGGGAAGGGCTTTTCCTCTGGAACACAAGACATCCACCGTTGAGCACACGCACGCGCTAATACATAATTTATTTATCACCATGCAGTGGATGCCATAGCATTACAATGTATATGGGACGTTTTATCAATCACGGTTGATGACCACAGGCCCAAAGGCCCAAAATGCCAAATGGCCAGCAACAAATACCTTTGATTAGCACGGTTGGCTACGTATGGTACGAAAGAAGTTCAACATACGTACAAATAGTAGAAAAGCAAGATACTGATTTCCTGAAAAATATCATAATACATTTTTGGGGCTTATTTTGAAGCCCCAACATTTTGCACTTCTTCGTGTGGTTGATGTTGATGCAGGTGGTTGAGCCAGATTATTCTATTACAGCTCATTAATTACACAATAATTACCTGCAATAGAACGAGTAAATACACATGGAAGTTAGGTGTTAGTACAATGAAGAGGAAATTCCCATTGTGGAAATGACTCGGTCTATACATTCAAAAATGTTCCCTAAATTTACCCACTTGTTTAAGTAAAATTTACCCCGGTTAAGAAATAGATACTTTTTGGAATTTGTCAAGCAATGTATTTTGCTCAGTTTCCTTCCAATGGTGCTATTGGCTCCATGTCATGAGATGAAGTATCCCTGTGCAACTCTCACACAGCAGTGAACCACCTCATGTAAGAGAACAGCTCGTGGAAGAAGATATCATTGCACTGCTCATGACATCCCTTCGTGACCGTTTTTTATCCACTAGGAGGTTATTGCAATTTCCTACACATCACGCGACATCAGAAGTGTTTGCTGGAAGAAGTTTGGTAACTGGATAAGACCATCAATGAGAAGCCAGTTTAATCATGGCTCGGTGACTGAAACCCAGAGTTTCACGGTTTAACCCAACATCCGAGCAGCACCACATCAGATCTCTAGACTCCTCAGCGCAGGCATACAGATATGGTCAACATATGCGTACATTAACTAATTTGTGATATTATGAATTACATCCAAATGAAATGTAGTGTGTGCATTACTAGGACGTACCTAAAGGTGCCAGGTTGGGTTCATCCACCTTGGGGATGCTCTGCTCCACGCAGCCTCCTGCTTCCGTGCAGTCCATCCTCTTGATGTCCGAATTCTGGCTGTTGCTACTGCTGCAATTGGTGACGCTGGTGGTGGTCTTCTTTCTTTTAATGGGCTTAGGTCTACTTCGCTTTTCCTTCTTCTTCTGCTGCAAGGCCATAAACACTTTCATGCTCGTCATAGGATCGAGAGCAGCGTATGGTTTATTCTCACTGACTGGTGAAGCAGTTTGTTGACGTGGAACTAGGCCAAAGCATTCAAGAAAATTGGATTTCATGTCATTTATCTTAACGCCGCTATCTTTTGTCGAAGTGTAATCATGTTCAGGCTTCGGTCTGTACAAAAACTGTGCGTGAAGACTTTCATGAGTTTTCAGGATTTCAATAGGACTTAAAAATCCGCAGACTGAGCACATCTCATAGGGCGACGGTGGATTCAACACCGCATTGGCAAAACTGCCGTTATTCACCAAGCCTGGTGCACCCTTTATCATGTAATCCTTCTCATGGGTCTTCAAATGCCTTTTTAATTTCCCTAGCTGATCAAACTTTTTCCGCATATGCCGCACCATTGATCACGGGTCTCCTTGTGCGTTCTTACGTGGGCTTCTAGGCACCATGCCAGCTGGAATTTTTTCCCACAGACGTCACAAGAGATAAGTTTTTTCGTTCTTGTAATTCTACCGGATTGAGGTGGGGTTGAGATGGGTGCTGGTGAAGTGCCATCAATGGTGAAGGCAATTCTCCCAGCACCACCTTGACTCGCAGCGGAGTTGCTCTCGCACATCTGAAACAAAAGACAAAGGTCACGCGCATGACACCCGTGTCACGAGTGTACTCACAAAGGCATACTTAAGGTGACATAAGATTCATATATACTACAACTCATTATACCAGAACTCCACAATATTGCAGTTCCTATCATGTACGATTTTACTCCTCTTATCCACCCAAATAAGATTTTGTTTAACAACAATGACGAACTACCTCCATTTTCCTAATGTTACCCACCAAATAGGCCTTTCTGTATGTACACACCAACAATATAATGATGGCACCACACGTTCAGTCCACTATTCACAACACTCTGACTTGCATTCTCCATATAAGACTGTAACATCATTTCTGTACGAGGGCCCGTCAAAAAGTTTTGATAATGGACACTTTTTTTTACAAACAACTACGTAAAATAGTCTTCAATAAAAGTACAGTATAGTACTATTAATGGCACTTATAACTGAACGTCATTATCTCTCATGCTAATATTTACAATGTTAACTAGTTACCCAGGAAAGCTTCATTGAGTCTAAGTACTGCATTTTCAGAAAGGTCCCATTGCATTGAGACGTTTGTGTGAGTGGAACCCAGAGAGACCCCACCTTGCATATGGGGAAATAACACAACTTCACACAGATGGATTCAACCCACAAGCTCAAAGCATGCCTTGTTCAACAAAGTATTCAGTGTAATGTTTAATATAATTTATTGGGTAATATATAGTATCGTAATTGTATAGTCAATATACAGCAGTGTGGTATACAGTAGGGTTGGTAAAATAATACAGTGTAATATTATTATAATCTAAGGTATAGGGTAGTGTATAGTAACGCAGCGTATAATTCAATGTTGGGGTCTGTCTATGGCAGTTTATAATAAAACATTATTTGGAGGCATATTATAATAATTTTTGCGACATAGAAGTGGAATGTATAATGACTTATTGTTAGTAGCTCAGCTTAGTGGAGATTATATTTATTTTATCATGTTTTATTTTTATTATTTTATTATTTCCCTTCTACGTGACTTTACCGAAAGAACCAAGAAGATGAATCCATGCAGTCACGAAAGCTTTAAATCGAAATGTATTCAAATCAAGTTGTTTTATTTTTACCACAGTACTTTATGGAATCCTGAAGAATAAATGCATTTTTATAAGTATTAAACTATACTTGAAGATGTGTGAGAATGTAATTCTGCAGATGCAAGCACAGGCAAACTCGTATCTGCATGTACAAGTTTCTGGCCCTCCTCACTTCACCAAACCCGCATTGACCGGCATGGTGAAGTATGGTTAAACAACTCCCACGAACGACATGGTGTGGGGGAGGCCTCTATCAAAACGCTGGATCGACAAAGGGCTGATACATGTCACGGCATTGTACGTTAAGATCGTTCTCTCGTCAGCACAAGCCGTCTATGTGGACAATAGAGGACACGACACACGTGTACACGATGTTTGTGTGCGTATATTCAGCGTGTGTATCACGTAATAATTATATAAGGTCGCGATTATGCTCAAAACGAACCAAATGTATAACATCACGAATAACTTTGGAAGTCTCCTGAGCCTGAACAATATTTGAAGTAGACACTGACCCAGTTACTATTAATAGCTCAGATGTGTAGGCTTTGACTTTAACATAGCCATTTCTGTGACCAGTCACAAGCTAATCACTCAGTTATTTCAATGCTAAATTTTCCTGTTTGATTTTTACTAGGTGCCTCTGTGAATGTGTATGCTTTGACTTTAACATAGCCATTTCTGTGACCAGTCACAAGCTAATCACTCAGCCATTTCAATGCTAAATTCAATGCTAATTCCTTTGTCAAGGCGCTTTGTTCCTTCTCACACAGCTTAAAGGTCTCGATCTGAGCTTGGCTTTGTTCGCTCCAGCGCTGTCCTCCAGACAGTCTCGTCCCTTCACCTGATGAAGGCCGCTTGTGTTGTGGCCGAAACGTCGTGAGAATTTTATTGTGTTATTTTCTTTTTTCAATGTATTATTTTATTCTCATGCTACGTAACACTACCGAAAGAACCAAAGAAGATGAACCAAGATTATGGCGTGTAGATGCTGCCATCTGCCGGCCACCAACGTGGCGTGTAGATTCTGCAAATTGAAAAATTAAAATAATAAATTGAAAATAATAAGCAAAAATCCAGATTCATATTCTTGGTTCTTTCGGTAAAGTAACGTAGATTTAAAAATAATTAAATAAATTTAAATACAAAATAAATCGGAAATAATAAAATTACTTTTATTTGTAATTTTTCAATTGGCATAATCTACACGCCATATTCTTGGTTCTTTCGGTAAAGTCACGTAGATTTGAAAATAAAAAGAAAATAATTAAATGAAAATCATGAATTGTTATTATTATATTTTGATTTAAAGCTTCCGTGACTGCAGTGATTCATATTATTGGTTCTTTCAGTAAAGTCACGTAGAAGGGAAACAATAAAATAAAATAAATATTTTTTAAAATATTATTTAAATTTTTACTTTTCTTTTATTATTTATATTTTCTATCTACGTGACTTTACCCAAAGAACTAAGAATATAGCGTGTAGATTCTGCCAATTTTAAAATACAAAAAAATAAATGGAAAATAATAAAAGCTTTTATTATTTTCAATTTATTATTTTAAAATCAAAATTTTGTTTCATTTTTTTTATCTCTGTGACTTTACCGAAAGAACCAAGAATATGAATGCGGGTTTTTTGCTTTTATTATTTTCCATTTCACACTTTTTATTTGATTTGATTATTTTTTTTATTTTCTATCGACGTGACTTTACCGATAGAACCAAGAATATGGCGTGTAGATGCTGCCAATTTAAAAAATAAAATAGATTGAAAATAATAATCAAAATCCAGATTCATATTCTTGGTTCTTTCGGTAAAGCCATGTAGGTTGAAAATAAAAATAATAAAATTAAATGAAAAATACAAAAGATAAATGGAAAATAATGAAAGCTTTTATTATTTTAAATTTATTATTTTAATTTGTATTTTTTTAAAATTGGCAGAATCTACACGCCATATTCTTGGTTCTTTCGGTAAAGTAACGTAGATTTGAAAATGAAAATAATAGAATTAAATGAAAAAATACTAAATCATGAATTATATTTTTTTACTTTTTTTATTATTTCTATTTTACCCAAAGAACCAAGAATCTGGCGTGTAGATGCTGCCACCTGCCAACGTTGTTGGCCACCAGATGGCAGTATCTACACGCCATATTATTGCTTCCTTCGGTAAAGTAACGGAGATAGAAAATAATAATAAAATTAAAAAATGAAAATGATGAAAGCTTTTATTATTTTCAATTTATTATTTGTATTTTTAAATCAAATTCTATTATTTTTATTTTAAAATCTACGTGACTTTAACGAAAAAAACAAGAATTCGGCGTGTAGATGTTGCCACCTGCCGGCCACCAACGTGTCGTGTAGATTCTGCCAATTTAAAAATTAAAATAATAAATTGAATATAACAAAAGCTTAATAATATGAAAAGCTTTTATTAAATTGATTATTTTAAAATTGTATTTTTTTTTATCTCCGTGACTTTACTTTTAAATAATATTAAAAGCTTTTATTCAATTGATTATTTTAAAATTGTATTTTTTTTATCTCCGTGACTTTACCGAAAGAACCAAGAATATGAATGTGGGTTTTTTGCTTTTATTATTTAAAATTTCACATTTTTATTTGATTTGATATTTTTTTTATTTTCCATGGACGTGACTTTACCGAAAGAACCAAGAATATGAATTCCTGAAGTCACGAAAGTTTTAAGTCACAATCTACACCCAACAATGGTGGCCAGCAGATGGCAGCATCTACACGCCAGATTATTGCTTCCTTCGGTAAAGTCATAATACTGGTAGGAACGAAGTTGTAAACTGAGTGTACCAGCCTGCAATAGATTAATGTGTCCGTCCGTCCCCTTTCAATACTTTAACGAAATGAAATCTCGTGCTGTTGGGTGTAAAATCAGCAATAGGCAGCGCAGAGACTTGCCCTACCAGCCCACCCTGCAGGGACCTGTTAATACAATTAAAATAATAAATTGAAAATAATAAAAGCTTTTATTTTCAATTTATTATAAAATAATACAAGTTTTTATTATTTTCAATTTATTATTTGTATTTTATTTTTTTGTATTTTAAAATTTCAAATAATAAATTGAAAATGATAAAGCTTTTATTAGTTTAAATATTAAAATTTATATTTTTAAATTAAATTTAATTATTTTTATTTTCCATTCTACGTGACTTTACCTGAAGAACCAAGAATATGGCGTGTAGATTCTGCCAATTTAAAAATTAAAATAATAAATTGAATATAACAAAAGCTTAACTAATATTAAAAGCTTTTATTCAATTGATTATTTTAAAATTGTATTTTTTTTTTATCTCCGTGACTTTACCGAAAGAACCAAGAATATGAATGTGGGTTTTTTGCTTTTATTATTTAAAATTTCACATTTTTATTTGATTTGATATTTTTTTATTTTCTATGGACGTGACTTTACCGAAAGAACCAAGAATATGAATTCCTGAAGTCACGAAAGTTTTAAGTCACAATCTACACCCAACAATGGTGGCCAGCAGATGGCAGCATCTACACGCCAGATTATTGCTTCCTTCGGTAAAGTCATAATACTGGTAGGAACGAAGTTGTAAACTGAGTGTACCAGCCTGCAATAGATTAATGTGTCCGTCCGTCCCCTTTCAATACTTTAACGAAGTGAAATCTCGTGCTGTTGGGTGTAAAATCAGCAATAGGCAGCGCAGAGACTTGCCCTACCAGCCCACCCTGCAGGGACCTGTTAATACAATTAAAATAATAAATTGAAAATAATAAAAGCTTTTATTTTCAATTTATTATAAAATAATACAAGCTTTTATTATTTTCAATTTATTATTTGTATTTTATTTTTTTGTATTTTAAAATTTCAAATAATAAATTGAAAATGATAAAGCTTTTATTAGTTTAAATATTAAAATTTATATTTTTAAATTAAATTTAATTATTTTTATTTTCAAATCTACGTGACTTTACCTGAAGAACCAAGAATATGGCGTGTAGAATCTGCCAATTTAAAAATTAAAATAATAAATTGAATATAACAAAAGCTTAACTAATATTAAAAGCTTTTATTCAATTGATTATTTTAAAATTGTATTTTTTTTATCTCCGTGACTTTACCGAAAGAACCAAGAATATGAATGTGGGTTTTTTGCTTTTATTATTTAAAATTTCACATTTTTATTTGATTTGATATTTTTTTTATTTTCTATGGACGTGACTTTACCGAAAGAACCAAGAATATGAATTCCTGAAGTCACGAAAGTTTTAAGTCACAATCTACACCCAACAATGGTGGCCAGCAGATGGCAGCATCTACACGCCAGATTATTGCTTCCTTCGGTAAAGTCATAATACTGGTAGGAACGAAGTTGTAAACTGAGTGTAAAAGCCTGCAATAGATTAATGTGTCCGTCCGTCCCCTTTCAATACTTTAACGAAATGAAATCTCGTGCTGTTGGGTGTAAAATCAGCAATAGGCAGCGCAGAGACTTGCCCTACCAGCCCACCCTGCAGGGACCTGTTAATACAATTAAAATAATAAATTGAAAATAATAAAAGCTTTTATTTTCAATTTATTATAAAATAATACAAGCTTTTATTATTTTCAATTTATTATTTGTATTTTATTTTTTTGTATTTTAAAATTTCAAATAATAAATTGAAAATGATAAAGCTTTTATTAGTTTAAATATTAAAATTTATATTTTTAAATTAAATGTAATTATTTTTATTTTCAAATCTACGTGACTTTACCTGAAGAACCAAGAATATGGCGTGTAGATTCTGCCAATTAAAAAATTAAATAATAAATTTTAAATAATAAAAGCTTTCATTATTTCAAATTTTTTTGTATTTTTAATTTAAAAAGCTTTTAGTATAGCTTTTATTATAATATCATATTATAATCGAAGCTTTTATTATAATAAAAGCTTTAATTATTTTAGGATTCTCCTCCACGGCGGCCTTTGTCTCCCCCAGTAGCAATGTTTACGACACACCGCACCAGGTACTCATCTGAGGCTGAGTCGACCTCACACTCTCTTACTGTCTCAAAACAACAACCGCCATGCGCCACTAAGTGGCGGTGACGTCACCACGACGCTTATGCCAGGCTATGTGCACCTTGAGGCTACGTGAAGTGTCGATCGCCGGCTGGCAGGAGGTCACGGGGCAGACCCAGGTGCCACTGGTCGACTGACTGAGATGACTGAGATTACTGGCTGATGCACCACCTGTGCCCCCTACTGTGCCAACTTGCTGAGCTTTAGCCACCCGACGCTCCGCTCGTTTTTCTGAGCATCGCTCCTCCGCCCTCCGTTGTTGTTGGAGGGCGACTGCCTCCAACTGCCCAGTAGAGACACCGCTGGTACCAGTCATTGGCAAGTCCACTCAGCTCCACATCCTCCTGTACCACATCACTCCATCTCTTCTCTAGTCCGTGCCACGCCCGTTTAGCTCCCTCGATCCGGCCGAACAAAAGCTGTTTGGGCATGCGGTGATTGGGCATGCGGGCTACATGGCCCAGCCAACGCAGCCTTGCCTGCTGGAGGAGCTCACCGATGGGACTTTGTCCAGATTTTTCGAGGATTTGTGAGCTCCTCACACAATCCAGCCTGGTTAAACCCAGGATTGATCGTAGGCAGGCCAGCCTAAATGTTTCTAACCGGTGAAGATGCTGCATTAGGGGGGTCCACGTTTTGCAAGCGTACAGAAGGGAGGGAATGACTGTGGCCGAGAAGAACCGAAGCTTCATGCGGAGCGACAGACCAGGTAGCTTCCACACAACGTTACACAACTGATGAAAAGATAATGCCGCTCGACTAATTCGGAGTGAGACCTCTGCTGTTAAACCGGAGCCGATCATGAGCACACTGCCCAGGTATGGAAAACTCTCCACTCTCTCCCCAACTGCCGCATCACCGATTGGGAGTTGTGGGGGTAGAGTGCCCGATGGCATAAAATACCCAGGCAGGTGCTTCGTTTTGGTGGGGCTGATGGTAAGGCCCCACCTCTTAGTGGCACACTCCAGTTTCAGCAGCAGCGCCTCCAACTCCTCCTCTGAATGAGCAGCAATTACCAGGTCGTCGGCATACATAATGTGGTTGACCAATAGGGAGACATCCCTTGACCGCACCTGGGCATCGATCAGCCTCCCATTGTATCTGTACCAAACGTAAATTCCTCTGGTACAGCTACTGAAGGCTTCACGAACTATGTGGTCGAAATAGATGTTAAATAATGTTGGAGCCAGAGGACATCCCTGTCGCAGGGAATGGCTCTGACTCCCGGCTATGTAGTTTTACTCGGGTCTGCTCACCATCATGAAGGTCCTTAATGAGTGTGAGCAGAGGGTCAGGGACTCTGAAAGCACGAAGAACAACCCAGAGCCCAGGCCTACTGATGGTATCATAGGCCTTAACCAGGTCAATAAAGCAGAGATGTAGGTCTAGTTGGAATTCCCTCAACCTCTGCTGTAGCAGACGGACAGAAAATATGACATTTTTGCAGGACCGCCCTTTCTTGAAACCGCATTGGGGCTCCGCAAGCCTCTCCTTAGCGTACCTAGCAAGGCGATGTTGAATAATCTTTGCCAGGACCTTTCCCGGCACACTGAGGAGTTAGATGCCCCTGTTGTTGTTACAGTCTGTGCGGTCCCCCTTCTTAAAGAGGGGGACCGCCAGGGCATCCTTCCAATCCTGCGGAACCCGTCCAGTGGCCCAGACTGTTGTTATGATGTCACGTAGGGCAGTCTACGCACAAACGCCACCCTCCCTCAGCATTTCGCTTGGGAGATCATCTCTGCTCCGTGCCTTTCCTGTTCTCAGACTCTGGATCGCCCTCAGTACTTCCTCAACGGATGGTACCTCAGCCAGCCACTCACAGAGGGTGACTTCCTCCTCCAATATTTTAGGCACCGCATCCTCAGCAGAGTCATCCCCACTTTGTCCCATGATGTTTTCCAGGCTGAGGGATTCCCCCTCCCCCAGGACCTCACAGAAATGCTCAGCAAATCTGCAAACCTGTCGCTGGGGGTCGGAGATTGGATCACCCTTCGTTCCCCTAATGATGGTGTAGTGGGTATAAATTGACGAAGAAACTTCTGATGAGGCAACACGATATTTATTGTCTTGGCCCCTTTTTGGGCCATGGACATTAGCCCTGGCGTGATAGCGCTTCCGCCCCCTATTGACGATAAGGGGAAGCTACCAGCCCACAGAGTGGTGAGTGACGATTACCCCTACAATGGTAATAGGTGTGGCGCTGTAGGTTACTTTTTTAATGGAGTTAAATAGGGATTTGTGATCGCGGGCCATTGAGGCAGACTCCATCTCCTCAGCAACCCGCGACCACCACCCATCCTTGCAGCGCCTCACGTCTCTCCGAACCTCCGACCGAAGGCTGCGGTAAGCCTCCTCATTCTCTGACGTGGGATGCTGTAGACGATTAGAGTGGGCTTGTTGCTTTTTCTCAACCATCCTGAACGCCTCCTCTGTCGGCCAGGGTCTCTGGGGCGGTCTGGACCACGTACACAAAGCAGCCATTGCAGCTGCATGAGTCACAGACCTAAACCTCGCCCATTTACCCTCGACATCAGGAGGAGTGGGGGACGGTGCTGTCTCACTCACTCACAGCGCGAGGCCGACTCATTACATCTCGCGGAGGATCGCGCTGCTGAACAAAAAAAGTTCCGCGGTTTCAGTTTGCCAGCACGAGTTCGCGTTTTAAGGCGATGGGGGCCGTCCATAAATGACGTCACACACCTGGGGAGGGGGGGGTCAGACATTTGTGACAAGGGGGGGGGTTTGAGAAATGTGACGTCACGTCAAAATGCGCAACTTTAAATAAATAGTTTAACACGTAGGCTTTCGCGACCAATATTATTCATAATAAAGGTTTTTGGGTTAGATCGCGTTTATTTATAAATGTGTCGTAACCCTCCACCACCCGACACGGCCAATCAGCAAAGATAAGTGTCACGTTGACAAAAGACAAATAATTCACTACTTCAGCCCACCGGTGTGTTGAAGAGTTAATCCACATTTACAGTTTGAGTACGACGTTTCGCTGGTAAATACTTATAGACAACACGTTCTATTTAGTTAAATAGACTTTTTAATAAATGTTTTCTCCTACAACATCAGAGTGCAGCGCCACATTAAATACAATGACAATAGTTTAAAGCGATTTGAAGCATGTTTTATTTTCAAAATGGAAATATGGTTTTGGGGGGGGGGCAGAGCTTTGTGACGTCATACTTGAGGGGGGGGGTCTGACTTTTTGTGACGCCGTGTGACGAGGGGGGGGGGGTCAAAAATCGTCCAAAATCGCGTGACGTCATTTATGGTCGTGATATATTATTTTTTATTTTATTTTTCCTACCTACGTGACTTTACCGAAAGAACAAAAGAGTACTTATGTTCTGTTATAATGAATCTGTTGTAATGAATTTCATGTCACCTTAAGTATGCCTTTGTGAGTACACCCGTGACACGGGTGTCATGCGCGTGAACTTTGTCTTTTGTATCAGATGTGCGAGAGCAACTCTGCTGCGAGTCATGGTGGTGCTGGGAGAATTGCCTTTACCATCGATGGCACTTCACCAGCACCCGTCTCGACCCCACCTCAATCCGGTAGAGTTACAAGAGCGAAAAAACTCATCTCTTGTGACGTCTGTGGGAAAAAATTCCAACTGGCATGGTGCCTAGAATCCCACGTAAGAACGTACAAGGAGACCCGTGATCAATGGGGCGGCATATGCGGACAAAGTTTTGATCAGCCAGGAAAATTCAAAAGGCATATGAAGACCCATGAAAAGGATTACATGATAAAGGGTGCACCAGGCTTGGTGAATAACGGCAGTTTTGCCAATGCGGTGTTGAATCCGATAGAGTCACTAGAATCTGATAGAGT
Organism: Petromyzon marinus; assembly: GCF_048934315.1. Taxonomy (NCBI): domain Eukaryota; kingdom Metazoa; phylum Chordata; class Hyperoartia; order Petromyzontiformes; family Petromyzontidae; genus Petromyzon; species Petromyzon marinus. Next base: position 2,073,430 of record NC_133683.1, read on the forward strand.
CACAAGAGTGAGAAAACAAATCTCTTGCGACGTCTGCAGGAAAACATTCCAACTGGCATGGTGCCTAGAGTCCCACATGAGAATGCACAAGACCGGTGGTCAAAGCTGCCACATCTGCGATCAAAGCTTTGATCAGCCCTACAAACTCAGAAGGCATATGGAGTAACCCACGGAAAGAACTCAAGGGGCGCACGTGGCATGGTGAATGACTCCAATTTTGCCAATGCGGTGTTGAAGGTGTGTCAGAGCTACTCGGCTGCGAGTCATGGTGCTGGAAGAATTGCCTTTGCCATGGATGGCACCAGCAGCTCCAGCAGCAGCTTGTCGAGTCCTGGTGGTGAGGAGGCAGAGTTGCAGACAATGCCACCTTCTGCAAAGGGCGCACCTGCGTGCAACGAAGTTATTGCTATCACAGCGACCGCGCATGGAACGAAGGCGCCTGCTGGGAAACGCCACGCCTGACCAGCGCCCGTCTCGACTCCACCTCACTCCCATAGTCACTAGAGTGAGAAAACAAATGTCTTGCCAAGTCTGTGGGAAAGCATTCCAACTGCCATCATGCCTAGAGTCCCACATGAGAACGGACAAAGAGACCCCTGACCAATGGCATCTGCGGTCGAAACTTTGATCAGCCAGGCAAATTCAGAAGGCATATGGAAACCTACGAAAAGGACTATTGGATATTTCTTTGCTGTTCTATTACTGAAGCTATCAACAGACGGTGTGTACCGGATTAATTGCACTTGTGGAATGCTATGTTGGGCAAACAGGATGAATGATCAGCACAAGACTATAAGAACACCACAGAAATATGAAATGCTCACAAATACAACTGTCAGCAGTAGCAGAACACACGTGCCCACAAGGACACTCAATTGATAATGTTGAAGTTCTGTGCAAAACTTGTTACTACTGGCCAAGACTAATTACAGAATCTATCGAAATTTAAAGAAATAAAAATAATTGTAATCGTTTGGATAGCTACCGACTTAGTGCTGCATGGAAGAGAATCATCAAATTACCGTTTGTACGGCTATTTTAATACACACAATGGACACTAAGTACAAGATCAATGGGCTAGCATAATGTGCATGTATAATGTATGTTGATTCATTAATCCCCCCCCACTTTGCGCTCAAAGAGTGCACAAGTGTTGTCACCACATCTACGTCTCTATATAAGGAATTAAACAGGTGGACTTCTCCCAAACCTTGCTGTTGCCTGATGAAGCTAGTTGTAATTACTGAAACGCCGTACTCCGATGGTAAATGTTGTGGCTTGGCTCTCCAACACACCACACACCGGTGTGCTGTACTAGTGATGAATTGGCATGTTCTGTTTACGTGACAACCCTTACTAGTGGGCTGTCGGGTGGTGGCGGGTTTAACGACACATTTAAATTGTAATAGGTTTTTATCCTTTTATCTGGCACCAAAACTGACACCTTTATGGAAACATGATCCCTTGTATAAAGGTGTCAGTTTTGGTGCCAGATAAAAGGGTAAAAACCTATTACTATATCTTGCTACTGGCAAAGGAGGTCTCATAATGTAAATTCTTACCCCGAGCTCTCAATACTCTGATAGTGCGCTGTTTTTGAGTTGTATGCCTTTTGGCGTCATCTGGTCCAACACCAGTGGAGACTAGGCTCTAAGAAAAGCCGTCTCGGGTGTGGACCAATCAGCTTCAAGGACAGTGTATATCATTATCAGAGTTGTCTCTTTTTGTTTGCATTTTGACTGCTTTTGTTGTGGTTATTGCAAACATGATCCCTTGTATAAAGGTGTCAGTTTTGGTGCCAGATAAAAGGGTAAAAACCTATTACTATATCTTGCTACTGGCAAAGGAGGTCTTATGACATATTTATATATTTACGCGATCCAACCCATAAAACCTGTATTATGGATATTTGTCGCGAAAGCCTACGTGTTAAACTGCCATGTATTTTTACGTCTATTGCTGTATTTTCTTACGTGCAATATATTTAATAAACCATCCTAATTTATTCATATTTTTGTTCATAGTTATATCATTGTTGCGCGTGCGGTGTGGTCAGTGGATATTGTTTAGTGGATCAAACCGAGACAAATATTTTTGCAGCAGCTGTGGCTGCACATTGCAACAGCGCATTCCGAATGGTGTAGAACGCATCGCCCAGAATCTGTATCTGTGTGCAAACACCAGGTATGGTTGGTAAGAAACACGTTTGGTTTTAAATGAATAGAACTCGAGCTTCAGCCATATTGTTCATTATAGACCCCACTTTGTAAGCATTAATCACGCAAACCTTGCGCCTGATTCATTTGAGTCGGTGTGCTCATGAGCAACAGGGCATTTGTGGCAAGGTGTTAATGTATCACAGATTAGCACGGTTGGCTACGTACACTGCGAAAGAATTTCAACACATATTCTTTGGGTCTTTCCGTAAAGTCACGTAGATAGAACAATAAAATAATGAAAATAAAGTGAATAAAAAAGTAAAATATATCACGACGTTTCGATCGCAACACAAGCAATCGTCATCAGGAGAAAAATGATAACGATTGCTTGTGTTGTGATCAAAACATCGTGATATTTGTATTATTATTTTGTATTCACTTTATTTTTATTATCTTATTGTTCTATCTACGTGACTTTACCGAAAGACCCAAAGAATATGAATTCCTGCAGTCACGAAAGCTTTAAGTCAAGATTCAAGTTCAACATACATTCATACATTTTGTAAAGCGAGTATCCTTGCACGTACAATGCACTGGACCGCATGTTCGTGTTAAGTGATTCAGGGGATTTGTCACTGCCTACCCCATGATATAAATAATCTCAGGGAATTCAATTGCAAGTGTGCAATCTCCCTTCCGGTGGGCATCGAGGATGAGTCATACCCTGGCTTGCCAGGAGGCAGTGGAACACAACTGTGGAATCCTTTCCATATGCACGGGATAGAACGTTGCCCCCTTGCTCACATTCGTTCGTTTTCTGCGAGTGTACTGGTTTCCCCCCACATGTAAACACTCAGTAAGTGGCTGCAAATATCGGAATGTAAAGAGAACCGCAGATCTTGGGCGATTGTTGGTAGTGCCGGCTCACCGCCTGGCTGCTGTCTCCCCGCTCGTCTGTGGGAGACATATAGAGGTACTGAATTAGATTTATATTCTCTACATAACATTATTCCTATCTACACAAAGCACTCACCGCGTGGAGTACAGCAAGTGATATTCCACGAAATAAAAAATAAACGTACATGACCATAACAGAAGCCAATGGGTACAGCTGTGCATACATGTACACACATATACACGATTCCTACTGATGGAACGATTCACCACTGCCGGAGAGTCAAGGAATTGTCATGATTCAGGATCATGAATGCAAACTGTCCCCGTTCTCAAACCTGAGTATGATTGAAAAGGTCGTAGAACGCCTTTGTCGGAAGCAATTACTTCCCCATGTCACTGCGATGGGCAGATTCATGCCATTGCAGTCGGCTTACACATTGTCAGTAGTACGCAAGCGTACGCATTTGGGTTAACCCCTCCTCCCCCTCCATGCATACATACTAAATGGATGCCCCCTGACAGCTACACCACCACTCCCCGCACGAGACAAGCACGTGACTCTCGGTGTAAATGGAGCCGGAGCGCGAATAAATGTGCCGATGCCCCAAGTACAGTTGCCACCATTCCTACGACAGAGCAAACCCAGGCACATTTCTCAGCGAGCCGAGGTCTATTGTTAAAACTGTGCAGTTCACGGTGATAAAATTCAACCATAGCCATACCCGGGGTACCAGATCTCGACACAAATTAATTCCTGCTGCCACCCGAACACTGTCCGGGGGTCAAACACAGACAGGTGGCAGCCCCAGTCGCGAGGCCACATCTGCACCGACTCACGGTAAACATGTGCAGGGCCAGCAGGAAGAGCCCCGGGATCTCGGAGCGCAGCCACTGGTTCCACGCGCTGTCTCGGTCCACGTCCTCGCGTGACGACGACACTTCAAAATCACCTGACCGGAAGGAGGGGGGTGGGAGGGAGAGTAAGAAGGTACGAAGGGGAACCTTCTAACTCTTTCACAGTGACGCGTTCTTCGCGTGCGTCACCCTGCAGCCAACCTCTCTGCTCTCGTGTGTGAACGTGGGTCAGTTTGGTTTAATCGTTCAGAATGAATGGGGCATGACCCTGGCCCTTGTGCAATTTATTATTTTCCATGAGATAATACCAAACACATCATTCATGTGTGTGTGTGTGTGGCCTGCAAGCAAAACGTCTGACCTCTGTGATTGCCAACAAGGGGTCAAATACTTATTTCCCTCATTAAAATGCAAATCAATTTATAACATTTTTCACATGCGTTTTTCTGGATTTTTTTGTTGTTATTCTGTCTCTCACTGTTCAAATAAACCTACCATTAAAAATATAGACTGATCATTTCTTTGTCAGTGGGCAAACGTACAAAAGCAGCAGGGGATCAAAGACTTTTTTTCCCTCACTGTATGCATTAGTTCTGCCCGTACCTCTTTGTGCCTGTGTAGTGGGCAGGCAAGTGTGGTGGAGCAGCAGGTCCAGCACACGGGGTGTCCAGCAGAGGAGAGGAACTCCCCGTGGCCGTGGCCGGGGAAGCAGAGGTCGGCGGCGCTGGGAGCGGCGTCAGTTGCGCAGCGTCTGTGGGAGAAGGCACAGGCCTCTGCTGAAGAATATCATCCGCAGACACATCACACGGCTTGCCGGACACGTCACGCACTCGGCCCTGTGATTGTGGAGGTGAGACAGGTTCGCGCGTGGCAACGAATGGCTTGTCGCTGGACAAACATCGACGGCAACATCGGGAGAACGCGGCACGAACTCGTGCAGAGTTTCTGGCACCGTATGAATTTACACTACTTGTAGGTATGTACGTTGAACCTCTTTCGCGCCGTACGTCAGCCAGCCGTGCTAATCGGAGGTGCAGATGGATGCAATTGAAGGAAGTGGAGCAGAGATTTCAAAATGAAACAAAATAAATTGATACAGAAATTATACAAGTCCAGGGGACTTCACCAAGGCCATGTTATCGCAGACTCTGACAGAGCACAAAAGAAGACTGGCAATGGCAAAAAATGGCTTCATAACTATCATTGTCAGATGGCACACTTGCACCTTCAGTCTTCAGTCGGCGTCAGTAATTTAAGAATGCACGCATGATGCGTGACACCAACTAAAATGGCATCGATGCGGACTAGTCACATCCTCTCCAAGATGTGGAACTCAAGAGACATGGATGCCTCTTCCAAACAGGACTACCCTTGACAATTGAGTTGTCGCCTGGGTAAAGATAAAATGAACTAGGAGATTTCAACTTGAAAATCCAAACCATCGCACCAACAGTAATGGACGGAATCCTATATAAGGCGCACACTGCAGGAGCTTCAGGTGGACTCTGGTACCTGCTTTAACGTCTGTGTGAGAAGCATCTTCTCCCACTGAAATTCAAACAAAGTTGACAGTTAGACAGGACATGTTTTAAAACATTCGCAGTAAAATTCAAGTATGTATACCATTAAAGTAAACTATTTTTTATTTACCAGGTAAGGCCCATTGAGAGCTATTAAGCTCTTTTTCAGAAGCGACCTGGCCACAAATTATAGCTTAACGAAGTGGCTTATCACGTGGAAATTTATAGTAGCCAAATACTCTAAACGCATTACTTACAAATAGCTCACAAAGCGGTTATCCTCCCACTACCCTTGGGTTACCTCCTGTCCCGGTCCAGCCGAGACAGTCTGTGAATTGGCATCTGTGTTTGGGTGGCATGAATTAATTTGTACCGAGATCTGGTACCGGTACTGTGCTGAACTTTACTACTGCATGGTTGTTGACAGACCTAGACAGACTGAAACATAGGTCTGGGTTTGATCTCCATAGTGGAAAAGGTGGTAACCCGAAAACTAACCCAAACCCTTCCACATTCAACGATAAACACTTTCAAACCGAGTTCGCTCGGAAATGACCCCACTAAACCGCACGTATGTAAACGTTTCACTTCAGTGGTTCCTCCGCTGCGTGCGAACGATGAAGTGCACGGCCTCTCGTGATGATGACCTCACACCCGCATGGCTGCACGAAAGGCGGTGCTGACGAGCATGAGGCAGGTGGAAGAGGCAAAACGAGGAGGCAAGATTAGAGTGCTGTAGTCGGTGGGGTATAGTGGGGCCTATTTCCGAATGATTGATTTATGCGGAAATGAAATTGGTCAAGAGTCCGTTACTTTGTAAACATTAGCATGTATCTACTTTAATACCAAGTCTGCAGGGGTGGGAAAAATGAGGTCTGTTCATTCTGGTGGGCAAAGGTAATTTAGACACTCCAAGTCTGGTGGCATAAGGATGAAATGCACCTTACAAATGTAAATAATAATGATTATTAATCAATCTTCTTCTTCACTCCCACGGTGTTCCAACCAGGGTTAGGCCATGTAATGATCTGACGTGCTGTACACTTGTACAGTGTTACTGAATTATTGTATCATTATGAATTCAGTGCCCCTTCTGCGACCTTTCCCTAGATACCCCTCTGGTGTATAACCTGGCCTGCTGACGTCAGGGCCGTAAGCCGCAGATCCCTTTCCCTGCCAGCAGCCAGCGCTATACTGTTACATTACGATTCTATGCCAAAACACAGGGAATCCTCTACTTACGATCATTCAACTTACGAACTTTCAGAGATATGATCAAACCTGTCCGTATGTCCAGTTTCCTGTTCGGACCGAGAGTCGTAAGTTCAACTGCCACACAATAGGTGGTGATGGTGGCATCTACATCTGCAGAACGTGAAGAACCAGAGGCAACTATTAAAGCCATTCCCCGTGTTTAGTGTACAAGCCGTAAAACGTGTTTGAAATCGACGGGAGTAAAGTTGGACTCACGAACAAATCGACTTACGAACAGACCTCTGGAACCGAACTCATTTGTACGTACAAGAGTCTGTATATGGTGGTCACTCTGAACAACACAGACCCAGCCTCCTTTTTACTATTTTTGGTCCATTAGGACATTACCAGACCCATCTTTCTGTGCTAACGACCACACAATACACATTAGACGTGTCACAACAGGTCACGTTTAATAGTCTAAACTTGTCTGGAGTAAGTCGCATATGGTAGACATTTCTGCACATTTGCAGAATTACATGTCAATGATAAAGGAACCATGTGTATTGCATTACACAGGTGTTTTGATCATGTGTGGATGCAGATTCCCGCAGCAATACAGGGAATAGGTTGTTCGCAGAGCCACTGATTAATCAGAATCAGAATCTTTTTTATATCCTGGAGGAATACGAAAAGACACTTTTTTTGCTAATTGGCCGTGTCGGGTGGTGGAGGGTTACGACACATTTATAAATAAACGCGATCTAACCCAAAAACCTTTATTATGAAGGATTGTTTTTATTTACATGCGTTTGGGTAATTTGTTTACCTTTCTTGTACTTTGCACTGCTATCGTATTTTTGTATTGTTTGTTGTTGTAACGTTCTCACCCGCCCCTACTGGACGTCTGTGAAAAAGTTCTTTGTAGCTCATCAAATTCCTCCAGTATAAATACACATGCCGATTCTGACATTCATTGTAAGTATGTAATGTTGAACTTATTTCGCACCGTATGTAACCGACCATGCTAATCGGAGGTGCAGAGGAAGGGCAACAAACTAAACACAAACAGCGTGTTGACGGTGTGTTTAATGTTTCCCTCAGCCATTGGGATTCACACTCTTGGCTTAGGACCACTCATGGAGGGTGAATGAGCATTGCCTCCGCCCCTGCGTGTTGCGATGCTCAGAGCGAGGTGACAACTCTCATTCCGTGCGTTCTCCCCCCCCCACCCCACAGCATCAACAACAAGAGACAGCAGCTGGAGTTGGAGATCATGAAGATCCTGCAGAGCAAGGGGGACCCTGACAACAACAACATCGTCACCCTCCTGGACAACTTCACCTTCCGGGGACACAACTGCGTCGTCCTGGAGCTCATCAGGTGAGTGTCATGGTGTCCGATGAACACCGATCCAAAGACAAAGATTAACCAGTATAGCCTGAGAAGATTGTTGGGGCAAGTGCTGTTAGCAAGTAGCGCCTATGAAGACGGGCAAGGCACACGAGGAGGTGGGTGGGCAGCACCACGCCCGGCAGCCTTTGTCTCCCCAGTGGCGATGTTTACACACCGCACCAGGTACTCATTTGAGGCTGAGTCGATCTAGGGGAGGCCCAGGATTGGTTCAAATAATCGTCACCGGTCTTGGCCGTGAGCGGGAATTGTAGAGCAACGCGCTAAACGCCGCACCACCGCTCCCCCAAACACCGATGCGTCCGTGTGTTCACACACATGAGTCATTTGGATGTAGAATAAATGTCCGTAGGCTTTCAGAATGCCCTAGAATTATTGTCTTTGTACACGGCTCCATGGTCAGACATAACTCTTTATAATGCCTTCCTGCCTCATTGACTATCTTTTGAGTTGAGCGGCAACCCTGTATGGTTACTCCGTGCGGCTTCGCCTCAGTCAAGCACGTGTGCTCCCGTTCAAGGGGCCAATCAGGGAATGGGTCACAAGCAGGAAGAAACTGTAACCGTTCACGTTTTGTGCCGTCACGCAGCGGAGACCTCCTCCAGAAGCTGGACGAGACCTATGGCTTATACATGACGGAATTGAAGCCGTACGTGGGCTCCATGCTGCGGGCCCTGGCAAAGCTGAAGGCGATGCACATCATTCACGCGGATCTGAAGCCGGTTAGTAAACTAAGCAGCCCGCTGCGTCTTTTGTCCGTCAGTATGGAGTTAGTGCCTCAGGTCGTGCAGTTGTAGAAAATGAGAACACTCTTGTAAACCTTAGTAACAGGATTTCGAGATATCTTATTCTACACCGCAACAACACTCATGCCACGACTTGCTATTTCATAAACACAGATAGCCAAAACTTGCATAGAAATACAACTTTTCACGTGGATCTCTGTTTGCTCTCAACAACCAACGCTCCGCGGAACATTTAATATTTTCTAATTTGCGTTAAACAACAACGACCACTGCCCTAAGCAACAATTCCGAATGCCAAAGCTAAATGATCGGCGTAGCAGTGGTGGGGTAGTTCGCAAACTGCACTCAGAGGTTAATGACCCGAATTCGATTTCTGGCCACGGCTAAAACCAGGGTTTGGGCGATATCTGAACCGGTCCTGGATCCCATTGCCTTCAACAGCCCCTGAGCAGCATGGTGAGGTATGGCCATACAACCCCCTTGATTAACACGGCATGGGGTAGGGAGATCTTTAAGCATGATTACATTTACAAAGGGCATTAAGTGTTCAACAAAAATGAGTACATGAAATCCTTGAATAAACCGCCATGAACCAATTCAACAAGACGCAATCTCACCGACACACCACGAGTTTCACTGACAACCACTCTGTCATTTTTGCAGGCAAACATCTTGGTCAAAGACCACATCAGTGGCAATATCAGGCTCACGGATTTTGGCCTGAGCATCAGCGAGACCTGTCCAAGTGAGTGATCTAGCTGCCCTGTGTGTGTGTACGTGTGTAGCAGCATGTGTGTGTGCGTGTCACAGAGTTTGTGGGGAGCGGTGGTGTTAACGGTTAGCACGCTGCGCTACGAGCCTGTTTAAGCTATATGGGGGGGTCTTTGTCTTCGTGCTGTGGTGGTGTGGTGGTTAGCACCGCTTAAACAAAGTGTGGTAATGACACTGATACCCTTCAAACGTTACATTTCGTCAATCATTTGGCCAGGATTTCAACTCTCAACCTCCCAGTTTTGAGGAGGGTAGTTGTCAAACAATAACCAGTAAACCGGTAACAATTTTCATAATCGATTGCTGGTATTGAAAGTCTGGAGCCAGTAGCCAATCCCATTGGAATTTTCATCGCGGATGGCTGATTAACGTGTGATTTACATGTGATTTACGTTTGCAAATGTACAGATCGCATGGCAGCCCTAAGTACCTTTGTCCTCATTCCTCACGTAACCTTTTCCCGTTCCGAGACATCTGCACGTTACAGGGTGGTGGTAGGTGTCCCCGGTTCATCACTGAATCTTGAAACGTGCAAAGCGGCTCGGCGTTAATTTTATTCAGAGAGGCGTCGCAGCGCCGTTGCTTTTAAAGAAGTTGTTACTCACCGCAGAGAACTCTCGCGACACGACAGCTGCACTCTATGATAGCTGGCACCAGTGTAATGAAAATAATTTACATTTCTAAGTGCTACCCAGCTGATACACGCATTTACGTGGGCGATCTTTGTCATTGTGCGTATTTTGAGTGCCATACGTGACTGCGTGTGCATACCCTCATCTATTCAGCACTTCACAAGTACAGGTGAATAATGTGCAAGTGCCACCTTGTTTGGTCACCTGTCTGTCCGTGTGCTGCTAGGAGCTTGGTGTCTTGGCTCGATGTGGTACATGGCCCCCGAAATGTACTTTGGGCTCCCGGTCACATGCAGCGCGGACATGTGGTCACTCGGATGTGTGGTGGCCGAGATGCTCCTCGGGAACCTGCTCTTCAAGACAAGCTCGGAAGACCACATCGGCTATCTCATCCAGGTATCTGACGCGTAGGAAAACACCATTGCATATATATCCAGTTGGTTATAAGGTCCTGCTGTTGAGCTACAAGGCTGTCAGTGGGTTAGCCCCACAATACTTACAGGAGCTGATCCACTCATGTACACCAATGAGGTCCTTGAGATCTTCTGATCTCCTACTCAGTTTTCTGAGGTCAAGTCTCAATTCCTGGGGGCGATCAGGCTTTTTGCCAGTGCAGCTCCAAGACGATGGAACGCGTTGGCCTCTGATAACAAGACAGCATTTTTAAAGCTATTTAAATCTCGCCATGAAAACTCACCTCGGTAAAATGGCCTATTCCCCATTGTTTTGGTCGTCTCATTTCCTCGTTTTGGTCGTCTCATTTCCCTGCTTTTCATACACGGGGCGCATTGGGATCATCGGATTAAATGCGCCTTACAAATATTAATTATTATAACATATACATACTGATGAATTCTATAATTTTTATTGTAACAAACCTCGAGCCCGATACGGCACCACCAAACCGGGCGTCGTATTTCCGATGGGACCGTTCCAACTGCGCCATATAAAGGAGGAGGGAGGGTTTAATTCGAATTTGAACCAACGATGGAGTCCACGATAAACAACAACAGCAGCAGCAGCAGGGGGTTGGTTATGACTGATGGCGCACGACGATCCACCAGCGTACAGACCCGCTGTGCGATGGCTCATGCGACAAAGCTGGTTACGTGCAGGGCTGTCGTCATCCTCTGGGCCTTTCACTGGTCACAAAATGTCGCTCAGCTGCCGGTACACGGGAGAGGAGTGGACGTGTTCACTGCGTGATCACGCACCATTTGCATGAGTAAAGAAGTAAAGAGAGATTTCGGGATCATCGGTAATACCAAATAATCAGAGCGTCAGGCTGATGTCCTTCGGAATGATTACTATTGTTATGATTATTGTGGTTTGTTGTTAATCCCCAAGGCTTTCAGAGCCTGTGTTGGAGAGCAACGAAGCCACACGTAGTAACCACGTCATAAATTAAAGACCAAATATGTATGCTTCGCCTGATGATAGAGATAAATATCTGCAAACAGTATGTACAAGAGCAGGCAAAGTTAATTGTTCATCGACGTTTCAATGAGACAAAGAGCAGCGTATGTACGCTCTGTTCGCTCGAGCGACGGACCTCATCCAACGCATCCCTCTTGTGATCTTGGTTTCAGATGTTGGGGCTCCCACCCAAAGCCATGATTGACGCCTCGACCCACAACATTATCTCCTTTGGTGAGTGGACAGGGGGGGTGGTGAGGTGGTGGTGTTGGAGTTCGTAGCTGTTGCTGCTGCTGCTGCTGTCACTGCCCGGAGAGTCGTGGCCGTGCAGCCGCGTGTCTCGTGCTGTGTGCTTGAATAGAAAGGCATGGAAACTGCTTCGCGTAATTTAAAAATGAACTATGCTTTATTTGGGTTTAAAAGTCACAACGGTCTTGGCAATGTACTCGTCAGTACGTGTTGAATTAGTGTGACAGTAAGGAGTCTTATGAAGAAAATACTTTAAAAGGAACGGTTATGTTTAGGTAGCACAGTATATTTGGAAAACCCATAGGGATTTGCAATCCAACAGAGGACGTGTGTATTAATTACATGGAATTCTGGCCATCACATTTTTAATAAAGATGAGTGGCCGTTTTTCTATATTTCAGCATGACTGAGCACAATTTTAAAAAATTGTGTGGCAGATGCGACGGTATCCTAAATCAGCATAGAGCAGTTCTACCATAGTACAAAACATCCACAGAGAACAACCCTCCACACAAACTGTGGGTCCTTGATTGAGAAATATATTATGCTTAAAAGCACGCTTGTACAACAAATTACCATCCTCTCCAAGTGATGCAAATAATAATATAATACTCAAATAAACATCAAAGTGTCTCCTTGCTCAAACAAGTATCAGGAGGTTCTCGTCTCCTCCGGTGGCCCAGAGTTGAGAGTGGGAATTTCACTTTCACGCTTAGGAGCCATCCTTTCCACACGACTACTGCAAACGTCTCACAAACGGTTACAAATTTTATCGACCCTGGAGGGATGACAGGCTGTAGTCGACCGCCAACATGGAATCATATTTGCAAACATCGCAATTGGAGGGTTAAGGACCGCCGCCGCATTGTACTGATCGCCACAACTAATTCAGTGTTTCTCTCTTTTTCTCTCTCCGATAAACAGACAAAAAGAATCGCCCCGTCGTCAACGGGAAACGGATCGTCCCGTGCTCCGTGTCTTTGAAGGCGGTTCTGGGAACCCGCAATCAAAAGTTCATCAATTTTCTCCGCGGGTGCCTTCAGTAAGAGACTTGTTACTATTGTCTACATTTCACCTCGTACAAATAATTAAATATAAATTACTTTGCGTCTTCCATCAACATTACTGGAAACGATCTTAGACCTCACGTGTCGTTTGGGCTAGGACTGCAAAGTTTTGTGTCACACCGGGGCATCGTTTCTTCATCTCGTCGCTTTTTAAAATAAATATCGTTTCTGACAAAAGTGTTGAGGATAGAATTGCGCATTTCACCCCAGACCACGATTCAATGAAGCGATTTTAGAATGCAACAGGCACTTGACTCCCTCCGTTTGCCTCCTTGGCAGGTGGGATCCCCAACGTCGCCTCACACCCATGGAGGCCCTCAACCACCCATTATTGTGGGGCGGCAGGGCCGTGCCACCGCAAGCCAACTTCCCGCCTTGCCCAGCCATGGACACGGTGCTCGTGGCGGCTGGCAGCCTCTCGGGCAGTCCCCCGTCTCAGCCAGGGAGATTGCCAAGTCCCTGCTGCAAGCGAGCAGACTTCGGAGTCCACTTGGTCAAATCAGAATACTGCAGTCTCAGTTTCTGTGAGCGAGTGGGCTTCGAACTCGGATTGGGGAATGGAGTCAGAGTGGGGAGTGGAGTCGGCAGGTGACTGTGCGGTAACACGCCTGTCTGAAAAACTCTTCGATCAACGTGACAGCACCAATGACGTCATCGTTGAAGAGGAAATGGAGCCGATGGTGGCCTGCAGCCTCTCGGCAATCCCCTGTCTCTGTGAGGGAGATTTCCAAGTCACTGCTGCAAGCGAGCAGACTTCAGAGTCCACTTGGTCAAATCAGAATACTGCAGGCTCAGTTTCTGTGAGCGAGTGGGCTTCGAACTCCGATTGGGGAATGGAGTCGGAGCGGGGAGTGGAGTCGGCGGGTGACTGTGCGGTAACACGCCTGTCTGAAAAATTCCCCAATCAAAGTGGTGGCACCAATGACGTCATCGCGGAGGAGGAGGAGATGGAGTCGGCCACGAGACAAGAGTGAGCCTCCACGCAGAAGTGCACCTTGAGAAAAATGTGTATTGGGGAGGTCATTCAGACAATGTGTCTCCTGATATAAATTAGCATATAGCAAACACCATCGATCATCATAAATTAGTTACTTGAGTAAATTACACATTCCTATAGCAAGGGCAAGTCTATTTATATTACAACCACTGTTGATTCCCACAATGTGGTATTCACGATTGAGAGGAAGTAAAAAATTTTGAGGACACATGAAATTTGTGTTCTGTATCAAATGAGACAAGTTCTGTATTGTAAGAACGGGGAATCTGTTTCATGAGTTGTAAAATGAGGATTCTGTAATGGCATTCACCTCTTTAGTTCATCTCACTTGAAGATGTAAATATCCCAGGGCTCCACGGGATGTAATATCTTATCCCTAACCTCATCTCCACCAATCTGCAGCTAAATGCATTCCTAGTAAAAATATATATCTTAATTATAAATATATGAATTGCACTGCATCCCACTTGGAGGTGCTGCGGTTAGAGCACTCCACGATCACTGTACGCTTGCGAGTTCAAAATCCAGGTCAAGAAGGTTAACAGCTTATTTATCAACCCGAGCTATAGTCAAATAATGAATCCCATTTTGTGGGAAGTCAACAGCGGTCATCCTATTATACACCACCATTGGCTCCTGTTATAGGAATGTAGCATTCCGCTACTGGCCATAGTCAGAGATGTGTGGCATCCTCCTACCTCGCATTTGAGCGGTCGGACACATATGAGGTGCACTGCAGCAACCAGTGTAAGCACAGCCGAGAATGCACGATGGGGCAGACGGTGGCATAATGAATACGCGCATGTGTGTACGTTGAAATAATTTTTCACCCGTACGTAGCCGACCGTGCTAACTGTAGCCGACCGTGCTAACGATGGCGCGTGCGTCCATTTGCCAGGCGGGGCCCTGCTCTCCAACCAGGCAACAACAACAACGAGGAGAATGATGATGATGATGCCGTCGACAAGATTGGGCCAAAGGCATCACGCGGGCCTGGACGGAGATTCTCCCGCCTGAGGCGGAATATTCACGGGATTCTGCGATTCATTCGGGAGCGCTGTTTCTGTTACCATGACGTTACCGCTGAATAAATTCTATCATGCGGCTGGGCCCTCCCTGCCCTGTGTACATATTTTTCAATGTTACTGTCGTTTTTATCTCACTTCTTTCTGGTCCAATGACTCCAAGACTCACGGTTTAAACTGAAGATCCCAGTGGTCCTCAAAAATATTTACGGGGACTCCTTCACTTAAAAAACATTCAACTTAGAAAGTCTCAGAGATACAAAGAAACCTGTCCATATGTCCAGTTGCCTGTTTGTACCGAGATTCATAATTTCAACCGCCACGCAATAGATGGTGGTGGTGGTGGCATCTACAACTACACAACGTGAAGAACCAGTGGCGTCTACGTCTACAGGAGATTATACAACTCTTAAAGCCATTCCCTGTGTTTAGTGTACACGCCGTACAACATGTTTGGAATCGACAGGAGTAAAGTTGGACTTACGAACAGACTTCTGGAACCTAACTCGTCCGTAAGTAGAAGAGTCCCTGTATATGGTGGTCACTCTGAACAACGCAGACCCAGCCTCCTTTTTACGATGTTTGGTCCATTAGGACGTTACCAGACGCATCTTTCTGTGCTGACGACCACGCGATACACATTAGACGAGTCACAACAGGTCACGTTTAATACTCTAAACTTGTCTGGAGTAATTCGCATACAGCAGATATTTCTGAAAATTTGCTGAATTACATGTCTATGGGAAAGAAACCATGTGTATGGCATTACAAGGGGTGCTTAGTCGTGTGTGGATGCAGGTTGTTGGCAGTGCCACTGATTAATTAGAATCTTTTTTTCATCCTGGAGGAATCCAATGAACTATGAAGCTCTTTTCACATATGTCCAGTAGGGGCGGGTCAGCGAGGTATGTTCAAAAACGATATGAGAGGCAAGACGGAGAAAATGTAAGTATGTTGCTAAAAATACAAAGTACATAGATTCCTGCCGATTTGTCAACAAATGCAAGTTTGGGCAATTCAGCAACACAACAACAGCACCAGACCACGACAAGACAACGCACAGTCCCTCAATTACATTGCAAATTAAAATCGAAAGTTCAATGCACGATATTTGAAACAAAGTTACTAAATGGCAATATTCCCCTCGAATACCGAATGAACGAGGCTAAGACGTTTGCAGTAATGTTCAAATATGCATCGCAAGCCATTCAGAAGTGGAAGGCCTCACGTGACCACAGGGCACCACGGTGGCTGGGAGATGTTAACTACCTCCCCTGGTACGCAGGAGGTCGTGGGTTCCATCCCAACCCTGACGCATGCTGTATATTTGTCTGCTATAAATGTTCACGTGACGATAAGCCACTTTGTTGAGCTATCATTTGCGATGGCCAGGTCGCTTCTGAAAAACTGCTATATATGCTCAGTGGGCCTTACCTGGTAAAATAAAAATAGTTTGCCAATTAGTAAATAAATGAAGTATATAAGTTCCAATTTCATTCATACATACATTTCCAAGCTTGAGAAAGGCAGTAAAACAATAGCAAAAACAGCCACCGTCCACACCAGGAAAACTTACAGTGCCTCGGTAAAATTATACTTTAAAACTGAACTGTTGATACATTAAGAATACAAAAAATAGTTTAGTTAAAAATCATTTGGTTGATAAGGACCTGGGTAGTGATCTGCGATTATTGAGTGGGGGTTTGGGAGTCGCTGACTGGGAGAAGTGGGAACGGGTGAAGCCGGATCTGCCACGCGTTGCGCTCACCAACTCGAGCTTCGCCGGGACAGCAACAAACGAAGAGACGGAGAGAGGAGCTACCCCGGGTTTACATCGCCACGACTCACGACGCACACAACACACACGGCACATGCCCAGGGGGAGGAGGGCGATGACCACCCCACAGTGCGATAGCTACGACTCCCCTTTCATTTAGTGAGCCATCCTCACACAACGCTGCACGGAGTGTGCAGCGTTATCAATGAACACGGCACTACCACTGCACGGAGTGTGCAGCGTTATCAATGAACACGGCACTACCACTGCACGGAGTGTGCAGAGTTATCAATGAACACGGCACTACCACTGCACGGAGTGTGCAGTGTTATCAATGAACACAGCACTACCACTGCACGGAGAGTGCAGCGTTATCAATGAACACGGCACTACCACTGCATGGAGTGTGCAGCGTTATCAATGAACACGGCACTACCACTGCACGGAGTGTGCAGTGTTATCAATGAACACGGCACTACCACTGCACGCGAGCAATCGGCTGCTTAGTGAGTTACACGGCACGGTACGGAGCTATTAACGCGACACGAACCACAGCGTGTTCCCGGGGTACTCAACTACCTTAGTTTCTCAACTACCGGGATTACTCAACTCAATATTTCAAGAGGCGCAATGCACTGTGGTGAATACGAGACAGTGGTCCTTCATAAACAACATCACCAAACAGTCTTTAAAGAGCAGCATGCGGCACCGGGAGACGCAGATTGCCAACCCCTGAGCTATTCTATTCCTGCCCATGAGGGCAACATGTTCAGGAGCCATAAGCCAATGTCCGAGGTTTGCTGGTCACGACGAGAGGGCTTCAGGAGAAACTTCGTGTAGGGTTACTATTCCTACTCCGTTGAAGGAGCACAGACGACTGTGGTTCACAATATCGTGCATAGTTTGGGTTGCATGGTCACAATCGCACTGTGGCTTGACTTTAATTTTCTATTGCGTCGTTTCACGTTGTACGATCTGTTCTGGATGACCACAGTCAAACACTGGAGAGTTTAAAATTTTCCATTTGTGCATCAGGTATCCGCATCTGCCATGGTTTGTGCAGATGCGGTTTAGGGCGACCATGAGCTTCGTGGAATATCAAGCCCAGGGATCTTCTGCGTTGGGTTTTTCACAAGGTGTGTCAGTTCATTTGAACTTACACTGATCATGTCGACTCTCTCTAGTGGCGATGTGAAACTATTAAAATAAAAAGGGATACAATTTTTTAAGAGTTGATTCTTACACGTGCAATTCAATACATGAATTGTCAGCTGAATAATAAATATTAATCGATTTAACCGATGTATCGCGCTGTTACTACTAACTGGCACAACTCTTTATTACGATCACAGCATGTACAAAGTAAAATTTTAACTAAAAATATATTTCCTGAAGTAATGATGGTTTATTCAAACTGTGTGCAATATCAAGCAACTTCGGAATGATTTCTGAAGCACTGCTGCAATGTTTGGTGCACTGCGATACTAACGCGGCGATCCGAGTTGGATTCCTAGCCATGGCTGACGTCAGTGGTGACTGATATCTGCACAAGTCCTGAACCTAATCCGCGCCCCCTTCACCAAGCGTGGTAAGGTTTGCTGCAACAACCCCCATGACCAAAGCAACGTGGCGAGGCCTTCATCAGGCAGTGGACTGCCAGAGGGGTGTTACACACACAATCATCAGTTTGTCTCGACAATCACTTGCCTTGAACATTGAATCCTTAAGTTACATTACCAATGGCATATTGGTGTGGCTCACTGACCCTTTGATGTGAAAGATTAAAGAACCCCAAGTGTCTGTCGCCGACTCAACAATTTTGAGGAGCGACCCGTGGCGGTCAGGCAGATCACGAGGTGAGCAGAGGGGTGAGGAGGAGGGCACTTTGGAGGGGGCTGCCAAACCTCGAGTCGCGAGCACACAGCGCCGTCTCGTACAAGACGGCGCACCGATGGGCACCGCCGCTGCTGCCACCGGGCTTGGCCTTCTGCGCCAGTTTTACCAGGTTGGCCATGGGGCCGTGCCCAAGGTTGCGGCAGGAATGCACGCCGTAGTGCTTCCCCACAGCGCAGTCCACGGCCGGCAGCTGCAGAGCACACAGCCAACAACAGAGACCTGGAACCCTCTCTCTTTCGTTTGGAGGCGGCCGAGTTGCTAGCAGCCCTTTTCCACTGGCGCATCCGATCCGTGCCAGCGCGTAGCACCCCCACGGAACGGGTGGTTTTCCATTGGCTATTTGCTGTGCCGATATAAAATCAAACTGTAATACGCCGCCCTTACAAGACCTCTCAAGATGGATCAGGGGCCAAACAGGTCCAGAGGTGGTGCTAATAATAAAGTGTCCATTGCGTACGACGTGAACAGCGTTAATGTGACTGCACAAATTTATGGAAACATGGTCGAGTGGTGGTTCTCGGTTCAAGCCCAGCATCCGCCCTGGTTAATGTTGGCAGTTTATTCACCACAAACAAAGAGATCTGTTTCACAATGTATGATAATAATCCTGTGACGCTGTATTAAAAAAATAGAATTGGCCACGTGTAACCGCATCATGTTCCAAATTTGCTAAATCAGATAAAATACTTGCAAATTACTTTATCGGTGAAAAACCACGTAGGAAAATCAAACATCGCTCCCGAATGGCAGACATGTCCATTCACAGGCCGGTAGTGCGTGCACCACGTGCCAAATTGGAACAGCTGCCAATGGGGGGGGGGGGTCCCCTCGGGTAGACTGCCGCAGAGCAATGGAATGGTTGAGATGAGACGCTGCTGTAAGGCGCTTTGAGTTGAAGAGTTTATTTCCACGAGCGCCCTAAATCTCCAAATCCTTATCCCCATCTCTGAGCCGCCCCTGTGGCCCCTACTGGGGCCCGTGTCTCACCGCTGCGGTGTCGAGGCTGCCGCACTGGTGGATGAACAGAAGCTTCCCGCTGTGGCTCCAGATCCACCCAGGGCAGAGATCACAACCCCAGTCTCCTCCAACAGCTACCACAGACACAACAAATCCGTCAACATCAGTTGGTTGACACCGAGGCGACCGCAAGGCAAACACCGGCTTAAAGCTAAACGATACGCATGGAGCTGCATCTCACAATGCAGTGCACGAAAACTGATTAAATATTACAGATTTAAGTTTGCAAATTAACACAAAATTTGTTCTCAATTTTAGTTTTCCAAATGCGCTATCGGCGTAATGTCAAGAGACAAATAAATCATCCATTCGTAAATCTCGCATAGCCGTGCAGGCCCTGTGTCATAAAATGCAGTGGGTGGCCTTTGATCTTGTACACAATAGGAGCCAACACTTTCACATGAGCTGTGTTATGAGATTGTGCGGCGCACGAGAGTCAAGCTGAAATTGTTATTCTCAGAGATGGAATTAGGAAAATGAAGTGCAAAACCCAAGTTTAATGAGACTGTAATTTTGTGCAGTCGCTGGTGACTGGGCTTGGATGATCGACTTCATAAGACTTGAGACCTCGGTTTCCATCCAAGCGGTCAAAATCCAGATTCAAGCCCAGCATCTCATTATTGCCAACGCACCGCTTTGATATCTGAGCCACCTGGCCGCTTTGCATATATAGTGTTATCATATATGTTATCTGAATGTCACCGCTGCACACTCAATTTTAACGGTGATTTTCAATATCTACCTTTGGGATTTTTATACCTATACCTTTGGGATGTTTGCCAAATTCACAGATATTTTTTAAGAGTGACAAGAGAAAACCCATGCATCTTACGTGACACTTTGTTGCGCTCTGCATTCGCAGTGATTACATGATGCTTAAACGTATTCGAGTTATCGATAGATTAGTTTTAAGTTCGTAATAATAAACTAATATTACCCCGCACAATTTTGGAAACAAACTTAACATTGAGCGCCACTCGGAGGCGATAAGTACACTCAAACTTTGCACGGGCAGTGTCGTACACCTACTTGCTGTACTGCCTCTTACCAGCTGGAGGCGGGTGGGCTCACGCACGCCACGTACGCACCTGGGCGTTGCGATGGAGGATGTCCAAGAAGGAGCCGAGGCCCAGGCTGGGGAGGTCGCGCGAGTCAAAGTGCTCGGCAAGCTGTTTCTCCACGCGTGACAGCGCGGGTAGGCCCAGGGGCTCTGCCATCTTACTTGCGTGGCTCAGCAGACGGACCAGATGCTCGGCTACCGTCTCTGCGAAGGAGAGAAGCAATAACATTGTAGGAGAGGACAACGATGCTGTAACTCGCTCCAATAGGCTCAACAACTGCAACTCTCTCTCTCTGCCCCCCGACCCCCACGTCTCATCTACGGCCTCCCGATAAGTTTCATCATCACTCTCCAGATGACTCAAAAAACAAGTTTAACACGAAGGCCTTCGCGACCAATATTATCCATAATAGAGATTTTTGGGTTAGGTCACATAAAAAGCGCATATTAACGCGTATTATTGAGTGCATGTTTACATGATCTAACCCAAAAATTTAGATGATGGACTCAAAAAACCACTGGCAGACTTCTCACTCACACCCGTATGCAAGACAATATCGCCCCAATATTCGAATTGTTCAACTATCCCCCGAACCAGTCCAGGATTAATTTCAAGATCACACTCAGCATTCTGAAGGTCCTCCGTGGTCTGACCCCTTATGTACAATACAAGAAACTACATTTTATTCAGATTGTGCTTTCGATATCGTGTCATGAGACGGAGTATCCACTCGGATCTCTCACGGAGCAGTGGAACCCGTCCTATTGGAGAATGGCCCGCAGAAGAGAACATCACAAAGCTACCTCTGACATTGCTTCTAGTGACCTCTGGTCCACAGAGTAAAGGGAAGCACATTCCAACCCACTCTGAACGTGAGAGTAACGTCCGTCACATGAAAGTTGAGCCGATATTGGACTTGGTCAAATTAGCAGGAAAGTGTTATCACTGACCACGTGCATCGATCGGTTGATCGTTAGTTTGTGGCATAGAGAGCCGCAAAAAATAGATATCTTTGGATCATCCGTCATTTTAATTATCCGCAGCCATCCTCCACGTCATTAGCGCGGACAATCGAGAGTCTACTGTATATGCAAATTTGTCTCCTTACTCCCCGGAGGAGGCGGCGGTCTGGTGTCGGGAGTGCTGATGTTGCCGAGAAACGCGGCCGGTTTCTCCTTGACCACGAGGTCGCGAGGAGTCTCGAGGGAGCCACAGCACAGGGCCAACTGAAACAGCTTCCGGGCCAGCGTGTCCCCTTTCACCTGCCCCAGGAAGTCCTGCACACACTGTTGGTGGAGACAACAAAGGACCCAAACCACGTGCAGCCATATCACTCTGTTGGGACAAATAGAGGGTGACACATGCATAGATGTCCTACCGATTTCAATGCCCCCCTTACTTTTGTCTCAATGTGTGACTGAATTTTGTGAAAGCGATGGCCCTAAATATTATAGAGGAGAGTTAATTCAGTGGTAGAGCAAGTCATTGATACTGGTGGAAGTATCGACAGACTTGAAACGTATGGCGATTATCACTCATTAAATAATTCCGAGAACAAATGTATTTTGGAAAATCTTTGACAAATCTAAGCAGATGCATGATTTTTCTCGCACGGTAATTTTGTTGCATTAAGTCCAGACGCCATGGCCCCACCTTCTTCAGCTTATTCACAAAGATGTCCTCGGCGTTCTGGAAGACCTGCAGCACCATCTCGGCCGCCGGCTGTGTCGTGAACTGTCGGCGAAGATCGGCGCTCGTCCCTGGCAAGGGGAACGACTCCAACAGGTATTTCCTGATCTTGTGTGGCCGGCCCTCCACCTCCTGCTTGATGTCACACTCGATGCGAGCCAGCCCACGGTCCATCGCCTCCCGCTCGCCTTTCCGGGCCTTGCCGATCACCTAAACAAACAACACAATGTTAGCAACTGTGGCGGCCACAGGTGCAGGGCAGTGCTGTAGTTGCGATGATGGAACACGTGATGGACGAGTGGTTCAACAGCGAATGCAAGGTGTGCTGCTAATGCACGATTGCAATCGAGAGATGGGATTGGTGGATCATCCTAGCAGCAGTGGCTTTTGGCAAGCCATCGAACAAAGACAGTCACCGCATCACTCGCTTTCAGATGGGCTTCTGCGGCCAACTGGAATGCTCTTCCTTCCGATATTAGGAAGCCATTGGAGCTATGCACTGTTGTATCTAGGCCCCTTTTCCATCTTAATGTTAACAAGTAATTTTCCGATACATATAGATACATGTTTCTATTGTTTTTTTTTAATAATAATGAATAAAAACACCAAACCAGGCCTCCGCATGGCATGTGGAGGTTATCTTTACCATGACCCACTAACACGATTTTGACATTAAGAGCCCTCCCAGGGTCAGCGGGAGCAGATAGAGAGCAGAGCACAGCGGATTGCCAGGGGCTGACGTAAACACACCAAGCCAGGGTCACTGGGAGTTTGCGTTAGCCTAGATATAGTTCAGTCAAAAAGCTGATTGGTTCTACATTACTATTAAAGTAACTTAAAATCGGAATTCAACGACAGGGTAGGCTAAAGTTATTGATCTTCACACCAACTTCAATTGAACCCTGCCAATAGCTACATCAATGTAACCATCAACCGTCTATTAATTTAATATGAAATGTATTTCCATATTTTAATAATTTCTATACGACTTGACCCGAAGCCTATAACAATCAGGTTTTCCTAAGTCAACATAAATGCTCTAGCCTCCACCCATACACAAATAATAAGCAGGGTTAAAGTAAGAGTAGAGAGGAAAAGGAATGCAAGCGCACAGCAAAACTGCAACGTAAGCAAAGGGCGATGTTAAACCCAGGGTCGGAGAGAAAGGGAAATCCCGGCCGTCTTTGTATCCCTGCAGCGCGGGGTAGGAGTGTGTATACGCTTGGGGAAACACGAGTCAAATACCACAACGAGAAGCTGACTCAGACCTTGGATTAATACAGAATCATAACTATTGAACTCTGATGAAATGAAATGTTAACTTAAAACGTTTTAACCATTTCTTTGTGCGTCGGTGAAAGTCGGAGGGAATATCGCCCCTCCCTCCAGGTTGTGCACCCAGACAGAGAGGTGCCTTCGAGACAATTTATAACATTTGATTGTTTTACTTGTGGGTTTTATGGTAGGAGTATGACAACGGAATATACCGTGGGTGATGCACAAGGACACACACTGACACACGTACGGACACACACGGACACAGATACATACGGACAAATCCTGACACAGCAAAAATCGAAAGAAACCCCGCCTTGTGGGCAGGATCCGAGTGAAGGGATTTTTGGGCATAAAAAGAGGATCCTGAGCATTGAAACATCAGTTCGACAGGAGTGGGTCGGCTCACCAGAGTTCGACCCGGGGGGGGTCGGCTCACCAGAGTTCGACCAGGGGGTCGACTCTCGGGAGACAGTTTGACTCGGAGGAGCAACTCGGAAGAGTTCGACCAGGGGGGTCGGAACTCGGGGAGTTCGACTCGAAGGAGGTCGGAACGCGGGGAGTTCGACCAGTGGGTCGGCTCAGGAGCCGTTCCAATCGGGAACGAGAGCAACAGGTCGCCAGCCGGCGAGCTGCAGAGCAGGGGGCGGCGAGCAGAAGCCAAAGTGGCCCCGTCGCTACCCACTGACGTTGGCAAGACTCGCAGGGTAGTGAGGCGTCACCTAGTGTGATTTCCAAGAGCTGAAAGACAGAGTATTGCTGAAAGATTATTCTACATTGAGTCCAGCTGCAGAGCGACCGACGCACCAAGCAAGAGCTTCTGCAAACCAGAGCAAGAGCACGTGCGACTTGAGTCATCCAGCAGTGGAGAAAAACCTGCTTTCAGCAAACCAGCAACGAGCACGTTCGAGTTCTCCACCCAGAGAGAGGGAGCGTGCCGATGCAGCTCATCCAACAGCGGAGAGAAACTGCTGTCAGCGAACCAGCACGAGCGTGATCGCGCAGCTCATCCAGCAGTGGAGAGAGGTGTCCACTGAGCAGAACTGAGAGCGATCAAGCAACTCTCCCCCGTGGACAGAGGCTGGCTGCTGTGTGGAGGAGGGAACGCCGATACGTATGATGCACAACTCTCACACACCTCACCGCTCTAAAGGGAGCGAGGCTACTTCTACAAGCGATGCCAATTTCAGCGTATGGCAACGCAAAGAATTCCAAACACTGACTATTCAAAACAATTCATATCACTCAAACATACATGGGTCCTTAACCAGAGGCGAACACTCAAGTCCGTGAACCATCTGGCTGTGGAAGCATCGATCGTGTGATAACAGTCTGACATTTATAAGTATATTCATAATTTCCCTCTTTAATATTTTGTTTTGGACTGTACTTCTAATCGCATAAGTTACCAACCGATCCATCAATACGAATTAACCCTTGGAGCCTTCGCCACGGAGCTACGCTCCCGCGGAGGAATCGTGCTAAACCGATTTTCTGATCATACAATCTTATTCACGAATTAATTAATATACCGTGAGATAACACGTTCCACCGCATACCCTCACACTAAGCCATTTCGGTAATCTTATAGTCTGTCCGGTGGATCTGTTGTTACATTTATGCCTTTGGAAATAATAACTGTTTGATTGTCTTTTTATATGAATACCGTGGCATGTTAATCAATCGCCTGTGATAATGTGCTGACCATTTCAAGCATAATGATCGTTCATATTATAATGTATAAGCTTTTGTGTAGCATAGCATTTGCATGTCCTGACTCTCTCACTAACAGCAATCGCTTTATGCGGGGTCCATGTGTTATCAAAGTGAAATCGTACAGTCGTTGATGATACTGTCTTGATACCGTGTGGATACCGTGTTGAAGTTCCGAGATTGAGAGTTCACATACATATTATAGTTAAGGTTTAATTAGAAAATAAATTGATTAATACAGAAGTGGTCGTGTGATTCTTTCCTGAAATTTTTGCATAAGATCTGTATCCTGCGACGAGATATGAACTCGGGAACCTAAACTATAAACACACCAATCCACACTCATTAAACTTTAAAGCGAATGATATGAACTTGGGACCTAAAATATGAACACTCGGGGAGTGTTAAAGCGAGAATCATTGTATTATGCTGATCAATAATACGAAGTTAGACAACGAGGCCGAATTGACACTAGCGTAACTGCACACGATTGATTGCGTTATCCTGATTGATAACCCCACCTCGTCAACGAGGCGGGGCCTGATTATCATAAAGGCTATCATTAACACAACCACACCCACTCGTATAAATGAATATGATTACCTCTCTAATTAGCATAGTTACACGCATAATTACACGAATTAGCATAATTTCGGATTAATTATGCAAATTTCGAATTTCATTTAATTTTAATTATTTTTCATCAATTTTCACACACCCACATATACAACAGCACTTTTAAATCTAGATTGAAAACAATGTCTTTAGAACTGCTTTTTGTGTTCAGTTTGTTGTCCTCCACACCTCCGATTAGCACAGTTGGCTACGTACAGTGCGAAAGAAGTTCAACATATATACATGTGGTTTTACCCAATCCAGTCATTTCTGAGTACTTGTTTAGATTTTCAAATTTTGATTCTGACGCCGGCACACATGTCCTCCTCATTCATTGATAACAACACGGGATTTTTTTTTACATTATTTGTGAAGCATATAGAAATGCAGTTTTGGATAATACACCCGCAATATTAACTAGGGCGACTCCTGGGATCGAATCGCAAACCTCTGAAACAAGCGACAAATGCACAACCACTCGGGAAAGAAGATTTCTGTAAGGAGTGGTACAGTAAAATAGGCCTCAGCCTTCAATACGATATATATTAACATGATGTACTTACACGAGCAGTTACTTCAGTGCTCTTGTCACAGCACTGCACCCACAAAACTGAAGTCGTGTTGGAAGTCTGTCTCAGACTGCATGACAAAAGGATACACCACATTCACTTGACAGGGAGACAGGTGTGAAACTTGCGTGCCTGAGCAACTGAGGATAGCTCAGCATTGTGGCCGTGTAAGGCAAACGCAGGGGCGGGGGAATATTGGTAAAAGGCTGATGCAGTGTCACTCTCAGGTGTGAACACAGCGACACGTACGTTGTGGCTGTGTGTCAGCAATTCCAGAACGCATTTAATTCAGAAAGTAAACCCCCTCAAGGGCAACAACAATACATACTTGAGGCAATCTTGATTTGAAGCTTTCGTGACTGCAGGAATCCAGACTCTTTGGTTCTTTCGGTAAAGTCACGTAAAATCGAGGAGGAGGCCGCTTTCCTACCTTACAGTTACACGCTAATTTCTCACGTTAACATCACTAGCCCTGGCCACTTCTTTATGACCCATGGGCTACACACATTTCAAACCATTTAAAACAGTCTGCCTCAGCAGCACACCAAGGCTCTCCCACCTGATGACGGACGCTTGTGTTGCGCCCGAAACGTCGTGATTTATTTTATTTTATACCTACGTGACTTTACCGAAAGAACCAAAGAGTATAACTTGAGGCATCCAATAATAATACAATTCGCAGTCAACAAGCGACGCAATGCATACACACGTACACACACACACGCTCGTACACGCAGGCACAGCACGTACGGAAATGCCCAGAGGTATGCTGGTGATACGGATGCCCAGATCGTGAATATCCGGAGCCCCGTATCGTTCCATGAGATGCTTCAGCAAGTCCGGCACCTTGAAAGCGTGCCATCACTCCTTTGCCTCGGGAGCTGCGGCTCTTGGCCACGAAGGTCCTAAACTCTGCCGCAAACAACAACAACAACACGAGCGGGTTACGCAGAGCGCATGCTAGGGGAGCAACGACGACGCATTGATTCGGATGTGATCATTCATCCTGAAGATCGCGATATGCACACCGGATCGCGTGCGTAAGAATTTATGTTTTAGATTTGTATACGTTGCGTGTCATTGTTTCACATTGTCCAACACGCACCCACTCCAGTCACTAGAGCCGGCTGTGTTCACGTTTTAAAACAAGGCGTTGAATCTAGAATTTATTCACGAGCCCTCAATCGCGATAATCGATTGATTCGCGACATGGGTGGCTGGGGTGGCGCGTATCGCTTCTGTTTATGTCTGCAAGGAATCACTTGCTGAGCCTTCGTATCATTTCAAATACCAAACAAATTCATGCATCAGTAGGACTGGGGACTTGAAAAAGGGAAAACATCCGATAAGCGACGTTTCGGGCAATGACCCTTCTTCATATTGCATAGAAAGGCCAGAGAGATTGAGTGAACAATAAGAATTGGAAACTGCACTTCACAGTGATTACCGTGTTTCAAAAGTTATTAGGTAACCATTCATATGAACCTTATGGTGGGACTCCGGGGTCCCATAAGTCCCCGGCTCTTGCATAAACATTATATTATATATAATGTAAACATTGTATTATAATGTAAACATTATTTTACATATTATATATAAACATTATATTATATATGATGTAAACATTATATTCTAATATAAACATTATATTATATATTATGTAAACATATTATAATGTAAACATAAACTGTGGTCTTTTTCACCAATGGGTTTGAAGGATGGTGGCAAGTGTTGTCTTGTTAAACTATGCCTTTAAAAATGAAAACTACTTACCTACAGTAGCTCTATTTAAATACACTATCGAAAACATAATTTACTCCCCTCTGCCAATAATCGTGTTTCTCAGTGTGGATTTGTAAACACACTTGTTAAACAATACATAAAATAGTACGCGTTTTCAATGCGCTGTTCATATTGTAAAATGTGTTTATACCTATGTGACTCTACAGCAGTTGCAGAGCCGCACTTTTATATAATTCAGGTCAAAGCCAGATAAACAGTGGAGGATAAACATCGCATGAAGGCGGGGCAATTGTTGTGCAATCATTTCAGGTCAAATTTACAGGTGCGTTTTATTCATGCCACACAGGTAGAGAGTTGAGAGTGAAACCTGGCCCACTGGCATCGTGAGTCATGGATCATGAGTCACCCGGACTTGTTGTGTTTGTTTATGGTTGCTATACAAGCCATCAAATCTACACCACGAAGAGAGTTGATGAACAAGTAGGAGAGTGTGTAACTGGATTACATTCATGTGCACAGGCGTTTCAGATGTGAATATAAAATAAATAAGGTCGACTCAAACACCACTCTTTAGGATTTGGCACACTCAACATTTTAATTGATAAATTAAGACCAGCAAACAATAATCAAATGGGTCATGCATCGATGCACCAATTGTGGTTACGGACTGCTTAAGAAGAAAATGATGAATGCAGATTCGAAGCGAGTTTAAACATGAATCTACACCATTTAAATATATTTTAAACAACCCGTTGCAAACATGACAGTAATTTGAAATGTAGCACTGTACATCAGAACAATTTGAAAGACGTTAGAGATTTGAAACTGTCCAAAAAGAAAGGAGGAAAATAAATGTATTTTTACATAATACAGGTTTTTTAGGTAAGATCACGTAAATATAAAAATGTCGGTAAACCCACCACCACCCGAAATAGCCAATTAGTAAGGTTTGTCACTTAAACAGCACATGCCAATTCGTTACTAGTACAGCACACCGGTTGTGTGTTAGAGAGCAAAGCCACAACATTAATAATCTGAGTACGACGTTTCGCCAGTAATTACAACCAGCATCATCAGGAGGCAGCCAGATTTGTGGATTTCTAAATGTAGATTTATTTAAATCTAAATTTAAAAAAACATATAGAGAAACTGGAACATTATTATTACAGAATTTGGTGGGACATATGTCGAAAAGAGAATGACTCCAGCTTAGCTTGCAAGAACTAAGAGACACTGTGTGGCCATGTGGCCTTAATGAGAGAGACTGACTCCAGCTTAGCTTGCAAGAACTAAGAGACATAGTGTGGCCATGCGGCCTTAATGAGAGAGACTGACTCCAGCTTAGCTTGCAAGAACTAGGAGACACAGTGTGGCCATGTGGCCTTAATGAGAGGGACTCACTCCAGCTTAGCTTTCAAGAACTAAGAGACATAGTGTGGCCATGCGGCCTTAATGAGAGAGACTGACTCCACCTTAGCTTGCAAGAACTAAGAGACACAGTGTGGCCATGTGGCCTTAATGAGAGAGACTGACTCCAGCTTAGCTTGCAAGAACTAAGAGACACAGTGTGGCCATGTGGCCTTAATGAGAGAGACTGACTCCAGCTTAGCTTGCAAGAACTAAGAGACACAGTGTGGCCATGTGGCCTTAATGAGAGAGACCGGTAGAACAAAGTTGACGTTGGAATGAAGACAAATGGACGAGGAAGGACACGGACTGTGTTTCACGCATCGCCGAGTGCGTCTCGAAACCTTACCACGCCTACATATATTAACGGACATCGATTAAAGTGGTCCCATTAGATTTACAATTAGTCTGAATCTTTAGTACACATTTAATGCCTAGGAATATAAAACATGTTGTAAGAGAATACAGGTCATTTAAACACATTCAAATATTGCTTACTACAACCAAAGCTCTTTGAAGAGTCGTAATTTAAAATCAAATGGCAGAGCAAAAGATTTTAATTAATTTCACTGCTCAAGAAAGTAGTCCGCTCAGAAAGCGCGTTGTGACGGAGCGCGTTCCGCGTTGTGCGAGAAGCGTTCCCTAAAGTAAAGAAAACGCGTTGTAGTGAAAACGCGTTATCGTGTGAACACGCGGGACAGACCCAGGTGTTGTGGGTTAACTCCCCGAGATAAACTTTCTTCCAACTTTGTGTTTTATACGCGCGGTGCTCCGCCAATTGTTGTTGTGAGCGTCGCTCCTCTGCCCTCTGTTGTTCATGGAGGGAGACTGCACCCTAGTGCCCAGTATCATCCTCCGCGAGCCTCTTCAAAATACTGATCTTGACACCGCTGGAAGCAGTCATCGGCCTTGACCTCACCCCACAACAGTGCAATTTTAACAGCTCAACATCAAAACACAATGATGGGTCGCTTGCACCAATCGCACAACATCCCAGCATTGACTCTCAGCTGTTACTTGTGTAGAGGGGGTCACGTGTGTCACCATAATTGCCCTAATCCTACAACTCGTGCTGGGTAATATTTTCCTTGCCATATTACCTGTGACACACATAATGAGGACAACCGGTAAGTCAAATGAAACCAGATGTGGGAAACCTGTTCTTTATAATATTATTAATAAGCAATTTGAACACGACTTTTAGAAACACCGATGCAGCTATACACGTGCCATATTGCCCAGAAATTCAGTTGATACTAATAGGGTTTATTTGCCAGTATTGTACATTATTAAAATTACATTTATTTGGGCGGCAGGGTGGTGCAGTGGTCACGCCCGTGCATGACATCTTCTGAAGGACTGCCTGGCTTCGCTTTCCTCATTCTGGTCCCTTTCTCTGTATGGGTTTACTCCCATAGCAAAACAACAACAACATACAATGTAACTGGTACTAGCCAAACATCCAAATTACTCCTGCGAAAAGTTGGCAGGCCCCTCCTGAAAAAGAGTCTTGAGACTCAGTGAGGCTTTCCCAGGGAAACAAGCCTTCTAACAACATTGTTTCACTGCATGTGAAAAATAAAGATTTTCAGTATTAAATCTCAGTGGCTGTTTTCATTGAAACATCAAGTTACGTGCAAGTGATAATTGTAACTGGCACACAGTATTCCTTCACTTTGGCGCGAGGAACTACAGATGAGGGAAGGCGGCAGTCAAATGGTGAGCAGCCGGCAACAAATCCCCCCCACCACTCCTGCCCATGCTCTGTTGTCCTCTTTATATAAAGATGTTATCGGCCAATTAATGAGAGTTTGTACCCTTTGGTTGTTTAGGTAAAGTCGCGTAGGTAGAACAAATAATAATGGATCACGACGTTTCGATCGCCGCACAAGCAATCGACGATTTTTTTAATTAGTTTTTTTCTACTTACGTGACTTTACCGAAAGAACCAAAGAGTAAGGATTCCTGCAGTCACGACAGCTTCAAATCAAGATTAATGAGTGTTTACATGTGGGAGGAAATCGGAGCACCTGGAGAAATCCAAGCAAATGGGGGGGCCAATGCTCTATCACAAATCTACAGATGGAACAGGCGGAGTCCACATTATTCCACACCGCCTTCTCTACCTCCTTGACGACCAAGGGGTGGGAGTTGTCGCAACATTTTTGTGATCCACCAACCCTCACCTCCACGTAGTCGTTGATTACAGGGATACATAGCCACCACAACCATCCGGCTAAAGTAGCTGTAATGCACGTCTAAAATTCTACAAAAGTTGATGGGGTCGTAGGTCAATTGGTTTGATTTTTATGCGCATTAACCAGTCTCTAACGTATGCACATTTAGATTCGCATTCGGCCGCCAATGGAACAGGTGGTGTCCAAAAGCAAAGTGGATGTACTGATTGTATCTTCATTGCGGGACTCATCCAGCAGGGGATTGACATGGGTTTCAGGTATCCACGTGTGGACGGGCAATAAACACTGGGGCCACCTGGCGGTAAATGTTTGCCGGTGCACATTGGGACCGGCTCACACGTCACTGGCCCCAGGCAACCCCCAGCCACTGGCGTGCAACACAGCGAAGGGAATCTCCCACCAATGAGGACCACGCACAACCCAGGGTGCAGTCCTAGAACTTGGACTCGCAAACACAACAAAACCCATAGCCGCCAACCCACACGGTTTACCCGTATTCTGTTGGGGGAAAGTGAGTTGTCAGGTCCATACGGCAGACGGCCGTTTCAATACGGGCAACATTTTTGTTAAGTTTATTTATGTGTTTCTTCCTTGTCATGGGACTTTGTAGGATGGACGTTGGGATTTATAAGGGGCACGGGGTGACCAACAAGGTCTGAATTGGTCTGTAATAAGGTAGGCACTGATGAGGGGTTGACAGCGATGCAAACCCCACACAATACAAAACGCCAAACGGCCAGTAACAATCAAAAATAATATTACATAACTGTCCAATGAGTAATTAGATAATTAAGATCAAAGAAACGCGTTCCTTAAATTGATCAAGTTTATTGTTGCAAGAGTTTGGGAAAACAGGAAGACCGGGTGTGGATTCCAGAGTGGAGCAGTGCAAACTGATAAATCTGAAAATAAGAGTGAGGTGACCTGCATGGTGGTGAGCAGGTGGGTGAGTAAATGGGTGAGTGTTTGAGTAAACGAGTGGAGGAGTGTGTGATAGGGTGATTGAGTCAGTGACCGGATGAGTGGGTGACTGGATGCGTGGGTGACTGAATGCGTGGGTGATTAGATGAGTGGGTGATTGAGTGGGTGACTAAATGAGTGGGTGACTAGATGAGTGGGTGACTGGATGAGTGGGTGATAGGGTGATTTAATTAGTGACTAGATGAGTATGTGATAGGGTGATTGAGTGGGTGACTGGATGAGTGGGTTATAGGGTGATTGCGTGGATGACTGGATGAGTGGGTGACTGGATGCGTGGCTGATTTGATGAGTGGGTGATAGGGTGATTGAGTGGGTGACTGAATGAGTGGGTGACTGGATGAGTGGGTGACTGAATGAGTGGGTGACTGAATGAGTGGGTGACTGGATGAGTGGTTAACTGGATGAGTGGGTGATAGGGTGATTGAATTAGTGACGAGATGAGTGTGTGATAGGGTGATTGAGTTAGTGACTGGATGAGTTAGTGACTGGATGAATGTGTGATAGGGTGATTGGGTTAGTGACTGGATGAGTGGGTGACCGAGTTGTTTAGTTGAGTGCGTTGTTGTGAACTGCAGTGAGGCGCGGTGGTTGAACGCGGAGTGGATGAGACGAAGCGGTCAAAGTGTCTGGTAGACCGAGTCCCTTAATGTGGGTGGAGGGGGGAATCAACGAGGGGAAGTTCACTGCAACATTCACCACGGTGGTGCTAGTAGTCGCAGCGAAAAAAAGTGATACAGGGCTGACTGAATGAAGGTTGAGGCCAGGATGCAAGGTGGTGTAGAGGAGGCGAAGAGGAGGGTAGAGGAGGTGAGGTGGTGAGGAGGCGTAGAGGAGGGTGCCCCGCTCTTGGCGTTGATCTTGGTGAACACGTGTCCGCGCCCCGTCTCGTAGCTCTGCCCGGTGCTGATGCAGCCTCCACCGGCCGCAGCGCCCAGCGGCCTCGCCGAGTCCGTGCACAGCTCCGCTCTGAGCAAGCTCTCCATTGCACGCTGTCTGCTCGCAGCGACAAACACAACGTTAAACTTCCCCACCCCCCCCGTCCCGTGTGGCCTCTAACACAGGGGTCCTCAACCCCCGGGTTGCAAGAGCACTTGCTTCAAGTACATTAAAACCCACTTTTTGGTGTAGATATGTAGATGACACTTTGGTTGTCTGGCGACATGGGAAGGATACACTTAATGAATGAATGTCTAAATCATCTCAATTCACAAAAACCGGCCATCCAGTTCACCATGGAAATGGAGGTGAATAACACACTCCCTTTCCTGGATATTTTGCTCGGACGAGGCCTAAATGGTAAAGTAACACACACAGCGTTTACCGAAAGGGAACACATACTGATGCCTATCTGAATGCAGATTGGCATCATCACCCCGCACAGAAATCCTTTCTCAACAAGATGCTCATACATCTGGCTAAAACAGTGTCAGATGGTCAAAGTCTGAGGAGAGAGATTAAACATGTCAAAGAAACGCTACGATTGAATGTCTACAATAATGCTCAAATTAACAGAGCAGTGAATTCTAAACCAAGATCAAACAGCAATACTGCTGAATCAGGTTATTAAACAATTAAAATACCATATATTGTGGGAGTAACTGACAAATTAGCTAGTAGTCGCAGCTAAAAAAAAAGTGATACATTAATGACAGGGCTGAATGAATGAAGGTTGAGGCAAGGATGCGGGGTGGTGTAGAGGAGGCCAAGAGGAGGGTAGAGGAGGTGAGGTGGTGAGGTGTTGAGGTGGCGTGGTGAGGAGGTGAGGTGGCGTGGTGAGGAGGTGAGGTGGCGTGAGGAGGTGAGGTGGCGTGGTGAGGAGGTGAGGTGGCGTGGTGAGGTGGCGTAGTGAGGAGGCGTAGAGGAGGCGAGGAGAAGGGTAGAGGAGGTGAGGTGGTGAGGAGGCGTAGAGGAGGCGTAGAGGAGGGTGCCCCGCTCTTGGCGTTGATCTTGGTGAGCACGTGTCCGCGCCCCGTCTCGTAGCTCTGCCCGGTGCTGATGCAGCCTCCACTGGCCGAAGCGCCCAGCGTCCTCGCCGAGTACGTGCCCAGCTCCGCTCTGAGCAAGCTCTCCATTGCGCGCTATCTGCTCTCAGCAACAGACACAACGATAAACTCCCCCCCCCCCCCCGGTCCCGTGTGGCCTCTAAATACTTATTTCCTTGGGAGAGGTGATTTATCGGACGAGGCCTAAATGGTAAAATAACACACACAGCGTTTACCAAAAGGGAACGCATACTGATGCCTATCTGAATGCAGCTTCGCATCATCACCCCGTACAGAAAACCTCTCTCATCAAGATGCTCATACATCTGGCTAAAACAGTGTCAGATGGTGAATGTCTGGGGAGAGAGATTGAACATGTCAAAGAAACGCTACGATTGAATGTCTACAATAATGCTCAAATTAACAGCAATGCATGCTAAACCAAGATCGAACAGCAATACTGCTGAATCAGGTTATTAAACAATTAAAATACCATATATCGTGGGAGTAATTGAGAAATGAGCTCGAGTTTTGAAAAAGCAAAAAGCTAAACATCTAAGTAAGATTTGGCACGGTACACAAAATTCAAAAAATAGTATCTTGTACTTAAGATGAATTGCCTAAGTTGTCAACGGATGGTGTGTATCGGATGAATGGCTTATGTGGCAGATGTTATATTGGACAGATGGGATGTAACATTAGCGTAAGACTAAAGGAACACCAAATAAATATTAAACACTCTCAAACATAACTGTCAGAAGTTGCAGTACATGCTTGCCAACAACAACACTTCATGTATTTTGATAACGATGAAGTGTTGTGTAAAACTCATTATTACTGGCCAAGACTAATTCGAGAATCCATTGAAACTGAGAAAATTTGTATTATTTTAACCTCTCTGACAGCTACAGGCTTAGTGCGGCCTGGAAGCGTATTATTAAGTAATTGTGATTGTAAGATGAGGAGATGAAGGCAGAAGAAGACGTGGGGCGATTTGGTGATGCGGTCGAACGTGGTGGCCCGAGGAGCGGAGGGAGAGATGGCGCGGGACGGGGCGGTGTGGAGAAGGTGGCAAGGACGGCGGACCCCACGTGAGTGGAACAAACGCGTGGAAGAAGAAGACATCTCACATTTATCATTACTTATAGAGGAAACATACTAATTTAATTATTACTAATCAATTATATAATTTCAATAATCCCCCTCCCCGCCTCTGATTTCTGCACCTGATGGGTTCAGTGATGACATCGCCTTTCTCTATTTAAGACCGGAAGCAGGTGGATGGCTTCACTATTCTGGCAAATCGCCCGATGATGCTGGATGTAATTACCAGTGAAACGTCGTACTCATCTTGTGGATTTACTCTCCAAAACACCGGTGGGCTGAAGTAGTAACTAAGTGGAGTTTTGTTTACGTGACAAATTCCTTACTAATTGGCTGTGTCAGGTGGTGTAGGGTTATTACACATTTATACTTACACGATCTAACCCAAAAACCTTTGTTATGAAATTAGGACAATTTATTAAATATATTGTATACCAGAAAATACAGCAATTGACTAAACATATGCGGCAATAGATGTAACCTCGCAGCAGTGAACGTGACGAAATTTCATCATGGAAATGTCCGCTGCACAAAACCTTGAGTTCATCGCCCTACACGTGGTACCTCAGCCTCAGGATGAAATAAATCATCAGGGAGTTCTACGTGAGCATCGTGCACGCTCCAAATCCAGAGTTGAGCCGTGGTCTTGGCACCCAGCCAGCCGCCTTCTCTTCTTGGGGCAGTTGGAGTCCAGCGCGCTATCGAAGGACACGTGGTGAACGCTCAGGACGTGTCTCTTGAGCTTCGACTTCTGCGTCGCTCCGTACGAGCAGTCACTGCACGGGAAGGGCTTTTCCTCTGGAACACAAGACATCCACCGTTGAGCACACGCACGCGCTAATACATAATTTATTTATCACCATGCAGTGGATGCCATAGCATTACTATGTATATGGGACGTTTTATCAATCACGGTTGCTGACCACAGGCCCAAAGGCCCAAAGGCCTAAAATGCCAAATGGCCAGCAACAAATACCTCCGATTAGCACGGTTGGCTACGTATGGTACGAAAGAAGTTCAACATGCGTGCAAATAGTAGAAAAGCAAGATACTGATTTCCTGAAAAATATCAGAAGAACACATTTTTGGGGCTTTTTTGGAGCCCCAACATTTTGCACTTCTTCGTGTGGTTGATGTTGATGCAGAGCAACAACTATAATTTAACATTGAGGTGGTTGAGCCAGATTATTCTATTACAGTTCATTAATTACACAATAATTACCTGCAATAGAACGAGTAAATACACATGGAAGTTAGGTGTTAGTACAATGAAGAGGAAATTCCCATTGTGGAAATGACTCGGTCTATACATTCAAAAATGTTCCCTAAATTTACCCACTTGTTTAAGCAAAATTTACCCCGGTTAAGAAATAGATACTTTTTGGAATTTGTCAAGCAATGTATTTTACTCAGTTTTCTTCCAATGGTGCTATTGGCTCCATGTCATGAGATGAAGTACCCCTGTGCAACTCTCACACAGCAGTGAACCACCTCATGTAAGAGAACAGCTCGTGGAAGGAGATATCATTGCACTACTCATGACATCCCTTCGTGACCGTTTTTTATCCACTAGGAGGTTATTGCAATTTCCTACACATCACGCGACATCAGAAGTGTTTGCTGGAAGAAGTGTTTGGTAACTGGATAAGAACATCAATGAGAAGCCAGTTTAATCATGGCTCGGTGACTGAAACCCAGAGTTTCACGGTTTAACCCAACATCCGAGCAGCACCACATCAGATCTCTAGACTCCTCAGCGCAGGCATACAGATATGGTCAACATATGCGTACATTAACTAATTTGTGAAATTATGAATTACATCCAAATGAAATGTAGTGTGTGCATTACTAGGACGTACCTAAAGGTGCCAGGTTGGGTTCATCCACCTTGGGGATGCTCTGCTCCACGCAGCCTCCTGCTTCCGTGCAGTCCATCCTCTTGATGTCCGAATTCTGGCTGTTGCTACTGCTGCAATTGGTGACGCTGGTGGTGGTCTTCTTTCTTTTAATGGGCTTAGGTCTACTTCGCTTTTCCTTCTTCTTCTGCTGCAAGGCCATCAACACTTTCATGCTCGTCATAGGATCGAGAGCAGCGTATGGTTTATTCTCACTGACTGGTGAAGCAGTTTGTTGACGTGGAACTAGGCCAAAGCATTCAAGAAAATTGGATTTCATGTCATTTATCTTAACGCCGCTATCTTCTGTCGAAGTGTAATCATGTTCAGGCTTCGGTCTGTACAAGAACTGTGCGTGAAGACTTTCATGAGTTTTCAGGATTTCAATAGGACTTAAAAATCCGCAGACTGAGCACATCTCATAGGGCGACGGTGGATTCAACACCGCATTGGCAAAACTGCCGTTATTCACTAAGCCTGGTGCACCCTTTATCACGTAATCCTTCTCATGGGTCTTCAAATGCCTTTTTAATTTTCCTAGCTGATCAAACCTTTTCCCGCATATGCCGCACCATTGATCACGGGTCTCCTTGTGCGTTCTTACGTGGGCTTCTAGGCACCATGCCAGCTGGAATTTTTTCCCACAGACGTCACAAGAGATACGTTTTTTCGTTCTTGTAATCCTACCGGATTGAGGTGGGGTTGAGATGGGTGCTGGTGAAGTGCCATCAATGGTGAAGGCAATTCTCCCAGCACCACCTTGACTCGCAGCGGAGTTGCTCTCGCACATCTGAAACAAAAGACAAAGGTCACGCGAATGACACCCGTGTCACGAGTGTACTCACACAGGCATACTTAAGGTGACATAAGATTCATATATACTACAACTCATTATACCAGAACTCCACAATATTGCAGTTCCTATCATGTACGATTTTACTCCTCTTATCCACCCAAATAAGATTTTGTTTAACAACAATGACGAACTACCTCCATTTTCCTAATGTTACCCACCAAATAGGCCTTTCTGTATATACACACCAACAATATAATGATGGCACCACACGTTCACTCCACTATTCACAACACTCTGACTCGCAATCTCCATATAAGATTGTAATATCATTTCTGTACGAGGGCCCGTCAAAAAGTTTTGAGAATTGACACTTTTTTTTACAAACAACTACGTAAAATAGTCTTCAATAAAAGTACAGTATAGTACAATTAATGGCACTTATAACTGAACGTCATTATCTCTCATGCTAATTATTACAATGTTAACTAATTACCCAGGAAAGCTTAATTGAGTCTAAGTACTGCATTTTCAGAAAGGTCCCATTGCATTGAGATGTTTGTGTGAGTGGAACCCAGAGAGACCCCACCTTGCATATGGGAAAATAACACAACTTCACACAGATGGATTCAACCCACAAGCTCAAAGCATTCCTTGTTTAACAAAGTATTCAGTGTAATGTTTAATATTATTTATTTGGTAATATATAGTATCGTAATTGTATAGTCAATATATAGCAGTGTGGTATACAGTACGGTTGGTAAAATAATACAGTGTAATATTATTATAATCTAAGGTATAGGGTAGTGTATAGTAACGCTGCGTATAATTCAATGTTGGGGTCTGTCTATGGCAGTTTATAATAAAACATTATTTGGAGGCATATTATAATAATTTTTGCGACATAGAAGTGTAATGTATAATGACGTATTGTTAGTAGCTCAGCTTAGTGGAGAATATATTGAGTACATTGATTATATTGATGTAGTTTATATTTAGTTCTTTCACATCGGTTTGTTGTATGATAGTTGGGTAGTTGCAGTTCTTTAGCGTCAATATACTAAATGCCTCTGTTGATATATAAACTCTGACTTTAACATAGCTACTTCCGTGACAAGTTACATGCTAATTCCTCGCAATAACATCATGCTAATCTCACAGTTACATGCTAATTTCTGACGTTAACATCCTGCTAATATCTCACATTAACACAGCTACTTCAATGCTAAATTATTCTGTTGATATGTAAACTCCTTTGTCAAGGCGCTCTGCTCCTCCCACCCAGCTTAAAATACGCTGCCAAGCTTAGCAGTGTTCATTGGAGCGCTGTCTTTCCGACAGTTCTGTTTCTTCACCTGAGGAAGGCTACTTGTGTTGTGGCCGAAACGTCGTGAGAATTTTATAGTTAAATTTTTATTATTTTATTATTTCCCTTCGACGTGACTTTACCGAAAGAACCAAGAAGATGAATCCCTGCAGTCACGAAAGCTTTAAATCGAAATTTATTCAAATCAAGTTGTTTTCTTTTTACCACAGTACTTTATGGAATCCTGAAGAATAAATGCATTTTTAGAAGTATTAAACTACACTTGAAGATGTGTGAGAATGTAATTCTGCAGATGCAAGCACAGGCAAACTCGTATCTGCATATACAAGTTTCTGGGCCTCCTCACTTCACCAAACCCGCATTGACCGGCATGGTGAAGTATGGTTAAACAACTCCCACGAACGCCGTGGTGTGGGGGAGGCCTCTATCAAAACGCTGGATCGACAAAGGGCTGATACATGTCACGACATTGTACGTTAAGATCGTTCTCTCGTCAGCACAAGCCGTCTATGTGGACAATAGAGGGCACGACACACGTGTACACGATGGTTGTGTGCGTATATTCAGCGTGTGTATCACGTAATAATTATGAGGTCGCGATTATGCTCAAAACGAACCAAATGTATAACATCACGAATAACTTTGGAGGTCTCCAGAGCCTGAACAATATTTGAAGTAGACACTGACCCTTGTCACGAGTTCTTATGAACTATAAACTAAACTATAAACTATTTCTATTTAACCAGGTAAGGCCCACTGAGCTATATAACTCTTATCAGAAGCGACCTGGACACAAATGATAGCTCAACGAAAGTGGCTTATCATGTGGACATTTATAGCAGTCAAGTACTCTAAACTCACGTTTCTAAATGTGGAGGGGAAAACCGAAGGACCAGGAGAAGAATCTACGCGACCACAGGGGAAAAAATTAACAAATACAGAGCAGGCGTCAGGGTCTGGATGGAACCTCCACGCTGCTGTAGGCCTAGCGAGGTAGTTAACATCTCGACACCGCGGCGCCCCTTATTAAAAGCTTAGCCATGTCTAGCAAGGTTATTGACTCATTTCACTCGACTCACGGCACCACAAGTAATGTATTAAACAAGTAAAACAATAATAAAGTAGAGAGGCGCTACTTACATTTAACAATGTTGTTGTTAACTTTAAAAGGAGCGCGCTTCCCTCAGGCTTGCAGTCCGGCGTTCGCGGTCTCCACTTCCTGGATAAGCCACGCCCGTCGCGGCTATGCCCCGCCCACTGTCGTGCAAGCCACGCCCCCGCGGATCGGGCCAAGCTCATCCCACGGTGAAAGCCCCACAATCGGAATCTTTATTTACAGACAGTCCTCGACTTACGAACGCCCAAATTACAAACAGCCGCCCTTCAGAACCAACTGGCATGAAATATAAATTATTTTATATCGCCTGAAAACGCGAACTCGCGCTTGTGAGTGAGTGCGCGTGCGTGAGTGTGAGCAGGGGGCACAGGTGGTGCATCAGCCAGTCATCTCAGTCATCTCAGTCAGTCGACCCGTGGCACCACCTGGATCTGCCCCGTGACCTCCTGCCAGCGGGCGTTCGACACTTCACGTGGCCTCAAGGTGCACATGGCCTGGCACAAGCATCGTGGTGACGTCACCGCCACTTAGTGGCGAATGGCGGTTGTTGTTGTTGTTGTGAGACAGTGAGAGAGTGTGAGGTCGACTCAGCCTCAGATGAGTTCCTGGTGCGGTGTGGAGTGAACATCGCTACTGGGGGAGACAAAGGCGACCGTGGAGGAGAATCCTCCAGGTGCTCACTGATACACTCACCAACTTTACCTCACCAATGACACCTCACCCACCTCACCACCCCAATTACACCTCACAAACCTAACCTCACCAACTACACCTCACCAATCACACCACACTCACCTCACTCACCAAACACCAACTCCACTAACCGCACAAATGGCACTCATCACACCTACTACACTCATCTCACCCACTACATTCACCACACCACCCACTACATTCACCAAACCAACCACTACATTCACCAAACCAACCACTACATTCACCACACCACCCACTACATTCACCACAACAACCACACAGTCACCACACCACCCACTACATTCACCACACCAACCACTACATTCACCACACCAACCACTACATTCACCACACCAACCACTACATTCACCACACCAACCACTACATTCACCACACCAACCACTACATTCACCACATCAACCACTACATTCACCACACCAACCACCACATTCACCACACCAACCACTACATTCACCACACCAACCACTACATTCACCACACCAACCACTACATTCACCACACCAACCACACAGTCACCACACCAACCACACAGTCACCACACCAACCACTACATTCACCACACCACCCACTACATTCACCACACCAACCACACAGTCACCAGACTGACTGCACCCATCTCATCCACTGCACCAACCTCACTCATCTCACCAATCAAAACTCATCTCAACGACCGCAATTCACCACCTTCCATGCTGCCATCTACATTATTGGCCAGCAGATGGCAGCATCTACAGGCCACATTCTTGGCCAGTCGATGGCAGCATGGAACGGAGGTTACCGAGCAATCTATAAACGTACGATATTTATTTTGGCTCTCTACGAGGCGTGGTATCTCAGGTAGGTCTGGTTACTCACACGTACATATTATTTGGTGAAGAATTGGCAAGACATCTCAAGCAGAATCCTAAAAATTAGAGACTCAACAAGGCATCTGTGGATGAAGTCAGGCCCGTGTCTGCTCGATTATTTCATATCTGTCAACCCCTTATCAGGGCCGAGCTTATTACAGACCAATTCAGACTTTATTGGTCACCCCGTGCCCTTATAAATCTCAACGTAGTGAAAACGCGTTATCGTGTGAACACGCATGACAGACCCAGGTGTTGTGGGTTAACTCCCCGAGATAAACTTTCTTGCATCTTTGTGTTTTATACGCCCAGTGCTCCGCCAATAATTGTTGTGACCGTCGCTCCTCTGCCCTCTGTTGTTCATGGAGGGAGACTGCACCCTAGTGCCCAGTATCATCCTCCGCGAGCCTCTTCAAAATGCTGATCTTGACACCGCTGGAAGAAGTCATCGGCCTTGACCTCACCCCACAACAGTGCAATTTTAACAGCTCAACATCAAAACACAATGATGGGTCGCTTGCACCAATCGCACAACACCACAGCATTGACTCTCAGCTGTTTCTTGTGTAGAGGGGGTCACGTGTGTCACCATAATTGCCCTAATCCTACAACTCGT
This sequence comes from Petromyzon marinus, assembly GCF_048934315.1. NCBI lineage: Eukaryota > Metazoa > Chordata > Hyperoartia > Petromyzontiformes > Petromyzontidae > Petromyzon > Petromyzon marinus. The sequence continues at coordinate 2,116,711 of NC_133683.1, forward strand.
GCTGCGTAATATGTTCCTTGCCATATTACCTGTGACACACATAATGAGGACAACCAGTAAGTAAAACGAAACCAGAGGTGGGAAACCTGTACTTTATAATATTATTAATTTCAGGCAATGTGAACACGACTTTTAGAAACACCGATGCAGCTATACACGTGCCACATTGTCCAGAAATTCAGTTGATACTAATAGGGTTTATTTGCCAGTATTGTACATTATTTAAATTACATTTGTTTGGGCGGCAAGGTGGTGCAGTGGTCACGCCCGTGCATGACATCTTCTGAAGGACTGCCTGGCTTCGCTTTCCTCATTCTGGTCCCTTTCTCTGTATGGGTTTACTCCCATGGGAAAACAACAACATACAATGTAACTGGTACTAGCCAAACATCCAAATGTTCAGGCCCTCCTGAACAAGAGTCTTGAGACTCAGTGAGATTGCTTGTGTGGCGATCGAAACGTCGTGATCCATTATTATTTTTTCTACCTACGTGACTTTACCGAAAGAACCAAAGAGTAAGGATTCCTGCAGTCACGAAAGCTTCAAATCAAGATTAATGAGTGTTTACATGTGGGAGGAAATCGGAGCACCTGGAGAAATCCAAGCAAATGCTCTATCACAAATCTACAGATGGAACAGGCGGAGTCCACATTAATCCACACCGCCTTCTCTACCTCCTTGACGACCAAGGGGTGGGAGTTGTCGCAACATTTTTGTGATCCACCAACCCTCACCTCCACGTAGTCGTGGATTACAGGCATACATAGCCACCACAACCATCCGGCTAAAGTAGCTGTAATGCACATCTAAAATTCTACAATAGTTGATGGGGCAAATGTCGTAGGTCAATTGGTTTGATTTCTATGCGCATTAACCAGTCTCTAACGTATGCACATTTAGATTCGCATTCGGCCGCCAATGGAACAGGTGGAGTCCAAAAGCAAAGTGGATGTACTGATTGTATCTTCATTGCGGGACTCATCCAGCAGTGGATTGACATGGGTTTCAGGTATCCACGTGGAGACGGGCAATAAACACTGGGGCCACCTGGCGGTAAATGTTTGCCGGTGCACATTGGGACCGGCTCACACGTCACTGGCCCCAGGCAGCCCCCAGCCACTGGCGTGCAACACAGTGAAGGGAATCTCCCACCAATGAGCACCACGCACAACCCAGGGTGCAGTCCTATAACTTGGACTCGCAAACACAACAAAACCCATAGCCGCCAACCCACACGTATTACCCGTATTCTGTTGGGGGAAAGTGAGTTGTCAGGTCCATACGGCAGACGGCCGTTTCAATACGGGCAACATTTTTGTTAAGTTTATTTGCGTGTTTCTCCCTTGTCATGGGACTTATAAGGGGCACGGGGTGACCAACAAGGTCTGAATTGTTCTGTAATAAGGTAGGCACTGATGAGGGGTTGACAGCGATGCAAACCCCACACAATACAAAACGCCAAACGGCCAGTAACAATAAAAAATAATACATAACTGTCCAATGAGTAATTAGATAATAAAGATCAAAGAAACGCGTTCCTTAAATTGATCAAGTTTATTGTTGCAAGAGTTTGGGAAAACAGGAAGACCGGGTGTGGATTCCTGAGTGGAGCAGTGCAAACTGATAAATCTGAAAATAAGAGTGAGGTGACCTGCATGGTGGTGAGCGGGTGGGTGAGTAAATGGGTGAGTGTTTGAGTAAACGAGTGGAGGAGTGTGTGATAGGGTGATTGAGTCAGTGACCGGATGAGTGGGTGACTGGATGCGTGGGTGACTGAATGTGTGGGTGATTAGATGAGTGGGTGATTGAGTGGGTGACTAAATGAGTGGGTGACTAGATGAGTGGGTGACTGGATGAGTGGGTGATAGGGTGATTTAATTAGTGACTAGATGAGTATGTGATAGGGTGATTGAGTGGGTGACTGGATGAGTGGGTTATAGGGTGATTGCGTGGATGACTGGATGAGTGGGTGACTGGATGCGTGGCTGATTTGATGAGTGGGTGATAGGGGGATTGAGTGGGTGACTGAATGAGTGGGTGACTGGATGAGTGGGTGATAGGGTGATTGAATTAGTGACGAGATAAGTGTGTGATAGGGTGATTGAGTTAGTGACTGGATGAGTTAGTGACTGGATGAATGTGTGATAGGGTGATTGAGTTAGTGACTGGATGAGTGGGTGACCGAGTTGTTTAGTTGAGTGCGTTGTTGTGAACTGCAGTGAGGCGCGGTGGTTGAACGCGGAGTGGATGAGACGAAGCGGTCAAAGTGTCTGGTAGACCGAGTCCCTTAACGTGGGTGGAGGGGGGAATCAACGAGGGGAAGTTCACTGCAACATTCACCACGGTGGTGCTTGTAGTCGCAGCGAAAAAAGAGTGATACAGGGCTGACTGAATGAAGGTTGAGGCGAGGATGCAAGGTGGTGTAGAGGAGGCGAAGAGGAGGGTAGAGGAGGTGAGGTGGTGAGGAGGCGTAGAGGAGGGTGCCCCGCTCTTGGCGTTGATCTTGGTGAACACGTGTCCGCGCCCCGTCTCGTAGCTCTGCCCGGTGCTGATGCAGCCTCCACGGGCCGCAGCGCCCAGCGGCCTCGCCGAGTCCGTGCCCAGCTCCGCTCTGAGCAAGCTCTCTATTGCACGCTGTCTGCTCGCAGCGACAAACACAACGTTAAACTCCCCCCCCCCCCCCCCGTCCCGTGTGGCCTCTAACACAGGGGTCCTCAACCCCCGGGATGCAAGAGCACTTGCTTCAAGTACATTAAAACCCACTTTTTGGTGTAGATATGTAGATGACACTTTGGTTGTCTGGCGACATGGGTAGGATACACTTAATGAATGAATGTCTAAATCATCTCAATTCACAAAAACCGGCCATCCAGTTCACCATGGAAATGGAGGTGAATAACACACTCCCTTTCCTGGATATTTTGCTCGGACGAGGCCTAAATGGTAAAGTAACACACACAGCGTTTACCGAAAGGGAACACATACTGATGCCTATCTGAATGCAGATTGGCATCATCACCCCGCACAGAAATCCTTTCTCAACAAGATGCTCATACATCTGGCTAAAACAGTGTCAGATGGTCAAAGTCTGAGGAGAGAGATTAAACATGTCAAAGAAACGCTACGATTGAATGTCTACAATAATGCTCAAATTAACAGAGCAGTGAATTCTAAACCAAGATCAAACAGCAATACTGCTGAATCAGGTTATTAAACAATTAAAATACCATATATTGTGGGAGTAACTGACAAATTAGCTAGTAGTCGCAGCTAAAAAAAAAGTGATACATTAATGACAGGGCTGAATAAATGAAGGTTGAGGCAAGGATGCGGGGTGGTGTAGAGGAGGCCAAGAGGAGGGTAGAGGAGGTGAGGTGGTGAGGTGTTGAGGTGGCGTGGTGAGGAGGTGAGGTGGCGTGGTGAGGAGGTGAGGTGGCGTGGTGAGGAGGTGAGGTGGCGTGGTGAGGTGGCGTGGTGAGGAGGCGTAGAGTAGGCGAGGAGAAGGGTAGAGGAGGTGAGGTGGTGAGGAGGCGTAGAGGAGGGTGCCCCGCTCTTGGCGTTGATCTTGGTGAACACGTGTCCGCGCCCCGTCTCGTAGCTCTGCCCGGTGCTGATGCAGCCTCCACCGGCCGAAGCGCCCAGCGTCCTCGCCGAGTCCGTGCCCAGCTCCGCTCTGAGCAAGCTCTCCATTGCGCGCTATCTGCTCTCAGCAACAGACACAACGTTAAACTCCCCCCCCCCCCGGTCCCGTGTGGCCTCTAAATACTTATTTCCTTGGGAGAGGTGATTTATCGGACGAGGCCTAAATGGTAAAATAACACACACAGCGTTTACCAAAAGGGAACGCATACTGATGCCTATCTGAATGCAGCTTCGCATCATCACCCCGTACAGAAAACCTCTCTCATCAAGATGCTCATACATCTGGCTAAAACAGTGTCAGATGGTGAATGTCTGGGGAGAGAGATTGAACATGTCAAAGAAACGCTACGATTGAATGTCTACAATAATGCTCAAATTAACAGCAATGCATGCTAAACCAAGATCGAACAGCAATACTGCTGAATCAGGTTATTAAACAATTAAAATACCATATATCGTGGGAGTAATTGAGAAATGAGCTCGAGTTTTGAAAAAGCTAAACATCTAAGTAAGATTTGGCACGGTACACAAAATTCAAAAAATAGTATCTTGTACTTAAGATGAATTGCCTAAGTTGTCAACGGATGGTGTGTATCGGATGAATGGCTTATGTGGCAGATGTTATATTGGACAGATGGGATGTAACATTAGCGTAAGACTAAAGGAACACCAAATAAATATTAAACACTCTCAAACATAACTGTCGGAAGTTGCAGTACATGCTTGCCAACAACAACACTTCATGTATTTTGATAACGATGAAGTGTTGTGTAAAACTCATTATTACTGGCCAAGACTAATTCGAGAATCCATTGAAACTGAGAAAATTTGTATTATTTTAACCTCTCTGACAGCTACAGGCTTAGTGCGGCCTGGAAGCGTATTATTAAGTAATTGTGATTGTAAGATGAGGAGATGAAGGCAGAAGAAGACGTGGGGCGATTTGGTGATGCGGTCGAACGTGGTGGCCCGAGGAGCGGAGGGAGAGATGGCGCGGGACGGGGCGGTGTGGAGAAGGTGGCAAGGACGGCGGACCCCACGTGAGTGGAACAAACGCGTGGAAGAAGAAGACATCTCACATTTATCATTACTTATAGAGGAAACATACTAATTTAATTATTACTAATCAATTATATAATTTCAATAATCCCCCTCCCCGCCTCTGATTTCTGCACCTGATGGGTTCAGTGATGACATCGCCTTTCTCTATTTAAGACCGGAAGCAGGTGGATGGCTTCACTATTCTGGCAAATCGCCCGATGATGCTGGATGTAATTACCAGTGAAACGTCGTACTCATCTTGTGGATTTACTCTCCAAAACACCGGTGGGCTGAAGTAGTAACTAAGTGGAGTTTTGTTTACGTGACAAATTCCTTACTAATTGGCTGTGTCAGGTGGTGTAGGGTTATTACACATTTATACTTACACGATCTAACCCAAAAACCTTTGTTATGAAATTAGGACAATTTATTAAATATATTGTATACCAGAAAATACAGCAATTGACTAAACATATGCGGCAATAGATGTAACCTCGCAGCAGTGAACGTGACGAAATTTCATCATGGAAATGTCCGCTGCACAAAACCTTGAGTTCATCGCCCTACACGTGGTACCTCAGCCTCAGGATGAAATAAATCATCAGGGAGTTCTACGTGAGCATCGTGCGCGCTCCAAATCCAGAGTTGAGCCGTGGTCTTGGCACCCAACCAGCCGCCTTCTCTTCTTGGGGCAGTCGGAGTCCAGCGCGCTATCGAAGGACACGTGGTGAACGCTCAGGACGTGTCTCTTGAGCTTCGACTTCTGCGTCGCTCCGTACGAGCAGTCACTGCACGGGAAGGGCTTTTCCTCTGGAACACAAGACATCCACCGTTGAGCACACGCACGCGCTAATACATAATTTATTTATCACCATGCAGTGGATGCCATAGCATTACTATGTATATGGGACGTTTTATCAATCACGGTTGCTGACCACAGGCCCAAAGGCCCAAAGGCCTAAAATGCCAAATGGCCAGCAACAAATACCTCCGATTAGCACGGTTGGCTACGTATGGTACGAAAGAAGTTCAACATGCGTGCAAATAGTAGAAAAGCAAGATACTGATTTCCTGAAAAATATCAGAAGAACACATTTTTGGGGCTTATTTTGAAGCCCCAACATTTTGCACTTCTTCGTGTGGTTGATGTTGATGCAGAGCAACAACTATAATTTAACATTGAGGTGGTTGAGCCAGATTATTCTATTACAGTTCATTAATTACACAATAATTACCTGCAATAGAACGAGTAAATACACATGGAAGTTAGGTGTTAGTACAATGAAGAGGAAATTCCCATTGTGGAAATGACTCGGTCTATACATTCAAAAATGTTCCCTAAATTTACCCACTTGTTTAAGCAAAATTTACCCCGGTTAAGAAATAGATACTTTTTGGAATTTGTCAAGCAATGTATTTTACTCAGTTTTCTTCCAATGGTGCTATTGGCTCCATGTCATGAGATGAAGTACCCCTGTGCAACTCTCACACAGCAGTGAACCACCTCATGTAAGAGAACAGCTCGTGGAAGGAGATATCATTGCACTACTCATGACATCCCTTCGTGACCGTTTTTTATCCACTAGGAGGTTATTGCAATTTCCTACACATCACGCGACATCAGAAGTGTTTGCTGGAAGAAGTGTTTGGTAACTGGATAAGAACATCAATGAGAAGCCAGTTTAATCATGGCTCGGTGACTGAAACCCAGAGTTTCACGGTTTAACCCAACATCCGAGCAGCACCACATCAGATCTCTAGACTCCTCAGCGCAGGCATACAGATATGGTCAACATATGCGTACATTAACTAATTTGTGAAATTATGAATTACATCCAAATGAAATGTAGTGTGTGCATTACTAGGACGTACCTAAAGGTGCCAGGTTGGGTTCATCCACCTTGGGGATGCTCTGCTCCACGCAGCCTCCTGCTTCCGTGCAGTCCATCCTCTTGATGTCCGAATTCTGGCTGTTGCTACTGCTGCAATTGGTGACGCTGGTGGTGGTCTTCTTTCTTTTAATGGGCTTAGGTCTACTTCGCTTTTCCTTCTTCTTCTGCTGCAAGGCCATCAACACTTTCATGCTCGTCATAGGATCGAGAGCAGCGTATGGTTTATTCTCACTGACTGGTGAAGCAGTTTGTTGACGTGGAACTAGGCCAAAGCATTCAAGAAAATTGGATTTCATGTCATTTATCTTAACGCCGCTATCTTCTGTCGAAGTGTAATCATGTTCAGGCTTCGGTCTGTACAAGAACTGTGCGTGAAGACTTTCATGAGTTTTCAGGATTTCAATAGGACTTAAAAATCCGCAGACTGAGCACATCTCATAGGGCGACGGTGGATTCAACACCGCATTGGCAAAACTGCCGTTATTCACTAAGCCTGGTGCACCCTTTATCACGTAATCCTTCTCATGGGTCTTCAAATGCCTTTTTAATTTTCCTAGCTGATCAAACCTTTTCCCGCATATGCCGCACCATTGATCACGGGTCTCCTTGTGCGTTCTTACGTGGGCTTCTAGGCACCATGCCAGCTGGAATTTTTTTCCACAGACGTCACAAGAGATACGTTTTTTCGTTCTTGTAATCCTACCGGATTGAGGTGGGGTTGAGATGGGTGCTGGTGAAGTGCCATCAATGGTGAAGGCAATTCTCCCAGCACCACCTTGACTCGCAGCGGAGTTGCTCTCGCACATCTGAAACAAAAGACAAAGGTCACGCGAATGACACCCGTGTCACGAGTGTACTCACACAGGCATACTTAAGGTGACATAAGATTCATATATACTACAACTCATTATACCAGAACTCCACAATATTGCAGTTCCTATCATGTACGATTTTACTCCTCTTATCCACCCAAATAAGATTTTGTTTAACAACAATGACGAACTACCTCCATTTTCCTAATGTTACCCACCAAATAGGCCTTTCTGTATATACACACCAACAATATAATGATGGCACCACACGTTCACTCCACTATTCACAACACTCTGACTCGCAATCTCCATATAAGATTGTAATATCATTTCTGTACGAGGGCCCGTCAAAAAGTTTTGAGAATTGACACTTTTTTTTACAAACAACTACGTAAAATAGTCTTCAATAAAAGTACAGTATAGTACAATTAATGGCACTTATAACTGAACGTCATTATCTCTCATGCTAATTATTACAATGTTAACCTAGTTACCCAGGAAAGCTTAATTGAGTCTAAGTACTGCATTTTCAGAAAGGTCCCATTGCATTGAGATGTTTGTGTGAGTGGAACCCAGAGAGACCCCACCTTGCATATGGGGAAATAACACAACTTCACACAGATGGATTCAACCCACAAGCTCAAAGCATTCCTTGTTTAACAAAGTATTCAGTGTAATGTTTAATATAATTTATTTGGTAATATATAGTATCGTAATTGTATAGTCAATATATAGCAGTGTGGTATACAGTACGGTTGGTAAAATAATACAGTGTAATATTATTATAATCTAAGGTATAGGGTAGTGTATAGTAACGCTGCGTATAATTCAATGTTGGGGTCTGTCTATGGCAGTTTATAATAAAACATTATTTGGAGGCATATTATAATAATTTTTGCGACATAGAAGTGTAATGTATAATGACGTATTGTTAGTAGCTCAGCTTAGTGGAGAATATATTGAGTACATTGATTATATTGATGTAGTTTATATTTAGTTCTTTCACATCGGTTTGTTGTATGATAGTTGGGTAGTTGCAGTTCTTTAGCGTCAATATACTAAATGCCTCTGTTGATATATAAACTCTGACTTTAACATAGCTACTTCCGTGACAAGTTACATGCTAATTCCTCGCAATAACATCATGCTAATCTCACAGTTACATGCTAATTTCTGACGTTAACATCCTGCTAATATCTCACATTAACACAGCTACTTCAATGCTAAATTATTCTGTTGATATGTAAACTCCTTTGTCAAGGCGCTCTGCTCCTCCCACCCAGCTTAAAATACGCTGCCAAGCTTAGCAGTGTTCATTGGAGCGCTGTCTTTCCGACAGTTCTGTTTCTTCACCTGAGGAAGGCTACTTGTGTTGTGGCCGAAACGTCGTGAGAATTTTATAGTTAAATTTTTATTATTTTATTATTTCCCTTCGACGTGACTTTACCGAAAGAACCAAGAAGATGAATCCCTGCAGTCACGAAAGCTTTAAATCGAAATTTATTCAAATCAAGTTGTTTTCTTTTTACCACAGTACTTTATGGAATCCTGAAGAATAAATGCATTTTTAGAAGTATTAAACTACACTTGAAGATGTGTGAGAATGTAATTCTGCAGATGCAAGCACAGGCAAACTCGTATCTGCATATACAAGTTTCTGGGCCTCCTCACTTCACCAAACCCGCATTGACCGGCATGGTGAAGTATGGTTAAACAACTCCCACGAACGCCGTGGTGTGGGGGAGGCCTCTATCAAAACGCTGGATCGACAAAGGGCTGATACATGTCACGACATTGTACGTTAAGATCGTTCTCTCGTCAGCACAAGCCGTCTATGTGGACAATAGAGGGCACGACACACGTGTACACGATGGTTGTGTGCGTATATTCAGCGTGTGTATCACGTAATAATTATGAGGTCGCGATTATGCTCAAAACGAACCAAATGTATAACATCACGAATAACTTTGGAGGTCTCCAGAGCCTGAACAATATTTGAAGTAGACACTGACCCTTGTCACGAGTTCTTATGAACTATAAACTAAACTATAAACTATTTCTATTTAACCAGGTAAGGCCCACTGAGCTATATAACTCTTATCAGAAGCGACCTGGACACAAATGATAGCTCAACGAAAGTGGCTTATCATGTGGACATTTATAGCAGTCAAGTACTCTAAACTCACGTTTCTAAATGTGGAGGGGAAAACCGAAGGACCAGGAGAAGAATCTACGCGACCACAGGGGAAAAAATTAACAAATACAGAGCAGGCGTCAGGGTCTGGATGGAACCTCCACGCTGCTGTAGGCCTAGCGAGGTAGTTAACTTCTCGACACCGCGGCGCCCCTTATTAAAAGCTTAGCCATGTCTAGCAAGGTTATTGACTCATTTCACTCGACTCACGGCACCACAAGTAATGTATTAAACAAGTAAAACAATAATAAAGTAGAGAGGCGCTACTTACATTTAACAATGTTGTTGTTAACTTTAAAAGGAGCGCGCTTCCCTCAGGCTTGCAGTCCGGCGTTCGCGGTCTCCACTTCCTGGATAAGCCACGCCCGTCGCGGCTATGCCCCGCCCACTGTCGTGCAAGCCACGCCCCCGCGGATCGGGCCAAGCTCATCCCACGGTGAAAGCCCCACAATCGGAATCTTTATTTACAGACAGTCCTCGACTTACGAACGCCCAAATTACAAACAGCCGCCCTTCAGAACCAACTGGCATGAAATATAAATTATTTTATATCGCCTGAAAACGCGAACTCGCGCTTGTGAGTGAGTGCGCGTGCGTGAGTGTGAGCAGGGGGCATCAGCCAGTCATCTCAGTCATCTCAGTCAGTCGACCCGTGGCACCACCTGGGTCTGCCCCGTGACCTCTTGCCAGCGGGCGTTCGACACTTCACGTGGCCTCAAGGTGCACATGGCCTGGCACAAGCGTCGTGGTGACGTCACCGCCACTTAGTGGCGAATGGCGGTTGTTGTTGTTGTTGTGAGACAGTGAGAGAGTGTGAGGTCGACTCAGCCTCAGATGAGTTCCTGGTGCGGTGTGGAGTGAACATCGCTACTGGGGGAGACAAAGGCGACCGTGGAGGAGAATCCTCCAGGTGCTCACTGATACACTCACCAACTTTACCTCACCAATTACACCTCACCCACCTCACCACCCCAATTACACCTCACAAACCTAACTTCACCAATTACACCTCACCAATCACACCACACTCACCTCACTCACCAAACACCAACTCCACTAACCGCACAAATGGCACTCATCACACCTACTACACTCATCTCACCCACTACATTCACCACACCACCCACTACATTCACCAAACCAACCACTACATTCACCACACCAACCACTACATTCACCACACCACCCACTACATTCACCAAACCAACCACACAGTCACCACACCACCCACTACATTCACCACACCAACCACTACATTCACCACACCAACTACTACATTCACCACACCAACCACTACATTCACCACACCAACCACTACATTCACCACACCAACCACTACATTCACCACACCAACCACTACATTCACCACACCAACCACTACATTCACCACACCAACCACTACATTCACCACACCAACCACTACATTCACCACACCACCCACTACATTCACCACACCAACCACACAGTCGCCAGACTGACTGCACCCATCTCATCCACAGCACCAACCTCACTCATCTCACCAATCAAAACTCATCTCAACGACCGCAATTCACCACCTTCCATGCTGCCATCTACATCAGTGGCCAGCAGATGGCAGCATCTACAGGCCACATTCTTGGCCAGTCGATGGCAGCATGGAACGGAGCTTACCGAGCAATCTATAAACGTACGATATTTATTTTGGCTCTCTACAAGGCGTGAGATCTCAGGTAGGTCTGGGTACTCACACGTACACATTATTTGGTGAGGAATTGGCAAGACGTCCCAAGCAGAATCCTAAAAATTAGAGACTCAACAAGGCATCTGTGGATGAAGTCAGGCCCGTGTCTGTCTGCTCGATTATTTCTTATCTGTCAACCCCTTATCAGGGCCGAGCTTATCACAGACCAATTCAGACTTTATTGGTCACCCCGTGTCCTTATAAATCTCAACGTAGTGAAAACGCGTTATCGTGTGAACACGCGGGACAGACCCAGGTGTTGTGGGTTAACTCCCCGAGATAAACTTTCCTCCAACTTTGTCTTTTATACACCCGGCGCTCCGCCAATAATTGTTGTGAGCGTCGCTCCTCTGCCCTCTGTTGTTCATGGAGGGAGACTGCACCCCAGTGCCCAGTATCATCCTCCGCGAGCCTCTTCAAAATGCTGATCTTGACACCGCTGGAAGCAGTCATCGGCCTTGACCTCACCTCACAACAGTGCAATTTTAACAGCTCAACATCAAAACACAATGATGGGTCGCTTGCACCAATCGCACAACATCCCAGCATTGACTCTCAGCTGTTACTTGTGTAGAGGGGGTCACGTGTGTCACCATAATTGCCCTAATCCTACAACTCGTGCTGCGTAATATTTTCCTTGCCATATTACCTGTGACACACATAATGAGGACAACCGGTAAGTCAAATGAAACCAGAGGTGGGAAACCTGTTCTTTATAATATTTTAAATAAGCAATTTGAACACGACTTTTAGAAACACCGATGCAGCTATACACGTGCCACATTATCCAGAAATTCAGTTGATACTAATAGGGTTTATTTGCCAGTATTGTACATTATTTAAATTACATTTGTTTGGGCGGCAGGGTGGTGCAGTGGTCACGCCCGTGCATGACATCTTCTGAAGGACTGCCTGGCTTCGCTTTCCTCATTCTGGTCCCTTTCTCTGTATGCGTTTACTCCCATAGCAAAACAACAACATACAATGTAACTGGTACTAGCCAAACATCCAAATTACTCCTGCGAAAAGTTGTCAGGCCCCTCCTGAACAAGAGTCTTGAGACTCAGTGAGATTGCTTGTGTGGCGATCGAAACGTCGTGATCCATTATTATTTTTTCTACCTACGTGACTTTACCGAAAGAACCAAAGTCACGAAAGCTTCAAATCAAGATTAATGAGTGTTTACATGTGGGAGGAAATCGGAGCACCTGGAGAAATCCAAGCAAATGGGGGGGGGGGGGGGGGGGCAACGCTCTATCACAAATCTACAGATGGAACAGGCGGAGTCCACATTATTCCACACTGCCTTCTCTACCTCCTTGACGACCAAGATTCATATTCTTGGTTCTTTCGGTAAAGTCACGTAGATTTAAAAATAATGAAATAAATTAAATAAAAAATACATCGGAAATAATAAATTACTTTTATTTGTAATTTTTAAATTGGCATAATCTACACGCCATATTCTTGGTTCTTTCGGTAAAGTCACGTAGATTTGAAAATAAAAAGAAAATAATTAAATGCAAATCATGAATTGTTATTATTATATTTTGATTTAAAGCTTTCGTGACTGCAGTGATTCATATTATTGGTTCTTTCAGTAAAGTCACGTAGAAGGGAAACAATAAAATAAATAAATATTTTTAAAAAATGTTATTTCAAATTTTACTTTTCTTTTATTATTTATATTTTCTATCTACGTGACTTTACCCAAAGAACTAAGAATATAGCGTGTAGATTCTGCCAATTTAAAAATACAAAAAAATTAATGGAAAATAATAAAAGCTTTTATTATTTTCAATTGATTATTTTAAAATCAAAATTTTGTTTCATTTTTTTTTATCTCTGTGACTTTACCGAAAGAACCAAGAATATGAATGTGGGGTTTTTGCTTTTATTATTTTCCATTTCACACTTTTTATTTGATTTGATTATTTTTTTTATTTTCTATCGACGTGACTTTACCGATAGAACCAAGAATATGGCGTGTAGATGCTGCCAATTTAAAAATTAAAATAGATTGAAAATAATAATCAAAATCCAGATTCATATTTTTGGTTCTTTCGGTAAAGCCATGTAGGTTGAAAATAAAAATAATAAAATTAAAAAAACAAAAGATAAATGGAAAATAATGAAAGCTTTTATTATTTTAAATTTATTATTTTAATTTGTAATTTTTTTAAATTGGCAGAATCTACACGCCATATTCTTGGTTCTTTCGGTAAAGTAACGTAGATTTGAAAATGAAAATAATAGAATTAAATGAAAAAATACTAAATCATGAATTATTATTTGTTACTTTTCTTTATTATTTATATTTTACCCAAAGAACCAAGAATCTGGCGTGTAGATGCTGCCACCTGCCAACGTTGTTGGCCACGAGATGGCAGCATCTACATGCCATATTATTGCTTCCTTCGGTAAAGTCACGTAGAAAGAAAATAATAATAAAATTAAAAAATGAAAATTATTAAAGCTTTTATTATTTTCAATTTATTATTTGTATTTTTAAATTAAATTATATTATTTTAAAATCTACGTGACTTTAACGAAAAAAAACAAGAATTAGGCGTGTAGATGTTGCCACCTGCCGGCCACCAACGTGGCGTGTAGATTCTGCCAATTTAAAAATTAAAATAATAAATTGAATATAACAAAAGCTTAAATAATATTAAAAGCTTTTATTCAATTGATTATTTTAAAATTGTATTTTTTTATCTCCGTGACTTTACCGAAAGAACCAAGAATATGAATGTGGGTTTTTTGCTTTTATTATTTAAAATTTCACATTTTTATTTGATTTGATATTTTTTTATTTTCTATGGACGTGGCTTTACCGAAAGAACCAAGAATATGAATTCCTGAAGTCACGAAAGTTTTAGGTCACAATCTACACCCAACAATGGTGGCCAGCAGATGGCAGCATCTACACGCCAGATTATTGCTTCCTTCGGAAAAGTCATAATACTGGTAGGAACGAAGTTGTAAACTGAGTGTACCAGCCTGCAATAGATTAATGTGTCCGTCCGTCCCCTTTCAATACTTTAACGAAGTGAAATCTCGTGCTGTTGGGTGTAAAATCAGCAATAGGCAGCGCAGAGACTTGCCCTACCAGCCCACCCTGCAGGGACCTGTTAATAAAATTAAAATAATAAATTGAAAATAATAAAAGCTTTTATTTTGAATTTATTATAAAATAATAAAAGCTTTTATTATTTTCAATTTATTATTTTTATTTTATTTTTTGTATTTTAAAATTTCAAATAATAAATTGAAAATAATAACGCTTTTATTAGTTTAAATATTATAATTTATATTTTTAAATTAAATTTTTTTTTTCAAATCTACGTGACTTTACCTGAAGAACCAAGAATATGGCGTGTAGATTCTGCCAATTTAAAAATTAAATAATACATTTTTAATAATAAAAGCTTTCATTATTTCAAATTTTTTTGTATTTTTAATTTAAAAAGCTTTTAGTATAGCTTTTATTATAATATAATATTATAATCAAAGCTTTGATATTTATTATAATAAAAGCATTTATTATTTTAGGATTCTCCTCCACGGCGGCCTTTGTCTCCCCCAGTAGCGATGTTTACGACACACCGCACCAGGTACTCATCTGAGGCTGAGTCGACCTCACACTCTCTTACTGTCTCAAAACAACAACCGCCATGCGCCACTAAGTGGCGGTGACGTCACCACGACGCTTATGCCAGGCTATGTGCACCTTGAGGCTACGTGTAGTGTCGATCGTCGGCTGGCAGGAGGTCACGGGGCAGACCCAGGTGCCACTGGTCGACTGACTGAGATGACTGAGATTACTGGCTGATGCACCACCTGTGCCCCCTACTGTGCCAACTTGCTGAGCTTTAGCCACCCGACGCTCCGCTCGTTTTTCTGAGCGTCGCTCCTCCGCCCTCCGTTGTTGTTGGAGGGCGACTGCCTCCAACTGCCCAGTAGAGACATCGCTGGTACCAGTCATTGGCAAGTCCACTCAGCTCCACATCCTCCTGTACCACATCACTCCATCTCTTCTCTAGTCCGTGCCACGCCCGTTTAGCTCCCTCGATCCGGCCGAACAAAAGCTGTTTGGGCATGCGGTGATTGGGCATGCGGGCTACATGGCCCAGCCAACGCACCCTTGCCTGCTGGAGGAGCTCACCGATGGGACTTTGTCCAGATCTTTCGAGGATTTGTGAGCTCCTCACACAATCCAGCCTGGTTAAACCCAGGATTGATCGTAGGCAGGCCAGCCGAAATGTTTCTAACCGGTGAAGATGCTGCATTAGGGGGGTCCACGTTTTGCAAGCGTAGAGAAGGGAGGGAATGACTGTGGCCGAGAAGAACCGAAGCTTCATGCGGAGCGACAGACCAGGTAGCTTCCACACAACGTTACACAACCGATGAAAAGATAATGCCGCTCGACTTATTCGGAGTGAGACCTCTGCTGTTAAACCGGAGCCGATCATGAGCACACTGCCCAGGTATGGAAAACTCTCCACTCTCTCTCCAACTGCCCCATCACCGATTGGGAGTTGTGCGGGTAGAGTGCCCGATGGCACAAAATACCCAGACAGGTGCTTCGTTTTGGTGGGGCTGATGGTAAGGCCCCGCCTCTTAGTGGCACACTCCAGTTTCAGCAGCAGCGCCTCCAACTTCTCCTCTGAATGAGCAGCAATTACCAGGTCGTCGGCATACATAATGACATTAACTTACTAATTTTTTCATTAACTTTTACATGCTTCTCTCATTAAAACACATTCTCTCTCTCTCTCCCGCCAGCCGTTCTTATGCTAAGTTCATTAACTTTAACATACCACGCTATTTATTACACGTAGACTGACATCGACTTGCTCATCTCTCATTGACTTTAACATGATATTCTCATTAACTTCGCTCATTGACTTTGACATACTTTTCTCATCAACTTTAACATGCTATTCTTGGTTACACATAGACTGACATTAACTTGCTATTTTTTTCACTAACTTTTACATGCATCTCTTATCAAAATACATATGCTAATCCTACATGCTAATCTGAACTCTTATGCGCTACGGAAGCAAATTAACTTTGCACTATAATCCAACATGCTCATCTAAGTTCATTTCCTTTAACATGGCACGCTATTTATTACCTTGACACTATAATAACCCATTAGCACTACTTTGGCTACCTTTGTTCTCAAAAACTTGTATAAACTCTTGCTGGTAACAGCTTCTCTTCACAAGGCAGCAGACATCGTGCTGCTCGCAGCAGACATCGCGGCTGTCGCGATTTTCACCTGAAGACGATGGCTTGTGTTGCTATCGAAACGTCGTGATTTATTTTGTTTTATTTCTACCTACGTGACTTTACCGAAAGAACCAAAGAGTATGGATTCCTGCAGTCGCAAAAGCTTCAAATCAAGATCGGTTTTAATTATTTATCGAGTGTGGGTAGAATCTGTGCAGAGTTGTGATGTTTCCCCATGTGCAAGGTGGGGGTCTCTCTGGGTTCAACTCACACAGAGCCAAACGCTCATTAATGTAATTGCCAAATATCTCATTGCAATGAGAAACTTCTGAAAAAAAATCAGTCTTTAGACTCAATGAGGCTTTCCTGGGTAAATAGTTAATATTGTAATAATTAACATGAGCAATAATGAAGTTCACTTATGAGTGCCACGAATAGTACTATACTGGACTTTTAATTAAGCATATTTTACGTAGTTTTTTGGAAAAAGTGTCCATTCTCAACACTTTTTGACGGGCCCTCATGCAGAAATTATATTGCAATCTTACATGAGGATTGGGAGTCAAGTGTGTCATGAATAGGGACTGAACGTATGGTGCTATAATTAGCTTGCTGTTGTGTATATACAGAAAGGATCTCTGGTGGGTAACATTTGGAAATTGGAGATAGTCATTGTTGTTCATATACAAAATCTTATTTGGGTGATGATTTTAAGCTTTTGTGACTGCAGAAATCCATACTCTTTGGTTCTTTCGGTAAAGTCACGTAGGTAGAAAAATAAAATAAAAAATAACATATAACGATGTTTCTATCGCAACACAAGCGGTCGTCCTCAGGTGGAAAAAATAATCCGCTGCATCTCCGACCAGCGCCACCTAGCCAGTGAACTGGAGCACATATGAAGTGGGTAAATAATCGGCGGAGAACTTCTTGCAAGGCAACACGATATTTATTAACACTATTTTACAGGGTCCCTAACACAAAGGGGTAGCGGCCCCTTCACCCGATACCTGGGGAGGTATGGCCTCCGGACTACACGGGCCCTAACACTGGGAACCCGTTAATTCCCTGTCCTCCGGCTGGGGGCCCTAGGGGAGGCTATGCTGACCCGACCGTCCTGACCACTGGCCTCACTGAGCTCCGACCCTTGGAAGGACGACGGAGCTTGGGGTCCAGGGTCCTAACTTCAGCCCAGGTCTACAGTCTTCGGCTTGGAGATGCCTGAGCCGGACCCTTGAGAGGTCCGGCTTATATACTGGTTCGTGGCTTGCTCCGGCCTAGCCACGCCTCCCTTACAGAACTTTCTGGAAGGTGACATCATCCCCCAGTCCCCCCTCCCGGGGTCTGGGGAATGTGTCTCAGGATCCGCTTCCCAGGGATTGTCGTTGGCCCCTTGGGCCATAGTCATTAACAGTGGCGTGATAGCGCTTCCGCCCCCTGTTGACGAGAAAGGGGAAGCTACCCGCTAACAGGATGGGGAGTGCCGATTAATGCCTCTACACATACACCAAGCCCTCAAGATGAATGGATACTCAGACCGCACAATCCGCAAAGCTGTATCTCCAACCATGGGGAGACAACCTTCTGAGGATCCAATAAAAACAATCACCTTACCGTACATAGCACGTGTCACCAAAAAGATTTCCAAAATCTTAAATAAACACAAGATCCAGGTCCGATTCAATACAGTACACAAAATCCGTGATTTGATCCCACCTGTGAAGGATGTCATTCCTGACATGCAATACCCTGGTGTCTACAAACTAAGTTGTGTCTGCGGCAGCAGTTACATTGGGGAAACGAAACGACATGTCTCGGACTGTGTTCGCGAACACAAGGCAGATTTGAAACACGGCAGAACCAATACCTCTGCCGTGGATGATCATTGTTATAACGCAGTGGGCTCGCACGATATTATTTTTTCCGAGACCAAGGTACTCTGCAAACCTTCGGGCTACCATCAAAGATTTGTCCATGAAGCCATCCAGAAAAATAAACACGGAGACAATTTCAACCGAGAAGATGGGTATAAGCTGAGCAATCATTGGAATGACGTTATTAACCAAGCAAAGTCGTAACTTGCTGTGGCGCTCCCATTCTTCCCTGCCGTTTGGCTGTTATCTCCGACTCTCTGAGTTGCATTGCCCTGTTAGGTGCCTCTGCATTAATGGGCTGGGGTCTCACTAACATGGCCACCTCTGCTCCCTTAGCCTCGATGTATCGATGGTTCTGGCTGTGTGATGGGCTGTGTGTCTCACTGCGGTGGTTCTCTTGCGTGGACGTGCTTGCCTCTCACAGCGCAGTTGGCAGCGCCGCAGCTTGTGTTACACATAGACATGACATTAACTTGCTAATCTCCCTAATCTCTCTGCCTAATCTCTCCCATCAACACAGTGCTGATCTCCCATTAACACTGCTCTTGTGCCCATATGCGAGGACGATACTCTTATGCGGCGACGGAAGCTCATTTCATGCTAATCTTCTCCCTAATCTCCCCCATTAACACAACTGACGTGCTTGCATCCGGGGATGGAATTCCTTTCCAGCTCAGACCCCACCTGCTTGCCCTTCACCACGTATATAACCTCTTGTTGTAACAGCTCTCTCGCTGGTTCAGCAGTTCTACCGCTGGATTATTTTTTCCGCCTGACGACGAACACTTGTGTTGCGATCGAAATGTCGTAATGTTGTTTTTTATTTTATTTTTCTACGTACGTGACGTTACTGAAAGAACCAAAGAGTACTTATTTGGGTGGATAAGGAGTAAAATAGTAGATGATAGGATCTGCACTATTGAGGACTTCTGTTATAATGAATCTGTTATAATGAATCTTACGTCACCTTAAGTATGCCTTTGTGAGTCCACATATGACACAGGTGTAATGCGCTTGACCTTTGTCTTTTGTTTCAGATGTGCGAGAGCAACTCCGCTGCGAGTCATGGTGGTGCTGAGAGAATTGCCTTTACCATCGATGGCACTTCACCAGCACCCGTCTCAATCCGGTAGAGTTACAAGAGCGAAAAAACTCATCTCTTGTGACGTCTGTGGGAAAAAAATTCCAACTGGCATGGTGCCTAGAATCCCACGTAAGAACGCACAAGGAGACCCGTGATCAATGTTGCGGCATATGCGGACGAAGCTTTGATCAGCAAGGAAAATTCAAAAGGCATATGAAGACCCACGAAAAGGATTACATGATAAAGGGTGCACCAGGCTTGGTGAATAACGGCAGTTTTGCCAATGCGGTGTTGAATCCGATAGAGTCACTAGAATCTGATAGTATCACTAGAGTGAGAAAACGAATCTCTTGCGACGTCTGCAGGAAAACATTCCAACTGGCATGGTGCCTAGAGTCCCACATGAGAATGCACAAGACCGGTGGTCAAAGCTGCAACATCTGCAATCAAAGCTTTGATCAGCCCTACAAACTCAGAAGGCATATGGAGACCCATGGAAAGAACTCAAGGGGCGCACGTGGCATGGTGAATGACGGCAATTTTGCCAATGCGGTGTTGAAGGTGTGTCAGAGCTACTCGGCTGCGAGTCATGGTGCTGGAAGAATTGCCTTTGCCATGGATGGCACCAGCAGCTCCAGCAGCAGCAGCTTGTCGAGTCCTGGTGGTGAGGAGGCAGAGTTGCAGACAATGCCACCTACTGCAAAGGGCGCACCTGCGTGCAACGAAGTTATTGCTATCACAGCAACCGTGCATGGAACGAAGGCGCCTGCTGGGAAACGCCACGCCTGACCAGCGCCCGTCTCGACTCCACCTCACTCCCATAGTCACTAGAGTGAGAAAACAAATGTCTTGCCAAGTCTGTGGGAAAGCATTCCAACTGCCATCATGCCTAGAGTCCCACATGAGAACGGACAAAGAGACCCCTGACCAATGGCATCTGCGGTCGAAACTTTGATCAGCCAGGCAAATTCAGAAGGCATATGGAAACCTACGAAAAGGCCTATTGGATATTTCTTTGCTGTTCTATTACTGAAGCGATCAACAGAAGGTGTGTACCGGATTAATTGCACTTGTGGCAAATGCTATGTATGGCAAACAGGACGAATGATCAGCACGAGACTAAAAGAACACCACAGAAATATGAAATGCTCACAAATACAACTGTCAGCAGCAGCAGAACACGCGTGCCCACAAGGACACTCAATTGATTTTGATAATGTTGAAGTTCTGTGCAAAACTAGTTACTACGGGCCAAGACTAATTACAGAATCTATCGAAATTTAAAGAAATAAAAATAATTGTAATCGTTTGGATAGCTACCGACTTAGTGCTGCTTGGAAGAGAATCATCAAATTACCGTTTGTACGGCTGTTTTAGTACACACAATGGACACTAAGTACAAGATCAATGGGCTAGCATAATGTGCATGTATAATGTACGTTGATTCATTAATCCCCCCCCCCAACTTTGCGGTCAAAGAGCGCACAAGTGTTGTCACCACATCTACGCCTCTATATAAGGAATTAAACAGGTGGACTTCTCCCAAACCTTGTGTTGCCTGATGAAGCTAGTTGTAATTACTGAAACGTCATACTCCGATGGTTAATGTTGTAGCTTGGCTCTCCAACACACCACACACCGGTGTGCTGTACTAGTGATGAATTGGCATGTTCTGTTTACGTGACAACCCTTACTAGTTGGCTGTCGGGTCGTGGCGGCTTTAACGACACATTTATATATTTACTTGATCCAACCCATAAAACCTGTATTATGGATATTTGTCCCGAAAGCCTACGTGTTAAACTGCCATGTATTTTTTACGTCTATTGCTGTATTTTCCTACGTGCAATATATTTAATAAACCATCTTAATTTATTCATATTTTGTTCATAGTTATAGCATTGTTGCGCGTGCGGTGTGGTCAGTGGATATTGTTCAGTGGATCAAACCGAGACATATTTTTGCAGCAGCTGTGGCTGCACATTGCAACAGCGCATTCGGAATGGTGTAGAACGCATCGCCCAGAATCTGTATCTGTGTGCAAACACCAGGTATGGTTGGTAAGAAACACGTTTGGTTTTAAATGAATAGAACTCGAGCTTCAGCCATTTTGTTCATTATAGACCCCACTTTGTAAGAATTAATCACGCAAACCTTGCGCCTGATTCATTTGAGTCGCTGCGCTCATGAGCAACAGGGCATTTGTGGCAAGGTGTTAATGTACCACAGATTAGCACGGTTGGCTACGTACACTGCGAAAGAAGTTCAACACATATTCTTTGGGTCTTTCCGTAAAGTCACGTAGATAGAACAATAAAATAATAAAAATAAAGTGAATAAAAAAGTAAAATATATCACGACGTTTCGATCGCAACACAAGCAATCGTCATCAGGAGAAAAATGATTAAGATTGCTTGTGTTGCGATCGAAACGTCGTGATATTTTTATTATTATTTTGTATTCACTTTATTTTTATTATTTTATTGTTCTATCTACGTGACTTTATCGAAAGACCCAAAGAATATTCATTCCTGCAGTCACGAAAGCTTTAAGTCAAGATTCAAGTTCAACACACATTCATACATTTTGGAAAGCGAGTATCCTTGCACGTACAATGCACTGGACCGCATGTTCGTGTTAAGGGAGTCAGGGGCTTTGTCACTGCCTACCCCATGATATAAATAATCTCAGGGAATTAAATTGCAAGTGTGCAATCTCCCTTCCGGTGGGCATCGAGGATGAGTCATACCCTGGCTTGCCAGGAGGCAGTGGAACACAACTGTGGAATCCTTTCCATCTGCACGGGATAGAACGTTGCCCCCTTGCTCACATTCGTTCGTTTTCTGCGAGTGTACTGGTTTCCCCCCACATGTAAACACTCAGTAAGTGGCTGCAAATATCGGAATGTAAAGAGAACCGCAGATCTTGGGCGATTGTTGGGAGTGCCGGCTCACCGCCTGGCTGCTGTCTCCCCGCTCGTCTGTGGGAGACATATAGAGGTACTGAATTAGATTTATATTCTCTACATAACATGATTCCTATCTACACAAAGCACTCACCGCGTGGAGTACAGCAAGTGATATTCCACGAAATAAAAAAACATGGTTGGAACGATTCACCACTGCCGGAGAGTCAAGGAATTGTTATGATTCAGGATCATGAATGCAAACTGTCCCCGTTCTCAAACCTGAGTACGATTTAAAAGGTCATAGAACGCCTTTGTCGGAAGCAATTACTTCCCCATGTCACTGCGATGGGCAGATTCATGCCGTTGCAGTCGGCTTACACATTGTCAGTAGACCCCCCATACGCAAGCGTACGCATTTGGGTTAACCCCTCCTCCCCCCTCCATGCATACATACTAAATGGATGCCCCCTAACAGCTACACCACCACTCCCCACACGAGACAAGCACGTGACTTTCGGTGTAAATGGAGCCGGAGCGCGAATAAACGTGCCGATGCCCCAAGTACAGTTGCCACCATTTCCACGACAGAGCAAACCCAGGCACATTTCTCAGCGAGCCCAGGTCTATTGTTAAAACTGTGCAGTTCACAGTGATAAAATTAAACCATAGCCATACCCGGGGTACCAGATCTCGACACAAATCAATTCCTGCTGCCACCCGAACCCTGTCCGGGGGTCAAACGCGGACAGGTGGCAGCCCCAGTCGCGAGGCCACATCTGCGCCGACTCACGGTAAACGTGTGCAGGGCCAGCAGGAAGATCCCCGGGATCTCGGAGCGCAGCCACTGGTTCCACGCGCTGTCTCGGTCCACGTCCTCGCGTGACGACGACGACACTTCAAAATCACCTGACCGGAAGGAGGGGGGTGGGAGGGAGAGTAAGAAGGTACGAAGGGGAACCTTCTAACTCTTTCACAGGGACGTGTTCTTCTCATGCGTCACCCTGCAGCCAACCTCTCTGCTCTCGTGTGTGAACGTGGGTCAGTTTGGTTTAATCGTTCAGAATGAATGGGGCATGACCCTGGCCCTTGTGCAATTTATTATTTTCCATGAGATAATACCAAACACATCATTCATGTGTGTGTGTGTGGCCTGCAAGCAAAACCTACATGCTCTCGAGTCATATATCGGGAGCAGTCACAGGTGGGAAAGCATTGCCGAATTCCTAGAAAGGCTCAGCTCTCTCCAACTTATGTTGAAAGCGTTTATGCATTAGTTCTGCCCGTACCTCTTTATGCCTGTATAGTGGGCAGGCAAGTGTGGTGGAGCAGCAGGTCCAGCACACGGGGTGTCCAGGAGAGGAGATGAACTCCCCGTGGCCGTGGCCGGGGAAGCAGAGGTCGGCGGCGCTGGGAGCGGCGTCAGTTGCGCGACGTCTGTGGGAGAAGGCACAGGCCTCTGCTGAAGATTATCATCCGCAGACACATCACACGGCTTGCCGGACACGTCACGCACTCGGCCCTGTGATTGTGGAGGTGAGACAGGTTCGCCCGTGGCAACGAATGGCTTGTCGCAGGACAAACATCGACGGCAACATCGGGAGAACGCGGCACGAACTCGTGCAGAGTTTCTGGCATCGTATGAATTTACACTCCTTGTAGGTATGTGCGTTGAACCTCTTTCGCGCCGTACGTCAGCCAGCCGTGCTAATCGGAGGTGCAGATGGATGCAATTGAAGGAAGTGGAGCAGAGATTTCAAAATGAAACAAAAAAAATTGATACAGAAATTACACAAGTCCAGGGGACTTCACCAAGGCCGTGTTATCCCAGAATCTGACAGAGCACAAAGGAAGATTGGTAATGGCAAAAAATGGCTTCATAACTATCATTGTCAGATGGCACACTTGCATCTTCAGTCTTCAGTCAGCGTCAGTAATTTAAGAATGCACGCATGATGCGTGACACCAACTAAAATGGCATCGATGCTGACT
Organism: Petromyzon marinus; assembly: GCF_048934315.1. Lineage (NCBI taxonomy): Eukaryota > Metazoa > Chordata > Hyperoartia > Petromyzontiformes > Petromyzontidae > Petromyzon > Petromyzon marinus. Next base: position 2,141,109 of record NC_133683.1, read on the forward strand.
AATCACATCCTCTCCAAGATGTGGAACTCAAGATACAAGGATGCCTCTTCCAAACAGGACTACCCTTGACAATTGAGTTGTCACCTGGGTAAAAATAAAATGAACTAGGAGATTTCAACTTGAAAATCCAAACCATCGCACCAACAGTAATGGATGGAATCCTATATGAGGCGCACACTGCAGTAGCTTCAGGTGGACTCTGGTACCTGCTTTAACGTCTGTGTGAGAAGCATCTTCTCCCACTGAAATTCAAACAAAGTTGACAGTTAGACAGGACATGTTTTAAAACATCCGCAGTAAATTCAAGTATGTATACCATTAAAGTAAACTATTTTTTATTTACCAGGTAAGGCCCATTGAGAGCTATATAGCTCTTTTTCAGAAGCGACCTGGCCACAAATTATAGCTTAACGAAGTGGCTTATCACGTGGAAATTTATAGTAGCCAAATACTCTAAACGCATTACTTACAAATAGCTCACAAAGCGGTTATCCTCCCACTACCCTTGGGTTACCTCCTGTCCCGGTCCAGCCGAGGCAGTCTGTGAATTGGCATCTGTGTTTGGGTGGCATGAATTAATTTGTACCGAGATCTGGTACCGGTACTGTGCTGAACTTTACTACTGCATGGTTGTTGAGAGACCTAGACAGACTGAAACATAGGTCTGGGTTTGATCTCCATAGTGGAAAAGGTGGTAACCCGAAAACTAACCCAAACCCTTCCACATTCAACGATAAACACTTCTAAAACCGAGTTCGCTCGAAAATGACCCCACTAAACCGCACATATGTAAACGTTTGACTTCAGTGGTTCCTCCGCCGTGTGCGAACGATGAAGTGCACGGCGTCTCGTGATGATGACCTCACACCCGCATGGCTGCACGAAAGGTGGTGCTGACGAGCATGAGGCAGGTGGAAGAGGCAAAACGAGGAGGCAAGATTGGAGTGCTGTAGTCGGTGGGGTATAGTGGGGCCTATTTCCGAATGAGTGATTTATCTGGAAATCAAATTGGTCAAGAGCCCGTTACTTTGTAAACATTAGCATGTATCTACTTTAATACCAAGTCTGCAGGGGTGGGAAAGATGAGGTCTATTGATTCTGGTGGGCAAAGGGAATTTAGACACTCCAAGTTAAGTCTGGTGGCATACGGATAAAATGCACCTTACAAATGTAAATAATAATGATTATTAATCCATCTTCTTCTTCACTCCCACGGTGTTTCCAACCAGGGTTAGGCCATGTAATGATCTGACGTGCTGTACACTTGTACAGTGTTACTGAATTATAGTATCATTATGAATTCAGTGCCCCTTCTGCGACCTTTCCCTAGTACCCCCTCTGGTGTATAACCTGGCCTGCTGACGTCAGGGCCGTAAGCCTCAGATCCCTTTCCCTGCCAGCAGCAGGCGCTATGCTGTTACATTACGATTCTATGCCACTACACAGGGACTCCTCTACTTACGAACATTCGACTTACAAACTTTTAGAGATATGATCAAACCTGTCCGTATGTCCAGTTTCCTGTTCGGACCGAGAGTCGCAAGTTCAACCACCGCACAATAGGTGGTGATGGTGGCATCTACATCTGCAGAACGTGAAGAACCAGAGGCAAGTGTTAAAGCCATTCCCCGTGTTTAGTGTACAAGTCGTAAAACGTGTTTGAAATCGACGGGAGTAAAGTTGGACTCACGAACAAATCGACTTACGAACAGACCTCTGGAACCGAACTCGTTTGTACGTACAAGAGTCTGTATATGGTGGTCACTCTGAACAACACAGACCCAGCCTCCTTTTTACTATTTTTGGTCCATTAGGACATTACCAGATGCATCTTTCTGTGCTAACGACCACACAATACACATTAGACGTGTCACAACAGGTCACGTTTAATAGTCTAACCTTGTCTGGAGTAAGTCGCATACGGTAGACATTTCTGCACATTTCCAGAATTACATGCCTATGACAAAGGAACCATGTGTATTGCATTAGACAGGGGTGCTTGATCATGTGTGGATGCAGATTCCCGCTGCAATAGAGGGAATAGGTTGTTCGCAGCGCCACTGATTAATCAGAATCAGAATCTTTTTTATATCCTGGAGGAATCCGATGAGCTATGAAGATCTTTTTCACATATGTCCAGTAGGGGAGGGTCAGCGAGCTATTTCCAAAACCGATGAGAGGCAAGATGGAGAAAATGTAAGCAAATTTCTAAAAATACAAAGTACATACATTCCTGCCAATTTGTCAACAAATGCAAGCTTGGGCAAGGTAGCAACACAACAACCACAGCTCCAGACCACGACAAGACTCCACAAAGTCCCTCAATTGCATTGCATTAAAATTGAACGTTTAATGAGCGATATTTGAAATAGCGTTACCAAATGACAATATTCCCTTCGAATACCTGACTAATGAATGAGGCTAAGACGCTTGCAGTAATGTTCAAATATGCATCACAAGCCATTCAGAAGTGGTAGGCCTCACGTGACCACAGGGCACCACAGTGGCAATATGTTAACTACCTCGCTTGGTACGCAGGAGGCCGTGGATGCAATCCCGACCCTGTCGCCTGCTGTATATTTTGAGGTTGCATGTCTCTCTCACTACATTTAGAATAAACATCACGCGTTTAGAGTATTTGGCCTCTATAAATTTCCACGGGATAAGCCACTTCGTTGAAGATAACATTTGTGATAGCCAGGTTGCTTCTGAAAAATAGCTCCATAGCTCAGTGTGGCCTCAAACTGGTAAAATAAAAAATATAGTTTATATTCTTGGTTCTTTCGGTAAAGTCGCATAGACGGGAAACAATAAAATAATAAAAATATATAACAATAAAATTCTCATGACGTTTCGACTGCAACACAAGCAATCATCAGGTGATGATGATCATCATCAGGTGATGATGATTGCTTGTGTTGCAGTCGAAACGTCGTGAGAATTTTATTGTTTAATATTTTTATTATTTTATTGTTTCCCTTCTACGTGACTTTACCGAAAGAACCAAGAATATGAATCCCTGCATTCACGAAAGCTTTAAATCAAAATATAGTTTAGTTTAAAAGTTATAGTTTGAGAACGGCGGTCCGATGGGAGGGAGTGAAGGGGTATTGTGAGGAGGCGTCATCGTGAGTGGAAGCTGCTGGTGGGAGCATGGGAGGTGTGGGGAGTGTGAGGTGCATCGGCATTGTGGAGAGGGAAGGGGTGAGAGTGTTGTAAGCGATGGGCCTGGGGGAGGAGTGGTGGATATGACGATGTGGAAGCTGTGTCGGTGATGAGGTGTGTGCTTGAAGTGAGGATTACATGGGGAGCGGTGCCGAAGTGGTTAGCGCACCGTGCGACGGGACCCGGCGACCCGAGTTCTATTCCCACTCACGGCCAACATCGGTGACGAGTATCTGAACCAATCTCGGTCCCATCCCAGGTCTATTCTGCCTTAAAATGAGTATCCAGGTTCGGTGAATGGGAGGAGACAAAGGCGGCCAGGCGTGGTGCTGGCTACCCATCCCATCTCAGCGTGTCACCCCATGGCACCTGGGTAATGGAGGTGGTGATGAAGATGGTGACGACAGTGATGATGATGTTGATGACGATGGTGATGACGAGTCACTCACTCAGATTCACAGAGCCACACTCAGAGACTCACAGTCACTCACTTAGACTCACAGAGCCACACTCAGAGACTCACAGTCACTCACATAGAATCACAGAGCCACACTCAAGAGACTCACAGCCACACTCAAGAGACTCACAGTCACTCACTCAGACTCACAGAGCCACAGACTCACAGCCACACTCAGAGACTCACAGTCACTCACTCAGACTCACAGAGCCACACTCAGAGACTCACAGAGTCACTCACTCAGACTCACAGAGCCACACTCAGAGACTCACAGAGTCACTCACTCAGACTCACAGAGCCACACTCAAGAGACTGACAGTCACTCCGAGAATCACAGTCACTCACACAGACTCACACTCACTCAAGGAGACCCACAGACTCACTCACAGACTCACAGAGTAACTCACACACAGACTCACACTCACATACTAGTTCTGACACACACACAGACTCGCAGAGTAACACGCACTCAGAGACTCACAGAGTCACGCTCAGTCACTCACTCAGGGACTCACAGTCACTCACTCAGAAACTCGCACGCACTCACAAAGCCACACTCAGAGATTCAGACACTCACTCAGAGACTCAGAGCCACACTCAGAGACTCACGGTCAGTCACTCACTTAGAGACTCACAAAGTCACTCACTCAGAGACTCAGAGCCACAGACTCACAGAGCCACATTCAGAGACGCACGGAGTCACTCACTCAGAGACTCACAAAGTCACTCACTCACTCAGACACTCGGAGACTCACACAGACTCAGAGTAACTCACACACTCACAGACTTACACAGTAACTCACAGTCACTCCCTCTCAACTCAGTCTCACCGGGTAACACACTCACAGACTCGGAGTAACTCACATGAACTCACAAAGTAACTCACTCACACAGACTCACAGACTAACAAACAAAACATTGCTTAATGTAGAGTGGCAGTCGGGATGGCGTCAAATTTTTCCATGAATACGTTGGCTACAACCGGAGATAGGGGGGAGCCCATTGGGGTGCCCTCAGTTGGTTTGTAGAAAGTTCCATTCCAGGTGAAGTATGTGTTGGTTAAGCAATGTCTCACCAGGGGGGGTACATCAAATTTGAAACTGACGCCATACAGACTGCCACTCTACGCCCGACCTTATGGAAGAGGTACGTGGATGACACCTTTGTCATCTGGCCACATGGCCAGCCTGCTCTAGACCAATTCCGCGACCACATCAATTCCATACACCCAGCCATCAGATTTACCATGGAGGCCGAAAAAGATGGCAAACTACCATTTTTGGATGTCTTAATTAAAAGGAGACATGATGGTTCAATGAGCCACTCTGTCTACAGGAAAGCCACCCATACAGATGCTTACTTGAAACCGGATTCCCACCACCATCCATCCCAAAAGAACTCCCTCATCAAGACTCTATACCATAGAGCCCAATGCATTTCCGACCAGGAACACATTACCAGTGAACTCAAGCACGTACACCAGGCTCTCAGGGCTAATGGTTACTCCGACTACACAATCTGCAAAGCCATCACTCCAGTCATGAAGAAGGATTCTCTTGTGGAGCCACTCAAAACCATCACCTTACCCTACATTGCAGGGGTCACTAAAAATATCTCCAAAATCCTGAATAAACACAAGATCCAGGTCCGATTCAACACAATACATAAAATCCGTGATCTAGTTCCATCTGTAAAATATGCTGTTCCAGACATACAGTACCCGGGCGTTTATAAACTAAAGTGCCTCTGTGGTAGAAACCAAACGACGTATCTCGGACCGCATCCGTGAACATAAAGCAGACTTGAAACACGGTAGGACGAACTCCTCTGCCGTGGCAGATCACTGTTATAATTCAGTGGGCTCACATGACATTGACTTCTCCAAGACGGAGGTTCTTTGCAAACCAACCGGCTACCATGAGAGATTCGTTCATGAGGCCATTCACATATACAAGCACAGAGACAATTTCAACCGAGAAGATGGATTCTGGCTTAGTAACCATTGGAAAGATGTTTTAAACCATTTCCGTTCTTAATTAATTGTATTTTACGATGACCTTCAGACCGCAGCTCTTTCACCAGCATTGACTCTTAATACCTCTCACACCACGGTTAATGGTATGGTTTACAACATGGAGTATAATAGCGCCTCGCAGCTGTCTCTCTCCCCCTCCTCTGTTCCGACCTTGGATGAACTCGTCCGTCTGAATGGGGCCCGTAGCTATCTGTGTTGCTAAAGTTGAGGGTAAGAATCCACCCATTTTTTTCGCCATATAGCATTGTGATATATAACGACTTATTGTTGGTAGCTTAGCTGATTGGAGAATATAGAGTTTATTGATAACATTAAGGTAATTTAGTTGTTTTATTGGTTCACTATGTAGTATTCATTATACATTGTATTGTATACCCAGTTACTGTGAATAGCTCAGATGTGTAGACCTTGACTTCAACATAGCCATTTCTGTGACCAGTCACTAGCTAGTCACTCAGTTATTTCAATGCTAAATTCGCCTAGGTATTTCAATGCTAAATTCTCCTGTTTGATTTGTACTAGGTGCCTCGGTGAATGTGTATGCTCTGACTTTAAACATAGCTATTTCTGTGACCAGTTACAAGCTAATCACTCAGCTATTTCAATGCTAAATTCTATTCATAATAACGGTTTTTGGGGTAGATCGCGTTTATTTATAAATGTGTCGTAACCCTCCACCACCCGACACGGCCAATCAGCAAAAAAAAGTGTCACGTTGACAAAAGACAAATAATTCACTACTTTAGCCCACCGGTGTGTTGAAGAGTGAATCCACATTTACAGTTTGAGTACGACGTTTCGCTGGTAAATACTTCCAGCATCATCGGGCAATTCGCCAGAATGGTAAAGCCCTCGCTTGCTCCCGGTTTTATATAGAGCAGCAGGGTGACGTCATCACTTAACTCATATCAGGTGCAGTGATTAGAGGCGGAGGGGGGGGGTAATGTAATTATATAATCGATTAGTAATCAGTCATTGGTTATGATTAGTAATGAGTTGTAGATTAGTAATTCTTTAAATCAAAATGTAATGTGTATTATTTAATAATACGCTTCCAGGCCGCACTAAGCCGGTAGCTGTCAGAGCGATTAAAGTTATTCTTGTTCCTCTCAATTTCAATGGATTCTCTAATTAGTCTTTGCCAGTAATAATTAGTTTTACACACCACTGCAACATTGTCAAAATCAATTGAGTGTCCTTGTTGACAAGCATGTTCTGCCACTGCCGACAGTTGTGTTTGAGATAATTTAATATTTCTCTGATGTTCTTTTAGTCTTACACTGATGTTACGTCCCGTCTGCCCAATGTAGCAGCTGCCACATGAACAATTAATCAGATATACACCTTCTGTTGATAGTTTAGGTAATGCGTCTTTAGTGCAAGATACTAGTTTTTGAATTTTGTGTACTGTACCAAATCTTACTGTAACGTTTTGCTTTTGCAAAACGCGGGCTAATTTGTCAGTTACTCCTGAGATATATGGAATTTTTATTGTTTTAACAATCTGGTCGCTTTCAGCAGTATTGCTTTGCGATCGTGATTTGGCATTCAGTGCTCTGTTAATTTGAGCATTATTGTAGCCATTCTGTCGTAGTGCGTCTTTAACGTGTTTAATCTATCTCACTAAATTCTATGCTAATTCCTTTGTCAAGGGGTGCCTCTGCGGATGTGTATGCTTTAACTTAGCTATTTCAATGCTAAATTCTATGCTAATTCCTTTGTCAAGGGGTGCCTCTGCGGATGTGTATGCTTTAACTTTAACATAGCCATTTCTGTGACCAGTCACAAGCTAATCACTCGGCCATTTCAATGCTAAATTATATGCTAATTCCTTTGTCAAGGCACTTTGTTTCTTCTGACACAGCTTAAAGGTCGTGATCTGAACGTGGCTTTTTTCACTCCAGCGCTGTCCTACCAGACAGTCTCGTCCTTTCACCTGATGAAGGCCGCTTGTGTTGTGGCCGAAACGTCGTGAGAATATTATTGTGTTATTTTATTTTATCAATTTATTATTTTATTCTCATTCTACGTGACTTTACCGAAAGAACCAAAGAAGATGAATCCTTGCAGTCACGAAAGCTTTAAATCGAAATATAACTGCAATTGTCTGAGGACTTTGAGTGCACGAGTTATGTGAAACAGTTCTCGGTGGCAATTGTTATTTTGTTAGTTTTAGATGTTTGTTTGGCCTCCTCCATACAATTGTCCTACTGGTGGTGTATTTAATGGGCTGTGAGCTGCTGTTGGTCATTGCTGGTCGATGATGATGATGATGTGTGGATGTTCAGAGTTTGGACGTGGCGGTGGTGGGGAGGTGAGGACAGAGAACTTTGGGCATAACCCCCCTGACTCTACTCCACATTATCATCATCACATTCAACCTCCTCATTATCTCGCTGCTGCTGCTGCTCATCATCATAGACTTCACAAGGCAGCAACAGCAGCAGTAGTAGTAGTAGGATGTGTGTGGTGGTGGGTGCCTTGTGTTTCGGCTCTTAGCAATGTGATCACAAGTTCCACATCGATACCCACACACGCCTCAATTACATTTTTTGGCGGGAAAGTTTATTTAAAATCTTTATTTAAAGCAGTCCTGGGCACAATGTGAGGAGATATGTGTTGCTGGATGTTGCTGTGCTCGTGGATATGAAATAAAAGCGAGACCACTGTGTGTTGTAAGGACAACATTGTGGTGCTCACTCTGTGAGGAGTTTGTGTGCACCTTCCCAGGCAGGGTCGCCATCCGAGCCCCGTGGTCTCATCGCGACCTACCTAAGTATTGCTTCCTGCGTGTCTGCCGCATTATTACCGCTGATTTAAGTTGTTGTCGCTGTCCAGCTCATTATATGACCGCTCCATCTTCGTGAACCAGCGTGTTGGGACGCTAATTCACTACTTTGAAGGAACAAACGCGTGTTGTAGGATGTGGCAGTGCATTTGTCCGCGTGGTTGTTGATACTGCGAAGGGGCAGTGGTGGCTGCTGAAGTGCGACTTCTGGAGCTTCTTCCTCCTCCTCCACACATTATTTTAAGTACACCACAGTACTTACAATAATTATTAGTCCATCTGTGGGTTGTATGAATGTCTCCTAACGCCGTGTTGGTCACAGGAAGTATTTGACTATACTTCACCATTCCTGGTGGGTGAGGGCTGGGGAAAGCCCTCCGATTCTATCCACCACACGGGGAATGTTAACAACACGCACTGCGCTTCTGGTCAAATAACTCGCACGGCATGGCAAGGCCCTCATCCAGCAGTGGATGGACCAGGGCTGCCCACGCTGCCTGCGTTGTGTTTGTGAGCGAGGGTGTGGGGAGCGGTGGCGCAGCGGTTAGCGCTACGCTGCGCTACGAACCCGGCGACCCGAGTTCGATTCCCGCTCACGGCCACCAACACCGGTGACGATTATCTGAACAGGTCTTGGGCCTCCCCTAGGTCGACTCGGCCTCAAATGAGTACCTAGTTGCGGTGTGTAAACATCGCCAATGGGGGAGACAAAGGCGGCCGGGCGTGGTGCTGGCCACCCACCCCCTCGTGTGCCGTGCCGGCCTTCGTAGGTGCTCGCTAACAGCACTTGCCCCTACAGTCTGTTAAGGGTTCACTGGGGATCTTTGTTGTTTTTTGTTAGTCTGTGAGTCTGTGTGAGTGAGTTACTTTGTGAGTTCATGTGAGTTACTCCGAGTCTGTGAGTGTGTTACCCGGTGAGACTGAGTTGAGTGGGAGTGACTGTGAGTTACTGTGTAAGTCTGTGAGTGTGTGAGTTACTCTGAGTCTGTGTGAGTCTGAGTGAGTCTCCGAGTGTCAGAGTGAGTGACTATGTGAGTCTCTGAGTGAGTGACTCCGTGTGTCTCTGTGGCTCTGTGAGTCTGTGTGAGTGAGTTACTTTGTGAGTTCATGTGAGTTACTCCGAGTCTGTGTGAGTGAGTTACTTTGTGAGTTCATGTGAGTTACTCCGAGTCTGTGAGTGTGTTACCCGGTGAGACTGAGTTCAGTGGCAGTGACTGCGAGTTACTGTGTAAGTCTGTGAGTGTGTGAGTGAGTGACTTTGTGAGTCTCTGAGTGTGAGTGTGCGTCTCTGAGTGTGGCTCTGTGAGTCTGTGGCTCTGAGTCTGAGTGTGCGTCTCTGAGTGAGTGACTGTGAGTCCCTGAGTGTGGCTCTGAGTCTGTGAGTGTGGCTCTGTGAGGCTGTGGCTCTGAGTCTCTGAGTGAGTGACCCTGAGTCTCTGAGTGAGTGACTTTGCGAGTCTCTGAGTGTGGCTCTGATTCTCTGAGTGAGTGACTTTGTGAGCCTCTGAGTGAGTGACTGGATCTCTGAGTGTGGCTCTGTGAGTGCGTGCGAGTCTCTGAGGGAGTGGCTGTGAGTCCCTGAGTGAGTGACTGAGTGTGACTCTGTGAGTCTCTGAGTGCGTGTTACTCTGCGAGTCTGTGTGTGTCAGAATTAGTCTGTGAGTGTGAGTCTGTGTATGAGTTACTCTGTGAGTCTGTGTGAGTAAGTCTGTGAGTGAGTCTGTGGGTCTCCTTGAGTCAGTGTAAGTCTGTGTGAGTGACTGTGATTCTCTGAGTGACTCAGTGAGTCTCTTGAGTGTGGCTCTGTGAGTCTGAGTGAGTGACTGTGAGTCTCTTGAGTGTGGCTGTGAGTCTCTTGAGTGTGGCTCTGTGAGTCTGAGTGAGTGACTCGTCATCACCATCGTCATCAACATCATCATCACCGTCGTCATCATCTTCATCACCACCTCCATTACCCAGGTGCCATGGGGTCGACTCGCTGAGATGGGATGGGTGGCCAGCACCACGCCTGGCCGCCTTTGTCTCCTCCCATTCACTGAACCTGGATACTAATTTTAAGGCAGAATAGACCTGGGATGGGACCGAGATTGGTTCAGATACTCGTCACCGATGTTGGCCGTGAGTGGGAATAGAACTCGGGTCGCCGGATCCCGTCGCACGGTGCGCTAACCACTTCGGCACCGCTCCCCATGTAATCCTCACTTCAAGCACACACCTCATCACCGACACAGCTTCCACATCGTCATATCCAACACTCCTCCCCCAGCCCCATCGCTTACAACACTCTCACCCCTTCCCTCTCCACAATGCCGATGCAACTCACACTCCCCACACCTCCCATGCTCCCACCAGCAGCTTCCACTCCCGATGACGCCTCCTCACAATACCCCTTCACTCCCTCCCATCGGACCGCCATTCTCAAACTATAACTTTTAAACTAAACTATATTTTGATTTAAAGCTTTCGTGAATGCAGGGATTCATATTCTTGGTTCTTTCGGTAAAGTCACGTAGAAGGGAAACAATAAAATAATAAAAATATAAAACAATAAAATTCTCACGACGTTTCGACTGCAACACAAGCAATCATCATCACCTGATGATGATCATCATCACCTGATGATTGCTTGTGTTGCAGTCGAAACGTCGTGAGAATTTTATTGTTTTATATTTTTATTATTTTATTGTTTCCTTTCTATGCGACTTTACCGAAAGAACCAAGAATACAAACTATATTTTTTTTTATTTTACCAGTTTGAGGCCCCACTGAGCTATGGAGCTATTTTTCAGAAGCAACCTGGCTATCACAAATGTTATCTTCAACGAAGTGGCTTATCCCGTGGAAATGTATAGAGGCCAAATGCTCTAAACGCGTGATGTTTATTCTAAATGTAGTGAGAGAGACATGCAACCTCAAAATATACAGCAGGCGACAGAGTCGGGATTGAATCCACGGCCTCCTGCGTACCAGGCAAGGTAGTTAACATATTGCCACTGTGGTGCCCTGTGGTCACGTGAGGCCTACCACTTCTGAATGGCTTGTGATGCATATTTGAACATTACTGCAAGCGTCTTAGCCTCATTCATTAGTCAGGTATTGGAAGGGAATATTGTCATTAGGTAACGCTATTTCAAATATCGCTCATTTAACGTTCAATTTTAATGCAATGCAATTGAGGGACTTTGTGGAGTCTTGTCGTGGTCTGGAGCTGTGGTTGTTGTGTTGCTACCTTGCCCAAGCTTGCATTTATTGACAAATTGGCAGGAATGTATGTACTTTGTATTTTTAGCAATTTGCTTACATTTTCTCCATCTTGCCTCTCATCGGTTTTGGAAATAGCTCGCTGACCCTCCCCTACTGGACATATGTGAAAAAGATCTTCATAGCTCATCGGATTCCTCCAGGATATAAAATAGATTCTGATTCTGATTAATCAGTGGCGCTGCGAACAAACTATTCCCTCTATTGCTGCGGGAATCTGCATCCACACATGATCAAGCACCTCTGTCTAATGCAATACACATGGTTCCTTTGTCATAGGCATGTAATTCTGCACCCCTGTCTAATGCAATACACATGGTTCCTTTGTCATAGGCATGTAATTCTGCAAATGTGCAGAAATGTCTACCGTATGCGACTTACTCCTGACAAGGTTAGACTATTAAACGTGAACTGTTGTGACACGTCTAATGTGTATTGTGTGGTCGTTAGCACAGAAAGATGCATCTGGTAATGTCCTAATGGACCAAAAATAGTAAAAAGGAGGCTGGGTCTGTGTTGTTCAGAGTGACCACCATATACAGACTCCTGTACGTACAAACGAGTTCGGTTCCATAGGTCTGTTCGTAAGTCGATTTGTTCGTGAGTCCAACTTTACTCCCGTTGATTTCAAACACGTTTTACGACTTGTACACTAAACACGGGGAATGGCTTTAACAGTTGCCTCTGGTTCTTCACGTTCTGCAGATGTAGATGCCACCATCACCACCTATTGTGCGGTGGTTGAACTTGCGACTCTCGGTCCGAACAGGGAACTGGACATACGGACAGGTTTGATCATTCGTAAGTCGAATGTTCGTAAGTAGAGGAGTCCCTGTGTAGTGGCATAGAATCGTAATGTAACAGCATAGCGCCTGCTGCTGGCAGGGAAAGGGATCTGAGGCTTACGGCCCTGACGTCAGCAGGCCAGGTTATACACAAGAGGGGGATCTAGGGAAAGGTCGCAGAAGGGGCACTGAATTCATAATGATACAATAATTCAGTAACACTGTACAAGTGTACAGCACGTCAGATCATTACATGGCCTAACCCTGGTTGGAAACACCGTGGGAGTGAAGAAGAAGATGGATTAATAATCATTTACATTTGTAAGGTGCATTTCATCCGTATGCCACCAGACTTAAATTGGAGTGTCTAAATTCCCTTTGCCCACCAGAATGAACAGACCTCATCTTTTCCACCCCTGCAGACTTGGTATTAAAGTAGATACATGCTAATGTTTACAAAGTAACGGACTCTTGACCAATTTCATTTCCACATAAATCAATCATTCGGAAATAGGCCCCACTATACCCCACCGACTACAGCACTCTAATCTTGCCTCCTCGTTTTGCCTCTTCCACCTGCCTCATGCTCGTCAGCACCGCCTTTCGTGCAGCCATGCGGGTGTGAGGTCATCATCACGAGAGGCCGTGCACTTCATCGTTCGCACGCGGCGGAGGAACCACTGAAGTCAAACTTTTACATACGTGCGGTTTAGTGGGGTCATTTCCGAGCGAACTCGGTTTGAAAGTGTTTATCGTTGAATGTGGAAGGGTTTGGGTTAGTTTTCGGGTTACCACCTGTTCCACTATGGAGATCAAACCCAGACCTATGTTTCAGTCTGTCTAGGTCTGTCAACAACCATGCAGTAGTAAAGTTCAGCACAGTACCGGTACCAGATCTCGGTACAAATTAATTCATGCCACCCAAACACAGATGCCAATTCACAGACTGTCTCGGCTGGACCGGGACAGGAGGTAACCCAAGGGTAGTGGGAGGATAACCGCTTTGTGAGCTATTTGTAAGTAATGCGTTTAGAGTATTTGGCTACTATAAATAAGCCACTTCGTTAAGCTATAATTTGTGGCCAGGTCGCTTCTGAAAAATAGCTATATAGCTCTCAATGGGCCTTACCTGGTAAATAAAAAATAGTTTACTTTAATGGTATACATACTTGAATTTTACTGCGGATGTTTTAAAACATGTCCTGTCTAATTGTCAACTTTGTTTGAATTTCAGTGGGAGAAGATGCTTCTCACACAGACGTTAAAGCAGGTACCAGCGTCCACCTGAAGCTACTGCAGTGTGCGCCTCATATAGGATTCCATCCATTACTGTTGGTGCGATGGTTTGGATTTTCAAGTTGAAATCTCCTAGTTCATTTTATTTTTACCCAGGCGATAACGCAATTGTCAAGGGTAGTCCTGTTTGGAAGAGGCATCCTTGTCTCTTGAGTTCCACATCTTGGAGAGGATGTGATTAGTCAGCATCGATGCCATTGTAGTTGGTGTCACGCATCATGCGTGCATTCTTAAATTACTGACGCCGACTGAAGACTGAAGATGCAAGTGTGCCATCTGACAATGATAGTTATGAAGCCATTTTTTGCCATTGCCAATCTTCCTTTGTGCTCTGTCAGAGTCTGGGATAACACTGCCTTGGTGAAGTCCCCTGGACTTGTGTAATTTCTGTATCAATTTTTTTTTCATTTTGAAACCTCTGCTCCACTTCCTTCAATTGCATCCATCTGCACCTCCGATTAGCACGGCTGGCTGACGTACGGCGCGAAAGAGGTTCAACGCACATACCTACAAGGAGTGTAAATTCATACGGTGCCAGAAACTCTGCACGAGTTCGTGCCGCGTTCTCCCGATGTTGCCGTCGATGTTTGTCCAGAGACAAGCCATTCGTTGCCACGCGCGAACCTGTCTCACCTCCACAATCACAGGGCCGAGTGTGTGACGTGTCCGGCAAGCCGTGTGATGTGTCTGCGGATGATAATCTTCAGCAGAGGCCTGTGCCTTCTTCCACAGACGCCGCGCAACTGACGCCGCTCCCAGCACCGCCGACCTCTGCTTCCCCGGCCACGGCCACGGGGAGTTCCTCTCCTCTGCTGGACACCCCGTGTGCTGGACCTGCTGCTCCACCACACTTGCCTGCCCACTACACAGGCACAAAGAGGTACGGGCAGAACTAATGCATAAATGCTTTCAACATAAGTTGGAGAGAGCTGAGCCTTTCTAGGAATTTGGCAATGCTTTCCCACCTGTGACTGCTCCCGATATATGACTCGAGAGCATGTAGGTTTTTCTTGCAGGCCACACACACACACATGAATTATGTGTTTGGTATTATCTCATGGAAAATAATAAGTTGCACAAGGGACAGGGTCATGCCCCATTCATTCTGAACGATTAAACCAAACTGACCCACGTTCACACACGAGAGCAGAGAGGTTGGCTGCAGGGTGACGCACGCGAAGAACGCGTCGCTGTGAAAGAGTTAGAAGGTTCCCCTTCGTACCTTCTTACTCTCCCTCCCACCCCCCTCCTTCCGGTCAGGTGATTTTGAAGTGTCGTTGTCACGCGAGGACGTGGACCGAGACAGCGCGTGGAACCAGTGCCTGCGCTCCGAGATCCCGGGGCTCTTCCTGCTGGCCCTGCACACATTTACCGTGAGTTGGCGCAGATGTGGCCTCTCGACTGGGGCTGCCACCTGTCTGCGTTTGACCCCCGGACAGTGTTCGGGTGGCTGCAGGAATTGATTTGGGCCAAGATCTGGTACCCCGGGTATAGCTGTGGTTGAATTTTATTACCGTGAACTGCACAGTTTTAACAATAGACCTGGGCTCGCTGAGAAATGTGCCTGGGTTTGCTCTGTCGTGGAAATGGTGGCAACTGTACTTGGGGCATCGGCACGTTTATTCGCGCTCCGGCTCCATTTACACCGAGAGTCACGTGCTTGTCTCGTGTGGGGAGTGGTGGTGTAGCTGTTAGGGGGCATCCATTTAGTATGTATGCATGGAGGGGGGAGGAGGGGTTAACCCAAATGCGTACGCTTGCGTATGGGGGGTCTACTGACAATGTGTAAGCCGACTGCAACGGCATGAATCTGCCCATCGCAGTGACATGGGGAAATAATTGCTTCCGACAAAGGCGTTCTATGACCTTTTAAATCGTACTCAGGTTTGAGAACGGGGACAGTTTGCATTCATGATCCTGAATCATAACAATTCCTTGACTCTCCGGCAGTGGTGAATCGTTCCAACCGTGTTTTTTTATTTCGTGGAATATCACTTGCTGTACTCCACGCGGTGAGTGCTTTGTGTAGATAAGAATCATGTTATGTAGAGAATATAAATCTAATTCAGTACCTCTATATGTCTCCCACAGACAAGCGGAGAGACAGCAGCCAGGTGGTGAGCTGGCACTCCCAACAATCGCCCAAGATCTGCGGTTCTCTTTACATTCCGATATTTGCAGCCACTTACTGAGTGTTTACATGTGGGGGGAAACCAGTACACTCGCAGAAAACGAACGAATGTGAGCATGGGGGCAACATTCTATCCCGTGCAGATAGAAAGGATTCCACAGTTGTGTTCCACTGCCTCCTGGCAAGCCAGGGTATGACTCATCCTCGATGCCCACCGGAAGGGAGATTGCACACTTGCAATTTAATTCCCTGAGATTATTTATATCATGGGGTAGGCAGTGACAAAGCCCCTGACTCCCTTAACACGAACATGCGGTCCAGTGCATTGTACGTGCAAGGATACTCGCTTTCCAAAATGTATGAATGTGTGTTGAACTTGAATCTTGACTTAAAGCTTTCGTGACTGCAGGAATGAATATTCTTTGGGTCTTTCTATAAAGTCACGTAGATAGAACAATAAAATAATAAAAATAAAGTGAATACAAAATAATAATAAAAATATCACGACGTTTCGATCGCAACACAAGCAATCTTAATCATTTTTCTCCTGATGACGATTGCTTGTGTTGCGATCGAAACGTCGTGATATATTTTACTTTTTTATTCACTTTATTTTTATTATTTTATTGTTCTATCTACGTGACTTTACGGAAAGACCCAAAGAATATGTGTTGAACTTCTTTCGCAGTGTACGTAGCCAACCGTGCTAATCTGTGGTACATTAACACCTTGCCACAAATGCCCTGTTGCTCATGAGCGCAGCGACTCAAATGAATCAGGCGCAAGGTTTGCGTGATTAATTCTTACAAAGTGGGGTCTATAATGAACAAAATGGCTGAAGCTCGAGTTCTATGCATTTAAAACCAAACGTGTTTCTTACCAACCATACCTGGTGTTTGCACACAGATACAGATTCTGGGCGATGCGTTCTACACCATTCCGAATGCGCTGTTGCAATGTGCAGCCACAGCTGCTGCAAAAATATGTCTCGGTTTGATCCACTGAACAATATCCACTGACCACACCGCACGCGCAACAATGCTATAACTATGAACAAAATATGAATAATTTAAGATGGTTTATTAAATATATTGCACGTAGGAAAATACAGCAATAGACGTAAAAATACATGGCAGTTTAACACGTAGGCTTTCGCGACAAATATCCATAATACAGGTTTTATGGGTTGGATCGCGTAAATATGTCGTTAAATCCGCCACCACCCGACAGCCAACTAGTAAGGGTTGTCACGTAAACAGAACATGCCAATTCATCACTAGTACAGCACACCGGTGTGTGGTGTGTTGGAGAGCCAAGCCACAACATTTACCATCGGAGTACGACGTTTCAGTAATTACAACTAGCTTCATCAGGCAACAGCAAGATTTGGGAGAAGTCCACCTGTTTAATTCCTTATATAGAGGCGTAGATGTGGTGACAACACTTGTGCTCTCTTTGAGCGCATGGTAGGGGGGGGGGATTAATGAATCAACGTACATTATACATGCACATTATGCTAGCCCATTGAGCTTGTACTTAGTGTCCATTGTGTGTACTAAAATAGCCGTACAAACGGTAATTTGATGATTCGCTTCCATGCAGCACTAAGTCGGTAGCTATCCAAAAGATTATAATTATTTTTATTTCTTTAAATTTCGATAGATTCTGTAATTAGTCTTGGCCAGTAGTAACTAGTTTTGCACAGAACTTCAACATTATCAAAATCAATTGAGTGTCCTTGTGGGCACGCGTGTTCTGCTACTGCTGACAGTTGTATTTGTGAGCATTTCATATTTCTGTGGTGTTCTTTTAGTCTCGTGCTGATCATTCGTCCTGTTTGCCCTACATAGCATTTGCCACAAGTGCAATTAATCCGGTACACACCTTCTGTTGATAGCTTCAGTAATAGAAAAGCAAAGAAATATTCAATAGTCCTTTTCGTAGGTTTCCATATGCCTTCTGAATTTGCCTGGCTGATCAAAGTTTCGACCGCAGATGCCATTGGTCAGGGGTCTCTTTGTCCGTTCTCATGTGGGACTCTAGGCATGATGGCAGTTGGAATGCTTTCCCACAGACTTGGCAAGACATTTGTTTTCTCACTCTAGTGACTATGGGAGTGAGGTGGAGTCGAGACGGGCGCTGGTCAGGCGTGGCGTTTCCCAGCAGGCGCCTTCGTTCCATGCGCGGTTGTTGTGATAGCAATAACTTTGTTGCACGCAGGTGAGCCCTTTGCAGAAGGTGGCATTGTCTGCAACTCTGCCTCCTCACCACCAGGACTCGACAAGCTGCTGCTGCTGGAGCTGCTGGTGCCATCCATGGCAAAGGCAATTCTTCCAGCACCATGACTCGCAGCCGAGTAGCTCTGACACACCTTCAACACCGCATTGGCAAAATTGCCGTCATTCACCATGCCACGTGCGCCCCTTGAGTTCTTTCCGTGGGTCTCCATATGCCTTCTGAGTTTGTAGGGCTGAACAAAGCTTTGATCGCAGATGTGGCAGCTTTGACCACCGGTCTTGTGCATTCTCATGTGGGACTCTAGGCACCATGCCAGTTGGAATGTTTTCCTGCAGACGTCGCAAGAGATTCGTTTTCTCACTCTAGTGACTCTATCGGATTCTAGTGACTATCGGATTCAACGCCGCATTGGCAAAACTGCCGTTGTTCACCAAGCCTGCTGCACCCTTTATCATGTAATACTTTTCGTGGGTCTTCATATGCCTTTTGAATTTTCATGGCTGATCAAAGCTTCGTCCACATAAGCCGCAACATTGCTCACGGGTCTCCTTGTGCGTTCTTACGTGGGCTTCTAGGCACCACGCCAGTTGGAATTTTTTCCCACAGACGTCACAAGAGATGAGTTTTTTCGCTCTTGTAACTCTACCGGATTGAGGTGGGGTCGAGACGGGTGCTGGTGAAGTGCCATCGATGGTAAAGGCAATTCTTCCAGCACCACCATGACTCGCAGCGGAGTTGCTCTCGCACATCTGAAACAAAAGACAAAGGTCACGCGCATGACACCCGTGTCACGAGTGTACTCACAAAGGCATACTTAAGGTGACGTAAGATTCATTACAACAGATTCATTATAACAGAACTCCTCAATAGTGCAGATCCTATCATCTACTATTTCACTCCTTATCCACCCAACTAAGTACTCTTTGGTTCTTTCGGTAAAGTCACGTAGGTAGGAAAAATAAAATAAAAAATAATATATCACGACCATAAATGACGCCACGCGATTTTTGACCCCCCCCCCCTCGTCACACGGCGTCACAAAAAGTCAGATCCCCCCCCCCTCAAGTATGACGTCACAAAGCTCTGCCCCCCCCCCCCAACCATATTTTCATTTTGAAAATAAAACATGTTCCAAATCGCTTTAAACTATTGTCATTGTATTTAATGTGGCGCTGCACTCTGATGTTGTAGGAGAAAACATTTATTAAAAAGTATATTTAACTAAATAGAACGTGTCGTCTATATTTATTTAAAGTTGCGCATTTTGACGTGACGTCACATTTCTCAAACCCCCCCCCCCCCCCCGTCACAAATGTCTGACCCCCCCTCCCCAGGTGTGTGACGTCATTTATGGACGGCCCCCATCGCCTTAAAACGCGAACTCGCGCTTGCAAACTGAAACCGCGGCATTTTTTTTGTTCCGCAGCGTGATCCTCCGCGAGATGTAATGAGTCGGCATCGTGCTGTGAGTGAGTGTGAGTGAGACAGCATCGTCCCCCACTCCTCCTGATGTCGAGGGTAAATGGGCGAGGTTTAAGCCTGTGACTCATGCAGCTGCAATGGCTGCTTTGTGTACGCGGTCCAGACCTCCCCAGAGACCCTGGCTGACAGAGGAGGTGTTCAGGATGTTTGAGAAAAAGCGACAGGCCCACTCTAATCGTCTACAGCATCCCACGTCAGAGAATGAGGAGGCTTACCGCAGCCTTCGCTCGGAGGTTCGGAGAGCCGTGAGGCGCTGCAAGGATGGGTGGTGGTCGCGGGTTGCTGAGGAGATGGAGTCTGCCTCAATTGCCCGCGATCACAAATCCCTATTTAACTCCATCAAAAAAGTAACCTACAGCGCCACACCTATTACCATTTTAGGGGTAATCGTCACTCACCACTCTGTGGGCTGGTAGCTTCCCCTTATCGTCAATAGGGGGCGGAAGCGCTATCACGCCAGGG
Source organism: Petromyzon marinus (assembly GCF_048934315.1). Taxonomy (NCBI): domain Eukaryota; kingdom Metazoa; phylum Chordata; class Hyperoartia; order Petromyzontiformes; family Petromyzontidae; genus Petromyzon; species Petromyzon marinus. The sequence continues at coordinate 2,161,209 of NC_133683.1, forward strand.
CTAATGTCCATGGCCCAAAAAGGGGCCAACGACAAACCCTAGCAAACGGATCCTGGGACACATTCCCCGGGGCCCCGGAAGGAGGGAACCGGGGGATGATGTCACCTTCCAGAACGTTCTAGAAGGGAAGCGTGGCTAGGGCGGAGCAAGCCACGAACCATAAGCCGGACCTCTCAGAGGTCTGGCTCAGTCATCTGCAAGCTGACGAATGAAGACCAGGGCTGACGATAGGACTCTGGACCCCAAGCTCCGTTGTCCTTCTAAGGGCCGGAGCTCAGTGAGGCCAGTGGTCAGGACCCACGGACCGGGTACGGTCAGGTCAAATAGCCTCTCCTAGGGTCCCAGCCGGAGCACGAAGGGTAACGGGGTACCTAGTGATAGGGCCCACATAATCCGGAGGCCATACCTCCCCAGGTATCGGGTAAAGGGACCGTAATACCCTTTGTGTTAGAGACTTGTAAGGAAGACAATAAATATCGTGTTGCCTCATCAGAAGTTTATTCGTCAATTTATACCCACTACACCACCATTAGGGGAACGAAGGGTGATCCAATCTCCGACCCCCAGGGACAGGTTTGCAGATTTGCTGAGCATTTCTGTGAGGTCCTGGGGGAGGGGGAATCCCTCAGCCTGGAAAACATCATGGGACAAAGTGGGGATGACCCTGCTGAGGATGCGGTGCCTCAAATATTAGAGGAGGAAGTCACCCCCTGTGAGTGGCTGGCTGAGGTACCATCCATTGAGGAAGTACTGAGGGCGATCCAGAGTCTGAGACCAGGAAAGGCACCGAGCAGAGATGATCTCCCAAGCGAAATGCTGAGGGAGGGTTGCGTTTGTGCGTAGACTGACCTACATGACATCATAACAACAGTCTGGGCCACTGGATGGGTTCCGCAGGATTGGAAGGATGCCCTGGTGGTCCCCCTCTTTATGAAGGGGGACCGCACAGACTGTAACAACTACAGGGGCATCTCACTCAGTGTGCTGGGAAAGGTCCTGGCAAGGATTATTCAACATCGCCTTGCTAGGTACGCTGAGCAGAGGCTTGCGGAGCCCCAATGCGGTTTCAGGAAAGGGCGGTCCTGCACAGATGTCATATTTTCTGTCCGTATGCTACAGCAGAGGTGGAGGGAATTCCAACAAGACCTACATCTCTGCTTTATTGACCTGGTCAAGGCCTATGATACCATCAGTAGGCCTGGGCTCTGGGTTTTTCTTCGTGCTTTCAGAGTCCCTGACCCTCTGCTCACACTCATTAAGGACCTTCATGATGGTGAGCAGGCCCGGGTAAAACTACGTAGCCGGGAGTCAGAGCCATTCCCTGCGACAGGGATGTCCTCTGGCTCCAACATTATTTAACATCTATTTCGACCACATAGTTCGTGAAGCCTTCAGTAGCTGTACCAGAGCAATTTACGTCTGGTACAGATATAATGGGAGGCTGATCGATGCCCGGGTGCGGTCAAGGGATGGCTCCCTATTGGTCAACCACATTATGTATGCCGACGACCTGGTAATTGCTGCTCATTCAGAGGAAGAGTTGGAGGCGCTGCTGCTGAAACTGGAGTGTGCCACTAAGAGGTGGGGCCTTACCATCAGCCCCACCAAAACGAAGCACCTGCCTGGGTATTTTGTGCCATCGGGCACTCCACCCCCACAACTCCCAATCGGTGATGGGGCAGTTGGGAAGAGAGTGGAGAGTTTCCCATACCTGGGCAGTGTGCTCATGATCGGCTCTGGTTTAACAACAGAGGTCTCACTCCGAATTAGTCGAGCGGCATTATCTTTTCATCGGTTGTGTAATGTGTGGAAGCTACCTGGTCTGTCGCTCCACATGAAGCTTCGGGTCTTCTCGGCCACAGTCATTCCCTCCCTCTACGCTTGCGAAACGTGGACCCCCCTAATGCAGCATCTTCACCAGTTAGAAACATTTAGGCTGGCCTGCCTACGATCAATCCTAGGTTTAACCAGGCTGGATTGTGTGAGGAGCTCACAAATTCTCGAAAGATCTGGACAAAGTCCCATCGGCGAGCTCCTCCAGCAGGCAAGGCTGTGTTGGCTGGGCATGTAGCCCGCATGCCCAATCACCGCATGCCCAAACAGCTTTTGTTCGGCCGGATTGATGGAGCTAAACGGGCGTGGCACGGACTTGAGAAGAGATGGAGTGATGTGGTACAGGAGGATGTGGAGCTGAGTGGACTTGCCGATGACTGGTACCAGCGGTGTCAAGATCAGCCTCTGTGGAGGAGGCTTGTAAAGGACGCTACTGGGCAGTTGGAGGCAGTCGCCCTCCAACAACAACGGAGGGCAGAGGAGCGACGCTCAGGAAAACGAGCGGAGCGTCGGGTGGCTAAAGCTCAGCAAGTTGGCACAGTAGGGGGCACAGGTGGTGCATCAGCCAGTCATCTCAGTCATGTCAGTCAGTCGACCATTGGCACCTGGGTCTGCCCCGTGACCTCCTGCCAGCCGGCGATCGACACTTCACGTGGCCTCAAGGTGCACATGGCCTGGCACAAGCGTCGTGGTGACGTCACCACCACTTAGTGGCGAATTGCGGTTGTTTTGAGACAGTAAGAGAGTGTGAGGTCGACTCAGCCTCAGATGAGTACCTGGTGCGGTGTGTCGTAAACATCGCCGTGGAGGAGAATCCTAAAATAATAAAAGCTTTTATTATAATAAAAACTTTGATTGTAATATTATATTAATATTATAATAAAAGCTATACTTAAAGCTTTTATTATAATAAAATTTCAATTTGTTATGAAAAGAAATACAAATAATAAATTTTAAATAATAAAAGCTTTGATTATTTACAATTTATTATTTTTATTTTGCTGCCACCTGCCGGCCACCAACGTGGCGTGTAGATTCTGCCAAATTAAAAAGTTACTAATAAAAATAAGAAATTGAAAATAATAAGCAAAAACCCAGATTCATATTCTTGGTTGCTTCGGTAAAGTCACGTAGATAGAAATAAAACTAAAATAATAAGATAAAATTTATTTTTTTAAATTAAAAATTCAAAAAATACATTTTAAATAATGAAAGCTTTTATTATTTTCAATTTATTATTTAATTTTTTTTATTGGCAGAATCTACACGCCATATTCTTGGTTCTTCAGGTAAAGTAACGTAGATTTGAAATAAAAATAATTCAATTTAATTCAAAAATATAAATTATATATTGAAACTAATAAAAGCTTTTATTATTTTCAATTTATTGTTTAATTTTTTAAATTGGCAGAATCTACACGCCATATTCTTGGTTCTTCAGGTAAAGTCACGTAGATTTGAAAATAAAAATAATTCAATTCAAATGAAAAATATAAATTATATATTGAAACTAATAAAAGCTTTTATTATTTTCAATTTATTACTTGAAATTTTAAAATATAAAAAAATAAAATACAAATAATAAATTGAAAATAATAAAAGCTTTTATTATTTTATAATAAATTGAAAATAAGAAAAGCTTTTATTATTTTCAATTTATTATTTTAATTTTATTATAACTTTACCGAAGGAAGCAATAATCTGGCGTGTAGATGCTGCCATCTGGTGGCCACCAACGGTGGCAGGTGGCAGCATCTACACGCCATATTCTTGTTTCTTTGGGTAAAATATAAATAATAAAGAAAAGTAAAAAACTAACAATTCATGATTTAGTATTTTTTCATTTAATTCTATTATTTTCATTTTCAAATCTACGTTACTTTACCAAAAGAACCAAGAATATGGCGTGTAGATTCTGCCAATTTAAAAAAAATTACAAATTAAAATAAATTGAAAATAATAAAAGCTTTCATAATTTTCCATTTATTTTTTATTTATTTAATTTTATTATTTTTATTTTCAACCTACATGGCTTTACCGAAAGAACCAAGAATATGAATCTGGATTTTTGATTATTATTTTCAATCTATTCTAATTTTTAAATTGGCAGCATCTACACGCCATATTCTTGGTTCTATCGGTAAAGTCACGTTGATAGAAAAAAAAATCAAATCAAATAAAAAGTGTGAAATTGAAAATAATTAAAGCAAAAAACCCACATTCATATTCTTGGTTCTTTCGGTAAAGTCACAGAGATTAAAAAAAATGAAACAAAATTTTGATTTTAAAATAATAAATTGACAATAATAAAAGCTTTTATTATTTTCCATTTATTTTTTTGTATTTTTAAATTGGCAGAATCTACACGCCATTTTCTTGGTTCTTTGGGTAAAGTCACGTAGATAGAAAATATAAATAATAAAAGAAAAGTAACATTTTTAACAATCTTTTTTCAAATATTTTTATTATTTTATTGTTTCCCTTCTACGTGACTTTACTGAAAGAACCAATAATATGAATCCCTGCAGTCACGAAAGCTTTAAATCAAAATTTAATAATAACAATTCATGATTTTTCATTTAATTCTTTTATTTTTATTTTCAAATCTACGTGACTTTACCGAAAGAACCAAGAATACGGCGTGTAGATTATGTCAATTTAAAAATAACAAATAAAAGTAATAAATTGAAAATAATAAAAGCTTTTATTATTTCCGATTTATTTTGTTTTAAATTTATTTGCTTATTTTTAAATCTACCTGACTTTACCGAAAGAACCAAGAATATGAATCTGGATTTTTGCTTATTATTTTCAATTTATTATTTTCATTTTTCAATTGGCAGAATCTACACGCCACGTTGGTGGCCGGCAGATGGCAGCATCTACACGCCATAATCTTGGTTCTTTCGGTAAAGTCACGTAGAATTAACATAAAATAATAAAATAAAATGACACAGGCCGAAACGTCGTTAGAATTTTATTGTTATTTTATTTTATCAATTTATTATTTTATTCTCATTCTACGTGACGTTAACCGAAAGAACCAAAGAAGATGAATCTTTGCAGTCACGAAAGCTTTAAATCGAAAAATATTCTCGGTTCTTTCGGTAAAGTCACGTAGATTTGAAAATAAAATAATCGAATTTAATAAAAAAAAAATTTTTAATTATTTTAAATTAAAAAATACAAATGATAAATTGAAAATAATAAAAGCTTTTATTATTTTGAAAATAATAATAAAAGCTTATAATAAAAGCTTATAATAAAAGCTTTTATTATTTTCAATTTTATTTAATTATTTGTATTTTCTATCGACGTGACATTACCGACATAACCAAGAATACGGCGTGTAGATGCTGCCACCTGCCGGCCACCAACGTGGCGTGCAGATGCTGCCCGGTGTGATTTGAGAGGTGATTGGGTTGGTGATGTTGGTGAGTTGCATGGTGAGTGTGTCGGTGAGCACCTGGAGGATTCGCCTCCACGGTCGCCTTTGTCTCCCCCAGTAGCGATGTTCACTCCACACCGCACCAGGAACTCATCTGAGGCTGAGTCGACCTCACACTCTCTCACTGTCTCACAACAACAACCGCCATTCGCCACTAAGTGTCGGTGACGTCACCACGACGCTTGTGCCAGGCCATGTGCACCTTGAGGCCACGTCAAGTGTCGAACGCCCGCTGGCATGAGGTCACGGGGCAGACCCAAGGGTGCCACTGGTCGACTGACTGAGATGACTGAGATGACTGGCTGATGCACCACCTGTGCCCCCTCCTCACACTCACGCGCACTCACTCACAAGCGCGAGTTCGCATTTTCAGGTGATATAAAATAATGTATATTTCATGCCAGTTGGTTCTGAAGGGCGGCTGTTTGTAATTTGAGCGTTCGTAAGTCGAGGACTGCCTGTAAATAAAGATTCCGATTGTGGATGTGGGGCTTTCACCGTGGGGTGAGCTTGGCCCGATCCGCGGGGGCGTGGCTTGCACGACAGTGGGCGGGGCACAGCCGCGACAGGCGTGGCTTATCCAGGAAGTGGGAGGAGGAGTCTCGAGCCTACGTGGGGGCGTGCAATAACAAAGGGGACGTGGAGTGTCACCCTGGGTGACGCCTGCGCTGACCAATCGCAAAGGAGACCGCGATCACCGGACTGCAAGCCAGAGAGAAGCGCGCTCCTTTTAAAGTTAACAACAACATTGTTAAATGTAAGTAGCGCCTCTCTACTTTATTATTGTTTTATTTGTTTAATACATTACTTGTGGTGCCGTGAGTCGAGTGAAATGAGTCAATAACCTTGCTAGACATGGCTAAGCTTTTAATAAGGGGCGCCGCGGTGTCGAGATGTTAACTACCTCGCCAGGCCTACAGCAGCGTGGAGGTTCCATCCAGACCCTGACGCCTGCTCTGTATTTGTTTATTTTTTTCCCCTGTGGTCGCGTAGATTCTTCTCCTGGTCCTTCGGTTTTCCCCTCCACATTTAGAAACGTGAGTTCAGAGTACTTGGCTGCTATAAATGTCCACATGATAAGCCACTTTTGTTGAGCTATCATTTGTGTCCAGGTCGCTTCTGATAAGAGTTATATAGCTCAGTGGGCCTTACCTGGTAAATATAAATAGTTTATAGTTTAGTTTATAGTTCATAAGAACTCGTGACAAGGGTCAGTGTCTACTTCAAATATTGTTCAGGCTCTGGAGACCTCCAAAATTATTCGTGATGTTATACATTTGGTTCGTTTTGAGCATAATCGCGACCTTATATAATTATTACGTGATACACACGCTGAATATACGCACACAAACATCGTGTACATGTGTGTCGTGCCCTCTATTGTCCACATAGACGGCTTGTGCTGACGAGAGAACGGTCTTAACGTACAATGTCGTGACATGTATCAGCCCTTTGTCGATCCAGCGTTTGATAGAGGCCTCCCCCACACCATGTCGTTCGTGGGAGTTGTTTAACCATACTTCACCATGCCGGTCAATGCGGGTTTGGTGAAGTGAGGAGGCCCAGAAACTTGCATATGCAGATACGAGTTTGCCTGTGCTTGCATCTGCAGAATTATATTCTGACACATCTTCAAGTATAGTTTAATACTTATAAAAATGCATTAATTCTTGAGGATTCCATAAAGTACTGTGGTAAAAATAAAACAACTTGATTTGAATAAATTTCGATTTAAAGCTTTCGTGACTGCAGGGATTCATCTTCTTGGTTCTTTCGGTAAAGTCACGTAGAAGGGAAATAATAACATAATAAAATCAAAACATAATAAAATTCTCACGACGTTTTGGCCACAACACAAGTAGCCTTCCTCAGGTGAAGAAACAGAACTGTCGGAAAGACAGCGCTCCAATGAACACTGCAAAGCTTGGCAGCGTATTTTAAGCTGGGTGGGAGGAGCAGAGCTCCTTGACAAAGGAGTTTACATATCAACAGAAGAATTTAGCATTGAAGTAGCTGTGTTAATGTGATAAATTAGCAGGATGTTAAAGTCAGAAATTAGCATGTAACTGGGAGATTAGCATGATGTTAATGTGAGGAATTAGCATGTAACTGGTGACAGAAGTAGCTATGTTAAAGTCAGAGTTTACAAATCAACAGAGGCATTTAGTATATTGACGCTAAAGAACTGCAACTACCCAATTATCATACAATAAACCGATGTGAAAGACCTAAATATAAACTACATCAATATAAATTTTGATTTAAAGCTTTCGTGACTGCATTAATTCATATTCTTAGTTTTTTCGGTAAAGTCACGTTGAAGAGAAACAAACAAAATAATATAATATATATAAAACAATAAAAATTCTCACGACGTTTCGACCATAACTCAAACGGTCATCTTCAGGTGTGAAGATGACCGTTTGAGTTATGGTCGAAACGTCGTGAAGATGACCGTTTGAGTTATGGTCGAAACGTCGTGAGAATTTTGATTGTTTTATATATTATATTATTTTGTTTGTTTCTCTTCAACGTGACTTTACCGAAAAAACTAAGAATATACATCAATATAATCAATGTACTCAATATATTCTCCACTAAGCTGAGCTACTAACAATAAGTTACTATACATTACACTTCTATGTCGCAAAAAATATTATAATATGCCTCCAAATAATATTTTTTATTATAAACTGCCATAGACAGACCACAACATTGAATTATACACTGCGTTACTATACACTACCCTATACGTTAGATTATAATAATATTAAACTTGTAATATTACACTATGTATTATTTTACCAACCCTACTGTATACCTCACTGCTGTAGATTCACTATACAATTACGATACTGTATATTACCAAATAAATTATATTAAACATTACACTGAGTACTTTGTTGAACAGGGAATGCTTTGAGCTTGTGGGTTGAATCCATCTGTGTGGAGTTGTGTTATTTCGCAATATGCAAGGTGGGGTCTCTCTGGGTTCCACTCACGCAAACATCTCAATGCAATGGGACCTTTCTGAAAATGCAGTACTTAGACGCAATGAAGCTTTCCTGGGTAACTAGTTAACATTGTAATAATTAGCATGAGAGATAATGACGTTCCCTTATAAGTGCCATTAGTAGTACTATCCTGTACTTTTAATGAAGACTATTTTACGCAGTTGTTTGTAAAAAAGTGTCCATTCCCAAAACTTCTTGACGGGCCCTCATACAGAAATGATATTACAATCTTACATGGAGATTGTGAGTCAGAGTGTTGTGAATAGTGGAGTGAACGTGTGGTGCAATCATTATATTGTTGGTGTGTATATACAGAAATACCTATTTGGTGGGTAACATTAGGAAAATGGAGGTAGTTAGTCATTGTTGTTTAGAAACAAAATATTACTTGGGTGGATAAGAGGGTAAAATCGTACATGATAGGAACTGCAATATTGTGGAGTTCTGGTATAATGAGTTGTAGTATATATGAATCTTATGTCACCTTAAGTATGCCTGTGCGAGTACACTCGTGACACGGGTGTCATGCGCGTGACCTTTGTCTTTTGTTTCAGATGTGCGAGAGCAACTCCGCTGCGAGTCATGGTGGTGCTGGGAGAATTGCCTTCACCATCGATGGCACTTCACCAGCACCCGTCTCAACCCCACCTCAATCCGGTAGAGTTACAAGAGCTAAAAAACTCATCTCTTGTGACGTCTGTGGGAAAAAAATCCAACTGGCATGGTGCGTAGAAGCCCACGTAAGAACGCATAAGGAGACCCGTGAGCAATGGTGCGGCATATGTGGACAAAGGTTTAATCAGCCAGGAAAATTAAAAAGGCACATGAAGACCCATGAAAAGGATTATATGATAAAGGGTGCACCAGGTTTGGTGAATAACGGCAGTTTTGCCAATGCGGTGTTGAATCCACCATCGCCCTATGAGGTGTGCTAAGTCTGCGGATTTTTAAGTCCTATTGAAATCCTGAAAACTCATGAAAGTCTTCACGCACAGTTCTTGTACAGACCGAAGCCTGAACATGATTACACTTCGACAAAAGATAGCGGCGTTAAGATAAATGACATGAAATCCAAATTTCTTGAATGCTTTGGCCTAGTTCCACATCAACAAACTGATTCACCAGTCAGTGAGAATAAACCATACGCTGCTCTCGATCCTTTTACGAGCATGAAAGTGTTGATGGCCTTGCAGCAGAAGAAGAAGGAAAAGCGAAGTAGACCTAAGTCCATTAAAAGAAAGAAGACCACCACCAGTGGCACCAATTGCAGCAGTAGCAACAGCCAGAATTCGGACATCAAGAGGATGGACTGCACGGAAGCAGGAGGCTACGTGGAGCAGAGCATCCCCAAGGTGGATGAATCCAACCTGGCACCTTTAGGTACGTCCTAGTAATGCACACACTACATTTCATTTGGATGTAATTCATAATTTCACAAATTAGTTAATGTACGCATATGTTGACCATATCTGTATGCCTGCGCTGAGGAGTCTAGAGATCTGATGTGGTGCTGCTCGGATGTTGGGTTAAACCGTGAAACTCTGGGTTTTCTGTCACCGAACCACGATTCAACTGGCTTCTCATTGATGGTCTTATCCAGTTACCAAACACTTCTTCCAGCAAACACTTGGACCTACAGCCCCAGAGCCCACTTGGACTCTTTGATGAATACCTCGAGATGGGTACAATGAGCTCAGAGGATCACACTACGGAGTCAACGCGTTTTACTTTATTATAAAAAAAAACACACAATTGGGTATCATTTGATTATATAGGCACGTGTGTACGGCCCCTGTGTATCAGTCGGACATTGTTGTGGGAGGGAAATTACCCACACTTCGGGTTGTTGAAGGCAGGGAGCACAGATGTAAGAGCTTAGATGTACAATACAACAATGTAATTTTCTGCACTGTCCTCTGCTGCTCACAACCCCACAATAACTATTGCATGGTCACCCATCCAACCAATTTTCAGGCTCAGCTCTCCTTAACTTCTGGGATCTGATTAAATCTGACGCATACTGGGTGATTTGGCCATAGGCACCAATCTATGGATATACTGTAACACAATTGTCTTTGAGCATGCGCGTATGTGCATATGTACGGAGTTAAGTTTTAGAAACAATAGGAGCACATATTTGCTCCTCTTGTCTGCTAACCAATGCAGCTACATTGGTCAGCTTGGATTGACGTTTTTCCCCCTTACTATTTATTTAAAACTCTTGTGCATCATGTCCACTGTGGTTAACTGCTGTGATTTGTTGGCTTTTCAGCCACAGTGCATATGCCTAAAAATGTGTGGTACGGTTAATGGAGTCCTCAATACAGGATGTGATCTAGTTATTATAGCCACCTAGTGGTGGAAAATGGTGCAAAAGAAACCCAGGTGAACCAGAGCTGAGCATTAAAGATGGTAGTGGCTGATCGCATCTTAGTGGCCAATGTAATGGACACGATAATTTTGTGAACAAATGACACGAAAATGTGACCATATTTTGGGGTCTCCTTTGACTAAAACACATTCAATGCATTGAAAACATGTTTTGTTTGCTTAAAGTAATCACAACATAACAGCATTAAGAGTGTATGTCTATATCCTGTTTCACTCATTATCCTATCCTTGCCCCCCTACCCATTCTCAAAATATACCCCAGTTATCCAATTCGGGTTTGTCACTCTCTTCGTGGCATCATTTCCACTTGCGCCATTGCTCGCACTGCTCAACAACATCATCGAAGTGCGGGTCGACGCGTGGAAGCTCGTAACAAAGATGAGGAGGCCTGTGGTTTCGCAAGCAAGAGGAATTGGAGCCTGGGCCGACATTCTGAGTATCGTTGCCACCCTCTCTGTAATCACCAATGTAAGTCGCCAGATTGTCCGCTCGCTTTCTCGCTCAATATCCCATCTTATGAGTGACATAACATGTCATGTTAGCCGTGTGGGTTCTTTTTACCATACTTCACCATTCTGGTCCTGGCAGGTTTGAGAAGAGGTGTAGTGGGGAACCAGGAGCGGTTCGGGTATCACTCGTCACTGATGTTAGTCGTAGCTGGAAGTCAATTGCATGTGTGCTGAATTCAAAGTGCAGTGCACGAATCACTGCACCACCGCTCCTATCCACTCTCTCCCAAAATCGCAAAAGGTAAAGCCTTGCAATTGCTTGCTCATGTCACTGCTGGCAGAAGGGCCTCAACTAAAGGTAGCTCTAGAGAACCCCTCTACACGGTATTTGGCCTACTCTTCCATGATGACCAGACATGTTGTAAGATGTGGAATTACCTGCGCTAAAACAGTGATGAACCCATTTATATTGCTAATTGGACAGAGGTGGGGGAGATTTAAGAAAATGATCCATTGCTTCAACTGTTGTGTCAGGAGACTGAACTGACGACTGCCAGATTGCAAGTCCTTATATGGTAACCATTTCACTCTGGCAGCAACCCCCCAAATTGTATTTGTGAAAATTAATGTAATTGCCAAGGTAATTGCCAAGGTAAGATGTTCAGAAGCCTTGGTCAAATCATTGCATGCTAAGTGACCGCTATCGCTGTGCCTCCGTATGCTAATTCCACAGTCATGCATCTTGGCGTTCACAACGGACATCATCCCACGCCTGGTGTATTATTATGGATACTCAGCAGAGTATGGCACAGGTTCGCCTACAATGCATGGGTACACGGAGGACAGCCTTTCAATTTTCAAGATCAGCGACTTCAAGGAGCAAAATCATCCCAACATCCTGCCAGCCTGGTTTGATCCGGCATTCCACACAACCTGCAGGTTTGTGCCATTCAGTGTCATGCCCAGCTATCGGGGGTGCCGTCCCTGCGAATGTGATGCACTGATCTCTGGGTGTGTTGTCCAGGTAGATGCGACATCCTTCTGGGTGTGGCGTCCTCCTGGCTCCGCCCCTTCCTGATTAGTCTCGTTTTCTTCCTCTTTTCACTCCGTGACTTTCCTTTTAAGACCCACACTTCCCCTAGGCCCCACCTCTGTTTAGGCCCTGCCCCTTAACCTGGACACAGGGTTTGGCTTAGTTGGGAAGTAAGGGGTTGTGGTAGGGTTGGGGGAGGAGTGTGCGTGGTGGGCGGGGACAGTAAAGGGGGTGGGGGGGGGGGGGAATTGGAGGGGGGGAGCAGTGGGTACGGGTGGGATGGCTTCACAACCAAAGTCCCACTTAGAGAAATATAATAATAGATTGATATAAATTATAGCTCATTGTTACCCTGCTAAAGAGTAATGTTATTTATTTATCTATCGATCCACAACTGCTTAATTGAGTCTCAAGATCCCTTTTCAGGAAGACCGTGCATTGGGATTCCAGTTTAAGGTGGTTTTATGCATGTGGGATGCAATAAGAGGTCCTGGAGAACCCATGGTAATGAAATGAAGCTTAAAGGTCCACACAGACATGAAACCACTTGCTCTACAGCCATCTTCTGGTCTCCTCACAGCACAGTTAGTTAGGAAATTGATGCGATCTTCCAACCCTTTTCTGTAACGTTTTTGAATTGCTGGCATACACAACTATAATCAATATAACCATATTGATCGATATTTAATATAACCTTACTTGACTATGACCAAATCACCACGAATACAGCTAATATTAGATTCCGGAAGTCAAGCAGGCTTGAGCCTTGTTCGTGCTTAGATTGATGAACACCATGCACAATGCAGGTGCAGTAGGCGACTTTGGAGCTAGGTTGTCAGCAGTGGGTAGTTCAGAAAAATTTATAGTTGTGCTATATTGTTCTCCCATTATCTGTACTCCCTACCTTCACCAACCTGGTACGGACCAGCGTGAACCATGGTCAATAGAGCCCCCACAAGCTGCACGTTGTGGGAAGGCCCTCTTTCAGAAGCGGATTTTTTAAAGGGCTGTGAACGCATATACCGTTTGTACACAACCACTTGTTCAATTTAGCGCCAACTCTACTTTCGAGGCACTTTGCTCAATATAGTCCATGCGTGCCTGTGGTTGTATGTGTGTAGGTATCCAAGTTATCGCTACCCGCCGGATCATCCCCAAGCCTACTCCGTCACCAAGCAGTACTGGCAAGTACTGACGGCAAAGCTGGCCTTCGTCATTGCCATGCAGGTACACATCAACATGCACACACACACATTCATAAACCCATTGAAAGATAAAGGTACAGCCCTCCAATTACTTGCTCATGTCACTGATGGAAAAAGGGCTCCTGCTATAGGGAGCTCAAGAGAGACCCTTAAGATGTATTTGAACTGCTCTTCCACACTGGTCAGACGTCTTGGGAAGAGCTGGGAGTTCCCGCACTGAACAGCTCCAAACTCAGCCGACCAATTGACTGGATGTATTCCATTTACACTGCTAGGTGGATAGAGGCAGTGGAATGTAAAAAAAAAAATTCACCATTGTTTACACTGCCACGATCAAAGATCAATTCACACCCGCGACCTCTGGATTGCAAGTCTAGTGTGCAAAGCCTTACACTACTGCACCATCGTATAGACTCATCTGTGAGCAGTTGTTAAGGTCAGCAGAGCAAACCGTGATCATTGTCAATGGGTCATTACAGATAATGCCAGTAATGCTATTACACCTCACAATTGCACAGTATTTCTGAGATCACAAATAATAGTGGTAATACAATACGCTCTGTCATCATGCAGCAGACGATCCATGTTGTTTATGACATTTGTCACACGTAAGCATGTGTGCGTGTGGGAAGGGGAGCGGCTGCGTAGTTGTTCGTGAACCGCGCTACCAATCCTGTGTGACCGGAGTACTATTTCTGGCCACAGCCAACAACAGTGGAAAATATTAGAACCAGTGTTGAGCTTCCCTTAAGTTGATTCTGTCTTAAAATGAGTACTTGATGAAGTGTGTGAAAATCATCACTGGCGAGATAAAGGTGCACACCACCCCCGCAGGCACTGTGCCACCCTTCATAGATGCACTTGTCTCAGTCTGTGAAAGGCTACACAGGGAATCTTTGTAGTGGTGACATGGCCGAGTGTAAGTGTTTGCTGATTGTTGCGGTAATTTGCGGCTGCCCAGGTGAATACTGTGGGTGCATTAACTGCACATCATAAATGTTGCCTGCTGCATAGTGAACGTAAAAAACCCATTAAGTAATTCAAAAAGTGCCTCGGTATAATTTGCCAAATGTTCAAAAATTACTCAAATGACTTAATTTAATTGGGAAAAACGACGTAACAATATAATATCCTAGGCTTCAGGTCCCCGGAATAGTTGACCTGAGATGTAAAGCACTTTAAGATGCTGCCATATTATATTTAGTAAGCACCCTTTACATGCAAATCCTGAAACTGAAAATCCTTTACCTGTGTGTGGACGTGTGCAGCACGTGGTGTTACTCACGAAGGCCTGCATTGCATACATCATCCCGGACACGCCATCCCATGTGCGCGCCTGCATGCGCCGCGAGCGCTTCGTCGTACAGACGATTCTGCAGCAGGCAGAGCTGGGCCGTCTCCGTAACACCCTCCTCACCGATGCCCCCAGCTCACCGCCATCGCCTCAATTCCACGTTGAGGATGAGCAGGCAGAGATGGGCCTGCTTCGCTGCTCGCTGCATAAGGAGTCTCCTGGCGTATTGCACCCACCCCAGCGGTGCCACATGGAGAATGAGCAGGCAGAGAAGACTGGTGACGACTCACTGCTGAAGGGATCCGAGGAGGAATCAAGCAACGAGGATTCGTCAACTGTCTTCTACAGCGTATAAATCTACTCTGACTTTTAAAGGAGGCTGCTATCCTAACTCTGTTTGCACGTGGACAAGGACATTGCAGTCGAGGACTATCTGTATATATATTAATAAATACGTTTATGATTTAACATGTCTCAATCATCTCATGTCTTTTCATACGAATCACGATGTGAATGAGGAAAACTAGAAATTATTGTTATTTTGTATATATTTTAAATTTTGGTTTAACATGTAGGCTTTCGCGCCCAATATCATCCATAGAGGTGTTTTTTGGATTGGATCGCATACATATATAAACGTGTCGTTAAAACCCGCCACCACTCGACACAGCCAACTAGTAGGGTTGTCACGGAAACAGAACAAGCCAATTCGTCACTGGTACTTTGGAGAGCCAAGCCACAACATTTACAATCGGAGTACGACGTTTTGCCAGTAATTACAACTAGCTTCATCAGGCGACAGCCAGATTTGTGGCACTCTCGCGCAAAGTGGGGGGGGGGGGGGGAGATTACCGAGTCAACGTGCATTATGAGAGCCCTTTGATCTTGTCCTTCCTGTCTATTGTGTATTAAAATAGCCGTACCAATGTTAATCCCTATTGAAGTATGCTGCCCTTTATAGGCATGCATTTAAATAATGTATTATTTGTTGGCACCCATGTTCAGCAGTAGCAGAACACACGTGCCAACAAGGACACTCAGTTGATTTTAATGTTGAAATTCTGTGCAAAACTAGCTACTACTGCCCAAGAATAATTCGAGAATCTATCGAAATTGGAAAATTTTTTACAGTTCGGATAGCTACCGCCTTTCTGCTGTGTGGAAGCGACTCATCAAATAGTACATTAGATGAAACTCCGAGTACCCACTCAGGAGGTATAGTGGTAAAGCAGTGGAGGAAAAAAAAGCATTTTTTTAAATTTACCCTTGTTGAATGATAGAGCCGATACACACAGCAAGCGAGATTAAGAAAGCGCATCGGAAGAAATACCGGAGGAGAGAGAGAAGACAATTGCTTGCTGGAGAAGGAAAGGCATTCCTACCGAGGGAGACAAGTTGACAAAGATTTTGATAATGGGAACCGGTGGCGTGGCTCGATCTTCCCTATGTACGCAACATGCTACCGAAAGAAAACAGAAAATCCTATTCAAAGGCTAAAATAAGCTCAATTTTTTGTATAAGAGCCCGATAAACAATAACCCCATCCATAGACTGAGGAAGAGAGGGAAGAGCCTGAACAAAGGGGAGGAGATTACGACGGAGATGGGTTGGAGGTGGAGAGAAGGGGAGAGGGGAGGCCGTAAAGGCAGCTGCACATTCAAGGAAAGCGGTGTAGAAAGAGTTGAACGGGGACATGGAGACAGCAGAGACAAGGGTGGAGAAAGAGGAAGGGAGGATCTTTCAGTGCTCGCTACAGGAAACCCACAAAACTGAATTTCCTAAACTCGTGTCGCCTCCGTGACAGCAGCACCACCAACGCCACAGACTCACGCTCCCCAAATCGACAATACCATCTCCATTGCCGACCAGCCACGAGACGGCTGCTCTCAACACCTCGGTCGTGGTGTAAGCAGCAAAAGACTTCCGGCTGGTGAGCAACCGGCCATTGCGAGGGTTGGAAAGAAACTGAAGCACGGGGCGACTCCCACAACCTTCGGGTATTTCCAAACTGGATGACGTCTTGGGATGAAGCTAGAAGTAAGCCAAATCTGCACTCAATAAATGGGACAAAGATTCCAGAGAAGCCTCCAGAAATGTCACAGGAGGCTGGGGTGTGAGAAACCAGACTCCATGTGGGGTCCTCCAGACCTTTGCCCTCCAGTTCATCAACATTTGTAAAAGCAGGACGTCTCAAAGGTACGTAGCATGGGTGAGGTAAGAGGTTGAGAACCACGTTCCGAGATTAGGCGCTTTGACAGGTTGGGGTCCGAGTTAACGTTTAATGGAGCTCACCCTACGACATTATGGATAGAAGGGTAGTGTGCCGGCACAATCCGGACACCCTGCTACACCGAAACACTCTGCTGCACCAAACTCCCTGGTACAGCTAAACCAGTGGTTCTTAACCTGGGTTCGATCGAACCCCAGGGGTTCGGTGAGTCGATCTCAGGGGTTCGGCAGAGCCCCCGCCACGGAGGTCCGGACACACTTGAATTATTGTGTAAATTTGTGATGACACACACGGCCCGCTTGGCCATCACTGGCTGCAGATGATCATGCTACACTGCTTGGCCAATCAGCGCTGCGGGGAATTTAGTGCGTACTCAGTAGTCAACATGTGACTGTTGTTGTCGTACGTCGTGTGATTTCTTTAATATTTTATCCATACTAACTATGTCGGGCAAAAGAAGAAAGTGGTCGGACGAATATGTACAACATGGATTCTCATGTATCACGGAACGTGATGGGAGTGAGCGTCCTATCTGCATGATTTGCAACGCCAAGTTGAGCAACTCTAGTCTTGCACCGGCAAAACTAAAGGAACACTTCTTGAAGCTGCATGGAGACGGGGAATACAAGAACACAACACTTGCTGAATTCAGGGTGAAGAGAGCCAGATTCGATGAAAGGGCCACTCTGCCTGCTCTTGGATTTGTACCTGTTAACAAACCGATCCTGATAGCATCGTACGAAGTTGCTTACCTGATCGCAAAGCAGGGCAAGCCACACACCATTGGTGAAACACTTGTGAAACCAGCTGCATTAAAGATGGCGAATCTGATACTCGGAACAGCGGCCGAAGGTAAATTATCCCAAATTCCCCTTTCAAATGACACCGTCAGTGACAGAATAGAAGACTTGAGTAAAGACATCTTGGCTCAAGTAGTCGCGGATCTGATTTCAAGCCCGGCAAAATTCAGCCTTCAACTCGACGAAACCACAGACGTTTCTGATCTAAGCCAGCTTGCTGTTTTTGTACGCTATGTGAAAGACGACATGATAAAAGAAGAGTTTTTATTTTGTAAGCCTCTTACAACAACAACGAAGGCAGCCGATGTGAAGAAGCTTGTGGATGACTTCTTCAGAGACAACAATCTTTCATGGGATATGGTTTCTGCAGTTTGTACGGACGGAGCTCCAGTCATGCTGGGAAGAAAGTCTGGTTTTGGTGCGCTAGTAAAGGCCGATGCACCACACATCATTGTGACGCATTGTATTCTGCACAGGCATGCGTTGGCAACAAAAATCTTACCTCCAAAAATGGCAGAAGTATTAAAAACTGTGGTGGAATGTGTGAACTATGTGCGAAAAAGTGCTCTGAGGCACCGCATCTTCAGTGAGCTGTGTAAAGAAATGGGCTCTGAATTTGAGGTACTTCTGCTCCATTCTAATATTCGGTGGTTATCCCGGGGACAGGTGCTGAATCGTGTTTTTGCCATGCGTGTGGAATTAGCCCTGTTTTTGCAAGAGCACCAACACTGCCATGCAGATTGCTTCAAAAATCCTGAGTTCATTCTCATTTTAGCGTACATGGCTGATATATTCGCAGCTCTCAATCATCTCAATCAGCAGATGCAGGGTGGTGGAGTCAATATCATGGAAGCGGAAGAACACCTGAAGGCTTTTCAAAAAAAGCTACCGTTATGGAAACGACGAACAGAGAACAATAACTTCGCAAACTTCCCGCTTCTGGACGACTGTGCAAGTAAGATCGAAGATGTGTCTGGAATCGGAGATATTTCTGTATCCACGGAACTGAAGCAAACAATTGCCACGCACTTAGATGAGCTTGCAAAGTCTCTCGACGGATATTTCCCTACAAGAGAGTCATATCCAGCATGGGTGAGACAGCCGTTCACGTTTGCTGTTGAAACAGCAGATGTCAATGATGAATTCCTCGACGAAATCATTGAAATTCAGCAGAGCCAGGTTCAACAGCAACTCTTCAGAACAACAACGCTCTCAACGTTTTGGTGTCGACAAATGAACAAGTATCCAGTTATTGCTAAGAAAGCCCTGGATTTTTTTATACCATTTGTTACAACATATCTTTGTGAGCAATCCTTTTCGAGGATGCTGGACATAAAAACGAAGAAAAGGAACAGACTTTGCTGTGAAAATAACATGAGAGTGGCACTTGCCAAGGTGAAGCCACGCATATCTGAACTGATCTCTCAACGGCAACAGCAGAAGTCACATTGATTTCCAGGTATGTAATTTGTTGTGAGTTTATGCATTGTGTTGGTTTTATTCTTTGAACAAGGTAATGTTCATGCACGGCTCATTTTGTGTACCAGTAAAAAACATATCTATGTCTTGAATTTGAAAAAAAATCACATTTTATTTTTCACTAAAGAGGGGTTCGGTGAATGCGCATATGAAACTGGTGGGGTTCGGTACCTCCAACAAGGTTAAGAACCACTGAGCTAAACACTGAAACGATTGCGCTCAAATACACACAAACTCTCGCTCGGCCAGTTGGTACACAGGTTGTCAGTTGTGGGGGACGCGGGCCCCCGGCTCCCCCCCCCCCGGGGGAGGGCTGATCTCGGGAGGGCTGCGGGCTCCTGACTCCTCGCTCGAGTGAGAGCAGCCGCTACTCGACTCCTCGCTCGCGGTGAGAGGGCTGCCGCTCTCCGGCTCCTCTCCTCGCGCCGCAGCCCCTCGGGTCCGCGGGTCCTGTTTGTGGGGCATAGCTCGGGGCTGGCACGTGGCTGCCTGGAATCAATCCGTCGCTTCTCAGCCACTCAAACGCGACGTCTCCGCTCACACAACCCCCCGCACCACTCACACGAACTGAACGGGGGGTCAGGGGTCAGAGGGCAATGACGTCCTTCGCACACGCGTTGCCGCCGATGCCGGGCAATGGAGATTGTTTAAAGGGCTGCGGGGCGGGGATTTGGAGTCAGTTTTAGAGCGACACACCAATCGCACGCGCGGGACGGGGGGGTCGGGGGTTAGAGGGCAGGGACGTCACTCATACACGCATAGCCGATTGGGGGGCTGTATTGGAGATTATTTAAAGGGCTGTGGGGGCGGATATTCGGGATTGGTGTTAGCCCGCAGTCACGAAAGCTTTAAATCGAAATTTATGTTAAGTGTAATGTGTTGGTGTTAATAAATAGTGTTGCCTCCCAAGAAGTTGTGTGCGCCTATCTCAGCCCATTACATATAAGTGTAGACATGATTATGTAATTCTTGTGTTCATACAAGTGTAGTGACACAGCGCTGACTGCTGTCCAGCAGCGGCAACTGCAGTGGAAAGTTTGCACACACGCCGTTGACCTAAGACAGGAGAAGCAAAATGCACTTCTTCAGGAAGTGATATTTTTTTCATAATGCAGAGGCTGTGCCTGATACACATCTTTCATGTGTTGTTTGGCAACCCTGGTGCCCAGTAAACGCCATATGGCCAGATCTTTGCATTGAATTCCAAGTATTAATTCCTCCATACTTGTGCACAGTTGAGTTTTTATTCCATTCCCTTCATGAACCATGTCTTTGAACTTTACATCATAGTAAGATAGTACATGCCGATGAATAATTAATAGATGCTTGAAAACATCTATCCCCAACCATCTGCCTGTGTTTGGCCTAAAACCCAATCACCCAGAATGCCCAAATTCACCTTACATACTCTAGGAATGTAAGCAGGTTAATGCTTGGATATCCATCACAATCATCACCCCCAAATGTGAAGACATGTCACGAGACTCGCTGACTTTTCTTAAAATACTTGAGAAATACAAATCATAGCGGAATATTTTCAATTCCATGTGTATAAGCCTTTGTCTCAGATTTATTGAAAAATAAACATACATGTACAATATAAACATTCAAATATCAGAAAATATTTAATGTATGTTGAATTTCTTTCACACTGTACATAACCAACCATGCTAAACAAGACATGATAAAAACAATCCAAGTCATGGGTTGCATACAATATGCAACTTTGGTTTATTGATTACAAGTTACATAAAAGGTTCTGAAATTTTACAATACAGGTATAGTGCAATCTAAATAAGCAAATGTACTTTACAGTGATTTCCCAAATGTTTATAACTACACAAATACTAGCATGTATGTTTCCAATAAAGTAGTCTCCTTCCAGAATGGCTAAAACCAAAATAAGTTTAGTTGTGCTCACAATATTTTTCACATATCCGTTCTCTTTCAAGTGACATTTGAGTCTGCATGGATTTGCTGTGCAAAATACTGCTGCAACCATTCACTAACTCCAACCCTGAACGAACTTCATCACATTTTTCCAATACTTTGTTGTGGCACTTCCATTAACAGGGCAATTACTGTGCCCCATGGGCCTCACAAGTTCACAAGTAATTGCGATTCACACCACAGCACCTGAAGTACCATTGATGTTTAACAACCATGAATTAGCAGGACCAAGCGAACGTATCCTTCTGAGTACAAACCTCGACCACCGCCTTAAAATGCAGCCATCCCTGTTCTCCTTGATGGTGTCAACCAGCTCTTTCAGACGCGACAGGTGGTACACGGCCCTGAGAAGAGACACGATTGAGAGAAAATTACTTGGTTGACTTATTATCATGGTGGAAGCCAGAAAAATCTCACCAAGTCTCAGGCGGGTTTGGCAGTGATATTTTGCAAATTTCATCAGCGAGTGGTATGTGAGAGGAAATCGGAGAACCCGGTGAAAACAGAGGGAGTAAAATGCAAAACTCCGGATATAGATTCAAGATTCCATTGCTGTATTACTAACTCCTGGTTACCTAGCAGCCAAAATCTATAATATATGCTATTACCAAAGTCTCCCATCCAAGTAATAACCAGGCTTACCTGCTTAGCTTATAACATTCATAATCTGACATCATACTTAGAGGCGGTGCAGCCTCTATGCTGTGCGTGAGTGTGAATATAAAGATAAATTCACAATGGCGTGGAGGGGTTTTCCCAGGGACGATCAGCCCCTAGGAAGACGTCCGTGTTGAAGCTGCCCGGGGAGGGGGCCTCCAAGCCGGGGGATTCCAACTCCATGCGCGCCCTGCTCAGCAGCTCCTCCAATGAGGCTGTGCATCAAGAATCACGCATCGCACGTCACAACCACATGGGTGGCCGCTCAGTCGTCTCTGTGAGAAAAGACTGAATATGTACCTGAAAACATATGAAATGTCATCTGCTATATACAGACTATATATATACACACACACACCTAGGGATCTAAGGTCCTCTGACACGGGCTCCTCGTTGGCTACATTCGTAAGGCCGGAGATGTCCAAATCTTTGAGCCACTCTGGGTACTTTGGTCTGCGTTGCGGGCTCTGAGCGGCACCTGCTCTCTTCGTGCTGGTATCCGTCTCGTGGCTGCTGGTCTGGGAGTCCACATCGCAGTCACGCAGCCAGGCCGGGTACCTGAGCTCAGGAATGCTCGTGATCCCCGACACATCCAGCTCATCCTTTTGGCTTGTCAACCACCTGGGATAGGTACTTGTCGCACAGCCGCCGTTCGGCAAGTGCTCACGCCTAGTTGCTTCACTGCTCCGTAAGTACAACAAAACATTCTTCTGGTTAGAAAAGAAATAATTTTTGGGCTTTGCCGACTCATTTAATGGCATCAGGGCCTTGTTGCTTCTCGCTGTTGAGCTCAACCGTTCAGTTGGCTTATTGCCCCTCACCAATGATGCGCCGAGGCTGTGCGCGGTGACCCCGAGAGATGACCGCTTGCCTCTGTGCGACACTGCGAGGTCTCGGTGGGCGCCAGGCGAGCGGAACAAGGACTTGGAGGAACCGTCAACTGGCGCCTCTAGGAGCTGGTCCGTGGTTAGACTGACCGTCGGGCTATAAGCCATGACCGCTGCAGCGCAGCAGTGAGGCTGCACGTGCCCGAGATGAGGTCCTCCACAGGCAGCATGCCACCTGCAATGTAAGACCCACAGACATTTTACTGGTACACAATGAATTTGCTCTCCCCTAGATTCCTTGACCCCTGAACGGCAATCCTGCAATGTTGCCTTACTTTGCACCATCAGTAACTAATGATGTTATCCGTTTGTGGAGTTTGTGAGAATATGGGATAAATCAGTGCATGAGCTGTTATTGTTTAAACTTCAGATGTGTCCAGTCTAGGATCTGCAAATTTTGACACAAAGGTTGGAGGATCACTTAGATTTCACAAACTTTACAAACTCGATAATCAGTGAAGTTGCTGGAAGATGACAGGAGAAAGAAATGCATGCACCGACCTATCTGTTCAGACCTATGCTATCCTCTCATATGCGTGTGCTTACTGTGGATAGTTTTCTCTGACATAAAATGAACTCATTAATGGAATTTGCCAAGCATCCCAGTGTGGGACTCTCACGAAAATGTATCTTTAGACCTTATTAAGGGTTTTTTTCTAGGGGAATTACATTACATTCATGATAGCATAGCATAATTGACAAGCACCCAGTACAAGCAAATAAATGGGGTTCTCCTCTCCAATTATCCCCCCTCCAGTCAACTAGCTTCGATACCTTATGAGACCTCCTTTGCCAGTAACAAGATATAGTAATAGGTTTTTACCCTTTTATCTGGCACAAAAACTGACACCTTTATACAAGGGATCATGTTTGCGATGACCACAACGCAAGTAGTCAAAATGCAAACAAGAAGACGCTAAGAATAAGAAGACGCCTTTTTGCGTCTTCTAGTCCAACACCAGTGGAGACTGGGATCTCAGAAAAGCCATCTCGGGTGTGGACCAATCAAATTCAAGGACAGTGCATATTATCAGAGTTGTCTCTTTTGTTTGCATTTTGACTACTTGTGTTGTGGTTATTGCAAACATGATCCCTTGTATAAAGGTGTCAGTTTTTGTGCCAGATAAAAGGGTAAAAACCTATTACTATAGCTTCAATACCATTGCACCGCGTGCACACTCGATAGCCACTCGAGCGCAAGCACCACGGAGCGATTCCTCGCGTGGCGAGAGGCGCAACCCACCCTCATCCACACTGTGCATCCTCCTCTCCTCCGCGCGTCTCCGCTCCGCCATGCTGCGCGGTGCTGTGCTCTGCACGTATCCTGGGTGGCGGTGACGCACAGATTCCGCTCTGCTCAAAGTCCTCGATGTAGGCGTCCAGCGCACCGCTCGCCTACGAGCAGCACTGCTCTCCGCACACCACAGGGCTGCGCTAGCCCCCGCTTCCGGTCCGGAGCAGCGTGCTGCACAGGCTGCCGCGAGGGCTTGTGTCCGTCACCGTGCTGTCGCCCGAAGGGCTGTTTGTCTCACCACCGTTGCAGTACATTTTGTACGATTTGGGATGCCTGGACCGGATGGGGCCAGGGAGAGGAATGGCTGTGGCTACCAGGTCACCACTGGTCCTGGTATGGGGGGCACCATGAGGAGCTGCTGTGTGCGGAAAGTGGGTCCGCTGTCGCAACGCGATCGCATGGGCCAGTGTCGACCACTTCGCGTTAGGTCTCTTAAGCTACTGTGGCTGTTGTCCTTTTTTCAACAAAAATTCCAGCCTTTCCCATGGTTTCCTTCATCACACCTGCAAGCTCTATGTACAATTGAAGTGTCATAAATGCACTACCTGCCTACTACTACATTATGAATGATATACATTTAAGAATTAGCTGGAGACAACTCCATGTTTAAAACACACTGTATTCAAAAGAGAAGGCTTAACATTTAACATTGGTTAACGTTTGGCATGCACACCTGCATATAAAAAAATTACCGTACTACTAATACAATGAATGCTAAATATTAAGTGGTATTACAGTGGTATGACTACTTATATATTATCGCACCTCCGAAGAGCACGGTTGGCTTTGTACGATGCGAAAGAGGTTCAACACACATACAGAATACAATACTTTCCGAGCACATTATGCGTACCGAACCTCCAAGTTCCTTACTCTACCCTGAATAAGAATGTGTGCGGAGTACAGCTCCTTTTTAAATCCATTGCTGGCTGACAGCTGTCCCATGCTATGCAGCTCCCAGGGGGAGGGGTTATTTACCATACTTCACCACGCTGGTCAGTGTGAGTTTGGTGATGGCAGGGGGCTATAGAAGTGCATTACAACCATGTACTGAATATTGCTGCACTGATGGCAGGGGGCTATAGAAGTGCATTACAACCACGTACTGAACATAGCTGCATTGGTGACAGGGGGCTATAGAAGTTCATTACAACCACGTACTGAATATTGCTGCATGGATGGCAGGGGGCTATAGAAGTACATTACAACCACGTACTGAATATTGCTGCACTGGTGGCAGGGGGCTATAGAAGTTCATTACAACCACGTACTGAATATTGCTGAACTGGTGGCAGGGGGCTATAGAAGTGCATTACAACCACGTACTGAATATTGCTGCACTGATGGCAGGGGGCTATAGAAGTACATTACAACCACGTACTGAAAATTGCTGCACTTGTGGCAGGGGGCTATAGAAGTACATTACAACCACGTACTGAATATTGCTGCACTGATGGCAGGGGGCTATAGAAGTACATTACAACCACGTGCTGAATATTGCTGCACTGGTGGCAGGGGGCTATAGAAGTACATTACAACCACGTACTGAATATTGCTGCATTGATGGCAGGGGGCTATAGAAGTACATTACAACCACGTACTGAATATTGCTGCACTGATGGCAGGGGGCTATAGAAGTACATTACAACCACGTACTGAATATTGCTGCACTGGTGGCAGGGGGCTATAGAAGTACATTACAACCACGTACTGAATATTGCTGCACTGGTGGCAGGGGGCTATAGAAGTACATTACAACCACGTACTGAATATTGCTGCACTGGTGGCAGGGGGCTATAGAAGTACATTACAACCATGTACTGAATATTGCTGCACTGGTGGCAGGGGGCTATAGAAGTACATTACAACCACGTACTGAATATTGCTGCACTGATGCTCGCCACCTGAAAGCCACACAGCAGGACAATGCTATACTGTACAATATTGAAATGATTCTCCTACAAATACTAAACATCATTGTCTTAACAATCAATACTACTTTTAACATGAACAATAACTAATAAATGCACACGTAGTAATCGCCGTGCTAACCCTTAGCGTGCAATGTGAGCAGAACTTGTGTTGTAAGTCGTACCCAGTCCATTACCGTGCCACACACTCCCATTAACAAACCAACGACATTTACTGAATGTCCTCCTCCTTTACACGGCACAACCAGACAACACTTTGCACACCGAAGTGTCCAAGCCGCGTGCTGAGTGAAGCAAACCCCATTCAATTCTAGATTTAAAGCTTTCGTGACTGCTAGGATCCATACTCTTTGGTTCTATTGGGTAAAGTCACGTAGGTGAAAATTGTTATTTTATTTTCACCTACGTGACTTTACCCAATAGAACCAAAGAGTATAAACCCCATTCACTCTGCGCTCAGCGTTCAACAAAGTTGAACCTGGCTCGCCCTCACGCCTGCCCATCTCTCTCCGTCTCTCACCGGAGATTATTCCATTGATCGTCTTGCCTTGGCGTCCAGAGATCCGTGTGGATTATCCGTGAGGGTAGTTAAAGGTCGCGGTTATTCGGAGAAGTTTTTTTTATTAATTTTCCCGCCACAACCGCCGCGTCGCCAACGGCCGCTGAAGGCGATGTCCGAGACGCGCGGCCTGCGCATGCGCACTGAGGGTTGAGAGAAACCTGCGGGGAGGGGCAGCGGGGGGCGGGGAAGCCGCCGCCGTTGGCCACACCCACATTCTGGCCACGCCTATATTGAACCGACGTCACGGTGACATCATTCTGGGTCGGACTTTATCGTGGGCTGGCTGTGCACGCGAGGAGCTCCTGACTTCTGACTCTGAATTCGAGAAAAAATCAAAGATTCACGATGTCTACCTTCGTCGAGATAGGTAAAGTTTAACGTTAGTGTTAGAGATGTGTGTTTGTGTTAAATGTTGAGCCTGTGGACAAAACTGCTGGGGATGTGCCAGATGTCTCCATCTAACGTTAAGGAGGTTGGAGCCTGGATAGTGCATACCAGGTGCTACAGGCTACATGATGGGAAGCAGAAGGCATTCTAGTAAAATAGGTTTTTGTTTGTGCGTTAATGCTCCTCCTTTTCCTTTACCAACCCATACTCACCAGCATGGTGAAGTATGTGCAAATAACCAACACGATTCGTGCGATCGTCAAGAGGCTCTCCAGCAGGGGATTGGCAAAAGGCCGTACAGGAGCAGTTTTGTGAAAAATCATTGATTCTTTCATAATGTACATCTATGATTTATTATTATTGTTCATGTGGGTAACCTCGGCGAGGGGGGAAGCAAGGTCGGGAAGAGCGGGGGATGGGGCCGCTTTTGACCACGCCCATATTTAGGTGACGTCACGCCCTTTTGCTGTGACGTCACTATAGCAGGGAGTTATCCTTGGCTGGCTGTGCATGAGGAGCTCCCGAGTTATAACTCACAAGATCTGAGATTAGACCAAAGATTCATGATGTCCACATTTGTTGAGATAGGTAAAGTGTAATGTTCGTGCTATGACGGGGCTTTGGGCCACTTTTAAATATTGAGATCTCGTTAGTGTTTTAATCGGACGCTCAGCAGGGTTTGAGCCAGGATAGTGCATAACAGGTCTAAAAGTGTGGTGTCGGGCTACATGGTGGGCAGCAAAGGGCAGTCCATCAAAATTGGTTGTACTATACATACTATACGTCTTCACCAACCCACATTAACCAGAGTGGTGAAATGTGGATTTGAAGCTTTCGTGACTGCAAGGATCCATACTCTTTGGTCCCTTCACCTGATGAAGGCCACTTGTTTTGTGGCCGAAACGTCGTGATTGTTGTTCATTTTATTTATTTATTTTTCCCTACGTGACTTTACCGAATAGAACCAAAGAGTACATATGTTATCTCCCGCGCAATATGGTATCTCCCTCGCAAGATGTTATCTCCCGCGCAAGATGTTATCTCCCTGACAAGATATTATCTCCCTCACAAGATGTTATCTCCCTGACACGATGTTATCTCCATGACAAGATATTATCTCCCTCGCAAGATGTTATCTCCCTCACCTCGTATGCAGGAAGTCCGTGAGTTCGATCCAAATTGTGACGCCTGTAATATTTGGAGTTTGCGTGTCTCTTTCTCTGTCTTCTCGTGGCCGCGTGGATTATTCCCTGGGTCCTCCGGTTGTTCCTTTAACATTTAGAATCAACGTGCTTTCAGAGTTATTTGGCTGCTATAAATTTCCACGTGATGCGAATTATTTTCCACCTCGCTACCAAGCCGCGCCAGGGCAGTGCCGAGCCAGCCCCGTGTGGCTCTCAAGGCACCAAGTTATGTTTCCACTGCGGAACCCGAGCCGTGCCACGGACGTCACGTGTGACGAGCGCGTCGAGACGCATGTGGGTGGTGTAGTGCAGTAATTTTCTTTTTTTTTTTACTCGGGGGTACGCGGACCCCTGGGGGCTATGTGGCAATGCCCCAGGGTGTACGTGAGATAATGTATAAATATGTGAAATCATATCGGACATGAGTCATTGGTGAATAGTCATGTATGAATCGGACAATGTAAAGTAACTACGATACAATTTGTATCCACGTGGTAACCTGGAACGATATGAAAGCACTTTCTAAGCTCACTGATCGTACACAATGCGGGTTTACAAGAGCAGCCAGGGAACTAATGACGTCTCGCGTGCAGAGCGTCCGTTTAATTTGTTTTTATTCGCTTGCAGTTACTAGCAGCTGGTTAGGATATACCTCTCACAAAGTGGACAATTGGTTAAAATATTGACGTTCATTATTCACACGTTGATTTCTCAGAACCACGTTGGGTCAAGGGGGGAGTGGGGGGGGCTACTCGGTTTAAACTAAATTCAACAACGAGGGGGGGCACCGGTAGCCAACAACGGTTGAGAACCACTGGTGTGATGTGCGCTGGTGTCCTTACCGTGCACTCACCGAATGTCACTCACAATGTACGCGTCATTATCCCCGCCCCTGGCCCTGCTTGGCCCCAAGCCATATTCAGACACCGCGTGAGGTTAGCGTATCCCGGTTTTTGGTTCTAGCGCAACATGGAAAACGGCCAGTGGAGAACCAGGCAATAGAAATGTGGGAGGCACTGTTGGCACGTCCATATAAAACTGCACATGTTATCCCGTGGATACAAAATGCAGGTTAAGAGGAAGAATCGAGGCACGGTGATAAAAAAAAAACGTGATAACCCAGCAGGGTTTGAGCCAGGATAGTGCATAACAGGTCTAAAAGTGTGGTGTCGGGCTACATGGTGGGCAGCAAAGGGCAGTCCATCAAAATTGGTTGTACTATACATACTATACGTCTTCACCAACCCACATTAACCAGAGTGGTGAAATGTGGATTTGAATCTGTCGTGACTGCAAGGATCCATACTCTTTGGTTCTATTGGGTAAAGTCACGTAGGTAAAAAATAAACCAACAAAAATCACGACGTTTTGGCCACAACACAAGTGGCCTTCTTCAGGTGAAGGAACAGAACTGTCGGGACGACAGCACTTCAATTGAAATGTGGTCAAGTAACCACCATGATCTGTGTGGTCACGGGGATGCTCTCGCAGAAGCTGACAAGCTTCCATCTTGGCAGTAATCATGTTGCCTCTTTTTTACTCTCAGCGTCTCTGCAGCGCTTGCAGCGCTCGCACTCCTCGCCCCATGCACCCCCCACCCTCCCCCTCTCTGACTTATTTAACTGCCCTAACCCTGGTTTCTCTCCCACTTCAGTAAAACAGTTTCCTTGCTGTGGTTGTCACACCTGATGATGAGTGCTTGTGTTGCATTCGAAACGTCGTGATTTATTTCTATTTCTATTTTTTTTCACCTACGTGACTTTACCGAAAGAACCAAAGAGTATAGCTGACAAGCTGTCAGGGCAAAAATGACTTTGCATATTCCAACTAATATTTTTTGCCCTGGTTTGTGTCTGACCATGCTGGGCACGGCTTTGTTAACGTGTACGATATTCAATGGGGTAAAAGTCCCCTAATGGTAATACAACTTTATACCACAGGTGTACTCACACTGGAGCAGCGTCGACATTTATGAGAAAGCTTTACACATGAGTACCATGTGCGGTTCTTTACCGACATTCCCATCCCTGCACCTGCCTCCCCTGTCCCTAATGCAATGAACCCTCTACC
The DNA here is from genome assembly GCF_048934315.1 of Petromyzon marinus. Taxonomy (NCBI): domain Eukaryota; kingdom Metazoa; phylum Chordata; class Hyperoartia; order Petromyzontiformes; family Petromyzontidae; genus Petromyzon; species Petromyzon marinus. Next base: position 2,191,307 of record NC_133683.1, read on the forward strand.
CCCACATTACCTATGCAGAGCTCGTGGAGAGAATGAATGAGGAGGAGGGAGCGGAGGGGCATGAGGCTCAGCCTTCAAAGGTGCCGCAAGACTTTTCGACGTCATCATTTCAATCTACCCTGGCCCAGGTACGATGCGGCACAACGTGGATTTGCACAGCCTATAAATTAACTTGGCTAATGTCAAAAGATGGGAAATTCCTGGTATTTACAGATTTAGTTGTTGTTTGCATTCACCAACTAATGGGCCCCAAAGTGTAGACATGGCTGCTCCTCATTTATAGATTTGCAGCCTTTGCAGCAGTGCGTTTTGGTGACTATACTGTGCTGATGAGTCCGAATGAGGATTACACCGGTCCACAGTTGCATATCACTGCATAACTGCTGCTGTTAGTCTGTCACATTTGCTCAACTTTATTTTGATGGTGGTTTAAGATAGCATTACCACAATGCACTTTAGAAAATACTGATGTTTTTTGTATAATGCACAGGGGCTAGATGCTTTGTGTACACATTTCTCCAGGTCTCTGGTTTCCTCCCATAGCTAAATGACACAGTGTAACTGGTATTGGCCAAACGTACCAATGCTGAAAAAATACATGCAAATTATTCAATTGGAATTAAACTAAGCAACTTCGTTCTCGACTGCAAAAAAACAGAACTTGGTAGGACCCTCCTTGAAAATAAAAATGTAAACTCATTGAGGTTTTCCTGGGTAAACAAGTACATCATCATAGCAATAAACAACTTGCATACAAATAGCAGATTAACTTATGTCCTGATACATGTATCATGAGCTTATGAATAAATATACATTTCATGCATAAGCTATTACATCTCTCATATTCGTGTGTGTGCTTGCCTTTGCGTGTAGGACACTATCTACTTTTGCGATGGAGTCCGTCGGATCGATTTCATCCTCGCGTTCGATGATGAGGTCCATTCTCAGGACGCCATCAACAATCAGGTGAGAACGAGGAACCTACAAATAATGCTCCACCTTCCTGCACCCAGCATTATCACCCCTCCCCACGTGCAACACCACACGCCTCTAAACCTAGGTTTGACGCAGTGGTGCCAGCTCAGCTCTCTGACTGCTGAGTCACCCTGCCACCTCCATACGAGTCTTTAAATCCACAGTATACATCCTTTATCAAACTGTATCGTCAACTGCAGACCACGCTAGTCAATGAACGCTAGACTCCCATCACTCAACTCGCACATCCATACCCTGAACCATACGCCTCACTGCTTTGGCGAACAACAATCAATTATCGTTACGTATCACACTCCATCCACAACTCCTCAATAAATACACCACTTTCATATTGCACACACCGACACCCAGACATAACTTACAGGATATATGTAATATCCACATTCTAACTGCCAAATGGAAAACTATTATAACAGTGCTGAAGTACCCAGTATGCATTCTCTGCAATATTGATGTTTTTGTTTATTTTGTTGCTATTGTACCCACGCACAATGGATCTATCTCCCTTGTAAAATAGCAAAGCAACTAGCTAAGTGAGACCATCCCTGTAACAAATAAGGTAAACTCAAAGAGTTGATTGACAAAGAGCTGTGCAAATTTTTATTTTATTAAGGTCTGCTGAAGTGACACCGACTGAAGCATTTCAGTGATGCTACTTTGCAGAGCCGTTCTCTGATTGATTCCCATGTGAGGCTCTACTCACTGTAAGAGTTCAAGAAGTTTCCTCACCTCTTGACTTGACTCCCACAGTGACACAACTGAGAACAATGTATAACACAGATGGTCAATTTTGTTTGACAGAAGAAGAGGACCGAATATCAGGCAAGCCTGATGAAGATGGGGCTAGATCTCGAGATTGAACCCAAGGAGGTAAGTTTCCTGCGTGTCTCTCTGCTATAGATGACAGACACTGTATACAAATAAAAAGGTGTTAGACTGTGATTGCTTCAAAATTTCACTGCTGGCATACATTCCTTGAGTAGGAGCGCTAAAGATCCCCGCTGGAGGGTATATGGCCTACTCTTCTCTGCTTGCCAGACGTCTTGAAAGAGATAGCGAATACCCATACTTTACCCCACCATGCACAATCTTAAGATGGATTAATTGTGGCTTAGCCATTTATACTGGAGGGTATAACAGTCTCCACCTTAATGTGGCATGCCAGCTATTTATACTGTAGTAATAAGTGTTCGATAACTGCACGTACGTTATGCAATTTGCTTTTGGGTTGTGCCACACGTTGATCGGCACGAGGTGCTAACAACACGTGACACAAGCACGAAAATCCACGCGGCCGTGGACACTCTTCCAAATGAGACCATCCTGTTCCCTTGAACTCTCACCTGGTCAAACAAAGTCTAATAAATACAACTAAATGCACTCATCTAGAGTCTGACGATGAACTTCGTGCCATCCACTAGGAGTCGGTGAGCGGACGCACCACCTTTGTGAAAGTACACGCGCCATGGAACCCACTCACCACCTATGCCGAGATTCTACACATCCAGGCAAGATTCTGATGGTCATTGTAATGATGATCATGATGATGCCGATGATTGTGATGATGATTGTGGTGATGATTGTGATTATGATGGTGATAATGAATGTGATGACAATAATGTTTGTGAAGATTCATCATGGTTGTGATGATAATTGCGATGATCATGCATGTGATACAGAGTATGATGGTGACGGTGATGATTGTGATGATTATAATTTATGACGTTCAACGATAATAATCGTAGCACTGACATTACGAGATATCGAGAGACGTAAATATACAAACGGATTAGAAAAACGTACATTTGGAAAAATTTGCATATTAGCAACATATTGACTCTTTTTAGAAAAGTGAATGGGCTCGGGAAGGGCACGTTGCTTGAAGGGATGATGTCTGCTGGCCGAAAATGACATTGGAGTGGCAGCAGAAGGAGAGAACGTGCCCAAGATGATGTATATCATAGAGATGGCGAGATAAGATTGGCTCATGTGCGTGTGCTCATGACTGGGGATATTGGTGGGACAACTTGAAGAGTGGGTGGGATATGCAGTGGAGGCTTTTGGCATATTAATTGTTGCATTATAGGACTTGTTGTATTATAGGACTTGTTGTATTATAGGACTTGTATTATAGGATTTGTATAGAATGTTGTATTATAGAACTTGTTGTATTATAGGACTTGTTGTATTATAGGACTTGTTGTATTATAGGACTTGTTGTATTATAGGACTTGTTGTATTATAGGACTTGTTGTATTATAGGACTTGTATTATTATAGGACTTGTTGTATTGTTGGACTTGTATTATAGGACTTGTTGTATTATAGGACTTGTTGTATTATAGGAATTGTTGTATTATAGGACTTGTATTAGAGGACTTGTTGTATTATAGGACTTGTTGTATTATAGGACTTGTATAGAACGTTGTATTATAGGACTTGTTGTATTATAGGATTTGTTGTATTATAGGACTTGTTGTATTAAAGGACTTGTTGTATTATTGGACTTGTTGTATTATAGGACTTGTATAGATTGCAACAACTTGGGGAGACCTTCATCCATTCGTGGACTGATTTTGGCTGATGATGATTCCATGTGCTCAAGGCAAAGGGTTTAATACATTTAAAATCAAACAGGTGCCACTCAAGGAGAGCGACCTCCCCCAGGTGTCAGGCTCAGACAGTGGGCCTCTTCACTACCTGGGAAATATTCACCACCTGAAGCCGGGAGCCGTGCCCAAACAACCGGACTATTTCACGGCACCCTACCGGCGTTCGCAGCAGGACATCTATCCTATAAAGGATCATGACGTCCTCATCCCACCGGCCGTACGCAGCCAAATCGTACGTTTGTATCAATAATGCTGTATAAATAATGCCAGAATGGGGTGGTTTTTTTGCAAAAACATGTTAATTTAAAAGGGTTTTGTCGTGTTTTTATCATTTTAATTAAAGTTTTCAGCTCTGTATCGCAACTTGCGATCTCTGAGTGACATGTGGTTAGAAGTGTAAATCATTATGGTTTATTAAGAATGCCTGGATTTATGATTTATGGGTTGTGGTAATATGTGTCCCTGTAGAGAAAGCTACCAAATTTTTGGGATGCTTAACCAGGAGACATGGTGAGCTAGCAGCCCCACCCTTTGTAAGTCCTGCCCACATTATATAACCACGTCCCCTCAATCACTCTCCCCTGCACAACAAAAGAATGAAAGACTACTGTTGATATGGTTCTTGGTGAGCAGGTATCCTGTCGAGCCAATATTGTGGGCATTTGGGGTTTTGATAGTATTGTATTCTGAATAAATTGCCTTTGTGCATGGAAAGCATGCATAAAATGTCTCCTTGAAATCTGGATATTGTACTTGCTGAAATCGGTACATATCTGCTTCAGTTTTTGGGGTGTTCTATGGACCTTTCCGAGTCGGGACTCAATAAGAGTTGTGGGCCCATTATAACTGTGTAGGCTGGTGGTGGTTGGAGAGGGGGAAACATTTCAGAGTGGAGTGAGTCAATAATAGCTTACCCACCCAGCCCTATGTTTCATGCATGTTATGTTTGTCATGTGTGTCATGTGTGCTCACACAGGTCCACTACATGCTGCAAAACCCCATGCCACAAGACAGCACGAACATATTAAATATCAACCAAATGATTGAAAATGGCTGCTATACTGCAGCCTATCCACTGCATGACGTAAGTTGTTGGGGGGGTAGGGGGTGGAGGGCACACTGACACCCTACGGGAGGCCCATGTACGACACCTGAATTGCACACCTGTATAGGACGCTATAGCATAGTCTAAAGCTTACCACATACTTAACATTAGTGTCCCACAGAGATGCGCCGCATAGGTGTCCAGGTTCCCCAGCTCACTAAACACACCTCTGATTTGCATGGTTGGCTACATACGGTGCAAAAGAAGTTCAATATCCATGCATTGGAAAGGACTCCACGAGCACTCTAGAGAGCCATTCTCAAGGGTATTTGGCCGACTATTTCACGTGGGACAGAAGTCTTTGGAAGAATTAGAAGTACCCACACTTCATCCCACAACACGTGAACAACCAATAGATTAACTGTGGGTGCACCCATTTACACTGCTTGCTGGGAAGAAGCAGCGTGATTAAGAAACGTGGTCATTGTTTTAACTGTCGTTCCCATGAAATCAAATGGGCGACCTCTAACTTTGCAAGTCCAGTGCAGTGTGCAACACCATTACACCACAGCAGCGCCACGGCAGAGTTTTGGGGGGGTGGAGCTGGTAATTTGTGAATGTCCATGCAGTGTTTGTGACTAACAATTGCTTTCCCCATGTCAGAGTGAGTCTGTTCATCCCGCCAAAAACCCGAACACGCTGGGCGACCGCAACACGCTGCGACGGGAGTGGGCGAGAGCCGGGCGCTCTTTCAAGGAGCAGCCTCTTGACCTTGTGCGGTAAGTTCATGCCCTATCCACTGCTGGATGAAGACTTCCCCAAGCCTTCGCCATCTCTCCCAGTCTCCTGATGCAACGATCCATGTGGCTCCTGCACACATGCTGATTTCATTACTTAAATCTCTGTGGTGCACATCCTCTCAGACGCATTCCTTCTCTTGACTGCCACATCATTCTTAGTCTCGACCACAGGCCATCGTACCTCTTAGCGACGTGCCCTGTCCAGAAAGGTCCTAAGGCTGGACTTGAATGCTAGCTGGGAGTTGATAGCACAGACGGCTGGGGAAATGGAGTTCCAGAATAGCATTTGCCCATGCCTTCCCTGCTCTTCACATTTCCCTCCAGCCCATGGTCCTTGCTTACATATTCGATAGCTACACCACTGGTGCCATGTGCGGTTGGTGATGTTTGCGCTGTGTGTGCGAGTGATGTTGTCGGCACAGGTCATACTTCGGGGAGCAAGTGGGGCTCTATTTTGCATGGCTCGGCTTCTACACAAAGATGCTGATCTTCGCTGCAATCGTCGGCCTGATCTCCTTTTTCTTTGGAGTATTCAGCAATGACCGTGACATCACTAGGTACTGGCCCGACACATGCATACAGACAAATGCATACAAACACACACACACATACACTCATGTGTCAGATGTAGAACTCACACAGATCTCCTGTATAGCAATACAGACTGAACAATGAGTATCAGCAAGCACCTACTAAGGCTATACACAAGTACATATACACGTAAAGTACATATAGACATATATATACACTTATATACAATCCCATGGGATGCTGCCATGGCGTAATAGTTACATTTCTAGAATTGCAGTTTATAGATTTCCAGTGCGATCGCCTGGCATGGCAGCTGAAATAATGGCTAGGTTTCTTCAGTTATCCCACATATGCTCAGCAGTATAAACGGAGACACTGCAGTTAGATGATTGGCAGTTCAGATGTGATGGGGTAAAATATGGGTACTCCCACCGTGTCCAAGACGTCTGGCCATCATGGACGAGTAGGCCAAATATCATCTCGAGGGGCAATCTAGAGCATTCTTTAGTGGAGGACCTTCCACCAGCAGTGGCATGAGCAAGCAATTTCAGGGCCACATCTTTAACATTTCACTATTAAAGTACATATGCACATATATACAATCTCATACAGTTTATATACATATACAGTACAAATATAGTACATTCAATATATTGTATATGTTCCAAATGTCTCTGTTTCTAAAAGTAAATCCAAAAAATCAAGCCTAGCTACAATATTTCGGACAATCCAGGGAAAATTAAACATTGTTTTGGATTGCTCAGAAAACATGACATCGCCCATTGTGACGTCACTCACGACGACACGTATCACGTGGCATCGGGTTTCGTCACTCTTGTTCACATGAATATATTGTACATTCTTACGAATTGTAAATAATCCGAAAATCAAAAGCAAAAAATATTCAAATCCAAAATGTTTAAATGTGAAACGTATCCTTATAATACGACTTACACACATAGACTCTTTGGAGCTGCATGACGGACAGCGGGGAGCAAGTGCAGGAAATACATTGCTGTACTCTGTGTCTGGAGTCTTCGCTTCCCATATTCAACCCGTACTGACCAGTGTGGGATGACTAGAATTAAATAGCCCTCATGACCCACGAGGTGTGGGGAGGCCCTCAGCCAGAAGTCGATTGATAAAAGGGCTGTAAACACCCCTGGAAATCAATACATAGAGATGTTACACCACTGATATCAACGAAAATTATAATTAAACATCAGCAAATACCTTCTTTGGTTCTTTCGGTAAAGTCATGTAGAATGAGAATAAAATAATAAATTGATAAAATAAAATAACACAATAATATTCTCACGACGTTTCGGCCCCAACACAAGCGGCCTTCATCAGGTCAAGGGACGAGACTGTCTGGTAGGACAGCGCTGGAGTGAAAGAGCCACGTTCAGATCACGGCCTTTAAGCTGTGTGAGAGGAACAAAGCGCCTTGACAAAGGAATTAGCATATAATTTAGCATTGAAATGGCTGAATGATTAGCTTGTGACTGGTCACAGAAATAGCTATGTTAAAAGTTAAAGCATACACATCCGCAGAGGCACCCCTTGATAAAGGAATTAGCATAGAATTTAGCATTGAAATAGCTAAGTTAAAGCATACACATCCGCAGAGGCACCCCTTGACAATGGAATTAGCATAGAATTTAGCATTGAAATAGCTGAGTGATTATCTTGTAACTGCTCACAGAAATAGCTACGTTAAAGTCAGAGCATACACATTCACCGAGGCACTTAGTACAAATCAAACAGGAGAATTTAGCATTGAAATAACTAGGCGAATTTAGCATTGAAATAACTGAGTGATTAGCTAGTGACTGATCACAGAAATGACTATGTTGAAGTCAAGGCCTACACATCTGAGCTATTCACAGTACTATATAGTGAACCAATAAGAAAACGTGCCAGTTTGTAGGTGGGGGAGTTGATAGTAGCTGCCATCGTTGAGAACTACTCAACGATGGCAGCTATACAAAAATAAAAAGAGATCCCACCAACAGCCTGGTCACCAAAACGAACAAAATCATCTCTGATTCAACAGCATTAATTGATGAGATCAAACAGTTCTCGTTGAAACCCTCTGCTGCCAGACCACCAAGATTATATGGCCTTCCAAAGATACACAAAGAAGATACACCCCTTCGTCCCATCGTCTCTACTATCAACTCCCCCACCTACAAACTGGCACGTTTTCTTGCTGATATACTGCGACCTTTCACTGGAAAAACCACCTCTGCGGTACTAAATTCTACTCACCTGGTATCGACAATCAAAGGCATTTCCCTGTCCCCAAACGACCTGCTTGTCAGTTTTGATGTGGTGTCCTTGTTCACCAAAGTCCCGGTACCTGACACCATCGCTATCATTGAAGACCTGGTTCATCAAGGACTGCATACTGATGTACCCCCCCTGGTGAGACATTGCTTAACCAACACATACTTCACCTGGAATGGAACTTTCTACAAACAAACTGAGGGCACCCCAATGGGCTCCCCCCTATCTCCGGTTGTAGCCAACGTATTCATGGAAAAATTTGAAACTGACGCCATCCAGACTGCCACTCTACGCCCGACCTTATGGAAGAGGTACGTTGATGACACCTTTGTCATCTGGCCACATGGCCAGCCTGCTCTAGACCAATTCCGCGACCACATCAATTCCATACACCCAGCAATCAGATTTACCATGGAGGTCGAAAAAGATGGCAAACTACCCTTTTTGGATGTCTTAATTAAAAGGAGACATGATGGTTCAATGAGCCACTCTGTCTACAGGAAAGCTACCCATACAGATGCTTACTTGAAACCGGATTCCCACCACCATCCATTCCAGAAGAACTCCCTCATCAAGACTCTATACCATAGAGCCCAATGCATTTCCGACCAGGAACACATTACCAGTGAACTCAAGCACGTACACCAGGCTCTCAGGGCTAATGGCTACTCCGACTACACAATCCACAAAGCCATCACTCCAGTCATGAAGAAGGATCCTCTTGTGGAGCCACTCAAAACCATCACCTTACCCTACATTGCAGGGGTCACTAAAAAGATCTCCAAAATCCTGAATAAACACAAGATCCAGGTCCGATTCAACACAGTACATAAAATCCGTGATTTAGTTCCATCTGTAAAAGATGCTGTTCCAGACATACAATACCCGGGCGTTTACAAACTAAAGTACCTCTGTGGTAGTAGCTACATTGGAGAAACCAAAAGACATATCTCGGACCGCATCCGCGAACATAAAGCAGACTTGAAACACGGTAGGACGAACTCCTCTGCCGTGGCAGATCACTGTTATAATTCAGTGGGCTCACATGACATTGACTTCTCCAAGACGGAGGTTCTTTGCAAACCAACCGGCTACCATGAGAGATTTGTTCATGAGGCCATTCACATATACAAGCACAGAGACAATTTCAACCGAGAAGATGGATTCTGGCTTAGTAACCACTGGAAAGATGTTTTAAACCATTTCTGTTCTTAATTAATTGTATTTTTACGATGACCTTCAGACCGCAGCTCTTTCGCCAGCATTGACTCTTAATACCTCTCACACCACGGTTAATGGTATGGTTTTACAACATGGAGTATAATAGCGCCTCGCAGCTGTCTCTCTCTCCCTCCTCTGTTCCGACCATGGACGAACTCGTCCGTCTGAACGGGGCCCGTAGCTATCCGTGGTGCTAAAGTTGAGGGTAAGAATCCACCCATTTTTTCGCCATATAGCATTGTGATATATAACGACTTATTGTTGGTAGCTTAGCTGATTGGAGAATATAGAATGTATTGATAACATTAAGGTAATTTATATTTTAGTTTTTTATTGGTTCACTATATAGTACTGTGAATAGCTCAGATGTGTAGGCCTTGACTTCAACATAGTCATTTCTGTGACCAGTCACTAGCTAATCACTCAGTTATTTCAATGCTAAATTCACCTAGTTATTTCAATGCTAAATTCTCCTGTTTGATTTGTACTAAGTGCCTCGGTGAATGTGTATGCTCTGACTTTAACGTAGCTATTTCTGTGAGCAGTTACAATCTAATCACTCAGCTATTTCAATGCTAAATTCTATGCTAATTCCATTGTCAAGGGGTGCCTCTGCGGATGTGTATGCTTTAACTTAGCTATTTCAATGCTAAATTCTATGCTAATTCCTTTATCAAGGGGTGCCTCTGCGGATGTGTATGCTTTAACTTTTAACATAGCTATTTCTGTGACCAGTCATAAGCTAATCATTCAGCCATTTCAATGCTAAATTATATGCTAATTCCTTTGTCAAGGCGCTTTGTTCCTCTCACACAGCTTAAAGGCCGTGATCTGAACGTGGCTCTTTCACTCCAGCGCTGTCCTACCAGACAGTCTCGTCCCTTCACCTGATGAAGGCCGCTTGTGTTGTGGCCGAAATGTCGTGAGAATATTATTGTGTTATTTTATTTTATCAATTTATTATTTTATTCTCATTCTACGTGACTTTACCGAAAGAACCAAAGAAGATGAATCATTGCAGTCACGAAAGCTTTAAATCGAAATCAGCAAATACATTTTACTTTGGAAAATGCTTGATGTTGGAACCCATAATTTAGTCTGATTTTGTTTAAAGGGAGGGTATGACACATTCAAAGGTGGCATGACCTTTAGGCAAATTATATTTCTCATCCAAGTGTACTATGCCCATTAGTGTGTTTATGTTCGTGCGTGTCTATGTGTGCAGTGGAGAAATATGCAACAACACCATCGGAGGATCCCTGGTCATGTGTCCCCAGTGTGACCAAAAATGCACCTTTTGGAGGCTAAATGATACCTGCGAGACTGCGAAGGTATCACACAAATACACCATCGATGTTCCCTCTAAATAAGGATACTTATTGTTTTTTGGTGCTGTGCATCATTATCACAAAGCCAACTCACGTTGCTGAGATTGTATCATTAACATTAACCATGATCACTAGATTGCAGCACATCATGCTAAACACTATGCTGCCATTCGTGTGGGTGTTAAAAATTTTTATACTAATAATACACGTGTGATCATTTTTAAGGTAGTTAGTTATAGTTTTAGCAAATAGGGCATTTTAATGGACTAAGTCGATGGTTAGACAAATACATGAAAATGAATGCATCGTCACATCCCAGCGGGAGTGCAAAAGTTACTTTGTCTGAGTAAATCCGACACGATGTATTTCATGAGTATTTCTCCACGATCAATACAAGTGGACAAAGTATTTTGAAATCTGAATTTCAGTGCTAATTAGTTGACATGTCATAACGAAATAATGATTATTCACTTTAAAGTGTCAGAAATGTATGTCCACAATCATGGAACTGCCCATTGCTTATTTTGCTCTTTCTGTCACATTTATACAGATTTGTTTGATACATGAATAGCGCTATAATATCAGACATTGTAGAGCATTGTCATCTCCACAATTTAATGGATGTTTCATGAGTGATTAATCTATTTTAACTTAAAAATCAATCGATGCATCATTACTTTCCTGCTGTTGATATTGAAAAGACGTGGATGCTAAGATTTAAGGTTTAATTGTGACTAACACCTCTGATTGTGCCGTTGCAGACTTCACACATGTATGAAAATCCGGTCACCATATTCTTCGCAGTTTTCATGGGACTTTGGGGTAAGTGATGCTAAGCATTGGCACACATTGTCCAGACACAGTGACAAGTATCAACATGTTTGCAATGATGATGAGCACATTTGGCCACATACAGTGTTAAAGAAGTTCAACATACATACGTACAACCATATACAGTACCATCATGTCTTGCAATGTTCGTATGCAGTGATCCTGACAGTCCTATTATGAACCCACTGCTCAATGAGGGCAAATTTGGACCATGACTTGCACACATTGTCCTACTCTTACGAATGATAACCGATAATCTTTAATGTCCACTGTGAAGCAGATGGTGTGTATTTTTGTGTAATTAATACACGGGCAATATTAATCAGGGCAGCCACATAATTTGAACCACGAACCTCTGCAACAAGCAACGAATGCGGTACCCCAAGGCGATTCCATGAAAAATGCAAAGTGGCCAGGTGGCTCAGAGTTCAGAGTGCTGCGTTGCCGCCGCTGAGATTCTGTGTTGAAATGAAAGTGGCCACCTGCGATTAAACCAGTTTCTCAATTATAGCAAGATGATGGTCTCAACTCAGTCACCGATATCTGCACAACAAATACAAAAAATCCATAATGTTAAAGTTGGTTCTGTACTTAATTAGGCTACATTCCAGCTCTGAGAATAAAAATGTTAGCTTGACTATCACGTAACAAACGCTCCTCTCCGTGGCAAAGCATTTGGAAAAGAGCTACCCCTACTGTGTGGACCAGAGATCACAGAGGTAGCTCTGTGACATTCACTTTTGTGTAACGTTTTGTAACACGAAGAGCAGCACTGCTCTGTTATAGATCCAAAGGAAAACTCAATCTCATGCCATGCCACTCAGTGCAAGTGGGATAAAATTGTGGCAATGTACCAAAAAAAGCCAATAAAGGTATTTATGAAAGAAAAAAAGTACTAATGAAGTTACTTTGAACATTACATTTAACAGACTACATTAGGTAACCTTTGAACCCTTGAGCAATCGATAGTGAAATTACTTTTCTAAGTAAATCCTCCCCGTGTGGTGTGTCGCAACAGCCACGGTGTTCCTGGAATTTTGGAAGCGTCGCCAGGCATCGCTCGCGTACCGCTGGGACCTGACGGCAGCGGCGGAGGAAGGAGACCCCATCCGGCCCGAGTACCTGGCTCGCTGCACGACCACGAAATGTAACATCATCACCATGGTAATGCTTTTTGCTGTCACCACGGCGACTACCTCATTGCACACACACACCTCTGTTTTGTAATGTTGCATGTGTAACTGTTCACTGTTTTCCTAGTTTTTCTTCTAACATATTTGTTGGCCTTTGGTCAATTGTGTTTTCCTCCCAATATTATCCCGATTGTCCTATCGGCATCGTTATGAAACAATGTCCATTTGGAACTCTATGTTATGGAAAGGTTTGCTGAAGCAGATGTTACATAATTACTTATAAGATCCCTTCAAGTGAACACACACTAGAGGGTGGCCCTTTCGCATCAGCCCTGCTACAAAGAAATGTTCATGATGGTCAAACTCATCTTTTTTAATTCTGAAAGGTGAAATTTGTCCAAATTAAGAAAAGAAACAAATGTAATATTGGTGACCAGGCTGATCGGCTTACTACTTGGTTTTATTGGAGGCAGCTGCCTGGATTAAAACCAAGAAATCTCAGCGCTGCCAGCTCAACTCTCAGACATCAGGACCATCAAATCCATTCATTTATATCATCGAATGCTTAACTAGTAGTGGGGAAAACAAATAATAGTTCATCAGTCAACCTTAACGGCTCACACTAACATTGGTCACTCCGACAGACTAATCTATATACAAATGCTTTTCCGTCTGTGTCCGTGCATTGTGAGTGCAGAAGGAGGAGCCTCATATGCCTAAGAGGATACTGAGGTTCCGATACTGCCTCTCCGGGATCATGGTGTTGTTCTGGGTGAGTCCGCCAACTCAACAGCAACATTGAACCCCTTCTCCTGATCCAGTGAGCTATGGCCAAGTCACCTGCTATGTGCCTCATCTTGGAGGCGAAGCAGGTTTTGAGCCTGGGTACTGCACGAATGGGTAACCATCATGCACAAAATGGACTGTAGGCTGCTGCAGAGCTACCTTGTGGCCAACAGAGAACTGCATTCTTTTGCTTCCATCCTTTACCAACCTGTACTGGTGTGCATGGTGAAGTATGGGAAAATAACCCTGACAATCTGCGCAGGGTTGGGAAGGCCATCATCCAGCAGTGGATTCATATACGGGTTATACACATATATATATTTTTACTTGACCCAATCCCAACCTCCACACGCTGCTCCCCCAGTCAGAATCGCTCTCAAACTATGTTGTTCCTCCTGTGTGATCCATTGAGTGATTACAAGTGGGGGTATAGATACATGCATAATTATATAACTTACAGCCCTTTAAATTTCGATTTAAAGCTTTCGTGACTGCAATGATTCATCTTCTTTGGTTCTTTCGGTAAAGTCACGTAGAATGATAATAAAATAATAAATTGATAAAATAAAATAACACAATAATATTCTCACGACGTTTCGGCCACAACACAAGCGGCCTTCATCAGGTGAAGGGGGGCGAGACTGTCTGGTAGGACAGCGCTGGAGTGAAAGAGCCACGTTCAGATACGGCCTTTAAGCTGTGTGAGAGGAACAAAGCGCCTTGACAAAGGAATTAGCATAGAATTTAGCATTGAAATGGCTGAATGATTAGCTTGTGACTGGTCACAGAAATAGCTATGTTAAAAGTTAAAGCATACACACCCGCAGAGGCACCCATTGTTAAAGGGATTAGCATAGAATTTAGCATTGAAATAGCTAAGTTAAGGCATACACATCTTGACAATAGGATTAGCATAGAATTTAGCATTGAGATAGCTGAGTGGTTAGCTTGTACCTGCTGCAGAAATAGCTACGTTAAAGTCAGAGCATACACATTCACCGAGGCCCTTAGTACAAATCAAACAGGAGAATTTAGCATTGAAATAACTAGGCGAATCCAGCATTGAAACAACTGAGTGATTAGCTAGTGACTGGTCACAGAAATGACTACACATCTGAGCTATTCACAGTACTATATAGTGAACCAATAAAAAACTAAAATATAAATTACCTTCATGTTATCAATAAACTCTATATTCTCCAATCAGCTAAGCTACCAACAATAAGTCATTATATATCACAAGGGGCTTGAGTCACATCTCTGCAGACGTAGCAAGATCTGAAATTGCTGCAACCCTCAAAAACGCTAAGTTGCCACCCAGCAACATCAGCAAAGATAAACGTTTTGAATTATCTCAATTAAAAAATAGGGATGATATTGTCGTCCTCTCAGCCGACAAAGGCAATGCCACTGTCATCATGGACAAAACAGAATATAACAACAAAATTCAAGAACTACTCAACGATGGCAGCTACACAAAAATAAAAAGAGATCCCACCAACAGCCTGGTCACCAAAACGAACAAAATAATCTCTGATTCAACAGCATTAATTGATGAGATCAAACAGTTCTCGTTGAAGCCCTCTGCTGCCAGACCACTAAGATTATATGGCCTTCCAAAGATACACAAAGAAGATACACCCCTTCGTCCCATCGTCTCTACTATCAGCTCCCCCACCTACAAACTGGCACGTTTTCTTGCTGATATACTGCGACCTTTCACTGGAAAAAACCACCTCTGCGGTACTAAATTCTACTCACCTGGTATCGACAATCAAAGGCATTTCCCTGTCCCCAAACGACCTGCTTGTCAGTTTTGATGTGGTGTCCTTGTTCACCAAAGTCCCGGTACCTGACACCATCGCTATCATTGAAGACCTGGTTCATCAAGGACTGCATACTGATGTACCCCCCCTGGTGAGACATTGCTTAACCAACACTTACTTCACCTGGAATGGAACTTTCTACAAACAAACTGAGGGCACCCCAATGGGCTCCCCCCTATCTCCGGTTGTAGCCAACGTATTCATGGAAAAATTTGAAACTGACGCCATCCAGACTGCCACTCTACGCCCGACTTTATGGAAGAGGTACGTTAATGACACCTTTGTCATCTGGCCACATGGCCAGCCTGCTCTAGACCAATTCCGCGACCACATCAATTCCATACACCCAGCCATCAGATTTACCATGGAGGTCGAAAAAGATGGCAAACTACCCTTTTTGGATGTCTTAATTAAAAGAAGACATGATGGTTCAATGAGCCACTCTGTCTACAGGAAAGCTACCCATACAGATGCTTACTTGAAACCGGATTCCCACCACCATCCATCCCAGAAGAACTCCCTCATCAAGACTCTATACCATAGAGCCCAATGCATTTCCGACCAGGAACACATTACCAGTCAACTCAAGCACGTACACCAGGCTCTCAGGGCTAATGGCTACTCCGACTACACAATCCGCAAAGCCATCACTCCAGTCATGAAGAAGGATCCTCTTGTGGAGCCACTCAAAACCATCACCTTACCCTACATTGCAGGGGTCACTAAAAAGATCTCCAAAATCCTGAACAAACACAAGATCCAGGTCCGATTCAACACAGTACATAAAATCCGTGATTTAGTTCCATCTGTAAAAGATGCTGTTCCAGACATACAGTACCCGGGCGTTTACAAACTAAAGTGCCTCTGTGGTAGTAGCTACATTGGAGAAACCAAATGACATATCTCGGACCGCATCCGCGAACACAAAGCAGACTTGAAACACGGTAGGACGAACTCCTCTGCCGTGGCAGATCACTGTTATAATTCAGTGGGCTCACATCACATTGACTTCTCCAAGACGGAGGTTCTTTGCAAACCAACCGGCTACCATGAGAGATTCGTTCATGAGGCCATTCACATATACAAGCACACAGACAATTTCAACCGAGAAGATGGATTCAGGCTTAGTAACCACTGGAAAGATGTTTTAAATCATTTCTGTTCTTAATTAATTGTATTTTTACGATGACCTTCAGACCGCAGCTCTTTCGCCAGCATTGCCTCTTAATACCTCTCACACCACGGTTAATGGTATAGTTTTACAATATGGAGCATACTAGGGCCTCGCAGCTGTCTCTCTCCCCCTCCTCTGTTCCGACCATGGACGAACTCGTCCGTCTGAACGGGACCCGTAGCTATCCGTGGGGCTGAAATTTGAGGGTAAGAATCCACCCATTTTTTCGCCATATAGCATTGTGATATATAACGACTTATTGTTGGTAGCTTAGCTGATTGGAGAATATAGAGTTTATTGATAACATGAAGGTAATTTATATTGTAGTTTTTATTGGTTCACTATATAGTACTGTGAATAGCTCAGATGTGTAGTCATTTCTGTGACCAGTCACTAGCTAATCACTCAGTTGTTTCAATGCTGGATTCGCCTAGTTATTTCAATGCTAAATTCTCCTGTTTGATTTGTACTAAGGGCCTCGGTGAATGTGTATGCTCTGACTTTAACGTAGCTATTTCTGCAGCAGGTACAAGCTAACCACTCAGCTATCTCAATGCTAAATTCTATGCTAATTCCATTGTCAAGATGTGTATGCCTTAACTTAGCTATTTCAATGCTAAATTCTATGCTAATCCCTTTAACAATGGGTGCCTCTGCGGGTGTGTATGCTTTAACTTTTAACATAGCTATTTCTGTGACCAGTCACAAGCTAATCATTCAGCCATTTCAATGCTAAATTCTATGCTAATTCCTTTGTCAAGGCGCTTTGTTCCTCTCACACAGCTTAAAGGCCGTATCTGAACGTGGCTCTTTCACTCCAGCGCTGTCCTACCAGACAGTCTCGCCCCCCTTCACCTGATGAAGGCCGCTTGTGTTGTGGCCGAAACGTCGTGAGAATATTATTGTGTTATTTTATTTTATCAATTTATTATTTTATTATCATTCTACGTGACTTTACCGAAAGAACCAAAGAAGATGAATTACAGCCCTTTGTCAATCCAATCACCTGAAATATCTACAGGTGGCCCAAGGCAATGAATACATCATGAGCCGTATCATGTTATCCACCTGCTCCTGTCAACCTCGATTTGGGTTTCTCGAGACTAGTCCTCGGCCTTAAGGCCAGATGGAAAAGATTTCCTCAGCTCCTTGGCCTTGAGTGTGTGGCCTCAGTCCGAGGAGTTTTACTAGAGGTACCGACCTTGACACTGGCCTCATACTAGCGCACCCAACCTTGAGTGACCTTGACACTGATTGTGGCCTAAAAAGCTGCTGCCTTGGCCTCACCTTGGCCCTGTGGCTTTTGGTCTCAACTTCACATCTGAACGTGGCTCGAGGTCAAGCAGGGCCAGGGATAGTAATTCCTTTCATAACCTTGCATCATTTTCTACAATTGACCAAGTGACGTTACCATTACACGTTCATTGTGTGTGATGTTAGCGAAACAGCTCAGGTTTTGTTTAACATGTAGGCTTTTCGCGACCAATATCATCCATAATATTTTTTTTGGATTAGATCGCGTAAATATGTGTCATTAAACCCACCACCACCCGACAAAGCCAATTAGTAAAGTTGTTCACGTAAACAGAACATGCCAATTCGTTACTAGTATAGCAAATTCACAATATCTACAATCTGAGTACGACGTTTTGCCAGTCATTTGGTTCTGCTGTAGACAAACGAACTGGCACCTCCTGAGCCACACCAGGCTAGCTCGGCACAGCTAACTCACGGCTTGGTTATATAGTGGAAAAGAGCTACAAGACTGTAAATCTCACCCACCTCTGTGTTTCTTGTGTTACTGGCAGATCCTCCTGATTCTTGCTGCAATTTTGGGTGTGGTTGTTTACCGCCTGTCCATCTTTGGCATACTCTCCTCGAGTATCCCCAATCATGTGACCAAGATCAAGGTGATCGGTGCCCTACTCACACCTGATATGGTTACCACCATCACGGCCTCCATCCTCAACATCGTAATCATATTACTACTCAACAAAGGTTACGACAAGCTGGCCCTCGTCCTCACTGATCTGGGTAGGTGTCATCACCATCACGGTTTGCATATGTTTATTTTATTATACGCCACAAGAGAACACATGTAAATTTGAAGCTTGGATAAATGTTGTGCATGGTAAATAATGTCGCTGTAAAAATGTCATGATTTTAACCTTGCACCATGGGGCCATGAATAGCAGCATCAGTGCATCATCCAGTCACTTGTTCAACTACTGCCTGTTTTTGTCAGAACTCTCTTACATGTTTCCTCCAGTTTCATTCCGATTGGGCTATCAGAATCGTGTCTTGAGATGAAGTATCCAATGGGATCTCTTGTAGACCAGTGCAACCCTTAATGTCATGAAATGGCCCTAGAAGTGAATATCACTGAGCTACCTCTGAGACCCTTCATTCAAGTGAACTCTGGTTCACACATTAGGGGGAAGCACTTTTCAATCCACACTACTACGGAATATAATGTTAATCTCGTAACAGTCAAATTGCTCATTCTCACAACTAGAATTTCACCAAATTAAGTGATGAACCAAATGGTGTATGTTACAAATGTATATGCCATCATTAGTAACCGTCCTGAAGCCATCAATTCACTGCACTTGAGAACACATGTTACCAGAGGCCGCTGCCTGGATTTAAACCCAGGATCTCAATGGTGCCAACTTAGCACTCTGATTTCACCTCTCGATCCATTGAATCACTGAATGTAATTGTGGGCTGACCCTCACTGCTGCATTGCTACCTTCTAGTCAGCTGTCAGCTATCTGCTTGTGTTGCTCATGTTGCCAGCTACTGAGCCCTTTATTAGTAATTTATCCTGCTGAAGCCTGCACCCCCTCTGAAAGGTGACCCATGATAATTACTAAGATACACCTTATAGATATTTGAGAATCAAGTGCACTGGCTTTCAGACATCATACGGACAGTGTAAATGGCTTAATTGCAAATGGAGACTGAAGGACACTCCACAGGGCGAATGTGGTGAACAACACCTGGTAAACAACTTGTGCACTGTCACTCATTCCCCAGCAACATCTTTGAAATTAACTTTTGATCTTCAAATTAATTTTAATGGATATCAAAGCACGTCACATTGTGAAATGTTGCTATTCCTCAATGCGGCATCATTATCAGTGGCTTCTCGTAGCCTGTGTGCCAGAAACTATGAAAGTAACATCAAAACTGATTGCCCTGTTTGATGTTTGTGTCCATGTGTGCCTTTGTATCACACCCACAGAGATGCCCAAGACGCAAGGAGAATATGAGTATCGGCTGACGTTCAAGAAATTCTTATTTCAGTTCGTCAACTTCTACTCGGCGTCTTTCTACATTGCATTTTTCAAGGGGAAATTCATCGGCTTCCCCGGAAGCTACACTTACTTTGGAAAATGGAGAATCGAGGAGGTGTGTAGATCTGAGGGGTTGGCCCCTCTGTTTTCTATGCTGTTTGTACAACATTTTTATGTTTTACTTTTGTAGTTGATATTTTTCCCAACAATTGTCTTCACACCGTGCTGTTGGTGAAATGTCGAAATAAGGACTCTTTCTTTTGGAACTCTAAAAGGCCTCATTGTCTTCACACCTGGTCACCAGCTCTAGCATTAACACAGTCTCCGGAGTAAAACAGTTTTCGAAACCAGACTTGAGAGAGCACGAGGTCACCACGAGCAGAACACGTGTTAGACTGATGCAATTGGTAACCCAGTTAACTTGAGGGTGTTAGTTTATCACATATTTTGCAAGTAGTACCCTTGTGGTCTCTCATTGGACATTTTCAATTATATACCGTATTTATCAAACGCCATTTATTTAAAATTATATATTTGATCATCCTTAAAAATGTACAGTATTTCAGCCCCCCTCAAGGATATGTTTAGCCACTACCTATGACTCACTGTGGCGCAGTGGAGCATGTTGTGTTAGAGAACGGCCCCGTAATATGATATCAAGAACGAATTCTGGAGTAAGGAATTAAGCAGCATTGCGTTGTGCACACGTTAAATCAATGTCATTAAGACAGTGTTAATGACACGTAGTTTAACATTTACATAATTGCCATTCAGAGTCACCCTGAGTATTTGCAGTCACTCTATGCTCGGAAGAAAGTCCATTGCCCAAAATGTGCACCTGTTGCTCATGTTTCTGTTTGAAGGCAGACTTGTTGACACATGAGATGATTATAATGAGTATATTTGGTGTTATATTAAGGTGCCTACTTCTCCTGCTGCAGATTTGTAGAAAATCGTCACGAGGGCGATTCATTGATTGATATCCTCTCAAAAACAATACACATAAAGGATAAAGAATACAGCTTATTATTTAAGTGCCTCTGTGTTTTCTACCAACTTAATTTAATGTTTTACGATTATTATATTTACTAGACGATGCTCTGGAATTAAACTCACCTGATACTAAACACCAACTGCAGTATGCATGTTGTGTGTTGAACTTATTTTGCACCGTACACAGCCTGCATCGGATGTGTGGGGGAAGGACAACAAACAAAACATTATCAGATGCGCCACCATTTTCTTTATTTAAAATACATGAGGGGGAGGGGGAAAGTGTTTCTTATAATCTGGAGAATATTGATATTCTTAATCACTGTCCCCTCTAACATATGGAGCCGTCACTTTTGCAGTGTGCAATTGACTGAAGAGAAGAATGTGAGAGGATCATTAGAAATGATGTGTGGTATCCATATATGTATTACCCAATATTTCATATCTTCAGTGTTTAACCTGAATCTATTCTCCACCCCATCCCCCCTCCAGTGTCCCCCAAACGGCTGTCTCTTTGAACTGACTTCTCAACTCACTGTCATCATGGTAGTGAAGCAGATGGTTGGCAATTTTCAGGAGGTCATCATCCCGTAAGTATCGCATGAACACATGAAAGCTGTGAAGTCTGATTACGGCGTTTCCTCGTGTAACGCGGTAGATGCGTTCCTGAAAATTTCCGCGTGAAGTAAAAACGCGCAAAGCAAGGAATTACTGAGTTAATCACATTTTCACAGTAAATTCAACCTGCAGTCATCCCATGGTGGGATAAATAACTCAGGCTAGGCTGCCGTGTGACTGTATCATTCGTATACTTTATCAAACTGCTCAGCCGCGCAACTCAAGACAGTCGTTCATCGTCGACTGCTCAGGAACGCATCATAATGGCCGCGTTCGGCGTTTTAACAGTGTGCATTCCACATTATAATGGACACGTTCCACGTTGTGTGAAAAGTTTTCCCAAATATAAGAACCATGTTACAATGAAAATGTGTTGTGTGAAAACGCATTCAGCGAAAAGTCGGGTCGACAGCTTGTTAGCAGTGTGCACTGGTTAAGCAGTGAACACCAGTCAAGTGGACAAAGTTCACCTCGTTAGTATCATGCGATATTCCGATCAGACGCTTTGTACATAGTTTCATAATATTAGACAAGCAACTCCCATGACTGAAAGAGTGTAGTGGATTGACAACGGGCTAAATGAAAAACAGCTACTACTTAGGTTTTAGCAGTTGTTTTGTACAGCTCTCTGACATGTTTTGTGTCATACCGCATATTGTTTGGCATGTCTTGACGTTTCGCTCCACGTGCTTGGGATATTCACATGATACAACCTGAAAACGCAGTGGAAAGCTATGAAATAGCAAACCTAGAGTTGATGAACAAATGGATATGCACGTGTGTAAGGGTGTCTCTGTGTCTGCACATGCGTACCTCCCCCCTCAATTCCCCAGATGGTTCAGCAATTGGTGGGCCCAGCGTCGGGCCAAGCTAAGGCCTGAGGCTGTCTACACGCGCTGGGAGCAAGACATGGACCTACAGCCCCAGAGCCCACTTGGACTCTTTGATGAATACCTCGAGATGGGTACAATGAGCTCAGAGGATCACACTACGGAGTCAACGTGTTTTACTTTATTATAAAAAAAAACACACAATTGGGTATCATTTGACTATATAGGCACGTGTGTACGGCCCCTGTGTATCTGTCGGACATTGTTGTGGGAGGGAAATTACCCACACTTCGGGTTGTTGAAGGCAGGGAGCACAGATGTAAGAGCTTAGATGTACAATACAACAATGTAATTTGCTGCACTGTCCTATGCTGCTCACAACCCCACAATAACTATTGCATGGTCACCCATCCAACCAATTTTCAGGCTCAGCTCTCCTTAACTTCTGGGATCTGATTAAATCTGACGCATACTGGGTGATTTGGCCATAGGCACCAATCTATGGATATACTGTGACACAATTGTCTTTGAGCATGCGTGTATGTGCATATGTACGGAGTTAAGTTTTAGAAACAATAGGAGCACATATTTGCTCCTCTTGTCTGCTAACCAATGCAGCTACATTGGTCAGCTTGGGTTGACGTTTCTCCCCCTTACTATTTATTTAAAACTCTTGTGCATAATGTCCACTGTGGTTAACTGCTGTGATTTGTTGGCATTTCAGCCACAGTGCATATGCCTAAAAATGTGTGGTACGGTTAATGGAGTCCTCAATACAGGATGTGATCTAGTTATTATAGCCACCTAGTGGTGGAAAATGGTGCAAAAGAAACCCAGGTGAACCAGAGCTGAGCATTAAAGATGGTAGTGGCTGGTCGCATCTCAGTGGCCAATGTAATGGACACGATAATTTTGTGAACAAATGATACGAAAATGTGATCATATTTTGGGGTCTCCTTTGACTAAAACACATTCCATGCATTGAAAACATGTTTTGTTTGCTTAAAGTAATCACAACATAACAGCATTAAGAGTGTGTGTCTATATCCTGTTTCACTCATTATCCTATCCTTGCCCCCCTACCCATTCTCAAAATATACCCCAGTTATCCAATTCGGGTTTGTCACTCTCTTCGTGGCATCATTTCCACTTGCGCCATTGCTCGCACTGCTGAACAACATCATCGAAGTGCGGGTCGACGCGTGGAAGCTCGTAACAAAGATGAGGAGGCCTGTGGTTTCGCGAGCAAGAGGAATTGGAGCCTGGGCCGACATTCTGAGTATCATTGCCACCCTCTCTGTAATCACCAATGTAAGTCGCCAGATTGTCCGCTCGCTTTCTCGCTCAGTATCCCATCTTATGAGTGACATAACATGTCATGTTAGCCGTGTGGGTTCTTTTTACCATACTTCACCATTCTGGTCATGGCAGGTTTGAGAAGAGGTGTAGTGGGGGACCAGGAGCGGTTCGGGTATCACTCGTCACTGATGTTAGTCGTAGCTGGAAGTCAATTGCATGTGTGCTGAATTCAAAGTGCAGTGCACGAATCACTGCACCACCGCTCCTATCCACTCTCTCCCAAAATCGCAAAAGGTAAAGCCTTGCAATTGCTTGCTCATGTCACTGCTGGCAGAAGGGCCTCAACTAAAGGTAGCTCTAGAGAACCCCTCTACACGGTATTTGGCCTACTCTTCCATGATGACCAGACATGTTGTAAGTTGTGGAATTACCTGCGCTAAAACAGTGATGAACCCATTTATTTTGCTAATTGGACAGAGGTGGGGGAGATTTAAGAAAATTATCCATTGCTTCAACTGTTGTGTCAGGAGACTGAACTGACGACTACCAGATTGCAAGTCCTTATATGGTAACCATTTCACTCTGGCAGCAACCCCCCAAATTGTATTTGTGAAAATTAATGTAATTGCCAAGGTAAGATGTTCAGAAGCCTTGGTCAAATCATTGCATGCTAAGTGACCGCTATCGCTGTGCCTCCGTATGCTAATTCCACAGTCATGCATCTTGGCGTTCACAACGGACATCATCCCACGCCTGGTGTATTATTATGGATACTCAGCAGAGTATGGCACAGGTTCGCCTACAATGCATGGGTACACGGAGGACAGCTTTTCAATTTTCAAGATCAGCGACTTCAAGGAGCAAAATTATCCCAACATCCTGCCAGCCTGGTTTGATCCGGCAATCCACACAACCTGCAGGTTTGTGCCATTCAGTGTCATGCCCAGCTATCGGGGGTGCCGTCCCTGCGAATGTGATGCACTGATGTCTGGGTGTGTTGTCCAGGTAGATGCGACATCCTTCTGGGTGTGGCGTCCTCCTGGCTCCGCCCCTTCCTGATTAGGCTCGTTCTCTTCCTCTTTTCACTCCGTGACTTTCCTTTTAAGACCCACACTTCCCCTAGGCCCCACCTCTGTTTATGCCCTGCCCCTTACCGTGGACACAGGGTTTGGCTTAGTTGGGTAGTAAGGGGTTGTGGTAGGGTTGGGGGAAGAGTGTGCATGGTGGGTGGGGACAGTAAAGGGGGTGGGGGGGGAATTGGAGGGGGGGAGCAGTGGGTACGGGTGGGATGGCTTCACAACCAAAGTCCCACTTAGAGAAATATAATAATAGATTGATATAAATTCTAGCTCATTGTTACCTTGCTAAAGAGTAATGTTATTTATTTATCTATCGATCCACGACTGCTTAATTGAGTCTCAAGATCCATTTGCAGGAAGACCGTGCATTGGGATTCCAGTTTAAGGTGGTCTTATGCATGTGGGATGCAATAAGAGGTCCTGGAGAACCCATGATAATGAAATGAAGCTTAAAGGTTCACACAGACATGAAACCACTTGGTCTACAGCCATCTTCTGGTCACCTCAGCACAGATAGTTAAGAAATTGATGCGATCTACCAACCCTTTTCTCTAACGTTTTTGAATTGCTGGCATACACAACTATAATCAATATAACCATATTGATCGATATTTAATATAACCTTACTTGACTATGATCAAATCACCACGAATACAGCTGATCTTAGATTCCGGAAGTCAAGCCGGCTTGAGCCTTGTTCGTGCTTAGATTGATGATCACCATGCACAATGCAGGTGCAGTAGGCGACTGGAGCTAGGTTGTCAGCAGTGGGTACTTCAGCAAAATTAACAGTTGTGCTATATTGCTCTCCCATTATCTGTACTCCCTGCCTTCACCAACCTGGCATGGACCAGCGTGAACCATTGTCAAAAGAGCCCCCACAAGCTGCACGTTGTGGGAAGGCCCTCTTTCAGAAGCGGATTTTTTTAAGGGCTGTGAACGCATTTACCGTTTGTGCACAACCATACTTGTTCAATTTAGCGCCAACTCTACTTTCGAGGCACTTTGCTCAATATAGTCCATGCATGCTTGTGGTTGTACGTGTGTAGGTATCCAGGTTATCGCTACCCGCCGGATCATCCCCAAGCCTACTCCGTCACCAAGCAGTACTGGCAAGTACTGACGGCAAAGCTGGCCTTCGTCATTGCCATGCAGGTACACATCAACATGCACACACACACACACACATTCATAAACCCATTGAAAGATAAAGGTACAGCCCTGCAATTACTTGCTCATGTCACTGATGGCAAAAGCGCTCCTGCTATAGGGAGCTCAAGAGAGACCCTTAAGATGTATTTGAACTGCTCTTCCACACTGGTCAGACGTCTTGGGAAGATGTGGGAGTTCCCACACTGGACAGAACCAAACTCAGCCGACCAATTGACTGGATGTATTCCATTTACACTGCTAGGTGGATAGAGGCAGTGGAATGTAAAAAAAACTTTACCATTGTTTACACTCCCACGACCAAAGATCAATTCACACCCGTGACCTCTGGATTGCAAGTCTAGTGTGCAAAGCCTTACACTACTGCACCATCGTATAGACTCATCTGTGAGCAGTTGTTAAGGTCTGCAGAGCAAACCGTGATCATTGTCAATGGGTCATTACAGATAATGCCAGTAATGCTATTACACCTCACAATTGCACAGTATTTCTGAGATCACAAATAATAGTGGTAATACAATACTTTCATCATGCAGCAGACGATTCATGTTGTTAATGCAATTTGTCACAGGTAAGCATGTGTGCTTGTGGGAAGGGGAGTGGCTGCGTTGTTGTTTGTGAACTGCGCTACCAATCCTGTGTGACCGGAGTACTATTTCTGGCCACAGCCAACAACAGTGGAAAATATTAGAACCAGTGTTGAGCTTCCCTTAAGTTGATTCTGACTTAAAATGAGTACTTGATGAAGTGTGTGAAAATCATCACTGGCGAGATAAAGGTGCACACCACCCCCGCAGGCACTGTGCCACCCTTCATAGATGCACTTGTCTCAGTCTGTGAAAGGCTACACAGGGAATCTTTGTAGTGGTGACATGGCCGAGTGTAAGTGTTTGCTGATTGTTGCGGTAATTTGCGGCTGCCCAGGTGAATACTGTGGGTGCATTAACTGCACATCATAAATGTTGCCTGCTGCATAGTGAACGTAAAAAAACCCATTAAGTAATTCAAAAAGTGCCTCGGTATAATTTGCCAAATGTTCAAAAATTACTCAAATGACTTAATTTAATTGGGAAAAACGACGTAACAATATAATATCCCTAGGCTTCAGGTCCCCGGAATAGTTGACCTGAGATGTAAAGCACTTTAAGATGCTGCCATATTATATTTAGTAAGCACCCTTTACATGCAAATCCTGAAACTGAAAATCCTTTACCTGTGTGTGGACGTGTGCAGCACGTGGTGTTACTCACGAAGGCCTGCATTGCATACATCATCCCGGACACGCCATCCCATGTGCGCGCCTGCATGTGCCGCGAGCGCTTCGTCGTACAGACGATTCTGCAGCAGGCAGAGCTGGGCCGTCTCCATAACACCCTCCTCACCGATGCCCCCAGCTCACCGCCATCGCCTCAATTCCACGTTGAGGATGAGCAGGCAGAGATGGGCCTGCTTCGCTGCTCACTGCATAAGGAGTCTCCTGGCGTATTGCACCCACCCCAGCGGTGCCACATGGAGAATGAGCAGGCAGAGAAGACTGGTGACGACTCACTGCTGAAGGGATCCGAGGAGGAATCTAGCAGCGAGGATTCGTCAACTGTCTTCTACAGCATATAAATCTACTCAGACTTTTAAAGGAGGCTGCTATCCTAACGCTGTTTGCACGTGGACAAGGACATTGCAGTCGAGGACTATCTGTATATATATATTAATAAATAGTTTATGATTTAACATGTCTCAATCATCTCATGTCTTTTCATACGAATCACGATGTGAATGAGGAAAACTAGAAATTATTGTTATTTTGTAAATATTTTTTTTTATTTTGGTTTAACACGTAGGCTTTCGGGCCCAATATCATCCATAGAGGTGTTTTTTGGGTTAGATCGCGTACATATATAAACGTGTCGTTAAAACCCGCCACCACTCGATACAGCCAACTAGTAAGGGTTGTCACGGAAACAGAACAAGCCAATTCGTCACTGGTACTTTGGAGAGCCAAGCCACAACATTTATAATCGGAGTACGACGTTTTGCCAGTAATTACAACTAGCTTCATCAGGCGACAGCCAGATTTGTGACACTCTCGCGCAAAGTGGGGGGGGGGGGGGGGGGAGAGATTACCGAGTCAACGTACATTATGCATGTGCATAATGAGAGCATTTTGATCTTGTCCTTCCTGTCTATTGTGTATTAAAATAGCCGTACCAATGGTAATCCCTATTGAAGTATGGTGCCCTTTATAGGCATGCATTTAAATAATGTATTATTTGTTGGCACCCGTGTTCAGCAGTAGCAGAGCACACGTGCCAACAAGGACACTCAGTTGATTTTAATGTTGAAATTCTGTGCAAAACTAGCTACTGCTGGCCAAGAATAATTCGAGAATCTATCGAAATTGAAAGAAAAATTTACCGTTCGGATAGCTACCGCCTTTGTGCTGTGTGGAAGCGACCCATCAAATAGTACATTAGATGAAACTCCGAGTACCCACTCAGGAGGTATAGTGGTAAAGCAGTGGAGGAAAAAAAAGCAAATTTTTAAATTTGCCCTTGTTGAATGATAGAGTCGAGACACAGCAAGTGAGATTAAGAAAGTGCATCGGAAGAAATAACGGAGGTGAGAGAGAGAAACAATTGCCTGCTGGAGAAGGAAAGGCATTCCTACCGAGGGAGACAAGTTGACAAAGATTTTGATAATGGGAACCGGTGGCGTGGCTCGATCTTCCCTATGTGCGCAACACGCTACCGAAGGAAAACAAAATCCTATTCAAAGGCTAAAATAAGCTCCATTTTTTGTATAAGAGCCTGATAAACAATAACCCCATCCATAGACTGAGGAAGAAAGGGAAGAGCCTGAACAAAGGGGAGGAGATTACGACGGAGATGGGTTGGAGGTGGAGAGAAGGGGAGAGGGGAGGCCGTAAAGGCAGCTGCACATTCAAGGAAAACGGCGTAGAAAGAGTTGAACGGGGACATGGAGACAACAGACAAAGGGTGGAGAAAGAGGAAGAGAGGATCTTTCAGTGCTCCCTACAGGAAACCCACAAAACTGAATTTCCTAAACTCGTGTCGCCTCCGTGACAGCAGCACCACCAACGCCACAGACTCACGCTCCCCTAATCGACAATACCATCTCCATTGCCGACCAGCCACGAGATGGCTGCTCTCAACACCTCGGTCGTGGTGTATGCAGCAAAAGACTTCTGGCTGGTGAGCAACCGGCCATTGCGAGGGTTGGAAATAAACTGAAGCACGGGGCGACTCCCACAACCTTCGGGTATTTCCCAACTGGATGACGTCTTGGGACGAAGCCAGAAGTAAGCCAAATCCGCACTCAATAAATGGGACAAAGATCCCAGAGAAGCCTCCAGAAATGTCACAGGAGGCTCGGGTGTGAGAAACCAGACTCCATGTGGGGTCCTCCAGACCTTTGCCCTCCAGTTCATCAACATTTGTAAAAGCAGGACGTCTCAAAGGTACGTAGCATGGGTGAGGTAAGAGGTTGAGAACCACGTTCCATGATTAGGCGCTTTGACAGGTTGGGGTCCGAGTAAACTTTTAATGGACCTCACCCTACGACATTACGGATAGAAGGATAGTGTGCCGGCACAATCCGGACACCCTGCTACACCGAAACACTCTGCTGCATCAAACTCCCTGGTACAGCTAAACACTGGCACGATTACGCTCAAATACACACAAACTCTCGCTCAGCCAGTTGGTACACAGGTTGTCAGTTGTGGGGGACGCTGGCCCCCGGCTCCCCCCCCGGGGGAGGGCTGATCTCGAGAGGGCTGCGGGCTCCGGACTCCTCGCTCGAGTGAGAGCAGCCGCTACTCGACTCCTCGCTCGCGGGGAGAGGGCTGCCGCTCTCCGGCTCCTCTCTGTGGCTCCAGATCCACCCAGGACGGAGATCACAACCCCAGTCTCCTCCAACAGCTACCACAGACACAACAAATCCGTCAACATCAGTTGGTTGACACCGAGGCGACCGCAAGGCAAACACCGGCTTAAAGCTAAACGATACGCATGGAGCTGCATCTCACAATGCAGTGCACGAAAACTGATTAAATAATACAGATTTAAGTTTGCAAATTAACACAAAATTCGTTCTCAATTTTAGTTTTCTAAATGCGCTATCGGCGTAATGTCAAGAGACAAATAAATCATCCATTCGTAAATCTCGCATAGCCGTGCAGGCCCTGTGTCATAAAATGCGGTGGGTGGCCTTTAATCTTGTACACAATAGGAGCCAACACTTTCACATTAGCTGTGTTATGAGATTGTGCGGCGCACGAGAGTCAAGCTGAAATTGTTATTCTCAGAGATGGAATTAGGAAAATGAAGTGCAAAACCCAAGTTTAATGAGACTGTAATTTTGTGCAGTCGCTGGTGACGGGGCTCGGACGATCGACTTGATAAGACTTGAGACCTCGGTTTCAACCCAAGCAGTCAAAATCCAGATTCAAGCACTTTTAAATCTAGATTGAAAACAAATTCTTTAGAACTGCTTTTTGTGTTCAGTTTGTTGCCCTCCGAACCTCCGATTAGCACAGTTGGCTACGTACAGTGCGAAAGAAGTTCAACATATATACATGTGGTTTGACCCAATCCAGTCATTTCTGAGTACTTGTTTAGATTTGCAAATTTTGATTCTGACGCCGGCACACATGTCCTCCTCATTCATTAATAACAACACGGGATTTTTTTTACATTATTTGTGAAGCAAATAGAAATGCAGTTTTGGATAATACACCCGCAATATTAACTAGGGCGACTCCTGGGATCGAATCGCGAACCTCTGAAACAAGCGACAAATGCACAAAGACTCGGGAAAGAATATTTCTGTAAGGAACGGTACAGTAAAATAGGCCTCAGCCTTCAATACGATATATATTAACATGATGTACTTACACGAGCAGTTACTTCAGTGCTCTTGTCACAGCACTGCACCCCCAAAACTGAAGTCGTGTTGGAAGTCTGTCTCAGACTGCATGACAAAAGGATACACCACATTCACTTGACAGGGAGACAGGTGTGAAACTTGTGTGCCTGAGCAACTGAGGATAGCTCAGCATTGTGGCCGTGTAAGGCAAACGCAGGGGCGGGGGAATATTGGTAAAAGGCTGATGCAGTGTCACTCTCAGGTGTGAACACAGCGACACGTACGTTGTGGCTGTGTGTCAGCAATTCCAGAACGCATTTAATTCAGAAAGTAAACCCCCTCAAGGGCAACAACAATACATACTTGAGGCAGTCTTGATTTGAAGCTTTCGCGACTGCAGGAATCCACACTCTTTGGTTCTTTCGGTAAAGTCACGTAAAATCGAGGAGGAGGCCGCTTTCCTACCTTACAGTTACACGCTAATTTCTCACGTTAACATCACTGGCACTGGCCACTTCTTTATGACCCATGGGCTACACACATTTCAAACCATTTAAAACAGTCTGCCTCAGCAGCACACCAAGGCTTTCCCACCTGATGACGGACGCTTGTGTTGCGCCCGAAACGTCGTGATTTATTTTATTTTATACCTACGTGACTCTACCGAAAGAACCAAAGAGTCTACTTGAGGCATCCAATAATAATAATACAATTCGCAGTCAACAAGCGACGCAATGCATACACACGTACACACACACAGACACGCTCGTACACGCAGGCACGGCCCGTACGGAAATGCCCAGAGGTATGCTGGTGATACGGATGCCCAGATCGTGAATATCCGGAGCCCCGTATCGTTCCATGAGATGCTTCAGCAAGTCCGGCACCTTGAAGCGTGCCATCACTCCTTTGCCTCGGGAGCTGCGGCTCTTGGCCCCGAAGGTCCTAAACTCTGCCGCAAACAACAACAACAACACGAGCGGGTTACGCAGAGCCATGCTAGGGGAGCAACGACGACGCATTGATTCGGACGTGATCATTCATCTTGAAGATCGCGATATGCACACCGGATCGTGATCATTCATCCTGAAGATCGCGATATGCACACCGGATCGCGTGCATAAGAATTTCTGTTTTAGATTTGTATACGTTGCGTGTCATTGTTTCACATTGTCCAACACCCACCCACTCCAGTCACTAGAGCCGGCTGTGTTCACGTTTTAAAACAAGGCGTTGAATCTAGAATTTATTTACGAGCCCTCAATCGCGATAATCGATTGATTCGCGACATGGGTGGCTGGGGTGGCGCGTATCGCTTCTGTTTATGTCTGCAAGGAATCACTTGCTGAGCCTTCGTATCATTTCAAATACCAAACAAATTCATGCATCAGTAGCACTGGGGCCTTGAAAAAGGGAAAAAAATCCGATAAGCGACGTTTCGGGCAATGACCCTTCTTCATATTGCATAGAAAGGCCAGAGAGATTGAGTGAACAATAAGAATTGGAAACTGCACTTCACAGCGATTACCGTGTTTCAAAAGTTATTAGGTAACCATTCATATGAACCTTATGGCGGGACCACGGGGTCTCATAAGTCCCCGGCTCTTGCATAAACATTATATTATATATTATATATAATGTAAACATTATATATTATATATAATGTAAACATTGTATTATAATGTAAACATAAACTTTGCTTTTTTTCACCAATGGGTTTGAAGGATGGTGAATAAACACAAGATCCAGGTCCGTTTCAACACATTACATAAAATCCGTGATCTGGTTCCGTCTGTAAAAGATGTGATTCCGGACATACAATACCCTGGTGTCTACAAACTAAGTTGCCTCTGTGGTAGTAGTTACATTGGAGAAACCAAACGCCATATCTCGGACCGCATTCGTGAACATAAAGCAGACCTTAAACACGGTAGGACCAACACCTCGGCCGTAGCAGATCATTGTTCTAATTCAGTAGGCTCACATGCCATTGACTTTTCCAAGACGGAGGTTCTTTGTAAGCCATCTGGCTTCCATGAGAGATTCGTTCATGAGGCTATCCACATATACAAACACAGAGACAATTTCAACCGAGAAGATGGATTCTATCTTAGCAATCATTGGAAAGATTTGATAAATCATTTCAGTTCTTGATTGATTGTTCACGCTTACAGTGGCTTTCAGACAGCATACATAAAAACAAATTTCGTCTCCCCCCTCCTCTTTTCAAAAAATAGATGGACTAGTCCTGGGCAAACTGCCAATCGCTGCGCGTGACGCAAACGTTATTTATATATATATAAATAAATATGCCGTTTTCAAAATAAATTTATGCAAACCGACACACCTGATGATGACCGTTTGAGTTATGGTCGAAACGTCGTGAGAATTTTTTATTGTTTTATATATATTTTGTTATTTTGTTGTTTCTCTTCAACGTGACTTTACCGAAAAAACTAAGAATATAAGTGTTGTCTTGTTAAACTATGCCTTTAAAACTGAAAACTACTTACCTACAGTAGCTCTATTTACATACACTATCTAAAAAATAATTTACTCCCCTCTGTCAATGATCGTGTTTCTCAGTGTGGATTTGTAAACGCACTTGTTAAACAAAACATAAAATAGCACGCGTTTTCAATGCGCTGTTCATATTGTAAAATGCGTTTTTACAAATGTGACTCTACAGCAGTTGCAGAGCCGCACTTTTATATAATTCAGGTCAAAGCCAGATAAACAGTGGAGGATAAACATCGCATGAAGGCGGGGCAATTGTTGTGCAATCATTTCAGGTCAAATTTACAGGTGCGTTTTATTCATGCCACACAGGTAGAGAGTTGAGAGTGAAACCTGGCCCACTGGCATCGTGAATCATGGATCATGAGTCACCCGGACTTGTTGTGTTTGTTTATGGTTTCTATACAAGCCATCAAATCTACACCACGAAGAGAGTTGATGAACAAGTAGGAGAGTGTGTAACTGGATTACATTCATGTGCACAGGCGTTTCACATGTGAATATAAAATAAATAACGTCGACTCAAACGCCACTCTTTAGGATTTGGCACACTCAATAACATTTTAATTGATAAATTAAGACCAACAAACCATAATCAAATGGGTCATGCATCGATGTACCAATTGTGGTTACGGACTGCTAAAGAAGAAAATGATGAATGCAGATTCGAAGCGAGTTTAAACGTGAATCTACACCATTTAAATATATTTTAAACAACCCGTTGCAAACATGACAGTAATTTGAAATGTAGCACTGTACATCAGAACAATTTGAAAGACGTTAGAAATTTGAAACTGTCCAAAAAGAAAGGAGGAAAATAAATGTATTGATACATAATACAGGTTTTGTTGGGTAAGATTGCATAAATATAAAAATATGTCGGTAAACCCACCACCACCCGACACAGCCAATTAGTAAGGTTTGTCACTTAAACAGAACATGCCAATTCGTTACTAGTACAGCACACCGGTTGTGTGTTAGAGAGCAAAGCCACACCATTAACAATCTGAGTACGTCGTTTCGCCAGTAATTACAACCAGCATCATCAGGAGGCAGCCAGAATTGTGGATTTTAAAATGTAGATTTATTTAAATCTAAATTTAAAAAAAACATATAGAGAAACTGGAACATTATTATTACAGAATTTGGTGAGACATGTCGAAAAGAGAATGACTCCAGCTTAGCTTGCAAGAACTAAGAGACACAGTGTGGCCATGTGGCCTTAATGAGAGAGACTGACTCCAGCTTAGCTTGCAAGAACAAAGTGACACTGTGTGGCCATGTGGCCTTAATGAGAGACTCACTCCAGCTTAGCTTGCAAGAACTGAGACACAGTGTGGCCACGTGGCCTTAATGAGAGAGACTGACTCGAGCTTAGATTGCAAGAACTAAGAGACAGTGTGGCCATGTGGCCTTAATGAGAGAGACTGACTCCAGCTTAGCTTGCAAGAACTTAGAGACACAGTGTGGCCATGTGGCCTTAATGAGAGACTCACTCCAGCTTAGCTTGCAAGAACTAAGAGACAGTGTGACCATGTGGCCTTAATGAGAGAGACTGACTCCAGCTTAGCTTGCAATAACTAAGAGACACAGTGTGGCCATGTGGCCTTAATGAGAGAGACTGACTCCAGCTTAGCTTGCAAGAACTAAGAGACACAGTGTGGCCATGTGGCCTTAATGAGAGACTCACTCCAGCTTAGCTTGCAAGAACTAAGAGACACAGTGTGGCCATGTGGCCTTAATGAAAGACTCACTCCAGCTTAGCTTGCAAGAACTAAGAGACAGAGTGTGGCCATGTGGCCTTAATGAGAGAGACTGACTCCAGCTTAGCTTGCAAGAACTAAGAGACACAGTGTGGCCATGTGGCCTTAATGAGAGAGACTCACTCCAGCTTAGCTTGCAAGAACTGAGACACAGTGTGGCCATGTGGCCTTAATGAGAGAGACTGATTCCAGCTTAACTTGCAAGAACTAAGAGACACAGTGTGGCCATGTGGCCTTAATGAGAGAGACTGACTCCAGCTTAGCTTGTAAGAACTAAGAGACACAGTGTGGCCATGTGGCCTTAATGAGAGAGACTGACTCCAGCTTAGCTTGCAAGAACTAAGAGACACAGTGTGGCCATGTGGCTTTAATGAGAGAGACTGACTCCAGCTTAGCTTGCAAGAACTAAGAGACACAGTGTGGCCATGTGGCCTTAATGAGAGAGACTCACTCCAGCTTAGCTTGCAAGAACTGAGACACAGTGTGGCCATGTGGCCTTAATGAGAGAGACTGATTCCAGCTTAACTTGCAAGAACTAAGAGACACAGTGTGGCCATGTGGCCTTAATGAGAGAGACTGACTCCAGCTTAGCTTGTAAGAACTAAGAGACACAGTGTGGCCATGTGGCCTTAATGAGAGAGACTGACTCCAGCTTAGCTTGCAAGAACTAAGAGACAGTGTGGCCATGTGGCTTTAATGAGAGAGACTGACTCCAGCTTAGCTTGCAAGAACTAAGAGACACAGTGTGGCCATGTGGCCTTAATGAGAGAGACTTACTCCAGCTTAGCTTGCAAGAACTTAGAGACACAGTGTGGCCATGTGGCCTTAATGAGAGACTCACTCCAGCTTAGCTTGCAAGAACTAAGAGACAGTGTGACCATGTGGCCTTAATGAGAGAGACTGACTCCAGCTTAGCTTGCAATAACTAAGAGACACAGTGTGGCCATGTGGCCTTAATGAGAGAGACTGACTCCAGCTTAGCTTGCAAGAACTAAGAGACACAGTGTGGCCATGTGGCCTTAATGAGAGACTCACTCCAGCTTAGCTTGCAAGAACTAAGAGACACAGTGTGGCCATGTGGCCTTAATGAAAGACTCACTCCAGCTTAGCTTGCAAGAACTAAGAGACAGAGTGTGGCCATGTGGCCTTAATGAGAGAGACTGACTCCAGCTTAGCTTGCAAGAACTAAGAGACACAGTGTGGCCATGTGGCCTTAATGAGAGAGACTCACTCCAGCTTAGCTTGCAAGAACTGAGACACAGTGTGGCCATGTGGCCTTAATGAGAGAGACTGATTCCAGCTTAACTTGCAAGAACTAAGAGACACAGTGTGGCCATGTGGCCTTAATGAGAGAGACTGACTCCAGCTTAGCTTGTAAGAACTAAGAGACACAGTGTGGCCATGTGGCCTTAATGAGAGAGACTGACTCCAGCTTAGCTTGCAAGAACTAAGAGACACAGTGTGGCCATGTGGCTTTAATGAGAGAGACTGACTCCAGCTTAGCTTGCAAGAACTAAGAGACACAGTGTGGCCATGTGGCCTTAATGAGAGAGACTTACTCCAGCTTAGCTTGCAAGAACTAAGAGACACAGTGTGGCCATGTGGCTTTAATGAGAGACTCACTCCAGCTTAGCTTGCAAGAACTAAAGGACACAGTGTGGCCATGTGGCCTTAATGAGAGAGACTGATTCCAGCTTAGCTTGCTAGAACTAAGAGACACAGTGTGGCCATGTGGCCTTAATGAGAGACTGACTCCAGCTTAGCTTGCAGGAACTAAGAGACACAGTGTGACCATGTGACCTTAATGAGAGAGACTGACTCCAGCTTAGCTTGTAAGAACTAAGAGACACAGTGTGGCCATGTGGCCTTAATGAGAGAGACTGACTCCAGCTTAGCTTGCAAGAACTAAGAGACACAGTGTGGCCATGTGGCTTTAATGAGAGAGACTGACTCCAGCTTAGCTTGCAAGAACTAAGAGACACAGTGTGGCCATGTGGCCTTAATGAGAGAGACTCACTCCAGCTTAGCTTGCAAGAACTGAGACACAGTGTGGCCATGTGGCCTTAATGAGAGAGACTGATTCCAGCTTAACTTGCAAGAACTAAGAGACACAGTGTGGCCATGTGGCCTTAATGAGAGAGACTGACTCCAGCTTAGCTTGTAAGAACTAAGAGACACAGTGTGGCCATGTGGCCTTAATGAGAGAGACTGACTCCAGCTTAGCTTGCAAGAACTAAGAGACAGTGTGGCCATCTGGCTTTAATGAGAGAGACTGACTCCAGCTTAGCTTGCAAGAACTAAGAGACACAGTGTGGCCATGTGGCCTTAATGAGAGAGACTTACTCCAGCTTAGCTTGCAAGAACTTAGAGACACAGTGTGGCCATGTGGCCTTAATGAGAGACTCACTCCAGCTTAGCTTGCAAGAACTAAGAGACAGTGTGACCATGTGGCCTTAATGAGAGAGACTGACTCCAGCTTAGCTTGCAATAACTAAGAGACACAGTGTGGCCATGTGGCCTTAATGAGAGAGACTGACTCCAGCTTAGCTTGCAAGAACTAAGAGACACAGTGTGGCCATGTGGCCTTAATGAGAGACTCACTCCAGCTTAGCTTGCAAGAACTAAGAGACACAGTGTGGCCATGTGGCCTTAATGAAAGACTCACTCCAGCTTAGCTTGCAAGAACTAAGAGACAGAGTGTGGCCATGTGGCCTTAATGAGAGAGACTGACTCCAGCTTAGCTTGCAAGAACTAAGAGACACAGTGTGGCCATGTGGCCTTAATGAGAGAGACTCACTCCAGCTTAGCTTGCAAGAACTGAGACACAGTGTGGCCATGTGGCCTTAATGAGAGAGACTGATTCCAGCTTAACTTGCAAGAACTAAGAGACACAGTGTGGCCATGTGGCCTTAATGAGAGAGACTGACTCCAGCTTAGCTTGTAAGAACTAAGAGACACAGTGTGGCCATGTGGCCTTAATGAGAGAGACTGACTCCAGCTTAGCTTGCAAGAACTAAGAGACACAGTGTGGCCATGTGGCTTTAATGAGAGAGACTGACTCCAGCTTAGCTTGCAAGAACTAAGAGACACAGTGTGGCCATGTGGCCTTAATGAGAGAGACTTACTCCAGCTTAGCTTGCAAGAACTAAGAGACACAGTGTGGCCATGTGGCTTTAATGAGAGACTCACTCCAGCTTAGCTTGCAAGAACTAAAGGACACAGTGTGGCCATGTGGCCTTAATGAGAGAGACTGACTCCAGCTTAGCTTGCAAGAACTAAGAGACACAGTGTGGCTCAGAAAGCGCGTTGTGATGGAGCGCGTTCCGCGTTGTGCGAGAAGCGTTCCCTAAATTAAAGAAAACGCGTTGTAGTGAAAACGCGTTATCGTGTGAACACGCGGGACAGACCCAGGTGTTGTGGGTTAACTCCCCGAGGTAAACTTTCTTCCAAATTTGTGTTTTATACGCCTTGTGCTCCGCCAATAATTGTTGTGAGTGTCGCTCCTCTGCCCTCTGTTGTTCTTGGAGAGAGACTGCACCCTAGTGCCCAGTATCTTCCTCCGCGAGCCTCTTCAAAATGCTGATCTTGACACCGCTGGAAGCAGTCATCGGCCTTGACCTCACCCCACAACAGTGCAATTTTAACAGCTCAACATCAAAACACGATGATGGGTCGCTTGCACCAATCGCACAGCACCACAGCATTGACTCTCAGCTGTTACTTGTGTAGAGGGGGTCACGTGTGTCACCATAATTGCCCTAATCCTGAAACTCGTGCTGCATAATATTTTCCTTGCCATATTATCTGTGACACACATAATGAGGACAACCGGTAAGTCAAACGAAACCAGAGGTGGGAAACCTGTTCTTAATATTATTAATTTCAGGCAATGTGAACACGACTTTTAGAAACACCGATGCAGCTATACACATGCCAGATTATCCAGAAATTCAGTTGATACTAATAGGGTTTATTTGCCAGTATTGTACATTATTTAAATTACATTTGTTTGGGCGGCAGGGTGGTGCAGTGGTCACGCCCGTACATGACATCTTCTGAAGGACTGCCTGGCTTCGCTTTTCTAATTATGGTTCCTTTCTCTGTATGGGTTTACTCCCATGGCAAAACAACAACAACAACATACAATGTAACTGGTACTAGCCAAACATCCAAATTACTCCTGCGAAAAGTTGGCAGGCCTCTCCTGAACAAGAGTCTTGAGACTCAGTGAGATTGCTTGTGTGGCGATCGAAACGTCGTGATCCATTATTATTTCTCTACCTACGTGACTTTACCGAAAGAACCAAAGAGTAAGGATTCCTGCAGTCACGAAAGCTTTAAATCAAGATTAATGAGTGTTTACATGTGGGAGGAAATCGGAGCACCTGGAGAAATCCAAGCAAATGCTCTATCACAAATCTACAGATGGAACAGGCGGAGTCCACATTATTCGACACCGCCTTCTCTACCTCCTTGACGACCAAGGGGTGGGAGTTGTCGCAATATTTTTGTAATCCACCAACCCTCACCTCTACGCAGTCGTGGATTACAGGCATACATAGCCACCACAACCACCCGGCTAAAGTAGCTGTAATGCACATCTAAAATTCTACAAAAGTTGATGGGGCAAAGGTCGTAGGTCAATTGGTTTGATTTCTATGCGCATTAACCAGTCTCTAACGTATGCACATTTAGATTCGCATTCAGCCGCCAATGGAACAGGTGGAGTCCAAAAGCAAAGTGGATGTACTGATTGTATCTTCATTGCGGGACTCATCCAGCAGTGGATTGACATGGGCTTCAGGTATCCACGTGTGGACGGGCAATAAACACTGGGGCCACCTGGCGGTAAATGTTTGCCGGTGCACATTGGGACCGGCTCACACGTCTCTGGCCCCAGGCAGCCCCCAGCCACTGGCGTGCAACACAGCGAAGGGAATCTCCCACCAATGAGAACCACGCACAACCCATGGTGCAGTCCTATAACTTGGACTCCTAAACACAACAAAACCCATAGCCGCCAACCCACACGGTTTACCCGTATTCTGTTGGGGGAAAGTGAGTGTGTTTCTCCCTTGTGATGGGACTTTGTAGGATGAACGTTGAGATTTATAAGGGGCACGGGGTGACCAACAAGGTCTGAATTGGTCTGTAATAAGGTAAGCACTGATAAGGGGTTGACAGCGATGCAAACCCCACACAATACAAAACGGCAAGCGGCCAGCAACAACAAAAAATAATAATACATAACTGTCCAATGAGTAATTAGATCATTAAGATCAAAGAAACGTGTTCCTTAAATTGATCAAGTTTATTGTTGCAAGAGTTTGGGAAAACAGGAAGACCGGGTGTGGATTCCAGAGTGGAGCAGTGCAAACTGATAAATCTGAAAAGAAGAGTGAGGTGACCTGCATGGTGGTGAGCGGGTGGGTGAGTAAATGGGTGAGTGTTTGAGTAAACGAGTGGAGGAGTGAGTGATAGGGTGATTGAGTCAGTGACCGGATGCGTGAGTGACTGGATGCGTGGGTGACTGGATGAGTGGGTGACTGGATGAGTGGGTGACTGGATGAGTGGGTGACTGGATGAATGGGTGACTGGATGAGTGGGTGATTGGATGAGTGTGTGATAGGATGATTGACTGAGTGACTAGCTGAGTGTGTGATTGAATTAGTGACGAGATGAGTGTGTGATAGGGTGATTGAGTTAGTGGGTGACTGGATGATAGGGTGATTGCGTGGGTGACTGGATGCGTGGGTGACTGGATGAGTGGGCGACTGGATGCGTGGGTGACTGGATGAGTGTGTGATAGGGTGATTGAGTTAGTGACTGGATGAGTGGGTGACCGAGTTGTTTAGTTGAGTGCGTTCTTGTGACCTGCAGTGAGGCGCGGTGGTTGAACGCGGAGTGGATAAGACGAAGCGGTCAAAGTGTCTGGTAGACCGAGTCCCTTAACGTGGGTGGAGGGGGGAATCAACGAGGGGAAGTTCACTGCAACATTCACCACGGTGGTGCTAGTAGTCGCAGCGAAAAAAAGTGATACAGGGCTGACTGAATGAATTTTTGAGGCAAGGATGCAAGGTGGTGTAGAGGAGGCAAAGAGGAGGGTACAGGAGGTGAGGTGTTGAGGTGGCGTAGTGAGGAGGCGCAGAGGAGGCGTAGAGGAGGGTGCCCCGTTCTTGGCGTTGATCTTGGTGAACACGTGTCCGCGCCCCATCTCGTAGCTCTGCCCGGTGCTGATGCAGCCTCCACCGGCCGAAGCGGCCAGCGTCCTCGCCGAGTCCGTGCCCAGCTCCGCTCTGAGCAAGCTCTCCATTGCGCGCTATCTGCTCGCAGCAACAGACACAACGATAAACTCCCCCCCCCACCCGGTCCCATGTGGCCTCTAAATACTTATTTCCTTGGGAGAGGTGATTTATCGGACGAAGTCTAAATGGTAAAATAACACACACAGCATCTACCGAAAGGGAATGCATACTGATGCCTATCTGAATGCAGATTCGGATCATCACCCCGCACAGAAAACCTCTCTCATCACGATGCTCATACATCTGGCTAAAACAGTGTTAGATGGTGAAAGTCTGAGGAGAGAGATTAAACATGTCAAAGAAATGCGACGATTGAATTTCTATACTCTTTGGTTCTATTCGGTAAAGTAACATAGGTAAACAAATAAACGAAAGCATTATTTTTTGTTTTTATTGCTTTATTTGATTTTTTCATTGCTTTATTTTTTTTACCTACGTGACTTTACCGAATAGAACAAAAGAGTATGGATCTTTGCAGTCACGAAAGTTTCAAATCTAGGATTGAATTTCTACAATAATGCTCAAATTAACAGAGCAGTGAATGCCAAACCAACATCGAGCAGCAATACTGCTGAAAGTGATCAGGTTATTAAACAATTAAAATACCATATATCGTGGGAGTGACTGACAAATTAGCTCGACTTTTGGAAAAGCAAAAAGCTAAAAATCTAAGTACGATTTGGCACGGTACACAAAATTCAAAAAATTGTATCTTGTACTAAAGATGAATTGCCTAAGTCATCAACAGATGGTATGTATCGGATTAATTGCTTATGTGGCAGATGTTATATTGCACAGACGGGATGTAACATTAGCGCAAGACTAAAAGAACACCAAATAAATATTAAACACTCTCAAACATAACTGTTGGAAGTTGCAGTACATGCTTGCCAACAAGAACACTTAATTGATTTTGATAACGATGAAGTGTTGTGTAAAATTTCGATTTAAAGCTTTCGTGACTGCAATGATTCATCTTCTTTGGTTCTTTCGGTAAAGTCACGTAGAATGAGAATAAAATAATAAATTGATAAAATAATATTATTGTGTTATTTTATTTTATCAATTTATTATTTTATTCTCATTCTACGTGACTTTACCGAAAGAACCAAAGAAGATGTTGTGTAAAACTAATTATTACTGGCCAAGACTAATTTGAGAATTCATTGAAACTGAGAAAAATGTTATTATTTTAACCTCTCTGACAGCTACAGGCTTAGTGCGGCCTGGAAGCGTATTATTAAGTTATTGTGATTGTAAGATGAGGAGATGAAGGCAGAAGAAGAAGACGTGGGGCGATGTAGTGATGCGGTCGAACGTGGTGGCCCGAGGAGCGGAGGGAGAGATGGCGCGGGACGGGGCGGTGTGGAGAAGGTGGCAAGGACGGCGGACCCCACGTGAGTGGAACAAACGCGTGGAAGAAGAAGACATCTCACATTTATCATTACTTATAGAGGAAACATACAAATTTAATTATTACTAATCAATTATATAATTTCAATAATCCCCCTCCCCGCCTCTGATTTCTGCACCTGATGGGTTCAGTGATGACATCGTCTTTCTCTATTTAAGACCGGAAGCAGGTGGATGGCTTCACTATTCTGGCAAATCGCCCGATGATGCTGGATGTAATTACCAGTGAAACGTCGTACTCATCTTGTGGATTTACTCTCCAAAACACCGGTGGGCTGAAGTAGTAACTAAGTGGAGTTTTGTTTACGTGACAAATTTCTTACTAATTGGCTGTGTCAGGTGGTGTAGGGTTATGACACATTTATACTTACACGATCTAACCCAAAAACCTTTGTTATGAAATTTGGACAATTTATTAAATATATTGTATACCAGAAAAAACAGCAATTGACTAAACATATACGGCAATAGATGTAACCTCGCAGCAGTGAACGTGACGAAATTTCATCATGGAAATGTCCGCTGCACAAAACCTTGAGTTCATCG
The DNA here is from genome assembly GCF_048934315.1 of Petromyzon marinus. Lineage (NCBI taxonomy): Eukaryota > Metazoa > Chordata > Hyperoartia > Petromyzontiformes > Petromyzontidae > Petromyzon > Petromyzon marinus. The sequence continues at coordinate 2,234,594 of NC_133683.1, forward strand.
CCCCACACGTGGTACCTCAGCCTCAGGATGAAATAAATCATCAGGGAGTTCTCCGTGAGCATCGTGCGCGCTCCAAATCCAGAGTTGAGCCGTGGTCTCGGCACCCAGCCAGCCGCCTTCTCTTCTTGGGGCAGTCGGAGTCCAGCGCGCTATCGAAGGGCACGTGGTGAACGCTCAGGACGTGTCTCTTGAGCTTCGACTTCTGCGTCGCTCCGTACGAGCAGTCACTGCACGGGAAGGGCTTTTCCTCTGGAACACAAGACATCCACCGTTGAGCACACGCACGCGCTAATACATAATTTATTTATCACCATGCAGTGGATGCCATAGCATTACAATGTATATGGGACGTTTTATCAATCACGGTTGCTGACCACAGGCCCAAAGGCCCAAAATGCCAAATGGCCAGCAACAAATACCTCTGATTAGCACGGTTGGCTACGTATGGTACGAAAGAAGTTCAACATACGTACAAATAGTAGAAAAGCAAGATACTGATTTCCTGAAAAATATCATGATACATTTTTGGGGCTTATTTTGAAGCCCCAACATTTTGCACTTCTTCGTGTGGTTGATGTTGATGCAGAGCAACAACTATAATTTAACATTGAGGTGGTTGAGCCAGATTATTCTATTACAGCTCATTAATTACACAATAATTACCTGCAATAGAACGAGTAAATACACATGGAAGTTAGCTGTTAGTACAATGAAGAGGAAATTCCCATTGTGGAAATGACTCGGTCTATACATTCAAAAATGTTCCCTAAATTTACCCACTTGTTTAAGTAAAATTTACCCCGGTTAAGAAATAGATACTTTTTGGAATTTGTCAAGCAATGTGTTTTGCTCAGTTTCCTTCCAATGGTGCTATTGGCTCCATGTCATGAGATGAAGTATCCCTGTGCAACTCTCACACAGCAGTGAACCACCTCATGTAAGAGAACAGCTCGTGGAAGGAGATATCATTGCACTACTCATGACATCCCTTCGTGACCGTTTTTTATCCACTAGGAGGTTATTGCAATTTCCTACGCATCACGCGACATCAGAAGTGTTTGCTGGAAGAAGTTTGGTAGCTGGATAAGACCATCAATGAGAAGCCAGTTTAATCATGGCTCGGTGACTGAAACCCAGAGTTTCACGGTTTAACCCAACATCCGAGCAGCACCACATCAGATCTCTAGACTCCTCAGCGCAGGCATACAGATATGGTCAACATATGCGTACATTAACTAATTTGTGAAATTATGAATTACATCCAAATGAAATGTAGTGTGTGCATTACTAGGACGTACCTAAAGGTGCCAGGTTGGGTTCATCCACCTTGGGGATGCCCTGCTCCCCGCAGCCTCCTGCTTCCGTGCAGTCCATCGTCTTGATGTCCGAAATCTGGCTGTTGCTACTGCTGCAATTGGTGACGCTGGTGGTGGTCTTCTTTCTTTTAATGGGCTTAGGTCTACTTCGCTTTTCCTTCTTCTTCTGCTGCAAGGCCATCAACACTTTCATGCTCGTCATAGGATCGAGAGCAGCGTATGGTTTATTCTCACTGACTGGTGAAGCAGTTTGTTGACGTGGAACTAGGCCAAAGCATTCAAGAAAATTGGATTTCATGTCATTTATCTTAACGCCGCTATCTTTTGTCGAAGTGTAATCATGTTCAGGCTTCGGTCTGTACAAAAACTGTGCGTGAAGACTTTCATGAGTTTTCAGGATTTCAATAGGACTTAAAAATCCGCAGACTGAGCACATCTCATAGGGCGACGGTGGATTCAACACCGCATTGGCAAAACTGCCGTTATTCACCAAGCCTGGTGCACCCATTATCATGTAATCCTTCTCATGGGTCTTCAAATGCCTTTTTAATTTTCCTAGCTGATCAAACCTTTTTCCGCATATGCCGCACCATTGATCACGGGTCTCCTTGTGCGTTCTTACGTGGGCTTCTAGGCACCATGCCAGCTGGAATTTTTTCCCACAGACGTCACAAGAGATACGTTTTTTCGTTCTTGTAATTCTACCGGATTGAGGTGGGGTTGAGATGGGGGCTGGTGAAGTGCCATCAATGGTGAAGGCAATTCTCCCAGCACCACCTTGACTCGCAGCGGAGTTGCTCTCGCACATCTGAAACAAAAGACACAGGTCACGCGCATGACACCCGTGTCACGAGTGTACTCACAAAGGCATACTTAAGGTGACATAAGATTCATATATACTACAACTCATTATACCAGAACTCCACAATATTGCAGTTCCTATCATGTACGATTTTACTCCTCTTATCCACCCAAATAAGATTTTGTTTAACAACAATGACGAACTACCTCCATTTTCCTAATGTTGCCCACCAAATAGGCCTTTCTGTATATACACACCAACAATATAATGATGGCACCACACGTTCACTCCACTATTCACAACACTCTGACTCGCAATCTCCATATAAGATTGTAATATCATTTCTGTACGAGGGCCCGTCAAAAAGTTTTGAGAATGGACACTTTTTTTTTAAAAACAACTACGTAAAATAGTCTTCAATAAAAGTACAGTATAGTACTATTAATGGCACTTATAACTGAACGTCATTATCTCTCATGCTAATTATTACAATGTTAACTAGTTACCCAGGAAAGCTTCATTGAGTCTAAGTACTGCATTTTCAGAAAGGTCCCATTGCATTGAGATGTTTATGGGGAAATAACACAACTCCACACAGATGGATTCAACCCACAAGCTCAAAGCATTCCTTGTTTAACAAAGTATTCAGTGTAATGTTTAATATAATTTATTTGGTAATATATAGTATCGTAATTGTATAGTCAATATATAGCAGTGTGGTATACAGTAGGGTTGGTAAAATAATACAGTGTAATATTATTATAATCTAAGGTATAGGGTAGTGTATAGTAACGCTGCGTATAATTCAATGTTGGGGTCTGTCTATGGCAGTTTATAATAAAACATTATTTGGAGGCATATTATAAGAATTTTTGCGACATAGAAGTGTAATGTATAATGACCTATTGTTAGTAGCTCAGCTTAGTGGAGAATATATTGAGTACATTGATTATATTGATGTAGTTTATATTTAGTTCTTTCACATCGGTTTGTTGTATGATTGTTGGGTAGTTGCAGTTCTATAGCGTCAATATACTAAATGCCTCTGTTGATATATAAACTCTGACTTTAACATAGCTACTTCCGTGACAAGTTACATGCTAATTCCTCGCATTAACATCATGTTAATCTCCCAGTTACATGCTAATTTCTGACGTTAACATCTTGCTAATATCTCACATTAACACAGCTACTTCAATGCTAAATTATTCTGTTGATATGTAAACTCCTTTGTCAAGGCGCTCTGCTCCTCCCACTCAGCTTAAAATACGCTGCCAAGCTTAGCAGTGTTCATTGGAGCGCTGTCTTTCCGACAGTTCTGTTTCTTCACCTGAGGAAGGCTACTTGTGTTGTGGCCGAAACGTCGTGAGAATTTAATTGTTTAATTTTAATTATTTTATTATTTCCCTTCGACGTGACTTTACCGAAGAACCAAGAAGATGAATCCCTGCAGTCACGAACGCTTTAAATCGAAATTTATTCAAATCAAGTTGTTTTCTTTTTACCACAGTACTTTATGGAATCCTGAAGAATAAATGCATTTTTAGAAGTATTAAACTACACTTGAAGATGTGTGAGAATGTAATTCTGCAGATGCAAGCACAGGCAAACTCGTATCTGCATATACAAGTTTCTGGGCCTCCTCACTTCACCAAACCCGCATTGACCGGCATGGTGAAGTATGGTTAAACAACTCCCACGAACGACATGGTGTGGGGGAGGCCTCTATCAAAACGCTGGATCGACAAAGGGCTGATACATGTCACGACATTGTACGTTAAGATCGTTCTCTAGTCAGCACAAGCCGTCTATGTGGACAATAGAGGGCACGACACACGTGTACACGATGTTTGTGTGCGTATATTCAGCGTGTGTATCACGTAATAATTATATAAGGTCGCGATTATGCTCAAAACGAACCAAATGTATAACATCACGAATAACTTTGGAAGTCTCCAGAGCCTGAACAATATTTGAAGTAGACACTGACCCAGTTACTATTAATAGCTCAGATGTGTAGGCTTTGACTTTAACACATCCATTTCTGTGACCAGTCACAAGCTAATCACTCAGTTATTTCAATGCTAAATTCTCCTAGTTATTTCAATGCTAAATTTTCCTGTTTGATTTTTACTAGGTGCCTCTGTGAATGTGTATGCTTTGACTTTAACATAGCCATTTCTGTGACCAGTCACAAGCTAATCACTCAGCTATTTCAATGCTAAATTCTATGCTAATTCCTTTGTCAAGGGGTGCCTCTGTGGATGTGTATGCTTTGACTTTAACATAGCCATATCTGTGACCAGTCACAAGCTAATCACTCAGCCATTTCAATGCTAAATTCAATGCTAATTCCTTTGTCAAGGCGCTTTGTCCTTCTCACACAGCTTAAAGGTCTCGATCTGAGCTTGGCTTTGTTCGCTCCAGCGTTGTCCTCCAGACAGTCTCGTCCCTTCACCTGATGAAGGCCGCTTGTGTTGTGGCCGAAACGTCGTGAGAATTTTATTGTGTTATTTTATTTTTTCAATTTATTATTTTATTCTCATGCTACGTGACTTTACCGAAAGAACCAAAGAAGATGAACCAAGAATATGGCGTGTAGATGCTGCCATCTGCCGCTGCAAATTGAAAAATTAAAATAATAAATTGAAAATAACAAGCAAAAATCCAGATTCATATTCTTGGTTCTTTCGGAAAAGTCACGTAGATTTAAAAATAATGAAATAAATGTAATAAAAAATAAATCGGAAATAATAAAATTACTTTTATTTGTAATTTTTAAATTGGCATAATCTACACGCCATATTCTTGGTTCTTTCGGTAAAGTGACGTCGATTTGAAAATAAAAATAAAATAATTAAATGAAAATCATGAATTGTTATTATTATATTTTGATTTAAAGCTTTCGTGACTGCAGTGATTCATATTATTGGTTCTTTCAGTAAAGTCACGTAGAAGGGAAACAATAAAATAAAATAAATATTTTAAAAAATATTATTTAAATTTTTACTTTTCTTTTATTATTTATATTTTCTATCTACGTGACTTTACCCAAAGAACTAAGAATATAGCGTGTAGATTCTGCCAATTTAAAAATACAAAAAAATAAATGGAAAATAATAAAAGCTTTTATTATTTTCAATTTATTATTATAAAATCAAAATTTTGTTTCATTTTTTTTTAATCTCTGTGACTTTACCGAAAGAACCAAGAATATGAATGTGGGTTTTTTGCTTTTATTATTTTCCATTTCACACTTTTTATTTGATTTGATTATTTTTTTTATTTTCTATCGACGTGACTTCACCGATAGAACCAAGAATATGGCGTGTAGATGCTGCCAATTTAAAAATTAAAATAGATTGAAAATAATCATCAAAATCCAGATTCATATTCTTGGTTCTTTCGGTAAAGCCATGTAGGTTGAAAATAAAAATAATAAAATGAAATGAAAAATACAAAAGATAAATGGAAAATAATGAAAGCTTTTATTATTTTAAATTTATTATTTTAATTTGTAATTTTTTTTAAAATTGGCAGAATCTACACGCCATATTCTTGGTTCTTTCGGTAAAGTAATGTGGATTTGAAAATGAAAATAATAGAATTAAATGAAAAAATACTAAATCATGATTTTTTTTTTTACTTTTCTTTATTATTTCTATTTTACCCAAAGAACCAAGAATCTGGCGTTTAGATGCTGCCACCTGCCAACGTTGTTGGCCACCAGATGACAGCATCTACACGCCAGATTATTTCTTCCTTCGGTAAAGTCACGTAGATAGAAAATAATAATAAAATTAAAAAAATAAAATTATGAAAGCTTTTATTATTTTCAATTAATTATTTGTATTTTTAAATTAAATTCTATTATTTTTATTTTAAAATCTACGTGACTTTAACGAAAAAAACAAGAATTCGGCGTGTAGATGTTGCCACCTGCCGGCCACCAACGTGGCGTGTAGATTCTGCCAATTTAAAAATTAAAATAATAAATTGAATATAACAAAAGCTTAAATAATATTAAAAGCTTTTATTCAATTGATTATTTTAAAATTGTATTTTTTTTATCTCCGTGACTTTACTTTTAAATAATATTAAAAGCTTTTATTCAATTGATTAATTTAAAATTTTATTTTTTTTATCTCCGTGACTTTACCGAAAGAACCAAGAATATGAATGTGGGTTTTTTGCTTTTATTATTTAAAATTTCACATTTTTATTTGATTTGATATTTTTTTTTTATTTTCTATGGACGTGACTTTACCGAAAGAACCAAGAATATGAATTCCTGAAGTCACGAAAGTTTTAAGTCACAATCTACACCCAACAATGGTGGCCAGCAGATGGCAGCATCTACACGCCAGATTATTGCTTCCTTCGGTAAAGTCATAATACTGGTAGGAACGAAGTTGTAAACTGAGTATACCAGCCTGCAATAGATTAATGTGTCCGTCCGTCCCCTTTCAATACTTTAACGAAGTGAAATCTCGTGCTGTTGGGTGTAAAATAAGCAATAGGCAGCGCAGAGACTTGCCCTACCAGCCCACCCTGCAGGGACCTGTTAATACAATTAAAATAATAAATTGAAAATAATAAAAGCTTTTATTTTCAATATATTATAAAATAATACAAGCTTTCATTATTTTCAATTAATTATTTGTATTTTATATTTTTGTATTTTAAAATTTCAAATAATAAATTGAAAATGATAAAGCTTTTATTAGTTTAAATATTAAAATTTATATTTTTAAATTAAATGTAATTATTTTTATTTTCAAATCTACGTGACTTTACCTGAAGAACCAAGAATATGGCGTGTAGATTCTGCCAATTTAAAAATAAATAATAAAATTTAAATAATAAAAGCTTTCATTATTTCAAAAAAAATTGTATTTTTAATTTAAAAAGCTTTTAGTATAGCTTTTATTATAATATCATATTATAATCAAAGCTTTTATTATAATAAAAGCTTTAATTATTTTAGGATTCTCCTCCACGGCGGCCTTTGTCTCCCCCAGTAGCAATGTTTACGACACACCGCACCAGGTACTCATCTGAGGCTGAGTCGACTTCACACTCTCTTACTGTCTCAAAACAACAACCGCCATGCGCCACTAAGTGGCGGTGACGTCACCACGACGCTTATGCCAGGCTATGTGCACCTTGAGGCTACGTGAAGTGTCGATCGCCGGCTGGCAGGAGGTCACGGGGCAGACCCAGGTGCCACTGGTCGACTGACTGAGATGACTGAGATTACTGGCTGATGCACCACCTGTGCCCCCTACTGTGCCAACTTGCTGAGCTTTAGCCACCCGACGCTCCGCTCGTTTTTCTGAGCGTCGCTCCTCCGCCCTCCGTTGTTGTTGGAGGGCGACTGCCTCCAACTGCCCAGTAGAGACACCGCTGGTACCAGTCATTGGCAAGTCCACTCAGCTCCACATCCTCCTGTACCACATCACTCCATCTCTTCTCTAGTCCGTGCCACGCCCGTTTAGCTCCCTCGATCCGGCCGAACAAAAGCTGTTTGGGCATGCGGTGATTGGGCATGCGGGCTACATGGCCCAGCCAACGCAGCCTTGCCTGCTGGAGGAGCTCACCGATGGGACTTTGTCCAGATCTTTCGAGGATTTGTGAGCTCCTCACACAATCCAGCCTGGTTAAACCCAGGATTGATCGTAGGCAGGCCAGCCTAAATGTTTCTAACCGGTGAAGATGCTGCATTAGGGGGGTCCACGTTTTGCAAGCGTAGAGAAGGGAGGGAATGACTGTGGCCGAGAAGAACCGAAGCTTCATGCGAAGCGACAGACCAGGTAGCTTCCACACGTTACACAACCGATGAAAAGATAATGCCGCTCGACTAATTCGGAGTGAGACCTCTGCTGTTAAACCGGAGCCGATCATGAGCACACTGCCCAGGTATGGAAAACTCTCCACTCTCTCCCCAACTGCCCCATCACCGATTGGGAGTTGTGGGGGTAGAGTGCCCGATGGCACAAAATACCCAGGCAGGTGCTTCGTTTTGGTGGGGCTGATGGTAAGGCCCCACCTCTTAGTGGCACACTCCAGTTTCAGCAGCAGCGCCTCCAACTCCTCCTCTGAATGAGCAGCAATTACCAGGTCGTCGGCATACATAATGTGGTTGACCAATAGGGAGACATCCCTTGACCGCACCTGGGCATCGATCAGCCTCCCATTGTATCTGTACCAGACGTAAATTCCTCTGGTACAGCTACTGAAGGCTTCACGAACTATGTGGTCGAAATAGATGTTAAATAATGTTGGAGCCAGAGGACATCCCTGTCGCAGGGAATGGCTCTGACTCCCGGCTATGTAGTTTTACTCGGGTCTGCTCACCATCATGAAGGTCCTTAATGAGTGTGAGCAGAGGGTCAGGGACTCTGAAAGCACGAAGAACAACCCAGAGCCCAGGCCTACTGATGGTATCATAGGCCTTAACCAGGTCAATAAAGCAGAGATGTAGGTCTAGTTGGAATTCCCTCCACCTCTGCTGTAGCAGACGGACAGAAAATATGACATTTTTGCAGGACCGCCCTTTCTTGAAACCGCATTGGGGTACCGCAAGCCTCTCCTTAGCGTACCTAGCAAGGCGATGTTGAATAATCCTTGCCAGGACCTTTCCCGGCACACTGAGGAGTTAGATGCCCCTGTTGTTGTTACAGTCTGTGCGGTCCCCCTTCTTAAAGAGGGGGACCGCCAGGGCATCCTTCCAATCCTGCGGAACCCGTCCAGTGGCCCAGACTGTTGTTATGATGTCATGTAGGGCAGTCTACGCACAAACGCCACCCTCCCTCAGCATTTCGCTTGGGAGATCATCTCTGCTCCGTGCCTTTCCTGTTCTCAGACTCTGGATCGCCCTCAGTACTTCCTCAACGGATGGTACCTCAGCCAGCCACTCACAGAGGGTGACTTCCTCCTCCAATATTTGAGGCACCGCATCCTCAGCAGAGTCATCCCCACTTTGTCCCATGATGTTTTCCAGGCTGAGGGATTCCCCCTCCCCCAGGACCTCACAGAAATGCTCAGCAAATCTGCAAACCTGTCGCTGGGGGTCGGAGATTGGATCACCCTTAGTTCCCCTAATGATGGTGTAGTGGGTATAAATTGACGAAGAAACTTCTGATGAGGCAACACGATATTTATTGTCTTGGCCCCTTTTTGGGCCATGGACATTAGCCCTGGCGTGATAGCGCTTCCGCCCCCTATTGACGATAAGGGGAAGCTACCAGCCCACAGAGTGGTGAGTGACGATTACCCCTACAATGGTAATAGGTGTGGCGCTGTAGGTTACTTTTTTAATGGAGTTAAATAGGGATTTGTGATCGCGGGCCATTGAGGCAGACTCCATCTCCTCAGCAACCCGCGACCACCACCCATCCTTGCAGCGCCTCACGTCTCTCCGAACCTCCGACCGAAGGCTGCGGTAAGCCTCATTCTCTGACGTGGGATGCTGTAGACGATTAGAGTGGGCTTGTTGCTTTTTCTCAACCATCCTGAACGCCTCCTCTGTCGGCCAGGGTCTCTGGGGCGGTCTGGACTGCGTACACAAAACAGCCATTGCAGCTGCATGAGTCACATACCTAAACCTCGCCCATTTACCCTCGACATCAGGAGGAGTGGGGGACGATGCTGTCTCACTCACACTCACTCACAGCGCGAGGCCGACTCATTACATCTCGCGGAGGATCGCGCTGCTGAACAAAAAAAGTTCCGCTGTTTCAGTTTGCAAGCGCGAGTTCGCGTTTTAAGGCGATGGGGGCCGTCCATAAATGACGTCACGCACCTGGGGAGGGGGGGGTCAGACATTTGTGACAAGGGGGGGGGGGTTTGAGAAATGTGACGTCACGTCAAAATGCGCAACTTTAAATAAATATAGACAACACGTTCTATTTAGTTAAATAGACTTTTTAATAAATGTTTTCTCCTACAACATCAGAGTGCAGCGCCACATTAAATACAATGACAATAGTTTAAAGCGATTTGAAGCATGTTTTATTTTCAAAATGAAAAAATGGTTTTGGGGGGGGGGGGGGCAGAGCTTTGTGACGTCATACTTGAGGGGGGGGGGTCTGACTTTTTGTGACGCCGTGTGACGAGGGGGGGGGGGGGTCAAAAATCGTCCAAAATCGCGTGACGTCATTTATGGTCGTGATATATTATTTTTTATTTAATTTTTCCTACCTACGTGACTTTACCGAAAGAACCAAAGAACCAAACAGAAGGTGTGTACCGGATTAATTGCACTTGTGGAATGCTATGTTGGGCAAACAGGATGAATGATCAGCACAAGACTATAAGAACACCACAGAAATATGAAATGCTCACAAATACAACTGTCCGCAGTAGCAGAACACACGTGCCCACAAGGACACTCAATTGATAATGTTGAAGTTCTGTGCAAAACTTGTTACTACTGGCCAAGACTAATTACAGAATCTATCGAAATTTAAAGAAATAAAAATAATTGTAATCGTTTGGATAGCTACCGACTTAGTGCTGCATGGAAGAGAATACTCAAATTACCGTTTGTACGGCTATTTTAATACACACAATGGACACTAAGTACAAGATCAATGGGCTAGCATAATGTGCATGTATAATGTATGTTGATTCATTAATCCCCCCCCCACTTTGCGCTCAAAGAGTGCACAAGTGTTGTCACCACATCTACGTCTCTATATAAGGAATTAAACAGGTGGACTTCTCCCAAACCTTGCTGTTGCCTGATGAAGATAGTTGTAATTACTGAAACGCCGCACTCCGATGGTAAATGTTGTGGCTTGGCTCTCCAACACACCACACACCGGTGTGCTGTACTAGTGATGAATTGGCATGTTCTGTTTACGTGACAACCCTTACTAGTGGGCTGTCGGGTGGTGGCGGGTTTAACGACACATTTAAATTGTAATAGGTTTTTACCCTTTTATCTGGCACCAAAACTGACACCTTTATGCAAACATGATCCCTTGTATAAAGGTGTCAGTTTTGGTGCCAGATAAAAGGGTAAAAACCTATTACTATATCTTGCTACTGGCAAAGGAGGTCTCATAATGTAAATTCTTACCCCGAGCTCTCAATACTCTGATAGTGCGCTGTTTTTGAGTTGTATGCCTTTTGGCGTCATCTGGTCCAACACCAGTGGAGACTAGGCTCTAAGAAAAGCCGTCTCGGGTGTGGACCAATCAGCTTCAAGGACAGTGTATATCATTATCAGAGTTGTCTCTTTTTGTTTGCATTTTGACTGCTTGTGTTGTGGTTATTGCAAACATGATCCCTTGTATAAAGGTGTCAGTTTTGGTGCCAGATAAAAGGGTAAAAACCTATTACTATATCTTGCTACTGGCAAAGGTCTTATGACACATTTATATATTTACGCGATCCAACCCATAAAACCTGTATTATGGATATTTGTTGCGAAAGCCTACGTGTTAAACTGCCATGTATTTTTACGTCTATTGCTGTATTTTCTTACGTGCAATATATTTAATAAACCATCCTAATTTATTCATATTTTTGTTCATAGTTATATCATTGTTGCGCGTGCGGTGTGGTCAGTGGATATTGTTCAGTGGATCAAACCGAGACAAATATTTTTGCAGCAGCTGTGGCTGCACATTGCAACAGCGCATTCCGAATGGTGTAGAACGCATCGCCCATAATCTGTATCTGTGTGCAAACACCAGGTATGGTTGGTAAGAAACACGTTTGGTTTTAAATGAATAGAACTCGAGCTTCAGCCATATTGTTCATTATAGACCCCACTTTGTAAGCATTAATCACGCAAACCTTGCGCCTGATTCATTTGAGTCGGTGTGCTCATGAGCAACAGGGCATTTGTGGCAAGGTGTTAATGTACCACAGATTAGCACGGTTGGCTACGTACACTGCGAAAGAAGTTCAACATATTCTTTGGGTCTTTCTGTAAAGTCACGTAGATAGAACAATAAAATAATGAAAATAAAGTGAATAAAAAAGTAAAATATATCACGACGTTTCGATCGCAACACAAGCAATCGTCATCAGGAGAAAAATGATAACGATTGCTTGTGTTGTGATCAAAACGTCGTGATATTTGTATTATTTTGTATTCACTTTATTTTTATTATTTTATTGTTCTATCTACGTGACTTTACCGAAAGACCCAAAAAATATGAATTCCTGCAGTCACGAAAGCTTTAAGTCAAGATTCAAGTTCAACACACTTTCATACATTGTGGAAAGCGAGTATCCTCGCACGTACAATGCACTGGGCCGCATGTTCATGTTAAGTGAGTCGGGGGCTTTGTCACTGCCTACCCCATGATATAAACAATCTCAGGGAATTCAATTGCAAGTGTGCAATCTCCCTTCCGGTGAGCATCGAGGATGAGTCATACCCTGGCTTGCCAGGAGGCAGTGGAACACAACTGTGGAATCCTTTCCATCTGCACGGGATAGAACGTTGCCCCCTTGCTCACATTCGTTCGTTTTCTGCGAGTGTACTGGTTTCCCCCAACATGTAAACACTCAGTAAGTGGCTGCAAATATCGGAATGTAAAGAGAACCGCAGAGCTTGGGCGATTGTTGGGAGTGCCGGCTCACCGCCTGGCTGCTGTCTCCCCGCTCGGCTGTGGGAGACATATAGAGGTACTGAATTAGATTTATATTCTCTACATAACATGATTCCTATCTACACAAAGCACTCACCGCGTGGAGTACAGCAAATGATATTCCACGAAATAAAAAATAAACGTACATGACCTTAACAGAAGCGAATGGGTACAGCTGTGCATACACATACACACATATACACGATTCCTACTGATGGTTGGAACGATTCACCACTGCCGGAGAGTCAAGGAATTGTCATGATTCAGGATCATGAATGCAAACTGTCCCCGTTCTCAAACCTGAGTACGATTTAAAAGGTCATAGAACGCCTTTGCCGGAAGCAATTACTTCCCCATGTCACTGCGATGGGCAGATTCATGCAATTGCAGTCGGCTTACACATTGTCAGTAGACCCCCCCATACGCAAGCGTACGCATTTGGGTTAACCCCTCCTCCCCCCTCCATGCATACATACTAAATGGATGCCCCCTTAACAGCCACACCACCACTCCTCACACGAGACAAGCACGTGACTCTCGGTGTAAATGGAGCCGGAGCGCGAATAAACGTGCCGATGCCCCAAGTACAGTTGCCACCATTTTTACGACAGAGCAAACCCAGGCACATTTCTCAGCGAGCCCAGGTCTATTGTTAAAACTGTGCAGTTCACGGTGATAAAATTAACCATAGCCATACCCGGGGTACCAGATCTCGACACAAATCAATTCCTGCTGCCACCCGAACACTGTCCGGGGGTCAAACACAGACAGGTGGCAGCCCCAGTCGCGAGGCCACATCTGCACCGACTCACGGTAAACGTGTGCAGGGCCAGCAGGAAGAGCCCCGGGATCTCGGAGCGCAGCCACTGGTTCCACGCGCTGTCTCGGTCCACGTCCTCGCGTGACGACGACACTTCAAAATCACCTGACCGGAAGGAGGGGGGTGGGAGGGAGAGTAAAGAAGGTACGAAGGGGAACCTTCTAACTCTTTCACAGCGACGCGTTCTTCGCATGCGTCACCCTGCAGCCAACCTCTCTGCTCTCGTGTGTGAACGTGGGTCAGTTTGGTTTAATCGTTCAGAATGAATGGGGCATGACCCTGGCCCTTGTGCAACTTATTATTTTCCATGAGATAATACCAAACACATAATTCATGTGTGAGTGTGTCTGTGGCCTGCATGCAAAACCTACATTCTCTCGAGTCATATATCGGGAGCAGTCACAGGTGGGAAAGCATTGCCGAATTCCTTGAAAGGCTCAGCTCTCTCCAACTTATGTTGAAAGCATTTATGCATTAGTTCTGCCCGTACCTCTTTGTGCCTGTGTAGTGGGCAGGCAAGTGTGGTGGAGCAGCAGGTCCAGCACACGGGGTGTCCAGCAGAGGAGAGGAACTCCCCGTGGCCGTGGCCGGGGAAGCAGTCACAGGTGGGAAAGCATTGCCGAATTCCTTGAAAGGCTCAACTCTCTCCAACTTATGTTGAAAGTATTTACAGTGAGGGAAAAAGTATTTGATCCCCTGCTGATTTTGTACGTTTGCCCACTGACAAATAAATGATCAGTCTATAATTTTAATGGTAGGTATATTTGAACAGTAAGAGAGACAGAATAACAACAACAAAATCCAGAAAAATGCATGTAAAAAATGTTCTAAATTGATTTGCATTTTAATTAGGGGAATAAGTACGTGACCCCTCTGCAAAACATGACTTAGAACTTGGTGGAAAAACCCTTGTTGGCAATCACAGAAGTCAGACGTTTTTTTGTAGTTGGCTACCAGGTTTGCACACATCTCAGGAGGGATTTTGTCCCACTCCTCTTTGCAGATCTTCTCCAAGTCATTAAGGTATGGAGGCTGACGTTTGGCAACTCGAACCTTCAGCTCCCTCCACAGATTTTCTATGGGATTAAAGTCTGGAGACTGGCTAGGCCACTCTAGGACCTTAATGTGCTTCTCCTTGAGCCACTCCTTTGTTGCCTTGGCCGTGTGTTTTGGGTCATTGTCATGCTGGAATACCCATCCACGACCCATTTTCAATGCCCTGGCTGAGGGAAGGAGGTTATCACCCAAGATTTGACGGTACATGGCCCCGTCCATCGTCCCTTTGATGCGGTGAAGTTGTCCTATCCCCTTAACAGAAAAACACCCCCAAAGCATAATGTTTCCACCTCCATGTTTGACGGTGGGGATGGTGTTCTTGGGGTCATAGGCAGCATTCCTCCTCCTCCAAACACGGCGAGTTGAGTTTATGCCAAAGAGCCACATTTTGGTCTCATCTGACCACAACACTTTCACCCAGTTGTCCTCTGATTCATTCAGATGTTCATTGGCAAACTTCAGACGGGCATGTATATGTGCTTTCTTGAGCAGGGGGACCTTGCGGGTGCTGCAGGATTTCAGTCCTTCAAGGTGTAGTGTGTTACCAATTGTTTTCTTGGTATGGTGCCAGCTGCCTTGAGATCATTGACAAGATCCTCCCGTATAGTTCTGGGCTGATTCCTCACCGTTCTCATGATCATTGGAACTCCACGAGGTGAGATCTTGCATGGAGCCTCAGGCAGAGGGAGATTGACAGTTATTTTGTGTTTCTTCCATTTGCGAATAATCGCACCAACTGTTGTCACATTCTCCACAAGCTGCTTGGCAATGGTCTTGTAGCCCATTCCAGCCTTGTGTAGGTCTACAATATTGTCCCTGACATCCTGGGAGAGCTCTTTGGTCTTGGCCATGGTGGAGCGTTTGGAATCTGATTGATTGATTGCTTCTGTGGACAGGTGTCTTTTATACAGGTAACAAGCTGAGATTAGGAGCACTCCCTTTAAGAGTGTGCTCCTAATCTCAGCTCGTTACCTGTATAAAAGACACCTGGGAGCCATAAATCTTTCTGATTGAGAGGGGGTCAAATACTTATTTCCCTCATTAAAATGCAAATCAATTTATTACATTTTTGACATGCGTTTTTCTGGATTTTTTTGTTGTTATTCTGCCTCTCACTGTTCAAATAAACCTGCCATTAAAATTATAGACTAATAATTTCTTTGTCAGTGGGCAAACGTACAAAATCAGCAGGGGATCAAATACTTTTTTTCCCTCACTGTATGCATTAGTTCTGCCCGTACCTCTTTGTGCCTGTGTAGTGGGCAGGCAAGTGTGGTGGAGCAGCAGGTCCAGCACACGGGGTGTCCAGCAGAGGAGAGGAACTCCCCGTGGCCGTGGCCGGGGAAGCAGAGGTCGGCGGCGCTGGGAGCGGCGTCAGTTGCGCGGCGTCTGTGGGAGAAGACACAGGCCTCTGCTGAAGATTATCATCCGCAGACACATCACACGGCTTGCCGGACACGTCACACACTCGGCCCTGTGATTGTGGAGGTGAGACAGGTTCGCGCGTGGCAACGAATTGCTTGTCGCTGGACAAACATCGACGGCAACATCGGGAGAACGCGGCACGAACTCGTGCAGAGTTTCTGGCACCGTATGAATTTACACTCCTTGTAGGTATGTGCGTTGAACCTCTTTCGCGCCGTACGTCAGCCAGCCGTGCTAATCGGAGGTGCAGATGGATGCAATTGAAGGAAGTGGAGCAGAGATTTCAAAATGAAACAAAAAAAATTGATACAGAAATTACACAAGTCCAGGGGACTTCACCAAGGCCGTGTTATCCCAGAATCTGACAGAGCACAAAGGAAGATTGGCAATGGCAAAAAATGGCTTCATAACTATCATTGTCAGATGGCACACTTGCATCTTCAGTCTTCAGTCAGCGTCAGTAATTTAAGAATGCACGCATGATGCGTGACACCAACTAAAATGGCATCGATGCTGACTAATCACATCCTCTCCAAGATGTGGAACTCAAGAGACAACGATGCCTCTTCCAAACAGGACTACCCTTGACAATTGAGTTGTCGCCTGGGTAAAAATAAAATTAACTAGTAGATTTCAACTTGAAAATCCAAACCATCGCACCAACAGTAATGGATGGAATCCTATATGAGGCGCACACTGCAGTAGCTTCAGGTGGACTCTGGTACCTGCTTTAACGTCTGTGTGAGAAGCATCTTCTTCCACTGAAATTCAAACAAAGTTGACAGTTAGACAGGACATGTTTTAAAACATCCGCAGTAAAATTCAAGTATGTATACCATTAAAGTAAACTATTTTTTATTTACCAGGTAAGGCCCATTGAAAGCTACATAGCTCTTTTTCATAAGCGACCTGGCCACAAATTATAGCTTAACGAAGTGGCTTATCACGTGGAAATTTATAGCAGCCAAATACTCTAAACGCATTACTTACAAATAGCTCACAAAGCGGTTATCCTCCCACTACCCTTGGGTTACCTCCTGTCCCGGTTCAGCCGAGACAGTCTGTGAATTGGCATCTGTGTTTGGGTGGCATTAATTAATTTGTACCGAGATCTGGTACCGGTACTGTGCTGAACTTTACTACTGCATGGTTGTTGACAGACCTAGACCGACTGAAACATAGGTCTGGGTTTGATCTCCATAGCGGAAAAGGTGGTAACCCGAAAACTAACCCAAACCCTTCCACATTTAACGATAAACACTTCCAAAACCGAGTTCGCTCGGAAATGACCCCACTAAACCGCACGTATGTAAACGTTTGACTTCAGTGGTTCCCCCGCCGCGTGCGAACGATGAAGTGCACGGCCTCTCGTGATGATGACCTCACACCCGCATGGCTGCACGAAAGGCGGTGCTGACGAGCATGAGACAGGTGGAAGAGGCAAAACGAGGAGGCAAGATTAGAGTGCTGTAGTAGGTGGGGTATAGTGGGGCCTATTTCCGAATGATTGATTTATGTGGAAATGAAATTGGTCAAGAGTCCGTTACTTTGTAAACATTAGCATGTATCTACTTTAATACCAAGTCTGCAGGGGTGGGAAAGATGAGGTCTGTTCATTCTGGTGGGCAAAGGGAATTTAGACACTCCAAGTTAAGTCTGGTGGCATACGGATGAAATGCACCTTCCAAATGTAAATAATAATGATTATTAATCCATCTTCTTCTTCACTCCCACGGTGTTTCCAACCAGGGTTAGGCTATGTAATGATCTGACGTGCTGTACACTTGTACAGTGTTACTGAATTATTGTATCATTATGAATTCAGTGCCCCTTCTGCGACCTTTCCCTAGATCCCCCTCTGGTGTATAACCTGGCCTGCTGACGTCAGGGCCGTAAGCCGCAGATCCCTTTCCCTGCCAGCAGCCAGCGCTATACTGTTACATTACGATTCTATGCCACTACACAGGGAATCCTCTACTTACGATCATTAGACTTACGAACTTTCAGAGATATGATCAAACCTGTCCGTATGTCCAGTTTCCTGTTCGGACCGAGAGTCGCAAGTTCAACCGCCGCACAATAGGTGGTTATGGTGGCATCTACATCTGCAGAACGTGAAGAACCAGAGGCAACTGTTAAAGTCATTCCCCGTGTTTAGTATACAAGTCGTAAAACGTGTTTGAAATCGACGGGAGTAAAGTTGGACTCACGAACAAATCGACTTACGAACAGACCTCTAGAACCGAACTCGTTTGTACGTACAAGAGTCTGTATATGGTGGTCACTCTGAACAACACAGACCCAGCCTCCTTTTTATTATTTTAAGTCCATTAGGACATTACCAGATGCATCTTTCTGTGCTAACGACAACACAATACACATTAGGCGTGTCACAACAGGTCACGTTAAATAGTCTAAACTTGTCTGTAGTAAGTCGCATACGGTAGACATTTCTGCACATTTGCAGAATTACATGTCTATGATAAAGGAACCATGTGTATTGCATTACACAGGGGTGCTTGATCATGTGTGAATGCAGATTCCCGCAGCAATACAGGGAATAGGTTGTTTGCAGCGCCACTGATTGATCAGAATCAGAATCTTTTTTATATCCTGTAGGAATCCGATGAGCTATGAAGATCTTTTTCACATATGTCCAGTAGGGGCGGGTCAGCGAGCTATTTCCAAAACCGATGAGAGGCAAGACGGAGAAAATGTAAGCAAATTGCTAAAAATACAAAGTACATACATTCCTGCCAATTTGTCAACAAATGAAAGCTTGGGCAAGGTAGCAACACAACAACCACAGCTCCAGACCACGACAAGACTCCACAAAGTCCCTCAATTGCATTGCATTAAAATTGAACGTTTAATGAGCGACATTTGAAATAGCGTTACCAAATGACAATATTCCCTTCGAATACCTGACTAATGAATGAGGCTAAGACGCTTGCAATAATGTTTAAATATGCATCACAAGCCATTCAGAAGTGGTAGGCCTCACGTGACCACAGGGCACCACAGTGGCAATATGTTAACTACCTCGCCTGGTACGCAGGAGGCCGTGGATTCAATACGGACCCTGTCGCCTGCTGTATATTTTGAGGTTGCATGTCTCTCTCACTACATTTAGAATAAACATCACGCGTTTAGAGTATTTGGCCTCTTTACATTTCCACGGGATAAGCCACTTCGTTGAAGATAACATTTGTGATAGCCAGGTTGCTTCTGAAAAATAGCTCCATAGCTCTGTGGGGCCTCAAACTGGTAAAATAAAAAATATAGTTTATATTCTTGGTTCTTTCGGTAAAGTCACATAGAAGGGAAACAATAAAATAATAAAAATATAAAACAATAAAATTCTCACGAAGTTTCGACTGCAACACAAAGCAATCATCATCACCTGATGATCATTACCTGATGATGATTGCTTGTGTTGCAGTTGAAACGTCGTGAGAATTTTATTGTTTTATATTTTTATTATTTTATTGTTTCCCTTCTACGTGACTTTACCGAAAGAACCAAGAATATGAATCCCTGCAGTCACGAAAGCTTTAAATCAAAATATAGTTTAGTTTAAAAGTTATAGTTTGAGAATGGCGGTCCGATGGGAGGGAGTGAAGGGGTATTGTGAGGAGGCGTCATCGGGAGTGGAAGCTGCTGGTGGGAGCATGGGAGGTGTGGGGAGTGTGAGGTGCATCGGCATTGTGGAGAGGGAAGGGGTGAGAGTGTTGTAAGCGATGGGGCTGGGGGAGGAGTGGTGGATATGACGATGTGGAAGCTGTGTCGGTGATGAGGTGTGTGCTTGAAGTGAGGATTACATGGGGAGCGGTGCCGAAGTGGTTAGCGCACCGTGCGATGGGATCCGGCGACCCGAGTTCTATTCCCACTCACGGCCAACATCGGTGACGAGTATCTGAACCAATCTCGGTCCCATCCCGGGTCTATTCTGCCTTAAAATGAGTATCCAGGTTCAGTGAATGAGAGGAGACAAAGGCGGCCAGGCGTGGTGCTGGCTACCCATCCCATCTCAGCGTGTCACCCCATGGCACCTGGGTAATGGAGGTGGTGATGAAGATGGTGACGACGGTGATGATGATGTTGATGACGATGGTGATGACGAGTCACTCACTTAGACTCACAGAGCCACACTCAGAGACTCACAGTCACTCACTTAGAATCACAGAGCCACACTCAAGAGACTCACAGCCACACTCAAGAGACTCACAGTCACTCACTCAGACTCACAGAGCCACAGACTCACAGCCACACTCAGAGACTCACAGTCACTCACTCAGACTCACAGAGCCACACTCAGAGACTCACAGAGTCACTCACTCAGACTCACAGAGCCACACTCAGAGACTCACAGAGCCACACTCAAGAGACTGACAGTCACTCCGAGAATCACAGTCACTCACACAGACTCACACTCACTCAAGGAGACCCACAGACTCACTCACACAGACTCACAGAGTAACTCGCACACAGACTCACACTCACATACTAGTTCTGACACACACACAGACTCGCAGAGTAACACGCACTCAGAGACTCACAGAGTCACGCTCAGTCACTCACTCAGGGACTCACAGTCACTCACTTAGAAACTCGCACGCACTCACAAAGCCACACTCAGAGATTCAGACACTCACTCAGAGACTCAGAGCCACACTCAGAGACTCACGCTCAGTCACTCACTCAGAGACTCACAGTCACTCACTCAGAGACTCACAAAGTCACTCACTCAGAGACTCAGAGCCACAGACTCACAGAGCCGCATTCAGAGACGCACGGAGTCACTCACTCAGAGACTCACAAAATCACTCACTCAGAGATTCACAGAGTAACTCACTCACTCAGACACTCGGAGACTCACTCAGACTCACACAGACTCAGAGTAACTCACTCACTCACAGACTTACACAGTAACTCACAGTCACTCCCACTCAACTCAGTCTCACCGGGTAACACACTCACAGACTCGGAGTAACTCACATGAACTCACAAAGTAACTCACTCACACAGACTCACAGACTAACAAACAACAACAAAGATCCCCAGTGAACCCTTAACAGACTGTAGGGGCAAGTGCTGTTAGCGAGCACCTACGAAGGCCGGCACGGCACACGAGGGGGTGGGTGGCCAGCACCACGCCCGGCCGCCTTTGTCTCCCCCATTGGCGATGTTTACACACCGCAACCAGGTACTCATTTGATGCCGAGTCGACCTAGGGGAGGCCCAAGACCTATTCAGATAATCGTCACCGGTGTTGGTGGCCGTGAGCGGGAATCGAACTCGGGTCGCCGGGTTCGTAGCGCAGCGTAGCGCTAACCGCTGCGCCACCGCTCCCCACACCCTCGCTCACAAACACAACGCAGGCAGCGTGGGCAGCCCTGGTCCATCCACTGCTGGATGAGGGCCTTGCCATGCCGTGCGAGTTATTTGACCAGAAGCGCAGTGCGTGTTGTTAACATTCCCCGTGTGGTAGATAGAATCGGAGGGCTTTCCCCAGCCCTCACCCACCAGGAATGGTGAAGTATAGTCAAATACTTCCTGTGACCAACACGGCGTTAGGAGACATTCATACAACCCACAGATGGACTAATAATTATTGTAAGTACTGTGGTGTACTTAAAATAATGTGTGGAGGAGGAGGAAGAAGCTCCAGAAGTCGAACTTCAGCAGCCACCACTGCCCCTTCGCAGTATCAACAACCACGCAGACAAATGCACTGCCACATCCTACAACACGCGTTTGTTCCTTAAAAGTAGTGAATTAGCGTCCCAACACGCTGGTTCACGAAGATGGAGCGGTCATATAATGAGCTGGACAGCGACAACAACTTAAATCAGCGGTAATAATGCGGCAGACACGCAGGAAGCAATACTTAGGTAGGCCGCGATGAGACCACGGGGCTCGGATGGCGACCCTGCCTGGGAAGGTGCACACAAACTCCTCACAGAGTGAGCACCACAATGTTGTCCTTACAACACACAGTGGTCTCGCTTTTCTTTCATATCCACGAGCACAGCAACATCCAGCAACACATATCTCCTCACATTGTGCCCAGGACTGCTTTAAATAAAGATTTTAAATAAACTTTCCCGCCAAAAAATGTAATTGAGGCGTGTGTGAGTATCGATGTGGAACTTGTGATCACATTGCTAAGAGCCGAAACACAAGGCACCCACCACCACACACATCCTACTACTGCTGCTGTTGTTGCTGCCTTGTGAAGTCTATGATGATGAGCAGCAGCAGCGAGATAATGAGGTTTAATGTGATGATGATAATGTGGAGTAGAGTCAGGGGGGTTATGCCCAAAGTTCTCTGTCCTCACCTCCCCACCACCGCCACGTCCCAACTCTGAACATCCACACATCATCATCATCATCGACCAGCAATGACCAACAGCAGCTCACAGCCCATTAAATACACCACCAGTAGGACAATTGTATGGAGGAGGCCAAACAAACATCTAAAACTAACAAAATAACAATTGCCACCGAGAACTGTTTCACATAACTCGTGCACTCAAAGTCCTCAGACAATTGCAGTTATCTAAAGGTTCTAATTGTGCCCGAGTGTGGCTGCGTCTTGCCTCGACAAAGGCATCGCCAATCCGCAAACTCTCGACGGCTCCGGCTGGCTCTCTGAGCACAAACTTTGACATTTGAACCTCACGAAATGTCTCTGCACAAGTTCCAGCGGTGTCTAGGTGGCAGTAAGTGAATGCACGCACGTGTGGAGGAGGAGTGTTTCTATTATGAGGACAGTGCTGCTGCTGCTGCTGTTGTTGTTGTTACTCTACGATGTTAGTAGAGCTTAGCTAGAAAAGTCTTTGTCAGGAGTCCCCAAATATCCCCTCCACCAAACAAAACTGTCGGGAACAGAGACTTGAAACTCAGTAACGCTTCGACAAAAGTGCGTCAATGTTCTCATCGCTAGTGCACACGTGTCGTCATTACCTTATCAGTGCCCTACCTTATTACAGACCAATTCAGACATTATTGGTCACCCCTTAACAATCTCCACCGTTCATCCTACAAAGTCCCCATGACAAGGGAGAAACACCACACAGAGACATTGTGTTTTTTAACCCCTATTGAAACGTCCGTACGCCGTAAGGAGCCGCAAACTCAATGTCCCCGCCGCGCAAGAAGACGGCGTAGAAGACCGCGCGGGTCGGCAGGGGTCACGCTGCTGCTGCTGCTGTGGAGCTCCGCTGTGAGTCGACGCAGAAGGGCGGCGGTGGTGGTGGTGGTGAGAGCCCCGACTCCCGGAGTCGCAGTGACAGTCGCGTGGCACGGCAGTCGTGGTGGGGCTCTCTGGCTGCTGCTGCTGCTGCTACGGGAGATGAGCGACAACTCCGCGATGTCTGCTCCCTCCTCCTCCTCCCTTGTGGTGTCAATGGGAGGGGGAGCGCTCCTTGAGCTCCTCTCGGCAAGGCCTGGCCAACCCTGATGGCTCTCCTCCTCTCGGCGGTGTCACCACCTCGTCCACCTCCTCTTCAGCCTCACGTTGGGATTTTGCTCCACGTAGCACACCACTGTCACTGAGAGTTTACCGTGACAACAACAACAACAATCCTTGTACAGAGACGCAATACGCCCGCCAATATTCCTCTCCCACGATGATATGAGGCCTGTTACTTTCGTCAATTACCCCCTCAAAATATCGGATGGGAATCACTTTGAGATAAAATCACCATCTTAACACGTTAACATAACTGCTCCTCAGCAACAATATTCACCCAAAATAAATATTTTATTGATGTAATATTTTAAACGATAGTCAACGACTTCGTTTTTTTAATACGAGCAGACAACACACATCTATACAGTAAACATACAGAACGATAATCTGTAGTGGTGTCCACTTTAACATTATTTTAAGCCAGCTTCCTCATTGCTGTGCATTCGTCAGACACTAAATTAATCTCCCTATGCCTGTCCTTAGCCCAAATAACTTATATCGCCATGTAACTCGTGTCATAGATCACATTTAGCCACACACAGAGATCACAAATGAATACAAATGTATGCTGCTGCCCCCCCCCCCACCCACCCCCAATTTTAGTCCAAAATCTAAAATGTGTGCATATTTGTGACTTTGGTTCAAAGAGAAAAAATATATATATAATTATATAATTATATCTGTGAAAAAGTTATTTGCAGCTCATCAAATTCCTCCAGTATAAATGCACATGCCGATTCTGACATTCATTGTAAGTATGTAATGTTCAACTTCTTTCGCACCGTATGTAACCGACCATGCTAATCGGAGGTGCAGAGGAAGGGCAACAAACTAAACACAAACAGCGTGTTCACGGTGTGTTTAATGGTTCCCTCAGCCAGTGGGATTCACACTCTTGGCTTAGGACCACTCATGGAGGATGAATGAGCATTGCCTCCGCCCCTGCGTGTTGCGATGTTCAGAGCGAGGTGACAACTCTCATTCCGTGCGTTCTCCCCCCCCACCCCACAGCATCAACAACAAGAGACAGCAGCTGGAGTTGGAGATCATGAAGATCCTGCAGAGCAAGGGGGACCCTGACAACAACAACATCGTCACCCTCCTGGACAACTTCACCTTCCGGGGACACAACTGCGTCGTCCTGGAGCTCATCAGGTGAGTGTCATGGCGTCCGATGAACACCGATCCAAAGACAAAGATTAACCAGTATAGCCTGAGAAGATTGTTGGGGCAAGTGCTGTTAGCAAGTAGCACCTATGAAGACGGGCAAGGCACACGAGGGGGTGGGTGGGCAGCACCACGCCCGGCAGCCTTTGTCTCCCCAGTGGCGATGTTTACACACCGCACCAGGTACTCATTTGAGGCTGAGTCGATCTAGGGGAGGCTCAGGATTGGTTCAGATAATCGTCACCGGTCTTGGCCGTGAGCGGGAATTGTAGAGCAACGCGCTAAACGCCGCACCACCGCTCCCCCAAACACCGATGCGTCCGTGTGTTCACACACATGAATCATTTGGATGTAGAATAAATGTCTGTAGGCTTTCAGAATGCCCTAAAATTATTGTCTTTGTACGCGGCTCCATGGTCAGACATAACTGTTTATAATGCCTTCCTGCCTCATTGACTATCTTTTGAGTTGAGCGGCAACCCTGTATGGTTACTCCGTGCGGCTTCGCCTCAGTCAAGCACGTGTGCTCCCGTTCAAGGGGCCAATCAGGGAATGGGTCACAAGCCAGAAGAAACTGTAACCGTTCACGTTTTGTGCCGTCACGCAGCGGAGACCTCCTCCAGAAGCTGGACGAGACCTATGGCTTATACATGACGGAATTGAAGCCGTACGTGGGCTCCATGCTGCAGGCCCTGGCAAAGCTGAAGGCGATGCACATCATTCACGCGGATCTGAAGCCGGTTAGTAAACTAAGCAGCCCGCTGTGTCTTTTGTCCGTCAGTATGGAGTTAGTGCCTCAGTTCGTGCAGTTGTAGAAAATGAGAGCACTCTTAAATTTTGATTTAAAGCTTTCATGACTCCAGTAATTCATATTCTTAGCTCTTTCTTACCGAAAGAACTAAGAATATGAGAACACTCTTGTAAACCTTAGTAACAGGATTTCGAGATATCTTATTCTACACCGCAACAACACTCATGCCACGACTTGCTATTTCATAAACACAGATAGCCAAAACTTGCATAGAAATACAACTTTTCACGTGGATCTCTGTTTGCTCTCAACAACCAACGCTCCGCGGAACATTTAATATTTTCTAATTTGCGTTAAACAACAACGACCACTGCCCTAAGCAACAATTCCGAATGCCAAAGCTAAATGATGGGCGTAGCAGTGGTGCGGTAGTTCGCAAACTGCACTCAGAGGTTAATGACCCGAATTCGATTTCTGGCCACGGCTTAAACCAGGGTTTGGATGATATCTGAACCGGTCCTGGATCCCATTGCCTTCAACAGCCCCCTGAGCAGCATGGTGAGGTATGGCCATACAACCCCCTTGATTAACACGGCATGGGGTAGGGAGATCTTTAAGCATGATGACATTTACAAAGGGCATTAAGTGTTCAACAAAAATGAGTACATGAAATCCTTGAGTAAACCGCCATGAACCAATTCAACAAGACGCAATCTCACCGACACACCACGAGTTTCACTGACAACCACTCTGTCTTTTTTGCAGGCAAACATCTTAGTCAAAGACCACATCAGTGGCAATATCAGGCTCACGGATTTTGGCCTGAGCATCAGCGAGACCTGCCCAAGTGAGTGATCTAGCTGCCCTGTGTGTGTGTACGTGTGTAGCAGCATGTGTGTGTGCGTGTCACAGTGTTTGTGGGGAGCGGTGGTGTTAACGGTTAGCACGCTGCGCTACGAGCCTGTTTAAGCTATATGGGGGGTCTTTGTCTTCGTGCTGTGGTGGCGTGCTGGTTAGCACCGCTTAAACAAAGTGTGGTAGTGACACTGCTACCCTTCAAACGTTACATTTCGTCAATCATTTGGCCAGGATTTCAACTCTCAACCTCCCAGTTTTGAGGAGGGTAGTTGTCAAACAAGAACCAGTAAACCGGTAACAATTTTCATAATCGATTGCTGGAATTGAAAGTCTGGAGTCAGTAGCCAATCCCATTGGAATTTTCGTCGCGGATGGCTGATTTACGTGTGATTTACATGTGATTTACATTTGCAAATGTACAGATCGCATGGCAGCAATAAGTACCTTTGTCCTCATTCCTCACTTAACCTTTTCCCGTTCCGAGACGTCTGCACGTTACAGGGTGGTGGTAGGTGTCCCCGGTTCATCACTGAATCTTGAAACGCGCAAAGCGGCTCGGCGTTAATTTTATTCAGAGAGGCGTCGCAGCGCCGTTGCTTTTAAAGAAGTTGTTACTCACCGCAGAGAACTCTCGCGACACGACAGCTGCACTCTATGATAGCTGGCACCAGTGTAATGAAAATAATTTACATTTCTAAGTGCTACCCAGCTGATACACGCATTTACGTGGGCGATCTTTGTCATTGTGCGTATTTTGAGTGCCATACGTGACTGCGTGTGCATACCCTCATCTATTCTGCACTTCACAAGTACAGGTGAATAATGTGCAAGTGCCACCTTGTTTGGTCACCTGTCTGTCCGTGTGCCGCTAGGAGCTTGGTGTCTTGGCTCGATGTGGTACATGGCCCCCGAAATGTACTTTGGGCTCCCGATCACATGCAGCGCGGACATGTGGTCACTCGGATGTGTGGTGGCCGAGATGCTCCTCGGGAACCCGCTCTTCAAGACAAGCTCGGAAGACCACATCGGCTATCTCATCCAGGTATCTGATGCGTAGGAAAACACCACTGCATATATATCCAGTTGGTTATAAGGTCCTGCTGTTGAGCTACAAGGCTGTCAGTGGGTTAGCCCCACAATACTTACAGGAGCTGATCCACTCATGTACACCAATGAGGTCCTTGAGATCTTCTGATCTCCTACTCAGTTTTCTGAGGTCAAGTCTCAATTCCTGTGGGCGATCGGGCTTTTTGCCAGTGCAGCTCCAAAACGATGGAACGCGTTGGCCTCTGATAACAAGACAGAATTTTTAAAGCTATTTAAATCTCGCCATGAAAACTCACCTAGGTAAAATGGCCAATTCCCCATAGTTTTGGTCGTCTCATTTCCTCGTTTTGGTCGTCTCATTTCCCTGCTTTCCATACACGGGGCACATTGGGATCATCGGATTAAATGCGCCTTACAAATATTAATTATTATAACATATACATACTGATGAATTCTATAATTTTTATTGTAACAAACCTTGAGCCCGATACGGCACCACCAAACCGGGCGTCATATTTCCCATGGGACCGTTCCAACTGCGCCATATAAAGGAGGAGGGACGGTTTAATTCGAATTTGAAGCAACGATGGAGTCCACGATAAACAACAACAGCAGCAGCAGCAGCAGCAGGGGGTTAGTTATGACTGATGGCGCACGACGATCCACCAGCGTACAGACCCGCTGTGCGATGGCTCATGCGACAAAGCTGGTTACGTGCAGGGATGTCGTCATCCTCTGGGCCTTTCACTGGTCAAAAAATGTCGCTCAGCTGCCGGTACACGGGAGAGGAGTGGACGTGTTCACTGCGTGATCACGCACCATTTGCATGAGTAAAGAAGGAAAGAGAGATTTCGGGTTCATCGGTAATACCAGATAATCAGAGCGTCAGGCTGATGTCCTTCGGAATGATTACTATTATTATGATTATTGTGGTTTGTTGTTAATCTCCGAGGCTTTCAGAGCCTGTGTTGGAGAGCAACGAAGCCGCACGTAGTAACCACGTCATCAATTAAAGACCAAATATGTATGCTTCGCCTGATGATAGAGATAAATATCTGCAAACAGTATGTACAAGAGCAGGCAAAGTTCATTGTTCATCGACGTTTCAATGAGACAAAGTGCAGCGTACGTACGCTCTGTTCACTCGAGCGACGGACCTCATCCAACTCATCCCTCTTGTGATCTTGGTTTCAGATGTTGGGGCTCCCACCCAAAGCCATGATTGACGCCTCGACCCACAACATTATCTCCTTTGGTGAGTGGACAGGGGGGGTGGTGAGGTGGTGGTGTTGGAGTTCGTAGCTGTTGCTGCTGCTGCTGCTGTCACTGCCCGGAGGGTCGTGGCCATGCAGCCGCGCGTCTCGTGCTCTGTGCTTGAATAGAAAGGCATGGAAACTGCTTCGCGTAATGTAAAAATGAACTGTGCTTTATTTGGGTTTAAAAGTCACAACGGTCTTGGCAACGTACTCGTCAGTACGTGTTGAATTAGTGTGACAGTAAGGAGTCTTATAAAAAAAATACTTTAAAAGGAACGGTAATGTTTAGGTAGCACAGTATATTTGGAAAACCCATAGGGATTTGCAATCCAACAGAGGACGTGTGTATTAATTACATGGAATTCTGGCCATCACATTTTTCATGAAGATGAGTGGCCGTTTTTTTTTTATTTCAGCATTACTTAGCACAATTTTTAAAAATTGTGTGGCAGATGCGACGGTATCCTAAATCAGCATAGAGCAGTTCTACCATAGTACAAAACAACCACAGAGAACAACCCTCCACACAAACTGTGGGTCCTTGATTGAGAAATACATTATGCTTAAAAGCATGCTTGTACAACAAATTAGCATCCTCTCCAAGTGATGCAAATAATAATATAATTCTAAAATAAACATCAAAGTGTCTCCTTGCTCAAACAAGTATCAGGAGGTTCTCGTCTCCTCCGGTGGCCCAGAGTTGAGAGTGGGAATTTCACTTTCACGCTTAGGAGCCATCCTTTCCACACGACTACTGCAACCGTCTCACAAACGGTTACAAATTTTATCGACCCTGGAGGGATGACAGGCTGTAGTCGACCGCCAACATGGAATCATATTTGCAAACATCGCAATTGGAGGGTTAAGGACCGCCGCCGCATTGTACTGATCGCCACAACTAATTCAGTGTTTCTCTCTTTTTCTCTCTCCGATAAACAGACAAAAAGAATCGCCCCGTCGTCAACGGGAAACGGATCGTCCCGTGCTCCGTGTCTTTGAAGGCGGTTCTGGGAACCCGCAATCAAAAGTTCATCAATTTTCTCCGCGGGTGCCTTCAGTAAGAGACTTGTTACTATTGTCTACATTTCACCTCGTACAAATAATTACATATAAATCACTTTGCGTCTACCATCAACATTACTGGAAACGATCTTAGACCTCACGTGTCGTTTGGGCTAGGACTGCAAAGTTTTGTGTCACACCGGGGCATCGTTTCTTCATCTCGTCGCTTTTTAAAATAAATATCGTTTCTGACAAAAGTGTTGAGGATAGAATTGCGCATTTCACCCCAGACCACGATTCAATGAAGCGATTTTAGAATGCAACAGGCACCTGACTCCCTCCGTTTGCCTCCTTGGCAGGTGGGATCCCCAACGTCGCCTCACACCCACGGAGGCCCTCAACCACCCATTATTGTTGGGCAGCAGGGCCGTGCCACCGCAAGCGAACTTCCCGCCTTGCCCAGCCATGGACACGGAGCCGGTGGCGGCCTGCAGCCTCTCGGCAGTCCCCCGTCTCAGCCAGGGAGATTGCCAAGTCCCTGCTGCAAGCGAGCAGACTTCGGAGTCCACTTGGTCAAATCAGAATACTGCAGGCTCAGTTTCTGGGAGCGAGTGGGCTTCGAACTCGGATTGGGGAATGGAGTCGGAGCGGGGAGTGGAGTCGGTGGGTGACTGTGCGGTAACACGCCTGTCTGAAAAATTCCCCAATCAAAGTGGTGGCACCAATGACGTCATCGCGGAGGAGGAGATGGAGTCGGCCACGAGACAAGAGTGAGTCTCCACGCAGAAATGCACCTTAAGAAAAATGTGTATTGGGGAGGTCATTCCGACAAAGTGTCTCCTGATATAAATTAGCATATAGCAAACACCATCGATCATCAGAAATTAGTTATTTGAGTAAATCACACATTCCTATAGCAAGGGCAAGTCGATTCATATTACAACCACTGTTGATTCCCACAATGTGGTATTCACGATTGAGAGGAAGTAAAAAATATTGAGGACACATGAGATTTGGGTTCTGTATCAGATGAGACAAGTTCTGTATTGTAAAAACGGGGAATATGTTTCATGAGAAGTTGTGAAATGAGGATTCTGTAATGGCATTCACCTCTTTAGTTCATCTCACTTGAAGATGTAAATATCCCAGGGCTCCACAGAATGTAATATCTTATCCCTAACCTCATCTCCACCAATCTGCAGCTAAATGCATTCCTAGTAAAAAATATATATCTTAATTATAAATATATGAATTGCACTGCATCCCACTTGGAGGTGCTGCGGTTAGAGCACTCCACGATCACTGTACACTTGCGAGTTCAAAATCCAGGTGAAGAAGGTTAACAGCTTATTTATCAACCCGAGCTATAGTCAAATAATAAATCCCATTTTGTGGGAAGTCAACAGCGGTCATCCTATTATACACCAACATTGGCTCCTGTTATAGGAATGTAGCATTCCGTTACTGGCCATAGTGAGAGATGTGTGGCATCCTCCTACCTCGCATTTGAGCGGCCGGACACATATGAGGTGCAGTACAGCAAACAGTGTAAGCACAGCCGAGAATGCATTATGGGGCAGACGGTGGCGTAATGGATACGCGCATGTGTGTACGTTGAAATAATTTTGAACGCGTACGTAGCCGATCGTGCTAACCGTAGCCGACCGTGCTAACGATGGCGCGTGCGTCCATTTGCCAGGCGGGGCCCTGCTCTCCAACCAGGCAACAACAACAACGAGGAGGAGGATGATGATGCCGTCGACAAGATTGGGCCAAAGGCGTCACGCGGGCCTGGACGGAGATTCTCCCGCCTGAGGCGGAATATTCGGGGGATTCTGCGATTCTTACGGGAGCGCTGTTTCTGTTGCCGTGACGATACCGCTGAATAAATGCTGTCATGCGGCTGGGCCCTCCCTGCCCTGTGTACATATTTTTCAATGTTACTGTCGTTTTTATCTCACTTCTTTCTGGTCCAATGACTCCAAGACTCACGGTTTAAACTGAAGATCCCAGTGGTCCTCAAAAATATTTACGGGGACTTCTTCACTTAAAAAACATTCAACTTAGAAAGTCTCAGAGATACAACGAAACCTGTCCATATGTCCAGTTGCCTGTTTGTACCGAGATTCATAAGTTCAACTGCCACGCAATAGATGGTGGTGTTGGCATCTACATCTACACAACGTGAAGAACCAGTGGCGTCTACGTCTACAGGAGATTATACAACTCTTAAAGCCATTCCCTGTGTTTAGTGTACACGCCGTACAACATGTTTGGAATCGACAGGTGTAAAGTTGGACTTACGAACAGACTTCTGGAACCTAACTCGTCCGTAAGTAGAAGAGTCCCTGTATATGGTGGTCACTCTGAACAACGCAGACCCAGCCTCCTTTTTACGATGTTTGGTCCATTAGGACGTTACCAGACGCATCTTTCTGTGCTAACGACCACGCGATACACATTAGACGAGTCACAACAGGTCGCGTTTAATACTCTAAACTTGTCTGGAGTAATTTGCATACGGCAGACATTTCTGCACATTTGCAGAATTACATGTCCATGGGAAAGGAACCATGTGTATGGCATTACAAGGGGTGCTTGGTCGTGTGTGGATGCAGGCTGTTGGCAGTGCCACTGATTAATCAGAATCTTTTTTTTCATCCTGGAGGAATCCAATGAGCTATGAAGCTCTTTTCACATATGTCCAGTAGGGGCGGGTCAGCGAGGTATGTACAAAAACGATATGAGAGGCAAGATGGAGAAAATGTAAGCATGTTGCTAAAAATACAAAGTACATAGATTCCTGCCGATTTGTCACCAAATGCAAGTTTGGGCAAGGCAGCAACACAACAAAGCACCAGACCACGACAAGACAACAATTACATTGCAAATGTAATTACATTGCAAATTAAAATCGAAAGTTCAATGCGCAATATTTGAAACAGCGTTACTAAATGGCAATATTCCCCTTGAATACCGAATGAACGAGGCTAAGACGCTTGCAGTAATGTTCAAATATGCATCGCAAGCCATTCAGAAGTGGAAGGCCTCACGTGACCACAGGGCACCACGGTGGCTGGGAGATGTTAACTACCTCCCCTGGTACGCAGGAGGTCGTGGGTTCCATCCCAACCCTCACGCATGCTGTATATTTGTCTGCTATAAATGTCCACGTGACGATAAGCCACTTCGTTGAGCTATCATTTGCGATGGCCAGGTCGCTTCTGAAAAACTGCTATATATGCTCAGTGGGCCTTACCTGGTAAAATAAAAATAGTTTGTCAATTAGTAAATAAATGAAGTATATAAGTTCCAATTTCATTCATACATACATTTCCAAGCTTGGGAAAGGCAGTAAAACAATAGCAAAAACAGCCACAGTCCACACCAAGACAACATACAGTGCCTCGGTAAAATTGTACTTTAAAATTGAACTGTGGATACATTGTTAAGAATACAAAAAATAGTTTAGTTAGAAATCATTTTGTTGATGAGGACCTGGGTAGTGATCTGCGATTATTGAGTGGGGGTTTGGGAGTCGCTGACTGGGAGGAGTGGGAACGGGTGAAGCCGGATCTGCCACGCGTTGCGCTCACCAACTCGAGCTTCGCCGGGACAGCAACAAACGAAGAGACGGAGAGAGGAGCTACCCCGGGTTTACATCGCCACGACTCACGACGCACACAACACACACGGCACATGCCCAGGGGGAGGAGGACGATGACCACCCCACAGTGCGATAGCTACGACTCCCCTTTCATTTAGTGAGCCATCCTCACACAACGCTGCACGGAGTGTGCAGCGTTATCAATGAACACGGCACTACCACTGCACAGAGTGTGCAGTGTTATCAATGAACACGGCACTACCACTGCACGGAGTGTGCAGTGTTATCAATGAACACGGCACTACCACTGCACGCGAGCAATCGGCTGCTTAGTGAGTTACACGGCATGGTACGGAGCTATTAACGCGACACGAACCACAGCGTGTTCCCGGGGTACTCAACTACCTTAGTTTCTCAACTACCGGGATTACTCAACTCAATATTTCAAGAGGCGCAATGCACTGTGGTGAATACGAGACAGTGGTCCTTCATAAACAACATCACCAAACAGTCTTTAAAGAGCAGCATGCGGCACCGGGAGACACAGATTGCCATCCCCTGAGCTATTCTATTCCTGCGCATGAGGGCAACATGTTCAGGAGCCATAAGCCAATGTCCGAGGTCTGCTGGTCACGACGAGAGGGCTTCATGTAGGGTTACTATTCCTGCTCCTCCTGTTGTTTGTGGAGTGACTCATGCAGCCAGCTGTGGCTCTAGGGTTTGGTGATACATGTTATTTATGTAGTTTATTGTTAAAAATTCGGTCACAGTTCCTATGATCACTGTTACATTGCATTTATAGCTTTATTTTGGTGATTTCTAAAAGTGTTTTGGTTTGGCCATGTTTTTGTTTATTGTAGTACGGAGTTAGACTGATGGCCTTAATCTAAGTTTTCTTGTTGTTGTTTGTCTTGCATCCCACTGGGATTTTTGCACACAGCGTTGGTGTACGGTGCTATATCAGGAATATTTTGACGTTTTTTCCTGGATTTTATGTTTGCACATGCACAAAGTCACTTTAAGATGTTTTCTTGTTCATGTTTTTGTCTTTTTTGTTTGTTGAGGTTGCACCCGATTCAAGAGCCGAATGGCTCACAGGGCTAAACCAAATAAATGAAAACTAAACTAAACTAAAACTACTCCGTTGAAGGAGCACAAACGACTGTGGTTCACAATATCGTGAATATCTTGGGTTGGATGGTCACAATCGCACTGTGGCTTGACTTTAATTTTCTATTGCGTCGTTTCACGTTGTACGATCTGTTCTGGATGACCACAGTCAAACACTGGAGAGTTTAAAATTTTCCATTTGTGCATCAGGTATCCGCATCTGCCATGGTTTGTGCAGATGCGGTTTAGGGGGACCATGATCTTCGTGGAATATCAAGCCCAGGGATCTTCTGCGTTGGGTTTTTCACAAGGTGTGTCAGTTCTTTTGAACTTACACTGATCATGTCGACTCTCTGCAGTGGCAATGTGAAACTATTAAAATAAAAAGCGATACAATTTTTTGAAGTTGATTCTTACACGTGCAATTCAATACATGAATTGTCAGCTGAATAATAAATATTAATCGATTTAACCAATGTATCGCGCTGTTACTACTAACTAGCACAACTCTTTATAACGATCACAGCATGTATAAAGTAAACTTTTAACTACAAATATATATTCCTGAAGAAATGATGGTTTATTCAAACTGTGTGCAATATCAAGCAACTTCGGAATGATTTCTGAAGCACTGCTGCAATGTTTGGTGCACTGCGATACTAACGCGGCGATCCGAGTTGGATTCCTAGCCATGGCTAACGTCAGTGGTGACTGATATCTGAACAAGTCCTGAACCTAATCCGCGCCCCCTTCACAAAGCGTGGTAAAGTTTGGTGCAACAACCCCCATGACCAAAGCAACGTGGCGAGGCCTTCATCAGGCAGTGGACTGCCAGAGGGGTGTAACACACACAATCATCAGTTTGTCTCGACAATCACTTGCCTTGAACATTGAATCCTTAAGTTACATTACCAATGGCATATTGGTGTGGCTCACTGACCCTTTGATGTGAAAGATTAAAGAACCCCAAGTGTCTGTCGCCGACTCAACAATTTTGAGGAGCGACCCGTGGCGGTCAGGCAGATCACGAGGTGAGCAGAGAGGTGAGGAGGAGGGCACTTTGGAGGGGGCTGCCAAACCTCGAGTCGCGAGCACACAGCGCCGTCTCGTACAAGACGGCGCACCGATGGGCACCGCCGCTGCTGCCACCGGGCTTGGCCTTCTGCGCCAGTTTTACCAGGTTGGCCACGGGGCCGTGCCCAAGGTTGCGGCAGGAATGCACGCCGTAGTGCTGCCCCACAGGACAGTCCACGGCCGGCAGCTGCAGAGCACACAGCCAACAACAGAGACCTGGAACCCTCTCTCTTTCGTTTGGAGGCGGCCGGGTTGCTAGCAGCCCTTTTCCACTGGCGCATCCGATCCGTGCCAGCGCGTAGCACCCCCACGGAACGGGTGGTTTTCCATTGGCTATTTGCTCTGCCGATATAAAATCAAACTGTATACGCCGCCCTTACAAGACCTCTCAAAATGGACCAGGGGCCAAACAGGTCCAGAGGTGGTGCTAATAATAAAGTGTTCATTGCGTACGACGTGAACAGCGTTAATGTGACTGCACAAATTTATGGAAACATGGTCGAGTGGTGGTTCTCGGTTCAAGCCCAGCATCCGCCCGGGTTAATGTTGCCGGTTTATTCACCATAAACAAAGAGATCTGTTTCACAATGTATGATAATAATCCTGTGACACTGTATTAAAAAAATAGAATTGGCCACGTGTAACCGCATCATGTTCCAAATTTTCCAAATCAGATCAAATACTTGCAAATTACTTTATCGGGGAAAAAACCATGTAGGAAACTCAAACATCGCTCCCAATTGGCAGACATGTCCATTCACAGGCCGATAGTGCGTGCACCACGTGCCAAATAGGAACAGCTGCCATTGGGGGGGGGTCTCCTCGGGTAGACTGCCGCAGAGCAATGGAATGGTTGAGATGAGACGTTGCTGTAAGGCGCTTTGAGTTGAAGAGTTTATTTCCGCGAGCGCCCTAAATCTCCAAATCCTTATCCCCATCTCTGAGCCGCCCCTCTGGCCCCTACTGGGGCCCGTGTCTCACCGCTGCGGTGTCGAGGCTGCCGCACTGGTGGATGAACTCCATGCAGCTCGTCGCGCTTTGGACAGAAGCTTCCCGCTGTGGCTCCAGATCCACCCAGGGCAGAGATCACAACCCCAGTCTCGTCCAACAGCTACCACAGACACAACAAATCCGTCAACATCAGTTGGTTGACACCGAGGCGACCGCAAGGCAAACACCAGCTTAAAGCTAAACGATACGCATGGAGCTGCATCTCACAATGCAGTGCACGAAAACTGATTAAATATTACAGATTTAAGTTTGCAAATTAACACAAAATTCGTTCTCAATTTTAGTTTTCCAAATGCACTATCGACGTAATGTCAAGAGACAAATAAATCATCCATTCGTAAATCTCGCATAGCCGTGCAGGCCCTGTGTCATAAAATGTGGGGGGTGGCCTTTTATCTTGTACACAATAGGAGCCAACACTTTCACATTAGCTGTGTTATGAGATTGTGCGGCGCACGAGAGTCAAGCTGAAATTGTTATTCTCAAAGATGGAATTATGAAAATGAAGTGCAAAACTCAAGTTTAATGAGACTGTAATTTTGTGCAGTCGCTGGTGACGGGGCTCGGACGATCGACTTGATAAGACTTGAGACCTCGGTTTCAACCCAAGCGGTCAAAATCCAGATTCAAGCCCAGAATCTCATTATTGCCAATGCACCGCTTTGATCTCTGAGCCACC
Source organism: Petromyzon marinus (assembly GCF_048934315.1). Lineage (NCBI taxonomy): Eukaryota > Metazoa > Chordata > Hyperoartia > Petromyzontiformes > Petromyzontidae > Petromyzon > Petromyzon marinus. The sequence continues at coordinate 2,271,664 of NC_133683.1, forward strand.
TGGCCACTTTGCATATATAGTGTTATCATATATTTTATCTGAATGTCACCGCTGTACACTCAATTTTAACGGTGATTTTCAATATCTACCTTTGGGATGTTTGCCAAATTCACAGATATTTTTTTAAGAGTGACAAGAGAAAACCCATGCATCTTACGTGACACTTTGTTTCGCTCTGAATTGGCAGTTATTACATAACGCTTAAACGTATTCGAGTTATCGACAAATGAGTTTTAAGTTCGTAATAATAAACTAATATTACCGCGCACAATTTTGGAAACAAATTTAACATTGAGCGCCACTCGGAGGCGGTAAGTACACTCAAACTTTGCACGGGCAGTGTCGTACACCTACTTGCTGTACTGCCTCTTACCAGCTGGAGGCGGGTGGGCTCACGCACGCCACGTACGCACCTGGGCGTCGCGATGGAGGATGTCCAAGAAGGAGCCGAGGCCCAGGCTGGGGAGGTCGCGCGAGTCAAAGTGCTCGGCAAGCTGCTTCTCCACGCGTGACAGCGCGGGTAGGCCCAGGGGCTCTGCCATCTTACTTGTGTGGCTCAGCAGACGGACCAGATGCTCGGCTACTGCCTCTACGAAGGAGAGAAGCAATGCCATTGTAGGAGAGGACAACGATGCTGTAACTCGCTCCAATAGGCTCAACAACTGCAACTCTCTCTCTGCCCCCCCACCCCCACGTCTCATCTACGGCCTCCCGATAAGTTTCATCATCACTCTCCAGATGACTCAAAAACAAGTTTAACACGAAGGCCTTCGCGACCAATATTATCCATAATTGAGATTTTTGGGTTAGGTCATGTAAAAAGTGCATTTTAACGCGTATTATTGAGTGCATGTTTACGTGATCTAACCCAAAAATCTAGATGATGGCCTAAAAAAACCACTGGCAGACTTCTCACTCACACCCGTATGCAAGACGATATCGCCCCAATATTCGAATTGTTCAACTATCCCCTGAACCAGTCCAGAATCAATTTCAAGTTCACACTCAGCATTCTGAAGGTCCTCCGTGGTCTGACCCCTTATGTACAATATAATAAACTACATTTTATTCAGATTGTGCTTTCGATATCGTGTCATGAGACGGAGTATCCACTCGGATCTCTCACGGAGCAGCGGAACCCGTCCTATTGGAGAATGGCCCGCAGAAGAGAACATCACAAAGCTACCTCTGACATTGCTTCTAGTGACCTCTGGTCCACAGAGTAAAGGGAAGCACATTCCCACCCACTCTGTTGAGCCGATATTGGACTTGGTCAAATTAAGTGCATAGCCATTTATTGAGTATGTTTTGGGTTTTTTTGACAGTCATTAATGACCGAGCTGAGACCATAAACTGGCTGCACTTGACAAAAGCAAGTTTAATCACAGGTGGTTACCCAGATTCGAACCCAGGATCTCAGCGTTTCCAGCTCAATGCTAATAATCTCTCTCAGCCACCCGGGTCATCTCGATGTAAATTTGATAAACTGATGCGTCGTGATATGCCAAACTCTTACTAATGCATTAGTAATAATCGAGACGAGATGTGAAATAAGGTGTTTAGAGAAGCTACGACAGTTCAGCGCACGTGCAATCCAGTAGACTCTTGATTATCCGTGTGCGGTTTATCTGATTTGCGGATTAACCACGCACATGAGATTTTAACTTATTAATAACTCATGGATTTCCCCTTAGGCCCAAATTAATAATCTAAAAATAGTTATACATTGTAATTCTTGGAAATGTTTGTTACAAGTCACGTGCTTATATCGAGCAAATATGTGCGCCCATGAATCCGAAATCTACGTGATCACCTCGACAGTACAGTAGTTGCATATCTTTACAACAGTGGGTGGAGTTTGATTGATGGTGATTGGCGTGGCTCTGCTATCCACTTAGAGGGCCGAGTCCTCTGCTCAGGAGCAGGAAAGTTTTATCACCGACCACGTGCATCGATCGGTCGATCGTTAGTTTGTGGCATAGAGATCCGCAGAAAATAGATATATTTGGATAATCCGAGATTTTTTATCATCCGCAGCCATCTTCCCCGTAATTAGCGCGGACAATCGAGAGTCTAATGTATATGCAAATTTGTCTCCTTACTCCCCGGAGGAGGCGGCGGTCTGGTGTCGGGAGTGCTGATGTTGCCGAGAAACGCGGCCGGTTTCTCCTTGACCACGAGGTCGCGAGGAGTCTCGAGGGAGCCACAGCACAGGGCCAACTGAAACAGCTTCTGGGCCAGCGTGTCCCCTTTCACCTGCCCCAAGAAGTCCTGCACACACTGTTGGTGGAAACAACAAAGGACCCAAACCACGTGCAGCCATATCACTCTGTTGGGACAAATAGAGGGTGACACATGCATAGATGTCCTACCGATTTCAATGCCCCCCTTACTTTTGTCTCAACGTGTGACTGAATTTTGTGAAAGCGATGGCCCTAAATATTATAGAGGAGAGTTAATTCAGTGGTAGAACAAGCCATTGATACTGGTGGAAGTATCGACAGACTTGAAACGTATGGCGATTATCACTCATTAAATAATTCCGAGAACAAATGTATTTTGGAAAATCTTTGACAAATCTAAGCAAATGCATGAACTTTCTCGCACGGTAATTTTGTTGCATTAAGTCCAGACGCCATGGCCCCACCTTCTTCAGCTTATTCACAAAGATGTCATCAGCGTTCTGGAAGACCTGCAGCACCATCTCGGCCGCCGGCTGTGTCGTGAACTGTCGGCGAAGATCGGCGCTCGTCCCTGGCAAGGAGAACGACTCCAACAGGTATTTCTTGACCTTGTGTGGCCGGCCCTCCACCTCCTGCTTGATGTCACACTCGATGCGAGCCAGCCCACGGTCCATCGCCTCCCGCTCGCCTTTCTGGGCCTTGCCGATCACCTAAACAAACAACACAATGTTAGCAACTGTGGCGGCCACAGGTGCAGGGCAGTGCTGTAGTTGCGATGATGGAACACGTGATGGACGAGTGGTTCAACAGCGAATGCAAGGTGTGCTGCTAATGCACGATTGCAATCGAGAGATGGGATTGGTGGATCATCCTAGCAGCAGTGGCTTTTGGCAAGCCATCGAACAAAGACAGTCACCGCATCACTCGCTATCAGATGGGCTTCTGCGGTCAACTGGAATGCTCTTCCTTCCGATATTAGGAAGCAATTGGAGCTATGCACTTTTAAATCTAGATTGAAAACAATTTCTTTAGAACTGCTTTTTGTGTTCAGTTTGTTGTCCTCCACACCTCCGATTAGCACAGTTGGCTACGTACAGTGCGAAAGAAGTTCAACATATATACTTGTGGTTTTACCCAATCCAGTCATTTCTGAGTACTTGTTTAGATTTGCAAATTTTGATTCTGACGCCGGCACACACGTCCTCCTCATTCATTATTAACAACACGGGATTTTTTTTTACATTATTTGTGAAGCATATAGAAATGCAGTTTTGGATAATACACCCGCAATATTAACTAGGGCGACTCCTGGGATCGAATCGCAAACCTCTGAAACAAGCGACAAATGCACAACCACTCGGGAAAGAAGATTTCTGTAAGGAGCGGTATATATTAACATGATGTACTTACACGAGCAGTCACTTCAGTGCTCTTGTCACAGCACTGCACCCACAAAACTGAAGTCGTGTTGGAAGTCTGTCTCAGACTGCATGACAAAAGGATACACCACATTCACTTGACAGGGAGACAGGTGTGAAACTTGTGTGCCTGAGCAACTGAGGATAGCTCAGCGTTGTGGCCGTGTAAGGCAAACGCAGGGGCGGGGGAATATTGGTAAAAGGCTGATGCAGTGTCACTCTCAGGTGTGAACACAGCGACACGTACGTTGTGGCTGTGTGTCAGCAATTCCAGAACACATTTAATTCCGAAAGTAAACCCCCTCAAGGGCAACAACAATACATACTTGAGGCAGTCTTGATTTGAAGCTTTCGCCACTGCAGGAATCCACACTCTTTGGTTCTTTCGGTAAAGTCACGTAAAATCGAAGAGGAGGCCGCTTTCCTACCTTACAGTTACACGCTAATTTCTCACGTTAACATCACTAGCCCTGGACACTTCTTTATGACCCATGGGCTACACACATTTCAAACCATTTGAAACAGTCTGCCTCAGTAGCACACCAAGGCTTTATCACCTGATGACGGACGCTTGTGTCGCGCCCGAAACGTCGTGATTTATTTTATTTTATACCTACGTGACTTTACCGAAAGAACCAAAGAGTATAACTTGAGGCATCCAATAATAATACAATTCTCAGTCAACAAGCGACGCAATGCATACACACGTACACACACACACGCTCGTACACGCAGGCACGGCACGTAGGGAAATGCCCAGAGGTATGCTGGTGATACGGATGCCCAGATCGTGAATATCCGGAGCCCCGTATCGTTCCATGAGATGCTTCAGCAAGTCCGGCACCTTGAAGCGTGCCATCACTCCTTTGCCTCGGGAGCTGCGGCTCTTGGCCATGAAGGTCCTAAACTCTGCCGCAAACAACAACAACAACACGAGCGGGTTACGCAGAGCGCATGCTAGGGGAGCAACGACGACGCATTGATTCGGACGTGATCATTCATCCTGAAGATCGCGATATGCACACCGGATCGCGTGCGTAAGAATTTGTTTTTGATTTGTATACGTTGCGTGTCATTGTTTCACATTGTCCAACACCCACCCACTCCAGTCACTAGAGCCGGCTGTGTTCACGTTTTAAAACAAGGCGTTGAATCTAGAATTTATTCACGAGCCCTCAATCGCGATAATCGATTGATTCGCGACATGGGTGGCTGGGGTGGCGCGTATCGCTTCTGTTTATGTCTGCAAGGAATCACTTGCTGAGCCTTCGTATCATTTCAAATACCAAACAAATTCATGCATCAGTAGCACTGGGGCCTTGAAAAAGGAAAAAAAATCCGATAAGCGACCTTTCGGGCAATGACCCTTCTTCATATTGCATAGAAAGGCCAGGGAGATTGAGTGAACAATAAGAATTGGAAACTGCACTTCATAGCGATTACCGTGTTTCAAACGTTATTAGGTAACCATTCATATGAACCTTATGGTGGGACCCCGGGGTCCCATAAGTCCCCGGCTCTTGCATAAACATTATATTATATAATATAAACATTATATTATATATAATGTAAACATTATATTATATATAAACATTATGTTATAATGTAAACATATTATATATTATATAATGAAAAACATTATATTATATAATGTTTACATTATATAATATAATAAATATAACGTTTATATTATGATGTAAACATAAACTTTGCTCTTTTTCACCAATGGGTTTGAAGGATGGTGGCAGGTGTTGTCTTGTTAAACTACGCCTTTAAAACTGAAAACTACTTACCTACATAAGCTCTATTTAAATACACTATCGAAAACATAATTTACTCCCCTCTGCCAATCATCGTGTTTCTCAGTGTGGATTTGTGAACACACTTGTTAAACTATACATAAAATAGTACGCGTTTTCAATGCGCTGTTCATATTGTAAAATGTGTTTATACCAATGTGACTCTACAGCAGTTGCAGAGCCGCACTTTTATATAATTCAGGTCAAAGCCAGATAAACAGTGGAGGATAAACATCGCATGAAGGCGGGGCAATTGTTGTGCAATCATTTCAGGTCAAATTTACAGGTGCGTTTTATTCATGCCACACAGGTAGAGAGTTGAGAGTGAAACCTGGCCCACTGGCATCGTGAGTCATGGATCATGAGTCACCCGGACTTGTTGTGTTTGTTTATGGTTGCTATACAAGCCATCAAATCTACACCACGAAGAGAGTTGATGAACAAGTAGGAGAGTGTGTAACTGGATTACATTCATGTGCACAGGCGTTTCAGATGTGAATATAAAATAAATAAGGTCGACTCAAACGCCACTCTTTAGGATTTGGCACACTCAACATTTTAATTGATAAATTAAGACCAGCAAACAATAATCAAATGGGTCATGCATCGATGCACCAATTGTGGTTACGGACTGCTTAAGAAGAAAATGATGAATGCAGATTCGAAGCGAGTTTAAACATGAATCTACACCATTTAAATATATTTTAAACAACCCGTTGCAAACATGACAGTAATTTGAAATGTAGCACTGTACATCAGAACAATTTGAAAGACGTTAGAGATTTGAAACTGTCCAAAAAGAAAGGAGGAAAATAAATGTATTTTTACATAATACAGGTTTTTTAGGTAAGATCACGTAAATATAAAAATGTCGGTAAACCCACCACCACCCGACACAGCCAATTAGTAACGTTTGTCACTTAAACAGAACATGCCAATTCGTTACTAGTACAGCACACCGGTTGTGTGTTAGAGAGCAAAGCCACAACATTAACAATCGAGGAGGAGGCCGCTTTCCTACCTTACAGTAACACGCTAATTTCTCACGTTAACATCACTAGCCCTGGACACTTCTTTATGACCCATGGGCTACACACATTTCAAACCATTTGAAACAGTCTGCCTCAGTAGCACACCAAGGCTTTATCACCTGATGACGGACGCTTGTGTCGCGCCCGAAACGTCGTGATTTACTTTATTTTATACCTACGTGACTTTACCGAAAGAACCAAAGAGTATAACTTGAGGCATCCAATAATAATACAATTCGCAGTCAACAAGCGACGCAATGCATACACACGTACACACACACACACGCTCGTACACGCAGGCACGGCACGTAGGGAAATGCCCAGAGGTATGCTGGTGATACGGATGCCCAGATCGTGAATATCCGGAGCCCCGTATCGTTCCATGAGATGCTTCAGCAAGTCCGGCACCTTGAAGCGTGCCATCACTCCTTTGCCTCGGGAGCTGCGGCTCTTGGCCACGAAGGTCCTAAACTCTGCCGCAAACAACAACAACAACACGAGCGGGTTACGCAGAGCGCATGCTAGGGGAGCAACGACGACGCATTGATTCGGACGTGATCATTCATCCTGAAGATCGCGATATGCACACCGGATCGCGTGCGTAAGAATTTATGTTTTAGATTTGTATACGTTGCGTGTCATTGTTTCACATTGTCCAACACCCACCCACTCCAGTCACTAGAGCCGGCTGTGTTCACGTTTTAAAACAAGGCGTTGAATCTAGAATTTATTCACGAGCCCTCAATCGCGATAATCGATTGATTCGCGACATGGGTGGCTGGGGTGGCGCGTATCGCTTCTGTTTATGTCTGCAAGGAATCACTTGCTGAGCCTTCGTATCATTTCAAATACCAAACAAATTCATGCATCAGTAGCACTGGGGCCTTGAAAAAGGAAAAAAAATCCGATAAGCGACCTTTCGGGCAATGACCCTTCTTCATATTGCATAGAAAGGCCAGGGAGATTGAGTGAACAATAAGAATTGGAAACTGCACTTCATAGCGATTACCGTGTTTCAAACGTTATTAGGTAACCATTCATATGAACCTTATGGTGGGACCCCGGGGTCCCATAAGTCCCCGGCTCTTGCATAAACATTATATTATATATTATATAATATAAACATTATATTATATATAATGTAAACATTATATTATATATAAACATTATGTTATAATGTAAACATATTATATATTATATAATGAAAAACATTATATTATATAATGTTTACATTATATAATATAATAAATATAACGTTTATATTATGATGTAAACATAAACTTTGCTCTTTTTCACCAATGGGTTTGAAGGATGGTGGCAGGTGTTGTCTTGTTAAACTACGCCTTTAAAACTGAAAACTACTTACCTACATAAGCTCTATTTAAATACACTATCGAAAACATAATTTACTCCCCTCTGCCAATCATCGTGTTTCTCAGTGTGGATTTGTGAACACACTTGTTAAACTATACATAAAATAGTACGCGTTTTCAATGCGCTGTTCATATTGTAAAATGTGTTTATACCAATGTGACTCTACAGCAGTTGCAGAGCCGCACTTTTATATAATTCAGGTCAAAGCCAGATAAACAGTGGAGGATAAACATCGCATGAAGGCGGGGCAATTGTTGTGCAATCATTTCAGGTCAAATTTACAGGTGCGTTTTATTCATGCCACACAGGTAGAGAGTTGAGAGTGAAACCTGGCCCACTGGCATCGTGAGTCATGGATCATGAGTCACCCGGACTTGTTGTGTTTGTTTATGGTTGCTATACAAGCCATCAAATCTACACCACGAAGAGAGTTGATGAACAAGTAGGAGAGTGTGTAACTGGATTACATTCATGTGCACAGGCGTTTCAGATGTGAATATAAAATAAATAAGGTCGACTCAAACGCCACTCTTTAGGATTTGGCACACTCAACATTTTAATTGATAAATTAAGACCAACAAACAATAATCAAATGGGTCATGCATCGATGCACCAATTGTGGTTACGGACTGCTTAAGAAGAAAATGATGAATGCAGATTCGAAGCGAGTTTAAACATGAATCTACACCATTTAAATATATTTTAAACAACCCGTTGCAAACATGACAGTAATTTGAAATGTAGCACTGTACATCAGAACAATTTGAAAAACGTTAGAGATTTGAAACTGTCCAAAAAGAAAGGAGGAAAATAAATGTATTTTTACATAATACAGGTTTTTTAGGTAAGATCACGTAAATATAAAAATGTCGGTAAACCCACCACCACCCGAAACAGCCAATTAGTAAGGTTTGTCACTTAAACAGAACATGCCAATTCGTTACTAGTACAGCACACCGGTTGTGTGTTAGAGAGCAAAGCCACAACATTAACAATCTGAGTACGTCGTTTCGCCAGTAATTACAACCAGCGTCATCAGGAGGCAGCCAGATTTGTGGATTTTTAAATGTAGATTTATTTAAATAAATCTACATTTAAAAACATATAGAGAAACTGGAACATTATTATTACAGAATTTGGTGGGACATATGTCGAAAAGAGAATGACTCCAGCTTAGCTTGCAAGAACTAATAGACATAGTGTGGCCATGCGGCCTTAATGAGATAGACTGACTCCAGCTTAGCTTGCAAGAACTAAGAGACATAGTGTGGCCATGCGGCCTTAATGAGAGAGACTGACTCCACCTTAGCTTGCAAGAACTAAGAGACACAGTGTGGCCATGTGGCCTTAATGAGAGAGACTGACTCCAGCTTAGCTTGCAAGAACTAAGAGACACAGTGTGGCCATGTGGCCTTAATGAGAGAGACCGGCAGAACAAAGTTGACGTTGGAATGAAGACAAATAGACGAGGAAGGACACGGACTGCGTTTCACGCATCGCCGAGTGCGTCTCGAAACCTTACCACGGCTACATATATTAACGGACATCGATTAAAGTGGTCCCATTAGATTTACAATTAGTCTAAATCTTATTACACATTTAATGCCTAGGAATATAAAACATGTTGTAAGAGAATACAGGTCGCTTAAACAAATTCAAATATTGCTTACTACAACCAAAGCTCTTTGAAGAGTCGTAATTTTAAATCAAATGGCAGAGCAAAAGATTTTAATACATTTCACTGCTCAAGAAAGTAGTCCGCTCTGAAAGCGCGTTGTGATGGAGCGCGTTCCGCGTTGTGCGAGAAGCGTTCCCTAAAGTAAAGAAAACGCGTTGTAGTGAAAACGCTTTATCGTGTGAACACGCGGGACAGACCCAGGTGTTGTGGGTTAACTCCCCGAGATAAACTTTCTTCCAACTTTGTGTTTTATACGCCCGGTGCTCCGCCAATAATTGTTGTGAGCGTAGCTCCTCTGCCCTCTGTTGTTCATGGAGAGAGACTGCACCCTAGTGCCCAGTATCATCCTCCGCGAGCCTCTTCAAATTGCTGATCTTGACACCGCTGGAAGCAGTCATCGGCCTTGACCTCACCTCACAACAGTGCAATTTTAACAGCTCAACATCAAAACACAATGATGGGTCGCTTGCACCAATCGCACAACATCCCAGCATTGACTCTCAGCTGTTACTTGTGTAGAGGGGGTCACGTGTGTCACCATAATTGCCCTAATCCTACAGCTCGTGCTGGGTAATATTTTCCTTGCCATATTACCTGTGACACACATAATGAGGACAACCGGTAAGTCAAATGAAACCAGAGGTGAGAAACCTGTTCTTTATAATATTATTAATAAGCAATTTGAACACGACTTTTAGAAACACCGATGCAGCTATACACGTGCCAGAATGTCCAGAAATTCGGTTGATACTAATAGGGTTTATTTGCCAGTATTGTACATTATTTAAATTACATTTGTTTGGGTGGCAGGGTGGTGCAGTGGTCACGCCCGTGCATGACATCTTCTGAAGGACTGCCTGGCTTCGCTTTCCTCATTCTGGTCCCTTTCTCTGTATGGGTTTACTCCCATAGCAAAACAACAACAACATACAATGTAACTGGTACTAGCCAAACATCCAAATTACTCCTGCGAAAAGTTGGCAGGCCCCTCTTGAAAAAGAGTCTTGAGACTCAGTGAGGCTTTCCCAGGGAAACAAGCCTACTAACAACATTGTTTCACTGCATGTGAAAAATAAAGATTTTCAGTATTAAATCTCAGTGGCTGTTTTCATTGAAACATCAAGTTACGTTCAAGTGATAATTGTAACTGGCACACAGTATTCCTTCACTTTGGCGCGAGGAACTACAGATGAGGGAAGGCGGCAGTCAAATGGTGAGCAGCTGGCAACAAATCCCCCCCCCACCACTCCTGCCCATGCTCTGTTGTCCTCTTTATATAAAGATGTTATCGGCCAATTAATGAGACTTTGTACCCTTTGGTTGTTTAGGTAAAGTCGCGTAGGTAGAACAAATAATAATGGATCACGACGTTTCGATCGCCACACAAGCAATCCACGATTTTTTTTTAATTAGTTTTTTCTACTTACGTGACTTTACCGAAAGAACCAAAGAGTAAGGATTCCTGCAGTCACGACAGCTTCAAATCAAGATTAATGAGTGTTTACATGTGGGAGGAAATCGGAGCACCTGGAGAAATCCAAGCAAATGCTCTATCACAAATCTACAGATGGAACAGGCGGAGTCCACATTATTCGACACCGCCTTCTCTACCTCCTTGACGACCAAGGGGTGGGAGTTGTCGCAACATTTTTGTGATCCACCAACCCTCACCTCCACGTAGTCGTTGATTACAGGGATATATAGCCACCACAACCATCCGGCTAATGTAGCTGTAATGCACGTCTAAAATTCTACAAAAGTTGATGGGGTCGTAGGTCAATTGGTTTGATTTCTATGCACATTAACCAGTCTCTAACGTATGCACATTTAGATTCGCATTCGGCCGCCAATGGAACAGGTGGTGTCCAAAAGCAAAGTGGATGTACTGATTGTATCTTCATTGCGGGACTCATCCAGCAGTGGATTGACATGGGTTTCAGGTATCCACGTGTGGACGGGCAATAAACACTGGGGCCACCTGGCGGTAAATGTTTGCCGGTGCACATTGGGACCGGCTCACACGTCACTGGCCCCAGGCAGCCCCCAGCCACTGGCGTGCAACACAGCGAAGGGAATCTCCCACCAATGAGGACCACGCACAACCCAGGGTGCAGTCCTAGAACTTGGACTCGCAAACACAACAAAACCCTTAGCCGCCAACCCACACGGTTTACTCGTATTCTGTTGGGGGAAAGTGAGTTTTCAGGTCCATACGGCAGACGGCCGTTTCAATACGGGCAACATTTTTGTTAAGTTTATTTGTGTGTTTCTCCCTTGTCATGGGACTTTGTAGGATGGACGTTGGGATTTATAAGGGGCACGGGGTGACCAACAAGGTCTGAATTGGTCTGTAATAAGGTAGGCACTGATGAGGGGTTGACAGCGATGCAAACCCCACACAATACAACACGCCAAACGGCCAGTAACAATAAAAAATAATAATACATAACTGTCCAATGAGTAATTAGATAATTAAGATCAAAGAAACGCGTTCCTTAAATTGATCAAGTTTATTGTTGCAAGAGTTTGGGAAAACAGGAAGACCGGGTGTGGATTCCAGAGTGGAGCAGTGCAAACTGATAAATCTGAAAAGAAGAGTGAGGTGACCTGCATGGTGGTGAGTGGGTGGGTGAGTAAATGGGTGAGTGTTTGAGTAAACGAGTGGAGGAGTGTGTGATAGGGTGATTGAGTCAGTGACCGGATGAGTGGGTGACTGGATGCGTGGGTGACTGAATGTGTGGGTGATTAGATGAGTGGGTGATTGAGTGGGTGACTAAATGAGTGGGTGACTAGATGAGTGGGTGACTGGATGAGTGGGTGATAGGGTGATTTAATTAGTGACTAGATGAGTATGTGATAGGGTGATTGAGTGGGTGACTGGATGAGCGGGTTATAGGGTGATTGCGTGGATGACTGGATGAGTGGGTGACTGGATGCGTGGCTGATTTGATGAGTGGGTGATAGGGTGATTGAGTGGGTGACTGAATGAGTGGGTGACTGGATGAGTGGGTGATAGGGTGATTGAATTAGTGACGAGATAAGTGTGTGATAGGGTGATTGAGTTAGTGACTGGATGAGTTAGTGACTGGATGAATGTGTGATAGGGTGATTGGGTTAGTGACTGGATGAGTGGGTGACCGAGTTGTTTAGTTGAGTGCGTTGTTGTGAACTGCAGTGAGGCGCGGTGGTTGAACGCGGAGTGGATGAGACGAAGCGGTCAAAGTGTCTGGTAGACCGAGTCCCTTAACGTGGGTGGAGGGGGGAATCAACGAGGGGAAGTTCACTGCAACATTCACCACGGTGGTGCTAGTAGTTGCAGCGAAAAAAGAGTGATACAGGGCTGACTGAATGAAGGTTGAGGCGAGGATGCAAGGTGGTGTAGAGGAGGCGAAGAGGAGGGTAGAGGAGGTGAGTAGGCGTAGAGGAGGCGTAGAGGAGGGTGCCCCGCTCTTGGCATTGATCTTGGTGAACACGTGTCCGTGCCTCGTCTCGTAGCTCTGCCCGGTGCTGATGCAGCCTCCACCGGCTGCAGCGCCCAGCGTCCTCGCCGAGTCCGTGCCCAGCTCCGCTCTGAGCAAGCTCTCCATTGCACGCTGTCTGCTCGCAGCGACAAACATAACGTTAAACTTCCCCCCCCCCCCCCCCCCCGTGTGGCCTCTAACACAGGGGTCCTCAACCCCCGGGTTGCAAGAGCACTTGCTTCAAGTACATTAAAACCCACTTTTTGGTGTAGATATGTAGATGACACTTTGGTTGTCTGGCGACATGGGAAGAATACACTTAATGAATGAATGTCTAAATCATCTCAATTCACAAAAACCGGCCATCCAGTTCACCATGGAAATGGAGGTGAATAACACACTCCCTTTCCTGGATATTTTGCTCGGACGAGGCCTAAATGGTAAAGTAACACACACAGCGTTTACCGAAAGGGAACACATACTGATGCCTATCTGAATGCAGATTGGCATCATCACCCCGCACAGAAATCCTTTCTCAACAAGATGCTCATACATCTGGCTAAAACAGTGTCAGATGGTCAAAGTCTGAGGAGAGAGATTAAACATGTCAAAGAAACGCTACGATTGAATGTCTACAATAATGCTCAAATTAACAGAGCAGTGAATTCTAAACCAAGATCAAACAGCAATACTGCTGAATCAGGTTATTAAACAATTAAAATACCATATATCGTGAGAGTAACTGACAAATTAGCTATTGGTCGCAGCTAAAAAAAAAGTGATACATTAATGACAGGGCTGAATGAAGGTTGAGGCAAGGATGCGGGGTGGTGTAGAGGAGGCGAAGAGGAGGGTAGAGGAGGTGAGGTGGTGAGGTGTTGAGGTGGCGTGGTGAGGAGGTGAGGTGGCGTGGTGAGGAGGTGAGGTGGCGTGGTGAGGAGGTGAGGTGGCTTGGTGAGGTGGCGTGGTGAGGAGGCGTAGAGGAGGCGAGGAGAAGGATAGAGGAGGTGAGGTGGTGAGGAGGCGTAGAGGAGGCGTAGAGGAGGGTGCCCCGCTCTTGGCGTTGATCTTGGTGAACACGTGTCCGTGCCCCGTCTCGTAGCTCTGCCCGGTGCTGATGCAGCCTCCACCGGCCGAAGCGCCCAGCGGCCTCGCCGAGTCCGTGCCCAGATCCGCTCTGAGCAAGCTCTCCATTGCGCGCTATCTGCTCGCAGCAACAGACACAACGATAAACTCCCCCCCCCCCCCCCCCCCCGGTCCCGTGTGGCCTCTAAATACTTATTTCCTTGGGAGAGGTGATTTATCGGATGAGGCCTAAATGGTAAAATAACACACACAGCGTTTACCAAAAGGGAACGCATACTGATGCCTATCTGAATGCAGATTCGCATCATCACCCCGTACAGAAAACCTCTCTCATCAAGATGCTCATACATCTGGCTAAAACAGTGTCAGATGGTGAACGTCTGGGGAGAGAGATTGAACATGTCAAAGAAACGCTACGATTGAATGTCTACAATAATGCTCAAATAATTAACAGCAATGAATGCTAAACCAAGATCGAACAGCAATACTGCTGAATCAGGTTATTAAACAATTAAAATACCATATATCGTGGGAGTAATTGAGAAATTAGCTCGAGTTTTGGAAAAGCAAAAAGCTAAACATCTAAGTAAGATTTGGCACAGTACACAAAAGTCAAAAAATAGTATCTTGTACTTAAGATGAATTGCCTAAGTTGTCAACGGATGGTGTGTATCGGATTAATGGCTTATGTGGCAGATGTTATATTGGACAGATGGGATGTAACATTAGCGTAAGACTAAAGGAACACCAAATAAATATTAAACACTCTCAAACATAACTGTCGGAAGTTGCAGTACATGCTTGCCAACAAGAACACTTAATGTATTTTGATAACGATGAAGTGTTGTGTAAAACTCATTATTACTGGCCAAGACTAATTCGAGAATCCATTGAAACTGAGAAAATTTGTATTATTTTAACCTCTCTGACAGCTACAGGCTTAGTGCGGCCTGGAAGCGTATTATTAAGTAATTGTGATTGTAAGATGAGGAGATGAAGGCAGAAGAAGAAGACGTGGGGCGATGTGGTGATGCGGTCGAACGTGGTGGCCCGAGGAGCGGAGGGAGAGATGGCACGGGACGGGGCGGTGTGGAGAAGGTGGCAAGGACGGCGGACCCCACGTGATTGGAACAAACGCATGGAGGAAGAAGACATCTCACATTTATCATTACTTATAGAGGAAACATACTAATTTAATTATTACTAATCAATTATATAATTTCAATAATCCCCCTCCCCGCCTCTGATTTCTGCACCTGATGGGTTCAGTGATGACATCGCCTTTCTCTATTTAAGACCGGAAGCAGGGGGATGGCTTCACTATTCTGGCAAATCGCCCGATGATGCTGGATGTAATTACCAGTGAAACGTCGTACTCATCTTGTGGATTTACTCTCCAAAACACCAGTGGGCTGAAGTAGTAACTAAGTGGAGTTTTGTTTACGTGACAAATTCCTTACTAATTGGCTGTGTCAGGTGGTGGAGAGTTATGACACATTTATGCTTACACGATCTAACCCAAAAACCTTTGTTATGAAATTAGGACAATTTATTAAATATATTGAATACAAGAAAATACAGCAATTGACTAGAAATATACGGCAATAGATGTAACCTCGCAGCAGTGAACGTGACGAAATTTCATCATGGAAATGTCCGCTGCACAAAACCTTGAGTTCATCGCCCTACACGTGGTACCTCAGCCTCAGGATGAAATAAATCATCAGGGAGTTCTCCGTGAGCATCGTGCGCGCTCCAAATCCAGAGTTGAGCCGTGGTCTCGGCACCCAGCCAGCCGCCTTCTCTTCTTGGGGCAGTCGGAGTCCAGCGCGCTATCGAAGGGCACGTGGTGAACGCTCAGGACGTGTCTCTTGAGCTTCGACTTCTGCGTCGCTCCGTACGAGCAGTCACTGCACGGGAAGGGCTTTTCATCTGGAACACAAGACATCCACCGTTGAGCACACGCACGCGATAATACATAATTTATTTATCGCCATGCAGTGGATGCCATAGCATTACTATGTATATGGGACGTTTTATCAATCACGGTTGCTGACCACAGGCCCAAAGGCCCAAAGGCCTAAAATGCCAAATGGCCAGCAACAAATACCTCCGATTAGCACGGTTGGCTACGTATGGTACGAAAGAAGTTCAACATGCGTGCAAATAGTAGAAAAGCAAGATACTGATTTCCTGAAAAATATCAGAAGAACACATTTTTGGGGCTTATTTTGAAGCCCCAATATTTTGCACTTCTTCGTGTGGTTGATGTTGATGCAGAGCAACAACTATAATTTAACATTGAGGTGGTTGAGCCAGAATATTATATTACAGCTCATTAATTACACAATAATTACCTGCAATAGAACGAGTAAATACACATGGAAGTTAGGTGTTAGTACAATGAAGAGGAAATTCCCATCGTGGAAATGACTCGGTCTATACATTCAAAAATGTTCCCTAAATTTACCCACTTGTTTAAGTAAAATTTACCCCGGTTAAGAAATAGATAATTTTTGGAATTTGTCAAGCAATGTATTTTTCTCAGTTTCCTTCCAATGGTGCTATTGGCTCCATGTCATGAGATGAAGTATCCCTGTGCAACTCTCACACAGCAGTGAACCACCTCATGTAAGAGAACAGCTCGTGGAAGGAGATATCATTGCACTGCTCATGACATCCCTTCGTGACCGTTTTTTATCCACTAGGAGGTTATTGCAATTTCCTACACATCACGCGACATCAGAAGTGTTTGCTGGAAGAAGTGTTTGGTAACTGGATAAGACCATCAATGAGAAGCCAGTTTAATCATGGCTCGGTGACTGAAACCCAGAGTTTCATGGTTTAACCCAACATCCGAGCAGCACCACATCAGATCTCTAGACTCCTCAGCGCAGGCATACAGATATGGTCAACATATGCGTACATTAACTAATTTGTGAAATTATGAATTACATCCAAATGAAATGTAGTGTGTGCATTACTCGGACGTACCGAAAGGTGCCAGGTTGGGTTCATCCACCTTGAGGATGTTCCGCTCCACGCAGCCTCCTGCTTCCGTGCAGTCCATCCTCTTGATGTCCGAATTCTGGCTGTTGCTACTGCTGCAATTGGTGACGCTGGTGGTGGTCTTCTTTCTTTTAATGGACTTAGGTCTACGTCGCTTTTCCTTCTTCTTCTGCTGCAAGGCCATCAACACTTTCATGCTCGTAATAGGATCGAGAGCAGCGTATGGTTTATTCTCACTGACTGGTGAAGCAGTTTGTTGATGTGGAACTAGGCCAAAGCATTCAGGAAAATTGGATTTCATGTCATTTATCTTAACGCCGCTATCTTTTGTCGAAGCGTAATCATGTTCAGGCTTCGGTCTGTACAAGAACTGTGCGTGAAGACTTTCATGAGTTTTCAGGATTTCAATAGGACATAAAACTCCGCAGACTGAGCACATCTCATAGGGCGATGGTGGATTCAACACCGCATTGGCAAAACTGCCGTTATTCACCAAGCCTGGTGCACCCTTTATCACGTAATCCTTCTCGTGGGTCTTCACATGCCTTTTAAATTTTCCTAGCTGTTCAAACCTTTGTCCACATATGCGGCACCATTGGTCATGGGTCTCTTTGTGCGTTGTTACGTGGGCTTCTAGGCACCATGCCAGTTGGAATTTTTTCCCACAGACGTCACAAGAGATAAGTTTTTTCGGTCTTGTAACTCTACCGGATTGAGGTGGGGTTGAGACGGGTGCTGATGAAGTGCCATCGATGGTAAAGGCAATTCTCCCAGCACCACCATGACTCACAGCGGAGTTGCTCTCGCACATCTGAAACAAAGACAAAGGTCACGCGCATGACACCCGTGTCACGAGTGTACTCACAAAGGCATACTTAAGGTGACATAAGATTCATATATACTACAACTCATTATACCAGAACTCCACAATATTGCAGTTCCTATCATGTACGATTTTACTCCTCTTATCCACCCAAATAATATTTTGTTTCTAAACAACAATGACCAACTACCTCCATTTTCCTAATGTTACCCACCAAATAGGCCTTTCTGTATATACACACCAACAATATAATGATTGCACCACACGTTCACTCCACTATTCACAACACTCTGACTTGCAATCTCCATAAAGATTGTAATATCATTTATGTACGAGGGCCAGTTAAAAAGTTTTGAGAATGGACACTTTTTTTACAAACAACTACGTAAAATAGTCTTCAATAAAAGTACAGTATAGTACTATTAATGGCACTTATACGTGAACGTCATTATCTCTCATGCTAATTATTACAATGTTAAATAGTTACCCAGGAAAGCTTCATTGAGTCTAAGTACTGCATTTTCAGAAAGGTCCCATTGCATTGAGATGTTTGTGTGAGTGGAACCCAGAGAGACCCCACCTTGCAAATGGGGAAATAACACAACTCCGCACTAATGGATTCAACCCACAAACTCAAAGCATTCCCTGTTCAACAAAGTATTCAAATCAAGTTATTTTCTTTTTACCACAGTACTTTATGGAATCCTCAATAATTAATGCATTTTAGAAGTATTAAACTATACTTGAAGATGTGTGAGAATGTAATTCTGCAGATGCAAGCACAGGCAAACTCGTATCTGCATATACAAGTTTCTGGGCCTCCTCACTTCACCAAACCCGCATTGACCGGCATGGTGAAGTATGGTTAAACAACTCCCACGAACGACATGGTGTGGGGGAGGCCTCTATCAAAACGCTGGATCGACAAAGGGCTGATACATGTCACGACATTGTACATTAAGACCGTTCTCTCGTCAGCACAAGCCGTCTATGTGGACAATAGAGGGCACGACACACGTGTACACGATGTTTGTGTGCGTATATTCAGCGTGTGCATCACGTCATAATTATATAAGGTCGCGATTATGCTCAAAACGAACCAAATGTATAACATCACGAATAACTTTGGAGGTCTCCAGAGCCTGAACAATATTTGAAGTAGACACTGACCCTTGTCACGAGTTCTTATGAACTATAAACTAAACTATAAACTATTTTTATTTAACCAGGTAAGGCCCACTGAGCTATATAACTCTTATCAGAAGCGACCTGGACACAAATGATAGCTCAACGAAAGTGGCTTATCATGTCGACATTTATAGCAGTCAAGTACTCTAAACTCACGTTTCTAAATGTGGAGGGGAAAACCGAAGGACCAGGAGAAGAATCTACGCGACCACAGGGGAAAAAAATAAACAAATACAGAGCAGGCGTCAGGGTCTCGATGGAACCTCCACGCTGCTGTAGGCCTAGCGAGGTAGTTAACATCTCGACACCGCGGCGCCCCTTATTAAAAGATTAACCATGTCTAGCAAGGTTATTGACTGATTTCACTCGACTCACGGCACCACAAGTAATGTATTAAACAAATAAAACAATAATAAAGTAGAGAGGCGCTACTTACATTTAACAATGTTGTTGTTAACTTTAAAAGGAGCGCGCTTCTGTCTGGCTTGCAGTCCGGCGATCGCGGTCTCCACTTCCTGGATAAGCCACGCCCGTCGCGGCTATGCCCCGCCCACTGTCGTGCAAGCCACGCCCCTGCGGATCGGGCCAAGCTCATCCCACGGTGAAAGCCCCACAATCGGAATCTTTATTTACAGACAGTCCTCGACTTACGAACGCCCAAGTTACAAACAGCCGCCCTTCAGAACCAACTGGCATGAAATATAAATTATTTTATATCGCCTGAAAACGCGAACTCGCGCTTGTGAGTGAGTGCGCGTGCGTGAGTGTGAGCAGGGGGCACAGGTGGTGCATCAGCCAGTCATCTCAGTCATCTCAGTCAGTCGACCCGTGGCACCACCTGGATCTGCCCCGTGACCTCCTGCCAGCGGGCGTTCGACACTTCACGTGGCCTCAAGGTGCACATGGCCTGGCACAAGCGTCGTGGTGACGTCAACGCCACTTAGTGGCGAATGGCGGTTGTTGTTGTTGTTGTGAGACAGTGAGAGGGTGTGAGGTCGACTCAGCCTCAGATGAGTTCCTGGTGAGGAGTGGAGTGAACACTGCTACTGGGGGAGACAAAGGCGACCGTGGAGGAGAATCCTCCAGGTGCTCACTGATACACTCACCAACTTTACCTCACCAATTACACCTCACCCACCTCACCACCCCAATTACACCTCACCAATCACACCACACTCACCTCACTCACCAAACACCAACTCCACTCACCGCACAAATGGCACTCATCACACCTACTACACTCATCTCACCCACTACATTCACCACACCAACCACTACATTCACCACACCAACCACTACATTCACCACACCAACCACTACATTCACCACACCAACCACTACATTCACCACACCAACCACTACATTCACCACACAACCCACTACATTCACTACACCAACCACTACATTCACCACACCAACCACTACATTCACCACACCACCCACTACATTCACCACACCAACCACACAGTCACCATACTGACTGCACCCATCTCATCCACTGCACCAACCTCACTCATCTCACCAATCAAAACTCATCTCAACGACCGCAATTCACCACCTTACATGCTGCCATCTACATCAGTGGCCAGCAGATGGCAGCATCTACAGGCCACATTCTTGGCCAGTCGATGGCAGCATGGAACGGAGGTTACCGAGCAATCTATAAACGTACGATATTTATTTTGGCTCTCTACGAGGCGTGAGATCTCAGGTAGGTCTGGTTACTCACACGTACACATTATTTGCTGAGGAATTGGCAAGACATCCCAAGCAGAATCCTAAAAATTAGAGACTCAACAAGGCATCTGTGGATGAAGTCAGGCCCGTGTCTGTCTGCTCGATTATTTCATATCTGTCAACCCCTTATCAGGGCCGAGCTTATCACAGACCAATTCATACTTTATTGGTCACCCCGTGCCCTTATAAATCTCAACGTAGTGAAAACGCGTTATCGTGTGAACACGCGGGACAGACCCAGGTGTTGTGGGTTACCTCCCCGAGATAAACTTTCTTCCAACTTTGTCTTTTATACGCCCGGCGCTCCGCCAATTATTGTTGTGAGCGTCGCTCCTCTGCCCTCTGTTGTTCATGGAGGGAGACTGCACCCCAGTGCCCAGTATCATCCTCCGCGAGCCTCTTCAAAATGCTGATCTTGACACCGCTGGAAGCAGTTATCGGCCTTGACCTCACCTCACAACAGTGCAATTTTAACAGCTCAACATCAAAACACAATGATGTGTCGCTTGCACCAATCGCACAACATCCTAGCATTGACTCTCACCTGTTACTTGTGTAGAGGGGGTCACGTGTGTCACCATAATTGCCCTAATCCTACAACTCGTGCTGCATAATATTTTCCTTGCCATATTACCTGTGACACACATAATGAGGACAACCGGTAAGTCAAATGAAACCAGAGGTGAGAAACCTGTTCTTTATAATATTTTTAATAAGCAATTTGAACACGACTTTTAGAAACACCGATGCAGCTATACACGTGCCACATTGTCCACAAATTCAGTTGATACTAATAGGGTTTATTTGCCAGTATTGTACATTATTTAAATTACATTTGTTTGGGCGGCAGGGTGGTGCAGTGGTCACGCCCGTGCATGACATCTTCTGAAAGACTGCCTGGCTTCGCTTTCCTCATTCTGGTCCCTTTCTCTGTATGGGTTTACTCCCACAGCAAAACAACAACAACATACAATGTAACTGGTACTAGCCAAACATCCAAATTACTCCTGCGAAAAGTTGTCAGGCCCCTCCTGAACAAGAGTCTTGAGACTCAGTGAGATTGCTTGTGTGGCGATCGAAACGTCGTGATCCATTATTATTTTTTCTACCTACGTGACTTTACCGAAAGAACCAAAGAGTAAGGATTCCTGCAGTCACGAAAGCTTCAAATCAAGATTAATGAGTGTTTACATGTGGGAGGAAATCGGAGCACCTGGAGAAATCCAAGCAAATGGGGGGCCCAACGCTCTATCACAAATCTACAGATGGAACAGGCGGAGTCCACATTATTCGACACCGCCTTCTCTACCTCCTTGACGACCAAGGGGTGGGAGTTGTCGCAACATTTTTGTGATCCACCAACCCTCACCTCCACGTAGTCGTGGATTACAGGCATACAAAGCCACCACAACCATCCGGCTAAAGTAGCTGTAATGCACATCTAAAATTCTACAAAAGTTGATGGGGCAAATGTCGTAGGTCAATTGGTTTGATTTCTATGCGCATTAACCAGTCTCTAACGTATGCACATTTAGATTCGCATTCGGCCGCCAATGGAACAGGTGGTGTCCAAAAGCAAAGTGGATGTACTGATTGTATCTTCATTGCGGGACTCATCCAGCAGTGGATTGACGTGGGTTTCAGGTATCCACGTGGAGACGGGCAATAAACACTGGGGCCACCTGGCGGTAAATGTTTGCCGGTGCACATTGGGACCGGCTTACACGTCACTAGCCCCAGGCAGCCCCCAGCCACTGGCGTGCAACACAGCGAAGGGAATCTCCCACCAATGAGAACCACGCACAACCCAGGGTGCAGTCCTATAACTTGGACTCGCAAACACAACAAAACCCATAGCCGCCAACCCACACGGTTTACCCGTATTCTGTTGGGGGAAAGTGAGTTGTCAGGTCCATACGGCAGACGGCCGTTTCAATACGGGCAACATTTTTGTTAAGTTTATTTGTGTGTTTCTCCCTTGTCATGGGACTCATGAGGGGCACGGGGTGACCAACAAGGTCTGAATTGTTCTGTAATAAGGTAGGCACTGATGAGGGGTTGACAGCGATGCAAACCCCACACAATACAAAACACCAAACGGCCAGTAACAATAAAAAATAATAATACATAACTGTCCAATGAGTAATTAGATAATTAAGATCAAAGAAACGCGTTCCTTAAATTGATCAAGTTTATTGTTGCAAGAGTTTGGGAAAACAGGAAGACCGGGAGTGGATTCCAGAGTGGAGCAGTGCAAACTGATAAATCTGAAAAGAAGAGTGAGGTGACCTGCATGGTGGTGAGTGGGTGGGTGAGTAAATGGGTGAGTGTTTGAGTAAACGAGTGGAGGAGTGTGTGATAGGGTGATTGAGTCAGTGACCGGATGAGTGGGTGACTGGATGCGTGGGTGACTGAATGCGTGGGTGATTAGATGAGTGGGTGATTGAGTGGGTGACTAAATGAGTGGGTGACTAGATGAGTGGGTGACTGGATGAGTGGGTGATAGGGTGATTTAATTAGTGACTAGATGAGTATGTGATAGGGTGATTGAGTGGGTGACTGGATGAGTGGGTTATAGGGTGATTGCGTGGATGACTGGATGAGTGGGTGACTGGATGCGTGGCTGATTTGATGAGTGGGTGATAGGGTGATTGAGTGGGTGACTGAATGAGTGGGTGACTGGATGAGTGGGTGACTGAATGAGTGGGTGACTGAATGAGTGGGTGACTGGATGAGTGGTTAACTGGATGAGTGGGTGATAGGGTGATTGAATTAGTGACGAGATGAGTGTGTGATAGGGTGATTGAGTTAGTGACTGGATGAGTTAGTGACTGGATGAATGTGTGATAGGGTGATTGGGTTAGTGACTGGATGAGTGGGTGACCGAGTTGTTTAGTTGAGTGCGTTGTTGTGAACTGCAGTGAGGCGCGGTGGTTGAACGCGGAGTGGATGAGACGAAGCGGTCAAAGTGTCTGGTAGACCGAGTCCCTTAACGTGGGTGGAGGGGGTAATCAACGAGGGGAAGTTCACTGCAACATTCACCACGGTGGTGCTAGTAGTCGCAGCGAAAAAAAGTGATATAGGGCTGACTGAATGAAGGTTGAGGCCAGGATGCAAGGTGGTGTAGAGGAGGCGAAGAGGAGGGTAGAGGAGGTGAGGTGGTGAGGAGGCGTAGAGGAGGGTGCCCCGCTCTTGGCGTTGATCTTGGTGAACACGTGTCCGCGCCCCGTCTCGTAGCTCTGCCCGGTGCTGATGCAGCCTCCACCGGCCGCAGCGCCCAGCGGCCTCGCCGAGTCCGTGCACAGCTCCGCTCTGAGCAAGCTCTCCATTGCACGCTGTCTGCTCGCAGCGACAAACACAACGTTAAACTTCCCCACCCCCCCCGTCCCGTGTGGCCTCTAACACAGGGGTCCTCAACCCCCGGGTTGCAAGAGCACTTGCTTCAAGTACATTAAAACCCACTTTTTGGTGTAGATATGTAGATGACACTTTGGTTGTCTGGCGACATGGGAAGGATACACTTAATGAATGAATGTCTAAATCATCTCAATTCACAAAAACCGGCCATCCAGTTCACCATGGAAATGGAGGTGAATAACACACTCCCTTTCCTGGATATTTTGCTCGGACGAGGCCTAAATGGTAAAGTAACACACACAGCATTTACCAAAAGGGAACACATACTGATGCCTATCTGAATGCAGATTGGCATCATCACCCCGAACAGAAATCCTTTCTCAACAAGATGCTCATACATCTGGCTAAAACAGTGTCAGATGGTCAAAGTCTGAGGAGAGAGATTAAACATGTCAAAGAAACGCTACGATTGAATGTCTACAATAATGCTCAAATTAACAGAGCAGTGAATGCTAAACCAAGATCAAACAGTAATACTGCTGAATCAGGTTATTAAATAATTAAAATACCATATATCGTGGGAGTAACTGACAAATTAGCTAGTAGTCGCAGCTAAAAAAAAGTGATACATTAATGACAGGGCTGAATGAATGAAGGTTGAGGCAAGAATGCAGGGTGGTGTAGAGGAGGCGAAGAGGAGGGTAGAGGAGGTGAGGTGGTGAGGTGTTGAGGTGGCGTGGTGAGGAGGTGAGGTGGCGTGGTGAGGAGGTGAGGTGGCGTGAGGAGGTGAGGTGGCGTGGTGAGGAGGTGAGGTGGCGTGGTGAGGTGGCGTAGTGAGGAGGCGTAGAGGAGGCGAGGAGAAGGGTAGAGGAGGTGAGGTGGTGAGGAGGCGTAGAGGAGGCGTAGAGGAGGGTGCCCCGCTCTTGGCGTTGATCTTGGTGAGCACGTGTCCGCGCCCCGTCTCGTAGCTCTGCCCGGTGCTGATGCAGCCTCCACTGGCCGAAGCGCCCAGCGTCCTCGCCGAGTACGTGCCCAGCTCCGCTCTGAGCAAGCTCTCCATTGCGCGCTATCTGCTCTCAGCAACAGACACAACGATAAACTCCCCCCCCCCCCCGGTCCCGTGTGGCCTCTAAATACTTATTTCCTTGGGAGAGGTGATTTATCGGACGAGGCCTAAATGGTAAAATAACACACACAGCGTTTACCAAAAGGGAACGCATACTGATGCCTATCTGAATGCAGATTCGCATCATCACCCCGTACAGAAAACCTCTCTCATCAAGATGCTCATACATCTGGCTAAAACAGTGTCAGATGGTGAATGTCTGGGGAGAGAGATTGAACATGTCAAAGAAACGCTACAATTGAATGTCTACAATAATGCTCAAATATCGATTTAAAGTTTTCGTGACTGCAATGATTCATCTTCTTTGGTGCTTTCGGTAAAGTCACGTAGAATGAGAATAAAATAATAAATTGATATTTTATCAAATAATAAATTGATATTTTATCAATTTATTATTTTATTCTCATTCTACGTGACTTTACCGAAAGAACCAAAGAAAATGCTCAAATAATTAACAGCAATGAATGCTAAACCAAGATCGAACAGCAATACTGCTGAATCAGGTTATTAAACAATTAAAATACCATATATCGTGGGAGTAATTGAGAAATTAGCTCGAGATTTGGAAAAGCAAAAATCTAAATATCTAAGTAAGATTTGGCACGGTACACAAAATTCAAAAAATAGTATCTTGTACTTAAGATGAATTGCCTAAGTTGTCAACGGATGGTGTGTATCGGATTAATGGCTTATGTGGCAGATGTTACATTGGACAGATGGGACGTAACATTAGCGTAAGACTAAAGGAACACCAAATAAATATTAAACACTCTCAAACATAACTGTCGGAAGTTGCAGTACATGCTTGCCAACAAGAACACTTAATGTATTTTGATAACGATGAAGTGTTGTGTAAAACTCATTATTACTGGTCAAGACTAATTCGAGAATCCATTGAAACTGAGAAAATTTGTATTATTTTAACCTCTCTGACAGCTACAGGCTTAGTGCGGCCTGGAAGCGTATTATTAAGTAATTGTAAGATGAGGAGATGAAGGCAGAAGAAGAAGACGTGGGGCGATGTGGTGATGCGGTCGAACGTGGTGGCCCGAGGAGCGGAGGGAGAGATGGCGCGGGACGGGGCGGTGTGGAGAAGGTGGCAAGGACGGCGGACCCCACGTGAGTGGAACAAACGCGTGGAAGAAGAAGACATCTCACATTTATCATTACTTATAGAGGAAACATACTAATTAAATGATTACTAATCAATTATATAATTTCAATAATCCCCCTCCCCGCCTCTGATTTCTGCACCTGATGGGTTATGAAATTAGGACAATTTATTAAATATATTGTATACCATAAAATACAGCAATTGACTAAAAATATACGGCAATAGATGTAACCTCGCAGCAGTGAACGTGACGAAATTTCATCATGGAAATGTCCGCTGCACAAAACCTTGAGTTCATCGCCCCACACGTGGTACCTCAGCCTCAGGATGAAATAAAGCATCAGGGAGTTCTCCGTGAGCATCGTGCGCGCTCCAAATCCAGAGTTGAGCCGTGGTCTCGGCACCCAGCCAGACGCCTTCTCTTCTTGGGGCAGTCGGAGTCCAGCGCGCTATCGAAGGGCACGTGGTGAACGCTCAGGACGTGTCTCTTGAGCTTCGACTTCTGCATCGCTCCGTACGAGCAGTCACTGCACGGGAAGGGCTTTTCCTCTGGAACACAAGACATCCACCGTTGAGCACACGCACGTGCTAATACATAATTTATTTATCACCATGCAGTGGATGCCATAGCATTACTATGTATATGGGACGTTTTATCAATCACGGTTGCTGAGCACAGGCCCAAAGGCCCAAAATGCCAAATGGCCAGCAACAAATACCTCCGATTAGCACGGTTGGCTACGTATGGTACGAAAGAAGTTCAACATACGTACAAATAGTAGAAAAGCAAGATACTGATTTCCTGAAAAATATCATAATACATTTTTGGGGCTTATTTTGAAGCCCCAACATTTTGCACTTCTTCGTGTGGTTGATGTTGATGCAGAGCAACAACTATAATTAACATTGAGGTGGTTGAGCCAGATTATTCTATTACAGCTCATTAATTACACAATAATTACCTGCAATAGAACGAGTAAATACACATGGAAGTTAGGTGTGAGTACAATGAAGAGGAAATTCCCATCGTGGAAATGACTCGGTCTATACATTCAAAAATGTTCCCTAAATTTACCCACTTGTTTAAGTAAAATTTACCCCGGTTAAGAAATAGATAATTTTTGGAATTTGTCAAGCAATGTATTTTTCTCAGTTTCCTTCCAATGGTGCTATTGGCTCCATGTCATGAGATGAAGTATCCCTGTGCAACTCTCACACAGCAGTGAACCACCTCATGTAAGGGAACAGCTCGTGGAAGGAGATATCATTGCACTGCTCATGACATCCCTTCGTGACCGTTTTTTATCCACTAGGAGGTTATTGCAATTTCCTACACATCACGCGACATCAGAAGTGTTTGCTGGAAGAAGTGTTTGGTAACTGGATAAGACCATCAATGAGAAGCCAGTTTAATCATGGCTCGGTGACTGAAACCCAGAGTTTCATGGTTTAACCCAACATCCGAGCAGCACCACATCAGATCTCTAGACTCCTCAGCGCAGGCATACAGATATGGTCAACATATGCGTACATTAACTAATTTGTGAAATTATGAATTACATCCAAATGAAATGTAGTGTGTGCATTACTCGGACGTACCGAAAGGTGCCAGGTTGGGTTCATCCACCTTGAGGATGTTCCGCTCCACGCAGCCTCCTGCTTCCGTGCAGTCCATCCTCTTGATGTCCGAATTCTGGCTGTTGCTACTGCTGCAATTGGTGACGCTGGTGGTGGTCTTCTTTCTTTTAATGGACTTAGGTCTACGTCGCTTTTCCTTCTTCTTCTGCTGCAAGGCCATCAACACTTTCATGCTCGTAATAGGATCGAGAGCAGCGTATGGTTTATTCTCACTGACTGGTGAAGCAGTTTGTTGATGTGGAACTAGGCCAAAGCATTCAGGAAAATTGGATTTCATGTCATTTATCTTAACGCCGCTATCTTTTGTCGAAGCGTAATCATGTTCAGGCTTCGGTCTGTACAAGAACTGTGCGTGAAGACTTTCATGAGTTTTCAGGATTTCAATAGGACATAAAACTCCGCAGACTGAGCACATCTCATAGGGCGATGGTGGATTCAACACCGCATTGGCAAAACTGCCGTTATTCACCAAGCCTGGTGCACCCTTTATCACGTAATCCTTCTCGTGGGTCTTCACATGCCTTTTAAATTTTCCTAGCTGTTCAAACCTTTGTCCACATATGCGGCACCATTGATCATGGGTCTCTTTGTGCGTTGTTACGTGGGCTTCTAGGCACCATGCCAGTTGGAATTTTTTCCCACAGACGTCACAAGAGATAAGTTTTTTCGGTCTTGTAACTCTACCGGATTGAGGTGGGGTTGAGACGGGTGCTGATGAAGTGCCATCGATGGTAAAGGCAATTCTCCCAGCACCACCATGACTCACAGCGGAGTTGCTCTCGCACATCTGAAACAAAGACAAAGGTCACGCGCATGACACCCGTGTCACGAGTGTACTCACAAAGGCATACTTAAGGTGACATAAGATTCATATATACTACAACTCATTATACCAGAACTCCACAATATTGCAGTTCCTATCATGTACGATTTTACTCCTCTTATCCACCCAAATAATATTTTGTTTCTAAACAACAATGACCAACTACCTCCATTTTCCTAATGTTACCCACCAAATAGGCCTTTCTGTATATACACACCAACAATATAATGATTGCACCACACGTTCACTCCACTATTCACAACACTCTGACTTGCAATCTCCATAAAGATTGTAATATCATTTATGTACGAGGGCCAGTTAAAAAGTTTTGAGAATGGACACTTTTTTTACAAACAACTACGTAAAATAGTCTTCAATAAAAGTACAGTATAGTACTATTAATGGCACTTATACGTGAACGTCATTATCTCTCATGCTAATTATTACAATGTTAAATAGTTACCCAGGAAAGCTTCATTGAGTCTAAGTACTGCATTTTCAGAAAGGTCCCATTGCATTGAGATGTTTGTGTGAGTGGAACCCAGAGAGACCCCACCTTGCAAATGGGGAAATAACACAACTCCGCACTAATGGATTCAACCCACAAACTCAAAGCATTCCCTGTTCAACAAAGTATTCAAATCAAGTTATTTTCTTTTTACCACAGTACTTTATGGAATCCTCAATAATTAATGCATTTTAGAAGTATTAAACTATACTTGAAGATGTGTGAGAATGTAATTCTGCAGATGCAAGCACAGGCAAACTCGTATCTGCATATACAAGTTTCTGGGCCTCCTCACTTCACCAAACCCGCATTGACCGGCATGGTGAAGTATGGTTAAACAACTCCCACGAACGACATGGTGTGGGGGAGGCCTCTATCAAAACGCTGGATCGACAAAGGGCTGATACATGTCACGACATTGTACATTAAGACCGTTCTCTCGTCAGCACAAGCCGTCTATGTGGACAATAGAGGGCACGACACACGTGTACACGATGTTTGTGTGCGTATATTCAGCGTGTGCATCACGTCATAATTATATAAGGTCGCGATTATGCTCAAAACGAACCAAATGTATAACATCACGAATAACTTTGGAGGTCTCCAGAGCCTGAACAATATTTGAAGTAGACACTGACCCTTGTCACGAGTTCTTATGAACTATAAACTAAACTATAAACTATTTTTATTTAACCAGGTAAGGCCCACTGAGCTATATAACTCTTATCAGAAGCGACCTGGACACAAATGATAGCTCAACGAAAGTGGCTTATCATGTCGACATTTATAGCAGTCAAGTACTCTAAACTCACGTTTCTAAATGTGGAGGGGAAAACCGAAGGACCAGGAGAAGAATCTACGCGACCACAGGGGAAAAAAATAAACAAATACAGAGCAGGCGTCAGGGTCTCGATGGAACCTCCACGCTGCTGTAGGCCTAGCGAGGTAGTTAACATCTCGACACCGCGGCGCCCCTTATTAAAAGATTAACCATGTCTAGCAAGTTTATTGACTGATTTCACTCGACTCACGGCACCACAAGTAATGTATTAAACAAATAAAACAATAATAAAGTAGAGAGGCGCTACTTACATTTAACAATGTTGTTGTTAACTTTAAAAGGAGCGCGCTTCTGTCTGGCTTGCAGTCCGGCGATCGCGGTCTCCACTTCCTGGATAAGCCACGCCCGTCGCGGCTATGCCCCGCCCACTGTCGTGCAAGCCACGCCCCCGCGGATCGGGCCAAGCTCATCCCACGGTGAAAGCCCCACAATCGGAATCTTTATTTACAGACAGTCCTCGACTTACGAACGCCCAAGTTACAAACAGCCGCCCTTCAGAACCAACTGGCATGAAATATAAATTATTTTATATCGCCTGAAAACGCGAACTCGCGCTTGTGAGTGAGTGCGCGTGCGTGAGTGTGAGCAGGGGGCACAGGTGGTGCATCAGCCAGTCATCTCAGTCATCTCAGTCAGTCGACCCGTGGCACCACCTGGATCTGCCCCGTGACCGCCAGCGGACGTTCGACACTTCACGTGGCCTCAAGGTGCACATGGCCTGGCACAAGCGTCGTGGTGACGTCACCGCCACTTAGTGGCGAATGGCGGTTGTTGTTGTTGTTGTGAGACAGTGAGAGAGTGTGAGGTCGACTCAGCCTCAGATGAGTTCCTGGTGAGGAGTGGAGTGAACACCGCTACTGGGGGAGACAAAGGCGACCGTGGAGGAGAATCCTCCAGGTGCTCACTGATACACTCACCAACTTTACCTCACCAATGACACCTCACCCACCTCACCACCCCAATTACACCTCACCAATCACACCACACTCACCTCACTCACCAAACACCAACTCCACTCACCGCACAAATGGCACTCATCACACCTACTACACTCATCTCACCCACTACATTCACCACACCAACCACTACATTCACCACACCAACCACTACATTCACCACACCAACCACTACATTCACCACACCAACCACTACATTCACCACACCAACCACTACATTCACCACACCAACCACTACATTCACCACACAACCCACTACATTCACTACACCAACCACTACATTCACCACACCAACCACTACATTCACCACACCACCCACTACATTCACCACACCAACCACACAGTCACCATACTGACTGCACCCATCTCATCCACTGCACCAACCTCACTCATCTCACCAATCAAAACTGATCTCAACGACCGCAATTCATCACATTACATGCTGCCATCTACATCAGTGGCCAGCAGATGGCAGCATCTACAGGCCACATTCTTGGCCAGTCGATAGCAGCATGGAACGGAGGTTACCGAGCAATCTATAAACGTACGATATTTATTTTGGCTCTCTACGAGGCGTGAGATCTCAGGTAGGTCTGGTTACTCACACGTACACATTATTTGGTGAGGAATTGGCAAGACGTCCCAAGCAGAATCCTAAAAATTAGAGACTCATCAAGGCATCTGTGGATGAAGTCAGGCCCGTGTCTGTCTGCTCGATTATTTCATATCTGTCAACCCCTTATCAGGGCCGAGCTTATTACAGACCAATTCATACTTTATTGGTCACCCCGTGCCCTTATAAATATCAACGTAGTGAAAACGCGTTATCGTGTGAACACGCGGGACAGACCCAGGTGTTGTGGGTTAACTCCCCGAGATAAACTTTCTTCCAACTTTGTCTTTTATACGCCCGCCGCTCCGCCAATAATTGTTGTGAGCGTCGCTCCTCTGCCCTCTGTTGTTCATGGAGGGAGACTGCACCCCAGTGCCCAGTATCATCTTCCGCGAGCCTCTTCAAAATGCTGATCTTGACACCGCTGGAAGCAGTCATAGGCCTTGACCTCACCTCACAACAGTGCAATTTTAACAGCTCAACATCAAAACACAATGATGGGTCGCTTGCACCAATCGCACAACATCCCAGCATTGACTCTCAGCTGTTAAATTTTGATTTAAAGCTTTAGTGACTGCAGAGATTCATATTCTTGGTTCTTTGAAATTTTCTTGTTGTGGTTTTCACACCTGATGATGATTGCTTGTGTTGCAGTCAAAAGGTCGTGAGAATTTTATTGTTTTATATTTGTATTATTTTATTGTTTCCCTTCGACGTGACTTTCCCGAAAGAACCAAGAATATGAATCTTAGCTGTTTCTTGTGTAGAGGGGGTCACGTGTGTCACCATAATTGCCCTAATCCTACAACTCGTGCTGCGTAATATTTTCACAGTGCCTCTGTGAATGTGTATGCTTTGACTTTAACATAGCCATTTCTGTGACCAGTCACAAGCTAATCACTCAGCCATTTCAATGCTAAATTCAATGCTAATTCCTTTGTCAAGGCGCTTTGTTTTTTCTCACACAGCTTAAAGGTCTCGATCTGAGCTTGGCTTTGTTCGCTCCAGCGCTGTCCTCCAGACAGTCTCGTCCCTTCACCTGATGAAGGCCGCTTGTGTTGTGGCCGAAACGTCGTGAGAATTTTATTGTGTTATTTTATTTTATCAATTTATTACTGTATTCTCATTCTACGTGACTTGACCGAAAGAACCAAGAATATGGCGTGTAGATGCTGCCATCTGCCGGCCACCAACGTGGCGTGTAGATTCTGCTAATTAAAAAATTAAAATAATAAATTGAAAATAATAAGCAAAAATCCAGATAAATGGAAAATAATAATAAAATTAAAAAAATACAAACGATAAATGGAAAATAATGAAAGCTTTTATTATTTTAAATTTATTATTATTTTTTTTTTTTAAATTGGCAGAATCTACACGCCAATAATAAATTGAAAATAATAAGCAAAAATCCAGATTCATATTCTTGGTTCTTTCGGTAAAGTCACGTAGATTTAAAAATAATGAAATAAATTAAATAAAAACAATCGGAAATAATAAAATTACTTTTATTTGTAATTTTTCAATTGGCATAATCTACACGCCATATTCTTGGTTCTTTGGGTAAACTCACGTAGATTTGAAAATAAAAAGAAAATAATTAAATGAAAATCATGAATTGTTATTATTATATTTTGATTTAAAGCTTTCGTGACTGCAGTGATTCATATTATTGGTTCTTTCAGTAAAGTCACGTAGAAGGGAAACAATAAAATATATTTTTTAAAAATATTATTTAAATGTTTACTTTTCTTTTATTATTTATATTTTGTATCTACGTGACTTCACCCAAAGAACTAAGGATATAGCGTGTAGATTCTGCCAATTTAAAAATACAAAAAACATGAATGGAAAATAATAAAAGCTTTTATTATTTTCAATTTATTATTTTAAAATCAAAATTTTGTTTCATTTTTTTTTAATCTCTGTTACTTTACCGAAAGAACCAAGAATATGAATGTGGTTTTTTGCTTTTATTATTTTCAATTTCACACTTTTTATTTGATTTGATGTTTTTTCTATCGACGTGACTTTACCGATAGAACCAAGAATATGGCGTGTAGATGCTGCCAATTTAAAAATTAAAATAGATTGAAAATAATCATCAAAAATCCAGATTCATATTCTCGGTTCTTTCGGTAAAGCCATGTAGGTTGAAAATAAAAATAATACAATTAAAAAAATACAAAAGATAAATGGAAAATAATGAAAGCTTTTATTATTTTCAATTTATTATTATTATTTTTTTAAATTGGCAGAATCTACACGCCATATTCTTGGTTCTTTCGGTAAAGTAACGTAGATTTGAAAATGAAAAAAATAGAATTAAATAAAAAAATACTAAATCATGAATTATTCTTTTTTCTTTTCTTTATTATTTATATTTTACCCAAAGAACCAAGAATCTGGCGTGTAGATGCTGCCACCTGCCAACGTTGGTGGCCATCAGATGGCAGCATCTACACGCCAGATTCTTGGTTCTTTCGGTAAAGTCACGTAGATAGAAAATAAAAATGAAAATTATGAAAGCTTTTATTATTTTCAATTTATTATTTGTATTTTTAATTAAATTATATTATTTTTATTTTAAAATCTACGTGACTTTAACGAAAAAAAACAAGAATTCGGCGTGTAGATGTTGCCACCTGCCGGCCACCAACGTGGCGTGTAGATTCTGCCAATTTAAAAATTAAAATAATAAATTGAATATAACAAAAGCTTAAATAATATTAAAAGCTTTTATTCAATTGATTATTTTAAAATTGTATTTTTTTTATCTCCGCGACTTTACCGAAAGAACCAAGAATATGAATGTGGGTTTTTTGCTTTTATTATTTAAAATTTCACATTTTTATTTGATTTGATATTTTTTATTTTCTATGGACGTGACTTTACCGAAAGAACCAAGAATATGAATTCCTGAAGTCACGAAAGTTTTGTCACAATCTACACCCAACAATGGTGGCCAGCAGATGGCAGCATCTACACGCCAGATTATTGCTTCCTTTGGTAAAGTCATAATACTGGTAGGAACGAAGTTGTAAACTGAGTGTACCAGCCTACAATAGATTAATGTGTCCGTCCGTCCGTCCCCTTTCAATACTTTAACGAAGTGTAATACTGGTAGGAACAAAGTTGTAAACTGAGTGTACCAGCCTACAATAGATTAATGTGTCCGTCCGTCCGTCCCCTTTCAATACTTTAATGAAGTGTAATACTGGTAGGAACGAAGTTGTAAACTGAGTGTACCAGCCTGCAATAGATTAATGTGTCCGTCCGTCCGTCCCCTTTCAATACTTTAACGAAGTGAAATCTCGTGCTGTTGGGTGTAAAATCAGCAATAGACAGCGCAGAGACTTGTCCTACCAGCCCACCCTGCAGGGACCTGTTAATAAAATTAAAATAATAAATTGAAAATAATAAATTGAAAATAATAAATTGAAAATAATAAAAGCTTTTATTAGTTTAAATATTATAATTTATATTTTTCAATTTAATTTAATTATTTTTATTTTCAAATCGACGTGACTTTACCTGAAGAACCAAGAATATGGCGTGTAGATTCTGCCAATTTAAAAAAATAAATAATACATTTTAAATAATACAAGCTTTCATTATTTCAAAATTTTTTGTATTTTTAATTTAAAAAGCTTTTAGTATAGCTTTTATTATAATATCATAATATTATAATCAAAGCTTTTATTATAATAATAAAAAGATTTTATTATAATAAAAGCTTTTTATTATTTTAGGATTCTCCTCCATGGCGGCCTTTGTCTCCCCCAGTAGCGATGTTTACGACACACCGCACCAGGTACTCATCTGAGGCTGAGTCGACCTCACACTCTCTTACTGTCTCAAAACAACAACCGCCATTCGCCACTAAGTGGCGGTGACGTCACCACGACGCTTGTGCCAGGCTATGTGCACCTTGAGGCTACGTGAAGTGTCGATCGCCGGCTGGCAGGAGGTCACGGGGCAGACCCAGGTGCCACTGGTCGACTGACTGAGATGACTGAGATTACTGGCTGATGCACCACCTGTGCCCCCTACTGTGCCAACTTGCTGAGCTTTAGCCACCCGACGCTCTGCTCGTTTTTCTGAGCGTCGATCCTCCGCCCTCCGTTGTTGTTGGAGGGCGACTGCCTCCAACTGCCCAGTAGCGTCCTTCACGAGCCTCCTCCACAGAGGCCGATCTTGACACCGCTGGTACCAGTCATTGGCAAGTCCACTCAGCTCCACATCCTCCTGTACCACATCACTCCATCTCTTCTCTAGTCCGTGCCACGCCCGTTTAGCTCCCTCGATCCGGCCGAACAAAAGCTGTTTGGGCATGCGGTGATTGGGCATGCGGGCTACATGGCCCAGCCAACGCAGCCTTGCCTGCTGGAGGAGCTCACCGATGGGACTTTGTCCAGATCTTTCGAGGATTTGTGAGTTCCTCACACAATCCAGCCTGGTTAAACCCAGGATTGATCGTAGGCAGGCCAGCCTAAATGTTTCTAACCGGTCAAGATGCTGCATTAGGGGGTTCCACGTTTTGCAAGCGTAGAGAAGGGAGGGAATGACTGTGGCCGAGAAGAACCGAAGCTTCATGCGGAGCGACAGACCAGGTAGCTTCCACACAATGTTACACAACCGATGAAAAGATAATGCTGCTCGACTAATTCGGAGTGAGACCTCTGCTGTTAAACCGGAGCCGATCATGAGCACACTGCCCAGGTATGGAAAACTCTCCACTCTCTCCCCAACTGCCCCATCACCGATTGGGAGTTGTGGAGGTAGAGTGCCCGATGGCACAACATACCCAGGCAGGTGCTTCGTTTTGGTGGGGCTGATGGTAAGGCCCCACCTCTTAGTGGCACACTCCAGTTTCAGCAGCAGCGCCTCCAACTCCTCCTCTGAATGAGCAGCAATTACCAGGTCGTCGGCATACATAATGTGGTTGACCAATAGGGAGACATCCCTTGACCGCACCTGGGCATCGATCAGCCTCCCATTGTATCTGTACCAGACGTAAATTCCTCTGGTACAGCTACTGACGGCTTCACGAACTATGTGGTCGAAATAGATGTTAAATAATGTTGGAGCCAGAGGACATCCCTGTCGCAGGGAATGGCTCTGACTCCCGGCTATGTAGTTTTACTCGGGTCTGCTCACCATCATGAAGGTCCTTAATGAGTGTGAGCAGAGGGTCAGGGACTCTGAAAGCACGAAGAACAACCCAGAGTCCAGGCCTACTGATGGTATCATAGGCCTTAACCAGGTCAATAAAGCAGAGATGTAGGTCTAGTTGGAATTCCCTCCACCTCTGCTGTAGCAGACGGACAGAAAATATGACATTTTTGCAGGACCGTCTTTTCCTGAAACCGCATTGGGGCTCCGCAAGCCTCTCCTTAGCGTACCTAGCAAGGCGATGTTGAATAATCCTTGCCAGGACCTTTCCCGGCACACTGAGGAGTTAGATGCCCCTGTAGTTGTTACAGTCTGTGCGGTCCCCCTTCTTAAAGAGGGGGACCGCCAGGGCATCCTTCCAATCCTGCGGAACCCGTCCAGTGGCCCAGACTGCTGTTATGATGTCATGTAGGGCAGTCTACGCACAAACGCCACCCTCCCTCAGCATTTCGCTTGGGAGATCATCTCTGCTCGGTGCCTTTCCTGGTCTCAGACTCTGAAGCGCCCTCAGTACTTCCTCAACGGATGGTACCTCAGCCAGCCACTCACAGAGGGTGACTTCCTCCTCCAATATTTGAGGCACCGCATCCTCAGCAGGGTCATCCCCACTTTGTCCCATGATGTTTTCTAGGCTGAGGGATTCCCCCTCCCCCAGGACCTCACAGAAATGCTCAGCAAATCTGCAAACCTGTCGCTGGGGGTCGGAGATTGGATCACCCTTCGTTCCCCTAATGATGTAGTGGGTATAAATTGACGAATAAAATTCTGATGAGACAACACGATATTTATTGTCTTCCTTACAAGTCCCTAACACAAAGGGTATATCGGTCCCTTTATCCGATCCCTGGGGAGGTATGGCCTCCGGATTATAGGGCCCTATCACTGGGTACCCCGTTACCCTTCCTCCGGCTGGGACCATAGGAGAGGCTATTTGACCTGACCGTACCCGGTCCGTGGGTCCTGACCACTGGGCTCACTGAGCTCTGGCCCTTAGAAGGACAACGGAGCTTGGGGTCCAGAGTCCTATCTTCAGCCCAGGTCTTCGTTCTTCAGCTTGCAGATGACTGAGCCAGACCTCTGAGAGGTCCGGCTTTTGGTTCGTGGCTTGCTCCGCCCTAGCCACGCTTCCCTTCTAGAACGTTCTGGAAGGTGACATCATCCCCCGGTTCCCCCCTCCCGGGGCCCCGGGGAATGTGTCCCAGGATCCGTTTGCTAGGGTTTATCGTTGGCCCCTTTTTGGGCCATGGACATTAGCCCTGGCGTGATAGCGCTTCCGCCCCCTATTGACGATAAGGGGAAGCTACCAGCCCACAGAGTGGTGAGTGACGATTACCCCTACAATGGTAATAGGTGTGGCGCTGTAGGTTACTTTTTTGATGGAGTTAAATAGGGATTTGTGATCGCGGGCCATTGAGGCAGACTCCATCTCCTCAGCAACCCGCGACCACCACCCATCCTTGCAGCGCCTCACGGCTCTCCGAACCTCCGAGCGAAGGCTGCGGTAAGCCTCCTCATTCTCTGACGTGGGATGCTGTAGACGATTAGAGTGAGCCTGTCGCTTTTTCTCAACCATCCTGAACACCTCCTCTGTCAGCCAGGGTCTCTGGGGAGGTCTGGACCGCGTACACAAAGCAGCCATTGCAGCTGCATGAGTCACAGGCTTAAACCTCGCCCATTTACCCTCGACATCAGGAGGAGTGGGGGACGATGCTGTCTCACTCACACTCACTCACAGCGCGAGGACGACTCATTATATCTCACGGAGGATCGCGCTGCGGAACAAAAAAAGTTCCGCGGTTTCAGTTTGCAAGCGCGAGTTCGCGTTTTAAGGCGATGGGGGCCGTCCATAAATGACGTCACACACCTGGGAAGGGGGGGTCAGACATTTGTGACGGGGGGGGGGGTTTGAGAAATGTGACGTCACGTCAAAATGCGCAACTTTAAATAAATATAGACGACACATTCTATTTAGTTAAATAGACTTTTTAATAAATGTTTTCTCCTACAACATCAGAGTGCAGCGCCACATTAAATACAATGACAATAGTTTAAAGCGATTTGAAGCATGTTTTATTTTCAAAATGAAAATATGGTTTTGGGGGGGGGGGGGCAGAGCTTTGTGACGTCATACTTGAGGGGGGGGGGTCTGACTTTTTGTGACGCCGTGTGACGAGGGGGGGGGGGGTTAAAAATCGTCCAAAATCGCGTGACGTCATTTATGGTCGTGATATATTATTTTTTATTTTATTTTTCCTACCTACGTGACTTTACCGAAAGAACCAAAGAGGACTTATTTTGGTGGATAAGGAGTAAAATAGTAGATGATAGGATCTGCACTATTGAGGAGTTCTGTTATAATGAATCTGTTGTAATGAATCTTACGTCACCTTAAGTATGCCTTTGTGAGTACACTCGTGACACGGGTGTCATGCGCGTGACCTTTGTCTTTTGTATCAGATGTGCGAGAGCAACTCCGCTGCGAGTCATGGTGGTGCTGGGAGAATTGCCTTTACCATCGATGGCACTTCACCAGCACCCGTCTCGACCCCACCTCAATCCGGTAGAGTTACAAGAGCGAAAAAACTCATCTCTTGTGACGTCTGTGGGAAAAAATTCCAACTGGCATGGTGCCTAGAATCCCACGTAAGAACGCACAAGGAGACCCGTGATCAATGGTGCGGCATATGCGGACGAAGTTTTGATCAGCCAGGGAAATTCAAAAGGCATATGAAGACCCACGAAAAGTATTACATGATAAAGGGTGCACCAGGCTTGGTGAATAACGGCAGTTTTGCCAATGCTGTGTTGAATCCGATAGAGTCACTAGAATCTGATAGAGTCACTAGAGTGAGAAAACGAATCTCTTGCGACGTCTGCAGGAAGACATTCCAACTGGCATGGTGCCTAGAGTCCCACATGAGAATGCACAAGACCGGTGGTCAAAGCTGCAACATCTGCGATCAAAGCTTTGATCAGCCCTACAAACTCAGAAGGCATATGGAGTAACCCACGGAAAGAACTCAAGGGGCGCACGTGGCATGGTGAATGACGGCAATTTTGCCAATGCGGTGTTGAAGGTGTGTCAGAGCTACTCGGCTGCGAGTCATGGTGCTGGAAGAATTGCCTTTGCCATGGATGGCACCAGCAGCTCCAGCAGCAGCTTGTCGAGTCCTGGTGGTGAGGAGGCAGAGTTGCAGACAATGCCACCTTCTGCAAAGGGCGCACCTGCGTGCAACGAAGTTATTGCTATCACAGCGACCGCGCATGGAACGAAGGCGCCTGCTGGGAAACGCCACGCCTGACCAGCGCCCGTCTCGACTCCACCTCACTCCCATAGTCACTAGAGTGAGAAAACAAATGTCTTGCCAAGTCTGTGGGAAAGCATTCCAACTGCCATCATGCCTAGAGTCCCACATGAGAACGGACAAAGAGACCCCTGACCAATGGCATCTGCGGTCGAAACTTTGATCAGCCAGGCAAATTCAGAAGGCATATGGAAACCTACGAAAAGGACTATTGGATATTTCTTTGCTGTTCTATTACTGAAGCTATCAACAGAAGGTGTGTACCGGATTAATTGCACTTGTGGCAAATGCTATGTAGGGCAAACAGGACGAATGATCAGCACGAGACTAAAACACCACAGAAATATGAAATGCTCACAAATACAACTGTCAGCAGTAGCAGAACACGCGTGCCCACAAAGACACTCAATTGATTTTGATAATGTTGAAGTTCTGTGCAAAACTAGTTACTACTGGCCAAGACTAATTACAGAATCTATCGAAATTTAAATTAAGAAAAATAATTGTAATCGTTTGGATAGCTACCGACTTAGTGCTGCATGGAAGAGAATAATCAAATTACCGTTTGTACGGATATTTTAGTACACACAATGGGCACTAAGTACAAGATCAATGGGCTAGCATAATGTGCATGTATAATGTACGTTGATTCATTAATCCCCCCCCTACTTTGCGCTCAAAGAGCGCACAAATGTTGTCATCACATCTACGCCTCTATATAAGGAATGAAACAGGTGGACTTCTCCCAAATCTTGCTGTTGCCTGATGAAGCTAGTTGTAATTACTGATACGTCGTACTCCGATAGTAAATGTTGTGGCTTGGCTCTCCAACACACCACACACCGGTGTGCTGTACTAGTGATGAATTGGCATGTTCTGTTTACGTGACAACCCTTACTAGTTGGCTGTTGGGCGGTGGCGGGTTTAACGACACATTTATATAGTAATAGGTTTTTACCCTTTTATCTGGCACCAAAACTGACACCTTTATACAAGGGATCATGTTTGCAATAACCACAACACAAGCAGACACTTGCCTGGCAGACCACGAATTTCAACGAATTTCAATTCGTGGTCCGCCAGGCAAGTGTCTAACTGTGTTGTTGGCCTGACTGGTTTTGCATCACGTTATTTTTTCTTAGGTTTGTTGAATTCTCGTCTCTCATCTTCTTGTTGTATTTACCTCCGTGCAGTTTGGCGCTCTCTATGTGTTGCGTTGGTGTCGCCCTATATGCTCCCTCGCTATTTGTTGTTTTTTTACACCTGATGAAGATCGCTTGTGTTGCGGTCGCAACGTCGTGATTTATTTATTTTAATATAATTTTATGGTATTTCTACATACATGACTTTACCGAAAAAACCAACGAGTAAAAAGAGACAACTCTGATAATGATATACACTGTCCTTGAAGTTGATTGGTCCACACCCGAGACGGCTTTTCTTAGAGCCTAGTCTCCACTGGTGTTGGACCAGATGACGCCAAAAGGCATAGAACTCAAAAACAGCGCACTATCAGAGTATTGAGAGCTCGGGGTAAGAATATACATTATGAGACCTCCTTTGCCAGTAGCAAGATATAGTAATAGGTTTTTACCCTTTTATCTGGCACCAAAACTGACACCTTTATACAAGGGATCATGTTTGCAATAACCACAACACAAGCAGTCAAAATGCAAACAAAAAGAGACAACTCTGATAGTGATATACACTGTCCTTGAAGTTGATTGGTCCACACCCGAGACGGCTTTTCTTAGAGCCTAGTCTCCACTGGTGTTGGACCAGATGACGCCAAAAGGCATACAACTCAAAAACAGCGCACTATCAGAGTATTGAGAGCTCGGGGTAAGCATTTACATTATGATACCTCCTTTGCCAGCAGCCAGATATAGTAATAGGTTTTTACCCTTTTATCTGGCACCAAAACTGACACCTTTATACAAGGGATCATGTTTGCATAAAGGTGTCAGTTTGGTGCCAGATAAAAGGGTAAAAACCTATTACTATATCTTGCTACTGGCAAAGGAGGTCTCATAATGTAAATGCTTACCCCGAGCTCTCAATACTCTGATAGTGCGCTGTTTTTGAGTTGTATGCCTTTTGGTGTCATCTGGATCAACACCAGTGGAGACTAGGCTCTAAGAAAAGCCGTCTCGGGTGTGGACCAATCAACTTCAAGGACAGTGTATATCATTATCAGAGTTGTCCCTTTTTGTTTGCATTTTGATTGCTTGTGTTGTGGTTATTGCAAACATGATTCCTTGTATAAAGGTGTCAGTTTTGGTGCCAGATAAAAGGGTAAAAATCTATTACTATATCTTGCTACTGGCAAAGGAGGTCTCATAATGACACATTTATATATTTACGCGATCCAACCCATAAAACCTGTATTCTGGATATTTATCGCGAAAGCGTACGTGTTAAACTGCCATGTATTTTTACGTCTATTGCTGTATTTTCTTACGTGCAATATATTTAATAAACCATCCTAATTTATTCATATTTGTGTTCATAGTTATATCATTGTTGCGCGTGCGGTGTGGTCAGTGGATATTGTTCAGTGGATCAAACCGAGACAAATATTTTTGCAGCAGCTGTGGCTGCACATTGCAATAGCGCATTCCGAATGGTGTAGAACGCATTGCCCAGAATCTGTATCTGTGTGCAAACACCAGGTATGGTTGGTAAGAAACACGTTGGTTTTAAATGAATAGAACTCGAGCTTCAGCCATATTGTTCATTATAGACCCCACTTTGTAAGAATTAATCACGCAAACCTTGCGCCTGATTCATTTGAGTCGGTGTGCTCATGAGCAACAGGGCATTTGTGGCAAGGTGTTAATGTACCACAGATTAGCACGGTTGGCTACGTACACTGCGAAAGAAGTTCAACACATATTCTTTGGGTCTTTCCGTAAAGTCACGTAGATAGAACAATAAAATAATAAAAATAAAGTGAATAAAAAAGAAAAATATATCATGACGTTTCGATCGCAACACAAGCAATCGTCATCAGGAGAAAAATGATGAAGATTGCTTGTGTTGTGATCAAAACGTCGTGATATTTTTATAATTATTATTTTGTATTCACTTTATTTTTATTATTTTATTGTTCTATCTACGTGACTTTACCGAAAGACCCAAAAAATATGAATTCCTGCAGTCACGAAAGCTTTAAGTCAAGATTCAAGTTGAACACACTTTCATACATTGTGGAAAGCGAGTATCCTCGCATGTACAATGCACTGGACCGCATGTTCATGTTAAGTGAGTCAGGGGCTTTGTCACTGCCTACCCCGTGATATAAATAATCTCAGGGAATTAAATTGCAAGTGTGCAATCTCCCTTCTGGTGGGCATCGAGGATGAGTCATACCCTGGCTTGCCAGGAGGCAGTGGAACACAACTGTGGAATCCTTTCCATCTGCACGGGATAGAACGTTGCCTCCTTGCTCACATTCGTTCGTTTTCTGCGAGTGTACTGGTTTCCCCCCACATGTAAACACTCAGTAAGTGGCTGCAAATATCGGAATGTAAAGAGAACCGCAGAGCTTGGGCGATTGTTGGGAGTGCCGGCTCACCGCCTGGCTGCTGTCTCCCCGCTCGTCTGTGGGAGACATATAGAGGTACTGAATTAGATTTATATTCTCTACATAACATGATTCCTATCTACACAAAGCACTCACCGCGTGGAGTACAGCAAATGATATTCCACGAAATAAAAAATAAACGTACATGACCTTAACAGAAGCCAATGGCTACAGCTGTGCATACACATACACACATATACACGATTCCTACTGATGGTTGGAACGATTCACCACTGCCGGAGAGTCAAGGAATTGTCATGATTCAGGATCATGAATGCAAACTGTCCCCGTTCTCAAACCTGAGTACGATTTAAAAGGTCATAGAACGCCTTTGTCGGAAGCAATTACTTCCCCATGTCACTGCGATGGGCAGATTCATGCAATTGCAGTCGGCTTACATATTGTCAGTAGACCCCCCCATACGCAAGCGTACGCATTTGGGTTAACCCCTCCTCCCCCCTCCATTCATACATACTAAATGGATGCCCCCTTAACAGCCACACCACCACTCCTCACACGAGACAAGCACGTGACTCTCGGTGTAAATGGAGCCGGAGCGCGAATACACGTGCCGATGCCCCAAGTACAGTTGCCACCATTTCCACGACAGAGCAAACCCAGGCACATTTCTCAGCGAGCCCAGGTCTATTGTTAAAACTGTGCAGTTCACGGTGATAAAATTAACCATAGCCATACCCGGGGTACCAGATCTCGACACAAATCAATTCCTGCTGCCACCCGAACACTGTCCGGGGGTCAAACGCGGACAGGTGGCAGCCCCAATCGCGAGGCCACATCTGCACCGACTCACGGTAAATGTGTGCAGGGCCAGCAGGAAGAGCCCCGGGATCTCGGAGCGCAGCCACTGGTTCCACGTGCTGTCTCGGTCCACGTCCTCGCGTGACGACGACGACACTTCAAAATCACCTGACCGGAAGGAGGGGGGTGGGAGGGAGAGTAAGAAGGTACGAAGGGGAACCTTCTAACTCTTTCACAGTGACGCGTTCTTCGTGTGCGTCACCCTGCAGCCAACCTCTCTGCTCTCGTGTGTGAACGTGGGTCAGTTTGTTTTAATCGTTCAGAATGAATGGGGCATGACCCTGGCCCTTGTGCAACTTATTATTTTCCATGAGATAATACCAAACACATCAT
This sequence comes from Petromyzon marinus, assembly GCF_048934315.1. Lineage (NCBI taxonomy): Eukaryota > Metazoa > Chordata > Hyperoartia > Petromyzontiformes > Petromyzontidae > Petromyzon > Petromyzon marinus. Next base: position 2,316,645 of record NC_133683.1, read on the forward strand.
TCATGTGTGTGTGTGTGGCCTGCAAGCAAAACCTACATGCTCTCGAGTCATATATCGGGAGCAGTCACATGTGGGAAAGCATTGCCGAATTCCTAGAAAGGCTCAGCTCTCTCCAACTTATGTTGAAAGCATTTATGCATTAGTTCTGCCCGTACCTCTTTGTGCCTGTGTAGTGGGCAGGCAAGTGTGGTGGAGCAGCAGGTCCAGCACACGGGGTGTCCAGCAGAGGAGAGGAACTCCCCGTGGCCGTGGCCGGGGAAGCAGAGGTCGGCGGCGCTGGGAGCGGCGTCAGTTGCGCGGCGTCTGTGGGAGAAGGCACAGGCCTCTGCTGAAGATTATCATCCGCAGACACATCACATGGCTTGCCGGACACGTCACACACTCGGCCCTGTGATTGTGGAGGTGAGACAGGTTCGCGCGTGGCAACGAATGGCTTGTCGCTGGACAAACATCGACGGCACCATCGGGAGAACGCGGCACGAACTCGTGCAGAGTTTCTGGCACCGTATGAATTTACACTCCTTGTAGGTATGTGCGTTGAACCTCTTTCGCGCCGTACGTCTGCCAGCCGTGCTAATCAGAGGTGCAGATGGATGCAATTGAAGGAAGTGGAGCAGAGATTTCAAAATGAAACAAAAAAAATTGATACAGAAATTACACAAGTCCAGGGGACTTCACCAAGGCCGTGTTATCCCAGAATCTGACAGAGCACAAAGGAAGATTGGCAATGGCAAAAAATGGCTTCATAACTATCATTGTCAGATGGCACACTTGCATCTTCAGTCTTCAGTCAGCGTCAGTAATTTAAGAATGCACGCATGATGCGTGACACCAACTAAACTGGCATCGATGCTGACTAATCACATCCTCTCCAAGATGTGGAACTCAAGAGACATGGATGCCTCTTCCAAACAGGACTACCCTTGACAATTGAGTTGTCGCCTGGGTAAAAATAAAATGAACCAGGAGATTTCAACTTGAAAATCCAAACCATCGCACCAACAGTAATGGATGGAATCCTATATGAGGCGCACACTGCAGTAGCTTCAGGTGGACTCTGGTACCTGCTTTAACGTCTGTGTGAGAAGCATCTTCTCCCACTGAAATTCAAACAAAGTTGACAGTTAGACAGGACATGTTTAAAACATCCGCAGTAAAATTCAAGTATGTATACCATTAAAGTAAACTTTTTTTTACCAGGTAAGGCCCATTGAGAGCTATATAGCTCTTTTTCAGAAGCGACCTGGCCACAAATTATAGCTTAACGAAGTGGCTTATCACGTGGAAATTTATAGTAGCCAAATACTCTAAACGCATTACTTACAAATAGCTCACAAAGCGGTTATCCTCCCACTACCCTTGGGTTACCTCCTGTCCCGGTCCAGCCGAGACAGTCTGTGAATTGGCATCTGTGTTTGGGTGGCATGAATTAATTTGTACCGAGATCTGGTACCGGTACTGTGCTGAACTTTACTACTGCAAGGTTGTTGACAGACCTAGACCGACTGAAACATAGGTCTGGGTTTGATCTCCATAGTGGAAAAGGTGGTAACCCGAAAACTAACCCAAACCCTTCCACATTCAACGATAAACACTTTAAAACCGAGTTCGCTCGGAAATGGCCCCACTAAACCGCACGTATGTAAACGTTTGACTTCAGTGGTTCCTCCGCCGCGTGCGAACGATGAAGTGCACGGCCTCTCGTGATGATGACCTCACACCCGCATGGCTGCACAAAAGGCGGTGCTGACGAGCATGAGGCAGGTGGAAGAGGCAAAACGAGGAGGCAAGATCAGAGTGCTGTAGTCGGTGGGGTATAGTGGGGCCTATTTCCAAATGATTGATTTATGTGGAAATGAAATTGGTCAAGAGCCCGTTACTTTGTAAACATTAGCATGTATCTACTTTAATGCCAAGTCTGCAGGGGTGGGAAAGATGAGGTCTATTCATTCTGGTGGGCAAAGAGAATTTAGACACTCCAAGTTAAGTCTGGTGGCATACGGATAAAATGCACCTTACAAATGTAAATAATGATTATTAATCAATCTTCTTCTTCACTCCCACGGTGTTTCCAACCAGGGTTAGGCCATGTAATGATCTGACGTGCTGTACACTTGTACAGTGTTACTGAATTATTGTATCATTATGAATTCAGTGCCCCTTCTGCGACCTTTCCCTAGATCCCCCTCTTGTGTATAACCTGGCCTGCTGACGTCAGGGCCGTAAGCCTCAGATCCCTTTCCCTGCCAGCAGCAGGCGCTATGCTGTTACATTACGATTCTATGCCACTACACAGGGACTCCTCTACTTACGAACATTCGACTTACGAACTTTCAGAGATATGATCAAACCTGTCCGTATGTCCAGTTTCCTGTTCGGACCGAGAGTCGCAAGTTCAACCACCGCACAATAGGTGGTGATGGTGGCATCTACATCTGCAGAACGTGAAGAACCAGAGGCAACTGTTAAAGCCATTCCCGGTGTTTAGTGTACAAGTCGTAAAACGTGTTTGAAATCGACGGGAGTAAAGTTGGACTCACGAACAAATCGACTTACGAACAGACTTCTGGAACCGAACTCGTTTGTACGTACAAGAGTCTGTATATGGTGGTCACTCTGAACAACACAGACCCAGCCTCCTTTTTACTATTTTTGTTCCATTAGGACATTACCAGATGCATCTTTCTGTGCTAACGACCACACAATACACATTAGACGTGTCACAACAGGTCACGTTTAATAGTCTAAACTTGTCTGGAGTAAGTCGCATATGTTAGACATTTCTGCACATTTGCAGAATTACATGTCAATGATAAAGGAACCATGTGTATTGCATTACACAGGTGTTTTGATCATGTGTGGATGCAGATTCCCGCAGCAATACAGGGAATAGGTTGTTCGCAGAGCCACTGATTAATCAGAATCAGAATCTTTTTTATATCCTGGAGGAATACGAAAAGACACTTTTTTTGCTAATTGGCCGTGTCGGGTGGTGGAGGGTTACGACACATTTATAAATAAACGCGATCTAACCCAAAAACCTTTATTATGAAGGATTGTTTTTATTTACATGCGTTTGGGTAATTTGTTTACCTTTCTTGTACTTTGCACTGCTATCGTATTTTTGTATTGTTTGTTGTTGTAACGTTCTCACCCGCCCCTACTGGACGTCTGTGAAAAAGTTCTTTGTAGCTCATCAAATTCCTCCAGTATAAATACACATGCCGATTCTGACATTCATTGTAAGTATGTAATGTTGAACTTCTTTCGCACCGTATGTAACCGACCATGCTAATCGGAGGTGCAGAGGAAGGGCAACAAACTAAACACAAACAGCGTGTTGACGGTGTGTTTAATGGTTCCCTCAGCCATTGGGATTCACACTCTTGGCTTAGGACCACTCATGGAGGGTGAATGAGCATTGCCTCCGCCCCTGCGTGTTGCGATGCTCAGAGCGAGGTGACAACTCTCATTCCGTGCGTTCTCCCCCCCCCACCCCACAGCATCAACAACAAGAGACAGCAGCTGGAGTTGGAGATCATGAAGATCCTGCAGAGCAAGGGGGACCCTGACAACAACAACATCGTCACCCTCCTGGACAACTTCACCTTCCGGGGACACAACTGCGTCGTCCTGGAGCTCATCAGGTGAGTGTCATGGTGTCCGATGAACACCGATCCAAAGACAAAGATTAACCAGTATAGCCTGAGAAGATTGTTGGGGCAAGTGCTGTTAGCAAGTAGCGCCTATGAAGACGGGCAAGGCACACGAGGAGGTGGGTGGGCAGCACCACGCCCGGCAGCCTTTGTCTCCCCAGTGGCGATGTTTACACACCGCACCAGGTACTCATTTGAGGCTGAGTCGATCTAGGGGAGGCCCAGGATTGGTTCAAATAATCGTCACCGGTCTTGGCCGTGAGCGGGAATTGTAGAGCAACGCGCTAAACGCCGCACCACCGCTCCCCCAAACACCGATGCGTCCGTGTGTTCACACACATGAGTCATTTGGATGTAGAATAAATGTCCGTAGGCTTTCAGAATGCCCTAGAATTATTGTCTTTGTACACGGCTCCATGGTCAGACATAACTCTTTATAATGCCTTCCTGCCTCATTGACTATCTTTTGAGTTGAGCGGCAACCCTGTATGGTTACTCCGTGCGGCTTCGCCTCAGTCAAGCACGTGTGCTCCCGTTCAAGGGGCCAATCAGGGAATGGGTCACAAGCAGGAAGAAACTGTAACCGTTCACGTTTTGTGCCGTCACGCAGCGGAGACCTCCTCCAGAAGCTGGACGAGACCTATGGCTTATACATGACGGAATTGAAGCCGTACGTGGGCTCCATGCTGCGGGCCCTGGCAAAGCTGAAGGCGATGCACATCATTCACGCGGATCTGAAGCCGGTTAGTAAACTAAGCAGCCCGCTGCGTCTTTTGTCCGTCAGTATGGAGTTAGTGCCTCAGGTCGTGCAGTTGTAGAAAATGAGAACACTCTTGTAAACCTTAGTAACAGGATTTCGAGATATCTTATTCTACACCGCAACAACACTCATGCCACGACTTGCTATTTCATAAACACAGATAGCCAAAACTTGCCTAGAAATACAACTTTTCACGTGGATCTCTGTTTGCTCTCAACAACCAACGCTCCGCGGAACATTTAATATTTTCTAATTTGCGTTAAACAACAACGACCACTGCCCTAAGCAACAATTCCGAATGCCAAAGCTAAATGATGGGCGTAGCAGTGGTGGGGTAGTTCGCAAACTGCACTCAGAGGTTAATGACCCGAATTCGATTTCTGGCCACGGCTAAAACCAGGGTTTGGGCGATATCTGAACCGGTCCTGGATCCCATTGCCTTCAACAGCCCCTGAGCAGCATGGTGAGGTATGGCCATACAACCCCCTTGATTAACACGGCATGGGGTAGGGAGATCTTTAAGCATGATTACATTTACAAAGGGCATTAAGTGTTCAACAAAAATGAGTACATGAAATCCTTGAATAAACCGCCATGAACCAATTCAACAAGACGCAATCTCACCGACACACCACGAGTTTCACTGACAACCACTCTGTCATTTTTGCAGGCAAACATCTTGGTCAAAGACCACATCAGTGGCAATATCAGGCTCACGGATTTTGGCCTGAGCATCAGCGAGACCTGTCCAAGTGAGTGATCTAGCTGCCCTGTGTGTGTGTACGTGTGTAGCAGCATGTGTGTGTGCGTGTCACAGAGTTTGTGGGGAGCGGTGGTGTTAACGGTTAGCACGCTGCGCTACGAGCCTGTTTAAGCTATATGGGGGGGTCTTTGTCTTCGTGCTGTGGTGGTGTGGTGGTTAGCACCGCTTAAACAAAGTGTGGTAATGACACTGATACCCTTCAAACGTTACATTTCGTCAATCATTTGGCCAGGATTTCAACTCTCAACCTCCCAGTTTTGAGGAGGGTAGTTGTCAAACAATAACCAGTAAACCGGTAACAATTTTCATAATCGATTGCTGGTATTGAAAGTCTGGAGCCAGTAGCCAATCCCATTGGAATTTTCATCGCGGATGGCTGATTAACGTGTGATTTACATGTGATTTACGTTTGCAAATGTACAGATCGCATGGCAGCCCTAAGTACCTTTGTCCTCATTCCTCACGTAACCTTTTCCCGTTCCGAGACGTCTGCACGTTACAGGGTGGTGGTAGGTGTCCCCGGTTCATCACTGAATCTTGAAACGTGCAAAGTGGCTCGGCGTTAATTTTATTCAGAGAGGCGTCGCAGCGCCGTTGCTTTTAAAGAAGTTGTTACTCACCGCAGAGAACTCTCGCGACACGACAGCTGCACTCTATGATAGCTGGCACCAGTGTAATGAAAATAATTTACATTTCTAAGTGCTACCCAGCTGATACACGCATTTACGTGGGCGATCTTTGTCATTGTGCGTATTTTGAGTGCCATACGTGACTGCGTGTGCATACCCTCATCTATTCAGCACTTCACAAGTACAGGTGAATAATGTGCAAGTGCCACCTTGTTTGGTCACCTGTCTGTCCGTGTGCTGCTAGGAGCTTGGTGTCTTGGCTCGATGTGGTACATGGCCCCCGAAATGTACTTTGGGCTCCCGGTGACATGCAGCGCGGACATGTGGTCACTCGGATTTGTGGTGGCCGAGATGCTCCTCGGGAACCCGCTCTTCAAGACAAGCTCGGAAGACCACATCGGCTATCTCATCCAGGTATCTGACGCGTAGGAAAACACCATTGCATATATATCCAGTTGGTTATAAGGTCCTGCTGTTGAGCTACAAGGCTGTCAGTGGGTTAGCCCCACAATACTTACAGGAGCTGATCCACTCATGTACACCAATGAGGTCCTTGAGATCTTCTGATCTCCTACTCAGTTTTCTGAGGTCAAGTCTCAATTCCTGGGGGCGATCAGGCTTTTTGCCAGTGCAGCTCCAAGACGATGGAACGCGTTGGCCTCTGATAACAAGACAGAATTTTTAAAGCTATTTAAATCTCGCCATGAAAACTCACCTCGGTAAAATGGCCTATTCCCCATTGTTTTGGTCGTCTCATTTCCTCGTTTTGGTCGTCTCATTTCCCTGCTTTTCATACACGGGGCGCATTGGGATCATCGGATTAAATGCGCCTTACAAATATTAATTATTATAACATATACATACTGATGAATTCTATAATTTGTATTGTAACAAACCTCGAGCCCGATACGGCACCACCAAACCGGGCGTCGTATTTCCGATGGGACCGTTCCAACTGCGCCATATAAAGGAGGAGGGAGGGTTTAATTCGAATTTGAACCAACGATGGAGTCCACGATAAACAACAACAGCAGCAGCAGCAGGGGGTTGGTTATGACTGATGGCGCACGACGATCCACCAGCGTACAGACCCGCTGTGCGATGGCTCATGCGACAAAGCTGGTTACGTGCAGGGCTGTCGTCATCCTCTGGGCCTTTCACTGGTCACAAAATGTCGCTCAGCTGCCGGTACACGGGAGAGGAGTGGACGTGTTCACTGCGTGATCACGCACCATTTGCATGAGTAAAGAAGTAAAGAGAGATTTCGGGATCATCGGTAATACCAAATAATCAGAGCGTCAGGCTGATGTCCTTCGGAATGATTACTATTGTTATGATTATTGTGGTTTGTTGTTAATCCCCAAGGCTTTCAGAGCCTGTGTTGGAGAGCAACGAAGCCACACGTAGTAACCACGTCATAAATTAAAGACCAAATATGTATGCTTCGCCTGATGATAGAGATAAATATCTGCAAACAGTATGTACAAGAGCAGGCAAAGTTAATTGTTCATCGACGTTTCAATGAGACAAAGAGCAGCGTATGTACGCTCTGTTCACTCGAGCGACGGACCTCATCCAACTCATCCCTCTTGTGATCTTGGTTTCAGATGCTGGGGCTCCCACCCAAAGCCATGATTGACGCCTCGACCCACAACATTATCTCCTTTGGTGAATGGACCGGGGGGGTGGTGAGGTGGTGGTGTTGGAGTTCGTAGCTGCTGCTGCTGCTGTCACTGCCCGGAGAGTCGTGGCCGTGCAGCCGCGTGTCTCGTGCTCTGTGCTTGAATAGAAAGGCATGGAAACTGCTTCGCGTAATGTAAAAATGAACTGTGCTTTATTTGGGTTTAAAAGTCACAACGGTCTTGGCAACGTACTCGTCAGTACGTGTTGAATTAGTGTGACAGTAAGGAGTCTTATGAAAAAATACTTTAAAAGGAACGGTTATGTTTAGGTAGCAGAGTATATTTGGAAAACCTTATAGGGATTTGCAATCCAACAGAGGACGTGTGTATTAATTACATGGAATTCTGGCCATCACATTTTTTATAAAGATGAGTGGCCGTTTTTTTTTATTTCAGCATGACTTAGCACTATTTTAAAAAATTGTGTGGCAGATGCGACGGTATCCTAAATCAGCATAGAGCAGTTCTACCATAGTACAAAACAACCACAGAGAACAACCCTCCACACAAACTGTGGGTCCTTGATTGAGAAATAGATTATGCTTAAAAGCACGCTTGTACAACAAATTACCATCCTCTCCAAGTGATGCAAATAATAATATAATACTAAAATAAACATCAAAGTGTCTCCTTGCTCAAACAAGTATCAGGAGGTTCTCGTCTCCTCCGGTGACCCAGAGTTGAGAGTGGGAATTTCACTTTCACGCTTAGGAGCCATCCTTTCCACACGACTACTGCAAACGTCTCACAAACGGTTACAAATTTTATCGACCATGGAGGGATGACAGGCTGTAGTCGACCGCCAACATGGAATCATATTTGCAAACATCGCAATTGGAGGGTTAAGGACCGCCCCCGCATTGTACTGATCGCCACAACTAATTCAGTGTTTCTCTCTTTTTCTCTCTCCAATAAACAGACAAAAAGAATCGCCCCGTCGTCAACGGGAAACGGATCGTCCCGTGCTCCGTGTCTTTGAAGGCGGTTCTGGGAACCCGCAATCAAAAGTTCATCAATTTTCTCCGCGGGTGCCTTCAGTAAGAGACTTGTTACTATTGTCTACATTTCACCTCGTACAAATAATTAAATATAAATCACTTTGCGTCTACCATCAACATTACTGGAAACGATCTTAGACCTCACGCGTCGTTTGGGCTAGGACTGCAAAGTTTTGTGTCACACCGGGGCATCGTTTCTTCATCTCGTCGCTTTTTCAAATAAATATCGTTTCTGACAAAAGTGTTGAGGATAGAATTGCTCATTTCACCCCAGACCACGATTCAATGAAGCGATTTTAGAATGCAACAGGCACCTGACTCCCTCCGTATGCCTCCTTGGCAGGTGGGATCCCCAACGTCGCCTCACACCCACGGAGGCCCTCAACCACCCATTATTGTTGGGCGGCAGGGCCGTGCCACCGCAAGCGAACTTCCCGCCTTGCCCAGCCATGGACACGGAGCCGGTGGCGGCCTGCAGCCTCTTGGCAGTCCCCCGTCTCAGCCAGGGAGATTGCCAAGTCCCTGCTGCAAGCGAGCAGACTTCGGAGTCCACTTGGTCAAATCAGAATACTGCAGGCTCAGTTTCTGTGAGCGAGTGGGCTTCAAACTCTGATTGGGGAATGGAGTCGGAGTGGGGAGTGGAGTCAGCGGGTGACTGTGTGGTAACACGCCTGTCTGAAAAATTCCCCAAAGTGGTGGCACCAATGACGTCATCGTTGAAGAGCAAATGGAGCCGATGGTGGCCTGCAGCCTCTCGGCAATCCCCTGTCTCTGTGAGGGAGATTTCCAAGTCCCTGCTGCAAGCGAGCAGACTTCGGAGTCCACTTGGTCAAATCAGAATACTGCAGGCTCAGTTTCTGTGAGCGAGTGGGCTTCAAACTCTGATTGGGGAATGGAGTCGGAGTGGGGAGTGGAGTCAGCGGGTGACTGTGTGGTAACACGCCTGTCTGAAAAATTCCCCAAAGTGGTGGCACCAATGACGTCATCGCGGAGGAGGAGATGGAGTTGGCCACGAGACAAGAGTGAGTCTCCACGCAGAAGTGCACCTTGAGAAACATGTGTATTGGGGAGGTCATTCAGACAAAGTGTCTCCTGATATAAATTAGCATATAGCAAACACCATCATCATCATAAATTAGTTATTTGAGTAAATTACACATTCCTATAGCAAGGGCAAGTCTATTTATATTACAACCACTGTTGATTCCCACAATGTAGTATTCACGATTGAGAGGAAGAAAAAAATATTGAGGAAACATGAGATTTGGGTTCTGTATCAGATGAGACAAGTTCTGTATTGTAAGAACGGGGAATCTGTTTCATGAGGAGTTGTGAAATGAGGATTCTGTAATGGCATTCACCTCTTTAGTTCATCTCACTTGAAGATGTAAATATCCCAGGGCTCCACAGGATGTAATATCTTATCCCTAACCTCATCTCCACCAATCTGCAGCTAAATGCATTCCTAGTAAAAATATATATCTTAATTATAAATATATGAATTGCACTGCATCCCACTTGGAGGTGCTGCGGTTAGAGCACTCCACGATCACTGTACGCTTGCGAGTTCAAAATCCAGGTCAAGAAGGTTAACAGCTTATTTATCAACCCGAGCTATAGTCAAATAATGAATCCCATTTTGTGGGAAGTCAACAGCGGTGATCCTATTATACACCACCATTGGCTCCTGTTATAGGAATGTAGCATTCCGCTACTGGCCATAGTGAGAGATGTGTGGCATCCTCCTACCTCGCATTTGAGCGGCCGGACACATGTGAGGTGCACTGCAGCAACCAGTGTAAGCACAGCCGAGAATGCACGATGGGGCAGACGGTGGCATTATAGATACGCGCATGTCTGTACGTTGAAATAATTTTGAACGCGTACGTAGCCGATCGTGCTAACCGTAGCCGACCGTGCTAACGATGGCGCGTGCGTCCATTTGCCAGGCGGGGCCCTGCTCTCCAACCAGGCAACAACAACAACGAGGAGGATGATGATGATGCCGTCGACAAGATTGGGCCAAAGGCGTCACGCGGGCCTGGACGGAGATTCTCCCGCCTGAGGCGGAATATTCGGGGGATTCTGCGATTCATTCGGGAGCACTGTTTCTGTTACCGTGACGATAGCGCTGAATAAATCCTGTCATGCGGCTAGGCCCTCCCTGCCCTGTGTACATATTTTTCAATGTTACTGTCGTTTTTATCTCGCTTCTTTCTGGTCCAATGACTCCAAGACTCACGGTTTAAACTAAAGATCCCAGTGGTCCTCAAAAATATTTATGGGGACTCCTTCACTTAAAAAACATTCAACTTAGAAAGTCTCAGAGATACAAAGAAACCTGTCCATATGTCCAGTTGCCTGTTTGTACCGAGATTCATAAGTTCAACCGCCACGCAATAGATGGTGGTGGTGGCATCTACATCTACACAACGTGAAGAACCAGTGGCGTCTACGTCTACAGGAGATTATACAACTCTTAAAGCCATTCCCTGTGTTTAGTGTACACGCCGTACAACATGTTTGGAATCGACAGGAGTAAAGTTGGACTTACGAACAGACTTCTGGAACCTAACTCGTCCGTAAGTAGAAGAGTCCCTGTATATGGTGGTCACTGAACAACGCAGACCCAGCCTCCTTTTTACGATGTTTGGTCCATTAGGACGTTACCAGACGCATCTTTCTGTGCTGACGACCACGCGATACACATTAGACGAGTCACAACAGGTCACGTTTAATACTCTAAACTTGTCTGGAGTAAATTTTGATTTAAAGCTTTTGTGACTGCAGTAATTCATATTCTTAGTTTTTTCGGTAAAGTCACGTTGAAGGAAACAACAAAATAATAATATAATATATATGACCGTTTGAGTTATGGTCGAAACGTCGTGAGAATTTTTTATTGTTTTATATATATTTTATTATTTTGTTGTTTCCCTTCAACGTGACTTTACCGAAAAAACTAAGAATTGTCTGGAGTAATTCGCATACGGCAGACATTTCTGCACATTTGCAGAATTACATGTCTATGGGAAAGGAACCATGTGTATGGCATTACAAGGGGTGCTTGGTCGTGTGTGGATGTAGGCTGTTGGCAGTGGCACTGATTAATCAGAATCTTTTTTTCATCCTGGAGGAATCCAATGAGCTATGAAGCTCTTTTCACATATGTCCAGTAGGGGCGGGTCAGCGAGGTATGTTCAAAAACGATATGAGAGGCAAGACGGAGAAAATGTAAGCATGTTCCTAAAAATACAAAGTACATAGATTCCTGCCGATTTGTCAACAAATGCAAGTTTGGGCAAGGCAGCAACACAACAACAGCACCAGACCACGACAAGACAACGCACAGTCCCTCAATTACATTGCAAATTAAAATCGAAAGTTCAATGCGCGATATTTGAAACAGCGTTACTAAATGGCAATATTCCCCTCGAATACCGAATGAACGAGGCTAAGACGCTTGCAGTAATGTTCAAATATGCATCGCAAGCCATTCAGAAGTGGAAGGCCTCACGTGACCACAGGGCACCACGGTGACTGGGAGATGTTAACTACCTCCCCTGGTACGCAGGAGGTCGTGGGTTACATCCCAACCCTGACGCATGCTGTATATTTGTCTGCTATAAATGTCCACGTGACGATAAGCCACTTCGTTGAGCTATCATTTGCGATGGCCAGGTCGCTTCTGAAAAACTGCTATATATGCTCAGTGGGCCTTACCTGGTAAAATATAAATAGTTTGTCAATTAGTAAATAAATGAAGTATATAAGTTCCAATTTCATTCATACATACATTTCCAAGCTTGGAAAAGGCAGTAAAACAATAGCAAAAACAGCCACAGTCCACACCAGGAAAACATACAGTGCGCCGGTAAAATTGTACTTAAAAACTGAACTGTGGATACATTGTTAAGAATACAAAAAATAGTTTAGTTAAAAATCATTTGGTTGATAAGGACCTGGGTAGTGATCTGCGATTATTGAGTGGGGGTTTGGGAGTCGCTGACTGGGAGGAGTGGGAACGGGTGAAGCCGGATCTGCCACGCGTTGCGCTCACCAACTCGAGCTTCGCCGGGACAGCAACAAACGAAGAGACGGAGAGAGGAGCTACCCCGGGTTTACATCGCCACGACTCACGACGCACACAACACACACGGCACATGCCCAGGGGGAGGAGGGCGATGACCACCCCACAGTGCGATAGCTACGACTCTCCTTTCAATTAGTGAGCCGTCCTCACACAACGCTGCACGGAGTGTGCAGCGTTATCAATGAACACGGCACTACCACTGCACGGAGTGTGCAGCGTTATCAATGAACACGGCACTACCACTACACAGAGTGTGCAGCGTTATCAATGAACACGGCACTACCACTGCACGGAGTGTGCAGTGTTATCAATGAACACGGCACTACCACTGCACGGAGTGTACAGTGTTATCAATGAACACGGCACTAACACTGCACGGAGTGTGCAGTGTTATCAATGAACACGGCACTACCACTACACGGAGTGTGCAGCGTTATCAATGAACACGGCACTACCACTGCACGGAGTGTGCAGCGTTATCAATGAACACGGCACTACCACTGCACGCGAGCAATCGGCTGCTTAGTGAGTTACACGGCACGGTACGGAGCTATTAACGCGACACGAACCACAGCGTGTTCCTGGGGTACTCAACTACCTTAGTTTCTCAACTACCGGGATTACTCAACTCAATATTTCAAGAGGCGCAATGCACTGTGGTGAATACGGACAGTGGTCCTTCATAAATAACATCACCAAACAGTCTTTAAATAGCAGCATGCAGCACCGGGAGACGCAGATTGCCAATCCCTGAGCTATTCTATTCCTGCGCATGAGGGCAACATGTTCAGGAGACATAAGCCAATGTCCAAGGTCTGCTGGTCATGACGAGAGGGCTTCATGTAGGGTTACTATTCCAGCTCCTCCTGTTGTTTGTGGAGTGACTCATGCAGCCAGCTGTGGCTCTAGGGTTTGGTGATACATGTTATTTATGTAGTTTATTGTTAAAAATTCGGTCACAGTTCCCATGATCACTGTTACATTGCATTTATAGCTTTATTTTGGTGATTTCTAAAAGTTTTTTGGTTTGGCCATGTTTTTGTTTATTGTAGTACGGAGTTAGACTGATGGCCTTAATCTAAGTTTTCTTCTTGTTGTTGTTTGTATTGCATCCCACTGGGATTTTTGCACACAGCGTTGGTGTACGGTGCTATATCAGGAATATTTTGACGTTTTTTCCTGGATTTTCTGTTTGCACATGCACAAAGTCACTTTAAGATGTTTTCTTGTTCATGTTTTGTCTTTTTTGTTTGTTGAGGTTGCACCCGATTCAAGAGCCGAATGGCTCACAGGGCTATACCAAATAAACGAAAACTAAACTAAAACTACTCCGTTGAAGGAGCACAAACGACTGTGGTTCACAATATCGTGAATAGCTTGGGTTGGATGGTCACAATCGCACTGTGGCTTGACTTTAATTTTCTATTGCGTCGTTTCACGTTGTACGATCTGTTCTGGATGACCACAGTCAAACACTGGATAGTTTAAAATTTTCCATTTGTGCATCAGGTATCCGCATCTGCCATGTTTTGTGCAGATGCGGTTTAGGGGGACCATGATCTTCGTCGAATATCAAACCCAGGGATCTTCTGCGTTGGGTTTTTCACAAGGTGTGTCAGTTCTTTTGAACTTACACTGATCATGTCGACTCTCTGCAGTGGCAATGTGAAACTATTAAAATAAAAAGCGATACAATTTTTTAGAAGTTGATTCTTACACGTGCAATTCAATACATGAATTGTCAGCTGAATAATAAATATTAATCGATTTAACCGATGTATCGCGCTGTTACTACTAACTAGCACAACTCTTTATTACGATCACAGCATGTACAAAGTAAAATTTTAATTAAAAATATGTCCTGAAGTAACGATGGTTTATTCAAACTGTGTGCAATATCAAGCAACTTCGGAATGATTTCTGAAGCACTGCTGCAATGTTTGGTGCACTGCGATACTAACGCGGCGATCCGAGTTGGATTCCTAGCCATGGCTAACGTCAGTGGTGACTGATATCTGAACCAGTCCTGAACCTAATCCCCGCCCCCTTCACCAAGCGTGGTAAAGTTTGGTGCAACAACCCCCATGACCAAAGCAACGTGGCAAGGCCATCATCAGGCAGTTGACTGCCAGAGGGGTGTTACACACACAATCATCAGTTTGTCTCGACAATCACTTGCCTTGAACATTGAATCCTTAAGTTACATTACCAATGGCATATTGGTGTGGCTCACTGACCCTTTGATGTGAAAGATTAAAGAACCCCAAGTGTCTGTCGCCGACTCAACAATTTTGAGGAGCGACCCGTGGCGGTCAGGCAGATCACGAGGTGAGCAGAGGGGTGAGGAGGAGGGCACTTTGGAGGGGGCTGCCAAACCTCGAGTCGCGAGCACACAGCGCCGTCTCGTACAAGACGGCGCACCGATGGGCACCGCCGCTGCTGCCACCGGGCTTGGCCTTCTGCGGCAGTTTTACCAGGTTGGCCATGGGGCCGTGCCCAAGGTTGCGGCAGGAATGCACGCCGTAGTGCTGCCCCACAGCGCAGTCCACGGCCGGCAGCTGCAGAGCACACAGCCAACAACAGAGACCTGGAACCCTCTCTCTTTCGTTTGGAGGCGGCCGAGTTGCTAGCAGCCCTTTTCCACTGGCGCATCCGATCCGTGCCAGCTCGGAGCCCCCCCAAAAAACGGGTGGTTTTCCATTGGCTATTTGCTGTGCCGATATAAAATCAAACTGTAATACGTCGCCCTTACAAGACCACTCAAGATGGACCAGGAGCCAAACAGGTCCAGAGGTGGTGCTAATAATAAAGTGTCCATTGCGTATGACGTGAACAGCGTTAATGTGACTGCACAAATTTATGGAAACATGGCTGAGTGGTGGTTCTCGGTTCAAGCCCAGCATCCGCCCTGGTTAATGTTGCCAGTTTATTCACCATAAACAAAGAGATCTGTTTCACAATGTATGATAATAATCCTGTGACGCTGTATTAAAAAAAAAAGAATTGGCCACGTGTAACCGCATTATGTTGCAAATTTGCCAAATCAGATCAAGTACTTGCAAATTACTTTATCGGGGAAAAAACCACGTAGGAAACTCAAACATTGCTCCCAAATGGCAGACATGTCCATTCACAGGCCGGTAGTGCGTGCACCACGTGCCAAATAGGAACAGCTGCCATTGGGGGGGGGGGGGTCCCCTCGGGTAGACTGCCGCAGAGCAATGGAATGGTTGAGATGAGACGCTGCTGTAAGGCGCTTTGAGTTGAAGAGTTTATTTCCGCGAGCGCCCTAAATCTCCAAATCCTTATCCCCATCTCTGAGCCGCCCCTGTGGCCCCTACTGGGGCCCGTGTCTCACCGCTGCGGTGTCGAGGCTGCCGCACTGGTGGATGAACTCCATGCAGCTCGTCGCGCTTTGGGCAGAAGTTCCCCGCTGTGGCTCCAGATCCACCCAGGGCAGAGATCACAACCCCAGTCTCCTCCAACAGCTACCACAGACACAACAAATCCGTCAACATCAGTTGGTTGACACCGAGGCGACCGCAAGGCAAACACCGGCTTAAAGCTAAACGATACGCATGGAGCTGCATCTCACAATGCAGTGCACGAAAACTGATTAAATAATACAGATTTAAGTTTGCAAATTAACACAAAATTCGTTCTCAATTTTAGTTTTCCAAATGCGCTATCGGCGTAATGTCAAGAGACAAATAAATCATCCATTCGTAAATCTCGCATAGCCGTGCAGGCCCTGTGTCATAAAATGCGGTGGGTGGCCTTTAATCTTGTACACAATAGGAGCCACCACTTTCACATTAGCTGTGTTATGAGATTGTGCGGCGCACGAGAGTCAAGCTGAAATTGTTATTTTCAGAGATGGAATAAGGAAAATGAAGTGCAAAACCCAAGTTTAATGAGACTGTAATTTTGTGCAGTCGCTGGTGACTGGACTCGGATGATCGACTTGATAAGACTTGAGACCTCGGTTTCAACCCAAGCGGTAAAAATCCAGATTCAAGCCCAGAATCTCATTATTGCCAACGCACCGCTTTGATCTCTGAGCCACCCGTCCACTTTGCATATATAGTGTTATCATTTATTTTATCTGAATGTCACCGCTGTACACTCAATTTTAACGGTGATTTTCAATATCTACCTTTGGGATGTTTGCCAAATTCACAGATATTTTTTAAGAGTTACAAGAGAAAACCCATGCATCTTACGTGACACTTTGTTGTGATCTGCATTGGTAGTGATTACATAACGCTTAAACGTATTCGAGTTATCGACAAATGAGTTTTAAGTTCGTAATAATAAACTAATATTACCGCGCACAATTTTGGAAACAAACTTAACATTGAGCGCCACTCGGAGGCGATAAGTACACTCAAATTTGCACGGGCAGTGTCGTACACCTACTTGCTGTACTGCCTCTTACCAGCTGGAGGCGGGTGGGCTCACGCACGCCACGTACGCACTTGGGCGTTGCGATGGAGGATGTCCAAGAAGGAGCCGAGGCCCAGGCTGGGGAGGTCGCGCGAGTCAAAAGCTCGGCAAGCTGCTTCTCCAGGCGTGACAGCGCGGGTAGGCCCAGGGGCTCTGCCATCTTACTTGCGTGGCTCAGCAGACGGACGAGATGCTCGGCTACCACCTCTGCGAAGGAGAGAAGCAATGCCATTGTAGGAGAGGACAACGATGCTGTAACTCGCTCCAATAGGCTCAACAACTGCAACTCTCTCTCTGCCCCCCCCCCCCCCACGTCTCATCGACAGCCTCCCGATAAGTTTCATCATCACTCTCCAGATGACTCAAAAAACAAGTTTAACACGAAGGCCTTCGCGACCAATATTATCCATAATAGAGATTTTTGGGTTAGGTCACATAAAAAGTGCATATTAACGCGTATTATTGAGTGCATGTTTACATGATCTAACCCAAAAATTTAGATGGACTAAAAAAACACTGGCAGACTTCTCACTCACACCCGTATGCAAGACGATATCGCCCCAATATTCGAATTGTTCAACTATCCCCCGAACCAGTCCAGGATTAATTTCAAGATCACACTCAGCATTCTGAAGGTCCTCCGTGGTCTGACCCCTTATGTACAATACAAGAAACTACATTTTATTCAGATTGTGCTTTCGATATCGTGTCATGAGATGGAGTATCCACTCGGATCTCTCCCGGAGCAGCGGAACCCATCCTATTGGAGAATGGCCCACAGAAGAGAACATCACAAAGTTACCTCTGACATTGCTTCTAGTGACCTCTGGTCCACAGAGTAAAGGGAAGCACATTCTAACCCACTCTGAACGTGAGAGTAATGTCCGTCACATGAAAGTTGAGCCGATATTGGATTTGGTCAAATTAGCAGGAAAGTGTTATCACCCAGCACGTGCATCGATCGGTTGATCGTTAGTTTGTGGCATAGAGATCCGGAAAAAAATAGATATCTTTGGATCATCCGAGATTTTTAATTATCCGCAGCCATCCTCCACGTCATTAGCGCGGATAATCGAGAGTCTACTGTATATGCAAATTTGTCTCCTTACTCCCCGGAGGAGGCGGCGGTCTGGTGTCGGGAGTGCTGATGTTGCCGAGAAACGCGGCCGGTTTCTCCTTGACCACGAGGTCGCGAGGAGTCTCGAGGGAGCCACAGCACAGGACCAACTGAAACAGCTTCCGGGCCAGCGTGTCCCCTTTCACCTGCCCCAGGAAGTCCTGCACACACTGTTGGTGGAAACAACAAAGGACCCAAACCACGTGCAGCCATATCACTCTGTTGGGACAAATAGAGGGTGATACATGCATAGATGTCCGACCGATTTCAATGCCTCCCCTTATTTTTGTCTCAACGCGTGACTGAATTTTGTGAAAGTGATGGCCCTAAATATTATAGAGGAGTGTTAATTCAGTGGTAGAGCAAGTCTTTTGATAATGGTGGAAGTATCCACAGACTTGAAACGTATGGCGATTATCACTTATTAAATAATTCCGAGGACAAATGTATTATGGAAAATCTTTGACAAATCTAAGCAAATGCATGAATGTTCTCGCAAAGTAATTTTGTTGCATTAAGTCCAGACGCCATGGCCCCAACTTCTTCAGCTTATTCACAAAGATGTCATCGGCGTTCTGGAAGACCTGCAGCACCATCTCGGCCGCCGGCTGTGTCGTGAACTGTCGGCGAAGATTGGCGCTCGTCCCTGGCAAGGGGAACGACTCCAACAGGTATTTCTTGATCTTGTGTGGCCGGCCCTCCACCTCCTGCTTGATGTCACACTCGATGCGAGCCAGCCCACGGTCCATCACCTCCCGCTCGCCTTTCTGGGCCTTGCCGATCACCTAAACAAACAACACAATGTTAGCAACTGTGGTGGCCACAGGTGCAGGGCAGTGCTGTAGTTGCAATGATGGAACACGTGATGGACGAGTGGTTCAACAGCGAATGCAAGGTGTGCTGCTAATGCACGATTGCAATCGAGAGATGGGATTAGTGGATCATCCTAGCAGCAGTGGCTTTTGGCAAGCCATCGAACAAAGACAGTCACCGCATCACTCGCTTTCAGATGGGCTTCTGCGGCCAACTGGAATGCTCTTCCTTCCGATATTAGGAAGCCATTGGAGCTATGCACTTTTAAATCTAGATTGAAAACAATTTCTTTAGAACTGCTTTTTGTGTTCAGTTTGTTGTCCTCCACACCTCCGATTAGCACAGTTGGCTACGTACAGTGCGAAAGAAGTTCAACATATATACTTGTGGTTTTACCCAATCCAGTCATTTCTGAGTACTTGTTAAGATTTGCAAATTTTGATTCTGACGCCGGCACACATGTCCTCCTCATTCATTAATAACACGGGATTTATTTTTTTACATTATTTATGAAGCATATAGAAATGCAGTTTTGGAAAATACACCCGCAATATTAACTAGGGCGACTCCTGGGATCGAATCGCGAACCTCTGAAACAAGCGACAAATGCACAACCACTCGGGAAAGAAGATTTCTGTAAGGAGCGGTACGGTAAAATAGGCCTCAGCCTTCAATACGATATATATTAACATGATGTACTTACACGAGCAGTTACTTCAGTGCTCTTGTCGCAGCACTGCACCCACAAAACTGAAGTCGTGTTGGAAGTCTGTCTCAGACTGCATGACAAAAGGATACACCACATTCACTTGACAGGGAGACAGGTGTGAAACTTGTGTGCCTGAGCAACTGAGGATAGCTCAGCATTGTGGCCGTGTAAGGCAAACGCAGGGGCGGGGGAATATTGGTAAAAGGCTGATGCAGTGTCACTCTCAGGTGTGAACACAGCGACACGTACGTTGTGGCTGTGTGTCAGCAATTCCAGAACGCATTTAATTCCGAAAGTAAACCCCCTCAAGGGCAACAACAATACATACTTGAGGCAATCTTGATTTAAAGCTTTCGCGACTGCAGGAATCCAGACTCTTTGGTTCTTTCGGTAAAGTCACGTAAAATCGAGGAGGAGGCCGCTTTCCTACCTTACAGTTACACGCTAATTTCTCACGTTAACATCACTAGCCCTGGCCACTTCTTTATGACCCATGGGCTACACACATTTCAAACCATTTAAAACAGTCTGCCTCAGCAGCACACCAAGGCTTTCCCACCTAATCACGGACGCTTGTGTCGCGCCCGAAACGTCGTGATTTATTTTATTTTATACCTACATGACTTTACCGAAAGAACCAAAGAGTATAACTTGAGGCATCCAATAATAATACAATTCGCAGTCAACAAGCGACGCAATGCATACACACGTACACACACACACACGCTCGTACACGCAGGCACGGCACGTAGGGAAATGCCCAGAGGTATGCTGGTGATACGGATGCCCAGATCGTGAATATCCGGAGCCCCGTATCGTTCCATGAGATGCTTCAGCAAGTCCAGCACCTTGAAGCGTGCCATCACTCTTTTGCCTCGGGAGCTGCGGCTCTTGGCCACGCAGGTCCTAAACTCTGCCGCAAACAACAACAACAACACGAGTGGGTTACGCAGAGCGCATGCTAGGGGAGCAACGACGACGCATTGATTCGGACGTGATCATTCATCCTGACGATCTCGATATGCACACCGGATCGCGTGCGTAAGAATTTATGTTTTAGATTTGTATACGTTGCGTGTCATTGTTTCACATTGTCCAACACCCACCCACTCCAGTCACTAGAGCCGGCTGTGTTCACGTTTTAAAACAAGGCGTTGAATCTAGAATTTATTCACGAGCCCTCAATCGCGATAATCGATTGATTCGCGACATGGGTGGCTGGGGTGGCGCGTATCGCTTCTGTTTATGTCTGCAAGGAATCACTTGCTGAGCCTTCGTATCATTTCAAATACCAAACAAATTCATGCATCAGTAGCACTGGGGCCTTGAAAAAGGAAAAAAAATCCGATAAGCGACGTTTCGGGCAATGACCCTTCTTCATATTGCATAGAAAGGCCAGAGAGATTGAGTGAACAATAAGAATTGGAAACTGCACTTCACAGCGATTACCGTGTTTCAAAAGTTATTAGGTAACCATTCATATGAAACTTATGGTGGGACCCCGGGGTCCCATAAGTCCCCGGCTCTTGCATAAACATTATATTATATATATTATATTTATATATATTATATAATATGAACATTATATTATATATAATGTAAACATTATATTATATATAAACATTATGTTATAATGTAAACATATTATATATTATATATAATGAAAAACATTATATTATATAATGTTTACATTATATAATATAATAAATATAATGTTTATATTATAATGTAAACATAAACTTTGCTCTTTTTCACCAATGGGTTTGAAGGATGGTGGCAAGTGTTGTCTTGTTAAACTACGCCTTTAAAACTGAAAACTACTTACCTACATAAGCTCTATTTAAATACACTATCGAAAACATAATTTACTCCCCTCTGCCAATCATCGTGTTTCTCAGTGTGGATTTGTGAACACACTTGTTAAACAATACATAAAATAGTACGCGTTTTCAATGCGCTGTTCATATTGTAAAATGTGTTTATACCAATGTGACTCTACAGCAGTTGCAGAGCCGCACTTTTATATAATTCAGGTCAAAGCCAGATAAACAGTGGAGGATAAACATCGCATGAAGGCGGGGCAATTGTTGTGCAATCATTTCAGGTCAAATTTACAGGTGCGTTTTATTCATGCCACACAGGTAGAGAGTTGAGAGTGAAACCTGGCCCACTGGCATCGTGAGTCATGGATCATGAGTCACCCGGACTTGTTGTGTTTGTTTATGGTTGCTATGCAAGCCATCAAATCTACACCACGAAGAGAGTTGATGAACAAGTAGGAGAGTGTGTAACTGGATTACATTCATGTGCACAGGCGTTTCAGATGTGAATATAAAATAAATAAGGTCGACTCAAACGCCACTCTTTAGGATTTGGCACACTCAACGTTATAATTGATAAATTAAGACCAACAAACAATAATCAAATGGGTCATGCATCGATGCACCAATTGTGGGTACGGACTGCTTAAGAAGAAAATGATGAATGCAGATTCGAAGCGAGTTTAAACATGAATCTACACCATTTAAATATATTTTAAACAACCCGTTGCAAACATGACAGTAATTTGAAATGGAGCACTGTACATCAGAACAATTTGAAAGACGTTAGAGATTTTAAACTGTCCAAAAAGAAAGGAGGAAAATAAATGTATTTTTACATAATACAGGTTTTTTTAGGTAAGATCACGTAAATATAAAAATGTCGGTAAACCCACCACCACCCGAAACAGCCAATTAGTAAGGTTTGTCACTTAAACAGAACATGCCAATTCGTTACTAGTACAGCACACCGGTTGTGTGTTAGAGAGCAAAGCCACAACATTAACAATCTGAGCACGACGTTTCGCCAGTAATTACAACCAGCGTCATCAGGAGGCAGGCAGATTTGTGGATTTTTAAATGTAGATTTATTTAAATCTAAATTAAAAAACATATAGAGAAACTGGAACATTATTATTACAGAATTTGGTGGGACATATGTCGAAAAGAGAATGACTCCAGCTTAGCTTGTAAGAACTAAGAGACATAGTGTGGCCATGCGGCCTTAATGAGATAGACTGACTCCAGCTTAGCTTGCAAGAACTAGGAGACACAGTGTGGCCATGTGGCCTTAATGAGAGAGACTCACTCCAGCTTAGCTTGCAAGAACTAAGAGACATAGTGTGGCCATGCGGCCTTAATGAGAGAGACTGACTCCACCTTAGCTTGCAAGAACTAAGAGACACAGTGTGGCCATGTGGCCTTAATGAGAGAGACTGACTCCAGCTTAGCTTGCAAGAACTAAGAGACACAGTGTGGCCATGTGGCCTTAATGAGAGAGACCGGCAGAACAAAGTTGACGTTGGAATGAAGACAAATGGATGAGGAAGGACACGGACTGCGTTTCACGCATCGCTGAGTGCGTCTCGAAACCTTACCACGCCTACATATATTAACGGACATCGATTAAAGTGGTCCCATTAGATTTACAATTAGTCTGAATCTTTAGTACACATTTAATGCCTAGGAATATAAAACATGTTGTAAGAGAATACAGGTCGCTTAAACAAATTCAAATATTGCTTACTACAACCAAAGCTCTTTGAAGGGTCGTAATTTAAAATCAAATGGCAGAGCAAAAGATTTTAATAAATTTCACTGCTCAAGAAAGTAGTCCGCTCTGAAAGCGCGTTGTGATGGAGCGCGTTCCGCGTTGTGCGAGAAGCGTTCCCTAAAGTAAAGAAAACGCGTTGTAGTGAAAACGCGTTATCGTGTGAACACGCGGGACAGACCCAGGTGTTGTGGGTTAACTCCCCGAGATAAACTTTCTTCCAACTTTGTGTTTTATACACCCGGTGCTCCGCCAATAATTGTTGTGAGCGTCGCTCCTCTGCCCTCTGTTGTTCATGGAGGGAGACTGCACCCTAGTGCCCAGTATCATCCTCCGCGAGCCTCTTCAAAATACTGATCTTGACACCGCTGGAAGCAGTCATCGGCCTTGACCTCACCCCACAACAGTGCAATTTTAACAGCTCAACATCAAAACACAATGATGGGTCGCTTGCACCAATCGCACAACACCACAGCATTGACTCTCAGCTGTTAAATTTTGATTTAAAGCTTTAGTGACTGCAGAGATTCATATTCTTGGTTCTTTCAAATTTTCTTGTTGTGGTTTTCACACCTGATGATGATTGCTTGTGTTGCAGTCAAAAGGTCGCGAGAATTTAATTGTTTTATATTTGTATTATTTTATTGTTTCCCTTCGACGTGATTTTCCCGAAAGAACCAAGAATATGAATCTTAGCTGTTTCTTGTGTAGAGGGGGTCACGTGTGTCACCATAATTGCCCTAATCCTACAACTCGTGCTGCGTAATATTTTCCTTTCCATATTACCTGTGACACACATAATGAGGACAACCGGTAATCCAAATGAAACCAGAGGTGGGAAATCTGTTATTTATATTATTAATTTCAGGCAATGTGAACACAACTTTTAGAAACACCGATGCAGCTATACACGTGCCATATTGGCCAGAAATTCAGTTGATACTAATAGGGTTTATTTGCCAGTATTGTACATTATTTAAATTACTTTTGTTTGGGCGGCAGGGTGGTGCAGTGGTCACGCCCGTGCATGACATCTTCTGAAGGACTGCCTGGCTTCGCTTTCCTCATTCTGGTCCCTTTCTCTGCATGGGTTTACTCCCATAGCAAAACAACAACAACAACATACAATGTAACTGGTACTAGCCAAACATCCAAATTACTCCTGCGAAAAGTTGGCAGGCCCCTCCTGAAAAAGAGTCTTGAGACTCAGTGAGGCTTTCCCAGGGAAACAAGCCTACTAACAACATTGTTTCACTGCATGTGAAAAATAAAGATTTTCAGGATTAAATCTGTGGCTGTTTTCATTGAAACATCAAGTTACGTTCAAGTGATAATTGTAACTGGCACACAGAATTCCTTCACTTTGGCGCGAGGAACTACAGACGAGGGAAGGCGGCAGTCAAATGGTGAGCAGCTGGCAACATCCCCCCCCACCACTCCTGCCCATGCTCTGTTGTCCTCTTTATATAAAGATGTTATCGGCAAATTAATGAGAGTTTGTACTCTTTGGTTGTTTATGTAAAGTCGCGTAGGTAGAACAAATAATAATGGATCACGACGTTTCGATCGCCACACAAGCAATTGACGATTTTTTATTTGTTTTTTATACCTACGTGACTTTACCGAAAGAACCAAAGAGTATAGATTCCTGCAGTCACGACAGCTTCAAATCAAGATTAATGAGTGTTTACATGTGGGAGGAAATCGGAGCACCTGGAGAAATCCAAGCAAATGAGGGGCCAACGCTCTATCACAAATCTACACATGGAACAGGCGGAGTCCACATTATTCCACACTGCCTTCTCTACCTCCTTGACGACCAAGGGGTGGGAGTTGTCGCAACATTTTTGTGATCCACCAACCCTCACCTCCACGTAGTCGTTGATTACAGGCATACATAGCCACCACAACCATCCGGCTAAAGTAGCTGTAATGCACATCTAAAATTCTACAAAAGTTGATGGGGCAAAGGTCGTAGGTCAATTGGTTTGATTTCTATGCGCATTAACCAGTCTCTAACGTATGCATATTTAGATTCGCATTCGGCCGCCAATGGAACAGGTGGAGTCCAAAAGCAAAGTGGATGTACTGATTGTATCTTCATTGCGGGACTCATCCAGCAGTGGATTGACATGGGCTTCAGGTATCCACGTGTGGACGGCAATGAACACTGGGGCCACCTGGCGGTAAATGTTTGCCGGTGCACATTGGGACCGGCTCACACGTCACTGGCCCCTGGGCTGAAGTTAGGACCCTGGACCCCAAGCTCCGTCGTCCTTCAAAGGGCCAGAGCTCAGTGAGGCCAGTGGTCAAGGGAAGATAGGTCCTGGGGGATAGGACCCTGGACCCCAAACTCCGTCGTCCTTCCAAGGGCCGGAGCTCAGTGAGGCCAGTGGTCAGGACCCGAAGACCCTGGCACGGTCGGGTCAGCAGAGCCTCCCCTAGGGCCCCCAGCCGGAGGACGGGGAATTAACGGGTTCCCAGTGTAAGGGCCCGTGTAGTCCGGAGGCCATACCTCCCCAGGTATCGGGTGAAGGGGCCGCTACCCCTTTGTGTTAGGGACCCTGTAAAATAGAGTGTTAATAAATATCGTGTTGCCTCACAAGAAGTTCTCCACCGATGATTTACCCACAACATATGTGCTCCAGTTCACTGGCTAGGTGGCGCTGGTCAGAGATGCAGCGGATTATTTTTTCCGCCTGAGGACGACCGCTTGTGTTGCGATCGAAACGTAATATATTATTTTTTATTTTATTTTTCTACCTACGTGACTTTACCGAAAGAACAAAAGGGTATGGATTTCTGCAGTCACGAAAGCTTCAAATCACCACCAAAATAAGATTTTGTATATGAACAACAATGACTAATTATCTCTATTTTCCCAATGTTACCCACCAGAGATCCTATCTGCATATACACAACAGAAAGTTAATTATAGCACCATACGTTCAGTCCCTATTCATGACACACTTGACTCCCAATCCCCATGTAAGATTGCAATATAATTTCTGCATGAGGGCCCGTCAAAAAGTGTTGAGAATGGACACTTTTTTCAAAAAACTACGTAAAATAGTCTTAATTAAAAGTCCAGTATAGTACTATTCGTGGCACTCATAAGTGAACTTCATTATTGCTCATGCTAATTATTACAATATTAACTATTTACCCAGGAAAGCCTCATTGAGTCTAAAGACTGATTTTTTATCAGAAGTTTCCCATTGCAATGAGATATTTGGCAATTACATTAATGAGCGTTTGGCTCTGTGTGAGTAGAACCCAGAGAGACCCCCACCTTGCACATGGGGAAACATCACAACTCTGCACAGATTCTACCCACACTCGATAAATAATTAAAACCGATCTTGATTTGAAGCTTTTGTCACTGCAGGAATCCATACTCTTTGGTTCTTTCGGTAAAGTCACTTTGGTAGAAATAAAATAAAATAAATCACGACGTTTCAATAGCAACACAAGCCATCGTCTTCAGGTGAAAATCGCGACAGCCGCGATGTCTGCTGTGAGCAGCACGATGTCTGCTGCCTTGTGAAGAGAAGCTGTTACCAGCAAGTCCCACATCCACAATTGGAATTTTTATTTACAGGCAGTCCTCGACTTACGAACGCCCAAATTACAAACAGTCGCACTTCAGAACCAACTGCCATGAAATATTAATTATTTTATATGGGGTCGTCCATAAATGACGTCACGCGATTTTGGACGATTTTTGACCCCCCCCCCCCCCTCGTCACACGGCGTCACAAAAAGTCAGACCCCCCCCTCAAATATGACGTCACAAAGCTCTGCCCCCCCCCCCCCAAACCATATTTACATTTTGAAAATTAAACATGCTTCAAATCGCTGTAAACTATTGTCATTGTAGCGCGTATTTAATGTGGTGCTGCACTCAGTTGTTGTCAGAGAAAACATTAAAAAGTCTATTTACCTAAGTAGAACGTGTTGTCTATATTTATTTAAAGTTGCGCATTTGATGTGATGTCACATTTCTCAAACCCACCCCCCCGTCACAAATGTCTGACCCCCCTCCCCAGGTGCGTGACGTCATTTATGGATGGCCCCCATCGCCTTAAAACGCGAACTCACGCTTGCAAACTGAAACCGCGGAACTTTTTTTGTTCCGCAGCGCGATCCTCCGCGAGATGTAATGAGTCGGCCTCGCGCTGTGAGTGAGTGTGAGTGAGAGAGCATCGTCCCCCACTCCTCCTGATGTCGAGGGTAAATGGTCGAGGTTTAGGTCTGTGACTCATGCAGCTGCAATGGCTGCTTTGTGTACGCGGTCCAGACCTCCCCAGAGACCCTGGCCGACAGAGCAGGTGTTCAGGATTGTTGAGAAAAAGCGACAGGCCCACTCTAATCGTCTACAGCATTCCACGTCAGAGAATGAGGAGGCTTACCGCAGCCTTCGCTCGGAGCTTCGGAGAGCCGTGAGGCGCTGCAAGGATGGGTGGTGATCGCGGGTTGCTGAGGAGATGGAGTCTGCCTCAGTGGCCCGCGATCACAAATCCCTATTTAACTCCATTAAAAAAGTAACCTACAGCGCCGCACCTATTACCATTGTAGGGGTAATCGTCACTCACCACTCTGTGGGCTGGTAGCTTCCCCTTATCGTCAATAGGGGGCGGAAGCGCTATCACGCCAGGGCTAATGTCCATGGCCCAAAAAGGGGCCAAGACAATAAATATCGTTTTGCCTCATCAGAAGTTTATTCGTCAATTTATACCCACTACACCATCATTAGGGGAACGAAGGGTGATCCAATCTCCGACCCCCAGCGACAGGTTTGCAGATTTGCTGAGCATTTCTGTGAGGTCCTGGGGGAGGGGGAATCGCTCAGCCTGGAAAACATCATGGGACAAAGTGCGGATGACCCTGCTGAGGATGCGGTGCCTCAAATATTGGAGGAGGAAGTCACCCTCTGTGAGTGGCTGGCTGAGGTACCATCCGTTGAGGAAGTACTGAGGGCGATCCAGAGTCCGAGAACAGGAAAGGCACCGAGCAGAGATGATCTCCAAAGCGAAATGCTGAGGGAGGGTGGCGTTTGTGCGTAGACTGCCCTACATGACATCATAACAACAGTCTGGGCCACTGGACGGGTTCTGCAGGATTGGAAGGATGCCCTGGTGGTCCCCCTCTTTAAGAAGGGGGACCGCACAGACTGTAACAACTACAGGGCATCTCACTCCTCAGT
The DNA here is from genome assembly GCF_048934315.1 of Petromyzon marinus. Lineage (NCBI taxonomy): Eukaryota > Metazoa > Chordata > Hyperoartia > Petromyzontiformes > Petromyzontidae > Petromyzon > Petromyzon marinus. The sequence continues at coordinate 2,345,108 of NC_133683.1, forward strand.
GTGCCGGGAAAGGTCCTGGCAAGGATTATTCAACATCGCCTTGCTAGGTACGCTAAGGAGAGGCTTGCGGAGCCCCAATGCGGTTTCAAGAAAGGGCGGTCCTGCAAAAATGTCATATTTTCTGTCCGTCTGCTACAGCAGAGGTGGAGGGAATTCCAACTAGACCTACATCTCTGCTTTATTGACCTGGTTAAGGCCTATGATACCATCAGTAGGCCTGGGCTCTGGGTTGTTCTTCGTGCTTTCAGAGTCCCTGACCCTCTGCTCACACTCATTAAGGACCTTCATGATGGTGAGCAGACCCGAGCAAAACTACATAGCCGGGAGTCAGAGCCATTCCGTGCGACAGGGATGTCCTCTGGCTCCAACATTATTTAACATTTATTTCGACCACATAGTTCGTGAAGCCTTCAGTAGCTGTACCAGAGGAATTTACGTCTGGTACAGATACAATGGGAGGCTGATCGATGCCCAGGGGCGGTCAAGGGATGTCTCCCTATTGGTCAACCACATTATGTATGCCGACGACCTGGTAATTGCTGCTCATTCAGAGGAGGAGTTGGAGGCGCTGCTGCTGAAACTGGAGTGTGCCACTAAGAGGTGGGGCCTTACCATCAGCCCCACCAAAACGAAGCACCTGCCTGGGTATTTTGTGCCATCGGGCACTCTACCCCCACAACTCCCAATCGGTGATGGGGCAGTTGGGGAGAGTGGAGAGTTTTCCATACCTGGGCAGTGTGCTCATGATCGGCTCCAGTTTAACAGCAGAAGTCTCACTCCGAATTAGTCGAGCGGCATTATCTTTTCATCGGTTGTGTAACGTTGCGTGGAAGCTACCTGCCATTGGAAACCTCATTTGCCAGTAACAAAATATGATAATTGTTTTTTTTACCCTTTTATCTGGCAACAAAACTGACGCCTTTTTTTACAAGGAGTCATGTTTACATTGACCACAATACCTGCGGTCGGAACGCAAACAAAAATCAACAACTCTGATAATGTATGCACTGTCCTTGAAATTGATTGGTCCACACCCGAGACAGCTTTCTTTAGAGCCTCGTCTCACATGGTGTTGGACCAGAAGACGCCAAAAGGCGCACAACTCAAAGGCAATGCACCATCAGAGTATGAGAGCTCGGGGTAAGCATTTACACCATTGGAAACCTCATTTGCCAGTTACAAAATATGATAATTGGTTTTTTACCCTTTTATCTGGCAACAAAACTGACGCCTTTTTTACAAGGAGTCATGTTTACATTGACCATAATACCTGCGGTCGGAACGCAAACAAAAATCAACAACTCTGATAATGTATGCACTGTCCTTGAAATTGATTGGTCCACACCCGAGACAGCTTTCTTTAGAGCCTCGTCTCACATGGTGTTGGACCAGAAGACGCCAAAAGGCGCACAACTCAAAGGCAATGCACCATCAGAGTATGAGAGCAAGGCGTCAGTTTTGTTGCCAGATAAAAGGGTAAAAAAAACAATTATCATATTTTGTTACTGGCAAATGAGGTTTCCAATGGTGTAAATGCTTACCCCGAGCTCTCATACTCTGATGGTGCATTGCCTTTGAGTTGTGTGCCTTTTGGCATCTTCTGGTCCAACACCATGTGAGACGAGGCTCTAAAGAAAGCTGTCTCGGGTGTGGACCAATCAATTTCAAGGACAGTGCATACATTATCAGAGTTGTTGATTTTTGTTTGCGTTCCGACCGCAGGTATTGTGGTCAATGTAAACATGACTCCTTGTAAAAAAGGCGTCAGTTTTGTTGCCAGATAAAAGGGTAAAAAAAACAATTATCATATTTTGTTACTGGCAAATGAGGTTTCCAATGGTGTAAATGCTTACCCCGAGCTCTCATACTCTGATAGTGCATTGCCTTTGAGTTGTGCGCCTTTTGGCGTCTTCTGGTCCAACACCATGTGAGACGAGGCTCTAAAGAAAGCTGTCTCGGGTGTGGACCAATCAATTTCAAGGACAGTGCATACATTATCAGAGTTGTTGATTTTTGTTTGCGTTCCGACCGCAGGTATTGTGGTCAATGTAAACATGACTCCTTGTAAAAAAGGCGTCAGTTTTGTTGCCAGATAAAAGGGTAAAAAAACCAATTATCATATTTTGTTACTGGCAAATGAGGTTTCCAATGGTGTAAATGCTTACCCCGAGCTCTCATACTCTGATAGTGCATTGCCTTTGAGTTGTGTGCCTTTTGGTGTCTTCTGGTCCAACACCATGTGAGACGAGGCTCTAAAGAAAGCTGTCTCGGGTGTGGACCAATCAATTTCAAGGACAGTGCATACATTATCAGAGTTGTTGATTTTTGTTTGCGTTCCGACCGCAGGTATTGTGGTCAATGTAAACATGACTCCTTGTAAAAAAGGCGTCAGTTTTGTTGCCAGATAAAAGGGTAAAAAAACAATTATCATATTTTGTTACTGGCAAATGAGGTTTCCAATGGTGGAAATGCTTACCCCGAGCTCTCATACTCTGATGGTGCATTGCCTTTGAGTTGTGCGCCTTTTGGCGTCTTCTGGTCCAACACCATGTGAGACGAGGCTCTAAAGAAAGCTGTCTCGGGTGTGGACCAATCAATTTCAAGGACAGTGCATACATTATCAGAGTTGTTGATTTTTGTTTGCGTTCCGACCGCAGGTATTGTGGTCAATGTAAACATGACTCCTTGTAAAAAAGGCGTCAGTTTTGTAGCCAGATAAAAGGGTAAAAAACCAATTATCATATTTTGTTACTGGCAAATGAGGTTTCCAATGGTGTAAATGCTTACCCCGAGCTCTCATACTCTGATGGTGCATTGCCTTTGAGTTGTGCGCCTTTTGGCGTCTTCTGGAAGCTACCTGGTCTGTCGCTCCGCATGAAGCTTCGGTTCTTCTCGGCCACAGTCATTCCCTCCCTTCTCTACGCTTGCAAAACGTGGACCCCCCTAATGCAGCATCTTCACCGGTTAGAAACATTTAGGCTGGCCTGCCTACGATCAATCCTGGGTTTAACCAGGCTGGATTGTGTGAGGAGCTCACAAATCCTCGAAAGATCTGGACAAAGTCCCATCGGTGAGCTCCTCCAGCAGGCAAGGCTGCGTTGGCTGGGCCATGTAGCCCGCATGCCCAATCACTGCATGCCCAAACAGCTTTTGTTCGGCCGGATCGAGGGAGCTAAACGGGCGTGGCACGGACTAGAGAAGAGATGGAGTGATGTGGTACAGGAGGATGTGGAGCTGAGTGGACTTGCCAATGACTGGTACCAGCGGTGTCAAGATCGGCCTCTGTGGAGGAGGCTCGTGAAGGACTCTACTGGGCAGTTGGAGGCAGTCGCCCTCCAACAACAACGGAGGGCGGAGGAGCGACGCTCAGATAAACGAGCGGAGCGTCGGGTGGCTAAAGCTCAGCAAGTTGGCACAGTAGGGGGCACAGGTGGTGCATCAGCCAGTAATCTCAGTCACCTCAGTCAGTCGACCAGTGGCACCTGGGTCTGCCCCGTAACCTCCTGCCAGCCGGCGATCGACACTTCACGTAGCCTCAAGGTGCACATAGCCTGGCACAAGCGTCGTGGTGACGTCACCGCCACTTAGTGGCGAATGGCGGTTGTTGTTTTGAGACAGTAAGAGAGTGTGAGGTCGACTCAGCCTCAGATGAGTTCCTGGTGCGGTGTGTCGTAAACATCACTACTGGGGGAGACAAAGGCCGCCGTGAAGGAGAATCCTAAAATAATAAAAGCTTTTATTATTATTATAAAAGCTTTTATTATAATATTATATTATAATAAAAGCTATACTAAAAGCTTTTTAAATAAAAAAAATAATAATAATGAAAGCTTTAATTATTAAAAATGTTTTATTTATTTATATTGGCAGAATCTACACGCCATATTCTTGGTTCTTCAGGTAAAGTCACGTAGATTTGAAAATAAACATAATTAAATTTAATTTAAAAATATAAATTATAATATTTAAACTAATAAAAGCTTTTATTATTTGCAATGTATTATTTATTATTTTCAATTTATTATTTTAATTTTATTAACAGGTCCCTGCAGGGTGGGCTGGTAGGACAAGTCTCTGCGCTGTCTATTGCTGATTTTACACCCAACAGCACGAGATTTCACTTCGTTAAAGTATTGAAAGGGGACGGACGGACGGACACATTAATCTATTGCAGGCTGGTACACTCAGTTTACAACTTCGTTCCTACCAGTATTTCACTTCGTTAAAGTATTGAAAGGGGACGGACGGACGGACACATTAATCTATTGCAGGCTGGTACACTCAGTTTACAACTTCGTTCCTACCAGTATTATGACTTTACCGAAGGAAGCAATAATCTGGCGTGTAGATGCTGCCATCTGCTGGCCACCGTTGTTGGGTGTAGATTGTGACTTAAAACTTTCGTGACTTCAGGAATTCATATTCTTGGTTCTTTCGGTAAAGTCACGTCCATAGAAAAAAAAATCAAATCAAATAAAAATGTGAAATTTTAAATAATAAAAGCAAAAAACCCACATTCATATTCTTGGTTCTTTCGGTAAAGTCACGGAGATAAAAAATACAATTTTAAATTATCAATTGAATAAAAGCTTTTAATATTATTTAAGCTTTTATTATATTCAATTTATCATTTTAATTTTTTAATTGGCAGAATCTACACGCCACGTTGGTGGCCGGCAGGTGGCAACATCTACACGCCGAATTCTTGTTTTTTTCGTTAAAGTCACGTAGATTTTAAAATAAAAATAATATAACTTAAAAATACAAATAATAAATTGAAAATAATAAAAGCTTTCATAATTTTCATTTTTAAAATTGTATTATTATTTTCTATCTACGTGACTTTACCGAAAGAACCAAGAATCTGGCGTGTAGAAGCTGCCATCTGGTGGCCACCAACGTTGGCAGGTGGCAGCATCTACACGCCAGATTCTTGGTTCTTTGGGTAAAATATAAATAATAAAGAAAAGTTTAAAAAAATCATGATTTAGTATTTTTTCATTTAATTCTATTATTTTCATTTTCAAATCTACGTTACTTTACCGAAAGAACCAAGAATATGGCGTGTAGATTCTGCCAATTTAAAAAAAATTGCAAATTAAAATAATAAATTGAAAATAATAAAAGCTTTCATTATTTTCCATTTATCTTTTGTATTTTTTATTTAATTTTATTATTTTTATTTTCAACCTACATGGTTTTACCGAAAAAAACTAGAATATGAATCTGGATTTTGATTACTATTTTCAATCTATTTTAATTTTTAAATTGGCAGCATCTACACGCCATATTCTTGGTTCTATCGGTAAAGTCACGTCGATAGAAAATTAAAAAAATAATCAAATAAAATCAAATAAAAAGTGTGAAATGGAAAATAATAAAAGCAAAAAAAACCCACATTCATATTGTTGGTTCTTTCGGTAAAGTCACAGAGATAAAAAAAAATTGAAACAAAATTTTGATGTTAAAATAATAAATTGAAAATAATAATAAAAGCTTTTATTATTTTCCATTTTTTTTGTATTTTTAAATTGGCAGAATCTACACGCTGTATTCTTAGTTCTTTGGGTAAAGTCACGTAGATACAAAATATAATTAATAAAAGAAAAGTAAAAATTTAAATAATCTTTTTAAATTTTTTTATTTTATTTTATTGTTTCCCTTCCACGTGACTTTACTGAAAGAACCAATAATATGAATCCCCGCAGTCACGAAAGCTTTAAATCAAAATATAATAATAACAATTCATGATTTTCATTTAATTATTTTCTTTTTCTTTTCAAATCTACGTGACTTTACCGAAAGAACCAAGAATATGGCGTGTAGATTATGCCAATTTAAAAAAAATTACAAATAAAAGTAATTTTATTATTTACGATTTATTTTTTCTTTAATTTATTTCATTATTTTTAAATCTACCTGACTTTACCGAAAGAACCAAGAATATGAATCTGGATTTTTGCTTATTAATTTCAATTTATTATTTCAATTTTTCAATTTGCAGAATCTACACGCCACGTTGGTGGCCAGCAGATGGCAGCATCTACACGCCATAATCTTTGTTCATCTTCTTTGGTTCTTTCAGTAAAGTCACGTAGCATGAGAATAAAATAATAAATTTTAAAAATAAAATAACAATAAAATTCTCACAACGTTTCGGCCACAACACAAGCGGCCTTCATCAGGTGAAGGGACGAGACTGTCTGGAGGACAGCGCTGGAGCGAACAAAGCTAAGCTCAATTCGAGACCTTTAAGCTGTGTGAGAAAAACAAAGCGCCTTGACAAAGGAATTAGAATTGAATTTAGCATTGAAATGGCTGAGTGATTAGCTTGTGACTGGTCACAGATATGGCTATGTTAAAGTCAAATCATACACATCCACAGAGGCACCCCTTTACAAAGGAATTAGCATAGAATTTAGCATTGAAATAGCTGAGTGATTAGCTTGTGACTGGTCACAGAAATGGCTATGTTAAAGTCAAAGCATACACATTCACAGAGACACCTAGTAAAAATCAAACAGGAAAATTTAGCATTGAAATAACTGAGTGATTAGCTTGTGACTGGTCACAGAAATGGCTATGTTAAAGTCAAAGCCTACACATCTGAGCTATTAATAGTAACTGGGTCAGTGTCTACTTCAAATATTGTTCAGGCTCAGGAGACTTCCAAAGTTATTCGTGATGTTATACATTTGGTTCGTTTTGAGCATAATCGCGACCTTATATAATTATTACGTGATACACACGCTGAATATACGCACACAAACATCGTGTACACGTGTGTCGTGTCCTCTATTGTCCACATAGACGGCTTGTGCTGACGAGAGAACGATCTTAACGTACAATGTCGTGACATGTATCAGCCCTTTGTCGATCCAGCGTTTTGATAGAGGCCTCCCCCACACCATGTCGTTCGTGGGAGTTGTTTAACCATACTTCACCATGCCGGTCAATGCGGGTTTGGTGAAGTGAGGAGGCCCAGAAACTTGTATATGCAGATACGAGTTTGCCTGTGCTTGCATCTGCAGAATTACATTCTCACACATCTTCAAGTGTAGTTTAATACTTCTAAAAATGCATTTATTCTTCAGGATTCCATTAAGTACTGTGGTAAAAAGAAAACAACTTGATTTGAATAAATTTCGATTTACAGCTTTCGTGACTGCAGGGATTCATCTTCTTGGTTCTTTCGGTAAAGTCACGTAGAAGGGAAATAATAAAATAATAAAAATAAAACATAATAAAATAAAATTCTCACGACGTTTCGGCCACAAGACAAGCAGCCGTCCTCAGGTGAAGAAACAGAACTGTCGGAAAGACAGTGCTCCAATGAACACTGCTAAGCTTGGCAGCATATTTTAAGCTGGGTGGGAGGAGCAGAGCGCCTTGCCAAAAGAGTTTACATATCAACAGAATAATTTAGCATTGAAGTAGCTGTGTTAATGTGATAGATTAGCAGGATGGTAAAGTCAGAAATTAGCATGTAACTGGGAGATTAGCATGATGTTAATGTGAGGAATTAGCATGTAACTTGTCACGGAAGTAGCTATGTTAAAGTCAGAGTTTATATATCAACAGAGGCATTTAGTATATTGACGCTAAAGAACTGCAACTACCCAACTATCATACAATAAACCGATGTGAAAGAACTAAATATAAACTACATCAATATAATCAATGTACTCAATATATTCTCCACTAAGCTGAGCTACTAACAATAAGTCATTATACATTACACTTCTATGTCGCAAAAATTATTACAATATGCCTCCAAATAATATTTGTATTATAAACTGCCATAGACAGACACCAACATTGAATTATACACTGCGTTACTATACACTACCTTAGATTATAATAATATTAGACTTGTAATATTACACTATGTATTATTTTACCAACCCTACTATACCACACTGCTGTATATTGACTATACAATTACGATACTATATAATACCAAATAAATTATATTAAACATTACACTGAGTACTTTGTTGAACAGGGAATGCTTTGAGCTTGTGGGTTGAATCCATCTGTGTGGAGTTGTGTTATTTCTCCATATGCAAGGTGGGGTCTCTCTGGGTTCCACTCACACAAACATCTCAATGCAATGGGACCTTTCTGAAAATGCAGTACTTAGACTCAATGAAGCTTTCCTGGGTAACTAGTTGACATTGTAATATTAGCATGAGAGATAATGACGTTCACTTATAAGTGCCATTAATAGTACTATACTGTACTTTTAATGAAGACTATTTTACGTAGTTTTTTGTAAAAAAGTGTCCATTCTCAAAACTTTTTGAGGTGTCCGTCTGAAGTTCGTCACGCGGACGTCTCGAACGGCTGACTCCCCTCCTGCGTGGACCGCGATGATTTTTGAAGAAGACTGTCTTGCTACCTGAATCCCCCTCCCTTTATCCCACCTACAACAAAGGAATTTCGCCGTTTCGCTCTCTTGGCCTCCCGTCCAATCAGGGGCTCGGATTTTCCCGCCCTTTCGATACCGGGATCCCAGCTCGGGTGATGTCGCCGCAGTGATCTCTCCGACGTCCGCTCTCTGTTCTCCCGCTACCAGTCCACTGACCCGTGCTTGTGCATGTGTGGTTCCACTCGCGGTGGCACGATGGCCCTTGCCGTGACCATGCAACTTTAATATTAGGTCATGGCGCCGCAGTGCATGTCAGCTACAGGGGGAAGATCGCCCAATTTCCCGGCCGCAGGAAACCATGAAGTTCGATCCCATTAGGGACTTCTGGAAAAAAACCTATCAGCCGGGTGACCTCCCCTCCTGGCTCTATGTGGGGCGTGTGTGCTTTCGTGCGGGGGGGGGGGGGGGGGGGGTGGTGGCGAGGGTGCACCGCGTCGGCGTCGGCATCCCCCGGTGGCGGCTTCACGGTGGTGGGCACGGCCTCGGCAGAGCGGCTCTGCTGCGGCGGCCTCACGACTGTGCAGTGGGCAAAACGCGGACGTCTGAGAAGGCACCGGCCCCGGGAGAGTGGCGGGAAATCCGAGGCATCGGTGACGGCGTCGCGGCGGTGGGCACGGCTCCGCTGGAGCGGCTCCGCTGCGGCGGCACCACACCCTGCTGACTCAGACTGATTCGGGTAATAGTGGCTCGCAGACACGCCGGGAGTAAATCGTTAGTGATCGATAACAGCCTCGTGTGGTTTCTACGAGTGTGGGGAAAGTGCATGGTGGTGTGTTTGCGCTCGCCGGAACGCGTGTGGTCGGCGCGCGGTGTCACGGTAGAAGAAACGCCGCGCCCGAAGGACTCGGCGAGTGAGCGCTTCGTCCTGTGACCCCGGACTCCCGCCCTGCTGCGTGCGGGCTAACACCAATCCCGAATATCCGCCCCTCCAGCCCTTTAAATAAACTCCAATACAACCCCCCAATCGGCTAGGCGTGTACGAGTGACGTCCCTGCCCTCTGACCCCCGACCCCCCCGTCCTGCGCGTGCGATTGGTGTGTCGCTCTAAAACCGACTCCAAATCCCCGCCCCGCAGCCCTTTAAACAATCTCCATTGCCCGCCCTCGGCGGCAACGCGTGTGCGAAGGACGTCATTCCCTCTGACCCCTGACCCCCCGTTCAGTTCGTGTGAGTGGTGCGTGGGGTTGTGTAAGCGGAGACGTCGCGTTTGAGTGGCTGAGAAGCGACGGATTGATTCCAGGCAGCCACGTGCCAGCCCCGAGCTATGCCCCACAAACAGGACCCGCGGACCCAAGGGGCTGCGGCGTGAGGGGAGGAGCCGGAGAGCGGCAGCCCTCTCACCGCGAGCGAGGAGTCGAGTAGCGGCTGCTCTCACTCGAGCGAGGAGTCCGGAGCCCGCAGCCCTCTCGAGATCAGCCCTCCCCCGGGGGGGGAGCCGGGGGCCCGCGTCCCCCACAACTGACAACCTGTGTACCAACTGGCCGAGCGAGAGTTTGTGTGTATTTGAGCGTAATCGTGCCAGTGTTTAGCTGTACCAGGGAGTTTGATGCAGCAGAGTGTTTCGGTGTAGCAGGGTGTCCGGATTGTGCCGGCACACTATCCTTCTATCCGTAATGTCGTAGGGTGAGCTCCATTAAAAGTTTACTCGGACCCCAACCTGTCAAAGCGCCTAATCTCTGAACGTAGTTCTCAACATCGTCCCTCACCCATGCTACGTACCTTTGAGACGTCCTGCTTTTACAAATGTTGATGAACTGGAGGGCAAAGGTCTGGAGGACCCCACATGGAGTCTGGTTTCTCACACCCGAGCCTCCTGTGACATTTCTGGAGGCTTCTCTGGGATCTTTGTCCCATTTATTGAGTGCGGATTTGGCTTACTTCTGGCTTCATCCCAAGACGTCATCCAGTTGGGAAATACCCGAAGGTTGTGGGAGTCGCCCCGTGCTTCAGTTTATTTCCAACCCTCGCAATGGCCGGATGCTCACCAGCCGGAAGTCTTTTGCTGCATACACCACGACCGAGGTGTTGAGAGCAGCCATCTCGTGGCTGGTCGGCAATGGAGATGGTATTGTCGATTAGGGGAGCGTGAGTCTGTGGCGTTGGTGGTGCTGCTGTCACGGAGGCGACACGAGTTTAGGAAATTCGGTTTTGTGGGTTTCCTGTAGGGAGCACTGAAAGATCCTCTATTCCTCTTTCTCCACCCTTTGTCTGTTGTCTCCATGTCCCCGTTCAACTCTTTCTACGCCGCTTTCCTTGAATGTGCAGCCGCCTTTACGGCCTCCCCTCTCCCCTTCTCTCCACCTCCAACCCATCTCCGTCGTAATCTCCTCCCCTTTGTTCAGGCTCTTCCCTTTCTTCCTCAGTCTATGGATGGGGTTAATGTTTATCGGGCTCTTATACAAAAAAATTGAGCTTATTTTAGCCTTTGAATAGGATTTTCTGTTTTCCTTCGGTAGTGTGTTGCGCACATAGGGAAGATCAAGCCACGCCACCGGTTCCCATTATCAAAATCTTTGTCAACTTGTCTCCCTCGGTAGGAATGCCTTTCCTTCTCCAGCAGGCAATTGTCTTCTCTCTCTCACCTCCGGTATTTCTTCCGATGCGCTATCTTAATCTCGCTTGCTGTGTGTATCGACTCTATCATTCAACAAGGGCAAATTTTAAAATTTGCTTTTTTTCCTGTGTCGAGTGGTGGCGGATTTTAACGACACGTTTCTATATGTACGCGATCTAACCCAAAAAAACACCTCTATGGATAATATTGGACCCGAAAGCCTACGTGTTAAACCAAAATTAAAAATATATACAAAATAACAATAATTTCTAGATGTCCTCATTCACATCGTGATTCGTATGAAAAGACATGAGATGATTGAGACATGTTAAATCATAAACTATTTATTAATATATATATACAGAGAGTCTTCGACTGCAATGTCCTTGTCCACGTGCAAACAGAGTTAGGATAGCAGCCTCCTTTAAAAGTCAGAGTAGATTTATACACTGTAGAAGACAGTTGACGAATCCTCGCTGCTTGATTCCTCCTCGGATCCCTTCAGCAGTGAGTCGTCACCAGTCTTCTCTGCCTGCTCATTCTCCATGTGGCACCGCTGGGGTGGGTGCGATACGCCAGGAGACTGCTTATGCAGTGAGCAGCGAAGCAGGCCCATCTCTGCCTGCTCATCCTCAACGTGGAATTGAGGCGATGGCGGTGAGCTGGGGGCATCGGTGAGGAGGGTGTTACGGAGACGGCCCAGCTCTGCCTGCTGCAGAATCGTCTGTACGACGAAGCGCTCGCGGCGCATGCAGGCGCGCACATGGGATGGCGTGTCCGGGATGATGTATGCAATGCAGGCCTTCGTGAGTAACACCACGTGCTGAAAAAGTCCACACACAGGTAAAGGATTTTCAGTTTCAGGATTTGCATGTAAAGGGTGCTTACTAAATATAATATGGCAGCATCTCAAAGTGCTTTACATCTCAGGTCAACTATTCCGGTGACCTGAAGCCTAGGGATATTATATTGTTACATCGTTTTTCCCAATTAATTTAAATCATTTGAGTAATTTTTGAACATTTGGCAAATTATACCGAGGCACTTTTTTTGAATTACTTAATGGGTTTTTTTTACGTTCACTATGCAGCAGGCAACATTTATGATGTGCAGTTAATGCACCCACCGTATTCACCTGGGCAGCCGCAAATTACCGCAACAATCAGCAAAGACTTACACTCGGCCATGTCACCACTACAAAGATTCCCTGTGTAGCCTTTCACAGACTGAGACAAGTGCATCTATGAAGGGTGGCACAGTGCCTGTGGGGGTGGTGTGCACCTTTATCTCGCCAGTGATGATTTTCACACACTTCATCAAGTACTCATTTTAAGACAGAATCAACTTAAGGGAAGCTCAACACTGGTTCTAATATTTTCCACTGTTGTTGGTTGTGGCCAGAAATAGTACTCCGGTCACACAGGATTGGTAGCGCAGTTCACAAACAACAACGCAGCCGCTCCCCTTCCCACCCACACGCACACATGCTTACGTGTGACAAATTGCATCAACAACATGAATCGTCTGCTGCATGATGAAAGTGAGTATTGTATTACCACTATTATTTGTGATCTCAGAAATACTGTGCAATTGTGAGGTGTAATAGCATTACTGGCATTATCTGTAATGACCCATTGACAATGATCACGGTTTGCTCTGCTGACCTTAACAACTGCTCACAGATGAGTCTATACGATGGTGCAGTAGTGTAAGGCTTTGCACACTAGACTTGCAATCCAGAGGTCATGGGTGTGAATTGATCTTTGGTCGTGGGAGTGTAAACAATGGTGAAAGTTTTTTTACATTCCACTGCCTCTATCCACCTAGCAGTGTAAATGGAATACATCCAGTCAATTGGTCGGCTGAGTTTGGTTCTGTCCAGTGTGGGAACTCCCACATCTTCCCAAGACGTCTGACCAGTGTGAAAGAGCAGTACAAATACATCTTAAGGGTCTCTCTTGAGCTCCCTATAGCAGGAGCGCTTTTGCCATCAGTGACATGAGCAAGTAATTGGAGGGCTGTACCTTTATCTTTCAATGGGTTTATGAATGTGTGTGTGTGTGCATGTTGATGTGTACCTGCATGGCAATGACGAAGGCCAGCTTTGCCGTCAGTACTTGCCAGTACTGCTTGGTGACGGAGTAGGCTTGGGGATGATCCGGCGGGTAGCGATAACCTGGATACCTACACATGTACAACCACAAGCACGCATGGACTATATTGAGCAAAGTGCCTCGAAAGTAGAGTTGGCGCTAAATTGAACAAGTATGGTTGTGCACAAACGGTATATGCGTTCACAGCCCTTAAAAAATCCGCTTCTGAAAGAGGGCCTTCCCACAACGTGCAGCTTGTGGGGGCTCTTTTGACAATGGTTCACGCTGGTCCATGCCAGGTTGGTGAAGGCAGGGAGTACAGATAATGGGAGAGCAATATAGCACAACTGTTAATTTTGCTGAACTACCCACTGCTGACAACCTAGCTCCACAGTTGCCTACTGCACCTGCATTGTGCATGGTGTTCATCAATCTAACCACAAACAAGGCTCAAGCCGGCTTGACTTCCGGAATCTAAGATCAGCTGTTATCGTGGTGATTTGATCATAGTCAAGTAAGGTTATATTAAATATCGATCAATATGGTTATATTGATTATAGTTGTGTATGCCAGCAATTCAAAAACGTTAGAGAAAAGGGTTGGTAGATCGCATCAATTTCTTAACTATCTGTGCTGAGGTGACCAGAAGATGGCTGTAGAGCAAGTGGTTTCATGTCTGTGTGAACCTTTAAGCTTCATTTCATTATCATGGGTTCTCCAGGACCTCTTATTGCATCCCACATGCATAAGACCACCTTAAACTGGAATCCCAATGCACGGTCTTCCTGCAAAGGGATCTTGAGACTCAATTAAGCAGTCGTGGATCGATAGATAAATAGCAAGGTAACAATGAGCTAGAATTTATATCAATCTATTATTATATTTCTCTAAGTGGGACTTTGGTTGTGAAGCCATCCCACCCGTACCCACTGCTCCCCCCCTCCAATTCCCCCCCCACCCCCTTTACTGTCCCCACCCACCATGCACACTCTTCCCCCAACCCTACCACAACCCCTTACTACCCAACTAAGCCAAACCCTGTGTTCACGGTAAGGGGCAGGGCATAAACAGAGGTGGAGCCTAGGGGAAGTGTGGGTCTTAAAAGGAAAGTCACGGAGTGAAAAGAGGAAGAAAACGAGCCTAATCAGGAAGGGGCGGAGCCAGGAGGACGCCACACCCAGAAGGATGTCGCATCTACCTGGACAACACACCCAGACATCAGTGCATCACATTCGCAGGGACGGCACACCCGATAGCTGGGCATGACACTGAATGGCACAAACCTGCAGGTTGTGTGGATTGCCGGATCAAACCAGGCTGGCAGGATGTTGGGATAATTTTGCTCCTTGAAGTCGCTGATCTTGAAAATTGAAAAGCTGTCCTCCGTGTACCCATGCATTGTAGGCGAACCTGTGCCATACTCTGCTGAGTATCCATAATAATACACCAGGCGTGGGATGATGTCCGTTGTGAACGCCAAGATGCATGACTGTGGAATTAGCATACGGAGGCACAGCGATAGCGGTCACTTAGCATGCAATGATTTGACCAAGGCTTCTGAACATCTTACCTTGGCAATTACATTAATTTTCACAAATACAATTTGGGGCGTTGCTGCCAGAGTGAAATGGTTACCATATAAGGACTTGCAATCTGGCAGTCGTCAGTTCAGTCTCCTGACACAACAGTTGAAGCAATGGATCATTTTCTTAAATCTCCCCACCTCTGTCCAATTAGCAATATAAATGGGTTCATCACTGTTTTAGCGCAGGTAATTCCACAACTTACAACATGTCTGGTCATCATGGAAGAGTAGGCCAAATACCGTGTAGAGGGGTTCTCAAGAGCTACCTTTAGTTGAGGCCCTTCTGCCAGCAGTAACATGAGCAAGAAATTGCAAGGCTTTACCTTTTGCGATTTTGGGAGAGAGTGGATAGGAGCGGTGGTGCAGTGATTCGTGCACTGCACTTTGAATTCAGCACACATGCAATTGACTTCAAGCTACGACTAACATCAGTGACGAGTGATACCCGAACCGCTCCTGGTCCCCCACTACACCTCTTCTCAAACCTGCCATGACCAGAATGGTGAAGTATGGTAAAAAGAACCCACACGGCTAACATGACATGTTATGTCACTCATAAGATGGGATATTGAGCGAGAAAGCGAGCGGACAATCTGGCGACTTACATTGGTGATTACAGAGAGGGTGGCAACGATACTGAGAATGTCGGCCCAGGCTCCAATTCCTCTTGCTCGCGAAACCACAGGCCTCCTCATCTTTGTTATGAGCTTCCACGCGTCGACCCGCACTTCGATGATGTTGTTGAGCAGTGCGAGCAATGGCGCAAGTGGAAATGATGCCACGAAGAGAGTGACAAACCCGAATTGGATAACTGGGGTATATTTTGAGAATGGGTAGGGGGGCAAGGATAGGATAATGAGTGCAACAGGATATAGACATACACTCTTAATGCTGTTATGTTGTGATTACTTTAAGCAAACAAAACATGTTTTCAATGCATTGAATGTGTTTTAGTCAAAGGAGACCCCAAAATATGATCACATTCTCGTGTCATTTGTTCACAAAATTATCGTGTCCATTACATTGGCCACTGACATGCGACCAGCCACTACCATCTTTAATGCTCAGCTCTGGTTCACCTGGGTTTCTTTTGCACCATTTTCCACCACTAGGTGGCTATAATAACTAGATCACATCCTGTATTGAGGACTCCATTAACCGTACCACACATTTTTAGGCATATGCACTGTGGCTGAAATGCCAACAAATCACAGCAGTTAACCACAGTAGACATGATGCACAAGAGTTTTAAATAAATAGTAAGGGGGAGAAACGTCAACCCAAGCTGACCAATGTAGCTGCATTGGTTAGCAGACAAGAGGAGCAAATATGTGCTCCTATTGTTTCTAAAACTTAACTCCGTACATATGCACATACGCGCATACTCAAAGACAATTGTGTTACAGTATATCCATAGATTGGTGCCTATGGCCAAATCACCCAGTATGCGTCAGATTTAATCAGATTCCAGAAGTTAAGGAGAGCTGAGCCTGAAAATTGGTTGGATGGGTGACCATGCAATAGTTATTGTGGGGTTGTGAGCAGCATAGGACAGTTCAGCAAATTACATTGTTGTATTGTACATCTAAGCTCTTACATCTGTGCTCCCTGCCTTCAACAACCCGAAGTGTGGGTAATTTCCCTCCCACAACAATGTCCGACAGATGCACAGGGGCCGTACACACGTGCCTATATAGTCAAATGATACCCAATTGTGTGTTTTTTTTATAATAAAGTAAAACGCGTTGACTCCGTAGTGTGATCCTCTGAGCTCATTGTACCCATCTCGAGGTATTCATCAAAGAGTCCAAGTGGGCTCTGGGGCTGTAGGTCCATGTCTTGCTCCCAGCGCGTGTAGACAGCCTCAGGCCTTAGCTTGGCCCGACGCTGGGCCCACCAATTGCTGAACCATCTGGGGAATTGTGGAGGGAGGTACGCATGTGCAGACACAGAGACACCCTTACACACGTGCATATCCATTTGTTCATCAACTCTAGGTTTGCTATTTCATAGCTTTCCACTGCGTTTTCAGGTTGTATCATGTGAATATCCCAAGCACGTGGAGCGAAACGTCAAGACATGCCAAACAATATGCGGTATGACACAAAACATGTCAGAGAGCTGTACAAAACAACTGCTAAAACCTAAGTAGTAGCTGTTTTTCATTTAGCCCGTTGTCAATCCACTACACTCTTTCAGTCATGGGAGTTGCTTGTCTAATATTATGAAACTATGTACGAAGCGTCTGATCGGAATATCGCATGATACTAACGAGGTGAACTTTGTCCACTTGACTGGTGTTCACTGCTTAACCAGTGCACACTGCTAACAAGCTGTCGACCCGACTTTTCGCTGAATGCGTTTTCACACAACACATTTTCATTGTAACATGGTTCTTATATTTGGGAAAACTTTTCACACAACGTGGAACGTGTCCGTTATAATGTGGAATGCACACTGTTAAAACGCCGAACGCGGCCATTATGATGCGTTCCTGAGCAGTCGACGATGAACGACTGTCTTGAGTTGCACGGCTGAGCAGTTTGATAAAGTATGCCGAATGATACAGTAACACGGCAGCCTAGCCTGAGTTATTTATCCCACCATGGGATGACTGCAGGTTGAATTTACTGTGAAAATGTGATTAACTCAGTAATTCCTTGCTTTGCGCGTTTTTACTTCACGCGGAAATTTTCAGGAACGCATCTACCGCGTTACACGAGGAAACGCCGTAATCAGACTTCACAGCTTTCATGTGTTCATGCGATACTTACGGGATGATGACCTCCTGAAAATTGCCAACCATCTGCTTCACTACCATGATGACAGTGAGTTGAGAAGTCAGTTCAAAGAGACAGCCGTTTGGGGGACACTGGAGGGGGGATGGGGTGGAGAATAGATTCAGGTTAAACACTGAAGATATGAAATATTGGGTAATACGTATATGGATACCACACATCATTTCTAATGATCCTCTCACATTCTTCTCTTCAGTCAATTGCACACTGCAAAAGTGACGGCTCCATATGTTAGAGGGGACAGTGATTAAGAATATCAATATTCTCCAGATTATAAGAAACACTTTCCCCCTCCCCCTCATGTATTTTAAATAAAGAAAATGGTGGCGCATCTGATAATGTTTTGTTTGTTGTCCTTCCCCCACACATCCGATGCAGACTGTGTACGGTGCAAAATAAGTTAAACACACAACATGCATACTGCAGTTGGTGTTTAGTATCAGGTGAGTTTAATTCCAGAGCATCGTCTAGTAAATATAATAATCGTAAAACATGAAATTAAGTTGGTAGAAAACACAGAGGCACTTAAATAATAAGCTCTATTCTTTATCCTTTATGTGTATTGTTTTTGAGAGGATATCAATCAATGAATCGCCCTCGTGACGATTTTCTGCAAATCTGCAGCAGAAGAAGTAGGCACCTTAATATAACACCAAATATACTCATAATAATCATCTCATGTGTCAACAAGTCTGCCTTCAAACAGAAACATGAGCAACAGGGGCACATTTTGGGCAATGGACTTTCTTCCGAGCATAGACTGCAAATACTCAGGGTGACTCTGAATGGCAATTATGTAAATGTTAAACTACGTGTCATTAACACTGTCTTAATGACATTGATTTAACGTGTGCACAACGCAATGCTGCTTAATTCCTTACTCCAGAATTGGTTCTTGATATATTACGGGGCCGTTCTCTAACACAACGTGCTCCACTGCGCCACAGTGAGTCATAGGTAGTGGCTAAATATATCCTTGAGGGGGTCTGAAATACTGTACATTTTTAAGGATGATCAAATATATAATTTTAAATAAATGGCGTTTGATAAATACGGTATATAATTGAAAATGTCCAATGAGAGACCACAAGGGTAGTACTTGCAAAGTATGTGATAAACTAACACCCTCAAGTTAACTGGGTTACCAATTGCATCCGTCTAACACGTGTTCTGCTCGTGGTGACCTCGTGCTCTCTCAAGTCTGGTTTCGAAAACTTTTTTACTCCGGAGACTGTGTTAATGCTAGAGCTGGTGACCAGGTGTGAAGACAATGAGGCCTTTTAGCGTTCCAAAAGAAAGAGTCCTTATTTCGACATTTCACCAACAGCACGGTGTGAAGACAATTGTTGGGAAAAATATCAACTACAAAAGTAAAACATAAAAATGTTGTACAAACAGCATAGAAAAGACAGGGCCAACCCCTCAGATCTACACACCTCCTCGATTCTCCATTTTCCAAAGTAAGTGTAGCTTCCGGGGAAGCCGATGAATTTCCCTTTGAAAAATGCAATGTAGAAAGACGCCGAGTAGAAGTTGACGAACTGAAATAAGAATTTCTTGAACGTCAGCCGATACTCATATTCTCCTTGCGTCTTGGGCATCTCTGTGGGTATGATACAAAGGCACACAGGAACACAGACATCAAACAGGGCAATCGGTTTTGATGTTACTTACATAGTTTCTGGCACACAGGCTACGAAAAGCCACTGATAATGATGCCGCATTGAGGAATAGCAACATTTCACAATGTGACGTGCTTTGATATCCATTAAAATGAATTTGAAGATCAAAAGTGAATTTCAAAGATGTTGCTGGGGAATGAGTGACAGTGGACAAGTTGTTTACCAGGTGTTGTTCACCACATTCACCCTGTGGAGTGTCCTTCAGTCTCCATTTGCAATTAAGCCATTTACACTGTCCGTATGATGTCTGAAAGCCAGTGCACTTGATTTTCAAATATCTTTAAGGTGTATTAAATTTCGATTTAAAGCTTTCGTGACTGCAAGGATTCATTTTCTTTGGTTCTTTCGGTAAAGTCACGTAGAATGAGAATAAAATAATAAATTGATAAAATAAAATAACACAATAATATTCTCACGACGCTTCGGCCACAACACAAGCGGCCTTCATCAGGTGAAGGGACGAGACTGTCTGGAGGACAGCGCTAATTATCATGGGTCACCTTTCAGAGGGGGTGCAGGCTTCAGCAGGATAAATTACTAATAAAGGGCTCAGTAGCGGGCAACATGACCAACACAAGCAGAGAGCTGTTTGCTGGCTAGAAGGTAGCAATGCAGCAGTGAGGGTCAGCCCACAATTACATTCAGTGATTCAATGGATCGAGAGGTGAAATCAGAGCGCTAAGTTGGCACCATTGAGATCCTGGGTTTAAATCCAGGCAGCGACCTCTGGTAACATGTGTTCTCAAGTGCAGTAAATTAATGGCTTCAGGACTATTACTAATGATGGCATTACATCTGTAACATACACCATTTGGTTCATCACTTAATTTGGTGAAATTTTAGTTGTGAGAATGAGCAATTTGACTGTTACGAGATTAACATTATATTCCGTAGCAGTGTGGATTGAAAAGTGCTTCCCTCTAATGTGTGAACCAGAGTTCACTTGAATGAAGGGTCTCAGAGGTAGCTCACTTCAAGGGCCATTTCATGACATTAAGGGTTGCACTGGTCTACAAGAGATCCCATTGGATACTTCATCTCAAGACACGATTCTGATAGCCCAATCGGAATGAAACTGGAGGAAAAATTTAACAGAGTTCTGACAAAAACAGGCAGTAGTTGAACAAGTGATTGGATGATGCACTGATGCTGCTATTCATGGCCTCATGGTGCAAGGTTAAAATCATGATGACATTTTACAGCGACAATATTTACCATGCACAACATTTATCCAATCTTCAAATTTACATGTGTTCTCTGGTGGCGTATAATAAAATAAACATATGCAAACCGTGATGGTGATGACACCTACCCAGATCAGTGAGGACGAGGGCCAGCTTGTCGTAACCTTTGTTGAGTAGTAATATGATTACGATGTTGAGGATGGAGGCCGTGATGGTGGTAACCATATCAGGTGTGAGTAGGGCACCGATCACCTTGATCTTGGTCACATGATTGGGGATACTCGAGGAGAGTATGCCAAAGATGGACAGGCGGTAAACAACCACACCCAAAATTGCAGCAAGAATCAGGAGGATCTGCCAGTAACACAAGAAACACAGAGGTGGGTGAGATTTACAGTCTTGTAGCTCTTTTCCACTGTATAACCAAGCCGTGAGTTAGCTGTGCCAAGCTAGCCTGGTGTGACTCAGGAGGTGACAGTTCGTTTGTCTACTGCAGAACCAAATGACTGGCAAAACGTCGTACTCAGATTGTAGATATTGTGGATTTGCTGTACTAGTAACGAATTGGCATGTTCTGTTTACGTGAACAACTTTACTAATTGGCTGTGTCGGGTGGTGGTGGGTTTCATGGCATATATTTACGCGATCTAACCCAAAAAAAAATATTATGGATGATATTGGTCGCGAAAAGCTTACATGTTAAACAGAACCTGAGCTGTTTCGCTAACATCACACACAATGAACGTGTAATGGTAACGTCACTTGGTCAAATGTAGAAAATGATGCAATGTTATGAAAGGAATTACTATCCCTGGCCCTGCTAGACCTCGAGCCAGGTTCAGATGTGAAGTTGAGACCAAAAGCTACAAGGCCAAGGTGAGGCCAAGGCGGCAGCTTTTTAGGCCACAATCAGTGTCAAGGTCACTCAAGGTTGGGTGCGCTAGTATGAGGCCAGTGTCAAGGTCGGTACCTCTAAGAAACCTCCTCGGACTGAGGCCACACACTCAAGGCCAAGGAGCTGAGGACATGTTTTTCATCTGGCCTTAAGGCCGAGTACTGGTCTCGAGAAACCCAAATCGAGGTTGACAGGAGCAGGTGGATAACATGATATGGCTCATGAGGTATTCATTGCCTTGGGGCAGCAGTAGATATTTCAGGTGATTGGATTGACAAAGGGCTGTAAGTTATATGATTATGCATGTATCTATACCCCCACTTGTAATCACTCAATGGATCACACAGGAGGAACAACATAGTTTGAGAGCGATTCTGACTGGGGGAGCAGCGTGTGGAGGTTGGGATTGGGTCAAGTAAAAATATATATATGTGTATAACCCGTATATGAATCCACTGCTGGATGGTGGCCTCCCCAAACCTGTGCAGGTTGTCAGGGTTATTTTCCCATACTTCACCATGCACACCAGTACAGGTTGGTAAAGGATGGAAGCATGAGAATGCAGTTCTCTGTTGGCCACAAGGTAGCTCTGCAGCAGCCTACAGTCCATTTTGTGCATGATGGTTACCGATTCGTGCAGTACCCAGGCTCAAAACCTGCTTCGCCTCCAAGATGAGGCACATAGCAGGTGACTTGACCATAGCTCACTGGATCAGGAGAAGGGGTTCAATGTTGCTGTTGAGTTGGCGGACTCACCCAGAACAACACCATGATCCCAGAGAGGCAGTAACGGAACCTCAGTATCCTCTTAGGCATATGAGGCTCCTCCTCCTGCACTCACAATGCACGGACATAGACGGAAAAGCATTTGTATATAGATTAGTCTGTAGGAGTGACCAATGTTAGTGTGAGCCGTTAAGGTTGACTGATGAACCATTATTTGTTTTCCCCACTACTAGTTAAGCATGCGATGATATAAAGGAATGGATTTGATGGTTCTGATGTCTGAGAGTTGAGCTGGCAGCGCTGAGATTCATTGGCTTGAATCCAGGCAGCTGCCTACAATTAAACTAAGTAGTAAGCCGATCAGCCTGGTCACCAATATTACATTTGTTTCTTTTCTTAATTTGGCCAAATTTCACCTTTCAGAATAAAAAAAGATTAGTTTGACCATCATGAACATTTCTTTGTAGCAGGGCTGATGGGAAAGGGCCACCCTCTAGTGTGTGTTCACTTGAAGGGATCTTAGAAGTAATTATGTAACATCTGCTTGAGCAAACCTTTCCATAACATAGAGTTCCAAATGGACATTGTTTCATAACGATTCCGATAGTACAATCGGGATAATATTGGGAGGAAAACAAAATTGAGCAAAGGCCAACAAATATGTTAGAAGAAAAACTAGGAAAACAGTGAACAGTTACACATGCAACAGTACAAAACAGAGGTGTGTGTGTGCAATGAGGTAGTCGCCGTGGTGACAGCAAAAAGCATTACCATGGTGATGATGTTACATTTCGTGGTCGTGCAGCGAGCCAGGTACTCGGGCCGGATGGGGTCTCCTTCCTCCGCCGCTGCCGTCAAGTCCCAGCGGTATGCGAGCGATGCCTGGCGACGCTTCCAAAATTCCAGGAACACCGTGGCTGTTGCGACACACCACACGGGGAGGATTTACTTTGAAAAGTAATTTGACTATCGATTGCTCAAGGGTTCAAAAGTTACCTAATGTAGTCTGTTAAATGTAATGTTCAAAGTAACTTAATTAGTATTTTTTTTGTCTTTCATAAATACCTTTATTGGCTTTTTTTGGTACATTGCCACAATTTTATCCCACTTGCACCATGAGTGGCATGGCATGAGATTGAGATTTCTTTTGGATCTATAACAGAGCAGTGCTGCTCTTCGTGTTACAAAACGTTACACAAAAGCGAATGTCACAGAGCTACCTCTGTGATCTCTGATCCACATAGTAGGGGTAGCTCTTTCCCAACTGCTTTGCCACGGAGAGGAGCGTTTGTTACGTGATAGTCAAGCTAACATTTTTATTCTCAGAGCTGGAATGTAGCCAAATTAAGTACAGAAGCAACTTCAACATTATGGATTTTTTCTATTTGTTGTGCAGATATCGGTGATTGAGTTGAGACCATCATCTCGCTATAATTGAAAAACTTGTTTAATCGCAGGTGGCCACTTTCATTTCAACACAGAATCTCAGCGACGGCAACGCAGCACTCTGAACTCTGAGCCACCTGGCCACTTTGTATTTTTCATGGAATCGCCTTGGGGTAGCGCATTCGTTGCTTGTTGCAGAGGTTCGTGGTTCAAATTATGTGGCTGCCCTGATTAATATTGCCGGTGTATTAATTACACAAAAATACACACCATCTGCTTCACAGTGGACATTAAAGATTATCGGTTATCATTCGTAAGAGTAGGACAATGTGTACAAGTCATGGTCCAAATGTGCCCTCATTGAGCAGTGGGTTCATAATAGGACTGTCAGGATCACTGCATACGAACATTGCAAGACATGATGGTACTGTATATGGTTGTACGTATGTATGTTGAACTTCTTTAACACTGTACGTGGCCAAATGTGCTCATCATCATTGCAAACATGTTGATACTTGTCACTGTGTCTGGACAATGTGTGCCAATGCTTAGAATCACTTACCCCAAAGTCCCATGAAAACTGCGAAGAATATGGTGACCGGATTTTCATACATGTGTGAAGTCTGCAACGGCACAATCAGAGGTGTTAGTCACAATTAAACCTTAAATCTTAGCATCCACGTCTTTTCAATATCAACAGCAGGAAAGTAACGATGCATCGATTGATTTTTAAGTTAAAATAGATTAATCACTCATGAAACATCCATTAAATTGTGGAGATGACAATGCTCTACAATGTCTGATATTATAGTGCTATTCATGTATCAAACAAATCTGTATAAATGTGACAGAAAGAGCAAAATAAGCAATGGGCAGTTCCATGATTGTGGACATACATTTCAGACACTTTAAAGTGAATAATCATTATTTCGGCATGACATGTCAACTAATTAGCACTGAAATTCAGATTTCAAAATACTTTGTCCACTTGTATTGATCGTGGAGAAATACTCATGAAATACATCGTGTCGGATTTACTCAAAGTAACTTTTGCACTCCCGCTGGGATGTGACGATGCATTCATTTTCATGTATTTGTCTAACCATCGACTTAGTCCATTAAAATACCCTATTTGCTAAAACTATAACTAACTACCCTCAGAATGATCACACGTGTATTATTAGTATAATATTTTTTTAACACCCACACGAATGGCAGCATAGTGTTTAGCATGATGTGCTGCAATCTAGTGATCATGGTTAATGTTAATGATACAATCTCAGCAACGTGAGTTGGCTTTGTGATAATGATGCACATCACCAATAACCAATAAGTATCCTTATTTAGAGGGAACATCGATGGTGTATTTGTGTGATACCTTCGCAGTCTCGCAGGTATCATTTAGCCTCCAAAAGGTGCATTTTTGGTCACACTGGGGACACATGACCAGGGATCCTCCGATGGTGTTGTTGCATATTTCTCCACTGCACACATAGACACGCACGAACATAAACATACTAATGGGCATAATACACTTGGATGAGAAATATAATTTGTCTAAAGGTCATGCCACCTTTGAATGTGTCATACCCTCCCTTTAAACAAAGTCAGACTAAATTATGGGTTCCAACGTCGAGCATTTTCCAAAGTAAAATGTATTTCCTGATGTTTAATTATAATTTTCGTTGATATCAGTGGTGTAACATCTCTATGTATTGATTTCCAGGGGTGTTTACAGCCCTTTTATCAATCCACTTCTGGCTGAGGGCCTCCCCACACCTCGTGGGTCATGAGGGCTATTTAATTCTAGTCATCCCACACTGGTCAGTACGGGTTGAATATGGGAAGCGAAGACTCCAGACACAGAGTACAGCAATGTATTTCCTGCACTTGCTCCCCGCTGTCCGTCATGCAGCTCCACAGAGTCTATGTGTGTAAGTCGTATTATAAGGATACGTTTCACATTTAAACATTTTGGATTTGAATATGTTTTGCTTTTGATTTTCGGATTATTTACAATTCGTAAGAATGTACAATATATTCATGTGAACAAGAGTGACGAAACCCGATGCCACGTGATACGTGTCGTCGTGAGTGACGTCACAATGGGCGATGTCATGTTTTCTGAGCAATCCAAAACAATGTTTAATTTTCCCTGGATTGTCCGAAATATTGTAGCTAGGCTTGATTTTTTGGATTTACTTTTAGAAACAGAGACATTTGGAACATATATACATATACAATATATTGAATGTACTATATTTGTACTGTATATGTATATAAACTGTATGAGATTGTATATATGTGCATATGTACTTTAATAGTGAAATGTTAAAGATGTGGCCCTGAAATTGCTTGCTCATGCCACTGCTGGTGGAAGGTCCTCCACTAAAGAATGCTCTAGATTGCCCATCGAGATGATATTTGGCCTACTCGTCCATGATGGCCAGACGTCTTGGACACGGTGGGAGTACCCACATTTTACCCCATCACATCTGAACTGCCAATCATCTAACTGCGGTGTCTCCGTTTATACTGCTGAGCATATGTGGGATAATTGAAGAAACCTAGCCATTATTTCAGCTGCCATGCCAGGCGATCGCACTGGAAATCTATAAACTGCAATTCTAGAAATGTAACTATTACACCATGGCAGCATCCCATGGGATTGTATATAAGTGTATATGTATGTCTATATGTACTTTACGTGTATATGTACTTGTGTATAGCCTTAGTAGGTGCTTGCTGATACTCATTGTTCAGTCTGTATTGCTATACAGGAGATCTGTGTGAGTTCTACATCTGACACATGAGTGTATGTGTGTGTGTGTTTGTATGCATTTGTCTGTATGCATGTGTCGGGCCAGTACCTAGTGATGTCACGGTCCTTGCTGAATACTCCAAAGAAAAAGGAGATCAGGCCGACGATTGCAGCGAAGATCAGCATCTTTGTGTAGAAGCCGAGCCATGCAAAATAGAGCCCCACTTGCTCCCCGAAGTATGACCTGTGCCGACAACATCACTCGCACACACAGCGCAAACATCACCAACCGCACATGGCACCAGTGGTGTAGCTATCGAATATGTAAGCAAGGACCATGGGCTGGAGGGAAATGTGAAGAGCAGGGAAGGCATGGGCAAATGCTATTCTGGAACTCAATTTCCCCAGCCATCTGTGCTATCAACTCCCAGCTAGCATTCAAGTCCAGCCTTAGGACCTTTCTGGACAGAGCACGTCCCTAAGAGGTACGATGGCCTGTGGTCGAGACTAAGAATGATGTGGCAGTCAAGAGAAGGAATGCGTCTGAGAGGATGTGCACCACAGAGATTTAAGTAATGAAATCAGCATGTGTGCAGGAGCCACATGGATCGTTGCATCAGGAGACTGGGAGAGATGGCGAAGGCTTGGGGAAGTCTTCATCCAGCAGTGGATAGGGCATGAACTTACCGCACAAGGTCAAGAGGCTGCTCCTTGAAAGAGCGCCCGGCTCTCGCCCACTCCCGTCGCAGCGTGTTGCGGTCGCCCAGCGTGTTCGGGTTTTTGGTGGGATGAACAGACTCACTCTGACATGGGGAAAGCAATTGTTAGTCACAAACACTGCATGGACATTCACAAATTACCAGCTCCACCCCCCCAAAACTCTGCCATGGCGCTGCTGTGGTGTAATGGTGTTGCACACTTGCACACTGCACTGGACATGGGAACGACAGTTAAAACAATGACCACGTTTCTTAATCACGCTGCTTCTTCCCAGCAAGCAGTGTAAATGGGTGCACCCACAGTTAATCTATTGGTTGTTCACGTGTTGTGGGATGAAGTGTGGGTACTTCTAATTCTTCCAAAGACTTCTGTCCCACGTGAAATAGTCGGCCAAATACCCTTGAGAATGGCTCTCTAGAGTGCTCGTGGAGTCCTTTCCAATGCATGGATATTGAACTTCTTTTGCACCGTATGTAGCCAACCATGCAAATCAGAGGTGTGTTTAGTGAGCTGGGGAACCTGGACACCTATGCGGCGCATCTCTGTGGGACACTAATGTTAAGTATGTGGTAAGCTTTAGACTATGCAATAGCATCCTAAACAGGTGTGCAATTCAGGTGTTGTACATAGGCCTCCCGTAAGGTGTCAGTGTGCCCTCCACCCCCTACCCCCCCAACAACTTACGTCATGCAGTGGATAGGCTGCAGTATAGCAGCCATTTTCAATCATTTGGTTGATATTTAATATGTTCGTGCTGTCTTGTGGCATGGGGTTTTGCAGCATGTAGTGGACCTGTGTGAGCACACATGACACACATGACAAACATTACATGCATGAAACATAGGGCTGGGTGGGTAAGCTATTATTGACTCACTCCACTCTGAAATGTTTCCCCCTCTCCAACCACCACCAGCCTACACAGTTATAATGGGCCCACAACTCTTATTGAGTCCCGACTCAGAAAGGTCCATAGAACACTCCAAAAACTGAAGCAGATATGTACCGATTTCAGCAAGTACAATATCCAGATTTCAAGGAGACATTTTATGCATGCTTCCCATGCACAAAGGCAATTTATTCAGAATACAATACTATCAAAACCCCAAATGCCCATAATATTGGCTCGACAGGATACCTGCTCACCAAGAACCATATCAACAGTAGTCTTTCATTCTTTTGTTGTGCAGGGGAGAGTGATTGAGGGGACGTGGTTATATAATGTGGGCAGGACTTACAAAGGGTGGGGCTGCTAGCTCACCATGTCTCCTGGTTAAGCATCCCAAAAATTTGGTAGCTTTCTCTACAGGGACACATATTACCACAACCCCTAAATCATAAATCCAGGCATTCTTAATAAACCATAATGATTTACACTTCTAACCACATGTCACTCAGAGATCGCAAGTTGCGATACAGAGCTGAAAACTTTAATTAAAATTATAAAAACACGACAAAACCCTATTAAATTAACTTGTTTTTGCAAAAAAACCACCTCATTCTGGCATTATTTATACAGCATTATTGATACAAACGTACGATTTGGCTGCGTACGGCCGGTGGGATGAGGACGTCATGATCCTTTATAGGATAGATGTCCTGCTGCGAACGCCGGTAGGGTGCCGTGAAATAGTCCGGTTGTTTGGGCACGGCTCCCGGCTTCAGGTGGTGAATATTTCCCAGGTAGTGAAGAGGCCCACTGTCTGAGCCTGACACCTGGGGGAGGTCGCTCTCCTTGAGTGGCACCTGTTTGATTTTAAATGTATTAAACCCTTTGCCTCGAGCACATGGAATCATCATCAGCCAAAATCAGTCCACGAATGGATGAAGGTCTCCCCAAGTTGTTGCAATCTATACAAGTCCTATAATACAACAAGTCCTTTAATACAACAAGTCCTATAATACAACAAATCCTATAATACAACAAGTCCTATAATACAACGTTCTATACAAGTCCTATAATACAACAAGTCCTATAATACAACAAGTCCTTTAATACAAGTCCTATAATACAACAATTCCTATAATACAACAAGTCCTATAATACAACAAGTCCTATAATACAAGTCCAATAATACAACAAGTCCTATAATACAACAAGTCCTATAATACAAGTCCTATAATACAACAAGTCCTATAATACAACAAGTCCTATAATACAACAAGTCCTATAATACAACATTCTATACAAGTCCAATAATACAACAAGTCCTATAATAATACAAGTCCTATAATACAACAAGTCCTATAATACAACAAGTCCTATAATACAACAAGTCCTATAATAATACAAGTCCTATAATACAACAAGTCCTATAATACAACAAGTCCTATAATACAACAAGTCCTATAATACAACAAGTCCTATAATACAACAAGTCCTATAATACAACAAGTCCTATAATACAACATTCTATACAAGTCCTATAATACAAGTCCTATAATACAACAAGTCCTATAATACAACAAGTCCTATAATGCAACAATTAATATGCCAAAAGCCTCCGCTGCATATCCCACCCACTCTTCAAGTTGTCCCACCAATATCCCCAGTCATGAGCACACGCACATGAGCCAATCTTATCTCGCCATCTCTATGATATACATCATCTTGGGCACGTTCTCTCCTTCTGCTGCCACTCCAATGTCATTTTCGGCCAGCAGACATCATCCCTTCAAGCAACGTGCCCTTCCCGAGCCCATTCACTTTTCTAAAAAGAGTCAATATGTTGCTAATATGCATATTTTTCCAAATGTACGTTTTTCTAATCCGTTTGTATATTTACGTCTCTCGATATCTCGTAATGTCAGTGCTACGATTATTATCGTTGAACGTCATAAATTATAATCATCACAATCATCACCCTCACCATCATACTCTGTATCACATGCATGATCATCGCAATTATCATCACAACCATGATGAATCTTCACAAACATTATTGTCATCACATTCATTATCACCATCATAATCACAATCATCACCACAATCATCATCACAATCATCGGCATCATCATGATCATCATTACAATGACCATCAGAATCTTGCCTGGATGTGTAGAATCTCGGCATAGGTGGTGAGTGGGTTCCATGGCGCGTGTACTTTCACAAAGGTGGTGCGTCCGCTCACCGACTCCTAGTGGATGGCACGAAGTTCATCGTCAGACTCTAGATGAGTGCATTTAGTTGTATTTATTAGACTTTGTTTGACCAGGTGAGAGTTCAAGGGAACCGGATGGTCTCATTTGGAAGAGTGTCCACGGCCGCGTGGATTTTCGTGCTTGTGTCACGTGTTGTTAGCACCTCGTGCCGATCAACGTGTGGCACAACCCAAAAGCAAATTGCATAATGTACGTGCAGTTATCGAACACTTATTACTACAGTATAAATAGCTGGCATGCCACATTAAGGTGGAGACTGTTATACCCTCCAGTATAAATGGGTAAGCCACAATTAATCCATCTTAAGATTGTGCATGGTGGGGTAAAGTATGGGTATTCGCTATCTCTTTCAAGACGTCTGGCAAGCATAGAAGAGTAGGCCATATACCCTCCAGCGGGGATCTTTAGCGCTCCTACTCAAGGAATGTATGCCAGCAGTGATATTATGAAGCAATCACAGTCTAACACCTTTTTATTTGTATACAGTGTCTGTCATCTATAGCAGAGAGACACGCAGGAAACTTACCTCCTTGGGTTCAATCTCGAGATCTAGCCCCATCTTCATCAGGCTTGCCTGATATTCGGTCCTCTTCTTCTGTCAAACAAAATTGACCATCTGTGTTATACATTGTTCTCAGTTGTGTCACTGTGGGAGTCAAGTCAAGAGGTGAGGAAACTTCTTGAACTCTTACAGTGAGTAGAGCCTCACATGGGAATCAATCAGAGAACGGCTCTGCAAAGTAGCATCACTGAACTGCTTCAGTCGGTGTCACTTCAGCAGACCTTAATAAAATAAAAATTTGCACAGCTCTTTGTCAATCAACTGTTTGAGTTCACCTTATTTGTTACAGGGATGGTCTCACTTAGCTAGTTGCTTTGCTATTTTACAAGGGAGATAGATCCATTGTGCGTGGGTACAATAGCAACAAAATAAACAAAAACATCAATATTGCAGAGAATGCATACTGGGTACTTCAGCACTGTTGTAATAGTTTTCCATTTGGCAGTTAGAATGTGGATATTACATGTATCCTGTAAGTTATGTCTGGGTGTCGGTGTTTGCAATATGAAAGTGGTGTATTTATTTAGGAGTTGTGGATGGAGTGTGATACGTAACGATAATTGATTGTTGTTCGCCAAAGCAGTGAGGCGTATGGTTCAGGGTATGGATGTGCGAGTTGAGTGATGGGAGTCTAGCGTTCATTGACTAGCGTGGTCTGCAGTTGACGATACAGTTTGATAAAGGATGTATACTGTGGATTTAAAGACTCGTATGGAGGTGGCAGGGTGACTCAGCAGTCAGAGAGCTGAGCTGGCACCACTGCGTCAAACCTAGGTTTAGAGGCGTGTGGTGTTGCACGTGGGGAGGGGTGATAATGCTGGGTGCAGGAAGGTGGAGCATTATTTGTAGGTTCCTCGTTCTCACCTGATTGTTGATGGCGTCCTGAGAATGGACCTCATCATCGAACGCGAGGATGAAATCGATCCGACGGACTCCATCGCAAAAGTAGACAGTGTCCTACACGCAAAGGCAAGCACACACACGAATATGAGAGATGTAATAGCTTATGCATGAAATGTATATTTATTCATAAGCTCATGATACATGTATCAGGACATAAGTTAATCTGCTATTTGTATGCAAGTTGTTTATTGCTATGATGATGTACTAGTTTACCCAGGAAAACCTCAATGAGTTTACATTTTTATTTTCAAGGAGGGTCCTACCAAGTTCTGTTTTTTTGCAGTCGAGAACGAAGTTGCTTAGTTTAATTCCAATTGAATAATTTGCATGTATTTTTTCAGCATTGGTACGTTTGGCCAATACCAGTTACACTGTGTCATTTAGCTATGGGAGGAAACCAGAGACCTGGAGAAATATGTACACAAAGCATCTAGCCCCTGTGCATTATACAAAAAACATCAGTATTTTCTAAAGTGCATTGTGGTAATGGTATCTTAAACCACCATCAAAATAAAGGTGAGCAAATGTGACAGACTAACAGCAGCAGTTATGCAGTGATATGCAACTGTGGACCGGTGTAATCCTCATTCGGACTCATCAGCACAGTATAGTCACCAAAACGCACTGCTGCAAAGGCTGGAAATCTATAAATGAGGAGCAGCCATGTCTACACTTTGGGGCCCATTAGTTGGCGAATGCAAACAACTAAATCTGTAAATACCAGGAATCTCCCATCTTTGACATTAGCCAAGTTAATTTATAGGCTGTGCAAATCCACGTTGTGCCGCATCGTACCTGGGCCAGGGTAGATTGAAATGATGACGTCGAAAAGTCTTGTGGCACCGTTGAAGGCTGAGCCTCATGCCCCTCCGCTCCCTCCTCCTCATTCATTCTCTCCACGAGCTCTGCATAGGTAATGTGGGGGTAGAGGGTTCATTGCATTAGGGACAGGGGAGGCAGGTGCAAGGATGGGAATGTCGGTAAAGAACCGCACATGGTACTCATGTGTAAAGCTTTCTCATAAATGTCGACGCTGCTCCAGTGTGAGTACACCTGTGGTATAAAGTTGTATTACCATTAGGGGACTTTTACCCCATTGAATATCGTACACTTTAACAAAGCCGTGCCCAGCATGGTCAGACACAAACCAGGGCAAAAAATATTAGTTGGAATATGCAAAGTCATTTTTGCCCTGACAGCTTGTCAGCTATACTCTTTGGTTCTTTCGGTAAAGTCACGTAGGTGGAAAAAAAAATAGAAATAGAAATAAATCACGACGTTTCGAATGCAACATAAGCACTCATCATCAGGTGTGACAACCACAGCAAGGAAACTGTTTTACTGAAGTGGGAGAGAAACCAGGGTTAGGGCAGTTAAATAAGTCAGAGAGGGGGAGAGTGGGGGGTGAATGGGGCGAGGAGTGCGAGCGCTGCAAGCGCTGCAGAGACGCTGAGAGTAAAAAAAGAGGCAACATAATTACTGCCAAGATGGAAGCTTGTCAGCTTCTGCGAGAGCTTCCCCGTGACCACACAGATCATGGTGGTTACTTGACCACATTTCAATTGAAGTGCTGTCGCCCCGACAGTTCTGTTCCTTCATCTGAAGAAGGCCACTTGTGTTGTGGCCAAAACGTCGTGATTTTTGTTGTTTTATTTTTTACCTACGTGACTTTACCCAATAGAACCAAAGAGTATGGATCCTTGCAGTCACGAAAGCTTCAAATCCACATTTCACCACTCTGGTTAATGTGGGTTGGTGAAGACGTATAGTATGTATAGTACAACCAATTTTGATGGACTGCCCTTTGCTGCCCACCATGTAGCCCGACACTACACTTTTAGACCTGTTATGCACTATCCTGGCTCAAACCCTGCTGAGCGTCCGATTAAAACACTGACGAGATCTCAATATTTAAAAGTGGCCCAAAGCCCCGTCATAGCACGAACATTACACTTTACCTATCTCAACAAATGTGGACATCATGAATCTTTGGTCTAATCTCAGATCTTGTGAGTTAGAACTCGGGGGCTCCTCATGCACAGCCAGCCAAGGATAACTCCCCGCTATAGTGACGTCACAGGAAAAGGACGTGACGTCACCTAAATATGGGCGTGGTCAAAAGCGGCCCCATCCCCCGCTCTTCCCGACCTTGCTTCCCCCCTTGCCGAGGTTACCCACATGAACAATAATAATAAATCATAGATGTACATTATGAAAGAATCAATTATTTTTCACAAAACTGCTCCTGTACGACCTTTTGCCAATCCCCTGCTGGAGAGCCTCTTGACGATTGCACGAATCGTGTTGGTTATTTGCACATACTTCACCATGCCGGTGAGTATGGGTTGGTAAAGGAAAAGGAGGAGCATTAACGTACAAACAAAAACCTATTTTACTAGAATGCCTTCTGCTTCCCATCATGTAGCCTGTAACACCTGGTATGCGCTATCCAGACTCCAACCTCCTTAACGTTAGATGGAGACATCTGGCACATCCCCAGCAGTTTTGTCTACAGGCTCAACATATAACACAAACACACCTCCCTAACACTAACGTTAAACTTTACCTATCTCGACGAAGGTAGACATCGTGAATCTTTGATTTTTTCTCGAATTCAGAGTCAGAAGTCAGGAGCTCCTCGCGTGCACAGGCAGCCCACGATAAAGTCCGACCCAGAATGATGTCACCGTGACGTCAGTTAAATATGGGCGTGGCCTGAATGTGGGTGTGGCCAACAGCGGCGGCTCCCCGCCCCCCGCTGCCCCTCCCCGCAGGTTTCTCTCAACCCTCAGTGCGCATGCGCGGGCGGCATGTCTCGGACATCGCCTTCAGCGGCCGTTGGCGACGCGGTGGTTGTGGCGGGAAAATTAATAAAAAAAACTTCCCCCGAATAACCGCGACCTTTAACTACCCTCACGGATAATCCACACGGATCTCTGGACGGCAAGGCGAAGACGATCAATGGAATAATCTCCGGTGAGAGACGGAGAGAGATGGGCAGGCGTGAGGGCGAGCCAGGTTCAACTTTGTTGAACGCTGAGCGCAGAGTGAATGGGGTTTATACTCTTTGGTTCTATTGGGTAAAGTCACGTAGGTGAAAATAAAATAACAATTTTCACCTACGTGACTTTACCCAATAGAACCAGAGTATGGATCCTAGCAGCCACGAAAGCTTTAAATCTAGAATTGAATGGGGTTTGCTTCACTCAGCACGCGACTTGGACACTTCGGTGTGCAAAGTGTTGTCTGGTTGTGCCGTGTAAAGGAGGAGGACATTCAGTAAATGTCGTTGGTTTGTTAATGGGAGTGTGTGGCGCGGTAATGGACTGGGTACGACTTACAACACAAGTTCTGCTCACATTGCACGCTAAGGGTTAGCACGGCGATTACTACGTGTGCATTTATTAGTTATTGTTTATGTTAAAAGTAGTATTGATTGTTAAGACAATAATGTTTAGTATTTGTAGGTGAATCATTTCAATATTGTACAGTATAGAATTGTCCTGCTGTGTGGCTCTCACGTGGCGGGCATCAGTGCAGCAATATCCAGTACGTGGTTGTAATGCACTTCTATAGCCCCCTGCCACCAGTGCAGCAATATTCAGTACGTGGTTGTAATGTACTTCTATAGCCCCCTGCCACCAGTGCAGCAATATTCAGTACGTGGTTGTAATGTACTTCTATAGCCCCCTGCCATCAGTACAGCAATATTCAGCACGTGGTTGTAATGTACTTCTATAGCCCCCTGCCACCAGTGCAGCAATATTCAGTACGTGGTTGTAATGTACTTCTATAGCCCCCTGCCACCAGTGCAGCAGTATTCAGTACGTGGTTGTAATGCACTTCTATAGCCCCCTGCCATCAGTGCAGCAATATTCAGTACGTGGTTGTAATGTACTTCTATAGCCCCCTGCCACAAGTGCAGCAATATTCAGTACATGGTTGTAATGCACTTCTATAGCCCCCTGCCACCGGTGCAGCAATATTCAGTACGTGGTTGTAATGCACTTCTATAGCCCCCTGCCATCAGTGCAGCAATATTCAGTACGTGGTTGTAATGTACTTCTATAGCCCCCTGCCACAAGTGCAGCAATATTCAGTACATGGTTGTAATGCACTTCTATAGCCCCCTGCCACCAGTGCAGCAATATTCAGTACGTGGTTGTAATGCACTTCTATAGCCCCCTGCCACCGGTGCAGCAATATTCAGTACATGGTTGTAATGTACTTCTATAGCCCCCTGCCACCAGTGCAGCAATATTCAGTACATGGTTGTAATGCACTTCTATAGCCCCCTGCCACAAGTGCAGCAATATTCAGTACGTGGTTGTAATGTACTTCTATAGCCCCCTGCCACCAGTGCAGCAATATTCAGTACGTGGTTGTAATGAACTTCTATAGCCCCCTGCCACCGGTGCAGCAATATTCAGTACGTGGTTGTAATGCACTTCTATAGCCCCCTGCCACCAGTGCAGCAATATTCAGTACGTGGTTGTAATGTACTTCTATAGCCCCCTGCCATCAGTGCAGAAATATTCAGTATGTGGTTGTAATGCACTTCTATAGCCCCCTGCCACCAGTGCAGCAATATTCAGTACATTGTTGTAATCCACTTCTATAGCCCCCTGCCACCAGTGCAGCCATATTCAGTACGTGGTTGTAATGTACTTCTATAGCCCCCTGCCACCAGTGCAGCAATATTCAGTACATGGTTGTAATGTACTTCTATAGCCCCCTGCCACCAGTGCAGCAATATTCAGTACGTGGTTGTAATGCACTTCTATAGCCCCCTGCCATCAGTGCAGCAATATTCAGTGCATGGTTGTAATGCACTTCTATAGCCCCCTGCCATCAGTACAGCAATATTCAGTACATGGTTGTAATGTACTTCTATAGCCCCCTGCCACCAGTGCAGCAATATTCAATACGTGGTTGTAATGCACTTCTATAGCCCCCTGCCATCAGTGCAGCAATATTCAGTACATGGTTGTAATGTACTTCTATAGCCCCCTGCCACCAGTGCAGCAATATTCAGTACGTGGTTGTAATGCACTTCTATAGCTCCCTGCCACCAGTTCAGCAGTATTCAGTACGTGGTTGTAATGCACTTCTATAGCCCCCTGACATTGTGCAGCAATGTTCAGTACATTGTTGTAATGCACTTCTATAGCCCCCTGCCATCACCAAATTCACACTTACCAGCGTGGTGAAGTACGGTAAATAACCCCTCCCCCTGGGAGCTGCATAGCATGGGACAGCTGTCAGCCAGCAATGGATTGAAAAAGGAGCTGTACTCTGCACACGTTGTTATTCAGGGTAGGGTAAGGAACTTGGAGGTTCG
This sequence comes from Petromyzon marinus, assembly GCF_048934315.1. NCBI lineage: Eukaryota > Metazoa > Chordata > Hyperoartia > Petromyzontiformes > Petromyzontidae > Petromyzon > Petromyzon marinus. Next base: position 2,381,888 of record NC_133683.1, read on the forward strand.
GTATGCATAATGTGCTCGGAAAGTATTGTATTCTGTATTTGTGTTGAATCTCTTTCGCACCGTACCAAGCCCACCGTGCTCTTCGGAGGTGCGATAATATATAAATATAAGTAGTCATACTACTGTAATACCACTATTAATATGTAGCATTCATTTTATTAGTAGTACTGTAATTTGTTGATATGCAGGTGTACATGCCAAACGTTAACCAATGTTAAATGTTAAGCCTTCTCTTTTGAATACAGTGTGTTTTAAACATGGAGTTGTCTCCAGCTAATTCTTAAATGTATATCATTCATAATGTAGTAGTAGGCAGGTAGAGCATTTATGACACTTCAATTGTACATAGAGCTTGCAGGTGTGATGAAGGAAAGCATGGGAAAGGCTGGAATTTTTGTTGAAAAAAGGACAACAGCCACAGTAGCTTAAGAGACCTAACGCTGAAGCTGCTAACGCGAAGTGGTCGACACTGGCCCATGCGTTGTGACGTCGGACCCACTTTCCGCACACAGCAGCTCCTCATGGTGCCCCCCATACCAGGACCAGTGGTGACCTGGTAGCCACAGCGATTCCTCTCCCTGGCCCCATCCGGTTCGGGCATCCCAAATCGTACAAAATGAACTGCAACGGTGGTGAGACAAACAGCCCTTCGGGCGACAGCACGGTGACGGACACAAGCCCTCGCGGCAGCCAGGGCAGCTCGCTGCTCCGGACCGGAAGCGGGGGCTAGCACAGCCCTGTGGTGTGCGGAGAGCAGTGCTGCTCGTAGGCGAGCGGTGCGCTGGACGCCTACATCGAGGACTTTGAGCAGAGCGGAATCTGTGCGTCACCGCCATCCAGGATACGTGCAGAGCACAGCGCCGCGCAGCATAGCGGAGCGGAGACGCGTGGAGGAGAGGAGGATGCACAGTGTGGATGAGGGTGGGTTGCGCCTCTCGCCACGCGAGGAATCGCTCCGTGGTGCTTGCGCTCGAGTGGCTATCGAGTGTGCAGGCGGTGCAATGGTATCGAAGCTATAGTAATAGGTTTTTACCCTTTTATCTGGCACAAACACTGACACCTTTATACAAGGGATCATGTTTGCAATAACCACAACACAAGTAGTCAAAATGCAAACAAAAAAGACAACTGATAATATGCACTGTCCTTGAATTTGATTGGTCCACACCCGAGACGGCTTTTCTGAGATCCCAGTCTCCACTGGTGTTGGACCAGAAGACGCCAAAAGGCGTCTTCTTATTCTTAGCCAACTAAACGGTTGAGCTCAACAGCGAGAAGCAACAAGGCCGTGATGCCATTAAATTTGTCGGCAAAGCCCAAAAATTATTTCTTTTCTAACCAGACGAATGTTTTGTTGTACTTACGGAGCAGTGAAGCAACTAGGCGTGAGCACTTGCCGAACGGCGGCTGTGCGACAAGTACCTATCTCAGGTGGTTGACAAGCCAAAAGGATAAGCTGGATGTGTCGGGGATCACGAGCATTCCTGAGCTCAGGTACCCGGCCTGGCTGCGTGACTGCGATGTGGACTCCCAGACCAGCAGCCACGAGACGGATACCAGCACAAAGAGAGCAGGTGCCGCTCAGAGCCCGCAAAGCAGACCAAAGTACCCAGAGTGGCTCAAAGTTTTGGATATCTCCGGCCTTACGAATGTAGCCAACGAGGAGCCCGTGTCAGAGGACAATAGATCCCTAGGTGTGTGTATATATATAGTCTGTATATAGCAGATGACATTTCATATGTTTTCAGGTACATATTCAGTCTTTTCTCACAGAGACGGCTGAGCGGCCACCCATGTGGTTGTGACGTGCGATGCGTGATTCTTGATGCACAGCCTCATTGGAGGAGCTGCTGAGCAGGGCGCACATGGAGTTGGACTCCCCCGGCTTGGAGGCCCCCTCCCCGGGCAGCTTCAACACGGACGTCTTTCTAGGGGCTGATCGTCCCTGGGAAAACCCCTCCACGCCATTGTGAATTTATCTTTATATCCACACTCACGCACAGCATAGAGGCTGCACCGCCTCTAAGTATGATGTCAGATTTTGAATGTTATAAGCTAAGCAGGTAAGCCTGGTTATTACTTGGATGGGAGACTGTTTTGAAATAGTATATATTATAGATTTTGGCTGCTAGGTAACCAGGAGTTAGTAATACGGCAATGGAATCTTGAATCTATATCCGGAGTTTTGCATTTTACTCCCTCTGTTTTCACCGGGTTCTCCGTTTTCCTCTCACATACCACTCGCTGATGAAATTTGCAAAATATCACTGCCAAACCCTCCTGAGACTTGGTGAGATTTTTCTGGCTTCCACCTTGATAATAAGTCAACCAAGTAATTTTCTCTCAATCGTGTCTCTTCTCAGGGCCGTGTACCACCTGTCGCGTCTGAAAGAGCTGGTTGACACCATCAAGGAGAACAAGGATGGCTGACTACCCGTGATGTAGAAAGCCCGAAAGCATTTTATGGCGGTGGTCGAGGTTTCTACTCAGAAGGATACGTTCGCTTGGTCCTGCTAATTCATGGTTGTTAAACATCAATGGTACTTCAGGTGCTGTGGTGTGAATCGCAATTACTTGTGAACTTGTGGGGCCCATGGGGCACAGTAATTGCCCTGTTAATGGAAGTGCCACAACAAAGTATTGGAAAAATGTGATAAAGTTCGTTCAGGGTTGGAGTTATTGAATGGTTGCAGCAGTATTTTGCACAGCAAATCCATACAGACTCAAATGTCACTTGAAATAGAACGGATATGTGAACAATATTGTGAGCACAACTAAACTAATTTTGGTTTTAGCCATTTTGGAAGGAGACTACTTTATTGGGAACATACATGCTAGTATTTGTGTAGTTATAAACATTTGGGAAATCACTGTAAAAGTACATTTGCTTATTTAGATTGCACTATACCTGTATTGTAAAATTTCAGAACCTTTTATGTAATTTGTAATCAATAAACCAAAGTTGCATATTGTATGCAACCCATGACTTGGATTGTTTTTATCATGTCTTGTTTAGCATGGTTGGTTATGTACAGTGTGAAAGAAATGCAACATACATTAAATATTTTCTGATATTTGAATGTTTATATTGTACATGTATATTTATTTTACAATAAATCTGAGACAAAGGCTTATACACATGGAATTGAAAATATTCAGCTATGATTTGTATTTCTCAAGTATTTTAAGAAAAGTCAGCGAGTCTCGTGACATGTCTTCACATTTGGGAGTGATGATTGTGATGGATATACAGGCATTAACCTGCTTACATTCCTAGAGTATGTAAGGTGAATTTGGGCATTCTGGGTGATTGGGTTTTAGGCCAAACACAGGCAGATGGTGGGGGATAGATGTTTTCAAGCATCTATTAATTATTCATCGGCATGTACTATCTTACTATGATGTAAAGTTCAAAAACATGGTTCATGAAGGGAATGGAATAAAAACTCAACTGTGCACAAGTATGGAGGAATTAATACTTGGAATTCAATGCAAAGATCTGGCCATATGGCGTTTACTGGGCACCATGGTTGCCAAACAACACGTGAAAGATGTGTATCAGGCACAGCCTCTGCATTATGAAAAAAATATCACTTCCTGAAGAAGTGCATTTTGCTTCTCCTGTCTTAGGTCACCATCAAAATAAATTAGAGCAAATGTGACTCGACTGACACAGGCAGCATTTATACTTGTGAAGTGTTCTCCTTCCGACGTGTGGTGTGTGTCGCACACACTGTCGGAGACGAGGTAGTTGCAGGAGACATCGTCTCTTTATTATCTTGTTCACACCAACTCCGGCCTCACTCTCTCGACCACGTTGCCATAGAGCCCGGCCTAGACACGACCCTGTCCGTGTTGCACCGACGGCGTCGACCGAGAAGGCCAACGACTGTCTGGCCATGCAATGATTGGGCGAATGCGGTGGCAACGACAGCGACGTCGAGACGAGTCCACTCCCAGAACCGGCAGCCCGGAGCTGTCGCTCTCCGCTGCTTATATTATATTCTATATTCTACTCGGTGCGGCTTGGCTCTGCCCTATCCACGCCTCCCTTCTCGAACCGACCAGAGGGTTCCAGAGGCTTCCCTATGAGGTCTTCCATGACCCTTGCCCCAATTCCTCTGCCCGGCCGGCACACCCGTATATATGCTCAACGGCGTGTGCGCAAACTTTCCACTGCAGTTGCCGCTGCTGGACAGCAGTCAGCGCTGTGTCACTACACTTGTATGAACACAAGAATTACATAATCACATCTACACTTATATGTAATGGGCTGAGATAGGCGCACACAACTTCTTGGGAGGCAACACTATTTATTAACACCAACACATTACACTTAACATAAATTTCGATTTAAAGCTTTCGTGACTGCGGGCTAACACCAATCCCGAATATCCGCCCCCACAGCCCTTTAAATAACCTCCCATACAGCCCCCCAATCGGCTACGCGTGTACGAGTGACGTCCCTGCCCTCTGACCCCCGACCCCCCCGTCCTGCGCGTGCGATTGGTGTGTCGCTCTAAAACCGACTCCAAATCCCCGCCCCGCAGCCCTTTAAACAATCTCCATTGCCCGGCATCGGCGGCAACGCGTGTGCGAAGGACGTCATTGCCCTCTGACCCCTGACCCCCCGTTTAGTTCGTGTGAGTGGTGCGCGGGGTTGTGTGAGCGGAGACGTCGCGTTTGAGTGGCTGAGAAGCGACGGATTGATTCCAGGCAGCCACGTGCCAGCCCCGAGCTATGCCCCACAAACAGGACCCGCGGACCCGAGGGGCTGCGCCGTGAGGAGAGTAGCCGGAGAGCGGCAGCCCTCTCACCGCGAGCGAGGAGTCGAGTAGCGGCTGCTCTCACTCGAGCGAGGAGTCCGGAGCCCGCAGCCCTCTCGAGATCAGCCCTCCCCCAGGGGGGGAGCCGGGGGCCCGCATCCCCCACAACTGACAACCTGTGTACCAACTAGCCGAGCGAGAGTTTGTGTGTATTTGAGCGCGATCGTGCCAGTGTTTAGCTGTACCAGGGAGTTTGATGCAGCAGATTGTTTCGGTGTAGCAGGGTGTCCGGATTGTGCCGGCACACTATCCTTCTATCTGTAATGTTGTAGGGTGAACTCCATTAAAAGTTTACTCGGACCCCAACCTGTCAAAGCGCCTAATCTCGGAACGTGGTTCTCAACCTCGTACCTCACCCATGCTACGTACCTTTGAGACGTCCTGCTTTTACAAATGTTGATGAACTGGAGGGCAAAGGTCTGGAGGACCCCACATGGAGTCTGGTTTCTCACACCCGAGCCTCCTGTGACATTTCTGGAGGCTTCTCTGGAATCTTTGTCCCATTTATTGAGTGCAGATTTGGCTTACTTCTAGCTTCATCCCAAGACGTCATCCAGTTTGGAAATACCCGAAGGTTGTGGGAGTCGCCCCGTGCTTCAGTTTCTTTCCAACCCTCGTAATGGCCGGATGCTCACCAGCCGGAAGTCTTTTGCTGCTTACACCACGACCGAGGTGTTGAGAGCAACCATCTCGTGGCTGGTCGGCAATGGAGATGGTATTGTCGATTTGGGGAGCGTGAGTCTGTGGCGTTCGTGGTGCTGCTGTCACGGAGGCGACACGAGTTTAGGAAATTCAGTTTTGTGGGTTTCCTGTAGCGAGCACTGAAAGATCCTCTCTTCCTCTTTCTCCACCCTTGTCTCTGCTGTCTCCATGTCCCCGTTCAACTCTTTCTACACCGCTTTCCTTGAATGTGCAGCTGCCTTTACGGCCTCCCTCTCCCCTTCTCTCCACCTCCAACCCATCTCCGTCGTAATCTCCTCCCCTTTGTTCAGGCTCTTCCCTTTCTTCCTCAGTCTATGGATGGGGTTATTGTTTATCGGGCTCTTATACAAAAAATGGAGCTTATTTTAGCCTTTGAATAGGATTTTCTGTTTTCCTTCGGTAGCATGTTGCGCACATAGGGAAGATCGAGCCACGCCACCGGTTCCCATGATCAAAATCTTTGTCAACTTGTCTCCCTCGGTAGGAATGCCTTTCCTTCTGCAGCAAGGAATTGTCTTCTCTCTCTCCTCCGGTATTTCTTCCGATGCGCTTTCTTAATCTCGCTTGCTGTGTGTATCGACTCTATCATTCAACAAGGGCAAATAAAAAAAATGCTTTTTTTTCCTCCACTGTTTTACCACTATACCTCCTGAGTGGGTACTCGGAGTTTCATCTAATGTACTATTTGATGAGTCGCTTCCACACAGCACAAAGGCGGTAGCTATCCGAACTGTAAATTTTTCTTCCAATTTCGATAGATTCTCGAATTATTCTTAGGCATCTTCTTTGGTTCTTTCGGTAAAGTCACGTAGAATGAGAATAAAATAATAAATTGATAAAATAAAATAACACAATAATATTCTCACGACGTTTCGGCCACAACACAAGCGGCCTTCATCAGGTGAAGGGAGCGAGACTGTCTGGTAGGACAGCGCTGGAGTGAGAGAGCCACGTTCAGATCACGGCTTTTAAGCTGTGTGAGAGGAACAAAGAGCCTTGACGAAGGAATTAGCATAAAATTTAGCATTGAAAAGGCTGAATGATTAGCTTGTGACTGGTCACAGAAATAGCTATGTTAAAAGTTAAAGCATACACATCCGCAGAGGCACCCATTGTTAAAAGGAATTAGCATAGAATTTAGCATTGAAATAGCTAAATTAAGGCATTCGCTTGTAACTGCTACAGAAATAGTTACGTTGAAGTCAGAGCATACACATTCACCGAGGCACTTAGTACAAATCAAAACAGGATAATTTAGCATTGAAATAACTAGGCGAATTTAGCATTGAAATAACTGGGTGATTTGCTAGTGACTGGTCACAGAAATGACTACACATCTGAGCTATTCACAGTACTATATAGTGAACCAATAAAAACTAAAATATAAATTACCTTCATGTTATCAATAAACTCTATATTCTCCAATCAGCTAAGCTACCAACCATAAGTCGTTATATATCACAATGCTATATGGCGAAAAAATGGGTGGATTCTTACCCTCAAATTTCCGTACCACGGATAGCTACGGGCCCCGTTCAGACGGACGAGTTCGTCCATGGTCGGAACAGAGGAGGGGGAGAGAGACAGCTGCGAAGCCCTAGTATACTCCATGTTGTAAACCATACCATTAACCGTGGTGTGAGAGGTATTAAGAGGCAATGCTGGCGAAAGAGCTGCGGTCTGAAGGTCATCGTAAAATTACAATTAATTAAGAACAGAAATGATTTAACACATCTTTCCAGTGGTTACTGAGCCTGAATCCATCTTCTCGGTTGAAATTGTCTCTGTGCTTGTATATGTGAATGGCCTCATGAACGAATCTCTCATGGTAGCCAGTTGGTTTGCAAAGAACCTCCGTCTTGGAGAAGTCAATGTCATGTGAGCCCACTGAATTGTAACAGTGATCTGCCACGGCAGAGGAGTTCGTCTTACCGTGTTTCAAGTCTGCTTTATGTTCGCGGATGCGATCCGAGATATGTCTTTTGGTTTCTCCAATGTAGCTACTACCACAGAGGCACTTTAGTTTGTAAACGCCTGGGTACTGTATGTCTGGAAGAGCATCTTTTACAGATGGAACTAAATCACGGATTTTGTGTACTGTGTTGAATCGGACCTGGATCTTGTGTTTATTCAGGATTTTGGAGATCTTTTTAGTGACCCCTGCAATGTAGGGTAAGGTGATGGTTTTGAGTGGCTCCACAAGAGGATCCTTCTTCATGACTGGAGTGATGGCTTTGCGGATTGTGTAGTCGGAGTAGCCATTAGCCCTGAGAGCCTGGTGTACGTGCTTGAGTTCACTGGTAATGTGTTCCTGGTCGGAAATGCATTGGGCTCTATGGTATAGAGTCTTGATGAGGCAGTTCTTCTGGGATGGATGGTGGTGGGAATCCGGTTTCAAGTAAGCATCTGTATGGGTAGCTTTCCTGTAGACAGAGTGGCTCATTGAACCATCATGTCTCCTTTTAATTAAGACATCCAGAAAGGGTAGTTTGCCATCTTTTTCGACCTCCATGGTAAATCTGATGGCTGGGTGTATGGAATTGATGTGGTCGCGGAATTGGTCTAGAGCAGGCTGGCCATGTGGCCAGATGACAAAGGTGTCATCAACGTACCTCTTCCATAAGGTCGGGCGTAGAGTGGCAGTCTGGATGGCGTCAGTTTCAAATTTTTCCATGAATACGTTGGCTACAACCGGAGATAGGGGGGAGCCCATTGGGGTGCCCTCAGTTTGTTTGTAGAAAGTTCCATTCCAGGTGAAGTATGTGTTGGTTAAGCAATGTCTCACCAGGGGGGGTACATCAGTATGCAGTCCTTGATGAACCAGGTCTTCAATGATAGCGATGGTGTCAGGTACCGGGACTTTGGTGAACAAGGACACCACATCAAAACTGACAAGCAGGTCGTTTGGGGACAGGGAAATGTCTTTGATTGTCGATACCAGGTGAGTAGAATTTAGTACCGCAGAGGTGGTTTTTCCAGTGAAAGGTCGCAGTATATTCCAAATTCAATCACCTCTCCAGCAAAAAATCGGATCCACACACCGAAAAGATAGACGTCAACAAAGTCGTAATTAATCGCAGTAACAGTTCCATTTCTGATGGTCTGAAATCCGTTTTAGCTAAAGGTCTAAACTTTGCTGTCATACCGAGACACTTACCGGTTAATGATATCATTGCCCATGTCGACGTTGCACTCAAGGGCTTGAGTCACATCTCTGCAGACGTAGCAAGATCTGAAATCGCTGCAACCCTCAAAAACGCTAAGTTGCCACCTAGCAACATCAGCAAAGACGAACGTTTTGAATTATCTCAATTAAAAAAGAGGGATGATATTGTCGTTCTCTCAGCCGACAGTTTTGATGTGGTGTCCTTGTTCACCAAAGTCCCGGTACCTGACACCATCGCTATCATTGAAGACCTGGTTCATCAAGGACTGCATACTGATGTACCCCCCCTGGTGAGACATTGCTTAACCAACACATACTTCACCTGGAATGGAACTTTCTACAAACAAACTGAGGGCACCCCAATGGGCTCCCCCCTATCTCCGGTTGTAGCCAACGTATTCATGGAAAAATTTGAAACTGACGCCATCCAGACTGCCACTCTACGCCCGACCTTATGGAAGAGGTACGTTGATGACACCTTTGTCATCTGGCCACATGGCCAGCCTGCTCTAGACCAATTCCGCGACCACATCAATTCCATACACCCAGCCATCAGATTTACCATGGAGGTCGAAAAAGATGGCAAACTACCCTTTCTGGATGTCTTAATTAAAAGGAGACATGATGGTTCAATGAGCCACTCTGTCTACAGGAAAGCTACCCATACAGATGCTTACTTGAAACCGGATTCCCACCACCATCCATCCCAGAAGAACTGCCTCATCAAGACTCTATACCATAGAGCCCAATGCATTTCCGACCAGGAACACATTACCAGTGAACTCAAGCACGTACACCAGGCTCTCAGGGCTAATGGCTACTCCGACTACACAATCCGCAAAGCCATCACTCCAGTCATGAAGAAGGATCCTCTTGTGGAGCCACTCAAAACCATCACCTTACCCTACATTGCAGGGGTCACTAAAAAGATCTCCAAAATCCTGAATAAACACAAGATCCAGGTCCGATTCAACACAGTACACAAAATCCGTGATTTAGTTCCATCTGTAAAAGATGCTCTTCCAGACATACAGTACCCGGGCGTTTACAAACTAAAGTGCCTCTGTGGTAGTAGCTACATTGGAGAAACCAAAAGACATATCTCGGATCGCATCCGCGAACATAAAGCAGACTTGAAACACGGTAAGACGAACTCCTCTGCCGTGGCAGATCACTGTTACAATTCAGTGGGCTCACATGACATTGACTTCTCCAAGACGGAGGTTCTTTGCAAACCAACTGGCTACCATGAGAGATTCGTTCATGAGGCCATTCACATATACAAGCACAGAGACAATTTCAACCGAGAAGATGGATTCAGGCTCAGTAACCACTGGAAAGATGTGTTAAATCATTTCTGTTCTTAATTAATTGTAATTTTACGATGACCTTCAGACCGCAGCTCTTTCGCCAGCATTGCCTCTTAATACCTCTCACACCACGGTTAATGGTATGGTTTACAACATGGAGTATACTAGGGCTTCGCAGCTGTCTCTCTCCCCCTCCTCTGTTCCGACCATGGACGAACTCGTCCGTCTGAACGGGGCCCGTAGCTATCCGTGGTACGGAAATTTGAGGGTAAGAATCCACCCATTTTTTCGCCATATAGCATTGTGATATATAACGACTTATGGTTGGTAGCTTAGCTGATTGGAGAATATAGAGTTTATTGATAACATGAAGGTAATTTATATTTTAGTTTTTATTGGTTCACTATATAGTACTGTGAATAGCTCAGATGTGTAGTCATTTCTGTGACCAGTCACTAGCAAATCACCCAGTTATTTCAATGCTAAATTCGCCTAGTTATTTCAATGCTAAATTATCCTGTTTTGATTTGTACTAAGTGCCTCGGTGAATGTGTATGCTCTGACTTCAACGTAACTATTTCTGTAGCAGTTACAAGCGAATGCCTTAATTTAGCTATTTCAATGCTAAATTCTATGCTAATTCCTTTTAACAATGGGTGCCTCTGCGGATGTGTATGCTTTAACTTTTAACATAGCTATTTCTGTGACCAGTCACAAGCTAATCATTCAGCCTTTTCAATGCTAAATTTTATGCTAATTCCTTCGTCAAGGCTCTTTGTTCCTCTCACACAGCTTAAAAGCCGTGATCTGAACGTGGCTCTCTCACTCCAGCGCTGTCCTACCAGACAGTCTCGCTCCCTTCACCTGATGAAGGCCGCTTGTGTTGTGGCCGAAACGTCGTGAGAATATTATTGTGTTATTTTATTTTATCAATTTATTATTTTATTCTCATTCTACGTGACTTTACCGAAAGAACCAAAGAAGATGAATCATTGCAGTCACGAAAGCTTTAAATCGAAATTTATTCTTAGGCAGTAGTAGCTAGTTTTGCACAGAACTTCAACATTAGAATCAACTGAGTGTCCTTGTTGGCACGTGTGTTCTGCTACTGCTGAACACGGGTGCCAACAAATAATACATTATTTAAATGCATGCCTATAAAGGGCAGCATACTTCAATAGGGATTACCATTGGTACGGCTATTTTAATACACAATAGACAGGAAGGACAAGATCAAAGGGCTCTCATAATGCACATGCATAATGTACGTTGACTCGGTAATCTCCCCCCCCCCCCCCCCCCACTTTGCGCGAGAGTGCCACAAATCTGGCTGTCGCCTGATGAAGCTAGTTGTAATTACTGGCAAAACGTCGTACTCCAATTGTAAATGTTGTGGCTTGGCTCTCCAAAGTACCAGTGACGAATTGGCTTGTTCTGTTTCCGTGACAACCCTTACTAGTTGGCTGTGTCGAGTGGTGGCGGGTTTTAACGACACGTTTATATATGTATGCGATCTAATCCAAAAAACACCTCTATGGATGATATTGGGCGCGAAAGCCTACATGTTAAACCAAAATTTAAAATATATACAAAATAACAATAATTTCTAGTTTTCCTCATTCACATCGTGATTCGTATGAACAGACATGAGATGATTGAGACATGTTAAATCATAAACGTATTTATTAATATATATATACAGATAGTCCTCGACTGCAATGTCCTTGTCCACGTGCAAACAGAGTTAGGATAGCAGCCTCCTTTAAAAGCCAGAGTAGATTTATACGCTGTAGAAGACAGTTGACGAATCCTCGTTGCTTGATTCCTCCTCGGATCCCTTCAGCAGTGAGTCGTCACCAGTCTTCTCTGCCTGCTCATTCTCCATGTGGCACGGCTGGGGTGGGTGCAATACGCCAGGAGACTCCTTATGCAGCGAGCAGCGAAGCAGGCCCATCTCTGCCTGCTCATCCTCAACGTGGAATTGAGGAGATGGCGGTGAGCTGGGGGCATCGGTGAGGAGGGTGTTACGGAGACGGCCCAGCTCTGCCTGCTGCAGAATCGTCTGTACGACGAAGCGCTCGCGGCGCCTGCAGGCGCGCACATGGGATGGCGTGTCCGGGATGATGTATGCAATGCAGGCCTTCGTGAGTAACACCACGTGCTGCACACGTCCACACACAGGTAAAGGATTTTCAGTTTCAGGATTTGCATGTAAAGGGTGCTTACTAAATATAATATGGCAGCATCTTAAAGTGCTTTACATCTCAGGTCAACTATTCCGGGGACCTGAAGCCCAGGGATATTATATTGTTACGTCGTTTTTCCCAATTAAATTAAGTCATTTGAGTAATTTTTGAACATTTGGCAAATTATACCGAGACACTTTTTTTGAATTACTTAATGGGTTTTTTACGTTCACTATGCAGCAGGCAACATTTATGATGTGCAGTTAATGCACCCACAGTATTCACCTGGGCAGCCGCAAATTACCGCAACAATCAGCAAACACTTACACTCGGCCATGTCACCACTACAAAGATTCCCTGTGTAGCCTTTCACAGACTGAGACAAGTGCATCTATGAAGGGTGGCACAGTGCCTGTGGGGGTGGTGTGCACCTTTATCTCGCCAGTGATGATTTTCACACACTTCATCAAGTACTCATTTTAAGACAGAATCAACTTAAGGGAAGCTCAACACTGGTTCTAATATTTTCCACTGTTGTTGGCTGTGGCCAGAAATAGTACTCCGGTCACACAGGATTGGTAGCGCAGTTCACAAACAACTACGCAGCCGCTCCCCTTCCCACAAGCACACATGCTTACGTGTGACAAATTGCATCAACAACATGAATCGTCTGCTGCATGATGAAAGTGAGTATTGTATTACCACTATTATTTGTGATCTCAGAAATACTGTGCAATTGTGAGGTGTAATAGCATTACTGGCATTATCTGTAATGACCCATTGACAATGATCACGGTTTGCTCTGCTGACCTTAACAACTGCTCACAGATGAGTCTATACGATGGTGCAGTAGTGTAAGGCTTTGCACACTAGACTTGCAATCCAGAGGTCACGGGTGTGAATTGATCTTTGATCGTGGGAGTGTAAACAACGGTGAAAGGTTTTTTTTTTACATTCCACTGCCTCTATCCACCAAGCAGTGTAAGTGGAATACATCCAGTCAATTGGTCGGCTGAGTTTGGTGCTGTTCAGTGCGGGAACTCCCAGCTCTTCCCAAGACGTCTGTCCAGTGTGGAAGAGCAGTTCAAATACATCTTAAGGGTCTCTCTTGAGCTCCCTATAGCAGGAGCCCTTTTGCCATCAGTGACATGAGCAAGTAATTGGAGGGCTGTACCTTTATCTTTCAATGGGTTTATGAATGTGTGTGTGTGTGTGCATGTTGATGTGTACCTGCATGGCAATGACGAAGGCCAGCTTTGCCGTCAGTACTTTCCAGTACTGCTTGGTGACGGAGTAGGCTTGGGGATGATCCGGCGGGTAGCGATGACCTGGATACCTACACACATACAACCACAAGCACGCATGGACTATATTGAGCAAAGTGCCTCGAAAGTAGAGTTGGCGCTAAATTGAACAAGTATGGTTGTGCACAAACGGTATATGCGTTCACAGCCCTTTAAAAAATCCGCTTCTGAAAGAGGGCCTTCCCACAACGTGCAGCTTGTGGGGGCTCTATTGACCATGGTTCACGCTGGTCCGTACCAGGTTGGTGAAGGTAGGGAGTACAGATAATGGGAGAACAATATAGCACAACTATTAATTTTTCTGATCTACCCACTGCTGACAACCTAGCTCCAAAGTCGCCTACTGCACCTGCATTGTGCATGGTGTTCATCAATCTAAGCACGAACAAGGCTCAAGCCTGCTTGACTTCCGGAATCTAAGATTAGCTGTATTCGTGGTGATTTGGTCATAGTCAAGTAAGGTTATATTAAATATCGATCAATATGGTTATATTGATTATAGTTGTGTATGCCAGCAATTCAAAAACGTTACAGAAAAGGGTTGGTAGATCGCATCAATTTCCTAACTAACTGTGCTGTGAGGTGACCAGAAGATGGCTGTAGAGCAAGTGGTTTCATGTCTGTGTGGACCTTTAAGCTTCATTTCATTATCATGGGTTCTCCAGGACCTCTTATTGCATCCCACATGCATAAGACCACCTTAAACTGGAATCCCAATGCACGGTCTTCCTGAAAAGGGATCTTGAGACTCAATTAAGCAGTCGTGGATCGATAGATAAAGAAATAGCATTACTCTTTAGCAAGGTAACAATGAGCTGTAATTTATATCAATCTATTATTATATTTCTCTAAGTGGGACTTTGGTTGTGAAGCCATCCCACCCGTACCCACTGCTCCCCCCCTCCAATTCCCCCCCCACCCCCTTTACTGTCCCCACCCACCATGCACACTCTTCCCCCAACCCTACCACAACCCCTTACTACCCAACTAAGCCAAACCCTGTGTCCACGGTAAGGGGCAGGGCATAAACAGAGGTGGGGCCTAGGGGAAGTGTGGGTCTTAAAAGGAAAGTCACGGAGTGAAAAGAGGAAGAAAACGAGCATAATCAGGAAGGGGCGGAGCCAGGAGGACGCCACACCCAGAAGGATGTCGCATCTACCTGGACAACACACCCAGACATCAGTGCATCACATTCGCAGGGACGGCACCCCCGATAGCTGGGCATGACACTGAATGGCACAAACCTGCAGGTTGTGTGGATTGCCGGATCAAACCAGGCTGGCAGGATGTTGGGATAATTTTGCTCCTTGAAGTTGCTGATCTTGAAAATTGAAAAGCTGTCCTCCGTGTACCCATGCATTGTAGGCGAACCTGTGCCATACTCTGCTGAGTATCCATAATAATACACCAGGCGTGGGATGATGTCCGTTGTGAATGCCAAGATGCATGACTGTGGAATTAGCATACGGAGGCACAGCGATAGCGGTCACTTAGCATGCAATGATTTGACCAAGGCTTCTGAACATCTTACCTTGGCAATTACATTAATTTTCACAAATACAATTTGGGGGGTTGCTGCCAGAGTGAAATGGTTACCATATAAGGACTTGCAATCTGGCAGTCGTCAGTTCATTCTCCTGACACAACAGTTGAAGCAATGGATCATTTTCTTAAATCTCCCCCACCTCTGTCCAATTAGCAATATAAATGGGTTCATCACTGTTTTAGCGCAGGTAATTCCACATCTTACAACATGTCTGGTCATCATGGAAGAGTAGGCCAAATACCGTGTAGAGGGGTTCTCTAGAGCTACCTTTAGTTGAGGCCCTTCTGCCAGCAGTGACATGAGCAAGCAATGGCAAGGCTTTACCTTTTGCGATTTTGGGAGAGAGTGGATAGGAGCGGTGGTGCAGTGATTCGTGCACTGCACTTTGAATTCAGCACACATGCAATTGACTTCCAGCTACGACTAACATCAGTGACGAGTGATACCCGAACCGCTCCTGGTCCCCCACTATACCTCTTCTCAAACCTGCCAGGACCAGAATGGTGAAGTATGGTAAAAAGAACCCACACGGCTAACATGACATGTTATGTCACTCATAAGATGGGATATTGAGCGAGAAAGCGAGCGGACAATCTGGCGACTTACATTGGTGATTACAGAGAGGGTGGCAACGATACTCAGAATGTCGGCCCAGGCTCCAATTCCTCTTGCTCGTGAAACCACAGGCCTCCTCATCTTTGTTACGAGCTTCCACGTGTCGACCCGCACTTCGATGATGTTGTTGAGCAGTGCGAGCAATGGCGCAAGTGGAAATGATGCCACGAAGAGAGTGACAAACCCGAATTGGATAACTGGGGTATATTTTGAGAATGGGTAGGGGGGCAAGGATAGGATAATGAGTGAAACAGGATATAGACATACACTCTTAATGCTGTTATGTTGTGATTACTTTAAGCAAACAAAACATGTTTTCAATGCATTGAATGTGTTTTAGTCAAAGGAGACCCCAAAATATGGTCACATTTTCGTGTCATTTGTTCACAAAATTATCGTGTCCATTACATTGGCCACTGAGATGCGACCAGCCACTACCATCTTTAATGCTAAGCTCTGGTTCACCTGGGTTTCTTTTGCACCATTTTCCACCACTAGGTGGCTATAATAACTAGATCACATCCTGTATTGAGGACTCCATTAACCGTACCACACATTTTTAGGCATATGCACTGTGGCTGAAATGCCAACAAATCACAGCAGTTAACCACAGTGGACATGATGCACAAGAGTTTTAAATAAATAGTAAGGGGGAAAAACGTCAATCCAAGCTGACCAATGTAGCTGCATTGGTTAGCAGACAAGAGGAGCAAATATGTGCTCCTATTGTTTCTAAAACTTAACTCCGTACATATGCACATACGCGCATGCTCAAAGACAATTGTGTTCCAGTATATCCATAGATTGGTGCCTATGGCCGAATCACCCAGTATGCGTCAGATTTAATCAGATCCCAGAAGTTAAGGAGAGCTGAGCCTGAAAATTGGTTGGATGGGTGACCATGCAATAGTTATTGTGGGGTTGTGAGCAGCAGAGGACAGTGCAGCAAATTACATTGTTGTATTGTACATCTAAGCTCTTACATCTGTGCTCCCTGCCTTCAACAACCCGAAGTGTGGGTAATTTCCCTCCCACAACAATGTCCGACAGATACACAGGGGCCGTACACACGTGCCTATATAGTCAAATGATACCCAATTGTGTTTTTTTTTGTTATAATAAAGTAAAACGCGTTGACTCCGTAGTGTGATCCTCTGAGCTCATTGTACCCATCTCGAGGTATTCATCAAAGAGTCCAAGTGGGCTCTGGGGCTGTAGTTCCAAGTGTTTGCTGGAAGAAGTGTTTGGTAACTGGATAAGACCATCAATGAGAAGCCAGTTTAATCATGGTTCGGTGACAGAAAACCCAGAGTTTCACGGTTTAACCCAACATCCGAGCAGCACCACATCAGATCTCTAGACTCCTCAGCTCAGGCATACAGATATGGTCAACATATGCGTACATTAACTAATTTGTGAAATTATGAATTACATCCAAATTAAATGTAGTGTGTGCATTACTAGGACGTACCTAAAGGTGCCAGGTTGGGTTCATCCACCTTGGGGATGCTCTGCTCCACGCAGCCTCCTGCTTCCGTGCAGTCCATCCTCTTGATGTCCGAATTCTGGCTGTTGCTACTGCTGCAATTGGTGACGCTGGTGGTGGTCTTCTTTATTTTAATGGGCTTAGGTCTACTTCGCTTTTCCTTCTTTTTCTGCTGCAAGGCCATCAACACTTTCATGCTCGTAATAGGATCAAGAGCAGCGTATGGTTTATTCTCACTGACTGGTGAAGCAGTTTGTTGATGTGGAACTAGGCCAAAGCATTCAAGAAAATTGGATTTCATGTCATTTATCTTAATGCCGCTATCTTTTGTCGAAGTGTAATCATGTTCAGGCTTCGGTCTGTACAAAAACTGTGCGTGAAGACTTTCATGAGTTTTCAGGATTTCAATAGGACTTAAAAATCCGCAGACTGAGCACATCTCATAGGGCGATGGTGGATTCAACACCGCATTGGCAAAACTGCCGTTATTCACCAAACCTGGTGCACCCTTTATCATATAATCCTTTTCATGGGTCTTCATGTGCCTTTTTAATTTTCCTGGCTGATTAAACCTTTGTCCACATATGCCGCTCCATTGCTCACGGGTCTCCTTATGCGTTCTTACGTGGGCTTCTAGGCACCATGCCAGTTGGAATTTTTTCCCACAGACGTCACAAGAGAAAAGTTTTTTCGCTCTTGTAACTCTACCGGATTGAGGTGGGGTTGAGACGGGTGCTGGTGAAGTGCCATCGATGGTAAAGGCAATTCTCCCAGCACCACCATGACTCGCAGCGGAGTTGCTCTCGCACATCTGAAACAAAAGACAAAGGTCACGCGCATGACACCCGTGTCACGAGTGTACTCACAAAGGCATACTTAAGGTGACATAAGATTCATATATACTACAACTCATTATACCAGAACTCCACAATATTGCAGTTCCTATCATGTACGATTTTACCCTCTTATCCACCCAAGTAATATTTTGTTTCTAAACAACAATGACTAACTACCTCCATTTTTCTAATGTTACCCACCAAATAGGTCTTTCTGTATATACACACCAACAATATAATGATTGCCCCACACGTTCACTCCACTATTCACAACACTCTGACTCGCAATCTCCATGTAAGATTGTAATATCATTTCTGTATGAGGGCCCGTTAAGAAGTTTTGGGAATGGACACTTTTTTACAAACAACTACGTAAAATAGTCTTCATTAAAAGTACAGGATAGTACTACTAATGGCACTTATAAGGGAACGTCATTATCTCTCATGCTAATTATTACAATGTTAACTAGTTACCCAGGAAAGCTTAATTGCGTCTAAGTACTGCATTTTCAGAAAGGTCCCATTGCATTGAGATGTTTGCGTGAGTGGAACCCAGAGAGACCCCACCTTGCATATTGGGAAATAACACAACTCCACACAGATGGATTCAACCCACAAGCTCAAAGCATTCCCTGTTCAACAAAGTACTCAGTGTAATGTTTAATATAATTTATTTGGTAATATACAGTATCGTAATTGTATAGTGAATCTACAGCAGTGAGGTATACAGTAGGGTTGGTAAAATAATACATAGTGTAATATTACAAGTCTAATATTATTATAATCTAACGTATAGGGTAGTGTATAGTAACGCAGTGTATAATTCAATGTTGGGGTCTGTCTATGGCAGTTTATAATAAAAAATATTATTTTGAGGCATATCATAATATTTTTTGCGACATAGAAGTGTAATGTATAATAACTTATTGTTAGTAGCTCAGCTTAGTGGAGAATATATTGAGTACATTGATTATATTGATGTAGTTTATATTTAGTTCTTTCACATCGGTTTATTGTATGATAGTTGGGTAGTTGCAGTTCTTTAGCATCAATATACTAAATGCCTCTGTTGATATGTAAACTCTGACTTTAACATAGCTACTTCTGTCACCAGTTACATGCTAATTCCTCACATTAACATCATGCTAATCTCACAGTTACATGCTAATTTCTGACTTTAACATCCTGCTAATCTATCACATTAACACAGCTACTTCAATGCTAAATTCTTCTGTTGATATGTAAACTCCTTTGTCAAGGAGCTCTGCTCCTCCCACCCAGCTTAAAATATGCTGCCAAGCTTAGCAGTGTTCATTGGAGCGCTGTCTTTCCGACAGTTCTGTTTCTTCACCTGAGGAAGGCTACTTGTGTTGTGGCCAAGACGTCGTGAGAATTTTGTTATGTTTTGATTTTATTATGTTATTATTTCCCTTCTACGTGACTTTACCGAAAGAACCAAGAAGATGAATCCCTGCAGTCACGAAAGCTTTAAATCGAAATTTATTCAAATCAAGTTGTTTTATTTTTACCACAGTACTTTATGGAATCCTCAAGAATGAATGCATTTTTATAAGTATTAAACTATACTTGAAGATGTGTGAGAATGTAATTCTGCAGATGCAAGCACAGGCTAACTCGTATCTGCATATACAAGTTTCTGGGCCTCCTCACTTCACCAAACCCGCATTGACCGGCATGGTGAAGTATGGTTAAACAACTCCCACGAACGACATGGTGTGGGGGAGGCCTCTATCAAAACGCTGGATCGACAAAGGGCTGATACATGTCACGACATTGTACGTTAAGATCGTTCTCTAGTCAGCACAAGCCGTCTATGTGGACAATAGAGGGCACGACACACGTGTACACGATGTTTGTGTGCGTATATTCAGCGTGTGTATCACGTAATAATTATATAAGGTCGCGATTATGCTCAAAACGAACCAAATGTATAACATCACGAATAACTTTGGAGGTCTCCAGAGCCTGAACAATATTTGAAGTAGACACTGACCCTTGTCACGAGTTCTTATGAACTATAAACTAAACTATAAACTATTTCTATTTTACCAGGTAAGGCCCACTGAGCTATATAACTCTTATCAGAAGCGACCTGGACACAAATGATAGCTCAACAAAAGTGGCTTATCATGTGGACATTTATAGCAGCCAAGTACTCTGAACTCACGTTTCTAAATGTGGAGGGGAAAACCGAAGGACCAGGAGAAGAATCTACGTGACCACAGGGGAAAAAAATAAACAAATACAGAGCAGGCGTCAGGGTCTGGATGGAACCTCCACGCTGCTGTAGGCCTGGCGAGGTAGTTAACATCTCGACACCGCGGCGCCCCTTATTAAAAGCTTAGCCATGTCTAGCAAGGTTATTGACTCATTTCACTCGACTCACGGCACCACAAGTAATGTATTAAACAAATAAAACAATAATAAAGTAGAGAGGCGCTACTTACATTTAACAATGTTGTTGTTAACTTTAAAAGGAGCGCGCTTCTCTCTGGCTTGCAGTCCGGTGATCGCGGTCTCCTTTGCGATTGGTCAGCGCAGACGTCACCCAGGGTGACACTCCACGTCCCCTTTGTTATTGCACGCCCCCACGTAGGCTCGAGACTCCTCCTCCCACTTCCTGGATAAGCCACGCCTGTCGCGGCTGTGCCCCGCCCACTGTCGTGCAAGCCACGCCCCCGCGGATCGGGCCAAGCTCACCCCACGGTGAAAGCCCCACATCCACAATCGGAATCTTTATTTACAGGCAGTCCTCGACTTACGAACGCCCAAATTACAAACAGCCGCACTTCAGAACCAACTGGCATGAAATATAAATTATTTTATATCGCCTGAAAACGCGAACTCGCGCTTGTGAGTGAGTCCGCATGCGTGAGTGTGAGGAGGGGGCACAGGTGGTGCATCAGCCAGTCATCTCAGTCATCTCAGTCAGTCGACCAGTGGCACCCTTGGGTCTGCCCCGTGACCTCATGCCAGCGGGCGTTCGACACTTGACGTGGCCTTAAGGTGCACATGGCCTGGCACAAGCGTTGTGGTGACGTCACCGACACTTAGTGGCGAATGGCGGTTGTTGTTGTGAGACAGTGAGAGAGTGTGAGGTCGACTCAGCCTCAGATGAGTTCCTGGTGCGGTGTGGAGTGAACATCGCTACTGGGGGAGACAAAGGCGACCGTGGAGGCGAATCCTCCAGGTGCTCACCGACACACTCACTATGCAACTCACCAACATCACCAACCCAATCACCTTTCAAATCACACCTGGCAGCATCTGCACGCCACGTTGGTGGCCGGCAGGTGGCAGCATCTACACGCCGTATTCTTGGTTATGTCGGTAATGTCACGTCGATAGAAAATACAAATAATTAAATAAAATTGAAAATAATAAAAGCTTTTATTATTATTTTCAAAATAATAAAAGCTTTTATTATTTTCAATTTATCATTTGTATTTTTAAATGTAAAATAATAAAAAATTTTTTTTTATTAAATTCGATTATTTTATTTTCAAATCTACGTGACTTTACCGAAAGAACCGAGAATATTTTTCGATTTAAAGCTTTCGTGACTGCAAGGATTCATCTTCTTTGGTTCTTTCGGTAAAGTCACGATAAATGAGAATAAAATAATAAATTGATAAAATAAAATAACAATAAAATTCTCACGACGTTTCGGCCACAACACAAGCGCCTTCATCAGGTGAAGGGACGAGACTGTCTAGAGAACAGCGCTGGAGCGAACAAAGCCAAGCTCAGATCGCGACCTTTAAGCTGTGTGAGAAGAAACAGAGCGCCTTGACAAAGGAATTATCATAGAATTTAGCATTGAAATAGCTGAGTGATTAGCTTGTGACTGGTCACAGAAATGGCTATGTTAAAGTCAAAGCCTACACATCTGAGCTATTAACAGTAACTGGGTATACACTACACTAAATAATGAATACTATATACAACATGGAGTATAACAGCGCCTCGCAGCTGTCTCTCTACCCCTCCTCTGTTCCGACCATGGATGAACTCGTCCGTCTGAACGGGGCTCGTAGCTGTCCGTGGTGCTAAAGTTAAGGGTAAGAATCCACCAATTTTTTCGCCATATAGCATTGTGATATATAACGACTTATTGTGTGGTAGCTTAGCAGATTGGAGAATATATATAGTTTATTGATAACATTGAGGTAATTTATATTTTAGTTTTTTATTGGTTTACTATGTAGTATTCATTATGTAGTGTAGTATATACCCAGTTACTGTGAATAGCTCAGATGTGTAGGCTTTGACTTTAACATAGCCATTTCTGTGACCAGTCACAAGCTAATCACTCAGCTATTTCAATGCTAAATTCTATGATAATTCCTTTGTCAAGGTGCTCTGTTTCTTCTCACACAGTTTAAAGGTCGCGATCTGAGCTTGGCTTTGTTCGCTCCAGCGCTGTCCTCCAGACAGTCTCGTCCCTTCACCTGATGAAGGCCGCTTGTGTTGTGGCCGAGACGTCGTGATAATTTTATTGTGTCATTTTATTTTATCAATTTATTATTTTATTCTCATTCTACGTGACTTTACCGAAAGAACCAAGATTATGGCGTGTAGATGCTGCCATCTGCCGGCCACCAACGTGGCGTGTAGATTCTGCCAATTGAAAAATGAAAATAATAAATTGAAAATAATAAGCAAAAATCCAGATTCATATTCTTGGTTCTTTCGGTAAAGTCATGTAGATTTAAAAATAATCAAATACATTTAAAACAAAATAAATCGAATTATAAAAGCTTTTATTATTTTCAATTTATTACTTTTATTTGTAATTTTTAAATTGGCATAATCTACACGCCATATTCTTGGTTCTTTCGGTAAAGTCACGTAGATTTGAAAATAAAAAGAAAATAATTAAATGAAAATCATGAATTGTTATTATTATATTTTGATTTAAAGCTTTCGTGACTGCAGGGATTCATATTATTGGTTCTTTCAGTAAAGTCACGTAGAAGGGAAATAATAAAATAATTAAAAATATTTTTAAAAATATTGTTAAAAATTGTACTTTTCTTTTATTATTTATATTTTCTATCTACGTGACTTTACCCAAAGAACCAAGAAAATGGCGTGTAGATTCTGCCAATTTAAAAATACAAAAAAATAAATGAAAAATAATAAAAGCTTTTATTATTATATTCTTAGTTTTTTCGGTAAAGTCACGTTGAAGAGAAATAACACAACACCTCGGCCGTAGCAGATCATTGTTCTAATTCAGTAGGCTCACATGCCATTGACTTTTCCAAGACGGAGGTTCTTTGTAAGCCATCTGGCTTCCATGAGAGATTCGTTCATGAGGCTATCCACATATACAAGCACAGAGACAATTTCAACCGAGAAGATGGATTCTATCTTAGCAATCATTGGAAAGATTTGATAAATCATTTCAGTTCTTGATTGATTGTTCACGCTTACAGTGGCTTTCAGACAGCATACATAAAAACAAATTTCGTCTCCCCCCTCCTCTTTTCAAAAAATAGATGGACTAGTCCTGGGCAAACTGCCAATCGCTGCGCGTGACGCAAACGTGATTTTTTTTATATATAAATAAATAAATAAGTATGCCGTTTTCAAAATAAATTTATGCAAACCGACACACCTGATGATGACCGTTTGAGTTATGGTCGAAACGTCGTGAGAATTTTTTATTGTTTTATATATATTTTGTTATTTTGTTGTTTCTCTTCAACGTGACTTTACCGAAAAAACTAAGAATATGAATTACTGCAGTCACGAAAGCTTTAAATCAAAATTTAAGCTTTTATTATTGTCAATTTATTATTTTAAAATAAAAATTTTGTTTCATTTTTTTATCTCTGTGACTTTACCGAAAGAACCAAGAATATGAATGTGGGTTTTTTGCTTTTATTATTTTCAATTTCACACTTTTGATTTGATTTGATTTTTTTTTCTATCAACGTGACTTTACCGATAGAACCAAGAATATGGCGTGTAGATGCTGCCAATTTAAAAATTAGAATAGATTGAAAATAATAATCAAAAATCCAGATTCATATTCTTGGTTCTTTCGGTAAAGCCATGTAGGTTGGAAATAAAAATAATAAAATTAAATAAAAAATACAAAAAATAAATGGAAAATAATGAAAGCTTTTATTATTTTCAATTTATTTTAATTTGTAATTTTTTTTTAATTGGCAGAATATACACGCCATATTCTTGGTTCTTTTGGTAAAGTAACGTAGATTTGAAAATTAAAATAATAGAATTAAATGAAAAAATACTAAATCATGAATTGTTAGTTTTTTACTTTTCTTTATTATTTATATTTTACCCAAAGAACCAAGAATATGGCGTGTAGATGCTGCCACCTGCCAACGTTTGTGGCCACCAGATGGCAGCATCTACACGCCAGATTATTGCTTCCTTCGGTAAAGTTATAATAAAATTAAAATAATAAATTGAAAATAATAAAAGCTTTTCTTATTTTCAATTTATTATAAAATAATAAAAGCTTTTATTATTTTCAATTTATTATTTGTATTTTATTTTTTTATATTTTAAAATTTCAAGTAATAAATTGAAAATAATAAAAGCTTTTATTAGTTTCAATATATAATTTATATTTTTCAATTGAATTGAATTATTTTTATTTTCAAATCTACGTGACTTTACCTGAAGAACCAAGAATATGGCGTGTAGATTCTGCCAATTTAAAAAACTTAAACAATAAATTGAAAATAATAAAAGCTTTTATTAGTTTCAATATATAATTTATATTTTTTAATTAAATTGAATTATTTTTATTTCAAATCTACGTTACTTTACCTGACGAACCAAGAATATGGCGTGTAGATTCTGCCAATTTAAAAACTTTAATAATAAATTGAAAATAATAAAAGCTTTCATTATTAAAAATTTATTTTTTGTATTTTTAATTTAAAAAAATTAATTGTATGTTATTATTTTAGTTTTATTTCTATCTACGTGACTTTACCGAAGCAACCAAGAATATGAATCTGGGTTTTTGCTTATTATTTTCAATTTCTTATTTTTATTAGTAACTTTTTAATTTGGCAGAATCTACACGCCACGTTGGTGGCCGGCAGGTGGCAGCAAAATAAAAATAATAAAATAATAAATTGTAAATAATCAAAGCTTTTATTATTTTAAATTTATTATTGTATTTCTTTTCATAACAAATTGAAATTTTATTATAATAAAAGCTTTAAGTATAGCTTTTATTATAATATTAATATAATATTACAATCAAAGTTTTTATTATAATAAAAGCTTTTATTATTTTAGGATTCTCCTCCACGGCGGCCTTTGTCTCCCCCAGTAGCGATGTTTACGACACACCGCACCAGGTACTCATCTGAGGCTGAGTCGACCTCACACTCTCTTACTGTCTCAAAACAACCGCCATTCGCCACTAAGTGGTGGTGACGTCACCACGACGCTTGTGCCAGGCCATGTGCACCTTGAGGCCACGTGAAGTGTCGATCGCCGGCTGGCAGGAGGTCACGGGGCAGACCCAGGTGCCAATGGTCGACTGACTGACATGACTGAGATGACTGGCTGATGCACCACCTGTGCCCCCTACTGTGCCAACTTGCTGAGCTTTAGCCACCCGACGCTCCGCTCGTTTTTCTGAGCGTCGCTCCTCCGCCCTCCGTTGTTGTTGGAGGGCGACTGCCTCCAACTGCCCAGTAGCGTCCTTCACAAGCCTCCTCCACAGAGGCTGATCTTGACACCACTGGTACCAGTCATCGGCAAGTCCACTCAGCTCCACATCCTCCTGTACAACATCACTCCATCTCTTCTCAAGTCCGTGCCACGCCCGTTAAGCTCCATCAATCCGGCCGAACAAAAGCTGTTTGGGCATGCGGTGATTGGGCATGCGGGCTACATGCCCAGCCAACACAGCCTTGCCTGCTGGAGGAGCTCGCCGATGGGACTTTGTCCAGATCTTTCGAGAATTTGTGAGCTCCTCACACAATCCAGCCTGGTTAAACCTAGGATTGATCGTAGGCAGGCCAGCCTAAATGTTTCTAACCGGTGAAGATGCTGCATTAGGGGGGTCCACGTTTCGCAAGCGTAGAGAAGGGAGGGAATGACTGTGGCCGAGAAGACCCGAAGCTTCATGCGGAGCGACAGACCAGGTAGCTTCCACACGTTACACAACCGATGAAAAGATAATGCCGCTCGACTAATTCGGAGTGAGACCTCTGTTGTTAAACCGGAACCGATCATGAGCACACTGCCCAGGTATGGGAAACTCTCCACTCTCTTCCCAACTGCCCCATCACCGATTGGGAGTTGTGGGGGTGGAGTGCCCGATGGCACAAAATACCCAGGCAGGTGCTTCTTTTGGTGGGGCTGATGGTAAGGCCCCACCTCTTAGTGGCACACTCCAGTTTCAGCAGCAGCGCCTCCAACTCTTCCTCTGAATGAGCAGCAATTACCAGGTCGTCGGAATACATAATGTGGTTGACCAATAGGGAGCCATCCCTTGACCGCACCCGGGCATCGATCAGCCTCCCATTATATCTGTACCAGACGTAAATTGCTCTGGTACAGCTACTGAAGACTTCACGAACTATGTGGTCGAAATAGATGTTAAATAATGTTGGAGCCAGAGGACATCCCTGTCGCAGGGAATGGCTCTGACTCCCGGCTACGTAGTTTTACCCGGGCCTGCTCACCATCATGAAGGTACTTAATGAGTGTGAGCAGAGGGTCAGGGACTCTGAAAGCACGAAGAAAAACCCAGAGCCCAGGCCTACTGATGGTATCATAGGCCTTGACCAGGTCAATAAAGCAGAGATGTAGGTCTTGTTGGAATTCCCTCCACCTCTGCTGCAGCAGACGGACAGAAAATATGACATCTGTGCAGGACCGCCCTTTCCTGAAACCGCATTGGGGCTCCGCAAGCCTCTGCTCAGCGTACCTAGCAAGGCGATGTTGAATAATCCTTACCAGGACCTTTCCCGGCACACTGAGTGAGATGCCCCTGTAGTTGTTACAGTCTGTGCGGTCCCCCTTCATAAAGAGGGGGACCACCAGGGCATCCTTCCAATCCTGTGGAACCCATCCAGTGGCCCAGACTGTTGTTATGATGTCATGTAGGGCAGTCTACGCACAAACGCAACCCTCCCTCAGCATTTCGCTTGGGAGATCATCTCTGCTCGGTGCCTTTCCTGGTCTCAGACTCTGGATCGCCCTCAGTACTTCCTCAATGGATGGTACCTCAGCCAGCCACTCACAGGGGGTGACTTCCTCCTCTAATATTTGAGGCACCGCATCCTCAGCAGGGTCATCCCCACTTTGTCCCATGATGTTTTCCAGGCTGAGGGATTCCCCCTCCCCCAGGACCTCACAGAAATGCTCAGCAAATCTGCAAACCTGTCCCTGGGGGTCGGAGATTGGATCACCCTTCGTTTCCCTAATGGTGGTGTAGTGGGTATAAATTGACGAATACACTTCTGATGAGGCAACACGATATTTATTGTCTTCCTTACAAGTCTCTAACACAAAGGGTATATCGGTCCCTTTACCCGATACCTGGGGAGGTATGGCCTCCGGATTATGCGGGCCCTATCACTTGGTACCCCGTTACCCTTCGTCCTCCGGCTGGGACCCTAGGAGAGGCTATTTGACCTGACCGTACCCGGTCCGTGGGTCCTGACCACTGGCCTCACTGAGCTCCGGCCCTTAAAAGGACAACGGAGCTTGGGGTCCAGAGTCCTATCTTCAGCCCAGGTCTTCGTTCTTCAGCTTGCAGATGACTGAGCCAAACCTCTGAGAGGTCCGGCTTATGGTTCGTGGCTTGCTCCGCCCTAGCCACGCTTCCCTTCTAGAACGTTCTGGAAGGTGACATCATCCCCCGGTTCCCCCCTCCCGGGGCCCCGGGGAATGTGTCCCAGGATCCGTTTGCTAGGGTTTGTCGTTGGCCCCTTTTTGGGCCATGGACATTAGCCCTGTCGTGATAGCGCTTCCGCCCCCTATTGACGATAAGGGGAAGCTACCAGCCCACAGAGTGGTGAGTGACGATTACCCCTACAATGGTAATAGGTGTGGCGCTGTAGGTTACTTTTTTAATGGAGTTAAATAGGGATTTGTGATCGCGGGCCACTGAGGCAGACTCCATCTCCTCAGCAACCCGCGACCACCACCCATCCTTGCAGCGCCTCACGGCTCTCCGAACCTCCGAGCGAAGGCTGCGGTAAGCCTCCTCATTCTCTGACGTGGGATGCTGTAGACGATTAGAGTGGGCCTGTCGCTTTTTCTCAACCATCCTGAACACCTCCTCTGTCAGCCAGGGTCTCTGGGGAGGTCTGGACCGCGTACACAAAGCAGTCATTGCAGCTGCATGAGTCACAGACCTAAACCTCGCCCATTTACCCTCGACATCAGGAGGAGTGGGGGACGATGCTGTCTCACTCACACTCACAGCGCGAGGCCGACTCATTACATCTCGCGGAGGATCGCGCTGCTGAACAAAAAAAGTTCCGCGGTTTCAGTTTGCAAGTGCGAGTTCGCGTTTTAAGGCGATGGGGGCCATCCATAAATGACGTCACGCACCTGGGGAGGGGGGGTCAGACATTTGTGACGATGTGTGACGAGGAGGGGGGGGGTTTAAGAAATGTGACGTCACATCAAAATGTGCAACTTTAAATAAATATAGACAACACGTTCTACTTAGGTAAATAGACTTTTTAATGTTTTCTCCGACAACAACTGAGTGCAGCACCACATTAAATACGCACTACAATGACAATAGTCTAAAGCGATTTGAGTCATGTTTAATTTTCAAAATGTAAATATGATTTTGGGGGGGGGGCAGAGCTTTGTGACGTCATATTTGAGGGGGGGGGGTCTGACTTTTTGTGACGCCGTGTGACGAGGGGGGGGGTCAAAAATCGTCCAAAATCGCGTGACGTCATTTATGGACGACCCCATATAAAATAATTAATATTTCATGGCAGTTGGTTCTGAAGTGCGACTGTTTGTAATTTGGGCGCTCGTAAGTCGAGAACTGTCTGTAAATAAAAATTCCAATTGTGGATGTGGGACTTGCTGGTAACAGCTTCTCTTCACAAGGCAGCAGACATCGCGGCTGTCGCGATTTTCACCTGAAGACGATGGCTTGTGTTGCTATCGAAACGTCGTGATTTATTTTGTTTTATTTCTACCTACGTGACTTTACCGAAAGAACCAAAGAGTATGGATTCCTGCAGTCACAAAAGCTTCAAACCAAGATCGGTTTGAATTATTTATCGAGTGTGGGTAGAATCTGTGCAGAGTTGTGCTGTTTCCCCATGTGCAAGGTGGGGGTCTCTCTGGGTTCTACTCACACAGAGCCAAACGCTCATTAATGTAATTGCCAAATATCTCATTGCAATGGGAAACTTCTGAAAAAAAATCAGTCTTTAGACTCAATG
This sequence comes from Petromyzon marinus, assembly GCF_048934315.1. Taxonomy (NCBI): domain Eukaryota; kingdom Metazoa; phylum Chordata; class Hyperoartia; order Petromyzontiformes; family Petromyzontidae; genus Petromyzon; species Petromyzon marinus. Next base: position 2,411,315 of record NC_133683.1, read on the forward strand.
AGGCTTTCCTGGGTAAATAGTTAATATTGTAATAATTAGCATGAGCAATAATGAAGTTCACTTATGAGTGCCACGGATAGTACTATACTAGACTTTTAATTAAGAATATTTTACGTAGTTTTTTTGAAAGAAAGTGTCCATTCTCAACACTTTTTGACGGGCCCTCATGCAGAAATTATATTGCAATCTTACATGGGGATTGGGAGTCAAGTGTGTCATGGATAGGGACTGAACGTATGGTGCTATAATTAGCTTTCTGTTGTGTATATGCAGATAGGATCTCTGGTGGGTAACATTGGGAAAATGGAGATAATTAGTAATTGTTGTTCATATACAAAATCTTATTTTGGTGGTGATTTGAAGCTTTCGTGACTGCAGAAATCCATACCCTTTTGTTCTTTCGGTAAAGTCACGTAGGTAGAAAAATAAAATAAAAAATAATATAGTACGTTTCGATCGCAACACAAGCGGTCGTCCTCAGGCGGAAAAAATAATCCGCTGCATCTCCGACCAGCGCCACCTAGCCAGTGAACTGGAGCACATATGTGGGTAAATAATCGGTGGCGAACTTCTTGTGAGGCAACACGATATTTATTCACACTCTATTTTACAGGGTCCCTAACACAAAGGGGTAGCGGCCCCTTCACCCGATACCTGGGGAGGTATGGCCTCCGGACTACACGGGCCCTAACACTGGGAACCCGTTAATTCCCCGTCCTCCGGCTGGGGGCCCTAGGGGAGGCTCTGCTGACCCGACCGTGCCAGGGTCTTCGGGTCCTGACCACTGGCCTCACTGAGCTCCGGCCCGTGGAAGGACGACGGAGTTTGGGGTCCAGGGTCCTATCCCCCAGGACCTATCTTCCCTTGACCACTGGCCTCACTGAGCTCTGGCCCTTTGAAGGACGACGGAGCTTGGGGTCCAGGGTCCTAACTTCAGCCCAGGGGCCAGTGACGTGTGAGCTGGTCCCAATGTGCACCGGCAAACATTTACCGCCAGGTGGCCCCAGTGTTCATTGCCGTCCACACGTGGATACCTGAAGCCCATGTCAATCCACTGCTGGATGAGTCCCGCAATGAAGATACAATCAGTACATCCACTTTGCTTTTGGACTCCACCTGTTCCATTGGCGGCCGAATGCGAATCTAAATGTGCATACGTTAGAGACTGGTTAATGCGCATAGAAATCAAACCAATTGACCTGCGACATTTGCCACATCAACTTTTGTAGAATTTTAGATGTGCATTACAGCTACTTTAGCCGGATGGTTGTGGTGGCTATGTATGCCTGTAATCAACGACTACGTGGAGGTGAGGGTTGGTGGATCACAAAAATGTTGCGACAACTCCCACCCCTTGGTCGTCAAGGAGGTAGAGAAGGCGGTGTGGAATAATGTGGACTCCGCCTGTTCCATCTGTAGATTTGTGATAGAGCGTTGGCCCCTCATTTGCTTGGATTTCTCCAGGTGCTCCGATTTCCTCCCACATGTAAACACTCATTAATCTTGATTGGAAGCTGTCGTGACTGCAGGAATCTATACTCTTTGGTTCTTTCGGTAAAGTCACGTAGGTATAAAAAACAAATAAAAAAAATCGTCAATTGCTTGTGTGGCGATCGAAACGTCGTGATCCATTATTATTTGTTCTACCTACGCGACTTTACATAAACAACCAAAGAGTACAAACTCTCATTAATTTGCCGATAACATCTTTATATAAAGAGGACAACAGAGCATGGGCAGGAGTGGTGGGGGGGGGATGTTGCCAGCTGCTCACCATTTGACTGCCGCCTTCCCTCGTCTATAGTTCCTCGCGCCAAAGTGAAGGAATTCTGTGTGCCAGTTACAATTATCACTTGAATGTAACTTGATGTTTCAATGAAAACAGCCACAGATTTAATCCTGAAAATCTTTATTTTTCACATGCAGTGAAACAATGTTGTTAGTAGGCTTGTTTCCCTGGGAAAGCCTCACTGAGTCTCAAGACTCTTTTTCAGGAGGGGCCTGCCAACTTTTCGCAGGAGTAATTTGGATGTTTGGCTAGTACCAGTTACATTGTATGTTGTTGTTGTTTTGCTATGGGAGTAAACCCATGCAGAGAAAGGGACCAGAATGAGGAAAGCGAAGCCAGGCAGTCCTTCAGAAGATGTCATGCACGGGCGTGACCACTGCACCACCCTGCCGCCCAAACAAAAGTAATTTAAATAATGTACAATACTGACAAATAAACCCTATTAGTATCAACTGAATTTCTGGCCAATATGGCACGTGTATAGCTGCATCGGTGTTTCTAAAAGTTGTGTTCACATTGCCTGAAATTAATAATATAAATAACAGATTTCCCACCTCTGGTTTCATTTGGATTACCGGTTGTCCTCATTATGTGTATCACAGGTAATATGGCAAGGAAAATATTACGCAGCACGAGTTGTAGGATTAGGGCAATTATGGTGACACACGTGACCCCCTCTACACAAGAAACAGCTAAGATTCATATTCTTGGTTCTTTCGGGAAAATCACGTCGAAGGGAAACAATAAAATAATACAAATATAAAACAATTAAATTCTCGCGACCTTTTGACTGCAACACAAGCAATCATCATCAGGTGTGAAAACCACAACAAGAAAATTTGAAAGAACCAAGAATATGAATCTCTGCAGTCACTAAAGCTTTAAATCAAAATTTAACAGCTGAGAGTCAATGCTGTGGTGTTGTGCGATTGGTGCAAGCGACCCATCATTGTGTTTTGATGTTGAGCTGTTAAAATTGCACTGTTGTGGGGTGAGGTCAAGGCCGATGACTGCTTCCAGCGGTGTCAAGATCAGCATTTTGAAGAGGCTCGCGGAGGATGATACTGGGCACTGGGGTGCAGTCTCCCTCCATGAACAACAGAGGGCAGAGGAGCGACGCTCACAACAACAATTGGCGGAGCACCGCGCGTATAAAACACAAAGTTGGAAGAAAGTTTATCTCGGGGAGTTAACCCACAACACCTGGGTCTGTCCCGCGTGTTCACACGATAACGCGTTTTCACTACAACGCGTTTTCTTTACTTTAGGGAACGCTTCTCGCACAACGCGGAACGCGCTCCATCACAACGCGCTTTCTGAGCGGACTACTTTCTTGAGCAGTGAAATTAATTAAAATCTTTTGCTCTGCCATTTGATTTTAAATTACGACTCTTCAAAGAGCTTTGGTTGTAGTAAGCAATATTTGAATTTGTTTAAACGACCTGTATTCTCTTACAACATGTTTTATATTCCTAGGCATTAAATGTGTACTAAAGATTCAGACTAATTGTAAATCTAATGGGACCACTTTAATCGATGTCCGTTAATATATGTAGGCGTGGTAAGGTTTCGAGACGCACTCGGCGATGCGTGAAACGCAGTCCGTGTCCTTCCTCGTCCATTTGTCTTCATTCCAACGTCAACTTTGTTCTGCCGGTCTCTCTCATTAAGGCCACATGGCCACACTGTGTCTCTTAGTTCTTGCAAGCTAAGCTGGAGTCAGTCTCTCTCATTAAGGCCACATGGCCACACTGTGTCTCTTAGTTCTTGCAAGCTAAGCTGGAGTAAGTCTCTCTCATTAAGGCCACATGGCCACACTGTGTCTCTTAGTTCTTGCAAGCTAAGCTGGAGTGAGTCTCATTAAGGCCACATGGCCACACTGTGTCTCTTAGTTCTTGCAAGCTAAGCTGGAGTCAGTCTCTCTCATTAAGGCCACATGGCTACACTGTCTCTTAGTTCTTGCAAGCTAGCTGGAGTGAGTCTCTCTCATTAAGGCCACATGGCCACAGTGTGTCTCTTAGTTCTTGCAAGCTAAGCTGGAGTCAGTCTCTCTCATTAAGGCCACATGACCACACTGTGTCTCTTAGTTCTTGCAAGCTAAGCTGGAGTGAGTCTCTCTCATTAAGGCCACATGACCACAGTGTCTCTTAGTTCTTACAAGCTAAGCTGGAGTCAGTCTCTCTCATTAAGCCACATGGCCACACTGTGTCTCTTAGTTCTTGCAAGCTAAGCTGGAGTGAGTCTCATTAAGGCCACATGGCCACACTGTGTCTCTTAGTGCTTGCAAGCCAAGCTGGAGTCAGTCTCTCTCATTAAGGCCACATGGCCACACAGTGTCTCTTAGTTCTTGCAAGCTAAGCTGGAGTCAGTCTCTTTTCGACATATGTCCCACCAAATTCTGTAATAATAATGTTCCAGTTTCTCTATATGTTTTTAAATTTAGATTTAAATAAATCTACATTTTAAAATCCACAAATCTGGCTGCCTCCTGATGATGCTGGTTGTAATTACTGGCGAAACGTCATACTCAGATTGTTAATGTTGCGGCTTTGCTCTCTAACACACAACCGGTGTGCTGTACTAGTAACGAATTGGCATGTTCTGTTTAAGTGACAAACCTTACTAATTGGCTGTGTCGGGTGGTGGTGGGTTTACCGACATATTTTTATATTTACGCGATCTTACCCAAAAAACCTGTATTATGTAAAAATACATTTATTTTCCCCCTTTCTTTTTGGACAGTTTCAAATCTCTAACGTCTTTCAAATTGTTCTGATGTACAGTGCTACATTTTAAATTACTGTCATGTTTGCAACGGGTTGTTTAAAATATATTCAAATGGTGTAGATTCATGTTTAAACTCGATTCGAATCTGCATTCATCATTTTCTTCTTAAGCAGTCCGTAACCACAATTGGTACATCGATGCATGACTCATTTGATTATGGTTTGTTGGTCTTAATTTATCAATTAAAATGTTATTGAGTGTGCCAAATCCTAAAGAGTGGCGTTTGAGTCGACCTTATTTTATATTCACATGTGAAACGCCTGTGCACATGAATGTAATCCAGTTACACACTCTCCTACTTGTTCATCAACTCTCTTCGTGGTGTAGATTTGATGGCTTGTATAGCAACCATAAACAAACGCAACAAATCCGGGTGACTCATGATCCATGATTCACGATGCCAGTGGGCCAGGTTTCACTTTCAACCTGTGTGGCATGAATTAAACGCACCTGTAAATTTGACCTGAAATGATTGCACAACAATTGCCCCGCCTTCATGGGATGTTTATCCTCCACTGTTTATCTGGCTTTGACCTGAATTATATAAAAGTGCGGCTCTGCAACTGCTGTAGAGTCACATTGGTATAAACGCATTTTACAATATGAACAGCGCATTGAAAACGCGTACTATTTTATGTATTGTTTAACAAGTGTGTTTACAAATCCACACTGTGAAACACGATGATTGACACAGGGGAGTAGATTATGTTTTCGATAGTGTATTTAAATAGAGCTACTGTAGGTAAGTAGTTTTCAGTTTTAAAGGCATAGTTTAACAAGACAACACTTGCCACCATCCTTCAAACCCATTGGTGAAAAAGACCACAGTTTATGTTTACATTATAATATGTTTACATTATATACAATATATAATATAATGTTTATATTATAATATAATGTTTACATTATATATAATATAATGTGTATATATAATATAATGTTTACATTATAATACAATGTTTACATTATATATAATATAATGTTTATGCAAGAGCCGGGGACTTATGGGACCCCGGGGTCCCACCATAAGGTTCATATGAATGGTTACCTAATAACTTTTGAAACACGGTAATCGCTGTGAAGTGCAGTTTCCAATTCTTATTGTTGACTCAATCTCTCTGGCCTTTCTATGCAATATGAAGAAGGGTCATTGCCCGAAACGTCGCTTATCGGATGTTTTCCCTTTTTCAAGGCCCCAGTGCTACTGATGCATGAATTTGTTTGGTATTTGAAATGATACGAAGGCTCAGCAAGTGATTCCGTGCAGACATAAACAGAAGCAATACGCGCCACCCCAGCCACCCATGTCGCGAATCAATCGATTATCGCGATTGAGGGCTCGTGAATAAATTCTAGATTCAACGCCTTGTTTTAAAACGTGAACACAGCCGGCTCTAGTGACTGGAGTGGGTGCGTGTTGGACAATGTGAAACAATGACACGCAACGTATACAAATCTAAAACATAAATTCTTACGCACGCGATCGGGTGTGCATATCGCGATCTTCAGGATGAATGATCACATCCGAATCAATGCGTCGTCGTTGCTCCCCTAGCATGCGCTCTGCGTAACCCGCTCGTGTTGTTGTTGTTTGCGGCAGAGTTTAGGACCTTCGTGGCCAAGAGCCGCAGCTCCCGAGGCAAAGGAGTGATGGCACGCTTTCAAGGTGCCGGACTTGCTGAAGCATCTCATGGAACGATACGGGGCTCCGGATATTCACGATCTGGGCATCCGTATCACCAGCATACCTCTGGGCATTTCCGTACGTGCCGTGCCTGCGTGTATGAGCGTGTGTGTGTGTACGTGTGTATGCATTGCGTCGCTTGTTGACTGCGAATTGTATTATTATTGGATGCCTCAAGTAGACTCTTTGGTTCTTTCGGTAGAGTCACGTAGGTATAAAATAAAATAAATCACGACGTTTCGGGCGCAACACAAGCGTCCGTCATCAGGTGGGAAAGCCTTGGTGTGCTGCTGAGGCAGACTGTTTTAAATGGTTTGAAATGTGTGTAGCCCATGGGTCATAAAGAAGTGGCCAGGGCTAGTGATGTTAACGTGAGAAATTAGCGTGTAACTGTAAGGTAGGAAAGCGGCCTCCTCCTCGATTTTACGTGACTTTACCGAAAGAACCAAAGAGTGTGGATTCCTGCAGTCGCGAAAGCTTCAAATCAAGATTGCCTCAAGTATGTATTGTTGTTGCCCTTGAGGGGGTTTACTTTCTGAATTAAATGCGTTCTGGAATTGCTGACACACAGCCACAACGTACGTGTTGCTGTGTTCACACCTGAGAGTGACACTGCATCAGCCTTTTACCAATATTCCCCCGCCCCTGCGTTTGCCTTACATGGCCACAATGCTGAGCTATCCTCAGTTGCTCAGGCACACAAGTTTCACACCTGTCTCCCTGTCAAGTGAATGTGGTGTATCCTTTTGTCATGCAGTCTGAGACAGACTTCCAACACGACTTCAGTTTTGGGGGTGCAGTGCTGTGACAAGAGCACTGAAGTAACTGCTCGTGTAAGTACATCATGTTAATATATATCGTATTGAAGGCTGAGGCCTATTTTACTTTACCGTTCCTTACAGAAATATTCTTTCCCGAGTCTTTGTGCATTTGTCGCTTGTTTCAGAGGTTCGCGATTCGATCCCAGGAGTCGCCCTAGTTAATATTGCGGGTGTATTATCCAAAACTGCATTTCTATATGCTTCACAAATAATGTAAAAAAAAAAATCCCGTGTTGTTATTAATGAATGAGGAGGACATGTGTGCCGGCGTCAGAATCAAAATTTGCAAATCTAAACAAGTACTCAGAAATGACTGGATTGGGTAAAACCACAAGTATATATGTTGAACTTCTTTCGCACTGTACGTAGCCAACTGTGCTAATCGGAGGTGTGGAGGGCAACAAACTGAACACAAAAAGCAGTTCTAAAGAAATTCTTTTCAATCTAGATTTAAAAGTGCATAGCTCCAATGGCTTCCTAATATCGGAAGGAAGAGCATTCCAGTTGGCCGCAGAAGCCCATCTGAAAGCGAGTGATGCGGTAACTGTCTTTGTTCAATGGCTTGCCAAAAGCCACTGCTGCTAGGATGATCCACCAATCCCATCTCTCGATTGCAATCGTGCATTAGCAGCACACCTTGCATTCGCTGTTGAACCACTCGTCCATCACGTGTTCCATCATCGCAACTACAGCACTGCCCTGCACCTGTGGCCGCCACAGTTGCTAACATTGTGTTGTTTGTTGAGGTGATCGGCAAGGCCCAGAAAGGCGAGTGGGAGGTGATGGACCGTGGGCTGGCTCGCATCGAGTGTGACATCAAGCAGGAGGTGGAGGGCCGGCCACACAAGATCAAGAAATACCTGTTGGAGTCGTTCCCCTTGCCAGGGACGAGCGCCGATCTTCGCCGACAGTTCACGACACAGCCGGCGACCTAGATGGTGCTGCAGGTCTTCCAGAATGCCGAGGACATCTTTGTGAATAAGCTGAAGAAGGTGGGGCCCATGGCGTCTGGACTTAATGCAACAAAATTACCGTGCGAGAAAGTCCATGCATTTGCTTACATTTGTCAAAGATTTTCCATAATACATTTGTCCTCGGAATTATTTAATGAGTGATAATCGCCATACGTTTCAAGTCTGTGGATACTTCCACCATTATCAAAAAAACTTTCTCTACCACTGAATTAACTCTCCTCTATAATATTTAGGGCCATCGCTTTCACAAAATTCAGTCACACGTTGAGACAAAAGTAAGGGGGGGGCATTGAAATTGGTCGGACATCTATGCATGTGTCACCTTCTATTTGTCCCAACAGAGTGATATGGCTGCAAGTGGTTTGGGTCCTTTATTGTTTCCACCACCAGTGTGTGCAGGACTTCCTGGGGCAGGTGAAAGGGGACACGCTGGCCGGGAAGCTGTTTCAGTTGGCTCTGTGCTGTGGCTCCCTCGAAACTCCTCGCGACCTCGTGGTCAAGGAGAAACCGGCCGCGTTTCTCGGCAACATCAGCACTCCCGACACCAGACCGCCGCTTCTTCCGGGGAGTAAGGAGACAAACTTGCATATACAGTAGACTCTCGATTATCCGCGCTAATTACGGGGAAGATGGCTGCGGATGATAAAAAATCTCGGATGATCCAAAGATATCTATTTTCTGCGGATCTCTATGCCACAAACTAACGATCAACCGATCAATGCACGTGGTCGGTGATAAAACTTTCCTGCTCCCGAGCAGAAGACTCGGCCCTCTAAGTGGATAGCAGAGCCACGCCAATCACCATCAATCAAACTCCACCCACTGTTGTAAAGATATGCAACTACTGTACTGTCGAGGTGATCACGTAGATTTCGGATTCATGGGCGCACATATTTGCTCGATATAAGCACGTGACTTGTAACAAACATTTCCAAGAATTACAATGTATAACTATTTTTAGATTATTAATTTGGGCCTAAGGGAAAATCCATGAGTTATTAATAAGTAAAAATCTCATGTGCGTGGTTAATCCGCAAATCAGATAAACCGCACACGGATAATCAAGAGTCTACTGGATTGCACGCGCGCTGAATTGTCGTAGCTTCTCTAAACACCTTATTTCACATCTCGTATCGATTATTACTAATGCATTAGTAAGAGTTTGGCATATCACGACGCATCAGTTTGTCAGATCTACATCGAGATGACCCGGGTGGCTGAGAGAGATTATTAGCATTGAGCTGGAAACGCTGAGATCCTGGGTTCGAATCTGGGTAACCACCTGTGATTAAACTTGCTTTTGTCAAGTGCAGCCAGTTGATGGTCTCAGCTCGGTCATTAATGACTGTCAAAAAAACCCAAGACATACTAAATGGCTATGCACTTAATTTGACCAAGTCCAATATCGGCTCAACAGAGTGGGTGGGAATGTGCTTCCCTTTACTCTGTGGACCAGAGGTCACTAGAAGCAATGTCAGAGGTAGCTTTGTGATGTTCTCTTCTGCGGGCCATTCTCCAATAGGACGGGTTCCGCTGCTCCGTGAGAGATCCGAGTGGATACTCCGTCTCATTACACGATATCGAAAGCACAATCTGAATAAAATGTAGTTTCTTGTATTGTACATAGGGGGTCAGACCACGGAGGACCTTCAGAATGCTGAGTGTGATCTTGAAATTAATCCTGGACTGGTTCGGGGGATAGTTGAACAATTCGAATATTGGGGCGATATCGTCTTGCATACGGGTGCGAGAAGTCTGCCAGTGGTTTTTTTAGTCCATCTAGATTTTTGGGTTAGATCATGTAAACATGCACTCAATAATACGCTTTAATATGCACTATTTATGTGACCTAACCCAAAAATCTCTATTATGGGTAATATTGGTCGCGAAGGCCTTCGTGTTAAACTTGTTTTTTGAGTCATCTGGAGAGTGATGATGAAACTTATCGGGAGGCCGTAGATGAGACGTGGGGGGTGGGAGGGCAGAGAGAGAGTTGCAGTTGTTGAGCCTATTGGAGTGAGTTACAGCATCGTTGTCCTCTCCTACAATGGCATTGCTTGTCTCCTTCGCAGAGGCGGTAGCCGAGCATCTGGTCCGTCTGCTGAGCCACGCAAGTAAGATGGCAGAGCCCCTGGGCCTACCCGCGCTGTCACGCGTGGAGAAGCAGCTTGCCGAGCTTTTGACTCGCGCAACCTCCCCAACCTGGGCCTCGGCTCCTTCTTGGACATCCTCCATCGCAACGCACAGGTGCGTACGTGGCGTGCGTGAGCCCACCCGCCTCCAGCTGGTAAGAGGCAGTACAGCAAGTAGGTGTACGACACTGCCCGTGCAAAGTTTGAGTGTACTTATCGCCTCCGAGTGGCGCTCAATGTTAAGTTTGTTTCCAAAATAGTGCGCGGTAATATTCGTTTATTATTACCAACTTAAAACTCATTTGTCGATAACTCAAATACGTTTAAGCATTATTCAATCACTGCCAATGCAGAGCACAACAAAGTGTCACGTAAGATGCATGGGTTTTCTCTTGTCACTCTTAAAAAATATCTGTGAATTTGGCAAACATCCCAAAGGTAGATATTGAAAATCACCGTTAAAATTGAGTGTACAGCGGTGACATTCAGATAAAATATATGATAACACTATATATGCAAAGTGGACGGGTGGCTCAGAGATCAAAGCGGTGCGTTGGCAATAATGAGATTCTGGGCTTGAATCTGGATTTTGACTGCTTGGGTTGAAACCGAGGTCTCAAGTCTTATCAAGTCGATCGTCCGAGCCCCGTCACCAGCGACTGCACAAAATTACAGTCTCATTAAACTTGGGTTTTGCACTTCATTTTCCTAATTCCATCTCTGAGATAACAATTTCAGCTTGACTCTCGTGCGCCGCACAATCTCATAACACAGCTAATGTGAAAGTGTTGGCTCCTATTGTGTACAAGATAAAAGGCCACCCACCGCATTTTATGACACAGGGCCTGCACGGCTATGCGAGATTTACGAATGGATGATTTATTTGTCTCTTGACATTACGCCGATAGCGCATTTGGAAAACTAAAATTGAGAACGAATTTTGTGTTAATTTGCAAACTTAAATCTGTATTATTTAATCAGTTTTCGTGCACTGCATTGTGAGATGCAGCTCCATGCGTATCGTTTAGCTTTAAGCCGGTGTTTGCCTTGCGGTCGCCTCGGTGTCAACCAACTGATATTGACGGATTTGTTGTGTCTGTGGTAGCTGTTGGAGGAGACTGGGGTTGTGATCTCCGTCCTGGGTGGATCTGGAGCCAGAGAGAGGAGCCGGAGAGCGGCAGCCCTCTCCCCGCGAGCGAGGAGTCGAGTAGCGGCTGCTCTCACTCGAGCGAGGAGTCCGGAGCCCGCAGCCCTCTCGAGATCAGCCCTCCCCCGGGTGGGGAGCCGGGGGCCCGCGTCCCCCACAACTGACAACCTGTGTACCAACTGGCTGAGTGAGAGTTTGTGTGTATTTGAGCGTAATCGTGCCAGTGTTTAGCTGTACCAGGGAGTTTGATGCAGCAGAGTGTTTCGGTGTAGCAGGGTGTCTGGATTGTGCCGGCACACTATCCTTCTATCCGTAATGTCGTAGGGTGAGGTCCATTAAAAGTTTACTCGGACCCCAACCTGTCAAAGCGCCTAATCATGGAATGTGGTTCTCAACATCGTCCCTCACCCATGCTACGTACCTTTGAGACGTCCTGCTTTTCCAAATGTTGATGAACTGGAGGGCAAAGGTCTGGAGGACCCCACATGGAGTCTGGTTTCTCACACCCAAGCCTCCTGTGACATTTCTGGAGGCTTCTCTGGGATCTTTGTCCCATTTATTGAGTGCGTATTTGGCTTACTTCTGGCTTCGTCCCAAGACGTCATCCAGTTGGGAAATACCCGAAGGTTGTGGGAGTCGCCCCGTGCTTCAGTTTATTTCCAACCCTCGCAATGGCCGGATGCTCACCAGCCGGAAGTCTTTTGCTGCATACACCACGACCGAGGTGTTGAGAGCAGCCATCTCGTGGCTGGTCGGCAATGGAGATGGTATTATCGATTAGGGGAGCGTGAGTCTGTGGCGTTGGTGGTGCTGCTGTCACGGAGGCGACACGAGTTTAGGAAATTCAGTTTTGTGGGTTTCCTGTAGGGAGCACTGAAAGATCCTCCCTTCCTCTTTCTCCACCCTTTGTCTGTTGTCTCCATGTCCCCGTTCAACTCTTTCTACACCGCTTTCCTTGAATGTGCAGCCGCCTTTACGGCCTCCCCTCTCCCCTTCTCTCCACCTCCAACTCATCTCCGTCGTAATCTCCTCCCCTTTGTTCAGGCTCTTCCCTTTCTTCCTCAGTCTATGGATGGGGTTATTGTTTATCCGGCTCTTATACAAAAAATGGAGCTTATTTAGCCTTTGAATAGGATTTTGTTTTCTTTCGGTAGCGTGTTGCGCACCTAGGGAAGATCGAGCCACGCCACCGGTTCCCATTATCAAAATCTTTGTCAACTTGTCTCCCTCGGTAGGAATGCCTTTCCTTCTCCAGGAGGCAATTGTTTCTCTCTCTCACCTCCGTTATTTCTTCCGATGCGCTTTCTTAATCTCGCTTGCTGTGTCTCGACTCTATCATTCAACAAGGGCAAATTTAAAAATTTGCTTTTTTTTCCTCCACTGCTTTACCACTATACCTCCTGCGTGGGTACTCGGAGTTTCATCTAATGTACTATTTGATGGGTCGCTTCCACACAGCACAAAGGCGGTAGCTATCCGAACGGTAAATATTTCTTTCAATTTCGATAGATTCTCGAATTATTCTTGGCCAGCAGTAGCTAGTTTTGCACAGAACTTCAACATTAAAATCAACTGAGTGTCCTTGTTGGCACGTGTGCTCTGCTACTGCTGAACACGGGTGCCAACAAATAATACATTATTTAAATGCATGCCTATGAAGGGTACCATACTTCAATAGGGATTACCATTGGTACGGCTATTTTAATACACAATAGACAGGAAGGACAAGATCAAAATGCTCTCATTATGCACATGCATAATGTACGTTGACTCGGTAATCTCCCCCCCCCCCCCACTTTGCGCGAGAGTGTCACAAATCTGGCTGTCGCCTGATGAAGCTAGTTGTAATTACTGGCAAAACGTCGTACTCCGATTATAAATGTTGTGGCTTGGCTCTCCAAAGTACCAGTGACGAATTGGCTTGTTCTGTTTCCGTGACAACCCTTACTAGTTGGCTGTATCGAGTGGTGGCGGGTTTTAACGACACGTTTATATATGTACGCGATCTAACCCAAAAAACACCTCTATGGATGATATTGGGCCCGAAAGCCTACGTGTTAAACCAAAATAAAAAAATATTTACAAAATAACAATAATTTCTAGTTTTCCTCATTCACATCGTGATTCGTATGAAAAGACATGAGATGATTGAGACATGTTAAATCATAAACTATTTATTAATATATATACAGATAGTCCTCGACTGCAATGTCCTTGTCCACATGCAAACAGCGTTAGGATAGCAGCCTCCTTTAAAAGTCTGAGTAGATTTATATGCTGTAGAAGACAGTTGACGAATCCTCGCTGCTTGATTCCTCCTCGGATCCCTTCAGCAGTGAGTCGTCACCAGTCTTCTCTGCCTGCTCATTCTCCATGTGGCACCGCTGGGGTGGGTGCAATACGCCAGGAGACTCCTTATGCAGTGAGCAGCGAAGCAGGCCCATCTCTGCCTGCTCATCCTCAACGTGGAATTGAGGCGATGGCGGTGAGCTGGGGGCATCGGTGAGGAGGGTGTTACGGAGACGGCCCAGCTCTGCCTGCTGCAGAATCGTCTGTACGACGAAGCGCTCGCGTCGCATGCAGGCGCGCACATGGGATGGCGTGTCCGGGATGATGTATGCAATGCAGGCCTTCGTGAGTAACACCACGTGCTGCACACGTCCACACACAGGTAAAGGATTTTCAGTTTCAGGATTTGCATGTAAAGGGTGCTTACTAAATATAATATGGCAGCATCTCAAAGTGCTTTACATCTCAGGTCAACTATTCCGGGGACCTGCAGCCTAGGGATATTATATTGTTACGTCGTTTTTCCCAAATTAAATTAAGTCATTTGAGTAATTTTTGAACATTTGGCAAATTATACCGAGGCACTTTTTTTGAATTACTTAATGGATTTTTTACGTTCACTATGCAGCAGGCAACATTTATGATGTGCAGTTAATGCACCCACCGTATTCACCTGGGCAGCCGCAAATTACCGCAACAATCAGCAAACACTTACACTCGGCCATGTCACCACTACAAAGATTCCCTGTGTAGCCTTTCACAGACTGAGACAAGTGCATCTATGAAGGTTCGCACAGTGCCTGTGGGGGTGGTGTGCACGTTTATCTCGCCAGTGATGATTTTCACACACTTCATCAAGTACTAATTTTAAGACAGAATCAACTTAAAGGAAGCTCAACACTGGTTCTAATATTTTCCACTGTTGTTGGCTGTGGCCAGAAATAGTACTCCGGTCACACAGGATTGGTAGCGCAGTTCACAAACAACAACGCAGCCGCTCCCCTTCCCACAAGCACACATGCTTACGTGTGACAAATTGCATCAACAACATGAATCGTCTGCTGCATGATGAAAGTATTGTATTACCACTATTATTTGTGATCTCAGAAATACTGTGCAATTGTGAGGTGTAATAGCATTACTGGCATTATCTGTAATGACCCATTGACAATGATCACGGTTTGCTCTGCTGACCTTAACAACTGCTCACAGATGAGTCTATACGATGGTGCAGTAGTGTAAGGCTTTGCACACTAGACTTGCAATCCAGAGGTCACGGGTGTGAATTGATCTTTGGTCGTGGGAGTGTAAACAATGGTGAAAGTTTTTTTTTACATTCCACTGCCTCTATCCACCTAGCAGTGTAAATGGAATACATCCAGTCAATTGGTCGGCTGAGTTTGGTTCTGTCCAGTGTGGGAACACCCACATCTTCCCAAGACGTCTGACCAGTGTGGAAGAGCAGTAAAAATACATCTTAAGGGTCTCTCTTGAGCTCCCTATAGCAGGAGCGCTTTTGCCATCAGTGACATGAGCAAGTAATTGGAGGGCTGTACCTTTATCTTTCAATGGGTTTATGAATGTGTGTGTGTCTGTGTGTGCATGTTGATGTGTACCTGCATGGCAATGACGAAGGCCAGCTTTGCCGTCAGTACTTGCCAGTACTGCTTGGTGACGGAGTAGGCTTGGGGATGATCCGGCGGGTAGCGATAACCTGGATACCTACACACGTACAACCACAAGCACGCATGGACTATATTGAGCAAAGTGCCTAGAAAGTAGAGTTGGCGCTAAATTGAACAAGTATGGTTGTGCACAAACGGTAAATGCGTTCACAGCCCTTAAAAAAATTCCGCTTCTGAAAGAGGGCCTTCCCACAACGTGCAGCTTGTGGGGGCTCTTTTGACAATGGTTCACGCTGGTCCATGCCAGGTTGGTGAAGGCAGGGAGTACAGATAATGGGAGAGCAATATAGCACAACTTTTAATTTTGCTGAACTACCCACTGCTGACAACCTAGCTCCACAGTCGCCTACTGCACCTGCATTGTGCATGGTGATCATCAATCTAAGCATGAACAAGGCTCAAGCCGGCTTGACTTCCGGAATCTAAGATCAGCTGTATTCGTGGTGATTTGATCATAGTCAAGTAAGGTTATATTAAATATCGATCAATATGGTTATATTGATTATAGTTGTGTATGCCAGCAATTCAAAAACGTTAGAGAAAAGGGTTGGTAGATCGCATCAATTTCTTAACTATCTGTGCTGAGGTGACCAGAAGATGGCTGTAGACCAAGTGGTTTCATGTCTGTGTGAACCTTTAAGCTTCATTTCAATATCATGGGTTCTCCAGGACCTCTTATTGCATCCCACATGCATAAAACCACCTTAAACTGGAATCCCAATGCACGGTCTGCCTGCAAAGGGATCTTGAGACTCAATTAAGCAGTCGTGGATCGATAGATAAATAAATAACATTACTCTTTAGCAAGGTAACAATGAGCTAGAATTTATATCAATCTATTATTATATTTCTCTAAGTGGGACTTTGGTTGTGAAGCCATCCCACCCGTACCCACTGCTCCCCCCCTCCAATTCCCCCCCCACCCCCTTTACTGTCCCCACCCACCATGCACACTCTTCCCCCAACCCTACCACAACCCCTTACTACCCAACTAAGCCAAACCCTGTGTCCACGGTAAGGGGCAGGGCATAAACAGAGGTGGGGCCTAGGGGAAGTGTGGGTCTTAAAAGGAAAGTCACGGAGTGAAAAGAGGAAGAGAACGAGAATAATCAGGAAGGGGCGGAGCCAGGAGGACGCCACACCCAGAAGGATGTCGCATCTACCTGGACAACACACCCAGACATCAGTGCATCACATTCGCAGGGACGGCACCCCCGATAGCTGGGCATGACACTGAATGGCACAAACCTGCAGGTTGTGTGGATTGCCGGATCAAACCAGGCTGGCAGGATGTTGGGATAATTTTGCTCCTTGAAGTCGCTGATCTTGAAAATTGAAAAGCTGTCCTCCGTGTACCCATGCATTGTAGGCGAACCTGTGCCATACTCTGCTGAGTATCCATAATAATACACCAGGCGTGGGATGATGTCCGTTGTGAACGCCAAGATGCATGACTGTGGAATTAGCATACGGAGGCACAGCGATAGCGGTCACTTAGCATGCAATGATTTGACCAAGGCTTCTGAACATCTTACCTTGGCAATTACATTAATTTTCACAAATACAATTTGGGGGGTTGCTGCCAGAGTGAAATGGTTACCATATAAGGACTTGCAATCTGGCAGTCGTCAGTTCAGTCTCCTGACACAACAGTTGAAGCAATGGATCATTTTCTTAAATCTCCCCCACCTCTGTCCAATTAGCAATATAAATGGGTTCATCACTGTTTTAGCGCAGGTAATTCCACAACTTACAACATGTCTGGTCATCATGGAAGAGTAGGCCAAATACCGTGTAGAGGGGTTCTCTAGAGCTACCTTTAGTTGAGGCCCTTCTGCCAGCAGTGACATGAGCAAGCAATTGCAAGGCTTTACCTTTTGCGATTTTGGGAGAGAGTGGATAGGAGCGGTGGTGCAGTGATTCGTGCACTGCACTTTGAATTCAGCACACATGCAATTGACTTCCAGCTACGACTAACATCAGTGACAAGTGATACCCGAACCGCTCCTGGTCCCCCACTACACCTCTTCTCAAACCTGCCATGACCAGAATGGTGAAGTATGGTAAAAAGAACCCACACGGCTAACATGACATGTTATGTTGAGCGAGAAAGCGAGCGGACAATCTGGCGACTTACATTGGTGATTACAGAGAGGGTGGCAATGATACTCAGAATGTCGGCCCAGGCTCCAATTCCTCTTGCTCGCGAAACCACAGGCCTCCTCATCTTTGTTACGAGCTTCCACGCGTCGACCCGCACTTCGATGATGTTGTTCAGCAGTGCGAGCAATGGCGCAAGTGGAAATGATGCCACGAAGAGAGTGACAAACCCGAATTGGATAACTGGGGTATATTTTGAGAATGGGTAGGGGGGCAAGGATAGGATAATGAGTGAAACAGGATATAGACACACACTCTTAATGCTGTTATGTTGTGATTACTTTAAGCAAACAAAACATGTTTTCAATGCATTGAATGTGTTTTAGTCAAAGGAGACCCCAAAATATGATCACATTTTCGTATCATTTGTTCACAAATTATCGTGTCCATTACATTGGCCACTGAGATGCGACCAGCCACTACCATCTTTAATGCTCAGCTCTGGTTCACCTGGGTTTCTTTTGCACCATTTTCCACCACTAAGTGGCTATAATAACTAGATCACATCCTGTATTGAGGACTCCATTAACCGTACCA
Source organism: Petromyzon marinus (assembly GCF_048934315.1). Taxonomy (NCBI): domain Eukaryota; kingdom Metazoa; phylum Chordata; class Hyperoartia; order Petromyzontiformes; family Petromyzontidae; genus Petromyzon; species Petromyzon marinus. Next base: position 2,429,320 of record NC_133683.1, read on the forward strand.
CACATTTTTAGGCATATGCACTGTGGCTGAAATGCCAACAAATCACAGCAGTTAACCACAGTGGACATGATGCACAAGAGTTTTAAATAAATAGTAAGGGGGAGAAACGTCAACCCAAGCTGACCAATGTAGCTGCATTGGTTAGCAGACAAGAGGAGCAAATATGTGCTCCTATTGTTTCTAAAACTTAACTCCGTACATATGCACATACACGCATGCTCAAAGACAATTGTGTTACAGTATATCCATAGATTGGTGCCTATGGCCAAATCACCCAGTATGCGTCAGATTTAATCAGATCCCAGAAGTTAAGGAGAGCTGAGCCTGAAAATTGGTTGGATGGGTGACCATGCAATAGTTATTGTGGGGTTGTGAGCAGCATAGGACAGTGCAGCAAATTACATTGTTGTATTGTACATCTAAGCTCTTACATCTGTGCTCCCTGCCTTCAACAACCCGAAGTGTGGGTAATTTCCCTCCCACAACAATGTCCGACAGATACACAGGGGCCGTACACACATGCCTATATAGTCAAATGATACCCAATTGTGTGTTTTTTTTTATAATAAAGTAAAACGCGTTGACTCCATAGTGTGATCCTCTGAGCTCATTGTACCCATCTCGAGGTATTCATCAAAGAGTCCAAGTGGGCTCTGGGGCTGTAGGTCCATGTCTTGCTCCCAGCGCGTGTAGACAGCCTCAGGCCTTAGCTTGGCCCGACGCTGGGCCCACCAATTGCTGAACCATCTGGGGAATTGTGGAGGGAGGTACGCATGTGCAGACACAGAGACACCCTTACACACGTGCATATCCATTTGTTCATCAACCCTAGGTTTGCTATTTCATAGCTTTCCACTGCGTTTTCAGGTTGTATCATGTGAATATCCCAAGCACGTGGAGCGAAACGTCAAGACATGCCAAACAATATGCGGTATGACACAAAACATGTCAGAGAGCTGTACAAAACAACTGCTAAAACCTAAGTAGTAGCTGTTTTTCATTTAGCCCGTTGTCAATCCACTACACTCTTTCAGTCATGGGAGTTGCTTGTCTAATATTATGAAACTATGTACGAAGCGTCTGATCGGAATATCGCATGATACTAACGAGGTGAACTTTGTCCACTTGACTGGTGTTCACTGCTTAACCAGTGCACACTGCTAACAAGCTGTCGACCCGACTTTTCGCTGAATGCGTTTTCACACAACACATTTGCATTGTAACATGGTTCTTATATTTGGGAAAACTTTTCACACAACGTGGAACGTGTCCATTATAATGTTGAATGCACACTGTTAAAACGCCGAACGCGGCCATTATAATGCTTTCCTGAGCAGTCGACGATGAACGACTGTCTTGAGTTGCGCGGCTGAGCAGTTTGATACAGGATGCCGAATGATACAGTAACACGGCAGCCTAGCCTGAGTTGTTTATCCCACTTTGGAATGACTGCAGGTTGAATGTACTGTGAAAATGTGATTAACTCAGTAATTCCTTGCTTTGCGCGTTTTTTACTTCAGGCGGAAATTTTCAGGAACGCATCTACCGCGTTACACGAGGAAACGCCGTAATCAGACTTCACAGCTTTCATGTGTTCATGCGATACTTACGGGATGATGACCTCCTGAAAATTGCCAACCATCTGCTTCACTACCATGATGACAGTGAGTTGAGAAGTCAGTTCAAAGAGACAGCCGTTTGGGGGACACTGGAGGGGGGATGGGGTGGAGAATAGATTCAGGTTAAACACTGAAGATATGAAATATTGGGTAATACATATATGGATACCACACATCATTTCTAATGATCCTCTCACATTCTTCTCTTCAGTCAATTGCACACTGCAAAAGTGACGGCTCCATATGTTAGAGGGGACAGTGATTAAGAATATCAATATTCTCCAGATTATAAGAAACACTTTCCCCCTCCCCCTCATGTATTTTAAATAAAGAAAATGGTGGCGCATCTGATAATGTTTTGTTTGTTGTCCTTCCCCCACACATCCGATGCAGACTGTGTACGGTGCAAAATAAGTTCAACACACAACATGCATACTGCAGTTGGTGTTTAGTATCAGGTGAGTTTAATTCCAGAGCATCGTCTAGTAAATATAATAATCGTAAAACATGAAATTAAGTTGGTAGAAAACACAGAGGCACTTAAATAATAAGCTCTATTCTTTATCCTTTATGTGTATTGTTTTTGAGAGGATATCAATCAATGAATCGCCCTCGTGACGATTTTCTGCAAATCTGCAGCAGAAGAAGTAGGCACCTTAATATAACACCAAATATACTCATAATAATCATCTCATGTGTCAACAAGTCTGCCTTCAAACAGAAACATGAGCAACAGGGGCACATTTTGGGCAATGGACTTTCTTCCGAGCATAGACTGCAAATACTCAGGGTGACTCTGAATGGCAATTATGTAAATGTTAAACTACGTGTCATTAACACTGTCTTAATGACATTGATTTAACGTGTGCACAACGCAATGCTGCTTAATTCCTTACTCCAGAATTGGTTCTTGATATATTACGGGGCCGTTCTCTAACACAACGTGCTCCACTGCGCCACAGTGAGTCATAGGTAGTGGCTAAATATATCCTTGAGGGGGTCTGAAATACTGTACATTTTTAAGGATGATCAAATATATAATTTTAAATAAATGGCGTTTGATAAATACGGTATATAATTGAAAATGTCCAATGAGAGACCACAAGGGTAGTACTTGCAAAGTATGTGATAAACTAACACCCTCAAGTTAACTGGGTTACCAATTGCATCAGTCTAACACGTGTTCTGCTCGTGGTGACCTCGTGCTCTCTCAAGTCTGGTTTCGAAAACTTTTTTACTCCGGAGACTGTGTTAATGCTAGAGCTGGTGACCAGGTGTGAAGACAATGAGGCCTTTTAGAGTTCCAAAAGAAAGAGTCCTTATTTCGACATTTCACCAACAGCACGGTGTGAAGACAATTGTTGGGAAAAATATCAACTACAAAAGTAAAACATAAAAATGTTGTACAAACAGCATAGAAAAGACAGGGCCAACCCCTCAGATCTACACACCTCCTCGATTCTCCATTTTCCAAAGTAAGTGTAGCTTCCGGGGAAGCCGATGAATTTCCCTTTGAAAAATGCAATGTAGAAAGACGCCGAGTAGAAGTTGACGAACTGAAATAAGAATTTCTTGAACGTCAGTCGATACTCATATTCTCCTTGCGTCTTGGGCATCTCTGTGGGTATGATACAAAGGCACACAGGAACACAGACATCAAACAGGGCAATCGGTTTTGATGTTACTTACATAGTTTCTGGCACACAGGCTACGAAAAGCCACTGATAATGATGCCGCATTGAGGAATAGCAACATTTCACAATGTGACGTGCTTTGATATCCATTAAAATGAATTTGAAGATCAAAAGTGAATTTCAAAGATGTTGCTGGGGAATGAGTGACAGTGGACAAGTTGTTTACCAGGTGTTGTTCACCACATTCACCCTGTGGAGTGTCCTTCAGTCTCCATTTGCAATTAAGCCATTTACACTGTCCGTATGATGTCTGAAAGCCAGTGCACTTGATTTTCAAATATCTTTAAGGTGTATTAAATTTCGATTTAAAGCTTTCGTGACTGCAAGGATTCATTTTCTTTGGTTCTTTCGGTAAAGTCACGTAGAATGAGAATAAAATAATAAATTGATAAAATAAAATAACACAATAATATTCTCACGACGCTTCGGCCACAACACAAGCGGCCTTCATCAGGTGAAGGGACGAGACTGTCTGGAGGACAGCGCTAATTATCATGGGTCACCTTTCAGAGGGGGTGCAGGCTTCAGCAGGATAAATTACTAATAAAGGGCTCAGTAGCGGGCAACATGACCAACACAAGCAGAGAGCTGTTTGCTGGCTAGAAGGTAGCAATGCAGCAGTGAGGGTCAGCCCACAATTACATTCAGTGATTCAATGGATCGAGAGGTGAAATCAGAGCGCTAAGTTGGCACCATTGAGATCCTGGGTTTAAATCCAGGCAGCGACCTCTGGTAACATGTGTTCTCAAGTGCAGTAAATTAATGGCTTCAGGACTATTACTAATGATGGCATTACATCTGTAACATACACCATTTGGTTCATCACTTAATTTGGTGAAATTTTAGTTGTGAGAATGAGCAATTTGACTGTTACGAGATTAACATTATATTCCGTAGCAGTGTGGATTGAAAAGTGCTTCCCTCTAATGTGTGAACCAGAGTTCACTTGAATGAAGGGTCTCAGAGGTAGCTCACTTCTAGGGCCATTTCATGACATTAAGGGTTGCACTGGTCTACAAGAGATCCCATTGGATACTTCATCTCAAGACACGATTCTGATAGCCCAATCGGAATGAAACTGGAGGAAAAATTTAACAGAGTTCTGACAAAAACAGGCAGTAGTTGAACAAGTGATTGGATGATGCACTGATGCTGCTATTCATGGCCTCATGGTGCAAGGTTAAAATCATGATGACATTTTACAGCGACAATATTTACCATGCACAACATTTATCCAATCTTCAAATTTACATGTGTTCTCTGGTGGCGTATAATAAAATAAACATATGCAAACCGTGATGGTGATAACACCTACCCAGATCAGTGAGGACGAGGGCCAGCTTGTCGTAACCTTTGTTGAGTAGTAATATGATTACGATGTTGAGGATGGAGGCCGTGATGGTGGTAACCATATCAGGTGTGAGTAGGGCACCGATCACCTTGATCTTGGTCACATGATTGGGGATACTCGAGGAGAGTATGCCAAAGATGGACAGGCGGTAAACAACCACACCCAAAATTGCAGCAAGAATCAGGAGGATCTGCCAGTAACACAAGAAACACAGAGGTGGGTGAGATTTACAGTCTTGTAGCTCTTTTCCACTGTATAACCAAGCCGTGAGTTAGCTGTGCCAAGCTAGCCTGGTGTGACTCAGGAGGTGCCAGTTCGTTTGTCTACTGCAGAACCAAATGACTGGCAAAACGTCGTACTCAGATTGTAGATATTGTGGATTTGCTGTACTAGTAACGAATTGGCATGTTCTGTTTACGTGAACAACTTTACTAATTGGCTGTGTCGGGTGGTGGTGGGTTTCATGGCATATATTTACGCGATCTAACCCAAAAAAAATATTATGGATGATATTGGTCGCGAAAAGCTTACATGTTAAACAGAACCTGAGCTGTTTCGCTAACATCACACACAATGAACGTGTAATGGTAACGTCACTTGGTCAAATGTAGAAAATGATGCAATGTTATGAAAGGAATTACTATCCCTGGCCCTGCTAGACCTCGAGCCAGGTTCAGATGTGAAGTTGAGACCAAAAGCTACAAGGCCAAGGTGAGGCCAAGGCGGCAGCTTTTTAGGCCACAATCAGTGTCAAGGTTGGGTGCGCTAGTATGAGGCCAGTGTCAAGGTCGGTACCTCTAAGAAACCTCCTCGGACTGAGGCCACACACTCAAGGCCAAGGAGCTGAGGACATGTTTTTCATCTGGCCTTAAGGCCGAGTACTGGTCTCGAGAAACCCAAATCGAGGTTGACAGGAGCAGGTGGATAACATGATATGGCTCATGAGGTATTCATTGCCTTGGGGCAGCAGTAGATATTTCAGGTGATTGGATTGACAAAGGGCTGTAAGTTATATGATTATGCATGTATCTATACCCCCACTTGTAATCACTCAATGGATCACACAGGAGGAACAACATAGTTTGAGAGCGATTCTGACTGGGGGAGCAGCGTGTGGAGGTTGGGATTGGGTCAAGTAAAAATATATATGTATAACCCGTATATGAATCCACTGCTGGATGGTGGCCTCCCCAAACCTGTGCAGGTTGTCAGGGTTATTTTCCCATACTTCACCATGCACACCAGTACAGGTTGGTAAAGGATGGAAGCATGAGAATGCAGTTCTCTGTTGGCCACAAGGTAGCTCTGCAGCAGCCTACAGTCCATTTTGTGCATGATGGTTACCGATTCGTGCAGTACCCAGGCTCAAAACCTGCTTCGCCTCCAAGATGAGGCACATAGCAGGTGACTTGACCATAGCTCACTGGATCAGGAGAAGGGGTTCAATGTTGCTGTTGAGTTGGTGGACTCACCCAGAACAACACCATGATCCCAGAGAGGCAGTAACGGAACCTCAGTATCCTCTTAGGCATATGAGGCTCCTCCTCCTGCACTCACAATGCACGGACATAGACGGAAAAGCATTTGTATATAGATTAGTCTGTAGGAGTGACCAATGTTAGTGTGAGCCGTTAAGGTTGACTGATGAACCATTATTTGTTTTCCCCACTACTAGTTAAGCATGCGATGATATAAAGGAATGGATTTGATGGTTCTGATGTCTGAGAGTTGAGCTGGCAGCGCTGAGATTCATTGGCTTGAATCCAGGCAGCTGCCTACAATTAAACCAAGTAGTAAGCCGATCAGCCTGGTCACCAATATTACATTTGTTTCTTTTCTTAATTTGGCCAAATTTCACCTTTCAGAATAAAAAAAGATTAGTTTGACCATCATGAACATTTCTTTGTAGCAGGGCTGATGGGAAAGGGCCACCCTCTAGTGTGTGTTCACTTGAAGGGATCTTAGAAGTAATTATGTAACATCTGCTTGAGCAAACCTTTCCATAACATAGAGTTCCAAATGGACATTGTTTCATAACGATTCCGATAGTACAATCGGGATAATATTGGGAGGAAAACAAAATTGAGCAAAGGCCAACAAATATGTTAGAAGAAAAACTAGGAAAACAGTGAACAGTTACACATGCAACATTACAAAACAGAGGTGTGTGTGTGCAATGAGGTAGTCGCCGTGGTGACAGCAAAAAGCATTACCATGGTGATGATGTTACATTTCGTGGTCGTGCAGCGAGCCAGGTACTCGGGCCGGATGGGGTCTCCTTCCTCCGCCGCTGCCGTCAGGTCCCAGCGGTACGCGAGCGATGCCTGGCGACGCTTCCAAAATTCCAGGAACACCGTGGCTGTTGCGACACACCACACGGGGAGGATTTACTTTGAAAAGTAATTTGACTATCGATTGCTCAAGGGTTCAAAAGTTACCTAATGTAGTCTGTTAAATGTAATGTTCAAAGTAACTTCATTAGTATTTTTTTTGTCTTTCATAAATACCTTTATTGGCTTTTTTTGGTACATTGCCACAATTTTATCCCACTTGCACCATGAGTGGCACGGCATGAGATTGAGATTTCTTTTGGATCTATAACAGAGCAGTGCTGCTCTTCGTGTTACAAAACGTTACACAAAAGCGAATGTCACAGAGCTACCTCTGTGATCTCTGATCCACATAGTAGGGGTAGCTCTTTCCCAACTGCTTTGCCACGGAGAGGAGCGTTTGTTACGTGATAGTCAAGCTAACATTTTTATTCTCAGAGCTGGAATGTAGCCAAATTAAGTACAGAAGCAACTTCAACATTATGGATTTTTTCTATTTGTTGTGCAGATATCGGTGATTGAGTTGAGACCATCATCTCGCTATAATTGAAAAACTTGTTTAATCGCAGGTGGCCACTTTCATTTCAACATAGAATCTCAGCGGCGGCAATGCAGCACTCTGAACTCTGAGCCACCTGGCCACTTTGTATTTTTCATGGAATCGCCTTGGGGTAGCGCATTCGTTGCTTGTTGCAGAGGTTCGTGGTTCAAATTATGTGGCTGCCCTGATTAATATTGCCGGTGTATTAATTACACAAAAATACACACCATCTGCTTCACAGTGGACATTAAAGATTATCGGTTATCATTCGTAAGAGTAGGACAATGTGTACAAGTCATGGTCCAAATGTGCCCTCATCGAGCAGTGGGTTCATAATAGGACTGTCAGGATCACTGCATACGAACATTGCAAGACATGATGGTACTGTATATGGTTGTACGTATGTATGTTGAACTTCTTTAACACTGTACGTGGCCAAATGTGCTCATCATCATTGCAAACATGTTGATACTTGTCACTGTGTCTGGACAATGTGTGCCAATGCTTAGAATCACTTACCCCAAAGTCCCATGAAAACTGCGAAGAATATGGTGACCGGATTTTCATACATGTGTGAAGTCTGCAACGGCACAATCAGAGGTGTTAGTCACAATTAAACCTTAAATCTTAGCATCCACGTCTTTTCAATATCAACAGCAGGAAAGTAACGATGCATCGATTGATTTTTAAGTTAAAATAGATTAATCACTCATGAAACATCCATTAAATTGTGGAGATGACAATGCTCTACAATGTCTGATATTATAGTGCTATTCATGTATCAAACAAATCTGTATAAATGTGACAGAAAGAGCAAAATAAGCAATGGGCAGTTCCATGATTGTGGACATACATTTCAGACACTTTAAAGTGAATAATCATTATTTCGGCATGACATGTCAACTAATTAGCACTGAAATTCAGATTTCAAAATACTTTGTCCACTTGTATTGATCGTGGAGAAATACTCATGAAATACATCGTGTCGGATTTACTCAAAGTAACTTTTGCACTCCCGCTGGGATGTGACGATGCATTCATTTTCATGTATTTGTCTAACCATCGACTTAGTCCATTAAAATACCCTATTTGCTAAAACTATAACTAACTACCTTCAAAATGATCACACGTGTATTATTAGTATAATATTTTTTTTAACACCCACACGAATGGCAGCATAGTGTTTAGCATGATGTGCTGCAATCTAGTGATCATGGTTAATGTTAATGATACAATCTCAGCAATGTGAGTTGGCTTTGTGATAATGATGCACATCACCAATAACCAATAAGTATCCTTATTTAGAGGGAACATCGATGGTGTATTTGTGTGATACCTTCGCAGTCTCGCAGGTATCATTTAGCCTCCAAAAGGTGCATTTTTGGTCACACTGGGGACACATGACCAAGGATCCTCCGATGGTGTTGTTGCATATTTCTCCACTGCACACATAGACACGCACGAACATAAACACACTAATGGGCATAATACACTTGGATGAGAAATATAATTTGCCTAAAGGTCATGCCACCTTTGAATGTGTCATACCCTCCCTTTAAACAAAGTCAGACTAAATTATGGGTTCCAACGTCGAGCATTTTCCAAAGTAAAATGTATTTCCTGATGTTTAATTATAATTTTCGTTGATATCAGTGGTGTAACATCTCTATGTATTGATTTCCAGGGGTGTTTACAGCCCTTTTATCAATCCACTTCTGGCTGAGGGCCTCCCCACACCTCGTGGGTCATGAGGGCTATTTAATTCTAGTCATCCCACACTGGTCAGTACGGGTTGAATATGGGAAGCGAAGACTCCAGACACAGAGTACAGCAATGTATTTCCTGCACTTGCTCCCCGCTGTCCGTCATGCAGCTCCACAGAGTCTATGTGTGTAAGTCGTATTATAAGGATACGTTTCACATTTAAACATTTTGGATTTGAATATGTTTTGCTTTTGATTTTCGGATTATTTACAATTCGTAAGAATGTACAATATATTCATGTGAACAAGAGTGACGAAACCCGATGCCACGTGATACGTGTCGTCGTGAGTGACGTCACAATGGGCGATGTCATGTTTTCTGAGCAATCCAAAACAATGTTTAATTTTCCCTGGATTGTCCGAAATATTGTAGCTAGGCTTGATTTTTTGGATTTACTTTTAGAAACAGAGACATTTGGAACATATATACATATACAATATATTGAATGTACTATATTTGTACTGTATATGTATATAAACTGTATGAGATTGTATATATGTGCATATGTACTTTAATAGTGAAATGTTAAAGATGTGGCCCTGAAATTGCTTGCTCATGCCACTGCTGGTGGAAGGTCCTCCACTAAAGAATGCTCTAGATTGCCCATCGAGATGATATTTGGCCTACTCGTCCATGATGGCCAGACGTCTTGGACACGGTGGGAGTACCCACATTTTACCCCATCACATCTGAACTGCCAATCATCTAACTGCGGTGTCTCCGTTTATACTGCTGAGCATATGTGGGATAATTGAAGAAACCTAGCCATTATTTCAGCTGCCATGCCAGGCGATCGCACTGGAAATCTATAAACTGCAATTCTAGAAATGTAACTATTACACCATGGCAGCATCCCATGGGATTGTATATAAGTGTATATGTATGTCTATATGTACTTTACGTGTATATGTACTTGTGTATAGCCTTAGTAGGTGCTTTCTGATACTCATTGTTCAGTCTGTATTGCTATACAGGAGATCTGTGTGAGTTCTACATCTGACACATGAGTGTATGTGTGTGTGTGTTTGTATGCATTTGTCTGTATGCATGTGTCGGGCCAGTACCTAGTGATGTCACGGTCCTTGCTGAATACTCCAAAGAAAAAGGAGATCAGGCCGACGATTGCAGCGAAGATCAGCATCTTTGTGTAGAAGCCGAGCCATGCAAAATAGAGCCCCACTTGCTCCCCGAAGTATGACCTGTGCCGACAACATCACTCGCACACACAGCGCAAACATCACCAACCGCACATGGCACCAGTGGTGTAGCTATCGAATATGTAAGCAAGGACCATGGGCTGGAGGGAAATGTGAAGAGCAGGGAAGGCATGGGCAAATGCTATTCTGGAACTCCATTTCCCCAGCCATCTGTGCTATCAACTCCCAGCTAGCATTCAAGTCCAGCCTTAGGACCTTTCTGGACAGAGCACGTCCCTAAGAGGTACGATGGCCTGTGGTCGAGACTAAGAATGATGTGGCAGTCAAGAGAAGGAATGCGTCTGAGAGGATGTGCACCACAGAGATTTAAGTAATGAAATCAGCATGTGTGCAGGAGCCACATGGATTGTTGCATCAGGAGACTGGGAGAGATGGCGAAGGCTTGGGGAAGTCTTCATCCAGCAGTGGATAGGGCATGAACTTACCGCACAAGGTCAAGAGGCTGCTCCTTGAAAGAGCGCCCGGCTCTCGCCCACTCCCGTCGCAGCGTGTTGCGGTCGCCCAGCGTGTTCGGGTTTTTGGTGGGATGAACAGACTCACTCTGACATGGGGAAAGCAATTGTTAGTCACAAACACTGCATGGACATTCACAAATTACCAGCTCCACCCCCCCAAAACTCTGCCGTGGCGCTGCTGTGGTGTAATGGTGTTGCACACTTGCACACTGCACTGGACATGGGAACGACAGTTAAAACAATGACCACGTTTCTTAATCATGCTGCTTCTTCCCAGCAAGCAGTGTAAATGGGTGCACCCACAGTTAATCTATTGGTTGTTCACGTGTTGTGGGATGAAGTGTGGGTACTTCTAATTCTTCCAAAGACTTCTGTCCCACGTGAAATAGTCGGCCAAATACCCTTGAGAATGGCTCTCTAGAGTGCTCGTGGAGTCCTTTCCAATGCATGGATATTGAACTTCTTTTGCACCGTATGTAGCCAACCATGCAAATCAGAGGTGTGTTTAGTGAGCTGGGGAACCTGGACACCTATGCGGCGCATCTCTGTGGGACACTAATGTTAAGTATGTGGTAAGCTTTAGACTATGCAATAGCGTCCTAAACAGGTGTGCAATTCAGGTGTTGTACATAGGCCTCCCGTAAGGTGTCAGTGTGCCCTCCACCCCCTACCCCCCCAACAACTTACGTCATGCAGTGGATAGGCTGCAGTATAGCAGCCATTTTCAATCATTTGGTTGATATTTAATATGTTCGTGCTGTCTTGTGGCATGGGGTTTTGCAGCATGTAGTGGACCTGTGTGAGCACACATGACACACATGACAAACATTACATGCATGAAACATAGGGCTGGGTGGGTAAGCTATTATTGACTCACTCCACTCTGAAATGTTTCCCCCTCTCCAACCACCACCAGCCTACACAGTTATAATGGGCCCACAACTCTTATTGAGTCCCGACTCGGAAAGGTCCATAGAACACTCCAAAAACTGAAGCAGATATGTACTGATTTCAGCAAGTACAATATCCAGATTTCAAGGAGACATTTTATGCATGCTTCCCATGCACAAAGGCAATTTATTCAGAATACAATACTATCAAAACCCCAAATGCCCATAATATTGGCTCGACAGGATACCTGCTCACCAAGAACCATATCAACAGTAGTCTTTCATTCTTTTGTTGTGCAGGGGAGAGTGATTGAGGGGACGTGGTTATATAATGTGGGCAGGACTTACAAAGGGTGGGGCTGCTAGCTCACCATGTCTCCTGGTTAAGCATCCCAAAAATTTGGTAGCTTTCTCTACAGGGACACATATTACCACAACCCATAAATCATAAATCCAGGCATTCTTAATAAACCATAATGATTTACACTTCTAACCACATGTCACTCAGAGATCGCAAGTTGCGATACAGAGCTGAAAACTTTAATTAAAATGATAAAAACACGACAAAACCCTATTAAATTAACTTGTTTTTGCAAAAAAACCACCTCATTCTGGCATTATTTATACAGCATTATTGATACAAACGTACGATTTGGCTGCGTACGGCCGGTGGGATGAGGACGTCATGATCCTTTATAGGATAGATGTCCTGCTGCGAACGCCGGTAGGGTGCCGTGAAATAGTCCGGTTGTTTGGGCACGGCTCCCGGCTTCAGGTGGTGAATATTTCCCAGGTAGTGAAGAGGCCCACTGTCTGAGCCTGACACCTGGGGGAGGTCGCTCTCCTTGAGTGGCACCTGTTTGATTTTAAATGTATTAAACCCTTTGCCTCGAACACATGGAATCATCATCAGCCAAAATCAGTCCACGAATGGATGAAGGTCTCCCCAAGTTGTTGCAATCTATACAAGTCCTATAATACAACAAGTCCTTTAATACAACAAGTCCTATAATACAACAAATCCTATAATACAACAAGTCCTATAATACAACGTTCTATACAAGTCCTATAATACAACAAGTCCTATAATACAACAAGTCCTTTAATACAAGTCCTATAATACAACAATTCCTATAATACAACAAGTCCTATAATACAACAAGTCCTATAATACAAGTCCAATAATACAACAAGTCCTATAATACAACAAGTCCTATAATACAAGTCCTATAATACAACAAGTCCTATAATACAACAAGTCCTATAATACAACAAGTCCTATAATACAACATTCTATACAAGTCCAATAATACAACAAGTCCTATAATAATACAAGTCCTATAATACAACAAGTCCTATAATACAACAAGTCCTATAATACAACAAGTCCTATAATACAACAAGTCCTATAATACAACAAGTCCTATAATACAACAAGTCCTATAATACAACAAGTCCTATAATACAAGTCCTATAATACAACAAGTCCTATAATACAACATTCTATACAAGTCCTATAATACAAGTCCTATAATACAACAAGTCCTATAATACAACAAGTCCTATAATGCAACAATTAATATGCCAAAAGCCTCCACTGCATATCCCACCCACTCTTCAAGTTGTCCCACCAATATCCCCAGTCATGAGCACACGCACATGAGCCAATCTTATCTCGCCATCTCTATGATATACATCATCTTGGGCACGTTCTCTCCTTCTGCTGCCACTCCAATGTCATTTTCGGCCAGCAGACATCATCCCTTCAAGCAACGTGCCCTTCCCGAGCCCATTCACTTTTCTAAAAAGAGTCAATATGTTGCTAATATGCATATTTTTCCAAATGTACGTTTTTCTAATCCGTTTGTATATTTACGTCTCTCGATATCTCGTAATGTCAGTGCTACGATTATTATCGTTGAACGTCATACATTATAATCATCACAATCATCACCCTCACCATCATACTCTGTATCACATGCATGATCATCGCAATTATCATCACAACCATGATGAATCTTCACAAACATTATTGTCATCACATTCATTATCACCATCATAATCACAATCATCACCACAATCATCATCACAATCATCGGCATCATCATGATCATCATTACAATGACCATCAGAATCTTGCCTGGATGTGTAGAATCTCGGCATAGGTGGTGAGTGGGTTCCATGGCGCGTGTACTTTCACAAAGGTGGTGCGTCCGCTCACCGACTCCTAGTGGATGGCACGAAGTTCATCGTCAGACTCTAGATGAGTGCATTTAGTTGTATTTATTAGACTTTGTTTGACCAGGTGAGAGTTCAAGGGAACCGGATGGTCTCATTTGGAAGAGTGTCCACGGCCGCGTGGATTTTCGTGCTTGTGTCACGTGTTGTTAGCACCTCGTGCCGATCAACGTGTGGCACAACCCAAAAGCAAATTGCATAATGTACGTGCAGTTATCGAACACTTATTACTACAGTATAAATAGCTGGCATGCCACATTAAGGTGGAGACTGTTATACCCTCCAGTATAAATGGGTAAGCCACAATTAATCCATCTTAAGATTGTGCATGGTGGGGTAAAGTATGGGTATTCGCTATCTCTTTCAAGACATCTGGCAAGCATAGAAGAGTAGGCCATATACCCTCCAGCGGGGATCTTTAGCGCTCCTACTCAAGGAATGTATGCCAGCAGTGATATTATGAAGCAATCACAGTCTAACACCTTTTTATTTGTATACAGTGTCTGTCATCTATAGCAGAGAGACACGCAGGAAACTTACCTCCTTGGGTTCAATCTCGAGATCTAGCCCCATCTTCATCAGGCTTGCCTGATATTCGGTCCTCTTCTTCTGTCAAACAAAATTTACCATCTGTGTTATACATTGTTCTCAGTTGTGTCACTGTGGGAGTCAAGTCAAGAGGTGAGGAAACTTCTTGAACTCTTACAGTGAGTAGAGCCTCACATGGGAATCAATCAGAGAACGGCTCTGCAAAGTAGCATCACTGAACTGCTTCAGTCGGTGTCACTTCAGCAGACCTTAATAAAATAAAAATTTGCACAGCTCTTTGTCAATCAACTGTTTGAGTTCACCTTATTTGTTACAGGGATGGTCTCACTTAGCTAGTTGCTTTGCTATTTTACAAGGGAGATAGATCCATTGTGCGTGGGTACAATAGCAACAAAATAAACAAAAACATCAATATTGCAGAGAATGCATACTGGGTACTTCAGCACTGTTGTAATAGTTTTCCATTTGGCAGTTAGAATGTGGATATTACATGTATCCTGTAAGTTATGTCTGGGTGTCGGTGTTTGCAATATGAAAGTGGTGTATTTATTTAGGAGTTGTGGATGGAGTGTGATACGTAACGATAATTGATTGTTGTTCGCCAAAGCAGTGAGGTGTATGGTTCAGGGTATGGATGTGCGAGTTGAGTGATGGGAGTCTAGCGTTCATTGACTAGCGTGGTCTGCAGTTGACGATACAGTTTGATAAAGGATGTATACTGTGAATTTAAAGACTCGTATGGAGGTGGCAGGGTGACTCAGCAGTCAGAGAGCTGAGCTGGCACCACTGCGTCAAACCTAGGTTTAGAGGCGTGTGGTGTTGCACGTGGGGAGGGGTGATAATGCTGGGTGCAGGAAGGTGGAGCATTATTTGTAGGTTCCTCGTTCTCACCTGATTGTTGATGGCGTCCTGAGAATGGACCTCATCATCGAACGCGAGGATGAAATCGATCCGACGGACTCCATCGCAAAAGTAGACAGTGTCCTACACGCAAAGGCAAGCACACACACGAATATGAGAGATGTAATAGCTTATGCATGAAATGTATATTTATTCATAAGCTCATGATACATGTATCAGGACATAAGTTAATCTGCTATTTGTATGCAAGTTGTTTATTGCTATGATGATGTACTAGTTTACCCAGGAAAACCTCAATGAGTTTACATTTTTATTTTCAAGGAGGGTCCTACCAAGTTCTGTTTTTTTGCAGTCGAGAACGAAGTTGCTTAGTTTAATTCCAATTGAATAATTTGCATGTATTTTTTCAGCATTGGTACGTTTGGCCAATACCAGTTACACTGTGTCATTTAGCTATGGGAGGAAACCAGAGACCTGGAGAAATATGTACACATAGCATCTAGTCCCTGTGCATTATACAAAAAACATCAGTATTTTCTAAAGTGCATTGTGGTAATGCTATCTTAAACCACCATCAAAATAAAGTTGAGCAAATGTGACAGACTAACAGCAGCAGTGATGCAGTGATATGCAACTGTGGACCGGTGTAATCCTCATTCGGACTCATCAGCACAGTATAGTCACCAAAACGCACTGCTGCAAAGGCTGGAAATCTATAAATGAGGAGCAGCCATGTCTACACTTTGGGGCCCATTAGTTGGCGAATGCAAACAACTAAATCTGTAAATACCAGGAATCTCCCATCTTTGACATTAGCCAAGTTAATTTATAGGCTGTGCAAATCCACGTTGTGCCGCATCGTACCTGGGCCAGGGTAGATTGAAATGATGACGTCGAAAAGTCTTGTGGCACCGTTGAAGGCTGAGCCTCATGCCCCTCCGCTCCCTCCTCCTCATTCATTCTCTCCACGAGCTCTGCATAGGTAATGTGGGGGTAGAGGGTTCATTGCATTAGGGACAGGGGAGGCAGGTGCAGGGATGGGAATGTCGGTAAAGAACCGCACATGGTACTCATGTGTAAAGCTTTCTCATAAATGTCGACGCTGCTCCAGTGTGAGTACACCTGTGGTATAAAGTTGTATTACCATTAGGGGACTTTTACCCCATTGAATATCGTACACTTTAACAAAGCCGTGCCCAGCATGGTCAGACACAAACCAGGGCAAAAAATATTAGTTGGAATATGCAAAGTCATTTTTGCCCTGACAGCTTGTCAGCTATACTCTTTGGTTCTTTCGGTAAAGTCACGTAGGTGGAAAAAAAAATAGAAATAGAAATAAATCACGACGTTTCGAATGCAACATAAGCACTCATCATCAGGTGTGACAACCACAGCAAGGAAACTGTTTTACTGAAGTGGGAGAGAAACCAGGGTTAGGGCAGTTAAATAAGTCAGAGAGGGGGAGAGTGGGGGGTGAATGGGGCGAGGAGTGCGAGCGCTGCAAGCGCTGCAGAGACGCTGAGAGTAAAAAAAGAGGCAACATAATTACTGCCAAGATGGAAGCTTGTCAGCTTCTGCGAGAGCTTCCCCGTGACCACACAGATCATGGTGGTTACTTGACCACATTTCAATTGAAGTGCTGTCGTCCTGACAGTTCTGTTCCTTCATCTGAAGAAGGCCACTTGTGTTGTGGCCAAAACGTCGTGATTTTTGTTGTTTTATTTTTTACCTACGTGACTTTACCCAATAGAACCAAAGAGTATGGATCCTTGCAGTCACGAAAGCTTCAAATCCACATTTCACCACTCTGGTTAATGTGGGTTGGTGAAGACGTATAGTATGTATAGTACAACCAATTTTGATGGACTGCCCTTTGCTGCCCACCATGTAGCCCGACACTACACTTTTAGACCTGTTATGCACTATCCTGGCTCAAACCCTGCTGAGCGTCCGATTAAAACACTGACGAGATCTCAATATTTAAAAGTGGCCCAAAGCCCCGTCATAGTGAATCTTTGGTCTAATCTCAGATCTTGTGAGTTAGAACTCGGGGGCTCCTCATGCACAGCCAGCCAAGGATAACTCCCCGCTATAGTGACGTCACAGGAAAAGGACGTGACGTCACCTAAATATGGGCGTGGTCAAAAGCGGCCCCATCCCCCGCTCTTCCCGACCTTGCTTCCCCCCTTGCCGAGGTTACCCACATGAACAATAATAATAAATCATAGATGTACATTATGAAAGAATCAATTATTTTTCACAAAACTGCTCCTGTACGACCTTTTGCCAATCCCCTGCTGGAGAGCCTCTTGACGATTGCACGAATCGTGTTGGTTATTTGCACATACTTCACCATGCCGGTGAGTATGGGTTGGTAAAGGAAAAGGAGGAGCATTAACGTACAAACAAAAACCTATTTTACTAGAATGCCTTCTGCTTCCCATCATGTAGCCTGTAACACCTGGTATGCGCTATCCAGACTCCAACCTCCTTAACGTTAGATGGAGACATCTGGCACATCCCCAGCAGTTTTGTCTACAGGCTCAACATATAACACAAACACACCTCCCTAACACTAACGTTAAACTTTACCTATCTCGACGAAGGTAGACATCGTGAATCTTTGATTTTTTTCGAATTCAGAGTCAGAAGTCAGGAGCTCCTCGCGTGCACAGCCAGCCCACGATAAAGTCCGACCCAGAATGATGTCACCGTGACGTCAGTTGAATATGGGCGTGGCCTGAATGTGGGTGTGGCCAACAGCGGCGGCTTCCCCGCCCCCCGCTGCCCCTCCCCGCAGGTTTCTCTCAACCCTCAGTGCGCATGCGCGGGCGGCATGTCTCGGACATCGCCTTCAGCGGCCTTTGGCGACGCGGTGGTTGTGGCGGGAAAATTAATAAAAAAAACTTCTCCGAATAACCGCGACCTTTAACTACCCTCACGGATAATCCACACGGATCTCTGGACGGCAAGGCGAAGACGATCAATGGAATAATCTCCGGTGAGAGACGGAGAGAGATGGGCAGGCGTGAGGGCGAGCCAGGTTCAACTTTGTTGAACGCTGAGCGCAGAGTGAATGGGGTTTATACTCTTTGGTTCTATTGGGTAAAGTCACGTAGGTGAAAATAAAATAACAATTTTCACCTACGTGACTTTACCCAATAGAACCAAAGAGTATGGATCCTAGCAGCCACGAAAGCTTTAAATCTAGAATTGAATGGGGTTTGCTTCACTTAGCACGCGACTTGGACACTTCGGTGTGCAAAGTGTTGTCTGGTTGTGCCGTGTAAAGGAGGAGGACATTCAGTAAATGTCGTTGGTTTGTTAATGGGAGTGTGTGGCGCGGTAATGGACTGGGTACGACTTACAACACAAGTTCTGCTCACATTGCACGCTAAGGGTTAGCACGGCGATTACTACGTGTGCATTTATTAGTTATTGTTTATGTTAAAAGTAGTATTGATTGTTAAGACAATAATGTTTAGTATTTGTAGGTGAATCATTTCAATATTGTACAGTATAGCATTGTCCTGCTGTGTGGCTCTCACGTGGCGAGCATCAGTGCAGCAATATTCAGTACGTGGTTGTAATGTACTTCTATAGCCCCCTGCCACCAGTGCAACAGTATTCAGTACGTGGTTGTAATGCACTTCTATAGCCCCCTGCCACAAGTGCAGCAATTTTCAGTACGTGGTTGTAATGTACTTCTATAGCCCCCTGCCACCAGTTCAGCAATATTCAGTACGTGGTTGTAATGCACTTCTATAGCCCCCTGCCACCGGTGCAGCAATATTCAGTACATGGTTGTAATGTACTTCTATAGCCCCCTGCCACCAGTGCAGCAATATTCAGTACATGGTTGTAATGCGCTTCTATAGCCCCCTGCCACAAGTGCAGCAATATTCAGTACGTGGTTGTAATGTACTTCTATAGCCCCCTGCCACCAGTGCAGCAATATTCAGTACGTGGTTGTAATGAACTTCTATAGCCCCCTGCCACCGGTGCAGCAATATTCAGTACGTGGTTGTAATGCACTTCTATAGCCCCCTGCCACCAGTGCAGCAATATTCAGTACGTGGTTGTAATGTACTTCTATAGCCCCCTGCCATCAGTGCAGAAATATTCAGTATGTGGTTGTAATGCACTTCTATAGCCCCCTGCCACCAGTGCAGCAATATTCAGTACATTGTTGTAATCCACTTCTATAGCCCCCTGCCACCAGTGCAGCCATATTCAGTACGTGGTTGTAATGCACTTCTATAGCCCCCTGCCACCAGTGCAGCAATATTCAGTACGTGGTTGTAATGTACTTCTATAGCCCCCTGCCATCAGTGCAGAAATATTCAGTATGTGGTTGTAATGCACTTTTATAGCCCCCTGCCACCAGTGCAGCAATATTCAGTACATGGTTGTAATGTACTTCTATAGCCCCCTGCCACCAGTGCAGCAATATTCAGTACGTGGTTGTAATGCACTTCTATAGCCCCCTGCCATCAGTGCAGCAATATTCAGTGCATGGTTGTAATGCACTTCTATAGCCCCCTGCCATCAGTACAGCAATATTCAGTACATGGTTGTAATGTACTTCTATAGCCCCCTGCCACCAGTGCAGCAATATTCAATACGTGGTTGTAATGCACTTCTATAGCCCCCTGCCATCAGTGCAGCAATATTCAGTACATGGTTGTAATGTACTTCTATAGCCCCCTGCCACCAGTGCAGCAGTATTCAGTACGTGGTTGTAATGCACTTCTATAGCCCCCTGCCATCAGTGCAGCAATATTCAGTACGTGGTTGTAATGTACTTCTATAGCCCCCTGCCACAAGTGCAGCAATATTCAGTACATGGTTGTAATGCACTTCTATAGCCCCCTGCCACCGGTGCAGCAATATTCAGTACGTGGTTGTAATGCACTTCTATAGCCCCCTGCCATCAGTGCAGCAATATTCAGTACGTGGTTGTAATGTACTTCTATAGCCCCCTGCCACAAGTGCAGCAATATTCAGTACATGGTTGTAATGCACTTCTATAGCCCCCTGCCACCGGTGCAGCAATATTCAGCACATGGTTGTAATGTACTTCTATAGCCCCCTGCCACCAGTGCAGCAATATTCAGTACATGGTTGTAATGCACTTCTATAGCCCCCTGCCACAAGTGCAGCAATATTCAGTACGTGGTTGTAATGTACTTCTATAGCCCCCTGCCACCAGTGCAGCAATATTCAGTACGTGGTTGTAATGAACTTCTATAGCCCCCTGCCACCGGTGCAGCAATATTCAGTACGTGGTTGTAATGCACTTCTATAGCCCCCTGCCACCAGTGCAGCAATATTCAGTACGTGGTTGTAATGTACTTCTATAGCCCCCTGCCATCAGTGCAGAAATATTCAGTATGTGGTTGTAATGCACTTATATAGCCCCCTGCCACCAGTGCAGCAATATTCAGTACATTGTTGTAATCCACTTCTATAGCCCCCTGCCACCAGTGCAGCCATATTCAGTACGTGGTTGTAATGCACTTTTATAGCCCCCTGCCACCAGTGCAGCAATATTCAGTACATGGTTGTAATGTACTTCTGTAGCCCCCTGCCACCAGTGCAGCAATATTCAGTACGTGGTTGTAATGCACTTCTATAGCCCCCTGCCATCAGTGCAGCAATATTCAGTGCATGGTTGTAATGCACTTCTATAGCCCCCTGCCACAAGTGCAGCAATATTCAGTGCATGGTTGTAATGCACTTCTATAGCCCCCTGCCACAAGTGCAGCAATATTCAGTACGTGGTTGTAATGTACTTCTATAGCCCCCTGCCACCAGTGCAGCAATATTCAGTACGTGGTTGTAATGAACTTCTATAGCCCCCTGCCACCGGTGCAGCAATATTCAGTACGTGGTTGTAATGCACTTCTATAGCCCCCTGCCACCAGTGCAGCAATATTCAGTACGTGGTTGTAATGTACTTCTATAGCCCCCTGCCATCAGTGCAGAAATATTCAGTATGTGGTTGTAATGCACTTCTATAGCCCCCTGCCACCAGTGCAGCAATATTCAGTACATTGTTGTAATCCACTTCTATAGCCCCCTGCCACCAGTGCAGCCATATTCAGTACGTGGTTGTAATGCACTTTTATAGCCCCCTGCCACCAGTGCAGCAATATTCAGTACATGGTTGTAATGTACTTCTGTAGCCCCCTGCCACCAGTGCAGCAATATTCAGTACGTGGTTGTAATGCACTTCTATAGCCCCCTGTCATCAGTGCAGCAATATTCAGTGCATGGTTGTAATGCACTTCTATAGCCCCCTGCCACAAGTGCAGCAATATTCAGTACGTGGTTGTAATGTACTTCTATAGCCCCCTGCCACCAGTGCAGCAATATTCAGTACGTGGTTGTAATGAACTTCTATAGCCCCCTGCCACCGGTGCAGCAATATTCAGTACGTGGTTGTAATGCACTTCTATAGCCCCCTGCCACCAGTGCAGCAATATTCAGTACGTGGTTGTAATGTACTTCTATAGCCCCCTGCCACCAGTGCAGCAATATTCAGTACATTGTTGTAATCCACTTCTATAGCCCCCTGCCACCAGTGCAGCCATATTCAGTACGTGGTTGTAATGCACTTTTATAGCCCCCTGCCACCAGTGCAGCAATATTCAGTACATGGTTGTAATGTACTTCTGTAGCCCCCTGCCACCAGTGCAGCAATATTCAGTACGTGGTTGTAATGCACTTCTATAGCCCCCTGCCATCAGTGCAGCAATATTCAGTGCATGGTTGTAATGCACTTCTATAGCCCCCTGCCACCAGTGCAGCAATATTCAGTACGTGGTTGTAATGCACTTCTATAGCTCCCTGCCACCAGTTCAGCAATATTCAGTACGTGGTTGTAATGTACTTCTATAGCCCCCTGCCACCAGTGCAGCAATATTCAGTACGTGGTTGTAATGTACTTCTATAGCCCCCTGCCACCAGTGCAGCAATATTCAGTACGTGGTTGTAATGCACTTCTATAGCCCCCTGCCACCAGTTCAGCAGTATTCAGTACGTGGTTGTAATGCACTTCTATAGCACCCTGACATTGTGCAGCAATGTTCAGTACATTGTTGTAATGCACTTCTATAGCCCCCTGCCATCACCAAATTCACACTGACCAGCGTGGTGAAGTACGGTAAATAACCCCTCCCCCTGGGAGCTGCATAGCATGGGACAGCTGTCAGCCAGCAATGGATTGAAAAAGGAGCTGTACTCTGCACACGTTGTTATTCAGGGTAGGGTAAGGAACTTGGAGGTTCGGTATGCATAATGTGCTCGGAAAGTATTGTATTCTGTATGTGTGTTGAATCTCTTTCGCACCGTACCAAGCCCACCGTGCTCTTCGGAGGTGCGATAATATATAAATATAAGTAGTCATACTACTGTAATACCACTATTAATATGTAGCATTCATTTTATTAGTAGTACTGTAATTTGTTGATATGCAGGTGTACATGCCAAACGTTAACCAATGTTAAATGTTAAGCCTTCTCTTTTGAATACAGTGTGTTTTAAACATGGAGTTGTCTCCAGCTAATTCTTAAATGTATATCATTCATAATGTAGTAGTAGGCAGGTAGAGCATTTATGACACTTCAATTGTACATAGAGCTTGCAGGTGTGATGAAGGAAAGCATGGGAAAGGCTGGAATTTTTGTTGAAAAAAGGACAACAGCCACAGTAGCTTAAGAGACCTAACGCTGAAGCTGCTAACGCGAAGTGGTCGACGCTGGCCCATGCGTTGTGACGTCGGACCCACTTTCCGCACACAGCAGCTCCTCATGGTGCCCCCCATACCAGGACCAGTGGTGACCTGGTAGCCACAGCGATTCCTCTCCCTGGCCCCATCCGGTTCGGGCATCCCAAATCGTACAAAATGAACTGCAACGGTGGTGAGACAAACAGCCCTTCGGGCGACAGCACGGTGACGGACACAAGCCCTCGCGGCAGCCAGGGCAGCTCGCTGCTCCGGACCGGAAGCGGGGGCTAGCACAGCCCTGTGGTGTGCGGAGAGCAGTGCTGCTCGTAGGCGAGCGGTGCGCTGGACGCCTACATCGAGGACTTTGAGCAGAGCGGAATCTGTGCGTCACCGCTACCCAGGATACGTGCAGAGCACAGCACCGCGCAGCATGGCGGAGCGGAGACGCGCGGAGGAGAGGAGGATGCACAGTGTGGATGAGGGTGGGTTGCGCCTCTCGCCACGCGAGGAATCGCTCCGTGGTGCTTGCACTCGAGTGGCTATCGAGTGTGCAGGCGGTGCAATGGTATCGAAGCTATAGTAATAGGTTTTTACCCTTTTATCTGGCACAAACACTGACACCTTTATACAAGGGATCATATTTGCAATAACCACAACACAAGTAGTCAAAATGCAAACAAAAAAGACAACTGATAATATGCACTGTCCTTGAATTTGATTGGTCCACACCCGAGACGGCTTTTCTGAGATCCCAGTCTCCACTGGTGTTGGACCAGAAGACGCCAAAAGGCGTCTTCTTATTCTTAGCGTCTTCTTGTTTGCATTTTGACTACTTGCGTTGTGGTTATCGCAAACATGATCCCTTGTATAAAAGTGTCAGTTTTTGTGCCAGATAAAAGGGTAAAAACCTATTACTATATCTTGTTACTGGCAAAGGAGGTCTCATAAGGTATCGAAGCTAGTTGACTGGATGGGGGATAATTGGAGAGGAGAACCCCATTTTTTTTGCTTGTACTGGGTGCTTGTCAATTATGCTATGCTATCATGAATGTAATGTAATTCCCCTAGAAAAAAAACCCTTAATAAGGTCTAAAGATACATTTTCGTGAGAGTCCCACACTGGGATGCTTGGCAAATTCCATTAATGAGTTCATTTTATGTCAGAGAAAACTATCCACAGTAAGCACACGCATATGAGAGGATAGCATAGGTCTGAACAGATAGGTCGGTGCATGCATTTCTTTCTCCTGTCATCTTCCAGCAACTTCACTGATTATCGAGTTTGTAAAGTTTGTGAAATCTAAGTGATCCTCCAACCTTTGTGTCAAAATTTGCAGATCCTAGACTGGACACATCTGAAGTTTAAACAATAACAGCTCATGCACTGATTTATCCCATATTCTCACAAACTCCACAAACGGATAACATCATTAGTTACTGATGGTGCAAAGTAAAGCAACATTGCAGGATTGCCGTTCAGGGGTCAAGGAATCTAGGGGAGAGCAAATTCATT
Organism: Petromyzon marinus; assembly: GCF_048934315.1. Taxonomy (NCBI): domain Eukaryota; kingdom Metazoa; phylum Chordata; class Hyperoartia; order Petromyzontiformes; family Petromyzontidae; genus Petromyzon; species Petromyzon marinus. The sequence goes on from NC_133683.1 coordinate 2,454,074, forward strand.
GTGTACCAGTAAAATGTCTGTGGGTCTTACATTGCAGGTGGCATGCTGCTTGTGGAGGACCTCATCTCGGGCACGTGCAGCCTCACTGCTGCGCTGCAGCGGTCGTGGCTCATAGCCCGACGGTCAGTCTGACCACGGACCAGCTCCTAGCGGCGCCAGTTGACGGTTCCTCCAAGTCCTTTCTCCGCTCGCCTGGCGCCCACCGAGACCTCACAGTGTCGCACAGAGGCAAGCGGTCATCTCTCGGGGTCACCGCGCACAGCTTCGGCGCATCATTGGTGAGGGGCAATAAGCCAACTAAACGGTTGAGCTCAACAGCGAGAAGCAACAAGGCCGTGATGCCATTAAATTTGTTGGCAAAGCCCGAAAATTATTTCTTTTCTAACCAGACGAATGTTTTGTTGTACTTATGGAGCAGTGAAGCAACTAGGCGTGAGCACTTGCCGAACGGCGGCTGTGCGACAAGTACCTATCTCAGGTGGTTGACAAGCCAAAAGGATAAGCTGGATGTGTCGGGGATCACGAGCATTCCTGAGCTCAGGTACCCGGCCTGGCTGCGTGACTGCGATGTGGACTCCCAGACCAGCAGCCACGAGACGGATACCAGCACAAAGAGAGCAGGTACCGCTCAGAGCCCGCAAAGCAGACCAAAGTACCCAGAGTGGCTCAAAGTTTTGGATATCTCCGGCCTTACGAATGTAGCCAACGAGGAGCCCGTGTCAGAGGACAATAGATCCCTAGGTGTGTGTATATATATAGTCTGTATATAGCAGATGACATTTCATATGTTTTCAGGTACATATTCAGTCTTTTCTCACAGAGACGGCTGAGCGGCCACCCATGTGGTTGTGACGTGCGATGCGTGATTCTTGATGCACAGCCTCATTGGAGGAGCTGCTGAGCAGGGCGCACATGGAGTTGGACTCCCCCGGCTTGGAGGCCCCCTCCCCGGGCAGCTTCAACACGGACGTCTTTCTAGGGGCTCCACGCCATTGTGAATTTATCTTTATATCCACACTCACGCACAGCATAGAGGCTGCACCGCCTCTAAGTATGATGTCAGATTTTGAATGTTATAAGCTAAGCAGGTAAGCCTGGTTATTACTTGGATGGGAGACTGTTTTGAAATAGCATATATTATAGATTTTGGCTGCTAGGTAACCAGGAGTTAGTAATACGGCAATGGAATCTTGAATCTATATCCGGAGTTTTGCATTTTACTCCCTCTGTTTTCACCGGGTTCTCCGTTTTCCTCTCACATACCACTCGCTGATGAAATTTGCAAAATATCACTGCCAAACCCTCCTGAGACTTGGTGAGATTTTTCTGGCTTCCACCTTGATAATAAGTCAACCAAGTAATTTTCTCTCAATCGTGTCTCTTCTCAGGGCCGTGTACCACCTGTCGCGTCTGAAAGAGCTGGTTGACACCATCAAGGAGAACAAGGATGGCTGACTACCCGTGATGTAGAAAGCCCGAAAGCATTTTATGGCGGTGGTCGAGGTTTCTACTCAGAAGGATACGTTCGCTTGGTCCTGCTAATTCATGGTTGTTAAACATCAATGGTACTTCAGGTGCTGTGGTGTGAATCGCAATTACTTGTGAACTTGTGGGGCCCATGGGGCACAGTAATTGCCCTGTTAATGGAAGTGCCACAACAAAGTATTGGAAAAATGTGATAAAGTTCGTTCAGGGTTGGAGTTATTGAATGGTTGCAGCAGTATTTTGCACAGCAAATCCATACAGACTCAAATGTCACTTGAAATAGAACGGATATGTGAACAATATTGTGAGCACAACTAAACTAATTTTGGTTTTAGCCATTTTGGAAGGAGACTACTTTATTGGGAACATACATGCTAGTATTTGTGTAGTTATAAACATTTGGGAAATCACTGTAAAAGTACATTTGCTTATTTAGATTGCACTATACCTGTATTGTAAAATTTCAGAACCTTTTATGTAATTTGTAATCAATAAACCAAAGTTGCATATTGTATGCAACCCATGACTTGGATTGTTTTTATCATGTCTTGTTTAGCATGGTTGGTTATGTACAGTGTGAAAGAAATTCAACATACATTAAATATTTTCTGATATTTGAATGTTTATATTGTACATGTATATTTATTTTACAATAAATCTGAGACAAAGGCTTATACACATGGAATTGAAAATATTCAGCTATGATTTGTATTTCTCAAGTATTTTAAGAAAAGTCAGCGAGTCTCGTGACATGTCTTCACATTTGGGAGTGATGATTGTGATGAATATACAGGCATTAACCTGCTTACATTCCTAGAGTATGTAAGGTGAATTTGGGCATTCTGGGTGATTGGGTTTTAGGCCAAACACAGGCAGATGGTGGGGGATAGATGTTTTCAAGCATCTATTAATTATTCATCGGCATGTACTATCTTACTATGATGTAAAGTTAAAAAACATGGTTCATGAAGGGAATGGAATAAAAACTCAACTGTGCACAAGTATGGAGGAATTAATACTTGGAATTCAATGCAAAGATCTGGCCATATGGCGTTTACTGGGCACCAGGGTTGCCAAACAACACGTGAAAGATGTGTATCAGGCACAGCCTCTGCATTATGAAAAAAATATCACTTCCTGAAGAAGTGCATTTTGCTTCTCCTGTCTTAGGTCACCATCAAAATAAATTAGAGCAAATGTGACTCGACTGACACAGGCAGCATTTATACTTGTGAAGTGTTCTCCTTCCGACGTGTGGTGTGTGTCGCACACACTGTCGGAGACGAGGTAGTTGCAGGAGACATCGTCTCTTTATTATCTTGTTCACACCAACTCCGGCCTCACTCTCTCGACCACGTTGCCATAGAGCCCGGCCTAGACACGACCCTGTCCGTGTTGCACCGACGGCGTCGACCGAGAAGGCCAACGACTGTCTGGCCACGCAATGATTGGGCGAATGCGGTGGCAACGACAGCGACGTCGAGACGAGTCCACTCCCAGAACCGGCAGCCCGGAGCTGTCGCTCTCCGCTGCTTATATTATATTCTATATTCTACTCGGTGCGGCTTGGCTCTGCCCTATCCACGCCTCCCTTCTCGAACCGACCAGAGGGTTCCAGAGGCTTCCCTATGAGGTCTTCCATGACCCTTGCCCCAATTCCTCTGCCCGGCCGGCACACCCGTATATATGCTCAACGGCGTGTGCGCAAACTTTCCACTGCAGTTGCCGCTGCTGGACAGCAGTCAGCGCTGTGTCACTACACTTGTATGAACACAAGAATTACATAATCACATCTACACTTATATGTAATGGGCTGAGATAGGCGCACACAACTTCTTGGGAGGCAACACTATTTATTAACACCAACACATTACACTTAACATAAATTTCGATTTAAAGCTTTCGTGACTGCGGGCTAACACCAATCCCGAATATCCGCCCCACAGCCCTTTAAATAACCTCCCATACAGCCCCCCAATCGGCTATGCGTGTATGAGTGACGTCCCTGCCCTCTAACCCCCGACCCCCCCGTCCCGCGCGTGCGATTGGTGTGTCGCTCTAAAACCGACTCCAAATCCCCGCCCCGCAGCCCTTTAAACAATCTCCATTGCCCGGCATCGGCGGCAACGCGTGTGCGAAGGACGTCATTGCCCTCTGACCCCTGACCCCCCGTTTAGTTCGTGTGAGTGGTGCGCGGGGTTGTGTGAGCGGAGACGTCGCGTTTGAGTGGCTGAGAAGCGACGGATTGATTCCAGGCAGCCACGTGCCAGCCCCGAGCTATGCCCCACAAACAGGACCCGCGGACCCGAGGGGCTGCGCCGTGAGGAGAGTAGCCGGAGAGCGGCAGCCCTCTCACCGCGAGCGAGGAGTCGAGTAGCGGCTGCTCTCACTCGAGCGAGGAGTCCGGAGCCCGCAGCCCTCTCGAGATCAGCCCTCCCCCAGGGGGGGAGCTGGGGGCCCGCATCCCCCACAACTGACAACCTGTGTACCAACTGGCCGAGCGAGAGTTTGTGTGTATTTGAGCGCAATCGTGCCAGTGTTTAGCTGTACCAGGGAGTTTGATGCAGCAGATTGTTTCGGTGTAGCAGGGTGTCCGGATTGTGCCGGCACACTATCCTTCTATCTGTAATGTCGTAGGGTGAGCTCCATTAAAAGTTTACTCGGACCCCAACCTGTCAAAGCGCCTAATCTCGGAACGTGGTTCTCAACCTCGTACCTCACCCATGCTACGTACCTTTGAGACGTCCTGCTTTTACAAATGTTGATGAACTGGAGGGCAAAGGTCTGGAGGACCCCACATGGAGTCTGGTTTCTCACACCCGAGCCTCCTGTGACATTTCTGGAGGCTTCTCTGGAATCTTTGTCCCATTTATTGAGTGCAGATTTGGCTTACTTCTAGCTTCATCCCAAGACGTCATCCAGTTTGGAAATACCCGAAGGTTGTGGGAGTCGCCCCGTGCTTCAGTTTCTTTCCAACCCTCGTAATGGCCGGATGCTCACCAGCCGGAAGTCTTTTGCTGCTTACACCACGACCGAGGTGTTGAGAGCAACCATCTCGTGGCTGGTCGGCAATGGAGATGGTATTGTCGATTTGGGGAGCGTGAGTCTGTGGCGTTCGTGGTGCTGCTGTCACGGAGGCGACACGAGTTTAGGAAATTCAGTTTTGTGGGTTTCCTGTAGCGAGCACTGAAAGATCCTCTCTTCCTCTTTCTCCACCCTTGTCTCTGCTGTCTCCATGTCCCCGTTCAACTCTTTCTACACCGCTTTCCTTGAATGTGCAGCTGCCTTTACGGCCTCCCCTCTCCCCTTCTCTCCACCTCCAACCCATCTCCGTCGTAATCTCCTCCCCTTTGTTCAGGCTCTTCCCTTTCTTCCTCAGTCTATGGATGGGGTTATTGTTTATCGGGCTCTTATACAAAAAATGGAGCTTATTTTAGCCTTTGAATAGGATTTTCTGTTTTCCTTCGGTAGCATGTTGCGCACATAGGGAAGATCGAGCCACGCCACCGGTTCCCATGATCAAAATCTTTGTCAACTTGTCTCCCTCGGTAGGAATGCCTTTCCTTCTGCAGCAAGCAATTGTCTTCTCTCTCTCCTCCGGTATTTCTTCCGATGCGCTTTCTTAATCTCGCTTGCTGTGTGTATCGACTCTATCATTCAACAAGGGCAAATAAAAAAAAAATGCTTTTTTTTCCTCCACTGTTTTACCACTATACCTCCTGAGTGGGTACTCGGAGTTTCATCTAATGTACTATTTGATGAGTCGCTTCCACACAGCACAAAGGCGGTAGCTATCCGAACTGTAAATTTTTCTTCCAATTTCGATAGATTCTCGAATTATTCTTGGGCAGTAGTAGCTAGTTTTGCACAGAACTTCAACATTAGAATCAACTGAGTGTCCTTGTTGGCACGTGTGTTCTGCTACTGCTGAACACGGGTGCCAACAAATAATACATTATTTAAATGCATGCCTATAAAGGGCAGCATACTTCAATAGGGATTACCATTGGTACGGCTATTTTAATACACAATAGACAGGAAGGACAAGATCAAAGGGCTCTCATAATGCACATGCATAATGTACGTTGACTCGGTAATCTCCCCCCCCCACTTTGCGCGAGAGTGCCACAAATCTGGCTGTCGCCTGATGAAGCTAGTTGTAATTACTGGCAAAACGTCGTACTCCAATTGTAAATGTTGTGGCTTGGCTCTCCAAAGTACCAGTGACGAATTGGCTTGTTCTGTTTCCGTGACAACCCTTACTAGTTGGCTGTGTCGAGTGGTGGCGGGTTTTAACGACACGTTTATATATGTATGCGATCTAATCCAAAAAACACCTCTATGGATGATATTGGGCGCGAAAGCCTACATGTTAAACCAAAATTTAAAATATATACAAAATAACAATAATTTCTAGTTTTCCTCATTCACATCGTGATTCGTATGAACAGACATGAGATGATTGAGACATGTTAAATCATAAACGTATTTATTAATATATATATACAGATAGTCCTCGACTGCAATGTCCTTGTCCACGTGCAAACAGAGTTAGGATAGCAGCCTCCTTTAAAAGCCAGAGTAGATTTATACGCTGTAGAAGACAGTTGACGAATCCTCGTTGCTTGATTCCTCCTCGGATCCCTTCAGCAGTGAGTCGTCACCAGTCTTCTCTGCCTGCTCATTCTCCATGTGGCACGGCTGGGGTGGGTGCAATACGCCAGGAGACTCCTTATGCAGCGAGCAGCGAAGCAGGCCCATCTCTGCCTGCTCATCCTCAACGTGGAATTGAGGAGATGGCGGTGAGCTGGGGGCATCGGTGAGGAGGGTGTTACGGAGACGGCCCAGCTCTGCCTGCTGCAGAATCGTCTGTACGACGAAGCGCTCGCGGCGCCTGCAGGCGCGCACATGGGATGGCGTGTCCGGGATGATGTATGCAATGCAGGCCTTCGTGAGTAACACCACGTGCTGCACACGTCCACACACAGGTAAAGGATTTTCAGTTTCAGGATTTGCATGTAAAGGGTGCTTACTAAATATAATATGGCAGCATCTTAAAGTGCTTTACATCTCAGGTCAACTATTCCGGGGACCTGAAGCCCAGGGATATTATATTGTTACGTCGTTTTTCCCAATTAAATTAAGTCATTTGAGTAATTTTTGAACATTTGGCAAATTATACCGAGACACTTTTTTTGAATTACTTAATGGGTTTTTTACGTTCACTATGCAGCAGGCAACATTTATGATGTGCAGTTAATGCACCCACAGTATTCACCTGGGCAGCCGCAAATTACCGCAACAATCAGCAAACACTTACACTCGGCCATGTCACCACTACAAAGATTCCCTGTGTAGCCTTTCACAGACTGAGACAAGTGCATCTATGAAGGGTGGCACAGTGCCTGCGGGGGTGGTGTGCACCTTTATCTCGCCAGTGATGATTTTCACACACTTCATCAAGTACTCATTTTAAGACAGAATCAACTTAAGGGAAGCTCAACACTGGTTCTAATATTTTCCACTGTTGTTGGCTGTGGCCAGAAATAGTACTCCGGTCACACAGGATTGGTAGCGCAGTTCACAAACAACTACGCAGCCGCTCCCCTTCCCACACGCACACATGCTTACGTGTGACAAATTGCATCAACAACATGAATCGTCTGCTGCATGATGAAAGTGAGTATTGTATTACCACTATTATTTGTGATCTCAGAAATACTGTGCAATTGTGAGGTGTAATAGCATTACTGGCATTATCTGTAATGACCCATTGACAATGATCACGGTTTGCTCTGCTGACCTTAACAACTGCTCACAGATGAGTCTATACGATGGTGCAGTAGTGTAAGGCTTTGCACACTAGACTTGCAATCCAGAGGTCACGGGTGTGAATTGATCTTTGATCGTGGGAGTGTAAACAACGGTGAAAGGTTTTTTTTTACATTCCACTGCCTCTATCCACCAAGCAGTGTAAGTGGAATACATCCAGTCAATTGGTCGGCTGAGTTTGGTGCTGTTCAGTGCGGGAACTCCCAGCTCTTCCCAAGACGTCTGTCCAGTGTGGAAGAGCAGTTCAAATACATCTTAAGGGTCTCTCTTGAGCTCCCTATAGCAGGAGCCCTTTTGCCATCAGTGACATGAGCAAGTAATTGGAGGGCTGTACCTTTATCTTTCAATGGGTTTATGAATGTGTGTGTGTGTGCATGTTGATGTGTACCTGCATGGCAATGACGAAGGCCAGCTTTGCCGTCAGTACTTTCCAGTACTGCTTGGTGACGGAGTAGGCTTGGGGATGATCCGGCGGGTAGCGATGACCTGGATACCTACACACATACAACCACAAGCACGCATGGACTATATTGAGCAAAGTGCCTCGAAAGTAGAGTTGGCGCTAAATTGAACAAGTATGGTTGTGCACAAACGGTATATGCGTTCACAGCCCTTTAAAAAATCCGCTTCTGAAAGAGGGCCTTCCCACAACGTGCAGCTTGTGGGGGCTCTATTGACCATGGTTCACGCTGGTCCGTACCAGGTTGGTGAAGGTAGGGAGTACAGATAATGGGAGAACAATATAGCACAACTATTAATTTTTCTGATCTACCCACTGCTGACAACCTAGCTCCAAAGTCGCCTACTGCACCTGCATTGTGCATGGTGTTCATCAATCTAAGCACGAACAAGGCTCAAGCCTGCTTGACTTCCGGAATCTAAGATTAGCTGTATTCGTGGTGATTTGGTCATAGTCAAGTAAGGTTATATTAAATATCGATCAATATGGTTATATTGATTATAGTTGTGTATGCCAGCAATTCAAAAACGTTACAGAAAAGGGTTGGTAGATCGCATCAATTTCCTAACTAACTGTGCTGTGAGGTGACCAGAAGATGGCTGTAGAGCAAGTGGTTTCATGTCTGTGTGGACCTTTAAGCTTCATTTCATTATCATGGGTTCTCCAGGACCTCTTATTGCATCCCACATGCATAAGACCACCTTAAACTGGAATCCCAATGCACGGTCTTCCTGAAAAGGGATCTTGAGACTCAATTAAGCAGTCGTGGATCGATAGATAAATAAATAACATTACTCTTTAGCAAGGAAACAATGAGCTGTAATTTATATCAATCTATTATTATATTTCTCTAAGTGGGACTTTGGTTGTGAAGCCATCCCACCCGTACCCACTGCTCCCCCCCTCCAATTCCCCCCCCACCCCCTTTACTGTCCCCACCCACCATGCACACTCTTCCCCCAACCCTACCACAACCCCTTACTACCCAACTAAGCCAAACCCTGTGTCCACGGTAAGGGGCAGGGCATAAACAGAGGTGGGGCCTAGGGGAAGTGTGGGTCTTAAAAGGAAAGTCACGGAGTGAAAAGAGGAAGAAAACGAGCATAATCAGGAAGGGGCGGAGCCAGGAGGACGCCACACCCAGACATCAGTGCATCACATTCGCAGGGACGGCACCCCCGATAGCTGGGCATGACACTGAATGGCACAAACCTGCAGGTTGTGTGGATTGCCGGATCAAACCAGGCTGGCAGGATGTTGGGATAATTTTGCTCCTTGAAGTTGCTGATCTTGAAAATTGAAAAGCTGTCCTCCGTGTACCCATGCATTGTAGGCGAACCTGTGCCATACTCTGCTGAGTATCCATAATAATACACCAGGCGTGGGATGATGTCCGTTGTGAATGCCAAGATGCATGACTGTGGAATTAGCATACGGAGGCACAGCGATAGCGGTCACTTAGCATGCAATGATTTGACCAAGGCTTCTGAACATCTTACCTTGGCAATTACATTAATTTTCACAAATACAATTTGGGGGGTTGCTGCCAGAGTGAAATGGTTACCATATAAGGACTTGCAATCTGGCAGTCGTCAGTTCATTCTCCTGACACAACAGTTGAAGCAATGGATCATTTTCTTAAATCTCCCCCACCTCTGTCCAATTAGCAATATAAATGGGTTCATCACTGTTTTAGCGCAGGTAATTCCACATCTTACAACATGTCTGGTCATTATGGAAGAGTAGGCCAAATACCGTGTAGAGGGGTTCTCTAGAGCTACCTTTAGTTGAGGCCCTTCTGCCAGCAGTGACATGAGCAAGCAATGGCAAGGCTTTACCTTTTGCGATTTTGGGAGAGAGTGGATAGGAGCGGTGGTGCAGTGATTCGTGCACTGCACTTTGAATTCAGCACACATGCAATTGACTTCCAGCTACGACTAACATCAGTGACGAGTGATACCCGAACCGCTCCTGGTCCCCCACTACACCTCTTCTCAAACCTGCCAGGACCAGAATGGTGAAGTATGGTAAAAAGAACCCACACGGCTAACATGACATGTTATGTCACTCATAAGATGGGATATTGAGCGAGAAAGCGAGCGGACAATCTGGCGACTTACACTGGTGATTACGGAGAGGGTGGCAACGATACTCAGAATGTCGGCCCAGGCTCCAATTCCTCTTGCTCGTGAAACCACAGGCCTCCTCATCTTTGTTACGAGCTTCCACGCGTCGACCCGCACTTCGATGATGTTGTTGAGCAGTGCGAGCAATGGCGCAAGTGGAAATGATGCCACGAAGAGAGTGACAAACCCGAATTGGATAACTGGGGTATATTTTGAGAATGGGTAGGGGGGCAAGGATAGGATAATGAGTGAAACAGGATATAGACATACACTCTTAATGCTGTTATGTTGTGATTACTTTAAGCAAACAAAACATGTTTTCAATGCATTGAATGTGTTTTAGTCAAAGGAGACCCCAAAATATGGTCACATTTTCGTGTCATTTGTTCACAAAATTATCGTGTCCATTACATTGGCCACTGACATGCGACCAGCCACTACCATCTTTAATGATCAGCTCTGGTTCACCTGGGTTTCTTTTGCACCATTTTCCACCACTAGGTGGCTATAATAACTAGATCACATCCTGTATTGAGGACTCCATTAACCGTACCACACATTTTTAGGCATATGCACTGTGGCTGAAATGCCAACAAATCACAGCAGTTAACCACAGTGGACATGATGCACAAGAGTTTTAAATAAATAGTAAGGGGGAAAACCGTCAATCCAAGCTGACCAATGTAGCTGCATTGGTTAGCAGACAAGAGGAGCAAATATGTGCTCCTATTGTTTCTAAAACTTAACTCCGTACATATGCACATACGCGCATGCTCAAAGACAATTGTGTTACAGTATATCCATAGATTGGTGCCTATGGCCAAATCACCCAGTATGCGTCAGATTTAATCAGATCCCAGAAGTTAAGGAGAGCTGAGCCTGAAAATTGGTTGGATGGGTGACCATGCAATAGTTATTGTGGGGTTGTGAGCAGCAGAGGACAGTGCAGCAAATTACATTGTTGTATTGTACATCTAAGCTCTTACATCTGTGCTCCCTGCCTTCAACAACCCGAAGTGTGGGTAATTTCCCTCCCACAACAATGTCCGACAGATACACAGGGGCCGTACACACGTGCCTATATAGTCAAATGATACCCAATTGTGTGTGTTTTTTTTATAATAAAGTAAAACGCGTTGACTCCGTAGTGTGATCCTCTGAGCTCATTGTACCCATCTCGAGGTATTCATCAAAGAGTCCAAGTGGGCTCTGGGGCTGTAGGTTCAAGTGTTTGCTGGAAGAAGTGTTTGGTAACTGGATAAGACCATCAATGAGAAGCCAGTTTAATCGTGGTTCGGTGACAGAAAACCCAGAGTTTCACGGTTTAACCCAACATCCGAGCAGCACCACATCAGATCTCTAGACTCCTCAGCGCAGGCATACAGATATGGTCAACATATGCGTACATTAACTAATTTGTGAAATTATGAATTACATCCAAATGAAATGTAGTGTGTGCATTACTAGGACGTACCTAAAGGTGCCAGGTTGGGTTCATCCACCTTGGGGATGCTCTGCTCCACGCAGCCTCCTGCTTCCGTGCAGTCCATCCTCTTGATGTCCGAATTCTGGCTGTTGCTACTGCTGCAATTGGTGACGCTGGTGGTGGTCTTCTTTCTTTTAATGGGCTTAGGTCTACTTCGCTTTTCCTTCTTCTTCTGCTGCAAGGCCATCAACACTTTCATGCTCGTAATAGGATCGAGAGCAGCGTATGGTTTATTCTCACTGACTGGTGAAGCAGTTTCTTGACGTGGAACTAGGCCAAAGCATTCAAGAAATTTGGATTTCATGTCATTTATCTTAACGCCGCTATCTTTTGTCGAAGTGTAATCATGTTCAGGCTTCGGTCTGAACAAGAACTGTGCGTGAAGACTTTCATGAGTTTTCAGGATTTCAATAGGACTTAAAAATCCGCAGACTGAGCACATCTCATAGGGCGATGGTGGATTCAACACCGCATTGGCAAAACTGCCGTTATTCACCAAACCTGGTGCACCCTTTATCATATAATCCTTTTCATGGGTCTTCATGTGCCTTTTAATTTTCCTGGCTGATTAAACCTTTGTCCACATATGCCGCACCATTGCTCACGGGTCTCCTTATGCGTTCTTACGTGGGCTTCTAGGCACCATGCCAGTTGGAATTTTTTTCCCACAGACGTCACAAGAGATAAGTTTTTTCGCTCTTGTAACTCTACCGGATTGAGGTGGGGTTGAGACGGGTGCTGGTGAAGTGCCATCGATGGTGAAGGCAATTCTCCCAGCACCACCATGACTCGCAGCGGAGTTGCTCTCGCACATCTGAAACAAAAGACAAAGGTCACGCACATGACACCCGTGTCACGAGTGTACTCACAAAGGCATACTTAAGGTGACATAAGATTCATATATACTACAACTCATTATACCAGAACTCCACAATATTGCAGTTCCTATCATGTACGATTTTACCCTCTTATCCACCCAATTAATATTTTGTTTCTAAACAACAATGACTAACTACCTCCAATTACCTAATGTTACCCACCCAATAGGCCTTTCTGTATATACACACCAACAATATAATGATGGCACCACACGTTCACTCCACTATTCACAACACTCTGACTGGCAATCTCCATATAAGATTGTAATATAATTTCTGTACGAGGGCCGGTCAAAAAGTTTTGAGAATGGACACTTTTTTACAAAAAACTACGCAAAATAGTCTTCATTAAAAGTACAGTATAGTACTATTAATGGCACTTATAAGTGAACGTCATTATCTCTCATGCTAATATTACAATGTTAACTAGTTACCCAGGAAAGCTTCATTGAGTCTAAGTACTGCATTTTCAGAAAGGTCCCATTGCATTGAGATGTTTGTGTGAGTGGAACCCAGAGAGACCCCACCTTGCATATTGGGAAATAACACAACTCCACACAGATGGATTCAACCCACAAGCTCAAAGCATTCCCTGTTCAACAAAGTACTCAGTGTAATGTTTAATATAATTTATTTGGTAATATATAGTATCGTAATTGTATAGTGAATCTACAGCAGTGTGGTATACAGTAGGGTTGGTAAAATAATACATAGTGTAATATTACAAGTCTAATATTATTATAATCTAACGTATAGGGTAGTGTATAGTAACTCAGTGTATAATTCAGTGTTGTGGTCTGTCTATGCCAGTTTATAATAAAAATATTATTTGGAGGCATATTATAATATTTTTTGCGACATAGAAGTGTAATGTATAATAACTTATTGTTAGTAGCTCAGCTTAGTGGAGAATATATTGAGTACATTTATTAAATTGATGTAGTTTATATTTAGTTCTTTCACATCGGTTTGTTGTATGATAGTTGGGTAGTTGCAGTTCTTTAGCGTCAATATACTAAATGCCTCTGTTGATATGTAAACTCTGACTTTAACATAGCTACTTCCGTGACCAGTTACATGCTAATTCCTCACATTAACATCATGCTAATCTCCCAGTTACATGCTAATTTCTGACTTTAACATCCTACTAATATCTCACATTAACACAGCTACTTCAATGCTAAATTATTCTGTTGATATGTAAACTCTTTTGGCAAGGCGCTCTGCTCCTCCCACCCAGCTTAAAATACGCTGCCAAGCTTAGCAGTGTTCATTGGAGCGCTGTCTTTCCGACAGTTCTGTTTCTTCACCTGAGGACGGCTGCTTGTGTTGTGGCCGAAACGTCGTGAGAATTTTATTTTATTATGTTTTATTTTAATATTTCCCTTCTATGTGACTTCACCGAAAGAACCAAGAAGATGAATCTCTGCAGTCACGAAAGCTTTAAATCGAAATTTATTCAAATCAAGTTGTTTTCTTTTTACCACAGTACTTTATGGAATCCTCAAGAATAAATGCATTTTTAGAAGTATTAAACTACACTTGAAGATGTGTGAGAATGTAATTATGCAGATGCAAGCACAGGCAAACTCGTATCTGCATATACAAGTTTCTGGGCCTCCTCACTTCACCAAACCCGCATTGACCGGCATGGTGAAGTATGGTTAAACAACTCCCACGAACGACATGGTGTGGGGGAGGCCTCTATCAAAACGCTGGATCGACAAAGGGCTGATACATGTCACGACATTGTACGTTAAGATCGTTCTCTCGTCAGCACAAGCCGTCTATGTGGACAATAGAGGACACGACACACGTGTACACGATGTTTGTGTGCGTATATTCAGCGTGTGAATCACGTAATAATTATATAAGGTCGCGATTATGCTCAAAACGAACCAAATGTATAACATCACGAATAACTTTGGAAGTCTCCTGAGCCTGAACAATATTTGAAGTAGACACTGACCCAGTTACTATTAATAGCTCAGATGTGTAGGCTTTGACTTTAACATATCCATTTCTGTGACCAGTCACAAGCTAATCACTCAGTTATTTCAATGCTAAATTCTCCTAGTTATTTCAATGCTAAATTTTCCTGTTTGATTTTTACTAGGTGCCTCTGTGAATGTGTATGCTTTGACTTTAACATAGCTATTTCTGTGACCAGTCACAAGCTAATCACTCAGCTATTTCAATGCTAAATTCTATGCTAATTCCTTTGTCAAGGGGTGCCTCTGTGGATGTGTATGCTTTGACTTTAACATAGCCATATCTGTGACCAGTCACAAGCTAATCACTCAGCCATTTCAATGCTAAATTCAATGCTAATTCCTTTGTCAAGGCGCTTTGTTCCTTCTCACACAGCTTAAAGGTCTCGATCTGAGCTTGGCTTTGTTCGCTCCAGTGCTGTCCTCCAGACAGTCTCGTCCCTTCACCTGATGAAGGCCGCTTGTGTTGTGGCCGAAACGTCGTGAGAATTTTATTGTGTTATTTTATTTTTCCAATTTATTATTTTATTCTCATGCTACGTGACTTTACCGAAAGAACCAAAGAAGATGAACCAAGAATATGGCGTGTAGATGCTGCCATCTGCCGGCCACCAATGTGGCGTGTAGATTCTGCAAATTGAAAAATTAAAATAATAAATTGAAAATAATAAGCAAAAATCCAGATTCATATTCTTGGTTCTTTCGGTAAAGTCACGTAGATTTAAAAATAATGAAATAAATTAAATAAAAAAATAATCGTAAATAATAAAATTTCTTTTATTTGTAATTTTGAAATTGACATAATCTACACGCCATAATCTTGGTTCTTTCGGTAAAGTCACGTAGATTTGAAAATAAAAAGAAAATAATTAAACGAAAATCATGAATTGTTATTATTATATTTTGATTTAAAGCTTTCGTGACTGCAGTGATTCATATTATTGGTTCTTTCAGTAAAGTCACGTAGAAGGGAAACAATAAAATAAAATAAATATTTTTTAAAATATTATTTAAATTTTAACTTTTCTTTTATTATTTATATTTTCTATCTACGTGACTTTACCCAAAGAACTAAGAATATAGCGTGTAGATTCTGCCAATTTAAAAATACAAAAAAATAAATGGAAAATAATAAAAGCTTTTATTATTTTCAATTTATTATTTTAAAATAAAAATTTTGTTTCATTTCTTTAATCTCTGTGACTTTACCGAAAGAACCAAAAATATGAATGTGGGTTTTTGCTTTTATTATTTTCCATTTCACACTTTTTATTTGATTTGATTTGATAATTTTTTTTATTTTCTATCGACGTGACTTTACCGATAGAACCAAGAATATGGCGTGTAGATGCTGCCAATTTAAAAATTAAAATAGATTGAAAATAATAATCAAAATCCAGATTCATATTCTTGGTTATTTCGGTAAAGCCATGTAGGTTGAAAATAAAAATAATAAAATTAAATAAATAAAAATACAAAAGATAAATGGAAAATAATGAAAGCTTTTATTATTTTAAATTTATTATTTTAATTTGTAATTTTTTTTAAAATTGGCAGAATCTACACGCCATATTCTTGGTTCTTTCGGTAAAGTAACGTAGATTTGAAAATGAAAATAATAGAATTAAATGAAAAAATACTAAATCATGATTTTTTTTACTTTTCTTTATTATTTATATTTTACCCAAAGAACCAAGAATCTGGCGTGTAGATGCTGCCACCTGCCAACGTTGTTGGCCACCAGATGGCAGCATCTACACGCCATATTATTGCTTCCTTCGGTAAAGTCACGTAGATAGAAAATTATTTGTATTTTTAAATTAAATTATATTATTTTTATTTTAAAATCTACGTGACTTTAACGAAAAAAATGTTGCCACCTGCCGGCCACCAACGTGGCGTGTAGATTCTGCCAATTTAAAAATTAAAATAATAAATTGAATATAACAAAAGCGTAAATAATATTAAAAGCTTTTATTCAATCGATTATTTTAAAATTGTATTTTTTTTATCTCCGTGACTTTACCGAAAGAACCAAGAATATGAATGTGGGTTTTTTGTTTTTATTATTTAAAATTTCACATTTTTATTTGATTTGATATTTTTTTTTTATTTTGTATGGACGTGACTTTACCGAAAGAACCAAGAATATGAATTCCTGAAGTCACGAAAGTTTTAAGTCACAATCTACACCCAACAATGGTGGCCAGCAGATGGCAGCATCTACACGCCAGATTATTGCTTCCTTCGGTAAAGTCATAATACTGGTAGGAACCAAGTTGTAAACTGAGTGTACCAGCCTGCAATAGATTAATGTGTCCGTCCGTGCCCTTTCAATACTTTAACGAAGTGAAATCTCGTGCTGTTGGGTGTAAAATCAGCAATAGGCAGTGCAGAGACTTGCCCTACCAGCCCACCCTCCAGGGACCTGTTAATAAAATTAAAATAATAAATTGAAAATAATAAAAGCTTTTATTTTCAATTTATTATAAAATAATAAAAGCTTTTATTATTTTCAATTTATTATTTGTATTTTATTTTTTTGTATTTTAAAATTTCAAATAATAAATTTAAAATAATCAAGCTTTTATTAGTTTAAATATTATTATTTATATTTTTAAATTAAATTTAATTATTTTTATTTTCAAATCTACGTGACTTTACCTGAAGAACCAAGAATATGGCGTGTAGATTCTGCCAATTTAAAAATTAAATAATACATTTTTTATAATAAAAGATTACATTATTTCTAAAAAATTTGTATTTTTAATTTAAAAAGCTTTTAGTATAGCTTTTATTATAATATCATAATATTATAATCAAAGCTTTTATTATAATAAAAGCTTTTATTATTTTAGGATTCTCCTCCACGGCGGCCTTTGTCTCCCCCAGTAGCGATGTTTACGACACACCGCACCAGGTACTCATCTGAGGCTGAGTCGACCTCACACTCTCTTACTGTCTCAAAACAACAACCGCCATGCGCCACTAAGTGGCGGTGACGTCACCACGACGCTTATGCCAGGCTATGTGCACATTGAGGCTACGTGAAGTGTCGATCGCCGGCTGGCAGGAGGTCACGGGGCAGACCCAGGTGCCACTGGTCGACTGACTGAGATGACTGAGATTACTGGCTGATGCACCACCTGTGCCCCCTACTGTGCCAACCTGCTGAGCTTTAGCCACCCGACGCTCCGCTCGTTTTTCTGAGCGTCGCTCCTCCGCCCTCCGTTGTTGTTGGAGGGCGACTGCCTCCAACTGCCCAGTAGAGACATCGCTGGTACCAGTCATTGGCAAGTCCACTCAGCTCCACATCCTCCTGTACCACATCACTCCATCTCTTCTCTAGTCCGTGCCACGCCCGTTTAGCTCCCTCGATCCGGCCAAACAAAAGCTGTTTGGGCATGCGGTGATTGGGCATGCGGGCTACATGGCCCAGCCAACGCAGCCTTGCCTGCTGGAGGAGCTCACCGATGGGACTTTGTCCAGATCTTTCGAGGATTTGTGAGCTCCTCACACAATCCAGCCTGGTTAAACCCAGGATTGATCGTCGGCAGGCCAGCCTAAATGTTTCTAACCGGTGAAGATGCTGCATTAGGGGGGTCCACGTTTTGCAAGCGTAGAGAAGGGAGGGAATGACTGTGGCCGAGAAGAACCGAAGCTTCATGCGGAGCGACAGACCAGGCAGCTTCCACACAACGTTACACAACCGATGAAAAGATAATGCCGCTCGACTAATTCGGAGTGAGACCTCTGCTGTTAAACCGGAGCCGATCATGAGCACACTGCCCAGGTATGGAAAACTCTCCACTCTCTCCCCAACTGCCCCATCACCGATTAGGAGTTGTGGGGGTAGAGTGCCCGATGGCACAAAATACCCAGGCAGGTGCTTCGTTTTGGTGGGGCTGATGGTAAGGCCCCACCTCTTAGTGGCACACTCCAGTTTCAGCAGCAGCGCCTCCAACTCCTCCTCTGAATGAGCAGCAATTACCAGGTCGTCGGCATACATAATGTGGTTGACCAATAGGGAGACATCCCTTGACCGCACCTGGGCATCGATCAGCCTCCCATTGTATCTGTACCGGACGTAAATTCCTCTGGTACAGCTACTGAAGGCTTCACGAACTATGTGGTCGAAATAGATGTTAAATAATGTTGGAGCCAGAGGACATCCCTGTCGCAGGGAATGGCTCTGACTCCCGGCTATGCAGTTTTACTCGGGTCTGCTCACCATCATGAAGGTCCTTAATGAGTGTGAGCAGAGGGTCAGGGACTCTGAAAGCACGAAGAACAACCCAGAGCCCAGGCCTACTGATGGTATCATAGGCCTTAACCAGGTCAATAAAGCAGAGATGTAGGTCTAGTTGGAATTCCCTCCACCTCTGCTGTAGCAGATGAACAGAAAATATTACATTTTTGCAGGACCGCCCTTTCTTGAAACCGCATTGGGACTCCGCAAGCCTCTCCTTAGCGTACCTAGCAAGGCGATGTGGAATAATCCTTGCCAGGACCTTTCCCGGCACACTGAGGAGTTAGATGCCCCTGTAGTTGTTACAGTCTGTGCGGTCCCCCTTCTTAAAGAGGGGGACCGCCAGGGCATCCTTCCAATCCTGCAGAACCCGTCCAGTGGCCCAGACTGTTGTTATGATGTCATGTAGGGCAGTCTGCGCACAAACGCAACCCTCCCTCAGCATTTCGCTTTGGAGATCATCTCTGCTCGGTGCCTTTCCTGTTCTCGGACTCTGGATCGCCCTCAGTACTTCCTCAACGGATGGTACCTCAGCCAGCCACTCACAGAGGGTGACTTCCTCCAATATTTGAGGCACCGCATCCTCAGCAGGGTCATCCCCACTTTGTCCCATGATGTTTTCCAGGCTGAGGGATTCCCCCTCCCCCAAGACCTCACAGAAATGCTCAGCAAATCTGCAAACCTGTCGCTGGGGGTCGGAGATTGGATCACCCTTCGTTCCCCTAATGATGGTGTAGTGGGTATAAATTGACGAATAAACTTCTGATGAGGCAACACGATATTTACTGTCTTGGCCCCTTTTTGGGCCATGGACATTAGCCCCGGCGTGATAGCGCTTCCGCCCCCTATTGACGATAAGGGGAAGCTACCAGCCCACAGAGTGGTGAGTGACGATTACCTCTACAATGGTAATAGGTGTGGCGCTGTAGGTTACTTTTTTTAATGGAGTTAAATAGGGATTTGTGATCGCGGGCCATTGAGGCAGACTCCATCTCCCAGCAACCCGCGACCACCACCCATCCTTGCAGCGCCTCACGTCTCTCCGAACCTCCGAGCGAAGGCTGCGGTAAGCCTCCTCATTCTCTGACGTGGGATGCTGTAGACGATTAGAATGGGCCTGTTGCTTTTTCTCAACAATCCTGAACACCTCCTTTGTCAGCCAGGGTCTCTGGGGAGGTCTGGACCGCGTACACAAAGCAGCCATTGCAGCTGCATGAGTCACAGGCCTAAACCTCGCCCATTTACCCTCGACATCAGGAGGAGTGGGGGACGATGCTGTCTCACTCACACTCACTCACAGCGCGAGGACGACTCATTACATCTCGCGGAGGATCGCGCTGCCGAACAAAAAAAGTTCCGTGGTTTCAGTTTGCAAGCGCGAGTTCGCGTTTTAAGGCGATGGGGGCCGTCCATAAATGACGTCACACACCTGGGGAGGGGGGGGTCAGACATTTGTGACGAGGGGGGGGGTTGAGAAATGTGACGTCACATCGAAATGCGCAACTTAAAATAAATATAGACAACACGTTCTATTTAGTTAAATAGACTTTTTAATTTATGTTTTCTCCTACAACATCAGAGTGCAGCGCCACATAAAATACAATGACAATAGTTTAAAGCGATTTGAAGCATGTTTTATTTTCAAAATGGAAATTTGGTTTTGGGGGGGGGGCAGAGCTTTGTGACGTCAGCGAGCGCCGTGGCGGGAGCGAGCTCCGCGGCGGGAGCGAGCTCCGTAACGGGAGCGAGCTCCGCGGCGGGACCGAGCTCCTAGCGGGAGCGAGCTCCTAGCGGGAGCGAGCTCCGTGACGGGAGCGAGCTCCGTGGCGGGAGCAAGCTCCGCGGCGGGAGCGAGCTCCGCACCCGAACGCGTTGGCACGGCCATCTTTTGGATCGCTAACACGGCTGCTTTTGTCACACGTGGACATGCTACCACCGGCATGACTGCATCGACTTGCTCATCTCTCATTGCCTTCAACATGATATTCTCATTGACTTCGTTCATGTACTTTTACATGCTTTCCTCTTTAACTTTAACATGCCACTCTTGGTTACACATAGACTGACATTAACTTACTAATTTTTTCATTAACTTTTACATGCTTCTCTCATTAAAACACATTCTCTCTCTCTCCCGCCAGCCGTTCTTATGCTAAGTTCATTAACTTTAACATACCACGCTATTTATTACACGTAGACTGACATCGACTTGCTCATCTCTCATTGACTTTAACATGATATTCTCATTAACTTCGCTCATTGACTTTGACATACTTTTCTCATCAACTTTAACATGCTATTCTTGGTTACACATAGACTGACATTAACTTGCTATTTTTTTCACTAACTTTTACATGCATCTCTTATCAAAATACATATGCTAATCCTACATGCTAATCTGAACTCTTCTGCGCTACGGAAGCAAATTGACTTTGCACTATAATCCAACATGCTCATCTAAGTTCATTTCCTTTAACATGGCACGCTATTTATTACCTTTACACTATAATACCCCATTAGCACTACTTTGGCTACCTTTGTTCTCAAAAACTTATGTAAACTCTTGCTGGTAACAGCTTCTCTTCACAAGGCAGCAGACATCGTGCTGCTCACAGCAGACATCGCGGCTGTCGCGATTTTCACCTGAAGACGATGGCTTGTGTTGCTATCGAAACGTCGTGATTTATTTTGTTTTATTTCTACCTACGTGACTTTACCGAAAGAACCAAAGAGTAAGGATTCCTGCAGTCACAAAAGCTTCAAATCAAGATCGGTTTTAATTATTTATCGAGTGTGGGTAGAATCTGTGCAGAGTTGTGCTGTTTCCCCATGTGCAAGGTGGGGGTCTCTCTGGGTTCAACTCACACAGAGCCAAACGCTCATTAATATAATTGCCTAATATCTCATTGCAATGAGAAACTTCTGAAAAAAATCAGTCTTTAGACTCAATGAGGCTTTCCTGGGTAAATCGTTAATATTGTAATAATTAACATGAGGAATAATGAAGTTCACTTATGAGTGCCACGAAGAGTACTATACTGGACTTTTAATTAAGAATATTTTACGTAGTTTTTTGGAAAAAGTGTCCATTCTCAACACTTTTTGACGGGCCCTCAAGCAGAAATTATATTGCAATCTTACATGAGGATTGGGAGTCAAGTGTGTCATGAATAGGGACTGAACGTATTGTGCTATAATTCGCTTGCTGTTGTGTATATACAGAAAGGATCTCTGGTGGGTAACATTTGGAAATTGGAGATAGTCATTGTTGTTCATATACAAAATCTTATTTGGGTGATGATTTGAAGCTTCTGTGACTGCAGAAATCCATACTCTTTGGTTCTTTTGGTAAAGTCACGTAGGTAGAAAAATTAAATAAAAAATAACATATAACGATGTTTCTATCGCAACACAAGCGGTCGTCCTCAGGTGGAAAAAATAATCCGCTGCATCTCCGACCAGCGCCACCTAGCCAGTGAACTGGAGCACATATGAAGTGGGTAAATAATCGGCGGAGAACTTCTTGCGAGGCAACACGATATTTATTAACACTATTTTACAGGGTCCCTAACACAAAGGGGTAGCGGCCCCTTCACCCGATACCTGGGGAGGTATGGCCTCCGGACTACACGGGCCCTAACACTGGGAACCCGTTAATTCCCTGTCCTCTGGCTGGGGGCCCTAGGGGAGGCTATGCTGACCCGACCGTGCCAGGGTCTTCGGGTCCTGACCACTGGCCTCACTGAGCTCCGACCCTTGGAAGGACGACGGAGCTTGGGGTCCAGGGTATTAACTTCAGCCCAGGTCTACAGTCTTCGGCTTGGAGATGCCTGAGCCGGACCCTTGAGAGGTCCGGCTTATATACTGGTTCGTGGCTTGCTCCGCCCTAGCCACGCCTCCCTTACAGAACTTTCTGGAAGGTGACATCATCCCCCAGTCCCCCCTCCCGGGGTCTGGGGAATGTGTCTCAGGATCCGCTTCCCAGGGATTGTCGTTGGCCCCTTGGGCCATAATCATTAACAGTGGCGTGATAGCGCTTCCGCCCCCTGTTGACGAGAAAGGGGAAGCTACCCGCTAACAGGATGGGGAGTGCCGATTAATGCCTCTACACATACACCAAGCCCTCAAGATGAATGGATACTCAGACCGCACAATCCGCAAAGCTGTATCTCCAACCATGGGGAGACAACCTTCTGAGAATCCAATAAAAACAATCACCTTACCGTACATAGCACGTGTCACCAAAAATATTTCCAAAATCTTAAACAAACACAAGATCCAGGTCCAATTCAATACAGTACACAAAATCCGTGATTTGATCCCACCTGTGAAGGATGTCATTCCTGACATGCAATACCCTGGTGTCTACAAACTAAGTTGTGTCCTGCGGCAGCAGTTACATTGGGGAAACGAAACGACATGTCTCGGACTGTGTTCGCGAACACAAGGCAGATTTGAAACACGGCAGAACCAATACCTCTGCCGTGGATGATCATTGTTATAACGCAGTGGGCTCGCACGATATTATTTTACCGAGACCAAGGTACTCTGCAAACCTTCGGGCTACCATCAAAGATTTGTCCATGAAGCCATCCAGAAAAATAAACACGGAGACAATTTCAACCGAGAAGATGGGTATAAGCTGAGCAATCATTGGAAGGACGTTATTAACCAAGCAAAGTCGTAACTTGCTGTGGCGCTCCCATTCTTCCCTGCCGTTTGGCTGTTATCTCCGACTCTCTGAGTTGCATTGCCCTGTTAGGTGCCTCTGCATTAATGGGCTGGGGTCTCACTAACATGGCCACCTCTGCTCCCTTAGCCTCGATGTATCGATGGTTCTGGCTGTGTGATGGGCTGTGTGTCTCACTGCGGTGGTTCTCTTGCTTGGACGTGCTTGCTTCTCACAGCGCAGTTGGCAGCGCCGCAGCTTGTGTTACACATAGACATGACATTAACTTGCTAATCTCCCTAATCTCTCTGCCTAATCTCTCCCATCAACACAGTGCTGATCTCCCATTAACACTGCTCTTGTGCCCATATGCGAGGACGATACTCTTATGCGGCGACGGAAGCTCATTTCATGCTAATCTTCTCCCTAATCTCCCCCATTAACACAACTGACGTGCTTGCATCCGGGGATGGAATTCCTTTCCAGCTCAGACCCCACCTGGTTGCCCTTCACCACGTATATAACCTCTTGTTTTAACAGCTCTCTCGCTGGTTCAGCAGTTCTACCGCTGGATTATTTTTTCCGCCTGACGACGAACACTTGTGTTGCGATCGAAATGTCGTAATGTTGTTTTTTATTTTATTTTTCTACGTACGTGACGTTACTGAAAGAACCAAAGAGTACTTATTTGGGTGGATAAGGAGCAAAATAGTACATGATAGGATCTGCACTATTGAGGACTTCTGTTATAATGAATCTGTTATAATGAATCTTGTCACCTTATGTATGCCTTTGTGAGTCCACATATGACACAGGTGTAATGCGCTTGACCTTTGTCTTTTGTTTCAGATGTGTGAGAGCAACTCCGCTGCGAGTCATGGTGGTGCTGGGAGAATTGCCTTTACCATCGATGGCACTTCACCAGCACCCGTCTCAATCCGGTAGAGTTACAAGAGTGAAAAAACTCATCTCTTGTGACGTCTGTGGGAAAAAAATTCCAACTGGCATGGTGCCTAGAAGCCCACGTAAGAACGCACAAGGAGACCCGTGATCAATGTTGCGGCATATGCGGACGAAGCTTTGATCAGCAAGGAAAATTCAAAAGGCATATGAAGACCCACGAAAAGGATTACATGATAAAGGGTGCACCAGGCTTGGTGAATAACGGCAGTTTTGCCAATGCGGTGTTGAATCCGATAGAGTCACTAGAATCTGATAGTATCACTAGAGTGAGAAAACGAATCTCTTGCGACGTCTGCAGGAAAACATTCCAACTGGCATGGTGCCTAGAGTCCCACATGAGAATGCACAAGACCGGTGGTCAAAGCTGCAACATCTGCGATCAAAGCTTTGATCAGCCCTACAAACTCAGAAGGCATATGGAGACCCACGGAAATAACTCAAGGGGCGCACGTGGCATGGTGAATGACGGCAATTTTGCCAATGCGGTGTTAAAGGTGTGTCAGAGCTACTCGGATGCGAGTCATGGTGCTGGAAGAATTGCCTTTGCCATGGATGGCACCAGCAGCTCCAGCAGCAGCAGCTTGTCGAGTCCTGGTGGTGAGGAGGCAGAGTTGCAGACAATGCCACCTTCTGCAAAGGGCGCACCTGCATGCAACAAAGTTATTGCTATCACAGCGACCACGCATGGAACGAAGGCGCCTGCTGGGAAACGCCACGCCTGACCAGCGCCCGTCTCGACTCCACCTCACTCCCATAGTCACTAGAGTGAGAAAACAAATGTCTTGCCAAGTCTGTGGGAAAGCATTCCAACTGCCATCATGCCTAGAGTCCCACATGAGAACGGACAAAGAGACCCCTGACCAATGGCATCTGCGGTCGAAACTTTGATCAGCCAGGCAAATTCAGAAGGCATATGGAAACCTACGAAAAGGACTATTGGATATTTCTTTGCTGTTCTATTACTGAAGCTATCAACAGAAGGTGTGTACCGGATTAATTGCACTTGTGGAATGCTATGTTGGGCAAACAGGATGAATGATCAGCACAAGACTATAAGAACACCACAGAAATATGAAATGCTCACAAATACAACTGTCAGCAGTAGCAGAACACACGTGCCCACAAGGACAATCAATTGATTTTGATAATGTTGAAGTTCTGTGCAAAACTTGTTACTACTGGCCAAGACTAATTACAGAATCTATCGAAATTTAAAGAAATAAAAATAATTGTAATCGTTTGGATAGCTACCGACTTAGTGCTGCATGGAAGAGAATCATCAAATTACCGTTTGTACGGCTATTTTAATACACACAATGGACACTAAGTACAAGATCAATGGGCTAGCATAATGTGCATGTATAATGTATGTTGATTCATTAATCCCCCCCCACTTTGCGCTCAAAGAGTGCACAAGTGTTGTCACCACATCTACGTCTCTATATAAGGAATTAAACAGGTGGACTTCTCCCAAACCTTGCTGTTGCCTGATGAAGCTAGTTGTAATTACTGAAACGCCGTACTCCGATGGTAAATGTTGTGGCTTGGCTCTCCAACACACCACACACCGGTGTGCTGTACTAGTGATGAATTGGCATGTTCTGTTTACGTGACAACCCTTACTAGTGGGCTGTCGGGTGGTGGCGGGTTTAACGACACATTTAAATTGTAATAGGTTTTTATCCTTTTATCTGGCACCAAAACTGACACCTTTATGGAAACATGATCCCTTGTATAAAGGTGTCAGTTTTGGTGCCAGATAAAAGGGTAAAAACCTATTACTATATCTTGCTACTGGCAAAGGAGGTCTCATAATGTAAATTCTTACCCCGAGCTCTCAATACTCTGATAGTGCGCTGTTTTTGAGTTGTATGCCTTTTGGCGTCATCTGGTCCAACACCAGTGGAGACTAGGCTCTAAGAAAAGCCGTCTCGGGTGTGGACCAATCAGCTTCAAGGACAGTGTATATCATTATCAGAGTTGTCTCTTTTTGTTTGCATTTTGACTGCTTTTGTTGTGGTTATTGCAAACATGATCCCTTGTATAAAGGTGTCAGTTTTGGTGCCAGATAAAAGGGTAAAAACCTATTACTATATCTTGCTACTGGCAAAGGAGGTCTTATGACACATTTATATATTTACGCGATCCAACCCATAAAACCTGTATTATGGATATTTGTCGCGAAAGCCTACGTGTTAAACTGCCATGTATTTTTACGTCTATTGCTGTATTTTCTTACGTGCAATATATTTAATAAACCATCCTAATTTATTCATATTTTTGTTCATAGTTATATCATTGTTGCGCGTGCGGTGTGGTCAGTGGATATTGTTTAGTGGATCAAACCGAGACAAATATTTTTGCAGCAGCTGTGGCTGCACATTGCAACAGCGCATTCCGAATGGTGTAGAACGCATCGCCCAGAATCTGTATCTGTGTGCAAACACCAGGTATGGTTGGTAAGAAACACGTTTGGTTTTAAATGAATAGAACTCGAGCTTCAGCCATATTGTTCATTATAGACCCCACTTTGTAAGCATGAATCACGCAAACCTTGCGCCTGATTCATTTGAGTCGGTGTGCTCATGAGCAACAGGGCATTTGTGGCAAGGTGTTAATGTATCACAGATTAGCACGGTTGGCTACGTACACTGCGAAAGAATTTCAACACATATTCTTTGGGTCTTTCCGTAAAGTCACGTAGATAGAACAATAAAATAATGAAAATAAAGTGAATAAAAAAGTAAAATATATCACGACGTTTCGATCGCAACACAAGCAATCGTCATCAGGAGAAAAATGATAACGATTGCTTGTGTTGTGATCAAAACGTCGTGATATTTGTATTATTATTTTGTATTCACTTTATTTTTATTATTTTATTGTTCTATCTACGTGACTTTACCGAAAGACCCAAAGAATATGAATTCCTGCAGTCACGAAAGCTTTAAGTCAAGATTCAAGTTCAACATACATTCATACATTTTGTAAAGCGAGTATCCTTGCACGTACAATGCACTGGACCGCATGTTCGTGTTAAGTGATTCAGGGGATTTGTCACTGCCTACCCCATGATATAAATAATCTCAGGGAATTCAATTGCAAGTGTGCAATCTCCCTTCCGGTGGGCATCGAGGATGAGTCATACCCTGGCTTGCCAGGAGGCAGTGGAACACAACTGTGGAATCCTTTCCATATGCACGGGATAGAACGTTGCCCCCTTGCTCACATTCGTTCGTTTTCTGCGAGTGTACTGGTTTCCCCCCACATGTAAACACTCAGTAAGTGGCTGCAAATATCGGAATGTAAAGAGAACCGCAGATCTTGGGCGATTGTTGGTAGTGCCGGCTCACCGCCTGGCTGCTGTCTCCCCGCTCGTCTGTGGGAGACATATAGAGGTACTGAATTAGATTTATATTCTCTACATAACATGATTCCTATCTACACAAAGCACTCACCGCGTGGAGTACAGCAAGTGATATTCCACGAAATAAAAAATAAACGTACATGACCATAACAGAAGCCAATGGGTACAGCTGTGCATGCACGTACACACATATACACGATTCCTACTGATGGAACGATTCACCACTGCCGGAGAGTCAAGGAATTGTCATGATTCAGGATCATGAATGCAAACTGTCCCCGTTCTCAAACCTGAGTATGATTGAAAAGGTCGTAGAACGCCTTTGTCGGAAGCAATTACTTCCCCATGTCACTGCGATGGGCAGATTCATGCCATTGCAGTCGGCTTACACATTGTCAGTAGTACGCAAGCGTACGCATTTGGGTTAACCCCTCCTCCCCCCTCCATGCATACATACTAAATGGATGCCCCCTGACAGCTACACCACCACTCCCCGCACGAGACAAGCACGTGACTCTCGGTGTAAATGGAGCCGGAGCGCGAATAAACGTGCCGATGCCCCAAGTACAGTTGCCACCATTCCTACGACAGAGCAAACCCAGGCACATTTCTCAGCGAGCCGAGGTCTATTGTTAAAACTGTGCAGTTCACGGTGATAAAATTCAACCATAGCCATACCCGGGGTACCAGATCTCGACACAAATTAATTCCTGCTGCCACCCGAACACTGTCCGGGGGTCAAACACAGACAGGTGGCAGCCCCAGTCGCGAGGCCACATCTGCACCGACTCACGGTAAACGTGTGCAGGGCCAGCAGGAAGAGCCCCGGGATCTCGGAGCGCAGCCACTGGTTCCACGCGCTGTCTCGGTCCACGTCCTCGCGTGACGACGACACTTCAAAATCACCTGACCGGAAGGAGGGGGGTGGGAGGGAGAGTAAGAAGGTACGAAGGGGAACCTTCTAACTCTTTCACAGTGACGCGTTCTTCGCGTGCGTCACCCTGCAGCCAACCTCTCTGCTCTCGTGTGTGAACGTGGGTCAGTTTGGTTTAATCGTTCAGAATGAATGGGGCATGACCCTGGCCCTTGTGCAATTTATTATTTTCCATGAGATAATACCAAACACATCATTCATGTGTGTGTGTGTGGCCTGCAAGCAAAACGTCTGACCTCTGTGATTGCCAACAAGGGGTCAAATACTTATTTCCCTCATTAAAATGCAAATCAATTTATAACATTTTTCACATGCGTTTTTCTGGATTTTTTTGTTGTTATTCTGTCTCTCACTGTTCAAATAAACCTACCATTAAAAATATAGACTGATCATTTCTTTGTCAGTGGGCAAACGTACAAAAGCAGCAGGGGATCAAAGACTTTTTTTCCCTCACTGTATGCATTAGTTCTGCCCGTACCTCTTTGTGCCTGTGTAGTGGGCGGGCAAGTGTGGTGGAGCAGCAGGTCCAGCACACGGGGTGTCCAGCAGAGGAGAGGAACTCCCCGTGGCCGTGGCCGGGGAAGCAGAGGTCGGCGGCGCTGGGAGCGGCGTCAGTTGCGCAGCGTCTGTGGGAGAAGGCACAGGCCTCTGCTGAAGAATATCATCCGCAGACACATCACACGGCTTGCCGGACACGTCACGCACTTGGCCCTGTGATTGTGGAGGTGAGACAGGTTCGCGCGTGGCAACGAATGGCTTGTCGCTGGACAAACATCGACGGCAACATCGGGAGAACGCGGCACGAACTCGTGCAGAGTTTCTGGCACCGTATGAATTTACACTACTTGTAGGTATGTACGTTGAACCTCTTTCGCGCCGTACGTCAGCCAGCCGTGCTAATCGGAGGTGCAGATGGATGCAATTGAAGGAAGTGGAGCAGAGATTTCAAAATGAAACAAAAGAAATTGATACAGAAATTATACAAGTCCAGGGGACTTCACCAAGGCCGTGTTATCGCAGACTCTGACAGAGCACAAAAGAAGACTGGCAATGGCAAAAAATGGCTTCATAACTATCATTGTCAGATGGCACACTTGCACCTTCAGTCTTCAGTCGGCGTCAGTAATTTAAGAATGCACGCATGATGCGTGACACCAACTAAAATGGCATCGATGCTGACTAATCACATCCTCTCCAAGATGTGGAACTCAAGAGACATGGATGCCTCTTCCAAACAGGACTACCCTTGACAATTGAGTTGTCGCCTGGGTAAAGATAAAATGAACTAGGAGATTTCAACTTGAAAATCCAAACCATCGCACCAACAGTAATGGACGGAATCCTATATAAGGCGCACACTGCAGGAGCTTCAGGTGGACTCTGGTACCTGCTTTAACGTCTGTGTGAGAAGCATCTTCTCCCACTGAAATTCAAACAAAGTTGACAGTTAGACAGGACATGTTTTAAAACATCCGCAGTAAAATTCAAGTATGTATACCATTAAAGTAAACTATTTTTTATTTACCAGGTAAGGCCCATTGAGAGCTATTAAGCTCTTTTTCAGAAGCGACCTGGCCACAAATTATAGCTTAACGAAGTGGCTTATCACGTGGAAATTTATAGTAGCCAAATACTCTAAACGCATTACTTACAAATAGCTCACAAAGCGGTTATCCTCCCACTACCCTTGGGTTACCTCCTGTCCCGGTCCAGCCGAGACAGTCTGTGAATTGGCATCTGTGTTTGGGTGGCATGAATTAATTTGTACCGAGATCTGGTACCGGTACTGTGCTGAACTTTACTACTGCATGGTTGTTGACAGACCTAGACAGACTGAAACATAGGTCTGGGTTTGATCTCCATAGTGGAAAAGGTGGTAACCTGAAAACTAACCCAAACCCTTCCACATTCAACGATAAACACTTTCAAACCGAGTTC
This sequence comes from Petromyzon marinus, assembly GCF_048934315.1. Classification (NCBI taxonomy): domain Eukaryota; kingdom Metazoa; phylum Chordata; class Hyperoartia; order Petromyzontiformes; family Petromyzontidae; genus Petromyzon; species Petromyzon marinus. The sequence continues at coordinate 2,484,452 of NC_133683.1, forward strand.
GCTCGGAAATGACCCCACTAAACCGCACGTATGTAAACGTTTCACTTCAGTGGTTCCTCCGCCGCGTGCGAACGATGAAGTGCACGGCCTCTCGTGATGATGACCTCACACCCGCATGGCTGCACGAAAGGCGGTGCTGACGAGCATGAGGCAGGTGGAAGAGGCAAAACGAGGAGGCAAGATTAGAGTGCTGTAGTCGGTGGGGTATAGTGGGGCCTATTTCCGAATGATTGATTTATGCGGAAATGAAATTGGTCAAGAGTCCGTTACTTTGTAAACATTAGCATGTATCTACTTTAATACCAAGTCTGCAGGGGTGGGAAAGATGAGGCCTGTTCATTCTGGTGGGCAAAGGTAATTTAGACACTCCAAGTCTGGTGGCATAAGGATGAAATGCACCTTACAAATGTAAATAATAATGATTATTAATCAATCTTCTTCTTCACTCCCACGGTGTTCCAACCAGGGTTAGGCCATGTAATGATCTGACGTGCTGTACACTTGTACAGTGTTACTGAATTATTGTATCATTATGAATTCAGTGTCCCTTCTGCGACCTTTCCCTAGATACCCCTCTGGTGTATAACCTGGCCTGCTGACGTCAGGGCCGTAAGCCGCAGATCCCTTTCCCTGCCAGCAGCCAGCGCTATACTGTTACATTACGATTCTATGCCAAAACACAGGGAATCCTCTACTTACGATCATTCAACTTACGAACTTTCAGAGATATGATCAAACCTGTCCGTATGTCCAGTTTCCTGTTCGGACCGAGAGTCGTAAGTTCAACTGCCGCACAATAGGTGGTGATGGTGGCATCTACATCTGCAGAACGTGAAGAACCAGAGGCAACTATTAAAGCCATTCCCCGTGTTTAGTGTACAAGCCGTAAAACGTGTTTGAAATCGACGGGAGTAAAGTTGGACTCACGAACAAATCGACTTACGAACAGACCTCTGGAACCGAACTCATTTGTACGTACAAGAGTCTGTATATGGTGGTCACTCTGAACAACACAGACCCAGCCTCCTTTTTACTATTTTTGGTCCATTAGGACATTACCAGACCCATCTTTCTGTGCTAACGACCACACAATACACATTAGACGTGTCACAACAGGTCACGTTTAATAGTCTAAACTTGTCTGGAGTAAGTCGCATATGGTAGACATTTCTGCACATTTGCAGAATTACATGTCAATGATAAAGGAACCATGTGTATTGCATTACACAGGTGTTTTGATCATGTGTGGATGCAGATTCCCGCAGCAATACAGGGAATAGGTTGTTCGCAGAGCCACTGATTAATCAGAATCAGAATCTTTTTTATATCCTGGAGGAATACGAAAAGACACTTTTTTTGCTAATTGGCCGTGTCGGGTGGTGGAGGGTTACGACACATTTATAAATAAACGCGATCTAACCCAAAAACCTTTATTATGAAGGATTGTTTTTATTTACATGCGTTTGGGTAATTTGTTTACCTTTCTTGTACTTTGCACTGCTATCGTATTTTTGTATTGTTTGTTGTTGTAACGTTCTCACCCGCCCCTACTGGACGTCTGTGAAAAAGTTCTTTGTAGCTCATCAAATTCCTCCAGTATAAATACACATGCCGATTCTGACATTCATTGTAAGTATGTAATGTTGAACTTCTTTCGCACCGTATGTAACCGACCATGCTAATCGGAGGTGCAGAGGAAGGGCAACAAACTAAACACAAACAGCGTGTTGACGGTGTGTTTAATGGTTCCCTCAGCCATTGGGATTCACACTCTTGGCTTAGGACCACTCATGGAGGGTGAATGAGCATTGCCTCCGCCCCTGCGTGTTGCGATGCTCAGAGCGAGGTGACAACTCTCATTCCGTGCGTTCTCCCCCCCCACCCCACAGCATCAACAACAAGAGACAGCAGCTGGAGTTGGAGATCATGAAGATCCTGCAGAGCAAGGGGGACCCTGACAACAACAACATCGTCACCCTCCTGGACAACTTCACCTTCCGGGGACACAACTGCGTCGTCCTGGAGCTCATCAGGTGAGTGTCATGGTGTCCGATGAACACCGATCCAAAGACAAAGATTAACCAGTATAGCCTGAGAAGATTGTTGGGGCAAGTGCTGTTAGCAAGTAGCGCCTATGAAGACGGGCAAGGCACACGAGGAGGTGGGTGGGCAGCACCACGCCCGGCAGCCTTTGTCTCCCCAGTGGCGATGTTTACACACCGCACCAGGTACTCATTTGAGGCTGAGTCGATCTAGGGGAGGCCCAGGATTGGTTCAAATAATCGTCACCGGTCTTGGCCGTGAGCGGGAATTGTAGAGCAACGCGCTAAATGCCGCACCACCGCTCCCCCAAACACCGATGCGTCCGTGTGTTCACACACATGAGTCATTTGGATGTAGAATAAATGTCCGTAGGCTTTCAGAATGCCCTAGAATTATTGTCTTTGTACACGGCTCCATGGTCAGACATAACTCTTTATAATGCCTTCCTGCCTCATTGACTATCTTTTGAGTTGAGCGGCAACCCTGTATGGTTACTCCGTGCGGCTTCGCCTCAGTCAAGCACGTGTGCTCCCGTTCAAGGGGCCAATCAGGGAATGGGTCACAAGCAGGAAGAAACTGTAACCGTTCACGTTTTGTGCCGTCACGCAGCGGAGACCTCCTCCAGAAGCTGGACGAGACCTATGGCTTATACATGACGGAATTGAAGCCGTACGTGGGCTCCATGCTGCGGGCCCTGGCAAAGCTGAAGGCGATGCACATCATTCACGCGGATCTGAAGCCGGTTAGTAAACTAAGCAGCCCGCTGCGTCTTTTGTCCGTCAGTATGGAGTTAGTGCCTCAGGTCGTGCAGTTGTAGAAAATGAGAACACTCTTGTAAACCTTAGTAACAGGATTTCGAGATATCTTATTCTACACCGCAACAACACTCATGCCACGACTTGCTATTTCATAAACACAGATAGCCAAAACTTGCATAGAAATACAACTTTTCACGTGGATCTCTGTTTGCTCTCAACAACCAACGCTCCGCGGAACATTTAATATTTTCTAATTTGCGTTAAACAACAACGACCACTGCCCTAAGCAACAATTCCGAATGCCAAAGCTAAATGATGGGCGTAGCAGTGGTGGGGTAGTTCGCAAACTGCACTCAGAGGTTAATGACCCGAATTCGATTTCTGGCCACGGCTAAAACCAGGGTTTGGGCGATATCTGAACCGGTCCTGGATCCCATTGCCTTCAACAGCCCCTGAGCAGCATGGTGAGGTATGGCCATACAACCCCCTTGATTAACACGGCATGGGGTAGGGAGATCTTTAAGCATGATTACATTTACAAAGGGCATTAAGTGTTCAACAAAAATGAGTACATGAAATCCTTGAATAAACCGCCATGAACCAATTCAACAAGACGCAATCTCACCGACACACCACGAGTTTCACTGACAACCACTCTGTCATTTTTGCAGGCAAACATCTTGGTCAAAGACCACATCAGTGGCAATATCAGGCTCACGGATTTTGGCCTGAGCATCAGCGAGACCTGTCCAAGTGAGTGATCTAGCTGCCCTGTGTGTGTGTACGTGTGTAGCAGCATGTGTGTGTGCGTGTCACAGAGTTTGTGGGGAGCGGTGGTGTTAACGGTTAGCACGCTGCGCTACGAGCCTGTTTAAGCTATATGGGGGGGTCTTTGTCTTCGTGCTGTGGTGGTGTGGTGGTTAGCACCGCTTAAACAAAGTGTGGTAATGACACTGATACCCTTCAAACGTTACATTTCGTCAATCATTTGGCCAGGATTTCAACTCTCAACCTCCCAGTTTTGAGGAGGGTAGTTGTCAAACAATAACCAGTAAACCGGTAACAATTTTCATAATCGATTGCTGGTATTGAAAGTCTGGAGCCAGTAGCCAATCCCATTGGAATTTTCATCGCGGATGGCTGATTAACGTGTGATTTACATGTGATTTACGTTTGCAAATGTACAGATCGCATGGCAGCCCTAAGTACCTTTGTCCTCATTCCTCACGTAACCTTTTCCCGTTCCGAGACGTCTGCACGTTACAGGGTGGTGGTAGGTGTCCCCGGTTCATCACTGAATCTTGAAACGTGCAAAGCGGCTCGGCGTTAATTTTATTCAGAGAGGCGTCGCAGCGCCGTTGCTTTTAAAGAAGTTGTTACTCACCGCAGAGAACTCTCGCGACACGACAGCTGCACTCTATGATAGCTGGCACCAGTGTAATGAAAATAATTTACATTTCTAAGTGCTACCCAGCTGATACACGCATTTACGTGGGCGATCTTTGTCATTGTGCGTATTTTGAGTGCCATACGTGACTGCGTGTGCATACCCTCATCTATTCAGCACTTCACAAGTACAGGTGAATAATGTGCAAGTGCCACCTTGTTTGGTCACCTGTCTGTCCGTGTGCTGCTAGGAGCTTGGTGTCTTGGCTCGATGTGGTACATGGCCCCCGAAATGTACTTTGGGCTCCCGGTGACATGCAGCGCGGACATGTGGTCACTCGAATTTGTGGTGGCCGAGATGCTCCTCGGGAACCCGCTCTTCAAGACAAGCTCGGAAGACCACATCGGCTATCTCATCCAGGTATCTGACGCGTAGGAAAACACCATTGCATATATATCCAGTTGGTTATAAGGTCCTGCTGTTGAGCTACAAGGCTGTCAGTGGGTTAGCCCCACAATACTTACAGGAGCTGATCCACTCATGTACACCAATGAGGTCCTTGAGATCTTCTGATCTCCTACTCAGTTTTCTGAGGTCAAGTCTCAATTCCTGGGGGCGATCAGGCTTTTTGCCAGTGCAGCTCCAAGACGATGGAACGCGTTGGCCTCTGATAACAAGACAGAATTTTTAAAGCTATTTAAATCTCGCCATGAAAACTCACCTCGGTAAAATGGCCTATTCCCCATTGTTTTGGTCGTCTCATTTCCTCGTTTTGGTCGTCTCATTTCCCTGCTTTTCATACACGGGGCGCATTGGGATCATCGGATTAAATGCGCCTTACAAATATTAATTATTATAACATATACATACTGATGAATTCTATAATTTTTATTGTAACAAACCTCGAGCCCGATACGGCACCACCAAACCGGGCGTCGTATTTCCGATGGGACCGTTCCAACTGCGCCATATAAAGGAGGAGGGAGGGTTTAATTCGAATTTGAACCAACGATGGAGTCCACGATAAACAACAACAGCAGCAGCAGCAGGGGGTTGGTTATGACTGATGGCGCACGACGATCCACCAGCGTACAGACCCGCTGTGCGATGGCTCATGCGACAAAGCTGGTTACGTGCAGGGCTGTCGTCATCCTCTGGGCCTTTCACTGGTCACAAAATGTCACTCAGCTGCCGGTACACGGGAGAGGAGTGGACGTGTTCACTGCGTGATCACGCACCATTTGCATGAGTAAAGAAGTAAAGAGAGATTTCGGGATCATCGGTAATACCAAATAATCAGAGCGTCAGGCTGATGTCCTTCGGAATGATTACTATTGTTATGATTATTGTGGTTTGTTGTTAATCCCCAAGGCTTTCAGAGCCTGTGTTGGAGAGCAACGAAGCCACACGTAGTAACCACGTCATAAATTAAAGACCAAATATGTATGCTTCGCCTGATGATAGAGATAAATATCTGCAAACAGTATGTACAAGAGCAGGCAAAGTTAATTGTTCATCGACGTTTCAATGAGACAAAGAGCAGCGTATGTATGCTCTGTTCACTCGAGCGACGGACCTCATCCAACTCATCCCTCTTGTGATCTTGGTTTCAGATGTTGGGGCTCCCACCCAAAGCCATGATTGACGCCTCGACCCACAACATTATCTCCTTTGGTGAATGGACCGGGGGGTGGTGAGGTGGTGGTGTTGGAGTTCGTAGCTGCTGCTGCTGCTGTCACTGCCCGGAGAGTCGTGGCCGTGCAGCCGCGTGTCTCGTGCTCTGTGCTTGAATAGAAAGGCATGGAAACTGCTTCGCGTAATGTAAAAATGAACTGTGCTTTATTTGGGTTTAAAAGTCACAACGGTCTTGGCAACGTACTCGTCAGTACGTGTTGAATTAGTGTGACAGTAAGGAGTCTTATGAAAAAATACTTTAAAAGGAACGGTTATGTTTAGGTAGCAGAGTATATTTGGAAAACCTTATAGGGATTTGCAATCCAACAGAGGACGTGTGTATTAATTACATGGAATTCTGGCCATCACATTTTTTATAAAGATGAGTGGCCGTTTTTTTTATTTCAGCATGACTTAGCACTATTTTAAAAAATTGTGTGGCAGATGCGACGGTATCCTAAATCAGCATAGAGCAGTTCTACCATAGTACAAAACAACCACAGAGAACAACCCTCCACACAAACTGTGGGTCCTTGATTGAGAAATAGATTATGCTTAAAAGCACGCTTGTACAACAAATTACCATCCTCTCCAAGTGATGCAAATAATAATATAATACTAAAATAAACATCAAAGTGTCTCCTTGCTCAAACAAGTATCAGGAGGTTCTCGTCTCCTCCGGTGACCCAGAGTTGAGAGTGGGAATTTCACTTTCACGCTTAGGAGCCATCCTTTCCACACGACTACTGCAAACGTCTCACAAACGGTTACAAATTTTATCGACCCTGGAGGGATGACAGGCTGTAGTCGACCGCCAACATGGAATCATATTTGCAAACATCGCAATTGGAGGGTTAAGGACCGCCCCCGCATTGTACTGATCGCCACAACTAATTCAGTGTTTCTCTCTTTTTCTCTCTCCAATAAACAGACAAAAAGAATCGCCCCGTCGTCAACGGGAAACGGATCGTCCCGTGCTCCGTGTCTTTGAAGGCGGTTCTGGGAACCCGCAATCAAAAGTTCATCAATTTTCTCCGCGGGTGCCTTCAGTAAGAGACTTGTTACTATTGTCTACATTTCACCTCGTACAAATAATTAAATATAAATCACTTTGCGTCTACCATCAACATTACTGGAAACGATCTTAGACCTCACGCGTCGTTTGGGCTAGGACTGCAAAGTTTTGTGTCACACCGGGGCATCGTTTCTTCATCTCGTCGCTTTTTCAAATAAATATCGTTTCTGACAAAAGTGTTGAGGATAGAATTGCTCATTTCACCCCAGACCACGATTCAATGAAGCGATTTTAGAATGCAACAGGCACCTGACTCCCTCCGTATGCCTCCTTGGCAGGTGGGATCCCCAACGTCGCCTCACACCCACGGAGGCCCTCAACCACCCATTATTGTTGGGCGGCAGGGCCGTGCCACCGCAAGCGAACTTCCCGCCTTGCCCAGCCATGGACACGGAGCCGGTGGCGGCCTGCAGCCTCTTGGCAGTCCCCCGTCTCAGCCAGGGAGATTGCCAAGTCCCTGCTGCAAGGAGGCAGACTTCGGAGTCCACTTGGTCAAATCAGAATACTGCAGGCTCAGTTTCTGGGAGCGAGTGGGCTTCAAACTCTGATTGGGGAATGGAGTCGGAGTGGGGAGTGGAGTCGGCAGGTGACTGTGCGGTAACACGCCTGTCTGAAAAACTATTCGATCAACGTGACAGCACCAATGACGTCATCGTTGAAGAGGAAATGGAGCCGATGGTGGCCTGCAGCCTCTCGGCAATCCCCTGTCTCTGTGAGGGAGATTTCCAAGTCCCTGCTGCAAGCGAGCAGACTTCGGAGTCCACTTGCTCAAATCAGAATACTGCAGGCTCAGTTTCTGTGAGCGAGTGGGCTTCAAACTCTGATTGGGGAATGGAGTCGGAGTGGGGAGTGGAGTCGGCGGGTGACTGTGTGGTAACACGCCTGTCTGAAAAATTCCCCAAAGTGGTGGCACCAATGACGTCATCGCGGAGGAGGAGGAGATGGAGTCGGCCACGAGACAAGAGTGAGTCTCCACGCAGAAGTGCACCTTGAGAAAAATGTGTATTGGGGAGGTCATTCAGACAAAGTGTCTCCTGATATAAATTAGCATATAGCAAACACCATCATCATCATAAATTAGTTATTTGAGTAAATTACACATTCCTATAGCAAGGGTAAGTCTATTTATATTACAACCACTGTTGATTCCCACAATGTAGTATTCACGATTGAGAGGAAGAAAAAAATATTGAGGAAACATGAGATTTGGGTTCTGTATCAGATGAGACAAGTTCTGTATTGTAAGAACGGGGAATCTGTTTCATGAGGAGTTGTGAAATGAGGATTCTGTAATGGCATTCACCTCTTTAGTTCATCTCACTTGAAGATGTAAATATCCCAGGGCTCCACAGGATGTAATATCTTATCCCTAACCTCATCTCCACCAATCTGCAGCTAAATGCATTCCTAGTAAAAATATATATCTTAATTATAAATATATGAATTGCACTGCATCCCACTTGGAGGTGCTGCGGTTAGAGCACTCCACGATCACTGTACACTTGCGAGTTCAAAATCCAGGTGAAGAAGGTTAACAGCTTATTTATCAACCCGAGCTATAGTCAAATAATGAATCCCATTTTGTGGGAAGTCAACAGCGGTGATCCTATTATACACCACCATTGGCTCCTGTTATAGGAATGTAGCATTCCGCTACTGGCCATAGTGAGAGATGTGTGGCATCCTCCTACCTCGCATTTGAGCGGCCGGACACATGTGAGGTGCACTGCAGCAACCAGTGTAAGCACAGCCGAGAATGCACGATGGGGCAGACGGTGGCATTATAGATACGCGCATGTCTGTACGTTGAAATAATTTTGAACGCGTACGTAGCCGATCGTGCTAACCGTAGCCGACCGTGCTAACTGTAGCCGACCATGCTAACGATGGCGCGTGCGTCCATTTGCCAGGCGGGGCCCTGCTCTCCAACCAGGCAACAACAACAACGAGGAGGATGATGATGATGCCGTCGACAAGATTGGGCCAAAGGCGTCACGCGGGCCTGGACGGAGATTCTCCCGCCTGAGGCGGAATATTCGGGGGATTCTGCGATTCATTCGGGAGCACTGTTTCTGTTACCGTGACGATAGCGCTGAATAAATCCTGTCATGCGGCTGGGCCCTCCCTGCCCTGTGTACATATTTTTCAATGTTACTGTCGTTTTTATCTCGCTTCTTTCTGGTCCAATGACTCCAAGACTCACGGTTTAAACTAAAGATCCCAGTGGTCCTCAAAAATATTTATGGGGACTCCTTCACTTAAAAAACATTCAACTTAGAAAGTCTCAGAGATACAAAGAAACCTGTCCATATGTCCAGTTGCCTGTTTGTACCGAGATTCATAAGTTCAACCGCCACGCAATAGATGGTGGTGGTGGCATCTACATCTACACAACGTGAAGAACCAGTGGCGTCTACGTCTACAGGAGATTATACAACTCTTAAAGCCATTCCCTGTGTTTAGTGTACACGCCGTACAACATGTTTGGAATCGACAGGAGTAAAGTTGGACTTACGAACAGACTTCTGGAACCTAACTCGTCCGTAAGTAGAAGAGTCCCTGTATATGGTGGTCACTGAACAACGCAGACCCAGCCTCCTTTTTACGATGTTTGGTCCATTAGGACGTTACCAGACGCATCTTTCTGTGCTGACGACCACGCGAAACACATTAGACGAGTCACAACAGGTCACGTTTAATACTCTAAACTTGTCTGGAGTAAATTTTGATTTAAAGCTTTCGTGACTGCAGTAATTCATATTCTTAGTTTTTTCGGTAAAGTCACGTTGAAGGAAACAACAAAATAATAATATAATATATATGACCGTTTGAGTTATGGTCGAAACGTCGTGAGAATTTTTTATTGTTTTATATATATTTTATTATTTTGTTGTTTCCCTTCAACGTGACTTTACCGAAAAAAATAAGAATTGTCTGGAGTAATTCGCATACGGCAGACATTTCTGCACATTTGCAGAATTACATGTCTATGGGAAAGGAACCATGTGTATGGCATTACAAGGGGTGCTTGGTCGTGTGTGGATGTAGGCTGTTGGCAGTGCCACTGATTAATCAGAATCTTTTTTTCATCCTGGAGGAATCCAATGAGCTATGAAGCTCTTTTCACATATGTCCAGTAGGGGCGGGTCAGCGAGGTATGTACAAAAACGATATGAGAGGCAAGACGGAGAAAATGTAAGCATGTTGCTAAAAATACAAAGTACATAGATTCCTGCCGATTTGTCAACAAATGCAAGTTTGGGCAAGGCAGCAACACAACAACAGCACCAGACCACGACAAGACAACGCACAGTCCCTCAATTACATTGCAAATTAAAATCGAAAGTTCAATGCGCGATATTTGAAACAGCGTTACTAAATGGCAATATTCCCCTCGAATACCGAATGAACGAGGCTAAGACGCTTGCAGTAATGTTCAAATATGCATCGCAAGCCATCCAGAAGTGGAAGGCCTCACGTGACCACGGTGACTGGGAGATGTTAACTACCTCCCCTGGTACGCAGGAGGTCGTGGGTTACATCCCAACCCTGACGCATGCTGTATATTTGTCTGCTATAAATGTCCACGTGACGATAAGCCACTTCGTTGAGCTATCATTTGCGATGGCCAGGTCGCTTCTGAAAAACTGCTATATATGCTCAGTGGGCCTTACCTGGTAAAATATAAATAGTTTGTCAATTAGTAAATAAATGAAGTATATAAGTTCCAATTTCATTCATACATACATTTCCAAGCTTGGAAAAGGCAGTAAAACAATAGCAAAAACAGCCACAGTCCACACCAGGAAAACATACAGTGCGCCGGTAAAATTGTACTTTAAAATTGAACTGTGGATACTTTGTTAAGAATACAAAAAATAGTTTAGTTAAAAATCATTTGGTTGATAAGGACCTGGGTAGTGATCTGCGATTATTGAGTGGGGGTTTGGGAGTCGCTGACTGGGAGGAGTGGGAACGGGTGAAGCCGGATCTGCCACGCGTTGCGCTCACCAACTCGAGCTTCGCCGGGACAGCAACAAACGAAGAGACGGAGAGAGGAGCTACCCCGGGTTTACATCGCCACGACTCACGACGCACACAACACACACGGCACATGCCCAGGGGGAGGAGGGCGATGACCACCCCACAGTGCGATAGCTACGACTCCCCTTTCAATTAGTGAGCCATCCTCACACAACGCTGCACAGAGTGTGCAGCGTTATCAATGAACACGGCACTACCACTGCACGGAGTGTGCAGCGTTATCAATGAACACGGCACTACCACTGCACGGAGTGTGCAGCGTTATCAATGAACACGGCACTACCACTGCACGGAGTGTGCAGCGTTATCAATGAACATGGCACTACCACTGCACGGAGTGTGCAGTGTTATCAATGAACACGGCACTACCACTGCACGCGAGCAATCGGCTGCTTAGTGAGTTACACGGCACGGTACGGAGCTATTAACGCGACACGAACCACAGCGTGTTCCCGGGGTACTCAACTACCTTAGTTTCTCAACTACCGGGATTACTCAACTCAATATTTAAAGAGGCGCAATGCACTGTGGTGAATACGAGACAGTGGTCCTTCATAAATAACATCACCAAACAGTCTTTAAAGAGCAGCATGCGGCACCGGGAGACGCAGATTGCCAACCCCTGAGCTATTCTATTCCAGCGCATGAGGGCAACATGTTCAGGAGCCATAAGCCAATGTCCGAGGTCTGCTGGTCACGACGAGAGGGCTTCAGGAGAAACTTCGTGTAGGGTTACTATTCCTACTCCGTTGAAGGAGCACAGACGACTGTGGTTCACAATATTGTGCATAGTTTGGGTTGCATGGTCACAATCGCACTGTGGCTTGACTTTAATTTTCTATTGTGTCGTTTCACGTTGTACGATCTGTTCTGGATGACCACAGTCAAACACTGGAGAGTTTTTAATTTTCTATTTGTGCATCAGGTATCCGCATCTGCCATGTTTTGTGCAGATGCGGTTTAGGGGGACCATGATCTCCGTGGAATATCAAGCCCAGGGATCTTCTGCGTTGGGTTTTTCACAAGGTGTGTCAGTTCTTTTGAACTTACACTGATCATGTCGACTCTCTGCAGTGGCAATGTGAAACTATTAAAATAAAAAGGGATACAATTTTTTAGAAGTTGATTCTTACACGTGCAATTCAATACGTGAATTGTCAGCTGAATAATAAATATTAATCGATTTAACCGATGTATCGCGCTGTTACTACTAACTAGCACAACTCTTTATTACGATCACAGCATGTATAAAGTACAATTTTAAGTAAAAAGATATGTCCTGAAGTAATGATGGTTTATTCAAACTGTGTGCAATATCAAGCAACTTCGGAATGATTTCTGAAGCACTGCTGCAATGTTTGGTGCACTGTGATACTAACGCGGCGATCCGAGTTGGATTCCTAGCCATGGCTAACGTCAGTGGTGACTGATATCTGAACAAGTCCTGAACCTAATCCCCGCCCCCTTCACCAAGCGTGGTAACGTTTTGTGCAACAACCCCCATGACCAAAGCAACGTGGTGAGGCCTTCATCAGGCAGTGGACTGCCAGAGGAGTGTAACACACACAATCATCAGTTTGTCTCGACAATCACTTGCCTTGAACATTGAATCCTTAAGTTACATTACCAATGGCATATTGGTGTGGCTCACTGACCGTTTGATGCGAAAAATTAAAGAACCCCAAGTGTCTGTCGCCAACTCCCAACAATTTTGAGGAGCGACCCGTGGCGGTCAGGCAGATCACGAGGTGAGCAGAGGTGTGAGGAGAAGGGCACTTTGGAGGGGGCTGCCAAACCTCGAGTCGCGAGCACACAGCGCCGTCTCCTCGTACAAGACGGCGCACCGATGGGCACCGCCGCTGCTGCCACCGGGCTTGGCCTTCTGCGCCAGTTTTACCAGGTTGGCCACAGGGCCGTGCCCAAGGTTGCGGCAGGAATGCACGCCGTAGTGCTGCCCCACAGCGCAGTCCACGGCCGGCAGCTGCAGAGCACACAGCCAACAACAGAGACCTGGAACCCTCTCTCTTTCGTTTGGAGGCGGCCGAGTTGCTAGCAGCCCTTTTCCACTGGCGCATCCGATCCGTGCCAGCGCGTAGCACCCCCACGGAACGGGTGGTTTTCCATTGGCTATTTGCTGTGCCGATATAAAATCAAACTGTAATACGCTGCCCTTACAAGACCTCTCAAAATGGACCAGGGGCCAAACAGGTCCAGAGGTGGTGCTAATAATAAAGTGTCCATTGCGTACGACGTGAACAGCGTTAATGTGACTGCACAAATTTATGGAAACATGGCCGAGTGGTGGTTCTCGGTTCAAGCCCAGCATCCGCCCTGGTTAATGTTGCCAGTTTATTCACCACAAACAAAGAGATCTGTTTCACAATGTATGATAATAATCCTGTGACGCTGTATTAAAAAAATTGAATTGGCCACGTGTAACCGCATCATGTTGCAAATTTGCCAAATCAGATCAAGTACTTGCAAATTACTTTATCGGGGAAAAAACCACGTAGGAAACTCAAACATCGCTCCCAAATGGCAGACATGTCCATTCACAGGCCGGTAGTGCGCGCACCACGTGCCAAATAGGAACAGCTGCCATTGGGGGGCGGGGTCCCCTCGGGTAGACTGCCGCAGAGCAATGGAATGCTTGAGATGAGACGTTGCTGTAAGGCGCTTTGAGTTGAAGAGTTTATTTACGTGAGCGCCCTATATCTCCAAATCCTTATCCCCATCTCTGAGCCGCCCCTGTGGCCCCTACTGGGGCCCGTGTCTCACCGCTGCGGTGTCGAGGCTGCCGCACTGGTGGATGAACTCCATGCAGCTCGTCGCGCTTTGGGCAGAAGCTTCCCGCTGTGGCTCCAGATCCACCCAGGGCAGAGACCACAACCCCAGTCTCCTCCAACAGCTACCACAGACACAACAAATCCGTCAACATCAGTTGGTTGACACCGAGGCGACCGCAAGGCAAACACCGGCTTAAAGCTAAACGATACGCATGGAGCTGCATCTCACAATGCAGTGCACGAAAACTGATTAAATAATACAGATTTAAGTTTGCAAATTAACACAAAATTCGTTCTCAATTTTAGTTTTCCAAATGCGCTATCGGCGTAATGTCAAGAGACAAATAAATCATCCATTCGTAAATCTCGCATAGCCGTGCAGGCCCTGTGTCATAAAATGCGGTGGGTGGCCTTTTATCTTGTACACAATAGGAGCCAACACTTTCACATTAGCTGTGTTATGAGATTGTGCGGCGCACGAGAGTCAAGCTGAAATTGTTATTCTCAGAGATGGAATTAGGAAAATGAAGTGCAAAACCCAAGTTTAATGAGACTGTAATTTTGTGCAGTCGCTGGTGACAGGGCTCGGACGATCGACTTGATAAGACTTGAGACCTCGGTTTCAACCCAAGCGGTCAAAATCCAGATTCAAGCCCAGAATCTCATTATTGCCAAATGACCGCTTTGATCTCTGAGCCACCCGTCCACTTTGCATATATAGTGTTATCATATATTTTATCTGAATGTCACCGCTGTACACTCAATTTTAACGGTGATTTTCAATATCTACCTTTGGGATGTTTGCCAAATTCACAGATATTTTTTAAGAGTGACAAGAGAAAACCCATGCATTTTACGTGACACTTTGTTGTGCTCTGCATTGGCAGTGATTACATAACGCTTACACGTATTTGAGTTATCGACAAATGAGTTTTAAGTTCGTAATAATAAACTAATATTACCGCGCACAATTTTGGAAACAAACTTAACATTGAGCGCCACTCGGAGGCGGTAAGTACACTCAAACTTTGCACGGGCAGTGTCGTACACCTACTTGCTGTACTGCCTCTTACCAGCTGGAGGCGGGTGGGCTCACGCACGCCACGTACGCACCTGGGCGTCGCGATGGAGGATGTCCAAGAAGGAGCCGAGGCCCAGGCTGGGGAGGTCGCGCGAGTCAAAGTGCTCGGCAAGCTGCTTCTCCACGCGTGACAGCGCGGGTAGGCCCAGGGGCTCTGCCATCTTATTTGCGTGGCTCAGCAGACGGACCAGATGCTCGGCTACCGCCTCTGCGAAGGAGAGAAGCAATGCCATTGTAGGAGAGGACAACGATGCTGTAACTCGCTCCAATAGGCTCAACAACTGCAACTCTCTCTCTGCCCCCCCACCCCCACGTCTCATCTACGGCCTCCCGATAAGTTTCATCATCACTCTCCAGATGACTCAAAAAACAAGTTTAACACGAAGGCCTTCGCGACCAATATTATCCATAATTGAGATTTTTGGGTTAGGTCACGTAAATAGTGCATATTAACGCGTATTATTGAGTGCATGTTTACATGATCTAACCCAAAAATCTAGATGGAGTAAAAAAACCACTGGCAAACTTCTCACACCCGTATGCAAGACGATATCGCCCCAATATTCGAATTGTTCAACTATCACCCGAACCAGTCCAGGATTAATTTCAAGATCACACTCAGCATTCTGAAGGTCCTCCGTGGTCTGACCCCCTATGTACAATACAAGAAACTACATTTTATTCAGATTGTGCTTTCGATATCGTGTCATGAGACGGAGTATCCACTCGGATCTCTCACGGAGCAGTGGAACCCGTCCTATTGGAGAATGGCCCGCAGAAGAGAACATCACAAAGCTACCTCTGACATTGCTTCTAGTGACCTCTGGTCCACAGAGTAAAGGGAAGCACATTCCCACCCACTCTGTTGAGCCGATATTGGACTTGGTCAAATTAAGTGCATAGCCATTTATTTAGTAAGTTTTGGGTTTTTTTGACAGTCATTAATGACCGAGCTGAGACCATCAACTGGCTGCACTTGACAAAAGCAAGTTTAATCACAGGTGGTTACCCAGATTCGAACCCAGGATCTCAGCGTTTCCAGCTCAATGCTAATAATCTCTCTCAGCCACCCGGGTCATCTCGACGTAAATTTGACAAACTGATGCGTCGTGATATGCCAAACTCTTACTAATGCATTAGTAATAATCGAGACGAGATGTGAAATAAGGTTTAGAGAAGCTACGACAATTCAGTGCGCGTGCAATCCAGTAGACTCTTGATTATCCGTGTGCGGTTTATCTGATTTGCGGATTAACCACGCACATGAGATTTTTACTTATTAATAACTCATGGATTTTCCCTTAGGCCCAAATTAATAATCTAAAAATAGTTATACATTGTAATTCTTGGAAATGTTTGTTACAAGTCACGTGCTTATATCGAGCAAATATGTGCGCCCATGAATCCGAAATCTACGTGATCACCTCGACAGTACAGTAGTTGCATATCTTTACAACAGTGGGTGGAGTTTGATTGATGGTGATTGGCGTGGCTCTGCTATCCACTTAGAGGGCCGAGTCTTCTGCTCGGGAGCAGGAAAGTGTTATCACCGACCACGTGCATCGATCGGTTGATCGTTAGTTTGTGGCATAGAGATCCGCAGAAAATAGATATCTTTGGATCATCCGAGATTTTTTATCATCCGCAGCCATCTTCCCCGTAATTAGCGCGGATAATCGAGAGTCTAATGTATGTGAAAATTTGTCTCCTTACTCCACGGAAGAAGCGGCGGTCTGGTGTCGGGAGTGCTGATGTTGCCGAGAAACGCGGCCGGTTTCTACTTGACCACGAGGTCGCGAGGAGTCTCGAGGGAGCCACAGCACAGGGCCAACTGAAACAGCTTCCGGGCCAGCGTGTCCCCTTTCACCTGCCCCAGGAAGTCCTGCACACACTGTTGGTGGAGACAACAAAGAACCCAAACCACGTGCAGCCATTGCACTCTGTTGGGACAAATAGAGGGTGAAACATGCATAGATGTCCGACCAATTTCAATGCCCCCCCATACTTTTGTCTCAACGTGTGACTGAATTTTGTGAAAGCGATGGCCCTAAATATTATAGAGGAGAGTTAATTCAGTGGTAGAGAAAGTTTTTTGATAATGGTGGAAGTATCCACAGACTTGAAACGTATGGCGATTATCACTCATTAAATAATTCCGAGGACAAATGTATTATGTAAAATCTTTGACAAATGTAAGCAAATGCATGAACTTTCTCGCACGGTTTAAGTCCAGACGCCATGGCCCCCACCTTCTTCAGCTTATTCATAAAGATGTCCTCGGCGTTCTGGAAGACCTGCAGCACCATCTCGGCCGCCGGCTGTGTCGTGAACTGTCGGCGAAGATCGGCGCTCGTCCCTGGCAAGGGGAACGACTCCAACAGGTATTTCTTGATCTTGTGTGGCCGGCCCTCCACCTCCTGCTTGATGTCACACTCGATGCGAGCCAGCCCACGGTCCATCGCCTCCCGCTCGCCTTTCTGGGCCTTGCCGATCACCTAAACAAACAACACAATGTTAGCAACTGTGGCGGCCACAGGTGCAGGGCAGTGCTGTAGTTGCGATGATGGAACACGTGATGGACGAGTGGTTCAACAGCGAATGCAAGGTGTGCTGCTAATGCACGATTGCAATCGAGAGATGGGATTGGTGGATCATCCTAGCAGCAGTGACTTTTGGCAAGCCATCGAACAAAGACAGTCACCGCATCACTCGCTTTCAGATGGGCTTCTGCGGCCAACTGGAATACTCTTCCTTCCGATATTAGGAAGCCATTGGAGCTTTGCACTTTAAAATCTAGATTGAAAACAATTTCTTTAGAACTGCTTTTTGTGTTCAGTTTGTTGTCCTCCACACCTCTGATTGGTACAGTTGGCTACGTACAGTGCGAAAGAAGTTCAACATATATACATGTGGTTTTACCCAATCCAGTCATTTCTGAGTACTTGTTTAGATTTGCAAATTTTGATTCTGACGCCGGCACACATGTCCTCCTCATTCATTAATAACACGGGATTTTTTTTTACATTATTTGTGAAGCATATAGAAATGCAGTTTTGGATAATACACCCGCAATATTAACTAGGGCGACTCCTGGGATCGAATCGCGAACCTCTGAAACAAGCGACAAATGCACAACCACTCGGGAAAGAAGATTTCTGTAAGGAGCGGTACAGTAAAATAGGCCTCAGCCTTCAATACGATATATATTAACATGATGTACTTACACGAGCAGTTA
The DNA here is from genome assembly GCF_048934315.1 of Petromyzon marinus. Lineage (NCBI taxonomy): Eukaryota > Metazoa > Chordata > Hyperoartia > Petromyzontiformes > Petromyzontidae > Petromyzon > Petromyzon marinus. The sequence continues at coordinate 2,502,535 of NC_133683.1, forward strand.
CTTCAGTGCTCTTGTCGCAGCACTGCACCCACAAAACTGAAGTCGTGTTGGAAATCTGTCTCAGACTGCATGACAAAAGGATACACCACATTCACTTGACAGGGAGACAGGTGTGAAACTTGTGTGCCTGAGCAACTGAGGATAGCTCAGCATTGTGGCCGTGTAAGGCAAACGCAGGGGCGGGGGAATATTGGTAAAAGGCTGATGCAGTGTCACTCTCAGGTGTGAACACAGCGACACGTACGTTGTGGTTGTGTGTCAGCAATTCCAGAACGCATTTAATTCAGAAAGTAAACCCCCTCAAGGGCAACAACAATACATACTTGAGGCAATCTTGATTTGAAGCTTTCGTGACTGCAGGAATCCAGACTCTTTGGTTCTTTCGGTAAAGTCACGTAAAATCGAGGAGGAGGCCGCTTTCCTACCTTACAGTTACACGCTAATTTCTCACGTTAACATCACTAGCCCTGGCCACTTCTTTATGACCCATGGGCTACACACATTTCAAACAATTTAAAACAGTCTGCCTCAGCAGCACACCAAGGCTTTATCACCTGATGACGGACGCTTGTGTCGCACCCGAAACGTCGTGATTTATTTTATTTTATACCTACGTGACTTTACCGAAAGAACCAAAGAGTATAACTTGAGGCATCCAATAATAATACAATTCGCAGTCAACAAGCGACGCAATGCATACACACGTACACACACACACACGCTCGTACACGCAGGCACGGCACGTACGGAAATGCCCAGAGGTATGCTGGTGATACGGATGCCCAGATCGTGAATATCCGGAGCCCCGTATCGTTCCATGAGATGCTTCAGCAAGTCCGGCACCTTGAAGCGTGCCATCACTCCTTTGCCTCGGGAGCTGCGGCTCTTGGCCACGAAGGTCCTAAACTCTGCCGCAAACAACAACAACACGAGCGGGTTACGCAGAGCGCATGCTAGGGGAGCAACGACGACGCATTGATTCGGACGTGAACATTCATCCTGAAGATCGCGATATGCACACCGGATCGCGTGCGTAAGAATTTATGTTTTAGATTTGTATACGTTGCGTGTCATTGTTTCACATTGTCCAACACCCACCCACTCCAGTCACTAGAGCCGGCTGTGTTCACGTTTTAAAACAAGGCGTTGAATCTAGAATTTATTCACGAGCCCTCAATCGCGATAATCGATTGATTCGCGACATGGGTGGCTGGGGTGGCGTGTATCGCTTCTGTTTATGTCTGCAAGGAATCAATTGCTGAGCCTTCGTATCATTTCAAATACCAAACAAATTCATGCATCAGTAGGACTGGGGCCTTGAAAAAGGGAAAACATCCGATAAGCGACGTTTCAGGCAATGACCCTTCTTCATATTGCATAGAAAGGCCAGAAAGATTGAGTCAACAATAAGAATTGGAAACTACACTTCACAGTGATTACCGTGTTTCAAAAGTTATTAGGTAACCATTCATATGAACCTTATGGTGGGACCCCGGGGTCCCATAAGTCCCCGGCTCTTGCATAAACATTATATTATATATAATGTAAACATTGTATTATAATGTAAACATTATATTATATATAAACATTATATTATATATAATGTAAACATTATATTATAATATAAACATTATATTATATATAATGTAAACATATTATAATGTAAACATAAACTGTGGTCTTTTTCACCAATGGGTTTGAAGGATGGTGGCAAGTGTTGTCTTGTTAAACTATGCCTTTAAAAATGAAAACTACTTACCTACAGTAGCTCTATTTAAATACACTATCGAAAACATAATCTACTCCCCTCTGCCAATCATCGTGTTTCTCAGTGTGGATTTGTGAACACACTTGTTAAACAATACATAAAATAGTACGCGTTTTCAATGCGCTGTTCATATTGTAAAATGTGTTTATACCAATGTGACTCTACAGCAGTTGCAGAGCCGCACTTTTATATAATTCAGGTCAAAGCCAGATAAACAGTGGAGGATAAACATCGCATGAAGGCGGGGCAATTGTTGTGCAATCATTTCAGGTCAAATTTACAGGTGCGTTTTATTCATGCCACACAGGTAGAGAGTTGAGAGTGAAACCTGGCCCACTGGCATCGTGAGTCATGGATCATGAGTCACACGGACTTGTTGTGTTTGTTTATGGTTGCTATACAAGCCATCAAATCTACACCACGAAGAGGGTTGATGAACAAGTAGGAGAGTGTGTAACTGGATTACATTCATGTGCACAGGCGTTTCAGATTTGAATATAAAATAAATAAGGTCGACTCAAACGCCACTCTTTAGGATTTGGCACACTCAACATTTTAATTGATAAATTAAGACCAACAAACAATAATCAAATGGGTCATGCATCGATGCACCAATTGTGGTTACGGACTGCTTAAGAAGAAAATGATGAATGCAGATTCGAAGCGAGTTTAAACATGAATCTACACCATTTAAATATATTTTAAACAACCCGTTGCAAACATGACAGTAATTTGAAATGTAGCACTGTACATCAGAACAATTTGAAAGACGTTAGAGATTTGAAATTGTCCAAAAAGAAAGGAGGAAAATAAATGTATTTTTACATAATACAGGTTTTTAGGTAAGATCACGTAAATATAAAAATGTCGGTAAACCCACCACCACCCGACACAGCCAATTAGTAAGGTTTGTCACTTAAACAGAACATGCCAATTCGTTACTAGTACAGCACACCGGCTGTGTGTTAGAGAGCAAAGCCACAACATTAACAATCTGAGTAGGACGTTTCGCCAGTAATTACAACCAGCGTCATCAGGAGGCAGCCAGATTTGTGGATTTTTAAATGTAGATTTATTTAAATCTAAATTTAAAAACATATAGAGAAACTGGAACATTATTATTACATAATTTGGTGGGACATATGTCGAAAAGAGAATGACTCCAGCTTAGCTTGCAAGAACTAAGAGACATAGTGTGGCCATGCGGCCTTAATGAGAGAGACTGACTCCAGCTTAGCTTGCAAGAACTAGGAGACACAGTGTGGCCATGTGGCCTTAATGAGAGAGACTGACTCCAGCTTAGCTTGCAAGAACTAAGAGACACAGTGTGGCCATGTGGCCTTAATGAGAGAGACTCACTCCAGCTTAGCTTGCAAGAACCAAGAGACAGTGTGGCCATGTGGCCTTAATGAGAGAGACTGACTCCACCTTAGCTTGCAAGAACTAAGAGACATAGTGTGGCCATGTGGCCTTAATGAGAGAGACTGACTCCAGCTTAGCTTGCAAGAACTAGGAGACACAGTGTGGCCATGTGGCCTTAATGAGACTCACTCCAGCTTAGCTTGCAAGAACTAAGAGACACAGTGTGGCCATGTGGCCTTAATGAGACTCACTCCAGCTTAGCTTGCAAGAACAAAGAGACACAGTGTGGCCATGTGGCCTTAATGAGAGGGACTGACTCCAGCTTAGCTTGCAAGAACTAAGAGACAGTGTGTGGCCATGTGGCCTTAATGAGAGAGACTCACTCCAGCTTGACTTGCAAGAACTAAGAGACACAGTGTGACCATGTGGCCTTAATGAGACTCACTCCAGCTTAGCTTGCAAGAACTAGGAGACACAGTGTGGCCATGTGGCCTTAATGAGACTCACTCCAGCTTAGCTTGCAAGAACTAGGAGACACAGTGTGGCCATGTGGCCTTAATGAGACTCACTCCAGCTTAGCTTGCAAGAACTAAGAGACACAGTGTGGCCATGTGGCCTTAATGAGAGAGACTGACTCCAGCTTAGCTTGCAAGAACTAGGAGACACAGTGTGGCCATGTGGCCTTAATGAGAGAGACTGACTCCAGCTTAGCTTGCAATAACTAAGAGACACAGTGTGGCCATGTGGCCTTAATGAGAGAGACTGATTCCAGCTTAGCTTGCAAGAACTAAGAGACACAGTGTGGCCATGTGGCCTTGATGAGAGAGACTGACTCCAGCTTAGCTTGCAAGAACTAAGAGACACAGTGTGACCATGTGACCTTAATGAGAGAGACTGACTCCAGCTTAGCTTGCAAGAACTAAGAGATACTGTGTGGCCATGTGGCCTGAATGAGAGAGACTGACTCAAGCTTAGCTTGCAAGAACTAAGAGACACAGTGTGGCCATGTGGCCTTAATGAGAGAGACTCACTCCAGCTTAGCTTGCAAGAACTAAGAGACACTGTGTGGCCATGTGGCCTTAATGAGAGAGACTCACTCCAGCTTAGCTTGCAAGAACTAAGAGACTCAGTGTGGCCATGTGGCCTTAATGAGAGAGACTGACTCCAACTTAGCTTGCAAGAACTAAGAGACACAGTGTGGCCATGTGGCCTTAATGAGAGAGACTGACTCCAGCATAGCTTGCAAGAACTAAGAGACACAGTGTGGCCATGTGGCCTTAATGAGAGACTCACTCCAGCTTAGCTTGCAAGAACTAAGAGACAGTGTGGCCATGTAGCCTTAATGAGAGAGACTGACTCCAGCTTAGCTTGCAAGAACTAAGAGACACAGTGTGGCCATGTGGCCTTAATGAGAGAGACTGACTCCAGCTTAGCTTGCAAGAACTAAGAGACACAGTGTGGCCATGTGGCCTTAATGAGAGAGACTGATTCCAGCTTAACTTGCAAGAACTAAGAGACACAGTGTGGCCATGTGGCCTTAATGAGAGAGACTGACTCCAGCTTAGCTTGCAAGAACTAAGAGACACAGTGTGCCCATGTGACCTTAATGAGAGAGACTGACTCCAGCTTACCTTGCAAGAACTAAGAGACACTGTGTGGCCATGTGGCCTTAATGAGAGAGACTGACTCAAGCTTAGCTTGCAAGAACTAAGAGATACAGTGTGGCCATGTGGCCTTAATGAGAGAGACTCACTCCAGCTTAGCTTGCAAGAACTAAGAGACACTGTGTGGCCATGTGGCCTTAATGAGAGAGACTCACTCCAGCTTAGCTTGCAAGAACTAAGCGACACAGTGTGGCCATGTGGCTTTAATGAGAGAGACTGATTCCAGCTTAGCTTGCAAGAACTAAGAGACAGTGTGGCCATGTGGCCTTAATGAGAGAGACTGACTCCAGCTTAGCTTGCAAGAACTAAGAGACACAGTGTGCCCATGTGACCTTAATGAGAGAGACTGACTCCAGCTTACCTTGCAAGAACTAAGAGACACTGTGTGGCCATGTGGCCTTAATGAGAGAGACTGACTCAAGCTTAGCTTGCAAGAACTAAGAGACACAGTGTGGCCATGTGGCCTTAATGAGAGAGACTCACTCCAGCTTAGCTTGCAAGAACTAAGAGACACTGTGTGGCCATGTGGCCTTAATGAGAGAGACTGATTCCAGCTTAGCTTGCAAGAACTAAGAGACACAGTGTGGCCATGTGGCCTTAATGAGAGAGACTGATTCCAGCTTAGCTTGCAAGAACTAAGAGACACAGTGTGACCATGTGACCTTAATGAGAGAGACTGACTCCAGCTTAGCTTGCAAGAACTAAGAGACACTGTGTGGCCATGTGGCCTTAATGAGAGAGACTGACTCAAGCTTAACTTGCAAGAACTAAGAGACACAGTGTGGCCATGTGGCCTTAATGAGAGAGACTGATTCCAGCTTAACTTGCAAGAATTAAGAGACACAGTGTGGCCATGTGGCCTTAATGAGAGATACTGACTCCAGCTTAGCTTGCAAGAACTAAGAGACACAGTGTGCCCATGTGACCTTAATGAGAGAGACTGACTCCAGCTTACCTTGCAAGAACTAAGAGACACTGTGTGGCCATGTGGCCTTAATGAGAGAGACTGACTCAAGCTTAGCTTGCAAGAACTAAGAGACACAGTGTGGCCATGTGGCCTTAATGAGAGAGACTCACTCCAGCTTAGCTTGCAAGAACTAAGAGACACTGTGTGGCCATGTGGCCTTAATGAGAGAGACTCACTCCAGCTTAGCTTGCAAGAACTAAGAGACACAGTGTGGCCATGTGGCCTTAATGAGAGAGACTGATTCCAGCTTAGCTTGCAAGAACTAAGAGACACTGTGTGGCCATGTGGCCTTAATGAGAGAGACTGACTCAAGCTTAGCTTGCAAGGACTAAGAGACTCAGTGTGGCCATGTGGCCTTAATGAGAGAGACTGACTCCAACTTAGCTTGCAAGAACTAAGAGACACTGTGTGGCCATGTGGCCTTAATGAGAAAGACTCACTCCAGCTTAGCTTGCAAGAACTAAGAGACAGTGTGGCCATGTAGCCTTAATGAGAGAGACTGACTCCAGCTTAGCTTGCAAGAACTAAGAGACACAGTGTGGCCATGTGGCCTTAATGAGAGAGACTGACTCCAGCTTAGCTTGCAAGAACTAAGAGACACAGTGTGGCCATGTGGCCTTAATGAGAGAGACTGATTCCAGCTTAGCTTGCAAGAACTAAGAGACACAGTGTGGCCATGTGGCCTTGATGAGAGAGACTGACTCCAGCTTAGCTTGCAAGAACTAAGAGACACAGTGTGACCATGTGACCTTAATGAGAGAGACTGACTCCAGCTTAGCTTGCAAGAACTAAGAGATACTGTGTGGCCATGTGGCCTTAATGAGAGAGACTGACTCAAGCTTAGCTTGCAAGAACTAAGAGACACAGTGTGGCCATGTGGCCTTAATGAGAGAGACTCACTCCAGCTTAGCTTGCAAGAACTAAGAGACACTGTGTGGCCATGTGGCCTTAATGAGAGAGACTCACTCCAGCTTAGCTTGCAAGAACTAAGAGACTCAGTGTGGCCATGTGGCCTTAATGAGAGAGACTGACTCCAACTTAGCTTGCAAGAACTAAGAGACACTGTGTGGCCATGTGGCCTTAATGAGAGAGACTCACTCCAGCTTAGCTTGCAAGAACTAAGAGACACAGTGTGGCCATGTGGCCTTAATGAGAGACTCACTCCAGCTTAGCTTGCAAGAACTAAGAGACAGTGTGGCCATGTAGCCTTAATGAGAGAGACTGACTCCAGCTTAGCTTGAAAGAACTAAGAGACACAGTGTGGCCATGTGGCCTTAATGAGAGAGACTGACTCCAGCTTAGCTTGCAAGAACTAAGAGACACAGTGTGGCCATGTGGCCTTAATGAGAGAGACTGATTCCAGCTTAGCTTGCAAGAACTAAGAGACACAGTGTGGCCATGTGGCCTTGATGAGAGAGACTGACTCCAGCTTAGCTTGCAAGAACTAAGAGACACAGTGTGACCATGTGACCTTAATGAGAGAGACTGACTCCAGCTTAGCTTGCAAGAACTAAGAGATACTGTGTGGCCATGTGGCCTTAATGAGAGAGACTGACTCAAGCTTAGCTTGCAAGAACTAAGAGACACAGTGTGGCCATGTGGCCTTAATGAGAGAGACTCACTCCAGCTTAGCTTGCAAGAACTAAGAGACACTGTGTGGCCATGTGGCCTTAATGAGAGAGACTCACTCCAGCTTAGCTTGCAAGAACTAAGAGACTCAGTGTGGCCATGTGGCCTTAATGAGAGAGACTGACTCCAACTTAGCTTGCAAGAACTAAGAGACACTGTGTGGCCATGTGGCCTTAATGAGAGAGACTCACTCCAGCTTAGCTTGCAAGAACTAAGAGACACAGTGTGGCCATGTGGCCTTAATGAGAGACTCACTCCAGCTTAGCTTGCAAGAACTAAGAGACAGTGTGGGCATGTAGCCTTAATGAGAGAGACTGACTCCAGCTTAGCTTGCAAGAACTAAGAGACACAGTGTGGCCATGTGGCCTTAATGAGAGAGACTGACTCCAGCTTAGCTTGCAAGAACTAAGAGACACAGTGTGGCCATGTGGCCTTAATGAGAGAGACTGATTCCAGCTTAACTTGCAAGAACTAAGAGACACAGTGTGGCCATGTGGCCTTAATGAGAGAGACTGACTCCAGCTTAGCTTGCAAGAACTAAGAGACACAGTGTGCCCATGTGATCTTAATGAGAGAGACTGACTCCAGCTTACCTTGCAAGAACTAAGAGACACTGTGTGGCCATGTGGCCTTAATGAGAGAGACTGACTCAAGCTTAGCTTGCAAGAACTAAGAGACACAGTGTGGCCATGTGGCCTTAATGAGAGAGACTCACTCCAGCTTAGCTTGCAAGAACTAAGAGACACTGTGTGGCCATGTGGCCTTAATGAGAGAGACTCACTCCAGCTTAGCTTGCAAGAACTAAGAGACACAGTGTGGCCATGTGGCCTTAATGAGAGAGACTGATTCCAGCTTAGCTTGCAAGAACTAAGAGACAGTGTGGCCATGTGGCCTTAATGAGAGAGACTGACTCCAGCTTAGCTTGCAAGAACTAAGAGACACAGTGTGCCCATGTGACCTTAATGAGAGAGACTCACTCCAGCTTAGCTTGCAAGAACTAAGAGACTCAGTGTGGCCATGTGGCCTTAATGAGAGAGACTGACTCCAACTTAGCTTGCAAGAACTAAGAGACACTGTGTGGCCATGTGGCCTTAATGAGAGAGACTCACTCCAGCTTAGCTTGCAAGAACTAAGAGACTCAGTGTGGCCATGTGGCCTTAATGAGAGAGACTGACTCCAACTTAGCTTGCAAGAACTAAGAGACACTGTGTGGCCATGTGGCCTTAATGAGAGAGACTCACTCCAGCTTAGCTTGCAAGAACTAAGAGACACAGTGTGGCCATGTGGCCTTAATGAGAGACTCACTCCAGCTTAGCTTGCAAGAACTAAGAGACAGTGTGGCCATGTAGCCTTAATGAGAGAGACTGACTCCAGCTTAGCTTGCAAGAACTAAGAGACACAGTGTGGCCATGTGGCCTTAATGAGAGAGACTGACTCCAGCTTAGCTTGCAAGAACTAAGAGACACAGTGTGGCCATGTGGCCTTAATGAGAGAGACTGATTCCAGCTTAACTTGCAAGAACTAAGAGACACAGTGTGGCCATGTGGCCTTAATGAGAGAGACTGACTCCAGCTTAGCTTGCAAGAACTAAGAGACACAGTGTGCCCATGTGATCTTAATGAGAGAGACTGACTCCAGCTTACCTTGCAAGAACTAAGAGACACTGTGTGGCCATGTGGCCTTAATGAGAGAGACTGACTCAAGCTTAGCTTGCAAGAACTAAGAGACACAGTGTGGCCATGTGGCCTTAATGAGAGAGACTCACTCCAGCTTAGCTTGCAAGAACTAAGAGACACTGTGTGGCCATGTGGCCTTAATGAGAGAGACTCACTCCAGCTTAGCTTGCAAGAACTAAGAGACACAGTGTGGCCATGTGGCCTTAATGAGAGAGACTGATTCCAGCTTAGCTTGCAAGAACTAAGAGACAGTGTGGCCATGTGGCCTTAATGAGAGAGACTGACTCCAGCTTAGCTTGCAAGAACTAAGAGACACAGTGTGCCCATGTGACCTTAATGAGAGAGACTGACTCCAGCTTACCTTGCAAGAACTAAGAGACACTGTGTGGCCATGTGGCCTTAATGAGAGAGACTGACTCAAGCTTAGCTTGCAAGAACTAAAAGACACAGTGTGGCCATGTGGCCTTAATGAGAGAGACTCACTCCAGCTTAGCTTGCAAGAACTAAGAGACACTGTGTGGCCATGTGGCCTTAATGAGAGAGACTCACTCCAGCTTAGCTTGCAAGAACTAAGAGACACAGTGTGGCCATGTGGCCTTAATGAGAGAGACTGATTCCAGCTTAGCTTGCAAGAACTAAGAGACAGTGTGGCCATGTGGCCTTAATGAGAGAGACTGACTCCAGCTTAGCTTGCAAGAACTAAGAGACACAGTGTGACCATGTGACCTTAATGAGAGAGACTGATTCCAGCTTAGCTTGCAAGAACTAAGAGACACTGTGTGGCCATGTGGCCTTAATGAGAGAGACTGACTCAAGCTTAGCTTGCAAGGACTAAGAGACACAGTGTGGCCATGTGGCCTTAATGAGAGAGACTCACTCCAGCTTAGCTTGCAAGAACTAAGAGACACTGTGTGGCCATGTGGCCTTAATGAGAAAGACTCACTCCAGCTTAGCTTGCAAGAACTAAGAGACTCAGTGTGGCCATGTGGCCTTAATGAGAGAGACTGACTCCAACTTAGCTTGCAAGAACTAAGAGACACTGTGTGGCCATGTGGCCTTAATGAGAAAGACTCACTCCAGCTTAGCTTGCAAGAACTAAGAGACTCAGTGTGGCCATGTGGCCTTAATGAGAGAGACTGACTCCAGCTTACCTTGCAAGAACTAAGAGACACTGTGTGGCCATGTGGCCTTAATGAGAAAGACTGACTCAAGCTTAGCTTGCAAGAACTAAGAGACACAGTGTGGCCATGTGGCCTTAATGAGAGAGACTCACTCCAGCTTAGCTTGCAAGAACTAAGAGACACTGTGTGGCCATGTGGCCTTAATGAGAGAGACTGATTCCAGCTTAGCTTGCAAGAACTAAGAGACACAGTGTGACCATGTGACCTTAATGAGAGAGACTGACTCCAGCTTAGCTTGCAAGAACTAAGAGACACTGTGTGGCCATGTGGCCTTAATGAGAGAGACTGACTCAAGCTTAACTTGCAAGAACTAAGAGACACAGTGTGGCCATGTGGCCTTAATGAGAGAGACTGATTCCAGCTTAACTTGCAAGAATTAAGAGACACAGTGTGGCCATGTGGCCTTAATGAGAGATACTGACTCCAGCTTAGCTTGCAAGAACTAAGAGACACAGTGTGCCCATGTGACCTTAATGAGAGAGACTGACTCCAGCTTACCTTGCAAGAACGAAGAGACACTGTGTGGCCATGTGGCCTTAATGAGAAAGACTCACTCCAGCTTAGCTTGCAAGAACTAAGAGACTCAGTGTGGCCATGTGGCCTTAATGAGAGAGACTGACTCCAGCTTACCTTGCAAGAACTAAGAGACACTGTGTGGCCATGTGGCCTTAATGAGAGAGACTGACTCAAGCTTAGCTTGCAAGAACTAAGAGACACAGTGTGGCCATGTGGCCTTAATGAGAGAGACTCACTCCAGCTTAGCTTGCAAGAACTAAGAGACACTGTGTGGCCATGTGGCCTTAATGAGAGAGACTGATTCCAGCTTAGCTTGCAAGAACTAAGAGACACAGTGTGACCATGTGACCTTAATGAGAGAGACTGACTCCAGCTTAGCTTGCAAGAACTAAGAGACACTGTGTGGCCATGTGGCCTTAATGAGAGAGACTGACTCAAGCTTAACTTGCAAGAACTAAGAGACACAGTGTGGCCATGTGGCCTTAATGAGAGAGACTGATTCCAGCTTAACTTGCAAGAATTAAGAGACACAGTGTGGCCATGTGGCCTTAATGAGAGATACTGACTCCAGCTTAGCTTGCAAGAACTAAGAGACACAGTGTGCCCATGTGACCTTAATGAGAGAGACTGACTCCAGCTTACCTTGCAAGAACTAAGAGACACTGTGTGGCCATGTGGCCTTAATGAGAGAGACTGACTCAAGCTTAGCTTGCAAGAACTAAGAGACACAGTGTGGCCATGTGGCCTTAATGAGAGAGACTCACTCCAGCTTAGCTTGCAAGAACTAAGAGACACTGTGTGGCCATGTGGCCTTAATGAGAGAGACTCACTCCAGCTTAGCTTGCAAGAACTAAGAGACACAGTGTGGCCATGTGGCCTTAATGAGAGAGACTGATTCCAGCTTAGCTTGCAAGAACTAAGAGACACTGTGTGGCCATGTGGCCTTAATGAGAGAGACTGACTCAAGCTTAGCTTGCAAGGACTAAGAGACTCAGTGTGGCCATGTGGCCTTAATGAGAGAGACTGACTCCAACTTAGCTTGCAAGAACTAAGAGACACTGTGTGGCCATGTGGCCTTAATGAGAAAGACTCACTCCAGCTTAGCTTGCAAGAACTAAGAGACAGTGTGGCCATGTAGCCTTAATGAGAGAGACTGACTCCAGCTTAGCTTGCAAGAACTAAGAGACACAGTGTGGCCATGTGGCCTTAATGAGAGAGACTGACTCCAGCTTAGCTTGCAAGAACTAAGAGACACAGTGTGGCCATGTGGCCTTAATGAGAGAGACTGATTCCAGCTTAGCTTGCAAGAACTAAGAGACACAGTGTGGCCATGTGGCCTTGATGAGAGAGACTGACTCCAGCTTAGCTTGCAAGAACTAAGAGACACTGTGTGGCCATGTGGCCTTAATGAGAGAGACTGACTCAAGCTTAGCTTGCAAGAACTAAGAGACACAGTGTGGCCATGTGGCCTTAATGAGAGAGACTCACTCCAGCTTAGCTTGCAAGAACTAAGAGACACTGTGTGGCCATGTGGCCTTAATGAGAGAGACTCACTCCAGCTTAGCTTGCAAGAACTAAGAGACACAGTGTGGCCATGTGGCCTTAATGAGAGAGACTGATTCCAGCTTAGCTTGCAAGAACTAAGAGACAGTGTGGCCATGTGGCCTTAATGAGAGAGACTGACTCCAGCTTAGCTTGCAAGAACTAAGAGACACAGTGTGCCCATGTGACCTTAATGAGAGAGACTGACTCCAGCTTACCTTGCAAGAACTAAGAGACACTGTGTGGCCATGTGGCCTTAATGAGAGAGACTGACTCAAGCTTAGCTTGCAAGAACTAAAAGACACAGTGTGGCCATGTGGCCTTAATGAGAGAGACTCACTCCAGCTTAGCTTGCAAGAACTAAGAGACACTGTGTGGCCATGTGGCCTTAATGAGAGAGACTCACTCCAGCTTAGCTTGCAAGAACTAAGAGACACAGTGTGGCCATGTGGCCTTAATGAGAGAGACTGATTCCAGCTTAGCTTGCAAGAACTAAGAGACAGTGTGGCCATGTGGCCTTAATGAGAGAGACTGGCTCCAGCTTAGCTTGCAAGAACTAAGAGACACAGTGTGACCATGTGACCTTAATGAGAGAGACTGATTCCAGCTTAGCTTGCAAGAACTAAGAGACACTGTGTGGCCATGTGGCCTTAATGAGAGAGACTGACTCAAGCTTAGCTTGCAAGGACTAAGAGACACAGTGTGGCCATGTGGCCTTAATGAGAGAGACTCACTCCAGCTTAGCTTGCAAGAACTAAGAGACACTGTGTGGCCATGTGGCCTTAATGAGAAAGACTCACTCCAGCTTAGCTTGCAAGAACTAAGAGACTCAGTGTGGCCATGTGGCCTTAATGAGAGAGACTGACTCCAACTTAGCTTGCAAGAACTAAGAGACACTGTGTGGCCATGTGGCCTTAATGAGAAAGACTCACTCCAGCTTAGCTTGCAAGAACTAAGAGACTCAGTGTGGCCATGTGGCCTTAATGAGAGAGACTGACTCCAGCTTACCTTGCAAGAACTAAGAGACACTGTGTGGCCATGTGGCCTTAATGAGAAAGACTGACTCAAGCTTAGCTTGCAAGAACTAAGAGACACAGTGTGGCCATGTGGCCTTAATGAGAGAGACTCACTCCAGCTTAGCTTGCAAGAACTAAGAGACACTGTGTGGCCATGTGGCCTTAATGAGAGAGACTGATTCCAGCTTAGCTTGCAAGAACTAAGAGACACAGTGTGACCATGTGACCTTAATGAGAGAGACTGACTCCAGCTTAGCTTGCAAGAACTAAGAGACACTGTGTGGCCATGTGGCCTTAATGAGAGAGACTGACTCAAGCTTAACTTGCAAGAACTAAGAGACACAGTGTGGCCATGTGGCCTTAATGAGAGAGACTGATTCCAGCTTAACTTGCAAGAATTAAGAGACACAGTGTGGCCATGTGGCCTTAATGAGAGATACTGACTCCAGCTTAGCTTGCAAGAACTAAGAGACACAGTGTGCCCATGTGACCTTAATGAGAGAGACTGACTCCAGCTTACCTTGCAAGAACTAAGAGACACTGTGTGGCCATGTGGCCTTAATGAGAAAGACTCACTCCAGCTTAGCTTGCAAGAACTAAGAGACTCAGTGTGGCCATGTGGCCTTAATGAGAGAGACTGACTCCAGCTTACCTTGCAAGAACTAAGAGACACTGTGTGGCCATGTGGCCTTAATGAGAGAGACTGACTCAAGCTTAGCTTGCAAGAACTAAGAGACACAGTGTGGCCATGTGGCCTTAATGAGAGAGACTCACTCCAGCTTAGCTTGCAAGAACTAAGAGACACTGTGTGGCCATGTGGCCTTAATGAGAGAGACTGATTCCAGCTTAGCTTGCAAGAACTAAGAGACACAGTGTGACCATGTGACCTTAATGAGAGAGACTGACTCCAGCTTAGCTTGCAAGAACTAAGAGACACTGTGTGGCCATGTGGCCTTAATGAGAGAGACTGACTCAAGCTTAACTTGCAAGAACTAAGAGACACAGTGTGGCCATGTGGCCTTAATGAGAGAGACTGATTCCAGCTTAACTTGCAAGAATTAAGAGACACAGTGTGGCCATGTGGCCTTAATGAGAGATACTGACTCCAGCTTAGCTTGCAAGAACTAAGAGACACAGTGTGCCCATGTGACCTTAATGAGAGAGACTGACTCCAGCTTACCTTGCAAGAACTAAGAGACACTGTGTGGCCATGTGGCCTTAATGAGAGAGACTGACTCAAGCTTAGCTTGCAAGAACTAAGAGACACAGTGTGGCCATGTGGCCTTAATGAGAGAGACTCACTCCAGCTTAGCTTGCAAGAACTAAGAGACACTGTGTGGCCATGTGGCCTTAATGAGAGAGACTCACTCCAGCTTAGCTTGCAAGAACTAAGAGACACAGTGTGGCCATGTGGCCTTAATGAGAGAGACTGATTCCAGCTTAGCTTGCAAGAACTAAGAGACACTGTGTGGCCATGTGGCCTTAATGAGAGAGACTGACTCAAGCTTAGCTTGCAAGGACTAAGAGACTCAGTGTGGCCATGTGGCCTTAATGAGAGAGACTGACTCCAACTTAGCTTGCAAGAACTAAGAGACACTGTGTGGCCATGTGGCCTTAATGAGAAAGACTCACTCCAGCTTAGCTTGCAAGAACTAAGAGACAGTGTGGCCATGTAGCCTTAATGAGAGAGACTGACTCCAGCTTAGCTTGCAAGAACTAAGAGACACAGTGTGGCCATGTGGCCTTAATGAGAGAGACTGACTCCAGCTTAGCTTGCAAGAACTAAGAGACACAGTGTGGCCATGTGGCCTTAATGAGAGAGACTGATTCCAGCTTAGCTTGCAAGAACTAAGAGACACAGTGTGGCCATGTGGCCTTGATGAGAGAGACTGACTCCAGCTTAGCTTGCAAGAACTAAGAGACACAGTGTGACCATGTGACCTTAATGAGAGAGACTGACTCCAGCTTAGCTTGCAAGAACTAAGAGATACTGTGTGGCCATGTGGCCTTAATGAGAGAGACTGACTCAAGCTTAGCTTGCAAGAACTAAGAGACACAGTGTGGCCATGTGGCCTTAATGAGACTCACTCCAGCTTAGCTTGCAAGAACTAAGAGACACTGTGTGGCCATGTGGCCTTAATGAGAGAGACTCACTCCAGCTTAGCTTGCAAGAACTAAGAGACTCAGTGTGGCCATGTGGCCTTAATGAGAGAGACTGACTCCAACTTAGCTTGCAAGAACTAAGAGACACTGTGTGGCCATGTGGCCTTAATGAGAGAGACTCACTCCAGCTTAGCTTGCAAGAACTAAGAGACACAGTGTGGCCATGTGGCCTTAATGAGAGACTCACTCTAGCTTAGCTTGCAAGAACTAAGAGACAGTGTGGCCATGTAGCCTTAATGAGAGAGACTGACTCCAGCTTAGCTTGCAAGAACTAAGAGACACAGTGTGGCCATGTGGCCTTAATGAGAGAGACTGACTCCAGCTTAGCTTGCAAGAACTAAGAGACACAGTGTGGCCATGTGGCCTTAATGAGAGAGACTGATTCCAGCTTAACTTGCAAGAACTAAGAGACACAGTGTGGCCATGTGGCCTTAATGAGAGAGACTGACTCCAGCTTAGCTTGCAAGAACTAAGAGACACAGTGTGCCCATGTGATCTTAATGAGAGAGACTGACTCCAGCTTACCTTGCAAGAACTAAGAGACACTGTGAGGCCATGTGGCCTCAATGAGAGAGACTGACTCAAGCTTAGCTTGCAAGAACTAAGAGACACAGTGTGGCCATGTGGCCTTAATGAGAGAGACTCACTCCAGCTTAGCTTGCAAGAACTAAGAGACACTGTGTGGCCATGTGGCCTTAATGAGAGAGACTCACTCCAGCTTAGCTTGCAAGAACTAAGAGACACAGTGTGGCCATGTGGCCTTAATGAGAGAGACTGATTCCAGCTTAGCTTGCAAGAACTAAGAGACAGTGTGGCCATGTGGCCTTAATGAGAGAGACTGACTCCAGCTTAGCTTGCAAGAACTAAGAGACACAGTGTGCCCATGTGACCTTAATGAGAGAGACTGACTCCAGCTTACCTTGCAAGAACTAAGAGACACTGTGTGGCCATGTGGCCTTATTGAGAGAGACTGACTCAAGCTTAGCTTGCAAGAACTAAGAGACACAGTGTGGCCATGTGGCCTTAATGAGAGAGACTCACTCCAGCTTAGCTTGCAAGAACTAAGAGACACTGTGTGGCCATGTGGCCTTAATGAGAGAGACTCACTCCAGCTTAGCTTGCAAGAACTAAGAGACACTGTGTGGCCATGTGGCCTTAATGAGAGAGACTCACTCCAGCTTAGCTTGCAAGAACTAAGAGACACAGTGTGGCCATGTGGCCTTAATGAGAGAGACTGATTCCAGCTTAGCTTGCAAGAACTAAGAGACACAGTGTGACCATGTGACCTTAATGAGAGAGACTGACTCCAGCTTAGCTTGCAAGAACTAAGAGACACTGTGTGGCCATGTGGCCTTAATGAGAGAGACTGACTCAAGCTTAACTTGCAAGAACTAAGAGACACAGTGTGGCCATGTGGCCTTAATGAGAGAGACTGATTCCAGCTTAACTTGCAAGAATTAAGAGACACAGTGTGGCCATGTGGCCTTAATGAGAGATACTGACTCCAGCTTAGCTTGCAAGAACTAAGAGACACAGTGTGCCCATGTGACCTTAATGAGAGAGACTGACTCCAGCTTACCTTGCAAGAACTAAGAGACACTGTGTGGCCATGTGGCCTTAATGAGAAAGACTCACTCCAGCTTAGCTTGCAAGAACTAAGAGACTCAGTGTGGCCATGTGGCCTTAATGAGAGAGACTGACTCCAGCTTACCTTGCAAGAACTAAGAGACACTGTGTGGCCATGTGGCCTTAATGAGAGAGACTGACTCAAGCTTAGCTTGCAAGAACTAAGAGACACAGTGTGGCCATGTGGCCTTAATGAGAGAGACTCACTCCAGCTTAGCTTGCAAGAACTAAGAGACACTGTGTGGCCATGTGGCCTTAATGAGAGAGACTGATTCCAGCTTAGCTTGCAAGAACTAAGAGACACAGTGTGACCATGTGACCTTAATGAGAGAGACTGACTCCAGCTTAGCTTGCAAGAACTAAGAGACACTGTGTGGCCATGTGGCCTTAATGAGAGAGACTGACTCAAGCTTAACTTGCAAGAACTAAGAGACACAGTGTGGCCATGTGGCCTTAATGAGAGAGACTGATTCCAGCTTAACTTGCAAGAATTAAGAGACACAGTGTGGCCATGTGGCCTTAATGAGAGATACTGACTCCAGCTTAGCTTGCAAGAACTAAGAGACACAGTGTGCCCATGTGACCTTAATGAGAGAGACTGACTCCAGCTTACCTTGCAAGAACTAAGAGACACTGTGTGGCCATGTGGCCTTAATGAGAGAGACTGACTCAAGCTTAGCTTGCAAGAACTAAGAGACACAGTGTGGCCATGTGGCCTTAATGAGAGAGACTCACTCCAGCTTAGCTTGCAAGAACTAAGAGACACTGTGTGGCCATGTGGCCTTAATGAGAGAGACTCACTCCAGCTTAGCTTGCAAGAACTAAGAGACACAGTGTGGCCATGTGGCCTTAATGAGAGAGACTGATTCCAGCTTAGCTTGCAAGAACTAAGAGACACTGTGTGGCCATGTGGCCTTAATGAGAGAGACTGACTCAAGCTTAGCTTGCAAGGACTAAGAGACTCAGTGTGGCCATGTGGCCTTAATGAGAGAGACTGACTCCAACTTAGCTTGCAAGAACTAAGAGACACTGTGTGGCCATGTGGCCTTAATGAGAAAGACTCACTCCAGCTTAGCTTGCAAGAACTAAGAGACAGTGTGGCCATGTAGCCTTAATGAGAGAGACTGACTCCAGCTTAGCTTGCAAGAACTAAGAGACACAGTGTGGCCATGTGGCCTTAATGAGAGAGACTGACTCCAGCTTAGCTTGCAAGAACTAAGAGACACAGTGTGGCCATGTGGCCTTAATGAGAGAGACTGATTCCAGCTTAGCTTGCAAGAACTAAGAGACACAGTGTGGCCATGTGGCCTTGATGAGAGAGACTGACTCCAGCTTAGCTTGCAAGAACTAAGAGACACAGTGTGACCATGTGACCTTAATGAGAGAGACTGACTCCAGCTTAGCTTGCAAGAACTAAGAGATACTGTGTGGCCATGTGGCCTTAATGAGAGAGACTGACTCAAGCTTAGCTTGCAAGAACTAAGAGACACAGTGTGGCCATGTGGCCTTAATGAGACTCACTCCAGCTTAGCTTGCAAGAACTAAGAGACACTGTGTGGCCATGTGGCCTTAATGAGAGAGACTCACTCCAGCTTAGCTTGCAAGAACTAAGAGACTCAGTGTGGCCATGTGGCCTTAATGAGAGAGACTGACTCCAACTTAGCTTGCAAGAACTAAGAGACACTGTGTGGCCATGTGGCCTTAATGAGAGAGACTCACTCCAGCTTAGCTTGCAAGAACTAAGAGACACAGTGTGGCCATGTGGCCTTAATGAGAGACTCACTCTAGCTTAGCTTGCAAGAACTAAGAGACAGTGTGGCCATGTAGCCTTAATGAGAGAGACTGACTCCAGCTTAGCTTGCAAGAACTAAGAGACACAGTGTGGCCATGTGGCCTTAATGAGAGAGACTGACTCCAGCTTAGCTTGCAAGAACTAAGAGACACAGTGTGGCCATGTGGCCTTAATGAGAGAGACTGATTCCAGCTTAACTTGCAAGAACTAAGAGACACAGTGTGGCCATGTGGCCTTAATGAGAGAGACTGACTCCAGCTTAGCTTGCAAGAACTAAGAGACACAGTGTGCCCATGTGATCTTAATGAGAGAGACTGACTCCAGCTTACCTTGCAAGAACTAAGAGACACTGTGAGGCCATGTGGCCTCAATGAGAGAGACTGACTCAAGCTTAGCTTGCAAGAACTAAGAGACACAGTGTGGCCATGTGGCCTTAATGAGAGAGACTCACTCCAGCTTAGCTTGCAAGAACTAAGAGACACTGTGTGGCCATGTGGCCTTAATGAGAGAGACTCACTCCAGCTTAGCTTGCAAGAACTAAGAGACACAGTGTGGCCATGTGGCCTTAATGAGAGAGACTGATTCCAGCTTAGCTTGCAAGAACTAAGAGACAGTGTGGCCATGTGGCCTTAATGAGAGAGACTGACTCCAGCTTAGCTTGCAAGAACTAAGAGACACAGTGTGCCCATGTGACCTTAATGAGAGAGACTGACTCCAGCTTACCTTGCAAGAACTAAGAGACACTGTGTGGCCATGTGGCCTTAATGAGAGAGACTGACTCAAGCTTAGCTTGCAAGAACTAAGAGACACAGTGTGGCCATGTGGCCTTAATGAGAGAGACTCACTCCAGCTTAGCTTGCAAGAACTAAGAGACACTGTGTGGCCATGTGGCCTTAATGAGAGAGACTCACTCCAGCTTAGCTTGCAAGAACTAAGAGACACTGTGTGGCCATGTGGCCTTAATGAGAGAGACTCACTCCAGCTTAGCTTGCAAGAACTAAGAGACACAGTGTGGCCATGTGGCCTTAATGAGAGAGACTGATTCCAGCTTAGCTTGCAAGAACTAAGAGACACAGTGTGACCATGTGACCTTAATGAGAGAGACTGACTCCAGCTTAGCTTGCAAGAACTAAGAGACACTGTGTGGCCATGTGGCCTTAATGAGAGAGACTGACTCAAGCTTAACTTGCAAGAACTAAGAGACACAGTGTGGCCATGTGGCCTTAATGAGAGAGACTGATTCCAGCTTAACTTGCAAGAATTAAGAGACACAGTGTGGCCATGTGGCCTTAATGAGAGATACTGACTCCAGCTTAGCTTGCAAGAACTAAGAGACACAGTGTGCCCATGTGACCTTAATGAGAGAGACTGACTCCAGCTTACCTTGCAAGAACTAAGAGACACTGTGTGGCCATGTGGCCTTAATGAGAGAGACTGACTCAAGCTTAGCTTGCAAGAACTAAGAGACACAGTGTGGCCATGTGGCCTTAATGAGAGAGACTCACTCCAGCTTAGCTTGCAAGAACTAAGAGACACTGTGTGGCCATGTGGCCTTAATGAGAGAGATTCGCTCCAGCTTAGCTTGCAAGAACTAAGAGACACAGTGTGGCCATGTGGCCTTAATGAGAGAGACTGATTCCAGCTTAGCTTGCAAGAACTAAGAGACACTGTGTGGCCATGTGGCCTTAATGAGAGAGACTGACTCAAGCTTAGCTTGCAAGGACTAAGAGACTCAGTGTGGCCATGTGGCCTTAATGAGAGAGACTGACTCCAACTTAGCTTGCAAGAACTAAGAGACACTGTGTGGCCATGTGGCCTTAATGAGAAAGACTCACTCCAGCTTAGCTTGCAAGAACTAAGAGACAGTGTGGCCATGTAGCCTTAATGAGAGAGACTGACTCCAGCTTAGCTTGCAAGAACTAAGAGACACAGTGTGGCCATGTGGCCTTAATGAGAGAGACTGACTCCAGCTTAGCTTGCAAGAACTAAGAGACACAGTGTGGCCATGTGGCCTTAATGAGAGAGACTGATTCCAGCTTAGCTTGCAAGAACTAAGAGACACAGTGTGGCCATGTGGCCTTGATGAGAGAGACTGACTCCAGCTTAGCTTGCAAGAACTAAGAGACACAGTGTGACCATGTGACCTTAATGAGAGAGACTGACTCCAGCTTAGCTTGCAAGAACAAAGAGATACTGTGTGGCCATGTGGCCTTAATGAGAGAGACTGACTCAAGCTTAGCTTGCAAGAACTAAGAGACACAGTGTGGCCATGTGGCCTTAATGAGAGAGACTCACTCCAGCTTAGCTTGCAAGAACTAAGAGACACTGTGTGGCCATGTGGCCTTAATGAGAGAGACTCACTCCAGCTTAGCTTGCAAGAACTAAGAGACTCAGTGTGGCCATGTGGCCTTAATGAGAGAGACTGACTCCAACTTAGCTTGCAAGAACTAAGAGACACTGTGTGGCCATGTGGCCTTAATGAGAGAGACTCACTCCAGCTTAGCTTGCAAGAACTAAGAGACACAGTGTGGCCATGTGGCCTTAATGAGAGACTCACTCCAGCTTAGCTTGCAAGAACTAAGAGACAGTGTGGCCATGTAGCCTTAATGAGAGAGACTGACTCCAGCTTAGCTTGCAAGAACTAAGAGACACAGTGTGGCCATGTGGCCTTAATGAGAGAGACTGACTCCAGCTTAGCTTGCAAGAACTAAGAGACACAGTGTGGCCATGTGGCCTTAATGAGAGAGACTGATTCCAGCTTAACTTGCAAGAACTAAGAGACACAGTGTGGCCATGTGGCCTTAATGAGAGAGACTGACTCCAGCTTAGCTTGCAAGAACTAAGAGACACAGTGTGCCCATGTGATCTTAATGAGAGAGACTGACTCCAGCTTACCTTGCAAGAACTAAGAGACACTGTGTGGCCATGTGGCCTTAATGAGAGAGACTGACTCAAGCTTAGCTTGCAAGAACTAAGAGACACAGTGTGGCCATGTGGCCTTAATGAGAGAGACTCACTCCAGCTTAGCTTGCAAGAACTAAGAGACACTGTGTGGCCATGTGGCCTTAATGAGAGAGACTCACTCCAGCTTAGCTTGCAAGAACTAAGAGACACAGTGTGGCCATGTGGCCTTAATGAGAGAGACTGATTCCAGCTTAGCTTGCAAGAACTAAGAGACAGTGTGGCCATGTGGCCTTAATGAGAGAGACTGACTCCAGCTTAGCTTGCAAGAACTAAGAGACACAGTGTGCCCATGTGACCTTAATGAGAGAGACTGACTCCAGCTTACCTTGCAAGAACTAAGAGACACTGTGTGGCCATGTGGCCTTAATGAGAGAGACTGACTCAAGCTTAGCTTGCAAGAACTAAGAGACACAGTGTGGCCATGTGGCCTTAATGAGAGAGACTCACTCCAGCTTAGCTTGCAAGAACTAAGAGACACTGTGTGGCCATGTGGCCTTAATGAGAGAGACTCACTCCAGCTTAGCTTGCAAGAACTAAGAGACACAGTGTGGCCATGTGGCCTTAATGAGAGAGACTGATTCCAGCTTAGCTTGCAAGAACTAAGAGACAGTGTGGCCATGTGGCCTTAATGAGAGAGACTGACTCCAGCTTAGCTTGCAAGAACTAAGAGACACAGTGTGACCATGTGACCTTAATGAGAGAGACTGATTCCAGCTTAGCTTGCAAGAACTAAGAGACACTGTGTGGCCATGTGGCCTTAATGAGAGAGACTGACTCAAGCTTAGCTTGCAAGGACTAAGAGACACAGTGTGGCCATGTGGCCTTAATGAGAGAGACTCACTCCAGCTTAGCTTGCAAGAACTAAGAGACACTGTGTGGCCATGTGGCCTTAATGAGAAAGACTCACTCCAGCTTAGCTTGCAAGAACTAAGAGACTCAGTGTGGCCATGTGGCCTTAATGAGAGAGACTGACTCCAGCTTACCTTGCAAGAACTAAGAGACACTGTGTGGCCATGTGGCCTTAATGAGAAAGACTCACTCCAGCTTAGCTTGCAAGAACTAAGAGACTCAGTGTGGCCATGTGGCCTTAATGAGAGAGACTGACTCCAGCTTACCTTGCAAGAACTAAGAGACACTGTGTGGCCATGTGGCCTTAATGAGAAAGACTGACTCAAGCTTAGCTTGCAAGAACTAAGAGACACAGTGTGGCCATGTGGCCTTAATGAGAGAGACTCACTCCAGCTTAGCTTGCAAGAACTAAGAGACACTGTGTGGCCATGTGGCCTTAATGAGAGAGACTGATTCCAGCTTAGCTTGCAAGAACTAAGAGACACAGTGTGACCATGTGACCTTAATGAGAGAGACTGACTCCAGCTAAGCTTGCAAGAACTAAGAGACACTGTGTGGCCATGTGGCCTTAATGAGAGAGACTGACTCAAGCTTAACTTGCAAGAACTAAGAGACACAGTGTGGCCATGTGGCCTTAATGAGAGAGACTGATTCCAGCTTAACTTGCAAGAATTAAGAGACACAGTGTGGCCATGTGGCCTTAATGAGAGATACTGACTCCAGCTTAGCTTGCAAGAACTAAGAGACACAGTGTGCCCATGTGACCTTAATGAGAGAGACTGACTCCAGCTTACCTTGCAAGAACTAAGAGACACTGTGTGGCCATGTGGCCTTAATGAGAAAGACTCACTCCAGCTTAGCTTGCAAGAACTAAGAGACTCAGTGTGGCCATGTGGCCTTAATGAGAGAGACTGACTCCAGCTTACCTTGCAAGAACTAAGAGACACTGTGTGGCCATGTGGCCTTAATGAGAGAGACTGACTCAAGCTTAGCTTGCAAGAACTAAGAGACACAGTGTGGCCATGTGGCCTTAATGAGAGAGACTCACTCCAGCTTAGCTTGCAAGAACTAAGAGACACTGTGTGGCCATGTGGCCTTAATGAGAGAGACTGATTCCAGCTTAGCTTGCAAGAACTAAGAGACACAGTGTGACCATGTGACCTTAATGAGAGAGACTGACTCCAGCTTAGCTTGCAAGAACTAAGAGACACTGTGTGGCCATGTGGCCTTAATGAGAGAGACTGACTCAAGCTTAACTATCAAGAACTAAGAGACACAGTGTGGCCATGTGGCCTTAATGAGAGAGACTGATTCCAGCTTAACTTGCAAGAATTAAGAGACACAGTGTGGCCATGTGGCCTTAATGAGAGATACTGACTCCAGCTTAGCTTGCAAGAACTAAGAGACACAGTGTGCCCATGTGACCTTAATGAGAGAGACTGACTCGAGCTTACCTTGCAAGAACTAAGAGACACTGTGTGGCCATGTGGCCTTAATGAGAGAGACTGACTCAAGCTTAGCTTGCAAGAACTAAGAGACACAGTGTGGCCATGTGGCCTTAATGAGAGAGACTCACTCCAGCTTAGCTTGCAAGAACTAAGAGACACTGTGTGGCCATGTGGCCTTAATGAGAGAGACTCACTCCAGCTTAGCTTGCAAGAACTAAGAGACACAGTGTGGCCATGTGGCCTTAATGAGAGAGACTGATTCCAGCTTAGCTTGCAAGAACTAAGAGACACTGTGTGGCCATGTGGCCTTAATGAGAGAGACTGACTCAAGCTTAGCTTGCAAGGACTAAGAGACTCAGTGTGGCCATGTGGCCTTAATGAGAGAGACTGACTCCAACTTAGCTTGCAAGAACTAAGAGACACTGTGTGGCCATGTGGCCTTAATGAGAAAGACTCACTCCAGCTTAGCTTGCAAGAACTAAGAGACAGTGTGGCCATGTAGCCTTAATGAGAGAGACTGACTCCAGCTTAGCTTGCAAGAACTAAGAGACACAGTGTGGCCATGTGGCCTTAATGAGAGAGACTGACTCCAGCTTAGCTTGCAAGAACTAAGAGACACAGTGTGGCCATGTGGCCTTAATGAGAGAGACTGATTCCAGCTTAGCTTGCAAGAACTAAGAGACACAGTGTGGCCATGTGGCCTTGATGAGAGAGACTGACTCCAGCTTAGCTTGCAAGAACTAAGAGACACAGTGTGACCATGTGACCTTAATGAGAGAGACTGACTCCAGCTTAGCTTGCAAGAACTAAGAGATACTGTGTGGCCATGTGGCCTTAATGAGAGAGACTGACTCAAGCTTAGCTTGCAAGAACTAAGAGACACAGTGTGGCCATGTGGCCTTAATGAGACTCACTCCAGCTTAGCTTGCAAGAACTAAGAGACACTGTGTGGCCATGTGGCCTTAATGAGAGAGACTCACTCCAGCTTAGCTTGCAAGAACTAAGAGACTCAGTGTGGCCATGTGGCCTTAATGAGAGAGACTGACTCCAACTTAGCTTGCAAGAACTAAGAGACACTGTGTGGCCATGTGGCCTTAATGAGAGAGACTCACTCCAGCTTAGCTTGCAAGAACTAAGAGACACAGTGTGGTCATGTGGCCTTAATGAGAGACTCACTCCATCTTAGCTTGCAAGAACTAAGAGACAGTGTGGCCATGTAGCCTTAATGAGAGAGACTGACTCCAGCTTAGCTTGCAAGAACTAAGAGACACAGTGTGGCCATGTGGCCTTAATGAGAGAGACTGACTCCAGCTTAGCTTGCAAGAACTAAGAGACACAGTGTGGCCATGTGGCCTTAATGAGAGAGACTGATTCCAGCTTAACTTGCAAGAACTAAGAGACACAGTGTGGCCATGTGGCCTTAATGAGAGAGACTGACTCCAGCTTAGCTTGCAAGAACTAAGAGACACTGTGTGGCCATGTGGCCTCAATGAGAGAGACTGACTCAAGCTTAGCTTGCAAGAACTAAGAGACACAGTGTGGCCATGTGGCCTTAATGAGAGAGACTCACTCCAGCTTAGCTTGCAAGAACTAAGAGACACTGTGTGGCCATTTGGCCTTAATGAGAGAGGCTCACTCCAGCTTAGCTTGCAAGAACTAAGAGACACAGTGTGGCCATGTGGCCTTAATGAGAGAGACTGATTCCAGCTTAGCTTGCAAGAACTAAGAGACAGTGTGGCCATGTGGCCTTAATGAGAGAGACTGACTCCAGCTTAGCTTGCAAGAACTAAGAGACACAGTGTGCCCATGTGACCTTAATGAGAGAGACTGACTCCAGCTTACCTTGCAAGAACTAAGAGACACTGTGTGGCCATGTGGCCTTAATGAGAGAGACTGACTCAAGCTTAGCTTGCAAGAACTAAGAGACACAGTGTGGCCATGTGGCCTTAATGAGAGAGACTCACTCCAGCTTAGCTTGCAAGAACTAAGAGACACTGTGTGGCCATGTGGCCTTAATGAGAGAGACTCACTCCAGCTTAGCTTGCAAGAACTAAGAGACACAGTGTGGCCATGTGGCCTTAATGAGAGAGACTGATTCCAGCTTAGCTTGCAAGAACTAAGAGACAGTGTGGCCATGTGGCCTTAATGAGAGAGACTGACTCCAGCTTAGCTTGCAAGAACTAAGAGACACAGTGTGACCATGTGACCTTAATGAGAGAGACTGATTCCAGCTTAGCTTGCAAGAACTAAGAGACACTGTGTGGCCATGTGGCCTCAATGAGAGAGACTGACTCAAGCTTAGCTTGCAAGGACTAAGAGACACAGTGTGGCCATGTGGCCTTAATGAGAGAGACTCACTCCAGCTTAGCTTGCAAGAACTAAGAGACACTGTGTGGCCATGTGGCCTTAATGAGAAAGACTCACTCCAGCTTAGCTTGCAAGAACTAAGAGACTCAGTGTGGCCATGTGGCCTTAATGAGAGAGACTGACTCCAACTTAGCTTGCAAGAACTAAGAGACACTGTGTGGCCATGTGGCCTTAATGAGAAAGACTCACTCCAACTTAACTTGCAAGAACTAAGATACACTGTGTGGCCATGTGGCCTTAATGAGAGAGACTCACTCCAGCTTAGCTTGCAAGAACTAAGAGACACAGTGTGGCCATGTGGCCTTAATGAGAGACTCACTCCAGCTTAGCTTGCAAGAACTAAGAGACAGATGTGGCCATGTAGCCTTAATGAGAGAGACTGACTCCAGCTTAGCTTGCAAGAACTAAGAGACACAGTGTGGCCATGTGGCCTTAATGAGAGAGACTGACTCCAGCTTAGCTTGCAAGAACTAAGAGACACAGTGTGGCCATGTGGCCTTAATGAGAGAGACTGATTCCAGCTTAGCTTGCAAGAACTAAGAGACACAGTGTGGCCATGTGGCCTTGATGAGAGAGACAGACTCCAGCTTAGCTTGCAAGAACTAAGAGACACAGTGTGACCATGTGACCTTAATGAGAGAGACTGACTCCAGCTTAGCTTGCAAGAACTAAGAGATACTGTGTGGCCATGTGGCCTTAATGAGAGAGACTGACTCAAGCTTAGCTTGCAATAACTAAGAGACACAGTGTGGCCATGTGGCCTTAATGAGAGAGACTCACTCCAGCTTAGCTTGCAAGAACTAAGAGACACTGTGTGGCCATGTGGCCTTAATGAGAGAGACTCACTCCAGCTTAGCTTGCAAGAACTAAGAGACTCAGTGTGGCCATGTGGCCTTAATGAGAGAGACTGACTCCAACTTAGCTTGCAAGAACTAAGAGACACTGTGTGGCCATGTGGCCTTAATGAGAGAGACTCACTCCAGCTTAGCTTGCAAGAACTAAGAGACACAGTGTGGCCATGTGGCCTTAATGAGAGACTCACTCCAGCTTAGCTTGCAAGAACTAAGAGACAGTGTGGCCATGTAGCCTTAATGAGAGAGACTGACTCCAGCTTAGCTTGCAAGAACTAAGAGACACAGTGTGGCCATGTGGCCTTAATGAGAGAGACTGACTCAAGCTTAGCTTGCAAGAACTAAGAGACACAGTGTGGCCATGTGGCCTTAATGAGAGAGACTGACTCCAACTTAGCTTGCAAGAACTAAGAGACACTGTGTGGCCATGTGGCCTTAATGAGAAAGACTCACTCCAGCTTAGCTTGCAAGAACTAAGAGACACTGTGTGGCCATGTGGCCTTAATGAGAAAGACTCACTCCAGCTTAGCTTGCAAGAACTAAGAGACTCAGTGTGGCCATGTGGCCTTAATGAGAGAGACTGACTCCAACTTAGCTTGCAAGAACTAAGAGACACTGTGTGGCCATGTGGCCTTAATGAGAAAGACTCACTCCAGCTTAGCTTGCAAGAACTAAGAGACTCAGTGTGGCCATGTGGCCTTAATGAGAGAGACTGACTCCAGCTTACCTTGCAAGAACTAAGAGACACTGTGTGGCCATGTGGCCTTAATGAGAAAGACTGACTCAAGCTTAGCTTGCAAGAACTAAGAGACACAGTGTGGCCATGTGGCCTTAATGAGAGAGACTCACTCCAGCTTAGCTTGCAAGAACTAAGAGACACTGTGTGGCCATGTGGCCTTAATGAGAGAGACTGATTCCAGCTTAGCTTGCAAGAACTAAGAGACACAGTGTGACCATGTGACCTTAATGAGAGAGACTGACTCCAGCTTAGCTTGCAAGAACTAAGAGACACTGTGTGGCCATGTGGCCTTAATGAGAGAGACTGACTCAAGCTTAACTTGCAAGAACTAAGAGACACAGTGTGGCCATGTGGCCTTAATGAGAGAGACTGATTCCAGCTTAACTTGCAAGAATTAAGAGACACAGTGTGGCCATGTGGCCTTAATGAGAGATACTGACTCCAGCTTAGCTTGCAAGAACTAAGAGACACAGTGTGCCCATGTGACCTTAATGAGAGAGACTGACTCCAGCTTACCTTGCAAGAACTAAGAGACACTGTGTGGCCATGTGGCCTTAATGAGAAAGACTCACTCCAGCTTAGCTTGCAAGAACTAAGAGACTCAGTGTGGCCATGTGGCCTTAATGAGAGAGACTGACTCCAGCTTACCTTGCAAGAACTAAGAGACACTGTGTGGCCATGTGGCCTTAATGAGAGAGACTGACTCAAGCTTAGCTTGCAAGAACTAAGAGACACAGTGTGGCCATGTGGCCTTAATGAGAGAGACTCACTCCAGCTTAGCTTGCAAGAACTAAGAGACACTGTGTGGCCATGTGGCCTTAATGAGAGAGACTGATTCCAGCTTAGCTTGCAAGAACTAAGAGACACAGTGTGACCATGTGACCTTAATGAGAGAGACTGACTCCAGCTTAGCTTGCAAGAACTAAGAGACACTGTGTGGCCATGTGGCCTTAATGAGAGAGACTGACTCAAGCTTAACTATCAAGAACTAAGAGACACAGTGTGGCCATGTGGCCTTAATGAGAGAGACTGATTCCAGCTTAACTTGCAAGAATTAAGAGACACAGTGTGGCCATGTGGCCTTAATGAGAGATACTGACTCCAGCTTAGCTTGCAAGAACTAAGAGACACAGTGTGCCCATGTGACCTTAATGAGAGAGACTGACTCGAGCTTACCTTGCAAGAACTAAGAGACACTGTGTGGCCATGTGGCCTTAATGAGAGAGACTGACTCAAGCTTAGCTTGCAAGAACTAAGAGACACAGTGTGGCCATGTGGCCTTAATGAGAGAGACTCACTCCAGCTTAGCTTGCAAGAACTAAGAGACACTGTGTGGCCATGTGGCCTTAATGAGAGAGACTCACTCCAGCTTAGCTTGCAAGAACTAAGAGACACAGTGTGGCCATGTGGCCTTAATGAGAGAGACTGATTCCAGCTTAGCTTGCAAGAACTAAGAGACACTGTGTGGCCATGTGGCCTTAATGAGAGAGACTGACTCAAGCTTAGCTTGCAAGGACTAAGAGACTCAGTGTGGCCATGTGGCCTTAATGAGAGAGACTGACTCCAACTTAGCTTGCAAGAACTAAGAGACACTGTGTGGCCATGTGGCCTTAATGAGAAAGACTCACTCCAGCTTAGCTTGCAAGAACTAAGAGACAGTGTGGCCATGTAGCCTTAATGAGAGAGACTGACTCCAGCTTAGCTTGCAAGAACTAAGAGACACAGTGTGGCCATGTGGCCTTAATGAGAGAGACTGACTCCAGCTTAGCTTGCAAGAACTAAGAGACACAGTGTGGCCATGTGGCCTTAATGAGAGAGACTGATTCCAGCTTAGCTTGCAAGAACTAAGAGACACAGTGTGGCCATGTGGCCTTGATGAGAGAGACTGACTCCAGCTTAGCTTGCAAGAACTAAGAGACACAGTGTGACCATGTGACCTTAATGAGAGAGACTGACTCCAGCTTAGCTTGCAAGAACTAAGAGATACTGTGTGGCCATGTGGCCTTAATGAGAGAGACTGACTCAAGCTTAGCTTGCAAGAACTAAGAGACACAGTGTGGCCATGTGGCCTTAATGAGACTCACTCCAGCTTAGCTTGCAAGAACTAAGAGACACTGTGTGGCCATGTGGCCTTAATGAGAGAGACTCACTCCAGCTTAGCTTGCAAGAACTAAGAGACTCAGTGTGGCCATGTGGCCTTAATGAGAGAGACTGACTCCAACTTAGCTTGCAAGAACTAAGAGACACTGTGTGGCCATGTGGCCTTAATGAGAGAGACTCACTCCAGCTTAGCTTGCAAGAACTAAGAGACACAGTGTGGTCATGTGGCCTTAATGAGAGACTCACTCCAGCTTAGCTTGCAAGAACTAAGAGACAGTGTGGCCATGTAGCCTTAATGAGAGAGACTGACTCCAGCTTAGCTTGCAAGAACTAAGAGACACAGTGTGGCCATGTGGCCTTAATGAGAGAGACTGACTCCAGCTTAGCTTGCAAGAACTAAGAGACACAGTGTGGCCATGTGGCCTTAATGAGAGAGACTGATTCCAGCTTAACTTGCAAGAACTAAGAGACACAGTGTGGCCATGTGGCCTTAATGAGA
This sequence comes from Petromyzon marinus, assembly GCF_048934315.1. Lineage (NCBI taxonomy): Eukaryota > Metazoa > Chordata > Hyperoartia > Petromyzontiformes > Petromyzontidae > Petromyzon > Petromyzon marinus. The sequence continues at coordinate 2,533,254 of NC_133683.1, forward strand.
GAGACTGACTCCAGCTTAGCTTGCAAGAACTAAGAGACACTGTGTGGCCATGTGGCCTCAATGAGAGAGACTGACTCAAGCTTAGCTTGCAAGAACTAAGAGACACAGTGTGGCCATGTGGCCTTAATGAGAGAGACTCACTCCAGCTTAGCTTGCAAGAACTAAGAGACACTGTGTGGCCATTTGGCCTTAATGAGAGAGACTCACTCCAGCTTAGCTTGCAAGAACTAAGAGACACAGTGTGGCCATGTGGCCTTAATGAGAGAGACTGATTCCAGCTTAGCTTGCAAGAACTAAGAGACAGTGTGGCCATGTGGCCTTAATGAGAGAGACTGACTCCAGCTTAGCTTGCAAGAACTAAGAGACACAGTGTGCCCATGTGACCTTAATGAGAGAGACTGACTCCAGCTTACCTTGCAAGAACTAAGAGACACTGTGTGGCCATGTGGCCTTAATGAGAGAGACTGACTCAAGCTTAGCTTGCAAGAACTAAGAGACACAGTGTGGCCATGTGGCCTTAATGAGAGAGACTCACTCCAGCTTAGCTTGCAAGAACTAAGAGACACTGTGTGGCCATGTGGCCTTAATGAGAGAGACTCACTCCAGCTTAGCTTGCAAGAACTAAGAGACACAGTGTGGCCATGTGGCCTTAATGAGAGAGACTGATTCCAGCTTAGCTTGCAAGAACTAAGAGACAGTGTGGCCATGTGGCCTTAATGAGAGAGACTGACTCCAGCTTAGCTTGCAAGAACTAAGAGACACAGTGTGACCATGTGACCTTAATGAGAGAGACTGATTCCAGCTTAGCTTGCAAGAACTAAGAGACACTGTGTGGCCATGTGGCCTCAATGAGAGAGACTGACTCAAGCTTAGCTTGCAAGGACTAAGAGACACAGTGTGGCCATGTGGCCTTAATGAGAGAGACTCACTCCAGCTTAGCTTGCAAGAACTAAGAGACACTGTGTGGCCATGTGGCCTTAATGAGAAAGACTCACTCCAGCTTAGCTTGCAAGAACTAAGAGACTCAGTGTGGCCATGTGGCCTTAATGAGAGAGACTGACTCCAACTTAGCTTGCAAGAACTAAGAGACACTGTGTGGCCATGTGGCCTTAATGAGAAAGACTCACTCCAACTTAACTTGCAAGAACTAAGATACACTGTGTGGCCATGTGGCCTTAATGAGAGAGACTCACTCCAGCTTAGCTTGCAAGAACTAAGAGACACAGTGTGGCCATGTGGCCTTAATGAGAGACTCACTCCAGCTTAGCTTGCAAGAACTAAGAGACAGTGTGGCCATGTAGCCTTAATGAGAGAGACTGACTCCAGCTTAGCTTGCAAGAACTAAGAGACACAGTGTGGCCATGTGGCCTTAATGAGAGAGACTGACTCCAGCTTAGCTTGCAAGAACTAAGAGACACAGTGTGGCCATGTGGCCTTAATGAGAGAGACTGATTCCAGCTTAGCTTGCAAGAACTAAGAGACACAGTGTGGCCATGTGGCCTTGATGAGAGAGACTGACTCCAGCTTAGCTTGCAAGAACTAAGAGACACAGTGTGACCATGTGACCTTAATGAGAGAGACTGACTCCAGCTTAGCTTGCAAGAACTAAGAGATACTGTGTGGCCATGTGGCCTTAATGAGAGAGACTGACTCAAGCTTAGCTTGCAATAACTAAGAGACACAGTGTGGCCATGTGGCCTTAATGAGAGAGACTCACTCCAGCTTAGCTTGCAAGAACTAAGAGACACTGTGTGGCCATGTGGCCTTAATGAGAGAGACTCACTCCAGCTTAGCTTGCAAGAACTAAGAGACTCAGTGTGGCCATGTGGCCTTAATGAGAGAGACTGACTCCAACTTAGCTTGCAAGAACTAAGAGACACTGTGTGGCCATGTGGCCTTAATGAGAGAGACTCACTCCAGCTTAGCTTGCAAGAACTAAGAGACACAGTGTGGCCATGTGGCCTTAATGAGAGACTCACTCCAGCTTAGCTTGCAAGAACTAAGAGACAGTGTGGCCATGTAGCCTTAATGAGAGAGACTGACTCCAGCTTAGCTTGCAAGAACTAAGAGACACAGTGTGGCCATGTGGCCTTAATGAGAGAGACTGACTCCAGCTTAGCTTGCAAGAACTAAGAGACACAGTGTGGCCATGTGGCCTTAATGAGAGAGACTGATTCCAGCTTAACTTGCAAGAACTAAGAGACACAGTGTGGCCATGTGGCCTTAATGAGAGAGACTGACTCCAGCTTAGCTTGCAAGAACTAAGAGACACAGTGTGCCCATGTGATCTTAATGAGAGAGACTGACTCCAGCTTACCTTGCAAGAACTAAGAGACACTGTGTGGCCATGTGGCCTTAATGAGAGAGACTGACTCAAGCTTAGCTTGCAAGAACTAAGAGACACAGTGTGGCCATGTGGCCTTAATGAGACTCACTCCAGCTTAGCTTGCAAGAACTAAGAGACACTGTGTGGCCATGTGGCCTTAATGAGAGAGACTCACTCCAGCTTAGCTTGCAAGAACTAAGAGACACAGTGTGCCCATGTGACCTTAATGAGAGAGACTGACTCCAGCTTACCTTGCAAGAACTAAGAGACACTGTGTGGCCATGTGGCCTTAATGAGAGAGACTGACTCAAGCTTAGCTTGCAAGAACTAAGAGACACAGTGTGGCCATGTGGCCTTAATGAGAGAGACTCACTCCAGCTTAGCTTGCAAGAACTAAGAGACACTGTGTGGCCATGTGGCCTTAATGAGAGAGACTGATTCCAGCTTAGCTTGCAAGAACTAAGAGACACAGTGTGGCCATGTGGCCTTAATGAGAGAGACTGACTCCAGCTTAGCTTGCAAGAACTAAGAGACACAGTGTGACCATGTGACCTTAATGAGAGAGACTGACTCCAGCTTAGCTTGCAAGAACTAAGAGACACTGTGTGGCCATGTGGCCTTAATGAGAGAGACTGACTCAAGCTTAGCTTGCAAGAACTAAGAGACACAGTGTGGCCATGTGGCCTTAATGAGAGAGACTGATTCCAGCTTAACTTGCAAGAACTAAGAGACACAGTGTGGCCATGTGGCCTTAATGAGAGAGACTGACTCCAGCTTAGCTTGCAAGAACTAAGAGACACAGTGTGCCCATGTGACCTTAATGAGAGAGACTGACTCCAGCTTACCTTGCAAGAACTAAAGAGACACTGTGTGGCCATGTGGCCTTAATGAGAGAGACTGACTCAAGCTTAGCTTGCAAGAACTAAGAGACACAGTGTGGCCATGTGGCCTTAATGAGAGAGACTCACTCCAGCTTAGCTTGCAAGAACTAAGAGACAGTGTGGCCATGTGGCCTTAATGAGAGAGACTGACTCCAGCTTAGCTTGCAAGAACTAAGAGACACAGTGTGCCCATGTGACCTTAATGAGAGAGACTGACTCCAGCTTACCTTGCAAGAACTAAGAGACACTGTGTGGCCATGTGGCCTTAATGAGAGAGACTGACTCAAGCTTAGCTTGCAAGAACTAAGAGACACAGTGTGGCCATGTGGCCTTAATGAGAGAGACTCACTCCAGCTTAGCTTGCAAGAACTAAGAGACACTGTGTGGCCATGTGGCCTTAATGAGAGAGACTGACTCCAGCTTAGCTTGCAAGAACTAAGAGACACAGTGTGGCCATGTGGCCTTAATGAGAGAGACTGACTCCAGCTTAGCTTGCAAGAACTAAGAGACACAGTGTGGCCATGTGGCCTTAATGAGAGAGACTGATTCCAGCTTAGCTTGCAAGAACTAAGAGACACAGTGTGGCAATGTGGCCTTAATGAGACTGACTCCAGCTTAGCTTGCAAGAACTAAGAGACACAGTGTGACCATGTGACCTTAATGAGAGAGACTGATTCCAGCTTAGCTTGCAAGAACTAAGAGACACTGTGTGGCCATGTGGCCTTAATGAGAGAGACTGACTCAAGCTTAGCTTGCAAGAACTAAGAGACACAGTGTGGCCATGTGGCCTTAATGAGAGAGACTGACTCCAGCTTAGCTTGCAAGAACTAAGAGACACAGTGTGGCCATGTGGCCTTAATGAGAGAGACTGATTCCAGCTTAACTTGCAAGAACTAAGAGACACAGTGTGGCCATGTGGCCTTAATGAGAGAGACTGACTCCAGCTTAGCTTGCAAGAACTAAGAGACACAGTGTGCCCATGTGATCTTAATGAGAGAGACTGACTCCAGCTTACCTTGCAAGAACTAAGAGACACTGTGTGGCCATGTGGCCTTAATGAGAGAGACTGACTCAAGCTTAGCTTGCAAGAACTAAGAGACACAGTGTGGCCATGTGGCCTTAATGAGACTCACTCCAGCTTAGCTTGCAAGAACTAAGAGACACTGTGTGGCCATGTGGCCTTAATGAGAGAGACTCACTCCAGCTTAGCTTGCAAGAACTAAGAGACACAGTGTGCCCATGTGACCTTAATGAGAGAGACTGACTCCAGCTTACCTTGCAAGAACTAAGAGACACTGTGTGGCCATGTGGCCTTAATGAGAGAGACTGACTCAAGCTTAGCTTGCAAGAACTAAGAGACACAGTGTGGCCATGTGGCCTTAATGAGAGAGACTCACTCCAGCTTAGCTTGCAAGAACTAAGAGACACTGTGTGGCCATGTGGCCTTAATGAGAGAGACTGATTCCAGCTTAGCTTGCAAGAACTAAGAGACACAGTGTGGCCATGTGGCCTTAATGAGAGAGACTGACTCCAGCTTAGCTTGCAAGAACTAAGAGACACAGTGTGACCATGTGACCTTAATGAGAGAGACTGACTCCAGCTTAGCTTGCAAGAACTAAGAGACACTGTGTGGCCATGTGGCCTTAATGAGAGAGACTGACTCAAGCTTAGCTTGCAAGAACTAAGAGACACAGTGTGGCCATGTGGCCTTAATGAGAGAGACTGATTCCAGCTTAACTTGCAAGAACTAAGAGACACAGTGTGGCCATGTGGCCTTAATGAGAGAGACTGACTCCAGCTTAGCTTGCAAGAACTAAGAGACACAGTGTGCCCATGTGACCTTAATGAGAGAGACTGACTCCAGCTTACCTTGCAAGAACTAAAGAGACACTGTGTGGCCATGTGGCCTTAATGAGAGAGACTGACTCAAGCTTAGCTTGCAAGAACTAAGAGACACAGTGTGGCCATGTGGCCTTAATGAGAGAGACTCACTCCAGCTTAGCTTGCAAGAACTAAGAGACAGTGTGGCCATGTGGCCTTAATGAGAGAGACTGACTCCAGCTTAGCTTGCAAGAACTAAGAGACACAGTGTGCCCATGTGACCTTAATGAGAGAGACTGACTCCAGCTTACCTTGCAAGAACTAAGAGACACTGTGTGGCCATGTGGCCTTAATGAGAGAGACTGACTCAAGCTTAGCTTGCAAGAACTAAGAGACACAGTGTGGCCATGTGGCCTTAATGAGAGAGACTCACTCCAGCTTAGCTTGCAAGAACTAAGAGACACTGTGTGGCCATGTGGCCTTAATGAGAGAGACTGACTCCAGCTTAGCTTGCAAGAACTAAGAGACACAGTGTGGCCATGTGGCCTTAATGAGAGAGACTGACTCCAGCTTAGCTTGCAAGAACTAAGAGACACAGTGTGGCCATGTGGCCTTAATGAGAGAGACTGATTCCAGCTTAGCTTGCAAGAACTAAGAGACACAGTGTGGCAATGTGGCCTTAATGAGACTGACTCCAGCTTAGCTTGCAAGAACTAAGAGACACAGTGTGACCATGTGACCTTAATGAGAGAGACTGATTCCAGCTTAGCTTGCAAGAACTAAGAGACACTGTGTGGCCATGTGGCCTTAATGAGAGAGACTGACTCAAGCTTAGCTTGCAAGAACTAAGAGACACAGTGTGGCCATGTGGCCTTAATGAGAGAGACTGACTCCAGCTTAGCTTGCAAGAACTAAGAGACACAGTGTGCCCATGTGACCTTAATGAGAGAGACTGACTCCAGCTTACCTTGCAAGAATTAAGAGACACTGTGTGGCCATGTGGCCTTAATGAGAGAGACTGACTCAAGCTTAGCTTGCAAGAACTAAGAGACACAGTGTGGCCATGTGGCCTTAATGAGAGAGACTCACTCCAGCTTAGCTTGCAAGAACTAAGAGACACTGTGTGGCCATGTGGCCTTAATGAGAGAGACTCACTCCAGCTTAGCTTGCAAGAACTAAGAGACACAGTGTGGCCATGTGGCCTTAATGAGAGAGACTGATTCCAGCTTAGCTTGCAAGAACTAAGAGACACAGTGTGGCCATGTGGCCTTAATGAGAGAGACTCACTCCAGCTTAGCTTGCAAGAACTAAGAGACACTGTGTGGCCATGTGGCCTTAATGAGAGAGACTCACTCCAGCTTAGCTTGCAAGAACTAAGAGACAGTGTGGCCATGTGGCCTTAATGAGAGAGACTGACTCCAGCTTAGCTTGCAAGAACTAAGATACACAGTGTGGCCATGTGGACTTAATGAGAGAGACTGACTCCAGCTTAGCTTGCAAGAACTAAGAGACACAGTGTGGCCATGTGGCCTTAATGAGAGAGACTGATTCCAGCTTAGCTTGCAAGAACTAAGAGACACAGTGTGGCCATGTGGCCTTAATGAGACTGACTCCAGCTTAGCTTGCAAGAACTAAGAGACACAGTGTGACCATGTGACCTTAATGAGAGAGACTGATTCCAGCTTAGCTTTGCAAGAACTAAGAGACACTGTGTGGCCATGTGGCCTTAATGAGAGAGACTGACTCAAGCTTAGCTTGCAAGAACTAAGAGACACAGTGTGGCCATGTGGCCTTAATGAGAGAGACTCACTCCAGCTTAGCTTGCAAGAACTAAGAGACACTGTGTGGCCATGTGGCCTTAATGAGAAAGACTCACTCCAGCTTAGCTTGCAAGAACTAAGAGACTCAGTGTGGCCATGTGGCCTTAATGAGAGAGACTGACTCCAGCTTAGCTTGCAAGAATTAAGAGACACAGTGTGCCCATGTGACCTTAATGAGAGAGACTGACTCCAGCTTACCTTGCAAGAACTAAGAGACACTGTGTGGCCATGTGGCCTTAATGAGAGAGACTGACTCAAGCTTAGCTTGCAAGAACTAAGAGACACAGTGTGGCCATGTGGCCTTAATGAGAGAGACTCACTCCAGCTTAGCTTGCAAGAACTAAGAGACACTGTGTGGCCATGTGGCCTTAATGAGAGAGACTCACTCCAGCTTAGCTTGCAAGAACTAAGAGACACAGTGTGGCCATGTGGCCTTAATGAGAGACTCACTCCAGCTTAGCTTGCAAGAACTAAGAGACAGTGTGGCCATGTAGCCTTAATGAGACTGACTCCAGCTTAGCTTGCAAGAACTAAGAGACACAGTGTGGCCATGTGGCCTTAATGAGAGAGACTGACTCCAGCTTAGCTTGCAAGAACTAAGAGACACAGTGTGGCCATGTGGCCTTAATGAGAGAGACTGAATCCAGCTTAGCTTGCAAGAACTAAGAGACACAGTGTGGCCATGTGGCCTTAATGAGAGAGACTGACTCCAGCTTAGCTTGCAAGAACTAAGAGACACAGTGTGACTATGTGACCTTAATGAGAGAGACTGACTCCAGCTTAGCTTGCAAGAACTAAGAGACACTGTGTGGCCATGTGGCCTTAATGAGAGAGACTGACTCAAGCTTAGCTTGCAAGAACTAAGAGACACAGTGTGGCCATGTGGCCTTAATGAGAGAGACTCCAGCTTAGCTTGCAAGAACTAAGAGACTCAGTGTGGCCATGTGGCCTTAATGAGAGAGACTGACTCCAACTTAGCTTGCAAGAACTAAGAGACACTGTGTGGCCATGTGGCCTTAATGAGAGAGACTCACTTCAGCTTAGCTTGCAAGAACTAAGAGACACAGTGTGGCCATGTGGCCTTAATGAGAGACTCACTCCAGCTTAGCTTGCAAGAACTAAGAGACAGTGTGGACATGTAGCCTTAATGAGAGAGACTGACTCCAGCTTAGCTTGCAAGAACTAAGAGACACAGTGTGGCCATGTGGCCATAATGAGAGAGACTGCCTCCAGCTTAGCTTGCAAGAACTAAGAGACAGTGTGGCCATGTGGCCGTAATGAGAGAGACTGATTCCAGCTAAACTTGCAAGAACAAAGCGACACAGTGTGGCCATGTGGCCTTAATGAGACTGACTCCAGCTTAGCTTGCAAGAATTAAGAGACACAGTGTGCCCATGTGACCTTAATGAGAGAGACTGACTCCAGCTTACCTTGCAAGAACTAAGAGACACTGTGTGGCCATGTGGCCTTAATGAGAGAGACTGATTCCAGCTTAACTTGCAAGAATTAAGAGACACAGTGTGGCCATGTGGCCTTAATGAGAGATACTGACTCCAGCTTAGCTTGCAAGAACTAAGAGACACAGTGTGCCCATGTGACCTTAATGAGAGAGACTGACTCGAGCTTAGCTTGCAAGAACTAAGAGATACTGTGTGGCCATGTGGCCTTAATGAGAGAGACTGACTCAAGCTTAGCTTGCAAGAACTAAGAGACACAGTGTGGCCATGTGGCCTTAATGAGACTCACTCCAGCTTAGCTTGCAAGAACTAAGAGACACTGTGTGGCCATGTGGCCTTAATGAGAGAGACTCACTCCAGCTTAGCTTGCAAGAACTAAGAGACTCAGTGTGGCCATGTGGCCTTAATGAGAGAGACTGACTCCAACTTAGCTTGCAAGAACTAAGAGACACTGTGTGGCCATGTGGCCTTAATGAGAGAGACTCACTCCAGCTTAGCTTGCAAGAACTAAGAGACACAGTGTGGTCATGTGGCCTTAATGAGAGACTCACTCCAGCTTAGCTTGCAAGAACTAAGAGACAGTGTGGCCATGTAGCCTTAATGAGAGAGACTGACTCCAGCTTAGCTTGCAAGAACTAAGAGACACAGTGTGGCCATGTGGCCTTAATGAGAGAGACTGACTCCAGCTTAGCTTGCAAGAACTAAGAGACACAGTGTGGCCATGTGGCCTTAATGAGAGAGACTGATTCCAGCTTAACTTGCAAGAACTAAGAGACACAGTGTGGCCATGTGGCCTTAATGAGAGAGACTGACTCCAGCTTAGCTTGCAAGAACTAAGAGACACTGTGTGGCCATGTGGCCTCAATGAGAGAGACTGACTCAAGCTTAGCTTGCAAGAACTAAGAGACACAGTGTGGCCATGTGGCCTTAATGAGAGAGACTCACTCCAGCTTAGCTTGCAAGAACTAAGAGACACTGTGTGGCCATTTGGCCTTAATGAGAGAGACTCACTCCAGCTTAGCTTGCAAGAACTAAGAGACACAGTGTGGCCATGTGGCCTTAATGAGAGAGACTGATTCCAGCTTAGCTTGCAAGAACTAAGAGACAGTGTGGCCATGTGGCCTTAATGAGAGAGACTGACTCCAGCTTAGCTTGCAAGAACTAAGAGACACAGTGTGCCCATGTGACCTTAATGAGAGAGACTGACTCCAGCTTACCTTGCAAGAACTAAGAGACACTGTGTGGCCATGTGGCCTTAATGAGAGAGACTGACTCAAGCTTAGCTTGCAAGAACTAAGAGACACAGTGTGGTCATGTGGCCTTAATGAGAGAGACTCACTCCAGCTTAGCTTGCAAGAACTAAGAGACACTGTGTGGCCATGTGGCCTTAATGAGAAAGACTCACTCCAACTTAACTTGCAAGAACTAAGATACACTGTGTGGCCATGTGGCCTTAATGAGAGAGACTCACTCCAGCTTAGCTTGCAAGAACTAAGAGACACAGTGTGGCCATGTGGCCTTAATGAGAGACTCACTCCAGCTTAGCTTGCAAGAACTAAGAGACAGTGTGGCCATGTAGCCTTAATGAGAGAGACTGACTCCAGCTTAGCTTGCAAGAACTAAGAGACACAGTGTGGCCATGTGGCCTTAATGAGAGAGACTGACTCCAGCTTAGCTTGCAAGAACTAAGAGACACAGTGTGGCCATGTGGCCTTAATGAGAGAGACTGATTCCAGCTTAGCTTGCAAGAACTAAGAGACACAGTGTGGCCATGTGGCCTTGATGAGAGAGACTGACTCCAGCTTAGCTTGCAAGAACTAAGAGACACAGTGTGACCATGTGACCTTAATGAGAGAGACTGACTCCAGCTTAGCTTGCAAGAACTAAGAGATACTGTGTGGCCATGTGGCCTTAATGAGAGAGACTGACTCAAGCTTAGCTTGCAATAACTAAGAGACACAGTGTGGCCATGTGGCCTTAATGAGAGAGACTCACTCCAGCTTAGCTTGCAAGAACTAAGAGACACTGTGTGGCCATGTGGCCTTAATGAGAGAGACTCACTCCAGCTTAGCTTGCAAGAACTAAGAGACTCAGTGTGGCCATGTGGCCTTAATGAGAGAGACTGACTCCAACTTAGCTTGCAAGAACTAAGAGACACTGTGTGGCCATGTGGCCTTAATGAGAGAGACTCACTCCAGCTTAGCTTGCAAGAACTAAGAGACACAGTGTGGCCATGTGGCCTTAATGAGAGACTCACTCCAGCTTAGCTTGCAAGAACTAAGAGACAGTGTGGCCATGTAGCCTTAATGAGAGAGACTGACTCCAGCTTAGCTTGCAAGAACTAAGAGACACAGTGTGGCCATGTGGCCTTAATGAGAGAGACTGACTCCAGCTTAGCTTGCAAGAACTAAGAGACACAGTGTGGCCATGTGGCCTTAATGAGAGAGACTGATTCCAGCTTAACTTGCAAGAACTAAGAGACACAGTGTGGCCATGTGGCCTTAATGAGAGAGACTGACTCCAGCTTAGCTTGCAAGAACTAAGAGACACAGTGTGCCCATGTGATTTTAATGAGAGAGACTGACTCCAGCTTACCTTGCAAGAACTAAGAGACACTGTGTGGCCATGTGGCCTTAATGAGAGAGACTGACTCAAGCTTAGCTTGCAAGAATTAAGAGACACAGTGTGGCCATGTGGCCTTAATGAGACTCACTCCAGCTTAGCTTGCAAGAACTAAGAGACACTGTGTGGCCATGTGGCCTTAATGAGAGAGACTCACTCCAGCTTAGCTTGCAAGAACTAAGAGACACAGTGTGCCCATGTGACCTTAATGAGAGAGACTGACTCCAGCTTACCTTGCAAGAACTAAGAGACACTGTGTGGCCATGTGGCCTTAATGAGAGAGACTGACTCAAGCTTAGCTTGCAAGAACTAAGAGACACAGTGTGGCCATGTGGCCTTAATGAGAGAGACTCACTCCAGCTTAGCTTGCAAGGACTAAGAGACACTGTGTGGCCATGTGGCCTTAATGAGAGAGACTGATTCCAGCTTAGCTTGCAAGAACTAAGAGACACAGTGTGGCCATGTGGCCTTAATGAGAGAGACTGACTCCAGCTTAGCTTGCAAGAACTAAGAGACACAGTGTGACCATGTGACCTTAATGAGAGAGACTGACTCCAGCTTAGCTTGCAAGAACTAAGAGACACTGTGTGGCCATGTGGCCTTAATGAGAGAGACTGACTCAAGCTTAGCTTGCAAGAACTAAGAGACACAGTGTGGCCATGTGGCCTTAATGAGAGAGACTGATTCCAGCTTAACTTGCAAGAACTAAGAGACACAGTGTGGCCATGTGGCCTTAATGAGAGAGACTGACTCCAGCTTTGCTTGCAAGAACTAAGAGACACAGTGTGCCCATGTGACCTTAATGAGAGAGACTGACTCCAGCTTACCTTGCAAGAACTAAAGAGACACTGTGTGGCCATGTGGCCTTAATGAGAGAGACTGACTCAAGCTTAGCTTGCAAGAACTAAGAGACACAGTGTGGCCATGTGGCCTTAATGAGAGAGACTCACTCCAGCTTAGCTTGCAAGAACTAAGAGACAGTGTGGCCATGTGGCCTTAATGAGAGAGACTGACTCCAGCTTAGCTTGCAAGAACTAAGAGACACAGTGTGCCCATGTGACCTTAATGAGAGAGACTGACTCCAGCTTACCTTGCAAGAACTAAGAGACACAGTGTGGCCATGTGGCCTTGATGAGAGAGACTGACTCCAGCTTAGCTTGCAAGAACTAAGAGACACAGTGTGACCATGTGACCTTAATGAGAGAGACTGACTCCAGCTTAGCTTGCAAGAACTAAGAGATACTGTGTGGCCATGTGGCCTTAATGAGAGAGACTGACTCAAGCTTAGCTTGCAATAACTAAGAGACACAGTGTGGCCATGTGGCCTTAATGAGAGAGACTCACTCCAGCTTAGCTTGCAAGAACTAAGAGACACTGTGTGGCCATGTGGCCTTAATGAGAGAGACTCACTCCAGCTTAGCTTGCAAGAACTAAGAGACTCAGTGTGGCCATGTGGCCTTAATGAGAGAGACTGACTCCAACTTAGCTTGCAAGAACTAAGAGACACTGTGTGGCCATGTGGCCTTAATGAGAGAGACTCACTCCAGCTTAGCTTGCAAGAACTAAGAGACACAGTGTGGCCATGTGGCCTTAATGAGAGACTCACTCCAGCTTAGCTTGCAAGAACTAAGAGACAGTGTGGCCATGTAGCCTTAATGAGAGAGACTGACTCCAGCTTAGCTTGCAAGAACTAAGAGACACAGTGTGGCCATGTGGCCTTAATGAGAGAGACTGACTCCAGCTTAGCTTGCAAGAACTAAGAGACACAGTGTGGCCATGTGGCCTTAATGAGAGAGACTGATTCCAGCTTAACTTGCAAGAACTAAGAGACACAGTGTGGCCATGTGGCCTTAATGAGAGAGACTGACTCCAGCTTAGCTTGCAAGAACTAAGAGACACAGTGTGCCCATGTGATTTTAATGAGAGAGACTGACTCCAGCTTACCTTGCAAGAACTAAGAGACACTGTGTGGCCATGTGGCCTTAATGAGAGAGACTGACTCAAGCTTAGCTTGCAAGAATTAAGAGACACAGTGTGGCCATGTGGCCTTAATGAGACTCACTCCAGCTTAGCTTGCAAGAACTAAGAGACACTGTGTGGCCATGTGGCCTTAATGAGAGAGACTCACTCCAGCTTAGCTTGCAAGAACTAAGAGACACAGTGTGCCCATGTGACCTTAATGAGAGAGACTGACTCCAGCTTACCTTGCAAGAACTAAGAGACACTGTGTGGCCATGTGGCCTTAATGAGAGAGACTGACTCAAGCTTAGCTTGCAAGAACTAAGAGACACAGTGTGGCCATGTGGCCTTAATGAGAGAGACTCACTCCAGCTTAGCTTGCAAGGACTAAGAGACACTGTGTGGCCATGTGGCCTTAATGAGAGAGACTGATTCCAGCTTAGCTTGCAAGAACTAAGAGACACAGTGTGGCCATGTGGCCTTAATGAGAGAGACTGACTCCAGCTTAGCTTGCAAGAACTAAGAGACACAGTGTGACCATGTGACCTTAATGAGAGAGACTGACTCCAGCTTAGCTTGCAAGAACTAAGAGACACTGTGTGGCCATGTGGCCTTAATGAGAGAGACTGACTCAAGCTTAGCTTGCAAGAACTAAGAGACACAGTGTGGCCATGTGGCCTTAATGAGAGAGACTGATTCCAGCTTAACTTGCAAGAACTAAGAGACACAGTGTGGCCATGTGGCCTTAATGAGAGAGACTGACTCCAGCTTAGCTTGCAAGAACTAAGAGACACAGTGTGCCCATGTGACCTTAATGAGAGAGACTGACTCCAGCTTACCTTGCAAGAACTAAAGAGACACTGTGTGGCCATGTGGCCTTAATGAGAGAGACTGACTCAAGCTTAGCTTGCAAGAACTAAGAGACACAGTGTGGCCATGTGGCCTTAATGAGAGAGACTCACTCCAGCTTAGCTTGCAAGAACTAAGAGACAGTGTGGCCATGTGGCCTTAATGAGAGAGACTGACTCCAGCTTAGCTTGCAAGAACTAAGAGACACAGTGTGCCCATGTGACCTTAATGAGAGAGACTGACTCCAGCTTACCTTGCAAGAACTAAGAGACACTGTGTGGCCATGTGGCCTTAATGAGAGAGACTCACTCCAGCTTAGCTTGCAAGAACTAAGAGACACTGTGTGGCCATGTGGCCTTAATGAGAGAGACTGACTCCAGCTTAGCTTGCAAGAACTAAGAGACACAGTGTGGCCATGTGGCCTTAATGAGAGAGACTGACTCCAGCTTAGCTTGCAAGAACTAAGAGACACAGTGTGGCCATGTGGCCTTAATGAGAGAGACTGATTCCAGCTTAGCTTGCAAGAACTAAGAGACACAGTGTGGCAATGTGGCCTTAATGAGACTGACTCCAGCTTAGCTTGCAAGAACTAAGAGACACAGTGTGACCATGTGACCTTAATGAGAGAGACTGATTCCAGCTTAGCTTGCAAGAACTAAGAGACACTGTGTGGCCATGTGGCCTTAATGAGAGAGACTGACTCAAGCTTAGCTTGCAAGAACTAAGAGACACAGTGTGGCCATGTGGCCTTAATGAGAGAGACTGACTCCAGCTTAGCTTGCAAGAACTAAGAGACACAGTGTGCCCATGTGACCTTAATGAGAGAGACTGATTCCAGCTTAGCTTGCAAGAACTAAGAGACACAGTGTGGCCATGTGGCCTTAATGAGAGAGACTGACTCCAGCTTAGCTTGCAAGAACTAAGAGACACAGTGTGGCCATGTGGCCTTAATGAGAGAGACTCACTCCAGCTTAGCTTGCAAGAACTAAGAGACACTGTGTGGCCATGTGGCCTTAATGAGAAAGACTCACTCCAGCTTAGCTTGCAAGAACTAAGAGACTCAGTGTGGCCATGTGGCCTTAATGAGAGAGACTGACTCCAACTTAGCTTGCAAGAACTAAGAGACACTGTGTGGCCATGTGGCCTTAATGAGAAAGACTCACTCCAACTTAACTTGCAAGAACTAAGATACACTGTGTGGCCATGTGGCCTTAATGAGAGAGACTCACTCCAGCTTAGCTTGCAAGAACTAAGAGACACAGTGTGGCCATGTGGCCTTAATGAGAGACTCACTCCAGCTTAGCTTGCAAGAACTAAGAGACAGTGTGGCCATGTAGCCTTAATGAGAGAGACTGACTCCAGCTTAGCTTGCAAGAACTAAGAGACACAGTGTGGCCATGTGGCCTTAATGAGAGAGACTGACTCCAGCTTAGCTTGCAAGAACTAAGAGACACAGTGTGGCCATGTGGCCTTAATGAGAGAGACTGATTCCAGCTTAGCTTGCAAGAACTAAGAGACACAGTGTGGCCATGTGGCCTTGATGAGAGAGACTGACTCCAGCTTAGCTTGCAAGAACTAAGAGACACAGTGTGACCATGTGACCTTAATGAGAGAGACTGACTCCAGCTTAGCTTGCAAGAACTAAGAGATACTGTGTGGCCATGTGGCCTTAATGAGAGAGACTGACTCAAGCTTAGCTTGCAATAACTAAGAGACACAGTGTGGCCATGTGGCCTTAATGAGAGAGACTCACTCCAGCTTAGCTTGCAAGAACTAAGAGACACTGTGTGGCCATGTGGCCTTAATGAGAGAGACTCACTCCAGCTTAGCTTGCAAGAACTAAGAGACTCAGTGTGGCCATGTGGCCTTAATGAGAGAGACTGACTCCAACTTAGCTTGCAAGAACTAAGAGACACTGTGTGGCCATGTGGCCTTAATGAGAGAGACTCACTCCAGCTTAGCTTGCAAGAACTAAGAGACACAGTGTGGCCATGTGGCCTTAATGAGAGACTCACTCCAGCTTAGCTTGCAAGAACTAAGAGACAGTGTGGCCATGTAGCCTTAATGAGAGAGACTGACTCCAGCTTAGCTTGCAAGAACTAAGAGACACAGTGTGGCCATGTGGCCTTAATGAGAGAGACTGACTCCAGCTTAGCTTGCAAGAACTAAGAGACACAGTGTGGCCATGTGGCCTTAATGAGAGAGACTGATTCCAGCTTAACTTGCAAGAACTAAGAGACACAGTGTGGCCATGTGGCCTTAATGAGAGAGACTGACTCCAGCTTAGCTTGCAAGAACTAAGAGACACAGTGTGCCCATGTGATCTTAATGAGAGAGACTGACTCCAGCTTACCTTGCAAGAACTAAGAGACACTGTGTGGCCATGTGGCCTTAATGAGAGAGACTGACTCAAGCTTAGCTTGCAAGAACTAAGAGACACAGTGTGGCCATGTGGCCTTAATGAGACTCACTCCAGCTTAGCTTGCAAGAACTAAGAGACACTGTGTGGCCATGTGGCCTTAATGAGAGAGACTCACTCCAGCTTAGCTTGCAAGAACTAAGAGACACAGTGTGCCCATGTGACCTTAATGAGAGAGACTGACTCCAGCTTACCTTGCAAGAACTAAGAGACACTGTGTGGCCATGTGGCCTTAATGAGAGAGACTGACTCAAGCTTAGCTTGCAAGAACTAAGAGACACAGTGTGGCCATGTGGCCTTAATGAGAGAGACTCACTCCAGCTTAGCTTGCAAGAACTAAGAGACACTGTGTGGCCATGTGGCCTTAATGAGAGAGACTGATTCCAGCTTAGCTTGCAAGAACTAAGAGACACAGTGTGGCCATGTGGCCTTAATGAGAGAGACTGACTCCAGCTTAGCTTGCAAGAACTAAGAGACACAGTGTGACCATGTGACCTTAATGAGAGAGACTGACTCCAGCTTAGCTTGCAAGAACTAAGAGACACTGTGTGGCCATGTGGCCTTAATGAGAGAGACTCACTCCAGCTTAGCTTGCAAGAACTAAGAGACACTGTGTGGCCATGTGGCCTTAATGAGAGAGACTGACTCAAGCTTAACTTGCAAGAACTAAGAGACACAGTGTGGCCATGTGGCCTTAATGAGAGAGACTCACTCCAGCTTAGCTTGCAAGAACTAAGAGACACTGTGTGGCCATGTGGCCTTAATGAGAGAGACTGATTCCAGCTTAGCTTGCAAGAACTAAGAGACACAGTGTGGCCATGTGGCCTTAATGAGAGAGACTGACTCCAGCTTAGCTTGCAAGAACTAAGAGACACAGTGTGACCATGTGACCTTAATGAGAGAGACTGACTCCAGCTTAGCTTGCAAGAACTAAGAGACACTGTGTGGCCATGTGGCCTTAATGAGAGAGACTGACTCAAGCTTAGCTTGCAAGAACTAAGAGACACAGTGTGGCCATGTGGCCTTAATGAGAGAGACTGATTCCAGCTTAACTTGCAAGAACTAAGAGACACAGTGTGGCCATGTGGCCTTAATGAGAGAGACTGACTCCAGCTTAGCTTGCAAGAACTAAGAGACACAGTGTGCCCATGTGACCTTAATGAGAGAGACTGACTCCAGCTTACCTTGCAAGAACTAAGAGACACTGTGTGGCCATGTGGCCTTAATGAGAGAGACTGACTCAAGCTTAGCTTGCAAGAACTAAGAGACACAGTGTGGCCATGTGGCCTTAATGAGAGAGACTCACTCCAGCTTAGCTTGCAAGAACTAAGAGACACTGTGTGGCCATGTAGCCTTAATGAGAGAGACTGACTCCAGCTTAGCTTGCAAGAACTAAGAGACACAGTGTGGCCATGTGGCCTTAATGAGAGAGACTGACTCCAGCTTAGCTTGCAAGAACTAAGAGACACAGTGTGGCCATGTGGCCTTAATGAGAGAGACTGATTCCAGCTTAGCTTGCAAGAACTAAGAGACACAGTGTGGCAATGTGGCCTTAATGAGACTGACTCCAGCTTAGCTTGCAAGAACTAAGAGACACAGTGTGACCATGTGACCTTAATGAGAGAGACTGATTCCAGCTTAGCTTGCAAGAACTAAGAGACACTGTGTGGCCATGTGGCCTTAATGAGAGAGACTGACTCAAGCTTAGCTTGCAAGAACTAAGAGACACAGTGTGGCCATGTGGCCTTAATGAGAGAGACTGACTCCAGCTTAGCTTGCAAGAACTAAGAGACACAGTGTGCCCATGTGACCTTAATGAGAGAGACTGATTCCAGCTTAGCTTGCAAGAACTAAGAGACACAGTGTGGCCATGTGGCCTTAATGAGAGAGACTGACTCCAGCTTAGCTTGCAAGAACTAAGAGACACAGTGTGGCCATGTGGCCTTAATGAGAGAGACTCACTCCAGCTTAGCTTGCAAGAACTAAGAGACACTGTGTGGCCATGTGGCCTTAATGAGAAAGACTCACTCCAGCTTAGCTTGCAAGAACTAAGAGACTCAGTGTGGCCATGTGGCCTTAATGAGAGAGACTGACTCCAACTTAGCTTGCAAGAACTAAGAGACACTGTGTGGCCATGTGGCCTTAATGAGAAAGACTCACTCCAACTTAACTTGCAAGAACTAAGATACACTGTGTGGCCATGTGGCCTTAATGAGAGAGACTCACTCCAGCTTAGCTTGCAAGAACTAAGAGACACAGTGTGGCCATGTGGCCTTAATGAGAGACTCACTCCAGCTTAGCTTGCAAGAACTAAGAGACAGTGTGGCCATGTAGCCTTAATGAGAGAGACTGACTCCAGCTTAGCTTGCAAGAACTAAGAGACACAGTGTGGCCATGTGGCCTTAATGAGAGAGACTGACTCCAGCTTAGCTTGCAAGAACTAAGAGACACAGTGTGGCCATGTGGCCTTAATGAGAGAGACTGATTCCAGCTTAGCTTGCAAGAACTAAGAGACACAGTGTGGCCATGTGGCCTTGATGAGAGAGACTGACTCCAGCTTAGCTTGCAAGAACTAAGAGACACAGTGTGACCATGTGACCTTAATGAGAGAGACTGACTCCAGCTTAGCTTGCAAGAACTAAGAGATACTGTGTGGCCATGTGGCCTTAATGAGAGAGACTGACTCAAGCTTAGCTTGCAATAACTAAGAGACACAGTGTGGCCATGTGGCCTTAATGAGAGAGACTCACTCCAGCTTAGCTTGCAAGAACTAAGAGACACTGTGTGGCCATGTGGCCTTAATGAGAGAGACTCACTCCAGCTTAGCTTGCAAGAACTAAGAGACTCAGTGTGGCCATGTGGCCTTAATGAGAGAGACTGACTCCAACTTAGCTTGCAAGAACTAAGAGACACTGTGTGGCCATGTGGCCTTAATGAGAGAGACTCACTCCAGCTTAGCTTGCAAGAACTAAGAGACACAGTGTGGCCATGTGGCCTTAATGAGAGACTCACTCCAGCTTAGCTTGCAAGAACTAAGAGACAGTGTGGCCATGTAGCCTTAATGAGAGAGACTGACTCCAGCTTAGCTTGCAAGAACTAAGAGACACAGTGTGGCCATGTGGCCTTAATGAGAGAGACTGACTCCAGCTTAGCTTGCAAGAACTAAGAGACACAGTGTGGCCATGTGCCCTTAATGAGAGAGACTGATTCCAGCTTAACTTGCAAGAACTAAGAGACACAGTGTGGCCATGTGGCCTTAATGAGAGAGACTGACTCCAGCTTAGCTTGCAAGAACTAAGAGACACAGTGTGCCCATGTGATCTTAATGAGAGAGACTGACTCCAGCTTACCTTGCAAGAACTAAGAGACACTGTGTGGCCATGTGGCCTTAATGAGAGAGACTGACTCAAGCTTAGCTTGCAAGAACTAAGAGACACAGTGTGGCCATGTGGCCTTAATGAGACTCACTCCAGCTTAGCTTGCAAGAACTAAGAGACACTGTGTGGCCATGTGGCCTTAATGAGAGAGACTCACTCCAGCTTAGCTTGCAAGAACTAAGAGACACAGTGTGCCCATGTGACCTTAATGAGAGAGACTGACTCCAGCTTACCTTGCAAGAACTAAGAGACACTGTGTGGCCATGTGGCCTTAATGAGAGAGACTGACTCAAGCTTAGCTTGCAAGAACTAAGAGACACAGTGTGGCCATGTGGCCTTAATGAGAGAGACTCACTCCAGCTTAGCTTGCAAGAACTAAGAGACACTGTGTGGCCATGTGGCCTTAATGAGAGAGACTGATTCCAGCTTAGCTTGCAAGAACTAAGAGACACAGTGTGGCCATGTGGCCTTAATGAGAGAGACTGACTCCAGCTTAGCTTGCAAGAACTAAGAGACACAGTGTGACCATGTGACCTTAATGAGAGAGACTGACTCCAGCTTAGCTTGCAAGAACTAAGAGACACTGTGTGGCCATGTGGCCTTAATGAGAGAGACTCACTCCAGCTTAGCTTGCAAGAACTAAGAGACACTGTGTGGCCATGTGGCCTTAATGAGAGAGACTGACTCAAGCTTAACTTGCAAGAACTAAGAGACACAGTGTGGCCATGTGGCCTTAATGAGAGAGACTCACTCCAGCTTAGCTTGCAAGAACTAAGAGACACTGTGTGGCCATGTGGCCTTAATGAGAGAGACTGATTCCAGCTTAGCTTGCAAGAACTAAGAGACACAGTGTGGCCATGTGGCCTTAATGAGAGAGACTGACTCCAGCTTAGCTTGCAAGAACTAAGAGACACAGTGTGACCATGTGACCTTAATGAGAGAGACTGACTCCAGCTTAGCTTGCAAGAACTAAGAGACACTGTGTGGCCATGTGGCCTTAATGAGAGAGACTGACTCAAGCTTAGCTTGCAAGAACTAAGAGACACAGTGTGGCCATGTGGCCTTAATGAGAGAGACTGATTCCAGCTTAACTTGCAAGAACTAAGAGACACAGTGTGGCCATGTGGCCTTAATGAGAGAGACTGACTCCAGCTTAGCTTGCAAGAACTAAGAGACACAGTGTGCCCATGTGACCTTAATGAGAGAGACTGACTCCAGCTTACCTTGCAAGAACTAAGAGACACTGTGTGGCCATGTGGCCTTAATGAGAGAGACTGACTCAAGCTTAGCTTGCAAGAACTAAGAGACACAGTGTGGCCATGTGGCCTTAATGAGAGAGACTCACTCCAGCTTAGCTTGCAAGAACTAAGAGACACTGTGTGGCCATGTAGCCTTAATGAGAGAGACTGACTCCAGCTTAGCTTGCAAGAACTAAGAGACACAGTGTGGCCATGTGGCCTTAATGAGAGAGACTGACTCCAGCTTAGCTTGCAAGAACTAAGAGACACAGTGTGGCCATGTGGCCTTAATGAGAGAGACTGATTCCAGCTTAGCTTGCAAGAACTAAGAGACACAGTGTGGCAATGTGGCCTTAATGAGACTGACTCCAGCTTAGCTTGCAAGAACTAAGAGACACAGTGTGACCATGTGACCTTAATGAGAGAGACTGATTCCAGCTTAGCTTGCAAGAACTAAGAGACACTGTGTGGCCATGTGGCCTTAATGAGAGAGACTGACTCAAGCTTAGCTTGCAAGAACTAAGAGACACAGTGTGGCCATGTGGCCTTAATGAGAGAGACTGACTCCAGCTTAGCTTGCAAGAACTAAGAGACACAGTGTGCCCATGTGACCTTAATGAGAGAGACTGATTCCAGCTTAGCTTGCAAGAACTAAGAGACACAGTGTGGCCATGTGGCCTTAATGAGAGAGACTGACTCCAGCTTAGCTTGCAAGAACTAAGAGACACAGTGTGGCCATGTGGCCTTAATGAGAGAGACTCACTCCAGCTTAGCTTGCAAGAACTAAGAGACACTGTGTGGCCATGTGGCCTTAATGAGAAAGACTCACTCCAGCTTAGCTTGCAAGAACTAAGAGACTCAGTGTGGCCATGTGGCCTTAATGAGAGAGACTGACTCCAACTTAGCTTGCAAGAACTAAGAGACACTGTGTGGCCATGTGGCCTTAATGAGAAAGACTCACTCCAACTTAACTTGCAAGAACTAAGATACACTGTGTGGCCATGTGGCCTTAATGAGAGAGACTCACTCCAGCTTAGCTTGCAAGAACTAAGAGACACAGTGTGGCCATGTGGCCTTAATGAGAGACTCACTCCAGCTTAGCTTGCAAGAACTAAGAGACAGTGTGGCCATGTAGCCTTAATGAGAGAGACTGACTCCAGCTTAGCTTGCAAGAACTAAGAGACACAGTGTGGCCATGTGGCCTTAATGAGAGAGACTGACTCCAGCTTAGCTTGCAAGAACTAAGAGACACAGTGTGGCCATGTGGCCTTAATGAGAGAGACTGATTCCAGCTTAGCTTGCAAGAACTAAGAGACACAGTGTGGCCATGTGGCCTTGATGAGAGAGACTGACTCCAGCTTAGCTTGCAAGAACTAAGAGACACAGTGTGACCATGTGACCTTAATGAGAGAGACTGACTCCAGCTTAGCTTGCAAGAACTAAGAGATACTGTGTGGCCATGTGGCCTTAATGAGAGAGACTGACTCAAGCTTAGCTTGCAATAACTAAGAGACACAGTGTGGCCATGTGGCCTTAATGAGAGAGACTCACTCCAGCTTAGCTTGCAAGAACTAAGAGACACTGTGTGGCCATGTGGCCTTAATGAGAGAGACTCACTCCAGCTTAGCTTGCAAGAACTAAGAGACTCAGTGTGGCCATGTGGCCTTAATGAGAGAGACTGACTCCAACTTAGCTTGCAAGAACTAAGAGACACTGTGTGGCCATGTGGCCTTAATGAGAGAGACTCACTCCAGCTTAGCTTGCAAGAACTAAGAGACACAGTGTGGCCATGTGGCCTTAATGAGAGACTCACTCCAGCTTAGCTTGCAAGAACTAAGAGACAGTGTGGCCATGTAGCCTTAATGAGAGAGACTGACTCCAGCTTAGCTTGCAAGAACTAAGAGACACAGTGTGGCCATGTGGCCTTAATGAGAGAGACTGACTCCAGCTTAGCTTGCAAGAACTAAGAGACACAGTGTGGCCATGTGGCCTTAATGAGAGAGACTGATTCCAGCTTAACTTGCAAGAACTAAGAGACACAGTGTGGCCATGTGGCCTTAATGAGAGAGACTGACTCCAGCTTAGCTTGCAAGAACTAAGAGACACAGTGTGCCCATGTGATCTTAATGAGAGAGACTGACTCCAGCTTACCTTGCAAGAACTAAGAGACACTGTGTGGCCATGTGGCCTTAATGAGAGAGACTGACTCAAGCTTAGCTTGCAAGAACTAAGAGACACAGTGTGGCCATGTGGCCTTAATGAGACTCACTCCAGCTTAGCTTGCAAGAACTAAGAGACACTGTGTGGCCATGTGGCCTTAATGAGAGAGACTCACTCCAGCTTAGCTTGCAAGAACTAAGAGACACAGTGTGCCCATGTGACCTTAATGAGAGAGACTGACTCCAGCTTACCTTGCAAGAACTAAGAGACACTGTGTGGCCATGTGGCCTTAATGAGAGAGACTGACTCAAGCTTAGCTTGCAAGAACTAAGAGACACAGTGTGGCCATGTGGCCTTAATGAGAGAGACTCACTCCAGCTTAGCTTGCAAGAACTAAGAGACACTGTGTGGCCATGTGGCCTTAATGAGAGAGACTGATTCCAGCTTAGCTTGCAAGAACTAAGAGACACAGTGTGGCCATGTGGCCTTAATGAGAGAGACTGACTCCAGCTTAGCTTGCAAGAACTAAGAGACACAGTGTGACCATGTGACCTTAATGAGAGAGACTGACTCCAGCTTAGCTTGCAAGAACTAAGAGACACTGTGTGGCCATGTGGCCTTAATGAGAGAGACTCACTCCAGCTTAGCTTGCAAGAACTAAGAGACACTGTGTGGCCATGTGGCCTTAATGAGAGAGACTGACTCAAGCTTAACTTGCAAGAACTAAGAGACACAGTGTGGCCATGTGGCCTTAATGAGAGAGACTCACTCCAGCTTAGCTTGCAAGAACTAAGAGACACTGTGTGGCCATGTGGCCTTAATGAGAGAGACTGATTCCAGCTTAGCTTGCAAGAACTAAGAGACACAGTGTGGCCATGTGGCCTTAATGAGAGAGACTGACTCCAGCTTAGCTTGCAAGAACTAAGAGACACAGTGTGACCATGTGACCTTAATGAGAGAGACTGACTCCAGCTTAGCTTGCAAGAACTAAGAGACACTGTGTGGCCATGTGGCCTTAATGAGAGAGACTGACTCAAGCTTAGCTTGCAAGAACTAAGAGACACAGTGTGGCCATGTGGCCTTAATGAGAGAGACTGATTCCAGCTTAACTTGCAAGAACTAAGAGACACAGTGTGGCCATGTGGCCTTAATGAGAGAGACTGACTCCAGCTTAGCTTGCAAGAACTAAGAGACACAGTGTGCCCATGTGACCTTAATGAGAGAGACTGACTCCAGCTTACCTTGCAAGAACTAAGAGACACTGTGTGGCCATGTGGCCTTAATGAGAGAGACTGACTCAAGCTTAGCTTGCAAGAACTAAGAGACACAGTGTGGCCATGTGGCCTTAATGAGAGAGACTCACTCCAGCTTAGCTTGCAAGAACTAAGAGACACTGTGTGGCCATGTAGCCTTAATGAGAGAGACTGACTCCAGCTTAGCTTGCAAGAACTAAGAGACACAGTGTGGCCATGTGGCCTTAATGAGAGAGACTGACTCCAGCTTAGCTTGCAAGAACTAAGAGACACAGTGTGGCCATGTGGCCTTAATGAGAGAGACTGATTCCAGCTTAGCTTGCAAGAACTAAGAGACACAGTGTGGCAATGTGGCCTTAATGAGACTGACTCCAGCTTAGCTTGCAAGAACTAAGAGACACAGTGTGACCATGTGACCTTAATGAGAGAGACTGATTCCAGCTTAGCTTGCAAGAACTAAGAGACACTGTGTGGCCATGTGGCCTTAATGAGAGAGACTGACTCAAGCTTAGCTTGCAAGAACTAAGAGACACAGTGTGGCCATGTGGCCTTAATGAGAGAGACTGACTCCAGCTTAGCTTGCAAGAACTAAGAGACACAGTGTGCCCATGTGACCTTAATGAGAGAGACTCACTCCAGCTTAGCTTGCAAGAACTAAGAGACAGTGTGGCCATGTGGCCTTAATGAGAGAGACTGACTCAAGCTTAGCTTGCAAGAACTAAGAGACACAGTGTGGCCATGTGGCCTTAATGAGAGAGACTCACTCCAGCTTAGCTTGCAAGAACTAAGAGACAGTGTGGCCATGTGGCCTTAATGAGAGAGACTGACTCCAGCTTAGCTTGCAAGAACTAAGAGACACAGTGTGCCCATGTGACCTTAATGAGAGAGACTGACTCCAGCTTACCTTGCAAGAACTAAGAGACACTGTGTGGCCATGTGGCCTTAATGAGAGAGACTCACTCCAGCTTAGCTTGCAAGAACTAAGAGACACTGTGTGGCCATGTGGCCTTAATGAGAGAGACTGACTCCAGCTTAGCTTGCAAGAACTAAGAGACACAGTGTGGCCATGTGGCCTTAATGAGAGAGACTGACTCCAGCTTAGCTTGCAAGAACTAAGAGACACAGTGTGGCCATGTGGCCTTAATGAGAGAGACTGATTCCAGCTTAGCTTGCAAGAACTAAGAGACACAGTGTGGCAATGTGGCCTTAATGAGACTGACTCCAGCTTAGCTTGCAAGAACTAAGAGACACAGTGTGACCATGTGACCTTAATGAGAGAGACTGATTCCAGCTTAGCTTGCAAGAACTAAGAGACACTGTGTGGCCATGTGGCCTTAATGAGAGAGACTGACTCAAGCTTAGCTTGCAAGAACTAAGAGACACAGTGTGGCCATGTGGCCTTAATGAGAGAGACTGACTCCAGCTTAGCTTGCAAGAACTAAGAGACACAGTGTGCCCATGTGACCTTAATGAGAGAGACTGATTCCAGCTTAGCTTGCAAGAACTAAGAGACACAGTGTGGCCATGTGGCCTTAATGAGAGAGACTGACTCCAGCTTAGCTTGCAAGAACTAAGAGACACAGTGTGGCCATGTGGCCTTAATGAGAGAGACTCACTCCAGCTTAGCTTGCAAGAACTAAGAGACACTGTGTGGCCATGTGGCCTTAATGAGAAAGACTCACTCCAGCTTAGCTTGCAAGAACTAAGAGACTCAGTGTGGCCATGTGGCCTTAATGAGAGAGACTGACTCCAACTTAGCTTGCAAGAACTAAGAGACACTGTGTGGCCATGTGGCCTTAATGAGAAAGACTCACTCCAACTTAACTTGCAAGAACTAAGATACACTGTGTGGCCATGTGGCCTTAATGAGAGAGACTCACTCCAGCTTAGCTTGCAAGAACTAAGAGACACAGTGTGGCCATGTGGCCTTAATGAGAGACTCACTCCAGCTTAGCTTGCAAGAACTAAGAGACAGTGTGGCCATGTAGCCTTAATGAGAGAGACTGACTCCAGCTTAGCTTGCAAGAACTAAGAGACACAGTGTGGCCATGTGGCCTTAATGAGAGAGACTGACTCCAGCTTAGCTTGCAAGAACTAAGAGACACAGTGTGGCCATGTGGCCTTAATGAGAGAGACTGATTCCAGCTTAGCTTGCAAGAACTAAGAGACACAGTGTGGCCATGTGGCCTTGATGAGAGAGACTGACTCCAGCTTAGCTTGCAAGAACTAAGAGACACAGTGTGACCATGTGACCTTAATGAGAGAGACTGACTCCAGCTTAGCTTGCAAGAACTAAGAGATACTGTGTGGCCATGTGGCCTTAATGAGAGAGACTGACTCAAGCTTAGCTTGCAATAACTAAGAGACACAGTGTGGCCATGTGGCCTTAATGAGAGAGACTCACTCCAGCTTAGCTTGCAAGAACTAAGAGACACTGTGTGGCCATGTGGCCTTAATGAGAGAGACTCACTCCAGCTTAGCTTGCAAGAACTAAGAGACTCAGTGTGGCCATGTGGCCTTAATGAGAGAGACTGACTCCAACTTAGCTTGCAAGAACTAAGAGACACTGTGTGGCCATGTGGCCTTAATGAGAGAGACTCACTCCAGCTTAGCTTGCAAGAACTAAGAGACACAGTGTGGCCATGTGGCCTTAATGAGAGACTCACTCCAGCTTAGCTTGCAAGAACTAAGAGACAGTGTGGCCATGTAGCCTTAATGAGAGAGACTGACTCCAGCTTAGCTTGCAAGAACTAAGAGACACAGTGTGGCCATGTGGCCTTAATGAGAGAGACTGACTCCAGCTTAGCTTGCAAGAACTAAGAGACACAGTGTGGCCATGTGGCCTTAATGAGAGAGACTGATTCCAGCTTAACTTGCAAGAACTAAGAGACACAGTGTGGCCATGTGGCCTTAATGAGAGAGACTGACTCCAGCTTAGCTTGCAAGAACTAAGAGACACAGTGTGCCCATGTGATCTTAATGAGAGAGACTGACTCCAGCTTACCTTGCAAGAACTAAGAGACACTGTGTGGCCATGTGGCCTTAATGAGAGAGACTGACTCAAGCTTAGCTTGCAAGAACTAAGAGACACAGTGTGGCCATGTGGCCTTAATGAGACTCACTCCAGCTTAGCTTGCAAGAACTAAGAGACACTGTGTGGCCATGTGGCCTTAATGAGAGAGACTCACTCCAGCTTAGCTTGCAAGAACTAAGAGACACAGTGTGCCCATGTGACCTTAATGAGAGAGACTGACTCCAGCTTACCTTGCAAGAACTAAGAGACACTGTGTGGCCATGTGGCCTTAATGAGAGAGACTGACTCAAGCTTAGCTTGCAAGAACTAAGAGACACAGTGTGGCCATGTGGCCTTAATGAGAGAGACTCACTCCAGCTTAGCTTGCAAGAACTAAGAGACACTGTGTGGCCATGTGGCCTTAATGAGAGAGACTGATTCCAGCTTAGCTTGCAAGAACTAAGAGACACAGTGTGGCCATGTGGCCTTAATGAGAGAGACTGACTCCAGCTTAGCTTGCAAGAACTAAGAGACACAGTGTGACCATGTGACCTTAATGAGAGAGACTGACTCCAGCTTAGCTTGCAAGAACTAAGAGACACTGTGTGGCCATGTGGCCTTAATGAGAGAGACTCACTCCAGCTTAGCTTGCAAGAACTAAGAGACACTGTGTGGCCATGTGGCCTTAATGAGAGAGACTGACTCAAGCTTAACTTGCAAGAACTAAGAGACACAGTGTGGCCATGTGGCCTTAATGAGAGAGACTCACTCCAGCTTAGCTTGCAAGAACTAAGAGACACTGTGTGGCCATGTGGCCTTAATGAGAGAGACTGATTCCAGCTTAGCTTGCAAGAACTAAGAGACACAGTGTGGCCATGTGGCCTTAATGAGAGAGACTGACTCCAGCTTAGCTTGCAAGAACTAAGAGACACAGTGTGACCATGTGACCTTAATGAGAGAGACTGACTCCAGCTTAGCTTGCAAGAACTAAGAGACACTGTGTGGCCATGTGGCCTTAATGAGAGAGACTGACTCAAGCTTAGCTTGCAAGAACTAAGAGACACAGTGTGGCCATGTGGCCTTAATGAGAGAGACTGATTCCAGCTTAACTTGCAAGAACTAAGAGACACAGTGTGGCCATGTGGCCTTAATGAGAGAGACTGACTCCAGCTTAGCTTGCAAGAACTAAGAGACACAGTGTGCCCATGTGACCTTAATGAGAGAGACTGACTCCAGCTTACCTTGCAAGAACTAAGAGACACTGTGTGGCCATGTGGCCTTAATGAGAGAGACTGACTCAAGCTTAGCTTGCAAGAACTAAGAGACACAGTGTGGCCATGTGGCCTTAATGAGAGAGACTCACTCCAGCTTAGCTTGCAAGAACTAAGAGACACTGTGTGGCCATGTAGCCTTAATGAGAGAGACTGACTCCAGCTTAGCTTGCAAGAACTAAGAGACACAGTGTGGCCATGTGGCCTTAATGAGAGAGACTGACTCCAGCTTAGCTTGCAAGAACTAAGAGACACAGTGTGGCCATGTGGCCTTAATGAGAGAGACTGATTCCAGCTTAGCTTGCAAGAACTAAGAGACACAGTGTGGCAATGTGGCCTTAATGAGACTGACTCCAGCTTAGCTTGCAAGAACTAAGAGACACAGTGTGACCATGTGACCTTAATGAGAGAGACTGATTCCAGCTTAGCTTGCAAGAACTAAGAGACACTGTGTGGCCATGTGGCCTTAATGAGAGAGACTGACTCAAGCTTAGCTTGCAAGAACTAAGAGACACAGTGTGGCCATGTGGCCTTAATGAGAGAGACTGACTCCAGCTTAGCTTGCAAGAACTAAGAGACACAGTGTGCCCATGTGACCTTAATGAGAGAGACTGATTCCAGCTTAGCTTGCAAGAACTAAGAGACACAGTGTGGCCATGTGGCCTTAATGAGAGAGACTGACTCCAGCTTAGCTTGCAAGAACTAAGAGACACAGTGTGGCCATGTGGCCTTAATGAGAGAGACTCACTCCAGCTTAGCTTGCAAGAACTAAGAGACACTGTGTGGCCATGTGGCCTTAATGAGAAAGACTCACTCCAGCTTAGCTTGCAAGAACTAAGAGACTCAGTGTGGCCATGTGGCCTTAATGAGAGAGACTGACTCCAACTTAGCTTGCAAGAACTAAGAGACACTGTGTGGCCATGTGGCCTTAATGAGAAAGACTCACTCCAACTTAACTTGCAAGAACTAAGATACACTGTGTGGCCATGTGGCCTTAATGAGAGAGACTCACTCCAGCTTAGCTTGCAAGAACTAAGAGACACAGTGTGGCCATGTGGCCTTAATGAGAGACTCACTCCAGCTTAGCTTGCAAGAACTAAGAGACAGTGTGGCCATGTAGCCTTAATGAGAGAGACTGACTCCAGCTTAGCTTGCAAGAACTAAGAGACACAGTGTGGCCATGTGGCCTTAATGAGAGAGACTGACTCCAGCTTAGCTTGCAAGAACTAAGAGACACAGTGTGGCCATGTGGCCTTAATGAGAGAGACTGATTCCAGCTTAGCTTGCAAGAACTAAGAGACACAGTGTGGCCATGTGGCCTTGATGAGAGAGACTGACTCCAGCTTAGCTTGCAAGAACTAAGAGACACAGTGTGACCATGTGACCTTAATGAGAGAGACTGACTCCAGCTTAGCTTGCAAGAACTAAGAGATACTGTGTGGCCATGTGGCCTTAATGAGAGAGACTGACTCAAGCTTAGCTTGCAATAACTAAGAGACACAGTGTGGCCATGTGGCCTTAATGAGAGAGACTCACTCCAGCTTAGCTTGCAAGAACTAAGAGACACTGTGTGGCCATGTGGCCTTAATGAGAGAGACTCACTCCAGCTTAGCTTGCAAGAACTAAGAGACTCAGTGTGGCCATGTGGCCTTAATGAGAGAGACTGACTCCAACTTAGCTTGCAAGAACTAAGAGACACTGTGTGGCCATGTGGCCTTAATGAGAGAGACTCACTCCAGCTTAGCTTGCAAGAACTAAGAGACACAGTGTGGCCATGTGGCCTTAATGAGAGACTCACTCCAGCTTAGCTTGCAAGAACTAAGAGACAGTGTGGCCATGTAGCCTTAATGAGAGAGACTGACTCCAGCTTAGCTTGCAAGAACTAAGAGACACAGTGTGGCCATGTGGCCTTAATGAGAGAGACTGACTCCAGCTTAGCTTGCAAGAACTAAGAGACACAGTGTGGCCATGTGGCCTTAATGAGAGAGACTGATTCCAGCTTAACTTGCAAGAACTAAGAGACACAGTGTGGCCATGTGGCCTTAATGAGAGAGACTGACTCCAGCTTAGCTTGCAAGAACTAAGAGACACAGTGTGCCCATGTGATCTTAATGAGAGAGACTGACTCCAGCTTACCTTGCAAGAACTAAGAGACACTGTGTGGCCATGTGGCCTTAATGAGAGAGACTGACTCAAGCTTAGCTTGCAAGAACTAAGAGACACAGTGTGGCCATGTGGCCTTAATGAGACTCACTCCAGCTTAGCTTGCAAGAACTAAGAGACACTGTGTGGCCATGTGGCCTTAATGAGAGAGACTCACTCCAGCTTAGCTTGCAAGAACTAAGAGACACAGTGTGCCCATGTGACCTTAATGAGAGAGACTGACTCCAGCTTACCTTGCAAGAACTAAGAGACACTGTGTGGCCATGTGGCCTTAATGAGAGAGACTGACTCAAGCTTAGCTTGCAAGAACTAAGAGACACAGTGTGGCCATGTGGCCTTAATGAGAGAGACTCACTCCAGCTTAGCTTGCAAGAACTAAGAGACACTGTGTGGCCATGTGGCCTTAATGAGAGAGACTGATTCCAGCTTAGCTTGCAAGAACTAAGAGACACAGTGTGGCCATGTGGCCTTAATGAGAGAGACTGACTCCAGCTTAGCTTGCAAGAACTAAGAGACACAGTGTGACCATGTGACCTTAATGAGAGAGACTGACTCCAGCTTAGCTTGCAAGAACTAAGAGACACTGTGTGGCCATGTGGCCTTAATGAGAGAGACTGACTCAAGCTTAGCTTGCAAGAACTAAGAGACACAGTGTGGCCATGTGGCCTTAATGAGAGAGACTGATTCCAGCTTAACTTGCAAGAACTAAGAGACACAGTGTGGCCATGTGGCCTTAATGAGAGAGACTGACTCCAGCTTAGCTTGCAAGAACTAAGAGACACAGTGTGCCCATGTGACCTTAATGAGAGAGACTGACTCCAGCTTACCTTTCAAGAACTAAAGAGACACTGTGTGGCCATGTGGCCTTAATGAGAGAGACTGACTCAAGCTTAGCTTGCAAGAACTAAGAGACACAGTGTGGCCATGTGGCCTTAATGAGAGAGACTCACTCCAGCTTAGCTTGCAAGAACTAAGAGACAGTGTGGCCATGTGGCCTTAATGAGAGAGACTGACTCCAGCTTAGCTTGCAAGAACTAAGAGACACAGTGTGCCCATGTGACCTTAATGAGAGAGACTGACTCCAGCTTACCTTGCAAGAACTAAGAGACACTGTGTGGCCATGTGGCCTTAATGAGAGAGACTGACTCAAGCTTAGCTTGCAAGAACTAAGAGACACAGTGTGGCCATGTGGCCTTAATGAGAGAGACTCACTCCAGCTTAGCTTGCAAGAACTAAGAGACACTGTGTGGCCATGTGGCCTTAATGAGAGAGACTGACTCCAGCTTAGCTTGCAAGAACTAAGAGACACAGTGTGGCCATGTGGCCTTAATGAGAGAGACTGACTCCAGCTTAGCTTGCAAGAACTAAGAGACACAGTGTGGCCATGTGGCCTTAATGAGAGAGACTGATTCCAGCTTAGCTTGCAAGAACTAAGAGACACAGTGTGGCAATGTGGCCTTAATGAGACTGACTCCAGCTTAGCTTGCAAGAACTAAGAGACACAGTGTGACCATGTGACCTTAATGAGAGAGACTGATTCCAGCTTAGCTTGCAAGAACTAAGAGACACTGTGTGGCCATGTGGCCTTAATGAGAGAGACTGACTCAAGCTTAGCTTGCAAGAACTAAGAGACACAGTGTGGCCATGTGGCCTTAATGAGAGAGACTGACTCCAGCTTAGCTTGCAAGAACTAAGAGACACAGTGTGCCCATGTGACCTTAATGAGAGAGACTGACTCCAGCTTACCTTGCAAGAATTAAGAGACACTGTGTGGCCATGTGGCCTTAATGAGAGAGACTGACTCAAGCTTAGCTTGCAAGAACTAAGAGACACAGTGTGGCCATGTGGCCTTAATGAGAGAGATTCACTCCAGCTTAGCTTGCAAGAACTAAGAGACACTGTGTGGCCATGTGGCCTTAATGAGAGAGACTCACTCCAGCTTAGCTTGCAAGAACTAAGAGACACAGTGTGGCCATGTGGCCTTAATGAGAGAGACTGATTCCAGCTTAGCTTGCAAGAACTAAGAGACACAGTGTGGCCATGTGGCCTTAATGAGAGAGACTCACTCCAGCTTAGCTTGCAAGAACTAAGAGACACTGTGTGGCCATGTGGCCTTAATGAGAGAGACTCACTCCAGCTTAGCTTGCAAGAACTAAGAGACAGTGTGGCCATGTGGCCTTAATGAGAGAGACTGACTCCAGCTTAGCTTGCAAGAACTAAGATACACAGTGTGGCCATGTGGACTTAATGAGAGAGACTGACTCCAGCTTAGCTTGCAAGAACTAAGAGACACAGTGTGGCCATGTGGCCTTAATGAGAGAGACTGATTCCAGCTTAGCTTGCAAGAACTAAGAGACACAGTGTGGCCATGTGGCCTTAATGAGACTGACTCCAGCTTAGCTTGCAAGAACTAAGAGACACAGTGTGACCATGTGACCTTAATGAGAGAGACTGATTCCAGCTTAGCTTGCAAGAACTAAGAGACACTGTGTGGCCATGTGGCCTTAATGAGAGAGACTGACTCAAGCTTAGCTTGTAAGAACTAAGAGACACAGTGTGGCCATGTGGCCTTAATGAGAGAGACTCACTCCAGCTTAGCTTGCAAGAACTAAGAGACACTGTGTGGCCATGTGGCCTTAATGAGAAAGACTCACTCCAGCTTAGCTTGCAAGAACTAAGAGACTCAGTGTGGCCATGTGGCCTTAATGAGAGAGACTGACTCCAGCTTAGCTTGCAAGAATTAAGAGACACAGTGTGCCCATGTGACCTTAATGAGAGAGACTGACTCCAGCTTACCTTGCAAGAACTAAGAGACACTGTGTGGCCATGTGGCCTTAATGAGAGAGACTGACTCAAGCTTAGCTTGCAAGAACTAAGAGACACAGTGTGGCCATGTGGCCTTAATGAGAGAGACTCACTCCAGCTTAGCTTGCAAGAACTAAGAGACACTGTGTGGCCATGTGGCCTTAATGAGAGAGACTCACTCCAGCTTAGCTTGCAAGAACTAAGAGACACAGTGTGGCCATGTGGCCTTAATGAGAGACTCACTCCAGCTTAGCTTGCAAGAACTAAGAGACAGTGTGGCCATGTAGCCTTAATGAGACTGACTCCAGCTTAGCTTGCAAGAACTAAGAGACACAGTGTGGCCATGTGGCCTTAATGAGAGAGACTGACTCCAGCTTAGCTTGCAAGAACTAAGAGACACAGTGTGGCCATGTGGCCTTAATGAGAGAGACTGAATCCAGCTTAGCTTGCAAGAACTAAGAGACACAGTGTGGCCATGTGGCCTTAATGAGAGAGACTGACTCCAGCTTAGCTTGCAAGAACTAAGAGACACAGTGTGACTATGTGACCTTAATGAGAGAGACTGACTCCAGCTTAGCTTGCAAGAACTAAGAGACACTGTGTGGCCATGTGGCCTTAATGAGAGAGACTGACTCAAGCTTAGCTTGCAAGAACTAAGAGACACAGTGTGGCCATGTGGCCTTAATGAGAGAGACTCCAGCTTAGCTTGCAAGAACTAAGAGACTCAGTGTGGCCATGTGGCCTTAATGAGAGAGACTGACTCCAACTTAGCTTGCAAGAACTAAGAGACACTGTGTGGCCATGTGGCCTTAATGAGAGAGACTCACTTCAGCTTAGCTTGCAAGAACTAAGAGACACAGTGTGGCCATGTGGCCTTAATGAGAGACTCACTCCAGCTTAGCTTGCAAGAACTAAGAGACAGTGTGGACATGTAGCCTTAATGAGAGAGACTGACTCCAGCTTAGCTTGCAAGAACTAAGAGACACAGTGTGGCCATGTGGCCATAATGAGAGAGACTGCCTCCAGCTTAGCTTGCAAGAACTAAGAGACAGTGTGGCCATGTGGCCGTAATGAGAGAGACTGATTCCAGCTAAACTTGCAAGAACAAAGCGACACAGTGTGGCCATGTGGCCTTAATGAGACTGACTCCAGCTTAGCTTGCAAGAATTAAGAGACACAGTGTGCCCATGTGACCTTAATGAGAGAGACTGACTCCAGCTTACCTTGCAAGAACTAAGAGACACTGTGTGGCCATGTGGCCTTAATGAGAGAGACTGACTCAAGCTTAGCTTGCAAGAACTAAGAGACACAGTGTGGCCATGTGGCCTTAATGAGAGAGACTCACTCCAGCTTAGCTTGCAAGAACTAAGAGACACTGTGTGGCCATGTGGCCTTAATGAGAGAGACTCACTCCAGCTTAGCTTGCAAGAACTAAGAGACACAGTGTGGCCATGTGGCCTTAATGAGAGAGACTGATTCCAGCTTAGCTTGCAAGATCTAAGAGACAGTGTGGCCATGTGGCCTTAATGAGAGAGACTGACTCCAGCTTAGCTTGCAAGAACTAAAAGACACAGTGTGCCCATGTGACCTTAATGAGAGAGACTGACTCCAGCTTACCTTGCAAGAACTAAGAGACACTGTGTGGCCATGTGGCCTTAATGAGAGAGACTGACTCAAGCTTAGCTTGCAAGAACTAAGAGACACAGTGTGGCCATGTGGCCTTAATGAGACTCACTCCAGCTTAGCTTGCAAGAACTAAGAGACACTGTGTGGCCATGTGGCCTTAATGAGAGAGACTCACTCCAGCTTAGCTTGCAAGAACTAAGAGACAGTGTGGCCATGTGGCCTTAATGAGATAGACTGACTCCAGCTTAGCTTGCAAGAACTAAGAGACACAGTGTGGCCATGTGGTCTTAATGAGAGAGACTGACTCCAGCTTAGCTTGCAAGAACTAAGAGACACAGTGTGGCCATGTGGCCTTAATGAGAGAGACTGATTCCAGCTTAGCTTGCAAGAACTAAGAGACACAGTGTGGCCATGTGCCCTTAATGAGAGAGACTGACTCCAGCTTAGCTTGCAAGAACTAAGAGACACAGTGTGACAATGTGACCTTAATGAGAGAGACTGATTCCAGCTTAGCTTGCAAGAACTAAGAGACACTGTGTGGCCATGTGACCTTAATGAGAGAGACTGACTCAAGCTTAGCTTGCAAGAACTAAGAGACACAGTGTGGCCATGTGGCCTTAATGAGAGAGACTCACACCAGCTTAGCTTGCAAGAACTAAGAGACACTGTGTGGCCATGTGGCCTTAATGAGAAAGACTCACTCCAGCTTAGCTTGCAAGAACTAAGAGACTCAGTATGGCCATGTGGCCTTAATGAGAGAGACTGATTCCAGCTTAGCTTGCAAGAACTAAGAGACACAGTGTGGCCATGTGCCCTTAATGAGAGAGACTGACTCCAGCTTAGCTTGCAAGAACTAAGAGACACAGTGTGGCCATGTGGCCTTAATGAGAGAGACTCACTCCAGCTTAGCTTGCAAGAACTAAGAGACAGTGTGGCCATGTGGCCTTAATGAGAGACTCACTCCAGCTTAGCTTGCAAGAACTAAGAGACAGTGTGGCCATGTAGCCTTAATGAGAGAGACTGACTCCAGCTTAGCTTGCAAGAACTAAGAGACACAGTGTGGCCATGTGGCCTTAATGAGAGAGACTGCGTCCAGCTTAGCTTGCAAGAACTAAGAGACAGTGTGGCCATGTGGCCTTAATGAGAGAGACTGATTCCAGCTTAACTTGCAAGAACAAAGCGACACAGTGTGGCCATGTGGCCTTAATGAGACTGACTCCAGCTTAGCTTGCAAGAATTAAGAGACACAGTGTGCCCATGTGACCTTAATGAGAGAGACTGACTCCAGCTTACCTTGCAAGAACTAAGAGACACTGTGTGGCCATGTGGCCTTAATGAGAGAGACTGACTCAAGCTTAGCTTGCAAGAACAAAGAGACACAGTGTGGCCATGTGGCCTTAATGAGAGAGACTCACACCAGCTTAGCTTGCAAGAACTAAGAGACACTGTGTGGCCATGTGGCCTTAATGAGAAAGACTCACTCCAGCTTAGCTTGCAAGAACTAAGAGACTCAGTATGGCCATGTGGCCTTAATGAGAGAGACTGATTCCAGCTTAGCTTGCAAGAACTAAGAGACACAGTGTGGCCATGTGCCCTTAATGAGAGAGACTGACTCCAGCTTAGCTTGCAAGAACTAAGAGACACAGTGTGGCCATGTGGCCTTAATGAGAGAGACTCACTCCAGCTTAGCTTGCAAGAACTAAGAGACAGTGTGGCCATGTGGCCTTAATGAGAGACTCACTCCAGCTTAGCTTGCAAGAACTAAGAGACAGTGTGGCCATGTAGCCTTAATGAGAGAGACTGACTCCAGCTTAGCTTGCAAGAACTAAGAGACACAGTGTGGCCATGTGGCCTTAATGAGAGAGACTGCGTCCAGCTTAGCTTGCAAGAACTAAGAGACAGTGTGGCCATGTGGCCTTAATGAGAGAGACTGATTCCAGCTTAACTTGCAAGAACAAAGCGACACAGTGTGGCCATGTGGCCTTAATGAGACTGACTCCAGCTTAGCTTGCAAGAATTAAGAGACACAGTGTGCCCATGTGACCTTAATGAGAGAGACTGACTCCAGCTTACCTTGCAAGAACTAAGAGACACTGTGTGGCCATGTGGCCTTAATGAGAGAGACTGACTCAAGCTTAGCTTGCAAGAACAAAGAGACACAGTGTGGCCATGTGGCCTTAATGAGAGAGACTCACTCCAGCTTAGCTTGCAAGAACTAAGAGACACTGTGTGGCCATGTGGCCTTAAAGAGAGAGACTCACTCCAGCTTAGCTTGCAAGAACTAAGAGACACAGTGTGGCCATGTGGCCTTAATGAGAGAGACTGATTCCAGCTTAGCTTGCAAGAACTAAGAGACAGTGTGGCCATGTGGCCTTAATGAGAGAGACTGACTCCAGCTTAGCTTGCAAGAACTAAGAGACACAGTGTGCCCATGTGACCTTAATGAGAGAGACTGACTCCAGCTTACCTTGCAAGAACTAAGAGACACTGTGTGGCCATGTGGCCTTAATGAGAGAGACTGACTCAAGCTTAGCTTGCAAGAACTAAGAGACACAGTGTGGCCATGTGGCCTTAATGAGAGAGACTCACTCCAGCTTAGCTTGCAAGAACTAAGATACACTGTGTGGCCATGTGGCCTTAATGAGAGAGACTCACTCCAGCTTAGCTTGCAAGAACTAAGAGACAGTGTGGCCATGTGGCCTTAATGAGAGAGACTGACTCCAGCTTAGCTTGCAAGAACTAAGAGACACAGTGTGGCCATGTGGCCTTAATGAGAGAGACTGACTCCAGCTTAGCTTGCAAGAACTAAGAGACACAGTGTGGCCATGTGGCCTTAATGAGAGAGACTGATTCCAGCTTAGCTTGCAAGAACTAAGAGACTCAGTATGGCCATGTGGCCTTAATGAGAGAGACTGACTCCAACTTAACTTGAAAGAACTAAGATACACTGTGTGGCCATGTGGCCTTAATGAGAGAGACTCACTCCAGCTTAGCTTGCAAGAACTAAGAGACACAGTGTGGCCATGTGGCCTTAATGAGAGACTCACTCCAGCTTAGCTTGCAAGAACTAAGAGACAGTGTGGACATGTAGCCTTAATGAGAGAGACTGACTCCAGCTTAGCTTGCAAGAACTAAGAGACACAGTGTGGCCATGTGGCCATAATGAGAGAGACTGCCTCCAGCTTAGCTTGCAAGAACTAAGAGACAGTGTGGCCATGTGGCCGTAATGAGAGAGACTGATTCCAGCTAAACTTGCAAGAACAAAGCGACACAGTGTGGCCATGTGGCCTTAATGAGACTGACTCCAGCTTAGCTTGCAAGAATTAAGAGACACAGTGTGCCCATGTGACCTTAATGAGAGAGACTGACTCCAGCTTACCTTGCAAGAACTAAGAGACACTGTGTGGCCATGTGGCCTTAATGAGAGAGACTGACTCCAGCTTAGCTTGCAAGAACTAAGAGACACAGTGTGGCCATGTGGCCTTAATGAGAGAGACTGATTCCAGCTTAGCTTGCAAGAACTAAGAGACACAGTGTGGCCATGTGGCCTTAATGAGACTGACTCCAGCTTAGCTTGCAAGAACTAAGAGACACAGTGTGACCATGTGACCTTAATGAGAGAGACTGATTCCAGCTTAGCTTGCAAGAACTAAGAGACACTGTGTGGCCATGTGGCCTTAATGAGAGAGACTGACTCAAGCTTAGCTTGCAAGAACTAAGAGACACAGTGTGGCCATGTGGCCTTAATGAGAGAGACTCACTCCAGCTTAGCTTGCAAGAACTAAGAGACACTGTGTGGCCATGTGGCCTTAATGAGAAAGACTCACTCCAGCTTAGCTTGCAAGAACTAAGAGACTCAGTATGGCCATGTGGCCTTAATGAGAGAGACTGACTCCAACTTAACTTGCAAGAACTAAGATACACTGTGTGGCCATGTGGCCTTAATGAGAGAGACTCACTCCAGCTTAGCTTGCAAGAACTAAGAGACACAGTGTGGCCATGTGGCCTTAATGAGAGACTCACTCCAGCTTAGCTTGCAAGAACTAAGAGACAGTGTGGCCATGTAGCCTTAATGAGAGAGACTGACTCCAGCTTAGCTTGCAAGAACTAAGAGACACAGTGTGGCCATGTGGCCTTAATGAGAGAGACTGACTCCAGCTTAGCTTGCAAGAACTAAGAGACACAGTGTGGCCATGTGGCCTTAATGAGAGAGACTGATTCCAGCTTAGCTTGCAAGAACTAAAAGACACAGTGTGGCCATGTGGCCTTAATGAGAGAGACTGACTCCAGCTTAGCTTGCAAGAACTAAGAGACACAGTGTGACCATGTGACCTTAATGATAGAGACTGACTCCAGCTTAGCTTGCAAGAACTAAGAGACACTGTGTGGCCATGTGGCCTTAATGAGAGAGACTCACTCCAGCTTAGCTTGCAAGAACTAAGAGACAGTGTGGCCATGTGGCCTTAATGAGAGACTCACTCCAGCTTAGCTTGCAAGAACTAAGAGACAGTGTGGCCATGTAGCCTTAATGAGAGAGACTGACTCCAGCTTAGCTTGCAAGAACTAAGAGACACTGTGTGGCCATGTGGCCTTAATCAGAGAGACTCACTCCAGCTTAGCTTGCAAGAACTAAGAGACAGTGTGGCCATGTGGCCTTAATGAGAGACTCACTCCAGCTTAGCTTGCAAGAACTAAGAGACAGCGTGGCCATGTAGCCTTAATGAGAGAGACTGACTCCAGCTTAGCTTGCAAGAACTAAGAGACAGTGTGGCCATGTGGCCTTAATGAGAGAGACTGATTCCAGCTTAACTTGCAAGAACAAAGCGACACAGTGTGGCCATGTGGCCTTAATGAGACTGACTCCAGCTTAGCTTGCAAGAATTAAGAGACACAGTGTGCCCATGTGACCTTAATGAGAGAGACTGACTCCAGCTTACCTTGCAAGAACTAAGAGACACTGTGTGGCCATGTGGCCTTAATGAGAGAGACTGACTCAAGCTTAGCTTGCAAGAACCAAGAGACACAGTGTGGCCATGTGGCCTTAATGAGAGAGACTCACTCCAGCTTAGCTTGCAAGAACTAAGAGACACTGTGTGGCCATGTGGCCTTAATGAGAGAGACTCACTCCAGCTTAGCTTGCAAGAACTAAGAGACACAGTGTGGCCATGTGGCCTTAATGAGAGAGACTGATTCCAGCTTAGCTTGCAAGAACTAAGAGACAGTGTGGCCATGTGGCCTTAATGAGAGAGACTGACTCCAGCTTAGCTTGCAAGAACTAAGAGACACAGTGTGCCCATGTGACCTTAATGAGAGAGACTGACTCCAGCTTACCTTGCAAGAACTAAGAGACACTGTGTGGCCATGTGGCCTTAATGAGAGAGACTGACTCAAGCTTAGCTTGCAAGAACTAAGAGACACAGTGTGGCCATGTGGCCTTAATGAGAGAGACTCACTCCAGCTTAGCTTGCAAGAACTAAGATACACTGTGTGGCCATGTGGCCTTAATGAGAGAGACTCACTCCAGCTTAGCTTGCAAGAACTAAGAGACAGTGTGGCCATGTGGCCTTAATGAGAGAGACTGACTCCAGCTTAGCTTGCAAGAACTAAGAGACACAGTGTGGCCATGTGGCCTTAATGAGAGAGACTGACTCCAGCTTAGCTTGCAAGAACTAAGAGACACAGTGTGGCCATGTGGCCTTAATGAGAGAGACTGATTCCAGCTTAGCTTGCAAGAACTAAGAGACACAGTGTGGCCATGTGGCCTTAATGAGACTGACTCCAGCTTAGCTTGCAAGAACTAAGAGACACAGTGTGACCATGTGACCTTAATGAGAGAGACTGATTCCAGCTTAGCTTGCAAGAACTAAGAGACACTGTGTGCCCATGTGACCTTAATGAGAGAGACTGACTCAAGCTTAGCTTGCAAGAACTAAGAGACACAGTGTGGCCATGTGGCCTTAATGAGAGAGACTCACTCCAGCTTAGCTTGCAAGAACTAAGAGACACTGTGTGGCCATGTGGCCTTAATGAGAAAGACTCACTCCAGCTTAGCTTGCAAGAACTAAGAGACTCAGTATGGCCATGTGGCCTTAATGAGAGAGACTGACTCCAACTTAACTTGCAAGAACTAAGATACACTGTGTGGCCATGTGGCCTTAATGAGAGAGACTCACTCCAGCTTAGCTTGCAAGAACTAAGAGACACAGTGTGGCCATGTGGCCTTAATGAGAGACTCACTCCAGCTTAGCTTGCAAGAACTAAGAGACAGTGTGGCCATGTAGCCTTAATGAGAGAGACTGACTCCAGCTTAGCTTGCAAGAACTAAGAGACACAGTGTGGCCATGTGGCCTTAATGAGAGAGACTGACTCCAGCTTAGCTTGCAAGAACTAAGAGACACAGTGTGGCCATGTGGCCTTAATGAGAGAGACTGATTCCAGCTTAGCTTGCAAGAACTAAGAGACACAGTGTGGCCATGTGGCCTTAATGAGAGACTCACTCCAGCTTAGCTTGCAAGAACTAAGAGACACAGTGTGGCCATGTGGCCTTAATGAGAGAGACTCACTCCAGCTTAGCTTGCAAGAACTAAGAGACACAGTGTGTCCATGTGGCCTTAATGAGAGACTCACTCCAGCTTAGCTTGCAAGAACTAAGAGACAGTGTGGCCATGTAGCCTTAATGAGAGAGACTCACTCCAGCTTAGCTTGCAAGAACTAAGAGACAGTGTGGCCATGTGGCCTTAATGAGATAGACTGACTCCAGCTTAGCTTGCAAGAACTAAGAGACACAGTGTGGCCATGTGGTCTTAATGAGAGAGACTGACTCCAGCTTAGCTTGCAAGAACTAAGAGACACAGTGTGGCCATGTGGCCTTAATGAGAGAGACTGATTCCAGCTTAGCTTGCAAGAACTAAGAGACACAGTGTGGCCATGTGCCCTTAATGAGAGAGACTGACTCCAGCTTAGCTTGCAAGAACTAAGAGACACAGTGTGACAATGTGACCTTAATGAGAGAGACTGATTCCAGCTTAGCTTGCAAGAACTAAGAGACACTGTGTGGCCATGTGACCTTAATGAGAGAGACTGACTCAAGCTTAGCTTGCAAGAACTAAGAGACACAGTGTGGCCATGTGGCCTTAATGAGAGAGACTCACACCAGCTTAGCTTGCAAGAACTAAGAGACACTGTGTGGCCATGTGGCCTTAATGAGAAAGACTCACTCCAGCTTAGCTTGCAAGAACTAAGAGACTCAGTATGGCCATGTGGCCTTAATGAGAGAGACTGATTCCAGCTTAGCTTGCAAGAACTAAGAGACACAGTGTGGCCATGTGCCCTTAATGAGAGAGACTGACTCCAGCTTAGCTTGCAAGAACTAAGAGACACAGTGTGGCCATGTGGCCTTAATGAGAGAGACTCACTCCAGCTTAGCTTGCAAGAACTAAGAGACAGTGTGGCCATGTGGCCTTAATGAGAGACTCACTCCAGCTTAGCTTGCAAGAACTAAGAGACAGTGTGGCCATGTAGCCTTAATGAGAGAGACTGACTCCAGCTTAGCTTGCAAGAACTAAGAGACACAGTGTGGCCATGTGGCCTTAATGAGAGAGACTGCGTCCAGCTTAGCTTGCAAGAACTAAGAGACAGTGTGGCCATGTGGCCTTAATGAGAGAGACTGATTCCAGCTTAACTTGCAAGAACAAAGCGACACAGTGTGGCCATGTGGCCTTAATGAGACTGACTCCAGCTTAGCTTGCAAGAATTAAGAGACACAGTGTGCCCATGTGACCTTAATGAGAGAGACTGACTCCAGCTTACCTTGCAAGAACTAAGAGACACTGTGTGGCCATGTGGCCTTAATGAGAGAGACTGACTCAAGCTTAGCTTGCAAGAACAAAGAGACACAGTGTGGCCATGTGGCCTTAATGAGAGAGACTCACTCCAGCTTAGCTTGCAAGAACTAAGAGACACTGTGTGGCCATGTGGCCTTAAAGAGAGAGACTCACTCCAGCTTAGCTTGCAAGAACTAAGAGACACAGTGTGGCCATGTGGCCTTAATGAGAGAGACTGATTCCAGCTTAGCTTGCAAGAACTAAGAGACAGTGTGGCCATGTGGCCTTAATGAGAGAGACTGACTCCAGCTTAGCTTGCAAGAACTAAGAGACACAGTGTGCCCATGTGACCTTAATGAGAGAGACTGACTCCAGCTTACCTTGCAAGAACTAAGAGACACTGTGTGGCCATGTGGCCTTAATGAGAGAGACTGACTCAAGCTTAGCTTGCAAGAACTAAGAGACACAGTGTGGCCATGTGGCCTTAATGAGAGAGACTCACTCCAGCTTAGCTTGCAAGAACTAAGATACACTGTGTGGCCATGTGGCCTTAATGAGAGAGACTCACTCCAGCTTAGCTTGCAAGAACTAAGAGACAGTGTGGCCATGTGGCCTTAATGAGAGAGACTGACTCCAGCTTAGCTTGCAAGAACTAAGAGACACAGTGTGGCCATGTGGCCTTAATGAGAGAGACTGACTCCAGCTTAGCTTGCAAGAACTAAGAGACACAGTGTGGCCATGTGGCCTTAATGAGAGAGACTGATTCCAGCTTAGCTTGCAAGAACTAAGAGA
The DNA here is from genome assembly GCF_048934315.1 of Petromyzon marinus. Lineage (NCBI taxonomy): Eukaryota > Metazoa > Chordata > Hyperoartia > Petromyzontiformes > Petromyzontidae > Petromyzon > Petromyzon marinus. The sequence goes on from NC_133683.1 coordinate 2,576,929, forward strand.
CTCAGTATGGCCATGTGGCCTTAATGAGAGAGACTGACTCCAACTTAACTTGAAAGAACTAAGATACACTGTGTGGCCATGTGGCCTTAATGAGAGAGACTCACTCCAGCTTAGCTTGCAAGAACTAAGAGACACAGTGTGGCCATGTGGCCTTAATGAGAGACTCACTCCAGCTTAGCTTGCAAGAACTAAGAGACAGTGTGGACATGTAGCCTTAATGAGAGAGACTGACTCCAGCTTAGCTTGCAAGAACTAAGAGACACAGTGTGGCCATGTGGCCATAATGAGAGAGACTGCCTCCAGCTTAGCTTGCAAGAACTAAGAGACAGTGTGGCCATGTGGCCGTAATGAGAGAGACTGATTCCAGCTAAACTTGCAAGAACAAAGCGACACAGTGTGGCCATGTGGCCTTAATGAGACTGACTCCAGCTTAGCTTGCAAGAATTAAGAGACACAGTGTGCCCATGTGACCTTAATGAGAGAGACTGACTCCAGCTTACCTTGCAAGAACTAAGAGACACTGTGTGGCCATGTGGCCTTAATGAGAGAGACTGACTCCAGCTTAGCTTGCAAGAACTAAGAGACACAGTGTGGCCATGTGGCCTTAATGAGAGAGACTGATTCCAGCTTAGCTTGCAAGAACTAAGAGACACAGTGTGGCCATGTGGCCTTAATGAGACTGACTCCAGCTTAGCTTGCAAGAACTAAGAGACACAGTGTGACCATGTGACCTTAATGAGAGAGACTGATTCCAGCTTAGCTTGCAAGAACTAAGAGACACTGTGTGGCCATGTGGCCTTAATGAGAGAGACTGACTCAAGCTTAGCTTGCAAGAACTAAGAGACACAGTGTGGCCATGTGGCCTTAATGAGAGAGACTCACTCCAGCTTAGCTTGCAAGAACTAAGAGACACTGTGTGGCCATGTGGCCTTAATGAGAAAGACTCACTCCAGCTTAGCTTGCAAGAACTAAGAGACTCAGTATGGCCATGTGGCCTTAATGAGAGAGACTGACTCCAACTTAACTTGCAAGAACTAAGATACACTGTGTGGCCATGTGGCCTTAATGAGAGAGACTCACTCCAGCTTAGCTTGCAAGAACTAAGAGACACAGTGTGGCCATGTGGCCTTAATGAGAGACTCACTCCAGCTTAGCTTGCAAGAACTAAGAGACAGTGTGGCCATGTAGCCTTAATGAGAGAGACTGACTCCAGCTTAGCTTGCAAGAACTAAGAGACACAGTGTGGCCATGTGGCCTTAATGAGAGAGACTGACTCCAGCTTAGCTTGCAAGAACTAAGAGACACAGTGTGGCCATGTGGCCTTAATGAGAGAGACTGATTCCAGCTTAGCTTGCAAGAACTAAGAGACACAGTGTGGCCATGTGGCCTTAATGAGAGAGACTGACTCCAGCTTAGCTTGCAAGAACTAAGAGACACAGTGTGACCATGTGACCTTAATGATAGAGACTGACTCCAGCTTAGCTTGCAAGAACTAAGAGACACTGTGTGGCCATGTGGCCTTAATGAGAGAGACTCACTCCAGCTTAGCTTGCAAGAACTAAGAGACAGTGTGGCCATGTGGCCTTAATGAGAGACTCACTCCAGCTTAGCTTGCAAGAACTAAGAGACAGTGTGGCCATGTAGCCTTAATGAGAGAGACTGACTCCAGCTTAGCTTGCAAGAACTAAGAGACACTGTGTGGCCATGTGGCCTTAATCAGAGAGACTCACTCCAGCTTAGCTTGCAAGAACTAAGAGACAGTGTGGCCATGTGGCCTTAATGAGAGACTCACTCCAGCTTAGCTTGCAAGAACTAAGAGACAGTGTGGCCATGTATCCTTAATGAGAGAGACTGACTCCAGCTTAGCTTGCAAGAACTAAGAGACAGTGTGGCCATGTGGCCTTAATGAGAGAGACTGATTCCAGCTTAACTTGCAAGAACAAAGCGACACAGTGTGGCCATGTGGCCTTAATGAGACTGACTCCAGCTTAGCTTGCAAGAATTAAGAGACACAGTGTGCCCATGTGACCTTAATGAGAGAGACTGACTCCAGCTTACCTTGCAAGAACTAAGAGACACTGTGTGGCCATGTGGCCTTAATGAGAGAGACTGACTCAAGCTTAGCTTGCAAGAACCAAGAGACACAGTGTGGCCATGTGGCCTTAATGAGAGAGACTCACTCCAGCTTAGCTTGCAAGAACTAAGAGACACTGTGTGGCCATGTGGCCTTAATGAGAGAGACTCACTCCAGCTTAGCTTGCAAGAACTAAGAGACACAGTGTGGCCATGTGGCCTTAATGAGAGAGACTGATTCCAGCTTAGCTTGCAAGAACTAAGAGACAGTGTGGCCATGTGGCCTTAATGAGAGAGACTGACTCCAGCTTAGCTTGCAAGAACTAAGAGACACAGTGTGCCCATGTGACCTTAATGAGACTGACTCCAGCTTACCTTGCAAGAACTAAGAGACACTGTGTGGCCATGTGGCCTTAATGAGAGAGACTGACTCAAGCTTAGCTTGCAAGAACTAAGAGACACAGTGTGGCCATGTGGCCTTAATGAGAGAGACTCACTCCAGCTTAGCTTGCAAGAACTAAGATACACTGTGTGGCCATGTGGCCTTAATGAGAGAGACTCACTCCAGCTTAGCTTGCAAGAACTAAGAGACAGTGTGGCCATGTGGCCTTAATGAGAGAGACTGACTCCAGCTTAGCTTGCAAGAACTAAGAGACACAGTGTGGCCATGTGGCCTTAATGAGAGAGACTGACTCCAGCTTAGCTTGCAAGAACTAAGAGACACAGTGTGGCCATGTGGCCTTAATGAGAGAGACTGATTCCAGCTTAGCTTGCAAGAACTAAGAGACACAGTGTGGCCATGTGGCCTTAATGAGACTGACTCCAGCTTAGCTTGCAAGAACTAAGAGACACAGTGTGACCATGTGACCTTAATGAGAGAGACTGATTCCAGCTTAGCTTGCAAGAACTAAGAGACACTGTGTGCCCATGTGACCTTAATGAGAGAGACTGACTCAAGCTTAGCTTGCAAGAACTAAGAGACACAGTGTGGCCATGTGGCCTTAATGAGAGAGACTCACTCCAGCTTAGCTTGCAAGAACTAAGAGACACTGTGTGGCCATGTGGCCTTAATGAGAAAGACTCACTCCAGCTTAGCTTGCAAGAACTAAGAGACTCAGTATGGCCATGTGGCCTTAATGAGAGAGACTGACTCCAACTTAACTTGCAAGAACTAAGATACACTGTGTGGCCATGTGGCCTTAATGAGAGAGACTCACTCCAGCTTAGCTTGCAAGAACTAAGAGACACAGTGTGGCCATGTGGCCTTAATGAGAGACTCACTCCAGCTTAGCTTGCAAGAACTAAGAGACAGTGTGGCCATGTAGCCTTAATGAGAGAGACTGACTCCAGCTTAGCTTGCAAGAACTAAGAGACACAGTGTGGCCATGTGGCCTTAATGAGAGAGACTGACTCCAGCTTAGCTTGCAAGAACTAAGAGACACAGTGTGGCCATGTGGCCTTAATGAGAGAGACTGATTCCAGCTTAGCTTGCAAGAACTAAGAGACACAGTGTGGCCATGTGGCCTTAATGAGAGACTCACTCCAGCTTAGCTTGCAAGAACTAAGAGACACAGTGTGGCCATGTGGCCTTAATGAGAGAGACTCACTCCAGCTTAGCTTGCAAGAACTAAGAGACACAGTGTGTCCATGTGGCCTTAATGAGAGACTCACTCCAGCTTAGCTTGCAAGAACTAAGAGACAGTGTGGCCATGTAGCCTTAATGAGAGAGACTGACTCCAGCTTAGCTTGCAAGAACTAAGAGACACAGTGTGGCCATGTGGCCTTAATGAGAGAGACTGACTCCAGCTTAGCTTGCAAGAACTAAGAGACACAGTGTGGCCATGTGGCCTTAATGAGACAGACTGATTCCAGCTTAACTTGCAAGAACTAGCTGTTAAATTTGACTCTCAGCTGTTAAATTTTGATTTAAAGCTTTAGTGACTGCAGAGATTCATATTCTTGGTTCTTTCAAATTTTCTTGTTGTGGTTTTCACACCTGATGATGATTGCTTGTGTTGCAGTCAAAAGGTCGTGAGAATTTTATTGTTTTATATTTGTATTATTTTATTGTTCCCCTTCGACGTGACTTTCCCAAAAGAACCAAGAATATGAATCTTAGCTGTTTTTTGGTGTAGAGGGGGTCACGTGTGTCACCATAATTGCCCTTATCCTACAACTCGTGCTGCGTAATATTTTCCTTGCCATATTACCTGTGATACACATAATGAGGACAACCGGTAATTCAAATGAAACCAGAGGTGGGAAACCTGTTCTTTATGATATTATTAATAAGCAATTTGAACACGACTTTTAGAAACACCGATGCAGCTATACACGTGCTAGATTGTCTAGAAATTCGGTTGATACTAATAGGGTTTATTTGCCAGTATTGTACATTATTTAAATTACATTTCTTTGGGCGGCAGAGTGGTGCAGTGGTCACGCCCGTGCATGACATCTTCTGAAGGACTGCCTGGCTTCGCTTTCCTCATTCTGGTCCCTTTCTCTGTATGGGTTTACTCCCATAGCAAAAAACAACAACAACAACATACAATGTAACTGGTACTAGCCAAACATCCAAATTACTCCTGCGAAAAGTTGGCAGGCCCCTCCTGAAAAAATAGTCTTGAGACTCAGTGAGGCTTTCCCAGGGAAACAAGCCTACTAACAACATTGTTTCACTGCATGTGAAAAATAAAGATTTTCAGTATTAAATCTCAGTGGCTGATTTAATTGAAACATCAAGTTACGTTCAAGTGATAATTGTAACTGGCACACAGTATTCCTTCACTTTGGCGCGAGGAACTACAGATGAGAGAAGGCGGCAGTCAAATGGTGAGCAGCTGGCAACAAATCCCCCCCCACCACTCCTGTCCATGCTCTGTGGTCCTCTTTATATAAAGATGTTATCGGCCAATTAATGAGTTTCGATTTAAAGCTTTCGTGACTGCAAGGATTCATCTTCTTTGGTTCTCTCGGTAAAGTCACGTAGAATGAGAATAAAATAATAAATTGATCAAATAAAATAACACAATAATATTCTCATGACGTTTCGGCTCCAACACAAGCGGCCTTCATCAGGTGAAGGGGACGAGACTGTCTGGAGGACAGCGCTGGAGTGAGAAAGCCACACTGAGATCACGACCTTTAAGCTGTGTGAGAAAAAACAAAGCGCCTTGACAAAGAAATTAGCATATAATTTAGCATTGAAATGGCTGAGTGATTAGCTTGTGACTGGTCACAGAAAAGGCTATGTTAAAGTTAAAGCATACACATCCGCAAAGGCACCCCTTGACAAAGGAATTAGCATAGAATTTAGCATTGAAATAGCTAAGTTAAAGTATACACATCCGCAAAGGCACCCCTTGACAAAGGAATTAGCATAGAATTTAGCATTGAAATAGCTGAGTGATTAGCTTCTGACTGGTCACAGAAATAGCTATGTTAAAGTCAGAGCATATACATTCACTGATGCACCTAGTACAAATCAAACAGGAGAATTTAGCATTGAAATAACTAGGCGAAGGCCTTCGCGACCAATATTACCCGCAATAGAGATTTTTGGATTAGGTCGAATAAATAGTGCATATTTACGCGTATTATTGAGTGCATATTTACGTGATCTAACCCAAAAATCTCGATTATGGACTCAAAAAAACGCTGGCAGACTTCTCACTCACACCCGTATGCAAGACGATATCGCCCCAATATTCCAATTGTTCAACTATCCCCCGAACCAGTCCAGAATCAATTTCAAGTTCACACTCAGCATTTTGAAGGTCCTCCGTGGTCTGATCCCTTATGTAAAATATAAGAAACTACATTTTATTCAGATTGTGCTTTCGATATCGTGTCATGAGACGGAGTATCCACTCGGATCTCTCACAGAGCAGCGGAACCCGTCCTATTGGAGAATGGCCCGCAGAAGAGAACATCACAAAGCTACCTCTGACATTGCTTCTAGTGACCTCTAGGCCACAGAGTAAAGGGAAGCACATTCCCACCCACTCTGTTGAACAGATATTAAGTGCATAGCCATTTATTTAGTATGTTTTGGGTTTTTTTGACAGTCATTAATGACCGAGCTGAGACCATCAACTGGCTGCACTTGACAAAAGCAAGTGGTTACCCAGATTCGAACCCAGGATCTCAGCGTTTCCAGCTCAACGCTAATAATCTCTCTCAGCCACCCGGGCCATCTCGACGTAAATTTGACAAACTGATGCGTCGTGATATGCCAAACTCTTACTAATGCATTAGTAATAATCGAGACGAGATGTGAAATAAGGTGTTTAGAGAAGCTACGACAATTCAGCGCACGTGCAATCCAGTAGACTCTTGATTATCCGTGTGCGGTTTATCTGATTTGCGGATTAACCACGCACATGAGATTTTTACTTATTAATAACTCATGGATTTTCCCTTAGGCCCAAATTAATAATCTAAAAATAGTTATACATTGTAATTCTTGGAAATGTTTGTTACAAGTCACGTGCTTATATCGAGCAAATATGTGCGCCCATGAATCCGAAATCTACGTGATCACCTCGACAGTACAGTAGTTGCATATCTTTACAACAGTGGGTGGAGTTTGATTGATGGTGATTGGCGTGGCTCTGCTATCCACTTAGAGGGCCGAGTCTTCTGCTCGGGAGCAGGAAAGTTTTATCACCGACCACGTGCATCAATCGGTTGATCGTTAGTTTGTGGCATAGAGATCCGCAGAATATAGATATCTTTGGATCATCCGACATTTTTTATCATCCGCAGCCATCCTCCACGTCATTAGCGCGGATAATCGAGAGTCTACTGTATGTGAAAATTTGTCTCCTTACTCCCCGGAAGAAGCGGCGGTCTGGTGTCGGGAGTGCTGATGTTGCCGAGAAACGCGGCCGGTTTCTCCTTGACCACGAGGTCGCGAGGAGTCTCGAGGGAGCCACAGCACAGGGCCAACTGAAACAGCTTCCGGGCCAGCGTGTCCCCTTTCACCTGCCCCAGGAAGTCCTGCACACACTGTCGGTGGAAACAACAAAGGACCCAAACCACGTGCAGCCATATCACTCTGTTGGGACAAATAGAGGGTGATACATGCATCGATATCCGACCAATTTCAATGCCCCCCCTTACTTTTGTCTCAACGTGTGACTGAATTTTGTGAAAGCGATGGCCCTAAATATTATAGAGGAGAGTTAATTCAGTGGTAGAGCAAGTCTTTTGATACTGGTGGAAGTATCTACAGACTTGAAACGTATGGCGATTATCACTCATTAAAGAATTCCCGAGGACAAATGTATTATGGAAAATTTTGACAAATATAAGCAGATCCATGAATTTTCTCGCACGGTAATTACTCTTACTTCCGATATTAGGAAGCCATTGGAGCTATGCACTTTTAAATCTAGATTGAAAACAATTTCTTTAGAACTGCTTTTTGTGTTCAGTTTGTTGCCCTCCACACCTCCGATTAGCACAGTTGGCTACGTACAGTGCGAAAGAAGTTCAACATATATTCATGTGGTTTTACCCAATCCAGTCATTTCTGAGTACTTGTTTAGATTTGCAAATTTTGATTCTGACGCCGGCACACATGTCCTCCTCATTCATTAATAACAACACGGGATTTTTTTTACATTATTTGTGAAGCATATAGAAATGCAGTTTTGGATAATACACCCGCAATATTAACTAGGGCGACTCCTGGGATCGAATCGCGAACCTCTGAAACAAGCGACAAATGCACAACCACTCGGGAAAGAAGATTTCTGTAAGGAGCGGTACAGTAAAATAGGCCTCAGCCTTCAATACGATATATATTAACATGATGTACTTACACGAGCAGTTACTTCAGTGCTCTTGTCGCAGCACTGCACCCACAAAACTGAAGTCGTGTTGGAAGTCTGTCTCAGACTGCATGACAAAAGGATACACCACATTCACTTGACAGGGAGACAGGTGTGAAACTTGTGTGCCTGAGCAACTGAAGATAGCTCAGCATTGTGGCTGTGTAAGGCAAACGCAGGGGCGGGGGAATATTGGTAAAAGGCTGATGCAGTGTCACTCTCAGGTGTGAACACAGCGACACGTACGTTGTGGTTGTGTGTCAGCAATTCCAGAACGCATTTAATTCCGAAAGTAAACCCCCTCAAGGGCAACAACAATACATACTTGAGGCAATCTTGATTTGAAGCTTTCGCCACTGCAGGAATCCAGACTCTTTGGTTCTTTCGGTAAAGTCACGTAAAATCGAGGCCGCTTTAATATCTTACAGTTACACGCTAATTTCTCACGTTAACATCACTAGCCCTGGCCACTTCTTTATGACCCATGGGCTACACACATTTCAAACCATTTAAAACAGTCTGCCACAGCAGCACACCAAGGCTTTCCCACCTGATGACGGACGCTTGTGTCGCACCCGAAACGTCGTGATTTATTTTATTTTATACCTACGTGACTTTACCGAAAGAACCAAAGAGTTTAACTTGAGGCATCCAATAATAATACAATTCGCAGTCAACAAGCGACGCAATGCATACACACGTACACACACACACACGCTCGTACACGCAGGCACGGCACGTACGGAAATGCCCAGAGGTATGCTGGTGAAACGGATGCCCAGATCAGGAATATCCGGAGCCCCGTATCGTTCCATGAGATGCTTCAGCAAGTCCGGCACCTTGAAGCGTGCCATCACTCCTTTGCCTCGGGAGCTGCGGCTCTTGGCCACGAAGGTCCTAAACTCTGCCGCAAACAACAACAACACGAGCGGGTTACGCAGAGCGCATGCTAGGGGAGCAACGACGACGCATTGATTCGGACGTGATCATTCATCCTGAAGATCGCGATATGCACACCGGATCGCGTGCGTAAGAATTTATGTTTTAGATTTGTATACGTTGCGTGTCATTGTTTCACATTGTCCAACACCCACCCACTCCAGTCACTAGAGCCGGCTGTGTTCACGTTTTAAAACAAGGCATTGAATCTAGAATTTATTCACGAGCCCTCAATCGCGATAATCGATTGATTCGCGACATGGGTGGCTGGGGTGGCGCGTATCGCTTCTGTTTATGTCTGCAAGGAATCACTTGCTGAGCCTTCGTATCATTTCAAATACCAAACAAATTCATGCATCAGTAGGACTGGGGCCTTGAAAAAGGAAAAAAATCCGATAAGCGACGTTTCGGGCAATGACCCTTCTTCATATTGCATAGAAAGGCCAGAGAGATTGAGTGAACAATAAGAATTGGAAACTGCACTTCACAGCGATTACCGTGTTTCAAAAGTTATTAGGTAACCATTCATATGAACCTTATGGCGGGACCCTGGGGTCCCATAAGTCCCCGGTTCTCGCATAAACATTATATTATAATGTAAACATTATATTATATATAATATATAAACATATTATATATTATATAATGTAAACATATTATATATGATATTATAATGTAAACATTATATTATAATGTAAACATAAACTTTGCTCTTTTTCACCAATGGGTTTGAAGGATGGTGGCAAGTGTTGTCTTGTTAAACTATGCCTTTAAAACTGAAAACTACGTACCTACAGTAGCTCTATTTAAATACACTATCTAAAAAATAATTTACTCCCCTCTGTCAATCATCGTGTTTCTCAGTGTGGATTTGTGAACACACTTGTTAAACAATACATAAAATAGTACGCGTTTTCAATGCGCTGTTCATATTGTAAAATGCGTTTATACCAATGTGACTCTACAGCAGTTGCACAGCCGCACTTTTATATAATTCAGGTCCAAGCCAGATAAACAGTGGAGGATAAACATCCCATGAAGGCGGGGCAATTGTTGTGCAATCATTTCAGGTCAAATTTACAGGTGTGTTTTATTCATGCCACACAGGTAGAGAGTTGAGAGTGAAACCTGGCCCACTGGCATCGTGAATCATGGATCATGAGTCACCCGGACTTCTTGTGTTTGATTATGGTTGCTATACAAGCCATCAAATCTACACCACGAAGAGAGTTGATGAACAAGTAGGAGAGTGTGTAACTGGATTACATTCATGTGCACAGGCGTTTCACATGTGAATATAAAATAAATAAGGTCGATTCAAACGCCACTCTTTAGGATTTGGCACACTCAATAACATTTTAATTGATAAATTAAGATCAACAAACTATAATCAAATGGGTCATGCATCGATGTACCAATTGTGGTTACGGACTGCTTAAGAAGAAAATTATGAATGCAGATTCGAATCGAGTTTAAACATGAATCTACACCATTTAAATATATTTTAAACAACCCGTTGCAAACATGACAGTAATTAAAAAGGTAGCACTATACATCAGAACAATTTGAAAGACGTTAGAGATTTGAAACTGTCCAAAAAGAAAGGGGGAAAATACATTTATTTTTACATAATACAGGTTTTTTGGGTAAGATCGCGTAAATATAAAAATATGTCGGTAAACCCACCACCACCCGACACAGCCAATTAGTAAGGTTTGTCACTTAAACAGAACATGCCAATTCGTTACTAGTACAGCACACCGGTTGTGTGTTAGAGAGCAAAGCCACAACATTAACAATCTGAGTACGACGTTTCGCCAGTAATTACAACCAGCATCAGGAGGCAGCCAGATTTGTGGATTTTTAAATGTAGATTTATTTAAATCTATATTTAAAACATATAGAGAAACTGGAACATTATTATTACAGAATTTGGTGGGACATATGTCGAAAAGAGAATGACTCCAGCTTAGCCTGCAAGAACTAAGAGACACAGTGTGGCCATGTGGCCTTAATGAGAGAGACTGACTCCAGCTTAGCTTGCAAGAACTAAGAGACACAGTGTGGCCATGTGGCCTTAATGAGACTGACTGCAGCTTAGCTTGCAAAAACTAAGAGACACAGTGTGGCCATATGCCCTTATTGAGAGAGACTGACTCCAGCTTAGCTTGCAAGAACTAAGAGACAGAGTGTGGCCATGTGGCCTTAATGAGACTCACTCCAGCTTAGCTTGCAAGAACTAAGAGACACAGTGTGGCCATGTGGCCTTAATGAAAGAGACTTGACTCCAGCTTAGCTTGCAAGAACTAAAAGACACAGTGTGGCCATGTGGCCTTAATGAGAGAGACTGACTCCAGCTTGGCTTGCAAGAACTAAGAGACACAGTGTGGCCATGTGGCCTTAATGAGACTCACTCCAGCTTAGCTTGCAAGAAATAAGAGACACAGTGTGGCCATGTGGCTTAATGAGACTGACTCCAGCTTAGCTTGCAAGAACTAAGAGACACAGTGTGGTCATGTGGCCTTAATGAGAGAGACTGACTCCAGTTTAGCTTGCAAGAACTAAGAGACACAGTGTGGCCATGTGGCCTTAATGAGAGAGACTCACTCCAGCTAGCTTGCAAGAACTAAGAGACACAGTGTAGCCATGTGGCCTTAATGAGAGAGACTGACTCCAGCTTAGCTTGCAAGAACTAAGAGACACTGTGTGGGCATGTGGCCTTAATGAGAGAGACTGACTCCAGCTTAGCTTGCAAGAACTAAGAGACACAGTGTGGCCATGTGGCCTTAATGAGACTCACTCCAGCTTAGCTTGCAAGAACTAAGGGACACAGTGTTGCCATGTGGCCTTAATGAGAGAGACTTACTCCAGCTTAGCTTGCAAGAACTAAGAGACACAGTGTGGCCATATGCCCTTATTGAGAGAGACTGACTCCAGCTTAGCTTGCAAGAACTAAGAGACAGAGTGTGGCCATGTGGCCTTAATGAGACTCACTCCAGCTTAGCTTGCAAGAACTAAGAGACACAGTGTGGCCATGTGGCCTTAATGAAAGAGACTTGACTCCAGCTTAGCTTGCAAGAACTAAAAGACACAGTGTGGCCATGTGGCCTTAATGAGAGAGACTGACTCCAGCTTGGCTTGCAAGAACTAAGAGACACAGTGTGGCCATGTGGCCTTAATGAGACTCACTCCAGCTTAGCTTGCAAGAACTAAGAGACACAGTGTGGTCATGTGGCCTTAATGAGAGAGACTCACTCCAGCTTAGCTTGCAAGAAATAAGAGACACAGTGTGGCCATGTGGCTTAATGAGACTGACTCCAGCTTAGCTTGCAAGAACTAAGAGACACAGTGTGGTCATGTGGCCTTAATGAGAGAGACTGACTCCAGCTTAGCTTGCAAGAACTAAGAGACACAGTGTGGCCATGTGGCCTTAATGAGAGAGACTCACTCCAGCTAGCTTGCAAGAACTAAGAGACACAGTGTAGCCATGTGGCCTTAATGAGAGAGACTGACTCCAGCTTAGCTTGCAAGAACTAAGAGACACTGTGTGGGCATGTGGCCTTAATGAGAGAGACTGACTCCAGCTTAGCTTGCAAGAACTAAGAGACACAGTGTGGCCATGTGGCCTTAATGAGACTCACTCCAGCTTAGCTTGCAAGAACTAAGGGACACAGTGTTGCCATGTGGCCTTAATGAGAGAGACTTACTCCAGCTTAGCTTGCAAGAACTAAGAGACACAGTGTGGCCATGTGGCCTTAATGAGAGAGACTGACTCCAGCTTAGCTTGCAAGAACTAAGAGACACTGTGTGGCCATGTGGCCTTAATGAGAGAGACTGATTCCAGCTTAGCTTGCAAGAACTAAGAGACACAGTGTGGCTCAGAAAGCGCGTTGTGACGGAGCGCGTTCCGCGTTGTGCGAGAAGCGTTCCCTAAAGTAAAGAAAACGCGTTGTAGTGAAAACGCGTTATCGTGTGAACACGCGGGACAGACCCAGGTGTTGTGGGTTATCTCCCCGAGATAAACTTTCTTCCAACTTTGTGTTTTATACGCCTTGTGCTCCGCCAATTGTTGTTGTGAGCGTCGCTCCTCTGCCCTCTGTTGTTCATGGAGGGAGACTGCACCCCAGTGCCCAGTATCATCCTCCGCGAGCCTCTTCAAAATGCTGATCTTGACACCGCTGGAAGCAGTCATCGGCTTTGACCTCACCCCACAACAGTGCAATTTTAACAGCTCAACATCAAAACACAATGATGGGTCGCTTGCACCAATCGCACAACATCCCAGCATTGACTCTCAGCTGTTAAATTTTGATTTAAAGCTTTCGTGACTGCAGAGATTCATATTCTTGGTTCTTTCAAATTTTCTTGTTGTGGTTTTCACACCTGATGATGATTGCTTGTGTTGCAGTCAAAAGGTCGTGAGAATTTTATTGTTTTATATTTGTATTATTTTATTGTTTCCCTTCGACGTGACTTTCCCAAAAGAACCAAGAATATGAATCTTAGCTGTTTCTTGGTGTAGAGGGGGTCACGTGTGTCACCATAATTGCCCTTATCCTACAACTCGTGCTGCGTAATATTTTCCTTGCCATATTACCTGTGATACACATAATGAGGACAACTGGTAAGTCAAATGAAACCAGAGGTGGGAAACCTGTTCTTTATGATATTATTAATAAGCAATTTGAACACGACTTTTAGAAACACCGATGCAGCTATACACGTGCTAGATTGTCTAGAAATTCGGTTGATACTAATAGGGTTTATTTGCCAGTATTGTACATTATGTAAATTACTTTTGTTTGGGCGGCAGGGTGGTGCAGTGGTCACGCCCATGCATGACATCTTCTGAAGGACTGCCTGGCTTCGCTTTCCTCATTCTGGTCCCTTTCTCTGTATGGGTTTACTCCCATGGCAAAACAACAACAACATACAATGTAACTGGTACTAGCCAAACATCCAAATTACTCCTGCGAAAAGTTGGCAGGCCCCTCCTGAAAAAAGAGTCTTGAGACTCAGTGAGGCTTTCCCAGGGAAACAAGCCTACTAACAACATTGTTTCACTGCATGTGATAAATAAAGATTTTCAGTATTAAATCTCAGTGGCTGTTTACATTGAAACATCAAGTTACGTTCAAGTGATAATTGTAACTGGCACACAGAATTCCTTCACTTTGGCGCGAGGAACTACAGACGAGGGAAGGCGGCAGTCAAATGGTGAGCAGCTGGCAACAAATCCCCCCCCACCACTCCTGCCCATGCTCTGTGGTCCTCTTTATATAAAGATGTTATCGGCCAATTAATGAGTTTCGATTTAAAGCTTTCGTGACTGCAAGGATTCATCTTCTTTGGTTCTCTCGGTAAAGTCACATAGAATGAGAATGAAATAATAAATTGATCAAATAAAATAACACAATAATATTCTCACGACGTTTCGGCCACAACACAAGCGGCCTTCATCAGGTGAAGGGGACGAGACTGTCTGGAGGACAGCGCTGGAGTGAGAAAGCCATGCTGAGATCACGACCTTTAAGCTGTGTGAGAAGAAACAAAGCGCCTTGACAAATGAATTAGCATATAATTTAGCATTGAAATGGCTGAGTGATTAGCTTGTGACTGGTCACAGAAAAGGCTATGTTAAAGTTAAAGCATACACATCCGCAAAGGCACCCCTTGATAAAGGAATTAGCATAGAATTTAGCATTGAAATAGCTAAGTTAAAGCATACACATCCGCAGAGGCACCCCTTGACAAAGGAATTAGCATAGAATTTAGCATTGAAATGGCTGAGTGATTAGCTTGTGACTGGTCACAGAAAAGGCTATGTTAAAGTTAAAGCATACACATCCGCAAAGGCACCCCTTGACAAAGGAATTAGCATAGAATTTAGCATTGAAATAGCTAAGTTAAAGTATACACATCCGCAAAGGAACCACTTGACAAAGGAATTAGCATACAAATTTAGCATTGAAATAGCTGAGTGATTAGCTTGTGACTGGTCACAGAAATAGCTATGTTAAAGTCAGAGCATATACATTCACTGATGCACCTAGTACAAATCAAACAGGAGAATTTAGCATTGAAATAACTAGGCGAAGGCCTTCGCGACCAATATTACCCGCAATAGAGATTTTTGGATTAGGTCGAATAAATAGTGCATATTTACGCGTTTTATTGAGTGCATATTTACGTGATCTAACCCAAAAATCTCGATTATGGACTCAAAAATCTCGATTATGGACTCAAAAAAACGCTGGCAGACTTCTCACTCACACCCGTATGCAAGACGATATCGCCCCAATATTCCAATTGTTCAACTATCCCCCGAACCAGTCCAGAATCAATTTCAAGTTCACACTCAGCATTCTGAAGGTCCTCCGTGGTCTGATCCCTTATGTACAATATAAGAAACTACATTTTATTCAGATTGTGCTTTCGATATCGTGTCATGAGACGGAGTATCCACTCGGATCTCTCACAGAGCAGCGGAACCCGTCCTATTGGAGAATGGCCCGCAGAAGAGAACATCACAAAGCTACCTCTGACATTGCTTCTAGTGACCTCTAGGCCACAGAGTAAAGGGAAGCACATTCCCACCCACTCTGTTGAACAGATATTAAGTGCATAGCCATTTATTTAGTATGTTTTGGGTTTTTTTGACAGTCATTAATGACCGAGCTGAGACCATCAACTGGCTGCACTTGACAAAAGCAAGTTTAATCACAGGTGGTTACCCAGATTCGAACCCAGGATCTCAGCGTTTCCAGCTCAACGCTAATAATCTCTCTCAGCCACCCGGGCCATCTCGACGTAAATCTGACACACTGATGCGTCGTGATATGCCAAACTCTTACTAATGCATTAGTAATAATCGAGACGAGATGTGAAATAAGGTGTTTAGAGAAGCTACGACAATTCAGCGCACGTGCAATCCAGTAGACTCTTGATTATCCGTGTGCGGTTTATCTGATTTGCGGATTAACCACGCACGTGAGATTTTTACTTATTAATATCTCATGGATTTCCCCTTAGGCCCAAATTAATAATCGAAAAATAGTTATACATTGTAATTCTTGGAAATGTTTGTTACAAGTCACGTGCTTATATCGAGCAAATATGTGCGCCCATGAATCCGAAATCTACGTGATCACCCCGACAGTACAGTAGTTGCATATCTTTACAACAGTGGGTGGAGTTTGATTGATGGTGATTGGCGTGGCTCTGCTATCCACTTAAAGGGCCGAGTCTTCTGCTCGGGAACAGGAAAGTTTTATCACCGACCACGTGCATCGATCGGTTGATCGTTATTCATAATAAAGGTTTTTTGGGTTAGATCGCGTTTATTTATAAATGTGTCGTAACCCTCCACCACCCGACACGGCCAATCAGCAAAAAAAGTGTCACGTTGACAAAAGACAAATAATTCACTACTTCAGCCCACCGGTGTGTTGAAGAGTTAATCCACATTTACAGTTTGAGTACGACGTTTCGCTGGTAAATACATCCAGCATCATCAAGCAATTCGCCAGAATGGTAAAGCCGCGATCTAACCCAAAAACCTTTATTATGAATAATATTGGTCGCGAAAGCCTACGTGTTAAACGGTTGATCGTTAGTTTGTGGCATAGAGAGCCGCAGAAAATAGATATCTTTGGATCATCCGACATTTTTTATCATCCGCAGCCATCCACCACGTCATTAGCGCGGATAATCGAGAGTCTACTGTATATGAAAATTTGTCTCCTTACTCCCCGGAAGAAGCGGCGGTCTCGTGTCGGGAGTGCTGATGTTGCCGAGAAACGCGGCCGGTTTCTCCTTGACCACGAGGTCGTGAGGAGTCTCGAGGGAGCCACAGCACAGGGCCAACTGAAACAGCTTCCGGGCCAGCGTGTCCCCTTTCATCTGCCCCAGGAAGTCCTGCACACACTGTCGGTGGAAACAACAAAGGACCCAAACCACGTGCAGCCATATCACTCTGTTGGGACAAATAGAGGGTGACACATGCATAGATGTCCGACCGATTTCAATGCCCCCCCTTACTTTTGTCTCAACGTGTGACTGAATTTTGTGAAAGCGATGGCCCTAAATATTATAGAGGAGAGTTAATTCAGTGGTAGAGCAAGTATTTTGATACTGGTGGAAGTATCCACAGACTTGAAACGTATGGCGATTATAACTCATTAAATAATTCCCGAGGACAAATATATGGAAAATTTTGACAAATATAAGCAGATCCATGAATTTTCTCGCACAGTAATTACTCTTACTTCCGATATTAGGAAGCCATTGGAGCTATGCACTTTTAAATCTAGATTGAAAACAATTTCTTTAGAACTGCTTTGTGTTCAGTTTGTGCCCTCCACACCTCCGATTAGCACAGTTGGCTACGTACAGTGCGAAAGAAGTTCAACATATATACTTGTGGTTTTACCCAATGCAGTCATTTCTGAGTACTTGTTTAGATTTGCACATTTTGATTCTGATGCCGGCACACATGTCCTCCTCATTCATTAATAACAACACGGGATTTTTTTTACATTATTTGTGAAGCATATAGAAATGCAGTTTTGGATAATACACCCGCAATATTAACTAGGGCGACTCCTGGGATCGAATCGCGAACCTCTGAAACAAGCGACAAATGCACAACCACTCGGGAAAGAAGATTTCTGTAAGGAGCGGTACAGTAAAATAGGCCTCAGCCTTCAATACGATATATATTAACATGATGTACTTACACGAGCAGTTACTTCAGTGCTCTTGTCACAGCACTGCACCCACAAAACTGAAGTCGTGTTGGAAGTCTGTCTCAGACTGCATGACAAAAGGATACACCACATTCACTTGACAGGGAGACAGGTGTGAAACTTGTGTGCCTGAGCAACTGAGGATAGCTCAGCATTGTGGCCGTGTAAGGCAAATGCAGGGGAGGGGGAATATTGGTAAAAGGCTGATGCAGTGTCACTCTCAGGTGTGAACACAGCGACACGTACGTTGTGGCTGTGTGTCAGCAATTCCAGAACGCATTTAATTCCGAAAGTAAACCCCCTCAAGGGCAACAACAATACATACTTGAGGCAATCTTGATTTGAAGCTTTCGCCACTGCAGGAATCCAGACTCTTTGGTTCTTTCGGTAAAGTCACGTAAAATCGAGGAGGCCGCTTTCCTACCTTACAGTAACACGCTAATTTCTCACGTTAACATCACTAGCCCTGGCCACTTCTTTATGACCCATGGGCTACACACATTTCAAACCATTTAAAACAGTCTGCCTCAGCAGCACACCAAGGCTTTCCCACCTGATGACGGACGCTTGTGTTGCGCCCGAAACGTCGTGATTTATTTTATTTTATACCTACGTGACTTTACCGAAAGAACCAAAGAGTATAACTTGAGGCATCCAATAATAATAATACAATTCGCAGTCAACAAGCGACGCAATGCATACACACGTACACACACACACACACGCTCGTACACGCAGGCACGGCACGTACGGAAATGCCCAGAGGTATCCTGGTGATACGGATGCCCAGATCGTGAATATCCGGAGCCCCGTATCGTTCCATGAGATGCTTCAGCAAGTCCGGCACCTTGAAGCGTGCCATCACTCCTTTGCCTTGGGAGCTGCGGCTCTTGGCCACGAAGGTCCTAAACTCTGCCGCAAACAACAACAACAACAACACGAGCGGGTCACGCAGAGCGCATGCTAGGGGAGCAACGACGACGCATTGATTCGGACGTGATCATTCATCCTGAAGATCGCGATATGCACACCGGTTCGCGTGCGTAAGAATTTATGTTTTAGATTTGTATACGTTGCGTGTCATTGTTTCACATTGTCCAACACCCACCCACTCCAGTCACTAGAGCCGGCTGTGTTCACGTTTTAAAACAAGGCGTTGAATCTAGAATTTATTCACGAGCCCTCAATCGCGATTATCGATTGATTCGCGACATGGGTGGCTGGGGTGGCGCGTATCGCTTCTGTTTATGTCTGCAAGGAATCACTTGCTGAGCCTTCGTATCATTTCAAATACCAAATAAATTCATGCATCAGTAGCACTGGGACCTTGAAAAAGGAAAATAATCCGATAAGCGATGTTTCGGGCAATGATCCTTCTTCATATTGCATAGAAAGGTCAGAGAGATTGAGTGAACAATAAGAATTGGAAAATGCACTTCACAGCGATTACCGTGTTTCAAAAGTTATTAGGTAACCATTCATATGAACCTTATGGCGGCTCGCGCATAAACATTATATTATAATGTAAACATTATATTATATATATTATATAATATAATATTTATGTTATATGTCATATATAATGTAAACATTATATTATATATTATATATAATGTAACCATATTATATATAAACATTATATTATATATAATGTAAACATTATATTACATATAAACATTATATTACATATATTATATATAAACATTATATTATATATAATGTAAACATTACATTATATATTATATAATGTAAATATTATATTATATATAATGTAAACATATTATAATGTAAACATAAACTTTGCTCTTTTTCACCAATGGGTTTGAAGGATGGTGGCAAGTGTTGTCTTGTTAAACTATGCCTTTAAAACTGAAAACTACGTACCTACAGTAGCTCTATTTAAATACACTATCTAAAAAATAATTTACTCCCCTCTGTAAATCATCGTGTTTCTCAGTGTGGATTTGTGAACACACTTGTTAAACAATACATAAAATAGTACGCGTTTTCAATGCGCTGTTCATATTGTAAAATGCGTTTATACCAATGTGACTCTACAGCAGTTGCACAGCCGCACTTTTATATAATTCAGGTCAAAGCCAGATAAACAGTGGAGGATAAACATCCCATGAAGGCGGGGCAATTGTTGTGCAATCATTTCAGGTCAAATTTACAGGTGCGTTTTATTCATGCCACACAGGTAGAGAGTTGAGAGTGAAACCTGGCCCACTGGCATCGTGAATCATGGATCATGAGTCACCCGGACTTCTTGTGTGTGATTATGGTTGCTATACAAGCCATCAAATCTACACCACGAAGAGAGGTGATGAACAAGTAGGAGAGTGTGTAACTGGATTACATTCATGTGAGATTTAAAACTATCCAAAAAGAAAGGAGGAAAATAAATGTATTTTTACATAATACAAGTTTTTTAGGTAAGATCACGTAAATATAAAAATGTCGGTAAACCCACCACCACCCGACGCAGCCAATTAGTAAGGTTTGTCACTTAAACAGAATATGCCAATTCGTTACTAGTACAGCACACCGGTTGTGTGTTAGAGAGCAAAGCCACAACATTAACAATCTGAGTACCACGTTTCGCCAGTAATTACAACCAGCGTCATCAGGAGGCAGCCAGATTTGTGGATTTTTAAATGTAGATTTATTTAAATCTAAATTTTAAAACATATAGAGAAACTGGAACATTATTATTACAGAATTTGGTGGGACACATGTCGAAAAGAGAATGCCTCCAGCTTAGCTTGCAAGAACTAAGAGACACTGTGTGGCCATGTGGCCTTCATGAGAGAGACTGACTCCACCTTAGCTTGCAAGAACTAAGAGACACAGTGTGGCCATGTGGCCTTAATGAGAGAGACTGACTCCAGCTTAGCTTGCAAGAACTAAGAGACAGTGTGGCCATGTGGCCTTAATGAGAGAGACTGACTCCAGCTTAGCTTGCAAGAACTAAGAGACACACTGTGGCCATGTGGCCTTAATGAGAGACACTAACTCCAGCTTAGGTTGCAAGAACTAAGAGACACAGTGTGGCCATGTGGCCTTAATGAGAGAGACTGACTCCAGCTTAGCTTGCAAGAACTAAGAGACAGTGTGGCCATGTGGCCTTAATGAGAGACACTAACTCCAGCTTAGCTTGCAAGAACTAAGAGACACAGTGTGGCCATGTGGCCTTAATGAGAGACACTAACTCCAGCTTAGCTTGCAAGAACTAAGAGACACAGTGTGGCCATGTGGCCTTAATGAGAGAGACTGACTCCAGCTTAGCTTGCAAGAACTAAGAGACACAGTGTGACCATGTGGCCTTAATGAGAGACTGACTCCAGCTTAGCTTGCAAGAACTAAGAGACGCTGTGTGGCCATGTGGCCTTAATGAGAGAGACTGACTCAAGCTTAGCTTGCAAGAACTAAGAGACACAGTGTGGCCATGTGGCCTTAATGAGAGAGACTCACTCCAGCTTAGCTTGCAAGAACTAAGAGACACAGTGTGGCCATGTGGCCTTAATGAGAGAGACTGACTCAAGCTTATCTTGCAAGAACTAAGAGACACAGTGTGGCCATGTGGCCTTAATGAGAGAGACCGGCAGAACAAAGGTTGACGTTGGAATGAAGACAAATGGACGAGGAAGGACACGGACTGCGTTTCACGCATCGCCGAGTGCGTCTCGAAACATTACCACGCCTACATATATTAACGGACATCGATTAAAGTGGTCCCATTAGATTTACAATTAGTCTGAATCTTTAGTACACATTTAATGCCTAGGAATATAAAACATGTTGTAAGAGAATACAGGTTGTTTAAACAAATTCAAATATTGCTTACTACAACCAAAGCTCATTGAAGAGTCGTAATTTAAAATGAAATTGGCAGAGCAAAAGATTTTAATTAATTTCACTGCTTCCATTATAACATTAACGAACCTGTGTTGAGCCCATTGCTTGCATATTAAACACTCAACACGAGTCATTGTTATTGACTTCTTGACGTTTCAGTGGCACATATCGCACAATATATACACAATTTTGCCATCTTCTTTGGTTCTTTCGGTAAAGTCACGTAGAATAAGATAAAATAATAAATTGATAAAATAAAATAACAATATTCTCACGACGTTTCGGCCACAACACAAGTGGCCTTCATCAGACAGTCTCGTCCCCTTCACCTGATGAAGGCCGCTTGTGTTGTGGCCGAAACGTCGTGAGAATATTATTGTGTTATTTTATTTTATCAATTTATTATTTTATTCTCATTCTACGTGACTTTACCGAAAGAACCAAAGAAGATGAATCCTTGCAGTCACGAAAGCTTTAAATCGAAATTTTGCCATCGTCTGTTTAGCAAGATATCGTCGCCAGAACATTTATCTTAAGTGCATTATTTCTGACCAAATGTTAACGATTAACAAAAGCGTAATAATTAAGGTTGCGCATAAAAACCTCACACGAGGCGAAAAAGCCCTCAAGGGCCCATAAACTACAATCGCGTTTAAACACATAAACTGCACGTATATATCAATGCACACATTGTGTAGCACCATGATTATTATTAAACTCACCTTTAATAACGAGGCACATAAACACGAGTAAAAGTGTCAATATTAATGTGCCACTGTACACGACCTGACGTAGCTGAGGCCCCGCCCCCCCACGGTGAACGGTGACGCAACGCGTACAGTGCCCGCGTCACGGATTGGCGCCTCGCGTGCACAGAGCGAGGCAGCAGCAGCAGAGCCAGAGGGGGGGGGGGGGCGTTGCCTAGGCGACGTCGGCACCCTCACGATCGACTCCACGGACAAGCTGTGTGTCACGTGGTGACGCCCACACCACCAACACCACCCGCCCCTTACTGGACGTCTGTGAACAAGAGCTTCATAGCGCTTCGGATTTCTCCAGGGTCGATACAGCGTGCGCGGCACCTGTACGCGGCGAGTCCTCGTTTAACGCGGTAGATGCGTTCCTGAAAAGTGCCGCGTTAAGCGGAAACTATTTTCCTCCCGTAAATAATAATAATGTCCACGCACGGTAAGATGGGGGTCCAAATAACTTGAGGGGACGCCGCCGCGTTACCGTCTCATCTCGCTCAACCGCGCAGCTCAAGAAAGTAGTCCGCTCAGAAAGCGCGTTGTGACGGAGAAAACGCGTTGTAGTGAAAACGCGTTATCGTGTGAACACGCGGGACAGACCCAGGTGTTGTGGGTTAACTCCCCGAGATAAACTTTCTTCTAAATTTGCGTTTCATACGCCCGGCGCTCCGCCAATAATTGTTGTGAGCGTCGCTCCTCTGCCCTCTGTTGTTCATGGAGGGAGACTGCACCCCAGTGCCCAGTATCATCCTCCGCGAGCCTCTTCAAAATGCTGATCTTGACACCGCTGGAAGCAGTCATCGGCCTTGACCTCACCTCACAACAGTGCAATTTTAACAGCTCAACATCAAAACACAATGATGGGTCGCTTGCACCAATCGCACAACATCCCAGCATTGACTCTCAGCTGTTAAATTTTGATTTAAAGCTTTAGTGACTGCAGAGATTCATATTCTTGGTTCTTTCAAATTTTCTTGTTGTGGTTTTCACACCTGATGATGATTGCTTGTGTTGCAGTCAAAAGGTCGTGAGAATTTTATTGTTTTATATTTGTATTATTTTATTGTTTCCCTTCGAGGTGACTTTCCCGAAAGAACCAAGAATATGAATCTTAGCTGTTTCTTGTGTAGAGGGGGTCACGTGTGTCACCATAATTGCCCTAATCCTACAACTCGTGCTGCGTAATATTTTCCTTTCCATATTACCTGTGACACATAATGAGGACAACCGGTAATCCAAATGAAACCAGAGGTGGGAAATCTGTTCTTTATATTATTAATTTCAGGCAATGTGAACACGACTTTTAGAAACACCGATGCAGCTATACACGTGCCATATTGGCCAGAAATTCAGTTGATACTAATAGGGTTTATTTGCCAGTATTGTACATTATTTAAATTACTTTTGTTTGGGCGGCAGGGTGGTGCAGTGGTCACGCCCGTGCATGACATCTTCTGAAGGACTGCCTGGCTTCGCTTTCCTCATTCTGGTCCCTTTCTCTGCATGGGTTTACTCCCATGGCAAAACAACAACAACATACAATGTAACTGGTACTAGCCAAACATCCAAATTACTCCTGCGAAAAGTTGGCAGGCCCCTCCTGAAAAAGAGTCTTGAGACTCAGTGAGGCTTTCCCAGGGAAACAAGCCTACTAACAACATTGTTTCACTGCATGTGAAAAATAAAGATTTTCAGGATTAAATCTCAGTGGCTGTTTACATTGAAACATCAAGTTACATTCAAGTGATAATTGTAACTGGCACACAGAATTCCTTCACTTTGGCGCGAGGAACTACAGACGAGGGAAGGCGGCAGTCAAATGGTGAGCAGCTGGCAACAAATCCCCCCCCACCACTCCTGCCCATGCTCTGTGGTCCTCTTTATATAAAGATGTTATCGGACAATTAATGAGAGTTTGTACTCTTTGGTTGTTTAGGTAAAGTCGCGTAGGTAGAACAAATAATAATGGATCACGACGTTTCGATCGCCACACAAGCAATCGATGATTATTTTTTATTAGTTTTTTCTACTTACGTGACTTTACCGAAAGAACCAAAGAGTAAGGATTCCTGCAGTCACGACAGCTTCAAATCAAGATTAATGAGTGTTTACATGTGGGAGGAAATCGGAGCACCTGGAGAAATCCAAGCAAATGAGGGGCCAACGCTCTACCACAAATCTACAGATGGAACAGGCGGAGTCCACATTATTCGACACCGCCTTCTCTACCTCCTTGACGACCAAGGGGTGGGAGTTGTCGCAACATTGTTGTGATCCACCAACCCTCACCTCCACGTAGTCGTGGATTACAGGCATACATAGCCACCACAACCATCCGGCTAAAGTAGCTGTAATGCACATCTAAAATTCTACAAAAGTTGATGGGGCAAAGGTCGTAGGTCAATTGGTTTGATTTCTATGCGCATTAACCAGTCTCTAACGTATGCATATTTAGATTCGCATTCGGCCGCCAATGGAACAGGTGGAGTCCAAAAGCAAAGTGGATGTACTGATTGTATCTTCATTGCGGGACTCATCCAGCAGTGGATTGACATGGGCTTCAGGTATCCACGTGTGGACGGCAATGAACACTGGGGCCACCTGGCGGTAAATGTTTGCCGGTGCACATTGGGACCGGCTCACACGTCACTGGCCCCTGGGCTGAAGTTAGGACCCTGGACCCCAAGCTCCGTCGTCCTTCAAAGGGCCAGAGCTCAGTGAGGCCAGTGGTCAAGGGAAGATAGGTCCTGGGGGATAGGACCCTGGACCCCAAACTCCGTCGTCCTTCCAAGGACCGGAGCTCAGTGAGGCCAGTGGTCAGGACCCGAAGACCCTGGCACGGTCGGGTCAGCAGAGCCTCCCCTAGGGCCCCCAGCCGGAGGACGGGGAATTAACGGGTTCCCAGTGTTAGGGCCCGTGTAGTCCGGAGGCCATACCTCCCCAGGTATCGGGTGAAGGGGCCGCTACCCCTTTGTGTTAGGGACCCTGTAAAATAGAGTGTTAATAAATATCGTGTTGCCTCACAAGAAGTTCTCCACCGATGATTTACCCACAACATATGTGCTCCAGTTCACTGGCTAGGTGGCGCTGGTCAGAGATGCAGCGGATTATTTTTTCCGCCTGAGGACGACCGCTTGTGTTGCGATCGAAACGTAATATATTATTTTTTATTTTATTTTTCTACCTACGTGACTTTACCGAAAGAACAAAAGGGTATGGATTTCTGCAGTCACGAAAGCTTCAAATCACCACCAAAATAAGATTTTGTATATGAACAACAATTACTAATTATCTCTATTTTCCCAATGTTACCCACCAGAGATCCTATCTGCATATACACAACAGAAAGTTAATTATAGCACCATACGTTCAGTCCCTATTCATGACACACTTGACTCCCAATCCCCATGTAAGATTGCAATATAATTTCTGCATGAGGGCCCGTCAAAAAGTGTTGAGAATGGACACTTTTTTCAAAAAACTACGTAAAATAGTCTTAATTAAAAGTCCAGTATAGTACTATTCGTGGCACTCATAAGTGAACTTCATTATTGCTCATGCTAATTATTACAATATTAACTATTTACCCAGGAAAGCCTCATTGAGTCTAAAGACTGATTTTTTATCAGAAGTTTCCCATTGCAATGAGATATTTGGCAATTACATTAATGAGCGTTTGGCTCTGTGTGAGTAGAACCCAGAGAGACCCCCACCTTGCACATGGGGAAACAGCACAACTCTGCACAGATTCTACCCACACTCGATAAATAATTCAAACCGATCTTGGTTTGAAGCTTTTGTGACTGCAGGAATCCATACTCTTTGGTTCTTTCGGTAAAGTCACGTAGGTAGAAATAAAACAAAATAAATCACGATGTTTCGATAGCAACACAAGCCATCGTCTTCAGGTGAAAATCGCGACAGCCGCGATGCCTGCTGTGAGCAGCACGATGTCTGCTGCCTTGTGAAGAGAAGCTGTTACCAGCAAGTCCCACATCCACAATTGGAATTTTTATTTACAGGCAGTCCTCGACTTACGAACGCCCAAATTACAAACAGTCGGACTTCAGAACCAACTGCCATGAAATATTAATTATTTTATATGAGGTCGTCCATAAATGACGTCACGCGATTTTGGACGATTTTTGACCCCCCCCCCCCTCGTCACACGGCGTCACAAAAAGTCAGACCCCCCCCTCAAATATGACGTCACAAAGCTCTGCCCCCCCCCCCCCCAAACCATATTTACATTTTGAAAATTAAACATGCTTCAAATCGCTGTAAACTATTGTCATTGTAGCGCGTATTTAATGTGGTGCTGCACTCAGTTGTTGTCGGAGAAAACATTAAAAAGTCTATTTACCTAAGTAGAACGTGTTGTCTATATTTATTTAAAGTTGCGCATTTGATGTGACGTCACATTTCTCAAACCCACCCCCCCTTGTCACAAATGTCTGACCCCCCCCTCCCCAGGTGCGTGACGTCATTTATGGACGGCCCCCATCGCCTTAAAACGCGAACTCGCGCTTGCAAACTGAAACCGCGGAACTTTTTTTGTTCAGCAGCGCGATCCTCCGCGAGATGTAATGAGTCGGCCTCGCGCTGTGAGTGAGTGTGAGTGAGACAGCATCGTCCCCCACTCCTCCTGATGTCGAGGGTAAATGGGTGAGGTTTAGGCCTGTGACTCATGCAGCTGCAATGGCTGCTTTGTGTACGCGGTCCAGATCTCCCCAGAGACCCTGGCTGACAGAGGAGGTGTTCAGGATGGTTGAGAAAAAGCGACAGGCCCACTCTAATCGTCTACAGCATTCCACGTCAGAGAATGAGGAGGCTTACCGCAGCCTTCGCTCGGAGGTTCGGAGAGCCGTGAGGCGCTGCAAGGATGGGTGGTGGTCGCGGGTTGCTGAGGAGATGGAGTCTGCCTCAGTGGCCCGCGATCACAAATCCCTATTTAACTCCATTAAAAAAGTAACCTACAGCGCCACACCTATTACCATTGTAGGGGTAATCGTCACTCACCACTCTGTGGGCTGGTAGCTTCCCCTTATCGTCAATAGGGGGCGGAAGCGCTATCACGCCAGGGCTAATGTCCATGGCCCAAAAAGGGGCCAAGACAATAAATATCGTTTTGCCTCATCAGAAGTTTATTCGTCAATTTATACCCACTACACCATCATTATGGGAACGAAGGGTGATCCAATCTCCGACCCCCAGCGACAGGTTTGCAGATTTGCTGAGCATTTCTGTGAGGTCCTGGGGGAGGGGGAATCGCTCAGCCTGGAAAACATCATGCGGTGCCTCAAATATTGGAGGAGGAAGTCACCCTCTGTGAGTGGCTGGCTGAGGTGCCATCCGTTGAGGAAGTACTGAGGGCGATCCAGAGTCCGGGAACAGGAAAGGCACCGAGCAGAGATGATCTCCAAAGCGAAATGCTGAGGGAGGGTGGCGTTTGTGCGTAGACTGCCCTACATGACATCATAACAACAGTCTGGGCCACTGGACGGGTTCTGCAGGATTGGAAGGATGCCCTGGTGGTCCCCCTCTTTAAGAAGGGGGACCGCACAGACTGTAACAACTACAGGGCATCTCACTCCTCAGTGTGCCGGGAAAGGTCCTGGCAAGGATTATTCAACATCGCCTTGCTAGGTACGCTAAGGAGAGGCTTGCGGAGCCCCAATGCGGTTTCAAGAAAGGGCGGTCCTGCAAAAATGTCATATTTTCTGTCCGTCTGCTACAGCAGAGGTGGAGGGAATTCCAACTAGACCTACATCTCTGCTTTATTGACCTGGTTAAGGCCTATGATACCATCAGTAGGCCTGGGCTCTGGGTTGTTCTTCGTGCTTTCAGAGTCCCTGACCCTCTGCTCACACTCATTAAGGACCTTCATGATGGTGAGCAGACCCGAGTAAAACTACATAGCCGGGAGTCAGAGCCATTCCCTGCGACAGGGATGTCCTCTGGCTCCAACATTATTTAACATTTATTTCGACCACATAGTTCGTGAAGCCTTCAGTAGCTGTACCAGAGGAATTTACGTCTGGTACAGATACAATGGGAGGCTGATCGATGCCCAGGGGCGGTCAAGGGATGTCTCCCTATTGGTCAACCACATTATGTTTGCCGACGACCTGGTAATTGCTGCTCATTCAGAGGAGGAGTTGGAGGCGCTGCTGCTGAAACTGGAGTGTGCCACTAAGAGGTGGGGCCTTACCATCAGCCCCACCAAAACGAAGCACCTGCCTGGGTATTTTGTGCCATCGGGCACTCTACCCCCACAACTCCCAATCGGTGATGGGGCAGTTGGGGAGAGTGGAGAGTTTTCCATACCTGGGCAGTGTGCTCATGATCGGCTCCGGTTTAACAGCAGAGGTCTCACTCCGAATTAGTCGAGCGGCATTATCTTTTCATCGGTTGTGTAACGTTGTGTGGAAGCTACCTGGTCTGTCGCTCCGCATGAAGCTTCGGTTCTTCTCGGCCACAGTCATTCCCTCCCTTCTCTACGCTTGCAAAACGTGGACCCCCCTAATGCAGCATCTTCACTGGTTAGAAACATTTAGGCTGGCCTGCCTACGATCAATCCTGGGTTTAACCAGGCTGGATTGTGTGAGGAGCTCACAAATCCTCAAAAGATCTGGACAAAGTCCCATCGGTGAGCTCCTCCAGCAGGCAAGGCTGCGTTGGCTGGGCCATGTAGCCCGCATGCCCAATCACTGCATGCCCAAACAGCTTTTGTTCGGCCGGATCGAGGGAGCTAAACGGGCGTGGCACGGACTAGAGAAGAGATGGAGTGATGTGGTACAGGAGGATGTGGAGCTGAGTGGACTTGCCAATGACTGGTACCAGCGGTGTCAAGATCGGCCTCTGTGGAGGAGGCTCGTGAAGGACTCTACTGGGCAGTTGGAGGCAGTCGCCCTCCAACAACAACGGAGGGCGGAGGAGCGACGCTCAGATAAACGAGCGGAGCGTCGGGTGGCTAAAGCTCAGCAAGTTGGCACAGTAGGGGGCACAGGTGGTGCATCAGCCAGTAATCTCAGTCATCTCAGTCAGTCGACCAGTGGCACCTGGGTCTGCCCCGTAACCTCCTGCCAGCCGGCGATCGACACTTCACGTAGCCTCAAGGTGCACATAGCCTGGCACAAGTGTCGTGGTGACGTCACCGCCACTTAGTGGCGAATGGTGGTTGTTGTTTTGAGACAGTAAGAGAGTGTGAGGTCGACTCAGCCTCAGATGAGTACCTGGTGCGGTGTGTCGTAAACATCGTTACTGGGGGAGACAAAGGCCGCCGTGGAGGAGAATCCTAAAATAATAAAAGCTTTTATTATAATAAAAGCTTTGATTATAATATTATGATATTATAATAAAAGCTATACTAAAAGCTCTTTAAATAAAAAAAAATAATGAAAGCTTTAATTATTAAAATTTTATTATTTATTTTTTTCAATTGGCAGAATCTACACGCCATATTCGTGGTTCTTCAGGTAACGTCACGTAGATTTGAAAATAAAAATAATTAAATTTAATTTAAAAATATAAATTATAATATTTAAACTAATAAAAGCTTTTATTATTTTCAATTTATTATTTTCAATTTATTATTTTAATTTTATTAACAGGTCCCTGCAGGGTGGGCTGGTAGGACAAGTCTCTGCGCTGTCTATTGCTGATTTTACACCCAACAGCACGAGATTTCACTTCGTTAAAGTATTGAAAGGGGACGGACGGACGGACACATTAATCTATTGCAGGCTGGTACACTCAGTTTACAACTTCGTTCCTACCAGTATTTCACTTCGTTAAAGTATTGAAAGGGGACGGACGGACGGACACATTAATCTATTGCAGGCTGGTACACTCAGTTTACAACTTCGTTCCTACCAGTATTATGACTTTACCGAAGGAAGCAATAATCTGGCGTGTAGATGCTGCCATCTGCTGGCCACCATTGTTGGGTGTAGATTGTGACTTAAAACTTTCGTGACTTCAGGAATTCATATTCTTGGTTCTTTCGGTAAAGTCACGTCCATAGAAAATAAAAAAAAAATATCAAATCAAATAAAAATGTGACATTTTAAATAATAAAAGCAAAAAACCCACATTCATATTCTTGGTTCTTTCGGTAAAGTCACGGAGATAAAAAAAAAAAATCCAATTTTAAATTATCAGTTGAATAAAAGCTTTTAATATTATTTCAGCTTTTATTATATTCAATTTATCATTTTAAATTTTTAATTGCCAGAATCTACACGCCACGTTGGTTGCCGGCAGGTGGCAACATCTACACGCCGAATTCTTGTTTTTTTCGTTAAAGTCACGTAGATTTTAAAATAAAAATAATATAACTTAATTTAAAAATACAAATAATAAATTGAAAATAATAAAAGCTTTCATAATTTTCATTTTTAAAATTGTATTATTATTTTCTATCTACGTGACTTTACCGAAAGAACCAAGAATCTGGCGTGTAGAAGCTGCCATCTGGTGGCCACCAACGTTGGCAGGTGGCAGCATCTACACGCCAGATTCTTGGTTCTTTGGGTAAAATATAAATAATAAAGAAAAGTTTAAAAAAATCATGATTTAGTATTTTTTCATTTAATTCTATTATTTTCATTTTCAAATCTACGTTACTTTACCGAAAGAACCAAGAATATGGCGTGTAGATTCTGCCAATTAAAAAAAAATTGCAAATTAAAATAATAAATTGAAATAATAAAAGCTTTCATTATTTTCCATTTATCTTTTGTATTTTTTTTTATTTAATTTTATTATTTTTATTTTCAACCTACATGGCTTTACCGAAAAAAACTAGAATATGAATCTGGATTTTGATTACTATTTTCAATCTATTTTAATTTTAAAATTGGCAGCATCTACACGCCATATTCTTGGTTCTATCGGTAAAGTCACGTCGATAGAAAATAAAAAAATAATCAATTAAAATCAAATAAAAAGTGTGAAATGGAAAATAATAAAAGCAAAAAAAACCCACATTCATATTCTTGGTTCTTTCGGTAAAGTCACAGAGATAAAAAAAAATGAAACAAAATTTTGATTTTAAAAGAATAAATTGAAAATAATAATAAAAGCTTTTATTATTTTCCATTTTTTTGTATTTTTAAATTGGCAGAATCTACACGCTATAATCTTAGTTCTTTGGGTAAAGTCACGTAGATACAAAATATAAATAATAAAAGAAAAGTAAAATTTTTAATAATATTTTAAAAAAATATTTATTTTATTTTATTGTTTCCTTTCTACGTGACTTTACTCAAAGAACCAATAATATGAATCCCTGCAGTCACGAAAGCTTTAAATCAAAATATAATAATAACAATTCATGATTTTCATTTAATTATTTTCTTTTTATTGTCAAATCTACGTGACTTTACCGAAAGAACCAAGCATATGGCGTGTAGATTATGCCAATTTAAAAAATTACAAATAAAAGTAATTTTATTATTTACGATTTATTGTTTCTTTAATTTATTTCATTATTTTTAAATCTACGTGACTTTACCGAAAGAAGCAAGAATATGAATCTGGATTTTTGCTTATTAATTTCAATTTTTTATTTAAATTTTTCAATTTGCAGAATCTACACGCCACGTTGGTGGCCAGCAGATGGCAGTATCTACACGCCATAATCTTTGTTCATCTTCTTTGGTTCTTTCAGTAAAGTCACGTAGCATGAGAATAAAATAATACATTTAAAAAATAAAATAACACAATAAAATTCCTCACAACGTTTCGGCCACAACACAAGCGGCCTTCATCAGGTGAAGGGACGAGACTGTCTGGAGGACAGCGCTGGAGCGAACAAAGCCAAGCTCAATTCGAGACCTTTAAGCTGTGTGAGAAAAACAAAGCGCCTTGACAAAGGAATTAGAATTGAATTTAGCATTGAAATGGCTGAGTGATTAGCTTGTGACTGGTCACAGATATGGTTATGTTAAAGTCAAAGCATACACATCCACAGAGGCACCCCTTTACAAAGGAATTAGCATAGAATTTAGCATTGAAATAGCTGAGTGATTAGCTTGTGACTGGTCACAGAAATGGCTATGTTAAAGTCAAAGCATACACATTCACAGAGGCACCTAGTAAAAATCAAACAGGAAAATTTAGCATTGAAATAACTGAGTGATTAGCTTGTGACTGGTCACAGAAATGGCTATGTTAAAGTCAAAGCATACACATTCACAGAGGCACCTAGTAAAAATCAAACAGGAAAATTTAGCATTGAAATAACTGAGTGATTAGCTTGTGACTGGTCACAGAAATGGCTATGTTAAAGTCAAAGCCTACACATCTGAGCTATTAATAGTAACTGGGTCAGTGTCTACTTCAAATATTGTTCAGGCTCAGGAGACTTCCAAAGTTATTCGTGATGTTATACATTTGGTTCGTTTTGAGCATAATCGCGACCTTATATAATTATTACGTGATACACACGCTGAATATACGCACACAAACATCGTGTACACATGTGTCGTGTCCTCTATTGTCCACATAGACGGCTTGTGCTGACGAGAGAACGATCTTAACGTACAATGTCGTGACATGTATCAGCCCTTTGTCGATCCAGCGTTTTGATAGAGGCCTCCCCCACACCATGTCGTTCGTGGGAGTTGTTTAACCATACTTCACCATGCCGGTCAATGCGGGTTTGGTGAAGTGAGGAGGCCCAGAAACTTGTATATGCAGATACGAGTTTGCCTGTGCTTGCATCTGCAGAATTACATTCTCACACATCTTCAAGTGTAGTTTAATACTTCTAAAAATGCATTTATTCTTGAGGATTCCATAAAGTACTGTGGTAAAAAGAAAACAACTTGATTTGAATAAATTTCGATTTACAGCTTTCGTGACTGCAGGGATTCATCTTCTTGGTTCTTTCGGTAAAGTCACGTAGAAGGGAAATAATAAAATAATAAAATAAAACATAATAAAATTCTCACGACGTGTCGGCCACAACACAAGCAGCCGTCCTCAGGTGAAGAAACAGAACTGTCGGAAAGACAGTGCTCCAATGAACACTGCTAAGCTTGGCAGCATATTTTAAGCTGGGTGGGAGGAGCAGAGCGCCTTGCCAAAAGAGTTTACATATCAACAGAAGAATTTAACATTGAAGTAGCTGTGTTAATGTGATAGATTAGCAGGATGGTAAAGTCATAAATTAGCATGTAACTGGGATATTAGCATGATGTTAATGTGAGGAATTAGCATGTAACTTGTCACGGAAGTAGCTATGTTAAAGTCAGAGTTTATATATCAACAGAGGCATTTAGTATATTGACGCTAAAGAACTGCAACTACCCAACTATCATACAATAAACCGATGTGAAAGAACTAAATATAAACTACATCAATATAATCAATGTACTCAATATATTCTCCACTAAGCTGAGCTACTAACAATAAGTTATTATACATTACACTTCTATGTCGCAAAAATTATTATAATATGCCTCCAAATAATATTTGTATTATAAACTGCCATAGACAGACACCAACATTGAATTATACACTGCGTTACTATACACTACCTTAGATTATAATAATATTAGACTTGTAATATTACACTATGTATTATTTTACCAACCCTACTATACCACACTGCTGTATATTGACTATACAATTACGATACTATATAATACCAAATAAATAATATTAAACATTACACTGAGTACTTTGTTGAACAGGGAATGCTTTGAGCTTGTGGGTTGAATCCATCTGTGTGGAGTTGTGTTATTTCTCCATATGCAAGGTGGGGTCTCTCTGGGTTCCACTCACACAAACATCTCAATGCAATGGGACCTTTCTAAAAATGCAGTACTTAGACTCAATGAAGCTTTCCTGGGTAACATGTTGACATTGTAATATTAGCATGAGAGATAATGACGTTCACTTATAAGTGCCATTAATAGTACTATACTGTACTTTTAATGAAGACTATTTTACGTAGTTTTTTGTAAAAAAGTGTCCATTCTCAAAACTTTTTGAGGTGTCCGTCTGAAGTTCGTCACGCGGACGTCTCGAACGGCTGACTCCCCTCCTGCGTGGACCGCGATGATTTTTGAAGAAGACTGTCTTGCTACCTGAATCCCCCTCCCTTTATCCCACCTACAACAAAGGAATTTCGCCGTTTTGCTCTCTTGGCCTCCCGTCCAATCAGGGGCTCGGATTTTCCCGCCCTTTCGATACCGGGATCCCAGCTCGGGTGATGTCGCCGCAGTGATCTCTCCGACGTCCGCTCTCTGTTCTCCCGCTACCAGTCCACTGACCCGTGCTTGTGCGTGTGTGGTTCCACTCGCGGTGGCACGATGGCCCTTGCCGTGACCATGCAACTTTAATATTAGGTCATGGCGCCGCAGTGCATGTCAGCTACAGGGGGAAGATCGCCCAATTTCCTGGCCGCAGGAAACCATGAAGTTCGATCCCATTAGGGACTTCTGGAAAAAAACCTATCGGCCGGGTGACCTCCCCTCCCGGCTCTACGTGGGGCGTGTGTGCTTTCGTGCGGGGGGGGGGGGGGGGTGGTGGCGAGGGTGCACCGCGTCGGCGTCGGAATCCCCCGGTGGCGGCTTCACGGTGGTGGGCACGGCCTCGGCAGAGCGGCTCTGCTGCGGCGGCCTCACGACTGTGCAGTGGGCAAAACGCGGACGTCTGAGAAGGCACCGGCCCCGGGAGAGTGGCGGGAAATCCGAGGCATCGGTGACGGCGTCGCGGCGGTGGGCACGGCTCCGCTGGAGCGGCTCCGCTGCGGCGGCACCACACCCTGCTGACTCAGACTGATTCGGGTAATAGTGGCTCGCAGACACGCCGGGAATAAATCGTTAGTGATCGATAACAGCCTCGTGTGGTTTCTACGAGTGTGGGGAAAGTGCATGGTGGTGTGTTTGCGCTCGCCGGAACGCGTGTGGTCGGCGCGCGGTGTCACGGTAGAAGAAACGCCGCGCCTGAAGGACTCGGCGAGTGAGCGCTTCGTCCTGTGACCCCGGACTCCAGCCCTGCTGCGTGTGGGCTATCACCAATCCCAAATATCCGCCCCTCCAGCCCTTTAAATAAACTCCAATACAACCCCCCAATCGGCTACGCGTGTACGAGTGACGTCCCTGCCCTCTGACCCCCGACCCCCCCGTCCCGCGCGTGCGATTGGTGTGTCGCTCTAAAAAAATCCCCGCCCCGCAGCCCTTTAAACAATCTCCATTGCCCGCCCTCGGCGGCAATGCGTGTGCGAAGGACGTCATTCGCTCTGACCCCTGACCCCCCGTTCAGCTCGTGTGAGTGGTGCGCGGAGTTGTGTGAGCAGAGACGTCGCGTTTGAGTGGCTGAGAAGCGACGGATTGATTCCAGGCAGCCACGTGCCAGCCCCGAGCTATGCCCCACAAACAGGACCTGCGGACCCGAGGGGCTGCGGCGTGAGGAGAGGAGCCGGAGAGCGGCAGCCCTCTCACCGCGAGCGAGGAGTCGAGTAGCGGCTGCTCTCACTCGACCGAGGAGTCCGGAGCTCGCAGCCCTCTCGAGATCAGCCCTCCCCCGGGGGGGGAGCCGGGGGCCATCGTCCCCCACAACTGACAACCTGTGTACCAACTGGCCGAGCGAGAGTTTGTGTGTATTTGAGCGTAATCGTGCCAGTGTTTAGCTGTACCAGGGAGTTTTATGCAGCAGAGTGTTTCGGTGTAGCAGGGTGTCCGGATTGTGCCGGCACACTATCCTTCTATCCGTAATGTCGTAGGGTGAGCTCCATTAAAAGTTTACTCGGACCCCAACCTGTCAAAGCGCCTAATCTTTGAACGTGGTTCTCAACATCGTCCCTCACCCATGCTATGTACCTATGAGACGTCCTGCTTTTACAAATGTTGATGAACTGGAGGGCAAAGGTCTGGAGGACCCCACATGGAGTCTGGTTTCTCACACCCGAGCCTCCTGTGACATTTCTGGAGGCTTCTCTGGGATTTTTGTCCCATTTATTGAGTGCGGATTTGGCTTACTTCTGGCTTCATCCCAAGACGTCATCCAGTTGGGAAATACCCGAAGGTTGTGGGAGTCGCCCCGTGCTTCAGTTTCTTTCCAACCCTCGCAATGGCCGGTTGCTCACCAGCCGGAAGTCTTTAGCTGCTTACACCACGACCGAGGTGTTGAGAGCAGCCATCTCGTGGCTGGTCGGCAATGGAGATGGTATTATCGATTAGGGGAGCGTGAGTCTGTGGCGTTGGTGGTGCTGCTGTCACGGAGGCGACACGAGTTTAGGAAATTCAGTTTTGTGGGTTTCCTGTAGGGAGCACTGAAAGATCCTCTCTTCCTCTTTCTCCACCCTTTGTCTGTTGTCTCCATGTCCCCGTTCAACTCTTTCTATGCCGCTTTCCTTGAATGTGCAGCCGCCTTTACGACCTCCCCTCTCCCCTTCTCTCCACCTCCAACCCATCTCCGTCGTAATCTCCTCCCCTTTGTTCAGGCTCTTCCCTTTCTTCCTCAGTCTATGTATGGGGTTATTGTTTATCGGGCTATTATACAAAAAATGGAGCTTATTTTAGCCTTTGAATAGGATTTTCTGTTTTCTTTCGGTAGCATGTTGCGCACATAGGGAAGATCGAGCCACGCCACCGGTTCCCATGATCAAAATCTTTCTCAACTTGTCTCCCTCGGTAGGAATGCCTTTTCTTCTCCAGCAGGCAATTGTCTTCTCTCTCTCACCTCCGTTATTTCTTCTGATGCGCTTTCTTAATCTCGCTTGCTGTGTGTATCGACTCTATCATTCAACAAGGGCAAATTTAAAAATTTGCTTTTTTTTCCTCCACTGCTTTACCACTATACCTCCTGAGTGGGTACTCGGAGTTTCATCTAATGTACTATTTGATGAGTCGCTTCCACACAGCACAAAGGCGGTAGCTATCCGAACTGTAAATTTTTCTTTCAATTTCGAAAGATTCTCGAATTATTCTTGGCCAGCAGTAGCTAGTTTTGCACAGAACTTCAACATTAAAATCAACTGAGTGTCCTTGTTGGCACGTGTGCTCTGTTACTGTTGAACACGGGTGCCAACAAATAATACATTATTTAAATGCATGCCTATAAAGGGCAGCATACTTCAATAGGGATTACCATTGGTACGGCTATTTTAATACACAATAGACAGGAAGGACAAGATCAAAGGGCTCTCATAATGCACATGCATAATGTACGTTGACTCGGTAATCTCCCCCCCCCCCCACTTTGCGCGAGAGTGTCACAAATCTGGCTGTCGCCTGATGAAGCTAGTTGTAATTACTGGCAAAACGTCGTACTCCGATTGTAAATGTTGTGGCTTGGCTCTCCAAAGTACCAGTGACGAATTGGCTTGTTCTGTTTCCGTGACAACCCTTACTAGTTGGCTGTGTCGAGTGGTGGCGGGTTTTAACGACACGTTTAAATATGTACGCGATCTAACCCAAAAAACACCTCTATGGATGATATTGGGCCCGAAAGCCTACGTGCTAAACCACAATTAAAAATATATACAAAATAACAATAATTTCTAGTTTTCCTCATTCACATCGTGATTCGTATGAAAAGACATGAGATGATTGAGACATGTTAAATCATAAACTATTTATTAATATATATATACAGATAGTCCTCGACAGCAATGTCCTTGTCCACGTGCAAACAGAGTTAGGATAGCAGCCTCCTTTAAAAGTCAGAGTAGATTTATACGCTGTAGAAGACAGTTGACGAATCCTCGCTGCTTGATTCCTCCTCGGATCCCTTCAGCAGTGAATCATCACCAGTCTTCTCTACCTGCTCATTCTCCATGTGGTCAAACAGAACCTACTTCGCCACAAGGAGGCTTGGCATGCAGGCTACATGACCCAACCAATGTCACCTTGCCTGCAGGAGAAGCTCACGAATGGCACTCTTTCCAGTTCTTTCAAGATGTTTGAGCTCCCCACACGATCCAGCCTGCTTAAACCCAGCATGGATTGCAGGCAGGCCAGCCTGAATGTTTCAAGCTAACACAGATGTATGTTTAAAGGGGTCCAAATTTTGTAAGCATAGAGTAGAGAGGACACAATTGTGGCCAAAAGACCCAGAGCTTTTAAAAGAAGCCAGGTAGCTTCCACACAGCATCACACAGCCAATACAGACACACAGATACATTACCAGACACATGGACATACATACAGATACACACACAGACACAGCACCGATATGTACATGAGAATCACACTCACACCACTTCCTTCACATATTTGGCCACTTATGTCACCCCAAATGCTGATATTAACACAATACACGAAGTACAGAAATCGCTTGCTAATCGAGAGGGTTAGGTTCCTGGAAAAAGCCACGGCAGGCAAATCCGTGGTTGGTCAAGTATAGGGGCCATGGTCAGACTCGTCGTAGCTTAATTAACTTGCCTGTTTATTAACTAAACACAATAAAATACAGTACATTACACAATAACGTAATAAACATGAACATTACATTAACTTTACATACCTTTAATATTAACGGTGATGATGAAAATGTATGTATTATATTGAACTTCTTTTGTACCGTACATAGCCAACCGTCCTATTCGGATGTGCGGGGGAAGGGCAAGATACTAAAATAAGATGATGGGGGAAGGGGTGGTTAGAAGGAGGAGCTCAGCTCACCCTTCCCCTCTTCCTCCGAGTCATCAATGATAGATGAGTGGGCAGGCGAGGAGGCAGGCGAGGAGGCAGTCACAGTGGTGCTGGTGGCTGGATCAGTTGTGCTGCTGGCTGGATCGGTGGTGTTGGTACTTTTCATTTAAAAAGTTAGGATGCATGGATGCTGTGTTTTTTTAGTGTAAGTTCCGGTACACCTCCCTCTATGGTTGCGATACGACACGGTCTTTGGCCTTCGAAAATCACAACAAAGCAGACAGACAGCTGATAGGCTACGACGCAGCCCCATGGGTGGCGCGGAGGTGCAGAGTAGAACCGCATCCCCACAACATTTGTAAATTGCGTGTTGCAGACCCGTGCTTACAGGCTGCGTTTAGTAAATTGGTATACAGATAATAAAACGTGTATAACATAGCCATTTCCGTGACCAGTCACAAGCTAATCCCTCAGCTATTTGATATGTAGACCCCCTCTGTCAAGGTGCCTCACTTCTCCCAACCAGCTTAAAGTCGCTACGAATCTTAACAGCGTTCATTGAAGCTCTGTGGATGTGTAGGCCTTTACTTTAACATCTATTTCTGTGACCAGTCACAAGCTAATCCCTTTGCTATTTCAATGCTAAATTACTAGTTGCCTCTGTGGATGTGTAGGTTTTGACTTTAACATCGCCATTTCTGTGACCAGTCACAAGCTAATCCCTCAGCTATTTGCACAAGCTAATCCCTTAGCTATTTCAATGCTAAATTACTAGTTGCCTCTGTGGATGTGTAGGTTTTGACTTTAACATAGCCATTTCTGTGACCAGTCACAAGCTAATCCCTCAGCTAATTGATATGTAAATCCTTTTGTCAAGGTGCCTCACTTCTCCCAACCAGCTTAAAAGTCGCTACGAATCCTAACATCGTTCATTGAAGCTCTGTCGTCCCAACACGTCTGTTCCCTTCACCTGAAGACAGCCGCTTGCGTTGTGGCCGAAACGTCGTGAGAATTTTATTGTGTTATTTTATTATTTTATTCTCATTCTACGTGACTTTACCAAAAGAACCAAAGAAGGTGTATACATGAATTTCGTGGTAGGCAAGTCCGCGGTTGGCAAGGGATTGCTATACAGGCATTATGTACAGAGGTGATGCTTGTCTGTGGTGTGATGGTGTGTCTGCATCCAGGCTAACATTCTCCGAAGCACTAGGAGATGTGATTTGCCGGCATGGTGAGACGGAGCCAACGACTGGTGCCCACGGGAAGGCAGCTGAGGCCCTGTGCTGCCAAGGCCGAGTGCAGGGAGCTCTTGCCTATGTCCACACCTGTGACTCTTTCAGCATGGGTGAGGTTATGATGCGTGCTTTGTGCGCACGCTACACTGTTCAGCCACATGGATTTTATTTCAGTAGGTGGCAATTTACCTGCTATTTGTGGTGCACTTGTGCAGAAGCATGGTTTTAAAACGTCTACAGTTATATAAACAAGTTAATTAAGTCTTGATTTGAAGCTTTCGTGATTGCAGGAATCCATACTCTTTGGTTCTTTCGGTAAAGTCATATAGGTATAAAATAAAATAAATCACGACGTTTCGATCGCAACACAAGCGGTCGTCCTCAGGCGGAACAAATATAATCCAGCAGTGTAAGTGAATTAAGTGAAGAGCTGTTGCATGGATATATTTTATGATTTGATAAAGATGACTCGCAATTTAGAACCCATGAGTTCAACTCCCGGTTGAGATCAACTTAACTTCCTGGAACGCTCTTCCTTCTGATATTATGAAGCCACTAGAGCTATGCACTCTTAAATCTGGATTGAAAACTCATTTCTTTAGAACTGCTTTTTGTTTTTAGTTTGTTGTCCTTCTGCCGCACCTCTGATTAGCACGGTTGGCTACATACTCCTTGAAGGAAGTTCAACGTACACAAAAATTCACGGGGGTTGGTAAAATTACTTTAAATTTGCAGGAAGTGAATGGTAGTCCTTCCTACTCTTTGGTTTTTTCGGTAAAGTCACGTAGAAATAAGAAATAATAAATTTACATAATAGCATACGACGTTTCGATTGCAACGCAAGCAGTAATCATCAGTTATAGAAGAGCTAAATTTAAGAGAGAGAGGAAACACAGAACCGCAGATATATATAGACACCTAAGTAGAGGGAGTTAACACAGAGACACAAAGAGACACAACGTACGGAGCACAGAGAGATAGGGTCTCTGTGCCGAGGCCTTAGCATGTAGGGGAGACAAAGAGAGATGGAGAAGCACATCAAATCAAACAAGATTTAGTAACATTTGGAAACAATATAATGCAGCACAGAGGGTCGGTCAAAACACAATTAACGCATGGTGTGGCTGATTACGTTATTTCAAAGATTGCTAAATTATAGGTTAAGAGTGATAGAGTACAGATCGCAGACACATATATAGATATCTAAGCAGAGAGAGTTAGCACAGAGACACAGAGAGAGACACACACATGGGACACAGTGAAACAATGCTTCTGTGTCGAAGCTTTAAATAGAGGGAGAGGGGGGGGCGGAGACAGAGAAAAGGGATCCACGCACATGCCGCTGCAGCGTGATGAGGGGGGGGGCACAAAAATCAGATTAGCATGCCCACAGGGACTGTGGAGAGAGACAAGAC
Source organism: Petromyzon marinus (assembly GCF_048934315.1). Taxonomy (NCBI): domain Eukaryota; kingdom Metazoa; phylum Chordata; class Hyperoartia; order Petromyzontiformes; family Petromyzontidae; genus Petromyzon; species Petromyzon marinus. The sequence continues at coordinate 2,618,398 of NC_133683.1, forward strand.
ACATACACGTAGACACAAAGGCAGAAACACAGGTAGAGACAACACTGAGACACAAACTTAAGTTAATTGTGACATTTGAGAGAGAGACAAGACACATACACGGAGACACAGAGGCAACGCAAAGACACATACTTGATACCTCCCCATAGAGGTGGTTCAAACTTGATTTGGTGCTTTCGTGACTGCAGGAATTACTCTTTGTTTTTTTTCGGTAAAGTCACGTAGAAATAAGAAATAATAATAACGTAATCAGCCAGACCATGCGTTAATTGTGTTTTGACCGACCCTGTGTGCTGCATTATATTGTTTCCAAATATTACTAAATCTTGTTCGATTTAATGTGCTTCTCCATCTCTCTTTGTCTCCCCTGCATGCTAAGGCCTCGGCACAGAGACCCTATCTCTCTGTGCTCCGTACGTTGTGTGTCTTTGTGTCTCTGTGTTAACTCCCTTTACTTAGGTGTCTGTATATATATCTGCGGTTCTGTGTTTCCTCTCTCTCTTAAATTTAGCTCTTCTATTTTTCGATTTAAAGCTTTCGTGACTGCAATGATTCATCTTCTTTGGTTCTTTCGGTAAAGTCACGTAGAATGAGAATAAAATAATAAATTGATAAAATAAAATAACACAATAATATTCTCACGACGTTTCGGCCACAACACAAGCGGCCTTCATCAGGTGAAGGGACGAGACTGTCTGGTAGGACAGCGCTGGAGTGAAAGAGCCACGTTCAGATCACGGCCTTTAAGCCTCAACTTTAGCACCACGGATAGCTACGGGCCCCGTTCAGACGGACGAGTTCGTCCATGGTCGGAACAGAGGAGGGGGAGAGAGACAGCTGCGAGGCGCTACTCATACTCCATGTTGTAAAACCATACCATTAACCGTGGTGTGAGAGGTATTAAGAGTCAATGCTGGCGAAGGGGCTGCGGTCTGATGATTGCTTGTGTTGCAATCGAAACGTCGTATGCTATTATGTAATTTTATTATTATTTCTTATTTCTACCTGACTTTACCGAAAAAAACCAAAGAGCAATTTCTGCAGTCACGAAAGCACCAAATCAAGTTTGAACCACCTCTACGGGGAGGTATCAAGTATGTGTCTTTGCGTTGTCTCTGTTTGTGTCTCCGTGTATGTGTCTTGTCTCTCTCAAATGTCACACTTAACTTAAGTTTGTGTCTCAGTGTTGTCTCTACCTGTGTTTCTGCCTTTGTGTCTACGTGTATGTGTCTTGTCTCTCTCCACAGTCCCTGTGGTCATGCTAATCTGATTTTTGTGCCCCCCCCCCTCATCACGCTGCAGCGGCATGTGCGTGGCTCCTCTACTTGCTCAGTCCAGTCCATGCTAATTTGTATTCCTTTTCTCTGTCTCCGCCCCCCCCCCTATCCCTCTATTTAAGGCTTCGACACAGAAGCATTGTTTCACTGTGTCCCATGTGTGTGTCTCTCTCTGTGTCTCTGTGCTAACTCTCTCTGCTTAGATGTCTATATATGTGTTTGCGATCTGTACTCTATCACTCTTAACCTATAATTTAGCAATCTTTGAAATAACGTAATCAGCCAGACCATCCGTTGATTGTGTTTTGATAGACCCTCTGTGCTGCATTATATTGCTTCCAAATTTTACTAAATCTTGTTCGATTTGATGTGCTTCTCCATCTCTCTTTGTCTCCCCTACATGCTAAGGCCTCGGCACATAGACCCTATCTCTCTGTGCTCCGTACGTTGTGTCTCTTTGTGTCTCTGTGTTAACTCCCTCTACTTAGTTGTCTGTATATATATATCTGCGGTTCTGTGTTTCCTCTCTCTCTTCAATTTAGCTCTTCTATACCTGATGATGATTGCTTGCGTTGCAATCGAAACGTCGTATGTTATTATGTAATTTTATGATTATTTCTTATTTCCACGTGACTTTACCGAAAAAACCAAAGAGTAATTCCTGCAGTCTCTAAAGCACCAAATCAAGGTAGTCCTTCCTGTTTAAATTCCTTCCCCCATCAGAGGAGTTACAGAATGTCCTTCTGTGGTTCAGGGCCACCAATAAAGATGAGTAAGTGCTTGTGCTTTTTCGAGCGTAGTGACCACTGATATTTGGACTGTTTGGCGGTCAAAGCAAATTAATTAATCAATGCCCCCGTGGCTTTCGCAGAGGACTGCATATACCTGGTTCTCCGCTGTGCAGGCGTGGAACTAGTCCGGGGTCTCACTCAGGGCTGGCGGGGACGGCTCCCCATGCTATCCCTGGGACTGGTAGCCTCAGTCCTGGTGTCTGCCCAGCGGACTTGCTACGCCATGCAGCTCCTGCGTGCCATCTACAGCTGCGGGCCAGGTGAGCTGTACATCACCGCTGCATGATTAGCACAGCATGCACTTAATTAACTACATTTGCAATTGGGACCTATAGAGCCCCTGAAGGACAAATGCATCTCTCCGACAGAGAACACGTAATTACACAGCCACATGGCAATGAATAGCCAGCTGCTTGGCACTGTTAGCAGAGTGCTCAACTTGCATTTGGAAGGTTGGAGGTTAAAATTTAGTTGAGGGCAGACTCAGCTGTTGACTTGTCTGATTTCATTAAATTAAGTACACCAAAATCTTGGCCATCGCGGGTTTTCCCATCGTGGATTTGGCTATTTCCACCACGTTTATTGAGGTACAGTTCACCGTTTGTGCTGCCATGGCTCGACCATTCGCGGCTTTGACCGTGAGATTCCTGTGTCGGGGAGGCTGACCCCCGACTCCCCGCTCATCTGCGACCCACTGCTCTCCGACTCCCCCCCCCCCTCGCTGCGGCCCCTCGAGGCATGATTTAAAGGGCTGTATGAACCACCTCGCGAGTACGCCGCCGTGCCCCTCTCGCACACGCTAACCACGAGCCGCACAGTGGCGATTGCACCCACGCGGGTAAATTACACGCTCGTGCGCAAACACAGGCAACCACAACGAGAAGGCTTACAACACCATGCACCCCTCTCCGCACTCGCAGGGACAACACGACAAGGTTTATTGTCTACTGGCGATTTATTCTCCGATTAACGAAGCTAATCTACCCGTGTCAGTGTGGGCCAGCAGGGCAGGTCTAACCTATCTCCCGGCGGTCTAGGACTCAATATGTCCCATCTCTCCCTACTCACTCTCCCTAAGGGATATTCCCCTTTGTCTTACCTCTCTCCTCCATACTTACAATCCGATTTCGAGGTGTAGGAAGCCGTGGAAAGGCGAGGCTGCACGTAGCTTTTGCTGGGAACCGGGCTTAGCTGCTCTGCGACTCATCTCACGGACGTTCCAGTAGCAGGGCACGATGACTCCTCCGATCCCTCACTCCAGAAGAACCCGAACAAAAGAGACTTTGCCCTTGACTTCCCTCCCTTTTTATCGTCCCTACATCAAAGATAACGTGCAGCTAATCCGCTGGCCTCTCGTCCAATCCGGAGCCTCGGATTTCCCGCTCTTTGCTAATCGGATTAGTGCTCTCTCCGACGTCCACCCCCTACACACGCTGTGCAAGGGGAGGGCCCCCTGCTTTTCCGCCGCTCGCTACTCCGCCCCACCCCTTACCTGCCTGCTGACCCGTGTCGAGTGTCGAGGTGCTCTATCCACGGTGGCTCAGCAACCCCCGTCGTGACCATGTAATTACAACCCAGGTCACGGCGCCGCGGTGCACATTAGCCTCGGGGAGGTCGCTCAATTCCCTGGTCGCAGGAAACTATGAAGTTCTGTTCCATAAGAGGGCTTCTGGGTGAAAACCTGTCGGCCAGGTGACCTCCCCTCGGGGCTCTATGTGGGGATGTGTGTGTGTGTTCATGTGGGGGGTGTTGGGGGAAGCGCTGTGACGGAAGCCGGGTGGCTTTGTTGCTGCAGCACCCCCGCCGCAGGCACGGCTCCCACGGAGTGGCTTCGCTGTTGTGGCACCACACCTGTACATTGCGCATCGTAAATAAGTACTATGTAGGTACTCTTAACTGCACTGTGCTCGCAATCCTGCCGCAGAAGAATATACATATTTTCGTTTTCAATCTATAATATTACTGATCATTTACATAAAAAAAATACTTCCTGTTTCATGTTTCGGTTCATGTAGGCGAACATAAAACAAAGGAGGGGGTTTCGTGTTACGAACCGGGAACCAAACCATATTTTTTGAGTTTGCGAATTGTGTTTTTTATGATTGCGGCTATTGTCAGGAACGTAACCCCCACGATGGGCAAGGTTTTGATGTGCTGCTTTGTATAGAGTGGCTAGGCCACTTCAGGACCTTAATGTGCTTCTTCTTGAGCCACTCCTTTGTTGCCTTGGCCGTGTGTTTTGGGTTATTGTAATGCTGGAATACCCATCCACGACCCATTTTTAATGCCCTGGCTGAGGGAAGGAGGTTCTCACCCAATATTTGACGGTACATGGCCCCGTCCATCGTCCCTTTGATGCGGTGAAGTTGTCCTGTCCCCTTAGCAGAAAAACACCCCCAAATCATAATGTTTCCACCTCCATGTTTGACGGTGGGAATGGTGTTCTTGGGGTCATAGGCAGCATTCCTCCTCCAAACACGGCGAGTTGAGTTGATGCCAAAGAGCTCCATTTTGGTCTCATCTGACCACAACACTTTCACCCAGTTGTCCTCTGAATCATTGGCAAACTTCAGACGGGCATGTATATGTGCTTTCTTGAGCAGGGTGACCTTGCGGGCGCTGCAGGATTCCAGTCCTTCACGGCGTAGTGTGTTACCAATTGTTTTCTTGGTGACTATGGTCCCAGCTGCCTTGAGATCATTGACAAGATCCTCCCGTGTAGTTCTGGGCTCATTCCTCACCGTTCTCATGATCATTGCAACTCCATGAGGTGAATCTTGCATGGAGCCCCAGGCCGAGGGAGATTGACAGTTCTTTTGTGTTCCATTTGCAAATAATCGCACCAACTATTGTCACCTTCTCACCAAGCTGCTTGGCAATGGTCTTGTAGCCCATTCCAGCCTTGTGTAGGTCTACAATCTTGTCCCTGACATCCTTAGAGAGCTCTTTGGTCTTGGCCATGGTGGAGAGTTTGGAATCTGATTTATTGATTGCTTCTGTGGACAGGTGTCTTTTATACAGGTAACAAGCTGAGATTAGGAGCACTCCCTTTAAGAGTGTGCTCCTAATCTCAGCTCGTTACCTGTATAAAAGACACCTGTGAGCCAGAAATCTTTCTGATTGAGAGGGGGTCAAATATTTATTTCCCTCATTAAAATGCAAATCAATTTATAACATTTTTGACATGCGTTTTTCTGGATTTTTTTCTTATCTCGTCTGTTAAAAGCTCTAACAGATAGGTGAAAATCCTCCCCGTAGAGGTTATTAATTCTAGATTTGAAGCTTTCGTGACTGCAAGGTTTCATACTCTTTGGTCACAGCTCATCGAGACGCTGACCTTCCTCAAAAGATGCCGCGACAATATATAAACCCGATCGTCTCAGAGTTGTGTACTCAACACAGATTTTCTGCTGACTTCCACCTGAAGACGGAAGCTTGTGTTGCCTCCGAAACGTCGTGATTTAATTGTTTTCTTTTATTTTATTTTACCTACATGACTTTACCGAATAAAACCAAAGAGTATGAATCCTTGCAGTCACGAAAGCTTAAAATATAGAATTAATAACCTCTACGGGGAGGATTTTCACCTATCTGTTAGAGCTTTTAACAGACAGCGAGATAAGAAGTCACAGCTCATCGAGACGCTGACCTTCCTCAAAAGATCCCACGACTATATAAACCCGATCGTCTCAGAGCTGTGTACTAAACACAGATTTTCTGCTGTGACTATTCCACCTGAAGACGGAAGCTTGTGTTGCCTCCGAAACGTCATGATTTAATTGTTTTATTTTATTTTACCTACGTGACTTTACCGAATAAAACCAAAGAGTATGAATCCTTGCAGTCACGAAAGCTTCAAATCTAGAATTAATAACTTCTACGGGGAGGATTTTCACCTATCTGTGAGAGCTTTTAACAGACAACGAGATAAGAAGTCACAGCTCATCGAGATGTTGATCTTCCTCAAAAGATGCCGCGACAATATATAAACCCGATCGTCTAGAGCTGTGTACTCAACACAGATTTACTGCTGACTTCCACCTGAAGACGGAAGCTTGTGTTGCCTCCGAAACGTCGTGATTTAATTGTTTTCTTTTATTTTATTTTACCTACATGACTTTACCGAATAAAACCAAAGAGTATGAATCCTTGCAGTCACGAAAGCTTCAAATCTAGAATCCATCTATAGAGTCTACCAGATAAAGCTTGAGTCAACACTTTTCTTTACTTTGTGCCGGTGCACGCCATACACGTCCACCCTGCTCTTCTCCAGAAGCGCCCCAATCGCCCCATCTCTCCCCATGATGTCACCTCTCCCTTTCCTTGTAACATCATCCTGAGACTCTACCCTTGGATCGCGTGAGTATTTCTATCCTCGAATCACGTATCAACACTAGATTACCCCCCTCTGAAGAAAAAGTCGTCCTCGACTAAACACAACCCGTGCAAATACAAGGGATTTGGGGGAACCCTGACAGAAAAAAAACACTTTTGTTGGTCAATAAACAAGCAATTTAGACTCAACCGGAGTCCTGGACATTTGTGTGTGTAGGTGTGGAATGCCTGTGTAGAGTAGTATGACGACGTGACGTCATGAGCGCTGTGAGAAGCAATGACGTCATGTAACGGGATATACTTTAGGGGTACCCCATGACGAAAGAGGGGTCGTTGTGGTATCCCGGGATGGTGAGCGTCTGAAGAAGGTCTCTCCTACTCTTTGGTTTGGTAAAGTCACGTAGGTAGAAAAATAATAGATCACGACGTTTCGATAGCAAAAAAAAAGTATTTTTTTCTTGCTGTGGTTGTCCCACCTGATGACGATTGCTTGTGTTGCGATCGAAACGTCGTGATCTATTTTTCTACCTAGGTGACTTTCCCGAAAGAACCAAAGAGTATGGATTCCTGCAGTCACGAAAGCTTCAAATCAAGGTTTCTCCTGCTCGTGACCGGACGGTGTTGACTGATCCCCTGTCCGGGTTCTACGAGCAGGAGAGCCGAAGATATAGCCAGGGGTAGGGCTCAGAGAAGTATGCAAGAGCCCGCTAAGATTACGTGGGGTGTTGGATGAGCCCCCATTCCGACTCGAGTGAGAGAGCCCAAGAGATAGCCCAGGCTAGGAATAAATAGAGCCTGAGGTCTGCGTGAATAACCGAGTGTAGGGACACCTACCTCTGGTGTGTTTTGTTACCCCTGTGTCAATAAACTGGCGCAAGCCCTTACAACTGGTGCCAGAAGTGTCTCCAGCCTTCGCCACCATGTTAAATGGCGGTGAAGAGGAAGTACCTACCTGTGGTGAGGTTCGACGATGAAGACGGCATGGAGGATGTTCCCGCAACGTCCCCGGAGTCCGGGGCCCCGGAGATGCGCCCCGTGGAGCCAGGCCAACCGGAGCAGGAGAAGGAGGCAGCCGTGGGTGGCTCCTCACCGCTGCCGAACACCTGGCATATCCTCACGAGCCAGCTCAGACAACTTCTACAGTCCGCCGCGCAGCTCGTCGCGATGATGGTCGAGGTGGGAGCCCAGCCGCGTGCACCCGACACTTTTTCAGCGCGGGAACGGCGGATTCCCGCCATTGCGCCTCCTGCCTCATTCGTATTTAGTGCCAATTCTATAATGGACACGACTCCGGAGTTGGGTGCCATTGTTCCGCGGGATTCGACGCAGCATTCAGGCACCATTTTGTCAGCGACACCGCAACCGGGTGCCATTTTCTCTGTGTCTCCGCAACCGGGCACCATTTTTTCCACGACTCCGCAACCGGCTGCCATTACCGATGTGACTCGGCAACCCGGCGTTGCTATGGCTCCTGCAGCGGCGTGGGTGCGCCCTCACCCGTAATTACGTCTGGCGGCCATAAACTCCGTCGCTTGCCTCCCGTACGCCCGTTCATTGCGACAGGCAGCGATAGGATGGCTTTCCAGGACCGATTTGATGCAGCGTAATTTTCAGTAGGGTGGCCCATGGACGAGGCTCTCAAAGTGCTCCCCACAGCACTGGATGACAGAGCTTTAGTGGCGTTTAAATCCATTACACCGGTGGATAGGGCAACGCTTCCAGCTGCGTATGCTCAGATGGCTGCTATCTTCGAGCCGCCTTCCAGTGCGCGCCTCAAGTTCTGAATGCGGAGGTGAGAGGAAGCCGAGACACCGCTCACCTTCTGCAGCTCCTCGCTGGCGCTGGCACGGGCAGCTTTCCCCAACATGGATGGATCGGCGCTGGACTCGCTGACTCTTGAGCGGTTACTCTCCCTATGCGGGAGCTGGGAGTTGTTCTTGCAATCGCCAAGGAGGCCGACATTTCATCTCTGAGAGTGGCGCAGGGCATTCAGGCACACCTTGCCCTATGCCAGTCGCCCAATGTGGCGGCGTGCACGGGGGTTCCGGTGCCCGCGGGGGCTGCCACGCCACAGGGGGAGGATGGCTTCGCTGCCTTCATTGCGGGCGACCAACGCGGGAGAGGTGCCGGGAGCCGCCGGCCAGAGCAACGGTGGCGGACGAGGGCTCCTCGCTCGCAGGGGTCGGCGTCCACTGCCTGCTTCTGCTGTGGTCAGCAAAGCCACATCGCGTTAGGCTGCCATAACGCCCCCGGGGCCTTCAGCAGGCCCTCATCATCCTCCGGCTCCACGTCAGCGTCATCATCCGGGCCCCAGGCGAGTCGCGAGGCATCGATCACTCGGCCGCTCCCCTCACCTCACTCATCTAGCGGGGTTATAGTTCATGATCACCCGGCCATCACTAAGTGCTCTGCTTCGCCCCGTGCTCGTTCGTTACCATTCGCTGGGTGGCCTAGGTGGGTCCATCAATGCAATGCACTCACGCCTCGGGTTGTAGCAGCCACGGCGGGTTCCCCTGCGGTCGCTGGTTATGTCCAGGGAGTGGAAGTACGGGTTTTGGTGGACACGGGTGCGTTGGCCACTATTATATCCGAATGTATTTTCGGGTTGTTGCCACATAGCATTGGTCCATTACGGCCAGTTCAAGGGACTTGTGTTGCCACCAATGGTGGTAGTTTGGGCATTTTCGGCCACATTGCCGCCTCGATCAGGATTGGCGATATCGAATTGGAGGGGCCCATTCTCGTCTCAAAAGAGTTGGCGGTGCCATGCCTTTTGGGGACGGATTTCTTGGCAAAGATGCCCATTCGTATTCTCATTGACCAAGGTTGTGTGGAGATCCCATACGGCCGTCGGTTGCACTTTCTGCATTTTCCCACCGTGTTGTCCCCCCTTGTCGCCAGTGTATGGGCTTTGTCCAGGGATTCTATGACCATTCCACTTGGGTCACAAATTTTAGTACGCCTGAGGTTGCGCAATCCCCTGGATTTGCAGTCACCAGATCATAGTTAGTTCATAGTTCATTTATTTGGTATAGCCCTGTGAGCCATTCGGCTCTTGAATCGGGTGCAACCGCAACAAACAAAAACATGAACAAGAAAAACATCTTAAAGTGATTACGTGACTGTGCAAACAGAAAATCCAGGAAAAAAACATCAAAATATTCCTGAAATTGCACCGTACACCAACGCTGTGTGCAAAAATCCCAGTGGGATGCAAGTCAAATAACAACAACCACAAGACAACTAAGATTAAGGCCATCAGTCTAACTCCGTACTACAATAAACAAAAACATGGCCAAAACAAAAAACGTTTTCGAAATCACCAAAATAAAAGCCATAAATGCAATGTAACAGTGATCATAGGGACTGTGACCGAATTTTTAACAATAAACTACATAAATAAATTATAACACCAAAATCTAGAGCCATATTTTAGGCCACTGAATAGCAGTGGCAGCTAGGGGTGTACAACTCCTCTAGAGCAGTTTTGAGTGAAGATCTCATAGGTAGTAATTCAAGTTGCAGTTTATTGGCATAGCATTCCAGACCCTGGGGGCATCAATAGCAAAGGCCCTTCCTCCGGTTTTTGTATGGCAATAGGGAATGTGAAGCTGGTAAATGAGCGAAGACCTGAGGTCAAATTTGTTCTTTGAAACAGAGAGGAGATCCAGTAGGTAGTCTGCAGATTTTTTTGTAAGTACATCGTGAATAAATAAGATCTGGTGCACAAGCCGTCGAACATTAAGAGATGTTGAGTTTGACCCAATGTAGAGATCACAGTGGTGAGTCCTATATGGGCAGTTCAATGCAAATCTTAAGGCCGAGTGATAGATGGAATCAAGCTTCTTCAGTACAGTACTTGGGGCTGATTTATAAACGATGTCACAGTAGTCAAGTAGAGGCAGTATGGTAGCTTTTATCAATTCCAAACGGAACATTGGGGGGAAGCAGTGCTTGTGTCGATACAGAAAACCAATGATTATTTTTGTCTTTTTACCAATATAATCAATGTGATCTTCAAAATTAAGTTTTGAATCCAGGATGACCCCATTGTACTTATAGATCTTGACTTGTTCAAGATCTATAAGTATCAGAGACGAGCATTCTTCTTTCTCCCTCTAATTACTTTTCGAGGACGTCCTGTTTGGTGGGTGCCCTGACGGCCGTGTCAATGGACCAGGACCCCTTTTTACAGATCCTCAATTCAGGCTCTTCACAGGTGATAATTCCGGCTGGCACCGTTTTGGCGCACGCAACCCCAGCTCCTCCACTCAATGACGCCGTGCCGGCTGGGGGAGTTGTGGCGAGCGTGATGCAGGATGGGAAGATTGACGCGTCTTGGATTGATGCGCTGTGTCAGGAGAATGCTCTATTGTCCCCTGAGGAGAAACAGTGGCTCTGTGCGCTCATTGAACGGTTCACCGATGTATTTAGTCGGAGTAAATTCGATATTGGACGTACGACCCTATTGGAACATCGCATAGACACAAGAAATTCGCCCCCTATTTGGCTAAATTTGCATCGTTTCAGCCCTAAAGAAAAAGATCATGTCCATTTGGTCGTTGTTGGCAGCAGAAATTATCTCACCTTCTACTAGCCCTTGGGGCGCCCCCATTGTGCTAGTCACGAAACAGCATGGGAGTCTCTGTTTCTGCGTCGATTTCCGGAAATTAAACAAGGTTTCGGTGGCTGATGCCTATCCCCTGCCCCGCATGGATGATTCCCTCGACGCCCTCAGGGTGCGTGGTTCTTTTAGACCCTAGACTTGCTCTCAGGCTTCTGGCAATTGCCGTTGGACGAGGCCTCTAGACCCCAGACAGCGTTCCGCACACCCCAGGGGCTGTTCTAATTTAATCGGCTTCCTACGGGCTTCTATTCAGCCCCGACCACCTTCCAACGTCTCATGGAGATGGTTTTGGCGGGTCTGCAATGGGAATCTTGCTTAATTTACTTGGACGACGTCATTGCATTCAGCCATACGTTTGACGAATACTTGCGTCGTCTTGAGTCGGTCTTTGTCAAAGTACGTGCTGCGGGCTTAAAATTAAAACCACAAAAGTGCCATTTGTTACAGCCATCGGTGAAGTATTTTTGGCCATATTGTTAGTGCGTCAGGTGGTCACCACAGATCCTGAAAAGACAGTTTGCATTCGGGCGTCGCCGACTCCCACATCTGTCGCTGAAGTGTGCAGCTTCGTTGGCTTCGCCTCGTATTATCGCAGCTTTGTGTGCGATTTTGCCATGGTGGCGAAGCCGCTGCATGCACTGTTTGCGAAGGGTCAAAATTTTTGCTGGGGCAAAGAGGAGGAAGCGGCCTTTGTAGCACTTCAAATATCCTTGGCGGATGCGCCGCCCTTGGGGTACTACGACTTTTCCATGCCCTTCGTACTTGACACTGACGCCAGCAACACAGGCATTGGGGCTGTCCTGGCACAGGTGGTCAATGGTGTGGAAAAAGTCGTCGCGTATGGCAGTCGCGTTTTGTCCCCCGCTGAACATAGGTATTGTGTGACTCGGAGGGAGCTGCTGGCCATTGTGTTATTTGTACAACTGTATAGGCCCTATTTGTATGGCAGGCAGTTCACTGTGCGGACTGACCATGCGGCCCTGCAATATTCATTGCGGATCGATCAGCCCTCGGGTCAGCTGTCCCACTGGCTCGAGGTGCTGCAGGAGTACACCTTTGACATCATCAACAGGAAGGGGGCACAGCATGGAAATGCTGATGGGCTGTCCAGGTTGCCTATGGAGGGCGGGTGCGCGTGTACCATGGGTTCGAGTCGCTGCAGGGCCCCAGTTGACACCACGGCTAAGTTGATCACAATGGCCGACACGGCCCCCCCTCCAGGTGTGTTGTTGCCTGCTGATTTTGGCCTGGGTCTCCCTCGGGATGATTGGGCTAAATTGCAGATGGAGGACTCCTCTCTGCTGAGGCGGTGACGCCGTGTTGGGCTGAGCGCCCGGAGTTCAGCTCCGTCAGCCACTCCGGTCGTCGCTGTGCACAACGGCCTCCTTATGCATTGGGATACAGAACTGGAGCGATATTGTGTAGTCGTGCCCACTGCGCTGCGAGGATAATTGACCTGAGCCATTCACGAGAAACTCATGCACCTTGGTTACCATTAGAATTATTTGAATGCTAAAGCAAAATTACTACTGGCCAGGTGTGGAGAGCGACGTGGCACTCCTGTTGAAAGGTTGCTATGATTGTGCGCGGCGGAAGGCCCCAGTTGGCCGTGATTGGGCCCCGCTGCAGTCCATCCGGGTTTCTCGTGTTAATAAGCTCGTGGAACTCGACATTTTGGGCCCATTCTCAACATCCCAACAGGGCCACAAGTACTTCTTGGTGGGTGTTGAATACCTCACACGTTGGCCTATGGCGTAGCCTTTGGTGGACCAAACGGGCTCGTCCATCACCGAGGTGTTTGTGCAGGGTTACGTTCTCAACAAGGGTGCTCCCGAACTGTTAACCTACCAGGGCCGTAATATCTCTTCACGACTGCTCAAGGAGGTCTGTGACCTTGGCACCAAGAAAAGTCACGCCTCGCCCTATCACCCTCAGTCCGATGGGATGGTCGAACGATTGAACCACACCCTCACGTCCATGTGCCACCATGTGAGCACGTCCCAGTCGGACTGGGACTTCTTCATTCCGGGGGTCCAAGCAGCGTACAGGCTGCCCCCTCATGCCTCAACGGGTTTCTCGCCTTTTTAGTTAATAGTAATAGGTTTTACCCTTTTAACTGGTACAAAAACTGACACCTTTATTCAAGGCATCATGTTTGCAATAACCACAACACAAGCAGTCAAAATGCAAACAAAAGAGACAACTCTGATAATAATATGCACTGTCCTTGAATTTGATTGGTCCACACCCGAGACGGCTTTTCTTAGAGCCTAGTCTCCACTGGTGTTGGACCAGAAGACGCCAAAAGGCGTACAACTCAAAAACAGCACACTATCAGAGTATTGAGGGCTCGGGGTGAGCATTTACATTATGAGACCTCCTTTGCCAGTAACAAGATATAGTAATAGGTTTTACCCTTTTAACTGGCACAAAAACTGACACCTTTATTCAAGGCATCATGTTTGCACGGTCGAGATTCAGAACCCCCGATTCAGGTACAAATGGACCTGGGATTCTCGAAGAAGGGATCCACAGTGCCCGCTCCAATGAAAGCCGCACTTGAAAGACTGCGGGAGGCACGGCAGGCGGCCGTTGATAATTCGGCCAGCCGGCAAGCGGCTAACGAGCGCTTTCCGAAGCATCAGGGCTCCGGGCTTCCGTGGGAAAAAGGGTAAAAAGCATGGCTTCATTGTCCCCAAGTGCCTGTTGGAACTTCCCAAAAATTACATCGCCCTTGGCAGGGCCCTGTTGAGGTTTGGAGGTCGCCGGCACTGGATTGTCCACCCATCTCGGCTGAAAAAAGATGTGCCACCTAGCCCTGTTGATTCATCTCCATTTCCTGAGCGGGCCAGGATGATGCACAAGTTAAACACTCTGTCTGTGCACTCACAGAACCTCCCCGAGTAGCTCTGGAGGCACCGCCTCTTCCTGTTGGAGCCCCGGCGACGGGCCTGTCGCCGGCTGATGCTCCGCCTGCCCCGACGACCGACACCGCATGTGGGAGCGGACCGGCGGCTCAGACGCGCTCAAGGAGCATTCGGTTCCACAGACCGCCTCCGTCTGGGCCCATTGTCATCGGGTTCCAGCCGTCGCCATCGTAATCGGCGCATTGCTTCGTGAGATGACCGGCCTTCCTAATTTGTCATTCTGCCTTAACATTCACCTTTGGTTCCCCCGCAGGTGGTTCCGCCTTCACACTTGCTTTCACATTGTTGTTATTGTTGTTATTGGTTGATGCCTGCTCACCGGGTTGGATGGGGCTCTGCTTTCGTATAGTTGACAGCCAGGACGGCTGATTTTTTTCACGGGGGGGGTAATGTACAGGAGTAGTATGACGACATGACGTCATGAGGGCTGTGAGGCACGATGACATCATGTCACGGGATATACTTAAGGGGGACCTCGTGATGAAAGCAGGGTCATTGTGGGAGCCCTGGATGGTGAGCATCTGAAAAGGTCTCTCCTGCTCATGACCGGACAGTGTTGGCTGATCCCCAGCCGAAGATATAGCCAGGGTTAGGGCTCAGAGAAGTCTGCAAGAGCCGGCTAAGTTTACGTGGGGTGCTGCTCTCCTCGGTCGGGCGGTGTTGGATGAGCCCCCTTCCTGACTCGAGTGAGAGATCCCAAAAGATAGCCCAGGCTAGGAATAGATAGAGCCTGAGGTCCGCCTGAAGAACCAAGTGTAGGAACACCTACCACTGGTGTGTTTTGTTACCCCTGTTAATAAACCGGCGCAAGCCCTTACTAAGAGTTCAGTCTACGAGTCGTCCTGCACCGCACAACACCTGTATACAGAACAGAATCTAAGATAGCAACAAACAAATAACTGTAAGACAAGACGGTACACACAAGGGGTCAATCGGACCCCCCAACCACGACATGCAAACAACTGATGAACATCCTCCGATGTGAAAAACGACAATGTCGTTTCTATCTGCAGTCCCGTGGTCTTGCATCACAGGGGCCCGTGTCTGGGTCACCGGGCCTGCAACTCAGTCGGATGCTGTTTTACCTCCTTGGTCACGGGCGGCCCTGGGCAAGGAAGGCAACCTTCTTGAGGTTGGTTCATTGCGGCAAGTGACTTCCCTGACCTCGGCAGTGATGTTAAAGGTGAGTGAAGGGGTGAAAGTGCAGGTGTTCACAATAACCCGGTTTTGGTGAGTGTTGTGGGTATTCTTCCGAGTGTAGTGGCACGTCTGTGGTAAGGCTTTGACCGGTCCGGCTTTAGACTGGCGGGGTCCACACACCATCACTGGCGTTCCAATTGGACCCATACATACAAATTGGTGCCTGAGAATCTCCACATTTACAGGGCCCTGCCACGGATGGTGTATTTTTGGCGAGGTCACTAAGGGGACCAGTGGACAGTGTAGCCACGCTCTCCCACTTTTAAAGGCAGGGGCATCACTCCCTTTTGCCTGACCCGTTCATTCGCGTAATGGGCAGAAGCCACTGCAGTTTGTGCCGCCTCCCTCACTGTCTCCCACTGCTGCATGACACGTCACACCGCTATTGGCCATTTTGCAGCCCCAGCTGGGAGGTCAAGGCTGGCGCTCGATAGGAGGGTCAGGCTCCCTACTATACATTGAATAAAATGGGGAGTATCCCGTCGATGCATGTGGGGCTAACCAGTATGCTGCCAGGACCCTGCCTCTGTGTAATTCCCAGTCTGTCTGAGACTCATTGAGCATCTGACAGCATGGAAGTGATAGTGCGATTTAGTTGTTCCACCATCCCATCAGTTTGTGGGTGGTATGGAGAAGTGCGCACTTTCTTAGTGCCTAGGATGTCGCACACTTCCTGTATCAGTTGAGGAAAAATGTCTACCCTTGTTTGTTAGAAGTTTTTCAGGGTCACCTTTGTCCATAACATATCCCTGAACAAAAGCTTTGGCTATTGACTGAGCAGTTTGATCTTCCAGGGGCCATGCTACCAGCCATCGCGTGAAATACTCAACTCCTACTAGCAGATATTTGTGATCTCTATCGGTAGGAGGTAGGGGTCTCAATATATCCAGGGCCACCAACTCATTGACCTGCTAAACCTCGATTGACCGTAGGGGAACTTTGACCGGGGACGCTGGTGGTTTCCACCGTGCACATTCTATGCATGAGGCCGTCCATGTACGAATATCTGCCATCATGCCCGGCCAGAAATAATGTTTTAATGGTGTAAAGTGTTTTCAGCTCCCCCAAATGCAGGAGGCAGCGGCCATGCACCTCCACCACCAATTTTTGCGTATGGAGGTTGGCACGACGACACAGTAGGACTGTGTGTCGATCTCCCAAAGAATCAACAGCCCTTTGTAATCTAAGAATGTCAAAGCTGTTGGAGGCCTGTCCTGTTCTGGGCTGGATTTAGCTATGGCTCGAATGAAATCATGGGTCTCATCTTCCCTTTGTAATCGACGCCATTTCTCTTGATCTCGTCCTAAATCACGATCGGCCAGGGGAGGGTCTGGTTTGCCTTCCCGCATGTGCACAGGTGCTGTGAGGCACGCCGCATCAGGTGAGAGTGGTTTACACCTAGGCGAGCCCTTAGCACATGCAAAAGTACTTGCCTCGGGCAGACGCGATAAAGCATCCGCATTGGTGTGGTGCAACTCCTTCCTATGGAACACCTCATAGAAAAATTATTGCGGCCTCTCAATCCACCTGGACATTTGAACTTTATGGCGAGACCCCGGGGTCAAAATCGTAATAAAATTATTTTTGGTGACTCCGTCCCACCGCGCACATAAACGCCACAACCCACCTGGTGCGGATCATGCTGCTGTCATGTCATCCAAGCTCAGCGAGGACGAATGCCGTAGTCATAAACAACATTTTTAAACTTTGATCAGCGCATCGTGTAGAGCTCGTCGAGAGGAATAGATTGCCATGTCGTTCGCCTTCAACAGACATAAAATGACGTCGCAACGCAGTTTATGCGAGAGCCGAGGGCTTATGGAACCCCAGGGTCCCGCCATAAGGTTAATTTGACCAGAGGGTTGGTCGAAATGTAACGAGTATTGTAGTGCTGTGTGGTCAGACCACATTGCAAATTTTCGTCCGTACAAGTATGGGCAAATTGCTGGACAAAATTCACAATGGCCAGGAGTTCTCTCCTCGTTATGCAGTAGCACTCAACCAGACTACACCTACATGATATACATACATGGACAAACCCTGATATGAGGGGCGGGGAGGTGGTGTCGCTGCAGTGTACAGAAAGGACATTAAAACATCCACCATCTCTATCCCTGCTGTTCAGTCCTTTGAACACATCACTTTCAAACTCTCTGGTCCCACTCCTCTGGTCACTGCCATAATCTACCGACCCCCCAAACCAAATCCTTCCTTTCTCTCTGACTTTTCTGACTTTTTAACTCAGTTATCTGCCATCTCACCTTCTGTACTGCTCCTGGGAGATTTGAACATCCACATTGACAGTGACTGTAAATTTGCTACTGAATTCCTGGAACTGCTACACTGCTTCAATTTAACCCAACATGTCAACTTTCCGACCCACAGCCGTGGTCACATTTTGGATCTGGTCTGCTCTACTGGTCTCACCATACCGCTCCCCGAGCCCCACAACCTCAACATCTCGGACCACATGGCAATCGCCATGAACATTGATCTCCCCATTTCTACAACCAAGGACAAAAGGACAATTTCTTTCAGAAATCTTAAATCCATCTCTAGTCCTGCCCTTTCAGCCTCTCTTGCCAGCAAAATATCCTCTTCCCCCCCACCCGTGACTGACAACCCTTCCGACCTTACCAATTACTACAATGAAATACTTTCCACCAGTCTCGATCATCTGGCTCCCATCAAAACTAAAACTGTCTCATTCACTCACTCTGCTCCCTGGTACACTCCTATTCTGCACAAAATGAAATCCCGTAAGCATCAGCTTGAAAGGCTCCATAAGAAAACTGGTTTAACTGTTCGTCTACAAGCTTACACAGATTACCTTCAGCAGTATAAGGAAGCTCTTAACACTACCCGGTCCACCTACTACTCACACCTCATACATTCTGGTTCTACCAACCCAAAGGCTCTTTTCTACACAGTAAATAAACTTCTCAAACCCAGTGACAATATCGTCAACTTATTCACAACTGATAAATGCAACACCTTTCTATCATTCTTTCAGACCAAAATTGACACCATTTACACCAACCTGTACTCTTCTTCTGCTACCACTGTCTGCTCTGTCATCCCATCATTTGTTCCCCCCACCACACCTCTCAGCCACTGTCTCAGTTCTCCCCAGTGTCGCCGGGGGAGCTGTTTAAAATCTTGACAGGGATGAAAACATCAGCATGTGTCCTGGACCCCATCCCATCCCACCTCATCAAAGACTGTTTACCAGCTATCTCCACACTCATCACAAAAATCATTAACTCCTCTCTCAGCTCTGGCTCAATCCCATGTTCACTCAAATTGGCTGCTGTAACCCCCATTCTCAAAAAACCTGGACTTGACCCCAACATTATGTCAAACTTTCGGCCCATTTCCAATCTCCCCTTTCTGTCTAAGATACTAGAACGCACTGTCGCCAAACAACTCAAAACCCACCTCTCCTCAAATGACCTGTTTGAACCATTTCAATCCGGCTTCCGTTCACAACACAGCACTGAAACAGCCCTGCTCAGAGTTACCAACGACATCCTCCTCTCCGCAGACTCTGATCACCTCAGCATCCTCATCCTCCTGGACCTCACTTCAGCTTTTGACACTATCAACCACACCATTCTTCTCTCTCGCTTCAAATCTACGCTCAACATCACTGGTACCGCCCTCTCCTGGCTCCAATCTTATCTCACCGACAGACAACAGTTCATCCACATCAACAACTGCACCTCCTCCACCGCTCCGTTGTCCCAAGGTGTCCCCCAGGGCTCGGTGCTTGGTCCTTTGCTCTTCATACTATACCTGCTTCCCCTTGGCAACGTCATTCGCCACCATGGTCTTAACTTTCACTGCTATGCTGATGATGTCCAGCTCTACATCTCCACCAAATCCATCACCTCCGCCACCCACTCCACTCTGTCTAACTGCCTCGCTGACATTAAATCGTGGATGCACACCAGTTTCCTTAAACTTAACTGCGACAAAACAGATATGAGCATCATCGGTCCCAAATCTATCACTAAATCCATTCGCAGTTTCTCCGTCACTGTCGACCCCTACACCCTGTCTCCATCCCTTCAAAGTCGCAACCTTGGAGTCATTTTTGACAATAATATCTCCTTTGAACACCACGTAAAACAAATCACCAGAACTGTCTTTTTTCACCTCAAAAACATCTCCAGACTTCGCCCATCACTCTCTTTCTCCGCTGCAGAAACCCTCATCCACGCCTTCATCACCTCCAGAATCGATTACTGCAACAGCATCCTATACAGCACCTCAAACAAAACATTAAATAAACTCCAGTTCATCCACAACTGTGCTGCTCGTCTGCTCACTCACACCCGCACCGGTGACCACATTACCCATGTCCTCCAGAACCTCCATTGGCTCCCGGTCCCACAGCGAATTCAATTAAAAATCCTCCTCACACATAAAGCCCTTCATAACCAGGCCCCATCCTACCTCACTGACCTGCTCCACCGCCACAACCCATCCCGTAGTCTTCGCTCATCTGACACCAACCTCCTGACTCCACCTCTCAGGACCAAGCATCGAACCTGGGGCGACAGAGCCTTCTCTATCGCTGCCCCCTCACTTTGGAACTCTCTCCCAAAACAAATCCGTGACTGCACCGACCTTCCAGCGTTCAAATCATTGACTAAAACTCACCTTTTAAAAATTGCTTTTAATGTTTAGCTAAGTTTGATGTGTTTTTCGTTTTTTTACCATTTGATGTTGTTTTTGCTGCTTTTATGATTTTATGTAAAGTGTCTTTGAGTATTCAGAAAAGCGCTCACAAATAAAATGTATTATTACTATTATTATTATATAAGGAATACTGCAGTCTATAACGTCGACTTATTCTCATAGCCAAGCTTCAACTTTTTCTGTACAAAATATATATCAGTTATAATGTCCGTTTGCCCTGTGCTCCGTGTCCGCGCCTGTGATTCTGGATATTTGTTTGTGAACTGTCCAAAGTGCCAAGCAGGTCATGGCATGTGGTCCTTTGGCAATCTGGAGATTTTGCAGATCGTCGTTAACCTACCTTTGCCCTGGAGTTGATTATTTAATTGCCTTTTACGACCTCCAGATGCTTGGTGTTTGTGGGAGGTAGCGGGTTTGAGGGTGTTTATTTATTTATTTTATCAATTATTATTTTAAAAATGGCAGAAATATTCTTAATATATATTTTGGAAAAGGCCTATATATACAACAATACTCCCTCTACATGAAAGCCACCCACACAGATTCCTATCTGAAACCTGATTCCTACCACCATCTGGCACAGAAGAATTCCCTCATCATAACACTACACCATAGGGCCCACTGCATTTCTGACCAACACCACCTAGCCAGTGAACTGGAACACGTACACCAGGCCCTTAAGATGGATGGATATTCGGACCGCATTATCCACAAAGCTGCTTCTCCAACCATGGAGAAACAACCCCCTGAGATGCCGATCAAAACCATCACGTTACCATATATAGCAGGCGTTACCAAAAAGATTTCCAAAATCTTAAACAAACACAAGATCCAGGTCCGATTCAGTACAGTACACAAAATCCGTGATCTAATCCCATCTGTGAAGGATGTCATTCCTGACATGCAATATCCTGGAGTCAACAAATTAAGTTGCACCTGTGATGATTGTTACATTGGGGAAACGAAACGTCATGTCTCGGACCGTGTTCGCGAGCACAAAGCAGATCTGAACCACGGCAGAACTAATACCTCCGCTGACCATTGCTATAACGCTGTGGGCTCTCATGATATTATTTTTCCGAGACCAAGGTGCTCTGCAAACCTTCGGGCTACTATCAAAGGTTTGTTCATGAAGCCATCCAGAAATATAGACATAACTTCAACCGAGAAGATGGATACAAACTGAGCAATCATTGGAAGGACGTTATTAAACAAGTAAAGTCTTAAATTACTGTGATGTTTCCATCCTACCTGCCTGTTTCAGTGTTATTTCTGACTCTCCGAGTACATCACCAGGCAAAATATCTGTGAGGCAGCCAAGGCACAGGATTCCCACCACCTCTGGTGGCTGGGGACCTTCTCACATTGACATGCTAATCTCTCACAATTACATTTATGTACAAATTCCTTCTCTAGCTTTGCACACTTACCCTAGGGTGAGGCAGCCAGGCACAGGATTCCTACCACCATCTGATGACGATTGCTTGTGTTGCGATAGAAACGTCATGGTTTCTGCAGTCACAAAAGCTTAAAATCAAGATTGTTAAAAATGACTTCCAAAATGATGGTTGCGGATGCCCCTGTGTCTACTAGCATGCGAAACACAACCCCTTCGATAGAGCCAATGATCACGAAGGATCCTGCGGTTGCAGCGACGACTCTATGGGCCAACTCCGACCACTGACCCGGCCGGAGCGCCCACATGGCCGTAACAACCCTCTGACCCCCTACACCCAACTTGTGGTGAATACACGGCGCGGCACAACTTATTTTGGATGATGGTGGCAGGGGCCAATATGCACTGCTCTAATCATAGCAGTAACCACCACAGTCAGTACGCACTGCTGTAATCATAGCAGGTGCCACCACAGTCATTAGGCACTGATGCAGTGAAAGCGGCTACGACCAGTCAGTATGCAATGTTGTAATCAAAGTAGGTACCACCGTAGTCTGTATGTACTTCTGTTAACAAAGTAGTTACCAACACAGTCAGTACACACTACTGTAATCATAGCAGGTACCACCACAGTCAGTATCCACAGCTATAATCATATCAGGTACCTCCACAGTCAGTATGCACTGCTGAAATCATTGCAGGTACCACCACAGTCAGTGTGCACAGCAGTTGTGAAAACAGGTTCCACCACAGTATGTACTGCTCTAATCATAGCAGGTACCACCACTGTCAATATGCAATTGTCTTATCATAGCAGTTACCAACAGAGTCAGTACGCACTACTGTAATCATAGCAGGTACCACCACAGTCAGTATGCACTGCTGTAGTTAAAGCAGGAACGACAACAGTATGCACTGCTGTAATCACAGCAGGTACCACAACAGTCAGTATCAACTGCTGTAATCATAGCAGGTACCACCACAATCAGTACGCACTGCTGGAGTGAAAGCAGGTACCACCATTGTCAGTATGCGCTGCTGTAATCATAGCAGGTGCCACCGCAATATTCACTGCTGTAATCATAGCAGGTACCACCACAGTTATTATGCACTGCTGTAATCATAGCAGGTACCACCACAATCAGTACACACTGCTGGAGTGAAAGCAGATACCACCAATGTCAGTGTGCACTGCTGTAGTTAAAAAAAGAACCACAACAGTATGCACTGCTGTAATCATAGCAGGTACCGCCACAGTCAGTATCCACTGTAATCATAGCATGTACCACCACAATCAGGACACACTGCTGCAGTCAAAGCAGATACCTCCACAGTCAGTATGCACTGCTGAAATCATTGCAGCTACCACAACAATCAGTATGCACTTCTGTAATCATAGCAGGTGCCACCATAGTATGCACTGCTGTAACCATAGCAGGGAACCACCACAGTCAGCATGCACTACTGTAATAATAGCAGGTACCACCACAGTCAGTATGCATTGCTGTAGTTAAAGCAGGTACCACCACAGTATGCACTGCTGTTATCATAGCAGGTGCCACCACAATATGTACTGCTGTAATCATAGCAGGGACCACCACAGTCAGTATGCACTGCTGTAATCATAGCAGGTACCACCACAGTTATTATGCACTGCTGTAATAATATCAGGTACCACCACAATCAGTACGCACTGATGGAGTGAAAGCAGGTACCACCAAAGTCAGTATGCACTGCTGTAGTTAAAGCACGAACTACAACAGTATGCACTGCTGTAATCATAGCAGGTACCGCAACAGTCAGTATCAACTGATGTAATCATAGCAGGTACCACCACAATCAGTATACACAGCTATAATCATATCAGGTACCACCACAGTCATTGTGCACTGCTGAAATGATTGCAGGTACCACCACGGTCGGTATGCACTGCTGTAATCATAGCAGGTACCACCACAATCAGTATACACAGCTATAATCATAGCAGGTACAACCACAGTCAGTTTGCACTGCTGAAATGATTGCAGGTACTACCACAGTCAGTATGCACTGCTGTAATCATAGCAGGTGCCACCGCAATATGCACTGCTGTAATCATAGCAGGGACCACCA
Organism: Petromyzon marinus; assembly: GCF_048934315.1. Classification (NCBI taxonomy): domain Eukaryota; kingdom Metazoa; phylum Chordata; class Hyperoartia; order Petromyzontiformes; family Petromyzontidae; genus Petromyzon; species Petromyzon marinus. Next base: position 2,641,767 of record NC_133683.1, read on the forward strand.
CAGTCAGTATGCACTGCTGTAATCATAGCAGGTACCACCACAGTTATTATGCACTGCTGTAAACATAGCAGGTACCACCACAATCAGTACACACTGCTGGAGTGAAAGCAGGTACCACCAAAGTCAGTATGCACTGCTGTAGTTAAAAGAGGAACCACAACAGTATTCACTGCTGTAATCATAGCAGGTACCGCTACAGTCAGTATCCACTGTAATCATAGCAGGTACCACCACAATCAGGACGCACTGCTGCAGTGAAAGCAGGTACCTCCCCAGTCAGTATGCACTGCTGAAATCAGTACAGGTACCACAACAGTCATTATGCACTTCTGTAATCATAGCAGGTGACACCACAGTATGCACTGCTGTAACCATAGCAGGGAACACGACAGTCAGTATGCACTGCTGTAATCATAGCAGGTACCACCATAGTTATGCACTGCTGTAATAATAGCAGGTACCACCACAATCAGTACGCACTGATGGAGTGAAAGCAGGTACCACCAATGTCAGTATGCGCTGCTGTGTTAATGCAGGAAACAACATTATGCACTGCTGTAATCATAGCAGGTACCGCAACAGTCAGATTCAACTGCTGTAATCATAGCAGGTGCCACCACAATTAGTACGCACTGCTGGAGTGAAAGCAGGTACCACCAATGTCAGTATGCGCTGCTGAAATCATAGAAGGTAGCACAAGAATCAGTATACACAGCTATAATCATATCAGGTACCACCACAGTCATTATGCACTGCTGAAATGATTTCAGGTACCACCACAGTCGGTATGCACTGCTGTAATCATAGCAGGTGCCACCACAATATGCACCGCTGTAATAGCAGGGACCACCTCAGTTAGTATGCACTGCTGTAATCATAGCAGGTACCATCACAATTATTATTCACTGCTGTAATCATAGCAGGTACCACCTGAATCAGTACGCACTACTGGAGTGAAAGCAGGTACCACCATAGTCAGTATGCACTGCTGTAATCATAGCAGTTACCACAACAGTCAGCACTTCAGTAATCATAGCAGGTGCCACCACAGTATGCACTATTGCAACCATAGCAGGGACCACCACAGTCAGTATGCACAGCTGAATCATAGCAGGTACCACCACAGTATGCACAGCTGTAATAATAGCAGGTGCAACCACAGTCAGTACGCACTGCTGTAGTTAAAGCAGGTACCACCAGAGTATGCACTGATGTAATCATAGCAGGTAGTGCCACAGTCAGTATGCACTGCTGTAATCATAGCAGGTACCACCACAGTCAGTATACACAGCTATTTTCAGATCAGGTACCACCACAGTCAGTATGTACTGCTGAAATGATTGCAGGCACTTCCACAGTCAGTATGCACTGCTGTAATCATAGCAGGTACCACCAATGTCAGTATGCACTGCTGTAATCATAGCAGGTACCACCACAATCAGTATACACAGCTATAATCATATCAGGTACCACCACAGTCATTATGCACTGCTGAAATGATTGCAGGTACCACCACAGTCGGTATGCACTGCTGTAATCATAGGTGCCACCACAATATGCACCGCTGTAATAAAAGCAGGGACCACCTCAGTTAGTATGCACTGCTGTAATCATAGCAGGTACCACCACAGTTATTATTCACTGCTGTAATCATAGCAGGTACCACCTCAATCAGTACGCACTACTGGAGTGAAAGCAGGTGCCACCATACTCAGTATGCACCGCTGTAATCATAGCAGTTACCACAACAGTCAGTAAGCACTTCAGTAATCATAGCAGGTGCCACCACAGTATGCACTATTGCAACCATAGCAGGGACCACCACAGTCAGTATGCACAGCTGAATCATAGCAGGTACCACCACAGTATGCACAGCTGTAATAATAGCAGGTGCAACCACAGTCAGTACGCACTGCTGTAGTTTAAGCAGGTACCACCAGAGTATGCACTGATGTAATCATAGCAGGTAGTGCCACAGTCAGTATGCACTGCTGTAATCATAGCAGCTACCAGCACAGTCAGTATACACAGCTATTATCATATCAGGTACCACCACAGTCAGTATGTACTGCTGAAATAATTGCAGGCACTACCACAGTCAGTATGCACTGCTGTAATCATAGCAGGTACCACCAATGTCAGTATGCACTGCTGTAATCATAGCAGGTACCACCACAATCAGTATACACAGCTATAATCATATCAGGTACCACCACAGTCATTATGCACTGCTAAAATGATTGCAGGTACCACCACAGTCAGTATGAACTGCTGTAATCATAGCAGGTGCCACCACATTATGCACTGTTGTAATCATAGCAGGGAACCACCTTAGTCAGTATGCATTGCTGTAATCATAGCAGGTACCACCACAGTTATTATGCACTGCTTTAATCATAGCAGGTACTACCATTATCAGCACGCACTGCTGGAGTGAAAGCAGGTACCACCAAAGTCAGTATGCACTGCTGTAGTTAAAGCAGGAACCACAACAGTATGCACTGCTGTAATCATAGCAGGTACCGCCACAGTCAGTATCCACTGCTGTAATCATAGCAGGTATCACCACAATCAGTACTCACTGCTGGAGTGAAAGCAGGAACCTGCACAGTCAGTATACACTGCTGAAATGATTGCAGGTACCACCACAGTCGGTATGCACTGCTGTAATCATAGCAGGTGCCACCACAATATGCACCGCTGTAATAGCAGGGACCACCTCAGTTAGTATGCACTGCTGTAATCATAGCAGGTACCACCACAATTATTATTCACTGCTGTAATCATAGCAGGTACCACCTGAATCAGTACGCACTACTGGAGTGAAAGCAGGTACCACCATAGTCAGTATGCACTGCTGTAATCATAGCAGTTACCACAACAGTCAGCACTTCAGTAATCATAGCAGGTGCCACCACAGTATGCACTATTGCAACCATAGCAGGGACCACCACAGTCAGTATGCACAGCTGAATCATAGCAGGTACCACCACAGTATGCACAGCTGTAATAATAGCAGGTGCAACCACAGTCAGTACGCACTGCTGTAGTTAAAGCAGGTACCACCAGAGTATGCACTGATGTAATCATAGCAGGTAGTGCCACAGTCAGTATGCACTGCTGTAATCATAGCAGGTACCACCACAGTCAGTATGCACAGCTATTTTCAGATCAGGTACCACCACAGTCAGTATGTACTGCTGAAATGATTGCAGGCACTACCACAGTCAGTATGCACTGCTGTAATCATAGCAGGTACCACCAATGCCAGTATGCACTGCTGTAATCATAGCAGGTACCACCACAATCAGTATACACAGCTATAATCATATCAGGTACCACCACAGTCATTATGCACTGCTGAAATGATTGCAGGTACCACCACAGTCGGTATGCACTGCTGTAATCATAGGTGCCACCACAATATGCTCCGCTGTAATAAAAGCAGGGACCACCTCAATTAGTATGCACTGCTGTAATCATAGCAGGTACCACCACAGTTATTATTCACTGCTGTAATCATAGCAGGTACCACCTCAATCAGTACGCACTACTGGAGTGAAAGCAGGTGCCACCATAGTCAGTATGCACCGCTGTAATCATAGCAGTTACCACAACAGTCAGTAAGCACTTCAGTAATCATAGCAGGTGCCACCACAGTATGCACTATTGCAACCATAGCAGGGACCACCACAGTCAGTATGCACAGCTGAATCATAGCAGGTACCACCACAGTATGCACAGCTGTAATAATAGCAGGTGCAACCACAGTCAGTACGCACTGCTGTAGTTTAAGCAGGTACCACCAGAGTATGCACTGATGTAATCATAGCAGGTAGTGCCACAGTCAGTATGCACTGCTGTAATCATAGCAGCTACCAGCACAGTCAGTATGAACTGCTGTAATCATAGCAGGTGCCACCACATTATGCACTGTTGTAATCATAGCAGGGAACCACCTTAGTCAGTATGCACTGCTGTAATCATAGCAGGTACCACCACAGTTATTATGCACTGCTTTAATCATAGCAGGTACTACCATTATCAGCACGCACTGCTGGAGTGAAAGCAGGTACCACCAAAGTCAGTATGCACTGCTGTAGTTAAAGCAGGAACCACAACAGTATGCACTGCTGTAATCATAGCAGGTACCGCCACAGTCAGTATCCACTGCTGTAATCATATCAGGTATCACCACAATCAGTACTCACTGCTGGAGTGAAAGCAGGAACCTGCACAGTCAGTATACACTGCTGAAATCATTGCAGATACCACAACAGTCAGTATGCACTTCTGTAATCATAGAAGGTGCCACCACAGTCAGTATGCACTGCTGGAATCATAGCAGGTACCACCACAGTCAATATGCACTGCTGTAGTTAAAGAAGTTACCACCACAGTATGCACTGCTGGTATCACAGCAGGTACCACCACAGTATGCACTGCTGTAATCATAGCAGGTGCCACCACAGTCAGTACGCACTGATCCATTCATAGAAGTTAAAACCTCAGTATGCATTTGTAATCATAGCAAGTACCACTACAGTATGCCCTGCTCTTATCATCACATTTTACCACCAGATGTCCCAATAGTTTCACAGATGTCCCAATAGTTTCACAGATGTCCCAATAGGTTCACATATGTCCCAGTAGTTTCACAGATCACCCAGTAGTTTCACAGATGCCCCAATAGTTTCAGATATGTCCCATTAGTTTCACAGATGTCCCCATAGTTTTACAGATGTCCCAGAAGTTTCACAGATCACCCAGTAGTTTCACAGATGCCCCAATAGTTTCACATATGTCCCATTAGTTTCACAGATGTCCCAATAGTTTCACAGATGTCCCAATAGTTTAACAGATGTCCCAGTTAAATTTTGATTTAAAGCTTTCGTGACTGCAGTAATTCATATTCTTAGTTTTTTCGGTAAAGTCACGTTGAAGAGAAACAACAAAATAACAAAATATATATAAAACAATAAAAAATTCTCACGACGTTTCGACCATAACTCAAACGGTCATCATCAGGTGTGTCGGTTTGCATAAATTTATTTTGAAAACGGCATATTTATTTATTAATATATATAAAAATAACGTTTGCGTCACGCGCAACGATTGGCTGTTTGCCAGGACTAGTCCATCTATTTTTTGAAAAGAGGAGGGGGGAGACGAAATTTGTTTTTATGTATGCTGTCTGAAAGGCACTGTAAGCGTGAACAATCAATCAAGAACTGAAATGATTTATCAAATCTTTCCAATGATTGCTAAGATAGAATCCATCTTCTCGGTTGAAATTGTCTCTGTGTTTGTATATGTGGATAGCCTCATGAACGAATCTCTCATGGAAGCCAGATGGCTTACAAAGAACCTCCGTCTTGGAAAAGTCAATGGCATGTGAGCCTACTGAATTAGAACAATGATCTGCTACGGCCGAGGTGTTGGTCCTACCGTGTTTAAGGTCATAGAGCCCAATGCATATCCGACCAGGAACACATAAGCAGTGAACTCAAGCACGTACACCAGGCTCTTAGGGCTAATGGTTACTCCGACTATACAATCCGCAAAGCTATCACTCAAACCATGAAGAAGAACCCTCTTGAGGAGCCTTTCAAAACCATCACTTTACCCTACATTGCTGGGATCACAAAAAAGATCTCCAAAATCTTGAATAAACACAAGATCCAGGTCCGTTTCAACACATTACATAAAATCCGTGATCTGGTTCCGTCTGTAAAAGATGTGATTCCGGACATACAATACCCTGGTGTCTACAAACTAAGTTGCCTCTGTGGTAGTAGTTACATTGGAGAAACCAAACGCCATATCTCGGACCGCATTCGTGAACATAAAGCAGACCTTAAACACGGTAGGACCAACACCTCGGCCGTAGCAGATCATTGTTCTAATTCAGTAGGCTCACATGCCATTGACTTTTCCAAGACGGAGGTTCTTTGTAAGCCATCTGGCTTCCATGAGAGATTCGTTCATGAGGCTATCCACATATACAAACACAGAGACAATTTCAACCGAGAAGATGGATTCTATCTTAGCAATCATTGGAAAGATTTGATAAATCATTTCAGTTCTTGATTGATTGTTCACGCTTACAGTGCCTTTCAGACAGCATACATAAAAACAAATTTCGTCTCCCCCCCTCCTCTTTTCAAAAAATAGATGGACTAGTCCTGGCAAACAGCCAATCGTTGCGCGTGACGCAAACGTTATTTTTATATATATTAATAAATAAATATGCCGTTTTCAAAGATGTCCCAGTTGTTTCACATATGTCTCAATAGTTTCACAGATGTCCCAATAGTTTCACAGATGTCCCAATAGGTTCACATATGTCCGAGTAGTTTTACAGATGTCCCAGTAGATTCACAGATGTCCCAATAGTTCAACAGATGTCCCAGTAGTTTAACAGATGTCCCAGTAGTATCACAGATGTCCCAGTAGCTTAACAGATGTCCCCATAGTTTCACAGATGTCCCAATAGTTTCACAGATGTCCCAGTAGTTTTACAGATATCCCAGTAGGTTAACAGATGTCCCCATAGTTTCACAGATGTACCACTAGTTTCACAGATGTCCCAATAGTTTCACAGATGTCCCAATAGTTTCGCACATTTCCCAATAGTTTCACATATGTCCCAGTAGTTTTACAGATGTCCCAATAGTTTCACATATGTCCCATTAGTTTCACAGATGTCCCCATAGTTTCACAGATGTCCCAATTGTTTCACATATGTCCCATTAGTTTCACAGATGTCCAAATAGTTTCACAGATGTCCCAATAGTTTCACAGATGTCCCAATAGGTTCACATATGTCCCATTAGTTTCACAGATGTCCCCATAGGTTCACAGATGTCCCAATAATTTCACAGATGTACCAGTAGTTTCACAGATGTCCCAATAGTTTAACAGATGTCCCAAATAGTTTCACAGATGTCCCAATAGTTTCACAAATGTCCCAGGAGTTTAACAGATGTGCCAATAGTTTAACAGATGTCCCAGTTGTTTCACAGATGTCTCAATAGTTTCACAGATGTCCCAATAGATTCACATATGTCCCAGTAGTTTTACAGATGTCCCAGTAGATTCACAGATGTCCCAATAGTTCAACAGATGTCCCAGTAGTTTAACAGATGTCCCAGTAGCTTCACAGATGTCCCAGTAGGTTAACAGATGTCCCCATAGTTTCACAGATGTCCCAATAGTTTCACAGATGTCCCAATAGGTTCACATATGTCCCACTAGTTTCACAGATGCCCCAATAGTTTCACATATGTCCCATTAGTTTCACAGATGTCCCCATAGTTTCACAGATGTCCCAATAATTTCACAGATGTACCAGTAGTTTCACAGATGTCCCAATAGTTTAACAGATGTCCCAAATAGTTTCACAGATGTCCCAATAGATTCACAGATGTCCCAATAGTTTCACAGATTTCCCAATAGTTTCACAGATGTCCCAATAGTTTCCCAGATGTCCCAGAAGTTTTACAGATATTCCAGTAGGTTAACAGATGTCCCCATAGTTTCACAGATGTCCCAATAGTTTCAAAGATGTCCCAGTAGTTTTACAGATGTCCCGGTACTTTCACAGATGATCCCAGTAGTTTCACAGATGCCCCAATAGTTTCACATATGTCCCATTAGTTTCACAGATGTCCCAATAGTTTCACAGATGTCCCAATAGTTTCACAGATGTCCCAATAGTTTCACAGATGTCCCAATAAGTTCACATATGTCCCAGTAATTTCACAGATCACCCAGTTGTTTCAAAGATGCCCCAATAGTTTCACAGATGTCCCAATAGGTTCACATATGTCCCAGTAGTTTTACAGATGTCCCAGTAGATTCACAGATGTCCCAATAGTTCAACAGATGTCCCAGTAGTTTAACAGATGTCCCAGTAGTATCACAGATGTCCCAGTAGCTTAACAGATGTCCCCATAGTTTCACAGATGTCCCAATAGTTTCACAGATGTCCCAGTAGTTTTACAGATATCCCAGTAGGTTAACAGATGTCCCCATAGTTTCACAGATGTACCACTAGTTTCACAGATGTCCCAATAGTTTCACAGATGTCCCAATAGTTTCGCACATTTCCCAATAGTTTCACATATGTCCCAGTAGTTTTACAGATGTCCCAATAGTTTCACATATGTCCCATTAGTTTCACAGATGTCCCCATAGTTTCACAGATGTCCCAATTGTTTCACATATGTCCCATTAGTTTCACAGATGTCCAAATAGTTTCACAGATGTCCCAATAGTTTCACAGATGTCCCAATAGGTTCACATATGTCCCATTAGTTTCACAGATGTCCCCATAGGTTCACAGATGTCCCAATAATTTCACAGATGTACCAGTAGTTTCACAGATGTCCCAATAGTTTAACAGATGTCCCAAATAGTTTCACAGATGTCCCAATAGTTTCACAAATGTCCCAGGAGTTTAACAGATGTGCCAATAGTTTAACAGATGTCCCAGTTGTTTCACAGATGTCTCAATAGTTTCACAGATGTCCCAATAGATTCACATATGTCCCAGTAGTTTTACAGATGTCCCAGTAGATTCACAGATGTCCCAATAGTTCAACAGATGTCCCAGTAGTTTAACAGATGTCCCAGTAGCTTCACAGATGTCCCAGTAGGTTAACAGATGTCCCCATAGTTTCACAGATGTCCCAATAGTTTCACAGATGTCCCAATAGGTTCACATATGTCCCACTAGTTTCACAGATGCCCCAATAGTTTCACATATGTCCCATTAGTTTCACAGATGTCCCCATAGTTTCACAGATGTCCCAATAATTTCACAGATGTACCAGTAGTTTCACAGATGTCCCAATAGTTTAACAGATGTCCCAAATAGTTTCACAGATGTCCCAATAGATTCACAGATGTCCCAATAGTTTCACAGATTTCCCAATAGTTTCACAGATGTCCCAATAGTTTCCCAGATGTCCCAGAAGTTTTACAGATATTCCAGTAGGTTAACAGATGTCCCCATAGTTTCACAGATGTCCCAATAGTTTCAAAGATGTCCCAGTAGTTTTACAGATGTCCCGGTACTTTCACAGATGATCCCAGTAGTTTCACAGATGCCCCAATAGTTTCACATATGTCCCATTAGTTTCACAGATGTCCCAATAGTTTCACAGATGTCCCAATAGTTTCACAGATGTCCCAATAGTTTCACAGATGTCCCAATAAGTTCACATATGTCCCAGTAATTTCACAGATCACCCAGTTGTTTCAAAGATGCCCCAATAGTTTCACATATGTCCCATTAGTTTCACAGATGTCCCCATAGTTTCACAGATGTCCCAATAATTTAACAGATGTACCAGTAGTTTCACAGATGTCCCAATAGTTTAACAGATGTCCCAAACAGTTTCACAGATGTCCCAATAGTTTCACAGATGTCCCAGTTGTTTCACAGATGTCTCAATAGTTTCACAGATGTCCCAATAGTTTCACAGATGTCCCAATAGGTTCACATATGTCCCAGTAGTTTTACAGATGTCCCAGTAGATTCACAGATGTCCCAATGGTTCAACAGATGTCCCAGTAGTTTAACAGATGTCCCAGTAGTTTCACAGATGTCCCAGTAGGTTAACAGATGTCCCCATAGTTTCACAGATGTCCCAATAGTTTCACAGATGTCCCAGTAGTTTTACAGATATCCCAGTAGGTTAACAGATGTCCCCATAGTTTCACAGATGTACCAGTAGTTTCACAGATGTCCCAATAGTTTCACAGATGTCCCAATAGTTTCACACATTTCCCAATAGTTTCACATATGTCCCAGTAGTTTTACAGATGTCCCAATAGTTTCACATATGTCCCATTAGTTTCACAGATGTCCCCATAGTTTCACAGATGTCCCAATAGTTTCACATATGTCCCATTAGTTTCACAGATGTCCCCATAGTTTCACAGATGTCCCAATAGTTTCACAGATGTCCCAATAGTTTCACAGATGTCCCAATAGGTTCACAGATGTCCCAGTAGTTTCACAGATCACCCAGTAGTTTCACAGATGCCCCAATAGTTTCACATATGTCCCATTAGTTTCACAGATGTCCCAATAGTTTCACAGATGTCCCAATAAGTTCACATATGTCCCAGTAATTTCACAGATCACCCAGTTGTTTCAAAGATGCCCCAATAGTTTCACATATGTCCCATTAGTTTCACAGATGTCCCCATAGTTTCACAGATGTCCCAATAATTTAACAGATGTACCAGTAGTTTCACAGATGTCCCAATAGTTTAACAGATGTCCCAAACAGTTTCACAGATGTCCCAATAGGTTCACAGATGTCCCAGTAGTTTCACAGATCACCCAGTAGTTTCACAGATGCCCCAATAGTTTCACATATGTCCCATTAGTTTCACAGATGTCCCAATAGTTTCACAGATGTCCCAATAAGTTCACATATGTCCCAGTAATTTCACAGATCACCCAGTTGTTTCAAAGATGCCCCAATAGTTTCACATATGTCCCATTAGTTTCACAGATGTCCCCATAGTTTCACAGATGTCCCAATAATTTAACAGATGTACCAGTAGTTTCACAGATGTCCCAATAGTTTAACAGATGTCCCAAACAGTTTCACAGATGTCCCAATAGTTTCACAGATGTCCCAGTTGTTTCACAGATGTCTCAATAGTTTCATAGATGTCCCAATAGTTTCACAGATGTCCCAATAGGTTCACATATGTCTCAGTAGTTTTACAGATGTCCCAGTAGATTCACAGATGTCCCAATGGTTCAACAGATGTCCCGGTAGTTTAACAGATGTCCCAGTAGTTTCACAGATGTCCCAGTAGGTTAGCAGATGTCCCCATAGTTTCACAGATGTCCCAATAGTTTCACAGATGTCCCAGTAGTTTTACAGATATCCCAGTAGGTTAACAGATGTCCCCATAGTTTCACAGATGTACCAGTAGTTTCACAGATGTCCCAATAGTTTCATAGATGTCCCAATAGTTTCACACATTTCCCAATAGTTTCACATATGTCCCAGTAGTTTTACAGATGTCCCAATAGTTTCACATATGTCCCATTAGTTTCACAGATGTCCCCATAGTTTCACAGATGTCCCAATAGTTTCACATATGTCCCATTAGTTTCACAGATGTCCCCATAGTTTCACAGATGTCCCAATAGTTTCACAGATGTCACAATAGTTTCACAGATGTCCCAATAGGTTCACAGATGTCCCAGTAGTTTCACAGATCACCCAGTAGTTTCACAGATGCCCCAATAGTTTCACATATGTCCCATTAGTTTCACAGATGTCCCCATAGTTTCACAGATGTCCCAATAGTTTCACATATGTCCCATTAGTTTCACAGATGTCCCCATAGTTTCACAGATGTCCCAATAATTTAACAGATGTACCAGTAGTTTCACAGATGTCCCAATAGTTTAACAGATGTCCCAAACAGTTTCACAGATGTCCCAATAGTTTAACAGATGTCCCAGTTGTTTCACAGATGTCTCAATAGTTTCACAGATGTCCCAATAGTTTCACAGATGTCCCAATAGGTTCACATATGTCCCAGTAGTTTTACAGATGTCCCAGTAGATTCACAGATGTCCCAATGGTTCAACAGATGTCCCAGTAGTTTAACAGATGTCCCAGTAGTTTCACAGATGTCCCAGTAGGTTAACATGTCCCCATAGTTTCACAGATGTCCCAATAGTTTAACAGATGTCCCAGTAGTTTTACAGATATCCCAGTAGGTTAACAGATGTCCCCATAGTTTCATAGATGTACCAGTAGTTTCACAGATGTCCCAATAGTTTCACAGATGTCCCAATATTTTCACACATTTCCCAATAGTTTCACATATGTCCCAGTAGTTTTACAGATGTCCCAGTAGATTCACAGATGTCCCAATGGTTCAACAGATGTCCCAGTAGTTTAACAGATGTCCCAGTAGTTTCACAGATGTCCCAGTAGGTTAACATGTCCCCATAGTTTCACAGATGTCCCAATAGTTTAACAGATGTCCCAGTAGTTTTACAGATATCCCAGTAGGTTAACAGATGTCCCCATAGTTTCACAGATGTACCAGTAGTTTCACAGATGTCCCAATAGTTTCACAGATGTCCCAATAGTTTCACACATTTCCCAATAGTTTCACATATGTCCCAGTAGTTTTACAGATGTCCCAATAGTTTCACATATGTCCCATTAGTTTAACAGATGTCCCCATAGTTTCACAGATGTCCCAATAGTTTCACATATGTCCCATTAGTTTCACAGATGTCCCCATAGTTTCACAGATGTCCCAATAGTTTAACAGATGTCCCAGTAGTTTTACAGATATCCCAGTAGGTTAACAGATGTCCCAATAGTTTCACAGATGTACCAGTAGTTTCACAGATGTCCCAATAGTTTCACAGATGTCCCAATAGTTTCACACATTTCCCAATAGTTTCACATATGTCCCAGTAGTTTTACAGATGTCCCAATAGTTTCACATATGTCCCATTAGTTTAACAGATGTCCCAATAGTTTCACATATGTCCCATTAGTTTCACAGATGTCCCCATAGTTTCACAGATGTCCCAATAGTTTCACAGATGTCCCAATAGTTTCACAGATGTCCCAATAGGTTCACAGATGTCCCAGTAGTTTCACAGATCACCCAGTAGTTTCACAGATGCCCCAATAGTTTCACATATGTCCCATTAGTTTCACAGATGTCCCCATAGTTTCACAGATGTCCCAATAATTTCACAGATGTACCAGTAGTTTCACAGATGTCCCAATAGTTTAACAGATGTCCCAAATAGTTTCACAGATGTCCCAATAGTTTCACAGATGTCCCAGGAGTTTAACAGATGTGCCAATAGTTTAACAGATGTCCCAGTTGTTTCACAGATGTCTCAATACTTTCACAGATGTCCCAATAGTTTCACAGATGTCCCAATAGTTTCACATATGTCCCAGTAGTTTTACAGATGTCCCAGTAGATTCACAGATGTCCCAATAGTTCAACAGATGTCCCAGTAGTTTAACAGATGTCCCAGTAGTTTCACAGATGTCCCAGTAGGTTAACAGATGTCCCCATAAATTTCGATTTAAAGCTTTCGTGACTGCAATGATTCATCTTCTTTGGTTCTTTGGGTAAAGTCACGTAGAATGAGAATAAAATAATAAATTGATAAAATAAAATAACACAATAATATTCTCACGACGTTTCGGCCACAACACAAGCGGCCTTCATCAGGTGAATGGAGCGAGACTGTCTGGTAGGACAGCGCTCGAGTGAGAGAGCCACGTTCAGATCACGGCTTTTTAAGCTGTGTGAGAGGAACAAAGAGCCTTGACGAAGGAATTAGCATAAAATTTAGCATTGAAATGGCTGAATGATTAGCTTGTGACTGGTCACAGAAATAGCTATGTTAAAAGTTAAAGCATACACATCCGCAGAGGCACCTATTGTTAAAAGGAATTAGCATAGAATTTAGCATTGAAATAGCTAAATTAAGGCATACACATCCGCAGAGGCACCCCTTGATAATGGGATTAGCATAGAATTTAGCATTGAAATGGCTGAGTGATTTGCTTGTAACTGCTACAGAAATAGTTACGTTGAAGTCAGAGCATACACATTCACCGAGGCACTTAGTACAAATCAAACAGGAGAATTTAGCATTGAAATAACTAGGCGAATTTAGCATTGAAATAACTGGGTAATTTGCTAGTGACTGGTCACAGAAATGACTACACATCTGAGCTATTCACAGTACTATATAGTGAACCAATAAAAACTAAAATATAAATTACCTTCATGTTATCAATAAACTCTATATTCTCCAATCAGCTAAGCTACCAACCATAAGTCGTTATATATCACAATGCTATATGGCGAAAAAATGGGTGGATTCTTACCCTCAAATTTCCGTACCACGGATAGCTACGGGCCCCGTTCAGACGGACGAGTTCGTCCATGGTCGGAACAGAGGAGGGGGAGAGAGACAGCTGCGAAGCCCTAGTATACTCCATGTTGTAAACCATACCATTAACCGTGGTGTGAGAGGTATTAAGAGGCAATGCTGGCGAAAGAGCTGCGGTCTGAAGGTCATCGTAAAATTACAATTAATTAAGAACAGAAATGATTTAACACATCTTTCCAGTGGTTACTAAGCCTGAATCCATCTTCTCGGTTGAAATTGTCTCTGTGCTTGTATATGTGAATGGCCTCATGAACGAATCTCTCATGGTAGCCAGTTGGTTTGCAAAGAACCTCCGTCTTGGAGAAGTCAATGTCATGTGAGCCCACTGAATTGTAACAGTGATCTGCCACGGCAGAGGAGTTCGTCTTACCGTGTTTCAAGTCTGCTTTATGTTCGCGGATGCGGTCCGAGATATGTCTTTTGGTTTCTCCAATGTAGCTACTACCACAGAGGCACTTTAGTTTGTAAACGCCCGGGTACTGTATGTCTGGAAGAGCATCTTTTACAGATGGAACTAAATCACGGATTTTGTGTACTGTGTTGAATCGGACCTGGATCTTGTGTTTATTCAGGATTTTGGAGATCTTTTTAGTGACCCCTGCAATGTAGGGTAAGGTGATGGTTTTGAGTGGCTCCACAAGAGGATCCTTCTTCATGACTGGAGTGATGGCTTTGCGGATTGTGTAGTCGGAGTAGCCATTAGCCCTGAGAGCCTGGTGTACGTGCTTGAGTTCACTGGTAATGTGTTCCTGGTCGGAAATGCATTGGGCTCTATGGTATAGAGTCTTGATGAGGCAGTTCTTCTGGGATGGATGGTGGTGGGAATCCGGTTTCAAGTAAGCATCTGTATGGGTAGCTTTCCTGTAGACAGAGTGGCTCATTGAACCATCATGTCTCCTTTTAATTAAGACATCCAGAAAGGGTAGTTTGCCATCTTTTTCGACCTCCATGGTAAATCTGATGGCTGGGTGTATGGAATTGATGTGGTCGCGGAATTGGTCTAGAGCAGGCTGGCCATGTGGCCAGATGACAAAGGTGTCATCAACGTACCTCTTCCATAAGGTCGGGCGTAGAGTGGCAGTCTGGATGGCGTCAGTTTCAAATTTTTCCATGAATACGTTGGCTACAACCGGAGATAAGGGGGAGCCCATTGGGGTGCCCTCAGTTTGTTTGTAGAAAGTTCCATTCCAGGTGAAGTATGTGTTGGTTAAGCAATGTCTCACCAGGGGGGGTACATCAGTATGCAGTCCTTGATGAACCAGGTCTTCAATGATAGCGATGGTGTCAGGTACCGGGACTTTGGTGAACAAGGACACCACATCAAAACTGACAAGCAGGTCGTTTGGGGACAGGGAAATGTCTTTGATTGTCGATACCAGGTGAGTAGAATTTAGTACCGCAGAGGTGGTTTTTCCAGTGAAAGGTCGCAGTATATCAGCCAGAAAACGTGCCAGTTTGTAGGTGGGGGAGCTGATAGTAGAGACGATGGGACGAAGGGGTGTATCTTCTTTGTGTATCTTTGGAAGGCCATATAATCTTGGTGGTCTGGCAGCAGAGGGTTTCAACAAGAACTGTTTGTTCTCATCAATTAATGATGTTGAATCAGAGATAATTTTGTTCGTTTTGGTGACCAGGCTGTTGGTGGGATCTCTTTTTATTTTTGTATAGCTGCCATCGTTGAGTAGTTCTTGAATTTTGTTGTTATATTCTGTTTTGTCCATGATGACAGTGGCATTGCCTTTGTCGGCTGAGAGAACGACAATATCATCCCTCTTTTTTAATTGAGATAATTCAAAACGTTCGTCTTTGCTGATGTTGCTAGGTGGCAACTTAGCGTTTTGAGGGTTGCAGCGATTTCAGATCTTGCTACGTCTGCAGAGATGTGACTCAAGCCCTTGAGTGCAACGTCGACATTGGCAATGATATCATTAACCGGTAAGTGTCTCGGTGTGACAGCAAAGTTTAGACCTTTAGCTAAAACGGATTTCAGACCATCAGAAATGGAACTGTTACTGCGATTAATTACGACTTTGTTGACGTCTATCTTTTCGGTGTGTGGATCCGATTTTTTGCTGGAGAGGTGGAGAACTGGCTACCATGAGAGATTCGTTCATGAGGCCATTCACATATACAAGCACAGAGACAATTTCAACCGAGAAGATGGATTCAGGCTTAGTAACCACTGGAAAGATGTGTTAAGTCATTTCTGTTCTTAATTAATTGTAATTTTACGATGACCTTCAGACCGCAGCTCTTTCGCCAGCATTGCCTCTTAATACCTCTCACACCACGGTTAATGGTATGGTTTACAACATGGAGTATACTAGGGCTTCGCAGCTGTCTCTCTCCCCCTCCTCTGTTCCGACCATGGACGAACTCGTCCGTCTGAACGGGGCCCGTAGCTATCCGTGGTACGGAAATTTGAGGGTAAGAATCCACCCATTTTTTCGCCATATAGCATTGTGATATATAACGACTTATGGTTGGTAGCTTAGCTGATTGGAGAATATAGAGTTTATTGATAACATGAAGGTAATTTATATTTTAGTTTTTATTGGTTCACTATATAGTACTGTGAATAGCTCAGATTTGTAGTCATTTCTGTGACCAGTCACTAGCAAATCACCCAGTTATTTCAATGCTAAATTCGCCTAGTTATTTCAATGCTAAATTCTCCTGTTTTGATTTGTACTAAGTGCCTCGGTGAATGTGTATGCTCTGACTTCAACGTAACTATTTCTGTAGCAGTTACAAGCGAATCACTCAGCCATTTCAATGCTAAATTCTATGCTAATCCCATTATCAAGGGGTGCCTCTGCGGATGTGTATGCCTTAATTTAGCTATTTCAATGCTAAATTCTATGCTAATTCCTTTTAACAATGGGTGCCTCTGCGGATGTGTATGCTTTAACTTTTAACATAGCTATTTCTGTGACCAGTCACAAGGTAATCATTCAGCCATTTCAATGCAAAATTTTATGCTAATTCCTTCGTCAAGGCTCTTTGTTCCTCTCACACAGCTTAAAAAGCCGTGATCTGAACGTGGCTCTCTCACTCCAGCGCTGTCCTACCAGACAGTCTCGCTCCCTTCACCTGATGAAGGCCGCTTGTGTTGTGGCCGAAACGTCGTGAGAATATTATTGTGTTATTTTATTTTATCAATTTATTATTTTATTCTCATTCTACGTGACTTTACCGAAAGAACCAAAGAAGAGATGTCCCCATAGTTTCACAGATGTCCCAATAGTTTCACAGATGTCCCAATAGGTTCACATATGTCCCAGTAGTTTCACAGATGCCCCAATAGTTTCACATATGTCCCATTAGTTTCACAGATGTCGCCATAGTTTCACAGATGTCCCAATAATTTCACAGATGTACCAGTAGTTTCACAGATGTCCCAATAGTTTAACAGATGTCCCAAATAGTTTCACAGATGTCCCAATAGATTCACAGATGTCCCAATAGTTTCACAGATTTCCCAATAGTTTCACAGATGTCCCAATAGTTTCACAGATGTCCCAGAAGTTTTACAGATATTCCAGTAGGTTAACAGATGTCCCCATAGTTTCACAGATGTCCCAATAGTTTCAAAGATGTCCCAGTAGTTTTACAGATGTCCCGGTAGTTTCACAGATGATCCCAGTAGATTCACAGATGCCCCAATAGTTTCACATATGTCCCATTAGTTTCACAGATGTCCCCATAGTTTCACAGATGTCCCAATAGTTTCACAGATGTCCCAATAGTTTCACAGATGTCCCAATAAGTTCACATATGTCCCAGTAGTTTCACAGATCACCCAGTCGTTTCACAGATGCCCCAGAAGTTTAACAGATGTCCCAATAGTTTAACAGATGTCCCAGTTGTTTCATAGATGTCTCAATAGTTTCACAGATGTCCCAATAGTTTCACAGATGTCCCAATAGGTTCACATATGTCCCAGTAGTTTTACAGATGTCCCAGTAGATTCACAGATGTCCCAATAGTTCAACAGATGTCCCAGTAGTTTAACAGATGTCCCAGTAGTTTCACAGATGTCCCAGTAGGTTAACAGATGTCCCCATAGTTTCACAGATGTCCCAATAGTTTTACAGATGTACCAGTAGTTTTACAGATATCCCAGTAGGTTAACAGATGTCCCCATAGTTTCACAGATGTACCAGTAGTTTCACAGATGTCCCAATAGTTTCACAGATGTCCCAATAGTTTCACACATTTCCCAATAGTTTCACATATGTCCCAGTAGTTTTACAGATGTCCCAATAGTTTCACATATGTCCCATTAGTTTCACAGATGTCCCCATAGTTTCACAGATGTCCCAATAGTTTCAGACATGTCCCATTAGTTTCACAGATGTCCCCATAGTTTCACAGATGTCCCAATAGTTTCACAGATGTCCCAATAGTTTCACAGATGTCCCAATAGGTTCACATATGTCCCAGTAGTTTTACAGATGTCCCAGTAGATTCACAGATGTCCCAATAGTTCAACAGATGTCCCAGTAGTTTAACAGATGTCCCAGTAGTTTCACAGATGTCCCAGTAGGTTAACAGATGTCCCCATAGTTTCACAGATGTCCCAATAGTTTCACAGATGTCCCAATAGGTTCACATATGTCCCAGTAGTTTCACAGATGCCCCAATAGTTTCACATATGTCCCATTAGTTTCACAGATGTCCCCATAGTTTCACAGATGTCCCAATAATTTCACAGATGTACCAGTAGTTTCACAGATGTCCCAATAGTTTAACAGATGTCCCAAATAGTTTCACAGATGTCCCAATAGATTCACATATGTCCCAATAGTTTCACAGATTTCCCAATAGTTTCACAGATGTCCTAATAGTTTCACAGATGTCCCAGAAGTTTTACAGATATTCCAGTAGGTTAACAGATGTCCCCATAGTTTCACAGATGTCCCAATAGTTTCAAAGATGTCCCAGTAGTTTTACAGATGTCCCGCTAGTTTCACAGATGATCCCAGTAGTTTCACAGATGCCCCAATAGTTTCACATATGTCCCATTAGTTTCACAGATGTCCCCATAGTTTCACAGATGTCCCAATAATTTCACAGATGTCCCAATAGTTTCACAGATGTCCCAATAAGTTCACATATGTCCCAGTAGTTTCACAGATCACCCAGTCGTTTCACAGATGCCCCAATAGTTTCACATATGTCCCATTAGTTTCACAGATGTCCCCATAGTTTCACAGATGTCCCAATAATTTAACAGATGTACCAGTAGTTTCACAGATGTCCCAATAGTTTAACAGATGTCCCAAATAGTTTCACAGATGTCCCAATAGTTTCACAGATTTCCCAGAAGTTTAACAGATGTCCCAATAGTTTAACAGATGTCCCAGTTGTTTCATAGATGTCTCAATAGTTTCACAGATGTCCCAATAGTTTCACAGATGTCCCAATAGGTTCACATATGTCCCAGTAGTTTTACAGATGTCCCAGTAGATTCACAGATGTCCCAATAGTTCAACAGATGTCCCATTAGTTTTACAGATGTCCCAGTAGTTTCACAGATGTCCCAGTAGGTTAACAGATGTCGCCATAGTTTCACAGATGTCCCAATAGTTTCACAGATGTCCCAGTAGTTTTACAGATATCCCAGTAGGTTAACAGATGTCCCCATAGTTTCACAGATGTACCAGTAGTTTCACAGATGTCCCAATAGTTTCACAGATGCCCCAATAGTTTCACACATTTCCCAATAGTTTCACATATGTCCCAGTAGTTTTACAGATGTCCCAATAGTTTCACAGATGTCCCAATAGGTTCACATATGTCCCAGTAGTTTTACAGATGTCTCAGTAGATTCACAGATGTCCCAATAGTTCAACAGATGTCCCAGTAATTTAACAGATGTCCCAGTAGTTTCACAGATGTCCCAGTAGGTTAACAGATGTCCCCATAATTTCACAGATGTCCCAATAGTTTCACAGATGTCCCAGTAGTTTTACAGATATCCCAGTAGGTTAATAGATGTCCCCATAGTTTCACAGATGTACCAGTAGTTTCACAGATGTCCCAATAGTTTCACACATTTCCCAATAGTTTCACATATGTCCCAGTAGTTTTACAGATGTCCCAATAGTTTCACATATGTCCCATTAGTTTCACAGATGTCCCCATAGTTTCACAGATGTCCCAATAGATTCACATATGTCCCAGTAGTTTTACAGATGTCCCAGTAGATTCACAGATGTCCCAATAGTTCCACAGATGTCCCAATAGGTTCACATATGTCCCAGTAGTTTTACAGATGTCCCAGTAGATTCACAGATGTCCCAATAGTTCAACAGATGTCCCAGTAGTTTAACAGATGTCCCAGTAGTTTCACAGATGTCCCAGTAGGTTAACAGATGTCCCCATAGTTTCACAGATGTCCCAATAGTTTCACAGATGTCCCAGTAGTTTTACAGATATCCCAGTAGGTTAACAGATGTCCCCATAGTTTCACAGATGTACCAGTAGTTTCACAGATGTCCCAATAGTTTCACACATTTCCCAATAGTTTCACATATGTCCCAGTAGTTTTACAGATGTCCCAATAGGTTCACATATGTCCCAGTAGTTTCACAGATGCCCCAATAGTTTCACATATGTCCCATTAGTTTCACAGATGTCCCCATAGTTTCACAGATGTCCCAATAATTTCACAGATGTACCAGTAGTTTCACAGATGTCCCAATAGTTTAACAGATGTCCCAAATAGTTTCACAGATGTCCCAATAGATTCACAGATGTCCCAATAGTTTCACAGATTTCCCAATAGTTTCACAGATGTCCCAATAGTTTCACAGATGTCCCAGAAGTTTTACAGATATTCCAGTAGGTTAACAGATGTCCCCATAGTTTCACAGATGTCCAAATAGTTTCAAAGATGTCCCAGTAGTTTTACAGATGTCCCGCTAGTTTCACAGATGATCCCAGTAGTTTCACAGATGCCCCAATAGTTTCACATATGTCCCATTAGTTTCACAGATGTCCCCATAGTTTCACAGATGTCCCAATAATTTCACAGATGTCCCAATAGTTTCACAGATGTCCCAATAAGTTCACATATGTCCCAGTAGTTTCACAGATCACCCAGTCGTTTCACAGATGCCCCAATAGTTTCACATATGTCCCATTAGTTTCACAGATGTCCCCATAGTTTCACAGATGTCCCAATAATTTAACAGATGTACCAGTAGTTTCACAGATGTCCCAATAGTTTAACAGATGTCCCAAATAGTTTCACAGATGTCCCAATAGTTTCACAGATGTCCCAGAAGTTTAACAGATGTCCCAATAGTTTAACAGATGTCCCAGTTGTTTAATAGATGTCTCAATAGTTTCACAGATGTCCCAATAGTTTCACAGATGTCCCAATAGGTTCACATATGTCCCAGTAGTTTTACAGATGTCCCAGTAGATTCACAGATGTCCCAATAGTTCAACAGATGTCCCAGTAGTTTTACAGATGTCCCAGTAGTTTCACAGATGTCCCAGTAGGTTAACAGATGTCCCCATAGTTTCACAGATGTCCCAATAGTTTCACAGATGTCCCAGTAGTTTTACAGATATCCCAGTAGGTTAACAGATGTCCCCATAGTTTCACAGATGTACCAGTAGTTTCACAGATGTCCCAATAGTTTCACAGATGTCCCAATAGTTTCACACATTTCCCAATAGTTTCACATATGTCCCAGTAGTTTTACAGATGTCCCAATAGTTTCACAGATGTCCCAATAGGTTCACATATGTCCCAGTAGTTTTACAGATGTCCCAGTAGATTCACAGATGTCCCAATAGTTCAACAGATGTCCCAGTAATTTAACAGATGTCCCAGTAGTTTCACAGATGTCCCAGTAGGTTAACAGATGTCCCCATAGTTTCACAGATGTCCCAATAGTTTCACAGATGTCCCAGTAGTTTTACAGATATCCCAGTAGGTTAACAGATGTCCCCATAGTTTCACAGATGTACCAGTAGTTTCACAGATGTCCCAATAGTTTCACACATTTCCCAATAGTTTCACATATGTCCCAGTAGTTTTACAGATGTCCCAATAGTTTCACATATGTCCCATTAGTTTCACAGATGTCCCCATAGTTTCACAGATGTCCCAATAGATTCACATATGTCCCAGTAGTTTTACAGATGTCCCAGTAGATTCACAGATGTCCCAATAGTTTCACAGATGTCCCAATAGGTTCACATATGTCCCAGTAGTTTTACAGATGTCCCAGTAGATTCAAAGATGTCCCAATAGTTCAACAGATGTCCCAGTAGTTTAACAGATGTCCCAGTAGTTTCACAGATGTCCCAGTAGGTTAACAGATGTCCCCATAGTTTCACAGATGTCCCAATAGTTTCACAGATGTCCCAGTAGTTTTACAGATATCCCAGTAGGTTAACAGATGTCCCCATAGTTTCACAGATGTACCAGTAGTTTCACAGATGTCCCAATAGTTTCACAGATGTCCCAATAGTTTCACACATTTCCCAATAGTTTCACATATGTCCCAGTAGTTTTACAGATGTCCCAATAGTTTCACAGATGTCCCAATAGGTTCACATATGTCCCAGTAGTTTTACAGATGTCCCAGTAGATTCACAGATGTCCCAATAGTTCAACAGATGTCCCAGTAATTTAACAGATGTCCCAGTAGTTTCACAGATGTCCCAGTAGGTTAACAGATGTCCCCATAGTTTCACAGATGTCCCAATAGTTTCACAGATGTCCCAGTAGTTTTACAGATATCCCAGTAGGTTAACAGATGTCCCCATAGTTTCACAGATGTACCAGTAGTTTCACAGATGTCCCAATAGTTTCACACATTTCCCAATAGTTTCACATATGTCCCAGTAGTTTTACAGATGTCCCAATAGTTTCACATATGTCCCATTAGTTTCACAGATGTCCCCATAGTTTCACAGATGTCCCAATAGATTCACATATGTCCCAGTAGTTTTACAGATGTCCCAGTAGATTCACAGATGTCCCAATAGTTTCACAGATGTCCCAATAGGTTCACATATGTCCCAGTAGTTTTACAGATGTCCCAGTAGATTCACAGATGTCCCAATAGTTCAACAGATGTCCCAGTAGTTTAACAGATGTCCCAGTAGTTTCACAGATGTCCCAGTAGGTTAACAGATGTCCCCATAGTTTCACAGATGTCCCAATAGTTTCACAGATGTCCCAGTAGTTTTACAGATATCCCAGTAGGTTAACAGATGTCCCCATAGTTTCACAGATGTACCAGTAGTTTCACAGATGTCCCAATAGTTTCACATATGTCCCAGTAGTTTTACAGATGTCCCAATAGTTTCACATATGTCCCATTAGTTTCACAGATGTCCCCATAGTTTCACAGATGTCCCAATAGATTCACATATGTCCCAGTAGTTTTACAGATGTCCCAGTAGATTCACAGATGTCCCAATAGTTCAACAGATGTCCCAGTAGTTTAACAGATGTCCCAGTAGTTTCACAGATGTCCCAGTAGGTTAACAGATGTCCCCATAGTTTCACAGATGTCCCAATAGTTTCACAGATGTCCCAATAGGTTCACATATGTCCCAGTAGTTTCACAGATGCCCCAATAGTTTCACATATGTCCCATTAGTTTCACAGATGTCGCCATAGTTTCACAGATGTCCCAATAATTTCACAGATGTACCAGTAGTTTCACAGATGTCCCAATAGTTTAACAGATGTCCCAAATAGTTTCACAGATGTCCCAATAGATTCACAGATGTCCCAATAGTTTCACAGATTTCCCAATAGTTTCACAGATGTCCCAATAGTTTCACAGATGTCCCAGAAGTTTTACAGATATTCCAGTAGGTTAACAGATGTCCCCATAGTTTCACAGATGTCCCAATAGTTTCAAAGATGTCCCAGTAGTTTTACAGATGTCCCGGTAGTTTCACAGATGATCCCAGTAGTTTCACAGATGCCCCAATAGTTTCACATATGTCCCATTAGTTTCACAGATGTCCCCATAGTTTCACAGATGTCCCAATAGTTTCACAGATGTCCCAATAGTTTCACAGATGTCCCAATAAGTTCACATATGTCCCAGTAGTTTCACAGATCACCCAGTCGTTTCACAGATGCCCCAATAGTTTCACATATGTCCCATTAGTTTCACAGATGTCCGCATAGTTTCACAGATGTCCCAATAATTTAACAGATGTACCAGTAGTTTCACAGATGTCCCAATACTTTAACAGATGTCCCAAATAGTTTCACAGATGTCCCAATAGTTGCACAGATGTCCCAGAAGTTTAACAGATGTCCCAATAGTTTAACAGATGTCCCAGTTGTTTCATAGATGTCTCAATAGTTTCACAGATGTCCCAATAGTTTCACAGATGTCCCAATAGGTTCACATATGTCCCAGTAGTTTTACAGATGTCCCAGTAGATTCACAGATGTCCCAATAGTTCAACAGATGTCCCAGTAGTTTAACAGATGTCCCAGTAGTTTCACAGATGTCCCAGTAGGTTAACAGATGTCCCCATAGTTTCACAGATGTCCCAATAGTTTTACAGATGTACCAGTAGTTTTACAGATATCCCAGTAGGTTAACAGATGTCCCCATAGTTACCCAGATGTACCAGTAGTTTCACAGATGTCCCAATAGTTTCACACATTTCCCAATAGTTTCACATATGTCCCAGTAGTTTTACAGATGTCCCAATAGTTTCACATATGTCCCATTAGTTTCACAGATGTCCCCATAGTTTCACAGATGTCCCAATAGTTTCACATATGTCCCATTAGTTTCACAGATGTCCCCATAGTTTCACAGATGTCCCAATAGCTTCACAGATGTCCCAATAGTTTCACAGATGTCCCAATAGGTTCACATATGTCCCAGTAGTTTTACAGATGTCCCAGTAGATTCACAGATGTCCCAATAGTTCAACAGATGTCGCAGTAGTTTAACAGATGTCCCAGTAGTTTCACAGATGTCCCAGTAGGTTAACAGATGTCCCCATAGTTTCACAGATGTCCCAATAGTTTCAAAGATGTCCCAGTAGTTTTACAGATGTCCCGCTAGTTTCACAGATGATCCCAGTAGTTTCACAGATGCCCCAATAGTTTCACATATGTCCCCTTAGTTTCACAGATGTCCCCATAGTTTCACAGATGTCCCAATAGTTTCACAGATGTCCCAATAGTTTCACAGATCACCCAGTCGTTTCACAGATGCCCCAATAGTTTCACATATGTCCCATTAGTTTCACAGATGTCCCCATAGTTTCACAGATGTCCCAATAATTTAACAGATGTACCAGTAGTTTCACAGATGTCCCAATAGTTTAACAGATGTCCCAAATAGTTTCACAGATGTCCCAATAGGTTCACATATGTCCCAGTAGTTTTACAGATGTCCCAGTAGATTCACAGATGTCCCAATAGTTCAACAGATGTCCCCATAGTTTCACAGATGTCCCAATAGTTTAACAGATGTCCCAGTAGTTTTACAGATATCCCAGTAGGTTAACAGATGTCCCCATAGTTTCACAGATGTACCAGTAGTTTAACAGATGTCCCAATAGTTTCACAGATGTCCCAATAGTTTCACACATTTCCCAATAGTTTCACATATGTCCCAGTAGTTTTACAGATGTCCCAATAGTTTCACATATGTCCCATTAGTTTCACAGATGTCCCCATAGTTTCACAGATGTCCCAATAGTTTCACATATGTCCCATTAGTTTCACAGATGTCCCCATAGTTTCACAGATGTCCCAATAGTTTCACAGATGTCCCAATAGTTTCACAGATGTCTCAATAGGTTCACATATGTCCCAGTAGATTCACAGATCACCCGTAGTTTCACAGATGCCCCAATAGTTTCACATATGTCCCATTAGTTTCACAGATGTCCCCATAGTTTCACAGATGTCCCAATAATTTCACAGATGTCCCAAATAGTTTCACAGATGTCCCAATAGTTTCACAGATGTCCCCATAGTTTAACAGATGTCCCAAATAGTTTCACAGATGTCTCAATAGTTTCACAGATGTCCCAGGAGTTTAACAGATGTCCCAATAGTTTAACAGATGTCCCAGTTGTTTCACAGATGTCTCAATAGTTTCACAGATGTCCCAATAGTTTCACAGATGTCCCAATAGATTCACATATGTTCCAGTAGTTTTACAGATGTCCCAGTAGTTTCACAGATGTCCCAATAATTTAACAGATGTACCAGTAGTTTCACAGATGTCCCAATAGTTTAACAGATGTCCCAAATAGTTTCACAGATGTCCCAATAGGTTCACATATGTCCCAGTAGTTTTACAGATGTCCCAGTAGATTCACAGATGTCCCAATAGTTCAACAGATGTCCCCATAGTTTCACAGATGTCCCAATAGTTTAACAGATGTCCCAGTAGTTTTACAGATATCCCAGTAGGTTAACAGATGTCCCCATAGTTTCACAGATGTACCAGTAGTTTAACAGATGTCCCAATAGTTTCACAGATGTCCCAATAGTTTCACACATTTCCCAATAGTTTCACATATGTCCCAGTAGTTTTACAGATGTCCCAATAGTTTCACATATGTCCCATTAGTTTCACAGATGTCCCCATAGTTTCACAGATGTCCCAATAGTTTCACATATGTCCCATTAGTTTCACAGATGTCCCCATAGTTTCACAGATGTCCCAATAGTTTCACAGATGTCCCAATAGTTTCACAGATGTCTCAATAGGTTCACATATGTCCCAGTAGATTCACAGATCACCCGTAGTTTCACAGATGCCCCAATAGTTTCACATATGTCCCATTAGTTTCACAGATGTCCCCATAGTTTCACAGATGTCCCAATAATTTCACAGATGTCCCAAATAGTTTCACAGATGTCCCAATAGTTTCACAGATGTCCCCATAGTTTAACAGATGTCCCAAATAGTTTCACAGATGTCTCAATAGTTTCACAGATGTCCCAGGAGTTTAACAGATGTCCCAATAGTTTAACAGATGTCCCAGTTGTTTCACAGATGTCTCAATAGTTTCACAGATGTCCCAATAGTTTCACAGATGTCCCAATAGATTCACATATGTTCCAGTAGTTTTACAGATGTCCCAGTAGATTCACAGATGTCCCAATAGTTCAACAGATGTCCCAGTAGTTTAACAGATGTCCCAGTAGTTTCACAGATGTCCCAGTAGGTTAACAGATATTCCCATAGTTTCACAGATGTCCCAATAGTTTCACAGATGTCCCAATAGGTTCACATATGTCCCAGTAGTTTCACAGATGCCCCAATATTTTCACATATGTCCCATTAGTTGCACAGATGTCCCCATAGTTTCACAGATGTCCCAATAATTTCACAGATGTACCAGTAGTTTCACAGATGTCCCAATAGTTTCACAGATGTCCCAAATAGTTTCACAGATGTCCCAATAGATTCACAGATGTCCCAATAGTTTCACAGATTTCCCAATAGTTTCACAGATGTCCCAATAGTTTCACAGATGTCCCAGAAGTTTTACAGATATTCCAGTAGGTTAACAGATGTCCCCATAGTTTCACAGATGTCCAAATAGTTTCAAAGATGTCCCAGTAGTTTTACAGATGCCCCGCTAGTTTCACAGATGATCCCAGTAGTTTCACAGATGCCCCAATAGTTTCACATATGTCCCATTAGTTTCACAGATGTCCCCATAGTTTCACAGATGTCCCAATAATTTCACAGATGTCCCAATAGTTTCACAGATGTCCCAATAAGTTCACATATGTCCCAGTAGTTTCACAGATCACCCAGTCGTTTCACAGATGCCCCAATAGTTTCACATATGTCCCATTAGTTTCACAGATGTCCCCATAGTTTCACAGATGTCCCAATAATTTAACAGATGTACCAGTAGTTTCACAGATGTCCCAATAGTTTAACAGATGTCCCAAATAGTTTCACAGATGTCCCAATAGTTTCACAGATGTCCCAGTTGTTTAATAGATGTCTCAATAGTTTCACAGATGTCCCAATAGTTTCACAGATGTCCCAATAGGTTCACATATGTCCCAGTAGTTTTACAGATGTCCCAGTAGATTCACAGATGTCCCAATAGTTCAACAGATGTCCCAGTAGTTTTACAGATGTCCCAGTAGTTTCACAGATGTCCCAGTAGGTTAACAGATGTCCCCATAGTTTCACAGATGTCCCAATAGTTTCACAGATGTCCCAGTAGTTTTACAGATATCCCAGTAGGTTAACAGATGTCCCCATAGTTTCACAGATGTACCAGTAGTTTCACAGATGTCCCAATAGTTTCACAGATGTTCCAATAGTTTCACACATTTCCCAATAGTTTCACATATGTCCCAGTAGTTTTACAGATGTCCCAATAGTTTCACAGATGTCCCAATAGGTTCACATATGTCCCAGTAGTTTTACAGATGTCCCAGTAGATTCACAGATGTCCCAATAGTTCAACAGATGTCCCAGTAATTTAACAGATGTCCCAGTAGTTTCACAGATGTCCCAGTAGGTTAACAGATGTCCCCATAGTTTCACAGATGTCCCAATAGTTTCACAGATGTCCCAGTAGTTTTACAGATATCCCAGTAGGTTAACAGATGTCCCCATAGTTTCACAGATGTACCAGTAGTTTCACAGATGTCCCAATAGTTTCACACATTTCCCAATAGTTTCACATATGTCCCAGTAGTTTTACAGATGTCCCAATAGTTTCACATATGTCCCATTAGTTTCACAGATGTCCCCATAGTTTCACAGATGTCCCAATAGATTCACATATGTCCCAGTAGTTTTACAGATGTCCCAGTAGATTCACAGATGTCCCAATAGTTTCACAGATGTCCCAATAGGTTCACATATGTCCCAGTAGTTTTACAGATGTCCCAGTAGATTCACAGATGTCCCAATAGTTCAACAGATGTCCCAGTAGTTTAACAGATGTCCCAGTAGTTTCACAGATGTCCCAGTAGGTTAACAGATGTCCCCATAGTTTCACAGATGTCCCAATAGTTTCACAGATGTCCCAGTAGTTTTACAGATATCCCAGTAGGTTAACAGATGTCCCCATAGTTTCACAGATGTACCAGTAGTTTCACAGATGTCCCAATAGTTTCACACATTTCCCAATAGTTTCACATATGTCCCAGTAGTTTTACAGATGTCCCAATAGTTTCACATATGTCCCATTAGTTTCACAGATGTCCCCATAGTTTCACAGATGTCCCAATAGATTCACATATGTCCCAGTAGTTTTACAGATGTCCCAGTAGATTCACAGATGTCCCAATAGTTCAACAGATGTCCCAGTAGTTTAACAGATGTCCCAGTAGTTTCACAGATGTCCCAGTAGGTTAACAGATGTCCCCATAGTTTCACAGATGTCCCAATAGTTTCACAGATGTCCCAATAGGTTCACATATGTCCCAGTAGTTTCACAGATGCCCCAATAGTTTCACATATGTCCCATTAGTTTCACAGATGTCGCCATAGTTTCACAGATGTCCCAATAATTTCACAGATGTACCAGTAGTTTCACAGATGTCCCAATAGTTTAACAGATGTCCCAAATAGTTTCACAGATGTCCCAATAGATTCACAGATGTCCCAATAGTTTCACAGATTTCCCAATAGTTTCACAGATGTCCCAATAGTTTCACAGATGTCCCAGAAGTTTTACAGATATTCCACTCGGTTAACAGATGTCCCCATAGTTTCACAGATGTCCCAATAGTTTCAAATATGTCCCAGTAGTTTTACAGATGTCCCGGTAGTTTCACAGATGATCCCAGTAGTTTCACAGATGCCCCAATAGTTTCACATATGTCCCATTAGTTTCACAGATGTCCCCATAGTTTCACAGATGTCCCAATAGTTTCACAGATGTCCCAATAGTTTCACAGATGTCCCAATAAGTTCACATATGTCCCAGTAGTTTCACAGATCACCCAGTCGTTTCACAGATGCCCCAATAGTTTCACATATGTCCCATTAGTTTCACAGATGTCCCCATAGTTTCACAGATGTCCCAATAATTTAACAGATGTACCAGTAGTTTCACAGATGTCCCAATACTTTAACAGATGTCCCAAATAGTTTCACAGATGTCCCAATAGTTGCACAGATGTCCCAGAAGTTTAACAGATGTCCCAATAGCTTAACAGATGTCCCAGTTGTTTCATAGATGTCTCAATAGTTTCACAGATGTCCCAATAGTTTCACAGATGTCCCAATAGGTTCACATATGTCCCAGTAGTTTTACAGATGTCCCAGTAGATTCACAGATGTCCCAATAGTTCAACAGATGTCCCAGTAGTTTAACAGATGTCCCAGTAGTTTCACAGATGTCCCAGTAGGTTAACAGATGTCCCCATAGTTTCACAGATGTCCCAATAGTTTTACAGATGTACCAGTAGTTTTACAGATATCCCAGTAGGTTAACAGATGTCCCCATAGTTACCCAGATGTACCAGTAGTTTCACAGATGTCCCAATAGTTTCACACATTTCCCAATAGTTTCACATATGTCCCAGTAGTTTTACAGATGTCCCAATAGTTTCACATATGTCCCATTAGTTTCACAGATGTCCCCATAGTTTCACAGATGTCCCAATAGTTTCACATATGTCCCATTAGTTTCACAGATGTCCCCATAGTTTCACAGATGTCCCAATAGCTTCACAGATGTCCCAATAGTTTCACAGATGTCCCAATAGGTTCACATATGTCCCAGTAGTTTTACAGATGTCCCAGTAGATTCACAGATGTCCCAATAGTTCAACAGATGTCGCAGTAGTTTAACAGATGTCCCAGTAGTTTCACAGATGTCCCAGTAGGTTAACAGATGTCCCCATAGTTTCACAGATGTCCCAATAGTTTCAAAGATGTCCCAGTAGTTTTACAGATGTCCCGCTAGTTTCACAGATGATCCCAGTAGTTTCACAGATGCCCCAATAGTTTCACATATGTCCCCTTAGTTTCACAGATGTCCCCATAGTTTCACAGATGTCCCAATAGTTTCACAGATGTCCCAATAGTTTCACAGATCACCCAGTCGTTTCACAGATGCCCCAATAGTTTCACATATGTCCCATTAGTTTCACAGATGTCCCCATAGTTTCACAGATGTCCCAATAATTTAACAGATGTACCAGTAGTTTCACAGATGTCCCAATAGTTTAACAGATGTCCCAAATAGTTTCACAGATGTCCCAATAGGTTCACATATGTCCCAGTAGTTTTACAGATGTCCCAGTAGATTCACAGATGTCCCAATAGTTCAACAGATGTCCCCATAGTTTCACAGATGTCCCAATAGTTTAACAGATGTCCCAGTAGTTTTACAGATATCCCAGTAGGTTAACAGATGTCCCCATAGTTTCACAGATGTACCAGTAGTTTAACAGATGTCCCAATAGTTTCACAGATGTCCCAATAGTTTCACACATTTCCCAATAGTTTCACATATGTCCCAGTAGTTTTACAGATGTCCCAATAGTTTCACATATGTCCCATTAGTTTCACAGATGTCCCCATAGTTTCACAGATGTCCCAATAGTTTCACATATGTCCCATTAGTTTCACAGATGTCCCCATAGTTTCACAGATGTCCCAATAGTTTCACAGATGTCCCAATAGTTTCACAGATGTCTCAATAGGTTCACATATGTCCCAGTAGATTCACAGATCACCCGTAGTTTCACAGATGCCCCAATAGTTTCACATATGTCCCATTAGTTTCACAGATGTCCCCATAGTTTCACAGATGTCCCAATAATTTCACAGATGTCCCAAATAGTTTCACAGATGTCCCAATAGTTTCACAGATGTCCCCATAGTTTAACAGATGTCCCAAATAGTTTCACAGATGTCTCAATAGTTTCACAGATGTCCCTGGAGTTTAACAGATGTCCCAATAGTTTAACAGATGTCCCAGTTCTTTCACAGATGTCTCAATAGTTTCACAGATGTCCCAATAGTTTCACAGATGTCCCAATAGATTCACATATGTTCCAGTAGATTTACAGATGTCCCAGTAGATTCACAGATGTCCCAATAGTTCAACAGATGTCCCAGTAGTTTAACAGATGTCCCAGTAGTTTCACAGATGTCCCAGTAGGTTAACAGATATTCCCATAGTTTCACAGATGTCCCAATAGTTTCACAGATGTCCCAATAGGTTCACATATGTCCCAGTAGTTTCACAGATGCCCCAATATTTTCACATATGTCCCATTAGTTTCACAGATGTCCCCATAGTTTCACAGATGTCCCAATAATTTCACAGATGTACCAGTAGTTTCACAGATGTCCCAATAGTTTCACAGATGTCCCAATAGTTTCACAGATGTCCCAGAAGTTTTACAGATATTCCAGTAGGTTAACAGATGTCCCCATAGTTTCACAGATGTCCCAATAGTTTCAAAGATGTCCCAGTAGTTTTACAGATGTCCCAGTAGTTTCACAGATGATCCCAGTAGTTTCACAGATGCCCCAATAGTTTCACATATGTCCCATTAGTTGCGCAGATGTCCCCATAGTTTCACAGATGTCCCAATAGTTTCACAGATGTCCCAATAGTTTCACAGATGTCCCAATAAGTTCACATGTCCCACTAGTGTCACAGATCACCCAGTCGTTTCACAGATGCCCCAATAGTTTCACATATGTCCCATTAGTTTCACAGATGTCCCCATAGTTTTACAGATGTCCCAGTAGTTTAACAGATGTCCCAGTAGTTTCACAGATGTCCCAGTAGGTTAACGGATGTCCCCATAGTTTCACAGATGTCCCAATAGTTTCACAGATGTCCCAGTAGTTTTACAGATATCCCAGTAGGTTAACAGATGTCCCCATAGTTTCACAGATGTACCAGTAGTTTCACAGATGTCCCAATAGTTTCACAGATGTCCCAATAGTTTCACACATTTCCCAATAGTTTCACATATGTTCCAGTAGTTTTACAGATGTCCCAATAGTTTCACATATGTCCCATTAGTTTCACAGATGTCCCCATAGTTTCACAGATGTCCCAATAGTTTCACATATGTCCCATTAGTTTCACAGATGTTCCCATAGTTTCACAGATGTCCCCATAGTTTCACAGATGTCCCAATAGTTTCACAGATGTCCCAATAGTTTCACAGATGTCTCAATAGGTTCACATATGTCCCAGTAGATTCACAGATCACCCGTAGTTTCACAGATGCCCCAATAGTTTCACATATGTCCCATTAGTTTCACAGATGTCCCCATAGTTTCACAGATGTCCCAATAATTTCACAGATGTACCAATAGTTTCACAGATGTCTCAATAGGTTCACATATGTCCCAGTAGATTCACAGATCACCCGTAGTTTCACAGATGCCCCAATAGTTTCACATATGTCCCATTAGTTTCACAGATGTCCCAATAGTTTCCCAGATGTCCCAGGAGTTTAACAGATGTCCCAATAGTTCAACAGATGTCCCAGTTGTTTCACAGATGTCTCAATAGTTTCACAGATGTCCCAATAGTTTCACAGATGTCCCAGTAGTTTTACAGATGTCCCGCTAGTTTCACAGATGATCCCAGTAGTTTCACAGATGCCCCAATAGTTTCACATATGTCCCATTAGTTTCACAGATGTCCCCATAGTTTCACAGATGTCCCAATAATTTCACAGATGTCCCAATAGTTTCACAGATGTCTCAATAGGTTCACATATGTCCCAGTAGATTCACAGATCACCCGTAGTTTCACAGATGCCCCAATAGTTTCACATATGTCCCATTAGTTTCACAGATGTCCCAATAGTTTCCCAGATGTCCCAGGAGTTTAACAGATGTCCCAATAGTTCAACAGATGTCCCAGTTGTTTCACAGATGTCTCAATAGTTTCACAGATGTCCCAATAGTTTCACAGATGTCCCAGTAGTTTTACAGATGTCCCGCTAGTTTCACAGATGATCCCAGTAGTTTCACAGATGCCCCAATAGTTTCACATATGTCCCCTTAGTTTCACAGATGTCCCCATAGTTTCACAGATGTCCCAATAGTTTCACAGATGTCCCAATAGTTTCACAGATCACCCAGTCGTTTCACAGATGCCCCAATAGTTTCACATATGTCCCATTAGTTTCACAGATGTCCCCATAGTTTCACAGATGTCCCAATAATTTAACAGATGTACCAGTAGTTTCACAGATGTCCCAATAGTTTAACAGATATCCCAAATAGTTTCACAGATGTCCCAATAGGTTCACATATGTCCCAGTAGTTTTACAGATGTCCCAGTAGATTCACAGATGTCCCAATAGTTCAACAGATGTCCCCATAGTTTCACAGATGTCCCAATAGTTTAACAGATGTCCCAGTAGTTTTACAGATATCCCAGTAGGTTAACAGATGTCCCCATAGTTTCACAGATGTACCAGTAGTTTAACAGATGTCCCAATAGTTTCACAGATGTCCCAATAGTTTCACACATTTCCCAATAGTTTCACATATGTCCCAGTAGTTTTACAGATGTCCCAATAGTTTCACATATGTCCCATTAGTTTCACAGATGTCCCCATAGTTTCACAGATGTCCCAATAGTTTCACATATGTCCCATTAGTTTCACAGATGTCCCCATAGTTTCACAGATGTCCCAATAGTTTCACAGATGTCCCAATAGTTTCACAGATGTCTCAATAGGTTCACATATGTCCCAGTAGATTCACAGATCACCCGTAGTTTCACAGATGCCCCAATAGTTTCACATATGTCCCATTAGTTTCACAGATGTCCCCATAGTTTCACAGATGTCCCAATAATTTCACAGATGTCCCAAATAGTTTCACAGATGTCCCAATAGTTTCACAGATGTCCCCATAGTTTAACAGATGTCCCAAATAGTTTCACAGATGTCTCAATAGTTTCACAGATGTCCCAGGAGTTTAACAGATGTCCCAATAGTTTAACAGATGTCCCAGTTGTTTCACAGATGTCTCAATAGTTTCACAGATGTCCCAATAGTTTCACAGATGTCCCAATAGATTCACATATGTTCCAGTAGTTTTACAGATGTCCCAGTAGATTCACAGATGTCCCAATAGTTCAACAGATGTCCCAGTAGTTTAACAGATGTCCCAGTAGTTTCACAGATGTCCCAGTAGGTTAACAGATATTCCCATAGTTTCACAGATGTCCGAATGGTTTCACAGATGTCCCAATAGGTTCACATATGTCCCAGTAGTTTCACAGATGCCCCAATATTTTCACATATGTCCCATTAGTTTCACAGATGTCCCCATAGTTTCACAGATGTCCCAATA
The DNA here is from genome assembly GCF_048934315.1 of Petromyzon marinus. NCBI lineage: Eukaryota > Metazoa > Chordata > Hyperoartia > Petromyzontiformes > Petromyzontidae > Petromyzon > Petromyzon marinus. The sequence continues at coordinate 2,677,068 of NC_133683.1, forward strand.
ATTTCACAGATGTACCAGTAGTTTCACAGATGTCCCAATAGTTTCACAGATGTCCCAATAGTTTCACAGATGTCCCAGAAGTTTTACAGATATTCCAGTAGGTTAACAGATGTCCCCATAGTTTCACAGATGTCCCAATAGTTTTAAAGATGTCCCAGTAGTTTTACAGATGTCCCAGTAGTTTCACAGATGATCCCAGTAGTTTCACAGATGCCCCAATAGTTTCACATATGTCCCATTAGTTGCACAGATGTCCCCATAGTTTCACAGATGTCCCAATAGTTTCACAGATGTCCCAATAGTTTCACAGATGTCCCAATAAGTTCACATGTCCCACTAGTGTCACAGATCACCCAGTCGTTTCACAGATGCCCCAATAGTTTCACATATGTCCCATTAGTTTCACAGATGTCCCCATAGTTTTACAGATGTCCCAGTAGTTTAACAGATGTCCCAGTAGTTTCACAGATGTCCCAGTAGGTTAACGGATGTCCCCATAGTTTCACAGATGTCCCAATAGTTTCACAGATGTCCCAGTAGTTTTACAGATATCCCAGTAGGTTAACAGATGTCCCCATAGTTTCACAGATGTACCAGTAGTTTCACAGATGTCCCAATAGTTTCACAGATGTCCCAATAGTTTCACACATTTCCCAATAGTTTCACATATGTCCCAGTAGTTTTACAGATGTCCCAATAGTTTCACATATGTCCCATTAGTTTCACAGATGTCCCCATAGTTTCACAGATGTCCCAATAGTTTCACATATGTCCCATTAGTTTCACAGATGTCCCCATAGTTTCACAGATGTCCCCATAGTTTCACAGATGTCCCAATAGTTTCACAGATGTCCCAATAGTTTCACAGATGTCTCCATAGGTTCACATATGTCCCAGTAGATTCACAGATCACCCGTAGTTTCACAGATGCCCCAATAGTTTCACATATGTCCCATTAGTTTCACAGATGTCCCCATAGTTTCACAGATGTCCCAATAATTTCACAGATGTACCAGTAGTTTCACAGATGTCCCAATAGTTTAACAGATGTCCCAAATAGTTTCACAGATGTCCCAATAGTTTCCCAGATGTCCCAGGAGTTTAACAGATGTCCCAATAGTTCAACAGATGTCCCAGTTGTTTCACAGATGTCTCAATAGTTTCACAGATGTCCCAATAGTTTCACAGATGTCCCAATAGATTCACATATGTCCCAGTAGTTTTACAGATGTCCCAGTAGATTCACAGATGTCCCAATAGTTCAACAGATGTCCCAGTAGTTTAACAGATGTCCCAGTAGTTTCACAGATGTCCCAGTAGGTTAACAGATATCCCCATAGTTTCACAGATGTCCCAATAGGTTCACATATGTCCCAGTAGTTTCACAGATGCCCCAATATTTTCACATATGTCCCATTAGTTTCACAGATGTCCCCATAGTTTCACAGATGTCCCAATAATTTCACAGATGTACCAGTAGTTTCACAGATGTCCCAATAGTTTCACAGATGTCCCAATAGTTTCACAGATGTCCCAGAAGTTTTACAGATATTCCAGTAGGTTAACAGATGTCCCCATAGTTTCACAGATGTCCCAATAGTTTCAAAGATGTCCCAGTAGTTTTACAGATGTCCCAGTAGTTTCACAGATGATCCCAGTAGTTTCACAGATGCCCCAATAGTTTCACATATGTCCCATTAGTTGCACAGATGTCCCCATAGTTTCACAGATGTCCCAATAGTTTCACAGATGTCCCAATAGTTTCACAGATGTCCCAATAAGTTCACGTATGTCCCACTAGTGTCACAGATCACCCAGTCGTTTCACAGATGCCCCAATAGTTTCACATATGTCCCATTTGTTTCACAGATGTCCCCATAGTTTTACAGATGTCCCAATAATTTAACAGATGTACCAGTAGTTTCACAGATGTCCCAATAGTTTCACATATGTCCCATTAGTTTCACAGATGTCCCCATAGCTTCACAGATGTCCCAATAGTTTCACAGATGTCCCAATAGTTTCACAGATGTCCCAATAAGTTCACATATGTCCCAGTAGTTTCACAGATCACCCAGTCGTTTCACAGATGCCCCAATAGTTTCACATATGTCCCATTAGTTTCACAGATGTCCCCATAGTTTCACAGATGTCCCAATAATTTCACAGATGTACCAGTAGTTTCACATATGTCCCAATAGTTTCACAGATATCCCAATAGTTCCACAGATGTCCCAGGAGTTTTACAGATATTCCAGTAGGTTAACAGATGTCCCCATAGTTTCACAGATGTCCCAATAGTTTCAAAGATGTCCCAGTAGTTTTACAGATGTCCCAGTAGTTTCACAGATTATCCCAGTATTTTCACAGATGCCCCAATAGTTTCACATATGTCCCATTAGTTGCACAGATGTCCCCATAGTTTCACAGATGTCCCAATAGTTTCACAGATGTCCCAATAGTTTCACAGATGTCCCAATAAGTTCACATATGTCCCACTAGTGTCACAGATCACCCAGTCGTTTCACAGATGCCCCAATAGTTTCACATATGTCCCATTAGTTTCACAGATGTCCCCATAGTTTTACAGATGTCCCAATAATTTAACAGATGTACCAGTAGTTTAACAGATGTCCCAATAGTTTCACAGATGTCTCAATAGTTTCACAGATGTCCCAATAGATTCACATATGTCCCAGTAGTTTTACAGATGTCCCAGTAGATTCACAGATGTCCCAATAGTTCAACAGATGTCCCAGTAGTTTAACATATGTCCCAGTAGTTTCACAGATGTCCCCATAGTTTCACAGATGTCCCAATAGTTTCACAGATGTCCCAATAGGTTCACATATGTCCCAGTAGTTTCACAGATGCCCCAATAGTTTCACATATGTCCCATTAGTTTCACAGATGTCCCCATAGTTTCACAGATGTCCCAATAATTTCACAGATTTACCAGTAGTTTCACAGATGTCCCAATAGTTTCACAGATGTCCCAATAGTTTCACAGATGTCCCAGAAGTTTTACAGATATTCCAGTAGGTTAACAGATGTCCCCATAGTTTCACAGATGTCCCAATAGTTTCAAAGATGTCCCAGTAGTTTTACAGATGTCCCAGTAGTTTCACAGATGATCCCAGTAGTTTCACAGATGCCCCAATAGTTTCACATATGTCCCATTAGTTGCACAGATGTCCCCATAGTTTCACAGATGTCCCAATAGTTTCACAGATGTCCCAATAGTTTCACAGATGTCCCAATAAGTTCACATATGTCCCACTAGTGTCTCAGATCACCCAGTCGTTTCACAGATGCCCCAATAGTTTCACATATGTCCCATTAGTTTCACAGATGTCCCCATAGTTTTACAGATGTCCCAATAATTTAACAGATGTACCAGTAGTTTAACAGATGTCCCAATAGTTTCACAGATGTCTCAATAGTTTCACAGATGTCCCAATAGATTCACATATGTCCCAGTAGTTTTACAGATGTCCCAGTAGATTCACAGATGTCCCAATAGTTTCACAGATGTCCCAATAGTTTCACAGATGTCCCAATAGGTTCACATATGTCCCAGTAGTTTCACAGATGCCCCAATAGTTTCACATATGTCCCATTAGTTTCACAGATGTCCCCATAGTTTCACAGATGTCCCAATAATTTCACAGATGTACCAGTAGTTTCACAGATGTCCCAATAGTTTCACAGATGTCCCAATAGTTTCACAGATGTCCCAGAAGTTTTAAAGATATTCCAGTAGGTTAACAGATGTCCCCATAGTTTCACAGATGTCCCAATAGTTTCAAAGATGTCACAGTAGTTTTACAGATGTCCCAGTAGTTTCACAGATGATCCCAGTAGTTTCACAGATGCCCCAATAGTTTCACATATGTCCCATTAGTTGCACAGATGTCCCCATAGTTTCACAGATGTCCCAATAGTTTCACAGATGTCCCAATAGTTTCACAGATGTCCCAATAAGTTCACATATGTCCCACTAGTGTCACAGATCACCCAGTCGTTTCACAGATGCCCCAATAGTTTCACATATGTCCTATTAGTTTCACAGATGTCCCCATAGTTTTACAGATGTCCCAATAATTTAACAGATGTACCAGTAGTTTCACAGATGTCCCAATAGTTTCACATATGTCCCATTAGTTTCACAGATGTCCCCATAGCTTCACAGATGTCCCAGTAGTTTCACAGATGATCCCAGTAGTTTCACAGATGCCCCAATAGTTTCACATATGTCCCATTAGTTGCACAGATGTCCCCATAGTTTCACAGATGTCCCAATAGTTTCACAGATGTCCCAATAGTTTCACAGATGTCCCAATAAGTTCACATATGTCCCACTAGTGTCACAGATCACCCAGTCGTTTCACAGATGCCCCAATAGTTTCACATATGTCCCATTAGTTTCACAGATGTCCCCATAGTTTTACAGATGTCCCAATAATTTAACAGATGTACCAGTAGTTTCACAGATGTCCCAATAGTTTCACATATGTCCCAATAGTTCAACAGATGTCCCAGTAGTTTAACAGATGTCCCAGTAGTTTCGCAGATGTCCCCATAGTTTCACAGATGTCCCAATAGTTTCACAGATGTCCCAATAGGCTCACATATGTCCCAGTAGTTTCACAGATGCCCCAATAGTTTCACATATGTCCCATTAGTTTCACAGATGTCCGCATAGTTTCACAGATGTCCCAATAATTTCACAGATGTACCAGTAGTTTCACAGATGTCCCAATAGTTTCACAGATGTCCCAATAGTTTCACAGATGTCCCAGAAGTTTTACAGATATTCCAGTAGGTTAACAGATGTCCCCATAGTTTCACAGATGTCCCAATAGTTTCAAAGATGTCCCAGTAGTTTTACAGATGTCCCAGTAGTTTCACAGATGATCCCAGTAGTTTCACAGATGCCCCAATAGTTTCACATATGTCCCATTAGTTGCACAGATGTCCCCATAGTTTCACAGATGTCCCAATAGTTTCACAGATGTCCCAATAAGTTCACATATGTCCCACTAGTGTCACAGATCACCCAGTCGTTTCACAGATGCCCCAATAGTTTCACATATGTCCCATTAGTTTCACAGATGTCCCCATAGTTTTACAGATGTCCCAATAATTTAACAGATGTACCAGTAGTTTAACAGATGTCCCAATAGTTTCACAGATGTCTCAATAGTTTCACAGATGTCCCAATAGATTCACATATGTCCCAGTAGTTTTACAGATGTCCCAGTAGCTTCACAGATGTCCCAATAGTTCAACAGATGTCCCAGTAGTTTAACAGATGTCCCAGTAGTTTCACAGATGTCCCCATAGTTTCACAGATGTCCCAATAGTTTCACAGATGTCCCAATAGGTTCACATATGTCCCAGTAGTTTCACAGATGCCCCAATAGTTTCACATATGTCCCATTAGTTTCACAGATGTCCCCATAGTTTCACAGATGTCCCAATAATTTCACAGATGTACCAGTAGTTTCACAGATGTCCCAATAGTTTCACAGATGTCCCAATAGTTTCACAGATGTCCTAGAAGTTTTACAGATATTCCAGTAGGTTAACAGATGTCCCCATAGTTTCACAGATGTCCCAATAGTTTCAAAGATGTCCCAGTAGTTTTACAGATGTCCCAGTAGTTTCACAGATGATCCCAGTAGTTTCACAGATGCCCCAATAGTTTCACATATGTCCCTTTAGTTGCACAGATGTCCCCATAGTTTCACAGATGTCCCAATAGTTTCACAGATGTCCCAATAGTTTCACAGATGTCCCAATAAGTTCACATATGTCCCACTAGTGTCACAGATCACCCAGTCGTTTCACAGATGCCCCAATAGTTTCACATATGTCCCATTAGTTTCACAGATGTCCCCATAGTTTTACAGATGTCCCAATAATTTAACATGTACCAGTAGTTTCACAGATGTCCCAATAGTTTCACATATGTCCCATTAGTTTCACAGATGTCCCCATAGCTTCACAGATGTCCCAGTAGTTTTACAGATGTCCCAATAATTTAACAGATGTACCAGTAGTTTCACAGATGTCCCAATAGTTTCACATATGTCCCATTAGTTTCACAGATGTCCCCATAGCTTCACAGATGTCCCAATAGTTTCACAGATGTCCCAATAGTTTCACAGATGTCCCAATAAGTTCACATATGTCCCACTAGTGTCTCAGATCACCCAGTCGTTTCACAGATGCCCCAATAGTTTCACATATGTCCCATTAGTTTCACAGATGTCCCCATAGTTTTACAGATGTCCCAATAATTTAACAGATGTACCAGTAGTTTAACAGATGTCCCAATAGTTTCACAGATGTCTCAATAGTTTCACAGATGTCCCAATAGATTCACATATGTCCCAGTAGTTTTACAGATGTCCCAGTAGATTCACAGATGTCCCAATAGTTTCACAGATGTCCCAATAGTTTCACAGATGTCCCAATAGGTTCACATATGTCCCAGTAGTTTCACAGATGCCCCAATAGTTTCACATATGTCCCATTAGTTTCACAGATGTCCCCATAGTTTCACAGATGTCCCAATAATTTCACAGATGTACCAGTAGTTTCACAGATGTCCCAATAGTTTCACAGATGTCCCAATAGTTTCACAGATGTCCCAGAAGTTTTAAAGATATTCCAGTAGGTTAACAGATGTCCCCATAGTTTCACAGATGTCCCAATAGTTTCAAAGATGTCCCAGTAGTTTTACAGATGTCCCAGTAGTTTCACAGATGATCCCAGTAGTTTCACAGATGCCCCAATAGTTTCACATATGTCCCATTAGTTGCACAGATGTCCCCATAGTTTCACAGATGTCCCAATAGTTTCACAGATGTCCCAATAGTTTCACAGATGTCCCAATAAGTTCACATATGTCCCACTAGTGTCACAGATCACCCAGTCGTTTCACAGATGCCCCAATAGTTTCACATATGTCCCATTAGTTTCACAGATGTCCCCATAGTTTTACAGTTGTCCCAATAATTTAACAGATGTACCAGTAGTTTCACAGATGTCCCAATAGTTTCACATATGTCCCATTAGTTTCACAGATGTCCCCATAGCTTCACAGATGTCCCAGTAGTTTCACAGATGATCCCAGTAGTTTCACAGATGCCCCAATAGTTTCACATATGTCCCATTAGTTGCACAGATGTCCCCATAGTTTCACAGATGTCCCAATAATTTCACAGATGTACCAGTAGTTTCACAGATGTCCCAATAGTTTCACAGATGTCCCAATAGTTTCACAGATGTCCTAGAAGTTTTACAGATATTCCAGTAGGTTAACAGATGTCCCCATAGTTTCACAGATGTCCCAATAGTTTCAAAGATGTCCCAGTAGTTTTACAGATGTCCCAGTAGTTTCACAGATGATCCCAGTAGTTTCACAGATGCCCCAATAGTTTCACATATGTCCCTTTAGTTGCACAGATGTCCCCATAGTTTCACAGATGTCCCAATAGTTTCACAGATGTCCCAATAGTTTCACAGATGTCCCAATAAGTTCACATATGTCCCACTAGTGTCACAGATCACCCAGTCGTTTCACAGATGCCCCAATAGTTTCACATATGTCCCATTAGTTTCACAGATGTCCCCATAGTTTTACAGATGTCCCAATAATTTAACATGTACCAGTAGTTTCACAGATGTCCCAATAGTTTCACATATGTCCCATTAGTTTCACAGATGTCCCCATAGCTTCACAGATGTCCCAGTAGTTTTACAGATGTCCCAATAATTTAACAGATGTACCAGTAGTTTCACAGATGTCCCAATAGTTTCACATATGTCCCATTAGTTTCACAGATGTCCCCATAGCTTCACAGATGTCCCAATAGTTTCACAGATGTCCCAATAGTTTCACAGATGTCCCAATAAGTTCACATATGTCCCACTAGTGTCTCAGATCACCCAGTCGTTTCACAGATGCCCCAATAGTTTCACATATGTCCCATTAGTTTCACAGATGTCCCCATAGTTTTACAGATGTCCCAATAATTTAACAGATGTACCAGTAGTTTAACAGATGTCCCAATAGTTTCACAGATGTCTCAATAGTTTCACAGATGTCCCAATAGATTCACATATGTCCCAGTAGTTTTACAGATGTCCCAGTAGATTCACAGATGTCCCAATAGTTTCACAGATGTCCCAATAGTTTCACAGATGTCCCAATAGGTTCACATATGTCCCAGTAGTTTCACAGATGCCCCAATAGTTTCACATATGTCCCATTAGTTTCACAGATGTCCCCATAGTTTCACAGATGTCCCAATAATTTCACAGATGTACCAGTAGTTTCACAGATGTCCCAATAGTTTCACAGATGTCCCAATAGTTTCACAGATGTCCCAGAAGTTTTAAAGATATTCCAGTAGGTTAACAGATGTCCCCATAGTTTCACAGATGTCCCAATAGTTTCAAAGATGTCCCAGTAGTTTTACAGATGTCCCAGTAGTTTCACAGATGATCCCAGTAGATTCACAGATGCCCCAATAGTTTCACATATGTCCCATTAGTTGCACAGATGTCCCCATAGTTTCACAGATGTCCCAATAGTTTCACAGATGTCCCAATAGTTTCACAGATGTCCCAATAAGTTCACATATGTCCCACTAGTGTCACAGATCACCCAGTCGTTTCACAGATGCCCCAATAGTTTCACATATGTCCCATTAGTTTCACAGATGTCCCCATAGTTTTACAGTTGTCCCAATAATTTAACAGATGTACCAGTAGTTTCACAGATGTCCCAATAGTTTCACATATGTCCCATTAGTTTCACAGATGTCCCCATAGCTTCACAGATGTCCCAGTAGTTTCACAGATGATCCCAGTAGTTTCACAGATGCCCCAATAGTTTCACATATGTCCCATTAGTTGCACAGATGTCCCCATAGTTTCACAGATGTCCCAATAGTTTCACAGATGTCCCAATAGTTTCACAGATGTCCCAATAAGTTCACATATGTCCCACTAGTGTCACAGATCACCCAGTCGTTTCACAGATGCCCCAATAGTTTCACATATGTCCCATTAGTTTCACAGATGTCCCCATAGTTTTACAGATGTCCCAATAATTTAACAGATGTACCAGTAGTTTCACAGATGTCCCAATAGTTTCACATATGTCCCAATAGTTCAACAGATGTCCCAGTAGTTTAACAGATGTCCCAGTAGTTTCACAGATGTCCCCATAGTTTCACAGATGTCCCAATAGTTTCACAGATGTCCCAATAGGTTCACATATGTCCCAGTAGTTTCACAGATGCCCCAATAGTTTCACATATGTCCCATTAGTTTCACAGATGTCCCCATAGTTTCACAGATGTCCCAATAATTTCACAGATGTACCAGTAGTTTCACAGATGTCCCAATAGTTTCACAGATGTCCCAATAGTTTCACAGATGTCCCAGAAGTTTTACAGATATTCCAGTAGGTTAACAGATGTCCCCATAGTTTCACAGATGTCCCAATAGTTTCAAAGATGTCCCAGTAGTTTTACAGATGTCCCAGTAGTTTCACAGATGATCCCAGTAGTTTCACAGATGCCCCAATAGTTTCACATATGTCCCATTAGTTGCACAGATGTCCCCATAGTTTCACAGATGTCCCAATAGTTTCACAGATGTCCCAATAAGTTCACATATGTCCCAGTAGTTTCACAGATCACCCAGTCGTTTCACAGATGCCCCAATAGTTTCACATATGTCCCATTAGTTTCACAGATGTCCCCATAGTATCACAGATGTCCCAATAATTTCACAGATGTACCAGTAGTTTCACAGATGTCCCAATAGTTTCACAGATGTCCCAATAGTTTCACAGATGTCCCAGGAGTTTTACAGATATTCCAGTAGGTTAACAGATGTCCCCATAGTTTCACAGATGTCCCAATAGTTTCAAAGATGTCCCAGTAGTTTTACAGATGTCCCAGTAGTTTCACAGATGATCCCAGTAGTTTCACAGATGCCCCAATAGTTTCACATATGTCCCATTAGTTGCACAGATGTCCCCATAGTTTCACAGATGTCCCAATAGTTTCACAGATGTCCCAATAGTTTCACAGATGTCCCAATAAGTTCACATATGTCCCACTAGTGTCACAGATCACCCAGTCGTTTCACAGATGCCCCAATAGTTTCACATATGTCCCATTAGTTTCACAGATGTCCCCATAGTTTTACAGATGTCCCAATAATTTAACAGATGTACCAGTAGTTTCACAGATGTCCCAATATTTTCAAATATGTCCCATTAGTTTCACAGATGTCCCCATAGTTTCACAGATGTCCCAATAGTTTCACAGATGTCCCAATAGTCTCACAGATGTCCCAATAAGTTCACATATGTCCCAGTAGTTTCACAGATCACCAAGTCGTTTCACAGATGCCCCAATATTTTCGCATATGTCCCATTAGTTTCACAGATGTCCCCATAGTTTCACAGATGTCCCAATAATTTAACAGATGTATCAGTAGTTTCACAGATGTCCCAATAGTTTAACAGATGTCCCAAATAGTTTCACAGATGTCCCAATAGTTTCACAGATTTCCCAGTTGTTTCACAGATGTCTCAATAGTTTCACAGATGTCCCAATAGTTTCACAGATGTCCCAATAGATTCACATATGTCCCAGTAGTTTTACAGATGTCCCAGTAGATTCACAGATGTCCCAATAGTTCAACAGATGTCCCAGTAGTTTAACAGATGTCCCAGTAGTTTCACAGATGTCCCAGTAGGTTAAGAGATGTCCCCATAGTTTCACAGATGTCCCAAAAGTTTCACAGATGTCCCAATAGGTTCACATATGTCCCAGTAGTTTCACAGATGCCCCAATAGTTTCACATATGTCCCATTAGTTTCACAGATGTCCCCATAGTTTCACAGATGTCCCAATAATTTCACAGATGTACCAGTAGTTTCACAGATGTCCCAATAGTTTAACAGATGTCCCAAATAGTTTCACAGATGTCCCAATAGATTCACAGATGTCCCAATAGTTTCACAGATTTACCAATAGTTTCACAGATGTCCCAATAGTTTCACAGATGTCCCAATAGTTTCACAGATGTCCCAATAAGTTCACATATGTCCCACTAGTGTCACAGATCACCCAGTCGTTTCACAGATGCCCCAATAGTTTCACATATGTCCCATTAGTTTCACAGATGTCCCCATAGTTTTACAGATGTCCCAATAATTTAACATGTACCAGTAGTTTCACAGATGTCCCAATAGTTTCACATATGTCCCATTAGTTTCACAGATGTCCCCATAGCTTCACAGATGTCCCAGTAGTTTTACAGATGTCCCAATAATTTAACAGATGTACCAGTAGTTTCACAGATGTCCCAATAGTTTCACATATGTCCCATTAGTTTCACAGATGTCCCCATAGCTTCACAGATGTCCCAATAGTTTCACAGATGTCCCAATAGTTTCACAGATGTCCCAATAAGTTCACATATGTCCCACTAGTGTCTCAGATCACCCAGTCGTTTCACAGATGCCTCAATAGTTTCACATATGTCCCATTAGTTTCACAGATGTCCCCATAGTTTTACAGATGTCCCAATAATTTAACAGATGTACCAGTAGTTTAACAGATGTCCCAATAGTTTCACAGATGTCTCAATAGTTTCACAGATGTCCCAATAGATTCACATATGTCCCAGTAGTTTTACAGATGTCCCAGTAGATTCACAGATGTCCCAATAGTTTCACAGATGTCCCAATAGTTTCACAGATGTCCCAATAGGTTCACATATGTCCCAGTAGTTTCACAGATGCCCCAATAGTTTCACATATGTCCCATTAGTTTCACAGATGTCCCCATAGTTTCACAGATGTCCCAATAATTTCACAGATGTACCAGTAGTTTCACAGATGTCCCAATAGTTTCACAGATGTCCCAATAGTTTCACAGATGTCCCAGAAGTTTTAAAGATATTCCAGTAGGTTAACAGATGTCCCCATAGTTTCACAGATGTCCCAATAGTTTCAAAGATGTCCCAGTAGTTTTACAGATGTCCCAGTAGTTTCACAGATGATCCCAGTAGTTTCACAGATGCCCCAATAGTTTCACATATGTCCCATTAGTTGCACAGATGTCCCCATAGTTTCACAGATGTCCCAATAGTTTCACAGATGTCCCAATAGTTTCACAGATGTCCCAATAAGTTCACATATGTCCCACTAGTGTCACAGATCACCCAGTCGTTTCACAGATGCCCCAATAGTTTCACATATGTCCCATTAGTTTCACAGATGTCCCCATAGTTTTACAGTTGTCCCAATAATTTAACAGATGTACCAGTAGTTTCACAGATGTCCCAATAGTTTCACATATGTCCCATTAGTTTCACAGATGTCCCCATAGCTTCACAGATGTCCCAGTAGTTTCACAGATGATCCCAGTAGTTTCACAGATGCCCCAATAGTTTCACATATGTCCCATTAGTTGCACAGATGTCCCCATAGTTTCACAGATGTCCCAATAGTTTCACAGATGTCCCAATAGTTTCACAGATGTCCCAATAAGTTCACATATGTCCCACTAGTGTCACAGATCACCCAGTCGTTTCACAGATGCCCCAATAGTTTCACATATGTCCCATTAGTTTCACAGATGTCCCCATAGTTTTACAGATGTCCCAATAATTTAACAGATGTACCAGTAGTTTCACAGATGTCCCAATAGTTTCACATATGTCCCAATAGTTCAACAGATGTCCCAGTAGTTTAACAGATGTCCCAGTAGTTTCACAGATGTCCCCATAGTTTCACAGATGTCCCAATAGTTTCACAGATGTCCCAATAGGTTCACATATGTCCCAGTAGTTTCACAGATGCCCCAATAGTTTCACATATGTCCCATTAGTTTCACAGATGTCCCCATAGTTTCACAGATGTCCCAATAATTTCACAGATGTACCAGTAGTTTCACAGATGTCCCAATAGTTTCACAGATGTCCCAATAGTTTCACAGATGTCCCAGAAGTTTTACAGATATTCCAGTAGGTTAACAGATGTCCCCATAGTTTCACAGATGTCCCAATAGTTTCAAAGATGTCCCAGTAGTTTTACAGATGTCCCAGTAGTTTCACAGATGATCCCAGTAGTTTCACAGATGCCCCAATAGTTTCACATATGTCCCATTAGTTGCACAGATGTCCCCATAGTTTCACAGATGTCCCAATAGTTTCACAGATGTCCCAATAAGTTCACATATGTCCCAGTAGTTTCACAGATCACCCAGTCGTTTCACAGATGCCCCAATAGTTTCACATATGTCCCATTAGTTTCACAGATGTCCCCATAGTATCACAGATGTCCCAATAATTTCACAGATGTACCAGTAGTTTCACAGATGTCCCAATAGTTTCACAGATGTCCCAATAGTTTCACAGATGTCCCAGGAGTTTTACAGATATTCCAGTAGGTTAACAGATGTCCCCATAGTTTCACAGATGTCCCAATAGTTTCAAAGATGTCCCAGTAGTTTTACAGATGTCCCAGTAGTTTCACAGATGATCCCAGTAGTTTCACAGATGCCCCAATAGTTTCACATATGTCCCATTAGTTGCACAGATGTCCCCATAGTTTCACAGATGTCCCAATAGTTTCACAGATGTCCCAATAGTTTCACAGATGTCCCAATAAGTTCACATATGTCCCACTAGTGTCACAGATCACCCAGTCGTTTCACAGATGCCCCAATAGTTTCACATATGTCCCATTAGTTTCACAGATGTCCCCATAGTTTTACAGATGTCCCAATAATTTAACAGATGTACCAGTAGTTTCACAGATGTCCCAATATTTTCAAATATGTCCCATTAGTTTCACAGATGTCCCCATAGTTTCACAGATGTCCCAATAGTTTCACAGATGTCCCAATAGTCTCACAGATGTCCCAATAAGTTCACATATGTCCCAGTAGTTTCACAGATCACCAAGTCGTTTCACAGATGCCCCAATATTTTCGCATATGTCCCATTAGTTTCACAGATGTCCCCATAGTTTCACAGATGTCCCAATAATTTAACAGATGTATCAGTAGTTTCACAGATGTCCCAATAGTTTAACAGATGTCCCAAATAGTTTCACAGATGTCCCAATAGTTTCACAGATTTCCCAGTTGTTTCACAGATGTCTCAATAGTTTCACAGATGTCCCAATAGTTTCACAGATGTCCCAATAGATTCACATATGTCCCAGTAGTTTTACAGATGTCCCAGTAGATTCACAGATGTCCCAATAGTTCAACAGATGTCCCAGTAGTTTAACAGATGTCCCAGTAGTTTCACAGATGTCCCAGTAGGTTAAGAGATGTCCCCATAGTTTCACAGATGTCCCAAAAGTTTCACAGATGTCCCAATAGGTTCACATATGTCCCAGTAGTTTCACAGATGCCCCAATAGTTTCACATATGTCCCATTAGTTTCACAGATGTCCCCATAGTTTCACAGATGTCCCAATAATTTCACAGATGTACCAGTAGTTTCACAGATGTCCCAATAGTTTAACAGATGTCCCAAATAGTTTCACAGATGTCCCAATAGATTCACAGATGTCCCAATAGTTTCACAGATTTACCAATAGTTTCACAGATGTCCCAATAGTTTCACAGATGTCCCAGAAGTTTTACAGATATTCCAGTAGGTTAACAGATGTCCCCATAGTTTCACAGATGTCCCAATAGTTTCAAAGATGTCCCAGTAGTTTTACAGATGTCCCGGTAGTTTCACAGATGATCCCAGTAGATTCACAGATGCCCCAATAGTTTCACAGATGTCCCCATAGTTTCACAGATGTCCCCATAGTTTTACAGATGTCCCAATAATTTAACAGATGTACCAGTAGTTTAACAGATGTCCCAATAGTTTCACAGATGTCTCAATAGTTTCACAGATGTCCCAATAGATTCACATATGTCCCAGTAGTTTTACAGATGTCCCAGTAGATTCACAGATGTCCCAGTAGTTTTACAGATGTCCCAGTAGATTCACAGATGTCCCAATAGTTCAACAGATGTCCCAGTAGTTTAACAGATGTCCCAGTAGTTTCACAGATGTCCCCATAGTTTCACAGATGTCCCAATAGTTTCACAGATGTCCCAATAGGTTCACATATGTCCCAGTAGTTTCACAGATGCCCCAATAGTTTCACATATGTCCCATTAGTTTCACAGATGTCCCCATAGTTTCACAGATGTCCCAATAATTTCACAGATGTACCAGTAGTTTCACAGATGTCCCAATAGTTTCACAGATGTCCCAATAGTTTCACAGATGTCCCAATAGTTTCACAGATGTCCCAATAGTCTCACAGATGTCCCAATAAGTTCACATATGTCCCAGTAGTTTCACAGATCACCCAGTCGTTTCACAGATGCCCCAATAGTTTCGCATATGTCCCATTAGTTTCACAGATGTCCCCATAGTTTCACAGATGTCCCAATAATTTAACAGATGTATCAGTAGTTTCACAGATGTCCCAATAGTTTAACAGATGTCCCCAATAGTTTCACAGATGTCCCAATAGTTTCACAGATTTCCCAGTTGTTTCACAGATGTCTCAATAGTTTCACAGATGTCCCAATAGTTTCACAGATGTCCCAATAGATTCACATATGTCCCAGTAGTTTTACAGATGTCCCAGTAGATTCACAGATGTCCCAATAGTTCAACAGATGTCCCAGTAGTTTAACAGATGTCCCAGTAGTTTCACAGATGTCCCAGTAGGTTAAGAGATGTCCCCATAGTTTCACAGATGTCCCAAAAGTTTCACAGATGTCCCAATAGGTTCACATATGTCCCAGTAGTTTCACAGATGCCCCAATAGTTTCACATATGTCCCATTAGTTTCACAGATGTCCCCATAGTTTCACAGATGTCCCAATAATTTCACAGATGTACCAGTAGTTTCACAGATGTCCCAATAGTTTAACAGATGTCCCAAATAGTTTCACAGATGTCCCAATAGATTCACAGATGTCCCAATAGTTTCACAGATTTACCAATAGTTTCACAGATGTCCCAATAGTTTCACAGATGTCCCAGAAGTTTTACAGATATTACAGTAGGTTAACAGATGTCCCCATAGTTTCACAGATGTCCCAATAGTTTCAAAGATGTCCCAGTAGTTTTACAGATGTCCCGGTAGTTTCACAGATGATCCCAGTAGATTCACAGATGCCCCAATAGTTTCACAGATGTCCCCATAGTTTCACAGATGTCCCCATAGTTTTACAGATGTCCCAATAATTTAACAGATGTACCAGTAGTTTAACAGATGTCCCAATAGTTTCACAGATGTCTCAATAGTTTCACAGATGTCCCAATAGATTCACATATGTCCCAGTAGTTTTACAGATGTCCCAGTAGATTCACAGATGTCCCAATAGTTCAACAGATGTCCCAGTAGTTTAACAGATGTCCCAGTAGTTTCACAGATGTCCCCATAGTTTCACAGATGTCCCAATAGTTTCACAGATGTCCCAATAGGTTCACATATGTCCCAGTAGTTTCACAGATGCCCCAATAGTTTCACATATGTCCCATTAGTTTCACAGATGTCCCCATAGTTTCACAGATGTCCCAATAATTTCACAGATGTACCAGTAGTTTCACAGATGTCCCAATAGTTTCACAGATGTCCCAATAGTTTCACAGATGTCCCAGAAGTTTTACAGATATTCCAGTAGGTTAACAGATGTCCCCATAGTTTCACAGATGTCCCAATAGTTTCAAAGATGTCCCAGTAGTTTTACAGATGTCCCAGTAGTTTCACAGATGATCCCAGTAGTTTCACAGATGCCCCAATAGTTTCACATATGTCCCATTAGTTGCACAGATGTCCCCATAGTTTCACAGATGTCCCAATAGTTTCACAGATGTCCCAATAGTTTCACAGATGTCCCAATAAGTTCACATATGTCCCACTAGTGTCACAGATCACCCAGTCGTTTCACAGATGCCCCAATAGTTTCACATATGTCCCATTAGTTTCACAGATGTCCCCATAGTTTTACAGATGTCCCAATAATTTAACATGTACCAGTAGTTTCACAGATGTCCCAATAGTTTCACATATGTCCCATTAGTTTCACAGATGCCCCCATAGCTTCACAGATGTCCCAATAGTTTCACAGATGCCCCCATAGCTTCACAGATGTCCCAATAGGTTCACATATGTCCCAGTAGTTTCACAGATGCCCCAATAGTTTCACATATGTCCCATTAGTTTCACAGATGTCCCCATAGTTTCACAGATGTCCCAATAATTTCACAGATGTACCAGTAGTTTCACAGATGTCCCAATAGTTTCACAGATGTCCCAATAGTTTCACAGATGTCCCAATAGTTTCACAGATGTCCCAATAGTCTCACAGATGTCCCAATAAGTTCACATATGTCCCAGTAGTTTCACAGATCACCCAGTCGTTTCACAGATGCCCCAATAGTTTCGCATATGTCCCATTAGTTTCACAGATGTCCCCATAGTTTCACAGATGTCCCAATAATTTAACAGATGTATCAGTAGATTCACAGATGTCCCAATAGTTTAACAGATGTCCCCAATAGTTTCACAGATGTCCCAATAGTTTCACAGATTTCCCAGTTGTTTCACAGATGTCTCAATAGTTTCACAGATGTCCCAATAGTTTCACAGATGTCCCAATAGATTAACATATGTCCCAGTAGTTTTACAGATGTCCCAGTAGATTCACAGATGTCCCAATAGTTCAACAGATGTCCCAGTAGTTTAACAGATGTCCCAGTAGTTTCACAGATGTCCCAGTAGGTTAAGAGATGTCCCCATAGTTTCACAGATGTCCCAAAAGTTTCACAGATGTCCCAATAGGTTCACATATGTCCCAGTAGTTTCACAGATGCCCCAATAGTTTCACATATGTCCCATTAGTTTCACAGATGTCCCCATAGTTTCACAGATGTCCCAATAATTTCACAGATGTACCAGTAGTTTCACAGATGTCCCAATAGTTTCACAGATGTCCCAATAGTTTCACAGATGTCCCAGAAGTTTTACAGATATTCCAGTAGGTTAACAGATGTCCCCATAGTTTCACAGATGTCCCAATAGTTTCAAAGATGTCCCAGTAGTTTTACAGATGTCCCGGTAGTTTCACAGATGATCCCAGTAGATTCACAGATGCCCCAATAGTTTCACAGATGTCCCCATAGTTTCACAGTTGTCCCCATAGTTTTACAGATGTCCCAATAATTTCACAGATGTACCAGTAGTTTCACAGATGTCCCAATAGTTTAACAGATGTCCCAAATAGTTTCACAGATGTCCCAATAGATTCACAGATGTCCCAATAGTTTCACAGATTTACCAATAGTTTCACAGATGTCCCAATAGTTTCACAGATGTCCCAGAAGTTTTACAGATATTCCAGTAGGTTAACAGATGTCCCCATAGTTTCACAGATGTCCCAATAGTTTCAAAGATGTCCCAGTAGTTTTACAGATGTCCCGGTAGTTTCACAGATGATCTCAGTAGATTCACAGATGCCCCAATAGTTTCACAGATGTCCCCATAGTTTCACAGATGTCCCCATAGTTTTACAGATGTCCCAATAATTTAACAGATGTACCAGTAGTTTAACAGATGTCCCAATAGTTTCACAGATGTCTCAATAGTTTCACAGATGTCCCAATAGATTCACATATGTCCCAGTAGTTTTACAGATGTCCCAGTAGATTCACAGATGTCCCAATAGTTCAACAGATGTCCCAGTAGTTTAACAGATGTCCCAGTAGTTTCACAGATGTCCCCATAGTTTCACAGATGTCCCAATAGTTTCAAAGATGTCCCAATAGGTTCACATATGTCCCAGTAGTTTCACAGATGCCCCAATAGTTTCACATATGTCCCATTAGTTTCACAGATGTCCCCATAGTTTCACAGATGTCCCAATAATTTCACAGATGTACCAGTAGTTTCACAGATGTCCCAATAGTTTCACAGATGTCCCAATAGTTTCACAGATGTCCCAATAGTTTCACAGATGTCCCAATAGTCTCACAGATGTCCCAATAAGTTCACATATGTCCCAGTAGTTTCACAGATCACCCAGTCGTTTCACAGATGCCCCAATAGTTTCGCATATGTCCCATTAGTTTCACAGATGTCCCCATAGTTTCACAGATGTCCCAATAGTTTAACAGATGTCCCCAATAGTTTCACAGATGTCCCAATAGTTTCACAGATTTCCCAGTTGTTTCACAGATGTCTCAATAGTTTCACAGATGTCCCAATAGTTTCACAGATGTCCCAATAGATTCACATATGTCCCAGTAGTTTTACAGATGTCCCAGTAGATTCACAGATGTCCCAATAGTTCAACAGATGTCCCAGTAGTTTAACAGATGTCCCAGTAGTTTCACAGATGTCCCAGTAGGTTAAGAGATGTCCCCATAGTTTCACAGATGTCCCAAAAGTTTCACAGATGTCCCAATAGGTTCACATATGTCCCAGTAGTTTCACAGATGCCCCAATAGTTTCACATATGTCCCATTAGTTTCACAGATGTCCCCATAGTTTCACAGATGTCCCAATAATTTCACAGATGTACCAGTAGTTTCACAGATGTCCCAATAGTTTAACAGATGTCCCAAATAGTTTCACAGATGTCCCAATAGATTCACAGATGTCCCAATAGTTTCACAGATTTACCAATAGTTTCACAGATGTCCCAATAGTTTCACAGATGTCCCAGAAGTTTTACAGATATTACAGTAGGTTAACAGATGTCCCCATAGTTTCACAGATGTCCCAATAGTTTCAAAGATGTCCCAGTAGTTTTACAGATGTCCCGGTAGTTTCACAGATGATCCCAGTAGATTCACAGATGCCCCAATAGTTTCACAGATGTCCCCATAGTTTCACAGATGTCCCCATAGTTTTACAGATGTCCCAATAATTTAACAGATGTACCAGTAGTTTAACAGATGTCCCAATAGTTTCACAGATGTCTCAATAGTTTCACAGATGTCCCAATAGATTCACATATGTCCCAGTAGTTTTACAGATGTCCCAGTAGATTCACAGATGTCCCAATAGTTCAACAGATGTCCCAGTAGTTTAACAGATGTCCCAGTAGTTTCACAGATGTCCCCATAGTTTCACAGATGTCCCAATAGTTTCACAGATGTCCCAATAGGTTCACATATGTCCCAGTAGTTTCACAGATGCCCCAATAGTTTCACATATGTCCCATTAGTTTCACAGATGTCCCCATAGTTTCACAGATGTCCCAATAATTTCACAGATGTACCAGTAGTTTCACAGATGTCCCAATAGTTTCACAGATGTCCCAATAGTTTCACAGATGTCCCAGAAGTTTTACAGATATTCCAGTAGGTTAACAGATGTCCCCATAGTTTCACAGATGTCCCAATAGTTTCAAAGATGTCCCAGTAGTTTTACAGATGTCCCAGTAGTTTCACAGATGATCCCAGTAGTTTCACAGATGCCCCAATAGTTTCACATATGTCCCATTAGTTGCACAGATGTCCCCATAGTTTCACAGATGTCCCAATAGTTTCACAGATGTCCCAATAGTTTCACAGATGTCCCAATAAGTTCACATATGTCCCACTAGTGTCACAGATCACCCAGTCGTTTCACAGATGCCCCAATAGTTTCACATATGTCCCATTAGTTTCACAGATGTCCCCATAGTTTTACAGATGTCCCAATAATTTAACATGTACCAGTAGTTTCACAGATGTCCCAATAGTTTCACATATGTCCCATTAGTTTCACAGATGCCCCCATAGCTTCACAGATGTCCCAATAGTTTCACAGATGCCCCCATAGCTTCACAGATGTCCCAATAGGTTCGCATATGTCCCAGTAGTTTCACAGATGCCCCAATAGTTTCACATATGTCCCATTAGTTTCACAGATGTCCCCATAGTTTCACAGATGTCCCAATAATTTCACAGATGTACCAGTAGTTTCACAGATGTCCCAATAGTTTCACAGATGTCCCAATAGTTTCACAGATGTCCCAATAGTTTCACAGATGTCCCAATAGTCTCACAGATGTCCCAATAAGTTCACATATGTCCCAGTAGTTTCACAGATCACCCAGTCGTTTCACAGATGCCCCAATAGTTTCGCATATGTCCCATTAGTTTCACAGATGTCCCCATAGTTTCACAGATGTCCCAATAATTTAACAGATGTATCAGTAGATTCACAGATGTCCCAATAGTTTAACAGATGTCCCCAATAGTTTCACAGATGTCCCAATAGTTTCACAGATTTCCCAGTTGTTTCACAGATGTCTCAATAGTTTCACAGATGTCCCAATAGTTTCACAGATGTCCCAATAGATTAACATATGTCCCAGTAGTTTTACAGATGTCCCAGTAGATTCACAGATGTCCCAATAGTTCAACAGATGTCCCAGTAGTTTAACAGATGTCCCAGTAGTTTCACAGATGTCCCAGTAGGTTAAGAGATGTCCCCATAGTTTCACAGATGTCCCAAAAGTTTCACAGATGTCCCAATAGGTTCACATATGTCCCAGTAGTTTCACAGATGCCCCAATAGTTTCACATATGTCCCATTAGTTTCACAGATGTCCCCATAGTTTCACAGATGTCCCAATAATTTCACAGATGTACCAGTAGTTTCACAGATGTCCCAATAGTTTCACAGATGTCCCAATAGTTTCACAGATGTCCCAGAAGTTTTACAGATATTCCAGTAGGTTAACAGATGTCCCCATAGTTTCACAGATGTCCCAATAGTTTCAAAGATGTCCCAGTAGTTTTACAGATGTCCCGGTAGTTTCACAGATGATCCCAGTAGATTCACAGATGCCCCAATAGTTTCACAGATGTCCCCATAGTTTCACAGATGTCCCCATAGTTTTACAGATGTCCCAATAATTTAACAGATGTACCAGTAGTTTAACAGATGTCCCAATAGTTTCACAGATGTCTCAATAGTTTCACAGATGTCCCAATAGATTCACATATGTCCCAGTAGTTTTACAGATGTCCCAGTAGATTCACAGATGTCCCAATAGTTCAACAGATGTCCCAGTAGTTTAACAGATGTCCCAGTAGTTTCACAGATGTCCCCATAGTTTCACAGATGTCCCAATAGTTTCACAGATGTCCCAATAGGTTCACATATGTCCCAGTAATTTCACAGATGCCCCAATAGTTTCACATATGTCCCATTAGTTTCACAGATGTCCCCATAGTTTCACAGATGTCCCAATAATTTCACAGATGTACCAGTAGTTTCACAGATGTCCCAATAGTTTCACAGATGTCCCAATAGTTTCACAGATGTCCCAGAAGTTTTACAGATATTCCAGTAGGTTAACAGATGTCCCCATAGTTTCACAGATGTCCCAATAGTTTCAAAGATGTCCCAGTAGTTTTACAGATGTCCCAGTAGTTTCACAGATGATCCCAGTAGTTTCACAGATGCCCCAATAGTTTCACATATGTCCCATTAGTTGCACAGATGTCCCCATAGTTTCACAGATGTCCCAATAGTTTCACAGATGTCCCAATAGTTTCACAGATGTCCCAATAAGTTCACATATGTCCCACTAGTGTCACAGATCACCCAGTCGTTTCACAGATGCCCCAATAGTTTCACATATGTCCCATTAGTTTCACAGATGTCCCCATAGTTTTACAGATGTCCCAATAATTTAACATGTACCAGTAGTTTCACAGATGTCCCAATAGTTTCACATATGTCCCATTAGTTTCACAGATGCCCCCATAGCTTCACAGATGTCCCAATAGTTTCACAGATGTCCCAATAGTTTCACAGATGTCCCAATAAGTTGACATATATCCCAGTAGATTCACAGATCACCCAGTCGTTTCACAGATGCCCCAATAGTTTCACATATGTCCCATTAGTTTCACAGATGTCCCCATAGTATCACAGATGTCCCAATAATTTCACAGATGTACCAGTAGTTTCACAGATGTCCCAATAGTTTCACAGATGTCCCAATAGTTTCACAGATGTCCCAGGAGTTTTACAGATATTCCAGTAGGTTAACAGATGTCCCCATAGTTTCACAGATGTCCCAATAGTTTCAAAGATGTCCCAGTAGTTTTACAGATGTCCCAGTAGTTTCACAGATGATCCCAGTAGTTTCACAGATGCCCCAATAGTTTCACATATGTCCCATTAGTTGCACAGATGTCCCCATAGTTTCACAGATGTCCCAATAGTTTCACAGATGTCCCAATAGTTTCACAGATGTCCCAATAAGTTCACATATGTCCCACTAGTGTCACAGATCACCCAGTCGTTTCACAGATGCCCCAATAGTTTCACATATGTCCCTTTAGTTTCACAGATGTCCCCATAGTTTTACAGATGTCCCAATAATTTAACAGATGTACCAGTAGTTTCACAGATGTCCCAATATTTTCAAATATGTCCCATTAGTTTCACAGATTTCCCCATAGTTTCACAGATGTCCCAATAGTTTCACAGATGTCCCAATAGTCTCACAGATGTCCCAATAAGTTCACATATGTCCCAGTAGTTTCACAGATCACCCAGTCGTTTCACAGATGCCCCAATAGTTTCGCATATGTCCCATTAGTTTCACAGATATCCCCATAGTTTCACAGATGTCCCAATAATTTAACAGATGTATCAGTAGTTTCACAGATGTCCCAATAGTTTAACAGATGTCCCCAATAGTTTCACAGATGTCCCAATAGTTTCACAGATTTCCCAGTTGTTTCACAGATGTCTCAATAGTTTCACAGATGTCCCAATAGTTTCACAGATGTCCCAATAGATTCACATATGTCCCAGTAGTTTTACAGATGTCCCAGTAGATTCACAGATGTCCCAATAGTTCAACAGATGTCCCAGTAGTTTAACAGATGTCCCAGTAGTTTCACAGATGTCCCAGTAGGTTAAGAGATGTCCCCATAGTTTCACAGATGTCCCAAAAGTTTCACAGATGTCCCAATAGGTTCACATATGTCCCAGTAGTTTCACAGATGCCCCAATAGTTTCACATATGTCCCATTAGTTTCACAGATGTCCCCATAGTTTCACAGATGTCCCAATAATTTCACAGATGTACCAGTAGTTTCACAGATGTCCCAATAGTTTAACAGATGTCCCAAATAGTTTCACAGATGTCCCAATAGATTCACAGATGTCCCAATAGTTTCACAGATTTCCCAATAGTTTCATAGATGTCCCAATAGTTTCACAGATGTCCCAGAAGTTTTACAGATATTCCAGTAGGTTAACAGATGTCCCCATAGTTTCACAGATGTCCCAATAGTTTCAAAGATGTCCCAGTAGTTTTAAGATGTCCCGGTAGTTTCACAGATGATCCCAGTAGATTCACAGATGCCCCAATAGTTTCACAGATGTCCCCATAGTTTCACAGATGTCCCCATAGTTTTACAGATGTCCCAATAATTTAACAGATGTACCAGTAGTTTAACAGATGTCCCAATAGTTTCACAGATGTCTCAATAGTTTCACAGATGTCCCAATAGATTCACATATGTCCCAGTAGTTTTACAGATGTCCCAGTAGATTCACAGATGTCCCAATAGTTCAACAGATGTCCCAGTAGTTTAACAGATGTCCCAGTAGTTTCACAGATGTCCCCATAGTTTCACAGATGTCCCAATAGTTTCACAGATGTCCCAATAGGTTCACATATGTCCCAGTAGTTTCACAGATGCCCCAATAGTTTCACATATGTCCCATTAGTTTCACAGATGTCCCCATAGTTTCACAGATGTCCCAATAATTTCACAGATGTACCAGTAGTTTCACAGATGTCCCAATAGTTTCACAGATGTCCCAATAGTTTCACAGATGTCCCAGAAGTTTTACAGATATTCCAGTAGGTTAACAGATGTCCCCATAGTTTCACAGATGTCCCAATAGTTTCAAAGATGTCCCAGTAGTTTTACAGATGTCCCAGTAGTTTCACAGATGATCCCAGTAGTTTCACAGATGCCCCAATAGTTTCACATATGTCCCATTAGTTGCACAGACGTCCCCATAGTTTCACAGATGTCCCAATAGTTTCACAGATGTCCCAATAGTTTCACAGATGTCCCAATAAGTTCACATATGTCCCACTAGTGTCACAGATCACCCAGTCGTTTCACAGATGCCCCAATAGTTTCACATATGTCCCATTAGTTTCACAGATGTCCCCATAGTTTTACAGATGTCCCAATAATTTAACATGTACCAGTAGTTTCACAGATGTCCCAATAGTTTCACATATGTCCCATTAGTTTCACAGATGTCCCCATAGCTTCACAGATGTCCCAATAGTTTCACAGATGTCCCAATAGTTTCACAGATGTCCCAATAAGTTGACATATATCCCAGTAGATTCACAGATCACCCAGTCGTTTCACAGATGGCCCAATAGTTTCACATATGTCCCATTAGTTTCACAGATGTCCCCATAGTATCACAGATGTCCCAATAATTTCACAGATGTACCAGTAGTTTCACAGATGTCCCAATAGTTTCACAGATGTCCCAATAGTTTCACAGATGTCCCAGGAGTTTTACAGATATTCCAGTAGGTTAACAGATGTCCCCATAGTTTCACAGATGTCCCAATAGTTTCAAAGATGTCCCAGTAGTTTTACAGATGTCCCAGTAGTTTCACAGATGATCCCAGTAGTTTCACAGATGCCCCAATAGTTTCACATATGTCCCATTAGTTGCACAGATGTCCCCATAGTTTCACAGATGTCCCAATAGTTTCACAGATGTCCCAATAGTTTCACAGATGTCCCAATAAGTTCACATATGTCCCACTAGTGTCACAGATCACCCAGTCGTTTCACAGATGCCCCAATAGTTTCACATATGTCCCGTTAGTTTCACAGATGTCCCCATAGTTTTACAGATGTCCCAATAATTTAACAGATGTACCAGTAGTTTCACAGATGTCCCAATATTTTCAAATATGTCCCATTAGTTTCACAGATTTCCCCATAGTTTCACAGATGTCCCAATAGTTTCACAGATGTCCCAATAGTCTCACAGATGTCCCAATAAGTTCACATATGTCCCAGTAGTTTCACAGATCACCAAGTCGTTTCACAGATGCCCCAATAGTTTCGCATATGTCCCATTAGTTTCACAGATGTCCCCATAGTTTCACAGATGTCCCAATAATTTAACAGATGTATCAGTAGTTTCACAGATGTCCCAATAGTTTAACAGATGTCCCAAATAGTTTCACAGATGTCCCAATAGTTTCACAGATTTCCCAGTTGTTTCACAGATGTCTCAATAGTTTCACAGATGTCCCAATAGTTTCACAGATGTCCCAATAGATTCACATATGTCCCAGTAGTTTTACAGATGTCCCAGTAGATTCACAGATGTCCCAATAGTTCAACAGATGTCCCAGTAGTTTAACAGATGTCCCAGTAGTTTCACAGATGTCCCAGTAGGTTAACAGATGTCCCCATAGTTTCACAGATGTCCCAAAAGTTTCACAGATGTCCCAATAGGTTCACATATGTCCCAGTAGTTTCACAGATGCCCCAATAGTTTCACATATGTCCCATTAGTTTCACAGATGTCCCCATAGTTTCACAGATGTCCCAATAATTTCACAGATGTACCAGTAGTTTCACAGATGTCCCAATAGTTTAACAGATGTCCCAAATAGTTTCACAGATGTCCCAATAGATTCGCAGATGTCCCAATAGTTTCACAGATTTCCCAATAGTTTCACAGATGTCCCAATAGTTTCACAGATGTCCCAGAAGTTTTATAGATATTCCAGTAGCTTAATAGATGTCCCCATAGTTTCACAGATGTCCCAAAAGTTTCAAAGATGTCCCAGTAGTTTTACAGATGTCCCGCTAGTTTCACAGATGATCCCAGTAGTTTCACAGATGCCCCAATAGTTTCACATATGTCCCATTAGTTTCACAGATGTCCCCATAGTTTCACCGATGTCCCAATAGTTTCACAGATGTCCCAATAGTTTCACAGATGTCCCAATAAGTTCACATATGTCCCAGTAGTTTCACAGATCACCCAGTCGTTTCACAGATGCCCCAATAGTTTCACATATGTCCCATTAGTTTCACAGATGTCCCCATAGTTTCACAGATGTCCCAATAATTTAACAGATGTACCAGTAGTTTCACAGATGTCCCAATACTTTAACAGATGTCCCAAATAGTTTCCCAGATGTCCCAATAGTTTCACAGATGTCCCAGAAGTTTAACAGATGTCCCAATAGTTTCACAGATGTCCCAATAGTTTCAAAGATGTCCCAGTAGTTTTACAGATGTCCCAGTAGTTTCACATATGTCCCAGTAGTTTCACAGATCACCCAGTCGTTTCACAGATGCCCCAATAGTTTCGCATATGTCCCATTAGTTTCACAGATATCCCCATAGTTTCACAGATGTCCCAATAATTTAACAGATGTATCAGTAGTTTCACAGATGTCCCAATAGTTTAACAGATGTCCCAAATAGTTTCACAGATGTCCCAATAGTTTCACAGATTTCCCAGTTGTTTCACGGATGTCTCAATAGTTTCACAGATGTCCCAATAGTTTCACAGATGTCCCAATAGATTCACATATGTCCCAGTAGTTTTACAGATGTCCCAGTAGATTCACAGATGTCCCAATAGTTCAACAGATGTCCCAGTAGTTTAACAGATGTCCCAGTAGTTTCACAGATGTCCCAGTAGGTTAACAGATGTCCCCATAGTTTCACAGATGTCCCAAAAGTTTCACAGATGTCCCAATAGGTTCACATATGTCCCAGTAGTTTCACAGATGCCCCAATAGTTTCACATATGTCCCATTAGTTTCACAGATGTCCCCATAGTTTCACAGATGTCCCAATAATTTCACAGATGTACCAGTAGTTTCACAGATGTCCCAATAGTTTAACAGATGTCCCAAATAGTTTCACAGATGTCCCAATAGATTCGCAGATGTCCCAATAGTTTCACAGATTTCCCAATAGTTTCACAGATGTCCCAATAGTTTCACAGATGTCCCAGAAGTTTTATAGATATTCCAGTAGCTTAATAGATGTCCCCATAGTTTCACAGATGTCCCAAAAGTTTCAAAGATGTCCCAGTAGTTTTACAGATGTCCCGCTAGTTTCACAGATGATCCCAGTAGTTTCACAGATGCCCCAATAGTTTCACATATGTCCCATTAGTTTCACAGATGTCCCCATAGTTTCACCGATGTCCCAATAGTTTCACAGATGTCCCAATAGTTTCACAGATGTCCCAATAAGTTCACATATGTCCCAGTAGTTTCACAGATCACCCAGTCGTTTCACAGATGCCCCAATAGTTTCACATATGTCCCATTAGTTTCACAGATGTCCCCATAGTTTCACAGATGTCCCAATAATTTAACAGATGTACCAGTAGTTTCACAGATGTCCCAATACTTTAACAGATGTCCCAAATAGTTTCCCAGATGTCCCAATAGTTTCACAGATGTCCCAGAAGTTTAACAGATGTCCCAATAGTTTCACAGATGTCCCAATAGTTTCAAAGATGTCCCAGTAGTTTTACAGATGTCCCAGTAGTTTCACATATGTCCCAGTAGTTTCACAGATCACCCAGTCGTTTCACAGATTCCCCAATAGTTTCGCATATGTCCCATTAGTTTCACAGATATCCCCATAGTTTCACAGATGTCCCAATAATTTAACAGATGTATCAGTAGTTTCACAGATGTCCCAATAGTTTAACAGATGTCCCCAATAGTTTCACAGATGTCCCAATAGTTTCGCAGATTTCCCAGTTGTTTCACGGATGTCTCAATAGTTTCACAGATGTCCCAATAGTTTCACAGATGTCCCAATAGATTCACATATGTCCCAGTAGTTTTACAGATGTCCCAGTAGATTCACAGATGTCCCAATAGTTCAACAGATGTCCCAGTAGTTTAACAGATGTCCCAGTAGTTTCACAGATGTCCCAGTAGGTTAACAGATGTCCCCATAGTTTCACAGATGTCCCAAAAGTTTCACAGATGTCCCAATAGGTTCACATATGTCCCAGTAGTTTCACAGATGCCCCAATAGTTTCACATATGTCCCATTAGTTTCACAGATGTCCCCATAGTTTCACAGATGTCCCAATAATTTCACAGATGTACCAGTAGTTTCACAGATGTCCCAATAGTTTAACAGATGTCCCAAATAGTTTCACAGATGTCCCAATAGATTCGCAGATGTCCCAATAGTTTCACAGATTTCCCAATAGTTTCACAGATGTCCCAATAGTTTCACAGATGTCCCAGAAGTTTTATAGATATTCCAGTAGCTTAATAGATGTCCCCATAGTTTCACAGATGTCCCAAAAGTTTCAAAGATGTCCCAGTAGTTTTACAGATGTCCCGCTAGTTTCACAGATGATCCCAGTAGTTTCACAGATGCCCCAATAGTTTCACATATGTCCCATTAGTTTCACAGATGTCCCCATAGTTTCACCGATGTCCCAATAGTTTCACAGATGTCCCAATAGTTTCACAGATGTCCCAATAAGTTCACATATGTCCCAGTAGTTTCACAGATCACCCAGTCGTTTCACAGATGCCCCAATAGTTTCACATATGTCCCATTAGTTTCACAGATGTCCCCATAGTTTCACAGATGTCCCAATAATTTAACAGATGTACCAGTAGTTTCACAGATGTCCCAATACTTTAACAGATGTCCCAAATAGTTTCCCAGATGTCCCAATAGTTTCACAGATGTCCCAGAAGTTTAACAGATGTCCCAATAGTTTCACAGATGTCCCAATAGTTTCAAAGATGTCCCAGTAGTTTTACAGATGTCCCAGTAGTTTCACATATGTCCCAGTAGTTTCACAGATCACCCAGTCGTTTCACAGATTCCCCAATAGTTTCGCATATGTCCCATTAGTTTCACAGATATCCCCATAGTTTCACAGATGTCCCAATAATTTAACAGATGTATCAGTAGTTTCACAGATGTCCCAATAGTTTAACAGATGTCCCCAATAGTTTCACAGATGTCCCAATAGTTTCGCAGATTTCCCAGTTGTTTCACAGATGTCTCAATAGTTTCACAGATGTCCCAATAGTTTCACAGATGTCCCAATAGATTCACATATGTCCCAGTAGTTTTACAGATGTCCCAGTAGATTCACAGATGTCCCAATAGTTCAACAGATGTCCCAGTAGTTTAACAGATGTCCCAGTAGTTTCACAGATGTCCCAGTAGGTTAAGAGATGTCCCCATAGTTTCACAGATGTCCCAAAAGTTTCACAGATGTCCCAATAGGTTCACATATGTCCCAGTAGTTTCACAGATGCCCCAATAGTTTCACATATGTCCCATTAGTTTCACAGATGTCCCCATAGTTTCACAGATGTCCCAATAATTTCACAGATGTACCAGTAGTTTCACAGATGTCCCAATAGTTTAACAGATGTCCCAAATAGTTTCACAGATGTCCCAATAGATTCACAGATGTCCCAATAGTTTCACAGATTTCCCAATAGTTTCACAGATGTCCCAATAGTTTCACAGATGTCCCAGAAGTTTTACAGATATTCCAGTAGGTTAACAGATGTCCCCATAGTTTCACAGATGTCCCAATAGTTTCAAAGATGTCCCAGTAGTTTTACAGATGTCCCGGAAGTTTCACAGATGATCCCAGTAGATTCACAGATGCCCCAATAGTTTCACAGATGTCCCCATAGTTTCACAGATGTCCCCATAGTTTTACAGATGTCCCAATAATTTAACAGATGTACCAGTAGTTTAACAGATGTCCCAATAGTTTCACAGATGTCTCAATAGTTTCACAGATGTCCCAATAGATTCACATATGTCCCAGTAGTTTTACAGATGTCCCAGTAGATTCACAGATGTCCCAATAGTTCAACAGATGTCCCAGTAGTTTAACAGATGTCCCAGTAGTTTCACAGATGTCCCCATAGTTTCACAGATGTCCCAATAGTTTCACAGATGTCCCAATAGGTTCACATATGTCCCAGTAGTTTCACAGATGCCCCAATAGTTTCACATATGTCCCATTAGTTTCACAGATGTCCCCATAGTTTCACAGATGTCCCAATAATTTCACAGATGTACCAGTAGTTTCACAGATGTCCCAATAGTTTCACAGATGTCCCAATAGTTTCACAGATGTCCCAGAAGTTTTACAGATATTCCAGTAGGTTAACAGATGTCCCCATAGTTTCACAGATGTCCCAATAGTTTCAAAGATGTCCCAGTAGTTTTACAGATGTCCCAGTAGTTTCACAGATGATCCCAGTAGTTTCACAGATGCCCCAATAGTTTCACATATGTCCCATTAGTTGCACAGATGTCCCCATAGTTTCACAGATGTCCCAATAGTTTCACAGATGTCCCAATAGTTTCACAGATGTCCCAATAAGTTCACATATGTCCCACTAGTGTCATAGATCACCCAGTCGTTTCACAGATGCCCCAATAGTTTCACATATGTCCCATTAGTTTCACAGATGTCCCCATAGTTTTACAGATGTCCCAATTATTTAACATGTACCAGTAGTTTCACAGATGTCCCAATAGTTTCACATATGTCCCATTAGTTTCACAGATGTCCCCATAGCTTCACAGATGTCCCAATAGTTTCACAGATGTCCCAATAGTTTCACAGATGTCCCAATAAGTTGACATATATCCCAGTAGATTCACAGATCACCCAGTCGTTTCACAGATGCCCCAATAGTTTCACATATGTCCCATTAGTTTCACAGATGTCCCCATAGTATCACAGATGTCCCAATAATTTCACAGATGTACCAGTAGTTTCACAGATGTCCCAATAGTTTCACAGATGTCCCAATAGTTTCACAGATGTCCCAGGAGTTTTACAGATATTCCAGTAGGTTAACAGATGTCCCCATAGTTTCACAGATGTCCCAATAGTTTCAAAGATGTCCCAGTAGTTTTACAGATGTCCCAGTAGATTCACAGATGATCCCAGTAGTTTCACAGATGCCCCAATAGTTTCACATATGTCCCATTAGTTGCACAGATGTCCCCATAGTTTCACAGATGTCCCAATAGTTTCACAGATGTCCCAATAGTTTCACAGATGTCCCAATAAGTTCACATATGTCCCACTAGTGTCACAGATCACCCAGTCGTTTCACAGATGTCCCAATAGTTCAACAGATGTCCCAGTAGTTTAACAGATGTCCCAGTAGTTTCACAGATGTCCCCATAGTTTCACAGATGTCCCAATAGTTTCACAGATGTCCCAATAGGTTCACATATGTCCCAGTAGTTTCACAGATGCCCCAATAGTTTAACAGATGTCCCAAATAGTTTCACAGATGTCCCAATAGATTCACAGATGTCCCAATAGTTTCACAGATTTCCCAATAGTTTCACAGATGTCCCAATAGTTTCACAGATGTCCCAGAAGTTTTACAGATATTCCAGTAGGTTAACAGATGTCCCCATAGTTTCACAGATGTCCCAATAGTTTCAAAGATGTCCCAGTAGTTTTACAGATGTCCCGGAAGTTTCACAGATGATCCCAGTAGATTCACAGATGCCCCAATAGTTTCACAGATGTCCCCATAGTTTCACAGATGTCCCCATAGTTTTACAGATGTCCCAATAATTTAACAGATGTACCAGTAGTTTAACAGATGTCCCAATAGTTTCACAGATGTCTCAATAGTTTCACAGATGTCCCAATAGATTCTCATATGTCCCAGTAGTTTTACAGATGTCCCAGTAGATTCACAGATGTCCCAATAGTTCAACAGATGTCCCAGTAGTTTAACAGATGTCCCAGTAGTTTCACAGATGTCCCCATAGTTTCACAGATGTCCCAATAGTTTCACAGATGTCCCAATAGGTTCACATATGTCCCAGTAGTTTCACAGATGCCCCAATAGTTTCACATATGTCCCATTAGTTTCACAGATGTCCCCATAGTTTCACAGATGTCCCAATAATTTCACAGATGTACCAGTAGTTTCACAGATGTCCCAATAGTTTCACAGATGTCCCAATAGTTTCACAGATGTCCCAGAAGTTTTACAGATATTCCAGTAGGTTAACAGATGTCCCCATAGTTTCACAGATGTCCCAATAGTTTCAAAGATGTCCCAGTAGTTTTACAGATGTCCCAGTAGTTTCACAGATGATCCCAGTAGTTTCACAGATGCCCCAATAGTTTCACATATGTCCCATTAGTTGCACAGATGTCCCCATAGTTTCACAGATGTCCCAATAGTTTCACAGATGTCCCAATAGTTTCACAGATGTCCCAATAAGTTCACATATGTCCCACTAGTGTCACAGATCACCCAGTCGTTTCACAGATGCCCCAATAGTTTCACATATGTCCCATTAGTTTCACAGATGTCCCCATAGTTTTACAGATGTCCCAATAATTTAACATGTACCAGTAGTTTCACAGATGTCCCAATAGTTTCACATATGTCCCATTAGTTTCACAGATGTCCCCATAGCTTCACAGATGTCCCAATAGTTTCACAGATGTCCCAATAGTTTCACAGATGTCCCAATAAGTTGACATATATCCCAGTAGATTCACAGATCACCCAGTCGTTTCACAGATGCCCCAATAGTTTCACATATGTCCCATTAGTTTCACAGATGTCCCCATAGTATCACAGATGTCCCAATAATTTCACAGATGTACCAGTAGTTTCACAGATGTCCCAATAGTTTCACAGATGTCCCAATAGTTTCACAGATGTCCCAGGAGTTTTACAGATATTCCAGTAGGTTAACAGATGTCCCCATAGTTTCACAGATGTCCCAATAGTTTCAAAGATGTCCCAGTAGTTTTACAGATGTCCCAGTAGTTTCACAGATGATCCCAGTAGTTTCACAGATGCCCCAATAGTTTCACATATGTCCCATTAGTTGCACAGATGTCCCCATAGTTTCACAGATGTCCCAATAGTTTCACAGATGTCCCAATAGTTTCACAGATGTCCCAATAAGTTCACATATGTCCCACTAGTGTCACAGATCACCCAGTCGTTTCACAGATGTCCCAATAGTTCAACAGATGTCCCAGTAGTTTAACAGATGTCCCAGTAGTTTCACAGATGTCCCCATAGTTTCACAGATGTCCCAATAGTTTCACAGATGTCCCAATAGGTTCACATATGTCCCAGTAGTTTCACAGATGCCCCAATAGTTTCACATATGTCCCATTAGTTTCACAGATGTCCCCATAGTTTCACAGATGTCCCAATAATTTCACAGATGTACCAGTAGTTTCACAGATGTCCCAATAGTTTCACAGATGTCCCAATAGTTTCACAGACGTCCCAGAAGTTTTACAGATATTCCAGTAGGTTAACAGATGTCCCCATAGTTTCACAGATGTCCCAATAGTTTCAAAGATGTCCCAGTAGTTTTACAGATGTCCCAGTAGTTTCACAGATGATCCCAGTAGTTTCACAGATGCCCCAATAGTTTCACATATGTCCCATTAGTTGCACAGATGTCCCCATAGTTTCACAGATGTCCCAATAGTTTCACAGATGTCCCAATAGTTTCACAGATGTCCCAATAAGTTCACATATGTCCCACTAGTGTCACAGATCACCCAGTCGTTTCACAGATGCCCCAATAGTTTCACATATGTCCCATTAGTTTCACAGATGTCCCCATAGTTTTACAGATGTCCCAATAATTTAACATGTACCAGTAGTTTCACAGATGTCCCAATAGTTTCACATATGTCCCATTAGTTTCACAGATGTCTCCATAGCTTCACAGATGTCCCAATAGTTTCACAGATGTCCCAATAGTTTCACAGATGTCCCAATAAGTTGACATATATCCCAGTAGATTCACAGATCACCCAGTCGTTTCACAGATGCCCCAATAGTTTCACATATGTCCCATTAGTTTCACAGATGTCCCCATAGTATCACAGATGTCCCAATCATTTCACAGATGTACCAGTAGTTTCACAGATGTCCCAATAGTTTCACAGATGTCCCAATAGTTTCACAGATGTCCCAGGAGTTTTACAGATATTCCAGTAGGTTAACAGATGTCCCCATAGTTTCACAGATGTCCCAATAGTTTCAAAGATGTCCCAGTAGTTTTACAGATGTCCCAGTAGTTTCACAGATGATCCCAGTAGTTTCACAGATGCCCCAATAGTTTCACATATGTCCCATTAGTTGCACAGATGTCCCCATAGTTTCACAGATGTCCCAATAGTTTCACAGATGTCCCAATAGTTTCACAGATGTCCCAATAAGTTCACATATGTCCCACTAGTGTCACAGATCACCCAGTCGTTTCACAGATGCCCCAATAGTTTCACATATGTCCCGTTAGTTTCACAGATGTCCCCATAGTTTTACAGATGTCCCAATAATTTAACAGATGTACCAGTAGTTTCACAGATGTCCCAATATTTTCAAATATGTCCCATTAGTTTCACAGATTTCCCCATAGTTTCACAGATGTCCCAATAGTTTCACAGATGTCCCAATAGTCTCACAGATGTCCCAATAAGTTCACATATGTCCCAGTAGTTTCACAGATCACCAAGTCGTTTCACAGATGCCCCAATAGTTTCGCATATGTCCCATTAGTTTCACAGATGTCCCCATAGTTTCACAGATGTCCCAATAATTTAACAGATGTATCAGTAGTTTCACAGATGTCCCAATAGTTTAACAGATGTCCCAAATAATTTCACAGATGTCCCAATAGTTTCACAGATTTCCCAGTTGTTTCACAGATGTCTCAATAGTTTCACAGATGTCCCAATAGTTTCACAGATGTCCTAATAGATTCACATATGTCCCAGTAGTTTTACAGATGTCCCAGTAGATTCACAGATGTCCCAATAGTTCAACAGATGTCCCAGTAGTTTAACAGATGTCCCAGTAGTTTCACAGATGTCCCAGTAGGTTAACAGATGTCCCCATAGTTTCACAGATGTCCCAAAAGTTTCACAGATGTCCCAATAGGTTCACATATGTCCCAGTAGTTTCACAGATGCCCCAATAGTTTCACATATGTCCCATTAGTTTCACAGATGTCCCCATAGTTTCACAGATGTCCCAATAATTTCACAGATGTACCAGTAGTTTCACAGATGTCCCAATAGTTTAACAGATGTCCCAAATAGTTTCACAGATGTCCCAATAGATTCGCAGATGTCCCAATAGTTTCACAGATTTCCCAATAGTTTCACAGATGTCCCAATAGTTTCACAGATGTCCCAGAAGTTTTATAGATATTCCAGTAGCTTAATAGATGTCCCCATAGTTTCACAGATGTTCCAATAGTTTCAAAGATGTCCCAGTAGTTTTACAGATGTCCCGCTAGTTTCACAGATGATCCCAGTAGTTTCACAGATGCCCCAATAGTTTCACATATGTCCCATTAGTTTCACAGATGTCCCCATAGTTTCACCGATGTCCCAATAGTTTCACAGATGTCCCAATAGTTTCACAGATGTCCCAATAAGTTCACATATGTCCCAGTAGTTTCACAGATCACCCAGTCGTTTCACAGATGCCCCAATAGTTTCACATATGTCCCATTAGTTTCACAGATGTCCCCATAGTTTCACAGATGTCCCAATAATTTAACAGATGTACCAGTAGTTTCACAGATGTCCCAATACTTTAACAGATGTCCCAAATAGTTTCCCAGATGTCCCAATAGTTTCTCAGATGTCCCAGAAGTTTAACAGATGTCCCAATAGTTTCACAGATGTCCCAATAGTTTCAAAGATGTCCCAGTAGTTTTACAGATGTCCCAGTAGTTTCACATATGTCCCAGTAGTTTCACAGATGCCCCAATATTTTCACATATGTCCCATTAGTTTCACAGATGTCCCCATAGTTTCACAGATGTCCCAATAATTTCACAGATGTAGCAGTAGTATCACAGATGTCCCAATAGTTTCACAGATGTCCCAATAGATTCACATATGTCCCAGTAGTTTTACAGATGTCCCAGTAGATTCACAGATGTCCCAATAGTTCAACAGATGTCCCAGTAGTTTAACATATGTCCCAGTAGTTTCACAGATGTCCCAGTAGGTTAACAGATGTCCCCATAGTTTCACAGATGTCCCAAAAGTTTCACAGATGTCCCAATAGGTTCACATATGTCCCAGTAGTTTCACAGATGCCCCAATAGTTTCACATATGTCCCATTAGTTTCACAGATGTCCCCATAGTTTCACAGATGTCCCAATAATTTCACAGATGTACCAGTAGTTTCACAGATGTTCCAATAGTTTCACAGATGTCCCAATAGTTTCACAGATGTCCCAGAAGTTTTACAGATATTCCAGTAGGTTAACAGATGTCCCCATAGTTTAACAGATGTCCCAATAGTTTCAAAGATGTCCCAGTAGTTTTACAGATGTCCCAGTAGTTTCACAGATGATCCCAGTAGTTTCACAGATGCCCCAATAGTTTCACATATGTCCCATTAGTTGCACAGATGTTCCCATAGTTTCACAGATGTCCCAATAGTTTCACAGATGTCCCAATAGTTTCACAGATGTCCCAATAAGTTCACATATGTCCCACTAGTGTCACAGATCACCCAGTCGTTTCACAGATGCCCCAATAGTTTCACATATGTCCCATTAGTTTCACAGATGTCCCCATAGTTTTACAGATGTCCCAATAATTTAACATGTACCAGTAGTTTCACAGATGTCCCAATAGTTTCACATATGTCCCATTAGTTTCACAGATGTCCCCATAGCTTCACAGATGTCCCAATAGTTTCACAGATGTCCCAATAGTTTCACAGATGTCCCAATAAGTTCACATATGTCCCAGTAGTTTCACAGATCACCCAGTCGTTTCACAGATGCCCCAATAGTTTCACATATGTCCCATTAGTTTCACAGATGTCCCCATAGTATCACAGATGTCCCAATAATTTCACAGATGTACCAGTAGTTTCACAGATGTCCCAATAGTTTCACAGATGTCCCAATAGTTTCACAGATGTCCCAGGAGTTTTACAGATATTCCAGTAGGTTAACAGATGTCCCCATAGTTTCACAGATGTCCCAATAGTTTCAAAGATGTCCCAGTAGTTTTACAGATGTCCCAGTAGTTTCACAGATGATCCCAGTAGTTTCACAGATGCCCCAATAGTTTCACATATGTCCCATTAGTTGCACAGATGTCCCCATAGTTTCACAGATGTCCCAATAGTTTCACAGATGTCCCAATAGTTTCACAGATGTCCCAATAAGTTCACATATGTCCCACTAGTGTCACAGATCACCCAGTCGTTTCACAGATGCCCCAATAGTTTCACATATGTCCCATTAGTTTCACAGATGTCCCCATAGTTTTACAGATGTCCCAATAATTTAACAGATGTACCAGTAGTTTCACAGATGTCCCAATAGTTTCAAATATGTCCCATTAGTTTCACAGATGTCCCCATAGTTTCACAGATGTCCCAATAGTTTCACAGATGTCCCAATAGTCTCACAGATGTCCCAATAAGTTCACATATGTCCCAGTAGTTTCACAGATCACCCAGTCGTTTCACAGATGCCCCAATAGTTTCGCATATGTCCCATTAGTTTCACAGATGTCCCCATAGTTTCACAGATGTCCCAATAATTTAACAGATGTATCAGTAGTTTCACAGATGTCCCAATAGTTTAACAGATGTCCCAAATAGTTTCACAGATGTCCCAATAGTTTCACAGATTTCCCAGTTGTTTCACAGATGTCTCAATAGTTTCACAGATGTCCCAATAGTTTCACAGATGTCCCAATAGATTCACATATGTCCCAGTAGTTTTACAGATGTCCCAGTAGATTCACAGATGTCCCAATAGTTCAACAGATGTCCCAGTAGTTTAACAGATGTCCCAGTAGTTTCACAGATGTCCCAGTAGGTTAACAGATGTCCCCATAGTTTCACATATGTCCCAGTAGTTTCACAGATGCCCCAATAGTTTCACATATGTCCCATTAGTTTCACAGATGTCCCCATAGTTTTACAGATGTCCCAATAATTTCACAGATGTACCAGTAGTTTCACAGATGTACCAGTAGTTTCACAGATGTCCCAATAGTTTCAAAGATGTCCCAGTAGTTTTACAGATGTCCCAGTAGTTTCACAGATGATCCCAGTAGTTTCACAGATGCCCCAATAGTTTCACATATGTCCCATTAGTTGCACAGATGTCCCCATAGTTTCACAGATGTCCCAATAGTTTCACAGATGTCCCAATAGTTTCACAGATGTCCCAATAAGTTCACATATGTCCCACTAGTGTCACAGATCACCCAGTCGTTTCACAGATGCCCCAATAGTTTCACATATGTCCCATTAGTTTCACAGATGTCCCCATAGTTTTACAGATGTCCCAATAATTTAACAGATGTACCAGTAGTTTCACAGATGTCCCAATAGTTTCAAATATGTCCCATTAGTTTCACAGATGTCCCCATAGTTTCACAGATGTCCCAATAGTTTCACAGATGTCCCAATAGTCTCACAGATGTCCCAATAAGTTCACATATGTCCCAGTAGTTTCACAGATCACCCAGTCGTTTCACAGATGCCCCAATAGTTTCGCATATGTCCCATTAGTTTCACAGATGTCCCCATAGTTTCACAGATGTCCCAATAATTTAACAGATGTATCAGTAGTTTCACAGATGTCCCAATAGTTTAACAGATGTCCCAAATAGTTTCACAGATGTCCCAATAGTTTCACAGATTTCCCAGTTGTTTCACAGATGTCTCAATAGTTTCACAGATGTCCCAATAGTTTCACAGATGTCCCAATAGATTCACATATGTCCCAGTAGTTTTACAGATGTCCCAGTAGATTCACAGATGTCCCAATAGTTCAACAGATGTCCCAGTAGTTTAACAGATGTCCCAGTAGTTTCACAGATGTCCCAGTAGGTTAACAGATGTCCCCATAGTTTCACATATGTCCCAGTAGTTTCACAGATGCCCCAATAGTTTCACATATGTCCCATTAGTTTCACAGATGTCCCCATAGTTTCACCGATGTCCCAATAGTTTCACAGATGTCCCAATAGTTTCACAGATGTCCCAATAAGTTCACATATGTCCCAGTAGTTTCACAGATCACCCAGTCGTTTCACAGATGCCCCAATAGTTTCACATATGTCCCATTAGTTTCACAGATGTCCCCATAGTTTCACAGATGTCCCAATAATTTAACAGATGTACCAGTAGTTTCACAGATGTCCCAATACTTTAACAGATGTCCCAAATAGTTTCACAGATGTCCCAATAGTTTCACAGATGTCCCAGAAGTTTAACAGATGTCTCAATAGTTTCACAGATGTCCAATTAGTTTCAAAGATGTCCCAGTAGTTTTACAGATGTCCCAGTAGTTTCACATATGTCCCAGTAGTTTCACAGATGCCCCAATATTTTCACATATGTCCCATTAGTTTCACAGATGTCCCCATAGTTTCACAGATGTCCCAATAATTTCACAGATGTACCAGTAGTTTCACAGATGTCCCAATAGTTTCACAGATGTCCCAATAGATTCACATATGTCCCAGTAGTTTTACAGATGTCCCAGT
Organism: Petromyzon marinus; assembly: GCF_048934315.1. NCBI lineage: Eukaryota > Metazoa > Chordata > Hyperoartia > Petromyzontiformes > Petromyzontidae > Petromyzon > Petromyzon marinus. Next base: position 2,717,780 of record NC_133683.1, read on the forward strand.
AGATTCACAGATGTCCCAATAGTTCAACAGATGTCCCAGTAGTTTCACAGATGTCCCAGTAGGTTAACAGATGTCCCCATAGTTTCACAGATGTCCCAAAAGTTTCACAGATGTCCCAATAGGTTCACATATGTCCCAGTAGTTTCACAGATGCCCCAATAGTTTCACATATGTCCCATTAGTTTCACAGATGTCCCCATAGTTTCACAGATGTCCCAATAATTTCACAGATGTACCAGTAGTTTCACAGATGTCCCAATAGTTTAACAGATGTCCCAAATAGTTTCACAGATGTCCCAATAGATTCACAGATGTCCCAATAGTTTCACAGATTTCCCAATAGTTTCACAGATGTCCCAATAGTTTCACAGATGTCCCAGAAGTTTTACAGATATTCCAGTAGGTTAATAGATGTCCCCATAGTTTCACAGATGTTCCAATAGTTTCAAAGATGTCCCAGTAGTTTTACAGATGTCCCGCTAGTTTCACAGATGATCCCAGTAGTTTCACAGATGCCCCAATAGTTTCACATATGTCCCATTAGTTTCACAGATGTCCCCATAGTTTCACCGATGTCTCAATAGTTTCACAGATGTCCCAATAGTTTCACAGATGTCCCAATAAGTTCACATATGTCCCAGTAGTTTCACAGATCACCCAGTCGTTTCACAGATGCCCCAATAGTTTCACATATGTCCCATTAGATTCACAGATGTCCCCATAGTTTCACAGATGTCCCAATAATTTAACAGATGTACCAGTAGTTTCACAGATGTCCCAATACTTTAACAGATGTCCCAAATAGTTTCACAGATGTCCCAATAGTTTCACAGATGTCCCAGAAGTTTAACAGATGTCCCAATAGTTTCACAGATGTCCCAATAGTTTCAAAGATGTCCCAGTAGTTTTACAGATGTCCCAGTAGTTTCACATATGTCCCAGTAGTTTCACAGATGCCCCAATATTTTCACATATGTCCCATTAGTTTCACAGATGTCCCCATAGTTTCACAGATGTCCCAATAATTTCACAGATGTACCAGTAGTTTCACAGATGTCCCAATAGTTTCACAGATGTCCCAATAATTTCACAGATGTCCCAGAAGTTTTACAGATATTCCAGTAGGTTAACAGATGTCCCCATAGTTTCACAGATGTCCCAATAGTTTCAAAGATGTCCCAGTAGTTTTACAGATGTCCCAGTAGTTTCAAAGATGATCCCAGTAGTTTCACAGATGCCCCAATAGTTTCACATATGTCCCATTAGTTGCACAGATGTCCCCATAGTTTCACAGATGTCCCAATAGTTTCACAGATTTCCCAATAGTTTCACAGATGTCCCAATAAGTTCACATATGTCCCACTAGTGTCACAGATCACCCAGTCGTTTCACAGATGCCCCAATAGTTTCACATATGTCCCATTAGTTTCAGATGTCCCCATAGTTTTACAGATGTCCCAATAATTTAACAGATGTACCAGTAGTTTCACAGATGTCCCAATAGTTTCACATATGTCCCATTAGTTTCACAGATGTCCCCATAGCTTCACAGATGTCCCAATAGTTTCACAGATGTCACAATAGTTTCACAGATGTCCCAATAAGTTCACATATGTCCCAGTAGTTTCACAGATCACCCAGTCGTTTCACAGATGCCCCAATAGTTTCACATATGTCCCATTAGTTTCACAGATGTCCCCATAGTTTCACAGATGTCCTAATAATTTCACAGATGTACCAGTAGTTTCACAGATGTCCCAATAGTTTCACAGATGTCCCAATAGTTTCACAGATGTCCCAGGAGTTTTACAGATATTCCAGTAGGTTAACAGATGTCCCCATAGTTTCACAGATGTCCCAATAGTTTCAAAGATGTCCCAGTAGTTTTACAGATGTCCCAGTAGTTTCACAGATGATCCCAGTAGTTTCACAGATGCCCCAATAGTTTCACATATGTCCCATTAGTTGCACAGATGTCCCCATAGTTTCACAGATGTCCCAATAGTTTCACAGATGTCCCAATAGTTTCACAGATGTCCCAATAAGTTCACATATGTCCCAGTAGTTTCACAGATCACCCAGTCGTTTCACAGATGCCCCAATAGTTTCACATATGTCCCATTAGTTTCACAGATGTCCCCATAGTTTCACAGATGTCCCAATAATTTAACAGATGTACCAGTAGTTTCACAGATGTCCCAATACTTTAACAGATGTCCCAAATAGTTTCACAGATGTCCCAATAGTTTCACAGATGTCCCAGAAGTTTAACAGATGTCCCAATAGTTTCACAGATGTCCCAAAAGTTTCAAAGATGTCCCAGTAGTTTCACATATGTCCCAGAAGTTTCACAGATGCCCCAATATTTTCACATATGTCCCATTAGTTTCACAGATGTCCCCATAGTTTCACAGATGTCCCAATAATTTAACAGATGTACCAGTAGTTTCACAGATGTCCCAATAGTTTCACAGATGTCCCAATAGATTCACATATGTCCCAGTAGTTTAACAGATGTCCCAGTAGATTCACAGATGTCCCAATAGTTCAACAGATGTCCCAGTAGTTTAACAGATGTCCCAGTAGTTTCACAGATGTCCCAGTAGGTTAACAGATGTCCCCATAGTTTCACAGATGTCCCAAAAGTTTCACAGATGTCCCAATAGGTTCACATATGTCCCAGTAGTTTCACAGATGCCCCAATAGTTTCACATATGTCCCATTAGTTTCACAGATGTCCCCATAGTTTCACAGATGTCCCAATAATTTCACAGATGTACCAGTAGTTTCACAGATGTCCCAATAGTTTAACAGATGTCCCAAATAGTTTCACAGATGTCCCAATAGATTCACAGATGTCCCAATAGTTTCACAGATTTCCCAATAGTTTCACAGATGTCCCAATAGTTTCACAGATGTCCCAGAAGTTTTACAGATATTCCAGTAGGTTAATAGATGTCCCCATAGTTTCACAGATGTTCCAATAGTTTCAAAGATGTCCCAGTAGTTTTACAGATGTCCCGCTAGTTTCACAGATGATCCCAGTAGTTTCACAGATGCCCCAATAGTTTCACATATTTCCCATTAGTTTCACAGATGTCCCCATAGTTTCACCGATGTCCCAATAGTTTCACAGATGTCCCAATAGTTTCACAGATGTCCCAATAAGTTCACATATGTCCCAGTAGTTTCACAGATCACCCAGTCGTTTCACAGATGCCCCAATAGTTGCACATATGTCCCATTAGTTTCACAGATGTCCCCATAGTTTCACAGATGTCCCAATAATTTAACAGATGTACCAGTAGTTTCACAGATGTCCCAATACTTTAACAGATGTCCCAAATAGTTTCACAGATGTCCCAATAGTTTCACAGATGTCCCAGAAGTTTAACAGATGTCCCAATAGTTTCACAGATGTCCCAATAGTTTCAAAGATGTCCCAGTAGTTTTACAGATGTCCCAGTAGTTTCACATATGTCCCAGTAGTTTCACAGATGCCCCAATATTTTCACATATGTCCCATTAGTTTCACATATGTCCCAGTAGTTTCACAGATGCCCCAATATTTTCACATATGTCCCATTAGTTTCACAGATGTCCCCATAGTTTTACAGATGTCCCAGTAGTTTAACAGATGTCCCAGTAGTTTCACAGATGTCCCAGTAGTTTAACAGATGTCCCAATAGTTTCACAGATGTCCCAATAATTTCACAGATGTCCCAGAAGTTTTACAGATATTCCAGTAGGTTAACAGATGTCCCCATAGTTTCACAGATGTCCCAATAGTTTCAAAGATGTCCCAGTAGTTTTACAGATGTCCCAGTAGTTTCACAGATGATCCCAGTAGTTTCACAGATGTCCCAATAGTTTCACAGATGTCCCAAAAGTTTCACAGATGTCCCAATAAGTTCACATATGTCCCACTAGTGTCACAGATCACCCAGTCGTTTCACAGATGCCCCAATAGTTTCACATATGTCCCATTAGTTTCACAGATGTCCCCATAGTTTTACAGATGTCCCAATAATTTAACAGATGTACCAGTAGTTTCACAGATGTCCCAATAGTTTCACATATGTCCCATTAGTTTCACAGATGTCCCCATAGCTTCACAGATGTCCCAATAGTTTCACAGATGTCACAATAGTTTCACAGATGTCCCAATAAGTTCACATATGTCCCAGTAGTTTCACAGATCACCCAGTCGTTTCACAGATGCCCCAATAGTTTCACATATGTCCCATTAGTTTCACAGATGTCCCCATAGTTTCACAGATGTCCTAATAATTTCACAGATGTACCAGTAGTTTCACAGATGTCCCAATAGTTTCACAGATGTCCCAATAGTTTCACAGATGTCCCAGGAGTTTTACAGATATTCCAGTAGGTTAACAGATGTCCCCATAGTTTCACAGATGTCCCAATAGTTTCAAAGATGTCCCAGTAGTTTTACAGATGTCCCAGTAGTTTCACAGATGATCCCAGTAGTTTCACAGATGCCCCAATAGTTTCACATATGTCCCATTAGTTGCACAGATGTCCCCATAGTTTCACAGATGCCCCAATAGTTTCACATATGTCCCATTAGTTTCACAGATGTCCCCATAGTTTTACAGATGTCCCAATAATTTAACAGATGTACCAGTAGTTTAACATATGTCCCAATAGTTTAACAGATGTCCCAGTTGTTTCACAGATGTCTCAATAGTTTCACAGATGTCCCAATAGATTCACATATGTCCCAGTAGTTTTACAGATGTCCCAGTAGATTCACAGATGTCCCAATAGTTTCACAGATGTCCCAATAGGTTCACATATGTCCCAGTAGTTTAACAGATGCCCCAGGAGTTTTACAGATATTCCAGTAGGTTAACAGATGTCCCCATAGTTTCACAGATGTCCCAATAGTTTCAAAGATGTCCCAGTAGTTTTACAGATGTCCCAGTAGTTTCACAGATGATCCCAGTAGTTTCACAGATGCCCCAATAGTTTCACATATGTCCCATTAGTTGCACATGTCCCCATAGTTTCACAGATGTCCCAATAGTTTCACAGATGTCCCAATAGTTTCACAGATGTCCCAATAAGTTCACATATGTCCCACTAGTGTCACAGATCACCCAGTCGTTTCACAGATGCCCCAATAGTTTCACATATGTCCCATTAGTTTCACAGATGTCCCCATAGTTTTACAGATGTCCCAATAATTTAACAGATGTACCAGTAGTTTCACAGATGTCCCAATAGTTTCACATATGTCCCATTAGTTTCACAGATGTCCCCATAGTTTCACAGATGTCCCAATAGTTTCACAGATGTCCCAATAGTCTCACAGATGTCCCAATAAGTTCACATATGTCCCAGTAGTTTCACAGATCACCCAGTCGTTTCACAGATGCCCCAATAGTTTCACATTTGTCCCATTAGTTTCACAGATGTCCCCATAGTTTCACAGATGTCCCAATAATTTAACAGATGTATCAGTAGTTTCACAGATGTCCCAATAGTTTAACAGATGTCCCAAATAGTTTCACAGATGTCCCAATAGTTTCACAGATGTCCCAGTTGTTTCACAGATGTCTCAATAGTTTCACAGATGTCCCAATAGTTTCACAGATGTCCCAATAGATTCACATATGTCCCAGTAGTTTTACAGATGTCCCAGTAGATTCACAGATGTCCCAATAGTTCAACAGATGTCCCAGTAGTTTAACAGATGTCCCAGTAGTTTCACAGATGTCCCAGTAGGTAAACAGATGTCCCCATAGTTTCACAGATGTCCCAAAAGTTTCACAGATGTCCCAATAGGTTCACATATGTCCCAGTAGTTTCACAGATGCCCCAATAGTTTCACATATGTCCCATTAGTTTCACAGATGTCCCCATAGTTTCACAGATGTCCCAATAATTTCACAGATGTACCAGTAGTTTCACAGATGTCCCAATAGTTTAACAGATGTCCCAAATAGTTTCACAGATGTCCCAATAGATTCACAGATGTCCCAATAGTTTCACAGATTTCCCAATAGTTTCACAGATGTCCCAATAGTTTCACAGATTTCCCAGAAGTTTTACAGATATTCCAGTAGGTTAACAGATGTCCCCATAGTTTCACAGATGTTCCAATAGTTTCAAAGATGTCCCAGTAGTTTTACAGATGTCCCGCTAGTTTCACAGATGATCCCAGTAGTTTCACAGATGCCCCAATAGTTTCACATATGTCCCATTAGTTGCACAGATGTCCCCATAGTTTCACAGATGTCCCAATAGTTTCACAGATGTCCCAATAGTTTCACAGATGTCCCAATAAGTTCACATATGTCCCACTAGTGTCACAGATCACCCAGTCGTTTCACAGATGCCCCAATAGTTTCACATATGTCCCATTAGTTTCACAGATGTCCCCATAGTTTTACAGATGTCCCAATAATTTAACAGATGTACCAGTAGTTTAACAGATGTCCCAATAGTTTAACAGATGTCCCAGTTGTTTCACAGATGTCTCAATAGTTTCAAAGATGTCCCAATAGATTCACATATGTCCCAGTAGTTTTACAGATGTCCCAGTAGATTCACAGATGTCCCAATAGTTTCACAGATGTCCCAATAGGTTCACATATGTCCCAGTAGTTTCACAGATGCCCCAATAGTTTCACATATGTCCCATTAGCTTCACAGATGTCCCCATAGTTTCACAGATGTCCCAATAATTTCACAGATGTACCAGTAGTTTCACAGATGTCCCAATAGTTTCACAGATGTCCCAATAGTTTCACAGATGTCCCAGAAGTTTTACAGATATTCCAGTAGGTTAACAGATGTCCCCATAGTTTCACAGATGTCCCAATAGTTTCACAGATGTCCCAGTAAGTTCACATATGTCCCAGTAGTTTCACAGATCACCCAGTCGTTTCACAGATGCCCCAATAGTTTCACATATGTCCCATTAGTTTCACAGATGTCCCCATAGTTTCACAGATGTCCCAATAATTTCACAGATGTACCAGTAGTTTCACAGATGTCCCAATAGTTTCACAGATGTCCCAATAGTTTCACAGATGTCCCAGGAGTTTTACAGATATTCCAGTAGGTTAACAGATGTCCCCATAGTTTCACAGATGCCCCAATAGTTTCACATATGTCCCATTAGTTGCACAGATGTCCCCATAGTTTCACAGATGTCCCAATAGTTTCACAGATGTCCCAATAGTTTCACATATGTCCCATTAGTTTCACAGAAGTCCCCATAGTTTTACAGATGTCCCAATAATTTAACAGATGTACCAGTAGTTTAACAGATGTCCCAATAGTTTAACAGATGTCCCAGTTGTTTCACAGATGTTTCAATAGTTTCACAGATGTCCCAATAGTTTCACAGATGTCCCAGGAGTTTTACAGATATTCCAGTAGGTTAACAGATGTCCCCATAGTTTCACAGATGTTCCAATAGTTTCAAAGATGTCCCAGTAGTTGTACAGATGTCCCGCTAGTTTCACAGATGATCCCAGTAGTTTCACAGATGCCCCAATAGTTTCACATATGTCCCATTAGTTGCACAGATGTCCCCATAGTTTCACAGATGTCCCAATAGTTTCACAGATGTCCCAATAGTTTCACATATGTCCCATTAGTTTCACAGAAGTCCCCATAGTTTTACAGATGTCCCAATAATTTAACAGATGTACCAGTAGTTTAACAGATGTCCCAATAGTTTAACAGATGTCCCAGTTGTTTCACAGATGTTTCAATAGTTTCACAGATGTCCCAATAGTTTCACAGATGTCCCAGGAGTTTTACAGATATTCCAGTAGGTTAACAGATGTCCCCATAGTTTCACAGATGTTCCAATAGTTTCAAAGATGTCCCAGTAGTTTTACAGATGTCCCGCTAGTTTCACAGATGATCCCAGTAGTTTCACAGATGCCCCAATAGTTTCACATATGTCCCCTTAGTTGCACAGATGTCCCCATAGTTTCACAGATGTCCCAATAGTTTCACAGATGTCCCAATAGTTTCACATATGTCCCATTAGTTTCACAGATGTCCCCATAGTTTTACAGATGTCCCAATAATTTAACAGATGTACCAGTAGTTTAACAGATGTCCCAATAGTTTAACAGATGTCCCAGTTGTTTCACAGATGTTTCAATAGTTTCACAGATGTCCCAATAGATTCACATATGTCCCAGTAGTTTTACAGATGTCCCAGTAGATTCACAGATGTCCCAATAGTTTCACAGATGTCCCAATAGGTTCACATATGTCCCAGTAGTTTCACAGATGCCCCAATAGTTTCACATATGTCCCATTAGTTGCACATGTCCCCATAGTTTCACAGATGTCCCAATAGTTTCACAGATGTCCCAATAGTTTCACAGATGTCCCAATAAGTTCACATATGTCCCACTAGTGTCACAGATCACCCAGTCGTTTCACAGATGCCCCAATAGTTTCACATATGTCCCATTAGTTTCACAGATGTCCCCATAGTTTTACAGATGTCCCAATAATTTAACAGATGTACCAGTAGTTTCACAGATGTCCCAATAGTTTCACATATGTCCCATTAGTTTCACAGATGTCCCCATAGTTTCACAGATGTCCCAATAGTTTCACAGATGTCCCAATAGTCTCACAGATGTCCCAATAAGTTCACATATGTCCCAGTAGTTTCACAGATCACCCAGTCGTTTCACAGATGCCCCAATAGTTCCACATATGTCCCATTAGTTTCACAGATGTCCCCATAGTTTCACAGATGTCCCAATAATTTACAGATGTATCAGTAGTTTCACAGATGTCTCAATAGTTTAACAGATGTCCCAAATAGTTTCACAGATGTCCCAATAGTTTCACAGATGTCCCAGTTGTTTCACAGATGTCTCAATAGTTTCACAGATGTCCCAATAGTTTCACAGATGTCCCAATAGATTCACATATGTCCCAGTAGTTTTACAGATGTCCCAGTAGATTCACAGATGTCCCAATAGTTCAACAGATGTCCCAGTAGTTTAACAGATGTCCCAGTAGTTTCACAGATGTCCCAGTAGGTTAACAGATGTCCCCATAGTTTCACAGATGTCCCAAAAGTTTCACAGATGTCCAAATAGGTTCACATATGTCCCAGTAGTTTCACAGATGCCCCAATAGTTTCACATATGTCCCATTAGTTTCACAGATGTCCCCATAGTTTCACAGATGTCCCAATAATTTCACAGATGTACCAGTAGTTTCACAGATGTCCCAATAGTTTAACAGATGTCCCAAATAGTTTCACAGATGTCCCAATAGATTCACAGATGTCCCAATAGTTTCACAGATTTCCCAATAGTTTCACAGATGTCCCAATAGTTTCACAGATTTCCCAGAAGTTTTACAGATATTCCAGTAGGTTAACAGATGTCCCCATAGTTTCACAGATGTTCCAATAGTTTCAAAGATGTCCCAGTAGTTTTACAGATGTCCCGCTAGTTTCACAGATGATCCCAGTAGTTTCACAGATGCCCCAATAGTTTCACATATGTCCCATTAGTTGCACAGATGTCCCCATAGTTTCACAGATGTCCCAATAGTTTCACAGATGTCCCAATAGTTTCACAGATGTCCCAATAGTTTCACAGATGTCCCAATAAGTTCACATATGTCCCACTAGTGTCACAGATCACCCAGTCGTTTCACAGATGCCCCAATAGTTTCACATATGTCCCATTAGTTTCACAGATGTCCCCATAGTTTCACAGATGTACCAATAATTTCACAGATGTACCAGTAGTTTCACAGATGTCCCAATAGTTTCACAGATGTCCCAATAGTTTCACAGATGTCCCAGGAGTTTTACAGATATTCCAGTAGGTTAACAGATGTCCCCATAGTTTCACAGATGTTCCAATAGTTTCAAAGATGTCCCAGTAGTTTTACAGATGTCCCGCTAGTTTCACAGATGATCCCAGTAGTTTCACAGATGCCCCAATAGTTTCACATATGTCCCATTAGTTGCACAGATGTCCCCATAGTTTCACAGATGTCCCAATAGTTTCACAGATGTCCCAATAGTTTCACAGATGTCCCAATAAGTTCACATATGTCCCACTAGTGTCACAGATCACCCAGTCGTTTCACAGATGCCCCAATAGTTTCACATATGTCCCATTAGTTTCACAGATGTCCCCATAGTTTTACAGATGTCCCAATAATTTAACAGATGTACCAGTAGTTTAACAGATGTCCCAATAGTTTAACAGATGTCCCAGTTGTTTCACAGATGTCTCAATAGTTTCACAGATGTCCCAATAGATTCACATATGTCCCAGTAGTTTTACAGATGTCCCAGTAGATTCACAGATGTCCCAATAGTTTCACAGATGTCCCAATAGGTTCACATATGTCCCAGTAGTTTCACAGATGCCCCAATAGTTTCACATATGTCCCATTAGTTGCACATGTCCCCATAGTTTCACAGATGTCCCAATAGTTTCACAGATGTCCCAATAGTTTCACAGATGTCCCAATAAGTTCACATATGTCCCACTAGTGTCACAGATCACCCAGTCGTTTCACAGATGCCCCAATAGTTTCACATATGTCCCATTAGTTTCACAGATGTCCCCATAGTTTTACAGATGTCCCAATAATTTAACAGATGTACCAGTAGTTTCACAGATGTCCCAATAGTTTCACATATGTCCCATTAGTTTCACAGATGTCCCCATAGTTTCACAGATGTCCCAATAGTTTCACAGATGTCCCAATAGTCTCACAGATGTCCCAATAAGTTCACATATGTCCCAGTAGTTTCACAGATCACCCAGTCGTTTCACAGATGCCCCAATAGTTTCACATATGTCCCATTAGTTTCACAGATGTCCCCATAGTTTCACAGATGTCCCAATAATTTAACAGATGTATCAGTAGTTTCACAGATGTCCCAATAGTTTAACAGATGTCCCAAATAGTTTCACAGATGTCCCAATAGTTTCACAGATGTCCCAGTTGTTTCACAGATGTCTCAATAGTTTCACAGATGTCCCAATAGTTTCACAGATGTCCCAATAGATTCACATATGTCCCAGTAGTTTTACAGATGTCCCAGTAGATTCACAGATGTCCCAATAGTTCAACAGATGTCCCAGTAGTTTAACAGATGTCCCAGTAGTTTCACAGATGTCCCAGTAGGTTAACAGATGTCCCCATAGTTTCACAGATGTCCCAAAAGTTTCACAGATGTCCCAATAGGTTCACATATGTCCCAGTAGTTTCACAGATGCCCCAATAGTTTCACATATGTCCCATTAGTTTCACAGATGTCCCCATAGTTTCACAGATGTCCCAATAATTTCACAGATGTACCAGGAGTTTCACAGATGTCCCAATAGTTTAACAGATGTCCCAAATAGTTTCACAGATGTCCCAATAGATTCACAGATGTCCCAATAGTTTCACAGATTTCCCAATAGTTTCACAGATGTCCCAATAGTTTCACAGATTTCCCAAAGTTTTACAGATATTCCAGTAGGTTAACAGATGTCCCCATAGTTTCACAGATGTTCCAATAGTTTCAAAGATGTCCCAGTAGTTTTACAGATGTCCCGCTAGTTTCACAGATGATCCCAGTAGTTTCACAGATGCCCCAATAGTTTCACATATGTCCCATTAGTTGCACAGATGTCCCCATAGTTTCACAGATGTCCCAATAGTTTCACAGATGTCCCAATAGTTTCACAGATGTCCCAATAAGTTCACATATGTCCCACTAGTGTCACAGATCACCCAGTCGTTTCACAGATGCCCCAATAGTTTCACATATGTCCCATTAGTTTCACAGATGTCCCCATAGTTTTACAGATGTCCCAATAATTTAACAGATGTACCAGTAGTTTAACAGATGTCCCAATAGTTTAACAGATGTCCCAGTTGTTTCACAGATGTCTCAATAGTTTCACAGATGTCCCAATAGATTCACATATGTCCCAGTAGTTTTACAGATGTCCCAGTAGATTCACAGATGTCCCAATAGTTTCACAGATGTCCCAATAGGTTCACATATGTCCCAGGAGTTTTACAGATATTCCAGTAGGTTAACAGATGTCCCCATAGTTTCACAGATGCCCCAATAGTTTCACATATGTCCCATTAGTTGCACAGATGTCCCCATAGTTTCACAGATGTCCCAATAGTTTCACAGATGTCCCAATAGTTTCACATATGTCCCATTAGTTTCACAGAAGTCCCCATAGTTTTACAGATGTCCCAATAATTTAACAGATGTACCAGTAGTTTAACAGATGTCCCAATAGTTTAACAGATGTCCCAGTTGTTTCACAGATGTTTCAATAGTTTCACAGATGTCCCAATAGTTTCACAGATGTCCCAGGAGTTTTACAGATATTCCAGTAGGTTAACAAATGTCCCCATAGTTTCACAGATGTTCCAATAGTTTCAAAGATGTCCCAGTAGTTGTACAGATGTCCCGCTAGTTTCACAGATGATCCCAGTAGTTTCACAGATGCCCCAATAGTTTCACATATGTCCCATTAGTTGCACAGATGTCCCCATAGTTTCACAGATGTCCCAATAGTTTCACAGATGTCCCAATAGTTTCACATATGTCCCATTAGTTTCACAGAAGTCCCCATAGTTTTACAGATGTCCCAATAATTTAACAGATGTACCAGTAGTTTAACAGATGTCCCAATAGTTTAACAGATGTCCCAGTTGTTTCACAGATGTTTCAATAGTTTCACAGATGTCCCAATAGTTTCACAGATGTCCCAGGAGTTTTACAGATATTCCAGTAGGTTAACAGATGTCCCCATAGTTTCACAGATGTTCCAATAGTTTCAAAGATGTCCCAGTAGTTTTACAGATGTCCCGCTAGTTTCACAGATGATCCCAGTAGTTTCACAGATGCCCCAATAGTTTCACATATGTCCCCTTAGTTGCACAGATGTCCCCATAGTTTCACAGATGTCCCAATAGTTTCACAGATGTCCCAATAGTTTCACATATGTCCCATTAGTTTCACAGATGTCCCCATAGTTTTACAGATGTCCCAATAATTTAACAGATGTACCAGTAGTTTAACAGATGTCCCAATAGTTTAACAGATGTCCCAGTTGTTTCACAGATGTTTCAATAGTTTCACAGATGTCCCAATAGATTCACATATGTCCCAGTAGTTTTACAGATGTCCCAGTAGATTCACAGATGTCCCAATAGTTTCACAGATGTCCCAATAGGTTCACATATGTCCCAGTAGTTTCACAGATGCCCCAATAGTTTCACATATGTCCCATTAGTTGCACATGTCCCCATAGTTTCACAGATGTCCCAATAGTTTCACAGATGTCCCAATAGTTTCACAGATGTCCCAATAAGTTCACATATGTCCCACTAGTGTCACAGATCACCCAGTCGTTTCACAGATGCCCCAATAGTTTCACATATGTCCCATTAGTTTCACAGATGTCCCCATAGTTTTACAGATGTCCCAATAATTTAACAGATGTACCAGTAGTTTCACAGATGTCCCAATAGTTTCACATATGTCCCATTAGTTTCACAGATGTCCCCATAGTTTCACAGATGTCCCAATAGTTTCACAGATGTCCCAATAGTCTCACAGATGTCCCAATAAGTTCACATATGTCCCAGTAGTTTCACAGATCACCCAGTCGTTTCACAGATGCCCCAATAGTTCCACATATGTCCCATTAGTTTCACAGATGTCCCCATAGTTTCACAGATGTCCCAATAATTTACAGATGTATCAGTAGTTTCACAGATGTCTCAATAGTTTAACAGATGTCCCAAATAGTTTCACAGATGTCCCAATAGTTTCACAGATGTCCCAGTTGTTTCACAGATGTCTCAATAGTTTCACAGATGTCCCAATAGTTTCACAGATGTCCCAATAGATTCACATATGTCCCAGTAGTTTTACAGATGTCCCAGTAGATTCACAGATGTCCCAATAGTTCAACAGATGTCCCAGTAGTTTAACAGATGTCCCAGTAGTTTCACAGATGTCCCAGTAGGTTAACAGATGTCCCCATAGTTTCACAGATGTCCCAAAAGTTTCACAGATGTCCAAATAGGTTCACATATGTCCCAGTAGTTTCACAGATGCCCCAATAGTTTCACATATGTCCCATTAGTTTCACAGATGTCCCCATAGTTTCACAGATGTCCCAATAATTTCACAGATGTACCAGTAGTTTCACAGATGTCCCAATAGTTTAACAGATGTCCCAAATAGTTTCACAGATGTCCCAATAGATTCACAGATGTCCCAATAGTTTCACAGATTTCCCAATAGTTTCACAGATGTCCCAATAGTTTCACAGATTTCCCAGAAGTTTTACAGATATTCCAGTAGGTTAACAGATGTCCCCATAGTTTCACAGATGTTCCAATAGTTTCAAAGATGTCCCAGTAGTTTTACAGATGTCCCGCTAGTTTCACAGATGATCCCAGTAGTTTCACAGATGCCCCAATAGTTTCACATATGTCCCATTAGTTGCACAGATGTCCCCATAGTTTCACAGATGTCCCAATAGTTTCACAGATGTCCCAATAGTTTCACAGATGTCCCAATAGTTTCACAGATGTCCCAATAAGTTCACATATGTCCCACTAGTGTCACAGATCACCCAGTCGTTTCACAGATGCCCCAATAGTTTCACATATGTCCCATTAGTTTCACAGATGTCCCCATAGTTTCACAGATGTACCAATAATTTCACAGATGTACCAGTAGTTTCACAGATGTCCCAATAGTTTCACAGATGTCCCAATAGTTTCACAGATGTCCCAGGAGTTTTACAGATATTCCAGTAGGTTAACAGATGTCCCCATAGTTTCACAGATGTTCCAATAGTTTCAAAGATGTCCCAGTAGTTTTACAGATGTCCCGCTAGTTTCACAGATGATCCCAGTAGTTTCACAGATGCCCCAATAGTTTCACATATGTCCCATTAGTTGCACAGATGTCCCCATAGTTTCACAGATGTCCCAATAGTTTCACAGATGTCCCAATAGTTTCACAGATGTCCCAATAAGTTCACATATGTCCCACTAGTGTCACAGATCACCCAGTCGTTTCACAGATGCCCCAATAGTTTCACATATGTCCCATTAGTTTCACAGATGTCCCCATAGTTTTACAGATGTCCCAATAATTTAACAGATGTACCAGTAGTTTAACAGATGTCCCAATAGTTTAACAGATGTCCCAGTTGTTTCACAGATGTCTCAATAGTTTCACAGATGTCCCAATAGATTCACATATGTCCCAGTAGTTTTACAGATGTCCCAGTAGATTCACAGATGTCCCAATAGTTTCACAGATGTCCCAATAGGTTCACATATGTCCCAGTAGTTTCACAGATGCCCCAATAGTTTCACATATGTCCCATTAGTTGCACATGTCCCCATAGTTTCACAGATGTCCCAATAGTTTCACAGATGTCCCAATAGTTTCACAGATGTCCCAATAAGTTCACATATGTCCCACTAGTGTCACAGATCACCCAGTCGTTTCACAGATGCCCCAATAGTTTCACATATGTCCCATTAGTTTCACAGATGTCCCCATAGTTTTACAGATGTCCCAATAATTTAACAGATGTACCAGTAGTTTCACAGATGTCCCAATAGTTTCACATATGTCCCATTAGTTTCACAGATGTCCCCATAGTTTCACAGATGTCCCAATAGTTTCACAGATGTCCCAATAGTCTCACAGATGTCCCAATAAGTTCACATATGTCCCAGTAGTTTCACAGATCACCCAGTCGTTTCACAGATGCCCCAATAGTTTCACATATGTCCCATTAGTTTCACAGATGTCCCCATAGTTTCACAGATGTCCCAATAATTTAACAGATGTATCAGTAGTTTCACAGATGTCCCAATAGTTTAACAGATGTCCCAAATAGTTTCACAGATGTCCCAATAGTTTCACAGATGTCCCAGTTGTTTCACAGATGTCTCAATAGTTTCACAGATGTCCCAATAGTTTCACAGATGTCCCAATAGATTCACATATGTCCCAGTAGTTTTACAGATGTCCCAGTAGATTCACAGATGTCCCAATAGTTCAACAGATGTCCCAGTAGTTTAACAGATGTCCCAGTAGTTTCACAGATGTCCCAGTAGGTTAACAGATGTCCCCATAGTTTCACAGATGTCCCAAAAGTTTCACAGATGTCCCAATAGGTTCACATATGTCCCAGTAGTTTCACAGATGCCCCAATAGTTTCACATATGTCCCATTAGTTTCACAGATGTCCCCATAGTTTCACAGATGTCCCAATAATTTCACAGATGTACCAGGAGTTTCACAGATGTCCCAATAGTTTAACAGATGTCCCAAATAGTTTCACAGATGTCCCAATAGATTCACAGATGTCCCAATAGTTTCACAGATTTCCCAATAGTTTCACAGATGTCCCAATAGTTTCACAGATTTCCCAAAGTTTTACAGATATTCCAGTAGGTTAACAGATGTCCCCATAGTTTCACAGATGTTCCAATAGTTTCAAAGATGTCCCAGTAGTTTTACAGATGTCCCGCTAGTTTCACAGATGATCCCAGTAGTTTCACAGATGCCCCAATAGTTTCACATATGTCCCATTAGTTGCACAGATGTCCCCATAGTTTCACAGATGTCCCAATAGTTTCACAGATGTCCCAATAGTTTCACAGATGTCCCAATAAGTTCACATATGTCCCACTAGTGTCACAGATCACACAGTCGTTTCACAGATGCCCCAATAGTTTCACATATGTCCCATTAGTTTCACAGATGTCCCCATAGTTTTACAGATGTCCCAATAATTTAACAGATGTACCAGTAGTTTAACAGATGTCCCAATAGTTTAACAGATGTCCCAGTTGTTTCACAGATGTCTCAATAGTTTCACAGATGTCCCAATAGATTCACATATGTCCCAGTAGTTTTACAGATGTCCCAGTAGATTCACAGATGTCCCAATAGTTTCACAGATGTCCCAATCGGTTCACATATGTCCCAGTAGTTTCACAGATGCCCCAATAGTTTCACATATGTCCCATTAGTTGCACATGTCCCCATAGTTTCACAGATGTCCCAATAGTTTCACAGATGTCCCAATAGTTTCACAGATGTCCCAATAAGTTCACATATGTCCCACTAGTGTCACAGATCACCCAGTCGTTTCACAGATGCCCCAATAGTTTCACATATGTCCCATTAGTTTCACAGATGTCCCCATAGTTTTACAGATGTCCCAATAATTTAACAGATGTACCAGTAGTTTCACAGATGTCCCAATAGTTTCACATATGTCCCATTAGTTTCACAGATGTCCCCATAGTTTCACAGATGTCCCAATAGTTTCACAGATGTCCCAATAGTCTCACAGATGTCCCAATAAGTTCACATATGTCCCAGTAGTTTCACAGATCACCCAGTCGTTTCACAGATGCCCCAATAGTTTCACATATGTCCCATTAGTTTCACAGATGTCCCCATAGTTTCACAGATGTCCCAATAATTTAACAGATGTATCAGTAGTTTCACAGATGTCCCAATAGTTTAACAGATGTCCCAAATAGTTTCACAGATGTCCCAATAGTTTCACAGATGTCCCAGTTGTTTCACAGATGTCTCAATAGTTTCACAGATGTCCCAATAGTTTCACAGATGTCCCAATAGATTCACATATGTCCCAGTAGTTTTACAGATGTCCCAGTAGATTCACAGATGTCCCAATAGTTCAACAGATGTCCCAGTAGTTTAACAGATGTCCCAGTAGTTTCACAGATGTCCCAGTAGGTTAACAGATGTCCCCATAGTTTCACAGATGTCCCAAAAGTTTCACAGATGTCCCAATAGGTTCACATATGTCCCAGTAGTTTCACAGATGCCCCAATAGTTTCACATATGTCCCATTAGTTTCACAGATGTCCCCATAGTTTCACAGATGTCCCAATAATTTCACAGATGTACCAGTAGTTTCACAGATGTCCCAATAGTTTAACAGATGTCCCAAATAGTTTCACAGATGTCCCAATAGATTCACAGATGTCCCAATAGTTTCACAGATTTCCCAATAGTTTCACAGATGTCCCAATAGTTTCACAGATTTCCCAGATGTTTTACAGATATTCCAGTAGGTTAACAGATGTCCCCATAGTTTCACAGATGTTCCAATAGTTTCAAAGATGTCCCAGTAGTTTTACAGTTGTCCCGCTAGTTTCACAGATGATCCCAGTAGTTTCACAGATGCCCCAATAGTTTCACATATGTCCCATTAGTTGCACAGATGTCCCCATAGTTTCACAGATGTCCCAATAGTTTCACAGATGTCCCAATAGTTTCACAGATGTCCCAATAAGTTCACATATGTCCCAGTAGTTTTACAGATGTCCCAGTAGATTCACAGATGTCCCAATAGTTTCACAGATGTCCCAATAGGTTCACATATGTCCCAGTAGTTTCACAGATGCCCCAATAGTTTCACATATGTCCCATTAGTTGCACATGTCCCCATAGTTTCACAGATGTCCCAATAGTTTCACAGATGTCCCAATAGTTTCACAGATGTCCCAATAAGTTCACATATGTCCCACTAGTGTCACAGATCACCCAGTCGTTTCACAGATGCCCCAATAGTTTCACATATGTCCCATTAGTTTCACAGATGTCCCCATAGTTTTACAGATGTCCCAATAATTTAACAGATGTACCAGTAGTTTCACAGATGTCCCAATAGTTTCACATATGTCCCATTAGTTTCACAGATGTCCCCATAGTTTCACAGATGTCCCAATAGTTTCACAGATGTCCCAATAGTCTCACAGATGTCCCAATAAGTTCACATATGTCCCAGTAGTTTCACAGATCACCCAGTCGTTTCACAGATGCCCCAATAGTTTCACATATGTCCCATTAGTTTCACAGATGTCCCCATAGTTTCACAGATGTCCCAATAATTTAACAGATGTATCAATAGTTTCACAGATGTCCCAATAGTTTAACAGATGTCCCAAATAGTTTCACAGATGTCCCAATAGTTTCACAGATGTCCCAGTTGTTTCACAGATGTCTCAATAGTTTCACAGATGTCCCAATAGTTTCACAGATGTCCCAATAGATTCACATATGTCCCAGTAGTTTTACAGATGTCCCAGTAGATTCACAGATGTCCCAATAGTTCAACAGATGTCCCAGTAGTTTAACAGATGTCCCAGTAGTTTCACAGATGTCCCAGTAGGTTAACAGATGTCCCCATAGTTTCACAGATGTCCCAAAAGTTTCACAGATGTCCCAATAGGTTCACATATGTCCCAGTAGTTTCACAGATGCCCCAATAGTTTCACATATGTCCCATTAGTTTCACAGATGTCCCCATAGTTTCACAGATGTCCCAATAATTTCACAGATGTACCAGTAGTTTCACAGATGTCCCAAAAGTTTAACAGATGTCCCAAATAGTTTCACAGATGTCCCAATAGATTCACAGATGTCCCAATAGTTTCACAGATTTCCCAATAGTTTCACAGATGTCCCAATAGTTTCACAGATTTCCCAGATGTTTTACAGATATTCCAGTAGGTTAACAGATGTCCCCATAGTTTCACAGATGTTCCAATAGTTTCAAAGATGTCCCAGTAGTTTTACAGATGTCCCGCTAGTTTCACAGATGATCCCAGTAGTTTCACAGATGCCCCAATAGTTTCACATATGTCCCATTAGTTGCACAGATGTCCCCATAGTTTCACAGATGTCCCAATAGTTTCACAGATGTCCCAATAGTTTCACAGATGTCCCAATAAGTTCACATATGTCCCACTAGTGTCACAGATCACCCAGTCGTTTCACAGATGCCCCAATAGTTTCACATATGTCCCATTAGTTTCACAGATGTCCCCATAGTTTTACAGATGTCCCAATAATTTAACAGATGTACCAGTAGTTTAACAGATGTCCCAATAGTTTAACAGATGTCCCAGTTGTTTCACAGATGTCTCAATAGTTTCACAGATGTCCCAATAGATTCACATATGTCCCAGTAGTTTTACAGATGTCCCAGTACATTCACAGATGTCCCAATAGTTTCACAGATGTCCCAATAGGTTCACATATGTCCCAGTAGTTTCACAGATGCCCCAATAGTTTCACATATGTCCCATTAGTTTCACAGATGTCCCCATAGTTTCACAGATGTCCCAATAATTTCACAGATGTACCAGTAGTTTCACAGATGTCCCAATAGTTTCACAGATGTCCCAATAGTTTCACAGATGTCCCAGAAGTTTTACAGATATTCCAGTAGGTTAACAGATGTCCCCATAGTTTCACAGATGTCCCAATAGTTTCACAGATGTCCCAATAAGTTCACATATGTCCCAGTAGTTTCACAGATCACCCAGTCGTTTCACAGATGCCCCAATAGTTTCACATATGTCCCATTAGTTTCACAGATGTCCCCATAGTTTCACAGATGTCCCAATAATTTCACAGATGTACCAGTAGTTTAACAGATGTCCCAATAGTTTCACAGATGTCCCAATAGTTTCACAGATGTCCCAGGAGTTTTACAGATATTCCAGTAGGTTAACAGATGTCCCCATAGTTTCACAGATGTTCCAATAGTTTCAAAGATGTCCCAGTAGTTTTACAGATGTCCCGCTAGTTTCACAGATGATCCCAGTAGTTTCACAGATGCCCCAATAGTTTCACATATGTCCCATTAGTTGCACAGATGTCCCCATAGTTTCACAGATGTCCCAATAGTTTCACAGATGTCCCAATAGTTTCACAGATGTCCCAATAAGTTCACATATGTCCCAGTAGTTTTACAGATGTCCCAGTAGATTCACAGATGTCCCAATAGTTTCACAGATGTCCCAATAGGTTCACATATGTCCCAGTAGTTTCACAGATGCCCCAATAGTTTCACATATGTCCCATTAGTTGCACATGTCCCCATAGTTTCACAGATGTCCCAATAGTTTCACAGATGTCCCAATAGTTTCACAGATGTCCCAATAAGTTCACATATGTCCCACTAGTGTCACAGATCACCCAGTCGTTTCACAGATGCCCCAATAGTTTCACATATGTCCCATTAGTTTCACAGATGTCCCCATAGTTTTACAGATGTCCCAATAATTTAACAGATGTACCAGTAGTTTCACAGATGTCCCAATAGTTTCACATATGTCCCATTAGTTTCACAGATGTCCCCATAGTTTCACAGATGTCCCAATAGTTTCACAGATGTCCCAATAGTCTCACAGATGTCCCAATAAGTTCACATATGTCCCAGTAGTTTCACAGATCACCCAGTCGTTTCACAGATGCCCCAATAGTTTCACATATGTCCCATTAGTTTCACAGATGTCCCCATAGTTTCACAGATGTCCCAATAATTTAACAGATGTATCAGTAGTTTCACAGATGTCCCAATAGTTTAACAGATGTCCCAAATAGTTTCACAGATGTCCCAATAGTTTCACAGATGTCCCAGTTGTTTCACAGATGTCTCAATAGTTTCACAGATGTCCCAATAGTTTCACAGATGTCCCAATAGATTCACATATGTCCCAGTAGTTTTACAGATGTCCCAGTAGATTCACAGATGTCCCAATAGTTCAACAGATGTCCCAGTAGTTTAACAGATGTCCCAGTAGTTTCACAGATGTCCCAGTAGGTTAACAGATGTCCCCATAGTTTCACAGATGTCCCAAAAGTTTCACAGATGTCCCAATAGGTTCACATATGTCCCAGTAGTTTCACAGATGCCCCAATAGTTTCACATATGTCCCATTAGTTTCACAGATGTCCCCATAGTTTCACAGATGTCCCAATAATTTCACAGATGTACCAGTAGTTTCACAGATGTCCCAATAGTTTAACAGATGTCCCAAATAGTTTCACAGATGTCCCAATAGATTCACAGATGTCCCAATAGTTTCACAGATTTCCCAATAGTTTCACAGATGTCCCAATAGTTTCACAGATTTCCCAGATGTTTTACAGATATTCCAGTAGGTTAACAGATGTCCCCATAGTTTCACAGATGTTCCAATAGTTTCAAAGATGTCCCAGTAGTTTTACAGATGTCCCGCTAGTTTCACAGATGATCCCAGTAGTTTCACAGATGCCCCAATAGTTTCACATATGTCCCATTAGTTGCACAGATGTCCCCATAGTTTCACAGATGTCCCAATAGTTTCACAGATGTCCCAATAGTTTCACAGATGTCCCAATAAGTTCACATATGTCCCAGTAGTTTTACAGATGTCCCAGTAGATTCACAGATGTCCCAATAGTTTCACAGATGTCCCAATAGGTTCACATATGTCCCAGTAGTTTCACAGATGCCCCAATAGTTTCACATATGTCCCATTAGTTGCACATGTCCCCATAGTTTCACAGATGTCCCAATAGTTTCACAGATGTCCCAATAGTTTCACAGATGTCCCAATAAGTTCACATATGTCCCACTAGTGTCACAGATCACCCAGTCGTTTCACAGATGCCCCAATAGTTTCACATATGTCCCATTAGTTTCACAGATGTCCCCATAGTTTTACAGATGTCCCAATAATTTAACAGATGTACCAGTAGTTTCACAGATGTCCCAATAGTTTCACATATGTCCCATTAGTTTCACAGATGTCCCCATAGTTTCACAGATGTCCCAATAGTTTCACAGATGTCCCAATAGTCTCACAGATGTCCCAATAAGTTCACATATGTCCCAGTAGTTTCACAGATCACCCAGTCGTTTCACAGATGCCCCAATAGTTTCACATATGTCCCATTAGTTTCACAGATGTCCCCATAGTTTCACAGATGTCCCAATAATTTAACAGATGTATCAGTAGTTTCACAGATGTCCCAATAGTTTAACAGATGTCCCAAATAGTTTCACAGATGTCCCAATAGTTTCACAGATGTCCCAGTTGTTTCACAGATGTCTCAATAGTTTCACAGATGTCCCAATAGTTTCACAGATGTCCCAATAGATTCACATATGTCCCAGTAGTTTTACAGATGTCCCAGTAGATTCACAGATGTCCCAATAGTTCAACAGATGTCCCAGTAGTTTAACAGATGTCCCAGTAGTTTCACAGATGTCCCAGTAGGTTAACAGATGTCCCCATAGTTTCACAGATGTCCCAAAAGTTTCACAGATGTCCCAATAGGTTCACATATGTCCCAGTAGTTTCACAGATGCCCCAATAGTTTCACATATGTCCCATTAGTTTCACAGATGTCCCCATAGTTTCACAGATGTCCCAATAATTTCACAGATGTACCAGTAGTTTCACAGATGTCCCAATAGTTTAACAGATGTCCCAAATAGTTTCACAGATGTCCCAATAGATTCACAGATGTCCCAATAGTTTCACAGATTTCCCAATAGTTTCACAGATGTCCCAATAGTTTCACAGATTTCCCAGATGTTTTACAGATATTCCAGTAGGTTAACAGATGTCCCCATAGTTTCACAGATGTTCCAATAGTTTCAAAGATGTCCCAGTAGTTTTACAGATGTCCCGCTAGTTTCACAGATGATCCCAGTAGTTTCACAGATGCCCCAATAGTTTCACATATGTCCCATTAGTTGCACAGATGTCCCCATAGTTTCACAGATGTCCCAATAGTTTCACAGATGTCCCAATAGTTTCACAGATGTCCCAATAAGTTCACATATGTCCCACTAGTGTCACAGATCACCCAGTCGTTTCACAGATGCCCCAATAGTTTCACATATGTCCCATTAGTTTCACAGATGTCCCCATAGTTTTACAGATGTCCCAATAATTTAACAGATGTACCAGTAGTTTAACAGATGTCCCAATAGTTTAACAGATGTCCCAGTTGTTTCACAGATGTCTCAATAGTTTCACAGATGTCCCAATAGATTCACATATGTCCCAGTAGTTTTACAGATGTCCCAGTAGATTCACAGATGTCCCAATAGTTTCACAGATGTCCCAATAGGTTCACATATGTCCCAGTAGTTTCACAGATGCCCCAATAGTTTCACATATGTCCCATTAGTTTCACAGATGTCCCCATAGTTTCACAGATGTCCCAATAATTTCACAGATGTACCAGTAGTTTCACAGATGTCCCAATAGTTTCACAGATGTCCCAATAGTTTCACAGATGTCCCAGAAGTTTTACAGATATTCCAGTAGGTTAACAGATGTCCCCATAGTTTCACAGATGTCCCAATAGTTTCACAGATGTCCCAATAAGTTCACATATGTCCCAGTAGTTTCACAGATCACCCAGTCGTTTCACAGATGCCCCAATAGTTTCACATATGTCCCATTAGTTTCACAGATGTCCCCATAGTTTCACAGATGTCCCAATAATTTCACAGATGTACCAGTAGTTTAACAGATGTCCCAATAGTTTCACAGATGTCCCAATAGTTTCACAGATGTCCCAGGAGTTTTACAGATATTCCAGTAGGTTAACAGATGTCCCCATAGTTTCACAGATGTCCCAATAGTTTCACAGATGTCCCAATAGTTTCACAGATGTCCCAATAAGTTCACATATGTCCCACTAGTGTCACAGATCACCCAGTCGTTTCACAGATGCCCCAATAGTTTCACATATGTCCCATTAGTTGCACAGATGTCCCCATAGTTTCACAGATGTCCCAATAGTTTCACAGATGTCCCAATAGTTTCACAGATGTCCCAATAGTTTCACAGATGTCCCAATAGGTTCACATATGTCCCAGTAGTTTCACAGATGCCCCAATAGTTTCACATATGTCCCATTAGTTGCACATGTCCCCATAGTTTCACAGATGTCCCAATAGTTTCACAGATGTCCCAATAGTTTCACAGATGTCCCAATAAGTTCACATATGTCCCACTAGTGTCACAGATCACCCAGTCGTTTCACAGATGCCCCAATAGTTTCACATATGTCCCATTAGTTTCACAGATGTCCCCATAGTTTTACAGATGTCCCAATAATTTAACAGATGTACCAGTAGTTTCACAGATGTCCCAATAGTTTCACATATGTCCCATTAGTTTCACAGATGTCCCCATAGTTTCACAGATGTCCCAATAGTTTCACAGATGTCCCAATAGTCTCACAGATGTCCCAATAAGTTCACATATGTCCCAGTAGTTTCACAGATCACCCAGTCGTTTCACAGATGCCCCAATAGTTTCACATATGTCCCATTAGTTTCACAGATGTCCCCATAGTTTCACAGATGTCCCAATAATTTAACAGATGTATCAGTAGTTTCACAGATGTCCCAATAGTTTAACAGATGTCCCAAATAGTTTCACAGATGTCCCAATAGTTTCACAGATGTCCCAGTTGTTTCACAGATGTCTCAATAGTTTCACAGATGTCCCAATAGTTTCACAGATGTCCCAATAGATTCACATATGTCCCAGTAGTTTTACAGATGTCCCAGTAGATTCACAGATGTCCCAATAGTTCAACAGATGTCCCAGTAGTTTAACAGATGTCCCAGTAGTTTCACAGATGTCCCAGTAGGTTAACAGATGTCCCCATAGTTTCACAGATGTCCCAAAAGTTTCACAGATGTCCCAATAGGTTCACATATGTCCCAGTAGTTTCACAGATGCCCCAATAGTTTCACATATGTCCCATTAGTTTCACAGATGTCCCCATAGTTTCACAGATGTCCCAATAATTTCACAGATGTACCAGTAGTTTCACAGATGTCCCAATAGTTTAACAGATGTCCCAAATAGTTTCACAGATGTCCCAATAGATTCACAGATGTCCCAATAGTTTCACAGATTTCCCAATAGTTTCACAGATGTCCCAATAGTTTCACAGATTTCCCAGATGTTTTACAGATATTCCAGTAGGTTAACAGATGTCCCCATAGTTTCACAGATGTTCCAATAGTTTCAAAGATGTCCCAGTAGTTTTACAGATGTCCCGCTAGTTTCACAGATGATCCCAGTAGTTTCACAGATGCCCCAATAGTTTCACATATGTCCCATTAGTTGCACAGATGTCCCCATAGTTTCACAGATGTCCCAATAGTTTCACAGATGTCCCAATAGTTTCACAGATGTCCCAATAAGTTCACATATGTCCCACTAGTGTCACAGATCACCCAGTCGTTTCACAGATGCCCCAATAGTTTCACATATGTCCCATTAGTTTCACAGATGTCCCCATAGTTTTACAGATGTCCCAATAATTTAACAGATGTACCAGTAGTTTAACAGATGTCCCAATAGTTTAACAGATGTCCCAGTTGTTTCACAGATGTCTCAATAGTTTCACAGATGTCCCAATAGATTCACATATGTCCCAGTAGTTTTACAGATGTCCCAGTAGATTCACAGATGTCCCAATAGTTTCACAGATGTCCCAATAGGTTCACATATGTCCCAGTAGTTTCACAGATGCCCCAATAGTTTCACATATGTCCCATTAGTTTCACAGATGTCCCCATAGTTTCACAGATGTCCCAATAATTTCACAGATGTACCAGTAGTTTCACAGATGTCCCAATAGTTTCACAGATGTCCCAATAGTTTCACAGATGTCCCAGAAGTTTTACAGATATTCCAGTAGGTTAACAGATGTCCCCATAGTTTCACAGATGTCCCAATAGTTTCACAGATGTCCCAATAAGTTCACATATGTCCCAGTAGTTTCACAGATCACCCAGTCGTTTCACAGATGCCCCAATAGTTTCACATATGTCCCATTAGTTTCACAGATGTCCCCATAGTTTCACAGATGTCCCAATAATTTCACAGATGTACCAGTAGTTTAACAGATGTCCCAATAGTTTCACAGATGTCCCAATAGTTTCACAGATGTCCCAGGAGTTTTACAGATATTCCAGTAGGTTAACAGATGTCCCCATAGTTTCACAGATGTCCCAATAGTTTCACAGATGTCCCAATAGTTTCACAGATGTCCCAATAAGTTCACATATGTCCCACTAGTGTCACAGATCACCCAGTCGTTTCACAGATGCCCCAATAGTTTCACATATGTCCCATTAGTTGCACAGATGTCCCCATAGTTTCACAGATGTCCCAATAGTTTCACAGATGTCCCAATAGTTTCACAGATGTCCCAATAGTTTCACAGATGTCCCAATAGGTTCACATATGTCCCAGTAGTTTCACAGATGCCCCAATAGTTTCACATATGTCCGATTAGTTTCACAGATGTCCCCATAGTTTCACAGATGTCCCAATAATTTCACAGATGTACCAGTAGTTTCACAGATGTCCCAATAGTTTCACAGATGTCCCAATAGTTTCACAGATGTCCCAGAAGTTTTACAGATATTCCAGTAGGTTAACAGATGTCCCCATATTTTCACAGATGTCCCAATAGTTTCACAGATGTCCCAATAAGTTCACATATGTCCCAGTAGTTTCACAGATCACCCAGTCGTTTCACGGATGCCCCAATAGTTTCACATATGTCCCATTAGTTTCACAGATGTCCCCATAGTTTCACAGATGTCCCAATAATTTCACAGATGTACCAGTAGTTTCACAGATGTCCCAATAGTTTCACAGATGTCCCAATAGTTTCACAGATGTCCCAGGAGTTTTACAGATATTCCAGTAGGTTAACAGATGTCCCCATAGTTTCACAGATGTTCCAATAGTTTCAAAGATGTCCCAGTAGTTTTACAGATGTCCCGCTAGTTTCACAGATGATCCCAGTAGTTTCACAGATGCCCCAATAGTTTCACATATGTCCCATTAGTTGCACAGATGTCCCCATAGTTTCACAGATGTCAGAATAGTTTCACAGATGTCCCAATTGTTTCACAGATGTCCCAATAAGTTCACATATGTCCCACTAGTGTCACAGATCACCCAGTCGTTTCACAGATGCCCCAAAAGTTTCACATATGTCCCATTAGTTTCACAGATGTCCCCATAGTTTTACAGATGTCCCAATAATTTAACAGATGTACCAGTAGTTTAACAGATGTCCCAATAGTTTAACAGATGTCCCAGTTGTTTCACAGATGTCTCAATAGTTTCACAGATGTCCCAATAGATTCACATATGTCCCAGTAGTTTTACAGATGTCCCAGTAGATTCACAGATGTCCCAATAGTTTCACAGATGTCCCAATAGGTTTACATATGTCCCAGTAGTTTCACAGATGCCCCAATAGTTTCACATATGTCCCATTAGTTTCACAGATGTCCCCATAGTTTCACAGATGTCCCAATAATTTCACAGATGTACCAGTAGTTTCACAGATGTCCCAATAGTTTCACAGATGTCCCAATAGTTTCACAGATGTCCCAGAAGTTTTACAGATATTCCAGTAGGTTAACAGATGTCCCCATAGTTTCACAGATGTCCCAATAGTTTCACAGATGTCCCAATAAGTTCACATATGTCCCAGTAGTTTCACAGATCACCCAGTCGTTTCACAGATGCCCCAATAGTTTCACATATGTCCCATTAGTTTCACAGATGTCCCCATAGTTTCACAGATGTCCCAATAATTTCACAGATGTACCAGTAGTTTCACAGATGTCCCAATAGTTTCACAGATGTCCCAATAGTTTCACAGATGTCCCAGGAGTTTTACAGATATTCCAGTAGGTTAACAGATGTCCCCATAGTTTCACAGATGTCCCAATAGTTTCAAAGATGTCCCAGTAGTTTTACAGATGTCCCAGTAGTTTCACAGATGATCCCAGTAGTTTCACAGATGCCCCAATAGTTTCACATATGTCCCATTAGTTGCACAGATGTCCCCATAGTTTCACAGATGTCCCAATAGTTTCACAGATGTCCCAATAGTCTCACAGATGTCCCAATAAGTTCACATATGTCCCAGTAGTTTCACAGATCATCCAGTCGTTTCACAGATGCCCGAATAGTTTCACATATGTCCCATTAGTTTCACAGATGTCCCCATAGTTTCACAGATGTCCCAATAATTTAACAGATGTATCAGTAGTTTCACAGATGTCCCAATAGTTTAACAGATGTCCCAAATAGTTTCACAGATGTCCCAATAGTTTCACAGATGTCCCAGTTGTTTCACAGATGTCTCAATAGTTTCACAGATGTCCCAATAGTTTCACAAATGTCCCAATAGATTCACATTTGTCCCAGTAGTTTTACAGATGTCCCAGTAGATTCACAGATGTCCCAATAGTTCAACAGATGTCCCAGTAGTTTAACAGATGTCCCAGTAGTTTCACAGATGTCCCAGTAGGTTAACAGATGTCCCCATAGTTTCACAGATGTCCCAAAAGTTTCACAGATGTCCCAATAGGTTCACATATCTCCCAGTAGTTTCACAGATGCCCCAATAGTTTCACATATGTCCCATTAGTTTCACAGATGTCCCCATAGTTTTACAGATGTCCCAATAATTTAACAGATGTACCAGTAGTTTCACAGATGTCCCAATAGTTTCACATATGTCCCATTAGTTTCACAGATGTCCCCATAGTTTCACAGATGTCCCAATAGTTTCACAGATGTCCCAATAGTCTCACAGATGTCCCAATAAGTTCACATATGTCCCAGTAGTTTCACAGATCACCCAGTCGTTTCACAGATGCCCCAATAGTTTCACATTTGTCCCATTAGTTTCACAGATGTCCCCATAGTTTCACAGATGTCCCAATAATTTAACAGATGTATCAGTAGTTTCACAGATGTCCCAATAGTTTAACAGATGTCCCAAATAGTTTCACAGATGTCCCAATAGTTTCACAGATGTCCCAGTTGTTTCACAGATGTCTCAATAGTTTCACAGATGTCCCAATAGTTTCACAGATGTCCCAATAGATTCACATATGTCCCAGTAGTTTTACAGATGTCCCAGTAGATTCACAGATGTCCCAATAGTTCAACAGATGTCCCAGTAGTTTAACAGATGTCCCAGTAGTTTCACAGATGTCCCAGTAGGTAAACAGATGTCCCCATAGTTTCACAGATGTCCCAAAAGTTTCACAGATGTCCCAATAGGTTCACATATGTCCCAGTAGTTTCACAGATGCCCCAATAGTTTCACATATGTCCCATTAGTTTCACAGATGTCCCCATAGTTTCACAGATGTCCCAATAATTTCACAGATGTACCAGTAGTTTCACAGATGTCCCAATAGTTTAACAGATGTCCCAAATAGTTTCACAGATGTCCAAATAGATTCACAGATGTCCCAATAGTTTCACAGATTTCCCAATAGTTTCACAGATGTCCCAATAGTTTCACAGATTTCCCAGAAGTTTTACAGATATTCCAGTAGGTTAACAGATGTCCCCATAGTTTCACAGATGTTCCAATAGTTTCAAAGATGTCCCAGTAGTTTTACAGATGTCCCGCTAGTTTCACAGATGATCCCAGTAGTTTCACAGATGCCCCAATAGTTTCACATATGTCCCATTAGTTGCACAGATGTCCCCATAGTTTCACAGATGTCCCAATAATTTCACAGATGTCCCAATAGTTTCACAGATGTCCCAATAAGTTCACATATGTCCCACTAGTGTCACAGATCACCCAGTCGTTTCACAGATGCCCCAATAGTTTCACATATGTCCCATTAGTTTCACAGATGTCCCCATAGTTTTACAGATGTCCCAATAATTTAACAGATGTACCAGTAGTTTAACAGATGTCCCAATAGTTTAACAGATGTCCCAGTTGTTTCACAGATGTCTCAATAGTTTCAAAGATGTCCCAATAGATTCACATATGTCCCAGTAGTTTTACAGATGTCCCAGTAGATTCACAGATGTCCCAATAGTTTCACAGATGTCCCAATAGGTTCACATATGTCCCAGTAGTTTCACAGATGCCCCAATAGTTTCACATATGTCCCAATAGTTTCACAGATGTCCCCATAGTTTCACAGATGTCCCAATAATTTCACAGATGTACCAGTAGTTTCACAGATGTCCCAATAGTTTCACAGATGTCCCAATAGTTTCACAGATGTCCCAGAAGTTTTACAGATATTCCAGTAGGTTAACAGATGTCCCCATAGTTTCACAGATGTCCCAATAGTTTCACAGATGTCCCAGTAAGTTCACATATGTCCCAGTAGTTTCACAGATCACCCAGTCGTTTCACAGATGCCCCAATAGTTTCACATATGTCCCATTAGTTTCACAGATGTCCCCATAGTTTCACAGATGTCCCAATAATTTCACAGATGTACCAGTAGTTTCACAGATGTCCCAATAGTTTCACAGATGTCCCAATAGTTTCACAGATGTCCCAGGAGTTTTACAGATATTCCAGTAGGTTAACAGATGTCCCCATAGTTTCACAGATGTTCCAATAGTTTCAAAGATGTCCCAGTAGTTTTACAGATGTCCCGCTAGTTTCACAGATGATCCCAGTAGTTTCACAGATGCCCCAATAGTTTCACATATGTCCCATTAGTTGCACAGATGTCCCCATAGTTTCACAGATGTCCCAATAGTTTCACAGATGTCCCAATAGTTTCACATATGTCCCATTAGTTTCACAGAAGTCCCCATAGTTTTACAGATGTCCCAATAATTTAACAGATGTACCAGTAGTTTAACAGATGTCCCAATAGTTTAACAGATGTCCCAGTTGTTTCACAGATGTTTCAATAGTTTCACAGATGTCCCAATAGTTTCACAGATGTCCCAGGAGTTTTACAGATATTCCAGTAGGTTAACAGATGTCCCCATAGTTTCACAGATGTTCCAATAGTTTCAAAGATGTCCCAGTAGTTTTACAGATGTCCCGCTAGTTTCACAGATGATCCCAGTAGTTTCACAGATGCCCCAATAGTTTCACATATGTCCCATTAGTTGCACAGATGTCCCCATAGTTTCACAGATGTCCCAATAGTTTCACAGATGTCCCAATAGTTTCACATATGTCCCATTAGTTTCACAGATGTCCCCATAGTTTTACAGATGTCCCAATAATTTAACAGATGTTCCAGTAGTTTAACAGATGTCCCAATAGTTTAA
Organism: Petromyzon marinus; assembly: GCF_048934315.1. Taxonomy (NCBI): domain Eukaryota; kingdom Metazoa; phylum Chordata; class Hyperoartia; order Petromyzontiformes; family Petromyzontidae; genus Petromyzon; species Petromyzon marinus. The sequence goes on from NC_133683.1 coordinate 2,749,778, forward strand.
CAGATGTCCCAGTTGTTTCACAGATGTTTCAATAGTTTCACAGATGTCCCAATAGATTCACATATGTCCCAGTAGTTTTACAGATGTCCCAGTAGATTCACAGATGTCCCAATAGTTTCACAGATGTCCCAATAGGTTCACATATGTCCCAGTAGTTTCACAGATGCCCCAATAGTTTCACATATGTCCCATTAGTTGCACATGTCCCCATAGTTTCACAGATGTCCCAATAGTTTCACAGATGTCCCAATAGTTTCACAGATGTCCCAATAAGTTCACATATGTCCCACTAGTGTCACAGATCACCCAGTCGTTTCACAGATGCCCCAATAGTTTCACATATGTCCCATTAGTTTCACAGATGTCCCCATAGTTTTACAGATGTCCCAATAATTTAACAGATGTACCAGTAGTTTCACAGATGTCCCAATAGTTTCACATATGTCCCATTAGTTTCACAGATGTCCCCATAGTTTCACAGATGTCCCAATAGTTTCACAGATGTCCCAATAGTCTCACAGATGTCCCAATAAGTTCACATATGTCCCACTAGTTTCACAGATCACCCAGTCGTTTCACAGATGCCCCAATAGTTCCACATATGTCCCATTAGTTTCACAGATGTCCCCATAGTTTCACAGATGTCCCAATAATTTACAGATGTATCAGTAGTTTCACAGATGTCCCAATAGTTTAACAGATGTCCCAAATAGTTTCACAGATGTCCCAATAGTTTCACAGATGTCCCAGTTGTTTCACAGATGTCTCAATAGTTTCACAGATGTCCCAATAGTTTCACAGATGTCCCAATAGATTCACATATGTCCCAGTAGTTTTACAGATGTCCCAGTAGATTCACAGATGTCCCAATAGTTCAACAGATGTCCCAGTAGTTTAACAGATGTCCCAGTAGTTTCACAGATGTCCCAGTAGGTTAACAGATGTCCCCATAGTTTCACAGATGTCCCAAAAGTTTCACAGATGTCCCAATAGGTTCACATATGTCCCAGTAGTTTCACAGATGCCCCAATAGTTTCACATATGTCCCATTAGTTTCACAGATGTCCCCATAGTTTCACAGATGTCCCAATAATTTCACAGATGTACCAGTAGTTTCACAGATGTCCCAATAGTTTAACAGATGTCCCAAATAGTTTCACAGATGTCCCAATAGATTCACAGATGTCCCAATAGTTTCACAGATTTCCCAATAGTTTCACAGATGTCCCAATAGTTTCACAGATTTCCCAGAAGTTTTACAGATATTCCAGTAGGTTAACAGATGTCCCCATAGTTTCACAGATGTTCCAATAGTTTCAAAGATGTCCCAGTAGTTTTACAGATGTCCCGCTAGTTTCACAGATGATCCCAGTAGTTTCACAGATGCCCCAATAGTTTCACATATGTCCCATTAGTTGCACAGATGTCCCCATAGTTTCACAGATGTCCCAATAGTTTCACAGATGTCCCAATAGTTTCACAGATGTCCCAATAGTTTCACAGATGTCCCAATAAGTTCACATATGTCCCACTAGTGTCACAGATCACCCAGTCGTTTCACAGATGCCCCAATAGTTTCACATATGTCCCATTAGTTTCACAGATGTCCCCATAGTTTCACAGATGTACCAATAATTTCACAGATGTACCAGTAGTTTCACAGATGTCCCAATAGTTTCACAGATGTCCCAATAGTTTCACAGATGTCCCAGGAGTTTTACAGATATTCCAGTAGGTTAACAGATGTCCCCATAGTTTCACAGATGTTCCAATAGTTTCAAAGATGTCCCAGTAGTTTTACAGATGTCCCGCTAGTTTCACAGATGATCCCAGTAGTTTCACAGATGCCCCAATAGTTTCACATATGTCCCATTAGTTGCACAGATGTCCCCATAGTTTCACAGATGTCAGAATAGTTTCACAGATGTCCCAATTGTTTCACAGATGTCCCAATAAGTTCACATATGTCCCACTAGTGTCACAGATCACCCAGTCGTTTCACAGATGCCCCAAAAGTTTCACATATGTCCCATTAGTTTCACAGATGTCCCCATAGTTTTACAGATGTCCCAATAATTTAACAGATGTACCAGTAGTTTAACAGATGTCCCAATAGTTTAACAGATGTCCCAGTTGTTTCACAGATGTCTCAATAGTTTCACAGATGTCCCAATAGATTCACATATGTCCCAGTAGTTTTACAGATGTCCCAGTAGATTCACAGATGTCCCAATAGTTTCACAGATGTCCCAATAGGTTTACATATGTCCCAGTAGTTTCACAGATGCCCCAATAGTTTCACATATGTCCCATTAGTTTCACAGATGTCCCCATAGTTTCACAGATGTCCCAATAATTTCACAGATGTACCAGTAGTTTCACAGATGTCCCAATAGTTTCACAGATGTCCCAATAGTTTCACAGATGTCCCAGAAGTTTTACAGATATTCCAGTAGGTTAACAGATGTCCCCATAGTTTCACAGATGTCCCAATAGTTTCACAGATGTCCCAATAAGTTCACATATGTCCCAGTAGTTTCACAGATCACCCAGTCGTTTCACAGATGCCCCAATAGTTTCACATATGTCCCATTAGTTTCACAGATGTCCCCATAGTTTCACAGATGTCCCAATAATTTCACAGATGTACCAGTAGTTTCACAGATGTCCCAATAGTTTCACAGATGTCCCAATAGTTTCACAGATGTCCCAGGAGTTTTACAGATATTCCAGTAGGTTAACAGATGTCCCCATAGTTTCACAGATGTCCCAATAGTTTCAAAGATGTCCCAGTAGTTTTACAGATGTCCCAGTAGTTTCACAGATGATCCCAGTAGTTTCACAGATGCCCCAATAGTTTCACATATGTCCCATTAGTTGCACAGATGTCCCCATAGTTTCACAGATGTCCCAATAGTTTCACAGATGTCCCAATAGTCTCACAGATGTCCCAATAAGTTCACATATGTCCCAGTAGTTTCACAGATCATCCAGTCGTTTCACAGATGCCCGAATAGTTTCACATATGTCCCATTAGTTTCACAGATGTCCCCATAGTTTCACAGATGTCCCAATAATTTAACAGATGTATCAGTAGTTTCACAGATGTCCCAATAGTTTAACAGATGTCCCAAATAGTTTCACAGATGTCCCAATAGTTTCACAGATGTCCCAGTTGTTTCACAGATGTCTCAATAGTTTCACAGATGTCCCAATAGTTTCACAAATGTCCCAATAGATTCACATTTGTCCCAGTAGTTTTACAGATGTCCCAGTAGATTCACAGATGTCCCAATAGTTCAACAGATGTCCCAGTAGTTTAACAGATGTCCCAGTAGTTTCACAGATGTCCCAGTAGGTTAACAGATGTCCCCATAGTTTCACAGATGTCCCAAAAGTTTCACAGATGTCCCAATAGGTTCACATATCTCCCAGTAGTTTCACAGATGCCCCAATAGTTTCACATATGTCCCATTAGTTTCACAGATGTCCCCATAGTTTTACAGATGTCCCAATAATTTAACAGATGTACCAGTAGTTTCACAGATGTCCCAATAGTTTCACATATGTCCCATTAGTTTCACAGATGTCCCCATAGTTTCACAGATGTCCCAATAGTTTCACAGATGTCCCAATAGTCTCACAGATGTCCCAATAAGTTCACATATGTCCCAGTAGTTTCACAGATCACCCAGTCGTTTCACAGATGCCCCAATAGTTTCACATTTGTCCCATTAGTTTCACAGATGTCCCCATAGTTTCACAGATGTCCCAATAATTTAACAGATGTATCAGTAGTTTCACAGATGTCCCAATAGTTTAACAGATGTCCCAAATAGTTTCACAGATGTCCCAATAGTTTCACAGATGTCCCAGTTGTTTCACAGATGTCTCAATAGTTTCACAGATGTCCCAATAGTTTCACAGATGTCCCAATAGATTCACATATGTCCCAGTAGTTTTACAGATGTCCCAGTAGATTCACAGATGTCCCAATAGTTCAACAGATGTCCCAGTAGTTTAACAGATGTCCCAGTAGTTTCACAGATGTCCCAGTAGGTAAACAGATGTCCCCATAGTTTCACAGATGTCCCAAAAGTTTCACAGATGTCCCAATAGGTTCACATATGTCCCAGTAGTTTCACAGATGCCCCAATAGTTTCACATATGTCCCATTAGTTTCACAGATGTCCCCATAGTTTCACAGATGTCCCAATAATTTCACAGATGTACCAGTAGTTTCACAGATGTCCCAATAGTTTAACAGATGTCCCAAATAGTTTCACAGATGTCCAAATAGATTCACAGATGTCCCAATAGTTTCACAGATTTCCCAATAGTTTCACAGATGTCCCAATAGTTTCACAGATTTCCCAGAAGTTTTACAGATATTCCAGTAGGTTAACAGATGTCCCCATAGTTTCACAGATGTTCCAATAGTTTCAAAGATGTCCCAGTAGTTTTACAGATGTCCCGCTAGTTTCACAGATGATCCCAGTAGTTTCACAGATGCCCCAATAGTTTCACATATGTCCCATTAGTTGCACAGATGTCCCCATAGTTTCACAGATGTCCCAATAATTTCACAGATGTCCCAATAGTTTCACAGATGTCCCAATAAGTTCACATATGTCCCACTAGTGTCACAGATCACCCAGTCGTTTCACAGATGCCCCAATAGTTTCACATATGTCCCATTAGTTTCACAGATGTCCCCATAGTTTTACAGATGTCCCAATAATTTAACAGATGTACCAGTAGTTTAACAGATGTCCCAATAGTTTAACAGATGTCCCAGTTGTTTCACAGATGTCTCAATAGTTTCAAAGATGTCCCAATAGATTCACATATGTCCCAGTAGTTTTACAGATGTCCCAGTAGATTCACAGATGTCCCAATAGTTTCACAGATGTCCCAATAGGTTCACATATGTCCCAGTAGTTTCACAGATGCCCCAATAGTTTCACATATGTCCCAATAGTTTCACAGATGTCCCCATAGTTTCACAGATGTCCCAATAATTTCACAGATGTACCAGTAGTTTCACAGATGTCCCAATAGTTTCACAGATGTCCCAATAGTTTCACAGATGTCCCAGAAGTTTTACAGATATTCCAGTAGGTTAACAGATGTCCCCATAGTTTCACAGATGTCCCAATAGTTTCACAGATGTCCCAGTAAGTTCACATATGTCCCAGTAGTTTCACAGATCACCCAGTCGTTTCACAGATGCCCCAATAGTTTCACATATGTCCCATTAGTTTCACAGATGTCCCCATAGTTTCACAGATGTCCCAATAATTTCACAGATTTACCAGTAGTTTCACAGATGTCCCAATAGTTTCACAGATGTCCCAATAGTTTCACAGATGTCCCAGGAGTTTTACAGATATTCCAGTAGGTTAACAGATGTCCCCATAGTTTCACAGATGTTCCAATAGTTTCAAAGATGTCCCAGTAGTTTTACAGATGTCCCGCTAGTTTCACAGATGATCCCAGTAGTTTCACAGATGCCCCAATAGTTTCACATATGTCCCATTAGTTGCACAGATGTCCCCATAGTTTCACAGATGTCCCAATAGTTTCACAGATGTCCCAATAGTTTCACATATGTCCCATTAGTTTCACAGAAGTCCCCATAGTTTTACAGATGTCCCAATAATTTAACAGATGTACCAGTAGTTTAACAGATGTCCCAATAGTTTAACAGATGTCCCAGTTGTTTCACAGATGTTTCAATAGTTTCACAGATGTCCCAATAGTTTCACAGATGTCCCAGGAGTTTTACAGATATTCCAGTAGGTTAACAGATGTCCCCATAGTTTCACAGATGTTCCAATAGTTTCAAAGATGTCCCAGTAGTTTTACAGATGTCCCGCTAGTTTCACAGATGATCCCAGTAGTTTCACAGATGCCCCAATAGTTTCACATATGTCCCATTAGTTGCACAGATGTCCCCATAGTTTCACAGATGTCCCAATAGTTTCACAGATGTCCCAATAGTTTCACATATGTCCCATTAGTTTCACAGATGTCCCCATAGTTTTACAGATGTCCCAATAATTTAACAGATGTACCAGTAGTTTAACAGATGTCCCAATAGTTTAACAGATGTCCCAGTTGTTTCACAGATGTTTCAATAGTTTCACAGATGTCCCAATAGATTCACATATGTCCCAGTAGTTTTACAGATGTCCCAGTAGATTCACAGATGTCCCAATAGTTTCACAGATGTCCCAATAGGTTCACATATGTCCCAGTAGTTTCACAGATGCCCCAATAGTTTCACATATGTCCCATTAGTTGCACATGTCCCCATAGTTTCACAGATGTCCCAATAGTTTCACAGATGTCCCAATAGTTTCACAGATGTCCCAATAAGTTCACATATGTCCCACTAGTGTCACAGATCACCCAGTCGTTTCACAGATGCCCCAATAGTTTCACATATGTCCCATTAGTTTCACAGATGTCCCCATAGTTTTACAGATGTCCCAATAATTTAACAGATGTACCAGTAGTTTCACAGATGTCCCAATAGTTTCACATATGTCCCATTAGTTTCACAGATGTCCCCATAGTTTCACAGATGTCCCAATAGTTTCACAGATGTCCCAATAGTCTCACAGATGTCCCAATAAGTTCACATATGTCCCACTAGTTTCACAGATCACCCAGTCGTTTCACAGATGCCCCAATAGTTCCACATATGTCCCATTAGTTTCACAGATGTCCCCATAGTTTCACAGATGTCCCAATAATTTACAGATGTATCAGTAGTTTCACAGATGTCCCAATAGTTTAACAGATGTCCCAAATAGTTTCACAGATGTCCCAATAGTTTCACAGATGTCCCAGTTGTTTCACAGATGTCTCAATAGTTTCACAGATGTCCCAATAGTTTCACAGATGTCCCAATAGATTCACATATGTCCCAGTAGTTTTACAGATGTCCCAGTAGATTCACAGATGTCCCAATAGTTCAACAGATGTCCCAGTAGTTTAACAGATGTCCCAGTAGTTTCACAGATGTCCCAGTAGGTTAACAGATGTCCCCATAGTTTCACAGATGTCCCAAAAGTTTCACAGATGTCCCAATAGGTTCACATATGTCCCAGTAGTTTCACAGATGCCCCAATAGTTTCACATATGTCCCATTAGTTTCACAGATGTCCCCATAGTTTCACAGATGTCCCAATAATTTCACAGATGTACCAGTAGTTTCACAGATGTCCCAATAGTTTAACAGATGTCCCAAATAGTTTCACAGATGTCCCAATAGATTCACAGATGTCCCAATAGTTTCACAGATTTCCCAATAGTTTCACAGATGTCCCAATAGTTTCACAGATTTCCCAGAAGTTTTACAGATATTCCAGTAGGTTAACAGATGTCCCCATAGTTTCACAGATGTTCCAATAGTTTCAAAGATGTCCCAGTAGTTTTACAGATGTCCCGCTAGTTTCACAGATGATCCCAGTAGTTTCACAGATGCCCCAATAGTTTCACATATGTCCCATTAGTTGCACAGATGTCCCCATAGTTTCACAGATGTCCCAATAGTTTCACAGATGTCCCAATAGTTTCACAGATGTCCCAATAGTTTCACAGATGTCCCAATAAGTTCACATATGTCCCACTAGTGTCACAGATCACCCAGTCGTTTCACAGATGCCCCAATAGTTTCACATATGTCCCATTAGTTTCACAGATGTCCCCATAGTTTCACAGATGTACCAATAATTTCACAGATGTACCAGTAGTTTCACAGATGTCCCAATAGTTTCACAGATGTCCCAATAGTTTCACAGATGTCCCAGGAGTTTTACAGATATTCCAGTAGGTTAACAGATGTCCCCATAGTTTCACAGATGTTCCAATAGTTTCAAAGATGTCCCAGTAGTTTTACAGATGTCCCGCTAGTTTCACAGATGATCCCAGTAGTTTCACAGATGCCCCAATAGTTTCACATATGTCCCATTAGTTGCACAGATGTCCCCATAGTTTCACAGATGTCCCAATAGTTTCACAGATGTCCCAATAGTTTCACAGATTTCCCAATAAGTTCACATATGTCCCACTAGTGTCACAGATCACCCAGTCGTTTCACAGATGCCCCAATAGTTTCACATATGTCCCATTAGTTTCACAGATGTCCCCATAGTTTTACAGATGTCCCAATAATTTAACAGATGTACCAGTAGTTTAACAGATGTCCCAATAGTTTAACAGATGTCCCAGTTGTTTCACAGATGTCTCAATAGTTTCACAGATGTCCCAATAGATTCACATATGTCCCAGTAGTTTTACAGATGTCCCAGTAGATTCACAGATGTCCCAATAGTTTCACAGATGTCCCAATAGGTTCACATATGTCCCAGTAGTTTCACAGATGCCCCAATAGTTTCACATATGTCCCATTAGTTGCACATTTCCCCATAGTTTCACAGATGTCCCAATAGTTTCACAGATGTCCCAATAGTTTCACAGATGTCCCAATAAGTTCACATATGTCCCACTAGTGTCACAGATCACCCAGTCGTTTCACAGATGCCCCAATAGTTTCACATATGTCCCATTAGTTTCACAGATGACCCCATAGTTTTACAGATGTCCCAATAATTTAACAGATGTACCAGTAGTTTCACAGATGTCCCAATAGTTTCACATATGTCCCATTAGTTTCACAGATGTCCCCATAGTTTCACAGATGTCCCAATAGTTTCACAGATGTCCCAATAGTCTCACAGATGTCCCAATAAGTTCACATATTTCCCAGTAGTTTCACAGATCACCCAGTCGTTTCACAGATGCCCCAATAGTTTCACATATGTCCCATTAGTTTCACAGATGTCCCCATAGTTTCACAGATGTCCCAATAATTTAACAGATGTATCAGTAGTTTCACAGATGTCCCAATAGTTTAACAGATGTCCCAAATAGTTTCACAGATGTCCCAATAGTTTCACAGATGTCCCAGTTGTTTCACAGATGTCTCAATAGTTTCACAGATGGCCCAATAGTTTCACAGATGTCCCAATAGATTCACATATGTCCCAGTAGTTTTACAGATGTCCCAGTAGATTCACAGATGTCCCAATAGTTCAACAGATGTCCCAGTAGTTTAACAGATGTCCCAGTAGTTTCACAGATGTCCCAGTAGGTTAACAGATGTCCCCATAGTTTCACAGATGTCCCAAAAGTTTCACAGATGTCCCAATAGGTTCACATATGTCCCAGTAGTTTCACAGATGCCCCAATAGTTTCACATATGTCCCATTAGTTTCACAGATGTCCCCATAGTTTCACAGATGTCCCAATAATTTCACAGATGTACCAGTAGTTTCACAGATGTCCCAATAGTTTAACAGATGTCCCAAATAGTTTCACAGATGTCCCAATAGATTCACAGATGTCCCAATAGTTTCACAGATTTCCCAATAGTTTCACAGATGTCCCAATAGTTTCACAGATTTCCCAAAGTTTTACAGATATTCCAGTAGGTTAACAGATGTCCCCATAGTTTCACAGATGTTCCAATAGTTTCAAAGATGTCCCAGTAGTTTTACAGATGTCCCGCTAGTTTCACAGATGATCCCAGTAGTTTCACAGATGCCCCAATAGTTTCACATATGTCCCATTAGTTGCACAGATGTCCCCATAGTTTCACAGATGTCCCAATAGTTTCACAGATGTCCCAATAGTTTCACAGATGTCCCAATAAGTTCACATATGTCCCACTAGTGTCACAGATCACCCAGTCGTTTCACAGATGCCCCAATAGTTTCACATATGTCCCATTAGTTTCACAGATGTCCCCATAGTTTTACAGATGTCCCAATAATTTAACAGATGTACCAGTAGTTTAACAGATGTCCCAATAGTTTAACAGATGTCCCAGTTGTTTCACAGATGTCTCAATAGTTTCACAGATGTCCCAATAGATTCACATATGTCCCAGTAGTTTTACAGATGTCCCAGTAGATTCACAGATGTCCCAATAGTTTCACAGATGTCCCAATAGGTTCACATATGTCCCAGTAGTTTCACAGATGCCCCAATAGTTTCACATATGTCCCATTAGTTGCACTTGTCCCCATAGTTTCACAGATGTCCCAATAGTTTCACAGATGTCCCAATAGTTTCACAGATGTCCCAATAAGTTCACATATGTCCCACTAGTGTCACAGATCACCCAGTCGTTTCACAGATGCCCCAATAGTTTCACATATGTCCCATTAGTTTCACAGATGTCCCCATAGTTTTACAGATGTCCCAATAATTTAACAGATGTACCAGTAGTTTCACAGATGTCCCAATAGTTTCACATATGTCCCATTAGTTTCACAGATGTCCCCATAGTTTCACAGATGTCCCAATAGTTTCACAGATGTCCCAATAGTCTCACAGATGTCCCAATAAGTTCACATATGTCCCAGTAGTTTCACAGATCACCCAGTCGTTTCACAGATGCCCCAATAGTTTCACATATGTCCCATTAGTTTCACAGATGTCCCCATAGTTTCACAGATGTCCCAATAATTTAACAGATGTATCAGTAGTTTCACAGATGTCCCAATAGTTTAACAGATGTCCCAAATAGTTTCACAGATGTCCCAATAGTTTCACAGATGTCCCAGTTGTTTCACAGATGTCTCAATAGTTTCACAGATGTCCCAATAGTTTCACAGATGTCCCAATAGATTCACATATGTCCCAGTAGTTTTACAGATGTCCCAGTAGATTCACAGATGTCCCAAAAGTTCAACAGATGTCCCAGTAGTTTAACAGATGTCCCAGTAGTTTCACAGATGTCCCAGTAGGTTAACAGATGTCCCCATAGTTTCACAGATGTCCCAAAAGTTTCACAGATGTCCCAATAGGTTCACATATGTCCCAGTAGTTTCACAGATGCCCCAATAGTTTCACATATGTCCCATTAGTTTCACAGATGTCCCCATAGTTTCACAGATGTCCCAATAATTTCACAGATGTACCAGTAGTTTCACAGATGTCCCAATAGTTTAACAGATGTCCCAAATAGTTTCACAGATGTCCCAATAGATTCACAGATGTCCCAATAGTTTCACAGATTTCCCAATAGTTTCACAGATGTCCCAATAGTTTCACAGATTTCCCAGATGTTTTACAGATATTCCAGTAGGTTAACAGATGTCCCCATAGTTTCACAGATGTTCCAATAGTTTCAAAGATGTCCCAGTAGTTTTACAGATGTCCCGCTAGTTTCACAGATGATCCCAGTAGTTTCACAGATGCCCCAATAGTTTCACATATGTCCCATTAGTTGCACAGATGTCCCCATAGTTTCACAGATGTCCCAATAGTTTCACAGATGTCCCAATAGTTTCACAGATGCCCCAATAGTTTCACATATGTCCCATTAGTTTCACAGATGTCCCCATAGTTTTACAGATGTCCCAATAATTTAACAGATGTACCAGTAGTTTAACAGATGTCCCAATAGTTTAACAGATGTCCCAGTTGTTTCACAGATGTCTCAATAGTTTCACAGATGTCCCAATAGATTCACATATGTCCCAGTAGTTTTACAGATGTCCCAGTAGATTCACAGATGTCCCAATGGTTTCACAGATGTCCCAATAGGTTCACATATGTCCCAGTAGTTTCACAGATGCCCCAATAGTTTCACATATGTCCCATTAGTTTCACAGATGTCCCCATAGTTTCACAGATGTCCCAATAATTTCACAGATGTACCAGTAGTTTCACAGATGTCCCAATAGTTTCACAGATGTCCCAATAGTTTCACAGATGTCCCAGAAGTTTTACAGATATTCCAGTAGGTTAACAGATGTCCCCATAGTTTCACAGATGTCCCAATAGTTTCACAGATGTCCCAATAAGTTCACATATGTCCCAGTAGTTTCACAGATCACCCAGTCGTTTCACAGATGCCCCAATAGTTTCACATTTGTCCCATTAGTTTCACAGATGTCCCCATAGTTTCACAGATGTCCCAATAATTTAACAGATGTATCAGTAGTTTCACAGATGTCCCAATAGTTTAACAGATGTCCCAAATAGTTTCACAGATGTCCCAATAGTTTCACAGATGTCCCAGTTGTTTCACAGATGTCTCAATAGTTTCACAGATGTCCCAATAGTTTCACAGATGTCCCAATAGATTCACATATGTCCCAGTAGTTTTACAGATGTCCCAGTAGATTCACAGATGTCCCAATAGTTCAACAGATGTCCCAGTAGTTTAACAGATGTCCCAGTAGTTTCACAGATGTCCCAGTAGGTAAACAGATGTCCCCATAGTTTCACAGATGTCCCAAAAGTTTCACAGATGTCCCAATAGGTTCACATATGTCCCAGTAGTTTCACAGATGCCCCAATAGTTTCACATATGTCCCATTAGTTTCACAGATGTCCCCATAGTTTCACAGATGTCCCAATAATTTCACAGATGTACCAGTAGTTTCACAGATGTCCCAATAGTTTAACAGATGTCCCAAATAGTTTCACAGATGTCCAAATAGATTCACAGATGTCCCAATAGTTTCACAGATTTCCCAATAGTTTCACAGATGTCCCAATAGTTTCACAGATTTCCCAGAAGTTTTACAGATATTCCAGTAGGTTAACAGATGTCCCCATAGTTTCACAGATGTTCCAATAGTTTCAAAGATGTCCCAGTAGTTTTACAGATGTCCCGCTAGTTTCACAGATGATCCCAGTAGTTTCACAGATGCCCCAATAGTTTCACATATGTCCCATTAGTTGCACAGATGTCCCCATAGTTTCACAGATGTCCCAATAGTTTCACAGATGTCCCAATAGTTTCACAGATGTCCCAATAAGTTCACATATGTCCCACTAGTGTCACAGATCACCCAGTCGTTTCACAGATGCCCCAATAGTTTCACATATGTCCCATTAGTTTCACAGATGTCCCCATAGTTTTACAGATGTCCCAATAATTTAACAGATGTACCAGTAGTTTAACAGATGTCCCAATAGTTTAACAGATGTCCCAGTTGTTTCACAGATGTCTCAATAGTTTCAAAGATGTCCCAATAGATTCACATATGTCCCAGTAGTTTTACAGATGTCCCAGTAGATTCACAGATGTCCCAATAGTTTCACAGATGTCCCAATAGGTTCACATATGTCCCAGTAGTTTCACAGATGCCCCAATAGTTTCACATATGTCCCATTAGTTTCACAGATGTCCCCATAGTTTCACAGATGTCCCAATAATTTCACAGATGTACCAGTAGTTTCACAGATGTCCCAATAGTTTCACAGATGTCCCAATAGTTTCACAGATGTCCCAGAAGTTTTACAGATATTCCAGTAGGTTAACAGATGTCCCCATAGTTTCACAGATGTCCCAATAGTTTCACAGATGTCCCAGTAAGTTCACATATGTCCCAGTAGTTTCACAGATCACCCAGTCGTTTCACAGATGCCCCAATAGTTTCACATATGTCCCATTAGTTTCACAGATGTCCCCATAGTTTCACAGATGTCCCAATAATTTCACAGATGTACCAGTAGTTTCACAGATGTCCCAATAGTTTCACAGATGTCCCAATAGTTTCACAGATGTCCCAGGAGTTTTACAGATATTCCAGTAGGTTAACAGATGTCCCCATAGTTTCACAGATGTTCCAATAGTTTCAAAGATGTCCCAGTAGTTTTACAGATGTCCCGCTAGTTTCACAGATGATCCCAGTAGTTTCACAGATGCCCCAATAGTTTCACATATGTCCCATTAGTTGCACAGATGTCCCCATAGTTTCACAGATGTCCCAATAGTTTCACAGATGTCCCAATAGTTTCACATATGTCCCATTAGTTTCACAGAAGTCCCCATAGTTTTACAGATGTCCCAATAATTTAACAGATGTACCAGTAGTTTAACAGATGTCCCAATAGTTTAACAGATGTCCCAGTTGTTTCACAGATGTTTCAATAGTTTCACAGATGTCCCAATAGTTTCACAGATGTCCCAGGAGTTTTACAGATATTCCAGTAGGTTAACAGATGTCCCCATAGTTTCACAGATGTTCCAATAGTTTCAAAGATGTCCCAGTAGTTTTACAGATGTCCCGCTAGTTTCACAGATGATCCCATTAGTTTCACAGATGCCCCAATAGTTTCACATATGTCCCATTAGTTGCACAGATGTCCCCATAGTTTCACAGATGTCCCAATAGTTTCACAGATGTCCCAATAGTTTCACATTTGTCCCATTAGTTTCACAGATGTCCCCATAGTTTTACAGATGTCCCAATAATTTAACAGATGTACCAGTAGTTTAACAGATGTCCCAATAGTTTAACAGATGTCCCAGTTGTTTCACAGATGTTTCAATAGTTTCACAGATGTCCCAATAGATTCACATATGTCCCAGTAGTTTTACAGATGTCCCAGTAGATTCACAGATGTCCCAATAGTTTCACAGATGTCCCAATAGGTTCACATATGTCCCAGTAGTTTCACAGATGCCCCAATAGTTTCACATATGTCCCATTAGTTGCACATGTCCCCATAGTTTCACAGATGTCCCAATAGTTTCACAGATGTCCCAATAGTTTCACAGATGTCCCAATAAGTTCACATATGTCCCACTAGTGTCACAGATCACCCAGTCGTTTCACAGATGCCCCAATAGTTTCACATATGTCCCATTAGTTTCACAGATGTCCCCATAGTTTTACAGATGTCCCAATAATTTAACAGATGTACCAGTAGTTTCACAGATGTCCCAATAGTTTCACATATGTCCCATTAGTTTCACAGATGTCCCCATAGTTTCACAGATGTCCCAATAGTTTCACAGATGTCCCAATAGTCTCACAGATGTCCCAATAAGTTCACATATGTCCCACTAGTTTCACAGATCACCCAGTCGTTTCACAGATGCCCCAATAGTTCCACATATGTCCCATTAGTTTCACAGATGTCCCCATAGTTTCACAGATGTCCCAATAATTTACAGATGTATCAGTAGTTTCACAGATGTCCCAATAGTTTAACAGATGTCCCAAATAGTTTCACAGATGTCCCAATAGTTTCACAGATGTCCCAGTTGTTTCACAGATGTCTCAATAGTTTCACAGATGTCCCAATAGTTTCACAGATGTCCCAATAGATTCACATATGTCCCAGTAGTTTTACAGATGTCCCAGTAGATTCACAGATGTCCCAATAGTTCAACAGATGTCCCAGTAGTTTAACAGATGTCCCAGTAGTTTCACAGATGTCCCAGTAGGTTAACAGATGTCCCCATAGTTTCACAGATGTCCCAAAAGTTTCACAGATGTCCCAATAGGTTCACATATGTCCCAGTAGTTTCACAGATGCCCCAATAGTTTCACATATGTCCCATTAGTTTCACAGATGTCCCCATAGTTTCACAGATGTCCCAATAATTTCACAGATGTACCAGTAGTTTCACAGATGTCCCAATAGTTTAACAGATGTCCCAAATAGTTTCACAGATGTCCCAATAGATTCACAGATGTCCCAATAGTTTCACAGATTTCCCAATAGTTTCACAGATGTCCCAATAGTTTCACAGATTTCCCAGAAGTTTTACAGATATTCCAGTAGGTTAACAGATGTCCCCATAGTTTCACAGATGTTCCAATAGTTTCAAAGATGTCCCAGTAGTTTTACAGATGTCCCGCTAGTTTCACAGATGATCCCAGTAGTTTCACAGATGCCCCAATAGTTTCACATATGTCCCATTAGTTGCACAGATGTCCCCATAGTTTCACAGATGTCCCAATAGTTTCACAGATGTCCCAATAGTTTCACAGATGTCCCAATAGTTTCACAGATGTCCCAATAAGTTCACATATGTCCCACTAGTGTCACAGATCACCCAGTCGTTTCACAGATGCCCCAATAGTTTCACATATGTCCCATTAGTTTCACAGATGTCCCCATAGTTTCACAGATGTACCAATAATTTCACAGATGTACCAGTAGTTTCACAGATGTCCCAATAGTTTCACAGATGTCCCAATAGTTTCACAGATGTCCCAGGAGTTTTACAGATATTCCAGTAGGTTAACAGATGTCCCCATAGTTTCACAGATGTTCCAATAGTTTCAAAGATGTCCCAGTAGTTTTACAGATGTCCCGCTAGTTTCACAGATGATCCCAGTAGTTTCACAGATGCCCCAATAGTTTCACATATGTCCCATTAGTTGCACAGATGTCCCCATAGTTTCACAGATGTCCCAATAGTTTCACAGATGTCCCAATAGTTTCACAGATTTCCCAATAAGTTCACATATGTCCCACTAGTGTCACAGATCACCCAGTCGTTTCACAGATGCCCCAATAGTTTCACATATGTCCCATTAGTTTCACAGATGTCCCCATAGTTTTACAGATGTCCCAATAATTTAACAGATGTACCAGTAGTTTAACAGATGTCCCAATAGTTTAACAGATGTCCCAGTTGTTTCACAGATGTCTCAATAGTTTCACAGATGTCCCAATAGATTCACATATGTCCCAGTAGTTTTACAGATGTCCCAGTAGATTCACAGATGTCCCAATAGTTTCACAGATGTCCCAATAGGTTCACATATGTCCCAGTAGTTTCACAGATGCCCCAATAGTTTCACATATGTCCCATTAGTTGCACATGTCCCCATAGTTTCACAGATGTCCCAATAGTTTCACAGATGTCCCAATAGTTTCACAGATGTCCCAATAAGTTCACATATGTCCCACTAGTGTCACAGATCACCCAGTCGTTTCACAGATGCCCCAATAGTTTCACATATGTCCCATTAGTTTCACAGATGTCCCCATAGTTTTACAGATGTCCCAATAATTTAACAGATGTACCAGTAGTTTCACAGATGTCCCAATAGTTTCACATATGTCCCATTAGTTTCACAGATGTCCCCATAGTTTCACAGATGTCCCAATAGTTTCACAGATGTCCCAATAGTCTCACAGATGTCCCAATAAGTTCACATATTTCCCAGTAGTTTCACAGATCACCCAGTCGTTTCACAGATGCCCCAATAGTTTCACATATGTCCCATTAGTTTCACAGATGTCCCCATAGTTTCACAGATGTCCCAATAATTTAACAGATGTATCAGTAGTTTCACAGATGTCCCAATAGTTTAACAGATGTCCCAAATAGTTTCACAGATGTCCCAATAGTTTCACAGATGTCCCAGTTGTTTCACAGATGTCTCAATAGTTTCACAGATGTCCCAATAGTTTCACAGATGTCCCAATAGATTCACATATGTCCCAGTAGTTTTACAGATGTCCCAGTAGATTCACAGATGTCCCAATAGTTCAACAGATGTCCCAGTAGTTTAACAGATGTCCCAGTAGTTTCACAGATGTCCCAGTAGGTTAACAGATGTCCCCATAGTTTCACAGATGTCCCAAAAGTTTCACAGATGTCCCAATAGGTTCACATATGTCCCAGTAGTTTCACAGATGCCCCAATAGTTTCACATATGTCCCATTAGTTTCACAGATGTCCCCATAGTTTCACAGATGTCCCAATAATTTCACAGATGTACCAGTAGTTTCACAGATGTCCCAATAGTTTAACAGATGTCCCAAATAGTTTCACAGATGTCCCAATAGATTCACAGATGTCCCAATAGTTTCACAGATTTCCCAATAGTTTCACAGATGTCCCAATAGTTTCACAGATTTCCCAAAGTTTTACAGATATTCCAGTAGGTTAACAGATGTCCCCATAGTTTCACAGATGTTCCAATAGTTTCAAAGATGTCCCAGTAGTTTTACAGATGTCCCGCTAGTTTCACAGATGATCCCAGTAGTTTCACAGATGCCCCAATAGTTTCACATATGTCCCATTAGTTGCACAGATGTCCCCATAGTTTCACAGATGTCCCAATAGTTTCACAGATGTCCCAATAGTTTCACAGATGTCCCAATAAATTCACATATGTCCCACTAGTGTCACAGATCACCCAGTCGTTTCACAGATGCCCCAATAGTTTCACATATGTCCCATTAGTTTCACAGATGTCCCCATAGTTTTACAGATGTCCCAATAATTTAACAGATGTACCAGTAGTTTAACAGATGTCCCAATAGTTTAACAGATGTCCCAGTTGTTTCACAGATGTCTCAATAGTTTCACAGATGTCCCAATAGATTCACATATGTCCCAGTAGTTTTACAGTTGTCCCAGTAGATTCACAGATGTCCCAATAGTTTCACAGATGTCCCAATAGGTTCACATATGTCCCAGTAGTTTCACAGATGCCCCAATAGTTTCACATATGTCCCATTAGTTGCACTTGTCCCCATAGTTTCACAGATGTCCCAATAGTTTCACAGATGTCCCAATAGTTTCACAGATGTCCCAATAAGTTCACATATGTCCCACTAGTGTCACAGATCACCCAGTCGTTTCACAGATGCCCCAATAGTTTCACATATGTCCCATTAGTTTCACAGATGTCCCCATAGTTTTACAGATGTCCCAATAATTTAACAGATGTACCAGTAGTTTCACAGATGTCCCAATAGTTTCACATATGTCCCATTAGTTTCACAGATGTCCCCATAGTTTCACAGATGTCCCAATAGTTTCACAGATGTCCCAATAGTCTCACAGATGTCCCAATAAGTTCACATATGTCCCAGTAGTTTCACAGATCACCCAGTCGTTTCACAGATGCCCCAATAGTTTCACATATGTCCCATTAGTTTCACAGATGTCCCCATAGTTTCACAGATGTCCCAATACTTTAACAGATGTATCAGTAGTTTCACAGATGTCCCAATAGTTTAACAGATGTCCCAAATAGTTTCACAGATGTCCCAATAGTTTCACAGATGTCCCAGTTGTTTCACAGATGTCTCAATAGTTTCACAGATGTCCCAATAGTTTCACAGATGTCCCAATAGATTCACATATGTCCCAGTAGTTTTACAGATGTCCCAGTAGATTCACAGATGTCCCAAAAGTTCAACAGATGTCCCAGTAGTTTAACAGATGTCCCAGTAGTTTCACAGATGTCCCAGTAGGTTAACAGATGTCCCCATAGTTTCACAGATGTCCCAAAAGTTTCACAGATGTCCCAATAGGTTCACATATGTCCCAGTAGTTTCACAGATGCCCCAATAGTTTCACATATGTCCCATTAGTTTCACAGATGTCCCCATAGTTTCACAGATGTCCCAATAATTTCACAGATGTACCAGTAGTTTCACAGATGTCCCAATAGTTTAACAGATGTCCCAAATAGTTTCACAGATGTCCCAATAGATTCACAGATGTCCCAATAGTTTCACAGATTTCCCAATAGTTTCACAGATGTCCCAATAGTTTCACAGATTTCCCAGATGTTTTACAGATATTCCAGTAGGTTAACAGATGTCCCCATAGTTTCACAGATGTTCCAATAGTTTCAAAGATGTCCCAGTAGTTTTACAGATGTCCCGCTAGTTTCACAGATGATCCCAGTAGTTTCACAGATGCCCCAATAGTTTCACATATGTCCCATTAGTTGCACAGATGTCCCCATAGTTTCACAGATGTCCCAATAGTTTCACAGATGTCCCAATAGTTTCACAGATGTCCCAATAAGTTCACATATGTCCCACTAGTGTCACAGATCACCCAGTCGTTTCACAGATGCCCCAATAGTTTCACATATGTCCCATTAGTTTCACAGATGTCCCCATAGTTTTACAGATGTCCCAATAATTTAACAGATGTACCAGTAGTTTAACAGATGTCCCAATAGTTTAACAGATGTCCCAGTTGTTTCACAGATGTCTCAATAGTTTCACAGATGTCCCAATAGATTCACATATGTCCCAGTAGTTTTACAGATGTCCCAGTAGATTCACAGATGTCCCAATAGTTTCACAGATGTCCCAATAGGTTCACATATGTCCCAGTAGTTTCACAGATGCCCCAATAGTTTCACATATGTCCCATTAGTTTCACAGATGTCCCCATAGTTTCACAGATGTCCCAATAATTTCACAGATGTACCAGTAGTTTCACAGATGTCACAATAGTTTCACAGATGTCCCAATAGTTTCACAGATGTCCCAGAAGTTTTACAGATATTCCAGTAGGTTAACAGATGTCCCCATAGTTTCACAGATGTCCCAATAGTTTCACAGATGTCCCAATAAGTTCACATATGTCCCAGTAGTTTCACAGATCACCCAGTCGTTTCACAGATGCCCCAATAGTTTCACATATGTCCCATTAGTTTCACAGATGTCCCCATAGTTTCACAGATGTCCCAATAATTTCACAGATGTACCAGTAGTTTAACAGATGTCCCAATAGTTTCACAGATGTCCCAATAGTTTCACAGATGTCCCAGGAGTTTTACAGATATTCCAGTAGGTTAACAGATGTCCCCATAGTTTCACAGATGTCCCAATAGTTTCACAGATGTCCCAATAGTTTCACAGATGTCCCAATAAGTTCACATATGTCCCACTAGTGTCACAGATCACCCAGTCGTTTCACAGATGCCCCAATAGTTTCACATATGTCCCATTAGTTGCACAGATGTCCCAATAGTTTCACAGATGTCCCAATAGTTTCACAGATGTCCCAATAGTTTCACAGATGTCCCAATAGGTTCACATATGTCCCAGTAGTTTCACAGATGCCCCAATAGTTTCACATATGTCCCATTAGTTTCACAGATGTCCCCATAGTTTCACAGATGTCCCAATAATTTCACAGATGTACCAGTAGTTTCACAGATGTCCCAATAGTTTCACAGATGTCCCAATAGTTTCACAGATGTCCCAGAAGTTTTACAGATATTCCAGTAGGTTAACAGATGTCCCCATAGTTTCACAGATGTCCCAATAGTTTCACAGATGTCCCAATAAGTTCACATAGGTCCCAGTAGTTTCACAGATCACCCAGTCGTTTCACAGATGCCCCAATAGTTTCACATATGTCCCATTAGTTTCACAGATGTCCCCATAGTTTCACAGATGTCCCAATAATTTCACAGATGTACCAGTAGTTTCACAGATGTCCCAATAGTTTCACAGATGTCCCAATAGTTTCACAGATGTCCCAGGAGTTTTACAGATATTCCAGTAGGTTAACAGATGTCCCCATAGTTTCACAGATGTTCCAATAGTTTCAAAGATGTCCCAGTAGTTTTACAGATGTCCCGCTAGTTTCACAGATGATCCCAGTAGTTTCACAGATGCCCCAATAGTTTCACATATGTCCCATTAGTTGCACAGATGTCCCCATAGTTTCACAGATGTCCCAATAGTTTCACAGATGTCCCAATAGTTTCACAGATGTCCCAATAAGTTCACATATGTCCCACTAGTGTCACAGATCACCCAGTCGTTTCACAGATGCCCCAATAGTTTCACATATGTCCCATTAGTTTCACAGATGTCCCCATAGTTTTACAGATGTCCCAATAATTTAACAGATGTACCAGTAGTTTAACAGATGTCCCAATAGTTTAACAGATGTCCCAGTTGTTTCACAGATGTCTCAATAGTTTCACAGATGTCCCAATAGATTCACATATGTCCCAGTAGTTTTACAGATGTCCCAGTAGATTCACAGATGTCCCAATAGTTTCACAGATGTCCCAATAGGTTCACATATGTCCCAGTAGTTTCACAGATGCCCCAATAGTTTCACATATGTCCCATTAGTTTCACAGATGTCCCCATAGTTTCACAGATGTCCCAATAATTTCACAGATGTACCAGTAGTTTCACAGATGTCCCAATAGTTTCACAGATGTCCCAATAGTTTCACAGATGTCCCAGAAGTTTTACAGATATTCCAGTAGGTTAACAGATGTCCCCATAGTTTCACAGATGTCCCAATAGTTTCACAGATGTCCCAATAAGTTCACATATGTCCCAGTAGTTTCACAGATCACCCAGTCGTTTCACAGATGCCCCAATAGTTTCACATATGTCCCATTAGTTTCACAGATGTCCCCATAGTTTCACAGATGTCCCAATAATTTCACAGATGTACCAGTAGTTTCACAGATGTCCCAATAGTTTCACAGATGTCCCAATAGTTTCACAGATGTCCCAGGAGTTTTACAGATATTCCAGTAGGTTAACAGATGTCCCCATAGTTTCACAGATGTCCCAATAGTTTCAAAGATGTCCCAGTAGTTTTACAGATGTCCCAGTAGTTTCACAGATGATCCCAGTAGTTTCACAGATGCCCCAATAGTTTCACATATGTCCCATTAGTTGCACAGATGTCCCCATAGTTTCACAGATGTCCCAATAGTTTCACAGATGTCCCAATAGTCTCACAGATGTCCCAATAAGTTCACATATGTCCCAGTAGTTTCACAGATCACCCAGTCGTTTCACAGATGCCCCAATAGTTTCACATATGTCCCATTAGTTTCACAGATGTCCCCATAGTTTCACAGATGTCCCAATAATTTAACAGATGTATCAGTAGTTTCACAGATGTCCCAATAGTTTAACAGATGTCCCAAATAGTTTCACAGATGTCCCAATAGTTTCACAGATGTCCCAGTTGTTTCACAGATGTCTCAATAGTTTCACAGATGTCCCAATAGTTTCACAGATGTCCCAATAGATTCACATATGTCCCAGTAGTTTTACAGATGTCCCAGTAGATTCACAGATGTCCCAAAAGTTCAACAGATGTCCCAGTAGTTTAACAGATGTCCCAGTAGTTTCACAGATGTCCCAGTAGGTTAACAGATGTCCCCATAGTTTCACAGATGTCCCAAAAGTTTCACAGATGTCCCAATAGGTTCACATATGTCCCAGTAGTTTCACAGATGCCCCAATAGTTTCACATATGTCCCATTAGTTTCACAGATGTCCCCATAGTTTCACAGATGTCCCAATAATTTCACAGATGTACCAGTAGTTTCACAGATGTCCCAATAGTTTAACAGATGTCCCAAATAGTTTCACAGATGTCCCAATAGATTCACAGATGTCCCAATAGTTTCACAGATTTCCCAATAGTTTCACAGATGTCCCAATAGTTTCACAGATTTCCCAGATGTTTTACAGATATTCCAGTAGGTTAACAGATGTCCCCATAGTTTCACAGATGTTCCAATAGTTTCAAAGATGTCCCAGTAGTTTTACAGATGTCCCGCTAGTTTCACAGATGATCCCAGTAGTTTCACAGATGCCCCAATAGTTTCACATATGTCCCATTAGTTGCACAGATGTCCCCATAGTTTCACAGATGTCCCAATAGTTTCACAGATGTCCCAATAGTTTCACAGATGCCCCAATAGTTTCACATATGTCCCATTAGTTTCACAGATGTCCCCATAGTTTTACAGATGTCCCAATAATTTAACAGATGTACCAGTAGTTTAACAGATGTCCCAATAGTTTAACAGATGTCCCAGTTGTTTCACAGATGTCTCAATAGTTTCACAGATGTCCCAATAGATTCACATATGTCCCAGTAGTTTTACAGATGTCCCAGTAGATTCACAGATGTCCCAATGGTTTCACAGATGTCCCAATAGGTTCACATATGTCCCAGTAGTTTCACAGATGCCCCAATAGTTTCACATATGTCCCATTAGTTTCACAGATGTCCCCATAGTTTCACAGATGTCCCAATAATTTCACAGATGTACCAGTAGTTTCACAGATGTCCCAATAGTTTCACAGATGTCCCAATAGTTTCACAGATGTCCCAGAAGTTTTACAGATATTCCAGTAGGTTAACAGATGTCCCCATAGTTTCACAGATGTCCCAATAGTTTCACAGATGTCCCAATAAGTTCACATATGTCCCAGTAGTTTCACAGATCACCCAGTCGTTTCACAGATGCCCCAATAGTTTCACATTTGTCCCATTAGTTTCACAGATGTCCCCATAGTTTCACAGATGTCCCAATAATTTAACAGATGTATCAGTAGTTTCACAGATGTCCCAATAGTTTAACAGATGTCCCAAATAGTTTCACAGATGTCCCAATAGTTTCACAGATGTCCCAGTTGTTTCACAGATGTCTCAATAGTTTCACAGATGTCCCAATAGTTTCACAGATGTCCCAATAGATTCACATATGTCCCAGTAGTTTTACAGATGTCCCAGTAGATTCACAGATGTCCCAATAGTTCAACAGATGTCCCAGTAGTTTAACAGATGTCCCAGTAGTTTCACAGATGTCCCAGTAGGTAAACAGATGTCCCCATAGTTTCACAGATGTCCCAAAAGTTTCACAGATGTCCCAATAGGTTCACATATGTCCCAGTAGTTTCACAGATGCCCCAATAGTTTCACATATGTCCCATTAGTTTCACAGATGTCCCCATAGTTTCACAGATGTCCCAATAATTTCACAGATGTACCAGTAGTTTCACAGATGTCCCAATAGTTTAACAGATGTCCCAAATAGTTTCACAGATGTCCAAATAGATTCACAGATGTCCCAATAGTTTCACAGATTTCCCAATAGTTTCACAGATGTCCCAATAGTTTCACAGATTTCCCAGAAGTTTTACAGATATTCCAGTAGGTTAACAGATGTCCCCATAGTTTCACAGATGTTCCAATAGTTTCAAAGATGTCCCAGTAGTTTTACAGATGTCCCGCTAGTTTCACAGATGATCCCAGTAGTTTCACAGATGCCCCAATAGTTTCACATATGTCCCATTAGTTGCACAGATGTCCCCATAGTTTCACAGATGTCCCAATAGTTTCACAGATGTCCCAATAGTTTCACAGATGTCCCAATAAGTTCACATATGTCCCACTAGTGTCACAGATCACCCAGTCGTTTCACAGATGCCCCAATAGTTTCACATATGTCCCATTAGTTTCACAGATGTCCCCATAGTTTTACAGATGTCCCAATAATTTAACAGATGTACCAGTAGTTTAACAGATGTCCCAATAGTTTAACAGATGTCCCAGTTGTTTCACAGATGTCTCAATAGTTTCAAAGATGTCCCAATAGATTCACATATGTCCCAGTAGTTTTACAGATGTCCCAGTAGATTCACAGATGTCCCAATAGTTTCACAGATGTCCCAATAGGTTCACATATGTCCCAGTAGTTTCACAGATGCCCCAATAGTTTCACATATGTCCCATTAGTTTCACAGATGTCCCCATAGTTTCACAGATGTCCCAATAATTTCACAGATGTACCAGTAGTTTCACAGATGTCCCAATAGTTTCACAGATGTCCCAATAGTTTCACAGATGTCCCAGAAGTTTTACAGATATTCCAGTAGGTTAACAGATGTCCCCATAGTTTCACAGATGTCCCAATAGTTTCACAGATGTCCCAGTAAGTTCACATATGTCCCAGTAGTTTCACAGATCACCCAGTCGTTTCACAGATGCCCCAATAGTTTCACATATGTCCCATTAGTTTCACAGATGTCCCCATAGTTTCACAGATGTCCCAATAATTTCACAGATGTACCAGTAGTTTCACAGATGTCCCAATAGTTTCACAGATGTCCCAATAGTTTCACAGATGTCCCAGGAGTTTTACAGATATTCCAGTAGGTTAACAGATGTCCCCATAGTTTCACAGATGTTCCAATAGTTTCAAAGATGTCCCAGTAGTTTTACAGATGTCCCGCTAGTTTCACAGATGATCCCAGTAGTTTCACAGATGCCCCAATAGTTTCACATATGTCCCATTAGTTGCACAGATGTCCCCATAGTTTCACAGATGTCCCAATAGTTTCACAGATGTCCCAATAGTTTCACATATGTCCCATTAGTTTCACAGAAGTCCCCATAGTTTTACAGATGTCCCAATAATTTAACAGATGTACCAGTAGTTTAACAGATGTCCCAATAGTTTAACAGATGTCCCAGTTGTTTCACAGATGTTTCAATAGTTTCACAGATGTCCCAATAGTTTCACAGATGTCCCAGGAGTTTTACAGATATTCCAGTAGGTTAACAGATGTCCCCATAGTTTCACAGATGTTCCAATAGTTTCAAAGATGTCCCAGTAGTTTTACAGATGTCCCGCTAGTTTCACAGATGATCCCATTAGTTTCACAGATGCCCCAATAGTTTCACATATGTCCCATTAGTTGCACAGATGTCCCCATAGTTTCACAGATGTCCCAATAGTTTCACAGATGTCCCAATAGTTTCACATTTGTCCCATTAGTTTCACAGATGTCCCCATAGTTTTACAGATGTCCCAATAATTTAACAGATGTACCAGTAGTTTAACAGATGTCCCAATAGTTTAACAGATGTCCCAGTTGTTTCACAGATGTTTCAATAGTTTCACAGATGTCCCAATAGATTCACATATGTCCCAGTAGTTTTACAGATGTCCCAGTAGATTCACAGATGTCCCAATAGTTTCACAGATGTCCCAATAGGTTCACATATGTCCCAGTAGTTTCACAGATGCCCCAATAGTTTCACATATGTCCCATTAGTTGCACATGTCCCCATAGTTTCACAGATGTCCCAATAGTTTCACAGATGTCCCAATAGTTTCACAGATGTCCCAATAAGTTCACATATGTCCCACTAGTGTCACAGATCACCCAGTCGTTTCACAGATGCCCCAATAGTTTCACATATGTCCCATTAGTTTCACAGATGTCCCCATAGTTTTACAGATGTCCCAATAATTTAACAGATGTACCAGTAGTTTCACAGATGTCCCAATAGTTTCACATATGTCCCATTAGTTTCACAGATGTCCCCATAGTTTCACAGATGTCCCAATAGTTTCACAGATGTCCCAATAGTCTCACAGATGTCCCAATAAGTTCACATATGTCCCACTAGTTTCACAGATCACCCAGTCGTTTCACAGATGCCCCAATAGTTCCACATATGTCCCATTAGTTTCACAGATGTCCCCATAGTTTCACAGATGTCCCAATAATTTACAGATGTATCAGTAGTTTCACAGATGTCCCAATAGTTTAACAGATGTCCCAAATAGTTTCACAGATGTCCCAATAGTTTCACAGATGTCCCAGTTGTTTCACAGATGTCTCAATAGTTTCACAGATGTCCCAATAGTTTCACAGATGTCCCAATAGATTCACATATGTCCCAGTAGTTTTACAGATGTCCCAGTAGATTCACAGATGTCCCAATAGTTCAACAGATGTCCCAGTAGTTTAACAGATGTCCCAGTAGTTTCACAGATGTCCCAGTAGGTTAACAGATGTCCCCATAGTTTCACAGATGTCCCAAAAGTTTCACAGATGTCCCAATAGGTTCACATATGTCCCAGTAGTTTCACAGATGCCCCAATAGTTTCACATATGTCCCATTAGTTTCACAGATGTCCCCATAGTTTCACAGTTGTCCCAATAATTTCACAGATGTACCAGTAGTTTCACAGATGTCCCAATAGTTTAACAGATGTCCCAAATAGTTTCACAGATGTCCCAATAGATTCACAGATGTCCCAATAGTTTCACAGATTTCCCAATAGTTTCACAGATGTCCCAATAGTTTCACAGATTTCCCAGAAGTTTTACAGATATTCCAGTAGGTTAACAGATGTCCCCATAGTTTCACAGATGTTCCAATAGTTTCAAAGATGTCCCAGTAGTTTTACAGATGTCCCGCTAGTTTCACAGATGATCCCAGTAGTTTCACAGATGCCCCAATAGTTTCACATATGTCCCATTAGTTGCACAGATGTCCCCATAGTTTCACAGATGTCCCAATAGTTTCACAGATGTCCCAATAGTTTCACAGATGTCCCAATAGTTTCACAGATGTCCCAATAAGTTCACATATGTCCCACTAGTGTCACAGATCACCCAGTCGTTTCACAGATGCCCCAATAGTTTCACATATGTCCCATTAGTTTCACAGATGTCCCCATAGTTTCACAGATGTACCAATAATTTCACAGATGTACCAGTAGTTTCACAGATGTCCCAATAGTTTCACAGATGTCCCAATAGTTTCACAGATGTCCCAGGAGTTTTACAGATATTCCAGTAGGTTAACAGATGTCCCCATAGTTTCACAGATGTTCCAATAGTTTCAAAGATGTCCCAGTAGTTTTACAGATGTCCCGCTAGTTTCACAGATGATCCCAGTAGTTTCACAGATGCCCCAATAGTTTCACATATGTCCCATTAGTTGCACAGATGTCCCCATAGTTTCACAGATGTCCCAATAGTTTCACAGATGTCCCAATAGTTTCACAGATTTCCCAATAAGTTCACATATGTCCCACTAGTGTCACAGATCACCCAGTCGTTTCACAGATGCCCCAATAGTTTCACATATGTCCCATTAGTTTCACAGATGTCCCCATAGTTTTACAGATGTCCCAATAATTTAACAGATGTACCAGTAGTTTAACAGATGTCCCAATAGTTTAACAGATGTCCCAGTTGTTTCACAGATGTCTCAATAGTTTCACAGATGTCCCTATAGATTCACATATGTCCCAGTAGTTTTACAGATGTCCCAGTAGATTCACAGATGTCCCAATAGTTTCACAGATGTCCCAATAGGTTCACATATGTCCCAGTAGTTTCACAGATGCCCCAATAGTTTCACATATGTCCCATTAGTTGCACATGTCCCCATAGTTTCACAGATGTCCCAATAGTTTCACAGATGTCCCAATAGTTTCACAGATGTCCCAATAAGTTCACATATGTCCCACTAGTGTCACAGATCACCCAGTCGTTTCACAGATGCCCCAATAGTTTCACATATGTCCCATTAGTTTCACAGATGTCCCCATAGTTTTACAGATGTCCCAATAATTTAACAGATGTACCAGTAGTTTCACAGATGTCCCAATAGTTTCACATATGTCCCATTAGTTTCACAGATGTCCCCATAGTTTCACAGATGTCCCAATAGTTTCACAGATGTCCCAATAGTCTCACAGATGTCCCAATAAGTTCACATATTTCCCAGTAGTTTCACAGATCACCCAGTCGTTTCACAGATGCCCCAATAGTTTCACATATGTCCCATTAGTTTCACAGATGTCCCCATAGTTTCACAGATGTCCCAATAATTTAACAGATGTATCAGTAGTTTCACAGATGTCCCAATAGTTTAACAGATGTCCCAAATAGTTTCACAGATGTCCCAATAGTTTCACAGATGTCCCAGTTGTTTCACAGATGTCTCAATAGTTTCACAGATGTCCCAATAGTTTCACAGATGTCCCAATAGATTCACATATGTCCCAGTAGTTTTACAGATGTCCCAGTAGATTCACAGATGTCCCAATAGTTCAACAGATGTCCCAGTAGTTTAACAGATGTCCCAGTAGTTTCACAGATGTCCCAGTAGGTTAACAGATGTCCCCATAGTTTCACAGATGTCCCAAAAGTTTCACAGATGTCCCAATAGGTTCACATATGTCCCAGTAGTTTCACAGATGCCCCAATAGTTTCACATATGTCCCATTAGTTTCACAGATGTCCCCATAGTTTCACAGATGTCCCAATAATTTCACAGATGTACCAGTAGTTTCACAGATGTCCCAATAGTTTAACAGATGTCCCAAATAGTTTCACAGATGTCCCAATAGATTCACAGATGTCCCAATAGTTTCACAGATTTCCCAATAGTTTCACAGATGTCCCAATAGTTTCACAGATTTCCCAAAGTTTTACAGATATTCCAGTAGGTTAACAGATGTCCCCATAGTTTCACAGATGTTCCAATAGTTTCAAAGATGTCCCAGTAGTTTTACAGATGTCCCGCTAGTTTCACAGATGATCCCAGTAGTTTCACAGATGCCCCAATAGTTTCACATATGTCCCATTAGTTGCACAGATGTCCCCATAGTTTCACAGATGTCCCAATAGTTTCACAGATGTCCCAATAGTTTCACAGATGTCCCAATAAGTTCACATATGTCCCACTAGTGTCACAGATCACCCAGTCGTTTCACAGATGCCCCAATAGTTTCACATATGTCCCATTAGTTTCACAGATGTCCCCATAGTTTTACAGATGTCCCAATAATTTAACAGATGTACCAGTAGTTTAACAGATGTCCCAATAGTTTAACAGATGTCCCAGTTGTTTCACAGATGTCTCAATAGTTTCACAGATGTCCCAATAGATTCACATATGTCCCAGTAGTTTTACAGTTGTCCCAGTAGATTCACAGATGTCCCAATAGTTTCACAGATGTCCCAATAGGTTCACATATGTCCCAGTAGTTTCACAGATGCCCCAATAGTTTCACATATGTCCCATTAGTTGCACTTGTCCCCATAGTTTCACAGATGTCCCAATAGTTTCACAGATGTCCCAATAGTTTCACAGATGTCCCAATAAGTTCACATATGTCCCACTAGTGTCACAGATCACCCAGTCGTTTCACAGATGCCCCAATAGTTTCACATATGTCCCATTAGTTTCACAGATGTCCCCATAGTTTTACAGATGTCCCAATAATTTAACAGATGTACCAGTAGTTTCACAGATGTCTCAATAGTTTCACAGATGTCCCAATAGTTTCACAGATGTCCCAATAGATTCACATATGTCCCAGTAGTTTTACAGATGTCCCAGTAGATTCACAGATGTCCCAATAGTTCAACAGATGTCCCAGTAGTTTAACAGATGTCCCAGTAGTTTCACAGATGTCCCAGTAGGTTAACAGATGTCCCCATAGTTTCACAGATGTCCCAAAAGTTTCACAGATGTCCCAATAGGTTCACATATGTCCCAGTAGTTTCACAGATGCCCCAATAGTTTCACATATGTCCCATTAGTTTCACAGATGTCCCCATAGTTTCACAGATGTCCCAATAATTTCACAGATGTACCAGTAGTTTCACAGATGTCCCAATAGTTTAACAGATGTCCCAAATAGTTTCACAGATGTCCCAATAGATTCACAGATGTCCCAATAGTTTCACAGATTTCCCAATAGTTTCACAGATGTCCCAATAGTTTCACAGATTTCCCAAAGTTTTACAGATATTCCAGTAGGTTAACAGATGTCCCCATAGTTTCACAGATGTTCCAATAGTTTCAAAGATGTCCCAGTAGTTTTACAGATGTCCCGCTAGTTTCACAGATGATCCCAGTAGTTTCACAGATGCCCCAATAGTTTCACATATGTCCCATTAGTTGCACAGATGTCCCCATAGTTTCACAGATGTCCCAATAGTTTCACAGATGTCCCAATAGTTTCACAGATGTCCCAATAAGTTCACATATGTCCCACTAGTGTCACAGATCACCCAGTCGTTTCACAGATGCCCCAATAGTTTCACATATGTCCCATTAGTTTCACAGATGTCCCCATAGTTTTACAGATGTCCCAATAATTTAACAGATGTACCAGTAGTTTAACAGATGTCCCAATAGTTTAACAGATGTCCCAGTTGTTTCACAGATGTCTCAATAGTTTCACAGATGTCCCAATAGATTCACATATGTCCCAGTAGTTTTACAGTTGTCCCAGTAGATTCACAGATGTCCCAATAGTTTCACAGATGTCCCAATAGGTTCACATATGTCCCAGTAGTTTCACAGATGCCCCAATAGTTTCACATATGTCCCATTAGTTGCACTTGTCCCCATAGTTTCACAGATGTCCCAATAGTTTCACAGATGTCCCAATAGTTTCACAGATGTCCCAATAAGTTCACATATGTCCCACTAGTGTCACAGATCACCCAGTCGTTTCACAGATGCCCCAATAGTTTCACATATGTCCCATTAGTTTCACAGATGTCCCCATAGTTTTACAGATGTCCCAATAATTTAACAGATGTACCAGTAGTTTCACAGATGTCCCAATAGTTTCACATATGTCCCATTAGTTTCACAGATGTCCCCATAGTTTCACAGATGTCCCAATAGTTTCACAGATGTCCCAATAGTCTCACAGATGTCCCAATAAGTTCACATATGTCCCAGTAGTTTCACAGATCACCCAGTCGTTTCACAGATGCCCCAATAGTTTCACATATGTCCCATTAGTTTCACAGATGTCCCCATAGTTTCACAGATGTCCCAATACTTTAACAGATGTATCAGTAGTTTCACAGATGTCCCAATAGTTTAACAGATGTCCCAAATAGTTTCACAGATGTCCCAATAGTTTCACAGATGTCCCAGTTGTTTCACAGATGTCTCAATAGTTTCACAGATGTCCCAATAGTTTCACAGATGTCCCAATAGATTCACATATGTCCCAGTAGTTTTACAGATGTCCCAGTAGATTCACAGATGTCCCAAAAGTTCAACAGATGTCCCAGTAGTTTAACAGATGTCCCAGTAGTTTCACAGATGTCCCAAAAGTTTCACAGATGTCCCAATAGGTTCACATATGTCCCAGTAGTTTCACAGATGCCCCAATAGTTTCACATATGTCCCATTAGTTTCACAGATGTCCCCATAGTTTCACAGATGTCCCAATAATTTCACAGATGTACCAGTAGTTTCACAGATGTCCCAATAGTTTAACAGATGTCCCAAATAGTTTCACAGATGTCCCAATAGATTCACAGATGTCCCAATAGTTTCACAGATTTCCCAATAGTTTCACAGATGTCCCAATAGTTTCACAGATTTCCCAGATGTTTTACAGATATTCCAGTAGGTTAACAGATGTCCCCATAGTTTCACAGATGTTCCAATAGTTTCAAAGATGTCCCAGTAGTTTTACAGATGTCCCGCTAGTTTCACAGATGATCCCAGTAGTTTCACAGATGCCCCAATAGTTTCACATATGTCCCATTAGTTGCACAGATGTCCCCATAGTTTCACAGATGTCCCAATAGTTTCACAGATGTCCCAATAGTTTCACAGATGTCCCAATAAGTTCACATATGTCCCACTAGTGTCACAGATCACCCAGTCGTTTCACAGATGCCCCAATAGTTTCACATATGTCCCATTAGTTTCACAGATGTCCCCATAGTTTTACAGATGTCCCAATAATTTAACAGATGTACCAGTAGTTTAACAGATGTCCCAATAGTTTAACAGATGTCCCAGTTGTTTCACAGATGTCTCAATAGTTTCACAGATGTCCCAATAGATTCACATATGTCCCAGTAGTTTTACAGATGTCCCAGTAGATTCACAGATGTCCCAATAGTTTCACAGATGTCCCAATAGGTTCACATATGTCCCAGTAGTTTCACAGATGCCCCAATAGTTTCACATATGTCCCATTAGTTTCACAGATGTCCCCATAGTTTCACAGATGTCCCAATAATTTCACAGATGTACCAGTAGTTTCACAGATGTCACAATAGTTTCACAGATGTCCCAATAGTTTCACAGATGTCCCAGAAGTTTTACAGATATTCCAGTAGGTTAACAGATGTCCCCATAGTTTCACAGATGTCCCAATAGTTTCACAGATGTCCCAATAAGTTCACATATGTCCCAGTAGTTTCACAGATCACCCAGTCGTTTCACAGATGCCCCAATAGTTTCACATATGTCCCATTAGTTTCACAGATGTCCCCATAGTTTCACAGATGTCCCAATAATTTCACAGATGTACCAGTAGTTTAACAGATGTCCCAATAGTTTCACAGATGTCCCAATAGTTTCACAGATGTCCCAGGAGTTTTACAGATATTCCAGTAGGTTAACAGATGTCCCCATAGTTTCACAGATGTCCCAATAGTTTCACAGATGTCCCAATAGTTTCACAGATGTCCCAATAAGTTCACATATGTCCCACTAGTGTCACAGATCACCCAGTCGTTTCACAGATGCCCCAATAGTTTCACATATGTCCCATTAGTTGCACAGATGTCCCAATAGTTTCACAGATGTCCCAATAGTTTCACAGATGTCCCAATAGTTTCACAGATGTCCCAATAGGTTCACATATGTCCCAGTAGTTTCAC
Source organism: Petromyzon marinus (assembly GCF_048934315.1). Lineage (NCBI taxonomy): Eukaryota > Metazoa > Chordata > Hyperoartia > Petromyzontiformes > Petromyzontidae > Petromyzon > Petromyzon marinus. Next base: position 2,783,627 of record NC_133683.1, read on the forward strand.
AGATGCCCCAATAGTTTCACATATGTCCCATTAGTTTCACAGATGTCCCCATAGTTTCACAGATGTCCCAATAATTTCACAGATGTACCAGTAGTTTCACAGATGTCCCAATAGTTTCACAGATGTCCCAATAGTTTCACAGATGTCCCAGAAGTTTTACAGATATTCCAGTAGGTTAACAGATGTCCCCATAGTTTCACAGATGTCCCAATAGTTTCACAGATGTCCCAATAAGTTCACATAGGTCCCAGTAGTTTCACAGATCACCCAGTCGTTTCACAGATGCCCCAATAGTTTCACATATGTCCCATTAGTTTCACAGATGTCCCCATAGTTTCACAGATGTCCCAATAATTTCACAGATGTACCAGTAGTTTCACAGATGTCCCAATAGTTTCACAGATGTCCCAATAGTTTCACAGATGTCCCAGGAGTTTTACAGATATTCCAGTAGGTTAACAGATGTCCCCATAGTTTCACAGATGTTCCAATAGTTTCAAAGATGTCCCAGTAGTTTTACAGATGTCCCGCTAGTTTCACAGATGATCCCAGTAGTTTCACAGATGCCCCAATAGTTTCACATATGTCCCATTAGTTGCACAGATGTCCCCATAGTTTCACAGATGTCCCAATAGTTTCACAGATGTCCCAATAGTTTCACAGATGTCCCAATAAGTTCACATATGTCCCACTAGTGTCACAGATCACCCAGTCGTTTCACAGATGCCCCAATAGTTTCACATATGTCCCATTAGTTTCACAGATGTCCCCATAGTTTTACAGATGTCCCAATAATTTAACAGATGTACCAGTAGTTTAACAGATGTCCCAATAGTTTAACAGATGTCCCAGTTGTTTCACAGATGTCTCAATAGTTTCACAGATGTCCCAATAGATTCACATATGTCCCAGTAGTTTTACAGATGTCCCAGTAGATTCACAGATGTCCCAATAGTTTCACAGATGTCCCAATAGGTTCACATATGTCCCAGTAGTTTCACAGATGCCCCAATAGTTTCACATATGTCCCATTAGTTTCACAGATGTCCCCATAGTTTCACAGATGTCCCAATAATTTCACAGATGTACCAGTAGTTTCACAGATGTCCCAATAGTTTCACAGATGTCCCAATAGTTTCACAGATGTCCCAGAAGTTTTACAGATATTCCAGTAGGTTAACAGATGTCCCCATAGTTTCACAGATGTCCCAATAGTTTCACAGATGTCCCAATAAGTTCACATATGTCCCAGTAGTTTCACAGATCACCCAGTCGTTTCACAGATGCCCCAATAGTTTCACATATGTCCCATTAGTTTCACAGATGTCCCCATAGTTTCACAGATGTCCCAATAATTTCACAGATGTACCAGTAGTTTCACAGATGTCCCAATAGTTTCACAGATGTCCCAATAGTTTCACAGATGTCCCAGGAGTTTTACAGATATTCCAGTAGGTTAACAGATGTCCCCATAGTTTCACAGATGTCCCAATAGTTTCAAAGATGTCCCAGTAGTTTTACAGATGTCCCAGTAGTTTCACAGATGATCCCAGTAGTTTCACAGATGCCCCAATAGTTTCACATATGTCCCATTAGTTGCACAGATGTCCCCATAGTTTCACAGATGTCCCAATAGTTTCACAGATGTCCCAATAGTCTCACAGATGTCCCAATAAGTTCACATATGTCCCAGTAGTTTCACAGATCACCCAGTCGTTTCACAGATGCCCGAATAGTTTCACATATGTCCCATTAGTTTCACAGATGTCCCCATAGTTTCACAGATGTCCCAATAATTTAACAGATGTATCAGTAGTTTCACAGATGTCCCAATAGTTTAACAGATGTCCCAAATAGTTTCACAGATGTCCCAATAGTTTCACAGATGTCCCAGTTGTTTCACAGATGTCTCAATAGTTTCACAGATGTCCCAATAGTTTCACAAATGTCCCAATAGATTCACATATGTCCCAGTAGTTTTACAGATGTCCCAGTAGATTCACAGATGTCCCAATAGTTCAACAGATGTCCCAGTAGTTTAACAGATGTCCCAGTAGTTTCACAGATGTCCCAGTAGGTTAACAGATGTCCCCATAGTTTCACAGATGTCCCAAAAGTTTCACAGATGTCCCAATAGGTTCACATATCTCCCAGTAGTTTCACAGATGCCCCAATAGTTTCACATATGTCCCATTAGTTTCACAGATGTCCCCATAGTTTCACAGATGTCCCAATAATTTCACAGATGTACCAGTAGTTTCACAGATGTCCCAATAGTTTAACAGATGTCCCAGTAGATTCACAGATGTCCCAATAGTTCAACAGATGTCCCAGTAGTTTAACAGATGTCCCAGTAGTTTCACAGATGTCCCAGTAGGTTAACAGATGTCCCCATAGTTTCACAGATGTCCCAAAAGTTTCACAGATGTCCCAATAGGTTCACATATGTCCCAGTAGTTTCACAGATGCCCCAATAGTTTCACATATGTCCCATTAGTTTCACAGATGTCCCCATAGTTTCACAGATGTCCCAATAATTTCACAGATGTACCAGTAGTTTCACAGATGTCCCAATAGTTTAACAGATGTCCCAAATAGTTTCACAGATGTCCCAATAGATTCACAGATGTCCCAATAGTTTCACAGATTTCCCAATAGTTTCACAGATGTCCCAATAGTTTCACAGATTTCCCAAAGTTTTACAGATATTCCAGTAGGTTAACAGATGTCCCCATAGTTTCACAGATGTTCCAATAGTTTCAAAGATGTCCCAGTAGTTTTACAGATGTCCCGCTAGTTTCACAGATGATCCCAGTAGTTTCACAGATGCCCCAATAGTTTCACATATGTCCCATTAGTTTCACAGATGTCCCCATAGTTTCACAGATGTCCCAATAATTTCACAGATGTACCAGTAGTTTCACAGATGTCCCAATAGTTTAACAGATGTCCCAGTAGATTCACAGATGTCCCAATAGTTCAACAGATGTCCCAGCAGTTTAACAGATGTCCCAGTAGTTTCACAGATGTCCCAGTAGGTTAACAGATGTCCCCATAGTTTCACAGATGTCCCAAAAGTTTCACAGATGTCCCAATATGTTCACATATGTCCCAGTAGTTTCACAGATGCCCCAATAGTTTCACATATGTCCCATTAGTTTCACAGATGTCCCCATAGTTTCACAGATGTCCCAATAATTTCACAGATGTACCAGTAGTTTCACAGATGTCCCAGTAGGTTAACAGATGTCCCCATAGTTTCACAGATGTCCCAAAAGTTTCACAGATGTCCCAATAGGTTCACATATCTCCCAGTAGTTTCACAGATGCCCCAACAGTTTCACATATGTCCCATTAGTTTTACAGATGTCCCCATAGTTTCACAGATGTCCCAATAATTTCACAGATGTACCAGTAGTTTCACAGATGTCCCAATAGTTTAACAGATGTCCCAGTAGATTCACAGATGTCCCAATAGTTCAACAGATGTCCCAGTAGTTTAACAGATGTCCCAGTAGTTTCACAGATGTCCCAGTAGGTTAACAGATGTCCCCATAGTTTCACAGATGTCCCAAAAGTTTCACAGATGTCCCAATAGGTTCACATATGTCCCAGTAGTTTCACAGATGCCCCAATAGTTTCACATATGTCCCATTAGTTTCACAGATGTCCCCATAGTTTCACAGATGTCCCAATAATTTCACAGATGTACCAGTAGTTTCACAGATGTCCCAATAGTTTAACAGATGTCCCAAATAGTTTCACAGATGTCCCAATAGATTCACAGATGTCCCAATAGTTTCACAGATTTCCCAATAGTTTCACAGATGTCCCAATAGTTTCACAGATTTCCCAAAGTTTTACAGATATTCCAGTAGGTTAACAGATGTCCCCATAGTTTCACAGATGTTCCAATAGTTTCAAAGATGTCCCAGTAGTTTTACAGATGTCCCGCTAGTTTCACAGATGATCCCAGTAGTTTCACAGATGCCCCAATAGTTTCACATATGTCCCATTAGTTGCACATGTCCCCATAGTTTCACAGATGTCCCAATAGTTTCACAGATGTCCCAATAGTTTCACAGATGTCCCAATAAGTTCACATATGTCCCACTAGTGTCACAGATCACCCAGTCGTTTCACAGATGCCCCAATAGTTTCACATATGTCCCATTAGTTGCACAGATGTCCCCATAGTTTCACAGATGTCCCAATAGTTTCACAGATGTCCCAATAGTTTCACATATGTCCCATTAGTTTCACAGATGTCCCCATAGTTTTACAGATGTCCCAATAATTTAACAGATGTACCAGTAGTTTAACAGATGTCCCAATAGTTTAACAGATGTCCCAGTTGTTTCACAGATGTTTCAATAGTTTCACAGATGTCCCAATAGATTCACATATGTTCCAGTAGTTTTACAGATGTCCCAGTAGATTCACAGATGTCCCAATAGTTTCACAGATGTCCCAATAGGTTCACATATGTCCCAGTAGTTTCACAGATGCCCCAATAGTTTCACATATGTCCCATTAGTTGCACATGTCCCCATAGTTTCACAGATGTCCCAATAGTTTCACAGATGTCCCAATAGTTTCACAGATGTCCCAATAAGTTCACATATGTCCCACTAGTGTCACAGATCACCCAGTCGTTTCACAGATGCCCCAATAGTTTCACATATGTCCCATTAGTTTCACAGATGTCCCCATAGTTTTACAGATGTCCCAATAATTTAACAGATGTACCAGTAGTTTCACAGATGTCCCAATAGTTTCACATATGTCCCATTAGTTTCACAGATGTCCCCATAGTTTCACAGATGTCCCAATAGTTTCACAGATGTCCCAATAGTCTCACAGATGTCCCAATAAGTTCACATATGTCCCACTAGTTTCACAGATCACCCAGTCGTTTCACAGATGCCCCAATAGTTCCACATATGTCCCATTAGTTTCACAGATGTCCCCATAGTTTCACAGATGTCCCAATAATTTACAGATGTATCAGTAGTTTCACAGATGTCCCAATAGTTTAACAGATGTCCCAAATATTTCACAGATGTCCCAATAGTTTCACAGATGTCCCAGTTGTTTCACAGATGTCTCAATAGTTTCACAGATGTCCCAATAGTTTCACAGATGTCCCAATAGATTCACATATGTCCCAGTAGTTTTACAGATGTCCCAGTAGATTCACAGATGTCCCAATAGTTCAACAGATGTCCCAGTAGTTTAACAGATGTCCCAGTAGTTTCACAGATGTCCCAGTAGGTTAACAGATGTCCCCATAGTTTCACAGATGTCCCAAAAGTTTCACAGATGTCCCAATAGGTTCACATATGTCCCAGTAGTTTCACAGATGCCCCAATAGTTTCACATATGTCCCATTAGTTTCACAGATGTCCCCATAGTTTCACAGATGTCCCAATAATTTCACAGATGTACCAGTAGTTTCACAGATGTCCCAATAGTTTAACAGATGTCCCAAATAGTTTCACAGATGTCCCAATAGATTCAAAGATGTCCCAATAGTTTCACAGATTTCCCAATAGTTTCACAGATGTCCCAATAGTTTCACAGATTTCCCAGAAGTTTTACAGATATTCCAGTAGGTTAACAGATGTCCCCATAGTTTCACAGATGTTCCAATAGTTTCAAAGATGTCCCAGTAGTTTTACAGATGTCCCGCTAGTTTCACAGATGATCCCAGTAGTTTCACAGATGCCCCAATAGTTTCACATATGTCCCATTAGTTGCACAGATGTCCCCATAGTTTCACAGATGTCCCAATAGTTTCACAGATGTCCCAATAGTTTCACAGATGTCCCAATAGTTTCACAGATGTCCCAATAAGTTCACATATGTCCCACTAGTGTCACAGATCACCCAGTCGTTTCACAGATGCCCCAATAGTTTCACATATGTCCCATTAGTTTCACAGATGTCCCCATAGTTTCACAGATGTACCAATAATTTCACAGATGTACCAGTAGTTTCACAGATGTCCCAATAGTTTCACAGATGTCCCAATAGTTTCACAGATGTCCCAGGAGTTTTACAGATATTCCAGTAGGTTAACAGATGTCCCCATAGTTTCACAGATGTTCCAATAGTTTCAAAGATGTCCCAGTAGTTTTACAGATGTCCCGCTAGTTTCACAGATGATCCCAGTAGTTTCACAGATGCCCCAATAGTTTCACATATGTCCCATTAGTTGCACAGATGTCCCCATAGTTTCACAGATGTCCCAATAGTTTCACAGATGTCCCAATAGTTTCACAGATTTCCCAATAGGTTCACATATGTCCCACTAGTGTCACAGATCACCCAGTCGTTTCACAGATGCCCCAATAGTTTCACATATGTCCCATTAGTTTCACAGATGTCCCCATAGTTTTACAGATGTCCCAATAATTTAACAGATGTACCAGTAGTTTAACAGATGTCCCAATAGTTTAACAGATGTCCCAGTTGTTTCACAGATGTCTCAATAGTTTCACAGATGTCCCAATAGATTCACATATGTCCCAGTAGTTTTACAGATGTCCCAGTAGATTCACAGATGTCCCAATAGTTTCACAGATGTCCCAATAGGTTCACATATGTCCCAGTAGTTTCACAGATGCCCCAATAGTTTCACATATGTCCCATTAGTTGCACATGTCCCCATAGTTTCACAGATGTCCCAATAGTTTCACAGATGTCCCAATAGTTTCACAGATGTCCCAATAAGTTCACATATGTCCCACTAGTGTCACAGATCACCCAGTCGTTTCACAGATGCCCCAATAGTTTCACATATGTCCCATTAGTTTCACAGATGTCCCCATAGTTTTACAGATGTCCCAATAATTTAACAGATGTACCAGTAGTTTCACAGATGTCCCAATAGTTTCACATATGTCCCATTAGTTTCACAGATGTCCCCATAGTTTCACAGATGTCCCAATAGTTTCACAGATGTCCCAATAGTCTCACAGATGTCCCAATAAGTTCACATATTTCCCAGTAGTTTCACAGATCACCCAGTCGTTTCACAGATGCCCCAATAGTTTCACATATGTCCCATTAGTTTCACAGATGTCCCCATATTTTCACAGATGTCCCAATAATTTAACAGATGTATCAGTAGTTTCACAGATGTCCCAATAGTTTAACAGATGTCCCAAATAGTTTCACAGATGTCCCAATAGTTTCACAGATGTCCCAGTTGTTTCACAGATGTCTCAATAGTTTCACAGATGTCCCAATAGTTTCACAGATGTCCCAATAGATTCACATATGTCCCAGTAGTTTTACAGATGTCCCAGTAGATTCACAGATGTCCCAATAGTTCAACAGATGTCCCAGTAGTTTAACAGATGTCCCAGTAGTTTCACAGATGTCCCAGTAGGTTAACAGATGTCCCCATAGTTTCACAGATGTCCCAAAAGTTTCACAGATGTCCCAATAGGTTCACATATGTCCCAGTAGTTTCACAGATGCCCCAATAGTTTCACATATGTCCCATTAGTTTCACAGATGTCCCCATAGTTTCACAGATGTCCCAATAATTTCACAGATGTACCAGTAGTTTCACAGATGTCCCAATAGTTTAACAGATGTCCCAAATAGTTTCACAGATGTCCCAATAGATTCACAGATGTCCCAATAGTTTCACAGATTTCCCAATAGTTTCACAGATGTCCCAATAGTTTCACAGATTTCCCAAAGTTTTACAGATATTCCAGTAGGTTAACAGATGTCCCCATAGTTTCACAGATGTTCCAATAGTTTCAAAGATGTCCCAGTAGTTTTACAGATGTCCCGCTAGTTTCACAGATGATCCCAGTAGTTTCACAGATGCCCCAATAGTTTCACATATGTCCCATTAGTTGCACAGATGTCCCCATAGTTTCACAGATGTCCCAATAGTTTCACAGATGTCCCAATAGTTTCACAGATGTCCCAATAAGTTCACATATGTCCCACTAGTGTCACAGATCACCCAGTCGTTTCACAGATGCCCCAATAGTTTCACATATGTCCCATTAGTTTCACAGATGTCCCCATAGTTTTACAGATGTCCCAATAATTTAACAGATGTACCAGTAGTTTAACAGATGTCCCAATAGTTTAACAGATGTCCCAGTTGTTTCACAGATGTCTCAATAGTTTCACAGATGTCCCAATAGATTCACATATGTCCCAGTAGTTTTACAGATGTCCCAGTAGATTCACAGATGTCCCAATAGTTTCACAGATGTCCCAATAGGTTCACATATGTCCCAGTAGTTTCACAGATGCCCCAATAGTTTCACATATGTCCCATTAGTTGCACTTGTCCCCATAGTTTCACAGATGTCCCAATAGTTTCACAGATGTCCCAATAGTTTCACAGATGTCCCAATAAGTTCACATATGCCCCACTAGTGTCACAGATCACCCAGTCGTTTCACAGATGCCCCAATAGTTTCACATATGTCCCATTAGTTTCACAGATGTCCCCATAGTTTTACAGATGTTCCAATAATTTAACAGATGTACCAGTAGTTTCACAGATGTCCCAATAGTTTCACATATGTCCCATTAGTTTCACAGATGTCCCCATAGTTTCACAGATGTCCCAATAGTTTCACAGATGTCCCAATAGTCTCACAGATGTCCCAATAAGTTCACATATGTCCCAGTAGTTTCACAGATCACCCAGTCGTTTCACAGATGCCCCAATAGTTTCACATATGTCCCATTAGTTTCACAGATGTCCCCATAGTTTCACAGATGTCCCAATAATTTAACAGATGTATCAGTAGTTTCACAGATGTCCCAATAGTTTAACAGATGTCCCAAATAGTTTCACAGATGTCCCAATAGTTTCACAGATGTCCCAGTTGTTTCACAGATGTCTCAAATAGTTTCACAGATGTCCCAATAGATTCACAGATGTCCCAATAGTTTCACAGATTTCCCAATAGTTTCACAGATGTCCCAATAGTTTCACAGATTTCCCAAAGTTTTACAGATATTCCAGTAGGTTAACAGATGTCCCCATAGTTTCACAGATGTTCCAATAGTTTCAAAGATGTCCCAGTAGTTTTACAGATGTCCCGCTAGTTTCACAGATGATCCCAGTAGTTTCACAGATGCCCCAATAGTTTCACATATGTCCCATTAGTTGCACAGATGTCCCCATAGTTTCACAGATGTCCCAATAGTTTCACAGATGTCCCAATAGTTTCACAGATGTCCCAATAAGTTCACATATGTCCCACTAGTGTCACAGATCACCCAGTCGTTTCACAGATGCCCCAATAGTTTCACATATGTCCCATTAGTTTCACAGATGTCCCCATAGTTTTACAGATGTCCCAATAATTTAACAGATGTACCAGTAGTTTAACAGATGTCCCAATAGTTTAACAGATGTCCCAGTTGTTTCACAGATGTCTCAATAGTTTCACAGATGTCCCAATAGATTCACATATGTCCCAGTAGTTTTACAGATGTCCCAGTAGATTCACAGATGTCCCAATAGTTTCACAGATGTCCCAATAGGTTCACATATGTCCCAGTAGTTTCACAGATGCCCCAATAGTTTCACATATGTCCCATTAGTTGCACTTGTCCCCATAGTTTCACAGATGTCCCAATAGTTTCACAGATGTCCCAATAGTTTCACAGATGTCCCAATAAGTTCACATATGCCCCACTAGTGTCACAGATCACCCAGTCGTTTCACAGATGCCCCAATAGTTTCACATATGTCCCATTAGTTTCACAGATGTCCCCATAGTTTTACAGATGTTCCAATAATTTAACAGATGTACCAGTAGTTTCACAGATGTCCCAATAGTTTCACATATGTCCCATTAGTTTCACAGATGTCCCCATAGTTTCACAGATGTCCCAATAGTTTCACAGATGTCCCAATAGTCTCACAGATGTCCCAATAAGTTCACATATGTCCCAGTAGTTTCACAGATCACCCAGTCGTTTCACAGATGCCCCAATAGTTTCACATATGTCCCATTAGTTTCACAGATGTCCCCATAGTTTCACAGATGTCCCAATAATTTAACAGATGTATCAGTAGTTTCACAGATGTCCCAATAGTTTAACAGATGTCCCAAATAGTTTCACAGATGTCCCAATAGTTTCACAGATGTCCCAGTTGTTTCACAGATGTCTCAAATAGTTTCACAGATGTCCCAATAGATTCACAGATGTCCCAATAGTTTCACAGATTTCCCAATAGTTTCACAGATGTCCCAATAGTTTCACAGATTTCCCAAAGTTTTACAGATATTCCAGTAGGTTAACAGATGTCCCCATAGTTTCACAGATGTTCCAATAGTTTCAAAGATGTCCCAGTAGTTTTACAGATGTCCCGCTAGTTTCACAGATGATCCCAGTAGTTTCACAGATGCCCCAATAGTTTCACATATGTCCCATTAGTTGCACAGATGTCCCCATAGTTTCACAGATGTCCCAATAGTTTCACAGATGTCCCAATAGTTTCACAGATGTCCCAATAAGTTCACATATGTCCCACTAGTGTCAGAGATCACCCAGTCGTTTCACAGATGCCCCAATAGTTTCACATATGTCCCATTAGTTTCACAGATGTCCCCATAGTTTTACAGATGTCCCAATAATTTAACAGATGTACCAGTAGTTTAACAGATGTCCCAATAGTTTAACAGATGTCCCAGTTGTTTCACAGATGTCTCAATAGTTTCACAGATGTCCCAATAGATTCACATATGTCCCAGTAGTTTTACAGATGTCCCAGTAGATTCACAGATGTCCCAATAGTTTCACAGATGTCCCAATAGGTTCACATATGTCCCAGTAGTTTCACAGATGCCCCAATAGTTTCACATATGTCCCATTAGTTGCACTTGTCCCCATAGTTTCACAGATGTCCCAATAGTTTCACAGATGTCCCAATAGTTTCACAGATGTCCCAATAAGTTCACATATGTCCCACTAGTGTCACAGATCACCTAGTCGTTTCACAGATGCCCCAATAGTTTCACATATGTCCCATTAGTTTCACAGATGTCCCCATAGTTTTACAGATGTTCCAATAATTTAACAGATGTACCAGTAGTTTCACAGATGTCCCAATAGTTTCACATATGTCCCATTAGTTTCACAGATGTCCCCATAGTTTCACAGATGTCCCAATAGTTTCACAGATGTCCCAATAATTTCACATATGTCCCAGTAGTTTCACAGATGCCCCAATAGTTTCACATATGTCCCATTAGTTGCACTTGTCCCCATAGTTTCACAGATGTCCCAATAGTTTCACAGATGTCCCAATAGTTTCACAGATGTCCCAATAAGTTCACATATGCCCCACTAGTGTCACAGATCACCCAGTCGTTTCACAGATGCCCCAATAGTTTCACATATGTCCCATTAGTTTCACAGATGTCCCCATAGTTTTACAGATGTTCCAATAATTTAACAGATGTACCAGTAGTTTCACAGATGTCCCAATAGTTTCACATATGTCCCATTAGTTTCACAGATGTCCCCATAGTTTCACAGATGTCCCAATAGTTTCACAGATGTCCCAATAGTCTCACAGATGTCCCAATAAGTTCACATATGTCCCAGTAGTTTCACAGATCACCCAGTCGTTTCACAGATGCCCCAATAGTTTCACATATGTCCCATTAGTTTCACAGATGTCCCCATAGTTTCACAGATGTCCCAATAATTTAACAGATGTATCAGTAGTTTCACAGATGTCCCAATAGTTTAACAGATGTCCCAAATAGTTTCACAGATGTCCCAATAGTTTCACAGATGTCCCAGTTGTTTCACAGATGTCTCAAATAGTTTCACAGATGTCCCAATAGATTCACAGATGTCCCAATAGTTTCACAGATTTCCCAATAGTTTCACAGATGTCCCAATAGTTTCACAGATTTCCCAAAGTTTTACAGATATTCCAGTAGGTTAACAGATGTCCCCATAGTTTCACAGATGTTCCAATAGTTTCAAAGATGTCCCAGTAGTTTTACAGATGTCCCGCTAGTTTCACAGATGATCCCAGTAGTTTCACAGATGCCCCAATAGTTTCACATATGTCCCATTAGTTGCACAGATGTCCCCATAGTTTCACAGATGTCCCAATAGTTTCACAGATGTCCCAATAGTTTCACAGATGTCCCAATAAGTTCACATATGTCCCACTAGTGTCACAGATCACCCAGTCGTTTCACAGATGCCCCAATAGTTTCACATATGTCCCATTAGTTTCACAGATGTCCCCATAGTTTTACAGATGTCCCAATAATTTAACAGATGTACCAGTAGTTTAACAGATGTCCCAATAGTTTAACAGATGTCCCAGTTGTTTCACAGATGTCTCAATAGTTTCACAGATGTCCCAATAGATTCACATATGTCCCAGTAGTTTTACAGATGTCCCAGTAGATTCACAGATGTCCCAATAGTTTCACAGATGTCCCAATAGGTTCACATATGTCCCAGTAGTTTCACAGATGCCCCAATAGTTTCACATATGTCCCATTAGTTGCACTTGTCCCCATAGTTTCACAGATGTCCCAATAGTTTCACAGATGTCCCAATAGTTTCACAGATGTCCCAATAAGTTCACATATGCCCCACTAGTGTCACAGATCACCCAGTCGTTTCACAGATGCCCCAATAGTTTCACATATGTCCCATTAGTTTCACAGATGTCCCCATAGTTTTACAGATGTTCCAATAATTTAACAGATGTACCAGTAGTTTCACAGATGTCCCAATAGTTTCACATATGTCCCATTAGTTTCACAGATGTCCCCATAGTTTCACAGATGTCCCAATAGTTTCACAGATGTCCCAATAGTCTCACAGATGTCCCAATAAGTTCACATATGTCCCAGTAGTTTCACAGATCACCCAGTCGTTTCACAGATGCCCCAATAGTTTCACATATGTCCCATTAGTTTCACAGATGTCCCCATAGTTTCACAGATGTCCCAATAATTTAACAGATGTATCAGTAGTTTCACAGATGTCCCAATAGTTTAACAGATGTCCCAAATAGTTTCACAGATGTCCCAATAGTTTCACAGATGTCCCAGTTGTTTCACAGATGTCTCAAATAGTTTCACAGATGTCCCAATAGATTCACAGATGTCCCAATAGTTTCACAGATTTCCCAATAGTTTCACAGATGTCCCAATAGTTTCACAGATTTCCCAAAGTTTTACAGATATTCCAGTAGGTTAACAGATGTCCCCATAGTTTCACAGATGTTCCAATAGTTTCAAAGATGTCCCAGTAGTTTTACAGATGTCCCGCTAGTTTCACAGATGATCCCAGTAGTTTCACAGATGCCCCAATAGTTTCACATATGTCCCATTAGTTGCACAGATGTCCCCATAGTTTCACAGATGTCCCAATAGTTTCACAGATGTCCCAATAGTTTCACAGATGTCCCAATAAGTTCACATATGTCCCACTAGTGTCAGAGATCACCCAGTCGTTTCACAGATGCCCCAATAGTTTCACATATGTCCCATTAGTTTCACAGATGTCCCCATAGTTTTACAGATGTCCCAATAATTTAACAGATGTACCAGTAGTTTAACAGATGTCCCAATAGTTTAACAGATGTCCCAGTTGTTTCACAGATGTCTCAATAGTTTCACAGATGTCCCAATAGATTCACATATGTCCCAGTAGTTTTACAGATGTCCCAGTAGATTCACAGATGTCCCAATAGTTTCACAGATGTCCCAATAGGTTCACATATGTCCCAGTAGTTTCACAGATGCCCCAATAGTTTCACATATGTCCCATTAGTTGCACTTGTCCCCATAGTTTCACAGATGTCCCAATAGTTTCACAGATGTCCCAATAGTTTCACAGATGTCCCAATAAGTTCACATATGTCCCACTAGTGTCACAGATCACCTAGTCGTTTCACAGATGCCCCAATAGTTTCACATATGTCCCATTAGTTTCACAGATGTCCCCATAGTTTTACAGATGTTCCAATAATTTAACAGATGTACCAGTAGTTTCACAGATGTCCCAATAGTTTCACATATGTCCCATTAGTTTCACAGATGTCCCCATAGTTTCACAGATGTCCCAATAGTTTCACAGATGTCCCAATAGTCTCACAGATGTCCCAATAAGTTCACATATGTCCCAGTAGTTTCACAGATCACCCAGTCGTTTCACAGATGCCCCAATAGTTTCACATATGTCCCATTAGTTTCACAGATGTCCCCATAGTTTCACAGATGTCCCAATAATTTAACAGATGTATCAGTAGTTTCACAGATGTCCCAATAGTTTAACAGATGTCCCAAATAGTTTCACAGATGTCCCAATAGTTTCACAGATGTCCCAGTTGTTTCACAGATGTCTCAATAGTTTCACAGATGTCCCAATAGTTTCACAGATGTCCCAATAGATTCACATATGTCCCAGTAGTTTTACAGATGTCCCAGTAGATTCACAGATGTCCCAATAGTTCAACAGATGTCCCAGTAGTTTAACAGATGTCCCAGTAGTTTCACAGATGTCCCAGTAGGTTAACAGATGTCCCCATAGTTTCACAGATGTCCCAAAAGTTTCACAGATGTCCCAATAGGTTCACATATGTCCCAGTAGTTTCACAGATGCCCCAATAGTTTCACATATGTCCCATTAGTTTCACAGATGTCCCCATAGTTTCACAGATGTCCCAATAATTTCACAGATGTACCAGTAGTTTCACAGATGTCCCAATAGTTTAACAGATGTCCCAAATAGTTTCACAGATGTCCCAATAGATTCACAGATGTCCCAATAGTTTCACAGATTTCCCAATAGTTTCACAGATGTCCCAATAGTTTCACAGATTTCCCAGATGTTTTACAGATATTCCAGTAGGTTAACAGATGTCCCCATAGTTTCACAGATGTTCCAATAGTTTCAAAGATGTCCCAGTAGTTTTACAGATGTCCCGCTAGTTTCACAGATGATCCCAGTAGTTTCACAGATGCCCCAATAGTTTCACATATGTCCCATTAGTTGCACAGATGTCCCCATAGTTTCACAGATGTCCCAATAGTTTCACAGATGTCCCAATAGTTTCACAGATGTCCCAATAAGTTCACATATGTCCCACTAGTGTCACAGATCACCCAGTCGTTTCACAGATGCCCCAATAGTTTCACATATGTCCCATTAGTTTCACAGATGTCCCCATAGTTTTACAGATGTCCCAATAATTTAACAGATGTACCAGTAGTTTAACAGATGTCCCAATAGTTTAACAGATGTCCCAGTTGTTTCACAGATGTCTCAATAGTTTCACAGATGTCCCAATAGATTCACATATGTCCCAGTAGTTTTACAGATGTCCCAGTAGATTCACAGATGTCCCAATAGTTTCACAGATGTCCCAATAGGTTCACATATGTCCCAGTAGTTTCACAGATGCCCCAATAGTTTCACATATGTCCCATTAGTTGCACTTGTCCCCATAGTTTCACAGATGTCCCAATAGTTTCACAGATGTCCCAATAGTTTCACAGATGTCCCAATAAGTTCACATATGTCCCACTAGTGTCACAGATCACCCAGTCGTTTCACAGATGCCCCAATAGTTTCACATATGTCCCATTAGTTTCACAGATGTCCCCATAGTTTTACAGATGTTCCAATAATTTAACAGATGTACCAGTAGTTTCACAGATGTCCCAATAGTTTCACATATGTCCCATTAGTTTCACAGATGTCCCCATAGTTTCACAGATGTCCCAATAGTTTCACAGATGTCCCAATAGTCTCACAGATGTCCCAATAAGTTCACATATGTCCCAGTAGTTTCACAGATCACCCAGTCGTTTCACAGATGCCCCAATAGTTTCACATATGTCCCATTAGTTTCACAGATGTCCCCATAGTTTCACAGATGTCCCAATAATTTAACAGATGTATCAGTAGTTTCACAGATGTCCCAATAGTTTAACAGATGTCCCAAATAGTTTCACAGATGTCCCAATAGTTTCACAGATGTCCCAGTTGTTTCACAGATGTCTCAATAGTTTCACAGATGTCCCAATAGTTTCACAGATGTCCCAATAGATTCACATATGTCCCAGTAGTTTTACAGATGTCCCAGTAGATTCACAGATGTCCCAATAGTTCAACAGATGTCCCAGTAGTTTAACAGATGTCCCAGTAGTTTCACAGATGTCCCAGTAGGTTAACAGATGTCCCCATAGTTTCACAGATGTCCCAAAAGTTTCACAGATGTCCCAATAGGTTCACATATGTCCCAGTAGTTTCACAGATGCCCCAATAGTTTCACATATGTCCCATTAGTTTCACAGATGTCCCCATAGTTTCACAGATGTCCCAATAATTTCACAGATGTACCAGTAGTTTCACAGATGTCCCAATAGTTTAACAGATGTCCCAAATAGTTTCACAGATGTCCCAATAGATTCACAGATGTCCCAATAGTTTCACAGATTTCCCAATAGTTTCACAGATGTCCCAATAGTTTCACAGATTTCCCAGATGTTTTACAGATATTCCAGTAGGTTAACAGATGTCCCCATAGTTTCACAGATGTTCCAATAGTTTCAAAGATGTCCCAGTAGTTTTACAGATGTCCCGCTAGTTTCACAGATGATCCCAGTAGTTTCACAGATGCCCCAATAGTTTCACATATGTCCCATTAGTTGCACAGATGTCCCCATAGTTTCACAGATGTCCCAATAGTTTCACAGATGTCCCAATAGTTTCACAGATGTCCCAATAAGTTCACATATGTCCCACTAGTGTCACAGATCACCCAGTCGTTTCACAGATGCCCCAATAGTTTCACATATGTCCCATTAGTTTCACAGATGTCCCCATAGTTTTACAGATGTCCCAATAATTTAACAGATGTACCAGTAGTTTAACAGATGTCCCAATAGTTTAACAGATGTCCCAGTTGTTTCACAGATGTCTCAATAGTTTCACAGATGTCCCAATAGATTCACATATGTCCCAGTAGTTTTACAGATGTCCCAGTAGATTCACAGATGTCCCAATAGTTTCACAGATGTCCCAATAGGTTCACATATGTCCCAGTAGTTTCACAGATGCCCCAATAGTTTCACATATGTCCCATTAGTTTCACAGATGTCCCCATAGTTTCACAGATGTCCCAATAATTTCACAGATGTACCAGTAGTTTCACAGATGTCCCAATAGTTTCACAGATGTCCCAATAGTTTCACAGATGTCCCAGAAGTTTTACAGATATTCCAGTAGGTTAACAGATGTCCCCATAGTTTCACAGATGTCCCAATAGTTTCACAGATGTCCCAATAAGTTCACATATGTCCCAGTAGTTTCACAGATCACCCAGTCGTTTCACAGATGCCCCAATAGTTTCACATATGTCCCATTAGTTTCACAGATGTCCCCATAGTTTCACAGATGTCCCAATAATTTCACAGATGTACCAGTAGTTTAACAGATGTCCCAATAGTTTCACAGATGTCCCAATAGTTTCACAGATGTCCCAGGAGTTTTACAGATATTCCAGTAGGTTAACAGATGTCCCCATAGTTTCACAGATGTCCCAATAGTTTCACAGATGTCCCAATAGTTTCACAGATGTCCCAATAAGTTCACATATGTCCCACTAGTGTCACAGATCACCCAGTCGTTTCACAGATGCCCCAATAGTTTCACATATGTCCCATTAGTTGCACAGATGTCCCAATAGTTTCACAGATGTCCCAATAGTTTCACAGATGTCCCAATAGTTTCACAGATGTCCCAATAGGTTCACATATGTCCCAGTAGTTTCACAGATGCCCCAATAGTTTCACATATGTCCCATTAGTTTCACAGATGTCCCCATAGTTTCACAGATGTCCCAATAATTTCACAGATGTACCAGTAGTTTCACAGATGTCCCAATAGTTTCACAGATGTCCCAATAGTTTCACAGATGTCCCAGAAGTTTTACAGATATTCCAGTAGGTTAACAGATGTCCCCATAGTTTCACAGATGTCCCAATAGTTTCACAGATGTCCCAATAAGTTCACATATGTCCCAGTAGTTTCACAGATCACCCAGTCGTTTCACAGATGCCCCAATAGTTTCACATATGTCCCATTAGTTTCACAGATGTCCCCATAGTTTCACAGATGTCCCAATAATTTCACAGATGTACCAGTAGTTTCACAGATGTCCCAATAGTTTCACAGATGTCCCAATAGTTTCACAGATGTCCCAGGAGTTTTACAGATATTCCAGTAGGTTAACAGATGTCCCCATAGTTTCACAGATGTTCCAATAGTTTCAAAGATGTCCCAGTAGTTTTACAGATGTCCCGCTAGTTTCACAGATGATCCCAGTAGTTTCACAGATGCCCCAATACTTTCACATATGTCCCATTAGTTGCACAGATGTCCCCATAGTTTTACAGATGTCCCAATAATTTAACAGATGTACCAGTAGTTTAACAGATGTCCCAATAGTTTAACAGATGTCCCAGTTGTTTCACAGATGTCTCAATAGTTTCACAGATGTCCCAATAGATTCACATATGTCCCAGTAGTTTTACAGATGTCCCAGTAGATTCACAGATGTCCCAATAGTTTCACAGATGTCCCAATAGGTTCACATATGTCCCAGTAGTTTCACAGATGCCCCAATAGTTTCACATATGTCCCATTAGTTTCACAGATGTCCCCATAGTTTCACAGATGTCCCAATAATTTCACAGATGTACCAGTAGTTTCACAGATGTCCCAATAGTTTCACAGATGTCCCAATAGTTTCACAGATGTCCCAGAAGTTTTACAGATATTCCAGTAGGTTAACAGATGTCCCCATAGTTTCACAGATGTCCCAATAGTTTCACAGATGTCCCAATAAGTTCACATATGTCCCAGTAGTTTCACAGATCACCCAGTCGTTTCACAGATGCCCCAATAGTTTCACATATGTCCCATTAGTTTCACAGATGTCCCCATAGTTTCACAGATGTCCCAATAATTTCACAGATGTACCAGTAGTTTCACAGATGTCCCAATAGTTTCACAGATGTCCCAATAGTTTCACAGATGTCCCAGGAGTTTTACAGATATTCCAGTAGGTTAACAGATGTCCCCATAGTTTCACAGATGTCCCAATAGTTTCAAAGATGTCCCAGTAGTTTTACAGATGTCCCAGTAGTTTCACAGATGATCCCAGTAGTTTCACAGATGCCCCAATAGTTTCACATATGTCCCATTAGTTGCACAGATGTCCCCATAGTTTCACAGATGTCCCAATAGTTTCACAGATGTCCCAATAGTCTCACAGATGTCCCAATAAGTTCACATATGTCCCAGTAGTTTCACAGATCACCCAGTCGTTTCACAGATGCCCGAATAGTTTCACATATGTCCCATTAGTTTCACAGATGTCCCCATAGTTTCACAGATGTCCCAATAATTTAACAGATGTATCAGTAGTTTCACAGATGTCCCAATAGTTTAACAGATGTCCCAAATAGTTTCACAGATGTCCCAATAGTTTCACAGATGTCCCAGTTGTTTCACAGATGTCTCAATAGTTTCACAGATGTCCCAATAGTTTCACAAATGTCCCAATAGATTCACATATGTCCCAGTAGTTTTACAGATGTCCCAGTAGATTCACAGATGTCCCAATAGTTCAACAGATGTCCCAGTAGTTTAACAGATGTCCCAGTAGTTTCACAGATGTCCCAGTAGGTTAACAGATGTCTCCATAGTTTCACAGATGTCCCAAAAGTTTCACAGATGTCCCAATAGGTTCACATATCTCCCAGTAGTTTCACAGATGCCCCAATAGTTTCACATATGTCCCATTAGTTTCACAGATGTCCCCATAGTTTCACAGATGTCCCAATAATTTCACAGATGTACCAGTAGTTTCACAGATGTCCCAATAGTTTAACAGATGTCCCAGTAGATTCACAGATGTCCCAATAGTTCAACAGATGTCCCAGTAGATTAACAGATGTCCCAGTAGTTTCACAGATGTCCCAAAAGTTTCACAGATGTCCCAATAGGTTCACATATGTCCCAGTAGTTTCACAGATGCCCCAATAGTTTCACATATGTCCCATTAGTTTCACAGATGTCCCCATAGTTTCACAGATGTCCCAATAATTTCACAGATGTACCAGTAGTTTCACAGATGTCCCAATAGTTTAACAGATGTCCCAAATAGTTTCACAGATGTCCCAATAGATTCACAGATGTCCCAATAGTTTCACAGATTTCCCAATAGTTTCACAGATGTCCCAATAGTTTCACAGATTTCCCAAAGTTTTACAGATATTCCAGTAGGTTAACAGATGTCCCCATAGTTTCACAGATGTTCCAATAGTTTCAAAGATGTCCCAGTAGTTTTACAGATGTCCCGCTAGTTTCACAGATGATCCCAGTAGTTTCACAGATGCCCCAATAGTTTCACATATGTCCCATTAGTTGCACAGATGTCCCCATAGTTTCACAGATGTCCCAATAGTTTCACAGATGTCCCAATAGTTTCACAGATGTCCCAATAAGTTCACATATGTCCCACTAGTGTCACAGATCACCCAGTCGTTTCACAGATGCCCCAATAGTTTCACATATGTCCCATTAGTTTCACAGATGTCCCCATAGTTTTACAGATGTCCCAATAATTTAACAGATGTACCAGTAGTTTAACAGATGTCCCAATAGTTTAACAGATGTCCCAGTTGTTTCACAGATGTCTCAATAGTTTCACAGATGTCCCAATAGATTCACATATGTCCCAGTAGTTTTACAGATGTCCCAGTAGATTCACAGATGTCCCAATAGTTTCACAGATGTCCCAATAGGTTCACATATGTCCCAGTAGTTTCACAGATGCCCCAATAGTTTCACATATGTCCCATTAGTTGCACATGTCCCCATAGTTTCACAGATGTCCCAATAGTTTCACAGATGTCCCAATAGTTTCACAGATGTCCCAATAAGTTCACATATGTCCCACTAGTGTCACAGATCACCCAGTCGTTTCACAGATGCCCCAATAGTTTCACATATGTCCCATTAGTTTCACAGATGTCCCCATAGTTTTGCAGATGTCCCAATAATTTAACAGATGTACCAGTAGTTTCACAGATGTCCCAATAGTTTCACATATGTCCCATTAGTTTCACAGATGTCCCCATAGTTTCACAGATGTCCCAATAGTTTCACAGATGTCCCAATAGTCTCACAGATGTCCCAATAAGTTCACATATGTCCCAGTAGTTTCACAGATCACCCAGTCGTTTCACAGATGCCCCAATAGTTTCACATATGTCCCATTAGTTTCACAGATGTCCCCATAGTTTCACAGATGTCCCAATAATTTAACAGATGTATCAGTAGTTTCACAGATGTCCCAATAGTTTAACAGATGTCCCAAATAGTTTCACAGATGTCCCAATAGTTTCACAGATGTCCCAGTTGTTTCACAGATGTCTCAATAGTTTCACAGATGTCCCAATAGTTTCACAGATGTCCCAATAGATTCACATATGTCCCAGTAGTTTTACAGATGTCCCAGTAGATTCACAGATGTCCCAATAGTTCAACAGATGTCCCAGTAGTTTAACAGATGTCCCAGTAGTTTCACAGATGTCCCAGTAGGTTAACAGATGTCCCCATAGTTTCACAGATGTCCCAAAAGTTTCACAGATGTCCCAATAGGTTCACATATGTCCCAGTAGTTTCACAGATGCCCCAATAGTTTCACATATGTCCCATTAGTTTCACAGATGTCCCAAAAGTTTCACAGATGTCCCAATAGGTTCACATATCTCCCAGTAGTTTCACAGATGCCCCAATAGTTTCACATATGTCCCATTAGTTTCACAGATGTCCCCATAGTTTCACAGATGTCCCAATAATTTCACAGATGTACCAGTAGTTTCACAGATGTCCCAATAGTTTAACAGATGTCCCAGTAGATTTACAGATGTCCCAATAGTTCAACAGATGTCCCAGTAGTTTAACAGATGTCCCAGTAGTTTCACAGATGTCCCCGTAGGTTAACAGATGTCCCCATAGTTTCACAGATGTCCCAAAAGTTTCACAGATGTCCCAATAGGTTCACATATGTCCCAGTAGTTTCACAGATGCCCCAATAGTTTCACATATGTCCCATTAGTTTCACAGATGTCCCCATAGTTTCACAGATGTCCCAATAATTTCACAGATGTACCAGTAGTTTCACAGATGTCCCAATAGTTTAACAGATGTCCCAAATAGTTTCACAGATGTCCCAATAGATTCACAGATGTCCCAATAGTTTCACAGATTTCCCAATAGTTTCACAGATGTCCCAATAGTTTCACAGATTTCCCAAAGTTTTACAGATATTCCAGTAGGTTAACAGATGTCCCCATAGTTTCACAGATGTTCCAATAGTTTCAAAGATGTCCCAGTAGTTTTACAGATGTCCCGCTAGTTTCACAGATGATCCCAGTAGTTTCACAGATGCCCCAATAGTTTCACATATGTCCCATTAGTTGCACAGATGTCCCCATAGTTTCACAGATGTCCCAATAGTTTCACAGATGTCCCAATAGTTTCACAGATGTCCCAATAAGTTCACATATGTCCCACTAGTGTCACAGATCACCCAGTCGTTTCACAGATGCCCCAATAGTTTCACATATGTCCCATTAGTTTCACAGATGTCCCCATAGTTTTACAGATGTCCCAATAATTTAACAGATGTACCAGTAGTTTAACAGATGTCCCAATAGTTTAACAGATGTCCCAGTTGTTTCACAGATGTCTCAATAGTTTCACAGATGTCCCAATAGATTCACATATGTCCCAGTAGTTTTACAGATGTCCCAGTAGATTCACAGATGTCCCAATAGTTTCACAGATGTCCCAATAGGTTCACATATGTCCCAGTAGTTTCACAGATGCCCCAATGGTTTCACATATGCCCCATTAGTTGCACATGTCCCCATAGTTTCACAGATGTCCCAATAGTTTCACAGATGTCCCAATAGTTTCACAGATGTCCCAATAAGTTCACATATGTCCCACTAGTGTCACAGATCACCCAGTCGTTTCACAGATGCCCCAATAGTTTCACATATGTCCCATTAGTTTCACAGATGTCCCCATAGTTTTGCAGATGTCCCAATAATTTAACAGATGTACCAGTAGTTTCACAGATGTCCCAATAGTTTCACATATGTCCCATTAGTTTCACAGATGTCCCCATAGTTTCACAGATGTCCCAATAGTTTCACAGATGTCCCAATAGTCTCACAGATGTCCCAATAAATTCACATATGTCCCAGTAGTTTCACAGATCACCCAGTCGTTTCACAGATGCCCCAATAGTTTCACATATGTCCCATTAGTTTCACAGATGTCCCCATAGTTTCACAGATGTCCCAATAATTTAACAGATGTATCAGTAGTTTCACAGATGTCCCAATAGTTTAACAGATGTCCCAAATAGTTTCACAGATGTCCCAATAGTTTCACAGATGTCCCAGTTGTTTCACAGATGTCTCAATAGTTTCACAGATGTCCCAATAGTTTCACAGATGTCCCAATAGATTCACATATGTCCCAGTAGTTTTACAGATGTCCCAGTAGATTCACAGATGTCCCAATAGTTCAACAGATGTCCCAGTAGTTTAACAGATGTCCCAGTAGTTTCACAGATGTCCCAGTAGGTTAACAGATGTCCCCATAGTTTCACAGATGTCCCAAAAGTTTCACAGATGTCCCAATAGGTTCACATATGTCCCAGTAGTTTCACAGATGCCCCAATAGTTTCACATATGTCCCATTAGTTTCACAGATGTCCCCATAGTTTCACAGATGTCCCAATAATTTCACAGATGTACCAGTAGTTTCACAGATGTCCCAATAGTTTAACAGATGTCCCAAATAGTTTCACAGATGTCCCAATAGATTCACAGATGTCCCAATAGTTTCACAGATTTCCCAATAGTTTCACAGATGTCCCAATAGTTTCACAGATTTCCCAAAGTTTTACAGATATTCCAGTAGGTTAACAGATGTCCCCATAGTTTCACAGATGTTCCAATAGTTTCAAAGATGTCCCAGTAGTTTTACAGATGTCCCGCTAGTTTCACAGATGATCCCAGTAGTTTCACAGATGCCCCAATAGTTTCACATATGTCCCATTAGTTGCACAGATGTCCCCATAGTTTCACAGATGTCCCAATAGTTTCACAGATGTCCCAATAGTTTCACAGATGTCCCAATAAGTTCACATATGTCCCACTAGTGTCACAGATCACCCAGTCGTTTCACAGATGCCCCAATAGTTTCACATATGTCCCATTAGTTTCACAGATGTCCCCATAGTTTTACAGATGTCCCAATAATTTAACAGATGTACCAGTAGTTTAACAGATGTCCCAGTAGATTCACAGATGTCCCAATAGTTTCACAGATGTCCCAATAGGTTCACATATGTCCCATTAGTTTCACAGATGTCCCCATAGTTTCACAGATGTCCCAATAATTTCACAGATGTACCAGTAGTTTCACAGATGTCCCAATAGTTTCACAGATGTCCCAATAGTTTCACAGATGTCCCAGAAGTTTTACAGATATTCCAGTAGGTTAACAGATGTCCCCATAGTTTCACAGATGTCCCAATAGTTTCACAGATGTCCCAATAAGTTCACATATGTCCCAGTAGTTTCACAGATCACCCAGTCGTTTCACAGATGCCCAATAGTTTCACATATGTCCCATTAGTTTCACAGATGTCCCCATAGTTTCACAGATGTCCCAATAATTTCACAGATGTACCAGTAGTTTAACAGATGTCCCAATAGTTTCACAGATGTCCCAATAGTTTCACAGATGTCCCAGGAGTTTTACAGATATTCCAGTAGGTTAACAGATGTCCCCATAGTTTCACAGATGGCCCAATAGTTTCACAGATGTCCCAATAGTTTCACAGATGTCCCAATAAGTTCACATATGTCCCACTAGTGTCACAGATCACCCAGTCGTTTCACAGATGCCCCAATAGTTTCACATATGTCCCATTAGTTGCACAGATGTCCCCATAGTTTCACAGATGTCCCAATAGTTTCACAGATGTCCCAATAGTTTCACAGATGTCCCAATAGTTTCACAGATGTCCCAATAGGTTCACATATGTCCCAGTAGTTTCACAGATGCCCCAATAGTTTCACATATGTCCCATTAGTTTCACAGATGTCCCCATAGTTTCACAGATGTCCCAATAATTTCACAGATGTACCAGTAGTTTCACAGATGTCCCAATAGTTTCACAGATGTCCCAATAGTTTCACAGATGTCCCAGAAGTTTTACAGATATTCCAGTAGGTTAACAGATATCCCCATAGTTTCACAGATGTCCCAATAGTTTCACAGATGTCCCAATAAGTTCACATATGTCCCAGTAGTTTCACAGATCACCCAGTCGTTT
This sequence comes from Petromyzon marinus, assembly GCF_048934315.1. Taxonomy (NCBI): domain Eukaryota; kingdom Metazoa; phylum Chordata; class Hyperoartia; order Petromyzontiformes; family Petromyzontidae; genus Petromyzon; species Petromyzon marinus. The sequence continues at coordinate 2,809,110 of NC_133683.1, forward strand.
CACAGATGCCCCAATAGTTTCACATATGTCCCATTAGTTTCACAGATGTCCCCATAGTTTCACAGATGTCCCAATAATTTCACAGATGTACCAGTAGTTTCACAGATGTCCCAATAGTTTCACAGATGTCCCAATAGTTTCACAGATGTCCCAGGAGTTTTACAGATATTCCAGTAGGTTAACAGATGTCCCCATAGTTTCACAGATGTTCCAATAGTTTCAAAGATGTCCCAGTAGTTTTACAGATGTCCCGCTAGTTTCACAGATGATCCCAGTAGTTTCACAGATGCCCCAATAGTTTCACATATGTCCCATTAGTTGCACAGATGTCCCCATAGTTTCACAGATGTCCCAATAGTTTCACAGATGTCCCAATAGTTTCACAGATGTCCCAATAAGTTCACATATGTCCCACTAGTGTCACAGATCACCCAGTCGTTTCACAGATGCCCCAATAGTTTCACATATGTCCCATTAGTTTCACAGATGTCCCCATAGTTTTACAGATGTCCCAATAATTTAACAAATGTACCAGTAGTTTAACAGATGTCCCAATAGTTTAACAGATGTCCCAGTTGTTTCACAGATGTCTCAATAGTTTCACAGATGTCCCAATAGATTCACATATGTCCCAGTAGTTTTACAGATGTCCCAGTAGATTCACAGATGTCCCAATAGTTTCACAGATGTCCCAATAGGTTCACATATGTCCCAGTAGTTTCACAGATGCCCCAATAGTTTCACATATGTCCCATTAGTTTCACAGATGTCCCCATAGTTTCACAGATGTCCCAATAATTTCACAGATGTACCAGTAGTTTCACAGATGTCCCAATAGTTTCACAGATGTCCCAATAGTTTCACAGATGTCCCAGAAGTTTTACAGATATTCCAGTAGGTTAACAGATGTCCCCATAGTTTCACAGATGTCCCAATAGTTTCACAGATGTCCCAATAAGTTCACATATGTCCCAGTAGTTTCACAGATCACCCAGTCGTTTCACAGATGCCCCAATAGTTTCACATATGTCCCATTAGTTTCACAGATGTCCCCATAGTTTCACAGATGTCCCAATAATTTCACAGATGTACCAGTAGTTTCACAGATGTCCCAATAGTTTCACACATGTCCCAATAGTTTCACAGATGTCCCAGGAGTTTTACAGATATTCCAGTAGGTTAACAGATGTCCCCATAGTTTCACAGATGTCCCAATAGTTTCAAAGATGTCCCAGTAGTTTTACAGATGTCCCAGTAGTTTCACAGATGATCCCAGTAGTTTCACAGATGCCCCAATAGTTTCACATATGTCCCATTAGTTGCACAGATGTCCCCATAGTTTCACAGATGTCCCAATAGTTTCACAGATGTCCCAATAGTCTCACAGATGTCCCAATAAGTTCACATATGTCCCAGTAGTTTCACAGATCACCCAGTCGTTTCACAGATGCCCGAATAGTTTCACATATGTCCCATTAGTTTCACAGATGTCCCCATAGTTTCACAGATGTCCCAATAATTTAACAGATGTATCAGTAGTTTCACAGATGTCCCAATAGTTTAACAGATGTCCCAAATAGTTTCACAGATGTCCCAATAATTTCACAGATGTCCCAGTTGTTTCACAGATGTCTCAATAGTTTCACAGATGTCCCAATAGTTTCACAAATGTCCCAATAGATTCACATATGTCCCAGTAGTTTTACAGATGTCCCAGTAGATTCACAGATGTCCCAATAGTTCAACAGATGTCCCAGTAGTTTAACAGATGTCCCAGTAGTTTCACAGATGTCCCAGTAGGTTAACAGATGTCCCCATAGTTTCACAGATGTCCCAAATTTTCACAGATGTCCCAATAGGTTCACATATCTCCCAGTAGTTTCACAGATGCCCCAATAGTTTCACATATGTCCCATTAGTTTCACAGATGTCCCCATAGTTTCACAGATGTCCCAATAATTTCACAGATGTACCAGTAGTTTCACAGATGTCCCAATAGTTTAACAGATGTCCCAAATAGTTTCACAGATGTCCCAATAGATTCACAGATGTCCCAATAGTTTCACAGATTTCCCAATAGTTTCACAGATGTCCCAATAGTTTCACAGATGTCCCAGAAGTTTTACAGATATTCCAGTAGGTTAACAGATGTCCCCATAGTTTCACAGATGTTCCAATAGTTTCAAAGATGTCCCAGTAGTTTTACAGATGTCCCGCTAGTTTCACAGATGATCCCAGTAGTTTCACAGATGCCCCAATAGTTTCACATATGTCCCATTAGTTTCACAGATGTCCCCATAGTTTCACCGATGTCCCAATAGTTTCACAGATGTCCCAATAGTTTCACAGATGTCCCAATAAGTTCACATATGTCCCAGTAGTTTCACAGATCACCCAGTCGTTTCACAGATGCCCCAATAGTTTCACATATGTCCCATTAGTTTCACAGATGTCCCCATAGTTTCACAGATGTCCCAATAATTTAACAGATGTACCAGTAGTTTCACAGATGTCCCAATACTTTAACAGATGTCCCAAATAGTTTCACAGATGTCCCAATAGTTTCACAGATGTCCCAGAAGTTTAACAGATGTCCCAATAGTTTCACAGATGTCCCAATAGTTTCAAAGATGTCCCAGTACTTTTACAGATGTCCCAGTAGTTTCGCATATGTCCCAGTAGTTTCACAGATGCCCCAATATTTTCACATATGTCCCATTAGTTTCACAGATGTCTCCATAGTTTCACAGATGTCCCAATAATTTCACAGATGTACCAGTAGTTTCACAGATGTCCCAATAGTTTCACAGATGTCCCAATAATTTCACAGATGTCCCAGAAGTTTTACAGATATTCCAGTAGGTTAACAGATGTCCCCATAGTTTCACAGATGTCCCAATAGTTTCAAAGATGTCCCAGTAGTTTTACAGATGTCCCAGTAGTTTCACAGATGATCCCAGTAGTTTCACAGATGCCCCAATAGTTTCACATATGTCCCATTAGTTGCACAGATGTCCCCATAGTTTCACAGATGTCCCAATAGTTTCACAGATGTCCCAATAGTTTCACAGATGTCCCAATAAGTTCACATATGTCCCACTAGTGTCACAGATCACCCAGTCATTTCACAGATGCCCCAATAGTTTCACATATGTCCCATTAGTTTCACAGATGTCCCCATAGTTTTACAGATGTCCCAATAATTTAACAGATGTACCAGTAGTTTCAAAGATGTCCCAATAGTTTCACATATGTCCCATTAGTTTCACAGATGTCCCCATAGCTTCACAGATGTCCCAATAGTTTCACAGATGTCACAATAGTTTCACAGATGTCCCAATAAGTTCACATATGTCCCAGTAGTTTGACAGATCACCCAGTCGTTTCACAGATGCCCCAATAGTTTCACATATGTCCCATTAGTTTCACAGATGTCCCCATAGTTTCACAGATGTCCCAATAATTTCACAGATGTACCAGTAGTTTCACAGATGTCCCAATAGTTTCACAGATGTCCCAATAGTTTCACAGATATCCCAGGAGTTTTACTGATATTCCAGTAGGTTAACAGATGTCCCCATAGTTTCACAGATGTCCCAATAGTTTCAAAGATGTCCCAGTAGTTTTACAGATGTCCCAGTAGTTTCACAGATGATCCCAGTAGTTTCACAGATGCCCCAATAGTTTCACATATGTCCCATTAGTTGCACAGATGTCCCCATAGTTTCACAGATGTCCCAATAGTTTCACAGATGTCCCAATAGTTTCACAGATGTCCCAATAAGGTCACATATGTCCCACTAGTGTCACAGATCACCCAGTCGTTTCACAGATGCCCCAATAGTTTCACATATGTCCCATTAGTTTCACAGATGTCCCCATAGTTTTACAGATGTCCCAATAATTTAACAGATGTACCAGTAGTTTAACAGATGTCCCAATAGTTTAACAGATGTCCGAGTTGTTTCACAGATGTCTCAATAGTTTCACAGATGTCCCAATAGATTCACATATGTCCCAGTAGTTTTACAGATGTCCCAGTAGATTCACAGATGTCCCAATAGGTTCACATATGTCCCAGTAGTTTCACAGATGCCCCAATAGTTTCACATATGTCCCATTAGTTTCACAGATGTCCCAATAATTTCACAGATGTACCAGTAGTTTCACAGATGTCCCAATAGTTTCACAGATGTCCCAATAGTTTCACAGATGTCCCAGAAGTTTTACAGATATTCCAGTAGGTTAACAGATGTCCCCATAGTTTCACAGATGTCCCAATAGTTTCAAAGATGTCCCAGTAGTTTTACAGATGTCTCAGTAGTTTCACAGATGATCCCAGTAGTTTCACAGATGCCCCAATAGTTTCACATATGTCCCATTAGTTGCACAGATGTCCCCATAGTTTCACAGATGTCCCAATAGTTTCACAGATGTCCCAATAGTTTCACAGATGTCCCAATAAGTTCACATATGTCCCACTAGTGTCACAGATCACCCAGTCGTTTCACAGATGCCCCAATAGTTTCACATATGTCCCATTAGTTTCACAGATGTCCCCATAGTTTTACAGATGTCCCAATAATTTAACAGATGTACCAGTAGTTTAACAGATGTCCCAATAGTTTAACAGATGTCCCAGTTGTTTCACAGATGTCTCAATAGTTTCACAGATGTCCCAATAGATTCACATATGTCCCAGTAGTTTTACAGATGTCCCAGTAGATTCACAGATGTCCCAATAGGTTCACATATGTCCCAGTAGTTTCACAGATGCCCCAATAGTTTCACATATGTCCCATTAGTTTCACAGATGTCCCCATAGTTTCACAGATGTCCCAATAATTTCACAGATGTACCAGTAGTTTCACAGATGTCCCAATAGTTTCACAGATGTCCCAATAGTTTCACAGATGTCCCAGAAGTTTTACAGATATTCCAGTAGGTTAACAGATGTCCCCATAGTTTCACAGATGTCCCAATAGTTTCAAAGATGTCCCAGTAGTTTTACAGATGTCCCAGTAGTTTCACAGATGATCCCAGTAGTTTCACAGATGCCCCAATAGTTTCACATATGACCCATTAGTTGCACAGATGACCCCATAGTTTCACAGATGTCCCAATAGTTTCACAGATGTCCCAATAGTTTCACAGATGTCCCAATAAGTTCACATATGTCCCACTAGTGTCACAGATCACCCAGTCGTTTCACAGATGCCCCAATAGTTTAACATATGTCCCATTAGTTTCACAGATGTCCCCATAGTTTTACAGATGTCCCAATAATTTAACATGTACCAGTAGTTTCACAGATGTCCTAATAGTTTCACATATGTCCCATTAGTTTCACAGATGTCCCCATAGCTTCACAGATGTCCCAATAGTTTCACAGATGTCCCAATAGTTTCACAGATGTCCCAATAAGTTCACATATGTCCCAGTAGTTTCACAGATCACCCAGTCGTTTCACAGATGCCCCAATAGTTTCACATATGTCCCATTAGTTTCACAGATGTCCCCATAGTTTCACAGATGTCCCAATAATTTAACAGATGTACCAGTAGTTTCACAGATGTCCCAATACTTTAACAGATGTCCCAAATAGTTTCACAGATGTCCCAATAGTTTCACAGATGTCCCAGAAGTTTAACAGATGTCCCAATAGTTTCACAGATGTCCCAATAGTTTCAAAGATGTCCCAGTAGTTTTACAGATGTCCCAGTAGTTTCACATATGTCCCATTAGTTTCACAGATGTCCCCATAGTTTCACAGATGTCCCAATAATTTCACAGATGTACCAGTAGTTTCACAGATGTCCCAATAGTTTCACAGATGTCCCAATAATTTCACAGATGTCCCAGAAGTTTTACAGATATTCCAGTAGGTTAACAGATGTCCCCATAGTTTCACAGATGTCCCAATAGTTTCAAAGATCTCCCAGTAGTTTTACAGATGTCCCAGTAGTTTCACAGATGATCCCAGTAGTTTCACAGATGCCCCAATAGTTTCACCTATGTCCCATTAGTTTCACAGATGTCCCCATAGCTTCACAGATGTCCCAATAGTTTCACAGATGTCACAATAGTTTCACAGATGTCCCAATAAGTTCACATATGTCCCAGTAGTTTCACAGATCACCCAGTCGTTTCACAGATGCCCCAATAGTTTCACATATGTCCCATTAGTTTCACAGATGTCCCCATAGTTTCACAGATGTCCCAATAATTTCACAGATGTACCAGTAGTTTCACAGATGTCCCAATAGTTTCACAGATGTCCCAATAGTTTCACAGATGTCCCAGGAGTTTTACTGATATTCCAGTAGGTTAACAGATGTCCCCATAGTTTCACAGATGTCCCAATAGTTTCAAAGATGTCCCAGTAGTTTTACAGATGTCCCAGTAGTTTCACAGATGATCCCAGTAGTTTCACAGATGCCCCAATAGTTTCACATATGTCCCATTAGTTGCACAGATGTCCCCATAGTTTCACAGATGTCCCAATAGTTTCACAGATGTCCCAATAGTTTCACAGATGTCCCAATAAGGTCACATATGTCCCACTAGTGTCACAGATCACCCAGTCGTTTCACAGATGCCCCAATAGTTTCACATATGTCCCATTAGTTTCACAGATGTCCCCATAGTTTTACAGATGTCCCAATAATTTAACAGATGTACCAGTAGTTTAACAGATGTCCCAATAGTTTAACAGATGTCCCAGTTGTTTCACAGATGTCTCAATAGTTTCACAGATGTCCCAATAGATTCACATATGTCCCAGTAGTTTTACAGATGTCCCAGTAGATTCACAGATGTCCCAATAGGTTCACATATGTCCCAGTATTTTCACAGATGCCCCAATAGTTTCACATATGTCCCATTAGTTTCACAGATGTCCCCATAGTTTCACAGATGTCCCAATAATTTCACAGATGTACCAGTAGTTTCACAGATGTCCCAATAGTTTCACAGATGTCCCAATAGTTTCACAGATGTCCCAGAAGTTTTACAGATATTCCAGTAGGTTAACAGATGTCCCCATAGTTTCACAGATGTCCCAATAGTTTCAAAGATGTCCCAGTAGTTTTACAGATGTCCCAGTAGTTTCACAGATGATCCCAGTAGTTTCACAGATGCCCCAATAGTTTCACATATGTCCCATTAGTTGCACAGATGTCCCCATAGTTTCACAGATGTCCCAATAGTTTCACAGATGTCCCAATAGTTTCACAGATGTCCCAATAAGTTCACATATGTCCCACTAGTGTCACAGATCACCCAGTCGTTTCACAGATGCCCCAATAGTTTCACATATGTCCCATTAGTTTCACAGATGTCCCCATAGTTTTACAGATGTTCCAATAATTTAACAGATGTACCAGTAGTTTAACAGATGTCCCAATAGTTTAACAGATGTCCCAGTTGTTTCACAGATGTCTCAATAGTTTCACAGATGTCCTAATAGATTCACATATGTCCCAGTAGTTTTACAGATGTCCCAGTAGATTCACAGATGTCCCAATAGGTTCACATATGTCCCAGTAGTTTCACAGATGCCCCAATAGTTTCACATATGTCCCATTAGTTTCACAGATGTCCCCATAGTTTCACAGATGTCCCAATAATTTCACAGATGTACCAGTAGTTTCACAGATGTCCCAATAGTTTCACAGATGTCCCAATAGTTTCACAGATGTCCCAGAAGTTTTACAGATATTCCAGTAGGTTAACAGATGTCCCCATAGTTTCACAGATGTCCCAATAGTTTCAAAAATGTCCCAGTAGTTTTACAGATGTCCCAGTAGTTTCACAGATGATCTCAGTAGTTTCACAGATGCCCCAATAGTTTCACATATGTCCCATTAGTTGCACAGATGACCCCATAGTTTCACAGATGTCCCAATAGTTTCACAGATGTCCCAATAGTTTCACAGATGTCCCAATAAGGTCACATATGTCCCACTAGTGTCACAGATCACCCAGTCGTTTCACAGATGCCCCAATAGTTTCACATATGTCCCATTAGTTTCACAGATGTCCCCATAGTTTTACAGATGTCCCAATAATTTAACAGATGTACCAGTAGTTTAACAGATGTCCCAATAGTTTAACAGATGTCCCAGTTGTTTCACAGATGTCTCAATAGTTTCACAGATGTCCCAATAGATTCACATATGTCCCAGTAGTTTTACAGATGTCCCAGTAGATTCACATATGTCCCATTAGTTTCACAGATGTCCCCATAGTTTCACAGATGTCCCAATAATTTCACAGATGTACCAGTAGTTTCACAGATGTCCCAATAGTTTCACAGATGTCCCAATAGTTTCACAGATGTCCCAGAAGTTTTACAGATATTCCAGTAGGTTAACAGATGTCCCCATAGTTTCACAGATGTCCCAATAGTTTCAAAGATGTCCCAGTAGTTTTACAGATGTCCCAGTAGTTTCACAGATGATCCCAGTAGTTTCACAGATGCCCCAATAGTTTCACATATGTCCCATTAGTTGCACAGATGTCCCCATAGTTTCACAGATGTCCCAATAGTTTCACAGATGTCCCAATAGTTTCACAGATGTCCCAATAAGTTCACATATGTCCCACTAGTGTCACAGATCACCCAGTCGTTTCACAGATGCCCCAATAGTTTCACATATGTCCCATTAGTTTCACAGATGTCCCCATAGTTTTACAGATGTCCCAATAATTTAACAGATGTACCAGTAGTTTAACAGATGTCCCAATAGTTTAACAGATGTCCCAGTTGTTTCACAGATGTCTCAATAGTTTCACAGATGTCCCAATAGATTCACATATGTCCCAGTAGTTTTACAGATGTCCCAGTAGATTCACAGATGTCCCAATAGGTTCACATATGTCCCAGTAGTTTCACAGATGCCCCAATAGTTTCACATATGTCCCATTAGTTTCACAGATGTCCCCATAGTTTCACAGATGTCCCAATAATTTCACAGATGTACAAGTAGTTTCACAGATGTCCCAATAGTTTCACAGATGTCCCAATAGTTTCACAGATGTCCCAGAACTTTTACAGATATTCCAGTAGGTTAACAGATGTCCCCATAGTTTCACAGATGTCCCAATAGTTTCAAAGATGTCCCAGTAGTTTTACAGATGTCCCAGTAGTTTCACAGATGATCCCAGTAGTTTCACAGATGCCCCAATAGTTTCAAATATGTCCCATTAGTTGCACAGATGACCCCATAGTTTCACAGATGTCCCAATAGTTTCACAGATGTCCCAATAGTTTCACAGATGTCCCAATAAGTTCACATATGTCCCACTAGTGTCACAGATCACCCAGTCGTTTCACAGATGCCCCAATAGTTTCACATATGTCCCATTAGTTTCACAGATGTCCCCATAGTTTTACAGATGTCCCAATAATTTAACATGTACCAGTAGTTTCACAGATGTCCTAATAGTTTCACATATGTCCCATTAGTTTCACAGATGTCCCCATAGCTTCACAGATGTCCCAATAGTTTCACAGATGTCCCAATAGTTTCACAGATGTCCCAATAAGTTCACAAATGTCCCAGTAGTTTCACAGATCACCCAGTCGTTTCACAGATGCCCCAATAGTTTCACATATGTCCCATTAGTTTCACAGATGTCCCCATAGTTTCACAGATGTCCCAATAATTTAACAGATGTACCAGTAGTTTCACAGATGTCCCAATACTTTAACAGATGTCCCAAATAGTTTCACAGATGTCCCAATAGTTTCACAGATGCCCCAATAGTTTCACATATGTCCCATTAGTTTCACAGATGTCCCCATAGTTTCACAGATGTCCCAATAATTTCACAGATGTACCAGTAGTTTCACAGATGTCCCAATAGTTTCACAGATTTCCCAATAGTTTCACAGATGTCCCAGAAGTTTTACAGATATTCCAGTAGGTTAACAGATGTCACCATAGTTTCACAGATGTCCCAATAGTTTCAAAGATGTCACAGTAGTTTTACAGATGTCCCAGTAGTTTCACAGATGATCCCAGTAGTTTCACAGATGCCCCAATAGTTTCACATATGTCCCATTAGTTGCACAGATGACCCCATAGTTTCACAGATGTCCCAATAGTTTCACAGATGTCCCAATAGTTTCACAGATGTCCCAATAAGTTCACATATGTCCCACTAGTGTCACAGATCACCCAGTCGTTTCACAGATGCCCCAATAGTTTCACATATGTCCCATTAGTTTCACAGATGTCCCCATAGTTTTACAGATGTCCCAAATAGTTTCACAGATGTCCCAATAGTTTCACAGATGTCCCCATAGTTTTACAGATGTCCCAATAATTTAACATGTACCAGTAGTTTCACAGATGTCCTAATAGTTTCACATATGTCCCATTAGTTTCACAGATGTCCCCATAGCTTCACAGATGTCCCAATAGTTTCACAGATGTCCCAATAGTTTCACAGATGTCCCAATAAGTTCAAATATGTCCCAGTAGTTTCACAGATCACCCAGTCGTTTCACAGATGCCCCAATAGTTTCACATATGTCCCATTAGTTTCACAGATGTCCCCATAGTTTCACAGATGTCCCAATAATTTAACAGATGTACCAGTAGTTTCACAGATGTCCCAATACTTTAACAGATGTCCCAAATAGTTTCACAGATGTCCCAATAGTTTCACAGATGTCCCAGAAGTTTAACAGATGTCCCAATAGTTTCACAGATGTCCCAATAGTTTCAAAGATGTCCCAGTAGTTTTACAGATGTCCCAGTAGTTTCACATATGTCCCAGTAGTTTCACAGATGCCCCAATATTTCCACATATGTCCCATTAGTTTCACAGATGTCCCCATAGTTTCACAGATGTCCCAATAATTTCACAGATGTACCAGTAGTTTCACAGATGTCCCAATAGTTTCACAGATGTCCCAATAATTTCACAGATGTCCCAGAAGTTTTACAGATATTCCAGTAGGTTAACAGATGTCCCCATAGTTTCACAGATGTCCCAATAGTTTCAAAGATGTCCCAGTAGTTTTACAGATGTCCCAGTAGTTTCACAGATGATCCCAGTAGTTTCACAGATGCCCCAATAGTTTCACCTATGTCCCATTAGTTGCACAGATGTCCCCATAGTTTCACAGATGTCCCAATAGTTTCACAGATGTCCCAATAGTTTCACAGATGTCCCAATAAGTTCACATATGTCCCACTAGTGTCACAGATCACCCAGTCGTTTCACAGATGCCCCAATAGTTTCACATATGTCCCATTAGTTTCACAGATGTCCCTATAGTTTTACAGATGTCCCAATAATTTAACAGATGTACCAGTAGTTTCACAGATGTCCCAATAGTTTCACATATGTCCCATTAGTTTCACAGATGTCCCCATAGCTTCACAGATGTCCCAATAGTTTCACAGATGTCCCAATAAGTTCACATATGTCCCAATAAGTTCACATATGTCCCACTAGTGTCACAGATCACCCAGTCGTTTCACAGATGCCCCAATAGTTTCACATATGTCCCATTAGTTTCACAGATGTCCCCATAGTTTTACAGATGTCCCAATAATTTAACATGTACCAGTAGTTTCACAGATGTCCTAATAGTTTCACATATGTCCCATTAGTTTCACAGATGTCCCCATAGCTTCACAGATGTCCCAATAGTTTCACAGATGTCCCAATAGTTTCACAGATGTCCCAATAAGTTCACATATGTCCCAGTAGTTTCACAGATCACCCAGTCGTTTCACAGATGCCCCAATAGTTTCACATATGTCCCATTAGTTTCACAGATGTCCCCATAGTTTCACAGATGTCCCAATAATTTCACAGATGTAACAGTAGTTTCACAGATGTCCCAATAGTTTCACAGATGTCCCAATAGTTTCACAGATGTCCCAGGAGTTTTACAGATATTCCAGTAAGTTAACAGATGTCCCCATAGTTTCACAGATGTCCCAATAGTTTCAAAGATGTCCCAGTAGTTTTACAGATGTCCCAGTAGTTTCACAGATGATCCCAGTAGTTTCACAGATGCCCCAATAGTTTCACATATGTCCCATTAGTTGCACAATGTCCCCATAGTTTCACAGATGTCCCAATAATTTCACAGATGTCCCAGAAGTTTTACAGATATTCCAGTAGGTTAACAGATGTCCCCATAGTTTCACAGATGTCCCAATAGTTTCAAAGATGTCCCAGTAGTTTTACAGATGTCCCAGTAGTTTCACAGATGATCCCAGTAGTTTCACAGATGCCCCAATAGTTTCACCTATGTCCCATTAGTTGCACAGATGTCCCCATAGTTTCACAGATGTCCCAATAGTTTCACAGATGTCCCAATAGTTTCACAGATGTCCCAATAAGTTCACATATGTCCCACTAGTGTCACAGATCACCCAGTCGTTTCACAAATGCCCCAATAGTTTCACATATGTCCCATTAGTTTCACAGATGTCCCCATAGTTTTACAGATGTCCCAATAATTTAACAGATGTACCAGTAGTTTCACAGATGTCCCAATAGTTTCACATATGTCCCATTAGTTTCACAGATGTCCCCATAGCTTCACAGATGTCCCAATAGTTTCACAGATGTCCCAATAAGTTCACATATGTCCCAATAAGTTCACATATGTCCCACTAGTGTCACAGATCACCCAGTCGTTTCACAGATGCCCCAATAGTTTCACATATGTCCCATTAGTTTCACAGATGTCCCCATAGTTTTACAGATGTCCCAATAATTTAACATGTACCAGTAGTTTCACAGATGTCCTAATAGTTTCACATATGTACCATTAGTTTCACAGATGTCCCCATAGCTTCACAGATGTCCCAATAGTTTCACAGATGTCCCAATAGTTTCACAGATGTCCCAATAAGTTCACATATGTCCCAGTAGTTTCACAGATCACCCAGTCGTTTCACAGATGCCCCAATAGTTTCACATATGTCCCATTAGTTTCACAGATGTCCCCATAGTTTCACAGATGTCCCAATAATTTCACAGATGTAACAGTAGTTTCACAGATGTCCCAATAGTTTCACAGATGTCCCAATAGTTTCACAGATGTCCCAGGAGTTTTACAGATATTCCAGTAAGTTAACAGATGTCCCCATAGTTTCACAGATGTCCCAATAGTTTCAAAGATGGCCCAGTAGTTTTACAGATGTCCCAGTAGTTTCACAGATGATCCCAGTAGTTTCACAGATGCCCCAATAGTTTCACATATGTCCCATTAGTTGCACAATGTCCCCATAGTTTCACAGATGTCCCAATAATTTCACAGATGTCCCAGAAGTTTTACAGATATTCCAGTAGGTTAACAGATGTCCCCATAGTTTCACAGATGTCCCAATAGTTTCAAAGATGTCCCAGTAGTTTTACAGATGTCCCAGTAGTTTCACAGATGATCCCAGTAGTTTCACAGATGCCCCAATAGTTTCACCTATGTCCCATTAGTTGCACAGATGTCCCCATAGTTTCACAGATGTCCCAATAGTTTCACAGATGTCCCAATAGTTTCACAGATGTCCCAATAAGTTCACATATGTCCCACTAGTGTCACAGATCACCCAGTCGTTTCACAGATGCCCCAATAGTTTCACATATGTCCCATTAGTTTCACAGATGTCCCCATAGTTTTACAGATGTCCCAATAATTTAACAGATGTACCAGTAGTTTCACAGATGTCCCAATAGTTTCACATATGTCCCATTAGTTTCACAGATGTCCCCATAGCTTCACAGATGTCCCAATAGTTTCACAGATGTCCCAATAAGTTCACATATGTCCCAATAAGTTCACATATGTCCCACTAGTGTCACAGATCACCCAGTCGTTTCACAGATGCCCCAATAGTTTAACATATGTCCCATTAGTTTCACAGATGTCCCCATAGTTTTACAGATGTCCCAATAATTTAACATGTACCAGTAGTTTCACAGATGTCCTAATAGTTTCACATATGTCCCATTAGTTTCACAGATGTCCCCATAGCTTCACAGATGTCCCAATAGTTTCACAGATGTCCCAATAGTTTCACAGATGTCCCAATAAGTTCACATATGACCCAGTAGTTTCACAGATCACCCAGTCGTTTCACAGATGCCCCAATAGTTTCACATATGTCCCATTAGTTTCACAGATGTCCCCATAGTTTCACAGATGTCCCAATAATTTAACAGATGTACCAGTAGTTTCACAGAAGTCCCAATACTTTAACAGATGTCCCAAATAGTTTCACAGATGTCCCAATAGTTTCACAGATGTCCCAGAAGTTTAACAGATGTCCCAATAGTTTCACAGATGTCCCAATAGTTTCAAAGATGTCCCAGTAGTTTTACAGATGTCCCAGTAGTTTCACATATGTCCCAGTAGTTTCACAGATGCCCCAATATTTTCACATATGTCCCATTAGTTTCACAGATGTCCCCATAGTTTCACAGATGTCCCAATAATTTCACAGATGTACCAGTAGTTTCACAGATGTCCCAATAGTTTCACAGATGTCCCAATAATTTCACAGATGTCCCAGAAGTTTTACAGATATTCCAGTAGGTTAACAGATGTCCCCATAGTTTCACAGATGTCCCAATAGTTTCAAAGATGTCCCAGTAGTTTTACAGATGTCCCAGTAGTTTCACAGATGATCCCAGTAGTTTCACAGATGCCCCAATAGTTTCACCTATGTCCCATTAGTTGCACAGATGTCCCCATAGTTTCACAGATGTCCCAATAGTTTCACAGATGTCCCAATAGTTTAACAGATGTCCCAATAAGTTCACATATGTCCCACTAGTGTCACAGATCACCCAGTCGTTTCACAGATGCCCCAATAGTTTCACATATGTCCCATTAGTTTCACAGATGTCCCCATAGTTTTACAGATGTCCCAATAATTTAACAGATGTACCAGTAGTTTCACAGATGTTCCAATAGTTTCACATATGTCCCATTAGTTTCACAGATGTCCCCATAGCTTCACAGATGTCCCAATAGTTTCACAGATGTCCCAATAAGTTAACATATGTCCCAATAAGTTCACATATGTCCCACTAGTGTCACAGATCACCCAGTCGTTTCACAGATGCCCCAATAGTTTCACATATGTCCCATTAGTTTCACAGATGTCCCCATAGTTTTACAGATGTCCCAATAATTTAACATGTACCAGTAGTTTCACAGATGTCCTAATAGTTTCACATATGTCCCATTAGTTTCACAGATGTCCCCATAGCTTCACAGATGTCCCAATAGTTTCACAGATGTCCCAATAGTTTCACAGATGTCCCAATAAGTTCACATATGTCCCAGTAGTTTCACAGATCACCCAGTCGTTTCACAGATGCCCCAATAGTTTCACATATGTCCCATTAGTTTCACAGATGTCCCCATAGTTTCACAGATGTCCCAATAATTTCACATATGTAACAGTAGTTTCACAGATGTCCCAATAGTTTCACAGATGTCCCAATAGTTTCACAGATGTCCCAGGAGTTTTACAGATATTCCAGTAAGTTAACAGATGTCCCCATAGTTTCACAGATGTCCCAATAGTTTCAAAGATGTCCCAGTAGTTTTACAGATGTCCCAGTAGTTTCACAGATGATCCCAGTAGTTTCACAGATGCCCCAATAGTTTCACATATGTCCCATTAGTTGCACAATGTCCCCATAGTTTCACAGATGTCCCAATAGTTTCACAGATGTCCCAATAGTTTCACAGATATCCCAATAAGTTCACATATGTCCCACTAGTGTCACAGATCACCCAGTCGTTTCACAGATGCCCCAATAGTTTCACATATGTCCCATTAGTTTCACAGATGTCCCCATAGTTTTACAGATGTCCCAATAATTTAACAGATGTACCAGTAGTTTCACAGATGTCCCAATAGTTTCACATATGTCCCATTAGTTTCACAGATGTCCCCATAGTTTCACAGATGTCCCAATAGTTTCACAGATGTCCCAATAGTTTCACAGATGTCCCAATAAGTTCACATATGTCCCAGTAGTTTCACAGATCACCCAGTCGTTTCACAGATGCCCCAATAGTTTCACATATGTCCCATTAGTTTCACAGATGTCCCCATAGTTTCACAGATGTCCCAATAATTTAACAGATGTATCAGTAGTTTCACAGATGTCCCAATAGTTTAACAGATGTCCCAAATAGTTTCACAGATGTCCCAATAGTTTCACAGATGTCCCAGTTGTTTCACAGATGTCTCAATAGTTTCACAGATGTCCCAATAGTTTCACAGATGTCCCAATAGATTCACATATGTCCCAGTAGTTTTACAGATGTCCCAGTAGATTCACAGATGTCCCAATAGTTCAACAGATGTCCCAGTAGTTTAACAGATGTCCCAGTAGTTTCACAGATGTCCCAGTAGGTTTACAGATGTCCCCATAGTTTCACAGATGTCCCAAAAGTTTCACAGATGTCCCAATAGGTTCACATATGTCCCAGTAGTTTCACAGATGCCCCAATAGTTTCACATATGTCCCATTAGTTTCACAGATGTCCCCATAGTTTCACAGATGTCCCAATAATTTCACAGATGTACCAGTAGATTCACAGATGTCCCAATAGTTTAACAGATGTCCCAAATACTTTCACAGATGTCCCAATAGATTCACAGATGTCCCAATAGTTTCACAGATTTCCCAATAGTTTCACAGATGTCCCAATAGTTTCACAGATGTCCCAGAAGTTTTACAGATATTCCAGTAGGTTAACAGATGTCCCCATAGTTTCACAGATGTCCCAATAGTTTCAAAGATGTCCCAGTAGTTTTACAGATGTCCCGCTAGTTTCACAGATGATCCCAGTAGTTTCACAGATGCCCCAATAGTTTCACATATGTCCCATTAGTTTCACAGATGTCCCCATAGTTTCACAGATGTCCCAATAGTTTCACAGATGTCCCAATAGTTTCAGAGATGTCCCAATAAGTTCACATATGTCCCAGTAGTTTCACAGATCACCCAGTCGTTTCACAGATGCCCCAATAGTTTCACATATGTCCCATTAGTTTCACAGATGTCCCCATAGTTTCACAGATGTCCCAATAATTTAACAGATGTACCAGTAGTTTCACAGATGTCCCAATACTTTAACAGATGTCCCAAATAGTTTCACAGATGTCCCAATAGTTTCACAGATGTCCCAGAAGTTTAACAGATGTCCCAATAGTTTAACAGATGTCCCAGTTGTTTCACAGATGTCTCAATAGGTTCACAGATGACCCAATAGTTTCACAGATGTCCCAAAAGGTTCACATATGTCCCAGTAGTTTTACAGATGTCCCAGTAGATTCACAGATGTCCCAATAGTTCAACAGATGTCCCAGTAGATTAACAGATGTCCCAATAGTTTCACAGATGTCCCAGTAGGTTAACAGATGTCCCCATAGTTTCACAGATGTCCCAATAGTTTCACAGATGTCCCAGTAGTTTTACAGATATCCCAGTAGGTTAACAGATGTCCCCATAGTTTCACAGATGTACCAGTAGTTTCACAGATGTCCCAATAGTTTCACAGATGTCCCAATAGTTTCACACATTTCCCAATAGTTTCACATATGTCCCAGTAGTTTTACAGATGTCCCAATAGTTTCACAGATGTCCCAATAGTTTCACAGATGTCCCAATAGTTTCACAGATGTCCCAATAAGTTCACATATGTCCCACTAGTGTCACAGATCACCCAGTCGTTTCACAGATGCCCCAATAGTTTCACATATGTCCCATTAGTTTCACAGATGTCCCCATAGTTTTACAGATGTCCCAATAATTTAACAGATGTACCAGTAGTTTCACAGATGTCCCAATAGTTTCACAGATGTCCCAATAAGTTCACATATGTCCCACTAGTGTCACAGATCACCCAGTCGTTTCACAGATGCCCCAATAGTTTCACATATGTCCCATTAGTTTCACAGATGTCCCCATAGTTTTACAGATGTCCCAATAATTTAACATGTACCAGTAGTTTGACAGATGTCCTAATAGTTTCACATATGTCCCCATAGTTTCACAGATGTCCCAATAGTTTCACATATGTCCCATTAGTTTCACAGATGTCCCCAAAGATTCACAGATGTCCCAATAAGTTCACATATGTCCCAGTAGTGTCACAGATCACCCAGTCGTTTCACAGATGCCCCAATAGTTTCACATATGTCCCATTAGTTTCACAGATGTCCCAATAATTTCACAGATGTACCAGTAGTTTCACAGATGTCCCAATAGTTTCACAGATGTCCCAATAGTTTCACAGATATCCCAGGAGTTTTACAGATATTCCAGTAGGTTAACAGATGTCCCCATAGTTTCACAGATGTCCCAATAGTTTCACAGATGTCCCAATAGTTTCACAGATGTCCCAATAAGTTCACATATGTCCCACTAGTGTCACAGATCACCCAGTCGTTTCACAGATGCCCCAATAGTTTCACATATGTCCCATTAGTTTCACAGATGTCCCCATAGTTTTACAGATGTCCCAATAATTTAACAGATGTACCAGTAGTTTAACAGATGTCCCAATAGTTTAACAGATGTCCCAGTTGTTTCACAGATGTCTCAATAGTTTCACAGATGTCCCAATAGATTCACATATGTCCCAGTAGTTTTACAGATGTCCCAGTAGATTCACAGATGTCCCAATAGTTCAACAGATGTCCCAGTAGTTTAACAGATGTCCCAGTAGTTTCACAGATGTCCCAGTAGGTTAACAGATGTCCCAGTAGGTTAACAGATATCCCCATAGTTTCACAGATGTCCCAATAGTTTCACAGATGTCCCAATAGGTTCACAGATGTCCCAATAATTTCACAGATGTCCCAGAAGTTTTACAGATATTCCAGTAGGTTAACAGATGTCCCCATAGTTTTACAGATGTCCCAATAATTTAACAGATGTACCAGTAGTTTCACAGATGTCCCAGTAGTTTCACAGATGTCCCAATAGTTTCACAGATGTCCCAATAAGTTCACATATGTCCCACTAGTGTCACAGATCACCCAGTCGTTTCACAGATGCCCCAATAGTTTCACATATGTCCCATTAGTTTCACAGATGTCCCCATAGTTTTACAGATGTCCCAATAATTTAACAGATGTACCAGTAGTTTCACAGATGTCCCAATAGTTTCACAGATGTCCCAATAAGTTCACATATGTCCCACTAGTGTCACAGATCACC